>NW_026988428.1:27500000-30000000 GCF_030222135.1 Aotus nancymaae | reverse complement strand
TTCAGCAGACTTAAACGTCCCTGCCCGGCAGTTCTGAAGGGAGTAATGGATCTCCTAGCACAATGTTTGAGCTCTGATAAAGGACAGACTATCTCCTCAAGTGGCTCCCTGACCCCTGTGTATCCTGACTGGGAGACACCTCCAAGCAAGGGATGACAGATACAGGAGAGCTCTGGCTGGCATCTGGCAGGTACCCTTCTGGGACGAAGCTACCAGAGGAAGGAACAGGCAGCCATCTCTGCTATTCTGCAGCCTCAGCTGGTGATTCCCAGGCAAGCAGGGTCTGGAGTGGATCTCCAGCAAACTCCAGCACACCAGCAGCAGAGGGTTCTGGCTATTAGAAGGAAAACTAACAAACAGGAAGAAAGAGTTTCAACATCAACAGAAAAAACATCCACTCAGAGACCCTATCCAAAGGTCACCAGCTTCAAAGACCAAAGGTAGATAAATCCACTGAGATGGGAAGAAACCAGCACAAAAAGGCTGAAAACTCCAAAAACCAGAATACCTCTTCTCCTCAAAGTGATCACAACTCCTCACCAGCAATGGAACAAAACTGGATGGAGAATGAGTTTGATGAATTCACAGAAGCAGGCTTCAGAAAGTGGGTAATAGCAAACTTCTCTGAGCTAAAGGAGCATGTTCTAACCCAATGCAAGGAAGCTAAGAACCTTGAAAAAAGGTTAGACAAAATGCTAACTAGGATAACCAGCATAGAGAAGAACATAAATGACTTGATGGAGCTGAAAAACACATCACAACAACTTCATGAAGCATACACAAATTTTAATAGCCAGATTGATCAAATGGACGAAAGGATATCAGTGATTGAAGATCAACTCAATGAAATAAAGTGAGAAGGCAAGATCACAGAAAAAAAGAGTGAAAAGAAATAAATGACCAAAGCCTCCAAGAAATATGAGATTATGTGAAACAACCAAATCTATGTTTGATCGGTACACCTGAAAGTGACAGGGAGAATGAAACCAAGTTGGAAAACACTTTTTAGGATATTATCCAGGAGAACTTCCCCAACCTAGCAAGGCAGGTCAACATCCAAATTCAGGAAATACAGAGAATATCACAAAGATATTCCTCAAGAAGAACAACCCCAAGACACATAATTGTCAGATTAACCAAGGTTGAAATGAGGGAAAAAAATGCTAAGGGCAGCCAGAGAGAAAGGTCGGGTTACTCACAAAGGGAAGCCCTTCTGACTCAACAGCAGATCTTTCAGCAGAAAACCTACAAGTCAGAAGAGAGTGGGGGCCAATATTCAACATTCTTAAAGAAAATAATTTTCAACCCCAAATTTCATATCCAGCCATACTAAGCTTCATAAGTGAAGGAGAAATAAAATCCTTTACAGACAAGCAAATCCTGAGCAATTCTGTCACCACCAGGCCTGGCTTACAAGAGCTCCTAAAGGTAGCTCTAAACGTGAAGAGGAGCAACCAGTAAAAGCCATTGCAAAAACATACCAAATTTTAAAGACCATCAACACTATGAAGAAACTGCATCAACTAATGGGCAAATCAACCAGCTAGCATCAAAATGGCAGGATCGGATTCACACATAACAATATTAATCTTAAATGTAAACAGGCTAAATGTTCCAATCAAAAGACACAGACTGGCAGATTGGATAAAAAGTCAAGACCCATAGGTGTACTGTATCCAGGAAACTCATCTCACGTGCAAAGACTAACAAGGAATCAAAATAAAGGCATGGAAGACGACTTACCAAGCAAATGGAAAGCAAAAAAAAGCAGGGGTTGCAATGTTAGTCTCTGATAAAACAGACTTTAAACCAACAAAGATCAAAAGAGACAAAGAAGGGCATCACATAATGGTAAAGAGATCAATGCAACAAGAAGAGCTAACTATCCTAAATATATATTATGCACCTAATACATGAGCACCCAGATACATAAAGCAAGTTCTTAATGACCTACAATGAGGCTTAGACTCCCACACATAATAGTGGGAGACTAACACCCCACTGTCAATATTAGATCAACAAGACAGAAAATTAACAAGGATATCCAGGATTTGAGCTCAGATCTAGACCAAGCAGACCTAATTGACATCTATAGAGCTCTCCACCCCAAATCAACAGAATATACATTCTTCTCAGGACCACATCGCACTTATTCTAAAACTGACCACATAATTGGAAGTAAAACACTCCTCAACAAAGGCAAAAGAATGGAAATCATAATAAACAGTCTCAAAGACCACCGTGCAATCAAATTAGAACTCAGGATTAAAAAACTCACTCAAAACTGCACAACTGCATGGAAACTGAACAACCTGCTCCTTAATGACTACTGGATAAATAACGAAATGAAGGCAGAAATAAAGATTTTTTTTGAAAACAATGAGAATGAAGACACAATGTACCAGAATCTCTGGGACACATTTAAAGCAGTGTGTAGAGGAAAATTTATAGCACTAAATGCTCACATCAGAATGCTTGAAAGGTCTCAAATCGACACCCTAACATCATGATTGAAAGAACTAGAGGAGCAAGATCAAACAAATTGAAAAAGCTAGCAGAATACAAAAAATAAAAAAGATCAGAGCAGAACTAAAGGCGATAGAGACACAAAACACCCTTCAAAAAAAAAATCAGTGAATCCAGGAGCTGGGTTTTTGAAAAGATCAACAAAATAGACAGATTGCTAGCCAGACTAACAAAAAGGAAAAGAGAGAATAATCAAACAGGTGCAATAAAAAATGATAACGGTGATATCACCACCAATCCCACAGAAATACAAACTACCATCAGAGAATACTATCAACACCTTTATGCAAATAAACCAGTAAATCTAGAAGAAATGATAAATTCCTGGACACTTACATACTCCCAAGACTAAACCAGGAGGAAGTCAAATCCCTGAATAGACCAATAATAAGGTCTGAAATTGAGGCAGCAATTAGTAGCCTACCAACCAAAAAAAGTCCAGAACCAGATGGGTTCACAGACAAATACAAAGAGTAGCTAATACTATTCCTTCTGAAACTATTCCAAACAACAGAAAAAGAGGGAATCCTCCCTACCTCATTTTATGAGGCCAACATCATCCTGATACCAAAACCTGGCAGAGACACAACCAAAAAAGAAAATTTCAGGCCAATATATATGATGAATATGGATGCAAAAATCCTCAATAAAATACTGGCAAACTGAATCCAACAGCACATCAATAACTTATCCACGGTTCAACATACGCAAATCTATAAACGTAATCACGTAAACAGAACCAAAGACAAAAACCACCTGATTATCACAACAGATGCAGAGAAGACCTTCAACAAAATTCAATAGCCCTTTATGCCAAAAACTCTCAACAAACTAGGTTTTGATGGAATGTATCTCAAAATAATAAGAGCTATTTAAGACAAACCCACAGCCAATATCATACTGAATGGGCAAAAACTGAAAGCATTGCTTTTGAAAACCAGCACAAGACAAGGATGCCCTCTCTCACCATTCCAATTCAACATAGTATTGGAAGTTCTTGGCAGGGCAATCAGGCAAGAAAAAGAAATAAAGTGTATTCAATTAGGAAAATAGGAAGTCAAATTGTCTCTATTTGCAGACAGCATGATTGTATATTTAGAAGACCCCATTGTCTCAGCCCAAAATCTCCTTAAGCTGATAAGCAACTTCAGCAAAGCCTCAGGATAAGAAAATCAATGTGCAGAAATCACAAGCATTCCTATACACCAATAACAGACAAACAGAGAGCCAAATCATGAGTGAACTCGCATTCACAATTGCTACAAAGAGAATAAAATACTTAGGAATACAACAAACAAGGGAGGTGAAGGACCTCTTTAAGGAGGACTACAAACTACTGCTCAAGGAAATAAGAAAGGACACAAACGGACGGAGAAACATTCCATGCTTATGGTTAGGCAGAATTAATACCATGAAAATTGCCATACTGCCCCAAGTAATTTATAGATTCAATGCTATATCCATCAAGCTACCAATGACTTTCTTAACAGAATTAGAAAAAACTACTTTAAATTTCATATGGAACCAAAAAAGCCCTCATAGCTAAGACAATCCTAAGTGGAAAAAAAAAAAAAAAAAAGCCAGAGGCATCACGCTATCTGACTTCAAACTATACTACAAGGCTCAGTAATCTAAACAGCATGGTACTGGTACCAAAACAGAGACATAGACCAACAGAACACAACAGAGGCCTCAGAAATAACACCATACATCTACAACACTCTAATCTTTGACAAACCTGACAAAAACAAGCAATAGGAAAAGGATTCTCTATTTAATAAATGGTGTTGGGAAAAGTGGTTAGCCATATGCAGAAAGCTGAAACTGGACCCCTTCATTACACCCTATACAAAAATTAACTCAAGATGGATTAAAGAGTTAAACATAAGATCTAACATCATAAAAAATCTAGAAGAAAATCTAGGCAAAACCATTGAGAGTATAGGAATGAGCAAGGACTTCATGACTATAACAACAAAAGCAATGGCAACAAAAGTCAAAATAGACAAATGGGATTTAATTAAACTAAAGAGCTTCTGTACAGCAAAAGAAACTACCATTACAGTGAACCAGCAACCAACAGAATGGGACAAAATTTTTGCAGTCCACCCATCTGACAAAAGGCTAATATCCAGAATCTACAAAGAGCTTAAACAAGTTTACAAGAAAAAAAAAAAAAAAACAGCCCCATCAAAAAGTGGGTGAAGGATAGGAACAGAAAGTTCTAAAAAGAAGACATTTATGCAGCCAACAAACATATGAAAAAATGTTCATTATCACTGCTCCTTAGAGAAATGCAAATCAAAACCACAATGAGATACCATTGCACACCAGTTAAAACGGCAATCATTAAAAAATCAGGAGACAGATGCTGGAGAGGATGTGAAGAAATAGGAACATTTTTACACTGTTGGTGGGAGTGCAAATTAGTTCAACCATTGTGGAAGGCAGGTGATTCCTCAAGGATCTAGAAGTAGAAATATGATTTGATCCAGCAATCCCATTACTGGGTATAAACCCAAAAGATTATAAATCATTCTATTATAAAGACACATGCACACGTATGTTCATTGTGGCATTGTTTACAATAGCAAAGTCCTGGAACCAACACAAATGCCCATCAATGATAGACTGGATAAAGAAAATGTGGCATATATGTGTATGTGCAGCCATAAAAAAAGATGGAATACTATGCAGCCATATAAAAAGATGAGTTCATGTCCTTTTCAGGGACATGGATAAAGCTGGAAATCATCACTCTCAGCAAACTGACACAAGAACAGAGAACCAAACACTGTGTGTTCTCCCTCATAAGTGGGTGTTGAACAATGAGAACACATGGACACAGGGAGGGGACCATCACACACTGGGGCCTGTCAGGGGAAGGGGGGCTACAGGAGGGATAGCAGGGGGGTAGGGGGATAGAGGAGGGATAGCGTTAGGAGAAATACCTAATGTAGACGATGGGGTGATGGATGCAGCAAACCACCTTGGCACACGTATACCTATGTAACAAACCTGCATGTTGTGCACATGTACCCCAGAACTTAAAGTATAATAAATAAATAAATAAATGAATGGCACCAAAGTCTTGAGCTTTGGCTTCTTAAGTACCAGTGTTTCATACCAGGTCATCAAATCTTTTACTAACTTCTGCCAGTTCTGACATGTAAACAGATTTTAACTCACCATTAGCCATTTGTGAATTCTTTAAAATTCAGTGGAAATAAACATATGACTGGCTGTTAAAGGGAGAGTGGAATATGATAAAGAATCACGTCTGCCAATGTCTGTCAACTATAGCTGTGAGTTAGAATCTGTAGAGTAGCTTTAAACAGTATCACTACTTGGGGTGTACCCCTCAAAGATTTTATTCTCCTTCATCTTAATTGGGCCCTAAGTTTCAGTATTCTTGTCAGCAGAGGTGATTCTAGTATGTATCCAGGGTAGACAACTCCTGACAGGGTCAAAGAGAAGTTTCTTGTTAATGCTATCATTGATTTTTTTTTATATAAGCACATGCTTAAGCACTGAAAGAAAAATACTTAGGAAGAAGGTTGAAAATTCTCAGGAGGGGGTAACTGATGGAGCAAGTGAGGGTACAATATTTATAATGAATAGAATAATCATTTCTCTGGGACTCTGGGGAAGGAGGAAAGGAAATATACAGATCTAGAGATATTTATAGATATGAGGAGCAGGAAAGGAATTGGAGTTTCTTTGTGATGTCTTTTACTTTTTTCCAAGAAATAGGAAACAAATTTATCAGCTGAGAGGGAGGTTGAAAGCTCATTACACCAAGATCCTGGCATTGGGTAAACATAGGCTTGTGTGCAAATCTTTTTTTTTTTTTTTTTAATATGGAACACTTCACGAATTTGCGTGTCATCCTTGCACAGGGGCCACGCTAATCTTCTTTGTATCATTCCAATTTTAGTATATGTGCTGCCGAAGTGCGCACGCAAATCTTTTCTTCCAAATAATTTATCATCCTAACGGCAAAGGAACTCACATGTTCCTACTCCTCCCCAAACGTGTTACAGTGATAACCACAAAGCAAGTGCTCAAAAACATTTTGATCTCAACTCATAACTTATTTTCTTTTTTGTTATTGAAATAATCATTCTCTTTATTTTTTCTTCCTTATCCTGAAAGCTTTTTATTATGTACCCATTCCAAGTCATTGGGGTTCTTTTCCCCCTCAGGGGTAAAGTTTAAACTCTTCCCTTTCACAAAGCTCATAGATCTTCCCTTTCACAAAATCCACACTGGGACACTTTCTGGGAAAAGGACACTGTGACAGTTTTCAGTACTATAGATGCATCTCTTTTGGATTCCACAAGGCAGCATACCATTTTGTGTGTGAACACCACTTTTAATAGAGTTAAACTTAGGAAATGAATGCCTAAGTACATATATCTTATATAAAATATATTTTTTCAGTTTTTCAACACAATGACAAGCACATATGAACATACTCCTTTAAGAAATACTTTCTCAAATGAAATTCTATGTAACTTTATTTGGTACAGACCAAGTTAGTTCAAATAAAACCTAAAGAGTTCAGACTGCCTTTCAGTTAAGGATAACCAAAAAGGTCCATGGACATTTCAGAAATTATATAGGTAAACAAAAAGTTCACTTTAATGTATGGATACTTAGTTACATGTAGGAATTTCTGTATTAGTATGAAGTACACTTTTGCTAGGTGCTCCATGTCCTGCACTTAGGCATATGTGACTACCTTACTTACGTAAGTTCACACTTATGTGTGAAAATCCCACAATAAGGTTTGGATTTATCAACCAGCAACATTCTGAGACCCAGCTCCACGTAGTGTTTTACAGAAATCTAAAAACAAATGTAAGGTCCAGTCTTTTTTTTTTTTGGTAAAATATATGCAATGTACACTAGTCAGTGATGTTAAGGTATTTGAGACACAAAATATCTGATCAAAAAGCACTTACTGAATATTTAAAGTACTGGATGTTTATTGAGTTCCTAATATGTGCCATATGTGTGCTAGGCAGTGTGAACAACTGAAGCCTCTTCTCTGGCCAGTTTATGTAAACCAGGTCTACTCATAACTCTCTATTTCCTTGCCTGTTTTATTTTTATTTTTGCCATTTTAAATTGTTTTCTAGAACTTAATGCTTGAAATAATATGAAAGCATTTGTTTATGGTCTGTCTTCCTCCATGAGAATAAAAATAGGGATTTTTTTTTTGTTTTGAATTCCTAGAATTTAAAGCAGTACTTAGAACATAAAAATGCTTAATAAGGATTTGTTGAATAAATGAAGGACTCCTGCAAACTGGAATTCGAATAGGGCAAGGCTAATATAAATTAACAATGTTCAAGAAGCTCCATAGAGGAGACTCCTCTTGGCCTAGCAGGGAATGAGAGGTGGGATACTCACATGGGAGAAGATGCCAGTTAAGGAGAAAGAGTGTCTCACAGCACAGTCTCTGAGGGCATCTGTTAATGTAATGGTTAAACCATTTCCTTGCCATGGGTTTCTGTAAAATTAGTTTCAGATGCCATCTTTCCCATTCCTAGAACTGGTAAGTATTTTTCAAATCCTCAAAACTTTTTGATATGGTGGCTGTAAAGTTGAGCTTGAGGAACTGCCTGGCTTATGAAAAATAGGATGGGCTTTTGTGGAGGCTATCAGTCAGATTGCAAAATTTATAGAACCATAAAAAGGCTGGGCTTTTCTGTTCCAAATATCTTTATGGAGATTTAATTCCAATGGCATCCATGCAAATTTCCCAAAGCCTTGTGGAATGACTAGGATTGATCACAGTTGGGGCTGTGTTCTAGGCTGCAGTGAACACAGTCGGATCACAGAGACCTTTATTTAGTCCTGGGGCCGGGTAAGCAGATACATACATTCTCTCCATACCAAATTACAGTCATCTGCCTAAGGGGATTATGATCTTGTTAAAGGGCCATCAATCTCTCTCTTTATATGAGGATTCATCTAAGCACAGCACTGCTGATACAAACAGGTGGCCTTAATTGGCTGCTACCTCCCTAATCTAGTTCTTAAGGAGTACAATTTGGATTTCAAAACCAGACTGTAAACTTCAGTTCAGAAATGGAGCAAATGCTCAGATGGTCATGCTTTTCTAAGGAAGAATTTTAAACAGAGTGACATCTGGTCAGAGAGTGAGGACACAAGGCAAATATATCAGAATCGCTCATGACCAGACCTTTCTTTCCCACACCAAAGCACAGCCTTTTTGACAAAGTCCATGATTAGTGGTAGAGAAAGTAAGGTAATTGCTCATAGTTCCCAGGGAAAAGTGAAGCAGTGTGCAAAAAATTAGGAGAGTTTGGGCAAATTCTCCAGGGCCTACTGAAAGCTATATCTCCACTAGTTTAAATTCCAGCTTCAGCTATGCAGTCCTAGGTAAGTTAGCTATGGGTAACCTACTTGAGCCTCAGTTTCCTCATATGTAACATGAAGATAAGGGTGCCTTTTCTACAGAGTTGCATTATAATTAGTGTTGTTAAGTGGCCAATGATTGGTAGACTTAATTATTTTTATTAAAGAGTGAATTAAGGTGGTTAGAAAATTCCGACAGTAAAAAATAAATTAAATAAATAATTCTACAAGAAGAAGTATGCCAGCCTTCCCATCTGTTGCTTAATTTTTCAAAAAAGAAAAGATTAATAAACTTATGTTTTATTATAGCCTCTGGTTTGGAATCCAAAGCATGTCCACGTTTACCCTAGCAATTGACAGATAAGTAAGCATAAAAGGAAGAAGGAAACTGGATGGAGAAACAGTTGGACTAGTGTCAAGGCTGTAGAAGAATATGTCTTTTTATCAACCAATTGCCCTATTCTGTACTAGAGGTCTAACCCTACTCTGCTTTACAGACATTTATAATACATAATAACTTACATTGAATCTAACTAGCATTGATCAAAATGCAAATAAAATATAAACAATGTGCACTGACCAGAAGTCTATACTTAAAGTCTCATGACTAAACATGACTATGTAAGTATGTTTAATACACCAGGATCTCAGCCTCCTAAAATTATCTCCCTAATCAAAGTTGTCTGCTATCAGAATAACCAATTTACTTTTTTTCAACAATCTATTCACAGCAATTTGCAATTAAGATTCAAAAAGCCAAGTCCTGATGAGCAAGGAAGTCATAAATGATGTATGACTGTCCTACTTTTATGTAATGTTACATCTATTATTCTGCTTTAATCCCCTAGCATGCTTTTTAATTTGTGAAAAATTAATGCTGAGGTTATTCTATAAAGATTATATCCACTTTGAAGATAACAATTCTAGGAAGCATATTATAAACCGAAGTATGTCCTCTTTTCAGATTTAGCAAGCTGATTCCTAAAATGCTCAATTAATTTTAATAGTTTTTCTGCTGCTTAATTGACATCTTTTTTAGTCCAATGATTGTAATGAACCAATATCTATCATTTCACCTTGCTTTATAACAGGGTGAAATATTTCTCAGGTATTTTTATCACTGTTTTTTTGTTCAGAATTTAAGGATTCAGGAAAATTCACATCTTAGAAAATGCCCAGTACTTAAAAATGTTGAGTCTCCATTCTGTTCAGAACAACTCGCTGGGAGCTGTAGTGTCCAAAGCCAAATTCTTGGTTGCCTTTGATTTTCACTCTGGCAATGCTACTACTCCACCATCCCTCCTTTAGTAAATTCCACTGTCATGCTAGGATCCTGGGTTAAGGCAATGTTCCAGGCAAGTTATTTTAATTATAAAGAACAGACATGTCTTTTACTTCCCTGAGGTAAAGGCAGACAAGTTGTAAGGATACAAGAAGGTAATTTTGTATACATCCAAAGATAGCAAAGACTCACGTATATTGTTATCTGGAAGCTGAAAAATAAGAAACTAAAACTATCTTCTATCTCCCACTGATGGCATTAGTTGTGCATATTCCTTTTGTGAATGGCCAGATTGGCAACCAGTCCCTAAACCCTAGCATAACCCATTTGATCAAGCATCCTCCACCTTGTTTCTTGGTTTGGGTTATGAAAAGGGAAAAGCCCTGAAATGCTAAGCTTATTTCTTGGGAGTGCTCTTTGCAACAGGCCATGTCATAGGTGTCTGGTCAGCCAAATATAGGGAGTCCTTGGCTTAGGAATCTTTTAGTGGTCCCCTGATCTGTGGCCAGGAGAGAGGGTCACATGATCAGTAAGGCTGATTTTCCAGGGCCTGTGGGAGGCAGGTACTCACAATGAATTTGTCTCTATCATGACTGCTATTGTTACTTCAATCAAAGATGCATAAATAAGTTCTCACAAACATTAGCTATCATTACAAATACCATCATCACTATCAACATTTATTCATTCATTCAACACACATTTGTTAACATTCCATCATGTGGCAGCCACTCTCTGAGACTGGACATAAAGGTGATATGGTTTGGCCATGTCCCCACTCAAATCTCACCTTCAACTGTGTAGCTCCCATAATTCCCATGTGTTGTGGGAGGAACCTGGTGAGAGATAACTGAATCATGGGGGCAGTTTCCCTCATACTGTTCCTATGGTAGTAAGTCTCATGAGATCTGATTATTTTATAAGGGGTTTCTCCTTTTGTTTGGCTGTCATTTCTCTCTTGCTTGCCACCATGTGAGATGTGCCTTTTGCTTTCTGCCATGATTGTGAGGTCTCCCTAGCCACATGGAACTGTGAGTCCATCAAACCTCTTTTTCTTTATAAATGACCCAGTCTTAGGTATGTCTTTATCAGTAGCATGAAAACAGACTAATACAGACCAAGAAAGTCTTTATTTGAAGTAAAACAGATCCTAAACTTTAAGGAACTCATATACTTATGAGACAGCTTGGGAAGAGGAAAGGATGGTCACCTTCTAAGTGACAGAGGACAGGTGGAAAATTTTGCCTCCAGGGAAATGGAAGGGATACTAAAATGATGAGAAATGCCTGGCCTAGTTGTTGGTGAATTAAAGGCTGAGAGAGTCAGGCGGAAAAAAGAAATACTCAAAGGGAAGATCCAGTTAACCTACAGATCTTAGGATGATACTGAATGATAAGGCTCATCCTCTGCTTTGTCTGAATACATAGTGATTAACTCAAAGTTTTCTAACATATATGAAGTTACTGTCCCTGACAAAATTATCTGAACAAATGTCCTCTAAGGTGTATGTTGATGCTTTGTTTTAGAATCATTTTTGTAAACTCACAGAGTCCAAGCAGTTAAAAGAAATGAGTGAAACATACCATATATAATGTATCAGAGAATAGCAAGATCTAAGGTGAATGGAGAGCACATATTCTGTCTAAAGAGAGAAGCCATGATGCAACCACCTAAAAACAAGACACTGTTATGCCAGATCTCTTAATTTTTAAAGAAATACTTAAAATGCATTTTTAAACAATAGAATTCCAAATTTAAGAAAAAAAGGCAGTTACCATATCTTATAAATTCATGTATATTTCAATGTGTGCAACTGCATGATTATAAATAATTCTAGTCAGGCGTGGTAGCTCACGCCTATAATCCCAGCACTTTGGGAGGCTGAGGTGGGCAGATCACCTGACGTTGGGAGTTTGAGATCAGCCTGACCAACACAGAGAAACCCCATCTTTAGTAAAAATACAAAATTAGCTAGACATGGTGGGCTTACTCAGAGTCACTCAAAATATGTCTGGTCCAGTTTGAGGTCTATAAATTGCAAGCCTTGTTGGACAGTGAAGAGTTCAGACTGACCTTGCACTCATAGTCTTGCTTTGAGGAGACTCACATGAGAGGAATTCCAGATGCTGAGTCCTAGAAATTGATGGGGTAGCCCTGAGTTGCCCAAAGTAGGATATTATTATCAATGGAGAAATCACCGGGGTGGGCAACTGTGGTAGACTGAATAATAGTCCCCTGAAGATGTCCATGTTTTAATTCTTGGGACCTGTGAATATTACTTTACATGGTAAGAGGAACTTTGTTGATGTGATTAAGTGTCTTGACATGGGAGATTATCCTGGATTAGTAGGCTGAATATAATCACTGGAGTTCTTACAAGAGGGAGGGTCAGAATCAGAGAGTGAAGGAGGTGTGATGGCTGATGGAAAGGTCAGATGGGGCACAGCTATAAGGAGACCATTATCCAAGGAATTAAGGTGGAAAAGGCAGGGAACCAATTTTCCCCCTAGAATCTCCAGAAGGAATTAGCCTTGTAGACACCCTGACATTAGCCAAGGAGAGTGATTTTGGATTTGTAACTTCCAGAACTATAAGATAATACATTTGTATTGCTTGAAGCTACCATGTTTGCAGTCATATGTTACAGCAGCCATAGGAACCTAACACAGTCATACAGAAGCTCACAAAGAGTTGGATGACCTCTTCTGGTCCAGAGAGAAGGCTGTAGAAGGGGAGAATCAAAGAGGAAATGTTTTCACCAGATCCATGCCATATATTTAAGAGCTCCTTGGCCCTGAAGTAATCTACTGTCTATTAGAAGCCCCTCTGCCTTCTCTACATAAATAGTTCTTCTGCTGGGAGCCCAGGACAGTAGCCACCAATCATCCCCAGTTCTGATCAGATCACTTCCAAAGACCACAGATGAGAGGGGATGCAGAGCAACAAGATGGAAAACCCATCATCTTAGAATCAAATGAGATACTTTGTATGACAGCCTACCTGAACCTCAGTGTTATAATCTGCAACATGTGAACAATATCATGCAGAGTTATGAGACAGTGGGATGAAAAACCTCTACCATAGTGCTTCATGAATATAGAAACCCTATTGGAAGAAATTGATTTGTTATTACCTATTGCTACTCTTTATTCTGCAGATTCAATATTATCACAAGATTAAGTTTGCCTATCTATCTTCAGCAAATTAGCAGCTCAATCAGAATGACAACGAAGATCTTTACGTCTCATTTCAATGTCCTCATTCCTAAAGATAGTGAATGAACACGTGCTTCTGGCATTGTTAAAATGTTAGACTTAGAATACAACTTTCTGTCACTGGAATGTCAGAAGAATGAGACGCTTCTCAAAAAGTCCACCATCCTTAAGTCATCCTGACAACTATCATGTCCAATATGTACACTGTGTTGCTGATGCTTGTTAAAGAGTTCAACTGTAACAGCTTCAGACTGTGTGATTGTGGTATTCAGCAGTCTTCAGGCTCTGCAAACATGCACGGTAACATTATCACCAACATTTCTGGAGTATTATTGCATTAATAGTATGCAATATGTAAAGCAACATGAGCAGAGAATATGTAAAGCAACATGAATTCACAGACTTGGTCCTGAATAAAACAGGCAATAGGCACAAACACATTTTAGAGTAGATTAAAAATAAAACCAACACTTGGGAAATAGATGTTCAGTGAACATTGAAATCCAAAAGCAGCATCACAAATTTGAATGATTTCAGGAGTCAGGAAGGAAGCACAATGAGTAAAGGAGAGGGATCTACCAGTGTTAAGGCTTGTGGCAAATTAGGTTGTAGGCTCTGCTTGTGAGTGCTCCCGTTCAATTCCATTCAAATGTCACGGACTAATAGATTCTCTATGGGCTAACTTCAGCTTATAGTCTGTGACGTGTAGCTCCTCTGGCTAATGGGTACTTTGCCAAAAAATTCAATAGCCGCAAACTCAGCCTGAGGGATAACTAGGATGAGGAGAAGTTTGTCTTCAGAGCTGCTCATTCCACAAATCACCCTTGCTCCCGCAAGTGCTTTGCACTCTCACTGCTCACATCTCCCCTCGCACCTGGCCTGACTTTGCTCTGCATAGAGATTTTTCCAAATCTAGATCATTTTCTCTCCATGGGCCAAATTATGTATCTGAAGACTCATTCATTCCCTTAGGAAAAGGGTAGGGATCTATAGTTTCCCTGGTTTAGCAATATACATTACAATTTCAGTATCAAGAAAGCATGCTGTACAAATAAATACTTTGTTGGCAATATTTAGAAAAATTATATAGGGATTGTCTCAGTACCTGAGTATGGCAAACATCAAGTTCCACAATGTTGCTAGAGATATAGCATCACACAGTACTCCATAAATATATATGGTTATTATTTGTCAGTTAAAAGTAAAATTAAAGACTTTAACCCAGATAGCCTAGAAATTGAATGTTCCTATTAAATTGTTCTCTGATAGTGAAATTTTAGGCTGCGACAAACTGCTTGAATACATATTTTTGGGCAGGGAAACTCTTATCACCTCAGGTCACACCTTGGCTTTATTCCCACAAAGATGATTATAATGATGAGTGAAGATGGCTGGAAGAGTTTAAAGAGGTAAGAACATTGACCTTTAGAGTGGCTCTCTTGAAGCTGTTTTTGTAAACACAAATGTCTATCTGAACACCAAACAACAGAAATAAATTTAGTAATCTTATTTCTTAACTCTACACTATTTTTTTTCCTTGTAAAATACACATGATTTTCATAAATATAAACAGAATTGATTGTAGCCATATTTAGGATTTTTTAAAAGTTCATTCTTTAAAAGATCATTTGAAATACAAATATAAATAGAACTTACATTTAGATATAATTTTTATTTCACGCTTGTAAAATTACTTACTCTTATTTCTATAGAAGATCACATAATGGCACATTAAATAGGCTTTACGAAACAGGGTTATTGAGCATGTGGACACTGGAAATGGTCTTCCTGAGTATGAAGGTTTGTACACAATATATTGCCCATCTTAAATGTTTTTCAACAAACATCCTCCTGTTTGTTTATAGAATCCTCCAATTCAATCATTTCGCCCTTTCAGGGCAAGGGTAAATGTGTGTCAATGACAATCTTAAATGAGGTGAGTTTAGTAGAGAGCCTATTCATATACAGTAACTCAGTAAGTGATGGCTGCTGTAATCCATCCAGGGATGTCTGATGTTCCTACTGGAAGAAATACAACAATAAACTTTAAAACAATCTTATGACATCTGACCTTTGTGCATAACATAAATATTTCAAAGTGTTTTTATTAATTTATTTGATCATTACTGAAATCCCTGTGAGGGAAATAGAAAAATCAGATACCAATATTCTTATTTTAGTTAGAAAAAAATGAAATCAGATGATCTGATTCAAGCTTCTTTTGTCTCTGATGAGCTTTCCGTCTCAAACAAGCCATCTCATATTTCTTGAGACTATCCACAAAATGAGTGATTTGGACAGGTGGTAGGTAAGACCCCTATCCGTATGAGTACTTGTATACATTTGGAGATCAAGTGACTGAAATAAACCAGACTTCACTGTGGAGTAAAATGATCAGGCAGCCAGCTCTCCATGATTTGGAACTGACCTTTGAGACTCACTCCCTGTTGTCAGTGTCCAGGGATGATGTAACCCTGAGAGACTAACTCATGCCAGTTAGAATGCCTGGGAAATGAAGGTGCCTAGTGATTTTATTTACACTGAGAAATAATTGCAGAGGAACCAGAATTCTTAAAATCCTTTTAATGGATGTATTTTCACCCTGTAGTGTAGCTGGACAGGATGCCCATCCCTAAACAGAAGTCAGCTTTGTTGAGTCTATAATAAAAGTAAAAGGAATTGAAATGACCAATGAAATGTCTTTAAGAGAACTGAGGGATTTTTCTCACTGTTGATGAATCTACCGAACAAAAATATGTGGAATCCTTTGACCAAGACTAACTTCCCTGGGAGAGTGCTGGATGTACAGGACCACATTTACCATGTGTTACTTTTCCTTCTGTGTAGTGTCTTATCTTTTCCTGAAGTCATTTGTCTAGGCTGTAATTTTATCATGAGAATGTACTAGGGACAAGGTCAGGGAGGGGTAGGGGGTGGGTAAGAGAGAAAATAAATGATCCCACATGGCAGTGTTTGGGACACTCTAAAGACCAGAGTGTTTGTGAATGTTAGTGTTGTGTGGCAGTATGTGGGTGAGTGTAAACATACAGCATTATAGAATTTGTCAGTATGTCATAATGGAGGTAACCACTCTGGTCTAAGCTGATGATTTTACGTTGAAAAATTTTCCTGCTATGTGATAACTGGGTTCTGAGGCTATAATTCAGTAGACTGAAAACGGTGTTCAACAGCTTTAAAGAGCAGAACCCAAGCCTTTTAACTGTCTTTTATTAACTAAGATACCTTTCTGGAAAGCAAATTTTAAGAACTGAATGATTATTAAAATATCAAGCTAAAATTATAAACAGCACTCTTTTTGCCGGTTACTTTTACTCTTCAGTCAGAGTCATGTTGACTGATGTTTAAATATTTTGAATCAGCCGGGCGCGGTGGCTCACGCCTGTAATCCCAGCACTTTGGGAGGCCGAGGCGGGTGGATCACGAGGTCAAGAGATCGAGACCATCCTGGTCAACATGGTGAAACCCCGTCTCTACCAAAAATACAAAAAAAAATTAGCTAGGCACGGTGGCGCGCGCCTGTAATCCCAGCTACTTGGGAGGCTGAGGCAGGAGAATTGCCTGAACTCATGAGGCGGAGGTTGCAGTGAGCCGAGATTGCGCCATTGCACTCCAGCCTGGGTAACAAGAGCGAAACTCCGTCTCAAGGAAAAAAAAAAAAAAAAAAAAAAAAAAAAATTTGAATCAAAAAAGTCCTCTGGTTTTAAAGCCCAAGCTTTTCAAAGGTATCAGAGACAGTCAAATAAGCAGGGTGGCGGGCATGGGCAAGGAGACCACTGGAGTCAGGCACAGGTGGCGAGAAAGATATTCAGAGAGGGGCAGGAAACTCACAAAGCTAACAGACTGTACAATGCAGTAAAGAATGATGAATGATCTGGAGTCATCCAGAAAGGGCAAGTTATTTTTGGTGGCTTCTTTGAAAAACCAGAAATAATAATGAGACAAAAATTTATGCCTATCAGTCACAAAACAAAGAGTGATTCTGGTAGAGATGAATGGTGGATACTCCAGAAATTATTGGTAGAAATGCAAATTATCATTATCTCTTGAGAAACAAATTCAGTTATATATAACTTTTTTTAAAAAAGCAATCTTACTTTTGGGACTCTGTTCCACCGAAATAAAAGCACTGACACGTAGCAGCAAATGTACAAAGATGTTTTTATAACATTATTCACAGGGCCAAAAATAAAGGTATAAACAATGTGAATTATCATTAATAGAGGAATGGTTGAATAAGTTATGGTATAACCATACCATGAAGTAATATGCACCATTAAAAAGAATCAGTTAGAATCACGACCATCGATTAGGAAAATATTCCATGGATATTGTGACAGAAAGGAAACAAAAAGCCTGGAAGTGTGCTTAACATTATAACACATTTGTAGAATAAAAAACAGCACAATTTCTGTATGGATATGTGTATGCATAAATGTACATATTTTTGTGAGATTGTGCATGTATGAGTGTATGATTATTTAAGCATGAAGAAAATAAATGGAAGAATTCATATACATATTGGGTTCTTAATATGACAGACCAGGAAATATGGAGGTTCAAATAGAAGACAATTAAGTGGGTAAAAGGAAAGAGGAGAGGAGAGGGAAGCCAATAAAATACCAAACAAAAATGACTGCAATAAAAATGAAATCAGTGATTTCTTACCTATGTAGAAGTATACATGCCTAAGTTTATCTACATATAAAGAAACTAGGGAATGATAAATGAGAAAGTTAAATCTGCCTTGTAAGAATGACTGGGATTTTTTTCCAAGCAGAAAAAAAGAGAGACGTGGCCACAAAAGGTAGTTTCTTGAAAGAGACAAAAATATTTGAACACAAAACAATTTTTTTTTTTAAAAAAGACACCATAAAAAGGGAAGTGATTATGCAGGAAGAAGTATCTGTAACCCATATGGCAGACAAAAGGATTATGTTCCAATAAACAAAGAGCTGTTACAAACTGTTAAGGAAAAGATAACTCAATATACAAGACAAAATTAAGCAATTTGAGTTTGCATGAGAGGAACTCCAAATAACTGACAAATGAAAGATGTTGTCTTTTTCCATAGTCAGGGAGATGCAAAGGAAAGCAGTAATGACGTACAGTTTTCAAAAATTAAAAAGAACAATGAACTACTTCTGGAGAGGCTTTAAGTAAATCAGGCACCTTTATGCACATTGCTGGTGGGAAGGTAAATTGTTAACAATTTTTCAAAAAATATAATTTGGTAATTTATTAATTAAAATACTCAAGCTAAATAATCTATCTTTTGAAAATATATCCAATTCACATATATATGTAAATGTGTAAGCACACATATATGTATATGTACTACATAGATAAATATGTATCATTTACACAAGTACATATACATGTTCTTCCCTCTCTAGAGTTTTCTATAAAAGATGATCATAGCAATTTTGTGTGGTAAACATAAAACACACAATGAATGAATGTATATGACACAGATGTACATTGATTCAGAAGAATCATTTCAGAAAGTGGGGTATATACAAACGTGAAAACTATGCATCTATTTAGAAGAAATAATTTGAGTTTATGATGTAAAATCCCTGAGTTATATCTATGACCTATTAAAAAATACATTTTTAATATTAATGTTATATTAATATTAAGAAAAGGCACTTGCAGAGTAAATATGACCCAATTTTCAAAACAATAAAAATCTATGTATGTATTTAAAAGAAATATAAATTAAAAAGATTTACATCCTTGTAAATGTAAGCTTCAATTACTTAGAGTATGTGTTTAAGTCTATGGCATCTTTATTACTTGATCTTCCCTGATAAATTGGGAGTTACTGTACATTTGGATTAATAACATCTTTTTTTTTAAACCCTTCTAACAGAAGTTACTGACAATATAACTAATGTTAAGAACTTAAAGGCATCACTACATTATTTACTTCAGAAAAAATGCAGGTGAAATGAATGAGCCGGATCTAGAAGCCGGTGATAAGAGATGAACATATGGCAAGTGTTAGGCAGCACATTCTGGCTGAACAGAAAAGATGTTTAGGCTCTCAGCAGATAAGAGTAGCAATTGGGTGTCTCAAAAGAAGGTAGACCATGGTGACATAAAAAACTACCAGCAGGTAGAGGTGGGCTGGCTGTGAGATCCAAGTTCAAAGTCAAAACTATTAAGAAGGCAGGTTTCCAGTCTCAGAGGAAATAAAGTGCCAGTTGACTCAACAAAGCACGCACTCAGGCAGAGAAGATGAGGTAACTAGAAATGGAATATGAGCAGAGCTTTGGTCAGGTCAGCATATGTGGCTGTGTAGGGCTGTGTAATGCACAGCTCCAGGGCATGCCATTTACTTACACTACAGTGCGAAGGGTACCTCCTAAATTTGTCCAAGGCAAGAATCCCATACAGTTTTAAGATTTACTCCAAAATCAGAGTAGATCAGCAACAGAATTAAAAAGCCTGTCAAGCCGGGTGCGGTGGCTCATGCCTGTAATCCCAGCACTTTGGGAGGCCGAGGCGGGTGGATCACGAGGTCAAGAGATCGAGACCATCCTGGTCAACATGGTGAAACCCCGTCTCTACTAATACAAAAGTTAGCTGGGCATGGTGGCGTGTGCCTGTAATCCCAGCTACTCGGGAGGCTGAGGCAGGAGAATTGCCTGAACCCAGGAGGCGGAGGTTGCGGTGAGCCGAGATCGCGCCATTGCACTCCAGCCTGGGTAACAAGGGCGAAACTCCATCTCAAAAAAAAAAAAAAAAAAAAAAAGCCTGTCAATTATAATCATCGTCATCACTATCAATACCACAACCATGATAACTGACATAATCACAATGCAGTGTGCTTTACAGAACACATTCACTAATGTCAGAAAGAATCAAATGAGTACCCAGGTCAGGTATTACAATTACCATTAAAATGAAGAAACATTGCTTTTGGTGTTTTAGTCATAAAGTCTTTGCCCATGCCTATGTCCTGAATGGTATCGCCTATGTTTTCTTTTTATAATTTTGGGTCTTATACTTAAGTCCTTAATCCTTCTTGAGTTAATTTTTGTATAAGGCATAATAAGGATGGGATCCAGTTTCAGCTCTGTGTATATGGCTAGCCAGTTTTCCCAACACCATTTATTAAATAGGATATCCTTTCCCCATTGCTTGTTTTTGTCCAGTTTGCCTAAAACACCAAAAGCAATGGTTACAAAAGCCAAAATTGACAAATGGGATCTAATTAAACTAAAGAGCTTCTGCACAGCAAATGAAACTATCATCAGAGTTAACAGGCAACCTACAGAATGGGAGAAAACTTTTGCAATCTATCCATCTGACAAAGGGCTAATATCCAGAATCTACAAACGAATTAAATTGACAAGAAGAAAAAAAATCATCAAAAAGTGGGCAAAGGATATGAAGACACTACTCAAAAGAAGACATTTATGCAGCCAACAAATATATGAAAAAATGCTCATCATCACTGCTCATTAGAGAAATGCAAATCAAAACCACAATGAGATACCATCTCATCCCAGTTGGAATGGCATTCATTAAAAGGTCAGGAAACAACAGATGCTGAAGAGGATGTGGAGAAATAGGAATGCTTTTACACTGTTGGTGGGAGTGTAAATTAGTTCAACCATTGTGGAAGACAGTGTGGCAATTCCTCATGGATCTAGAACTAGTAATACCATTTGACCCAGCAATCCCCTTACTGGGTATATACCCAAAGAATTGTAAATCACTTTACTATAAAAACAAATGCACACGTATATTTATTGCAGCACTGTTCACAATAGTGAAGACTTGTAACCAACCCAAATGCCCATCAGTGATAGATTGGATAAAGAAAATATGGCACATATACACATGGAATACTATGTAGCCATCAAAAAGCATGAGTTCATGCCCTTTGCAAGGACATGTATGAAGATGGAAACCATCATTCTCAGCAAACTAACACAACAGAAAACCAAACATTGTATGTTCATTGGTGGGAGTTGAACAATGAGAACACATGGACATAGGGAGTAGAACATCACACACTGGGGCCTGTTGGGGGATGGGGCCAGGGGGACGGATAGCATTAGGAGAAATATCTAATGGAGATGAGAGGTTGATGGCTTCAGCAAACCACCATGTCACATGTATACCTGTGTGACAAACCTGCACATTCTGCACATGTACCCCAGAACTTAAAGTATAATTAAAAAAATGAAGAAACAAAGATTCAGAAATGTTCATTGATTTTTCCTGTGATCTCGAAGGCAGTCCACAGTAGAACAGGCACATGAACCCAGCATGTCTACTTCCAAAACCATTCTGTTACCACTGCCTCAAGCTGCTCACATTAGGAAGCAGAATTGGCCCCCAGCATTAAGATTGGACTGACGTTGGGGCCTGATGAGCAGTGAGCCAAACAGATCATTATGTATATTGTAATTCTATCTTGGGAAATATAGTCTTGTTTTTTTCCATACTTAATGGATAAACAATTTCTCCCTGTAAGGGGAGTTCTTGCTGTGTAGTATTCAGACTTAACTTGTCCACACTGATGGCTATTTTGTTATAGTGACTATTTGTTTAGATAGAACATGTTACAGAAAAGATTTGTGGCAGCTTACAAAAACATGCATAATACAAAAGATAATTGAATAAAAAGGAAATAAAAAAATTAAATTAGAGGGAATATGAGTGAAGAAAAGAAAACATCCAACCAAGAATGAGGTTAGTTCACAAAATAAATAAGGCACTCAGTAAAGGTCTCTGTATTTGTTAGAGGTAAACCACAATTTTGGCTCTCAGCTTTTTAGTAGTCAAAGGAAATAAAATAATAATTCTCAGTGTTTAAAAGATATAATCACTAGCCAACCAACAGTTTAGGAGAAATACAAGATTTCTTGGTACTGAGGCCAGAAAGATACATTTTCCATTGTTCCATATAATGCCAATAACAGTCAATTTTTACAAGGATCTTAGTATGTGTCAAGCATAATGCCTTTTAATGCCTTATCTTTTAATGCCTTTAGTGCTTTTAATGCCTTATCTCATTCAATCCCCACAATTCCATAGGATGGGTATTACTATTGTATCACTTATTTTTTTTTATAAATAAGGAAACCGAAATACAAGATGGTAACTAAGTCATTGAAGGAAACACAATTTGTAAATGCCTAATTTGGAATCCCAACACAGTTCTGCTAACTCCAACATTATTCTTCTACCACACAGCTTCCAATTATACCTTGATTTACTCCCTAAGTGTCTGAATATCTAATAGAATCCTTCAGTATCCAATATAAGGTAGTCCCCACTATTTTCTCCCTGCCATGTGGCTTTGTTTTCTCTATTGCACTCAGCACCATCTAAGATTATCATTTGTTTACTTGTTCTGTTGTTTTTCTTCCATTAGAATATAAACTACACAGCTGCAATGATCTTGTTTATCTTGTTCCCTATTGTATCCCTAGAGTCTTTGTACTGCCTAGGATTCAGGATAAATTCAGTATTTTTTTTGAATGAATGAATGTTTCAGGGAGCAAGAATTCAGTGTCCACTAGAAACTTTTACACATCTGAGAAGCCCATTGTCCTTACTCATTCCTAGTTCCTTACAGATATTACTTACAAATTCTCAAGTCTCCATGACTTATTTATGCTCCTTATCAGAATGTATTGTTTCCTTAACTTGGCTATTTTTTTTTATAAGCCAGCTTGGCATAGACTTGATTTTACCAATTTGATTTTTATAAGTTTTACTACATATATAGATGGCATCATCACTTGTAATACATGAAAAATTTTAAAATTCATTTTCCCATAAATAATAGTTGCTGATTAGTTAAAGCCTATATCCAAAGAATTTGCCTAGCAGCCCATTCAAGGAGATTTTTCTATATGCTGCCTAAAATTTCCTATTCAAAATCAGATCAGCTTCAAAAAAGAAACAGAAATCAACTTGATGGCTCAAAGCACATAGAAATAACACGTACTTCTTCAGGTTAAAAACCCTAATTATAGTTGCCATGTTCTCAGGCAGGAAAAATAAACAAGTTCTTAAATAATGCAGCTTCACTAGGTCAGTAATGGGAGCATGAAATAATTAGGGGATTTGTTCAACTATAGATACACAAACACATACAGAATCCCAAGATATTGAGAATAACTGATTGGATGATGTTAATGAATGTAATCAAGGAATCTTAGCAATAAGACAGATTCCTCACTCTGGTCATCCTAACACATAGTATTCTTAGCATTTTCTAAGTCCTTCAGGATGTCTTGGAATTTGCATCACCTGACTATCATTTTCATAGAGGAGGGCAAACATATCTCACACACACACCTCTTCCCACAATTGTAGAAACTGTTTGTGAACATTTGGCCTATCCCCTCAAAATTGGATCTTTTTACTGGAAGCTGTTTGTCGCTAACTTCTTGTTTCAGTCAAAAGCCTAAACCATGTGAAAATGTAGGCCAAACAGAAAGACATCTAAAACTGGTAATGTTCTCTTGACTTTGCTAGACTCAAATGGTCCAAATATGTCATCTAGGTAAGGAAAGAAACAACTTGAGATATGAATACTGGCTGGATTATATTTTCATCCTTCAAAAACAAAATTTAGAAAATGTCTTAAGACTCTGGCCAATCTTCTTTATGAAAGGACAATGATAAATAGCTATGGTGACAACGTTCATATTTGTATTTCTGAAGTCATTTTGACACAATGAATAGATTCAACAGTGAGAAGCAGCAAATATATTTGAAATAATTCTCTTATAAAGAGCATAAGGAAAGGATATTTTCTTTTTAATTAGTCAGAGGGTGGAGACTCAAACATTTCCTTTATTTGTTTTCTCTTCTAAAGCATTGGGCGATTGTTGTGACACTATTGTGACACAGCCTTTGTGTCATGCTGCTGGATTTGTTGTTTAGTTTCATACCAATAACTATTACCAATCTTCTTCAACCTTGTTAAAGGTTTTTATTCTGTCACCCCATGGCTGGACCACTGAATCTCCTACATCAACATCTTTCTTTCCAAACTTCAACAAGCAAATTGAAATCTAATCCTGCACAAGAGAAAATGAAGAGATCTCCAAATCTAGAAGCTTTGCCATTAAATATTTACACTGGCCTAGCCCTGGAGGTATTTCCTTTTGGATCTATGCCTTTACTTGTTATTGCTGATTCCAAGATTCTATCCACCCCAATACTAGCTATGATAAATAGGAGGAGTGATGGTCAGAAACTATATCCTAAGTTACTGCCATGACTGCTATCCACCCCCTGGGTTCTTGGAGGATATAGGACACCAAGAATACTCTAGGCTAAACCACCACCAGGAGACCCATAAACAATGTTTATGTGTCTTATCATATTAAACACTTTGGAGAAAAGGGAGAAACAAGAAATAAGAGAGTCAAGGAGGTCAGTCCAGCGAGACCCAAGAGTTTGCCTCTGTGATTGCATCTATGTATAAAAACTTTATTCTCCCATAGTGACTTGGAATATGATGATTCAGTGAGACTCACTTTTTTATTTTTTTGAGACAGAGTTTCGCTCTGTCACCCAGGCTGGAGTGCAGTGGTGCAATCTCAGTTCACTGCAACCTCTGCCTCCTGGGTTCAAACAATTCCCTGCTCAGCCTCCCAGGTAGCTGGGATTACAGGCACCTGCCACCACACCCGGCTTTGTATTTTCAGTAGAGTCGGGGTTTCAGCAACTTGGGACAGGTTGGTCTTGAACTCCTGACTTTGTGATCCACCCACCTTGGCCTCCCAAAGTGCTGGGATTACAGGAGTGAGCCACCGTACCTGGCCAAGACACACTTTTTTAATTTGCCCAAATATTCATCTGAAACCTATTGCTGGTCTTCCTTGATAGGCATTTTCTAATATTTAGACTTACATCACTTGTTGCCAACACTGACCCAAAGAGGCTTCATATCCTCAAGTCTTTATAAGTTCCAGATTCTAACCTAATCCGCTACTGGTTTGAGTTCCAGATATGTTAATAAGTTACTTTGATCTGTACTTTGCCTAAAAAATAGCAATAACATTTCTATCCCTATAGTTACTATTTATTAAGTGCTTACTATGTACTAGGCACCATTTAAGAGTTCTAGACGTGTTTTATTATTTAATCTATATACCTCTATGAAGTTGGTAATTTTAATCCTCCCATTTAAAAGACGATGAAAGCCGGGCACAGTGGCTTATGCCTGTAATTCCAACACTTTGGGAGGCCAAGGCTGATTTGAGCTTGAGACCAGCCTGGCCAACACAGTGAAACTTATCTCTACTAAAAATACAAGAATTAGCTGGGTGTGGTGGTGGGTGCCTGTAAACCCAGCCACTGGGGAGGCCGAGGAAGGAGAATTGCTTGAATCTAGGAAGCAGAGGTTGCAGTGAGCCAAGATTGTGCCATTGCACTCCAGCGTGGGCAACAAGAGCAAAACTCCATCTCAAAAAAAAAAAAAAAAAAAGATAATGAAACAAAGACTTAATAAATCACAAAAGTCACA
The DNA here is from genome assembly GCF_030222135.1 of Aotus nancymaae. Taxonomy (NCBI): domain Eukaryota; kingdom Metazoa; phylum Chordata; class Mammalia; order Primates; family Aotidae; genus Aotus; species Aotus nancymaae. The sequence goes on along the minus strand of NW_026988428.1, from coordinate 29,974,058 downwards.
TACAAATTAGAGGGGACAGAGCAAAGACTTGAGCCACAAACACTATTATGCTATAGTTATTTTTAACTATGTCTAGTGTTTTCCCCACTCTTACCACTTTTCTGGTAAGCCGACTGATTACCTGAGTGTGGATAATATCTTAACAATAACAATACCTTCACCCAGCTTAAGCTAGGGCCTTGACTTATTTTGATAATTTTTTCACATTCCTCCTCAATTCTCTCCTGTAACCTGCAGATAATTTCTTTTTGGTTCAAGTATTTAAGAACTGTTGTGTGCCAAGGACTATATTAAGTTAAATGAAAAGTCCTGTGCCTTTCATTTTTTGAGTTTTTTTTTCTATGTCAGTAGAAACTATGCTACTTTATTAAAATACTGGGTTTTATTTCAAATGTCACAATAATGTCACAGCCAGACCTGGGGTCTTAAACCCTCCCAGGAAACAAATGAAAGGGTTAGTTAGGAAGCAGACTTTAATTGTTATGAAAAACTAATATTTGGCTGAAATCTTTTGAGTGGTCAAGACTTCCAGAAGAATTTATGCAATGAGTTCCCACAATTTCATCTGTTCTCTGTGTTGGTCCTCTCTCCACTCCTGCCCAGTGATAGCCTATTCTATTCTATGATTTCCCTCTGTCTGCATTCTCTCAACCACTCACACAGTGTTAACTGCCATGCTTGGGTCTGTGCATATCTCCCAGGTCTAAAGGTTTGGCCGTGACCTGTCTGAACTCTAGACTCACATTCCAGTTGTAGACTAGCACTGTGAGTTAAGCTTCATCAATTTGTTCAGAGAGAACCTTCTAGGGACTTGTAGCTCTCATATTTTTCCTAAAGCAAGAGAAAGAAACACATTGTTTCTACCACCTGAGTCATAGGGATTATAATGAGAAAACTAAAGCATTTTGCTAAGTGGTGCCAATCCCATCACAGACGGGCAGGGCTAAATGCCCAGAAAGCCCAGTATAATCAGCCATTAGCAGTGAGATTTTTAAGTGAACTATTGAGTAGTAACAAGACAGTAAGCTTGATTTACAGGCATTTATGATTACAGGTATATACACAAGGAAAGAAAGGAAAGGGGACAAAGTCATTAACAAAAGGCACATGAGAGAACAGTTCCTAACTGTAAAACAAAAGGCAATTTTAGAGAGAACTGAAAGCTCCAAGTAAATATTTGCTCCTAAGATATTATTTTCATTTATCTGCAGATCCTACTTTTTGACATTGTGGAAATTTTGGATTAAAAAAGGTTTTTCAGGCTCCAACGTAAAGAGGAACAACACTGCCTTTCTTCCTCAAAGAAAAGTCCTAAAATAGAATGTTTTGTATCTTCTAATCAGAACTTTGTCTTTTTTTGTTCTGTTTACTTCTTTGGCTATCTTAAATAATTCACCTTACTTAAGATTTAAGGTCTAAGACCTATGATGCATACATAATTTGCCCAGTTGAAAAAAATAATTAGATCTATATTACAATTATATGAAGAGTTTATAAAGAAAGTAGCTTTCTCTGAGATAAGCTCACCAAATTCTCTCAGTAATATTAATTGGGCAATTGCTAAGAAAATAATACTGGCCGGGCGCAGTGGCTCAAGCCTGTAATCCCAGCACTTTGGGAGGCCGAGGTAGGTGGATCACGAGGTCAAGAGATCGAGACCATCCCGGCCAACATGGTGAAACCCCATCTCTACTAAAAGTTCAAAAAATTAGCTGGGCCTGGTGGCACCTGCCTGTTGTCCCAGTTACTCGGGAGGCTGAGGCAGGAGAATTGCTTGAAACCAGAAAACGGAAGTTGCAGTGAGCCAGGATTGCGCCACTGCACTCCAGCCTGGCGACAGAGCGAGACTCTGTCTCAAAAAAAAAAAGAGAAAAGAAAATAATACTATATTTGATATAGTCATCATGTATTTCCCCTTCTCAGGATCAGTGGCCTTAAATCAATGACTGTACTGGGAATATAAGACAATATATAAAACTGAAAGTTACTATACAATGAAATTTTTAACAGCTGTTAAACATGATGCTATACAAAGATATTTAATGACTCAGAAAGCTATCCATAACATATAAACTAAGTAAAAAATTATAAAGTACATATATACAGATTTCATACTTTTATAAAAGTATATGCACCCATAAACAGAAAAGAATATATACAGAGAGTAAGATTACGTTGGTTATCTAACAGTTAAGGATGGTTTTTATTTTTATTTTTCCTTATCTAAGCTTTCTAAATATTCTATAACTCTATGAAAATGCATAATTTTTAGAATCAGAACAAAAATATTACTAAATTATTCCCTGCCAATTAATTGCACCTGGAGAGCAAGGCCTATCTTTAGTAATGATAATCAATTAAGCTAGCTCTCTTAAGGCTTGAGTCATCCTAATATTGAGTGCGTATGATCCCAAACAAGCAGATGAACTGAGTGTTCCAGGGTCCTAACGTCACACAGACGTTGCTGAGGCTTAGCCTCTAGCATTTCCAGAGTGCATTCCAGCATCCTCCTTGCTGCTTTAATAGCTAGAAATGGTGAAAAGCAACAGATGGTGACAGTTATGACTGTCAGGATGCCAAGCTCAAGAACGGAATTTCTACTTCAAGACTATTTTGCAAGGAGACAGTAATAGCTGGGGAAATCTAAGCATGAAGCTTTTCACAGTGCAAGTCTGGTGATTATATAAGAAGGTGATTATATAAGAAGATCTTATGATTGAATAGGAAGCATTAACAATATGTTAAGAGAAGAGCAAAAGTTCAACCAAACTCCTGGAGTAGACCATTGAATTTCTTTGTCTAGACTTTCTTAAAAATAAAATCTAATTGGACACTGTATTTAATTTTTTATTAATATTTGTGAAATGGCTATTGTGGATCCTTTAAGTCAAGTCAAGTGATTTTGACTCCTGGAAATAGATTAAGCAATCATCAATATTCACTGACTAGCTATTTTGCATTTGCTATTGAAAGGTTATAGATACAAAACAAGTATATTTTTCACAGAATTTCCCCTCTAGGTGGGGAGAGAAAATGTAACAGGAGATCACATGATAATAGGTAATTAAGTGTTAAAATTGTGTGCTCAAACATGTTTTCTTGATAATGAGATGCACTATTTATTTAAATACAAGCTTTTGAATTGTGTTTCTTTTGGCATCAACTCATTCTTTCATCAAATAAAGAGTTTTGGGCCCTTATACTACTGTGGTCTCTGGAAATACAGTAGGAACAAAATAGAAAAATCCCAATCTTGTGGAACATACATTATGATTGGGGAAGAAAGAGACATAAAAGGTAACAGCTAGGGGTGCTCCATAAGCACTACAAAGAAAAATAATGCAGGCAGATAGACATAAACGTCTATGGAGGCTGTAGTTTTAAACGGAGTGTCACGCTGGCTAGGTCTAAGACAGCTCCCTCCTTCTTTCAGTGATGTCATATGTTCCCAATGTTTATTTTCTTTTTGGTTTCACATTTCTACTTTTGAAATTTCTTCCTTAAAACTATCCAAGCTGTCTGTTAAAAATTTAAGTAGGAGCCAGGCACAGTGGCTCATGCCTGTAATCTGGGCACTGTGGGAAGCCGAGGCAGGATCACTCAAAGTCAGGAGTTTAAGACCAGCCAGCCTAACATGGCAAAACTCTGTCTCTACCAAAAATACAAAAAAATTAGCCTGGCATGGTGATGCATGACTATAGTCCCAGCTACTTGGGAGGCTGAGGCAGGAGAACCGCTTGTACCCAAGAGGTGAAGGTTGCAGTGAGCCTAGATTGCGCCACTGCCCTGCAGCCTGGGCAACAGAGCAAGATTCTGCCAAAAAAAAAAAAAAAAAAAAACTAAAGAAAAAATTACTTGTAGAAAAAAGTAGGAAATTTACAGCAGGTTGAGGTCAAAGAATGAAATAAAAAATCATTCATCATCTCAGTGTCCAAAACAACTGCATTCTGTTATTTGACATTTATTAATTTAAAAATAATTAATGACCCTTCATTATGTGCTAGACAAAAGATCTGCAGGAATTGTGTTATTCTAGGTAGAAATAACAAGGGTAAAATTCTAGGCAGAATAGGCTCACTGTCCCGAGGTAGAGAGAAGGCCAGAGCAGTTTGCAAGGAGTCAGAAAAAGGTGACGTGGTGGGAGATGGGCTCAGAGACACAGAGGTAGGCCTATTGTGTGCTATGCTTCTTAAACCTCTGAAAATTCAAGCATCCTCCAGAATGCTTGCTGAATGCAATGATTCCTGGGATCCAACCCAGAACTATGGAATTAGAATCCTTAGGCAAGAGTTCTGGGAATCCTGGATCCCAGGTGATGTACGATGTAGGCTATGGGAAAATGTTTGAATTTTAGTTCAGTGGCAATGAGAAGGCAGTTGTGAATAAGTGTGTGTGTCTGTTTGTCTGTTTGTCTTTGTGTCTGTGCGTAGTGTGATATGATCTGATTCAAACTTTCTGCAGGTCACTACAACAAAAATGGGAAAGAGTGGGTACAGTGACTAGTTAGCAGCATGTTCCAATAGTTTATGAGGGAAAGAAAAGCCAAGACTCAAACAGAGATAATAGTTTTGTTGTTGCCATAGGCTTTCTATAACAATTATATGAGATAATACTTGCATAGTTCTTAGCATGCTATCAATGTTTTGTACTTAACAAAAATATAACTTACTTATCACTATCATGTTTTTTTTTTGTCAAAAAGCTATTCAATTGTGCCAATCTCATGTGGTCAATAATGTTTTCCACTCACTTGCGACGCCTCACTTATCATTCTCTAATTTCTCATATGGACTCAAATTGCTCTACGATTTCTCCTTTTCCATTTGTAAATTTGCATGCATGCATTTTCAGTAGTTGTTAAACCAACCTCCTTGTATTGCAACTTTTAAAATCAGATTTATTCTCTTAGGGCTTCATGTGCATCCCACCTAGGAACTTGGGACAGGTGTTCTGGGGCTATATTGAAGCGTATCTGAGTCATACCTCACTTTATAGTAGACTTGTGCTTTTTATCAATTTATTACTTTGGACTTGGTATTATATTTGCTATTTTAATAATCCCCTATGCCCTTAAGACTTATTAATTCAAAAAATTTCCCAAAGTCTGTGTTTGAACCATGCGTTCTAGGAGTTTGCCCACCATAAGTAAGTCACTTAGCTCAAGAATAAGCCTAGATATCTGCTTCTCCACAGCTTACCACAGCACCAATTGTCCCTACTATATAAACAATCACCATCAAGAAGTATATAGGCTACCATGGTTTTTCACAAATTTGAGACTTTTTGGGGTCACAATATACTAAAGCATAGTCCTCATTAGCAAACAGTCTGAATTTCTAGACATATCCCAGGGATCCTAACTTTCTCCTATGTCAGGAGAAGTGTTAAATGCTGACTGAACTATATCTAAAGCTAAATATACTACCAAAGTGTTGGTATTTGAACCAATAAATTGTCTCCAATTTCTGTTGAATTTTTTATCACTTGTAACAAAATATTCCTCACCAATACATCTGCCATGACTTGGCTGAATATTATTGATATGTACATAGATGAAGCCCATCCTTTGGGTCATCTACTACACAAATATAAAATTATAATTAAATCAATTTGTCTATTGAGAAAGTGCCCAACAATTATTTATCCACATCACACAACACAGCAAATGCTAAAAAATTTCTTTACTGTGGCAAAGCAATGAGAAAGCTGGACTTTCAAGCCCTTCAAATAATGTCTAAGATTATCACTTTACCTGTAAGATCAATCTCAAAATGTAGTCAACAGCAGAACAAAGTTGAGGTATGCCAGAAACTCAAGTTTAGAACGAAATTAAAACCCATAGATATCACAAGGTTTTGGCTTTAATAGTTTTTTAAGTCAAACACCAGATAAAAGTATTTGCAAAGAATGTCCTGTATCACCAAAACAATAGAATGTCTGTGTGTTGATCTGGGTGAGTAGTGAGCAAGACAAGAAGTTTCAGGATTCTAGGATCTCAAGGAGAGAATCGCAAGCCCCTGGAAACTCACCACAATCTTCCTATATGCTCACAGAATGCTTCCCACTTCCCTAAGAACTGCCATTGTATCCTCTCCTCCCTTTTCCCTCCCCTCTTTTCCCCTTCTTTCCTTGCTTCCTTTCCTTCTCCTCCTCCTTTTTCTCCTCCTTCATCTTCTTTCCTTTATTTTTATTCCCACAAGTCCATCTCACAGACTGGTCATAATCTTCCCATTTCCATGCCCTCTCACTGATGTCAAAAACCACCCCTTATATTCCCAAATCTTATTAGTCCCCAGTTTGCTCAGATTTTGGCCAGGCTAGTACATTCTTCACTCAGCAGCCTATGCTGAACTGAAATGGCCTGTAGTTGCCTGCATCTCACCACTTTCACTTGTACCTCCAAGTTTCCTCCTTCCTGGTGTTGCGGCCTTGTGGCTTAACAAATACCCTGAGGATCCAGTGACAAGACCTCTGGATTTTATAGCATACTTTCATCTAAAGCTGTATGCTTTTCCTCTTACCATAGCACTGACCTTGGGGCATTTATATCCTCTCTACATTGTATTTGCACAGAAATCCTAATAACAGCTTCTTAATTGAGTTTCTGGAACATAATTAGCATTCTTTGGGATAAACAATCTAATTGTGCTTTACTCTCCTCAAAATAAACTATAAATTTTCCTGATTACTAATAAAAAGAAGAAAGAGGAAGAAATTCATTTGTGGACAAGCGCTCTTATGAAATGCTTTGCGGCAGCAACTGGGAATCAGGAAGGGAGGAGAGACACACGTAACTGTCATGTCTTCGTTAGATGTAGCATTCTAAAACTCATTGTCAGTGGTAGCTGAAACAAGATAGAAAAACAAATATTGGAGGAGCAATGCTTGATCCTTCTGAGCTAGGAAGTCTTAGAAGTTACATATAAATTTCAGAGGTTGAGTGTGGCTTTTTACCCTGGCTGAAAAAAAAAATGCCTATAATTTCTCCAGTTCAAGATATTGATAGTCATTAACATGGTCTATTTGGGTATAAATTAAGTCACAAAATAATTCTTAGTACCACTACAATATCCCTCAAACAAGAAGGTCTACATTGATATATACGTTTATACACATGTACAAATGAGATGCAAAAACACGCATCGATTAATCCATTAAAGTCATTATGCTGCCCCAGAAAATAACCCTTGCTTCCTGTATGCCTCATCCACATATCCATTTTTCTGCATAGAATGAATCTTCAAATCAGCTAATATTTAATTGTATCACCCCTTTGCTTTTTGAGGAAGCTAAACATTATTATTTAAAAAATAACCCTCCCTCCTCGGTTTTGCTGCTAAGTCATTATGTGCATAAGTAATCTAAGTGGATTATAGGAAACATTAGGACTGGCGATCGGCTTTGCCAGCTACCAAAGCCACAGCATGGTTAGAGGCTAGATCAAATGAGGCTAGGGAAAGCTAATGCACCAAAATTGCCTATTGCCTCTATGTAATCATCACCCAAAAGAAAAAGCACAGCTTCTTCATGAATCTCCAAACCACAAATAAACTGAAAGTAAAATGACCTGCCAGAATTCCTCATCGATGCCTTTTATTGTCCATAATATTAAATTAACTAGACAGTACATGACATTACAAGATAGAACAAGCCTCTTGAACTATAATTCAGAGTGACTAAGAGTTGATGACTATGGGTATATGATGGCCACTAGAAGCAGTATCTCCCATGAGCCCTAGCATTAACGTGAGCATCTCCAGATACAGAGACATCATTATCATCATTTATCTTCACTGAATAGACAGAGTACATGACTTTCACCTTCGGAACATCTGCTACTCATGTAATGCAGAAAACTTGTTCAAGTATTTCAGGATGCCAAGTGACCCACATATTTCTCTTAACAAGAGTTCATCTTGTGTTCTCAGCTTATGATTTTTATTGAATTATTGATATTTCCTCCAGACATTTTCCAAGCAAAAGAAGAGACTGTATTTCATTTGTCTCTATTTCCAGATATCCCAAGGGGAAACTAGATCATAATAAATAATCAATGTATGTTAGTTGAAAACATTGATGAATGCAACTTTGATTCTCAATACTAAGTAAAGTACACTATATGTAGTAGGTTAAAAAAATAAAGAAAAGAAAAACAAACTTGTTAAATTTAATTACATTTGTTGCATAGAGAAGTTGCCAAAATGCAAACATGGTTTCACTGAATTATCTTGGCCTCGCAAATCAACTCATTTGATTATATTTTGGAGCAGAAATGCAAGAACAACCATTTAGCTACTGATTTGTAGTTTTAATGTGGATCCTCCTACGATGATGCAAACCAGAGAGTGACTATAGTCCAAATAGGGTATCAACCTCAGCATGTATTTAAAGTGTGATACCACCACAGTTTGGGAACCTCTTACCTGGGTTATACAAGCAAGGGAACTTTAAGAACATAAGCAATGGGATTGTTTCATCACTTTGATTAATAAAGAATGGTGCTTATTCAGTAATATCAGGAATATCATCTATCACTTACTCCCCACTCATTTTATTGCTCCAGTGACAGAAAACTACTCGCCCTCTACCACACCTCTCCCTTTCAGTCGTCTCATTTACTGTAATTTGAGTCAAGTGACCAGAGAATCTTCAGTAAGTGCTATTTATTTACACAGGCTGAGACTAAGTCCTATCTGCTTAAAATGGATTCTCACAGAAGGCAGGAGGGTCAGTATAGGATAGGATATAATCAACTATCATTATAAGGCCTTCCTAAAGTAATCTTTTATTCAAATATTTATTAAGCATCTACCATGTATCATGCATTCTGCTATGAGCAGAGGATACAGACAAGTTTTCAGATTACTTAAGAGGAAGAAAACAGACAATAGTCAAGTAACAAATTAGAAGTGCCACAGAATAAGTGTTGTGGTACATAACCACTGGGATTCACTGATAACTATTCACAATTAGTGTTTTTCTTTTTTCAAGCATCAATGAAAGGAAAGCATCATCATCAGCCTCAGCATCGGTTTAACATGCTACTTACCACCACAATTACATTTGCTGCTGGGATTGGAAGATTCTCCACTTCAAGATCTTGACCATCCATGGCCAGCAGATTGAGAGACGGGTCATATGCAGGTCTAGGAAACGCTGAATTGACAATCTGGTGGCGTTTGCTTACTTGAGCTTTGGAAGAGGAATGGTAGCTATGTCTATAGATTTTTTGTGGGGCTATATCCAGGCTCTTCTCAATGTCTTGTGAATGGTGGTAAACAAATACCGGCTTTCCACTCTTCTTCTGATTAATTGCCAAAAAATGATCATTGTTTCCTGAAAAGCATCCTGGAAGAGGGAAGAAACAGAAACAATATCAAAGACCCTATTCAGTAAGAGAGGTAGATATATCTAATAAAGAGACTTACCCTTTCTTGAGAGGCTTTAAGACTTGTGAAGGATTTAGGTTAGTCTCCATCTTTCTTTTTCTGCTTCATGACCCCCCAAAAATAGAATACATCTTGTGGTATGAAGGTCGCTCAGAAAGTTTTGGTGGATAGAAGTGGGTGTACTTTGAAAAGTTCTATTTTTTGGATATTCTGATGCCACTTTTGCTAAGAAATTTCCTCCTTTATCTATACCCATAGTTTCAACACCTAGTTGGGCTTCTATTCCTGGATGTCCTATCTGCTGCTGAAATTATAAATAGTTCTATCACATTTAAGCTTTCCTGAAATATAAGCATTTCCTACAATTCTTATTTCATACTTGTTGCTTGTATTACAATTAACAGTTTTCTTCACGCTTATAGAATATTTTAAGCTCACTGAGGAAAGAAATCTGAGTATATTTATTGTGGGAGAAACTTTCAATAGTCCAAAAAATATCCATCCTTTCCTTCTTACTTATGTTAAGTAATATGGCCATCTAGATAGAGACTACATTTCTCTTAGTCTTCCCTGGAACTAAGCATTGCCATTTGATCAAGTTATAGCTGTTGGAATATGAGTAAAGAGATGTTAGCAGAGATTTAATGTGGCCTTTCTTTTTACATTTCCTCCTTCGTGCTAGCTAAAACGCAGATTGTCTGGTAGGAGCATGAGGTGTAAACCATGTGTCAAAGACGGTAGAGCCCTAAGACAAAAGATTCTGATCCCTGATCAGAATACCAACCTCACAGTTCCCACTCAGACTATTAGAGGAGAGAAAAACAATTTTCTATTGTGTTTTACCTGCTATATTTTAAGAATCTTTGTTATAGCAATTAAATTTATTTAGTAACAAAAACATTCATCTCTATTTCTTCTGTTAGATAAATATTCATTGCATTGAATAATGGTTTTTCTTGTTTGTTACTGGCCACAGGAGGAAATAGATAATAAATATGAATCAAAAAGAGTATCACTAGGTGAAACACCAATTAGAAAAGCAAACATGAGATCTGTTATAACATAGTGCCTAGCAATGGTACCCCAGGTTTTCCCTGGAAATGTCTACGGCAACAAGTGCTGTCCTTACAAAATTATTTAACTCTTTTTGACAAGAATTATTCTGCAATCTCCTACTATCTTTTACTTTCCAAATCTTGCAAGGGCCTTCACTTTTTTTGTTTTTGTTGCAAGTTTCAGCTATTTACATGCCAAATTCAATAGCATTATCATGGCAAATCTCATCCTCATGCTACTGGGCATTGTAAATTTCTTTTCTCTTAGGTGAGAAACCCAAGTTCATTTATGCATACAATATACCTTTCCCAAAGCACAGAATCATCTCTCAATGAGTGATATTAAAAAAAGTAAACTAGGATGAAAATAGTATAGTATTTTATTTCTTAATTCCAAAGGAATTACTTCATTGTAGTGATATTAGATAGTTTCTCAGAGGGAAAGAAGAAAATTACTCTCCTTTCAGAAATGTCCAGTGTCCTGGAAGAGTCCTGGAAGAGTTTCTACATAAAATTAATTACTTTTTAGTAAAATACAAAATAAACTTCTTGTGGTCAGAAAGTTAATATACATCTAAAACATTTTAGCACCATTTTCTGTTAATAAAACAGTGATAAGAATAACAACACTGAGGTATCCTGTTCTGAATTCCAGTATACTACATATGTTCCTAATGATGGTTTCATTTCCAAATCTGAGAAATGCATTTAATTCAGACAAATAAAAAGTACAATTACTTAAAGGTCATCATTGTCCAATTATCATCTTTGGCAAACTATGGGTGGTTTGATTATTTATAAAAAGTTATGGTCAATTTAGCATGCTCAGAACTGAAGACATGATGATGAATTTCCATTACTATTTCAGAATCTACATAAAACGTAATTCAAGTGGTCTGAAAAGATAAGGCTATCGGTACCAGAAGATGATTCTCATGCTATCTATTATATCATGGAAGAAAGTATTTGACTAAGAAAATAACTAATCTTTATAACCCCACATGAAAGTTGAAGGCATATTGGTGAAACAGAGTTGCTGAAGATGCAGGATGCATATGTTGGTAACATAAGTCTTGATGGAAAGCAAATGCTGTAAAAACTAGTAATTCCTCTACTCTAGATTCTCTATAAATATTAAGGAAAAAAGAAAAAGGCAGCTTAGAAGATTGGAGGAAGCAGATATCTGAAAAGAGGAGAAATAACTGACAAATAGTAAATTACACAAATACCTTCAATCTTTCTTTTTATATTTTATCAATCACGGCAAGCCTTTTCAGAGCCACTTTACCTAAATAGAATACATAAGTCCAGCTAACAAATGTGTGCTAAAATTAGCCTATCAATAAAAGGAAAAAATTGAAATACAATTGAAACACAATTAAAATTTCCCAACCTTATCCACTTGCCTGTGTGAATGAACTTAGTCCTGCCTTGCTCTTGAGTAATGAGTTCTAAGATAGCAGTGTAATATCAGGTGTCCTACCATAATCATTAGGTAAGAAAAAAATTTTCATAGTGACATCCTTAGATTCTCTGGATTGGAACTATCTGGGACATGATGATGCAGTTTCTCAGATCCCAGGCTAGAACTACCAAAGCATAATCTCTGTAGATGTAGCCTAGGAATCTGGATTTATAATAAAATTCTTGTATTTAAACTCTGAAGTTTGAGGACCACTGACCTAGTGTCTGGAAGTAGTTTTGTATTTTCTATCCTCAAATGCTACCTCTCTATTGCCTCTTTCACTTCAGCTTTATGAATATACTCAAGTAAACATTTTGGAAATGTGAAGATTGAGATGTCAAGTTCTCTGTTAGTGAAGCCGTAATTCAAAGGCAGCCAACCATCACAGATCTTTTTCCTCTCTGTCCTCTCAACACCTGAGACTCTGAACTCAGATGCAGGTATGGAAGTGTAAGAAACTCACTTCAAATATAATGATATAGATACTTTTAAAGTGAAGTGTGAAAAAAATATATATCATGAAAACCTAATAAAAAGAAAGCTGGAGTGACTATATTAACATCAATTCAGTGCAAAGAAATTACCAACAATAAAGAAGGACATTACATAATGATGGCTGTATGATGCAATGTACATAAGAATACATAATAATCTAAAATATGTATCAAAAATGAGCTTAAAACCCATGAAACAAAGCTGACAAAAATGAAAGGAGAAATAGGAAAATTCACAATTATCACTGAAGATTTTAACTGTTCCCTCTCAGTATTAAGTAGAATGAGGAGACAGAAAAGAAGCAAAGGCAAGCTTATAAAACAACGACCTAGCAACCAAGTGGATTTAATAGATGTTTACAGAACAGACAACCAAAACCACCAGAATACACATTCTTTTCAAGTGCTTATGGGGTAGTCATCAAGATAGACCGTATCGGAGAGGAGATCCAAGATGGCTGATCACTAGCAGCTCGGGCTCGTAGTTGCCAGTGAAAGTGCAGAGAACGAGAGGACGCCACACTTTCAGACGAATATTTGTTGCTCACGGACCAGGAGATTCCCAGCAGAGGAGCCCCACGTGTTGCCAGGGCGACTCTTGTGGCCGGCGCGGCGGTTTTGCTGGCGCCTTAGGGCGCCAGTTTTTGGTGCAGAGTCCGGAGATTCCCGGGCAGAAAAGCACCATCCATCTTAACACCGCTGTTTTGGCCGGCACAGTGGATTGCTCAGATTTCGGTGCTGGGAATCAACAAGTTGGACGTCTGCTCAGAGACCTAGTAAGAAAGTTGGTAATTACAAAGACAACAGATGGATAAATATATAATGAAGGGAAGAAATCAGCATAAAAAGGCAGAGAATACTCAAAATCAGAATGCCTCTCCCTCTACAGGGGATCGCAATTCCTCATCAGTAACGGAACAAGGCTTAATAGATTACAAGTGTGTTCCAATAACAGAAGCAGGTTTCAAAACGTGAGTGATAAGAAACTTCTGTGAATTAAAAGAACTTGTTCTAACCCAATGCAAAGAAACTAAGAACCTTGAAAAAAGGTTTGACGAAATGTTAAGGAGAATGGACAATTTAGAGAGGAATATAAGTGAATTGATGGAGCTGAAAAACACAATATGAGGACTTCGCGAAGCATGCACAAGTTTAAACAGTCGAATTGATCAAGTAGAAGAAAGGATATCAGAAGTCGAGAACCAGCTCAGTGAAATGAACCAAGAAGACAAGATTGGAGAAAAAAGGATGAAAAGGAACGAGCAAAGTCTCCAGGAAATATGGGACTATGTGAAAAGACCTAATTTACGTTTGATAGGTGTACCTGAATGTGATGAAGAGAATGAATCCAAGTTGGAAAATACTCTTCAGGATATCATTCAGGAAAACTTTCCCAACCTGGCAAGGCAGGGTAATATTCAACTCCAGGTAATACAGAGAACACCACAAAGATATTCTTCAAGAAGACCAACCCCAAGGCACATAATCGCCAGATTTATTAGGGTTGAAATGAAGGAGAAAATACTAAGGGCAGCCAGAGAGAAAGGTCAGGTTACCCATAAAGGGAAACCTATCAGACTTATAGCAGATCTCTCAGCAGAAACCCTACAAGCCAGAAAAGAGTGGGGACCAATATTTAACATCCTTAAAGAAAAGAACTTTCAACCCAGAATTTCCTATCCAGCCAAACTAAGCTTTATAATCGAAGGAAAAATTAAATCCTTTGTGAACAAACAAGTACTTAGAGAGTTCACCACCACCAGGCCTGCTTTACAAGAGCTTCTGAAAGAAGCACTATACATATAAAGGAACAACCAATATCAGCCTTTCCAAAAATATATCAAAAAGCAAAGAACATTAACACAACGAAAATTTACACTAACTAATGGGCAAAACAGCCAGCTAGCATCAAATGCCAGTATTAAAGTTATATATATTCTAATTGGATAAAAAGCCAAAACCCATTGGTATGCTGCATCCAGACCCATCTCACATGCAACGATACACAGAGACTCAAAACAAAGAGAAGGAGGAAGATTTATCAACCAATCAGAGAGTAAAAATAGACAAATAAATAAAAAGCAGCAGATGCAATTCTCGCCTCTGATAAAGTAGACTTTAAAGTAACAAAGAGCAAAAGAGGCAAAGAAGGACATTACATAATGGCAAAAGGATCAATGTAACAAGAAGAGCTAACGATTTTATAGATCAACGAGACAGAAAATTAACAAGGACATCCAGGACTTGAACTCAGACCTGGAACAAGTAAACTTAAACATTTCTAGAACTCTCCACTTCAAATACATAAAACATACATTACCACCTCACACCTATTCCATAAGTGACTACATAATTGGAAGTAAATCACTCCTCAGTAATCGCATAGCATTTCATAGGTTTAAATGAAATATTGGTTGGCTGCTTGTTTGTTATTTGCTTCCCTTATTCCTTCCTGTTTACATCAAGTATAATTATTGGTATAAAAAAGAGGTTTCCAATACCCATTACTAAACTGCATTCTAGCCTGGGCAAGAAAGCAATACTCCATTCTCTCTCTCTCTTTCTCTTCCTTTTTCCTCCTCTTCTTTATACTTTTTCTTTCTTTCAAAAAAAAAAGATAGACCGTATCCTAGGTCATAAAATAACACATTTTGAAAACTGAAATTATACGAAGTACACTCTTCGACCATGAAGGAATTAAACTAGAAATCAGTGACAGAAAGAAAACAAGAATATTTCCAAAATTTGGAAATTAAAAAAACACATTTCTAAATATCCATGGGCCAAAGAGAAAGTCACAAGACAAATTAGAACAGATTTTGAACTGAACTAAAACAAAAATATAACATACCATAATTTGTGGGATGCAGTTGAAGCAGTGCTTAGAGAAAAAAATATAACATTAAATGCTTATATTAGAATAAAGGTCTCAAATCAATAATCTCAGCTTCCACTTTAAGAAACTAGATAAAGAGCAAAATAAGTGTAAAGAAATTAAAAAGTTAAAAGTAGAAATCACTACACTGAAAATAGAAAAACGAGATAAAAATGAATGAAATAAAAACTAGTTCTTTGAAAAGATTAGTAAAATTGATAAAACTCACAAGACTGACAGAGAAAGAAACTATACAAATTTCTAGTATCAGAAATGAAAGGAGGGATATCATTAGACTCAGCAGACATAAAAATGTATAAAAAGGAAAATAACAATCCTCTACACATAAATTAGACAATTTAGACAAAATCATCAATTCCTTGAAAACCACAAACTATTAAAACTCATCAAAGATGAAATAAGTAATCTAAATTGTGCTAAAATTGTAAAATGAATTAAATGTTTACTTAAACTTTTTCTGAATCAAAAATCTTCAGGACCAAATGGCATAATTGAAAATTTCTACCAAATGAGGAAAAAGATAACATCAATTCTATATAATTTCTCCCAGAAAATAGAAGGGGGAACATTCACCAAAACCATCTCTTGAAGCCAAAATTACCCTGATAATAAAATCAGACAGAGACAATCCCCCCTCCAAAAAACACTCTAGACCAATATTGCTCATGAACACCAATGCAAAAGTCCTCAACAAAATAGTAGCAAATTGAATGCAGAAATATATAAAAAGACAAGTGGGGCTTATCATCCTGGGAAGGTAGGGCTGATTCAATATTTGAAAAATAATCTACATAACCCACCCTATTGACAGTGAAAGAAGAAAAATACTGTCATATTACTTGATGGAAAAAATGATTTGACAAAAGTCATGTCTATTCGTAGTAAGAAAAAATTAAGTAAACTAGAAATAGAAGAGCGTGTTCTCAACCTGATAAAATATACCTACACCAAACCCCACAGAGAACATCATACTTAGCAGTGAAAGACTGAATGCTTCCCTTTTAAGACAAGGACAAGGCACCCATACCATTGCTATATAACATTGTACTAAGAGTCCCAGTCAGTGCAATGAGACAAAGAAAAGGAGCAAAAGACATAAAACTGTTTTATTTGCAGATGACATGATAGCCTCTGTAAAAAATCCCAAGGAATTTGCCAAAATCTTCCTAGAACAGGCAGGCGAGTTTAGCAAGGTCACAAAATATAAAGGCAACCTACAAAACTCAATGGCATTTGTATAAGTTAGTAATGTATAATTGAAAACTAAAAGTAAAAAAACAACTGCCCCCAAATAAATATTTTGATATAAATCTAACACATCATACTATATACAAAAAATAAATAAAGATTTACATATAAAATCCATACAATAAAACTACTGGAAGAAAAGATAGGCAAAAAACTCCACAGTAGTCTGGGCAATGATTTTTCTTTTTAAATATGACCTCAAAAGCGCAAGCAACTAAAACAAAAATAGACAAATGGGATTGCATCAAAAAAGCTTCTGCACAGCAAAGGAAATAATTAACAAAGTGAAGTGATAACCCACAGAATGGGAGACACTATTTGCAAACCACACATCTGATAAGGGATTAATATCAAAAATACATAAGAAACTCAAACAATGCAATACCAATAAAATTAACCTAGTTAAAAAATGGGGAAAAGATTTGGACAGACATTTCTGAAAAGAAAACTTGTCCAGTCTATCATTGATGGGCATTTGGTTTGGTTCCAGGTCTTTGCTATTGTAAACAGTGCCGCAACAAACATACATGTGCATGTGTCTTTATAATAGAATGATTTATAATCCTTTGGCTATATACCCAGTAATGGGATTGCTGGGTCAAATGGAATTTCTATTTCTAGGTCCTTGAGGAATTGTCACCCTGTCTTCCACAACGGTTGAACTAATTTACACTCCTACCAAAAGCGTAAAAGTGTTCCTATTTCTTCACATCCTCTCCAGCATCTGTTGCCTCCAGATTTTTTAATGACCACCATTCTAACTGGTCTGAGAGGGTATCTCAATGTGGTTTTGATTTGCATTTCTCTAATGACCAGTGATGATGAGCATTAGTTCATATGTTTGTTGGCCTCATGTATGTCTTCTTTTGTAAAGTGTCTGTTCATATCCTTCGCCCACTTTTGAATGGGCTTGTTTGTCAGATGGGTAGCTTGCAGAAAATTTTTCCCATTCTGTTGGTTGCTGGTTCACTCTAATGATTGTTTCTTTTGCTGTTCAGAAGCTCTGAAGTTTAATTAGGAGGGGTGTTGAACAATGAGAACACATGGACACAGAGACGGGAGCATCAGACACTGGGGTCTGTTGGCGGGGAATAGGGGAAGGATGGAGGGGTAGTGAGGTTGGGGAGGGATAACATGGGGAGAAATGCCAGATATAGGTGACAGGGGGATGGAGGCAGCAAACCACATTGCCGTGTATGTACCTAGGCAACAATCCTGCATGTTCTGCACATGTACCCCAGAACCTACAGTACAATAAAAAATATATTTTAAAAAGGAAAAAAAAAGAGAAAACTTACAAATTTTCAATAGATACATAAAAATATGATCAGCATCACTAATCATTAGGAAAATGCAAATTAAAGCCACAATGAGGTAACACCACACACCTGTTAGAATGAGTTTATCAGAAAAGATGAAAGTTAAGTGTTGGCCAGGATGGGAAGAAAGGGGAACTCTTGTGCATTGTGGTGAAAATATAAGTGAGTACAGGTGATTTATTATCCAAAATGCTTGGGACCAGAAATGTTTTGAATTTTGGATTTTTCTGGATTTCAGAATATTTGCAGAATATACACCAATTAAGCATTCCTAATTAAAACGTCCAAAATTCAAAATACTTCATTGAGCATTTCCTTTGAGCATCATGTTGGTATACAAAAAGTTTTCTATTTTGGAGCATTTAGGGTTTTGGATTTTTGAATTACGGATGCTTAACCTGTACAGTCATTATGGGAAACCGTATGGAGGTTCCTCAATAAACTAAAAATAGAATTACCATATGTTCCAGCAATCCCGCTTCTGGGTGTAGATCTCCTCAAAATTAAAATCAATTGTCAAAGAGATGCCTGCACTCCCATGTTCACTGAAGTATTATTCACAATAGCCAAAATATGAAAACAACCTAAGTGTCCATCAATAGATGAATAGAACATGGCACTGGTAGGAAAATAGATACATAGACCAATGGAACAGAATACAGAACGAAGAAATAAACCCAAATGCTTACAGCCAAATGATCTTCAATAAAGCAAACATTAGGGAAAGGACACCCTTTGCAAAAAGTGGTGCTGGGATAATTGGCTAGCCACACGTAGAAGAATGAAACTGGATACTCATCTCTCACCTCATACAAAAATCAACTCAAGATGGATTGAGGACTTAAATCTGAGACCTGAAACTCTAAAAACCCTAGAAGATAACATTGGAAAAACCCTCCTAGATACTGGCTTAGGCAAGGATTTCATAACCAAGAACCCAAAAGCAAATGCAATAAAAACAAAGGTAAGTAACTGGAACTTAATTAAAGAGCTTTTGCTGGCAAAATGAACATTCAGCAGAGTAAACAGACAACCCATAGAGTGGAAGAAAATCTTCACAATCATACATATGACAAAGGACTAATATCCAGAACCTACACGAACTCAAACAAATCAGCAAGAACAGAACAAACAATCCCATCAAAAAGTGGGCTAAGGACAGGAATAGACAATTCTCAAAAGAAGATATACAAATGGCCAATCAACATATGAAAAAATGCTCAACATCACTGATGATCAGGGAAATGCAAATCAAAACCCCACTGCAGTACCACCTTACCCCTGCAAGAATGACCATAATCAAAAAATCAAAAAATAGTCGATATTGGCATAAATGTGATCAGGGAACACTTCTACACTGCTGGTGGGAATGTAAACTAATACAGCCACTATGGGAAACAGTGCGGAGATCCTCAAAGAACTAAAAGTAGAACTACCATTTGATCCAGCAATCAAACTACTGGGTATCTACCAAAAAAAAAAAAAAAACAAGTGTCATTATATGAAAAAGACACTTGCACACACGTTTATAGCAGCACAATTTGCAATTACAAAATTGTGGAACCCACCCAAATGCCCATCAATCAATGAGTGGATAAAGAAACTAATTCATACAGATACTATAGAAACAAACTCATTAATATAGAAACTATAGATCTACCTATCTACCTATCTACCTACCTACCTACCTACCTACCTACACACAATGGAATATTACTCAGTCATAAAAAGGAATTAATGGTATTTGCATTGACCTGCATAGTATTGAAGACTATTATTCTAAGTGAAGTAACTTGGGGAGTGAAAAATCAAACATCATATGTTCTCACTGATATGTGGGAGCTAAGCTATGAGGATACAAAGCCATGAGAATGATACAATGGACTTTGGGGACCTGGGGCAAGAGTGGGAGGAGGGCAAGTGATAAAAGTCTACAAAGAGGGTGCAGTGCATACTGTTCAGGTGATGGCTGCACCAAAGTCTCACAAATCACCACTAAGGAACTTAACCATGTAACCAAATATCCCCTGTACCCAAATAACTTATGGGAAAAAAAGAGAAAAGGTAGCATGTACATATAATGTAATACTATTCAGCCTTATCAAAAAAAAAAAAAAAAAAAGGAAATCCTAACCCTTGTGACAATATGGATAAACCTAGAGGACATTATACTAAGTGAAATAAGGTGGGCACAGAAAGACAAATATCCTATGATCTCACTTATATGTGGACTCTAGAAAAGTGCAGAATAAAATGATGGTTACCAAAGGCTGGGACAGGGAATGCAGAGGGAATGGGGAGTTGTTGGTTAAAGGATATAGGATATAAAGGGTTTTTTTTGTTTGTTTTGTTTTGAGACGGAATCTCACTTTGTCACCAGGCTGGAGTGCAGTGGCACGATCTCGGCTTACTGCAACATCTGCCTCTTGGGTTCAAGTGATTCTCCTGCCTCAGCTTCCCAAGGATATAAAGTTTAAGATAGGAAAAATAAATTTTGAGATCTATTTCACAGCAGGGTAACTATAGTCAATAATTTATGGTTTATTTCAAAATATCTAAGAGCATAAATTTCAAATGTCTCACCACAAAAATGCTAAACAAGTGAGGTGATAAGTTAATTGTCTTAATTTAATCATTTTACCCTCTGTGTGTGTGTGTGTGGGTGTGTGTGTATGGAATATATATTTATATAGTTTATCCCATATATATATATATCACATTTTACCCCATATATATAATTATGATCTGACAATTAAAAATAATATACTCATCTACATTTAAAAGAAAAGTACTTTTATCATAAAAACAACATTTACATGAAAATAATCAGTGAGATTTGACGGTCATAAAATTGTACAACTGAAATTTCATTCTGGGTATGACCTTGGTAGCCTCTGAAGAGATCTTTAACAAGGGAAAGAGTAATGTATGAAATCACAATAAGTTAGAGTACATTATGATTCATTATTTCAAATTCAGTATTGGTTTTTCCTGAATGTTCAAGGTAAAATGGCCTTGTATTCACTCTCTCAGAATAAATCCTTGCATTGCAACTACTTAAACCAATGTCAATAACTTGTGAAAGGAAAGAATAAAATAGTGGTCTCTAAATAGAGACTTAAAAAAGTGAGCAATCAAAAAAAGGCTTTTGCTGGGTGATCATTTTGTGAAAAGGCAATCATTGTTTTGTTAGGAATGCTAACACCTTTCTAGAAAGGAGAGATAAGTGGATAACATCAGGGGCTTCCCTTGAAAATTTATGCATCAGAAATGATTAGGCTCCCATTTATTTGATTTGTTAATGCCTCTCAGGAAAGTTAAAAATACATAGTTGTACCAATAAAAGTTATTTTGGGAAAAATGCCTATTTAGTATTAAGAAAGGAAAGAAACAGGCTTTCTATTAAGATAAATGAATTAAGAAATAAAGGAGCGACCTAGATTCTAATTTAAATGACCTCCCAACTTCTCTCTTCCCATTTACGTTAGCTCACCCCAATGAGCCTCAGTTTTCTCATCAGAAAACATAGGTGGTTCTTGCATATCTACAACTGGATTAGAAATAAACTTCAGTAAGAGGAAGCCACAATTCAGTTAGATTTTGCTGGTCCTGATTTTTTTTTCTAAAGAATTAAGTTTTTCCATAAATACCATAAAAGACCCTTTGGAAACTTGTAGGGGCAGGAATTACCAGAAAGCATATCCTGGGATGTAAGGAGGCTAATATTAAAACTATTGTTTGGTTGTTCTGTCATTCCATTGGTAATGGTAACAGGAGAGAACCAGAATACTTATCTCCAGTTAAAGATGTCAACAGTAATAACACTAAATCCCACCGATAAACATTACAGTCTTTCCAAAATATGACAACCAATATTAGTTAGGATAATGTCTTAAAATATAACATATGCTAACTCTTACTAATCTGAATAGGAAATTACAGCAATGCTCTGAAAGAGTTCATCATGGCTATGTCTATATGCAAAGTCAGTTTTATAGAATTCAATTTCTATGCCTTAGTTATGTTCCCACAACATAGGTACATGTATGTATATATCTGTATGTACACATATTGCTTTGTTTTGTATCCTGACACAAAATAACCAATTTGACAAAAATGTTTATCCTTAAACTATAAAAGTTTTTTTTTTCAAATCAGGGTTTCCATAAGATGACAATAATTAAATTTGCCAAAATACCAACATAGACCCAAAAAACCCTTGGAGAAGCTTATCATTAAAAGAACAATTCCAAGGCTGGTCCTAGTGCAGTGCTGTTTACAACTAACTGATCACAACCAGTTGCAGATTTCTTTGTTCCTTCTCCACTCTCCTTAAAATTCCCAAAACCAGAAGACCTCTTCTCCAACAAAGGATCACAACTCCTCGCCAGAGAACAAGTTTGATGAATTGACAAGAGTAGGCTTCAGAAGGTGGGTAATGACAAACTCCTCCAAGCTGACAGAGCCTGTTCTAACTCAATGCAAGGAAGCTAAGAACCTTGAAAAAAGGTTAGAGGAATTGCTAACTAGAATAACCAGTTTAGAGAAGAACATAAATGACCAGATGGAGCTGAAAAACACAGCATGAAAACTTCATGAAGCATGCACGAGTATCAATACCTGAATTAATCAAGTGGAAGAAAGGATATCAGAGATTGAAGATCAACTTTAAAAAGTGTGAAGACAAGATCAGAGAAAAAAAAGAATGAAAAGGAATGAATAAAGGCTCCAAGAAATATGGGACTATGTGAAAAGACCAAATCTACATTTGATTGGTGTACCTGAAAGTGACAAGGAGAATAAAACCAAGTGGGAAAACACTCTTCAGGTTATTACCCAGGAGAACTTCCTCAACTTAGCAAGACAGGCCAACATTCAAATTTAGGAAATAGAACACCAAAAAGATAATCCTCGAGAAGAGCAACCCCAACTCACATAATCATCAGATTCACCAAGATTGAAATGAATGAAAAAATGTTAAGAGCAGCCAGAGAAAGGTTGAGTTATTCACAAAGGGAAGCCCATCAGACTCACAGCAGATCTCTCTGCAGAAATGACAAGCCAGAAGAGAGTGGGGGCCAATATTCAACATTCTTAAAGAAAAGAATTTTTAATCCAGAATTTTATATTCAGGCAAACTAAGCTTCATAAGTGAAAAAGAAATAAAATCTTTTATAGACAAGTAAATGGTGAGAGATTTTGTCACCAACAGGCCTGCCTTACAAGAGCTCCTGAAGAAAGCACTAAACATGGAAAGGAAAAACTTGTACCAGCCACTGCAAAAACATACCAAATTGTAAAGACCATTGACACTATGAATAAACTGCATCAACTAATGGGCAAAATAACCAGCTAGCATCATAATGAGAGGATGAAATTCAAACATAACAATATTAACCTTAAATGTAAACAGGCTAAATGCCCCAATTAAAAGACACAGACTGGCAAACTGCATAGAGAGTCAAGACCCATCCATGTGCTGTATTCAGGAGACCCATCTCATGTGCAAAGACACACATAGGCTCAAAATAAAGGGATGGAGGAATATTTAATAAGCAATTGGAAAACAAAACAAAACAAAAAGCAGGGGTTGCAATCCTAGTCTCTGATAAAACAGACTTTAAACCAACAAAGATCAAAAGAGACAAAGAAGGGCATTACATAATGGTAAAGGGATCAATGCAACAAGAAGAGCTAACTATCATAAATATATATGCACCCAAAACAGGAGCACCCAAATACATAAAGCATGCTCTTGGAGACCTACAAAGAGACTTAGACTCCCACACAATAATAGTGGGAGACTTTAATATCCCACTGTCAATATTAGACAGATCAATGAGACAGAAAATTAACAAGGATATTCAGGACTTGAACTCAGCTCTGGACCAAGAGGACCTAATAGATATCTATAGAACTCTCCACCCCAAATCAACAGAATATACATTCTTCTCAGCAACACATTGCACTTATTCTAAAATTGACCACGTAATTGGAAGTCTAACACTCTTCAGAAAATGCGAAAGAACGGAAATTTTAACAGTCTCTCAGATCACAGTGCAATCAAATTAGAACTCAGGATTAAGAAACTGACTCAAAACCACACAACTACATGAAAATCAAACAACCTGCTCCTGAATGACTACTGGGTAAATAACAAAATTAAGGCAGAAATAAATAAATTCTTTGAAACCAATGAGAACAAAGACACAATGTACCAGAATCTCTGGGACACAGCTAACGTAGTGTTTAGAGGGAAATTTATAGCACTAAATGCCCACAAGAGAAAGCAGAAGAGATCTAAAATTGACACCTCAACATCACATTAAAACAACTAGAGAAGCAAGCCCAAACTAATTCAAAAGCGAGCAGAAGACAAAAAATAACTAAGATCAGAGCAGAACTGAAGGAGATAGAGACACGAAAACCCTCCAAAAAAAATCAGTGAATCCAGGAGTTGGTTTTTTGAAAAGATCAATAAATAGACTGCTAGTGAGACTAATAAAGAAGAAAACAGAGAATAACCAAACAGATGCAATAAAGATGAAACAGGGAATATCATCACTGATCCCACAGAAATAAAAACATCAGAGAACACTGTAAACATCACTACACAAATAAACTAGAAAATCTCGAAGCAATGGATACATTCCTGGACACATATACCCTCCTAAATCTAAGCCAGGAAAAACTTTAAACCCTGACGAGGCCAATAACAAGTTCTAAAATTGAGGCAGTAATTAATAGCCTATCAACCAAAAAAGTCCAGGAGCAGATGGATTCACAGTTGAATTCTACCAGAGGTACAAAGGGGCACTGGTACCATTTCTTCTGAAACTATTCCAAACAACAGAGAAAGAGGGAATCCTCCCTAATTCGTTTTATGCAGCCAAAATCATCATGATACCAAAACCTGATAGAGACACAACAACAAAAAATTTCAGGCCAATATTCCTGATAAACATTAATGCAAAAATTCTCAATAAAAACTGGCAAACTGAATTCAACAGCACATCAAAAAGCTTATCCACCACGACCAAGATGGCTTCATCCCTGAAATGTAAGGCTGGTTTAACATGCACATATCTATAAACATAATCCATCACATAAACAGAACCAATGACAAAAACTGCATAATTATCTCAATAGATGCAAAAAAAGGCCTTCAATAAAATTCAATGCACCTTTATGCTAAAAACTCTCAATTAACTAGGTATCAATAGAAAGTATCTCAAAATTATAAGAGCTATTTATGATAAACCCACAGCCAATATTATACTGAATGGGCAAAAACTGGAAGCATTCCCTTTGAAAACCAGTCCAAGGATGCCCTCTCTCACCATTCCTATTCAACATAGTGTTGAAAGTTCTGACCAGGGAAATCAGGCAAGAGAAAGAAATAAAGAGTACTGCCCAAAGTAATTTAAATAGGAAGAGAGGAAGTCAAATTGTCTCTCTGTTTGCAGATGACATGATTGTGTATTTAGAAAACCCCACTGTCTCAGCTCAAAATCTCCTTAAGATGAGAAGCAACTTCAGTAGTCTCAGGATACAAAATCTATTTTCGAAAATCACAAGCATTCCTATACACCAATAATAAACAGAGAGCCAAATCATGAGTGAACTCCCATTTGCAATTGCCACAAAGAGAATGAAATACCTAGGAATAAAACTTACAAGATACGTGAAGGACTTATTTAAAGAGAACTACAAATCATTGCTCAAGGAAATAAGAGAGGACACAAACAAATGGAAAAAACATTCCATGCTCATGGATAGGAAGAATTAATAACATGAAAATGGCCATACTGCCCAAAGAAATTTATAGATTCAATGCTATCTCCATTAAGCTACCACTGACTTTCTTCACAGAATTAGAAAAAACTACTTTAAATTTCATATGGAAACAAAAAAGAGCCCACATAGCCAAGACAATCCTGACCAAAAAAAACAACCAAAGCTGGAGGCATCTTGCTACCTGACTTCGAACTATACTACAAGGCTACAGTGACAAAAATAGTACTGGTACCAAAACAGATATATAGTCAAATAGAACAGAACAGAGACCTCAGAAATAATACCACATATCTACAACCATCTGATCTTTGACAAACCTGACAAAAACAAGCAATGGGGAAAGGATTCTCTATTTAATAAATGGTGTTGGGAAAACTGGTTAGCCATATGCAGAACACCGAAACTGGACCCCTTCCAAAAATTAACTCAAGATGGATTAAAGTCTCAAATGTAAGACCTAAAAACCACAAAAACTCTATAAGAAAACCTAGGTAATACCATTTAGGACATAGGCATGGCCAAGGACTTCATGACTAAAACACCAAAAGCAATGGCAACAAAAGCGAAAACTGACAAATGGGATCTAATTAAACTAAAGAGTTTCTGCACAGCAAAAGAAACTATCATTAGAGTGAACCGACAACCAACAGAAAGAGAAAAACTTCTTGCAATCTACCCATCTAACAAAGGGCTAATATCCAGAATCTACAAAGAACTGAAACAGATCTACAAGGAAAAAAACCTCATCAAAAATCGGGTGAAGGATATGAACAGACACTTCTCAAAAGGAGACATTTATACAGTCAACAAACACGAAAAAAAGCTCATCATCACTATAAATTAGTTCAACCATTGTGGAAGACAGTGTGGCAATTCCTCAAGGATCTAGAAGCAGAAATCCATTTGACCCAGGAATTCCACTATGGGGTATATACCCAAAGGATTGTAAATCATTCTACTATTAAGAAACATGCACACGTTTATTGCGGCACTGTTCACAATAGCAAAGTCTTAGAACCAACCCAAATGCCCATCAATGATAGACTTGATAAAGAAAATGTGGCACATATACACCATGGAATACTATGCAGCCATAAAAAAGGATGAGTTCATGTTCTTTGCAGGGACATGAAGCTAGAAACCCACATTCTTAGTAAACTAACACAAGAACATAAAACCAAACACCACAGTTCTCACTCATAAGTGGGAGTTGAAAAATGAGAACACATCAGCTGGGCGCGGTGGCTCAAGCCTGTAATCCCAGCACTTTGGGAGGCCGAGGCGGGTGGATCACGAGGTCAAGAGATCGAGATTATCCTGGTCAACATGGTGAAACCTCATCTCTACTAATACAAAAAATTAGCTAGGCATGGTGGTACGTGCCTGTAATACCAGCTACTCAGGAGGCTGAGGCATGAGAATTGCCTGAACCCAGGAGGCGGAGGTTGCGGTGAGCCGAGATCGTGCCATTGCACTCCAGCCTGGGTAACAAGAGTGAAACTCCGTCTCAAAAAAAAAGAAAAAAAAAATGAGAACACATGGACACAGGGAGGGAAACATCACACACCAGTGCATGTCAGAGGATGGGGGGCTAGGGGAGGGATAGCATAAGGAGAAATACCTCATGTAGATAACGGGTTGATAGGTGAAGTAAACTACTCTGGCACGTGTCTACGTAACAAATCTACATGTTCTGCACATGTACCCCAGAAGTTAGAAAAAAAAAAAAAAAAGGATAACGTAAGAGGTAAATCTAGGGGAAAAAAGAAAACTAAAACATTTTTTTTGAAAGAACACATTCTTCCAGGACTGATTTTTCTAAGATCCAGTATATGCACTGGCTTCTAAGATGTGAAAACACAATTCTACTAGGAAGTGTTGTGACATTCTTTCATATTATTTAAACTTTCCACATATTTGACCAGTGATGTGTCCAATATATCTATAAGAAAAATGAAACCAACAGCAAAGCAATTGTTCTATATTTATGGTGCTAGTTCTATTTAGGACAAGATCTGAATCCCATTAGAATAAGGGATGATTTTAATCACCTTGTAAAGTCTCCTTACATGTTTTCTCACATTTCCTAAAATATTCTATTAGGAAAAGTGGTTCCTCCTTCCACTCTCAGTCCAGCATAAATACTCTGGATATCCCTTACTTCTCCCTGTTTACACATTGAAAGTTGAGCTCTATTTTGGAGTCACAGAATTGACAGCCATTTCAGGAAAAATCCATTGTCTGCTATATGGTGGTAGTAAAATTGCAATGAAAGGGTTTCATGTTTCCTGATTTTTGCCCAGCTTTAATAGAGTTATTTTTCATTTGATAAATATCTATTACAGAGTGGAACATAATACAATTAAAACAGTACCTTGGGACAATGTGACTAGACATAAGTCATGAAGAAAGAATGAGCATTAAGATCATCGGCCTCAGACTCTGCTGGAAGAAGTGAAATGTATGCCAGCTGAGACTCGGCAATCAGATGTCCCCAGTTTCAGAAGTAATGAGTCAAAGGATACTGGGAAAAGAGGTTTACAGGACTGAATGCTACTATGTATTAAACATTATACAGCCATTAAAAGAGGACTATCAAGCTACACGTGCTGAGGAAAGGCAGAAGGCAGAAAAATGCTCATATGGCTAGAAGCTAAGACTGCAAAAATCACAGTAATTCAGTTCTGCATACACTTACTGAATAATGAAATAGTACATTTGGAAACTAAAGTTATACATCATATGCAAACAGCTAAAATATAATTGTTTACAAATAATTTAAAGATTAGTAACTGTCTCCATCGTTTTCATTGCAGAGTTCTCCAGCTGACTTGAAAACTGGGCTCAAATTTTAAGACAAAGGAAAAAAAGTGTCTGTTTTAAGAATAATTTTCATAGCAGGTTAGGACTTAGATTAAAACACAGCAAAGTAAACATTAGAACACATAAACATTAAAATCTCACCTAGTAATGATACTACAGATATATAAACGCTCAGATATTAGAGGAGGAGGAAACTGGGTGTATTAGTCCATTCTGACACTATTAAAGACGTACCCAAGACTGGGTAATTTATAAAGAAAAATAGATATAACTGACTCACAGTTCCGCATGGCTTGGAAGGCCTCAGAAAGCTTATAATTATGGCACAAGGGAAAGCAAACAGCCTTCTTCCCATGGTTGCAGGAGCGAGAATGAGCGTTCAGCAAACAGGGAAGCTCCTTATAAAAGAATCAGATCTCGTGAGAACTCACTACCACAAGAACGGGATAGGGGAACCCATCCCCATGCAGATTCAATTATCTCCACCAGGAGATAATTGAACTAACTCAATACCACAAGAACAGGATAGTGGAACCCACCCCCATGGAGAATCAATTATCTTCATCTGGAGATAAATTGAACTATCACAAGAACGGGATAGGAGAACCCACCCCCATGGAGATTCAATTATCTCCACCTGGTCCCTCCCACAACAGGTGGAGATTATGGGAACTACAATTCAAGATGAGATTTGGATGGGGATAAAGCCAAACCATATCAGTGTGGAGAGAGGTCTGTAGTTAGCCACTTGAATATATCCCTGTTCTGGTCTCTCTTGCCTGTGTTTAGGGATTTGAGGGGCACTTGGTAGACCCTTCCAACACTGCTCTTCTTGTTCTAGCTCCCCTATCCACCATTTGAAATTAATAGCACTGAGCTAAGGCTCTGCTTTTTAATGATTCTTTGAAAAATGAAAAGTAACTAAGGAAGGACCATATAATTAACAGCTATTCTCATCTGAAGTAGATCAGTGTGGCACATCCTTTCTTAGAAGAGATCTGAGAAGAGATCTCTCATCTCTCCTGGAATAGAAAGCAAAAACTGCCCAGTTTACCTGAGGGTAGAGAAGAAAGAGAAAATTGGAGATTGAAGCTCAGATTAGGAACATATTTCCCAAGGGTAAACTTCAAGTAATGAAGGCTGGTGGAGAGAGAACATGAGTGGCACTGCCAGCAGTGAGAGCTGATGCTGCAGGGTGAGGTATTGAGCACTGGAGGGGCAAGACAGGCCTGGACTGGCAGGCATTGATCCTGCACCCACTGGGAATTCTCTGCAGACTCGGCAAAACTTAACCCAAGGGGAGACAGGACACCTGATTCCCTAATTGCATGTGTGGGAACTCTGATTTCATGAAGTGCGTGCCCTCCCCCACCATATACACATCAAAGATATGTGAATAGGATTTTCAAATTGGACTACACAAATTGTGCACAGGCATGAAGAATCACTTTCCAGACCCTCAGCATATATATATATATATATATATATATATATATATATTTTTTTTTCTTTTCTAAAATTGATCTGCTTAAGAATGTACCTATAGTCAGGGACCTATTCCATGCTGGCACTCCTTTCCGGAACAAAGCTTCTCACCCCACGTTACAAAAGAAAGGTACACCTCTCACTTAATCTGAATTGAATCTCTCCATCAGAGTAGAAAAACTTTTTCAAGACTCCACTCAAAGGAAAAAAACAAAATATTAGTATAAGCAAAGCCTCTTTTCATCTGGGTCCCCTTCACATAAACTCATTGTAGGATTTCAGACTTCCCCTGTCTAATACATATTTCTCTAAGACTGCAAATCGGCATTAGAAGTGGAGTGTTTTGGCCTTTGTTGGATGTTGTGAATTCATATAGTCTGTAGAGTAGGGTAGCAGGAGTGATGATACCTCATGTTCTACGCGGTCTCTGACACTGAGAGATACTTTGCTGGAAGAGGGGTTGCCCGTGGTGGCAGTGCCTCTGGTGGTTAGAGGGTTTTTTCTCCTATATACTCATTTTGAAAGCAACATTTAGTTTCTTCAACATGAAATTGCTAATTATGAGCATTAAAAAATCTGCAAGATGAAGGTTTTACCAGTAATTTAAAAATTGGGACATGCTTATTTGATTTTCATAGCATACACTCTTCACAAATGAATGTTTTAGAGTAATTTCAAAAAAATAGGCCAATAGTCATTGTGTACCATTTTTCTTTTTAGATTTTCTTTTCATTGGTCTTATATTTCAGCTATAAGAACTATAGGACCAATGAAAGTTTTCACATGTAATATGATAACTTCTACAACTACTAGCATTGAATATATTCAGTGTTCCAGGTTCCATGCTGCAGGGCCTTATACATTAGCTTTTTATTTTATTATTTTACTTTTAAATGTATGCTATATCCAGCATTTCTCCCCATGTTATCCCTCCTCACCCTCCCCACCCCCCACTTTCCCTCCCCTGCCCCCTGAACTACCCCCAGTGTGTGATGCTCCTCTCCCTGAGTCCACGTGTTCTCATTGTTCAACACCCACCAATGAGTGAGAACATTCAGTGTTTGGTTTTCTGTTCTTGTGTCAGTTTGCTGAGAATGATGGCTTCCAGATTCATCCAAGTACCTATAAAGGACACGAACTCATCGTGTTTTATGGCTGCGCAGTATTCCATGATGTATATGTACCACATTTTCTTTGTCCAGTCTATCATTGATGGGCATTTGGGTTGGTTCCAGGTCTTTGCCATTGTATACAAGGCTGCAATGAACATACGTGTGCATGTATCTTTATAGTAGAATGATTTATAGTTCTTTGAGTATATACCCAGCAATAGGATTGCTGGGTCAAATGGAATTTCTATTTCTAGGTCCTTGAGAAATCACCACATTTTTAAAGGGCAAAAGATGGGATTCAAACTCAGGTAGTCAGATTCTAAGAGCCTAAAAGTTTTTTTTGTTTTGTTTATTTTTAGTGTACTACAGGAGTTAAGGCATATTTTTGTTGTTTCTGAAGTACAAGCATGCCATTTCAAAACATTTTTCAATTTTAAAGGGTAAGACAATTATCTTACAAAGGCACCTTGGGTAGAGTTTAGCACATCATAGGGATTTAGGAAATATTCATTTGTTATCTCCTTCCCGTCTTAAAAGGAAATCTATTTATTTCTTCCGTATGAAATCCAATGCTTGTCTTGAGAGGAAGATTTTTAAAATATATTTTTGTAGCTTCAGTTAATGCTCAGATTTAGGAGTTACAAACAACATGATAAAATTTATAATCTAAGCACTCTAAGTACCAGGCATTCCCAGTTTGAGGAAATAAAACACTCCAAAGTAACCAATGAATGCTTGATGGGAAATCCTGATGCTCTAGAGATACAGAAGTGCCCAGCAATGCCAAAAGCCATGCCCAAATGCCCAAGGGGACTACACTTGTGAGCACTCATTAGAATTGCCCTAGGGAGCTTTTTAAATGTCATGGAACTTTTAGAGGCACGGAAACATCTGCCAGATGTGTCTCTGGATTTGCATAGAGAAGGGAAGCATTATGAAAAAGTTTCTATAACTGAATTCTGAGTTTTCTTGTGAACTATAGGTCTCCAAGGGAGTCAAACTGGAGTTATAAATAAAAGGTCACCTGAGGTCAAATCAACAGAGAGAAGAGTCTTGGCAAAGCAGGGTCAGCTGAGTAGCCCGGGTTTTAGGGGAGTGGTGAGTAGTTCCATGAATAGGTGTTGTTGCATGTGACCACTTCCATTATGTTCTTCCCATATCCATGCTCCTTCTTCGATCCCTTTATATTCAAATAGCCCTGTCTTGGCTGGTGTCTGCAGAACCACAGGGAGCATTCCACATGGCCCTGCAGCCCAATGGTCTAGAAGTTCCATGAGCTACAAATGGTAAGTAGGAGAGTATTATTTGGTCAGTAGAGAAGAAGGATGGCCAGAGGAGTAGATAATAGATGGAAAGCCTATAGACCTATGAGCAGCATTCCTGGTTCATGCTTGAACTTTTCACCCTCTGTGGGTCCCTCAAGGGACTAGTTAGAAAGATGGATCCTAGGACAAGTCTAGGCTACCTGCTAAGCAAGGCAGTGTAGTAGGAATGAAACATTTCAGATTTATGATGTTTGTATAAATGTTACACATTTTCAGTCACAATCAGGCATATCCAAGAGAAATTTGTATTTCACATTCATTTAAGTAGAACTTGCTGAAGATATGGTACTAGAATTATGTTTAGATGAAACTTTCAGAAAAAACATTGGGAGAGATATTTGGGGAGAGGTAGATGTCTTAGAGCTTCATAGTCCACTACAAACCTGCACATATGGTCAGGCTCCTGTCTATAGCAAACAGATGAAAACTGTGCAAAAAAGGCTTAACTGAAAAAAAAAAAACACCTGGAATCCAGAATCTATCTAGGTGTGTATGCTTCTCTAATATTGACTCAAACGTAAAACACATAAGAAATTCCTCCAAGGTACAAGTTAATCATTTATCATCTCCTTAGTCTAATCACATAATACCTAACACTTCAATGGCACTCACTAAGACTGCAGGTTTGGATATATTATCCCACTTAACTCTCAACTACTATGGAATTCTGCTAAAAAGTTATCTAAAAACATGACATTTTCCCCTTGTTTAAATTTTCTCTTTGCTTCTGTTTAAGCTACTTTATACTTCTCAGGGAGAATTTAAGAAATACTATCTTGAGTAAAGAAGACAAAGAAAGTACATTGCTTATGATTGAAAGCCATACCTTTACATTAATGAATTGATGGTCTTTCAACCAAACCTACTATGATACTATGTTTGACCATTTTTCCCAGGTAAGTGGAAGTCACCCAGCTTTATTCTGTGATTCTGTGCACTTATTGCTTCTTCTTCTCTCCAGATTGCTTCAAGAATTGGATCATTAGTACAGTGAAATAGCTGTAGAGTCTTGCTCTGTACATATTGTCGTACAGGCCAGTGAATCACTGTGAGATGCTCTTACTCTGTGCTGCTTTAGTGCTCCTTTCCAAAGAATCAGTAGTTTAGGACTGCCTGAGGCCAGTCTTCTCATTTAAGTCAGAAAATAGACATTGCTTTAAATCTGAAAAAATGGAAATTAAAAAATAAAATAGAAATAGGAAAAAAATAATTCATGTCCCAAATAAACTTGGCATTTGCTTCAGTGCAACTAGACATGTCGATCTAGACTGCTGCATAATATAAACAATTAGTTTTGCTTTGTTGTTGGTCCATGTGGCTACAATTTTAATGGACATCAACATCTTAATATACTGAAATCAAATGAGATTTGATTATGAGGAAAGCTTATGCAGTCATTATAAATAAAATGATTTAAACAGAAAGTGCTAATGTTTACAATATAAATTTGCTAATTGTCTTTCTGTGGCAAATATCATTACTATAATAGGCATTTGTAGTTACATTATATGGTATATAAGCATTAGGAAATTTGATCTTAAGGTTATATATATATTTATCTTTGAAAAATTTTAAAAATATATATTTTATTGCATTTTAGGTTTTGGGGTACATGTGAAGAACATGCAAGATTGTTTGCATAGGTACATACATGGCAATGTGGTTATTTTAACATTATATCCTTCTTTTTCAAAACTACTAACATTTTTATGTTGGGAAACATCAATGCTACTCTAAGTGTGTCAGCATTTGTAAATGCTTTGAAAATGAAAAACGTATTCATGGGCCAAGTAGAATCTTTCAAATCCCCTTGTAGAGGGAAAAATGGCTTTCACTATCTTTTGAATTTGACTCACAAAACAACTTTTAAGATTTAACAATAAACTTACCATCAAATATAACATCCATGTTATCTCTAATACTAAAGATAATGAATAGGCTTTCAATTTATGATCCAATCATCTCACACAAAGCAATTTTTTAATAATTCACAAAATAGTCTTCATTCTTCAGGTGTAAGAATGTCTTCCTTAAGAAAAAAATGTGTAGGATCCAAAAACTTAATGGTTCTATAAAGACCACATACACATAAAATGAGAGAGAAAAATGTATGTAACCACTCAGATATTCAGACATTTTGTGTGATGGTTTGGATTTTATTTGAGAAAGAAAAGGAGGGTTGAATTGTTTTGGTCTTAATTTATTGAAGCCACTGTCTCACACTCCCACCTGATTTTGAATGTGTAAATATCTTATATTTGCTATAGGTAGATAGTAACCAGTCAGTTATCAGGGTTAGGAATTGTGGGTCCATTCTTTAGTAGACAACTGTCATGCTATGTTGCTTATCTTACTCTTTGAGCTCTTAAAGTGAAAAAAAAAAACCCATTCAATTCTTAAGTAGTACTGGAATATTAAGCAAGGATGTCTATCCACCTAGAAAGAGTTCAGCACACAATTACACTAGCATCATGCCCATGGGACCCAAACTTATCTTATGAATTATACTTAAATAGAAAATTTCCTGTCCCATCTCTATTTCTGTATAGGCAATATGTGTAAATTGCATTAAGGGAACAATAGCAAAGTCAGTTATCTTCTTTACAGTCTTAAAGATGAGATATAATCTCTTGGTCAATGTAAATTAATTTATCATAATTCATTTTACCAAATACATTTAATATATGTATTCATTCATTGAAAACTTATTGATGGCATATTAGGTAACAAGAATAGTTCTAGGGAATAAGTATACAGAAATAAAGCACAATTGTGTTATCATTTTCAAAAATCTTCAGTATACAGGTTAAGTACATTGATAGAGAAAGGGAAAGGAATATACATTCAAAAGGGAAATGTAGGAGAGCTACTTGAATGAGGTGAGACATCCAATAAAAGAAGATTCCAAAGTGGGCTT
Organism: Aotus nancymaae; assembly: GCF_030222135.1. Taxonomy (NCBI): domain Eukaryota; kingdom Metazoa; phylum Chordata; class Mammalia; order Primates; family Aotidae; genus Aotus; species Aotus nancymaae. The sequence continues at coordinate 29,938,733 of NW_026988428.1, read as the reverse complement.
TGGCTGATAAACATTTGAAGTTGGAGAAAGAGTCATCTAAAAAAAGAAGCAGAGTATTGGTATTTAAGATAAATGGAACAGTATGTGAAATGATTCAAGACATGGCAAACCAAAGGAAATTTTGTCTTCATATGATATTAGTGTATGAAGCAGGGCATGATAAGAAGACCTCATCACAAAAGACTTCACCTTGCTAATGAGTTTGGATTTTATTCTAAGGGAAAAGGAGATAGCTGTATTAATGAACTTTACGAAGAAAGACAATGAAATCAGGTATGCTTTTAAGAGTTTCACCTCTGACATTATTATAAAGAATAAATTTGATAGGAGGTCATCACAAGATATATGAGAAATAAGGATCTGTCCCAAGGCAGTGACATGAACATGGAGAGTAGAGAAGACCTTATGAGAAAAGTTGGTGGCCTTTAAGATGAAAGTAGTAAGGGAGGATCTAGGATGAGTTATTAGTTTCAGACTTGGGTCGCTGTGAGGAATCCTGGTGTCATTCACAATGTTAGGGAATATTTATAAGAGTAATTGTGATAAGAAGTGTTGACAAAAACCGTTGAATATAAGATTATTGTGGGGCTAGGCACTGTGGCTCACATCTGTAATCCCAGCACTCTGTGAGGTCGAGGCAGTAAAATCGCTTGAGCCCAGGAGATCGAGGCTGCAGGGAGCCATGATGGCACCACTGCACTCAAGCTTGGGTGACAGAGTGAGGCCCTGTCTCTAATAATAACAACAAAAAGATTATTATGGAACATATAATAACTTCTAGATAATTTTAAATATAGAACTGGAATTCAGGAGAGGTAACTGAGGTAGAAATATGGATTTTGGAATCTTCAACATGCAGATCTGAGTATAATTACCCAGGGAGACTGTATATAGAAAAAAAAACCAAAAAAATCAATGACAAGTAAGCTGTAGAGAGCACTAACCATTAAATTATACAAGCAGAAGACCTAAAAGTACAAACTGAGAAATGGCTGCAGAGATAAGAGGGAAGCTAGGAATAATGACTGTCTGTGGCAGCCAAGTGAGGAAAACTTTTAAAATTCGGAAAGGGGCCAAAATAGGTAAGTACTATAGAAATGCATTGGTAATGAGAACATATATTATAATAACCTTTTTAATCATGATCAACAATAGGATGATAGGATGAAGACTGAAGTTGATAGAGAAGTAGGTGAGAAAAAAAGAAGAAAAAGCTGAATATACATAATGTATCGAAGAATTTTTACAAGGCGTTAGGCTGGATATGATTTCCAATGGAATATGCTAGATACTATTCCATTGGAGGTGATAGAAATATGTCATCTCCAACATACATATTCCTATGTCTCTTCAGTACCAAAGAAGCAAATCAGTTTTTCCTAGTGCATTAAACTCTGTTTGTAAATTAGCTGTTCCCTATAGCCATTCTAACATGTACAAGGCATTTCACCGAGAAGTGAAAATGTAGTGAACCAGCAAAGCATTTGGGCTGCACAACATCTGGCAATCAGTTTGAAAGACTTTTTTCACTGAGTTGATTAGTAGTTCTGCTGTAACACAAACCCATCCTTTATTGCCCTTCAGTTTACAATGACGGCAAAATCTGTTAGCGATAGTATGTTTTGGGGGCATGTGAGGCAACATGAGTTTTGGACAAATGAACTCTGTTTAAGTCCATTTTGGAAGTGGCTAAGTTGACTATGTATGTTTATTCATGGGTGATAAGAAGATATTAAATGTAAAAAAATGAGATTAGAAATACTGCTGTATTATGTTATTTATTTAACATATTTACTTAATCTTTAGAAAGATTTTATGTCAGGAACTGCCCCCAGGTACTAGGTAGCACAGGATCTCCAATACATGCAACAATAAACAAAATGGGCAAAAATCTGTGCCCTAAAGGGGCTTAAATTTTAATACAGAGAGGGGACACTACAACAAACAAAAGTAAAATATAGTGCATGTTAGGTGGCAAAGACCTCTGGGGAAAGAAAACCTAAGTAGGGAAAGGGTGCTAGAATTTTTATCTGGGTGATGGGGGGAAGGGAAGATAAAATATGGAATAGGATAGACCCACTAAGAAGGTAATATTTGACTAAAGTCCTAAAATTAGTGTGGGATTAAGCTATGGAGATACCTGGAGAAAGAAAAAATCAAAACATTATGAAGGACTGAGTGTCTGGTATCTTCTAGAAATAGAAGGATAAATATGGCTGGAGAGACAAAGAAGAAAACAGTGAAAGATAATATAGACGTAAAGTGGAGAGAGACTCTAGACCATTGTAAGGTCTAAGTTGAGTGATTTTCAATAGGAAAAACAGATTCTAGAGTTCTAAGAAACATCTTAAAATTTTAAAATATAACATATTATTTATCCATTAGTCTATGTTTTCTTTTGAGGGTGGTGCTTCTGCAAATCATCTTCCAGATCTTGGCACCGTCATAGAATACCTTTCTTCTTAGAGACTAGAGATACTGACTATGCACTTCTCTGAGAGTGAAGAGGTAGTTTCAGGAGATACACTGAAGGCAGTCTTTGTGCCATTCAAAAAGGCTGATAGTAAGAACAACATGGAAAGTTGAAAAAATGCTTTCCAGAGCTCAAAAAGAAAGCAATGGATTGAATTCGGTTTCTGTATTTTCTTAGCAAAACATTTCCTAGGAAAATGAAATCTTTCACATGAAAATTTTTAATATATCTCAAAATATTTACTCCTTTGTAATTAAAAAACTGCCCTATAAATAATACCTCCTCAAATGAAATATGCTTCTTTGGACCAAAAAAGAGTAGAAATGTTGAAGAACATAAGCTCTGTGGAGGATCTTCCACATAATAATAATAATTATTATTTTTACCATCCACATTATTGTGGTGGCTTTTAATTGCCTTCTTGAATATTCCAGAGGGTCTTCTCAACTGGACTTTGTATATTAAACTGGCTCACAGATAGAGTAAAGAAGGATGGGTAAAAAGTATTTGACACCATTAACTTAATCAATGGTGGCTTCACCTATTGTAGAACCAGTATATAATTTTTTATAGTATGCAGCCACATACTATATATATATATATATATAAAAGCCTGGAAACCTGGACTTTTATCGTGACTATACTGTTAACTACCACTTTACTATTCTAGATCTTCCTTCCTCACCTGTAAAATAAGCAGTTGGATATACAATAACCACAACTTTCTTTTTAAGTGATCTGTAAAAATCAGCTGCCATGGGTAGAGTTCTGTCCAGCTTCTCTAATAAAAACCATGCTTAGTAATCCTTTAGCGTTAATTTATCCAGAGATGCCACTTTCACAGCATTGTACCCACTCATTTTTCTCCCACAGCCATTACAAACAGACCACAGTACTTCTCCCTATCCAGCAGTCAGAGTCATAATCTTTTTTTTTTTTTCTGACAGTGTCTTAGGCAACCATAACCAAAATAATGGGAGAGGGCACTCAAGTCGCAAGCAATTTGCTACTTATCATTAGGGGCGTGGCTATATTGAAGGCAACAGTTCTTAGTATAGCTAAGAAGAACACTTACATCCCATCAGCCCATTCCTCCCATCTCTAAAGCATTATAAGTTGTCATGAGTTCCACCAGCATAAAGCAGTTGCTGTTACCCCAGGCATAACCAAAATGGATCAATTAGCTTTTCAGTTAAAGAGGCCTGAATGTATAGAATTCATTTCCCTTCTTTAGGAAGTCTGCTTCTGTTCTGAGAGAAAAGTCTTCCATAAAAGTAACAAACTCACATGTTCAACAAGTAGATATATTTAGTGATTTCTTGAACTTTGTCATCCTAACCACTTATTTTCTAAGTATCCAAATGTATAGAAGCTTCGACGAAGAAGTTGTGTTTGTTTCAGTTCTGATGAAAAGCCCTAACAATGTTATTAGATAACTGTGATAAATTTTAATCTGATGACAGCTTGTGACCCACAAATTGCTGTTTAAAATTAAAATGCATTTAAAATGAAACTGGCAAGAGAACTACAATATTGAACTTGCAATCTGCTGTGATAAAACACCAGTATAAATCACGATATTAAATATAAATACAATTAATTTTATATAGCATCTTGCAATTGAAATATAAAATGCCCTTAAATGCATTGCCTTATTAAATTAAAATTGGTTGATTAATCTTACTTTTTAATCTTTGTTTTGCAAATTAAAAAGTTTAAGTAGAGATAGATTGGATTGGCTTTGGTAATACACCCTTTGGCAGAGCTCCAGGTATAATCTAGGGCTACAAGCTTCTAGGTTTCTCTTTTGATGAGCAAAAATCCTCTATTTTCCTCATCCCAAATATTCATCTACAGTAAATTAAGACATGTTTTTCACATGCTTAATCTTATTTATACTGCATAAGGTATAGTTACTCAAGTTGTATTAAATGTGATCTTTAAACTTTTTTATATGTTAGTTTTGAAAAACAACTACACTGATATTGTTGGCAGACCAGCTAATTATTGCTAACTTAGTAAGAATTGAGATTTTTCTGTAATGAATGTTTGTATCAGTCTATTATTCAGCAATACTGTATATAAAACTCAACCCAATGTATGTGTTTTCATCCCACATTTAAGCATTGAAGAATTGTATGTGGTAATGAAATAATTAAGTATAGTTGTTTGCAAATAATTTAATAATCAAATCATAGCTATTTTCTGGTTTTCAAAATGTACCAAAGAACTATTGAAAACTCCATAATATAATATCATAATTATAACAAGTAACGTGTGTATTTAATAATAGCTGTAATAATCCTATGCATTATTTGCTCAAAATATTCAGGATCCATTTAAATAATAACATTAGCTAGAATAAGAAAGTACCATATCTCACTCCCACTATTGCACACAGAGAATAAAATTCACCCACTCTTTTTAAAAAGATGCCACAAGGATTGTAATTTCAGAACAATTATTTTTACTCGTTACTCCTAGAACATAGTATACACTCAGCAAATGTTGGTTGAAGAAATGAATGGATATGTGTGATTGGATGAGATGCAAACTCAGGGAAAATGCCTAGTCTCTGGTTGTTATAAGACTACTGCATGGACAACTGCTGTCACAGTAGGGTTTCTAAAATCTCTCTGCCATATTTTATTTTGGTTCATGTGTGTGTGACAATGATGAGGAATTCAGCCCAGCAAGTATCTCTGCATTAATTACATAGAGGTGCTATGTATTAAAAAAGCAGGGATACCACATGTAATATCTCTCAGGTACTTTTCAAGGTTTGCTTCTACAGGAGACTTGATATTGATTACGGTGCTTCAAATCTATTTATATTTGGGAGCAGTCTCACTGTTATTCTTGGTTACACCTCATCAAATCTGTCCTAGGGACAGTGCCTACCCCAGGGTTGTAAGCTTTGGAACCGTGATTGGGGTTTTCCGCCCCCTGCGTGCCAGCGGACGCTAGCCATGGTGCTGAAAGAGACAAGAGGATTCTATTTGAAACCTTTCCTTCCTCTTACTGGTTTAGAAAATTCGAGTGACAAGAGCAGGGGCCAAAGGAGCCTGGAGCAGCATCACTAATGTGAACCATGTATTTCGATATTTTGGACGGAGATGTGGTCCATCAGGTTACAGGCAATGCCTCCCTGTGAGCGTTCGCTAGACCAAGAGACCTTATGAATGTAGCCGCTGCAGTAGAAAAGGTTACATCCAGCAGGATGCCTTGTCCCTCTCCTGAAAAATTGACATTTAAGTACATAGCCTAGAAACAAAAGCAGGGAGTCTAGACGAAGGGGAGGAGAAGTGGGGAGCAAACCTGTATTCATATTGAAAATGTTCACTATTTTCGCATAAGGTAAAGAATCAAGGGCTAATTTTAGCTTAAGTTTTCGGCCTCAGTTTTCCAACAGGTGCACGACTCCCTCACCCCTTCCCTGTCAGGTACTGTCCTGCTTTACCTTCTTAGAAAGGCTTTCTTTGCAAGGCAAGCTTTTCCTAGAGTCCTAAGCATGTGCAGTTTCCAATCTCATGCACAGCTCCGGCTCTACGCCTGGCAACCCCTTACCTGCAGCATGAAGATTAAGGAGCAGGCACAGCGCAGGGAAGCCGACTGCTCTCCGCATAATGTGTGCATTGAGAGGTGGAGGAGAAACTCCACCACGACCCCACTTTAGGTAAAGTGCTATTAGAAAGAGCCACCGCCAAGGGTCTTCTAGTCTCCGGGATTCGTTCGCAGGTCCTCGGCTGGGGTTTGCAGAGCCGTCAGTCTGTGGCGCCGATAGAAACGAGCACCAGCTTCAACCTCCCTAAGAGAGGGAGAGAGGAAGAGGAAGAAGAGTAAGAGGTTGCAGGGAAGGGGGACAGAAGCACTCAGAGGCGGCAAATGCTTGGCCTTCCGAGGACACAGCAGCCAAGGCGGAGACGGCAGGGTGGACTCCGCGCCAGCCCAGCAGCGCAGCAGCACGGCAGCCAGTGCAGCGCGAGCAGCAGCCCAGACGCGCTGCGGCTACTGAGCATGCCCAGCGCCGGCCCTCACGAGGCACGGGAGTTTCAAAGTGAAATTCCGCTTCTCCGGGTCTTAGCGGCGGCTTGGAGCAGAGTAGGCTCTACCGCTGGGGTGGGTGGGTGGTGGTGGTGGTGGGATGAGGAAAGCGGGAAGTGCGGGGGAGGCGCTTGCCGTGGTTACTAGGGACCCAGAGTCCATCAAAAATCCGAGGGTGGTGTGTGGCAGAGTGAGAGTAAATGGGGGCATGGCCAGAGGAGGGAGTCGATGACAGTGTCAACCGTGCCACCCACCTTACTCTTTACCCAAGTCTTGATTACACGTGGACCGAGCTTACTGCCAGGAATTGGCATGTGCAGATTGACCAAATTCCCAGGGCTCGCCTACGGGAATAGAGGTGTCTTCCACCACTGTTGAGCTTTCTTGCTGCTTGGGGGAAGCGTTCCCAAGGCAGCGTGCTTGGTGTAAGCAGTAACCATGTATCTCGGGGGTGTCTTCGTCCTTCCTACAGCTTCCCCTTCTTTGCTTCTCTTTCCATTCTCTCCAGCTCAATCCCTGTATTTAAACTTTCTTCTGACTCAAGTCGAAAGTATATGATCACAGCGACAGAAAGAAGCAAGGCCGTATTTTTACTAGAATATATCCATGTAATTGAAGCGAAAGAAGGCACCTTTTAGTTTCATGGAACTAATTTTCCTGAGTTTCCCCTTTTACTCTTTAAGGTGAAAGATAATAGATCACTTCAGTATCTGGGCTCCTTCTACTCACCTCTGTGTCTCTAGGGAGGCTACCATAGTCTGCCTAATGTAGATGGCTTTTTTTATCCCCCCATCTAAGTCTTTGGAGTGTGAAGAACCTTAGTCATGGCTAATTGCTGCTAGTCAAGAAGTCCCTCCCTAGATGTCTCTCTTTTAACTTCCCAGGGCCACTGCCCTTTCTGCCTCTGTGTCTTCATGGATGCTGTTGCCTCTTTCTTATTTTCCTTCACTTGCATCACAATCACACTAGAGTTTTACAAGGTTTAATGTTGGTGTCACTTTTCCAGAAAACCCTAACTCTAACTAACTCTAGATTACAGTGATCTTTCTCTTCCATAACACTTGTCTAGCAGTGCCTCATATTCTTCTTTCAGACAGTTCATTTATCTGTGGTTTGTCTGACAGTACCTTGAAGGCTCCATAAGAACTGCTGCATTTTGTATTCCATTAAATTGAATAAAGTTGTTCTAGCCAAATAATTGGGGCTAATAAGTGCTCATTGAGTTGAGCTTCATATCTCATTCAGTGCTTTCTTTCTCCATCCTCTGTGAATTGAGACAACTAATGGGAAATAGGCTATCCACCAAAGCTTAAATTAGATGGGATCTCATAAGATCAGAGAGCCCAAGTGGTACCATTTATTTCTTTTATAATTTACGTCATTTTCAGCTCTGAGAGACGAGGCCAGGTAGGAGAAGGAGATAATGAGATACACTTTGAATATCTTGACAGGTCTTCTCTGCTGAACATAGAGACATTTGCAGTCCCTCTCCAGCAACGTGTTCCACCCCCTACTCCCCCGTAGGTGTGACACACTCCATTTCTGTGGCACTATCATTTCACCCCAAACCACTCTAAGCTTCAACCTCTTCTCCTATTTCTGATTCACTGTCCTCCAGTTTACTTTGCCCATATCACTTTCTAACAAACCAGAATAATTACTTATAGAATCTATTGTTTATAATCTATTTCTCTACTCCCCCACCCCAGAATGGAATCTGAGCTCCAATGATGGAGAACTTTGATGACTTTATTCATTGATGCAACCCAACTCCCTAGAGCAATGCCTCATGCAAAATACATACTCAAAAATGAATAAATAAAAAACAATTAATTGATAAAGTTCAGTATTGGCGATTAACTTAACTCTTTGAAATTCTTACTGAATCAACCTTTGAGATAATTTATTTAGCAGTCTGTAAAGCTTAGAAGAGTAACTCTTTTCATATAACATCTAGTACTAGAACTGCTGCAGGGCTGGAGATTAGGGAAAAATAATTGTAGCCCATTTATTTTCTTGTTTCCTAAAATAACTAATTATCAAACTTACATAGGTCTCCAAGAATAAAAGGTACCTACTTATGGTAATGAAACAATGCTGCAGTAATGTTCTGAACCCCTTCCTTTTCCACAGATAATTCCAACATTTATTGGTGGGGCATTTAAAATTTCTATTATTATAATTGACTGTGACTTTGCCAACAAGCAGCCTGCTAGCAATGTATTTTGCCCAGGGCTGCAGGTAGCTGAAGTATTAAACTTTGCATGAAAATTTCTTTAGCAGCAAAATTTTTCAATTTCCAATTTGGCTGGATATACCATTAGAATAGTTCAGCATGGTAAAAATAACCTTGAGTGGGCTGTAATTTTGTGACTAGACATTCCTTATTAATTTACTTAAAATGATAAAGGAATAAAAAATGTCATATTCCTATGCGAGTCAATCCAATATCATACTTTTAATGGCTTCAATTCACTTTTTCACTAATTTTCAGTTCCTGAAGTCGAACAACGAGTGAATTAGCCAATTAGTGAAAAAGTCAACCACTTAGCTCATTCAGAAATATTCTTTGTGAGTCCATAGGTGCTGTTTTTTCCTTAACTGTGATCTCATGCTAGTGAAGGTGACTTGGTGTTTTGGAAACAAAAAGCTTGGTTAAAACCCTGCATCAGAGTTTAAAAAAGTTATTTCTAATTCAAAGAAGCATGAAAATTACTATGAGAGAACCATGCAAATTAGTAGTGGCCTACAGAGCTATATCATAAAAGAATCATTTCTATTTTACAAGATAAATAAAAAGTATGCATGAACTTCTCCTCCACAGAAGATGTATAATTTCTTTTTCTTTTTAAAATTTATTTATTTTACTTCAGGTGCATACTATATCTGGCATTTCTCCCCATGTTATCCCTCCCCTTCCTCCCCACCCCTGGCTGTCTCTCCCCTACCCCCCCACAACTGCCCCAGTGTGTGATGCTCCTCTCCCTGAGTCCACATGTTCTCGTTGTTCAACACCCACCTATGAGTGAGAACACACAGTGTTTGGCTTTCTGTTCTTGTGTCAGTTTTCTGAGAATGATGTTTTCCAGATTCATCCAAGTCCCTACAAAGGGCATGAACTCATCGTTTTTTATGGCTGTGTAGTATTCCATGGTGTATATGTACCACATTTTCTTTGTCCAGTCTATCATTGATGGGCATTTGGGTTGGTTCCAGGTCTTTGCTATTGTACACAGTGCTGCAATGAACACACGTGTGCATATGAGGTGAGTGTTAAGGAAAATTTATGCAAGAAAGAAGTCTTTCAGAACCTATCTTCAAAACAGATTTGATCATTATGAGCATCCATATTTACTTCTTTATAAATGGCTGAAAATTATTCATGTCAGCCATCTTTCCTTAAGACACTTTAAATTGAGAAATTAGATCTATTTATTGTAAGATTTTCCTACTTATTTAGGTTACTATTATTTAAGTATAATTATGACTAACACTGACTGTGCTTCCTGTGTGCCAGGCCCTATTCTAACCATTTGGATGTCCTATTTAAACATTATAATATTTCTATAAGACGGTACTATAATGATCTCATTTAAGAGATGAGACAGTTGAGGCATGGGGAAATAACTTGCCCCAAATCAAGTAGTAAGTAATCAGTTAAAAAGTAAATTGATAGAATTAAGATGTATGTTTGATAATTTGACATCAAACTACTATAATATATACTACTTCTTGTAATACACACACACACACATTCAGTTGTAGGTGGCTCACTAGAATTAGATGATTAGATAGGGCTGGGAAGAAGATACCTGGACCCACAGTAAAGCTCTGTGGTGTGAAATACTCATAGGAGATTGTCTCTAGGAAAATGAGAGACACTGCTTATGGCAGTGGACTCTGGGTCCTAGCATCTTCTGAACAAAGATAGCAAATAAAGTCATGCTTAGAGAAACTGTATTAGAAAGATGCTTAAGATAGAATGGAGAAGAATGGAAAAAATTATTTCTTCTATGGAGGATGGAACCAGAGGCGGGGATAGGTAGCAGACAAGAAACTGGTAGACAACAGGAAATGAACTGAGTCTGGCTGGATAAGTAGGTTTTAACTGTTCTAAAGAGAAAGGCCATGGAATTGTGTGAGCCAGTGGCAGAGATATCAAACAACAAAATGGATTCAAGGAACTTCTGAACATGTAAGGGAACAATAGGTAACAGTGATCAACACCTTATTAAGATTTGTTCTGTACTTGCCCTTTCCCATCCTTTATGCAGCCACTTTATCAATCCCAAAGTCTATTTCCTTTTGTCTGAGCTATTTTTTATAGGAGGAGAAAAGAAGAAAAATAATTTCTTTCTACAAAATAAATAATTAACATGAATTAAGCTATATTCAGAGTGGAATGACTCAGGATGAAAGGAATAAATTGGAAATTCACAGATGAAAATATGTTCAGGCATATAAATTCACCATTATTATTTTTTAGCATTTTTCCAACCATAACAAGAAGAATGATCTACCCTTCTGCATAAGCATACTGTGAAGAAAACAATGAAATAGCAAGGGGCAATAAGAATAGGGGAGGAAAAGCATTAAAATTTCAAAATTATATATGATCACATTGAACTCTCACAAGAGTTGTGTGAAGTATTATTTTCCTTTTGTAACAGAGGAGAAAACTGAAGTTCAATGAAGCTAGTAATTTGCCTATAGTTATCCAGTTGGTAAAGTCATGAAACTGGGATTAGAACCCAGGTATGGTGACCCCTAGCACTATGCTCTTATCAGCTGTATTGTACTACATCCCTGCTTAATGATAGAACTTATTTCAATACTTAAGTTCTTAAGTGTTCTTCTCCCAAGACAGACTTCAAGATGGATAACAACAATTATATTTTATAACTTAACACAGTTGTGATTTTGTTGAATTTTTCTATTTAAAACATTTGATTCATACACACACATACACAAAAGCAGCAATATGTATCATAAGGAAAAAAATTAGGTACCTAAAACAGGCAGATATACTGTGCATATGTGAATTATGCTGTTGTAGTAAAACAAAAAATACCAAAAGCAGAAAGGCTATGGGTACCTATAGATTCTGCTATTGGTTCATCATTAAAATTTTATTCAAAATGAAGAACAAAGTTTCCTTGGAGCTAGCCCTTGGTACCAAAGTATTGTGTTGTCATCTATTCTGGCACTGCAAAGGTCAGATTCATCCAAAATGTCAGTAATAGATTTATTTACAAACCTCTGACTATCCTGCATTAGCTCTCTGTTTATCCCATGATGCTAATCAGGCTGCACTTATACCATCCATCATCCTGAGCAGCACAGATGTGACAGCCCTCTGTTATAGCTTAGACTAGCTACTTTGAGCATTAAAATACATTTTCTGCAATTCTTGGCTATTCTTTTGGATTTCTTTGAATGAGGCTACTTTGGAACAACTTGTTCACCCAATACCCTGGGACACTAAGAATATCCTGGGAATGTAACTATGGGTTGATTAGATCATTTACTCTTGCTCTCATTTCTGTACATTATTTTCTCACATAACTACAAGATGACTTAGAAGAACATCTCCCAAATATAGGTCTTAATGCCTCCCTTGCTGCATCGTTAAAACTAAAAGTTTAAGGCCGGGTGCACTGGCTCACACCTGTAATCCTAGCACTTTGGGAGGCCAAAGTTGGTGGATTACCTGAGGTCAGGAGTTCAAAACCAGCCTGGCCAACATGGTGAAATCCTGTCTCTACAAAAATTAGCCAGGCATAAATGGCAGATGTGTATAATCCCAGCTATTTGAGAGGCTGAGGCGGGAGAATCCCTTAAACCCAGGAAGCTGAGAGAGTGCCACTGCACTCCAGCCTGGGCGACAGAGCAAGACTCTGTCTCAGAAAAATAAAAATAAAAGTTTAAACTCTTTTTAAAATACTTTTTTCTTTCCCTCATTCTTACTGATGTATGTCTATAATAGAGAATGGGGTGGTTTATTTGTCTATAGTTTGTGGTTGCAAAGCATTTCAGACAAAAAAATTTTTTTTGTTCGACATCTGCACCTCTATAACATGAAGAGTTAGAGGAAATCTTACTAAAAATGTCCATTGACTATTACACAACCACTAACACACCTAGACAAGGAAGCAATTGTTTATCTATGGTCATAAGTTTAACTAATTTATCAGAAACCATATGTGATAGGGCAACACTCATGCCTATGTTCAATAAAGTCAAGTTATTTGAAGTCACATTACACTAGGACATACTATATCTCACACATTCCAAAAACAATGGAATCATTTGCTGACATTTTGTTGATATGTTGTTTGATTTCAAGTCATTAAATTATATATTATCTATGATGAGCCAGGAAGTATATTAAGTATTTGAACTATGTTGCTGAAAAAGCAGACAAATATTTTTGCTTCAGCTTAAATTGTAAGTGAAATAAATATACTTTTAATGGTAAATGGAAGAAATAAGTAAATTATGTGGTATGATGGAAATTGATGACTGCTATGAGAAACAGAAAAAGTAGATCAAAGTGAGGGGAATTAGGCAAGTGGGGATGGGCAGGGGGAAGAATATGAGTGCAAAAAATTTGCAGAATTAAGTAGGGTCTTTAAGTGGAGAAAGCGAGTTTTGAGCAGAGACTTGTAAGTTGATTAGCTGAGCAGATACCTGGTTAAAGAACTTACTAGGCAAAGAGAACAGCTATAGCAAAGACCCTCATGTTTCCATAGATATTTTAACCAATCTGGAAAAAACCACAGTATCAGAAGTAAGTTTCAGCATGTCTGTAAATATATAAAGAGAAACGGTTGGCAAATTGCCAAATTAGTTGAAATGAATTTTCTGCACCAGAGATTTTCACTGATTCATGTTTCACTGATTTCAAATACAACTGTGAGATAGCAAGGCTATGTTAACAAGACTCAGAAATTGGGACTACCCAAAGCCAACCAATACACCAACTAAGAATTCTTCTCTTTATTCCATGTTTTTGGTGTAAAATAAACACCTTAAGTATTTAGAAATGTAGGTGCATATTTTGATATTTTGTTCATTTTGAGAAACAAAGAAAAACTTTGTGAGCTACCATCATACTAAAACCACTAGCAAAACTGCAAACTAACATAGTATGGATGGGAAATATAAGTGGGAAATGAGAGTGGGTGTGGTGGCTCACGCCTGTTATCTCAACACTTTGGGAGACTGAGGTGGGTGGATCATCTGAGGCCAGGAGTTCGAGACCAGCCTGACCAACATGGTGAAACTGTCTCTAGTAAAAATACATAAATTAGCAAGGCATGATGGCATGTGCCAATAATCCTAGCTACGTGGGAGGCTGAGGCAGGAGAATTGCTTGAATAAGGAAGCAGAGGTTCCAGTGAGCTGAGATTGTGCCACTGCACTCCAGCCTGGGTGACAGAGTAAGACTCTGTCTAAATATATATATTTTATAAATATATATATATACACAAACATATATACATATATGGCTTTGACACTTTAGATAATATACACACATGCATATATATGCATATCTATACACACACATACATATATAAAGAAACTGTGGTGTGTGTGTGTATGTGTATATATATATATATATATATATATATATATATATATATATATATGAAAACAATGAGAAAAATGCCCTAGCAATCATGTTGGTTTTCTCAGCCTCCTGTGTGGCAAATGACATCAGAGTATTTGGGTTTGTTATTGTCCAAATGCTGGAGAAAAACAGTTTGACAAATTCCTTGTTTCTTATGATGGCTTCAGCAAATCATTTTGATACTTTATTATTTTAGGATGAAATAGAAGGTAGCTTCACTTTATTTTTAAATAAAATCCCCTTTTTTATTTAATTTAATGTGATAGGTACTCACCAAAATACTACTTTATTGTTGATACAAATAGAAAATATAAATCATCCCTCTTACAAAGATTCCATCCAGAACCTCTAATCTTGGATGTACTTTAGGAAAGATATCTACCCTCAAATTTGACTTCCAAACTTAAACTAAAATCATATTTTATATTAGGTTTGTATCATAGAGATTAGAAAATGAATCTTTCAAAACCAAATTCAGCTCTGAAACTGGAAATAAAATGAAATTTAACTGTTTTTGAATCAGTCGTAAACATAATATATAGAAGTCCAATTTTAACTCATTATTTCTAGGAAGTAGGCAACAATGAGGATATTTCTGAAGTTTTTCTTCATCTAAATTAATTCTCTTCAGACTGAAATTGAACATTCTAAATTACAAAATTTTGTAATATTGTGTCTATCGCACAATAGACAATAGAGGAAAAACAAAACAGAATGTGTCTGTGGATTCTATCAACTCATATAAATACAGTTAATGCTTTGGCATATTTGGTTTTCTTCTACACTCATCTTGGGGATGTGTGTGTCTTTGCATGCATGTACCTATAATTATTGTTAGTTTTAACATTATTTTTATGTCACTGGGATCATGCTATGAATTTAGAAACTATTTCTTTACCTAATAATACTGTGAGATATAATTCCATGTTATTTAAGTTTGTTCACAATCATATTTTTAGTTGTTGCAGAGCATTGTGCCATAGCATTCTATCATTGGCTTCTTATTTTTTCGAGCTCTTCCTCAATTAAGGTGAATTGCTTGAGGACAACAAGAAAAGCCACTCAGATAATGCTCACTTACTGTGCTAAATAATGAAAATTGTTATATATTTATAACATATTTCCAACATGTCAGTTCTAATCTGGCTCTGGTGGAACCATCACCCCATTAAAAGAAATTATCTACAGTGTCAGACAATATATATACACACATATATATGTATACATATACACACATACATATATAAAGAAACTGTGTTTCTTTATGTATGTATGCATAAAGTGTCCATATGGCTTTGACACTTTAGATAATATATATACATACATACATATATATGTGTGTGTATATATATACACACACATAGATATATAAATGTGGTATATATATATATATATACACACACACACACATACATATATAAAGAAACTGTGGTGTATATATTGTTGATAGGCATTTGGGTTGGTTCTACATTTTTGCAATTGCAAATTGTGCTGCTATAAACATGCATGCATGTGCAAATACCTTTTTTGTGTAATAACTTCTTTTCCTCTGGGTAGAATAACCAGTAGTGAGATTGCTGGCTCATTTTTATTTAAAAACAAACAAGAAAACCTAATGATACAGCTACCCTCTCACCCCTATTCTCTCACCTTCTAAATGTAATAACTATTACGATTTTGTAGTTTATTATTCCTAATTATATCTTTAAGCTTTATTGTAGCTATCCGTAAACAATATACAGTTTTTTTATTTTAAAATTTACTAATTAGAATTACATTACATAAAGTTCAATTGTTTCTACTTCTGTCACTATTACAAACAGTATTTTTGATATTAATACATTTTTGCATGTTTTCCAAGCATACTTAACATTGTTTCTCTAAAGTACACACACAGAAGTTAAATTGTTTCTTCATAGGCTATAACCATCTTTACCTTAAACACAAACCTCTAAATTGCTCTATAGTCTCAGTACCAGTTTGTATTCTAAACAATGTAGAAGAGTGCCATATCATTTTACCTGCTTATACATATAAGACTTTCTAATTACTTTCAAAGTCAATGCATATAAAATGGTATCTCATTTTTAAAATGTCTTTTTTTTGGGCTAGTAATAACAGCACAGTTATAAATGTTTAATAGCTATTAGCATTTCCTATTCTGTGAATTTCCTTTTTATATCTTTTGCCTATTTTCACTTTTTTAGCTAATTTTTGGAAGTTCTATATTCCAGAATTCAGATACTAAACTTTTAATTTCCATTATGTTGCTAAAAACTTCTGTCATTTTATTTTTTGTTTTATTATGTGTTTTGATTAATAGTTCTTAATTTTAATATAGTAATATTAATAATTCATCTTGATAGAATTTTTTCAGTTTTGTTGATCTTTTTCAAAAACAGAATTTTGTTTTTATTGATTTTTCTCGACTCTTTTTTAAAATTTCAAATATTCCTGCTTTTGTTTTTATTAGAGCCTTTTTCTGTTTGTTTTTTATTTAGCTTACTCCTTTTATCTAGTTTCTTAAGGTAAAAGTCTAGATTCTTGTTTCATGACCTTTTATAAAAAAAAAGTATGTAGTGCTGTAAGTTTCCATACGATCACTGTTTCAGCTGTTTCCCAACAATTTGTATTTTCACTCAATCAAATTACTTTCAAACATTTTACATATTATTATCTTTAACTTATAGGATATTTAGAATATGTTGTTTAATTTTCTAATATTTGAGAATTTTTCATATATCTTTCTGTTATTAGTTTCTTCTTTCCTTCTTTGGATCTATCGATGCCTTTATTTTTATTGTGGGTTTCTTGTGGACAACATATAGTCTGGTCTTTAAGAAAAAAATTTTTTTTTTTTTAATTGCATTTTAGGTTTTGGGGTACATGTAAAAAACATGCAAGATTGTTGCATAGGTGCATATGTGGCAGTGTGATTTGCTGCCTTCCTCCCCTTCACCTATATCTGGTATTTCTTCCCATGCTATCTCTCCCCAACTCCCCACCCCCCACTGTCCCTCCCCTATTTCCCCGCAACAGACCCCAGTGTGTAGTGCTCCTCTCCCTGTGTCCATGTGTTCTCATTGTTCAACACCCGCCTATGAGTGAGAACATGCGATGTTTGATTTTGTGTTCTTGTGTCAGTTTGCTGAGAATGATGGTTTCCAGGTTCATCCATGTCCCTACAAAGGACGCGAACTCATCATTTTTGATGGCTGCATAATATTCCATGGTGTATATGTGCCACATTTTCCTTGTCCAGTCTATCATCGATGGGCATTTGGGTTGGTTCCAGGTATTTGCTATTGTAAACTGTGCTGCAATGAACATTCGTGTGCATGTGTCCTTATAGTAGAACAATTTATAATCCTTTGGATATATACCCAGTAATGGGATCGCTGGGTCAAATGGAATTTCTGTTTCTAGGTCCTTGAGGAATCGCCACACTGTCTTCCACAATGGTTGAACTAATTTACACTCCCACCAACAGTGTAAAAGTGTTCCTATTTCTCCACATCCTCTCCAGCATCTGTTGTCTCCAGATTTTTTAATGATAGCCATTCTAACTGGCGTGAGATGGTATCTCAATGTAGTTTTGATTTGCATTTCTCTAATGACCAGTGATGATGAGCATTTTTTCATATGTTTGTTGGCCTCATGTATGTCTAGGATATGAACAGATACTTTACAAAAGAAAAATTTTTAAGATACAATCTGATAATTTCTATGTTTTGATTGCTTTGTTCAGACTATTTACATTTAATTTAAATATTGTTGTGATTGGACATAGCACTATCATTTTATTATTTTATTTCTGTCTGTCCTCTCTTTTTATGTTCTTCTGTGCCTCATTCGCTTCCTTCTTCTGTATTATTAAATTTATTTTTAATATTTTATTTAAATTTATCTATTGACTTTTTGGCTATATATGATCTCTTTGTATCATTTCTTTAGTGGTTGTCGTAGGGAGTGAAATATGCATACCTCTCTTTTACAGTCTACTTAGAATTATATTTTGCTACTTTAAGTAAAATGTAGATGACTTAAAATTACATCCATATAGATTCCTTTAACCTGTCCTTTCTAATTCTCAAATATATTATATCTACATACATTGAAAACCCATCAGACAATGTGTAACTTTTGCTTTCAACAGTCACACATATTTTGGAGAACATAAGAAATTATGGTCCTTTATATTTACCCAGATATAAACTATTTATCTTGTTTGTCCCTCATTCTTACAGTTCCACATTTACCTCTGACGTCATTTCCCTTTAGCCCAGCAAACTTCCTTTTGCGTTTCTTTTAGGGCAGCTCTGCTGATAATTAATTCTCACAGTTTCCTTTTATCCAAGAATGTTCCTACTTCTTTTTCATTTATAAAGGAAATTTTTGCTGTATGTGAAATGAATAGTATAGCTATGTGATCAGCATGGGCCTTTTACAGGTCCTTACATGGAATTAGGCCCATTATACTTAGTTGGAATCTGTTTCCACCTGTTGAGGTTTGGTTTTTAGACAGACTTTTGGGCAGAATGTATATACATTATTTGGGCCCCCTGTTTTTCTTCCTTTCCTTTTTATGGGGTCCCTTCTTGGTTTTCAGCAAAAGTTTCCCCAAATGACGTTCCCTAGTTGTTTGTTCCAGAAGAGCTGCAGGTTTCTTAATGGAGTTGAGCTACATTACCATGTGTGAACTCTGGCATGCCATCTGGCTAAATGCCACAAGAATGAGTAACTCATTCTATGCCATTCCCTTCAAAATGCCACCTCTCCTCTCTAATACAATCTACCTACTTTTATCTTCTTTCCAGTACCAAGTTCATTTTTTGGTATCTTTTGTTTAGTGTTTGTATTTGTGAAAACATTGGCATCTCTTGTGCAAACCTGAAGCTTAACTCGGAATTTTTATAGTCCCTATTTATGTTAATTCTTTGATGGTTCCAAGTATATGTAGAGGTCTCTCATTTTCTCCCATTTTACTTAATGTTTATGATCTGTCTCTGTTGAGAATTAAAACCCAGGATCCTAGCTATTTAACAATATGGTAATCTCTCTTATTTTCCTCTACTCTGTACCACCACTGTCATCCATTCCACTATTCTATACCTCTTTTCCCTGCCTCAGGGAATTTGTGCCAATTTGTGTTTGTTTTCCCCAGCTTTCATTTCTCTGAAGATTATTTGTCACCTCAGGATATTCCATTATTTATTTTGAATTTGACTATTCTTTAAATGTAACTGTCAGAAATTTATCACTTCTAGGTATTTTTGACTGGAAAACTTAAGCAGAAGTTTGTTCAGCCCCCCATTTCATCAGAATCCTCTCCTTCTTTATTATGTGGTTTTTCATTCCGGAACACTCTGAAGCAGTATCATTGCATGTACTTGCCATTATAGCCATTGACACTTGGTAGAAAAGATACCAATGAAACCGTGTTCCAAAGAGTTAAAAAAGCCAGTAACTATCATCAGTTGTTGTTTTTGCAGCATAGTAGATTAAAAAAAAAAAAAAAAACCAACATGCTAAAATGCTAACTCTTTGCTTATAAGATAACAAAACTAGCTGAAATTGGTTGGAACCAATATGGACGATTGGAGTTTACACAGAATGAGCTTGCTGATGTCACAGCCTAAATTTCCAGTTTATTTTATACCAACTTCCCCCAAATTTACACAAAGGACCCATGAAAAGGGATGAAGGGGTAACTGCACATTCCTTGTGAGTTTCCAGACCTCCTCTTTCCTTCTGGCAATCACCTACTAATCTCAGAATTTGCTCTGTAAACCTTTTCTAATAAAATTACAGTCACAAAGCCAACACAGGGAGAAAGATTTGAGCTGAACTCTTGTCTGTTTGTCAGTCAACTAGCAATACAAAGCGTTTCTTTTCTTAAAAACCCGGTGTCATATTGGCTTCTAGTACATCAGGCAGTGAGCATGTTATGCTCAATAACAATAATAATAATGTTGGTGATTATAACTTTTGCTAAAAAAACCCTCTATAGTCTAAAAATGGGGCATTTTTCTTCTTCTAGTCATATGTTGTTCTACAGAAATATAATATATAAAATTCAACTTAGATCATCCTGGTGATCTCATATTGTCAACAGGGCATTGTTGCATAACCACCAACAAAAAGTTAGGTACAGTTTACCTGGTATTGGGATGCTGAATCAGGACCAAGCTTTTTTTCTTGAGTTGTCCTCAAGAGCTCTGTAAATATATCAAACAGATCTATGAAAGTGAATCTAGTTATTTGATAGGTTCTACATCTAGGTCTACTTATTTAATAGGTCCAAGATGGCTCCTTAAAATTAGTTGCAACTGTAAGCATAGTTATGTCTTGTTGGCTGGAAGAAGTCAAAGGCCTTTCTAAACTCTAGACTGGATAACTGTGAAGGTTCATTTGGGGGATAGAGAAGGTCAACAATAAATTGTACTTCCTCGATAATTCCTCTTGCTGATGTCATAGTCAAATAAAGCACATCTCTGCCTTATTATTTTTTTAAAAGTATAGATTGAATTTCATGCTTAGAAAATGTACCAGGAGTGTTGTTTCCTTCTGGTCGATAAGAACATGATTAATTGATACCCTCCACTCAGTGTATATCCTGGCCAGTTTATTTCTCTCTGTTCTACTGCCAGAAGCACACCATTTTTTTTTTTTTTTTTTTTTTGGTCAGCTATTTTGTAAATATGTGTGCTACTTGTCACTAAGACTTGCCCAAATAAGCAAGAAGACATGGATCAACAAAAATGTCACCCTACTCTCATAAGGACTTTTCAAAGCAGCGTAATCCTCTTACATTAAAAGTATTATCAGGCCTGCTTTCAAGCTTATTATACCTGGTCATGAAACCATGCTCCAAGGAGTTAAAGACACCGATGACTAACTCCTCGAGTTTGCAGGATGGCAGATAAAAAAAGAAACAACTTGCTGACACAAAGACACTCCCTCCACTTGTAAGAGAACAAAACTGGCTGAAATCAGTTGAAACCAATATGACCAGCTGGAGTTTATGCTGAATGAGCTTGCTGACATCACAGCCCGAATTCCCACTGCATGTTTTATACTAACTCCACTTGAATTTACACACAAGATCCATGAAGTAGCAAAAAGAGATGACTCTGCATTTCCAAGGACATTCCAGACCTCCCCTTTCCTTCCACCAGTCACCTACTAATCTCAGAATCCGCCCACTAAACCTTTTCTAATGAAATTACTCCCATCAAGCCAGCACAGGGAGACAGATTTGAGCTGGATTCCTGTCTCCTTGCTAGTTGACTTGCAATAACAAGCTTTTCTCTAAAACCTGGTTTTATAGCATTGGCTTCCAGCATATTGGGTAGGGGGCCCATTTTGCTTGGTAACGATCATTAGGAGCCACTGGTAATCTGATGTATGCAAGAAAGGAGTATGCAGGTCACTTAGGAATGCTTCATAGGCAGACATTTGCTCCCTCTGTCAGGCATTGCTTGAAGAAGATTTTTCTGAAAGCTTTCTATTGAGTTTTGATTAAATTACTTGGCAATAAGTAAACAAATTTTCATTTTGATATTTTTGTTAATGATTGTTGGCTTAACATTTGAAATCCTTTAAATTGGAGATCTTCAATTTGAATGTTGGTTTCATACATATTAAAATGCTATTCTCACTGATTAGATGCAAGGTGCCTAAAATGACCTAATGTTCTATGATACTTTGGGAATTTTCTGATATAAAGTATTACCAAGTTTTAGAAAACCGCAATCCAATAAAATCTAACTAGAAGTAGAAAACACAATGATACTGATATGCTACTCATGGACTGTGGGGATTTTTCTTTTTTCTCTCATTCCACACCAGAGTTATTGTCAAAAGAGGAGTTTAAAGGTATTCTCTTTCTGAGACTAAGGTAAATAGGACAAATTTCAGAATAAAATTTTCTAGAGACAGGTCACAGTATTTCTGATAACTGATTTTTTATACCATTTAAACTATCTTAATATTATGCATAAACTTCATACATATATTTCATTTATGCAACTTGACTATGAATGAAAGGAAAGAGCTATTGTGATAGCTGGAAGATAACAAAAATTGTTTTTTCTTCTGGATATAGGGGAGGAATAAAAGGCCATATATTGCAGTTTTATTACAATTGCATCCTATCTATTCTGAGTAATTATCGATTTTATCTGATGAGTCAAATAACAGCCTATTTAAGCTGTCCCTCAATGTCCAACTCAGTTCCCATATCCTGCATGAAATCTTTATTCACTTCTCAATTCACACTCTTCTCTCTCCTTCCCTGATTCTTTTGGACTGAACTGCATGCCTCATCCATTGTATCAATTACTGCTTGAGCTCCTCTCATTCATGTTTATTCCTGGTGTCCAACACAATGCCTGGCACACAAAGAAAGAATGCATCACACTGCATTGTAAATTCCTGATTCCTCCTCAGTTGACTTCCAAACTAGAACTGTAAATTCCTGGGGGGCAAGGATCATGTCTCACTAGTTGTTAAATGCTCAATATCTTTCAGAATACCTGGTGCAACATAGATCATCACAAGTATTTGTAAATATATATTCTATGTAATTCTAATGCATACAAACTTATGAAGTATATATGCCTCTTTCATGAAACACATTATATACATATAATACACATTATATATATTCTATATATATATATAGAATTGAATAATGAATATGAAGATCCTACATCCCTGATTATACTGGTAAGTTCTTTGAGGTGAACTGTATCCTGGCCAAGCGTGGTGGCTCATGCCTGTAATCCCAGCACTTTGGGAGGCCAAGGCAGGTGGATCACTTGAGGTCAGGAGTTAGAGACCAGCCTGGCCAACATGGCGAAACCCCATCTCTACTAAAAATACAAAAATTAGCTGGGCATAATGGCATGTGCCTGTAATCCCAGCTACTCAGGAGGCCGAGGCTGCAGAATTACTTAGAACTTGGGAGGTAGAGGTTGCAGTGAGCTGAAGTCACGCCACTGCACTTCAGCCTGGGTGACAGAGTGAGACTCTGTCTCAAAACAAAACAAAAAAAAACCCCAAAAAAACTCCTGTATCTTAACCTCCTCCTATGTCCTAACCTTGAAAGCATCAGAAATGAACTCACTAAACTTTTTTTTTTTTTTTTTTTGAGTTGGAGTTCTGCTCTGCCGCCCAGGCTAGAGTACAGTGGTGTGATCTTGGCTTACTGCAAGCTCCACTTCCCAGTTTCCAGTGATTCTCGTGACTCAGCCACCTGAGTATCTGGGATTACAGGTGCCTGCCACCACAACCAACTAATTTTTGTATTTTTAGTTGAGATGTGGCTTTACCATGTTCACCAGGCTGATCTTGAACTGCTGAGCTCAAGCAATCTGCTTGCCTCAGCCTCCAAAGTGCTGAAATTACAGGTTTGAGCCACCATATCTGGCAAACTAAACACTTTTCAAATTGAATGATAAGATATAGTTATGAGGAATTCAAAATACATGCTCCTTCATGTATCCACAGCAGTGTTCAAAATATCTCTCAGTGCAGATCAGAAAACACTTACTGAGCACTCACTACATGCCAGTTACGCTAAGCACTAGGGGTAGAAGAGTAAATAAAATAGGAAGGTAGGTCCCAAAGAGCTTATATATTCGTGGATAAGGTGGCATATAATACTGTAGGTAATAAAAATGACACAGATATACATTGGGTATCTTACGAGTACAGAGGAGCCCTTAGTCCAATTTTGGATTAATGTATGTCTTCTAGATGAAAATAACACCTTGAAGGATGAGTAAGTTAACCAACAAAAGAAATATACGTGTCTCTCTTCAATTAAAGTGAACAAAGGGCACAAAAAGCTAGAAAACGTAAGATATATATTTGTTAAAGTATAAAATATAAGGTTGAAAGTGAGGTTAAAAGGCAAACTATGACAGGACATAAAGGTATTTATATGCTACCCTAAGAAACTTAAATTAAATAATCTCAAAGTTAGCAGAAAGTCTTTAAGTGTTTCAAGGACTACAGTGATAGGAAGACCAGGTATATGTTGTAGAGAGACCCCTTTGACTGTTGTTTAGAAAATTGTTTATGAGGTTAGAGCAATACTGAAATAAGAGAAAACAGTTAGTAAGCAACTGAAATTCTGTAGACAAATGGTCAAGGCCTCAACTTGGTTAGTAAAAAGTAATTATGGAGAGGAATAGGAAGGGAGTATATGCTACAACATTTAGAAGATAAAATTGGCATGACTTGGTGATGGACTGGATAAAAGACATGTAGTAGAGGGGTAAGTCAAGAATGATTTCCATTTTCCTGGAGAAGATGAGACCATCAAGTAGAAGAATCACTGTGGAAGGTGCAAATATAATGGATTCAGTTTTTGTTATACAGAATTTGAAGTACTGTGAAGTTCAGGTGTCCTGATGTATTTAGGTTTATATGTCTGAATCACAGTACAGAAGTTAGAACTGAAGACAAATGAATATAGCTGGAAGACAGAGACATCAGAAAGAATCACATAACCCAATAGCTACGTGTGACAAGAAAAAAGCAATGAGCTAGGTGTTGAAATCTGAGGATTATCAAAAGCAGGGGAGCAGATAAGGGAGGCTCTACCTATCATGAAGATAAGATGGCAAGAGAGGTTTCAAGACCTGGTTGTATCAAAAGGCATGAGAGGCCAACAGTGTCCAACACTATAAGGCAAGCATTACTTTGTTTTTAAGAGTAGTGTTTAGTAATGTTCTTCTGTGTTGTACCTTGCCATCACATAGTACTTTCTCATTAATATATTTTTGAAAAGGACATGAGCCAGTTCTTAAGCCACTAAACCATAATCCGTCACAGAATGGAGGAAGCGCTAGTGCACTTGTTCATGAGTGCATTTGTTCACAACCACAACCTTTCCCATCATGTTGAGAAAGCAGGGAGCAGGACTGTGGAGGTGCACTTGCCAAAGGGGCCATACCAGCTGAGTGTTAATGGGAAGCCACAGATGGTGAGCTGTGTGTGCCGAGCAAAATCTCTACAGACACATTTTAAGCAAATTGATGCTCTTGTATGCCACCATTTGGACTATACCTGTGAGTACTTTGATATGTGCCTTGATGTATATTTGATGTGGGTTTTTAATGTATTTTAGAGTAAACACTGCACATCTTTATCCTTTTCTATTCCCTAAAGGGATGTTATTTGTGAATCTTATTAAAAATTAACAAGAATCTACTTTCCATACTCTGTCTGTCACAGATGAAGAATGGCCTGTGTTGGTAAGTACGATCCATTCATTGATTTCTAAACACAGATGTGCTGGAAAGCATCTCAAATCATGTGATGGATCTGCACAAAACTCAATGATTTGTCTAAATGATGTACAAAATTTCATGTTTCCAAAAAATTCTCTGGTGGGTATAAATTCAGAGAATTCTATTTCTCTCTGGAAGGGGGAAAATGTAATAGTCCCTGAATTCAGTCCCAATCAATATAGTACTAACTGTTCTTACTTTTCACTCAAGCCTTATGTGTTAGAACAAAACAGCTCAAGTTACCAGTGATGGATATAAAACTTGAAAGAAGGCAGCTAAACTGAGAATTAACTGGGAAAACCTTTCTAACACTACAGAACCCTGGTGGCAACAGACCATTGTTAGAAGTATTCAAGTTCAATTTGTATGTTACAAAAACCAAACAAATGGAAAAAAAAAAAGACTCACTACCAAAACTAGAAACACAATAAAAACTCTATGGAACATAGGCCTACAAGTTCTGGGTTAACCTTCTCTATCACACAAACATCACAAAGAGTTTTAATAAGAATATGATCTTCTGTCTACTTTAATATGTTCCCAGAAGACAACAGAAAAGCTAGGCAGGAGAATAATAAAGAAGCAACTTATTTTTAAGAGGCGTTAGGTAAGTTATTTATCTTCTGTAGCCTCAATTTCCTCCCAGTAAAATGGAAATAATATTCTCTAGCATTTTTGGAAGAACTAAATTTTATAGTATATGTAAAGCTCTTACATAGTACTTGGTACATGTAAAACTGATGATTTGGGTAATTATTATTATTGTTATTGGAAGATTTGCATTGACATTCATCACTACTTATAAATT
This sequence comes from Aotus nancymaae, assembly GCF_030222135.1. Classification (NCBI taxonomy): domain Eukaryota; kingdom Metazoa; phylum Chordata; class Mammalia; order Primates; family Aotidae; genus Aotus; species Aotus nancymaae. The sequence goes on along the minus strand of NW_026988428.1, from coordinate 29,912,472 downwards.
AATTTTGCCATCTACTAGTAGGTGACATATAAATAATTTGAGTGAAAAATATGAAAGAAAACCAAGAAATGGACTAAATAATATTTATTACCTTTAGCTATATATTAGGCAAAAATATTGCTGCTATTTAATGGAGAAATACATGTGTTCTACAGAAATATAGTTTGAAAACCACTTTTCAAGACATAACATAATTACACAGTCTGAAATGTACTATTGTGGAATATTTCTATTCTGTTTTTCACAGCAAACAGAATTAAGCAAATAACTTCAGTAATTATATTGTGTGCATCAACTTGCTTCTTTTCCAAGGAGAGATGCATTTGGTGCTGTGATTTTTATGTTGTATATACGTAATATAACCATGTTTTCTGTTAGTAAAATTGCTCTCCCTTGAATGGGAGTTCAGTACCTCAGCATGCATCATTCTTACAGTTTTGCCACATGAATAAACTTGAGAAACCTCAAGTTACTATGAAGATGGCTAATTTAAGAAGTTTGTGATAAATATTCAGCAATGAAGATTGTACTGAATTTGAAGGGCTCCTATAAAAGATATAAGGAGGTAAGGTCGTAGAAAGAGGGTATTTTCACATAAATACCTTCATTTAAACAATGAAGATACAGTGCTTGGGGTGCTCTATACAATACTTCCCACACATAAAAGCATGTTGACTAAACGTCTGCCAGTGTCGCACAAGAAGGGACAAATGCCAAGATAAATATTTGTAACAAATATCCCCAACCATCACAGGGGAAAAAATTCACATAAATATTTATTCCTAATAAAAACCTGAGTAAAGCAAACAGCAGCAGGAGAATACAAAGTAATTATAAATGGAAAAGATGAAACTGTTTCTGAACCTGACACTGACCCATGCACGATGACATTAACAATCAAGCAACCATTGTTACGAATATATTCACATGCTCAGTCCGCACTTAATGATCCATGTCCTTCATTCTGAGTTCTGTTCCGGGCACCAGGGATTCAGGGGTGAACGAGATGCTGCCTAAGACTCTATGGAGCTCTTTAGTATATTTGGAAAACAGCTGAGAAAGTGAAACAATTACTGAAGAGTGAATTAACTAACGTGTGGTCACAGATGAGAGTTTTTCTCACTTGGCATGAAATGTCAGAATACTTCCAAGAGGAAATGCCACCTGATCTGACTTTGCTGATTTGAAGGAATCCCTAGAATTAAAACAAGGTGTAGAAAACATTCCAATATGCAAAGGCTCAGAAGTACAAGAGCACAGGAGGCATTTAGTGGGATGACAAGGAATGTTTTTAGATCACACTGTACTAAATAAAAGAATGGTTGGTAAGATGATAAGAACCCAAGTAATACAGCCTTGTATGTATTGGGATAAAGGTGACTCAGATATGTCTGGTGTCTAGCTTCTTTTGGAGGGCTGGATCTGGTGGTCTTTATATTCTGGGACAACACCAGATGTCAGTAGTGTCTTATATACATGGCTTATGATGCTTAGGCCACAGAGCAAATACAAGAATAGTCTCTAAGAGGGAGAGACCATGACATTTTGAGCCAGGAAATTTTGTCTACAAGCAGCTAGGGATCTTGAGCCAAGCATGAGAAGCCAAGATTGAAAGCCAAATGGGAATCTGAGACTTAGACAGATGAGTGCAGAGAATAGTGAGACAGAACAGGCAAATTGCTGTCAATTTGGGTAAGTTCTAAAGGTAGCTGAAAAACCCGTGAGGAAATGTTTCAGCGCTCTTGGCGATTTGTTTATATGTGTGGTTGGTCTGAGGGTTCATAATAGAACAGTTGTCTGGAACACAGTCAGTTCTCAACAAGGTGTGTGGTCGTGTTATACTATTTGTCTATTTACCTACATACAGTGAATCACCTTAGAGTCAAGAATCTCTTCAATGGAGGTAATCTTTTAGGATGCTTTAATATGCAGTGTATAGATTAGGTGCAGTGGCTCATGCCCTGTAATCCCAGTACTTTGGGAGGCTGAGGTGGGTGGATCACCTGAGTTCAGGAGTTAGAGACCAGCCTAGCCAACATGGTGAAACCCCTCTTTACTAAACAACAACAACAACAACAACAACAACAACAACAACACACAAATTAGCTGGTTGTGGTGGTACATGCCTGTAATTCCAGCTACTTGGGAGGCTGAAGCAGGAGAATCACTTGAACCCAGGAGGTGGAGGTTGCAGTGAGCTGAGATTGTGCCATTGCACTCCAGCCAAGGCAACAAGAGCGAAAATCCATCTCAAAAAAAAAGCAGTGTATAAAAATCAATATCTTATAAAACATCATCTTCTTGTTCATTGCTGTACAACAAAGCCTGTTATAGTGCCTGGAGTGATGCAATCTCAACTGAAATGAAATGAAAGAGCTCTCTAATAAAGCCACCCTTAAAAATCTGGTTAACGGTAGCATAGAATTTATTTCTACACATTCTTCATCTTTAATTTTATGTATTTTTAAAAATTTATTTTTTATTTCAATCACTTTAGGGGTACAAATGGATGGGAATTAGGGTGACATGGATGAACTGTGTAGTGATGACATCTGGGCTTTTAGTGCGCCCATCACCCTAATAGCATACATTGTACCAAATAGGTGATTTTTCATCCCTCACCATCCTCCTACCCTCATTCCTTCTGAGTCATCAATGTCCATTATACCACTCTATATGCCTATGCATACTCATAGGTTAGCTCCCACTTATAAGTGAGAAGATATGGTACTTGGTTTTCCATTCCTGAGTTATTTCACTTAGGATAATGGCCTCCAGGTCCATTCAAGTTGCTGTAAAGGACATTATTTTGTTCTTTTTCATGGCTGAGTAGTATTTCATGATATAAATCCATGACATTGTACTTATCTACTCACCAGTTGATGGGTACTTAGGGTGATTCATATCTTTGGAATTGTGAATTGGGCTGGGAAAACACATATGAGGGTAGCTGTTTTTGATATTATGGTTTATTTTCCTTTTGGTAGATACCCAGTAGTGGGATTGCTGGATCAAATGTTTTATCCACTTTTAGTTCTTTAAGAAATTTCCATACTGTTTTCCATAGAGGTTGTACTAACTAATATTCCCACCAACAGTGTATAAGTGTTCCCTTTGCACCATGTCTTTGTCAATATCTATTGTTTTTTGACTTTTTAATTATGGTAATTCTTATTAGGGTAAGGTGGTATCTTACTGTGGTTTTAATTTGCATTTCCCTGATCATCTTTAATTTTAAAACTGAGAGAATACTTTTAAAATAGTGATAATACAAGAATCAACTGTATTAAAAAATAAAAAACTGAAATAAATAATTTAAGACAAACTAATATTAAAACTTATACTAATACAAGTATCAGACTTTACAACAAGATATAGGGGAATGCTTTGCAAAATGTTACCTAATATTGAAAAAAAATGTATTTTTATGATTAAAACTTCAGAACAAATAATTTTTACAGTTAAAAGTGGCCTTTTAGGAAGTTTTAAATGTCATTACAGAGCCATCAAAAATCATGAAATTTTGAGAGCTGAGAGAAAAGAACAGAAAGATTACTTGATACAATCAGTTTCTATTGTGAATGAGTAGAGACCCACAAAATAACTTACTCCAAAGGTCTTTTTATATGAGACACTCTTACACTTCTTTTTTCCCCATACGTGGGATGATACACTATAATCAGGTATAATACAACAGAGTTTTTATTGCCCTTACCTACAAGCTCTTAAGTATAGGCATTATACAAAAATGAGTATCTTTGCATCTCCATAATGTAGCATGGAGGTAGGCATATTATAGGAAGTCAATGAATATTTGATGGATAAATAAATAAATAAATGACTCAATGCTGGTCTATGTATAAAAGTCTACCCATGTGGGGAAAAATAGTATTTTACATACGATTGATACCTCCTTCATTAATATGCATCTGTTCTCTTTCCTGTCTATACTAGAACCCATCCTAGAACTCTTTAGTTAGTATAAAGTTCTGAGATATCCAGGAGCTGATTTTTGTTCCACATTAGCAAAGCTAGATTTGTTAACACTCATAAGTTCATTTGATGCCAATAGTTTTCCCAATCATCTGTGCCTGAACTCTTAACGTGGTCATCTATGGGGAATATACCCTCTCCAAATTAACTCTGAGAACTCTGGTTAATTCTAGGTTCATCCTAGGTTTAGCCTCCTCTTTGGAGAGGCTAAGTTGTTTTATACCTGATATCATTATATTTTCCTGGCAAAGATTAAGAATTTGGTCCATATACACAAATTTATTTTAAGATGAGCCATATTATAAGCACTAAATTAAAGTCTATTTCTAGTGGTTGTGAAGTTGACCAAGATGATAAACTGAATTAACATTTTCTTTACTTTCTTTTTTTGGTCAGTTTGGTAGAGCAATGTATTTATTATTTTTTCAGCTTTATTGCAGTATACTTGACAAATAAAAATTCTATAAAGGTGTATAGCATATTGTGAAATGATCACCACAATCAAACTAATTAACATATAAATCACCTCTTATTATGATTTTTTGTGTGTGGTGAGAATACTTAAGATCAACTGTTTTAGCAAATTTCAAGTATACAACACAGTATTACTAATATTTTCTTTGATTTGAGTCATACAAGAGGAGGCCAAGTTAAACCATTAAACCATAAGACATGACACTGCCTGACACACTCATTCGAAACTACTGCTTTTCTAAAAGACACAGCCTGCCAGCCAATGCTATTTGTAAACAGTTGACTGGAGATATTGGCTTAATACTAAAAGGATAATCAACGCTTTCTTTTTCATTAGATTTTTATTGCAGAAGATTCCCTAATGTGTGGGTTCAATAGAGTTTTTATTCCTCAGAGCTTACATGTAGTTAGGGTTGTGTGGGCTGGGTATTATTGAAATTATAATCTTTGGAGAGATCACTACTTCAGATGTCTCCTTCTGCTTATAAGAAAGGGAGGAGCAGCAGTTCATAACACTGGGAACCTCATATCATGGGATAGCAGGCTATTGCCACTCACTCACTTCTGTGTTCCATAAAGATCACAGTGTAATGCTCTGAAAATGCTTTTAAACAAATGCAGACAGAGTTCTCAAAGAATTCTCTCTACAGCAGCAAGATAATTTTTTGATATAACTTTCTGTTCTCATATTCAATAGAAAATAAATATTACAATAGTACCATTCTCCTTACAATTTGGATTCCTTTTCTTTCAGTGAAAGTAACTTCTATACCTGTTGATTATTTATGTTGTATCAGGACGATTGCAGAAAAATGTCCACCAGTCATTAATACAACACTCTAGATGAAGGAAAACCAAGCATCTCTCTTTTAATAGCAGAAACTCTGAAATGTATTAAGAAGATACTCCTTATAAGAATAACTTTTTTTTTCTCTTAGACATCTGTTATTCTCCTATAAGATTGGTTCCATGTTTCAAAGTCATATTCTTGGGAATATTAAGTCACTTGAGAAGTTATTATTTAGAGGGAATACTAAATAAACATATACTTATAACCAGTTGATTGAAGAATGCAATTCATTGGGACTTTATGATAATATAGCTCTATTCTAGTAACTGCCCCCAACTATTTTATGTTGACCCCAACCTTCCAACTGGGTAAAGCGTCTCTTCATAATATCTTGGCCAGATTCCATCTTTCCTGACCCATGTTTTAACTAGAATAGTCTCATTTAAGTATATAAAGTGTCAAAGTTTGTTTTAAAACTATAAGTCAATAGAGTGAATCGGCAACCAACAGAAAGGGAAAACATTTTTGCAGCCTACCCATCTGACAAAGGGCTGATATCCAGAATTTACAACGAACTAAAACAGATGTACAAGAAAAAAACAAACAAGCCCATTCAAAAATGGGTGAAGGATATGAACAGATACTTTACAAAAGAAGACATACATGAGGCCAACAAGCATATGAAAAAATGCTCATCATCACTGGTCATTAGAGAAATGCAAATCAAAACTACATTGAGATACCATCTCACACCAGTTAGAATGGTGATCATTAAAAAATCTGGAGACAACAGATGCTGGAGAGGATGTGGAGAAATAGGAACACTTTTACACTGTTGGTGGGAGTGTAAATTAGTTCAACCATTGTGGAAGACAGTATGGCGATTCTTCAAGGACCTAGAAACAGAAATTCCATTTGACCCAGCGATCCCATTACTGGGTATATATCCAAAGGATTATAAATCGTTCTACTATAAGGACACATGCACATGAATGTTCATTGCAGCACAGTTTACAATAGCAAAGACCTGGAACCAACCCAAATGCCCATCGATGATAGACTGGACAAGGAAAATGTGGCACATATACACCATGGAATATTATGCAGCCATCAAAAACGATGAGTTCGCATCCTTTGTAGGGACATGGACAAACCTGGAAACCATCATTCTCAGCAAACTGACACAAGAACACAAAATCAAACATCACATGTTCTCACTCATAGGCGGGTATTGAACAATGGGAACATATGGACACAGGGAGGGGAGCACTATACACTGGGGTCTGTTGGGGGGAGTGGGGGGGACAGTGGGGGGTGGGGAGTTGAGGAGAGAGAGCATGGGGAGAAATGCCAGATATAGGTGAAGGGGAGGAAGGCAGCAAATCACACTGCCACGTATGCACCTATGCAACAACCTTGCATGTTTTTCACATGTACCCCAAAACCTAAAATGCAATTAAAAAAAAACCAAAAAACTATAATGTCAAAATCTTTATAGAGTTTATTTCCCTGCAATGCTCAGTGCCAACTTGATAAGCTAGTCACTCCACATATATTAGTTTCTGATAGAATGATATAAAGCAAATACTGTAATCATCCCTATTTTACAAATGAGGAAATTGAGATTTATATAGGTTATTTGTACAATTTGTGCAATAATGAGCAGCAAGTAAACCATAGGTACCTAGTTCTGAAGTCTGAGCCATTTCCAGTAAAACTGACTACACAATAGTAATGATGATTTCATTATCACCCTTTGTGCTACATTTAAGTCATTTTTTAAAAGGCATTTGTAATCATCTGGAATGATATTCTTGATACATACACCTTGCTCATCTCCCATGAAAGCTCCAGAGGTTAGAAACTCATAAGCATTTTTTTTCTTCTAAAAAGAGATCCCTTTACATTTTCTTCATTGATGTGGCTAATTTTCAATACCCAATTTTTAAATACTTTAACACATCATCAATGCTGTTCACATTTTTATGTGCTTTAATATGTTGACAACATTAAACATAAAATCAAGGTTTCTTATTTACAACTTACATAGCTGAATGTAAAGAAGTTCTTTGGCCCTTATTTCTTTTTTCCATCTTATTCAGAGGAGGATTACAGTTTTTTGTTTAATAGATAGTGATAATCACTATCACTTTTGAGATAGTGGTTATTTCCTTAAACCTATTTTCTCTGGTTTCTGTTTGACTTCTAAGACATCAGTCAATGTTAGACATTTATTTAGCTTGTCATTTGCCTCATGACTTTTACTTCCCTGGCCAATAGTTAATCATCAAAATAACCCTCAAAATAATAATATCTGGGGTTGCTGAAATGTACATTTTCAATTCTCCCCAAGTAATCTTTCAGCTGTTTTTTGGCAACAGATACAATGGCAAAGTATTTGTTAATCACCAGTGATCTAACATGTTCCTTTTTGAAGATTGACTTAAAACACCTACTATTCTTTCTTCCAAAATTTTCATAATTTATTCTTTCTCTCCTTTTGCTAATACATTTACTTTTGTTTTAGTGCTTAAGTCTACTTAAATGCACTTATAAAAGTCTTTCTAAGTTAGCAAAACTGCAAAATGTTCATGGGAATCTTGATAAAATAGCTCCTAGACATGTAATAAGATCATTTTAACCAACGACCAGGTAATTATGCAAATTTCAGTTTACTTTTGACAATTCAGTTTTTAAAGATAAAAATGTCTAATTGTTGCAATAACGAATAACATGGTACTCGAAAATTCAAGATCTAATTTCTCTAATATTTTAGTGCTACTGCCACTCGCCCAATAAATTATCTAGATCATTTTATTAAAATGAGTATTTAGATTTTGACTGTTAATCTGCATTTCACTTTATTTTTCTCCCCCATTTGAATATTTGTCTTTCAAGCAAAGAGAGGCTGGAATAAACTATAAAAGACATTTTTAAATTACACAATTGTAATTGCGATTGGTGTATGTAATGTTTACCATGTGGAAGATCTTGTAAAAGCAGATGAGGAGAAAAGGAAGGTGGTGAGGTCATTTTCTTTCTCTTCAGAAATGAAATTTTTGTCTAATTCTATGTGTTTCAATGGAAAAAACCTGTTTTATTTATCTAACTGAGCAAAAGAAATAACATAGTCCGAGTTGTCATGGACCATGTCAGCTGAGAAAACTCTAAAAATATTAATATTTTTGGTTGACATTAAAAATTCCTGTTGCAACATGTTGCACAAATATCACATCACATTTTATAAACAACTCATGCTCCAATATCTTCTGCCTTATGAAACTATAAAGCCAGGTTATTGAAAGTTATTTTGCAAGTCACATTGAAATATAAAATTTCATCTTCCCAAAACTTTTGCTTAATTATGTAATAGACTTTATTCTACTCAAACATATTTCAAACTAACAATTTATTAAGGACCTTCTACATACTGTGCACTAGTGCACTATACTTAGCATATGAACACAACAAATTAAGCAGTCATTAAATTCAAACAGCTTAAGATCTAGTGGTAGAAAATTAGGTGACAATTAAAGCAAGGTATGATATATGCATATGAAAAAATAGAAAATTAGTGCTAAGGGTACACAGGGAAACAATGCCTCCAGCTATTACAGTGATTTTCTTCTTCTTCTTCTTCTTCTTCTTCTTCTTTTTTTTTTTTGATACAGTGTCTTACTTGTTGCCCAGGCTGTAGTTCAGTGGTGTCATCATAGCTCATGGGAACCTTGAACTCCTGGACGCCAAGGAGCCTCCTGCCTCAGCTAGGACTACATGTGTGTGCTATCATGAATAGCTAGGACCACAGATAGCACCATCATGACTAGCTAACATATACATACACATATATTTTTTGATAGAGACAGGGTCTTGCAATATTGCTCAGGCTTGTCTTGAATTACTGACTTAAGCAATTCTCCCACCTCAGCCTCCAAAAATGCAAAGACTATAGGCAAGAGCCACCACACCCAGTTAGCTTGCTTCTTTCGAATATTCATATAGAAAAGTGTGCAGCATATGGTTATAAATTTGTATATATATATGCCATTTTTTTCTTTTGAATAGGATGTTGCCTAACAGACAAGAGATTTGAACAGAAGGTTGATTTCCCCTTTACCAATTATCTTTTGAGATAAAGATATACCTTCTTGTAAAAAATCCACTGTCTATTCCAGACAGCAAAAAGTAAAGGAACTCATTACCACTAGATCAATCTTATAAGAAATTCTAAAGGAAGTCCTACAAGGGGAAGTAAAAAGATATCACTATAATGAAAAAATATGGAAGCATGTAACTCACTGGTAGAACAGATACACAATAAGGAAAGAGAAAAGAAAGAATTAAACCTTATCACTAAAGAAAATCACTGAACTGCAATGACAAAGAATAGGGAGGAAGAAAGGAGCAAGGAATATGCATGAACAACAAAAAGCAAGAGAATGACAAGAGTAAGTCTTCATCTGTCAATAATAACCTGAATGTACCTGGATTAGATTTCCATTTAAAAGATACAGATTGGCTGAATGTATTTTAAAAATAACCCATTTATATGCAGCCTACAAAAAAATTTACTTTACCTGTAAAGACACATATAGACTGAAAGTGAAGGAATGAAAAAAGATATTTCACACAAAAGAAAACCAAAATTTAGTAGTGGTAAATATACCTATATCATAAACAAACAGGCTTCAAGTAAAAAACTGTAGAAAGAGATAAAGGTCATTATATAATGACAAAGGAATTAATTTAGTGAGTATGTAACAATTATATGTGCGCCCAATATCAGAGCACTCAGGCGTTTAAATAAAATCTTAGATCTAAAGAGAGAGATAGACTCTAATACAATAATAGTGGGGACATCAACATCCTATTCTCAATACTGGACAGATCATATTGGCAGAAAATAAACAAGAAACATGGGATTTAAACTGCACTTTAGACCAAATAGACCTAGTACACATTTGCAGAACATTTCAACTAACAGACGCATAATACATATTTTTTTCATCAGCACATGGAACCTTCTCCAGAATAGACCATATCTTAGTGTGCAAAACAAGTCTCAACAAACTCAAATAAGTGGAGATAATATCAAGCACCTTTTCTGACCAAAATTGACTTAAACTAGAAATGAATAACAAGAGAAACTTTGGAAAGCATACAGATACATAGAAATTACACAATATACTCCTGAATGACCAATGGTTCAATAAAGAAATTAAGGAGAAATTTAAGAAATTTATGAAATAAATGAAAATAGAAACATACTAAAACCTGGGCGATACAGTAAAAACAGTATTAAGGAAGAAGTTTATAGCAAAAACATCTATATCAAAAAAGTAGAAATGTTTCAAATAAACAGCCTAATGGTGCATCTCAAGAAATCAAAAAAGCAAAAACAAACCAAATCCAAAATTAAAAGAAAAAAAGAAATACTAGGGATCAGAATTGAAATAAACAAAATCGAGACAACAAATTACAAAAGATCAATGAAATTAAAAGTTCTTTTTTTAAAAGGTAAAGAAAATCAACAAACCATTAACTACACTAATCCAGAAAAAAAAAATACCCAAGTAAGTAAGTAAAATCAGAAATGAAAAGGAAACATTAGAACTAATACCACAGAAAAACAAAGGATCATTAGAGACTGCTGGGAACAACTAACATCACAGAATTGGAAAACCTAGTGGAAGGGGGTACATTTCTGGACACATACAACCTACTAAGATTAAACCAAGAAGAAATAGAAAACCTAAACAGACCAATCTGAGTAATGAGATTGAATCATAATGAAAATGCTCTCATTAAAAAATAGTCCCAATGGCTTCACTGCTCAATTATACCAACTATTTAAAGAACTTCTCAAACTCTTCCAGACTGTTGAAGAGGAGGTAATTCTTTCAAATTCATTCTATGAAGTCGTTATCACCCTATTACCCAAATCAGACAAGGACACAACAACAACAACAACAACAAACAGAGAGAGAGAGAAAACTGTAGGCCAATATATCTGGCAAACATAGGTGCAAAAATTCCCAGCAAAATACTGGCAAACCAAATCCAGCAGCACTTTAAAAAGATTATTTACCATGACCAAATGGAATTTACCTCAGAAATGCAAGAATGCATCAATCTCTGCAAAGTCATAAACATGATCAAGAGAACATTGGACATTACATCAAGAGAATGAAGGACAAATAGAATATGATAGTTGAAAGAGATGCAGAAAAAATAGTTGATAAAATTCAACATAGTTTATAATAAAAACTCTCAACCAGTTAGTATAGAAGAAATGCACTTAAACACAATAAAGGCCAAAACAGCAAACCCACAACTAACATCATACAGATTGGGAAAAGTTGAAAACTTTTTCCTTAAGATCTAGAACAAGACAATGGTACCCACTTTCATCACCTTTATTCAACATAGTACTGGGAGTCTTAGCCAGAGCAATTAGACATGAGAAGAAAATAAAGAGCATCCAAATAGGAAAGGAGGAAATCAAATTGTTCCTATTTGCAGATAACATAACCTTACATGTAAGAAATCCCTTATATAGAAATCTCTAAAAGCTCCTCCCAAACTCTTAGAGGTGATAAATTAATTCAGTAAAGTTTCAAGATACAAAATCAACACACAAAAATCAGTAGCATTTCTACACGCCAATAATGAACTAGCAATAAAGAAGTCAAGAAAGCATTTACAATAGCTACAAAATTATAGCTAGTAATAAATTTAATTAAGCAAAAAAGAAAACCTACAAAAAACTATAAAACACATCGATGAAAGAAACTAAAGAAACACAAAAACACAGAAAGATATCCCATCATCATGAATTGTAAGAAATACGTGATTATGAATTTTGTGATAATATTGTGAAAATGACCATACTATTCAAAGCAATATACAGATTCAATGCAATTCCTATGAAAATGTTAATGACATTCTTTACTTAAAATTCTACAATGTGTATAGAACCACAAAAGATCCTAAATAGCCAAAACAATCCTGAACAAAAAGAACAAAGCTGGAGGCATCACACTAATGTGTTTCAAAACATATTACAAAGTTATTGTAACCAAAACAGGATGGTGCTGCATTAAAAAAAGGCACATAGACCAAGGGAACATAGTAGAGAATCCAAAAATAAACCCACATATTTGTAGCCAACTAATTTTCAACAAAAGCACCAAGAACATTCATTGGAAAGGAATAATCTCTTCAATCAATGGTGCTAGGAAAACTGAATATCCTTATGCAGAAATGAAACTAGACTGCTATCTTTCACCAGATACAAAATTTAACTCAAAATTTGAGACTTAACTGTAAGACCTGAAAGTATGAAACTACTAGAAGAAAAACATAGAAGAAATGCTTTCTTTATGACATTAATTTGGGCAAAGATTTTATGGAAAAGACCTGAAAAGCACAGGTAACTAAAGCAAAAATAATCAAATGGAATCACATCAGACCAAAACTCTTCTGTACAGCAAAGGAAACAGAGTGAAGAGACAATCTGCAGAATAGGAGAAAATATTTACAAACTATTTATTGGACAGGAATTAATATCTAGATCATACAAAGAATTCAAACAACTCAACACTAAAAAAACTCCACAAAACAAATAATTTGATTAAAAATGATCAAATGAGCTGAATAGACTCTTTCAAAATAAGACATACAAATGGTAAGAGGCATATGTAAACATGCTCAACAACACTAATCATTAGGAAATGCAAATCAAATTACAATATGATATCATCTCACTCCAGTTATAACAGCTATTATCAAAAAGACAAAACATAGCAAATACAGGTGAGGATATGGAGAAAGGAATTCCACTTTTCATCTTGAGATAGGGTCTTGCTAGTCTCCCAGGCTGGTCTCAAACTCTTGGGCTCAAGCAATCCTTCCACCTTAGTTTCCCAAACTGTTAGGATTACAGGTGTGAGTTACTGCCCCTGACCAAGGAACTCTTATATACTGTTGGTGGAAATGTAAGTTAGCATAGCCATTATGGAAAACAGTATAGAGGTTCCTCAAAAAACTAAAAATAGAACTACCCTATGATCCATCAATTCCCACTACTGGGTATATATCCAAAGGAAATGACATTGATATATCTAAGAGATATCTGCCTTTCCATGTGCCAAGATACAGAATTAATCTAAGTGTCCATCAGTAGATGAGTGGATAAAGAAAATGTGGTATATATGCATAATGAAATACTACTTAACCATAAAAAATGAAATTTTGTCATTTGTGGCAACATAAATGGAACTGGAGGTCATTATGTTAAGTGAAATAAGCTAGGCACAGAAAGACAAGCATCACATGTTCTCACGTATTTGTGGGATCCAGATATCAAAACAATTGAACCTGTGGTGATAGAGAGTTAAAGGATGATTACCAGAGGCTGGGAAAGGTAAATTATTACATCCTCACATCCCCCATCCAAATTATTTATTTTAGTAACTTTTATAATCAATATTAATGACTGTAGCCAAACTGATTGTATGAGAATCTGCATCAAATATTAAGGCTGAACAAACAATTTGCCACGATGGACATTTATTTTTGGTGTACAGATCCATTCAATAGGTCTTTATTTAAGGTGATTAAAAAATAGACTATGGATTTTTATTTTTGTAAAGATGATTCATGGAAGAGGTGTGAGACTAAAGCTACTCAGGCATGACCTTTTTAGACAAGCAGGAAAATGTACTTCCAACAATAATGATATCAACCTCCATTTGCACAGCAAGATTTTCAAAGGTCCTTCTAGTATTTCCTATTATACTTATGACAATTCTGTTATTTAGACAACACAGTTATTCCTCTCTTCATTAAGCAAGTGTTGAAACCAAAGAAAGAGAGATTACACTGAAAACATGGTCAACAAGAAAATGCAATTCCTTTAACTAAGACGGCAGCACACACTCCAGTACCTAGCATGCTTACTTAATACTACTGAAGAACTTTAATTCTCTGAGTGCCATGTCTTCAGTAATGAAAGTATAAATTGTCTCAAAGTTCATTCAGATACTCTCAGGTTTCCCCATATTCCTTTCCTTCTTTAGGCATTTCACTTAGAGTGGGAATAATAAACAGCCAAGTTTGGCTGGCTTGAATCATGTCTAACAGAAAACGGTTCCTTTGATTATTAGGTATAATGTGAGATATTTGCCAGGATGGTTTGACTACTACTGGCTATATCATTATTTTATTTCTTTGCATTTTTAGAGATCATTTTTTTGGCTTTATTACTTGCTCAACTATATTGCTAATTTCTCATGCACCATTGTTAACTCCTAGAGAAGAGATAATTTATACCTTGTATTCTTAGCACCTATGCTTAAACATAGATGGTCACTAAAAATAAATGTTTGTTGATAATTTTTATGTAGAAATATCCACATATAATTGGGAGTCAACAGTTTCCAAATGAATAACAATTGTGGAAAGAATAGCTTCTTTCAGGTTACTAAATCTACCATACAACTTAGGCATTGCTCACCATCTGCTGTATTTAAGCTTTTTATATTGTATCGTGTTTCATACAGGAAATGTCACTGTAAGACTAACTTCATGATGTTTTCCTTCATTTCTATAGAGTATATTTTGATCTATTTGAAGTTCATTCATCCAACAAACACTTACCAATCTCCCTTTATATGCCAGACACTGGATATGAGCTCAGCACATAGAAATATGCATAAAATTGGCCTGGACTTTAAGAAACTTTATGTTTTATAGTTAATGTAAAACATATGCATTTGCTATTTTAAAAACATGTGCATTCTCTATTTCTATCTCTTCTCACTTCCCCTTTCTCCTTAACTTTTTTCATATTTGTTTCTCTAGTCCAGCAGCAAATGGTTTATAATAAAAAGGCTTCTTTTATTGAATACTCACTGAGTAGCTAGCTGCAAGGAAATCTGCTAAGTGCTCTTAACACAATGCCTTGTTGAATTCTATGTAAGCCTTGCAACAAACCTACTAGGTAGTTATTGTTATCATGTTTATTTTACAGTGGAGAAAATAAAGGTATTGAGAAGCTGAATGACTTGAATGAGCCATTGAACTCATGGCTCATATAGGGGAGCCAGGACTAAACCCAGATTTGTTCTCTTCAAATTCCATTTATCCATTGTGATTTTGTCACCATTTAACTAAGAATAAATGAATTATACAATTGTTGGACTTTTGTAGCATGCACACTTTTTCTTTTCCTGATGTATATGAATCAATAGAAACACATGTAGAGAATAGAAAGAGTATGGAGAGGGACTTGAAATAATATCCAGGTTGGCTGAAGGAAAAAAGCCTGTCCATATGGAAAAATAAAACCCTGTGAAGGAATATAACATCTTTCTGCCTCCAAGGCTGTCATGTGAAAGAAGAGTTTTACTTGTCTGTTACTCTAACCACAGAGCTAAAAGAAGGTCACGTGTTAAAAAGATGCAAGTTTGGGTTCAATATGAGGAAGGATTTTTCTAATGGAATTGTTGTAGAAGAAATAAACTAATGCAGAATGAAGAGAATCCAATTTGTGGAGATGTTCAAACATGACAGTGTTATGAAGGGGCCTCAGCAGGATGGGTAAATGAAAGAGAGATTGTGACTGCAGTTCTGCCTCTGTCTCTGAAGGCTAAAGAGCAAAAGAAATTGGCTGTCTTAGAACAGCCCCCAAGATCAGACCCACTGAGCAGCAGAGGTCACTGTTTCATAGAAAGGGGAGTAAAGGGGCATCTTTCTGGTTGTAAATGGGATACTGGAGAGACATATACAGATTTACCTCCCTTTTATATAGAGATAAGTTTATTGAGAAAACATTTATGATTGATATCATATCTAAGAGATATGCAACGAGGGACCCAACATTTTATAACATTTTGCTTAAAAACCCATAAGCCTTACTTTAATGAAAGGTTAGCCCAACTTAGTAGTAGAAGATTATATTAGTTTCAAAGAGTCTCCATGCATAAGATGAGGTCTAATGAAAAGGCAAAAATTCCTGTTCCCTAGCTGCTGGTAGTATTGAGGGTACACACACACACGCGCGCACACACGCATACACACACACGTGCGCACATTTTGAGCCAACGCTTATTTGGTTGCCCTTCTGGCTCTCTATTCTTTCTGTGCTTAACTCAAGGCCTGTAAGGAAAAGGGCATGCTATGAGTACATATTGGCGAGTACATTCATATTTCTCATTTTGTAAAGACACAGAAGCTGAGATCACTGCATATCAAGTTCCAGGCAGAGGGAACTTTCCTTGCCAAAGTTAAAATCTGCTCAACTTGAAGGCTGGGATTGAAATGACTCCTCAGAGCCAAAGAAAGTTATAGGGTCATTGACATCGTTTAGTAATAGGAGACAGCAAAGCCCTATGGACCACATTCAAAGTGTACGCTCTTCCCTCTTTGCTTTGTCTCCTCAGTTCCAAAATTCCCGCTGGAGCACACAGGACCTGATCCTCATTTGACCTGTCTCCCTGGGGAGCTTTTCTCTGGGTAAAGGTTTCTTTAACTTCAAAGAAACTTCAAAGACACAGAGAGGAAAATTGCTGATGGGGTTCTCTAAACCTGCCCTCTTCATTGCCTATGAACTACTTCAACAAGGACTTCCTAAGAATCTATAAAACGTGTGTAACTCCTGGTTGCATTCTCTTAAGGAGCTTATACTCTCTGCCGAGGGACGAAATGTAGACAAATGACCTAATAAAAAGTGGAATGCACCCTAAAAGTAGAACAAAGAGCCATATGTTTTAAAATTAAAAAGTGAGCTGGAATAATCATAGAAAGCTTTTTGGAACATATGGAATTTTAATTAACGTGCTGAAGGATGGGCAGAATTTTGGTCTATAAAAAAGAGAGAATGACATTTTAAAATGAAAGAAATAAATGGTCATAGTGTAGGTGCAAAGGTGAAATAAGAAGGCATTTGGAGTTCTTGTTCTGATTAGTTAAAATTTAGGGCTTATAAAGAAGGACTAAAACTAACACAAATTATGATCAGGATCTTGCTATGCATGTAAAGATAGACACTGGACAGTTTTTAGGAAGGAAATTATAGTTTTAAAAGGAATGCTTTAGAGAGATTACTATAATAATCTTTATATTGCCACGGTCTTTTAAAATACAGTAGTGATCTTCTTTGTAACAGGAGGCCAGATTTCCTGTTGAGAGTAAGGAAGGTGGCATGCAATGGGGATCTTCAAAAGTATGAAAAATTTGAAAAGTTATTATGAGGATTTTAATTAGTAGGAAAGAAATAAAACATTGCAATGAGATCCAAGCAGGCTGAGATCAGAGAGCTCAGATGCTGAGGCGTGAATTAGTAACTACGAGCATAATATTGTAGTTAGTAGTTCTGGAGTTGAAATATGAAAAGCAGATGGTGGCGGCACTCAAGGTTAGGAATGTGTATGGCAAGTGGGTCAGAGAATAAAGAAGGCCTGGAAATTCTAGCATACAGAGAGGGCAAAATTGAGAATGGCTAAATGTTAGTTTCTTTTCAGGTGGAAAAGCAAATAAAGTGTATACGTATATTTACCATTTTTCTGAGCACTTGAGTGTGAGGCAAGGTACAAAACCATTAATTTTTACAAACTCCATGAATTAGGTGCTAATGTTATCATGTTACAAACAAGGAAACAAAGAGTTCAAATGGGACTGGTATGGCTGGTATAGATAGGATTAGGATTCTAGAGCAGGCCTGCCTGATTGAGAAAGAAGAGAGTAGATGGTTACTTTGTTTTGGATGGCAGGGTGAAGACAAATGGGAGAAGTGGTCACTTTTAGAGAAACCTGGGTCAAGACATGCCAGGTAGCTTTGGGAGGTAAAAAGAGGATTATACAATGAAGGGCAAGAGGAGCTCAACTACTGTTTTGATAACTATTCATATCATATGTTAGATGTTAGAATAATGAAATTCTCTGAAATTAATATAATACAAAATAGTATATCTCAGGATCAGCGTTGGCTTTCTGGAGGAATGCAAGCTAATACCCACTGTTATTATTAGCACCTCCCAGAGTCCTGTGAAAGAAAGACTACTCTGGCTCACAGGAGGGTACTAGAGTCAGTCACTCTACTGCAACCAGGGCCTATCCAAGAGATAACCTCAAATTGTGAATACAGGAGACCCTCAGGGCATCTGCTTGAAAATCCTCTGGTAGAGTGTAGGAGAGGGCACCAAAGCTGGGTAAAAAGGAGATTAGATCTAGGTTGGTGTCATCGCCCTGGGGCACTGCTTGCTTGGCCAATCCCAGTCACTAGACAGGGATCTACAAAACATGGGGCTGGGGGTTTGGGAGAAGGAGGGCTGAGGCTTGATCCTTTTCTTGAGTTCTGCGGTGGCTCTGCTGTAAGTGTGGTACCATTTACTATAGACACTTTAGTGTTGAAAAGCATGTTTAAATTGCTTCCCTGGGTCTCATCTTTCTCATTTCTGTAAAAGTGGACTAAGATATCTTATTAGCTACTTGGTATTTGCCCCACAACTAATAGCACAGCAACTGGCACATTGCCCGAATCAAAAATTGGTAGCTTCTACTAGCTGATGGTACGTTGTATAAAAAGGAAATAATCTATTTAATGATAGAAGTTTGCTTTAAAAGTTCACATCACTTTGTATAAGTCACCAAATGAGATCATGGTAGGATCTCATTTTTGCCAAGGAAAAAAAAAGGGAAGATTGAAATAAAGTAAGAAAGAGTGTGGGAGGTGAATTAATGATTGTTCTTTTTGCTTTTTGTGTGTATATATTTTGTGTTTTTTTTGTGTATTTTTGTGCTTATATGTTGCTTTTGGAATTTAAAAAAAGTAACTGAATTAAATAAGAGAGATTGTATTGAGAAAGTGAAAATATAACTTTAAAAAAACATGTTTAGATCTTTGTTTCTCACTATTTCCCATGTTTCAAATTCAAAAGGCTCAGGAGTTTAGAATAGAACATTTTTGGTTCATTTATGTTATAATGACATTATAATAATATATTTAGCAATTTTAAAAGAGATAACATTTGTTCACATATACATTTACAGCTCAATCTGTATTGCCTCAAATTTTCTCCACTCAAACACAACTGGTTTTGTTCTTTCTGTTCCACTCCATTGCTTGCCCGTATATAAACACGTAGTACATATTGTAATCATAGAGTATACAGAGATGCTGTGTGCTTTCTTCACTTAACATTTTTCACATTGCCCCATAGTCTCCATATCTATGATTTTTCACGGCTGTTTAGTCATCTTCTATTACGCATTATGATGTTATTTGTTTCCCTAAGTTTGAACATTTCAGACACTCCCACATTTTAAAAGCATAGACTAACCCCACAACCATAAACTTTTGTGCAAATATATAAAATCTTTTTCTTCTGTGAACTGTTTTCTTAGGATGAATTTTTTTTCAGAGATATAATAATATTTTTCTGGTTGTTAAAATTTATTTCCAAATTATTTTTCAAAATGTCTCTATAAATTTACAAATACATTTGCCTGGCAGCTGTGGTAGTTTGTTGGTCTTCTGGTCCAGTATCACATGATCTTTATTATTATTTTAATTTGTATTTCTCTGATCACTAGCAGGTTTAAGCATTCTCACTTCCATGCTCACTTTTTATGTTTCTACTAGTAGCTCTGACATCTGGAAATAAATGCAAACTTTTCAAGTGTAAGGGGAGCAGATGAAGTTCCTTAGTCATTAGCTTTCTTTTACTTGTTTTAAAACTAACAAAAAGTAGTCACTCTACTTTTGAATTGTCCCCTAAATGCCAAATGCTGCAATTGGAGATCAGAAATAAAAAGCAAATCCATCAATTGTTTTGCTTTTGCAGCATCCCACACTCAGAAAAGAAACTGAGAGCCTTGATATGTCCTAGCTGAACATTCTGAGCCCTGAGACACCAATTCCACAGTCTCCTGGTGGAATTGGTTGTTGTGACAGTCAAAAAAGTCATATTTTGGATAACAGATTGAATTACTGACCAGAATCAACCCTTTATGGGCCAGTTAATTTGGTTGTTATAACAACAACCAAACTTGATTTGGCATTCAGTTATTCAGTCAATAGTTCAGCAGCGTTCAGCCAATGACCTGCAAATAATACATTCTGTTGATACTGAAGGCTGCCTTTGCTTTCTCAATAAACTTTATGCCAACGTTCATCTGAAAAAACTTCAGGCCTTAGTATTTCAGGTTTGAAATATCTCTCCCTCCCCTTCCCATCCACACCCAGAAAATAGATCCAGGCCTTCCTCTGGATATTGGCATCAGTTTAAGTCAGAAATCATACAAAGATGTGCACGGCAGCACAGCTGGATAGAACACTATGTCACTTGTTAGATCCCAACTTTGGGAAACTGAGGGGATTTAATTTGCTTTACTCAGCTTTATAGAGAACGAGAGAAGATGGCGGCCCTGGAGGATCAAGTAGTCTCTCTCCTTTCTGGCACTTCCTGAGTTTTACTCTGTCTTACATTAATCATTCTGAATGTGACTCTCCCTCATGGCCCATTGAGCTGTGGATCAATCACAACATTTTCAAAGTGCTGTAATTTCATACATATTTCAACACAGACCTAAGAGGTTCCATATACGTTGACCATTCTGGGCAAATGCTTCATAGACTAGTAACCTAATATGCTTAGTAACCCCTTAGGGAAGCAAGTGTAGTAGTTAACTGCAGCTCTAGAAGTAAATCTATACCTGGATGTCTGTTCCACTTGTAGGAAGTTTTACATTCTATCTTTAGGCAAGTGTTACTTACATAATTACACAAAAATGTTTGAAATTTTTCATCCAGAAACCTATTTTGAATTTAAAAAGTGTATATACATGCATTTAAGAAGTTGTGGAATAAAAAAAAAATTTGTGGGGAAGCCATTGCTTGATTAAAGCCAACTTATAAGGCTCCATCAACAATAGACACTATAAACATTATCTCCTATTGCTCACGTGGCAACATTAAAAAATGCGTTGTGGCCTGGTGCAGAGGCTCACGCCTGGAATCCCAGCATTTTGGGAGGCCGAAGCAGGTGGATCACTTGAGGTAAGGAGTTCCAGACTAGCCTGGGCAACACGATGAAATCCCGTCTCTACTAAAAATACAAAAATTAGCTGGGCATGATGGTGCAGGCCTGTAGTCCCAGCTACTTGGGAGGCTGAGGTGAATTGCTTGAACCCAGAAGGCAGAGGTTGCAGTAAGCCAAAATCACTCCTCTGTGCTCCAGCCTGGGTGAGAGAGTGAAACTCCAAAAAAAAAAAAAAAAAAAAAAAAGGTTTTGCACTGAATCTAACATGTCTTCCAGTGGGTTCTTCCACAAGCTATGGTACATATAATCTGGACATATGTTCTATTTTAAAAAAAAAAATCTAAGTAAATTTTTATTTTAATCTTTCAATAGGTCATTTTATTTTTGCTAATCTTTCTGCAGAAAGGCAATGCTGCCAACAAACCATCAACCAATGTATGATGTACATTTTGAGGGCATCGATTTGCTTTTCCAGTAGTAGGGATGGATTTGATGTTTTTACATATTATTCTACTTTCTGCCTCCAACCAAAGTATGCATAGGGGAAATGCTCAGCCAGAATTTAAAGTACAACAAAGCTAACTGACCCACAAAGTGATTGAACCCAGAACACCAGTTTGATCAGTATGCCAAGTCAGTTTTCTGTTACATGGTAGTCTTTTAAATAAAGAACATGGCAAGCTGGAGTTGGTTAGTCAAACTCATTTCCTCAAATCAAGAAAGAACTAATAGTCTCTTGTAATGAATGTCTCTTTTTTTTTCCATTTGCTTTGTTATTGACCACATGCCTGAACAACTCAGCAAATTTAATGCAGCAGCTTTTGCAAAGAATTTCTTTGACCTGCCATAATATTAAAAAGCTGAGAGTTTGGGTGATAGTTTCCAACTCTGTTTTGATAAAGAGATTATATTTTTAAACTCTCAGACAAGAACTTTGTAGCTTTCTTTAGTCCAGAATATCTATTCATGGAAGATCCCTGGAGAGAGAAAGAAGTTTTCTAGATACGAGTCCCTTTGTTTTTTTAAAAGGGCACATTCTATTTTTATAAACAAGTCACAAACTGAGGTCACAGAGTTTCAAGAGTCAAGGATTTCCAATTTGGGCTTCAATTTTTGATGTTGATAAGTTCCACAGTTGATATTGATATCTGTTTCCCTTTCCCTTTTTGTCTCCCTCTCTTGGTTCCTAAAATTGTTTTCAGTATCAAATGTTTTCTTTTGGCTTTTCTTGCTACGTTTGGAATGAGGCTAACTTTCTTCTGGCCTTAGGACTGCCTATAGAGAGGTATTTGCACATAGGATTGGGCAACCTCCCCAAACAAGATGATGAGAATTCCCTCAAGCCCTTCTTCTAGGCAGGTTCCCCTGACTTCCACTCTGAATTCCAGCCAGATACAAAATGCAGATCTCTAAACATCTGATTCTTTTTTTTTTTTTTTACCCATATTGTTTTGCTTTCCAGGGTAGAGAATAAAAATTTTTGTTTATAACCGAGAACATGCAGTGTTTGATTTTCTGTTCTTGTATTAGTTGCTGAGGATAATGGCTTCTAGCCCCATCCATGTCCCTGCAAAAGACATGATCTCATTCTTTTTTATGACTGCATAGTATTCCTTGGTATATATATGCCACATTTTCTGTATCCAGTCTATTATTGTTGGGTATTTGGGTTCCATGTCTTTGCTATTGCTAATAGTGCTATAATTAACATACATGTGCATGTATTTTTATTACGGAATAATTTATATTTTGGGGGGTATATACCTAGTAATGGGAGCTCAACAATGAGAACACATGGACACAGGGACACAAACAAAAAACACACATGGGGACTGTCAAGGAGGAGTGGGAGGGAGAGCAGCAGGATAAATAGCTAATGCATGCAGGGCTTAATACCTAAGTGATAGGTTCACAGGTACAGCAAACCATCATGGTACACATTTACCTATGTAAGAAAACTGTACATCTGGCACATATATCCCAGAACTTAAAAATTAAATTAAATTAAAAAAAATCAACAAATATTCATTTAAATGGGAAAAAAATCTTTTTGTTTAAACACTCTCTTGTCCATGTCCAGTCTTTTCATGCCTATGTCCTTTCCAGGATTCCTTCTTTGGATCTGAATCAATCCAAAAAAAGGATGGTGCTGGGCAATTTGATATTCATGGTTTATATCATGACCATTTAACCATGCCATTTAGCTACATCAGTCATTAGTCTTATCAGTTTAGCTGATGTATTTTAAAGCTTTCAAATCTTGTTTAGCTTTAGTTTCCGCTAAAGAGAAAATATGAGCAGATATGAAATGAAGTGCTATAGATAAATGGATTTACTTAAGAGCTGAGTAGAGGATGACTTCTTTTTTTTCCAGTAAATATCTTATCTGTTCTAAGTTCCCAATGAATTATAGTGCGATCACGTGGGCAGATGAGGAATCTAAAACATGAATGCTACCATTTTCGAATCAAACATATACAAATGATTCAGGGTTGATAACCAAACATGCTCTATTCTTGACATATCAGACCATTGTCAGAAAAGGTAAAGGGTTTACTTTGGAAAGAGAGGGTTTACCTTAATTTTTGGCCCCACTCTCTGATGATAAAAAGCCCTTAATGTTGGAATTGTCTTGGTTCTGCTTCCAGTTGTGTGACCTTGGGCAAGTGACAATCTCCATGTTTGTTTATTCAACACTACACGAGTAAATTAGATTTTCATGACCCTTTCAGTTAAAGAATCTAGAACTATATATAAAGCAAAGGATCTATCAGTTCAGAGATAATGAAGTCATTTTATTTTTCATTGTTTGTTTGTGAGACAGCCGTAAAATTAACATGAGTTGGGTTGGTGTTAAGTAGAAGACCCAGCCTGAGTGAGGTTAACTGGGACTAAGAGTTAGGTGTACACCCAGTCGATCTCTGAATACTCACTGATCAGTGCTGCTCTGTGAATGCACCTTCCAGAAACTTATCACAGCATGTTGTGCTTATGAACCCATCAGCCAACTGAGGATCTCCTAGTAACAATGAATGGCCAAGCCATTTCCACCTTTTACAAGTTATTTTAGCTATTCTTTCTTAACAAACCAGGAAACACCAACACTACTGCATCCAAGACATTGCTTGGGCCAGCGTGTGGGATGAATTTTGTTGTCCTACATTTTTAATCATCAAACTGTGAAAAGTTCTTGGCAATAAAGCAGACTACAGAACACACAGGAAAACATGCTTTTTAAGGGCAAAGAAAAATCTTTCTTTTTACAATAGCAAAATATTTTGGTCAGATTCTTTGACTAAAATTCAATTCTCCATAAAGCCTCTAATGTTTCCTCATCATTTAAAAAATCAGAAAACATTTCTATTTGAGCAGCACAACTCTAACTCCAATAGAATCTGCAAAGTTTTCCCAACAACCCTATCAATGCCATAGTGTTACGCAGTCTGGGAATAAAGGAAATTCATTTTTAGCCTCACCATAGTCTTAAGCCAAGTGATATTGCCAACAATCCAACAAAGATTAGCTCTAATGGGGAAGAAATGACAGCCTGAAGAATTTCTTCTCAAATTTCTTCCAACTGTCAGTAAGTCAAAACCACAAAGAGCAACTGATTCAACAGTCCAGAAAGAGATGAGAAGTTGAAAAACTTCCAATACCTGTCAAAGAAACTTGTAGTCTTTCTTACATTTTGAAATTAAGTTTTACTTATGTCAACCCCATCAGCACAAAGGAATAAACTAAGACTGTTTATATGACACGACACCAACCAGACAATTCAGTGGGGAGTGAACTCAAATCCTTTGATTGACTCAATTTTTAACTTTCACTTTGCTATTTGATTATGTTTAACGGAACACAATCTTGAAATGGACATATTCTTTCAAAACATCCATGTCGTATTTTATCAATAACAACTTTCTGCCCCAATTAGTCCCAGAGATTGCAATAACAGGCTTTCAGTTCTTAATCTGTATGTTAATCATGTAAATAAAATCAGTGCCTGTAATTCTATATGTAAAAGTAGCACATAACTTTGTTGAAAATTGTGCTTGTAATCTTCCATTCAACATGGAATAACCTGTGTTGTTTACTGTCTTGAGAGTTCGAGTTTGTAATCAAAATACTCAACCTACTTCATTGAGCCAACTTTATTAATTTCTCTGTGCTGAGAGAGATTGAGAAAAAAACAATTAAGTCTGGAGAATTTTTTATTGATAAAAAATTTTCCCACTTTAGAGAATTAATGTTTTCTAAAAGGCACTATAGAAAAGTACTCCCATGAATGATCGTAACATGTACGAAAGTAGTTAAATCATGTATGAAATGAGAGAAAGTGATCTGAAATGGTCCCCAAATATTTGAAGTACCTTTTCCCCCAATGGTAATAATCCACTTAGGTTATGATTGCTTAGCTGAAATGAATTAGTTAAAAACAGAAGCTATTTTTCAGGGAAAACAAACTGCAATGGCTCTTAATTGTTACTAACATTTATTAATAGTTCAATTCTCTTTGAGCTATTTTGCAGATTTTTATTTTCAAGGATAGTATTTGGAAAGACATCATTTTGTCTGGCCCAAGTGAAAATACCACTTCTATCTGAAGGCAGCTCTCAAAATCAGTCATGATTACCCATAGGAAATAATTATTTTCTTAGTGTTGAACTTTGTACATCCAGCTACTTTACAGAGAGCAAATATCCCACCACTGCATAGATTTATAAAATAAGGATGATATAGGCAACACACAAAAAGAGAAGGACAGATAATTCTTACAGGTTAATGGTCTAGTCACATTTAATTTCCTTTCCTTTTATACATGCCCCAAATTATACAACAGAGACAATACTCACTACAGGTAAAATATATCCACGAACCTCATTCTCATTTAAACAACTATCAAATGACCTTGTGTCAGAGAATAAAACGTCACCAGTAACGAAGGAGGCAAGGATTGTCAGCAATAGCTTGTACCTACTGAAATATCTATAGACATTATTGCGTGACTGAAATATTTTGAGCATATTCTTTTTAATTAAAGGTGAAATATTAGTTCTGCACTTAAAATACATATCACAACATATTTGGAAACATTGTTACAGTAAATGATTCCAGATGTTCTCTGACAGGTCATGAGAGCCCATTTGAGAAAAACTGATATACAGTAATGTATGTGTGTGTATAAGTTAAAACTATGTTTACATATACATTTATGTATATCATATACAGATAGAAAGACACACACCCATGTACATTCATACACAATGACAAGAAAATAAACTAGAGTAAATGTGGAAATTTGGGGAAAGAAATTGATAACTCTTCGTAAACAATTTGCTAAAGTAAATCACCGAACTTAATGGTTGAAATGAAACACACAAGGGAGCAATTAGGTAGAGTACTGCAAAGGCAAATGAATAAGACCAAACTGCAAGCAAATATAATGGTTCTTCAGTGCTGCTGATAAGTTTCCAGAAAAGTTAGCTTGACTAGTTAAATCTCAGGAGGAAGCAGTATCATGAACATCTTCGGAATCCAGATGGATCTATAAGCCAATAGTATTCAAAATCAAAAGTAAATATGGTGAAAATAAAACTTTACAAAGTAGCTTAAAATAGACTCAGAACAAATATTAAGGTATAATATTTTTTTAAAAAATTAATTGATAACCTCATGTTAAAATCTGAAGACAACAGATGCTGGAGAGGATGTGGAGAAATAGGAACACTTTTACACTGTTGGTGGGAGTGTAAATTAGTTCAATCATTGTGGAAGACAGTGTGGCGATTCCTCAAGACCTATAAATAGAAATTCCATTTGACCCAGTGATCCCATTACTGGGTATATATCCAAAGGATTGTAAATCGTTCTACCATAAGGACACATGCACACGAATGTTCATTGCAGCACAATTTACAATAGCAAAGACCTGGAACCAACCCAGATGCCTATCGATGATAGACTGGACAGGAAAAATGTGGCACATATACACTATGGAATATTATGCAGCCATCAAAAACGATGAGTTCACGTCCTTTGTAGGGACATGGATGAACCTGGAAACCATCATTCTCAGCAAACTGACACAAGAACACAAAATCAAACATCACATGTTCTCACTCATAGATGGGTGTTGAACAATGGGAACACATGGACACAGGGAGGGGAGCACTATACACTGGGGTCTGTTGGGGGGAGGGGGAGGACAGCAGGGGGTGGGGAGTTGGGGAGAGATAGCATGGGGAGAAACGCCACATATAGGTGAAGGGGAGGAAGGCAGCAAATCACACTGCCACGTATGCACCTATGCAACAATCTTGCATGTTTTTCACATGTACCCCAAAACCTAAAATGCAATAAAAAAGAAAAAAAAAAACAGAATTCTTTAAGGAGAGGTATTTATACACAGAATATGGTACTATCTTTAGAACAAAACATAATTTATGTTTTTTTGTTGTTTGTTTTTTAAATTCTCTAAAACAAAAACAACAATGAAAGGTTATGTAAATAAACTATGTTGGTTTTGAATTTGTAATATCATATTAAGTAGATATTAAATTTTAAAATCTGAAAAAAAATTAATTGATAAAATAAAATATGACAATGATTATTAAGATAAATCACTGAATTACATTTTCTAAGATACATATTTAATCATCTTTTCCAACATACATTTTTTAAAAGTATGGGATATGCAAGAAAGATGAAAAGACATTAAAAAGCATTTTAATATTTTAAAGAAGTTATTATTCTTTAAAAATGAAACCAATTTTTTTGACTGTAAGAGCAATAATAGTTTATTGTAGAAAATTTAGATGAATAGAAATGAAAAAAAACTAAAATTCAGCACTCTGTAGGAAGATATTTTTATTCCAATCCATATATAATTATTACTTTAGGTAATAATTGGAATAAAAATGGATTGGAATAAAAATAAATATACATGTATATAGATTGAAAAAGTACAGAGACAAACATTTACTTAGAAATATGTGAACTAATACAAGAGTCAGCAAGGTGGGTCAGAGAGAAAATTAGCATACAAAAATTAATAGCTTTCTGTTACACAAACAAAAACAGATTAGATATGTACTATACTTTTAAAAGACTTCATTTTCAAAAAGCGGTAATTTTTTTTCAAGTTATAAATAAGCAACAAGTTATGGCATAATTTATAAAGTTTTATGACGGTCTTAAGAGAAAAACAAGTGGAAAATAACCTATATTTATCAACAGGAATGCCCAATGTTTTATTTTAATAACTCAAATTTCATAACATAAATGAAATCTCAATCAAGATCTCCCAGGATATTTCATGAAATTTGATAATATGATTTTTAAGTTCATATAGAGGAGCAAATGCTTAAGAATAACTAGATAATCGTGAAATTGCACAAAGCAGCCAAGTGAATGTATCACTTGATACATTCACTTGGTTGCTTTCTTCAACTTCGAGATTATCCTAGTTATTCTTAAGCATTTAAGAATACGGGAGCATCCAGATTCCTAAAGCAAGTTCTTAGAGACCTACAAAGAGAACTAGACTCCCACACAATAGAAGTGGGAGACTTTAACACCCCACTGTCAATATTAGACAGATTTACGAGACAAAAAATTAACAAGGATATCCAGGACTTGAACTCAGCTCTGGACCAAGTGGATCTAATAGACATCTACAAAACCCACTACCCCAAAATCAACAGAATATACATTCTTCTCAGCATCACATCACACTTATTCTAAAATTGACCACATAATTGGAAGTAAAACACTCCTCACCAATGCAAAAGAATGGAAATAATAACAAACAGATTCTCAGACCACAGTACAATCAAATTGGAACTCAGGATTAAGAAACTCAATCAAAACCTCACGACTACATGGAAACTGAACAACCTGTTCCTGAATGACTACTGGATAAAAATGAAATGAAGGCAGAAATAAAGATGTTCTTTGAAACCAATAAGAACAAAGACACAACGTACCAGAATCTTTGGGACACATTAAAACAGTGTCTAGAGGGAAATTCATAGCATTAAATGCCCACAAGAGAAATGAGGAAAGTTCTAAAATTGACACCCTAATGTCACAATTAAAAGAACTAGAGGAGCCATATCAAATTCAAAAGCTAGCAGAAGACAAGAAATAACTAAGATCAGAGCAGAACTGAAGGAGACAGAGACACAAAAACCCTTCAAAAAAATCAATAAATCCAGGAGCTCTTTTTTTTTTTTTTGAAAAGATCAACAAAATAGACCACTAGCCAGACTAATAAAGAAGAAAAGAGAGAAGAATCAAATAGATGCAATAAAAAATGATAAAGGAGATATCATCACTGATCCCACAGAAATATAAACTACCATCAGAGATTACTACAAACACCTCTATGCAAATAAACCAGGAAATCTAGAAGAAATGGATACATTCCAGGACACTTACACACTCCCAAGACTAAACCAAGAAGAAGTCGAATCCCTTAATAGACCAATAACAAGCTATGAAATTGAGACAGCAACTAATAGCCTACCATCCAAAAAAAGTCCAGGACCAGATAGTTTCATAGCCGAATTCTACCAGAGGTACAAAGAAGAGCTGGTAACATTCCTTCTGAAATTATTCCAAATAATAGAAAAAGAGGGAATCCTCCCTAAGTCATTTTATGAGGCCAACATCATCCTGATACCAAAACCTGGCAGAGACAACTAAAAAAGAAAATTTCAGGCCAATATCCCTGATAAACATCAATGTGAAAATCCTCAATAAAATACTGGAAAGCCAAATCCAGCAGCACATCAAAAAGCTTATACACCAGAATGAAGTTGGCTTCATCCCTGCGATGCAAGGCTGGATCAACATACACAAATCTATAAATGTAATCCATCACATAAACCAATGACAAAAACTACATGATTATCTCAATAGATGCATAGAAGGCCTCTGACAAAATTCAACAGCCTTTCATCCTAAAAACTCTGAATAAACTAGGTACTGATGGTACATATCTCAAAATAATAAGAGCTATTTATGACAAACACACAGTCAATATAATAATGAATGGGCAAACCTGGAAGCATTCCCTTTGAAAACTGGCACAAGACAAAAATGCTCTCTCTCACCACTCCTATTCAACATAGTATTGGAAGTTCTGGCCAGGGTAATCAGGCAAGAGAAAGAAATAAAGGATATTCAATTAGGAAAAGAGAAAGTCAAATTACCTTTGTTTGCAGATGACATGATTGCATATTTAGAAGACCCCATCATCTCAGCCCAAAATCTCCTTAAGCTGATAAGCAACTTCAGCAAAGTCTCAGGATACAAAATGAATGTGCAAAAAGCACACACATTCCTATAGACCAATGACAGACAGACAGCCAAATCATGAGTGAACTCTCATTCACAATTGCTACAAAGAGAATTAAATACCTAGGAATATAACTTACAAGGGATGCAAAGTACCTCTTCAAGGAGAACCAGAAATCACTACTCAAGGAAATAAGAGAGGACACAAATAGAAAAAACATTCCATACTCATACTTAGGAAGAATCAATATCGTGAAAGTGGCCATACTGCTCAAAGTAATTTATAGATTAAATGCTGTCTCCATCAAGCTACCATTGACTTTCTTCACAGAATTGGAAAAAAATTTAAATTTCACATGGAACCAAAAAAGAGCCCCCATAGCCAAGACAATTCTAAGCAAAAGAACAAAGCTGGAGGCATCATGCTACTTGACTTCAAACTATACTACAAGTCTACAGTAACCAGAACAGCATGATACCAGTATTAAAACAGATATATAGACCAATGGAACACAACAAAGGCCTCAGAAATAATGCCACACATCTACAAATATCTGATCGTTGACAAACCTGACAAAAACAAGCAACGTGGAAAGGATTCCCTATTTAATATAAATGGTATTGGGAAAACTGGCTAGCCATCTGCAGAAAGCTGAAACTGGATCCCTTCCTTAGACCTTATACAAAAATTAACTGAGATGAATTAAAGACTTAAACATAAGACCTAAAATGATATGAGATGAATTAAAGACTTAAACATAAGACCTAAAATGATAAAAACTCTAGAAGAAAACCTAGGCAGTACCATTCAGGACATATGCATGGGCAAAAACTTAATGACTAAAACAAGAAAAGCAATAGCTACAAAAGTCAAAATAGACAAATAGGATCTAATTAAACTAAAGAGCTTCTGCACAGCAAAAGAAACTATCAATACAGTGAACCAGCAAACTACAGAATGGGAGAAAACTTTTGCAATCTACATCTGATAAAGGGCTAATATCCAGAATCTACAAAGAACTTAAACAAATTTACAAGAAAAAGGAACCCTATGAAAAAGTGGGTGAAGGATATGACATTTCTCAGAAGAAGACATTTATGCAGCCAACAGACATATGAAAAAAAGCTCATGATCACTGGTCATTAGAGAAATGTGAATTAAAACCACAATGAGATACTACATCACACCAGTTAGAATGCATTAAAAAATCAGGAGACAACAGATGCTGGAGAGGATGTAGAGAAACAGGAATGCCTTTACACTGTTGGTGGGAGTGTAAATTAGTTCAACCATTGTGGAAGACAGTGTGGTGATTCCTCAAGGATCTAGAACTAGAAATACTATTTGACCCAGCAATCCCATTACTGGCTACATACCCCAAGAATTATAAATCACTCTACTAAAAAGACACATGCACATGTATGTTTATTGCAGCACTGTTCACAATAGCAAAGACTTGGAACCAATCCAAATACCCATCAATGATAGACTGAATAAAGAAAATGTGGCACATATACACCATGGAATACTATGCCGCCATAAAAAAGGATGAGTTCACGTCCTTTGCAGGGACATATATGACACTGGAAACCATCATTCTTAGAAAACTAACACAAGAACATAAAACCAAACATTACATGTTCTCCCTCATAAGTGGGTGTTGAACAAGAGAACATAGGGTCACAGGGAGGGGAACATCACACACCAGGGCCTGTCGAGGGTTGGGGGATTGGGGAGGGATAGCATTAGGAGAAATATCTAATGTAGATGATGGGGTGATGAATGCAGCAAACCATGATGGCACATGTATACCTATGTAACAAACCTGCACATTCTGCATATGTACTCCAGATCGTAAAGCAGCAGCAGCAACAACAACAACAACCACCACAACAACAAAACCCACATAAAAAAAACGCCATAGAAAAGAATAATACATTTGTCTAAACTGAATTTTAAAGTTAAGTGAGAAAATAATCATTGCCTTGGGAGCTTGTCAAAGTATATACAGATAATCAATTATTATTCAGTAAAATATGAGTATTATGTATTTTATAGGTATATGCCCTTCAAAGTCAATAAACTAAAGACAGACAGTGTGGCAGAAAAATGGGCAAGGGATATAAACAAGTATATAACTGACCAGTAAACATAAAACTACGTCCTACTTTACTAATAGTTAGAGATACTAAAATTAAAATTATTTACCATATTTTAATCTCACAGAGAGGTCAAGGCAAAAGTTTAATAGTATCAACTGTCAACAAGAAAGTAGGGCAACGTGTCTTCTTTGCATAGCAAATGACAGTGCAAATTGGCACAGCCATCTTGCGGACAACTTGGCAAACTCTGGTAAAACTGGAAAAGTGCAAACCCTAGATTTGTTTGTAGACTAAAAACTGGAATCAAGTCAAGTCAAATAGCTATTATTGTGGGGATAGGAACTAAATAATGAAGTAGATTTTTTTTTATATACTAGCATGACAAATCTCTTAAGTCATGGTTAGGTAAAAACAAAAAGGACAAAAATTAAAACAATGAAAAGCAGCTCACCAATGAGTATATTACAATATTATATTTTGGGAAACATACAATGAAGAACAAAACTATATAATTTTACAAATGTAAATACAGAGAAAAATTCTAGATGAACACACATGAACTTCATAACAATGAATTTTATAACAATGATACTCCTATGGAGGAGGAAAGGAGATTAAGACATGGAATAGGGCCAAACATAGAGAAATTATATCCTGGGATGCCTGGGACAGTCCACGTTTATTCTTGTTTTAATTAGTGGTTGACTTAATTATTATCCAATTACTTTTCCTTTTACATCATTAGTTCTACATTATACTTCTGGAATAATAAGAATAACAACTAGCATTTATTAAATGTTGCCAGACATTATTCTAAAAGTAGATCAATTTATTTATGTTCCATGTAAAGATTGTATTTTTATTTATTTATTTATTTATTGTACTATAGGTTCTGGGGTACATGTGCAGATAATGCAGGATTGTTGCATAGGTACATACATGGCAAGGTGATTTGCTGCCTCCATCCCCCTGTCACCTATATCTGGCATTTCTCCCCATGTTATCCCTCCCCAACCTCACTACCCCACACTGTTCTTCCCATGCCATGCTGTCCCTCCCTTAGCCACCCCCAACAGACCCCAGTGTGTGATGCTCCCCTCCCTGTGCTCATGTGTTCTCATTGTTCAATACCTGCCTTTGAGTGAGAACATGTGGTATCTGGTTTTCTGTTCTTGTATCAGTTTGCTGAGAATGATGGTTTCCAGATTCATCCATGTCCCTACAAAGGACATGAACTCATCCTTTTTTATGGCTGTGTAGTATTCCACAGTGTATATGTGCCACATTTTCTTTTTCCAGTCTATCATTGATGGGCATATGGGTTGGTTCCAGGTCTTTGCTATTGTAAATAGTGCCACAATGGACACATGTGTATGTGCCTCTATAATAGATACTCCTTTGGGAGTATACCCAATAATGAGATTGCTGGGTCAAATGGTATTTCTATTACTAGATCCTTGAGGAATTGCTGCACTGTCTTCCACAATGGTTGAACTAATTTATATTCCCACCAACAATGTAAAAGTGTTCCTTTTTCTCCACATCCTCTCCAGCATCTGTTGTCTCCAGATTTTTTAATGATAGCCATTCTAACTGGCATGAGATGGTATCTCAGTGTGGTTTTGATTTGCATTTCTCTGATGACCAGTGATGATGAACATTTTTTCATATGTTTCTTGGCCTCATATATGTCTTCTTTTGGAAAAGTGTCTGTTCATATCTTTCGTCCACTTTTGGATGGGGTTTTTTTTTGCTTGTAAATCTGCTTTAGTTCTTCGTAGATTCTGGATATTAGGTCTTTGTCAGATGGGTAAATCGCAAAATTTTTTTCCCATTCTGTTGGTTCACTCTAATGATTGTTTCTTTTGCTGTGCAGAAACTCTTAAGGTTAATTACATCCCATTTGTCTATTTTGGCTTTTGTTGCCAATGCTTTTGGTGTTTTAGTCATGAAGTCCTTACCTATGCCTGTGTCCTGAATGGTTTTGCCTAGGTTTTCTTCTAGAATTTTTATGGTGTTAGGTTTTATGTTTAAATTTTTAATCCATCTGGAGTTAACTTTAGTGTAGGGTGTAAGAAAGGGGTCCAGTTTCTGCTTTCTGCACATGGCTAGTCAGTTTTCCCAACATTTTTAAACAGGGAATCCTTTTCCCATTGCTTGTTTTTCTCAGGTTTGTCAAAGAACAGATGGTTATAGATGTGTGATGTTTCTTCTGAGGCTTCTGTTCTGTTCCATTGGTCTATATCTCTGTTTTGGTACTAGTACCATGCTGCTTTGATTACTGTAGCCTTGTAGTATAGTTTGAAGTCAGGTAGCCTGATGCCTCCAGCTTTGTTCTTTTTGCTTAAGATTGCCTTGGCTATGTGGGCTCTCTTTTGGTTCCATATGAAGTTTAATGTGTTTTTTTCCAGTTCTGTGAAGAAGGTGAATGGTAGCTTGATGGGTTAGCATTGAATCTATAAATTACTTTGGCAAGTATGGCCATTTTCATGATATTGATTCTTCTAACCATGAGCATGGAATGTTTTTCCATCTGTTTGTATCCTCATTTATTTCCTTGAGCAGTAGTTTGTAGTTCTCTTTGAAGAAGTCCTTCATATCCTTTGTTAGTTGTATTCCTAGGTATTTTACTCTGTTTGTAGCAATTGTGAATTGGGGTTTGCTCATGATTTGGCTCTCTTTAAGTCTGTTATTGGTGTATAGGAATGCTTGTTATTTTGTATCCTGAGACTTTGCTCAAGTTGCTTATCAGCTTAAGGAGATTTTGGGCTGAGATGGAGAGGTCTTGTAAATATACAATCATGTCATCTGCAAATAGAGACAATTTAATTTCCTCCTTTCCTAATTGAATACCCTTTATTTCTTTTTCTTGCTTGATTGCCCTGGCTCAAACTTCCAATACTATATTGAACAGGAATGTGAGAGAGGGCATTCTTGTTTAGTGTCAGTTTTCAAAGGAAATGCTTCCAGTTTTTGCTCATTCAGTATGATATTGGTTGCAGGTTTGTCATACATAGATTTTATTATTTTGAAATAGGTTCCATTAATACCTAGTTCCCATTGGTGTGCTCTATTCAGTAGACCCATTTCACATGCAAAGACATACATAGACTCAAAATAAAGGGATGGAGGAAGATTTACCAAGCAAATGGAGAGCAAAAGAAAGCAGGGGTTGCAATCCTAGTCTATGATAAAATGGACTTCAAATCAACAAAGATCAAAATACACAAGGAAGGGCATTACATAATGGTAAAAGGATCAATCCAACAAGAATAGCTAACTATCCTAAATATACATGCACCCAATACAGGAGGCCCCAGATACATAAAGCAAGTTCTTAACGACTACAAAGAGACTTAGACTCCCACACAATAATAGTGGGATACTTCAACACTCCACTGTCAATATTAGACAGATCAATGAGACAGAAAATTAACAGGAATATCTAGGACTTGAACTCAAATCTGGAACAAACAGACCTATTATACATCTATATAACTCTCCACCCCAAATCCACAGAATATACATTCTTCTCAGCACCACATAACACCTACTCTAAAATTGACCACATAATTGGAAATAAATCACTCCTCAGCAAATGCAAAAGAACGGAAATTATAATGAACAGTCTATCAGATCACAGTACAATCAAATTAGAACTTAGGATTAAGAAACTCACTCAAAACCACACAACTACATTGAAACTGAACAACTGGCTCCTGAATGTTGACTGGATAAACAATGAAATGAAGGCAGAAACAAAGATGTTCTTTGAAACCAGTATCAATGAAGACACAATGTACCAGAATATCTGGGACATATATAAGCAGTGTCTAGAGGGAAATTTATAGCAATAAATGCCCACATAAGAAGTAAGGAAAAATCTAAAATTGACATCTTATCATCAAAATTGAAAGAGCTAGAGCAGCAAGATCAAAAAAACTGAAAAGCTAGTAGAAAACAAGAAATAACTAAGATCAGAGCAGAACCGAAGGAGATAGAGACATAAAAAAACCCTTTAAAAAAAATCAATAAAACTAAAAGCTGGTTTTTGAAACAAATCAACAAAATAGACAGTACACTAGCCAGACTAATAAAAAAAAGATATAAGAATTGAATAGATGCAATAAAAAGTGATAAAGAGCGTATCACCACCGAAGTCACAGAAATACAAACCACCATCAGAGATTACTACAATCAACTCCATGTACATAAACCACCAAATCCAGAAGAAATGGATACATTCACGGACACTTACAGCCTCCCAAGCTTACACCTACACCAAACTAGGAAGAAGTTGAATCCCTGAATAGACCAATAACAAGATCTGAAGTTGAGGAAGCAATTAATAGGCTACCAACCAAAAAAAGTCCAGGTCCAGATGGGTTCACAGTCAAATTCTACCAGATGTACAAAGAGGAGCTGGTACCATTCCTTCTGAAACTATTCCAAACATATAAAAAGAGGGAATCCTCCCTAACTCATTTTATGAGACCAACAACATCCTAATAAGATTGTATTTTTCAAGACAGCTACACAAAATTTCTCATTCTCCACGCTCTTACAACGTGATGTTTACACCAATCTCCACCCTATTGAGAGGTGGGATCTGCACTCCCTTTCCTTAAATCTGAGTGAGTCTGTGACTATAGCAAAAGTGACACAGTGCAACTTCCAAGACTAGATCGTAAGGATAATGCAGTGTTCACCTGGAACTGTTAGAATATGTGCTCTTTTATATATATATATATATAAAAAATATATATAAAATATATAAAATATATATTATATATATAAAATATATATAAAATATATATTATATATATATAATATATATAAAATATATATTATATATATAATATATATTATATACCTTTTATATATATAATATATATATTATATACCTTTTATATATATAATATATATATTATATACCTTTTATATATATATATAATATATATATTATATATCTTTTACATATATATATATAAAGCACTTTAGGTTCTGGGTACATGTGCAGAACATGCAGGATTGTTGCATAGGTACATACATGGCAATGTGGTTTGCTGCCTCCATCCCCATCACCTATATCTGGCATTTCTCCCCATGTTATCCCTCCCCAACCTCACTACCCCACACTGTTCTTCCCCTATTCCTCCTCAACAGACCCCAGTGTGTGATGCTCCCTCCCTGTGTCCATGTGTTCTCATTGTTCAACAGTCACCTATAAGTGAGAACATGTGGTGTTTGATTTTCTGTCTTTGTGTCAGTTTGCTGAGAATGATGGTTTCCAGATTCATCCATGTCCCTACAAAAAACACAAACTCATCGGTTTTTATGGCTGCATAGTATTCCATGGTGTATATGTGCCACATTTTCCTTGTGCAATCAAGGAAATCTGGGTATCAGTGGGTATCTGGGTTGGTTCCAGGTCTTTTCTATTGTAAACGGTGCCACAATAAACATATGTGTGCATGTGTCTTTATAATAGAACAACTTATAATCCTTTGGATATATATCCAGTGTTGGGGTTGCTGGGTCAAATGGAATTTCTATTTCTAGGTCCTTGAGGAAGTGCCACACTGTCTTCCACAATGGTTGAACTAATTTACACTCCAACCAACAGTGTAAAAGTGTTCCTATTTCTCCACATCCTCTTCAGCATCTGTTGTCTCTGGGATATTTTTAATGATCACCATTCTAACTGGTGTGAGATGGTATCTGAATGTGGTTTTGATTTGCATTTCTCTAATGACCAGTGATGAGCATTTTTTTTCATGTCTGTTTACCTCATATATGCCTTCTTTTGAAAAGTCTCTGTTCATGTTCTTCATCCACTTTTGAATGGCTTTTTTTTTCTTCTTCTTGTAAGTCTGTTTTAGTTGTTCATAGATTCTGGATATTAGCCCTTTGTCAGATGGGTAGAATGCAAAATTTTTTTCCCATTCTATAGGATGTTGGTTCACTCTAATGATTGTTTACAGAAGCTCTGGAGTTTAATTAGATTCCATTTGTCTATTTTGGCTTTTGTTGCCAATGCTTTTGGTGTTTTGTTTTGGTGTCATGAAGTCCTTGCCTATGCCTGGTTTTGCCTAGGTTTTCTACTAGGGTTTTTATGGTGTTAGGTCTTATGTTTAAATCTTTAATCCATCTGGAGTTAATTTTAGCCTAAGGTGTCAGGAAGGGGTCCATTTTCAGCGTTCTGCACATGGCTAGCCAGTTTTCCCAACACCATTTATTAAACAGGGAATCCTTTCTCCGTTGCTTGTTTTTTTCAGGTTTGTCAAAGATCACATGGTTGCAGATGTGTGGCATTGCCTCTGAGGCCTCTGTTCTGTTCCATTGGTCTATATCTCTGTTTTGGTAGCAGTACCATGCTGTTTCAATTACTGCAGCCTTGTAGTATAGTTTGAAGTCAGGTACCCTGATGCCTCCAGCTTTGTTCTTTTTGTTAGAATTGCCTTGGCTATGCAGGCTCTCTTTTGGTTCCATATGAAGTTTAAGGTGATTTTTTCCAGTTCTGTGAAGAGGGTCATAGGTAGCTTAGTGGGGATGGCATTGAATCTACAAATTACTTTGGGCAGTATGGCCATTTTCACAATATTTATTATCCCTAACCATAAGCATGGAATGTTTTTCCATCTGTTTGTGTCCTTTCTTATTTCCTTGAGCAGTGGTTTGTAGTTCTCCTTGAAGAGGTCCTTCACATCCTTTGTTATTTGTGTTCCTAGGTATTTTATTCTCTTTGTAGCAATTGTGAATGGCAGTTCATTCTTGTTTTGGTTCTCTTTATGTCTGTTATTGGTGTGTAGGAATGCTTGTGATTTCTGCACATAGATATTATATACTGAGACATTGCTGAAGTTGCCTATCAGTTTCAGGAGATTTTGGGCTGAGAGGATGGGGTCTTCTAAATATACAATCATGTCATCTGCAGATAGAGACAATTTGATTTCCTCCTTTCCTAATGGAATACCCTTTATTTCCTTTTCTTGCCTGATTGCTCTGGCTAGAACTTCCAATACTGTACTGAATAGGAGTGGCGAGAGAGAGCATCCTTGTCTAGTGCCAGATTTCAAAGGAAATGCTTCCAGTTTTTGCCCATTCAGGATGATATTGCCTGTGGGATTGTCATAAATAGCTTTTATTATTTTCAGATATATTTCATTGATACCTAGTTTATTGAGAATTCTTAGCATAAAGGGCTGTTGAATTTTGTTGAAGGCCTTCTCTGCATCTATTGAGATAATCATGTGGTTTTTGTCTTTGGTTCTGTTTATGTGGTGGATTACATTTATACACTTGAGTACATTGAACCAGCCTTGCATCCCCAGGGTGAAGTCTACCTGATTGTGATGGATAAGCTTTCTGATGTGCTCTTGCAATTGGTTTGCTAGTATTTTATTGAAGATTTTTGCATCTATGTTCATCATAGATATTGGCCTGAAGTTTTCTTTTTTTTTTTTTTTTTTTTTTTTTGAGTCTCTGCCAGGTTTTGGTATCAGGATGATGTTGGTCTCATAAAATGATTTGGGAAGGATTCCCTCTTTTTCGATTGTTTGGAATAGTTTCAGAAGGTGTGGTACCAGTTCCTCTTTGTATGTCTGGTAGAATTTGGCTGTGAAGCCATCTGGACCTGGGCTTTTGTTGGTTGGTAGGCTATTAATTGCTGCCTCAACTTCAGCCCTTGTTATTGGTTTATTCAGGTTTTGACTTCTTCCTGGTTTAGTCTTGGGAGGGTGTAAGTGTCCAGGAATTTATCCATTTCTTTCAGATTTACTGGTCTATGTGCATAGAGTTGTTTGTAGTAATCTCTGATGGTAGTTTGTATTTCTGTGGAATCAGAGGTGATATCCCCTTTATCATTTTTTATTGCATCTATTTGACTTTTCTCTTTTTTTATTTATCCGGCTAGCAGTCTATTTTGTTGATCTTTTCAACAAACCAATTCCTGGATTTATTGATTTTTTTTGAAGGGTTTTTTGTGTCTATCTCCTTCAGTTCTGATCTGATCTTAGTTATTTCTTGTCTTCTGCTAGCTTTTGAGTTTTTTGGATCTTGCTTCTCTAGCTCTTTCAATTTTGATGATAGGGTGTTGATTTTAGATCTTTCCTTGCTTCTCATGTGGGCATTTATTGCTATAAATTTTCCTTTAGACACGCTTTAAATATGTCCCAGAGATTCTGGTACAATGTGTCTTCATTTTCGTTGGCTTTGAAGAACATCTTTATTTCTGCCTTCATTTCATTGTTTATCCAGTCAACCTTCAATTATGTGGTTAATTTTAGAGTAGGTGTGATGTGGTGCTGAGAAGAATGTATATTCTATGGAATTGCAGTGGAGAGTTCTGTATATGTCTATTAGGTTTGTTTGGTCCAGATCTGAGTTCAAGTCCTGGATATCCTTGTTAATTTTCTGTCTCATTGATCTCTCTAATATTGACAGTGGAGTGTTAAACTCTCCCACTATTATAGTGTGGGAGTCCAAGTCTCTTTGTAGGTCATTAAGAACTTGCTTTATGAATCTGGGTGCTCCTGTATAGGTGCATATATATTTAAGATAGTTAGCTCTTCTTGTTGGATTAATCCTTTTACCATCATGTAATGCCCTTCTTTGTGTCTTTTGATCTTTGTTGTTGAAAGTCCATTTTATCATAGACAAGGATTGCAACTCCTGCTTTTTTTTTGCCATCCATTTGCTTGGTAAATATTCCTCTGTCCCTTTATTTTGAGCCTATGTGTGTCCTTGCCTGTGAAATGGGTTTCCTGGATACAGCTCACAGATGGATCTTGACTTTTTATCCAATTTTCCAGTGTGTGTCTTTTGATTGGGGCATTTAGCCCATTCACATTTAAAGTTAATATTGTCGTATGAATTTGATCCTGACATTTTGATGCTAGCTGGTTGTTTTTCCCATTAGTTGATGCAGTTTCTTCATTGTGTCAATGTTCTTTACCATTTGGTACATTTTTGGAGTGGCTGGTACTGGTTGTTCCTTTCCATATTTAATGCTTCTTTCAGGAAAGAGCTCTTTCAAGAGCTCTCGTAAGGCAGGCCTGGTGGTGACAAAATCTCTCAGCAATTGCTTGTCCATAAAGGATTTTTTCTCCTTCGCTTTTGAAGCTTAGCTTGGCTGGATATGAAATTCTAGGTTGAAAGTTCATTTCTTTAAGGATGTTGAATGTTGATCCCCACTTTCTTCTGGCTTGTAGGGTTTCTGGAGAGATCTGTTGTGAGTCTGATGGGCTTCCTTTTGTGGGTAACCTTTCTCTCTGGCTGCTCTTAGCATTTTTTCCTTCACTTCAACCCTAGTGAATCTGATGATTATGTGCCTTGGGGTTGCTCTTCTTGAGGAATATCTTTGTGGTGTTCTCTGTATTTCCTGGACTTGAATATTGGCCTTCCTTGCTAAGTTGGGGAAGTTCACCTGGATAATATCCTGAAGAGTGTTTTCCAGCTTGGATTCATTCTCTCCATCACCTTCAGGTACACCTATCAAATGTAGATTAGGTCTTTTCACATAATCCCATATTTCTTGGAGGCTGTGTTCATTTCTTTTCACTCCTTTTTCTCTAATCTTGCCTTCTAATTTTATTTCATTGAGTTGATCTTAAACCTCTGATATCCTTTCTTCCACCTGGTCGATTCAGCTATTGAAACTTGTGTATGCTTTACAAAGTTCTCATGTTGTGTTTTTCAGCTCCATCAAGTCATTTATATTCTTCTCTAAGCTGTTTATTCCCATTAGCATTGTGTCAAACCTTTTTTCAAGTTTCTTAGTTTCTTTGTATTGGTTTAGGACATGTTCTTTTAGCTCAGAGAAGTTTGTTATTACCCACATTTTGAATCCTGTTTCTGTCAATTCATCAGACTCATTCTTCATCCAGCTTTGTTCCCTTGCTTGTGAGGAGTTGTGATCCCTTGGAGGAGGAGAGGCATTCTGGTTTTGGGTGTTTTCATCCATTTTGCACTGGTTTCTTCCCATCTTTGTGGATTTATCTACCTGTGGTCTTTGTAGTTGGTGACTTTCGGATGGAGTCTCTGAGTGGGCATCCTTTTTGTTGATGATGAAGTTATTTCTTTCTGTTTTTTAGTTTTCCTTCTAACAATCAGGCCCCTCTGCTGTAGGACTGCTGGAGGTCCACTCCAGACCCTGCTTGCCTGGGGATCACCTGCAGCAGCTGCAGAACAGTACGGGTTGATGCCAGTTTCTTCTTCTGTTATCTTTGTCCCAGAAGGATACCTGCCAGATGTCAGCCTGAGTTCTCCTTTATGATGTGTCTCTTTTAATATACAGTGGTCTGGGAGCTGCTTGAGGAGACAGTCTGTCCCTTATAGTTGCTCAAGTGCTAAGCTGTGGGCTCTGTTGTTCCATTCAGAGCTGCAGATATGTTTAAGTCTGCTGCAGTGGAACTCATAACTGCCTTTTCCCCCAGGTGCTCTGTTCTGAGAAGGCGGGGCTTTATTTATAAGTTCCTGACATGCTACTGTCTTTTCTCAGAGATGCCCTGCCCAGCAAGGAGGTAGCCTAGTCAGTCTGCCAGTAGAGGCATTGCTGATCTGCCATGGTCTCTTCCCAGCTGCTGTGTGAACTTCCTTGTGGTTTTGTTTACATAGATATAGGTAGAACTGTCTGGGTAATGGCAGTCTGCCACAGTAATGGTGGATTGCCTGGGTAATGGTGGACTGCCTTGGTAATGGTAGACTGCCTCGGTAGTGGTGGACTGTCTTGGTAATGGCGGACACCCTTCCACTGACAGCTGGACCATCCTGCAGCCAGCTGTGCTTGCTGTGAAACACTCAATCCAGAGCATTTCAACTTGCTGGTCTTTGTAGGGGTGGGACCCATGGAGTCACATCATCTGGCTCCCTGTTTCAGCCCCCTTTTTTTCAGTTGAATGGGCGGTTCTGTCTCCAATGCATTCCAGGCACCATTTGAAATGGCTACCCAGATTTGCATGAGTTTTTGTGCAGAGACCTGCTATGCTGGCTGAAACAGCTGTGCTAGAAACTCGTGGTGATTTTCAGCCTGGGAACCTCCTGGTCTGTGGGCAGTAATAACTTGTTTGGAAATGTAGTGATCACTCATTCTCTGAGTTGTTCTCACTGGGAACTGCACTCCAGAGCTGCTCCTATTCAGCCATCTTCTTTCATCAGAATATGTGCTTTTAAAATCCAGTCACCATGCTGTGATAAAGTCCAGGCTGCATAAAGCACCCACTTCTGGCTGTTCTAGCCAAAAATCTCAGTTTATCTGTATCAATTATCTATTGGTCCCTGATAAGTTATTTCAAAATTTAGTGGATTAGAACAACAGCAATTACTTTACTATTATGTATCATGGTTTGGGGGGTTGACTTGGCTTAGCTAGGCAGTTATCCAGGGTCTTTTATGCAGTTAGAGTAGACAGTGCCTGGGCTGTAGTCATCTCAAAGACTCCTTATATGGCTGACACTTAATAGTGACTATTGTCTGGGACCTCATTTGGAGCTGTCTGCTGACCTATATGTCTAGGCTTC
Source organism: Aotus nancymaae (assembly GCF_030222135.1). Lineage (NCBI taxonomy): Eukaryota > Metazoa > Chordata > Mammalia > Primates > Aotidae > Aotus > Aotus nancymaae. The sequence goes on along the minus strand of NW_026988428.1, from coordinate 29,868,253 downwards.
TTTATGGTGGCTGGGTTCCCAAAGTGAGCATCTTAGAAGAAAGATAGACAGAAGTTTCACAGTCTTATGAGCTAGACTTGGAAGTCACCTACCTCCACTTCTGTCATTCCTTATTGGTAGACAGTCAGAGTTCTTCCCAGGGCTAAGGAGAAAGGATATATATTACACCTGTTGGAGAAGTAGTAGCAAAATCACACTGTAAAAAGAACATGAAGGATGGGAGATATCATTCTAAGCTTTTAGGAAAATATAATCCACCACAGTCCACAATAATGCCATTATTATATTCACCTTACAATGATAAAAACTGAAGCACACACACAAAAAAGTAAGTTCCGTTGTTCATAGACACATGACTAGTATGCATTAGAGCTGAGATTTGAACTCAGGCAGTTTGATTCCAGAGCCTAAATTCTTGATCTCAGTTTTGTGCCATGCTATTCACTCTAGTAGAAGTACATTTTGGTGTGAGCATATATGGGAGAATTTGATTTCATCACATTGAATAAATACTGAGATACTGTATGTAAAACATTTAGAACTAGTCCTGGTGCATACAGGCTTTCAACAAATGTTAGTTATTTCTCAAGTGAAAGATGGGGATTCTTTTTACACACAGGTATGTATAAAATGTGAGAGGGGCATGAGGGGAAGGGATGTTCTAGTTGAAGAAAGATTGTATTAAATTGGTTTGAAGAATAGATGGTTTTTGATTCTATCATAAAAGTTTTCAGCAGGTTGAAAATCTCCCTAGTATAGCCAGAACTAACTTTGGTTGTACTGACTACAGAAGAGATACTTTTTAAAAAAGTATCTATATGGTGTCAGGCACTGAAAAAGCTGCTGAACATTCATCATCTCATTCAAGAGAAAAAACAAAAGCCTTGTAGCTGGAAGAGATTTACAATTTAACTACAAGAAAAAAAAATCAGGACATTTTACATTTCATCAGTAAAACCTTTCTTGACCCTAACAGCAGGAATTAACATTATCTTCTGAATACTTAATAGAACTTTATTTGTATTACTATAATGTTTTCTAATTTAGGATTTAAGTGTAGTTTGAGCTCCATCTGGTCCAAAAAAATAAGCTTTATTTATCTTCATGTTTCCTACAACATCTTGCATATAATACAGTTTGACTTAAAAGAAATAAAAATGGAAAAAATGGCTTGGTTTTGAGCATAAACTTACATAAAGATCTAATACTATGAGTCTTCCTTAGTAAATCTCAATAATGTTTTATAGTGTTTAGTTTAGAATCCAGATAAATTAATTTCTTGATATTTTTTCATACTATAATAATTTCACTTTAAAAAAATTGTGTTCCATTTGTTTGTTGCTAGTATTTGAAAATATAATTGATTTTATATATTTACTTTGTATTCCTATATTAATTCTGATAATTTGTCTTTAGTTTTTTTTGTATTTTCTATGTATACCAACATTTTATCCATGAATAATGGCAATTGTATTTCTTTAATTTTTATTCACTTTATTTATTTTTATGTTCCTTACTGAATTGACAAGGACTTCCTTTACATTATTGAATAGAAATTATCATAGTAGGTATCCTGTTTCAGGTTTCATGAGAAAATTGTCTAATATTTTGCTATTAATTATGATATCTTTATGTTATTTTTTAGAATTAATGAAATTTCCTTCTATTTCATGACTGCTTAATGAGTGAATTATATCAAATTAATTTTTTGCATGAAAGTGACTGTGACTTTTCTTTCCTCTGTTAATGTGGTTAATTACATTAATTTATCTTTTTAAAAATGCTAAACTACCCTTGTCTCTGGGGAAAAATACCTTAACATGTTCTGAGATATATATATATATATATGTGTGTGTGTGTGTGTATGTACATATATGTGTGTATATACATGTACAAACATAAATTCATGTAGATTTTCATATATGTATCACAGAATTTTATTTGCTAGTATTTTGTTTAGAATTTTGCCATCTGTGTGCTTGAGAGAAATTGGTTCATAGTTTTGTTTCTTATAATGCTCTTGTAAAGGTTGGTATTTAGGCTATGTTGGTCTCATTAAAACAGCTCAGCTACATTATATTTTTCAAAAGATATCAAGAGGAGAATTTTTAAAAGCCATAGAAGGGGAAATACCACTTTCAAAATATATAACTGATAAGGGATTTATATACTGAATAGAGAACTTCTGAAAATCAATAAGAAAAATAAGATTAAACAGGATAATGGAGGAAAAACATGAACAGGCATAACACCAAATAGAAAAATCCTAATGACCAACAAACATATTGCAAAATGTCAAACCTTAATAACTTTCTGGAAAATGGTAAGTTGAAACTAAAAGAAGATACCAAATACTGCACATATTCCCCAGACTGAAAAATAATTTAAAACTCTGAGGATAACAAGTACCAAGTATTTTAAAAAATATGGAGTAACAGGAATTCTCATTTATGATTGGCAGATATATAAATTGGTAAAACTGTTTTTTAAAAACTGGGAACATCATCTATTCAATTTAAACATACACATATCTCACAGCTCAGAAATTCTAATCCTGGACATATACTTTAGAGAAATGTAATTATATGTGTGTCAGAAAAACGTACAAGAATATTTATACCAGCATTGACTCGTAATAGCAACAAACTAGAAATAATCTAAACAGCCATCAGTGGTAGAGTGGATAAATAAACACGGTAAAATTACAAACAAATGAATAAAATAAAGCAATAAACATGAGAAACTGGAGCAATATATAACAGAGAGGAATGAAGCAACATAATATCAAGTGAAAGAAGAAATTCTCAAAAGAATAGGCAATGAATACATAGAGATGGGGCTTCAGGGATGCTGTCAGTTTTTATTTCTAATCTCATTTAGTCATTGTACTAAAGCTCACTTCATAATAATCCAGTATTCTGTACCTTTAAATGTATTTTTCTGTGCATCTGCTGTTATACACATGTCAAAATGTTTACACACATTTTTAGAAGAAAATAATTCATATTATATCTCTGAAAGCACATATAGGCGATAACAGTGCTAACCTTCAGAGGTTAAACTTAAAGGTGCATAACAAATATAATTGTGTCTGAGGATTTATGTCATCAGCTATTTGTAATAACCTTCACTGATTTTTTGAACAGCAAACTTCTGTGTCATGACTTAAATGACAGTAAACTCAGTGCAAAATGCAAGTTTGATTTAAGAAATTAACTTATTAATAAATATGCTAATATATAAGCATATGTATACTTATGTAATCATGGTTAATTTGTTCTTATTAACTCATTCTTAATAATATAATTTAATAAAGGTGAATTAACCATTAGGAAAAGGATGTTTTTAATAATACAATTAAAAATAATACAGATTAATCCTATTAGTCTGAAAGAGACCACTATGTAATATTAGCCATGTATTCTGGAATATTTTGTATTTTCTTGGCATAAAATGAGTAGGAATGTAACTAAAGAGATATCCTTACAGGCCTATCCAGCCAAAAACCAAGTTGTTTTTTGTTTTTAGAATTGACTAAAATAATTCTCTATCTATATGTATGGAGATGTGCTTCTTTGTAGTTCAGGTGTGCTTTTTTGAGAAAGATGAGAAATACTGCCAAGAGAGCATGAACTTCCGAATCATGTAGAGGTGGGACTCTGGGCATGTTATTTCAGTTTTCTCAGCTTCAGTTTCCTTATCTTTAAAAAAGATGGTAAGATTAGGGAGCGCTCAGGTTTGCTATGGCTATTTACACTGATGAAATAAGATATGGCAAATGATAGACACATACTAAATGTTAGACACCCACTTTTCAGTTAACCTATGGCTCCATATCTAATTTAAATGTAAAATCTTTGGTTTAGAATTTAATACATTCATGTTATAGGAAATTATTGCACCCAATATCATTTAAGAAATTCTAGAAATAAGGAATATTAAAAAGAAACTCATGTTACAGTCAGGCATTTTTACACATAGGTGTGCATATGACAAACTTCAATTTGAATCCAATTTAATAGCATATATTGATTACCTTATACAAGCCATTTAGGAAGATGTCAAAAATATAACTTGAGGAAAATCTGATGATCTTCAACTCTATTTCAGGGACAGGAGTAATGAGTTTTAAAAACAAAACAAAAACTGTACTAAAAATCAGACAAAGTTGTTTCTATTCTTATGAATGTCACTAATCAGCTATGTGACTTTCTACAGTTCATGTATCTTCTTTGAGTATGAGATTTTTTTGACTCTAAAATGTGACTAAAAATACCTGCCTTCCTTTAAAAAAACATATTTTTATAAGAATTTAATGAGAAAAAAGTGAAAATAACATTTGATTAGGAATCCAAAGATCTTTGGTTTAATGAAAAAAATGAAAAAGACATTTGGTAATTTTGGGCAAAAAGAAAAAGGAGTGTACTTTCTTTAAATATTCATTAAATCTCCTTCAGAAAAAAAATTTTCTAAAACACTAGCAGGATAAAAATAAATAAATGTTTCAAAAACACCATGCTGCTTAGAGTTTGGTTTGCTTCACCATTTTCTCCCTGAAGTTTTTACTCTCTCCCACATAGACAAGAGTCAGGAGGGCACCCTTTAGGAGATAACAGCAAATCTTCCATATTTCAAAGCAGAAAACCAAGCTGGGCCCTGGACAGTTCATGGAGTCTCTCTAAACCTTAGTAGTTCATCCACAAAATCAAATGGTTAGAATACATTTTCTCCGAAGTTCTTTCCAACTCAAGCTCTATAATTGCATTTGAGGAAGAGCTTCAATCATGGGAAAATGACTGTCACTTTGCATCAACATAATACAATGTCTTCATGAACCAGATTTAGGATAAAATAAGAAAGTAAAACAGAAATTGAAATATTAGACAAATTTAATCAGAATTAGCAATTTTAATGGTTGCAAGTCCACAAAACATCTGTGCAAAGCTTTTCTCTAAATGAAACAATCTATGTGAAAGCCCTTTGGAAGCCATAAGATGCTATACAAATGTGAAGTATTATTAACATCATCATCTCCTTCAGTTGAGCCCTTAGACTTGGCATAAGTAGCCCATACATTTCAACTGTAACCAATCGCCCTGGGTGGGCATGACAGGAGCGGGAGGAAGAGAAAAGGAAAAGTGGATTTGTTTCTCCCGCTTTGTAGTTTTTTTCTTATTCTCTGAGCCTGTATGTCTGTGACATAGTATAAGCAGGTTTTTCTTGTTTATTTTTTCAAACATTAAAAGGTGATTATTTTCTAATAGATAAACAAACAGATAATCAAGTCTTTTTGTGTGTTTAGGTTTAGGGAATAGTCACTTTAAATTTTCATTTCTTTTTTTGAGACATTTTTAGAGAAAGCAGGTGGTATGGTATATATTTTACCATTGGATCCAATATTTTCCATATGCTAGCTTATTTCTTTTCTTTTCTAAAATAAACTATAATTTGTATAAAATCCTTCTAATTAGTAAGTGCTTTAAAACAAGAATTGCTAGTTATGAGTCACTGCAATGATGTTAGACTACCTGGGAGTTTTATCTGCATTTCACCATGAGAGAAACTGAGGAGTTGACACAAACAGCAATAACCGGACCACCCAGCCAGTCTGCAGAATGCCAAATATTTGGAAAATAATAATGGTAGAATTATAATTTGGAAGATGCCTGATAATGAACAAACCTTTCTGCATAGCCCAGCAGCTAAATTTGTGCTGCCTTAGAAACATATAACCTGGCTTAATGGCTTATTAGATGTTGCTTCTTAAATTGAATGCTGATTTGCATGAAGCTTTTAGAAACTAATTGTGACCAATTACGAATTAGGTTAAGAAGAAAGGGTAAGCCTAGCACTTGCTTGAAATTGTATTTTCATCAAATTTAATCTTTCTCATAAGATAATTGGGTAAACATTGCATATTGGCCTGGGGATTGAGGATGAGAGTGGTGACTGGAGAGAATCTTGCCTTTACTTTTTTCTTCTCCAATTTCTAGTCGTGGATCCCTTAGTCAAACTCCCTCATGGTAAAGAAGTGACAATGTCAATATTAAAACTTGCAGAGCTGTTGATTTCCCGAAAGGCTTAAGGAAATTAGCCGCTCATCTCAGCTTGGGGTAGAGGATTTGAAGCTTGAAATACAAATCTTCCTCAAACTTCAGCATTTCTCATGTACCCTCTGATAATTATAAAAGGAAGTCAACTGGTGCTACTGGAAGGCACATGATGTCAGTTGTAAAGTGATTGATAGCAATGTTTAGAGCTTCCGTGACCTGGAGAGCTTTTAATGGCATTACATAGTAAGTGCCATAGTATTACCCAGAAGGTGGAAGGAAGATTAAATTGCTGAGTAGGAGATGGAGGCCTGTTTCAGTTTGAACTACAGCCAGAAAAAACTCCTTTCTGCAATAAGAACCTCAAACCTTCACAAAGGCATAAAAGAGGAGAAAAGCTAACAACCAGTTATAATGTGGGCAGTGAATTTATAGCACAAAGCATTACACAGTGATTCCCTGAGTAAACAGAAGAAACCTAAAGAATATCAGTGGTCAGAACTTTGAAGCAAGAGGTAGACATTCCAACACAGACTGTGGTAGGAAGATAAGAACAAAATGAATCAAGCTTGAATCAATACAATTAATAAATTATGCTGGGATTGCTGGCAAGATGGCAAATAGGAACAGCTCCAGTCTGCAGCTCCCAGCAAGACTGACACAGAAGGTGACTGATTTCTCCATTTCCAACTGAAGTACCTGGTTCATCTCATTAGGATTGGTTGGACGGTGAGTGCAGCCCAAGGAGGGCGAGCTGAAGCAGGGTGGGGCATCTCCTTACCTGGGAAGTGCAAGGGGGTCAGGAAACTCCCTCTCCTAGCCAAGGTAAGCCATCAGGGAGTGTACCATGCACTCTCGCCCAGATACTGTGCTCTTCCCACAGTCTTCACAACCCACTGACCAGGAGATTCCCTCCAGTGTTTACACCACCAGGGCTCTGGGTTTCTAGCACAAAACTGGGTGGCTATGTAAGCAGACATGGAGCTAGCTGCAGGAAGTTTTTTTTTTTTTTCTTTACCCCTGGCACCTGAAATACCACCTAGACAGAACTATTTACTCCCCTGAAAAGGGGGCTGAAGCCAGGGAGCAAAGTGTCCTGGCACAGTGGGTCCTACCCTCACAGAGCCCAGCAAGCTAAGATCCACTGGCTTGAAATTCTCATGGCCAGCACAGCAGTCTGAGCTCAATCTGGGATGCTTGAGCTTGGTGGGGGGAGGGGCATCCGCCATTGCTGAGGCTTGAGTAGGCAGTTTTACCCTCACAGTGTAAACAAAGCCACCGGGAAGTTCAAAGTGGACAGAACCCACCCACTGCAGCTCTGCAGCCAGATGGCCTCAATAGATTCTCTCCTCCCTTGGCAGGACATTCTGAACAAAAGGCAGCAGTCCCAGTCAGGGACTTATAGATAAAACCCCCATCTCCCTGGGACATAGCACTTGGAGGAAAGAGTGATTGTAGGCACAGCTTCAGCAGACTTAAATGTCCCTGCCTGGCAGCTTTGAAGAGAGCAGCAAATCTCCCAGTACAGTGTTTGAGCTCTGATAAGGCACAGACTGCCTCCTCAAGTGGGTCGCTGATCCCCGTGTATCCTGACTGGGAGACATCTCATACAGTCACCTCATACAGGAGACCTCTGCCTGGCATCCGGCAGGTGTTTTTTCTGGGATGAAGCTTCCAGAGGAAGGAACAGGCAGTAATGCTGTTCTGCAGCCTCTGCCAGTGATACTCAGGCAAACAGGGTCTGAAGTGGACCTCTAGATAACTCCAGCAGACCTGCAGCAGAGGGGCTTGACTGTTAGAAAGAAAACTAACAAATAGAAAGGAATAGTATCAATATTAACAGAAAGAATGTCCACTCAGAGACCTCATCTGAAGTTTACTGACTTCAAAGACAAGGGTAGATAAATCCATGAAGATGGGGAGAAGCAAGCACAAAAAGTCTGAACATTTCAAAACCTGAACACATCTTCTCCTCCAAAGAATCACAACTCCTCACCAGCAAAGGATCAAAACTGGCTGGAGAATGAGTTTGATGAATTAACAGAAGTGGGCTTCAGAAGGTGGGTAATAACAAACTCCTCCAAGCTAAAGGAGCATGTTCTAACCCAATACAAGGAAGCTAAGAACCTTGAAAAAAGGTTAGACGAATTGCTACCTAGAATAACCAGCTTAGAGAAGAACATAAATGACCTGATGGAGCTGGAAAAACACAGCATGAGAACTTTGTGAAGCATATATAGTATCAATCGCCAAATCAATCAAGGGGAAGAAAGGATATCAGAGATTGAAGATCAACTCAATGAAATAAAGCAAGAAGACAAGATTAGAGTTAAAAAAGAGTGAAAATAAATGAATAAAACCTCCATGAAAAATGGGATTATGTGAAAAGACCAAATCTACATTTGATTGATGTACCTGAAAGTGACAAAGAGAATGGAACCAAGTTGGAAAACACTCTTGGGGATATTATTTACGAGAATTTCCCCAATCTAGCAAGAGAGACCAACATTCAAATTCAGAAAATACAGAGAATACCACAAAGACACTCCTTGAGAAGAACAACCCCAAGACACATAATCATCACATTCACCAAGGTTGAAATGAAGAAAAGAATGTTAAGAGCAGCCAGACAGAAAGGTGAGATTACCCACAAAGGGATGCCCATCAGACTCAGAGTGGATCTCTCAGCAGAAGCCCTACAAGCCAGAAGAGAGTGGTGGCCAGCAGTCAACATTCTTAAGGAAAAAAATTTTCAATCCAGAATTTTATATCCAGTCAAACTAAGTTTCATAAGCAAAGGAGAAATAAAATACTTTACAGAAAAACAAGTGCTGAGAGATTTTGTCACCACCAGGCCTGCCTTACAAGAGCTCCTGAAAGAAGCAGTAAACATGGAAAGGAACAACCAGTAGCAACCACTGCAAAAACATACCAAATTGTAAAGACCATTGATGCTATGAAGAAACTGTGTCAACTAATGGGCAAAATAACCAGCTAGCATCATAATGACAGGATGAAATTCACATATAACAATATTAACCTTAAATGTATATTGACTAAATGCCCCAATTAAAAGACACAGACTGGCAAATTGGATAATCAAGACCCATCAGTGTGCTGTATTCAGGAGACCCATCTCACATACAAAGACACATATAGGCTCAAAATAAAGGGATGAAGTAATATTTACCAAGCAAATGAAAAGCAAAAAAAGCAGATGGTGCCATCCTAGTCTCTGATAAAACAAACTTTAAACCAACAAAGATCAAAAGAGACAAAGAAGGGTATTACATAATGGTAAAGGGATCAATGTAACAAGAACAGCTACCTATCCCATATATATATGTACAGTACAGGAGGACCCAGATACTTGAAGCAAGTCCTTAGACACCTACAAAGAGACTTAGACTCCCACACAATAATAGTGGGAGACTTTCACGCCCATTGTCAGTATTAGACAGATCAATGGGAAAGAAAATTAACAAAGATATTGAGGACTTGAACTTAGCTCTGGACCAAGCGGACCTAATTGGCATCTACAGAACTCTCCACCCCAAATCAACAGAATATACATTCTTCTCAGCACCACATCACACTTATTCTAATATTGACCACATAATTGGAAGTAAAACACTCCTCAGCAAATGCAAAAGAACAGAAATCTTAACAAACAGTCTCAGACCACAGTGCAATCGAATTAGATCTCAGAATAAGAAACTCACTCAAAACCACACAACTACATGGAAACTAAACAATCTGTTCCTGAATGACTACTGGGTAAATAATGAAATGAAGGCAGAAATAAAGATGTTCTTTGAAACCAATGAGAACAAAAACACAACATACCAGAATCTCTGTGACACATTTAAAGCATTGTGTAGGGGGACTTCTATAACACTAAATGCTTCCAAAAGAAAGTAGGAAAGATCTAAACTTGATACCCTAATATCACAATTAAAAGAACTAGAGAAGCAAGAGCAAACAAATTCAAAGCTAGCAGAAGACAAGAAATAACTAAGATCAGAGTAGAACTGAAGGAGACAGAGACACAAAAAAACACTTCAAAAAAATCAATGAATCCAGGAGCTGGATTTTTTAAAAAAGAAAAAATCAACAAAATAGATAGACTGCTAGCCAGACTAATAAAGAAAAGAGAGAAGAATCAAATAGATGCAATAAAAGTGATAAAGGGGATATCACCACTGATCCCACAGAAATACAAACTACCATCAGAGAATTCTATAAACACCTCTGTGCAAATAAACTAAAATATCTAGAATAAATGGATAAATTCCTGGACACATACACCCTCCCAACTCTAAACCAGGAGGAAGTTGAATCCCTGAATAGACCAATAACAAGTTCTAAAATTGAGGCAGCAATTAATAGGCTACCAACCAAAAAAAGTCCAGGACCAGACAGATTCACAACTGAATTCTACCAGTGGTACAAAAAAACGCTGGTACCATTCCTTCTGAAACTATTCCAAACAATATAAAACGAAGGAATTCTCCCTAACTCATTTTATGAGGCCAACATCATCCCAGTACCAAAACCTGGAAGAGACACACATAAAAAAAGAGAAAATTTCAGGCCAATATCCCTGAGGAGTATTGATGTAAAAATCCTCAAGAAAACCCTGGCAAACTGAATCCAGCAGCACATCAAAAAGCTAATCCACCATGATCAAGTTGGCTTCATGACTGGGATGCAAGTGTGGTTCAACACACTCAAATCAATAAACATAATCTATCACATAAACAGAACCAATGACAAAATTCACATGATTATCTAAATAGGTGCAGAAAAGGCATTTGCTGAAATTCAACAACCTTTCATGCTAAATACTCTAAATAAACTAGGTATTGATGGAATATATCTCAAAGTAATAAGAGCTATTTTTGAAAAACCCACAGCCAATATCATATTGAATAGGAAAAACCTGGAAGCATTACCTTTGTAAACAGGCACAAGACAAGGATGCCGTCTCTCAGAACTATTTAACATAGCATTGGAAGTTCTGGCCAAGGAAATCAGCCAAGAGAAAGAAATAAAGGGTATTCAATTAGGAAAAGAGGAAGTCGAATGACCTCTGTTTACAGATGACATGATTGTGTATTTAAAAAACCCCATCATCTCAGCCCAAAATCTCCTTAAGCTGATAAGCAACTGCAGCAAAGTCTCAGGATAAAAAATCAATCTGCAAAAAGCACAAGCATTCCTATATACCAACAACAGACAAACAGAGACCCAAATCATGAGTGAACTCCCATTTGTAATTGCTACAAACAGAATAAAATACCTAGGAACACAACTTACAAGAGATATGAGGGACCTCTTCAAAGAGAACTACAAACCACTGCTCAAGGAAATAAGAGAGGATACAAACAAATGAACAAACATTCTATGTTCATAGATAGGAAGATTCAATATCATGAAAATGGCCATACTGCCTAAAATAATTTATAAATTCAATGCTATATCCATCAAGCTACCATTGACTTTCTTCACAGAATTGGAAAAAAAAACTATTTTAATTTCATATGGAACCAAAAAAGAGCCCACATAGCCAAGACAATCCTAAGCAAAAAGAATAAAGCTAGAGGCATCACACTACCTAACTTCAAACTATACTATAAGGCTACAATAACCAAAACAGCACGGTAATGGTACTGAAACAGATATGTAGACCAATGGAACAGAACAGAGACCTCAGAAATAATGCCACACATCTACAACCATCTGTTCATTGACAAACCTAACAAAAACAAGCAATGGGGAAAGAATTCCGTATTTAACAAATGGTGTTGGGAAAACTAGCTAGCCACATGCAGAAAGTGGAAACTGGATTGCTTCCTTACACCCTATACAAAAATTAACTCAAGCTGCATTAAAGACATAAATGTAAGACCAAAAATCATAAAAAGCCTAGGAGAAAACCTAGGCAATACCACTTAGGACATAGGCATGGGCGAAGACCTCATGACTAAAACACCAAAAGCAATGGCAGCAAAAGCCAAAATAGAAAAATGGGATCTGATTAAACTAAAGAGCTTCTGCACAGCAAAATAAACTATCATCGGAGTGAACAGGCAATCTACAGAATGGGAGAAAATTTTTGCAATCTATCCATCTGACAAATGGCTAATATCCAGAATCTACAAAGAACTTAATTTTACAAGAAAAAACAACCCCATCAAAAACTGGGCAAAGGATATCAACAGATGCTTTTCAAAAGAAGATGTTTATGCAGTTAACAAACATATGAAAAAAGCTCATCATCACTGGTCATTAGAGAAATGCAAATCAAAACCACATTGCGATACCACCTCATGCCAGATGTTCATTAAAAAGTCAGGAGACAACAGATGCTGGAGAGGATGTGGAGAAATAGGAATGCTTTTACACTGTTGGTGGGAGCATAAATTAGTTCAACCATTGTGGAAGATAGTGTGGTGATTCCTTAAGGATCTAGAACTAGAAATACCAATTGATCCAGCAATCCCATCACTGGGTATATGCCTAAAAGATTATAAATCATTCTACTATAAAGACACATGCACACATATGTTTATTACAGCACTGTTCACAATAGCAAAGACTTCAAATCAATCCAAATGCCCATCAATGATAGACTGAATAAAGAAAATGTGGCACATATACACCATGGAATACTATGCAGCCATTAAAAAGGATGAGTTCATGTCCTTTGCAGGGACATGGATGAAGCTGGAAACCACCATTCTTAGCAAACTAACACAAGAACAGAAACCTTAACACCACATGTTCTCACTCATATGTGAGAGTCGAACAATGAGGACATACGGACACAGGGAGGGGAACACCATACACTGGGGTCTGTTGGGGGATGGGAGACTAGGGGAGGAATAGCATTAGGAGAAATACCTAATGTAGATGACGGGTTGGTGGGTGCAGCAAACCACCATGGCACATGTATACCTATATAACATGTTGAGAAATGCTAAGTGTATGATAGAATATATTATTTGCTAGGAAGAATGATGGCAAAGAAAACCTAGCACCCTCCCTCCAGTAGAAAACTACCTGGGGCATTGTCAAATGGTGGGACAATAATATAAACACCATACACCAGTTAAAACAATTCTTTAAGTGGGGGACATCTGACTCTGCCCTCATGGCTCCCTCATGGAGAATACTTGTTAGTTTGTCTGTTATCAATGGTAAGCAGACACCAGCTGCCTACTTGGTATATTTTTGTGTTATGAAAAAATACTGAACATCCCTTTGTTAATAATCATCACCTGTTCAGAGAGAATAAATGCCTGGGTCAGTCTGCTTGAGGCCCTCAGCCTGGAATGCTGTCAGCCCCTGAGGCTCTCAGCTCAGAAGGCTGTTGGCCCCCCAGATAGACCCACTTTGATGTTTTATGTGGGTGTCTGTTTCTTCATGCCTTCAGTGCTGCCTAGGTGGGTCCTCTATGGCTAAGCAGTTTCTCGGTAGTAACAAACCTGTATGTTCTGCACATGTACTCCAGAACTTAAAGTATAATCATAATAAATATGCTATCAGAACCTGCTACATCATAGAGATAGTCTATTATGTATGACCTTCCATATGTAGCAGCGTAAAAATAATTTTAAAAATTGTTAGCAGTAAGAGCTAAAGTCAGTCTTAGGGTGAGAACAGCTTTTGTAAAGAAGATAACACTGTTAACTCATTTTGGGTGTAGATGAAGTCCTGTGAACAGCGGAAGGTGGCAGCAAACCATGAAGTCAAAGTATTCTGCACAAGAAATCTTAGGAATGTTCAACCTGGGAATGATGAATCAGTAAAGAAAGGGATTTTAGAGGAGAGGCAGAAGGCTTAAGTGCATGGTGGGAAACCATGATCAAGAGATTCCAGCAAGAATCCCTGTGGGTGGGGGAAATTGCCATCTGCCTTTTAAGATCAGAGATGGAGATAATCAATTTTAAGTTGTTTAGGTTCTCCAGGCTCTGTTATCCTGAACCTGTCATACAGTCTGCTACATACAACTCCTTGCACAGAAAGCGTGTGGGGAATAATGGACTGGGGATAGGAAGCAGGACCTAACAGGGGTGAAGGAGTAGAGAACAGTGGAAGCAGGAACTCAGAGCCAAGGAGACTCAAAGAAATGTAAATACATTCTTCCCAGCCTTCCCCCACCCCAAAGAATCTCTGGGGCTATAAGGACAGCTTCCCATCTCCAGCATCCCAGTCTCTTTTCTCTGCATTGCAAGTGTGGAGAAGTTAGTATACTGGGGCCACTCTCAACCAATGTGGGGGTTGGAAGCTGGTGGATAAATGCCCAACTTTGCTTTTCTCTCCTCTGGAGGGAAAAGTTTGAAGTGTTTCACATAGTTTCTGAAAAGGCCTCCGGTAAGACTGAGCTCTGTTTGCCCACAGTGGCAACGTGCTCATTAACACACTCTTTGGCTTTATTTGTTTTCCTGTCCCTCTTTCTCTACTCCTATAATTGTGCTTCCTGCCATCACATCTCATGAATACCTGCACCCAGTGCTTAACTTAGGCAAACCAAACTAAGACAGCCTTTCATCCCTGTTCCCAGTCACACTATTCTAATCCCACTTCTACCTGTTTCTTACCATCAAAAAAAAATTATTTGCACAGGCAAGTATTTATGCATATATGTATATATGTTCATATGTAGGCATATATATATATATATATAAAACACATAAGCTTTTAACAATTTCACAACTATCCAAAATAGAAGGAGAAAGTCCATATCCTAGACAACAGCCTAAGATAGCTAAGTCTCTTTTATAAAAAGATACATTTGCACTTCAAAGAGAACAAACTTTACATGGCTAATCACATTTAAAAATCATATATAATGCATGCCATTTAGCTTCCATTGTGTTGCCAAGGGGTAGTCAAGGGTTCACCATTCCTTAGTGGCTTGCTCTCTCTCCACTGTACTTATTTTATATCAGTACAGTGCATAATTGTATTGCACATATGTGAAATATGCAGCGCACTGGACTTCCCAGCAAAGTAGTTATTATGTCTAATATAATAATTTCAAATATTTTAAAGTGTTTAAAAGATTGAAATTTTACATTAAATTGTCTTAAAATCAGTAACTTTAATCAAAATTTTTAAAATCAAAAAATTTGATCTTAGCGGTGCTATGCCTTAAAAGTTATTTTAGTGTTCAAATGTTTCTGTTTGTTGTACTGACTATCCATGTGCTAAACCAGTAAATTTAGTTCTTTATAGCGTACTATTCCTTCTGTGAAATGTGTTTTTCTCCAGCATGTGAATGTGATATTTACTGTTAAACCTAGTACTTTTTGTTAAATTTTAAGATATTAGCTTCTTGTGGTCCTAATTTTATCTTACTATTGTTTGCCTAGAGTTTAACATAATCTTTCTAAAGTTTGATAATATGGTTAACATGGTATGATGATTTGCAAATATGTGCACATACACAGATATGCATATATACACATACATACCTACTGTTTTATATATACTATGGGAATTCAAAATGGAATGAATGTTTCAGTTGAATCAGTAATCCAAGAATAACAATCAGATTTCTTTTTTAGCATTAAATTTTGCAGACACCTTATATTCAAGATGATTGAGTATCATAGGAACTACTTTTTTACCTCACGGTGAGTCAACTTATTTTAGAGGGGATGTACAAAATCAGCTATGTTGTCATGGTTTTTTGGCTGAGTTCTTGTGAAATGCCTTTGTATTTTCACATGATGTATCTTTACATTATTTTTAAATGCTGAGCAGAACATGAGATCATAGCTGCAATCAGAAACAAATATCAGAAACTCGCTTTAATGTTCTCTCTATAGCAGGTGAACATATCAAACTGTGTATTATTTTCCATCTAGAAATGCTTTTCAACTAGTTTCCCTAATTAGCAATTTTAGTGGCATTCCTTTTTTACCATTCCACTGATAGATTCTGTGCATAGATTTCATCCTATCCTTCCTTATCAAATGTTGCTCTTAGAAAATATATTCACACTAATATATGACTTAGGGATATTCACTCTAATTCACTCTATCTAAGTCACTCAGATCTAATTCACTCTAATATGTGACTTAGGGATGTAAT
This sequence comes from Aotus nancymaae, assembly GCF_030222135.1. NCBI lineage: Eukaryota > Metazoa > Chordata > Mammalia > Primates > Aotidae > Aotus > Aotus nancymaae. Next base: position 29,852,099 of record NW_026988428.1, on the reverse strand, counting down.
TTGTTTTCTGGAAATTGGAAAGTCATGGGGGAAAATTTGCTTTGAACATACAGAAGTTGGAAGCTGGGGGAAGTTTAAATATATGTACAGTTGGTTTATTGAATAGTTCAATATGGGTTATAAACATGAAATATTTTTATTTTTCTCCTATGCTTTGTCAAATGTCACTTCCCTGTTCCTGAAGCACCTTTTGGTAATGTACCATCTCTTTCCTAAAAGTTCAGGCTTGTCTAAGACGCTCATCTCATATTGGCTTAAATCTCATTTGTTCCCTTTCCTATCTTCACCTCTTTCCTCTCCCCAGTTGTCCAGCCTTGTGACTTCAAATACTTGAAGAGGGGAGAAGGAATGGTTTGATTCTGGTTACTTCCTTCCCTTCCCTATTTCAAAGCTCACTTCCCCCTGATTTGGGGGATTGGGAGAAGTTATAGGGGAGGCAGAGATATTTTGAGGTAATAGATTATGGGCTGCTGGTGAGAAGGCAACCAAGGTTTATAAGACTCAAATTGATTCTGTCTGCTCTTCTGATATAATGTCTCCACATCGACGCTGTGCATGGCTTTCTTGGGAAGGTTTTCAGCTTTTTGTCAGCCTCCTTAGCCACTGAGATCCCTCAAAGAGGGGCATTTTTTGTCTCTTTTTAGTTTCTCTCAAGTAGTCCATGTCCCAGCTTCCCTTAGAGTGGAGCATCTCCCTTCTCCTCTCCCTGAGACCTTTGAGAACTAGGATGAAGGCACACCAAACTACCATCTGTTATTGCCTCTCTGCTGCCAGATATTCCCTCAAGTCTTCTTCCTTTGCAGAAAACGTACTGGCACCAATAATGAGTTGTACATATACCAACAAACTTGAGAGAATGGGTATCAGACCTTCCCTGGAACTCCCCTACCATGCTCTGTTGTTGTCCAAAGGGGCCACTAGGACAGGACTGCAGTGAAGAATGGGATTCATTCTCCTCATCTCAGGCAGCCTGTTACTATACTCTCAGACATCCATAAACATCTTATAATATCCTTTGTGATAGAATTCTCAGATGGCCCTCAAGATTCCTGCCCACAGGTGTACATGCTCCATGTAAAGTTATTTCCTCAAGTGGACAGAACTTGAGAATCTGATGGTATATCGCTCTTTCAATACATTATTAATTATTGGACTTTGAGTTAATCAAAAGGGAGATGTCTATATGGGCCCAATCTAATCAGTTTAGCACTTAAAAGGAACTGGCCCTCCCTTCATGAGAAATAAGAGGGCCAATGGCAGGGACCACATAGCCAAGACCTGAGAATGACCTCTAGAAGCTGGCAACAATTCCACACCAACAGCTAGCAAGACAAGGGGGACCTCAGTGCTACCAGTTCAGGGAAATGAATTTGACAAACTGCCTAAGGAAGCCTAGAAGCAAATCTTTTTCTAGCTGAGCCTCCAAATGACAATGCAGTCTTGCTGACACATGTATTTCAGTGTTGTGAGACTCTAAGCAGAGAACTCAGCTGAAATGTACCCAGAGAAACTCAGAGATAATACATTTATAATTTCTTAAGCCATTAATATTGGCCATTAAGCCATTTGTTATGCAGAGAGATAGAACTTGTAAACTTCCCTCTTCTCTTTCTGTTCTTTTGCAATTATGCTGGAGTGAGAGTTGGTGCTGGCATTATATCTAGGAGGTAACAAGACCAATTCAGCAATTTTATAGCAAACCTAGGACTCTCTGGATGAAATTATTGGTGACCTGCCTCAGAATGGTGGAGACTGGGGGAGTGATTAAGACATCTTTGTTCTTAGGTAGGAGCCTTAATCACAATTCCAGAGCATCAACATATTAAATATACATCAATGTTTTATTATATATGCACAACTGGATATTTTAGTGACTTCCTTATATTGTTCAATTCTTTTGAGTGAGAGAGGGATTGTATGTGGGTGTGTAAAACTCAGCTTAATTGTGAAATTAACATATGAAAGATTTTTTTGCACTATAATGTACCATACATTCATTGAGGCAATTAAAATGTTGTAGCCTTCATCCAACATTTGTTGAGATGCCTCTCTGTGCCACATCTTTGTATTTGGTCTTAAATATTTATAACTGAAGACAAATTGAGCCTCAAGTTCCTGAATCTCAAGGAATCAATTCATCCAACAAATTCAACAAATATTTACTGAGTATCCCGGAAATGAAACCTGAATAAGGGAAAGCCCTGATCACCTAGGAGTTCAGCAGACTGGAGATGGTCGAATAAATACTTGAAATACAATGACAAATGTGGACACACTATCAATGTCTGGACATGCCAAGAGTACTTTGTAGAGGACTGTGTCTAAGTCAGGGCACTTCATGCAAAATTCTGTGTATGTGTGTGGTTTTTATTAATGAGAAAAGAGTCCATAACTCTATCATATTTTCTAAGGAGTCCATGTCTAAGTCAACAAGGTTAACCTAAGCAGAAGGTTGTCCTAAGCAGAGGGAGTAAGATATGCAAAGACAAAGAGACAACACAATATATGGCTTGGTCCTGTAAGTGGGTTGATGCGGTTATCTTACTGGGTATGGGTAGGTCATTCTGGCATCTATTCTTTTTTGCTGTTTTTTTTTTTTTTTTTTTGAGAAGATCGCAAATACATGAAAATTATAAAAACTCTCAGGTGAGAACTAAGCAAAATAATCAAGGTTTTCTAAATTTAGGATGAGTCGTATCAAACAAGGAAAAAGACTACTTGCTCCCGGAAAAGTAAGAAAAAAAGAAAGCAGCTCTCCTCATATAAACTTTGTCCCATAGAACCAAGCTATAACCATTAACAGCTTCTTTTGATTTATCACTTTTTAGTAATTTAATCAATTTTGGAACCTGGGCCTGTGTTCAATTTGAATAACACTTCTTTATTTTTTTATACATATTCATACATTTTATTTGTTGATTTGATACAAATTTATACCACAAAAAATAATGGAATCTGAAACAACAGGAATCCGATCCCAAGAGGGATTCAGAGTCTGTTCAAATGTCTAACAAGCATTTTACAGCCTAGTTGCAAAGTTCCAGACTGCGTTGCTGGACCAACTCTCTCTAGACAAAAGGTCTTCTGCAGCATCAAAGGTATATTTCCATCATTCACTACAGGAGCTGTTTGTTTGCCTTTATTTATTTATTTTGGTGCAGATGTAGTTTTGCATTAGAGTACAATTATTACTTTCTGGATTTAGGTAATTTGCAATTGTCTGACTTTGTCTAATGATACAGCAATGGAAATGTTTGAAAGTCTTCTGCTTACTCCTAAGACCCCTTCTTTATTAATAAGTATGTTCCTAAGTATCCAGTGCAATAATCTAAAATTGCATACATTTCTATATTAAGAATTTTCTTACTACATAAAAATATTTCACTGGAAGTAAAGTCCAAAAAGCAATGTGAGTCCTATATCTCAAGGATTTATCAACCAAAACATTATAATTTTATAAAGACTATAAAACTATAATTATAATTATAACCAAGTAAGTTATAATTACATCATATAATTATACTTATGTAACCATAATTACAAATTATAATTATCATTCCTAAAAATTACTGTAAACTCTCTTCTTCACAAATTTGTGAAACCAAATAATTCTTTCCCCATTACTAGCTTCTCCTCAACTCTCAAAATGTTCTGAACCTATACATATTAACCTTTTCAGAGACTTTTTAAATTTAATAGTGAGCAGAGTTTTCAAATGAAGTTGTCACAGGAAGACTTGAGTATACGCTGCACATTGGTCACTTTCCATTATATTTGTTTTTAAAAAGCTATTGATATATAATTGACATACAATAAACTACAGATATTTAAATTATATAACATGTTGAATTTTAATACACCTGTGAAGCCCTCACCATGGTCAAGATAATTAACAAATCTATTCTCTTGAAATTGTTCTCTTGCATCTTGGTAATCCATTCCTCCTTCCCCCGCTTCCTTCCATGGAAAATCTGCTTTCTCTCACTATTAAGTAGTTTACGTTTTTGAGACTTTTCTGTGAATGGCCTCTAGAAACTGAGGCCCTCAGACCTTCAACTGTAGGAAACTGAATCCTACCTACCCTTACAGAACCTTGGAAGAGGACCTCGAGCCTCAGATGAGATTGTAGCTCCGGCCAATACTTCGATTGCAGCTTATGAGACACTGAGCAGAGGACCCAGTTATGTCATGCTCAGATGTTTGACCTACAGAAGCTTTGAGATGTTAAATACATGTTCTTTTAGGCTGATAAGTTTCTAGTAATTTGTTTTAAAGCAATAGAAAAATAATACACTGCCAAAACAGTGACCCTATCCAGGCTACCACTTCTGAATATTTTAAACTGTCCCATTACATTCTAATGAGAAAGTTTTTTTTGAAGAGTCCACTACCATTTTTATGACCACCTTCCTAAACTATAGCTAAAAATGTAAACTGAAAATCTCCTTTATAATAGCATTGATCTGCTGAGATGCTGTAGCTGCTTTTTTATTGTTCACAGAATCTGTCCAGTGCATTTGCTAATTCTGATGACTTATTATTTCTCTGTATGTTAGTCAAGGAAGGATCAACTGGAGAGTATTTTCTTTTGAAGCTTGGCACTGGGAATAAAAGAATTGTGGTTATCAGAACTCTAGTTCTTTGAATCCCTTTTCCTCTTTTGTTCTCCCACTCTTAGAACCAAATGAAATTGAAAACACAAGAAGAAGACAAAAAGCATCAGTAAGATACATTTGACAATTTTGATTGACACTTCCTACTGCTGGTGAATTATACATTTCTACATGTATACTTTGCTTCAGAGAGCAGCAAGACCATAAATACTGCCTCTCAGGCTGGCTTGGAGGATAATGTTATTAAAGTTCTAACATTGTGTTATTGATGTAAATGCTACTATCACACAGCCAATTTGCTATTTTCATGCATATTTTAAATTTTATGTACAATATTTTGGGTAAAAATTAACTTTGGAGTCAACCAGCCTGAGCTCTACTGCCTCTCTCAGTTACTTGCCAGATGCTTGTGTGTGAGTCAGCTAACATCTCTGAGCACCAGTGTATTAATCGGTAACATAGCAATCAGAGCTGCTATTGACTATAATTGTGAAGATTAAATGAGATAATGTATGTCATGTACTTAATAGTGACTGACATACAGATAGTAATGTTATTGCTATTAATGTATTAACATGTTAACTTATTTTTAAAATCTGAACATTAATAAATTCATTTAAATAAATTCCAAAAGTTTATTAACTACCTACCTATTATATGCAAAGCATTGTACAGGAGATAAGCAAAAGCCTAGGCTAGGCAGAGTGGTATTTCTCAATTATAGGTCCTTTCTAAAGAAAAATGTCCTAGTATATCTGTGTTAATTTAAATGATTTTTATTACACACACAGACACACACACACACACACACACACACACCCTTGTACCATGTCTTATGAGGTATATTATAAATGACAGAGATCAATTTGTTCATCCCACATGAACACAATAGTAATAGTTATCTTTTGACTGTCATGCAATTTTTACATATGATCTCATTTAGCCACCTAATAGCCTTGGTAAATTCAATGATTATCCTAACTCTCTGAGTGATTAGAAATGTATCAGGAAAAGGGTTAGGGGAAATATCCAAGCTAGAGATATATACTAAAAACTGATAGTTGAAGATGAAATCATGAATATGAAATTTCAAAAGATAAGGAAAAGGATGCTTCCCCTTATGAGTTAATGGCTAAGCTATACATATCAGAGTTCCGTTTGAACCACTGTCTGACCCAAAGATTGTGCACCACTACTTTCTATTTACAACTGGACTAGTAGTCAGGCCTAGTTTTATTCACAGTGAAATTAATAAGCTTTAGTGTTTGAACACTACTATTTAATTCACAATTTAAGGAAATGAATACAGTTTTCTGAGTAGATGACACTCCTAAACCTTGTCAGGTCTAATAGTATTTGTCTAGGTGAAAATTACCACTGCCACATTGACTACAATAAAAACATTTGAATCCATATTTTAATGCTCTGTTCTTTCTGTCTATGTGGATTCAATAAAAGAACACACAGAAATCAAAAAGAAGAGGGATGTTTCTAGAAAGCACATCTAGATAGGAAGATTAAAAAATAAATGCTTATTTGGGAGACACTCTTTTGGCTTCTGTCATTTCCAATATTCTGTTCAAGTTGTCCTATTAGTTTTGTGGTCTAGGGAAATACTATAAAATCTTCAAGACCAAGAAATACACACTGATCCTTCCAGTAGGCCAATTATCTCTGCCAAACTAAACAGAAATTCTTCAAAAATGCTCTGCCATACTGGAATGCATGAACACCATTTAAGTTCAGCCTTGCCTTGCCATCCAATGTGTGTAAAAAAGATGAATGGAAATGCTGTCTTCTTAACTTCTCCTTGTCCAAAGTTACAATGGGATCATGGCTGTCCAGCTAATGACTTTATTTTGCAGCCTTCCTTGCAATAAGGTATGGTCAGGTGATTGAGTCCTGGCTAATGCAACATGAACATAAGCCATATAATTGTTGCTAAAAAAATCAGTGACTGTTTACTTATGAAAGTAAGTCATGGTTTTATGAGAAAGGAATGTGCTTTCCCCTTAATAGTTCCCCCTTCCCACTGACTATAATGTGGATATAATGACTAGAGCTGAAGAAATCATCTTAATCCACAAAGTGGAAATTGTCCACAGAGCTACCTTTTCTACTCTGGACAACTTTCACCTGGGCTGCCATGTGAGACAGAAATAAACCATTTTGTTTAAATTATTGTTATTGAAGAACTCTATAACAACAACTGTATCTACAGCCTAATTAATTTTGAATTTGATACTAGAATTGGTGTTGCCAGCTGGTCATGGTGTCTCACACCTGTAATCCCAGCACTTTAAGAGGCTGAGGTGGGTGGATTTCTTGAGGCCAGGAGTTTGAGATCAGTCTGGACAACATGGCAAAATCCCATCTCTACAAAAATTATAAAACTTAGTTGGCCATGGTGATACATGCCTATGATCCCAACTACTCGGGAGGCTGAGACAGACGATGACTTGAGCCTAGAAGGCAGAGGTTGCAGTGAGCTAAGATCACAACTGCATTCCAGCCTGGGAGACAGAGTGAGACTCTGTCTCAAAAAAAAAAAAAAAAAAAAAATAGAATTGGGATTGCCAAAACAGAATATAACTTTCTGGCTTAACAGTTGACAACTGGTAGAAAAGACACAGATATTAGAAGCTAGAAAATGGTGATTCTACCAGTTTTTTGGAAACATGTTTAGGAAAATTGTTACCTCTGATGCCTCAGAAGGCAGAACATACATGAGTATGGCCTGTGATGCTAGGAGATTATTGGAAAAACAAACAAAAACCAGAATACTGGTGTGCATGGCTTCCTGTTGAAGCTTTTGGAAAAATCCTAGAGGAAAGAGGGACTCAAGCTAGAACTAGAATATTTGTGAGCATAGGTTGAAGGAAATACAATATTTAAGAAAGTTTTTCTCTGCACATAGCCTGCAATCTACTGGACAAAGAATCTAGCAATTTAGAAATATGCAACATTGAAAAAGTTAATTACTTCTTCCAAAACTGAAATGGGGCTAAGAAATAGCTCTAAAGATGAAGTGTTAGCAGAATCTAAAATGGTGTCCAGGCTTCTCTCATACATCTCACCACAAGTACTCTCTGCTAGTCAGTAAGTCTAGTCTAGAAGCAATGATCAGATTAATGTTAGCTCTTTCCCAATTAATGCTATTGTTTTGGATGACCCCAGATAGGCTACTAATAAAATGGAAATGGGCAAAGGCACAAGTCCAGTTAAAAAAGAAAAGGTCTTCAAATGTAAGAAGTCTGATTAGTGAATATCTTTGGCTACTCATGAAACCAGCTGGAAGCCAGTAGACTGTAAGCCTACTATGATTTTGAGGAAAATGTTACCCCCCAAAACACGTATCTAGTATTTAAAAAAACTGTGTCAGTTGGACCTATAAAGTAGCCAAACCTTCAAAGCTGTACATTTCCCAAGAGCAACATACTCTCCAGCACTTCCTAAAATTACTATGGAGGAAAATGGACCAGAAGAATGTCTCAGAAGGACCATAGAGCAAATGGAGAAATACTTTCCTCAGAGAGCAGAATCAGCATTTCCAAATGAACCAACCAAGCTGTGAGTCAGGGAGGTTTCGCAATATCCTCCTCAGCAAGACATGATGATTACTAAAAACCAGTGACTGTTCTTGGGTTTCCCACTCTTCCCTATTTCAACTGATCATTTAGATATCCTGTTCTTCCTCTACCATTTTTTATTAAATCTGGGTGCAAAGAAGAAGAAACAAACAGATTTTTTAAATTGTCATATTCCTGGACTATGAAAAGCTTCATCTACCTAATGGAGAGGACCACACATGATCTAAGATCCCAGACTTTGTAGTCGATTCTGTAACTGAATTGAACCCTGGGATTGACTCATTTGGAGAGAGACAGAATGTGTTAGACTGCTCATTGTCTTCTCTGATATTATCTGCTTTTTTCTCAGTTATAGAACTTTTAGCTGAGAATATAAGGTACGTAGTAAAAAGCTATACATTCCAAAAGTTACGTTTTTTTTTCTAGATTATGTCCTTAAAGGAACATCTATGTCCTCCTTTTTTTTTTTCCTTCCTGTTGGCCAAAATGTAGATGTGATGGGTGAAGCTAAAGGAACCATTTTTGTCCAAGAAGTATCAATTCTGTTTTGTAAACTATAGAATCACAAGCAGGCCCATCAATAACATTTTTAGGGCTTGGGAATTAGAATTCAGATGGAAGATAAAATACCAGAGACACAAATATTTAAAAGTTATACATCTGCTAGAAAACTAGTAAATAGGATATGTTCTAACGTCCTATCCTGACAAATATCAGATAATCTCATATGCCAAGTTCAAGTGTAAAATCCTTGGAGTCTTTTGAATAATGCATCAGAATATGGTGAGTGCAGGAATACCCACCTAGCACTGGCTCCTGGCCCATGACTGTTCCCACTCAAATGTGGAAGCCCCACTGCAAGGGACCTCATGGCATGTATATCGATCCCAGCTCACAGATCTGTTTCCTACAGTTGCCACATAGCCACCCCTTGCCTTGAGCCTAAGGGAGTTCAGACCAGTAACACAGACCACTCTGGGGGAGAGGGATGCTTGGGCCCTGAAAGCAGGCTTGGGACCACTTGAATTGGGTATTCTGAATCCCCAGGACTAGCACTTGGTCTAAACTGTGGCGGGGCGCAAAACAGGTTCCACATAGGCATACATCCTTGGTTCTGAAGATTTCTTGCTCTGTGGAAAATGCACACATCTGGAGACAGAACAAAGCAAAACTCTCAAAGACAGGGCTAAGGGGAGGAGCCACTCCAGCTCTGCTCTAAGGATGTCAGTGGACGCAAGATAAAGAGATTCATATCTCTGACACTGGGGAGCCAACAGGTCTGCCCTAGGATGCTTACTCTTAAATATTTTTATAAGAAATAAACAGATTTTTATTGTTTACACTATTGCTATTTTGAGTCTTTGTTATAATAATTCTACCTATATCTTAACTGTAATGCTAGGTGTCTTCAGGAAGGTTACCTGGATTTTATTGCCATATAGTATTATACAAAGAAATATCTGAATCTTTTCTCCAAAACCCTAGTATTCTTCTTTATAAGACATTTCCATAGTATTTTTCTGTCATAATTGTGGCTAATTACATTCTTCCATCCAGTTTCTTATATGTATGGTTAATGTCAGCTACATATCTTTCCTTCTTAGCTTCTGCTTCCAATGTCTTTTTCTCACTGGCTAAACTTAAACATTGCTGAGAAAATAAATGGCAGGATTCCACACAGCTTGATCTAAACAATAACAAAATAAACCTGTGCCTGAAAAGATAGTTTAAAAAACCCATAATCCTGGATGTTTTCTGTGATTAGGATGCTTTTCTCACTTTTAAAACAATTTAAACACTTTGCTCTAAATATACTTTTTCAGCATTTTTGTTTAGTCTATTTATAAATAAATAGACCTATCTATATACCTATACTTAATGCACTCCTTAGTATCCACATGCTTTCAATTTTAAGCATTGGTCTTCACAGGTGATGTAGATATTTCAGTCTCTCAGAATGTCGTATGACTTAAGTTAGTCAATGTATTCCTTTGTATCTTCTTGTCTAATATGCCCACATCCTGAAATCTTGAGATCTCCAGCTGTGAAAGTTTATTGGTCCTAAAAATGATAGGATGGCCTTGGCCATCTCTGGATTTGAATCAATTTAAGAAATGGTAGGCTACTGAGTTCTTTCTAAGACTCATAAATTGTATCGTATTTTTGTATACCTATACCTATTTAATAATCTAAACGACTCTATGAAGCAAATGCAATAGGTAGAAAACTCAGACCACAAACTGAAGAGTATAAGAAATACAAATTTCTAATTTATTCACAACTCAACTTAATTTGCACATTAGGCCCCTATTCTGTGAAGCAGAGGCAACTTAATCTCACCTGTATTAAGAATGCCAACTTATTTTTTTCTCTGAGTTGATACCTAAGTACTGGAGGATTTTATGAGTGCCATGGTAAGGGACATAGTGAGGATATCTGTAATCCAGTTTCCATTTTACAGCCACTCTGATATTATGTGAGACAGCAACAGTTTTCAGGCTCTAGAGCTGTGTTTTCTAATGTGGTAGGTGGTAGCCATCTGTGATGTTTAGTACTTGAAATGTGGCTATTCAGAATTTTTGAAATGGGTTGTAAGTATAAAATATGCACTGAATTTTAAAGATTTTGTACCAAAGAACTCCCTCATTTATAATATTTAATTGATTGCATGTTGAAATAATAATATTGTGAGCATGTTTGATTAAAGAAACTTTATTGTTAATTTTACCTGTTTACTTTGTAGACTATATCTACTAGAAACTTTAAGATTATATATGTGGGTCAGGTGCCATGGCTCATGCCTATAATCCTAGCACTTTGGGAGGCTAAAGTGGGTGGATTGCTTGGGGTCAGGAGTTCAAGACTAGTCTGGCTAATATGGTGAAAGCCTGTGTCTACTAAAAATAAAAATAGAAAAGAAAATAAAAAGAAAAAGAAAAAACAGCAAAAAATAAAATTAGCTTAGTGTGATGGTAGGTGCCTGTTGTCCCAGCTACTCTGGAGGCTGAGGCATGAGAATTGCTTGAACGTGAGAGGCCAGAGGTTGCAGTGAACCAAGACTGTTCCACTGCACTCTGGCCTGGGAGACAGACCAGACTCTGTCTCAAAAAATAAAATAACATAAATAAATGAAAAGATTATATATGTTGATTGCATTATCTCTATTGGGCAGCACTTCTCTGGATTTCTAGTCATTTCCTTTCTCCCAACCACAAAGCTGCCTGTCAAGCAAAGTCATCTCTATTAACGTTACATCTAGTGTTTTGCAGATTAGTGGAACTGTTATGAAAAAGTTAACAGAGGTTACTCTGGCTCAATTGCACAATGTTGCTTAGATATTCTTAGACACTAAGTCCTATAGGTAGAGATAAATCTATTTCATTTTTTCTAAAAATTAAAATCATTCTCATTTGAGGATCATGTAGGAAGTTTTCTTCTACACGGTTCTGATGAACTCATAACTTGTTTGTTGGATATTTAGAACCAAAAATTCATGCTCTGTCTCTGACTATGAGTAAAACATTAATTTTTGTCACAAATAAAGACTTCCCATGATTTTTTCTTTAAATTGGGAGACCTCTCCGAGGGGTGTTATATTATAAAATATGGTACTATTATAAAATATGGTACAATTCGAACCATTCACTTTCCAAAAGGAAAAAATCATTCATTGTCCCGGAAGCAAGAAGTGTAGAAGGTTATAAAATGCTTCAAACTGATGGAAGTACCTGTCTCAACAGGAAGACCAAAGCAAAGTTAACAAAGTCACTCTTGAGGAGGACAAAACATTCTAACAGAACAGGGCCAGGCGCTGTGGCTCACACCAGTAATCCCAGCACTTTGAGAGGCTGAGGCAGGTGGATTACTTGAGGTCAAGAGTTTGAGACCAGCCTGACCAACATTGTGAAATCCTGTCCCTACTAAGAATACAAAAATTAGCCAGGCGTGGTAGTGCAGGCCTGTAATTCCAGCTACATGGGAGGCTGAGGCAGGAGAATCGCTTTAACCGGGGGAGGCAGAGGTTACAGTGAGCTGAGACTGGGTCACTGCACTCCAGCCTGGGCAATAGAATGAGACTCCATTTCAGAAAAACAAAACAAAAACAAAGCAAAACAAACAAAAAACATTCTAACAACAGGAAGCAGAGAAGAGAGAAGTTTAGTCACTCTCATTTCTTGGGAGGAAAATCTTGGAGGTATGGGAAGGATTTGGCAAAACATTTTCATCTTTACCCCTTGTGTTAGAACTTGAAAAAAAGAAGATAGAAGCTGTTGAGGAAGCAACAATTAAGGTGTTTCTCCTTGTGTCCTACTAAGACTTGCTGAATAAAGACAAGGGCTAGCTACGGGTTTAAGATAAGCAGCTGACTGGAGACACGGTGCTTTTAGTGAATGGGTTGAGAGCGGTAGAGGTGAGAACTCTTTAGCAGAGGTACCACTCACAGTCACCTAGTGAGAAAAATGTGACTGTGGTGTGATGAATTAAGATGACAATTTTAGAATCCAGGGTAGTTTTCTAGTCAAACGGAAAGTCAAGGTTGCTTACCTTTTCGTAGCAATACTGTAATAAATAGATAATTAGGAGCATAATACCCAATCTCCATCCTCCTCTATCTCCCATATACACACAAGTACAGAAGCAACATAAGTTGGCAGGCAGCACTAGGGTGAGGGAAGTTCTCCAAAGCAGTCAAAGCAGAGAAAGCCAGAGGGCTGATGTAAACCACATCCAAGAGAGAGCAACTACCATGATCAAAATAAGAAAAGTCAGAGTAGATGTCAAATGTAATGGGGGCACAAGGTAGCATGGAGGAGAGAAGCCCAAATGTCCAGGAGTCAATGAAAGGTAGAAGTGAAATCAAGGTCAAAGGGTAAGTGGGCACAAAGCAATCTTCATTTAACAAATATAAAGTGAATACCTGCTATGTGCTAGGCAAAATAGGTGCTGAGGATGCAGTAATGAACTTGTCTTTAAGGAACCTATGGTCTAGATGGGGAGGTAATAAATCAATAGCCTGTTACATACAGAGCGCTATATATTGTGGGAACACATAATCAGGGCACATAACTCAGTTTCGGAAGTCAGAGATTTCCAGAGCACATAGCATCAAGACGTAGGTCTGAAGGATGATTTCAACTCAGGAGCCAAGATGGTTTCTCAGGGAGTAAGGAGGGAAGGCAACAGAAGGGACAGAGGGAGAACCGAGGAGAACAGCTTCCCAGGCCAAGTGCAGAATACACTAAGGTTTAGAGTGAAGAGAGAAGACAAAGAAATACAAATGAGTTGAAAACATGAGAGATTATACCATGTTGAGGAGTTTGGGCTTTATACTGGTGGCAAAAGAAAGCATCTAAAGTATCTGCTTTTCAGCAACACTGAAATATAGACAATAATTTGTGGGAGGTGAGACTGAAGGCTGAGGTAACAGTAGAAAGCTCTGACAGTTATATTGGCAGGAGATGACAGTGACCTGAGCTAGGCTGGATGCGGTGGGGCTGAAGAAAAGTGGATGGATTCTGAGATCTAGAAGTCAAATTGAGAGGACTTACTCAATGGTTGAATCTAAGATTCAGGGGACTCGATGTGGATCTGGACAAGGGCCTCAGCTTCTAGTACTTTTTCCAAGAATGGGGACAGACTCACCTCAGTCCCACATTCTAGAAACCTGTATGGTCAGCCTACTATGTAAAGGCAAAGTCTATGAGGATTCCTAGTTCTTTCAGCAATGCTGCCCTGTGCATGGAGGGAAAGTTGGGGCTTCTCTGTTCTGATTTGCGACAATAGCCTCTGAGAGGTGAATGAAAAAGAAACATCCACAAATATAATCCTTTCAAAGGCAGACCAGATCCTGGCCCAGCTGGTGGTGGAGCAGAGAGGAAGCTTCCTATTGAAAAAGAAACTCTATGGCAAATCACTTTATAATATAAAGACTATTTTTATATTTCAAGGACTATGTATCAGATTGAACTTCTAAAACCTAATAATGACAGTTAATACAAAAATGGATCTAGCAGAGTCTAAGAGGAAAAGACCATTTATCAACGTTAGCATCTTATGGGTCCCAATGTACTTTATGAATAACAAACATCAAGCAACCATTGTGGAAATTGCCAGCTTACCAGAAGCATACTGACCATAGGCAGTGGTATCCAGACAAGACCTCTGTTATGGGATTATAAATTTTTCCATTAATTTTGTAAGATAAAAAACTAAGGAAAACTAAATCTTCCTAATTTTCCTAATTATACCTACAAATGGAATATTTTATATGTAAAACATATATAGATTTTTCTCAGTGATGATCACTTTTAATCTGATTTTAATGTATTCAGAGCTGGTGGCTTTATACTTTATATATAAATATAGCAAAGAATATTGGAATGGAATAACATTATAGATTTTGGAAAGCACAAAGGGAAATAATTGAGACACTAATGTTAATAGTATATTTTTTTGAAAGTTATATTTTGATATTTGATATATTTGAAATAACTGAACTTGTTCTCTGAGTGCTTTTGACATAGAATTCAATCTATTCTGTAAAATATTGTTTTTCACCATGTAGAGTCTTACTCTTCCAGAAGAAATTTTTATTTTCTCCTAAGATTGATACACAAAATTTATATTCAAGTAGTTTAATATGTGTATTAAAATCCGAATTATTTCTTACATTAGTACACAATGAACTGCTTACAGGCTACAATCTATAAGATATATATGTGGTGTGTACACACCCCCCCCCCCACACACACACACACATTCACAAATTAACTATAAATTTTGATGGAACTTCCAAAACCAAAACAATTTGGATGAAGTCTGAGTAGTTAACTATGCTTACATATTTTCATATGTAAAGTCATCATTTTACAAATCACAATTTTTTATGCTATCTTTAGGCTGTCTCATGGGAGTATAACCAATCAAAATTCTAAAGGAAGCCTCCATAAGCTTTCTCTGGAAAAAACTTACTTCTCTAAAGCCTTAAAATGATACTTGGAAACAATAGTACCTTCAGGAAAGGCTCTGAGTGCACAGTGAGGGGTAAAAGTGTTGGCCACGAGAAGTATGCAGGGAGAGAAGCCCCTCTCCCATGTTCTTACAGACTAGAAACGCTCACCAGGGCAGTGGAAAGAGAGCTGCCCTGCGATAAATGAGGTTCAAGTTTGAAATTTACTAGCCAAACAGGATCAGTCAGGCGGGAGACCTTATAGGGCCAAACATTCAGTTCAGGCTTTTCATATCTAGAAGGAATTTTTATATCAATATGATGATATGACCTGGAAAGTTACACAAATTACACTGTTTCGAAAGAACAAATACTATGATGCAGAAGCACTGAGGAAAGAATGCAGAGGTGACCAACTATACAGGGCAAAGGTGAGGAGTGTTGGTTATCTAAATTGACTGGAACTCAGCTGCCTGAGTTAGCAAGCTCCAACACAAAGAAAAACTGGGGAGTGAAAAACCAGCCAAGACTTCAGAAACAAAGGCCAGTCAGGAGAAAGCGGAGAATGGGCAGGAAATGTATTGGAGGAAGCTAACTTGGCAGTAAGCTCGCCCTTATGGGAACAGCCAGAGAGTTGAATGTACAAAGGCAAAATGGTTTAGCAAGGCCACAAGTGATACAGGCAAATGCTGGGACCAAGAAAAAAGAATGTGATGGGTAAGGGACAGCAGAGGGGAGCCATACAGCAACATTATACAAGAAAATTAGGCAGGGAATAATTGGATCACAGTCAATTCTGAATTGTAAATGGTGATTTGAAGGACAGAACATAACCTCCCAGGAGAGGTGACTGAGAAGGACTTGGTGAGGCATAAGGAACCAGTCAAACAGGCCAGGGTTTCGGAAAGAACTAATAATAGTGAAAATCTGAGTCAAGACATACAAAATAGGAGTCAGGGAAATTAGAGCACAGTTCTACTTGTAGAACATGGAAAGTAGAGAAATTTTGAAATTCATAAACGTGTATGACTTAACTGAAGATAGAGCCATTGAGGAGGTGATAAAGGTTAATGAGGTCTAAAGGGCTGAGCCCTAATCTAATAGGGATGGTGTCCTTATAGGAAGAGGAAGAAATACCAGCATTCTCTCTCTGTCTGCTATGTAAGGACACAGCGTAGGTGGCTGTCTGCAATCCAAGGAGAGAGCCTTCACCAGACATTGACCCTGCTGGCACCTTGATCTTGGACTTCCAGTCCTGAGATCTGTGATAAAATAAGTTTCTATATTCAAGCCACCCAATCTGTAGTACTTTTTTGTGGCAGCCTGAACAGAGAAAGACAAGAGGGTAAAATCCAGACCCCTTTGTATAGCATTCAAGTCTGCCCCAGCTAACTGCTATTCGATCTTAAATGTCTTTTTATGCTAAATGTGCTGTCCTGCTTATTCCTCTAACCACACACCTGCCCAGCTTCTCTTGCTCTAACTCATATTCACCTTTTCAGACACTACTCTAATGTCACATTCTCTGAGAGGTAGATGAGTGTTACAGGTTGAATTGTGTTCCCCCAAAAGTTATGTTCAAGTTCCAATTCTCTGGTACCTGTGAACATGATCTTATTTGGAATAGGGTTTTTACAGATGTAATCGAGTTAAATGAGGTCATACTGGATTCAGGGCCCTAATCCAATGATCCATGCCCTAATAAAAAGAGGGAAATTTGTGCATTTTAAAAACAAGTGTTATTGTGTATATTTAGGGTATACAACATGATATGGGGTACACACAGTTAAAAGTGAAGCAGATTCACATGCCAATCATCTTACAATAGTGACACTTTTTTGGGGGCATTTTTTTTGGCAAGAACAACCAAAATCTACTAATTTACCATGAATCCCATGTAAAGGAAAATTTTATTACCTATCTTCCTCATGTTCATTTAGTCTCTAGACTTGTTCATCCTACATTATCTGCTACTTAGCATCCTCTGACTGCATCTCCCTATTTCCTCACAACCTCTATTCCCATTCCTGTTAACCATTGATTCATTCTTTATCTATGTATATTTTTAGATTCTATCTATAAATGAGATAATACAATTTTTTTATTTCACTTAGCATAATGTTCTGTAGGCTCATCTATATTGTGGAAAATGGCAATATCTCATTCTTGTTTAGGGTTGAATAACATCCATTGCATATATGTACCACAGTATTTTTATCCATTCATCCATCAATGAATACTTACATTATTTCAATATTTTGGCTATTGTGAATAATGCTGCAATAAACGTAGGAGTACAGATACCTTAACAGTGGTGATTTCAGTTCCTTTGGATATATGACCAGAGGAAGAATTGCTAGATCATATAGTAGTTCTATTTTTAATTTCTTTGGAAACCCTCATACTGTTTTCCAGAAGGGCTGTACCATTATGGGAATTCTACAATTTCCACCAACAATGTACAAGAATTCAATCTACATTCACACCAACAATGTACAAGGGTTCCCTTTCTTTACACCCTCATCAACATTTTCTATCTTTTGACTTTTTGATAAGACCATCTTAATAGATGGGAGATGGTATCTCATAGTGGTAGCACAGCTCAGCCAAGGCGCTGATTACCTTGGATTTGAGGCACTGCATCTGATTTGTCCCAAAAATCACTGCCACATAGATCAGCCAGAACCTCTGAATCCATGGGAGTGGGATGTCACATCATTTGTGCTGCTTCTAGGAGATGTAACTGCTCCAATATACCAGAGACTTGGAGCTCTAGGAGGGCAGGGGCTGCCTCAACTGTAGTGCTGGGGACAGAGACAGACACACAGGAAGAATGTCATTTGACAAGGGAGGCACAAATTGGAATTAATGCTGCCACAAACCCAGGAGTACCAAGAATTGCCAGCAACCACAAGAAGCGAGGAGAGAGGTGTGGAACACATTCTCCTTCTGAGCCCTTCAAAAGAAATTAACCCTGCAGATACCCTTTTAGACTTCTAGCCTCCAGAACAGTGAGAGAATAAATTATGTTTTAAGCTACACAGTTTGTAGTACTTTTTTTTTAACAGCAGCTCTAGGAAATTAATACAATGACAAACAATATTCCCACTCTTTCTCCAATCCTGAAATAATTGCACTCCATAAGGCTTTGTTTTTCCCTTCAATCTTAGAACAAAAGCTTATTGATTATCGTGTATACTAAACACTCTGCTAGATGTTGAGAGTACAACAGAGACCAAGGCAAAGATTGATTTTATAAAATCTACTGGGAAGACAGACAAAAACCAAGCAAACAAACAAAATTAAGGACACATTATAATAAAGATGAAAAGAAAAGTAGAAATGGAATTTAAAGTGGAGAGCTTGTGGTGCCCAATACCTTTCTAAGGAGGTGACACTTAAACCAGTGGAGCGTTTCCCTTCAGGGAAAACAGCAGGTACCAGGGTTCTGAGTGAGGAAGTGCTTAGCTCCTTGTGAGAAATGACAGAAGCCCAGACTGAGTTGGTTAATTTTATTAAATGAGGATGGAGAGAGAAGCAATGGCCAGGACATACAGGGCTTTCTTATTGTTTTTTAATCACTTTAGTTCCTGTGAATTGGATGGGGGTGGTGGTGTCTGGAGGGGAAGTATGAGAAGCAGATAAAAGTCTGTGGCAGGAGTTCAGGAGAGATAACAGTTTCTTGGATGAGGGTGATGGCAGCAGCAATGAACAAATGTGGATAGATTTTTAGATATACATCACAGTAGAATCAGCAGGAATTGCTGATAGACCAGCAAATAACATTATCAGAGTACTAATATCTTTTATTTAGTTCATTGCTTATATTTCTGTCTACCCTATTAGACTGTATGGTTTTGACAGCAGGGATTATCAGAATCATCTTTAAAATTTCTAACACTTAGCATAGAGCTCAGAAGTCAGTTGTCAAAATATGTGTGTACACACACATACACATGTATGCATATATATATCTTACTTTGCATCATATAGTTTATGTTTCTAAGCTCCAGATAAGCCAGATGCATAACCATAAAACTGAGATGAGATGATCCAGTTAACTCTGGGGTGACAGTAGCTGTGTGCTGAAATAAATGTGTCCAGGTCCTAAATAAGTAACTCTTACATTCACAAGCAATAGATAATCACCTGAAGTGAGACGGTTTTATTTTGGGGGAAGAGAGGGAGTTCAGATGTGTCTGATATTATGAACATTAGTCATAGCTCAAGTACTTTTCATTTCTCGCAGTGACAGTTTGCATTATGTAGACTTTAATTCAGCCCCTTTGGGGGGTCTCTTTTAGAAGGGGCTCCTCATGGTTTGTTCATCCTGGTACTATCTTCTCATTAAAGCAGAGTAAGTGTTACAGGGTCGATATTAATGGAATCTGCAGTGAGATCTTAGCTGGAGAGCACAAAACCACATTAATTGATCTTTCCTCTTACACAGTGTGTAGATGATCTTTAATGATCAGGAGTGGTCAAGACCATGATGCTGTAGCTCTTGCCTACATTCTGCATGTGGCCTTAGAATAGTCTCTAGGTTTTTGCCATAATTCCTCATAAGCCAGAAAGATGAGCAGAGCCTTAAAAGTGGGATAATGAATCACTGACTATAGAAGTGAACTGTTTAAATGTATTGTCCTGGGTTTAATTATTTCATTTAAGGAAGAAGTCACAGCGTCAGCTCACAGTCCAGATCTAGTCTGCTGTTATGTATTTTTTTTTCTAAAAAATACTTGAATAACAACAATAGATGTTATCAGAGGAACCAGATAAAACTAATGTTTTCTCTAGACTTTCCAAAATGCAGTCAAGAAGAAACAAGAAATGCAAGCCAACAACCTCCATGCTTCCTATGTCCTAGTATTACAGCACGTTTTGAATACTAATTTTCTGGGTTGTCAAGTTTCAATTCCACTCTCCTAATAAAGCAGAGTGATTGCATGGATACATTTAAGGCATTAAAGACCTCCTAATCCTCCCCACCTACTTTATTTAACCAGAACTATCAAGGAACAGAATTAACTAATTTTGGTTTTATTCCCACCCTGTCCTGACTAAATCTCAATCTGTGCCAATTAGGTCAGTTACTTAAAACCAGATGTAAAGGTATTCAAACTTGAGATTTGTCCTTCACGGGGCAGATATATCAGACCTGGATTTCATAGAATCGTTCAATTTTCCCAGAAATCTTTCTTCAATCACATAGGAGGACTATTTTTCAGTCAAAGATAAAAAAGTAGCTGCCATCTCTTTCTTGGATCTCCAGATGATTAACGCTTGAAACTAATGAAACACAAATGATAGGTTCTATCTTTATACATCTCCATGAAGGAAACTGTGCTCAGTCCACACACTGATCACTCAGCATGTGTGATCATACATATGGTAGGATATCACTGACAGCCCCAGACAGATCACAGGGAGCCAATTTACACGTTGAGTGGTACCCTAGGCTGGGCATGGCACTAGAGGTTTCCTGCCTTAAATGAGCAGCACTCCCAGAGAGCCAAGTGATGTGAGGGTTGATGGCTAATGATGGGGCAGTGACTCACAGCACCACTATGGTGAACAAGGAACTGAGAGGGTTCCATTCGCTCTCAAGAGAAGCACCCCCTTTCTCCACCTGGTTCCTGCTCAAAGAAGTTGTGAGTTGACTATAGGAAAGAAGAAGATGCTTGATAAACAAGCAAATAAGCATACAGCATCCCAATTTATATAACTCACAAACTGTATGCAGGGTCACAAGCCCTGTCTTAAGCTGTGAGGCCCACTGTGTCTTAGAACTCAGAATTGTATGTATTTTAGAAAGTATTAAAGGGCATATACTGTATATTATATATTTCCCCACCAGAGCCTGAAGCAATACTCTATGATCAAACACACCAGTATTTCTGCAGCAAAATATGTGAATATTCACACTAAGTAGATAAACAATATATGTTTTGGGGAATTCTTCAAGCCTCAGTCAGATTAGGTCTGTTTTGACCTAGAGAAAAGAATTTCAGTGTTGGTGTTTTTGTTTTTGTTTTTGTTTTTTTCTCACGTGTGTGTCCTTTTTCTGAAATGGGGTCTCGCTCTGTCACCCAGGATGGAGTGCAGTAGTGTGATCATAGTTCATTGTAGTTTCAAAGTCCTGGACTCAAACAATCCTCCTGCCTGGGCCTCCCAAGTAGCTAGGACTACAGCCATATACCACCATGCCCCGCTAATTTTTGATTTATTTTGTAGAGATGGAGTCTCGCTATGTTGCCCAGGCTCGTCTCAGACTTTTGGCCTCAAGCTATCCTCTCACCTCAGCCTGCCAACATGCTGGGATTACAGGCGTAAGCCACTGTGCGCAGCCTAGATTTTGGAAATGAGCATAAAAGATTGTGGGCCTGCACTCTGCTTCAACTTAAAGTAGTTTAAAAATAAAGATGATGCAAACTCTACCTCTGGCACTTTTCTTACTGCTTTTTTTTTTTGTGTGTGATTTCCTCCCAAGTCCACTCTGCCACCCTAGAAGCATCTTGAGTTGCGCTGCATGGTAATGCATTACATCCATGAATTCATTCATTCACTAAACATGGCTGACTTATTGAACACGTACGATTGGCCAATATCACACTAGGAACAGATGGTGGCTCAGCTATTCTACTGAGTGGTCCACTGGAGTCTAAGGCCATGGATTCCCAAATTCTAGACTTCAGAGTTTACCAAGGCTATTGAAACTAAAATAAATTTTTGTCTTTACACCTTATTACTGAAAGGAATTTGATGGTGAACTCTATTCTTAAATTGCATTTCCAAGTCATCTAACAAAATGCCACCACACAACAAGTTCATGTTAAATTTAACCTTGGGCAGCAAGTAAAACTTGAGAAAAAGTTTGTTTTTAAATTACGTTTTATTTTATTTTCCATTTAATTATCTTTATTGAGAGATAGGTTATCTTAAAATTGCTGATTTTCTTTCCAGGAACAATTTTTTATTATAAAACATGAAAGCATTAATCCAAATAATTCAAAGGTTATTCATCATCTGAACAAATGAAAATCATAGGAAAGACTTATTATTCCACACAAATTAGAACTTGGTTTAATTTGAAAACGCAAAAATTACTATCTTAGATTTAATCGGACACACTGGAACTAATTATTCCTCTTTAAGGGTCTGTTTTGTTTAGTTTTTATTCTAATATAACACATCTCATATTTCATTTTTGTAGACTTGTTGTATTTCACCCTTAAGTAATAAAGTGGACATCCAAAGGATTTTAAGCAGTCTTTCAGATTTGAAATTCTTCTAGTTTGATAAAGACAAGTCAGAGAATAACTTAATAGGAAATTCAAAAGATGCGATCATAACACAGTATCATGTCAAAAGAGAAAAAAACACACTAGGGATATATTTAGTGTTAAAATGAAGAATATGAAAATTATGGCTCTGATCTTATGGGAAATCAATCTAGTAATTTTAGCTTTTTGCCAATGCCATATCTGGAACAAAGCTTTCAGTCATGATGGAGTATTATTTACAACTTCATACTTTTTTGTTTCTTATGCCAGCAGCCTGTGGGAAAATGCAACCCATGAGTTACAAGCAGACAATCTAGCTTTGCCTTGAGAAAATTTGATACATGAAAATGTTAATTTTTACATTTCTTACAAACCTTATTGCCCAGGGGATGAATATGTGAAAAGTTTTCAGTCAGTTGCCAAAGCATATATACATAACTACAAAAATCTGACATGTTATACACTGTGGGAAATAGGCAAAAAATTATGCATGCTAGGACAGAATCTTGTCACTCTATGAAATATTAAAACTGAAAGCGGTTAAACTCTATCAACCATATAGAGCTGCATGCAAGAGTCATGGGATGTTAGTGGCACACATTTGTAGTGCAGCCTGCTAACTACAATTCAAATATTAGGTTTGTTGGTAATTTAGCGACATAGGAATGTTAACCACCCACAGGAAACTCGTAATGGAAAATTCACAGTACTTAGAGCTAAAAACCTTCACCAATACCTGAATATAAAATATTAAAACAGGACCTTACTTTTAAGAGATAATTCTGCTTGTTCAGATTATCCCCATATCTTAAACTTTATTTTGGGTTTTTTTTTTCCAAATGTTAGAACATTTTTTAAATTGTACACTGAAAAATTTCATTAGCTTCAAATATGATTTATTCACTATTTTTAATATTGTTAGTCATCTAGCACAATGCTAGTCAGTCAATAAGCATAAACTCTCTTTTATGTTCTATTGACAGCCTTGTTGACTACATTTACATAACACATTTAAGATTTTTCATAAAATACCCACTGATACTTCCTCACTAAAAGAACCTGATCAGTCCCATATCCCTGTTTCACCTTCAGAATATAGTAACAATATTGTATATTCTACTCTTTTTTATTTTCAAAATTAGTTATCTTAAAGATAAGGTTTTATAAAAATAAGATGTGTGATTACTGACTTCAAAATGAGAAAACTAGAAAATATATTTAGAATCCAATTCTTATAGCTTATAAGCCTCAAATGGCAATTTTGTAGCATATTATTAAGAAAAGGAAGAAACAATATAAATCCACATTTTCTTACCTTATTTCAGTCCTGGAATAGACTAGCTCTTCCTAGAAATGAAACCTGCTCAGGAGTATGATCAAAGGTCACTGTATTCTTTGGGCCCTGTTCTGTATTGATGCCTTCAGTGAGATCCTTGGCCATGTCCAAAATGGCCCCAGCAATTTTCTTACCAAAGTCATCCTTTTCTACCTCATAATGGCTGCAATTTGTACATGTTTGGAAAGTGAACAGAAGACATGAAATTGAAATGAATTGAAATCATTATTGAACCACTAATTCTAGTTCAGTAAAATACCTTGTGAAAATTAGATAAATAATTCAACCAAAAATGTGGTTTCATTTTATTATGTCAGAACCGAAAAGCCAAAATAGAATGAAAAACAGAATTCAGCCTTCCAACTTTGGGGTTCAACACTGCTCTGAATTTCAGAACTGTAAGCCAACACTCTGACATTTATTATGTAACCAAAGGAGAGAGATTCCTGTTTGTATATTTCACTTTTTCTAGTCTCCTTTCTAACTATTCCACCCTAATGCTTCTTAAAAGCATGTATCATTTTGTACACCCAAGATGATGTC
Organism: Aotus nancymaae; assembly: GCF_030222135.1. NCBI lineage: Eukaryota > Metazoa > Chordata > Mammalia > Primates > Aotidae > Aotus > Aotus nancymaae. Next base: position 29,827,785 of record NW_026988428.1, on the reverse strand, counting down.
TGAACTGCTTTTCCTTAAGCAGTATTGACATCCAGTGGAGACTCAGATAATTACAGGTGTGTCAAAATCCCTAAGGAATATAGCCCAGAATGGATGCCTGGTTTGAGGTAGTTATCACAATTCAGTAACAAAAACAATTTTCCCCATGCACACAGTTGAAATGGAATGAAATGAACAATAGCTTAAACAGTAACAAATGTGAAGGAGAAAATGTTTCTGACCTGAGGTTGGGAAGTATTCTTAGGTATAATGCCAAATTGAACATCAAAATTAAAACTTTTTCTCTGCTCAAAACAGAGTCAAGAGAATAAAAAGACAAACTATAGGTTGGGAGAAAATATTTGCAAATCATGTGTATGACAAAAGACTCATGTCCAAAATACATAAAGAACTCTCAAAACTTAATGGTGGATATCTGCTTCTACCCAAGATAAATTAACAGGGTCTGAATTTACCTTCTGGGGCAAAACCACCAAAATAAAAAAGATGAAATATATGAAACAATAGTTTCTGAGAAACAGGAATTAGATAATAAGGACAGTGATCCTTGAGACAGGGAAAACGAGTGAGCCTGGTGATTATCAGCTCACTGCCTTGAGAGGGTTTACAGCATGCAGTACAAAAAGGGAGAACACAGAAAGAGTTCAGAGAACTTCCTGTGCTGAAGGAAAGGAGCTGAGAATCTGGAGAGGTGAAGGTGGCTACATTTCAGAAGTTAAGATTAAGAAAAGAGTCTGTCTTATTCTTATTCTTCATTGTATGCCAGCCGTGCACAGAAGGACTGGCACATACTATATTCTTGAAAGCTATTGTATGGATGGACAGATGGCGGGATCAATAGATGAGTGCTAGGGAGAATGGCCCCCAAGTGGGAGCAAGTTCTGAAGAAAAGATTTATGAGTGAAATAAAGGAAGTTTTCCTCCATTCTTAGAAAGACTAGCTGATATATACTAACTACAAAACTTCTCATCTAACTACTCATTGGCCTATGGCTTATTTTTGTGCGTGTTCAGTGGTTATCCATCATATGCTGTGTACCAACTCTGTTGATGTAATTTTAAATTTCAGTGTAAAATAGAACTTAAATGGGGCACTGTGGAGTGAAAATCAGGCTCTGACTTTGGAAGACTTTTTTTCTGAAGTCCAAGAGGTGATTCAATGTTCTGTTTGTATTTCTTATAAGTCCCTGAGGTTGTCTTCTGTGCTGATTGAGGGTGGGGCTAGACAGCAAATTTTTTGGCCCAGTAAAGCACATTCTGTTGAAAGCTTCCTTAACTCTTAATTCTTCTTCCCTAACATATTAGCTTTTCTAAAGTTCCCTGAAAAATATGCTTCATTTAAATGGCCAATCTTTAAGTGGCACCAATACTAGAAATTTAATACCAAAGTTTTCCAGTTATATCTTAAAAAGATTTTTATCTTATGCCTTTGGAAAGTCCCAAGTGATCTACGTTTTATTCTGCTTCCTTTTGCTTCCGTAAGTTGCTTGGGCAACTGACACTTCTGTTAGCCGTCTTCTGCAAACAGTCTAGATCTGTGAATGCTAGATGTCTCAAATTCATTCTAGTCTGTTCTAAAAGTGGTTGTAGGGGAAGTATATTTGCAGCATATTATACACAGCAATAGGAACTTATGTTTTCTATTCATATTCTTCTGTGACTTACAAAGATATTCACCTTTGAGTAAAATTTGAAAATTGACAGAAAATGGTGGAGTAAATCAAAACTCCTAATAATTCTTTTCCTCTTTTTATTAAAACACCTGTAGAATCATCCAAAAGAGGGAAACAATTTCAGCAATTGCCAAAACAAATGTAAGTGGGCACATTCCTATCTGTGATCAATGGGATCCAGGCAATCCTGATAGCCAACGTGAGCTATAGACACTGTCTCAAGAAAGACTTCTGCCAGAAACCACATGGCCCTGTCCCAGGTCCTCCAGCATAAACTTCAGCAACAGGCACAAGACAGGGTTTCTTGTTTAACCCAGCTTCTGCTCTTGTTTAAATTGCCCAGTACACTAGTAGTTTCCTATAGTGTCTCAGATTCAGACTCAACCCCCTTTTTTCCTTTCCAAAGCCACTTATTTTGTTTTCTGTCTCAGTGTTTTATACCAGGTCCCTGCCTTTCTGTCTTTACACTACTGCTTCATTTGCATCTTGTCCTTGGATCTTGACTCTATTTTCAACATTCAATGCTAACTTCCTATCTTTTCATCCCACTCTTCAACCCACAGGTCAATCAAGTCAATCTAGACTCACCTGTATGCTGTTCCTGGAACCTTGACCTCTAGCATCTCAGACACATGAAATTATGAGTAATGCAACCACACTGAGAAAGCATCCCACAAAAAAAGAAAAATTAAAGTGCAGAAAATAAACCCTAAAAGGAAATGCTCAAGTAAGAACTATTAACTATCCTTAACAAGATGAAAAAAAGAAACGGCAAATATAGACCAAGTTGAATTTGAAAACTATTCAGGTTGACAGTAGCGGCACTAAAAAACCTGGGAAGTCCTTTGAGGAATCATATTAGTGAAACCATAGGTAGATTCCAGGAACATAATGCAGGATGCATGGTAAGAGACATTAATGTAAGAGAAGATGACAGATGTGGAAAGTAGAACATAAACTCTAACTAAAAATTAAAATCCATTTCTGAAGGAGAATATAAGCAAACATACTGGGACAGATAGCCAAGAGTATAATTTTAAATACATTTATAGATTTAAAATAAAACTATTAGCTGAAACTGGCTATTAAAAAGGCTTGCTATGGCCTAATCAAAATCAATAACAGTAAAGTAGCCAAAACCTGGAAAATCTTTAAATTTCAAGAAAATGAAAGAATTTTTCAAGCTTCCAAGATTGCATTAAGAAAAGCCAAGATGCAGAAATTCTCAGATGTCTCTGCTACAACATCCAACGCCAGAAGATAATGAAATGATGACTTCACAGCACTGATAGGGAAGGGCTTATCCAGGAATAGTTTCTGAGTCTAGTTATTATTCACTTGTAAAGGCACTGTAGAGATGCTGTTTGTCCTACATACTTGAGTCCTCTGCCTTCAGAGATCACTTGTGGGTATTGTCCAGTACTCCCAGACCTTGAAAAACATTATTGAATAGGAAAAAGAAAAGATCATTAGTAAAATTAACTTTAGGAATAAGCAAATGAGAAAAAGGAGGCTTGAATTTACTGAATGGAAAAGGCTGATAGAGAAAAGGATGATGCTTATAAGTCAACCACATGAAATCTCAGAACCAAATCAGGAAACACATGCACGCAAACAAAATGGAAAAGTCAAACCTTTATAAAACTACTGAAGACTGTTGTGTTAGTCAGAGTTCTCTAGAGGGAAAGAGCCAATAGGATATATATATGTGTGTGTGTGTGTGTGTGTGTGTGTGTGTATGTATGTGGAGTTTATTGGGAGAATTGTCTGACGCGATCATAAGGTGAAATCCCACAATAGGCTGTCTGTAAGAGAGTTCCAAAACCTCAAAAGTAGGGAAGCAAATAGTGTAGTCTGAAGGCAAGAGAGCTCCTGGCAAATTACTGGTGTAAGTAGGAGTCCAAAAGTTGAAGAACTTGGAGTCTGACATTCGATGGCAGAAAGCATCCAGCATAGGAGAAAGTTGGAGGCCAGAAAACTTAACCAGCCTAGTTCTTCCACGTTCCTCTGTCTACTTTTATCCTAGCCACCCTGGCAGCTGATTAGATGATATCCACCCAGATTGAGGGTGGGTCTGTCTCTCCTAGTTCACTAATTCAAATGTTAATCTCCTTTGGCAACACCCTCACAGACACATCCAGGAACAAAACTTTACATCCTCAATCCAATCAAGTTGACACTCAGTATTAACGAGCACAACTGTTGAAAGAGGAAAGAAGAAAAGCCAAATGATTAAAATCCTTCCATATGCTGAAATTAAAGTTATAGCATTTGATGAAGTAGCTTTAAATTCATTTTAATATTGATAATATTTGTGGAATATCAGCCATATTCTGAGCACTACCCAAAACATAGCATTTACCTGTCATATCTTGCAAGAATATTTATCTTCAATCATTGTGTTAAGTCAACAAGGATATGTCAAATATTAACCATGCCAGGCCCTACTCTAGGTTTCAGGATACACCTGAACCCTTAGCTTTCCTCTTGACTCCAGACATATAGAGGGGTACTTCTTTATTGGGTCAAGTCAAGCACATTATTGCTTCCTAGAACTGGCTAGGTGAAGCTTTTGGTTTAATGAGCAAAGATGGTCAAATTTTTTGTGCCTATATAATGTAGCTGTTTAACTGAGTCTTTCTTTGAAATGTCTACTAAAACTAAATTCCATTGATAAGATGAGACTGGGGTTGACTCTGACATAGGAGGAAACTCTGGCATGGGAAGGACCAGCAGGACCAGAGCAGAGTCAGGAGGCACGAGGTGGAAGGCTTAAGGGAGAAATATTCTTGAACTTAGACTTTTCAACTGAAATTGTTTTTTCCTTGCTTCTCACCATCAGAGTGATGAGTCTGGGGGAAGGAGGCTAAGGAAGCTACTTGACTGTTTTCCATCTAGGCCACCTAGGACTAAGTGCCAGAGGTTATATATGAGAATTGAGGCCAAAATCCTCAGTGTAGTAATTCCATAAATGTGTTCTCAAAAAAAAAAAAAGTTTGATGTTAAAAATCAGTTTTTTAACTGGTTAAAAAAAAAAAAACCCTTGACATTTTATAGAATACATTATTAGCATATTAATGTATCTAGCAGCAGACTTTAATTTTGGCTAACTCAGAATTTCCTAACCAAATAGATGACAGAACCTCTTCCGGTAAAATGTCTATTAACATGTGGGATACAGTACAATTGGGTATATAACACTGACTTAGAGTAATAGAATGACTTTTGCCTGGAGCATTCTCACATCTGCATAAACTAATAATAGTAAATACATATTTATTGCTTATATATGTCAGGCAGATGCCTTTTAAGTGCTCTGTAAGTACTAAGTCATTCACTCCTCATATCATCACTATGTGGTAGGTCCTGTTATTTAATGGATGAGGAAACTAAGGCATAGGAAGAGGTAATAATTTACCCCAGGTCACTCCATTTTAAATCTCGGCAGAACCGGGATTTAAACTCAAGCAGGCTAACTCAAGAATCAGGCTGCTTCCTAGTTATATATGGCTTTCTATAGCACAGTTAATAGGTGGTCAAACAACAGGAAATGTACGTCCTCCATTCTGGCCATCTTCTATCCTCTTTTCAACTGAAAGACACTGCTTGTTTTAGACACTGGAGAAAATGACAAATATAGTTCTTGTCCTTAGGCAAGTAACAATCAGAAAAGGAAAACAGACAAGCTAATAAATGCAATCCATTGTGATCCGTACAGTAACAGACACATAATTCTAGGAGTTTTAAATTATTTTACAATCAGTTGGCAAGGACACCAACCAATCAGGATGGAAGTTGCCATAGGGCTGGCCCTGGGTCCTAGAGCCTTCCTACTGTACTGGCACTGCCCCTTTCATTGCTGGATCATGGGGCAGTCCAGAGAGTAATAAGGTGGGGCCAGGGCAACCAAGGTATTGAGACACTTTGGAGGCTCGGAGTAATGGCTGCTATCCAGCCTGGATGGAAGTATTTCAATGCTTTAACCATGGATATGGTCCTTCAGCAGTTATATGAAATCTGCATATATCATGTGGGATCCTGTCTGTTGCATTTATCATTTATCATAACCCCCATTTAACTTATCAACTGAAGGCAACAAAGCTGCTCTCAAACTGGCTAAATTCAAGATATGAAACTAGGAAGTTGATTTCTCCATTTGCCACTTACTCTACTCTTCCCTTCCAGCCTTCAGCAGACTTAATTCTTAGTATTTCCTGAAGTCTGATATTTGTACAATTTGTAACACACATTATGGTGTTAGGAGATCCACAGATGAGCTTCTAAAAATTTTAAAGCTATGCATATGAAACTAGCAAATCAAACCCTAATTTTGTGGATATTATTTCTTAGAACAAGGCTATTTTTTAATGTGTATATTTAAAAAACCTAATATCGTAGATGTGTAAGAAAAAGGCAAAAATCAGGAAAGTATTAAATGAAGGACAAGACCTGGAGAGTAATACTGTCCTATCTTAACTGAGATGATTTTCTTAATTCATCTTACATTTCCCTGGACTGTGTCTCCTTGCCATGATTAAAGAATCTATTTTTCCCCTTCTTTCTACTCGTCTAGGTCTCTTTTTCCCTTTCTTCAGCAAGGGGAAAGACCTACTGCAATTCCTGTTTTTAGGAATAACTGTATTTATTTTCATATTGCAAGACCTATTGCAATTCTTGTTTTTAGGAATAACTATATTTATTTTCATATTTTATAGCACTGGGCAGCTTTTTAAAACCAGTGATAGAAACTCAAGTTGAACTATCTGAAGAAAAAGAAGAGAATTTATTGAATTAAATATCTAAACCACAGAGAGTAGACCCAGCTTCAGGGATGACTGGATCCAGGGCCTAGAGTATTGTCAGAACTGACACTTTGTTGTCTGATTACTGGCATGATTCTTCCTTAGAGCAGACCAAGTTTTTTCATATCACAGTCCAGAGTCACAACTTTGTAATGTAGATATCAATTAAACATTTTTCAATAAACCCACTTAGAAAAATTCTAGGGAAGGAGTCTGATTGAAAAGAATTAAGTCACATATTTGATAGAAATACATATTTGGAATGGAAGGAAAGCATTTCTCCAAAAGAAAGAAAACTTACCACAAGAATGGGGGGTAAAGTTTTCAAATAACTATAAACAATAAAGAGTATCATGTAATTCTATGCCAAATTTTTGGTGTTTTAAATGCCTGTCTCATATTAGGAAACCTCAGGTTTCTGAAGGGCAAAGCATTCTGTAAGAGCATGTACAAAGGTGGTGCTTCCCTTACCATATAAAAGGATCTTAAGATTTTACATATGTGGAGATGTTTGAAGGATGAGTAACATTTTGCTACATGAGCAGCAGGTAACAATCTAGACAAAGGGAACAATATATAGAAGTTAAGAAGAGATAAAATAGCAAAGCTCAAGAGAAAACAAAACTTAGCAGTGTGTTGACTTATTTCCTCTCTGTCATTCCCAACAGAATTGTAGTGACTAGCACAAAAATGAATGCTGTTACATTGACCAAAAGTAATAGAAAAATGACCAGGGAGCTGTATTAGTCAGGATAGACTACTTGCTCTACAAAGCAACCTGAAGATCTCTGAAGCTTAATGCAATACGAAGTTTGTCTTATGTCACTGTCCAATGAAGTAGGAAGGGTGACAGAAGTCTCTGCTCCATGTAGTCATACAGGGACCCAGCATCCTACTAACCCATGGCCTTGACATTATCTATTAATAGAACAGTGGTTCTGAAATACTAGTGTGTATCAGAACCACCCAGAGGGCATATTAATACACATATTGCATTAGGAGAAATACTTAACGTAGGTGACGGGGCGATGGATGCAGCAAACCACTACTATGGCGCATGTATACCCATGTAACAAACTTGAACAATCTGCACATGCACCCCAGAACTTAAAGTATAATAAATAAATTTTAAAAAAATACATATATTGCTGGGCCCCACTTCCAGACTTTCAGATTTGGTAGGTCTGGGGTGGGACACAAGAATCTGCATTTTGAACAAGATCCCAAGTGATGCTGATGCTACTAGAGATCACATTTTGGGAACTGCTACCCTAAAGCATTTAGGGGTTGCCATTTCAGCACTCAGCTGATGGATGGGGGAGAAGACAGTATTTAGGAGAAGGCGCTCTTGCCTTAGCTCAGAGGTGACAAATATCACTTCTGCTCCTCACATTCATAATGTAATTAGTTAGCCAACCCTACCTAGATATAAACACTCTGGAAACATGTTCTAGGAATGTGTCAGAGAGAGGAGGAACACATGATTTCTTTTTTTTAGACATTAATAATTAATATTACAGAGTATGACATAACTAAAACCTTAAAACATGAAATTTCCTCCTGTGAACAAAAGTGATGATTTGGTCACTGAACTATGAGCAGATTGAAAAATATACCCATTTTCAAGAGTTAGATTCAGATAATATTTTGATATCGTTATTCAGCTATTTTGTTCTTTCATTTAAGAAAATACATAGATTTAGAATTCTTCTGGATGGGTTTATTAGATAGTCTGCTTACATGCATACCCTCAAACTTTAGTTTCCCTGTATCCTACTTTTCTTTTTGGAGTGGAGTTAGGCTGTGTCAAATCCTTTGTGGAAGTAGGCAGACAGATTGTAAGTTATTAAAAAAAACTATACTTACATTTAAATAAAAAATGTTTTCCACTGGGAAGGTGAGTTAGTAAGCTTCATTTCAGTTTGGGGCTCACAATCCAGTTAATGTTTTTGCTAAAATTATCCCTGCCTTTTGCTAACTCAATGATAATTTGAGAGATTAAAATATCTTCTCTTTGCTTATACAAATGAGCCGTTACGTATTATGTGTATCAATATGGTACTCATCTGGTGCCTAATTCATAATGCAGTATAAATCATGTGGCAGTTACCTCCCAAGTTGTAAGTTGCCTTCACCTGCAGTTTAATTCTTCCAGCTGCCATTTGCTTGCTAAATTTTCTTTCAAATACAAAAGAACAGTAATTATGTCCTATTTTTAATTATGCATCCGCTCTCAAGGGAAGAAAGAAATATGATTGTTTCCATACAGACTGAAATATTTTATCCTTACTCTGGACTTGCCATTGCTTTGAGTTGCCATTGCACTGCAGTTGAATAAATGATTTGTACTTGGTTCATTTGAATTTTCAACTCTTCTGGGATTGCAATTCCTTTGAATGACAACATAGAATTACAAAGATTTCTTAGCAATAGACTTTTTCATGTCTCTAATTAACTCAATAGTCCTTGCTGAGAGACTTTGTCAGAAGCTACAAATTGTGGGTCCTGTTAAATTTTATGAACATGCAATAAAAACCCTGAAAAACTTTGACCAAATTTCAGGCTCTCAAGATATATTCAGTGTCTATGAGCAATTTGACATTATATTAAATTAGTAGAAACTGATTATTAGGAGCATTTTTTTTGAGGTTTAGTCTTTACTCACCTAATACAAGGCTGAATAAAGACTAAACCTCAGTAAAGCTAATACAGGGGCATAACAGAAGCCACTTCTATCATGAGATTATAAACTAGCAAAATCAAGGGATAATGTGGAATCCACTACTCATGCAAATATCTAGCCCTACATGTCTGTTTCCTAATACAAAGTACTCAGCAACTGGCATTTGAGAGGCAGCCTTGTGTCATGAAAAGAGAGGCTTTGCTATGGAAAGGCTCCAGGTCTAAGCACTCTCTCAGCAACTTTCTAGTTGTGGCCTTGCATTGTTAATTTAATCCTTCTAAATTTCTGCTTCATTACCTGGAAAACAGGAATAAGCCTGTGAGAAAGGCAATAAACTTCACTGCATAAGGCTGTGAAGATGGCTTGTGAAGATCTGCATGGAAGCGTGTTGTGAAAATATCTCTTACAGCTGTAAATCTGAGTTGCTCTTTCACTGACACAGTGCTGAGCCTAAGACAAACATTACAAAGTATGTGTGGGATGATCCCTGTATTAGTCCATTCTCACATTGCTATAAAGAAATACCCAAGACTGGGTAATTTATAAAGAAAAAAATTTAATTGACTCACAGTTCTGCATGGCTGGGGCGGCCTCAGAAAACTTACAATCATGGCGGAGGCAAAGCAGAAGCATACACCTTCTTCAGGAGGCAGCAGGAAGGAGAAGTGCAGAATGACGGGAGAAAAGCCCCTTATAAAATCATCAGATCTCATGAGAACTCACTATCATGAGAACAGCATGGGGGGGGAACCCATCCCCCCCCCATGATTCAATTACCTTCACTTGGTTTCTTCTTCAATCCCTGGGGATTATGGAGATTACAATTCAAGATGAGATTTGGGTGGGGTCACAAAGCCTAACCATATTAGTCCCTTTGCCTGAGTCCTGCTTCCTCAGACAAGCGTCTGCTAATGCCATGTTTGCCCAGCCTCACCCATCTGCACTGCTTCTGTACTTGACTCAATCGATGCTCTAATTGAAGGCTTTGTCTCGACTACGCTATCTTTTGGGAACAGATGTACAGGTTGGATGCTTATAGCCATGACCATTTGAACTGGCAGTGGCTTTCAAAACTTAGAAATCATTTTGCATGGATGAGACTTTTTTCAGCTGTTCACCTATAGTCAGGTCGGTCCTGAATATTAAATATCTGCACTATCTCTTTTGCAGGTGTCATTTCAAGCTTGCAGCAGAGTGTATCCCAATCTGTGATACAAAATAGTGTTCTTGTTTTGAATTTACTGACTAAATGATCTTGAGCAAGTCACCTAACTTTCCTGAATCTAGTTTATATATCTATAAATAAGGACAATATTTCCTTAGACTGTTTTTGGAAGGATTTAATAAGGCAATAAGTATAGTAGCTAAGAATTATTAGAAGTTATTACATGCAAGGAATTGTTCTATGAACCTTATATGTAATCACTCAATTCGTCCTTACAATAACTGTATGAGGTAAGATTATTATCCCCATTTACAGACAAAGTCCAAGGGGAGTAATTAATTTGTCCAAAATCATACAGCCAATAATTGGTGGAACTGAGACTTGAATCCAGACCACCTGGCTCCAGAGCCCATGTGTTTATCATACACATCAGACACTCAGTTAATTGAAGCTGTTATTATCCACAGCAGAGAAAATCTACTCACACAACATGACTTAGACAAGAAAATGCTAGTGCAGTAAAAGGAACATAGAACAAAATAATTTAGATTTGTATTTTACAAAATTTGTATAAAAGATTTGTATTTGAGTGCTAGCTTGTATATGTGAACCCAAAATATTTGGGACAGGTCTCAACCAACTTAGAAAGTTTATTTTGCCAAGGATAAGGATGCGCCCATGACACAACCTCAGGAGGTCTTGACAGCATGTGCCCAGGGTGGTCGGGGTACAGTTTGCTTTGATACATTTTAGAAAGACATGAGAGAGCAATCAACATATGTAAGATGTACATTGATTCAGTCTGGAAAGCCGGACAACTCAAAGGGTGGCGGGTGGAGTTCCAAATCGTAGGTAGATAAGAGACAGAAGGTTGCATTCTTCTGAGTCCTCGGTCAGCCTTTCACTGAATACACAGTTTAGTCTGGCTCAGTGAATCTGCATTTTTACATCAACAATAGGGCAGAGAAAGCAATCAGATATGCATTTGTGTCCCATGAGCAGAGGGATGACTTTCTGTCCTGCACCTGTGAAAATCAGCTATCCATTTACATTGGCAGGGTGAAATTCAAGAGAACTGTTTTAGGGTAAAGATATTGAGGCCTACAAGGGTTTTCCTTGTGTGCAAATTGGGAGGCTGGTCTGAAGCTTTATCTCTGTAGCTACCTTATTTAGGAATAAAATGGGAGGCAGGTTTGCCTGACACAGTTCCCAGCTTGACTTTTCCCTTGGCTTAGAGATTTTGAAGTCCCCAAGATTTATTTTCCTTTCACACTCTTAGGCCAGTGAAACAGTCTTTGCAAAAATTATAACTGAGATTTAGTTTGTTTTCACATTTATTACTGTGTGATCTTTGTCAAGCAATTTACTTAATTGCTCCTAGGTTGTTTTCTCCTGTGGACAAAAAGAATACTGATGACTAAATCACCATGTTGTTTGAAAAACAAATGACATATACTTTCTCTCTTTTTTTGAGACAGAGTCTTGCTCTGTAGCCTAGGCTAGAGTACAGTGGCACAATCTTGGCTCACTGCAACCTACGCCTCCAGGTTCAAGCAATTCTCCTGCCTCAGCCTCCCGAGTAGCTGGGATTACAGGCACCCACCACTGTGCCACAGCTAATTTTTGTATTTTTAGTAGAGATAGGGTTTCAGCATCTCGGCCAGGCTGGTCTCGAACTCCTGACCTTGTGATGCACCGACCTCGGCCTCCAAAAGTGCTAGAATTACAGGTGTGAGCCACTGCACCCAGCCCACATACTTTCTTAAGAATGCCTGACACATCAAAGCTGGATAAATATGGGTGGTGTTTTTTTTAATTTCTTTTTTTGTTATTTTTTAAATTGTACTTTAGGTTCTGGGGTACATGTGCAGATCATGCAGTATTGTCGCATAGGTACACACAGGGTGATGTGGTTTGCTGCCTCCATCCCCCCTGTCACCTACATTTGGCATTTCTCCCCATGTTATCACCTCCCTGACCTCCCTACCTCCCTGGGTACCCCCCAACAGACCCCAGTGTGTGATGCTCCCCTCCCTGTGTTCATATGTTCTCATTGTTCAACATCTGCCTATGAGTGAGAACATGCAGTGTTTGATATTCTGCTTTTCTGTCAGTTTGCTGAGGACACAAACTCATTGTTTTTTATGGCTGCATAGTATTCCATGGTGTATATGTGCCACATTTTCCCTGTCTAGTTTATTGTCAATGGGCAATAGGTCTTTGCTATTGTAAACAATGCCACTATGAACATATGTGTGCATGTGTCTTTACAATAGAATGATTTATAATCCTCTGGGTATATATGGGTGGTTTTTTAAGAGAATGTTATGTTTCTTTCCTAATCTCTTTTGTGCTTTTTTGTAGCAAATGCCACACCAGGACCCCAAACACTCATGGAGAAGGATATTCTTGACAACAAATATGTTATGCTTGTATTGACTTTTTTTTTTGAGATAGGGTCCTGCTTTGTCACCCAGGCTGGAGTGCAGTGGTGTGATCTTGGCTCACTGCAATGTCTGCCTCCCAGATTCAATCAATCCTCCCACCTCAGCCCCAAGTACCTAGGATCACAAGTGTGCGCCACCACACCCAGATAATTGTTTACATTTTTGGTAGAGACAGCATTTTGCCATGTGACCCAGGCTGGTTTTGAACTCCTGAGCTCAAATGATCCATCTGCTGCGGCCTCCCAAAGTGTTGGAATTACAGGCGTGAGCCACTGTGTCTGGCCTACATATTCTTTTATTCCTTTCTAAAGTTTATGAATGAGAGATTGGGTAATCTAAAAGAATGCCTTTGTAATAGTGGAATTTTAAGTAAACTGGTTTGGTCACATAAGTGAGCTATTTAAGGCCAGAGGAATTTTCTCGATGTGCTTGAAATCACAAATCATACCATGTATGTCACCCCTGAGGCACAGGTTGCAGACTCTCCTAACCAGTACTGTTTGCAACACAGTGCTTAAAAAAAAAGAATATAAATCACTAGAGGTTAAATAGAGGCTCAAATGTCTCAGTAACTTATATCCCTTTAACTTGGCTCCCATCAGAGACAGGTGAATTTGCCACCTTTGTAGATTATCACTTTTCGAGAGCTTTGGGGAAAGTTTCAGTTGCTTAAATGAGTCACAAAGGATTGAACACCATGTGCTGTTTTTATTCATTCAGTTCTGTACTTAGAGAAAAGACCTTAGAATTTACTGTCAAAGGGAAAAACAACAAACCCTTTTGGATCTTAACATCTAGTCAGTTTTAGCCCACCCAAAAACTCCCTAAAGTACTTAGATATGTTGCATATCACTGATTTATAGGGCAACAATATTTAACTAGGCTATAACTAAAGAACCTACGCCGAGATCCAGTCAATGAAAACAATAGTAACGGGTTTATACTTGTGAAATAATCCAGATGACTTTCATCTCCATTAAAACCTACCTTGGCTTGCAAACAGCTGTGTAAAAATAATCCCTTGAATGGATCTCCACAGTAGTATTTGCTTAAACAGCTGCCCACAGAATTGATGAGTATAACACTGAATTGATAGGCAGGGATTTGAGGATTAAGGCTAGGATATGAACATTTCCCAAACCAAGTGAGCCTCTGGAATGCTAGACAGGACTATTTTAAGAGACAATGTGTCTAAGTTACCAGAGGGGAATTTGGCCTCACAGGCATCAACTGTGACACATGTGACCACTGTTATTTATCTAGCATCATTAGGAAAGCATTTACCTCTACAAAGCATAAAACACCAGGAAAGTCTGTACTTCAGTGTGAGACATACTTCCATATTTTGTGTTAATCTGAGTTTTTCCAAGGGAAGTTAAGGGGCCTTAGTACAGGTGAAGAGACTAAGGTAAGTGCTCTGGGGCAAATGTACCATCTAACTTTTTCTGGTGCTTTTATGGAAAGTTAGTTACTCAGGCCCACCCACAACACTTGTAGAGCACAGAGAAAAAATACAGATGGAGGCTTTACATCATATGACAAATATTTAACATGTATTTTCAATATATAGCATTTATGCTTTTGCTACCTTGGCAAAAATCTTTCAAAATGATGTGGAAGATAGGGTTTGAATTTAGAATTCTCAGATCTCTCCAAGTTTCAGGTTCTATGTTAGAACCTGGCCTCCTTCCTGGGGTGCATGACCTTGCATCTCTCTTACACTGTGAGGGGTCACACCCTGCATGCATGTGGACACCCCTATAAGCATGTTCAAGCTTTATCCACAGCCCTGAAAACAGCCACCTTTTGGCCAAATCTTAGCCCAGGGAGCACACATTGGCAGCATGGCAGCATAGACCATCCTCAGAAGGACAGACCAGACAAAAGGTCTACATAAGTCTGGACACTGGTTTGGGACCATTCGGGTAAGGAATTCTGGGGTTGTCCTACCTGGAGTACAATCTAGAAAGGCTGGGGGCCACTAACTCTGGGTGGCACCTTCCCTTGACTACTTCGAAGGTAAGGACACTGCCCGAGGAGGGCAAGAGCAGGACCCTCTAATGTGAGGGTCACTCTAAAATCGAGAACTCAACATAACTCAAGGTAGGAGTCTATTTTGTTTCTTCTCCCTAGGTCTAAGAGCAAAACTGATTCCATATAGAATAAAATCACAGTACTTTAATCTTTAGCACCCAGTATAGGAAATATGCACTGGATAGTGTCATAATTCTGTTTGGTCCAGAGAATTCACAGAAGCCTGGTGGTTTTAAGCTACTCTAAGAATTTGATTTGGTCTGGGCCTGAGCTATTTTTTAAGGCCTTTAACTCCTGTGGATGATGCTAGGCTAAATGACACTCTAAGGGGTGTGCCAGGCAAGTAATGTCCCAACAGCTGGTTGTCTCAGCCCAGCACCTCAACCCTTATTCCATTTGAAGTAAACACTTGACTTGGATGTTTTGAGCTCCGGGTCAGAACCAACCAGACCTCTCAGAGTGTAAGCTACACTTCTTGTCAGGAATTTTTTCCTCTTATCAACCAACCAAGAGGTTAACTAATTACATAATTGTATACATTGTTTCAGTTTTCCATTTTTTTGCATACACTTTTCCAGAGCCAAGCAATGTTTATTATTTTCTTCCTCAGAGTCTGAAATGCAGTGCCTTTCATAAATATGCTATTATAAAGGATTAGCTGAGTTTCTCTTAAAGGATGAAAGAAAATGTATTACATTTATCTAGTCTTCCTTTAAAAACATTGCAATTATCTTCATTTTAATTTTTATTTGTAACAGAAGTGGGAGGTTTTCAATTTAATCTCCTCATTTCACATGGTGAACACTGAGGCCCAGAGAGGTCAGGAAACCTATACAATGTCACACAGCATAATTCATGGCAGGACTGATTCCATTTTAGAGTCCTGTGTGCTTTGATAGCCCCAATCAATCACAGCTTTCATTACATCACACAACTCAACTCTAGAGGGGAGAAAAGAGAGGAAGTAGGGAAATGAGAGATTTGGGGAGCCCTAGATAATAACCCTGGTGAGAAGGCCATGGGTTTTGTGTTTTTGCCATCTCACTATTTTTTCTTTTCATGTGTGCCTCCTAAGATGGAGCTTGGTGAGGATCGAGCTTGGTAAGGATGAAGGATGAGGATTGGTTCTGTTTAGACACTTTAAAAAACTGAATAAAAAAAAAAGATAACCAGCCAATGACTGAGAAACAAGTACAGGTAATAATTTATAACTAAATGAGACTGCTTGTTCCATAAATAATCAAAATTCCCTAGTTATAGAAAATATTTCTAATGTCTTAACTGTGTAATTTCAGTGTTACAGAACCTGAGAGAGAAGAGAAAGTTGCAAGAAAATGATGACACTCGATAAGATGAAATGATGAAGTAAATGCAAACATAATACAGACTGAGGCCACTGGCTTTGAATATTGAGACACCACTGGAATGCACTGAGAAATTAATTTTCCTTGCAAAGAGATTAAGAATTAAGCAGTAGAGAAAATGAATTAATATCCGACGAGAAAAGAAGCCAAAAAGTAAAGACCTGTAGTTCTACAACAAAGCTGCTTGTCAGAAAAACGTGGATAACTTATTCAAATATGCACTCCTGGACCCATCCCCTGGAAAATCTGCTTAAGTATATCTGAGGCAGAAATGGGAAATTTACATTTTTATTCAATATTTCAGATTTATTTCAACATTTAATATAAATATTTCAATATTTCAAATTTACATTGTTATTCAATATTTCAGATGTTGGCTCTTTAAAAATTATGGCCTATGGGTAACAGGATGAAGAAATAATTATTTGCCAACTATGGTACAGACAGTAGAATGTTTTCAACAGAGGGAAAGGAACAGTGAGTAATGAGGAAGAAGATAAGACAGAAAGAAATAGGTGGGAGGTGATGGCTAAGAGCCAAAGTTCTAGGGCAGGGGTCCCCAGGCCCTGCTGTCCTGTGTTGTCTGGTACCAGCCCTGGTCTGTTAGGAACTAGGCCGCATGGCAGGAAGTGAGCTGTGGGCTAGTGAGCATTACTGCCTGAGCGCTACCTCCTGTCAGATGAGCAGTGGCATTAGATTCTCATAGGAGCATGAACCCTTATGTGAGCTGTGCAGTTCCTTTTGGGAGTTTTGTGGTTAATATAAGAATCTAATACTGAATGATCTGAATGATCGGAGGTGGAACAGTTTCATCCTGAGATCATCCTCCCTCCCCTGTCTGCTGAAAAACTGTCTTCCACAAAACCAGCCCCTGATGCTGAAAGGGTTGGGGACTGCTATTCAGGAAGATGTGAAAGGGTGCTATCTAAAGCATAGGTGGAAGAAATAGCATTTGGAGAGGATAGTGGAGACTTTTCTTCCTTTGAAAACAAAAAATAAGGAACTTGAGGGTAAAGGTTCCATCATATTTTGAGACAAAAATCTGGTAGATGGCTTGGATCATACAAGGGGATTAAATGATGACCTACCAAGGAAAATAGGGGTTCAGCTGGAGTCTGGAGTTTGAGGACTGTGGCGTGGTTCCTCAGAATGCCCTGAGGAGCCACTCCAGCCAGTTTGAGATGAATAAAAATAGTGCTCGCTTCGGCAGCACATATACTAAAAATGAGATGAATAAAAATAATATTCAAAGGCTGTGTTCGAGTTTTAAGGTGAGAAAATAGTTGTGCATTAGATGGAATTTAAATGTTGAATGTAGGTTTTAAAAGAGTAAAACAGAAAAGATTCACAGGTGACTTAAAGTCTAGTAATAGCCCTAATTATTATAGTTTAGCACATTTGTATGAATAACTTCTTATAGGCTCTTCTTGTTTCGCTCTTCTATGTATCCTTCTACCAACATTTGTCCTGAAGGTTTCCTCTGCCCGAAGCATTCAGCTCCCACCCCCAACTTTAGCTAGGTTCTTGCCAAATGTCACCTTGCCACAGAAATCTTCCTTGACCACCTATATTAAATAGGACTTACTCTTCTTTCTTAATCTGCTTTTTGTATACAGACTTATACCTGAAATGTTGTGCAAATGTTTATTGTCTATTTCCCCACCCTAACTAAAATGTAAGCTGCAAGGAAGCTGAAGCTGATTTGTTTTGTTCTTTGCAAAAACCTCAATGCATACAGGAGCACCCAGCACATAGTACATGCTCAAAATATATTTGTTAGATAAATGTAAAAATTGTTGCTACTACTGCGAGAGCCTAGTCCAGACACTTCTGCATAATGAGCCCTCAGGAAACCTTGATCAATGTACTGATGAACTAAATGAATGACTGTGGCAGCCAGCTGTCAAGATGACCCCCAGCGTACACCCTTGTGTAGCCCCCTCCCACAATAAATAGGCCTGATTTGAGCAACCAATAGAATACTGTGGAAATGATCAAATGTGACTCGAGACAAGGTTGTAAAAGACACAGGGGCTTTCACCTCAGTTTCTTGCATCATTTGCTCTAACCTCTGGGAGAAGCGAGTTGCCATGTATTGAGGATTCTCAGTCTTAGGGAAAGGTCTGTAGAGTGAGGACCATAAATCTGCCAACAGCCAGCACCAGCATGCCAACCCCATGAATGAACCAACTTAGAAGTGGATCATCCAGCTCTAGTCAAACCTCTAGATAACCATAGCCCTGGTCAACAACTTGACTGCAAGATCTAGTTATTCCCTGAGCCAGACCCTTCAGTTATGCTATTCCCAAAGTTCTAAACGACGTAGCTATATAATGTTTATCTTTGCTTAAGCCGGTAAGTTTGCTATATGACAATGGACAATTACTACAGTAACTTAGAGCCAATTTTCAAAATTTTGTCCCTTTTGTTTTATGTCAGGGACAGGTCTATCATTTATGAAATGTATAGTTTTCCCTAAAACCAAATAAAACCAGCAGGCTGATTTTCAGAGCAATGATTTCAATAGATCTTGAAGTGTTTTCTATGCCCTATCACTGACAAGATTGCTGGCCACGTGAAAACCTAGCGTGCATTTATAACATGAATTCTTAGCACAATGATCATTTAAAGATTCTTAATGTCCAGATTCTATTAATAATCCAACCCACAATCCTAGGGGTCTTAATCAAAGGGTTAGCAAAATTCCATTACTTTCTGCATTTAGCTTTCTTATTTATTTGATTATTTTCTTTGCCAAAGGGAAATAGAAAAACAATAACCACAAAACACCTTGTTTTATAATTTACTGTTCCTTTTATGGATGAATATGCTCATTTTCTCCACAGATAAGAATATGTATGTTTCTTTGTGTGTGAAAAGAAACCATCATGAAGGATCTATTTAAAATTGGACTCAGAGATTAGTTACCATTAGGCAATGTGGACAGACCTTTAAATGAAGTCCTGGCAAGTGTGACTCTTGAAAGCTAAGGAAATGGAGAACATAGTTAAAATTCTCCCACTTGGAACTTCATCTAATAGTCATATGTTTTTGTCATGAGGTGGTAGGAATTACTGGGTGAGTGACATGTGGAAGGGATAAACAACAGGCATGAATTCTTAAGGGTACTTGTGAGTAATATTATTATATCTGAGAGAACCACAAGGGAGCTGACAATTATAGAATCATAAATTCATAAATAATGAGATTAAAGGGAACTTCCTGGATTATACAATTTTTGTCTCTTCAAAGGAAAGAGTCACATGATGATCGACTGTTTGTGCAATTAGAAAAGGAATATCCTGTCTTTCCTTTCTAGGGCCACCTACTTCCTAGTCACAAGAAACTGAAAACAAGTAAAAAACAAACTACACTGTTTTCCACTGATTTGAGCAAAGGCAGAGATGGGACAGTGTGAAGTCATGCAAAGGTGAGGAGAGGAAGTACAGCAACGTGACTGCATTTCAGCTGCTGTGCACCTGGGGGAGGCAGGTGACACAGCAGGCACAGAGCCGTACAAGAAAGCTAGAAGAGGTGAGGAAGGGCCGTTTCAGGCTGATTTTGGATGAGTGGCCAAGGAGTTGTATTTTCTTTCTTTGTGCAATTGAGTCATTAGAAGTTTCAAAGAAATTTTTAAACTATAATTCCTAAATTGACTTCAATTGACACAGATAGCGTCTTTTTGCTAAAGTGTTAAAATAGAGACTGTGCGAAGGGTTGAATCTACCAGTTCCCTTATGCTCATGCTTCAAATTGTGTTTTGCGGATAAGCTAAGATTTACGCATCTAGTCCAGAGGGATTCAGAGCTTTTCCTTTGATAAAAGAAAGTTGGAAATAGAGTCACATATTTCTCAAAGGGGTTTTTTTTTTTTCCAACACAGTCAAATCCCAAGTTTCCAATCACAGAAAGTAATATCTGGTCTACCTGAATTAGATTAGGTGAATAACAGGTGAGAAAAAGTCCCTGTTCTGTTAAAACAACAACAACAACAACAAAAACTCAGCCTTTGCTTCTTGCAGTACCAATGTCTGTAGACCATGGCCACAGTGAAGACAGAGTGCTGAATCATTGCTTTAAGATGCCAGGGTCACCCATTAGGGTAGATGAGCAAGAAACAAGGTCTTTTGTAAAAGAAGAGAAGAAGATGTAGGATGGGAGAGGAAGGAGGAAGGCAAAGGAAAGAAAGAAGGAAAATTAGTAAACCATAAGGTTTCTTCTTATTTCCAACCTTGTTCTCAGACTTCTTCAAGTTTTCATAGTTCCATTGCGTAGTTGACTAACCTTGGGCTGGTCATCATAGTTTATAAAGTAAAAGACTCCATTAGTTGTAAAACACACTGTTATTTTATGTGACACTATGAAAGAACAAAGAAAAAGGAAAATGCTACCAATTAAACTATTATACTGTATCAATGGTAAAGTATATCTCTACATCAGAGATGTTAAAATGTAGAAAAAAATATGAATCTTAAAATTAGTAAAAGCCTGGTCTGCTTTTCTATAAAACAGAAATGATAATAGTACTGCATAGAATTATTTTCTTTGCCTGACCCCCAGATCAATTTCCAACCTTCTCTACCTGGCCCTGTGCCCTCAGGTGCTAGCCTCTAATGCAGTGTTTTTCCTGGATTCCAGGTTGGGCTTTGTTGATGAGGCTGTGACAGTGAATGAATGGATATGAGGTGAAAGAGTTTGAGGGTTTGTATTTCCCTTCATTGCTGTGGGGATGAGTGAGATAGTAGCTGTGATCCTCTCCCCAATGCCATACTTCAACCTGGTGGCTTCTCTCCTTTGGCTTGGGTTTGCTTCAGGTTTCATTAACAGATCCCTTCCTGTCCCTTCAGTCCTGGGGTTGGGGAAGAGGTGGGTGGTGGATTGGCTTCCTGTGTTACTGTGCCCTGGATGTTTCACCATCTCTTCTTGGTTACATTAACTTTCCCCGTACCTTTGTAAATAGGTTTTCGTTAAGTTTTTTTTCTTCCTGGAAGCATGACTGACACAAGCACCAACTTCACATGGTTGCTGTGAATGTTAAATGAAATAATAAATGAAGGACCTTAGCTTAGGGTGTGGCATGGGGGAAGAACTCTAGGTAATCTGGTTTTCTGTGTTTCAAACACATTAAACTCACTCCCCTCTTTGGGCAGTTGTACTAGCTGTTCACTCCATCAATATTCTTGTCTCAAGTCTTTTTGTAGGACCTGTACTTCCTTGTCATTTAGATTTCAGTTCACATATCATTACTCAGAAAATGCTATCCTATTTACTTTAACTGTTAATCTAAATTAATTCTCCAGGCATCCCCTATCTCATTGCCTCTCATTTCCTTAATGGACATTCTTTCTCCATGATATTTCTTGTTTATGTTCTAGCTCTCTTGATTAGAATTTAAGAGTGATGCATTTCTTTTTTATTCCTTTGTGTCCAGAATGTAGCTAGCATGTAGTAGGGCTGCAGGATAAGTTACCTGAGAGCATATTCTGAGGTAGAATGAGTGCGAAAGGCTTAATGGGAAGTAACACCTAAATTTGTGAAAGATGGGAGGAAGCAGTATGGACAGGAAGGTGCCACCAGATCACATTTCTGACATCATAAGACTTTGCAGCCTAACAAGGAACTCTTGTTCAAAGATTTCTCATTAGAGGAGTCCCACATTGCCAATACAGTGTCTCACTCCTTTATTCAGTCATTGGCTAAAGGTCATCCCCAGAAGAGCATGACCTTGGCTGTCATCACCTTGCTCACATATAGCATGACTTTAGCTACAAGGCTGAGGAAGACCCTGATAAAGCTGACACCTAAAGACAGCCAGCTAACCAGGCTCTTTGCAGCCAGGTTCTGAGTTCTTTCTCAATGGGGAGACCTAAATGACACATTTCTGTGTCTGCCAATAAATAATTTTTGTGGAATGGAATGCTCAATATGTTTGTTTTAAAAATTTTGTCATAACGTTATCATTATACCTAAATTAATCAAATCAAGAACAGCAGGATGTGCAAGCCTCTAATCTAACTGTTGAGCTAGATAACAGCTAAGTTAATACACGTACAACAGGCAAAGAAAGTATTTGGTACTTTCAAAAAACTAAAATATAGCAAAGAGGGCTGGAGTTTAAGAAACTAAGGAGAGAAGGAATAGAAAGAGATTTCAGAGAAGTAGACACTGTGAGGATTTAAATAAGGATATTACATAATCTGATTTACATTTTTAAAAAATCACGTGGATTGCTTTATGGAGAATAGATAACAGAGGAACAAGAGCAAAATGAGGGAGACCAGACCAGTTAGCAAGCTAAGGTGAACATCTAGGCAAGAGCTAAGAATGGCTAGGACTATGGTATTATGGTAGGGATGAAGAAGCAAAGTTGGGTATTTTGGAGGTAAAGTTTTAGGATTTCTAAGGTGTTAGAATTTGGAGATGAGGGAAGAAGACTCAAGGACAATGAATGTCTCGATGTTTGGTAGGTGGTTGTGTCATTTTCTAGGATAAGAAAGAGTAATTAAGGAGCAACTTTGGAAAGGAAAGATCTATTTTAGACTTGTAACATCTGAAATGTCATTATTAGGCATCCAAGTGAATATGTGAAATAAGCAATTGGCTTTAAGATTCTATAGCGCAATGGAGATATAAAGAGCTGGAGATAAAAGCAGGTGCAACTGGCATGAAGATGGTAATTAAAGCCAAGGGACATTTCTGGAATTCATGCATCTAAATGAATGGGAGTTCCTTCAGGGTGCTCACTCTCCTTGGAAAGCTTCATGATATATACATTTTTCTAGTGATTTTGATCCATTTGCATAATTTTATTGGACCTAAGATTTTAAATAAAAAAAGGAAAAGTGTTCTATGAATTCAACAAGTTTTAAAATGAACTAAAGAAGTAGATTGTGATTGAATATCTTATTGCACACTGTGCAGACCACCAAGCTCAGTAAAAGCATTGAGTAAATGGAAACAATGTTGTATGAAAGGATATGACTGAAAAATATCTGGGAAAGAACCCATATTTTGGTGTCAGGAAAGCCTGGGTTCAAGTCAGGACTCAGCCACCCACTGACCACAGACAAACTGTAACTTTCATAAATGTGTCACTTATTTTCCTTTAGAAGATAATAAGGATTGTAACACCAATCTTTTGGAGTTTTTATGCAAAATCTACATGACTACAGATAGAAGTATCTAGTAACAGTAATAACATAGTGAGGGTTCAATGCATTTTAGCCATTTAAAGACTCTTTATATATCAGTAAATTGAAATGAAACAAGCCATCATAACATCATCAGAGTGGATGGGTATTTGCCTAAAGCTACCAGACTAAAAATGTCTGTTCAACAGAGAGATCACAGTGAAATTTACTTCTTCCATGGGGAAAAAAAGGGAATAAAATATGGAAACTAATGCGAATCCCATGAGTTGAAAGGCTAGTAGGCTTATGTGTTATGCTGTTGTGTCTAGTGCAGCTGGGGGATCTAAACTTCTGTATTGCTTTCCCCTATTAATAAAACATTTTCAGCACAGCCTCTCTCTATCACTCTCCCGTTGCCCCAGGTCCTTCTTTGAAAAACAACAGTCTAGAAAACTGCCTAGCAAAGCATCTCAACGGGACTTGAGTATTTTGTAATCAAAGGTTCACAAGTTGGCTGCCTTTGGAGTTAATCAGCCTACTGACATGTTTTGTTTGTTTGAAATGGCGTTTAAAATTCTAGCCAAAGTTTAAACACTGAGAGAACTTATATATAGATATGTTTATACATATGTTACATATAGTGTATATATACACACATAAACACACATGTACCCATATATATATCTACACACACACACACACACACACACACGTATACATAAGAAATTTTTAAAAATTGTATCTTCTCTTTAAAAAATTCCCACATGGCAAGAATTAGGTGCATATGTTCCCTTTAGTTTGCTGCAATTTTTACCATTCCCTACTGTTACCCAAATGAGGCCAGGATTGGCTACCATTTATTATTATGCTTGGATCATTATGTTTTTTATAGTAAAAACATAGTCATCTAAATCCACAATTAAAAAAATATTTCCCCTTTTCTATTTATATAAGCTGAATTTTATAAGCATTTATGTTTGCTTTCCAATCTACCCATTACTATTTATTTGGCAATTCTTGAGAAGTAATAAGTTTTGTTTTGTGATGGAATATGGCCCTGAAAAGAAAGTGAATTACTAGTGCTGATTATGGTAATGAAAATAATTAAGAAAAACTTCAAAATGATGGCTCTTGGCCGAAATTATACAGAAATTTAGAATGAAATATTTCGTTAAGGTTTGAAAAGATTATAGTTTTAAATTACAGTTTATTGCATTATAGGAGAGAAATTCAATGATCTAGTCAGGTTTGCAAATTTAAAGATTCTTTAAGTTCTTAGTACATGCCCCTAAACTTGTTTAAATGTCTTAAGTTGCAGGTTCTACTTCTTTTACCTGGATTTTAAAGTTCAATGTTTTACCACATTCAAAACAAAATTTATCCATAGTCATTGAGGTTGTATGATCTGCTATATTGTATTGTGTCTGGGAAAACATTCCTCAGTATAAAATCATGATATCAAAGTCATTCCTTTTATCTACCCAGGCCTATTGTTACATTATGTTCCTTCTCTGGTTGCCTGCTCAAAGCACTTTATCAATTCATCAAAGGGAATGAAATAAGCCATAAAGCATGGGGCTGTCTTAGAACAAAGACATGACCTATTTTTTCCAATGGGAAATGACCTGTGAAAATACTTCTCAAAGTAAGGAAGCTATAATTTTCCTCAAACCTCTCAATTCTTAAAAATGACATCATCAATCAACATCTCTCTTTTCTAAACTGTGATTGAAATATACTGTAGAAACTATTTTATGTCACATTATCAGCAAAGATTATTGAAAGAACTGTGCATTTTAGCTTCCATAATTATGTCTATTTAATTCCCTAGAATAAAGTCCCAAATCCATACTGCAGCTTATCAGATCCTTTATGCTGTGTTGTCTTCTAATTTCCCCACACGAGTCATTCTCTCCAACAATGTTGCTCATATCAGCACAATTACCACTGCCATGTCCACACACACAGCACCCCCTCCCTCAACACACATAAATACACTCCCCCCAAAAAAAACATAAAACAAAACAACACACAAAAAAATCATCTCACCTGTTCTCAGGTTTTAGGTAGAAGTTATCCTTTTTAACATTTTAGAAGTACCCCAATACAAAAGATACTTCTTCCCATTTATAGAAATTCTTTGGCAGTATTAGAGACCCTTCACTGTAAGTAATTGACTTTGACTATCCTAATTCTTAAAGGGAATTAATGGCTGCAATAATTTTGTTGACGAGACTGTCTGTGTGCATTCTTCTTGGTATCTTCTGTGTTCTCTGCAAGTGGCCTGCATGGCTTCCTAGGTTTCTAGCTTGCTACGAAAATGGGAAGGATTTTAAAGCTTATTTGGTGGAAACTGTATCTTGTGCTGTAGAATCCAAACTTAAATCTTGCATTTGTCTGCCATCCTGACATTTCTTGTGAAACATCCCAAACACCCTTTGAGGAAGAGTACTTGGAATCACTTAGCTTCATCAGTTCATGCCTAGTGTCCAGTCCTATCTACATAATTTGCCAAGTCTAGTGCAAAATGAAAATGTGAGACCCCTGTTCAAAGAGCAGGAAAAAAGCAGATCTAAAAGGACAAAAATATAAAGTTCTACCTTAAGAATATGTTAATGCTTATAAGACATTATAAGGGTAAAAGTGATATGTGAGTAAAAACACAAACTTACAAATTGCATAAACATTTTTGTGTTATATTTCTATATAACAAAAATTAATATTTTATTAGTATGATATATTGATTGTAGAAATCTTTGGCTTGATTTGCTGAAAATTTATTTTTTAGGTCATTAAAAAATCATACTTTTAGCAACTTCATTTTCAATTGATATAATGGAAAATAATGTCTGGCACTCTTGGCAAATGCAATATCACAAATAATTTGATAATTTTTTTATTTTGAGAAATGTCTTTTTCAGATGCTACTGCTACTACTGATACTTTTATAGAGTATTACAAATTGGGGTAAAATTCAGATTATTTCAAAATATAAATTTTAATACATCTAGAGCTAATGATTCCGTGGAACAATTTTTTAGAAAGATTTAATTCTTCAAAAAATAAGTTTTATGTAAGTCTGTGTTTAGTTGCAAATGTAAATGTTACAATGGCATTTTAATATTTCCTCTGACATTTCTTGTAACTTGTGGTGTTTTTGCAAGACATTGAGGCTAGGCATAGTGGTTCACACCTTTAGTCCCAGCACTTTGGGAGGCCAAGGTGAGAGGATTGCTTGAGCCCAAGAGTTTGAAGCCAGCCTGGGTAACATAGTGAGGTCCCATTTCTACAATTTTTTTTAATTAGCTGGGTGTGGTGGCATGTGCCTGTGGTCCTAGCTACTTGGGAGGCTGAGGCAGGAGGATTGCTTGAGCCTGGAAGGCTGAGGCTATGATGAGCTATGATCATACCACTGCACTCCAGCCTGGGCAACAAAAGCAAGATTCAGAAGGAAGAAAGGAAGGAAGGGAGGAAGGAGGGAAGGAGGGAAGGAAGGGAAGAAAGGAAAAAGGAAAGGAAAGGAAAGGAGGGAGGGAGGGAGGGAGGGAGGAAGGAAGGAAGGGAGAGAGAGGAAGAGGGAAAAAAAGAGAGAGAAAAAAATAAATTGAAAGTTTCTTCATGATTTGTGTATAGTACAAAATGTTTATTTCTATATTCTATCACTGTTATCTTCAATTATAAAAAATTGTAAAAGTTGTTTTCCTCTTGATTGGTTCGTCCATAGTTTTATATGAAAATAGTATTGTTTTCCAATGACTATGACTATCTTTAAATTCATTTCTATTTCTAAGCCTATGGTCACAGTATTTACTTTGCAATGTTTCAGCAGGTTTTAAAACCAGAGATTCTAAAAACTGAAAAATTCTAGTAACCCCATGATATATTTTTGGGACTATCCAGGTATACACTTTTATTTCATAATAATTTACTGACCACATTTATAGCCTGAGTGCCAGCAGTTCCTGTCCCAATGCTCAAGCCTCAAAGATACTACAGAGACAGGACTGGCTGAGAGAAATGACTGGCAAGTTGGCTTCCCACCTGATTCCCCCAACTATCACCAGGCAGAGCCCTCCTCTTTTCTGGGTCCTGGAGTGCTTTCACCACTGCAGATGCATCTGCTCCTGATGCATTCATAGACATCTCCAATGTGAACACAGGTACCAGATTCAGCTGACCACTTGGGCTCTCATCGTGTCCTGACTGCCCCAGGGCATGCACACACCAGGGAGCCTGACCAACTGCCCTGTACAAGCTGGCCTAAGCCCTCCTGTGTACATACTGCAACTCAGTGTAATCCTTCTATTATTTTACTGGCTCCAGGATCCCCTAGGACTTCCCCTATAAAACAAAAGTTTAAAGAATTAAAAAGTTATAAAAAATGTTAAGATGGTGACAGTAGAGCACTAAGCCAGACACAGGGCTCCTTCTGAGAGTTGGGCCCAGTAGGCCTGCATAGGTCCATGCCCTTGAAGCTAGGCCTGTTAGTATCCTGAGTTACCCATCATTCCTTGTGCCTTCATCCAACACCAGTTCCCAAACCATGCTCTGCATGATATGGTTCAGATCTGTGTCCATGCCCAACTCTCATGTCAAATTGTAAGCTCCAGTGTTGGAGGTGGGACCTGGTGGGAGGTGACTGGATCATGAAGATCCAGTGGAGTTCTCATGAATGTGTTAGCACCATCCTCCATTAGTATGGGTAGTGGTACTGTAGACTGAGTGAGTTGTCATGAGATCTGGTTGCTTAAAAGTGTGTGGTGCCTCCCCCATCTCTCTTCCTCCTGCTCCTGGCTATGTGAGGTGCCTGCTTCCCCTTTGCCTTCCACCATAATTGTAAGTTTCTTGAGGCTTCCCAAGAAACAGAAGCCACTATGCTTCCTTTACAGCCTGCAGAATCGTGAGTAAATTAAACCTCTTTTCTTATAAAGTACCCAGTCTCAGATATTTCTTTATAGCAGTGTGAGAACAGACTAATACACTGCAGAACAGGTGTTCTATGAAAATGAGTGGGAAATACTACATTCTACATTCCCCTCTGGGGAACTGAGTGTCTATTAGCAAATTATAGGATCTGGGAAGTTCTGAATTAAACACACGTAATTTCATGTAACCAGAATCCCAGTTACATCAAGCACCTCTGAATATCTTGGGGAAATGTAGTCTATAGAAAATACTTTGGATAATACTGTGCTAAGCTGTGGCCCAGACTCAATTCAAAATCTCCACAGGCTTTTTTTTGGCCTCTAACTCAGAGTAGGCATTCTATTTGAATTTCTATCTTCATAAGGATGTAAGTAAACTTAGTCGATCAAGACTTAATATAACATATAAAAGTATAAGAAAATACATTTTGGCAATAACATAATTTTAATTCTTGAAAATTATGTTTTGCTTTAAAAATTATATACTAGTTACTGCCCCTCTAGAGTAAAAGTGATATAATTACCAGGTTATTTGTCCCTATAGAAAGAGTCATTTTTCATCTGACACAAAGTGTTTTTCTGTTAAGCATAGTTATATAAAACAATTAAAATAAATTCATAAGTAATGGGCCCATTGAACCTATTCATGAGGATGATAAAACATTCAAGCCCACAATTTCATCAAAAAAATTAAAAAATCTAAATCAGATTATATTACAGCCAATTATAATCTTCAATGGCTTCTTAATTCTCTGAGAAGAAAGTCCAAACTTCTTACGATGGCCTCCAAAGCCCTGCATATTTTAAAACCCCTACCTTCTCCATCTGATTTTCTACCACCCCTCTCCTCATTTACCATATGTCAGTGTATTAGACTGTTCTTACATGGCTACAAGGTAATACCTGTGATTGAGTAATTTATAAGGAAAAGAGATTTGATCAGCTCACTGTTATGCAGGTTTTACAGGAAGCATGGTGTGGGCACCTGCTCAGCTTCTAGGGAAGCCTCAGGAAGCTTACAATCATGGCAGAAGGCAAAGGAGGAACAGGAATGTCACACAGTGAAAGCAGGAAGAAGAGAGATAGGAGGGAGGAAATCCTACACATTTCTAAATGACCAGATCTTGTAAGAAGTCACTCACTATCACAAAGTTAGCACCAAGACGTGAGGCATACGCCCCATGATCCAACTCCCACCAGCCAGAGGCAGACCTCCAGCATTGGGGATTATAATTCAACGTGAGACTCAGGCAGGGACAAGTATCCACACTATATCAATCAGCCACGCTGGCTTTTATATATTCATTCCAGAGTATTTATTGAGTACCTATAATTGGTCATAAACTTTTCCAGGTACTAGAAAATACGCAAAAGAAAGAAGGATCATGCCCTCCATAAAGCAAACAAATATGGAATATATAATACAGTGGCAGGTGGAACTAAGTGTGGAGACAGAGAGAGAAGTCAGAAAACTCTTGCCTTGGGTCAAGTGAGGCACACTGGTGACTTATACCAAGGCAGCTGTGGTGCAGCTGTTGAAAATGAGCTGGATTCAGGATATTTTAAGTGGCACAGCCAGTAGAATTTGCTGAGGGACTAAATATGGATATGAGAGAAAAAAAAAGTCAAGGTTTAAAGGTTTTTTTGGGCTGAGCAACCACATACATGGTGATGCTGAGATGGCAAATATTAGAGAAGGAGCAGGCTTTTGGAGCAGAATCAAGAGCTCTATTTTGTACTTGGTGAGTTTGAGCCATCAGATATCCAGAAGATGTCAGATTGACAACTAGATGGATGACAATGGGTTTCACGAGGAGGCAGGAAACTGGACTCAGAAATTTAAAAGCAATCTGTTTCCTTTTAGCCCCTCAAACGCACCACTCGCTGCCCCTAGTCCTTCGCACAGGCTGTTCTCTCTATCTGAACCTCTTCCCCGTGTCTCTCCTTTCATTTCTTCCATTAATCTTTCAGGATTTTTGCTTAAATGTCACTTTCCCCTGGCAGCCTAGATTTCCCAGACCACATTAGACCTCTTTGTTATAGAATCTCCTAATAACTTTCCATCTCAGTATAGATCACCATTGGTATCAAATAAGATTTTTCTGATTAATATTTGTTTAGCCTGTGACAACAGCATTAGAGCAATAATATCTATCTTATTCACTTTTAATTACTAGCACCTATAGCAGTGTCTATAGGTAGCAAACAATAAATATTTGTGGAATGAAAGAATAAGTGAATGAATAAGTTCGAGTTAGACCTTTGTTGCCACTTCATTGCCCCTCCACCCTCTCTTGTTTTCCCAGCATGTGAAGATATATGTGCTGACTGTTAGCTGCACCTGAAGGTTACTCTCAAATACATATTTTTAAATCCTGCGAAGATGTTACTAACTGGGAATACAGAAGCCAAATGTCCAGAATTGCTTTTATGTCCAGAATTGCATTTAGGGTCCAATTTTTTTTATAAATGACTGATAGAATTTTTGAGAAAACAAAAGTATTCATTGATGCCAAGAAATAAACAGAGAGACAGATTAGTGTGTCTTTTTACCATAAAAGTAAATTACTAAATTGAACCAACAACCATATAAAAGTCTTCTCACAAATTGAGTATAAATCTGTGTTTTTCTGCTTTGTTGCAATACATTAGTTAGAAAGTTCACAGGCCTCTCTATCAAGTAATGTTTAATTTACTACCTTGCCTTAGCTCATGCTGGGGACAAGGGTTCAGCCGGAGAACTAAGGCATTTGAAAGGTAACTGGCTCTTTACAAATCGGTAATCAGATATACCTTTTTTCTAGCATCAAATGAGGAATGAGTCCAGAAAAAAACAACCTGCCCTTTTCTTTTATCTAAATTAGTCTCTTATTTCCTCAATTTATATATATATACATATATATATATGTATATATTTATATTTTTTAATTGCACTTTAGGCTCTGGGGTACATGTGGAAAACATGCAGGATTGTTGCATAGGTACATACATGGCAATGTGGTTTGCCGCCTCCATCCTCCCGTCACCTATATCTGGCATTTCTCTCCCTGTTATCCCTCCCCAACTTCCATAGCCCCGGTTGTCCTTCCCCTATTACCCCTCAACAGACCCCAGTGTGTGATGCTCCCCTCCCTGTGTCCATGAGTTCTTATTTTTCAACACCTGCCTATGAGTGAGAACATTCAGTGTTTGATTTTCTGTTCTTGTGTCGGTTTGCTGAGAATGATGGTTTCCAGATTCATCCATGACCATACAAAGGACACAAACTCATGGTTTTTTATGACTGCATAGTATTCCATGGTGTATATGTGCCACATTTTCCCTGTCCAGTCTATCATCAATGGGCATTTGGGTTGGTTCCAAGTCTTTGCTATTGTAAACAGTGCTGCAATCAGCATTCGCGTGCATGTGTCCTTAAAATAGAACAATTTATAATCCTTTGGATATGTACCAAGTAACGAGATTACTGGGTCAAATTGAATTTCTATTTCTAGGTCCTTGAGGAAGCACCACACTGTCTTCCACAATGGTTGAACTAATTTACACTCCCACCAACAGTGTAAAATGTCCCTATTTCTCCACATCCTCTCCAGCATCTGTTGTCTCCAGATTTTTTAATGCTTGCCATTCTAAATGGCGTGAGATGGTATCTCAATGTAGTTTTGATTTGCATTTCTGTAATGACCAGTGATGAGGAGCATTTTTTCATGCTTGTTGGCCTCATAAATGTCTTCTTTTGCAAAGTGCCTGTTCATATCCTTCACTCACTTTTGAGTGGGTTTGTTTCTTCTTTTCTTGTAAATCTGTTTTAGTTCTTTGTAGATTCTGGATATTAGCCCTTTGTCAGATGGGTAGATTGCAAAAATTTTTTGCCATTCTGTTGGTTGCTGGTTCACTCTAATGATTCTTTTGCTGTACAGAAGCTCTGGAGTTTAATTAGATCCCATTGGCCTATTTTGACTTTTGTTGCCAATGCTTTTGGTGTTTTAGTCATGAAGTCCTTGCTTATGCCTATGTCCTGAATGGTTTTGCCTAGGTTTTCTTCTAGGGTTTTTATTGTGTTAGGTCTTATGTTTAAGTCTTTAATCCATCTGGAGTTAATTTTAGTGTAAGGTGTCAGGAAGGGGTCCGGTTTCTGCTTTCTGCACGTGGCTAGCCAGTTTTCCCAACACAATGTATTAAACAGGGAATCACTTCTCCATTGCTTGTTTGTGTCAGGTTTGTCAAAGATCACATGGTTGTAAATGTGTGGCATTGCCTCTGAGTCCTCTGTTCTGTTCCATTGGTCTATATCTCTGTTTTGGTACCAGTACCATGCTGTTTTGATTACTGCAGCCTTGTAGTATAGTTTGAAGTCAGGTAGCGTGATGTCTCCAGCTTTGTTCTTTTTGCTTAGAATTGTCTTCACTATACAGGCTCTGTTTTGGTTCCATATGAAATTTAAGGTGTTTTTTTCCAGTTCTGTGAAGAGGGTCGTAGGTAGCTTGATGGGAATAGCATTGCATCTATAAATTACTTTGGGCAGTATGGCCATTTTCACGATATTGATTCTTCCTAACCATGAGCATGGAATGTTTCTCCATCTGTTTGTGTCCTCTCTTATTTTGTTGAGCAGTGCTTTGTAGTTCTCCTTGAAGAGGTCTTTTACATCCTTTTTTAGTTGTGTTCCTAGGTATTTGATTCTCTTTGTAGCAATTCTGAATGGCAGTTCATTCTTGATTTGGCTCTCTTTAAGTCTGTTATTGGTGTTTAGGAATGCTTGTGATTTCTGCATATTGATTTTGTATCCTGAGACCTTGCTGAAGTCACTTATCAGTTTCAGGAGATTTTGGGCTGAGATGATGGAGCTTCTAAATATACAATCATGTTGTCTGCAAATAGAAACAATTTGATTTCCTCCTTTTGTAACTGAATGCCCTTTATTTCTTTTTCTTGCCTGATTGCTCTGGCTAGAACTTCCAGTACTATATTGAATAGGAGTGGTGAGAAAGGGCATCCTTGTCTAGTGCCAGATTTCAAAGGGAATGCTTCTGTTTTTGCCCATTCAGTATGATATTGGCTGTGGATTTGTCATAAATAGCTCTTATTATTTTGAGATATATTCCGTTGATACCTAGTTTATAGGGAGTTTTTAGCATAGAGGGCTGCTGAATTTTATTGAAGGCCTTCTCTGCATCTATTGAGATAATCATGTGGTTTTTGTCTTTGGTTCTGTTTATGTGGTGGATTATGTTTACAGAGTCACATATGTTGAACCAGCCTTGCATCTCTGGGATGAAACCTACTTAATCATGATGGATGAGCTTTTGATGTGCTCTTGCAATTGGTTTGCCAGTATTTTATTGAAGATTTTTGCATCAATGTTCATCGTGGATACTGGCCTGAAGTTTTCTTTTTTTGTTGAGTCTCTGCCAGGTTTTGGTATCAGGATGATGCTGGCCTCATAAGATGATTTGTGGAGGATTCCTTTTTTTTTTGGATATTTTGGAATCATTTCAGAAGGAGTGGTATCAACTCCTCTTTGTATGTCTGGTAAAATTCGGTTGTGAACCCATCTGGACCTGGGCTTTTTTTGGTTGGTAGGCTATTAATTGCTGCCTCAACTTCAGCCCTTGTTATTGGTCTATTCAGGGTTTAGACTTCTTCCTGGTTTAGGCTTGGGAGGGTGCAAATGTCCAGGAATTTATCCATTTCTTCCAGGTTTACTGGTTTGTGTGCATAGAGTTTTTTGTAGTAATCTCTGATGGTAGTTTGTATTTGTAGAATCAGTGGTGATATCCACTTTATCTTTTTTTATTGCATCTATTTGATTCTTCTCTCATTTCTTTTTTATTAATCTGTCTAGTGGTCTGTCTATCTTGTTGATCTTTTCAAAAAACGAGCTTCTGGATTTATTGATTTTGTGAAGGGTTTTTTATGTCTCTATTTCCTTCAGTTCTGCTCTGATCTTAGTTATTTCTTGTCTTCTGCTAGGTTTTGAATTTTTTTGATCTTGCTTCTTTAGCTTTTCAATTTTGATGATAGGGTGTCGATTTTAGATCTTTCCTTCCTGCTCATGTGGCCATTTATTGTTATAAATTTTCCTCTAGACACTGCTTTAAATGTGTCCCAGAGATTCAGGTACTTTATTTCTTCATTCTCGTTGGTTTCAAAGAACATCTTTATTCTTGCCTTCATTTCATTGTTTATCCAGTCAACATTCAAGAAACAGTTGTTGAGTTTCCATGAAGTTGTGTGGTTCTGAGTTAGTTTCTTAATTTAATCCTGAGTTCTAATTTGACTGCACTGTGGTCTGAGAGACTGTTTGTCATGATTTCCATTCCTTTGCATTTGCTGAGGAGTGATTTACTTCCAATTATGTGGTCAATTTTAGAGTAGGTGTGATGTGGTGCTGAGAAGAATGTATATTCTGTGGATTTGGGGTGGAGAGTTCTGTATATGTTTGTTAGGTTTGCTTGGTCCGGATCTGAGTTCAAGTCTTGGATATGCTTGTTAATTTTCTGTCTCGTTCATTTGTCTAATATTAACAGTGGAGTGTTAGAGTCTCCCACTGTTATTGTGTGGGAGTCTAAGTCTCTTTGTACGTTGTTAAGAACTTGCTCTGTGTATCTGGGTGCTCCTGTATTGGGTGGGTATGTATTTACAATCATCAGCTCTTATTGCATTGATCCTTTTACCATTATGTAATGTCCTTCTTTGTCTCTTTTGATCTTTGTTGGTTTAAAGTCTATTTTATCAGAGACTAGGATTGCAACTCCTGCTTTTTTTTGCTCTCCATTTGCTTGGTAGATCTTCCTCCATTCCTTTATTTTGAGCCTATGTGTGTCCTTGCATGTGATTTGGGTTTCCTGGATACAGCACACCAATGGGTTTGACTTTTTATCCAATTTGCCAGTCTGTGTCTTTTGATTGGGGCATTTAGCCTATTTACATTTAAGGTTAATATTGTTATGTGTGAATTTGATCCTGCCATTTTGATGTTAGCTGGTTGTTTTGCCCATTAGTTGACACAGTTTCTTCATTGTGTTGATGGTCTTTACCATTTGGTATGTTTTTGGAGTGGCTGGTACTGGTTGTTCCTTTCTATGTTTAGTGCTTCTTTCAGGACCTCTTGTAAGGCAGGCCTGGTCATGACGAAATCTCTCAGCAATTGCTTGTTCGTAAAGGATTTTATTTCTCCTTCGCTTATGAACATTCGTTTGGCTGGATGTGAAATTCTAGGTTGAAAGTTCTTTTCTTTAAGGATGTTGAATACTGGCCCCCACTCTCTTCTGGGTTGTAGGGTTTCTGTGAAGAGATCCGCTGTGAGTCTGATGGGTTTCCCTTTGTGGGTAACCTGACCTTTCTCTCTGGCTGCCCTTCGCATTTTTTTTCTTTCATTTCGACCCTGGTGAATCTGATGATTATGTGCCTTGCGGTTGCTCTTCTTGAGGAGTATCTTCATTGTGTTCTCTGTATTTCCTGGACTTGAATGGTGGCCTGCCTTGCTAGATTGGGGAAGTTCTCCTGGAAAATATCCTGAAGAGTGTTTTCCAGCTTGGATTCATTCTCTCCATCACATTCAGGTATACCTATCAAACATAGATTATATCTTTTCACATAATCCCATATTTCTTGGAGGTTTTGTTCATTTCTTTTCAGTCTTTTTTCTCTAATCTTGCCTTCTCATTTTATTTCATTGAGTTGATCTTCAATCTCTGATATCCTTTCTTCTGCTTGGTCAGTTCAGCTATTGAAACTTGTGAACACTTTGCAAAGTTCTCGTGTGGTGTTTTTCAGCTCCATCAATTCATTTATATTCTTCTCCAAGCTGTTTATTCTCACTAGCATTTCATCAAACCTTTTTTCAAGGTTCTTAGTTTCTTTGCATTAGGTTAGAACATGTTCTTTTAGCTCTGAGAACTTTGTTATTACCCACATTCTGAAGCCTGTTTCTGTCAATTTATCAGACTCATTCTCCATCTAGCTTTGTTCCCTTGCTGGTGAGGAGTTGTGATCCCTTGGTTGAGGAGAGGCGCTCTTGTTTTGGGTGTTTTCATCCATTTTGCACTGGTTTCTTCCCATATTTGTGGATTTATCTACTTGTGGTCTTTGTAGTTGGTGACTTTCAGATGGGGTCTCTGAGTGGACATCCTTTTTGTTGATGATGAAGTTATTTCTTTCTGTTTTTTAGTTTTCCTTCTAACAATCAGGCCCCTCCGCTGTAGGACTGCTGGAGGTCCACTCCAGACCCTGCTTGCCTGGGGATCACCTGCAGCAGCTGCAGAACAGTAAAGGTTGCTGCCAGTTTCTTCTTCTGTTATCTTTGACCCAGAAGCATACCTGCCAGATGTTAGCCTGAGCTCTCCTTTATGAGGTGACTCTTTCAATATACCTGGGTTGAGGAACCGCTTGAAGAGACAGTCTGACCCTTATGGGAGCTCAAGTGCTGAACTCTGAGCTCCGTTGTTCTGTTCAGAGCTGCTGGGCATGTATGTTTAAGTCTGCTACAGCAGAACTCATAACCACCTTTTTTCCCAGGTCCTCTGTCCTGGGAAGGTGGGACTTTATTTATAAGTTCCTGATGTGCTGCTGCCTTTTTTCAGAGCTTCCCTGCCCAGCAATGAGGTAGCCTAGTCACAGTCTGCCAGCAGAGGTGGTGCTGAGCTGCCGCAGGCTCTGCCCAGCTGCTGTATGAACTTCCTTGTAGTTTTCTTTATAGAGGTATAGTTAGAACTGCCTCAGTAAAGTTGGTCTGCCTCAGTAATGGCAGTCTGCCTCAGTAATGGTGGACTGCCTCGGTAATGGCAGATTGCCTTGGTCTATTTCCTTAAAATTTTAAACAAAGTTCTGGATAAATTTTAAAGTAGCTTACAAAACCATAGGGCACAGTAAAATTTGTATAGATCTTCTTCAGTTTTTGTTTTAAAATAATAAAAATAATAAAAAGTTAAAGTTAAAGTATGTTCCACAGGAACATACTACCAACATTTACTCTTGGACAAGACATAGCCACAAGGAATTAATTTGATAGTCCCCAACTTATTGTTTTTTTTGTTTGTTTTTTAAATTTAGGAGTAATATTGTTCTAAGATACAATAGGTCATGCACCTAAAGTCACTGAAAGATAGAACATTTAGGATGAGGTTGTTGTTGCCAAATGACCTGCTTTCAAGTATTAATAATGTTATGTTGCATCCAAGTGAATGGGAACATCAGTGAAGTTTCTACTCACATACTAGAGAGCTGGGAAACCCTAATTGAATGGTTTCAAATTTAGCTTTTTTCTAGTAATCCTGAATCTGAAAATTAGATAGTTTATTTATTGTTTACATTGCCTTCATTAGTTGACAGACATTAATGAACAAATTAAAGCCAGACTGAAGCTCTATGAGTCCAGAGTTCACAAATGCCATGCACACTGTTGTATTTCTAAGGCCCAGCACAGTGCCAGGTGCTCAGTGCATGCTCAATGAATAGTAGTTATTCACGCAAAGAAAATCTGGGGAAAATATAAATGATGGTTGGGGGCAATTATAAAACCATATGCTTTTAAACAAATTAACCAGTTAACTTGCATTCGAATCTCAAAATGTGTTTATTTTGGATGAGATTTTAAAAAGTTACTGCATCACTCTGAGCTTCTAGGAGTGATACCCAAGCTCTCTTTCAAATCTAAAAATCTATTATATTAGGTACCACTTTCTGCAAATTTCTCACTGTATTTTATGGGACCAAAATGTTAAAAAAGCAATGCAGGTTTATTGTGTCAAGTTAAAAAAAATTAGTGATCTCCCTCTTCTCTTCTTCTTGCCTTACCTCTAAAGTGACAATGTTAATGTTTGGGTGTAAATCCTTCCATATATACCTGTATTTACACCTGTATGTTCTTCTTCCCTAGATCACTGCCTCCCAGGCCCAAATGTGGAACATGCACACATCTTACCACCTTTCTCCTTCTGCTTAATTCCTACTCTTCTTTCACACATAACCTCAACTATCAATACCTCTACAAATCCCAACACCTCCCCAAATTCGCCATTGTAATGGGAACAATAAAGTCTGTTCAGCAGACTCTATTGTCTCATTCTAGTGTGGTGTTATGAAGGTATAGCTAGGAACTACATTGCCCAGCTCCCTGTTGCACTTAGGTGTGCCCATGTGACTAAGCTTTTTTATGTGCAAGTGAAAGAAATGTGGAATTTAAGTTTCCCCTGTCCTCATCTCCATGTCTCAAAGCTATTCATCCTTTGGGGAGTCACATTTATTCTTTCATAAATTTCCACCAACTTTTTGGGATATCTCCGAAGAACTGTTGCTTTCATGTACCCATTCATGCCCTTTTGTTCTGATAACCCTGATTTTCACTTGGAAAAATGCCTATTCCTCACTCTGAGTCCTGTGATTTGGGTGGACCTGACTCTACCCTTTACATTCCAGAGAAGTGGCACATGACCTAAGTTTCATGATCAGTCTGCTTCATTTGTCTGGCAACAACAATAATGCCTAGGCACTTTACCAGAGTTGCTCCCGAAAGAGAAAGCCCCAAGAGTTTTGCTAGAAATTCTTTGGAATAAATATTCTTTTGTTGCTACTCTTACTCTGATGGTATAGTTTAAATATGGAGCTACCAATGGTTATCTTTTCTATAACATGGATAGAGTCTTTCTTGAGATTAGCCCAACTAATAGGAAGGCAGAGTCAGAATAATACAGAAAGACAGGTACCTGGTAGATCCTTTCAGTACCTGATCAGCCTAAATCTAGTGATACTTCTTACTCTGCAGTTGACTGAGGCCAGTAAATTCTCATCTATGTTTTAAGTCTGCTTCAGTAGAGTTTCTCTCAGTTGGTACTAGGAATCCTTAGAGATATATACCCCTTATCAATAAGATCCCAAAGCTCTTTGATTTTATCTTATTGAGCACAGATAGCACATTCTATCTTGTTTTACCCTCTTTCCCAAGGTTTCAAGCTCCATGAGGGTAAGGATGTGTCATCACTATTTATTTTGTGTGTCTCCCAGTACTTTAGCACAGTGCCTAATACTTAATAAATTTTGAAAGACTATATGGACAAAACAGATTCAATGGTAACCAGGGGGCTGACTGAGGAAGGTGAAGACATAGTTCCTTTCCTCAAGGAATTTATAAATTACTATGAATTATTCCCAGATGGAGGTATATTTATTATCCTAATTCATCAGCCCAGCTATGAATTCGAGGAACTGTAAGTTATGTGCTCCTAGTGGATGGTTCTACAAATAGGTCTTCTATAAATGATAGTAACTCCATTCACCCTTAGATGTTTCCATCACTTTATCTTTTGTGGGCTGCCTTGCCTTAGCCTGAATTCTCTTCAAATATCCTTTCAGTCACATGATATTAATTCATCAGCATCAGAGAAAGGCTTTGGGGGAAGTGAGAGTGAAAGAGCAGGGAGGACAGAGACAGAGGAAAGTGAAACCACATGAAACGGGCACAGTACCAAAAACGTTTTTGAATGTTTTTGGCATCACTACATAACAATAGCACATCATTTTCATTAAGTTGAACAAACAAAACCAAGCAGAGATTAAAAGCAGTACAGCTGGGATATAACTCTTCACTCCTATCCCAGACTGGGCAACCTTATGGAGTCTTATGGAGTCACTTCCTTTACCAAGGCAGGAAATATTCTTTCAGCCTGTTCCTGGAAAAACAGCACATGGCACCAAGATACAATCATGAATACACAAGTCTGGGCTGGGTCACTTGTTCTCATGCTGCTCCTTTCCACCATGCTCCTTTCTGATGACTGATGTGATCCTGGCATTATCTCCTCAATCTCTCACCTTTTTAGTCCTTTTGCTGCTGACCTTTATGGCTCACCTCATACCTGCAGATATCTTGCTCCCTTAGGGCTAAGCCACTTTCCTCCTTCTTCTCTTATCAAACTCTTCTTTTATCTGAGCCTTCCAAGGCTGATCTCATTGCAAACCATATTTGAACAACCTGACTAGCTTTTATATTATCTCATGAATCATGACCATCTGAATTTCATTTTCATTTCCTTGGAGAAAAGCCCCCTCTGGTGTGTGTTCCACATAGCCAACATGAAGAGATGGCACTCAATAAATAACACATTGTGATAACAATACCATGAACATACACTGCAGAAATATTTCACAAAGAATGAATGACTGTTTGCCCCTTGGTCCAGGAACTGAACTTTTCTGGCCACCATGGGCTTTGGTCTGAGGGTATGTCACCTGCTGTGTTTCAGTGGCTTTCCCACTGTCAGAAGTAGCATGTAGTTCTCTAGGGTCCCCAGAACTAAAGGATGAACATAATAGCAAAAAAGTTGCAAAGAACCTTAGTCATATTATTTTCTTGGTGAGAATAAGGGCATTTTAAGAATCACAATTTTTGCATTGCCAAATGCCAGAGCTTCCCTACCCCCAGAGATTTTCTCTGGATTAATTCAGCACAAGTCATAGAATCAACTTCATTATAGAAAAGATTTTACCATGATACATTCAAAGTAAAATAAACATGTTCCATCTGATGCAGGATTTTTCCTGACTCCTTCGTTGGGCTTGTGATGGGGATACCTCATTTATTGGCCCATTACACTCAACTCCTTGTAAAAGGGAGCATGTGAGCAAGAGAGTGTGGGGTCCAGCCAGATGCTTTGGGCACCAGCAAAAGCAAACTCCATGCAGGCCCTGTGGCAGCACCCAGGGTGTGGGTGCCTACAACCCTGAAGCCCCAGAAGGTATGTTATAATGCTCTCTTAGCTCTGCTGTTTGTGGACAGTGGTGTGGTATCAGCTCAGTGGGCCCCTTCCCTCCTTGCATGGGGTGGTCAAGAGCAAAGGGCTAGTGTGACAGCCTTTTTTGGGTACCTGCACTCATTAGGTCCTCAGTTCTTGTCCAGCGTCCAAGAAGAATGAGCTCACCCAGACACTTGAAGGATGGTGGAGGTGGAGAATTTTATGGAGAAAATAAAATACTGTATTTTATCAATTTTAAAACTTATTTTTTCACATTTTACCATTTCTGAGATCTGGAAACATCTCACAATCTGATAGCAACTTTTATCTGGTTTTAATTAGCAGCATTTTTTTTTCTTTCTTTGTAATACATAAACAATTGTTTGTAACTGATGACAAATTCCATTCAATGAAATGATACAAAATGTGAGAGACACTAACTACTCTAGCTTTCCAGATCCATTTTTACTATCCATGCTCAGGTGGCAAATTAATAAGATGAGAGGGAGATATTTCAAATTTTTACTAAAATGTTTACTTTCTTTTAGCCTAACTTCTTTTAGTTGTTGACGTAATTCTTTCCAACATGTGCTAAATTTCCACTAATTTAATTTATCCTTGAAATTCCCACATTGCCTCTTCTACATATATAAAAATAACTGCTCCAAAAGAAGATGATCTTTCCTTATCTTTTTACTTTTTATATTAAAATTTTCCATCTCATCTTTTCATTTACATTTTTTTAAATTTCCACCTCACTTTTCCCCATTCATTTTTGTTAGGCAGTGGTTGCTTCCTCCAGCCTTTCCTCAGTATGTCTCTCCTCTTCACAGACAGGCACACAAATCTTACCTGTCTGTGGTTTCAATCCAGTTATATTCATCCCTGCCAATTTTCCTCCCTGCTACCTGTGTTTCCTGAGGTCTGACACCCACTGACCTCACATTGCTGGAGTTCTACTATGCATTCCCTTAGAGTGTCAGGTTTTCCTTTGGGACCCACCTTCAAACATGTCAGCACATGTTGAAGATGCTTTAGCATTTTCCTTCACTTTTAGATCTCATTTTACTTTTGGCAACTGAAATCATGGTTAGGATAACTCTTTTTTTCTTCTCCTAATGTTTCCATGTGGGAACCTCTATGCCCAGGCAGGAAGGCTATTGAGGCAACATGTCTAACCTTCCATCTCTCCCTCCCTCCTCACCAAGGGAGAAGAAATTATTTATCTGACTAGCATATCTAGGAGCAAGAACTAAGCATGTTCAGTTCTGCCTTTCTGTATTTCCTCTAGATGTCCCTGTGGAGGGGCTTTCTTGGCTTTGTTCCTAAGGCAGCCCCCAACCTCTATGCAAGGAAAGGGCTCCCCTTGTGACCCAGTGGTTAGGTATGTCAAGTATTAGGAATCCACATAGGTGCTATTTCAACTGCTTCCGCCAATTCACCTTCACCAGTGTAGCTGATGTTTCAATGCCTATCTGACACCTGAGCTTTATTTTTCTATTGGCTCAGAAACAGTGAGAGTGACAGGAGGCAGTCAAATGCCTGGGCAGGTAGGGGTGGGTCCTTGGTGAAACTTCACCTTCAGGACAAAGGCAATTTAAAGCCTGAAAGCCAAACTGGATTGAGAACCTATCTTCCCATTCGGCTTGTTTTCCTCTGATTGGTCCCCACCCTTCACTTATTTTACACATACCTGCCCTTTCCTAATTGGTTTTCTACATTGTTGTGCCCACCTTTGAGTGGTGTCTTCACTTTAACCTTTTTTGCACATTCACAAACCAATCAGCATGTATTCCCCATTCTGAGTCCATAAAAGGCCCCAGACCCAGCCACAGGGGAACTTTCCTGCCTTTGGGCAAGGGAACCATCCATTGTGTCCCCTCTCTGCTGAGAGCTATTCTGTAACTCAATAAAATTATTCTCCACCCTCCTCACCCTTCAATGTCCAGCATATCCTCATTCTTCTTGGGCACTGTACAAGAGCTCGGGAACTGCTGAATACAGGTACAAGTTTTAACACAGGTAAGCTGCGGTGCATAAGCATGGTGGAGTGAGGCCTGGGTGAAGCATCACTGCCTGGGAATCCTGGCTTGCAAAATGACTCAGAAGAAAAATCTTTCATCAATAGTGCAGATAAAAGAGAGGATTCTTTTTAGTGGTCTCCAAACATCCCCTCCATACTATCAAGAGATATAAGAAAAGAAATGACATATACAGAAGATGGGATTTAAAAAAATCAGAGATGTTTAAAAATTAAATTGTCTACCTGAGGGTATAGTAGGCCCCCATTTCTGGAGACGCCCAACCATAAGGAAGGGAAAGGTAAGGTAAAGTTTATTACATTTCTGCTATAGATTAGAAAAAAAAATTTTGAGACAAAGTCATTCTGTTGCTAGGCTGGAGTGCACTGACATGATCTCGGCTGACCGCAATCCCACCTCCTAGGTTCAAGTGATTCTCCTGCCTCAGCCACCTGAGTAGCTGGAACCATAGGTGCGCACCACCATGCCCAGCTAATTTTTTTTGCATTTTCTTAGTAGAGACAGGGATTTGCCACATTGGCCACACTGGTCTCAAACTCCTGGCCTCAAGTGATCCACCCACCTCAGCCTCTCAAAGTGCTAGGATTATAACAGAAATTTTTGTGTGCATTTTTTCCATTTAATACAACTGCCCTTGGAGTTGGATGGCATTAGACTGCTTTCATGGTTGACATAACTGAGGCTCA
Organism: Aotus nancymaae; assembly: GCF_030222135.1. Taxonomy (NCBI): domain Eukaryota; kingdom Metazoa; phylum Chordata; class Mammalia; order Primates; family Aotidae; genus Aotus; species Aotus nancymaae. Next base: position 29,784,104 of record NW_026988428.1, on the reverse strand, counting down.
CAGACCTTAGTAACTGACTTTAGATACCATAGGTAATAAAGAAAACAAGATTGTATTTGTCAGCTTGGGCTGCCATAACAAAATATCATAGACTGGGTGGCTTAAACACCACCAGTGTATTTTTTTCACAGTTTGGAGGCTAGATGTCTAAAATTAAGACTACAGTCAATTGAGTTTCTGGTGAAGGCTCTCTTCTCTTCTGACTTGCTGTGTCCTCACATGGCATTTCCTCAGTGAGTTCATTGTGTGAAAATGGGGACATGAAGGGGGATGAGACAAGCTGTCTGGTGTCTTTTCTTATGAGGATACTAATCTTATTAAATCAGGGCCCCATTCTGATTTAATAAACTTCACTCAATCTTAAATACTTTCTTAGAGAGCCCATCTCTAAAAACTGCCAACACTGGGCATTAGGTGTTAATATATAAATTTCAGGAAGAGAACACAAACATTCAGTCCATAACAAATATTAAACCCAAGTCTATCAGATTCCAAAACTCATATATATGTGTCCTCTTTATCACACAGTCTCTTATGCTTTAGGCTGATGACTGCTAAGTAGGATAAGACCCAGGGACCTCCAACAAAGCCATTACTTAGCAGATACAGAAGTTCACTCCCTCTCCTAAATCAACTTAAAATTATGTAAAAATTAACTTACATACATAGCAAAACTCAAATTAATAAAAATAAATACACAGGTATCTGAACAAAGAAGGAACCCATAATCTAAGCTGGGAATAGGAACTGAGGCTGTCTCAGGAGGTCCTGAAACTGAATAGAGACTGGGGGGTCCAGAGTTCTAAACCTGTCCAGAAGACAGGATCCAGGCTGTAGGATTCATCCACAGCATGGAGATTGGGAAATCTCTACATGCTATCCCATGGTTGCTGCATAAAGAGAAATTTTCATCAAGAGTTATAAATGGAAACAGAAAAGCTCACCCAAACCAAAAACCAAATGGAATTACAAGCCATACCTTGCAAAAGTACAGAGCCAAACATTCACTATCCATCAATACTACAAGCACTAAACCAAGGACCCAACACGAAAATGTAGTCTGCAAATGTAGTGCATCTAAAAACTGTTCCATAGCGTCACATCCACATTCTGTACCTCCACTGAAGGAGAGCTACACATGAACTTACAGAACACATCATTGCACATGATCATCAGTATGTAAAAGAAATAGAAGAACTTACCACCAAGGAACTAGAGGTTATACAGTACTATGAAACAGGCTTTAAATAAATAAATTTACAAAGGGATAGAACCCATAAAAACACAGAAAGGACAGAAGAGGAAAGAGAAAAAAGAGAAGAAAGAGGAGAAGAGGAAGAAAGAAAAAAGATGATTTGGGAATAAAACAGGTAAAAATTCTAGAAATTATAAAATACAATATGCTAGATGCAAAATTTTAGGATGGAAAAGGAGGAAGGGTGAAATGGTTCAAATAAGCTGAAAGGTTCTTCTAAGTCTGTGTCTCGCTTTTCACTTCATGATAGAAAAATCTCAGGTCCAAACTGTATCTCAGTAAGTGAATTCAAATTTCCTAGTTCCAAGAACCCAAGAAGATGTTTGCATCCAATGGACTGACTATGGAAAATATGTTCATTGGCTGACATGGTACCCACCCGGATTTAATTCAATCTTGCCTCATTCCCTTGATGATCTTCTTTCTCTCCTTGGAAAACCCTTAGAATTTGAAAACTTGTAGTGCCTCTGAATGTGCAGGGCAGCAGCCTAGCATCCTTTGACTCCTTTGTCATAAAAGCTCTGTCGAGCTTTGTAAGAGTGAGTGCAAAATGTCCCCTAGCAAGAATATTTTCCAATATTCAGCTAACAGTGTACAGTAGTCTCGCACTACAAGATGCTGAGCTCAGGGGCTTTCCACATGACTACTTCAAAGAGCTTTTTCCCATTTTTTAAAACTGAATTTGTTAATAAGTAAGCATGATCCCTCTCTTCCCTATTCTCTGAGGATTCTCTTTAATTAATTCTCTCTTTTCATTCAAAGAATTCTACTTGTACATTTTCTCATCCAAATTGTATTTGTTTTGTATTTGCAATTTCAAATGAAAGCAACAAGAAAAGTGAGGCTCCTAGGACAGTACACTGAAAGAACCAGTGGAAAGAAATTCAAAAACTTTGTAGAAATGTCCTTGTGTCTGAAAAGGGAGTAAGCTAAGGGATGATGCAGAGATAACAGAGCAGAATCAAACTATTAACAAGAAAGCCATAGTGGGAGTAAATATAATGGCTCAGAAACTGGGGATAAGGGAATCTCCCACAGCCTGAACAAGCCCATTTGCTAATTATGTCTGTGTCTCCAACCCCTCAGGCGCATATAGAAGTGTGCTTGTAAATTGCTGTTAGTTGCTTTCTGGCAAGAGACTCTGATTTAATTGGAAGCCCCTTCTAGAACAAGTTTTATGTAGCACCTTTTCCCCTTCTTTCTTCTACTTTAGGTATTCTAGACAGATCTGGAAACTTCTGAGGAAAGTCTGAATCTTACTTATTTCTCCCCACTCTGGAACAGATGCTGGCCTAGATTTATATAAATCCAGGATCTATATAAACTCACAAAGATCTAAATGCAATCAGGGAGTCCAGAGCTATCCTAGAGCTTAAAAATGTAGTCGGAGGGCTACATCCCTGAAAATTCTGAAAGACAGATATTACAGATATTTCCTGTTTTTTTTTTTTTTTTTTTTTTTTTTGTGAGACAGCGTTTTACTCTTTTCACCCAGGCTGGATGCAGTGGCATGATCTCGGCTCACTGCACTGTCCGCCTCCTGGGTTCAAGTGATTCTCCTGCCTCAGCCTCCCAAGTATCTGGGATTACAGGTGCCCAATACCACTGACAGCTAATGTTTGTATTTTTAGTAGAGACAGGGTTTCACCACATTGACCAGGCTGGTCTCAAACTCCCGATCCTCAAGTGATCTGCCCACGTTGGTCTCCCAAAGTGCTGAGATTACAGGCATGAGCTCCTACACCAGACCTATGGTATTTTGTAATAAACTAGCTTTCTGGGAAATTTTTATTTTAAAAGCTTTGTATCTTGAAAAAATAAGGATTTCACTGATTGTCTTTAAGCCCAAACATCTGGAGCTTCTCTGGCTAGAGAAATGAATGGGAAAGGTATCATTCACCAACTTATTCATTCAACGCGTTTGTTTCCATGGGAGACAGCATGTAAGAGCATGGATTTCTTTGAAATCTCACAAGCCTGGATCCCAATTTCATATCACCTTGGCAAGTATCATTCCTGAGCTCTGAGACTCAGATTTTACTTGTAGTGATAGCATTATCTCACAACAATCCTTTCCTTTTTATATTATTATCCACTTTTATGATTAGAAAAAAAAAATAAGGTTCAAAAGAAACCACTCAGTGATGGTTTTAGGGAGGAAGCTGGAATTGAGTTCTGTCTTGACTGATGAATAGAATAAAAAGGAAAGACTTCCCAGAACTGCACATTATGAGCCAGAGCCCAAAGATAAAAGCTAAGAAAGTATGTTGGGGCTGTTAGACCACCCTTGCTGGCACAGAGAGCTTGTCTAGAAGAGAAGATCTCAGCATTTAATAAGAATTATTTGGACAGCATAAATTTCATATTTAATAAGTACCCAGTTTTATTGTTGTGTACCTGATCTAAGGAGCATACTTTAAGAAAGAATAATGATAATAACAGGAAATAAGAATGAAACATAGATTATGGAGCTCTTGAATATCAGGCTAAGGAGTTTGGACTTGATCCCAAAGATGAAGTGAAATAAACTGATTTTTTAGCAGGAGAGTGACATGAAGCAGGCATTTATTTTTAAACACGGAAACTCCCGTGTAGTACCTCTGTTCTTCTAGATGATATGGTCTGAAACTTTCTGAGCATGAAGAGAAGAGCTGAACTTAGTATTTTCTCAGACTCATGGTCAAATCTAGCTTCTCTAATTCTCTGGTTACTTTAGAATATGTTTATGAAGTGCCTAAAACCGAATAAAAAATTGTCTAAATAGACTTGATGTTGTGAACACTGGAGACAGGAGACATAATTAGAATGTTACTTTTCAAATAACTACTTCCTCATAATTTTGCAGTTCTTCTTCTTTAGTTTTTTTTAAATTTTTTTTAAAGAAACAGTCTTACTCTGTCGCCCAGTCACCCAGGCTGGAGTGCAATAGCACCATCACAGCACACTGTAACTTTGAACTCCTGGGCTCAAGCGATTCTCGCATGTCAGCTTTCTGGGTAGCTGGGACTACAGGCATGTGCCATAATGCCTTGCTGGATCTGGTTTTGTTTTGTTTTGGTAGAGATGGCGTGTCTCTTGCACAGACTGTTCTCAAACTCCTGGCCTTAATTGACCCTCCCACTTCAGCCTCTTAAAGTGCTGGGATTACAGGCATGAGCCATTGCATCTGGCCCACATTTCTTCTTACTCTTATTTTTTCTAATTTGAGAGGTCTTTATCAAGTACAGACAGTGACGGTCTTTTTGATTCATCTTTTGGATACAGACACTATGTTCAGAGCTTGAAATTCACACCCAAGAAAAGTGTCAGGCGTGATTAAAAGTAACGATAGCTTCTACAAGCTACTCATGAATACCAATCTTATGATTTAAATAATCCCTTTATAAAATGCAATGAAAACTATATATCAGGAAAAAATACTATATGTTTATCGACCAAAGAAAAATAATATGTATTACAATATTGTACCTCTTTGTTCATAAAATTTAAAAGAGACAGTACTTCAATTCTGACAGAAAAGCCTAAAATACATGGCAACTGATTTACTCATATCACATTTAAGTCATTTTAAGCCTAATTAGAGCACATACAGCCCCCACCAATCTCTTCTATATGAGGCTCTTGGTTAATTTGGACCTCACTCCTCATTTCTTGATTTATTTTCTTTCCATAATAAGTCCCAGAACAATGCTGCTGGGTCATGTGCCTTGATGTTAAATTGATGATCACCATAGGTCAAAAGTCCATAGAAGAAAGCAAGCAACATTTGCTGATGAAGTCACATGAGTTGATGAAATCCATAAAACCAGCTGTTCTTCTAGTCAAGTCAACCAAAATTTCCTTAAGAGTGACCCTCCATTTTTTATCCTATGGTATTGCTGGCAGCCCAAGTTTTGTGCTTTGGTGTGTGTTTGTAAAGTTTCCTGTGAGAACTTAAGGAAAATTTTGGAGAAATGAACTTAATAAGGTATTGATTATGTGGGTGAAGTCTGTATGATTTCATTAGGAAATTCTTGACTGAAAGGAAAATCTTTGTTCCTTCATTACTTGTTTTTATGTCCTCTTATTTGCCTGTTATTATCAAGATTAAATATCTTTCTTTTTTTGACCTTCTCACAAACCAGTAAAAACTGCTATGCTGCACAAGAAAGAAAAAGGGACCAAGAGTAAAGCCAGATGCACAAACACTGAGCACACACTCATGAGTTGTCTTTGGTCTTATCTCTACAAAATATACTTTTCTAAATGTTTCAAAGACTGCATAATACCATCCCACACATGCACTGATGTTCAATATTTGAGGATGATGTTTCCATCACAGCTAGGAGAGTTATAGACAGAATCCTCAACAGTAGTTTGCCCAATCCAAAACTGATATAAATTGTACTATTTGTAAAGATATTTTGGAAGAATGCCCAGTGGACTAGTGAGATTTAACTCCACTTAACTCTTAACCTCAACTCTCTTTACCTATGGAATTTAATGTAGTGTTAGTTTGAAAATGGAATTATTATTTTCTTTGAGAAAGAAAAATATTGTGACCCTTAAACTCACCTAATTTTAGAAATATAAAGTTATTCAGCCTACAGTGTGTCTAGAAGAGTCCAGAGATGGATCATATGGAATTTCCTGCCTTTTTTTTCAGAATAATTTAAACTTGTGGATATTTGCACCTGGAAATGCTTTTTCCACTAATCAGCCTGAAAAGACTATGAAATTGGTATTGCCAATTTGCTGGCAGACTCTGAACTGAAGTGGCATTTCACACATAATGTAACAGTCTTTCCTTAATTCAAAACCTCCAAGCAGGGTTGGCAACAGGCCAACACATCTGCTACATATCCCTGTATATATCATCACCAACTAAATAGAGATGCATTTTGAAACTCAAATATTTTAGAATTTTTTTTATTTCTTTAGAGAATTTAAAATCATTTCTTTGTTATTTTATTTCCAGATTGTCAGACTGTAGCCTTTGCACAATTTGATATTTTTAATACTCATAAATAAAATATCTGGATAAAACATCTATATTGGTGTGCTTTGTTTCATGCACCATGAGACACCAGGAATGTTATTGAAAGAATTATTTTTAAAATGCTATATCAGAATGAAAATATCCTTTAAAGTCTAAAGTAAATTGTTTTGATTTTCTTCTCACAACAGATTTTCTTCATGCTATGTGAATTCCAGAAACTATCTTTTCCTTCTTGTGCTCAACAGATTAAATATTTGTGTGTGCCTCTAAAGTCTTGAAGTGGATCTTTTAACAATATGTTTAGATCCCCTCCTTCAAATCAACAGGAAAAAGACAACTAATTAGAAAAATGGGCAAAAGACTTGAACAGACATTTCACAAAAGAGGATTTCCAAATGTCCAATAACCATAAACATAAAAATGTGTTTACATTAGCCATCAGAAGAAAAATGTGAAGTAAAACTATAATGAAATACCAGTTGATACAGTTTGGCTCTGTGTCTCCACCAAATCTCTTCTTGTAGCTCCCATAGTTCCCGTGCGCTGTGGGAGGGATGCAGTGGGAGGTGATTGAATTATGGGGACAGGTCTTGCCCATGCTGTTCTCCTGATAGTGAATGGCTCTCATGAGGTCCGATGGTTTTAAAAACAGGAGTTTCCCTACATAAGTCTCTTTATCTTGCCTGCTGCCATGTAAGGAGTGACTTTCACCCTCCACCTTGATCATGAGGCCTCTCCAGCCACTGTGAGTCCAATAAACTTCTTTTTTTTTTTAAATTGCCTAGTCTCAGGTATGTCTTTATCAGCATGAAAACAGACTAATACACCACTGAACAACTTATCAGTATGGCCAAAATAGACAAGACAGACAATACAAGTATTGCAATCATGTGGAGCAACCTGGACTTTGCTGGTGGGAAAGTAAATAGGTGAAGCCACTTTATAAAACAATCTGGCTGTTTTCTAAAGCTGGATATGTCCATTCCCTAGAACTCAACATCCTGGCTAGTCACGTGCCTAACAAAAATGCTTCCACATGTTCACCAAAATACAGGTAACAAAATGTTCTTAAAAGTACTATTCGTAGTAGTCAAACACTGGAAGTTACCCAACTGTTTTCAATAGTAGAACAAATAAGTTATAAACAACAGAATTCTATTAGCAATGGAATGAACAGTCTTTAGCTACATGCAACGTGGATGAACTTCATAGTGAACACTATGATTTCATTTATATAAAGTACAAAATTTGGCAAAATAGTCTATGATACTGGAAGGCATGACTAAAGTGGAAAACAAGGTGGGTTGTGGGGTTCCAGTGATATACTGCTTCTTGTTCCAGGTGCCGCTTCAACAACCTGTACACCTAGGATTTATTTGTACGTTTTTGTGAGTCTGTTCTTGCATTGTTATAAAGAAATGCCCAAGGCTGGATAATGTATAAGAAAAGAGGTTTAATTAGCATACTGTTCTGCAGGCTATATAGGAAGCATAGTGGCATCTGCTTTGGGGAAGGCTCAACATGCTTACAATCATGGCAGCAGGCCAAGTGGGAGCAGCCACCTCACATGGTGAAAGCAGGAGGAAGGGGTAGGGGGTGAAAGGAGATGCCACAAGAACTCACTATCACAAAGGTAGCACAAAGCCATGAGGAACTGGCTCCTATAACTCAAACACCTCCCACCAGGCTCCTCCTCCAGCACTGGGAATTAGAATTTAACATGCAATTTGGGCAGGGACAAATATTGAAATACCAATTGTATTTCAATAATTTTTGTAAGTGCTCAGACTACTATTCTCATTAAGTCTTGTTCTAGGAATTTAACCATCCACTTAGGAAAATGGGCTTTTGACACAGAATGCACTCCTAACAAGTACACTTTTACAAATCTCTTTTTTCTTGTTGGAACTCTCCACACTCTTCAATGCCTGGTTTAAATTCCTAACTCCTTTGTGAACTTAGGAACTTCTGGACCATGCCAGCCAAATGAGCTGCTCTCCCTTCTCCAAACTCAGGTCTTACTTTCAACCAGTACAATTTGTTCAACCTTAGTAAATTCTATGTAAGCTATCTTCCCAATTAGATGCTAAGCATTTTGAGAGCAGAAAGGACCAAGGTACTTTCTTACTTCTGAGAAACCATTCCCCTTCCCCACCACACCTGGCATCGTGCCTTGTATTAAAAATAAAATATTTATTAGTGCTTAATAAATACACAGATAATTGGTAAATCACAGTGAAGGCCCCTATTAATGTTGGGTGGTTAAGGAGGAGAGCTATAAATGCAATAATAAGGGATGTAAAGAGAGAATTAGAATTGGTCCCACCACTTCTAAAAAGGTGAATGTTTAAATTTAGGAGGACCAAGAGTGTAGTTTATTCATTTTAATTATATAATTTCAGAGAATCCAGCTCTTTCCATAGGCAAAGAAAGGCATGTACTGTGGGAAGACCTTGAGAGGCTCTTGGGAATGTGTAGTGCCGGCATAGAATGCAGCCCACGAGCCCTACCACCCGGTCTGTGGGTGGCAGAGATGAAGGGAGTGGCTTCACATGGAGAGCATTCATCCATGGCAAATGGATTATAGCTTTTCTTTGTAAGCCACTCTAGCCAGATTAATTACTGAAGGATAGTCCTTAAGAAGATTAAAGCTAAATTATCAAGTAAAGCATGTATTCAGGAATTAAAGTCTGGGTGAAGTTATTCACTTACAAACTCTGGACATTACGATTAGGGGAAGCAGAGGCAGGAAACAAGATTGGAATCACAGAGTCCCTTTAACAAGTACATTTCCGAAGAGGAGCTTCAGGGAAACAAGATCAAGTGTTCACCAGCCAGAGCAATTAATACATGGTGGAAGCATCACATCAGGTTCCAACGCAGAAATCAAACTGGGCTTGAGAAGTAGAGATGGAGGAGGAGGAAAGAAGCAGTAGGGAGTCTGGAAAGGGTACAACGTGACGGTGGGTCAGTAGATCCCCAGGCCTTAAACATGAGGATCTTCCTGTTCTGTCTGATCACAGCTCCAGCTCACCTGCTCTGTTTCTTTCAAGCTCCCTACATTTCTTTACAGTCAAGAGCCATCAATTCATGTGTATCACATGAACCCAGCCATTGTGGAAAATCTAAAAGAATAGAGAGAATTTTTTTTTCTAATTTCCTTAGCTAAGGAACATAATCCTCATACCTTCCTATGTTAAAAGAAAGAGCGAATTAATTTCAACATGATTTTGCTCCTGTTTCCTCACTGAACAAACTGATAAACAAAAGAACCTCATGTGGGTTGTTTTTTTCTTTTATGGGTGTTTCTTTGATTAAAGTTCAACTTCTGTTCCACTAAAAATAAACCCAGCTCTCTTTACAATCTTTCTCATTTGCAGTTCTACAAGCAACCCTCAGTGAACTACTTAGTGAATACAGATGGAAAACTGGAAGAGAGTGGGTGTGGGTTTATAAAGTGTCTCCTGGACTTTAACTAGCCTCAGGCTACAATAAAATGTTAATGAAATGCATTACAAAACAGCCAGGGAAATAATACTTAACCATCTAGAACACCACTGATTCATTTAAAAAATTCTCCCCCTGCCCTGTCATTTCACCTGTACAGGAAGAACAGGTCAGACTGAGGCAATCTGGCAGCACTGACTGAAAGTTAAGGTCCAGGCAAACCACAGAGGGCAAAGAACTCCAGAGGAAGCATGGAACATCTTCTGTCTGAGGTCAAATTTGGGGAAGTTATGAGAAACATATGGCACTGAACCCTGTCTTCAAAGCCATGTTCAAATGCCTCCTGAATATTTCTCACTTTCATTTTGAAGATGCTACAGTAGACACACTGCTAAAGATGTGGTGTAGAGGATCTACTCCTTAGTAATCTTAACCAAAATAATGGAAGCCATTTCAGGATTATTCTATTTTTTCCCATACAAATGCATTTCTGTGTTTATTCCCTATCTGCACCACACTGAATGCAATCAAATTTGTCATCTTTTGAGAAAGTTATTTTTGAAATAGTTTTATGTGAAGTCACGAAATGAATTGTTTTTGTAGTGGAGATAAGAAGAGTAAGATGTTCTCTCAAAGGCACCCATACCCTGGTCTGTCACATTCGCGGGCCTTAAATTCCACAGAATTCATACAACAGAGTGACGTTTGTTTTCTAACCACAGGAGAAGAAATTCTAAAAATGAAAACCTGTCCCCAGGGACGCAAAGTACTGGTAAAGCAACATGGCAACATGCATAATGCAAAAAACAGGTCAAATTTGTGATGGATGAACATCAAACGATTTTCTAGCTCTGTTTCAATTTAGATGCTTATTCAAAGCATGTCGAAATGATAGAAACCTCGTGGGTGTACATAATTGAGCTAAAAAGAAATTATTGAACATTGTTCCTCACAGCATTCCTTCTGTCTCTCTCTTTTTCTTTTTCTACCCTTCTATTGTTTTCTTCCTTTCCCCCTCTTTGCTTCTTTGCATAAAATCTGGAATGTAAAAATCAAGAACTCCACAAATATAGAAACAAGCATTGTGAAGTTCATACATATGGTTCTGACGGTTAGACTGACGTGGGATTCCTTTTTTGTTCAGTCCACTTTTCCCACACGATTGTATTAAACCTGCTTCTCTTTGTGCTGCACAGGATGAGATGTTTACATCACAAAAAAATCCCCATTGTCTTCAAAGGATACTTTGTGGATAACAAAAAAATAGAAATGCTACCATCTTGGACACAGGGGTAACTTCTTTTCAAATTTTTCAGAAGTTATTTGTTTTTCCAATACTTCAATAATGTATACAGGGATACATAGTTTCATTCCTGGTGAAACCCTATCTCTACTAAAAATACAAAAAAAATTAGCTGGGCGTGGTGGCGTGTGCCTGTAGTCCCAGCTACTCTAGCAGCTGAGGCAGGAGAATTGCTGGAATCTGGGAGACGGAGGTTGCAGTGAGCCGAGATCGTGCCACTGCACTCCAGCCTGCTGCTTGGCAACAGAGCAAGACTCTGTCTCAAAAAAAAAAAAAAAAAGTAATGTAAAGGGCAAGAAACAGAATCAACAGGCCTCCTCCAGATTCCAGTTTTGCTTGTCAATAAATTTGGAAGAATATTAACCATCAATTCCCTTAAAATAAGAAAAAAGAAATAGTTATATCTGAAGGTACTGAAGAAGGCTGCCATGCCAAGTCTAAATATAGAGAGAAATGAAAAAAAAAAAGAGAGGCTCAAGGATTTGCCCCAGAATCATAGTCACTATGAAGATCTAGACAAAAGCCACAAAAGTTTTGGAGTTCTAATCCGGTGGTCTCACCCAACTCCTGATGTCGATATGCTGAAATGTGTCATACAAAATTCTTACACAGTAACAGTTCACTTACAAAAAACCCTGCTTATTAGCAACAGAATCAGAATCAGAAGGAAGGAAGATAAAGTGAAAACAAAAGACAGTCTCTAAACAATCTAAAACAAGTACCCAAAGTTCATGCACTTTTCTCAAGTTGAACCCCTGAAGCCTTCCCTGAGACCTTTTACTCATATAGAAATTTAACAAGACTAATAATGTTGTTGCCAACCCATAATAAGTTAGAAAAAAGAAAGGGGCTACTTACAAAGACAACAACTTATAGAAGACATTTATTGATACGTGGGACAAAGCCGAGGTTCTATTGATGTGTGGGGCAAAGCTGAGGTTTGGATATGCCTTGTATAAATGTAAGTGATTTTATCACTGGTTTTTAGCAGAATCCCAAGATTTTCACTGTCTAAAAATATATCATGAGAATGAGGCCTCTGCATGTAATTGGAGATGAGATATATGCAGTCGTGTTAGACAAAGCAGAGAGATGTGGCCACAGATTTTAAGTTATATAGGGCCCTTGAATAAAACATTGCCATCATTTTAGAAAGAGGTTCAGAAACAGAACATTCTGTGTTCATAAGAAGCAGTTGTTTTGGGATAGAACATGAGGGATGCACTCACATCCCCCCATTCCATCCCTGAAATATTGTAAATTTAGGAGCCCTAGCAACTGTGCTATAGAAATACCTACTCAATCCAAACAAGAGATGGATTCTAGCCAAAGAGAGAAAGTTAAGAACCTGAGACCCAGAGTCTCATGTACCTGCAAGGAACGTAAAACAGTTATAGTGGAAAGAGCATCCCAAGGAGATTTGAGGTCACAGATGGATGAGCTTCACCACATTGAAGTCGCTAAGGAAAATGCAAGACCACAGAGGAACTGATGCTTCATTACCTCCCTGATCTCATCTCCTACTGGTGTCTCTTAGTCTGGCCTACCTAACTTCCTTGCAATTCTTAAGCAAACAACGCCCTGTCCCTGCAGGGTCTTTACACTGTACAGTTCCTCTGTCCCAGATATCCATGTGGATAACTCCCTCATTTCCTTTAAGTCTCATTTCAGGTATCACGTTGTCAATGAGTATTACTATAACCATTGTATTTCAGATTGCAACCTCCCTCCCCAACATCCCTGATTCCTATTACCCTCCTGTATGTTTTTCATAGCACTTAATACTTTCTAATAGGCAATGCATTTGTGTATTATATTTCTTATTACTTATGACAGTTATATTATTGTCTGCTTCCTCCAGCACTCTAGGAGAGCAGGACTTTTGTCTGTTTGGTTCACTGCTGCAGCCTAAGGCCATAGAAGAATGTGTGGCAAATTGTAGGTGTTCAATAAATATTGATTATTTTGATGGTAAAATCAATCGATAGATCTGTGGAGGAAGCACAAGCAATGAGCATATCCATAGCAGCAACAGACATGATAGACGGTGAGAAGAGCTGCAGCCGAGGGATGACAAGAGCTGCAGACGAGGGGTATGAATAATGTGTAGGACAATCCTCCCTGAAAGGAAAGAACTGAGATCCTGTCCCTTGACAACTGGGGGCTATGGATTCAGCAGACTTAGATACAAATGGTTAGGATGACCTTATTTAAGATCTACTGATTTGTTGGACCCAGGGAATGTTCAGGTTACAGGTGAAAATATCCCTAAGCATATCAAAAATGTCAGAGGTCATTCCCTTCTAAAAATGGACTTTTAAAGAACATGTTCCTGATACTACCTTAAGACATCAAAAAAGATTTATAATTTTCAATATGCTTTGGGAAATCTATGAAATCTCCTAGGACCATTTCCATCAAAAATATTTAAAATATAAAGATAGAAAGGCTAGGATTCCATTATCTGGGAAACTGTCTTCTGTAAAGAAAACCTCAACCCCAGACAATAGAGCAGTGGCAGTGCAGAACCACAGGCTTGCTTCTCTGTCCCAGTCACAACAGGGATGTTGTCTCTTGCTTGGAGGTAATCAGGAGTCTAGGGTCAGAGCTGAGCAGCAGCACAGGAAATGGATCCCATGATTAATCACATTAAGGACAGGGAGATCTAGAACAAAGTTCCTAGAAAAGACGACACACTTAGTCAGCGGACCCAGGAAGCATGAAACAAGGATAAAAGCTCAACTCTAAAATATTGTTTGGAAACTGTAATGCTAAGGACAAAAAGAACTTTACATAAACATTGTATTCTTATAGCTTCCAATGGCCTAAGCTGTAGCGATTTGAGCAACAAAGTAAATAATGATAGAATATGCTAATAAGCCAAAGCACGGAACAATATCTATAAGGTTGTACTAATAAAAGTCATTGATTAAATAAATGAAGACAAATCTTTCTTACTAAAGAAATCTAAATAATAAATGTAGAAGGAATGAGGAAAATAGAAAATCACCATAAGAACTCCACAGTAATAATTGCTACAGGCAAGATCCATGAATGAATTCTAAAATTAGTGACTAAAACTTTTAGGAGAAAAATGATGTGTGAATAGACTCAATATATCTCCCACAAAATAAATATTAAACACTGCCACCATTTTAACACATGTCCACAAATTCTTTGGTACTCCAGAGTTGGAATTTGATTTCTCTCCTCTTGAGTGTGGGCTGAACTTAGTGACTTGCTTCCAAAGAGTATGGAAAGGAAAAAAAAAATAAGAAATCAGGAAAAATTCTATTTAACAAAGTGATAGTCGCCAGTTGACATTAGCAGTGATAAGCCATGTTGCTATCCTGTATCCCCTGATATGAAAAGCGCACTTCATCCCTGCGGTCTTCTTCCCCAAAATACATTACGGTAGTCCAATCATGAGAAAATAGCAAACAAATTCAAATTGAGGGCATTTTGCAGAATACTCTTCAAAAGTGTCAAGGTCACGAAAAGCAAGAAAAGACTGAGGAACTGACACAGACAAGAAGAAACTAAGAAAACATACACACTAAATGCAATGCAGTTTCCCAGGTTGGATCCTGAACAGAAAAAGGACGTTAGTAGAAAAACCGGTGAAATCCAAATAAGGCCCACAGTTTCCTTAATAGGAAACTAAGCCAAGTAAAGCATGTATAGGAACTTTCTCTGCTACTTGAAACTTTTCTGTAAATCTGAAATAATTCAAAAATTATATATATATATATGTATCTATTTACATATAAATTTTATAAAATTTTAGATTATATATAAAAGTTTATTACATATAAAATATGATTAAAATAACTACCAGAATAAAAAATAAAAATAATATATGTAAGAAAAAATACACAGATTCAACTTTAACATAAGACTGAAATTGAGAAAACTCAGATGGTTCTCAGGCTTTTGGCTTCTTGTTGCCAATATCACTGTGTTCAACAAAGACAGGAACAAGTTAAGTGGGTCATTGGCCTACTAAATCCTTATATGTATACAAAGTTGAGAGGAGTCAACATCTAATTGATCTAAAACTAGAATATTCTATTACCCCGTCCATTGCAATTCAGCATTTGTCACTTAAAAGAATGAAAATACAAAAACAAAAAACCCACATGATTTTCTTATCCACTTCTAAAGATTTGGGGAAGCCTAAAAGAGATTATGTAAATCAAAGGACTTGGTAAAATATACAGAAGGTGGTCCCACAGGGCCTTCTGCATCTTCTAAAGAGATGAAATTATGAACTGCATACTTTGGAAAGTTAATGTATTCTAGCAACTGGCATACTGTGGGGTTATAAGACACTTCCCCATAATAAGAATACGTAATTAACATAATATGTAATTAAATATAAACCCTTCTTCCTCCATGGTATCTGAAAACTGAAAGCTTACTATAGTGGACTTTAAGTAGACTAGAAGGATATAGAGTTACAAGTAAATACACTTCATTTCTTGGGATATCATTATCTCAATACACAACTAACAAAATGAAAACACTCTTGACTGCCTCACCTGTAAAATAAAGATATAGGTAATCTCCAAAAGTCATTCCAGTTAAAAAGTTTTTTATGACTATAGTCTTCCAAGAAGAGATAATTCAAGGTAATGTTTTGCATGATTACAGTTGGAGCATTGGGAAATAAATCCAAATACTGTAGATTTCAATGCACGTCACATGAAAAAAAAGTGCACCCTTTATAGTGAATATCCTTCCCACGAACACACCCTGAGGAAAGTCTGGACCCAGTAATCTCTCTAAATGCAAATTGTAGTTTCCTGCCTAGGTTCTTTGTGTCCTATTATTCACGCTGGTCAATCTCTAACCGCCAGTAATCCAACCAACCAATGAACCATAATAAAAGATGGCACTACATTTGTTCCCATCTCAGACATTACAGCTGAGTGCAGTACATTCAAAATTCCTTTCATGTAATTTTCTACATGTGGGTTTATGTTTTCTTTATAGTAAGGCCTCTGAATCAGGTGAAAATAAACTTCATTAATTGTTTTCCGGCATATAAATTTGCCTAATAGTCTTCAAATAGGCAAAATAAAAGAAATCAAGGTTTTTTCCCAAATCTGTCCAATTCATAGGAAAGGAACTTATAAATTTAGTCCAAATAAATCTGCTACATATCAGTCCAGAATAATTACCCAAGCCCAGCTCAAACTCAGTTCAATTGACCATCTAGGGCCAATGCTTTTATCTCTCTAATGTTTACATAAATCTCATAATCATCATTCAGGGTTGGCTTGAGGGCTTCCAAAAGAATAATAATTTTTTAATCTTTTTTTTTTTAAAGGGATGGGGTATTGCTATGTTGCCCAGGCTGAATTTAAACTCCTGGGCTCCAGCAATCCTTTTGCCTTAGTCCCCCAAATAGTCGAGACTACAGGCTTGGATCACCACTCCTAACTTGAAAAATAGCTTTCAAAGGCACAAACAATGTTAAACCCCACCTTTACCAGTCTTAGTGTGCTTAAAAGAACCTTTAGCATATATTACTAAATATTGCCTTTTCTGTGAATTGAGAGTTATTTAATACGTGAAAAAATATTTACATATCCCCTTCTATTTCAGAGGAATGTTGCCCTGAAAACAACCATAGCTACTAACACATTTGGGCATGATATAATTAAAAGTACTTGGTGTGGTGTCACCAATGTGCCAACCCAAAGGAGTGTTTTAATTTATGGAAATCAACAAATTTGAGTAGACATATTCCTAATCTAGGTTACATGTATTCTGGGATTCAAAGTTTTCAGATTTGGGAGAGATAATAAGGCTCATATAAAGAGTACTGAGAGTTATCTCCAGTGAAGTCTGCCGAAGCACCCAATCAAACAAGATTATGACTGCAGTAAAACACATGAATATTTTGTAATCAGTTGGATAAAGTTTATTACTGGCCCCCATCAATTCAGGACAAGTTTTTTCCCTCAAATAAATTCTGAACCAAAAAAGTCACTTTCAAGAGCTTCGTGTATTGTGGAGTTGAGGTTATGGATTGTCAACCTGTAATTGGGTGTAACCAGTCATTGTGTGTGAATCAGTAAGTAAATGAAAGAAGGAAATAATGAAAAAAAATTATTTTATTTTAATGTCCTCCTTTTTAATGAAGAAATCATTTCTCCACTTCAAGTAATTAAATGAATCTTTTGAGAGTTGATCCTAATTGAGACCTCAGCACCTCACCTTCAAAAGGATCCTTGTAAGTAGATCAGCACGTGTATTTGCTTCCAATGTACACTCTGTGGTAATTTATTGCTTCCAAATTCCATCCAGTTTCTTTTATAATGTTCACAGATTCAGAAAACACTTCTGCTCACGTCTGAAATAGCAGCCCACCTGGTTCCGTTTATCCTCCTTTTATATTAAGGACAACGTAACCTAAAACCTTTATCTTCAACCTTTAAACATTTCACACGGGCCCATTTGGGAAATTTATTGTTGTCTTAAAGAGACTTGTCTTTTTCATTCAGTGTATCCCACTACAAAAACCAACCCGGTACCTGCTGGCCATCTGGTCTTTGTATATATCAGGCCAAAATTTCCAGATTTTCTTCTTGGAATTTTCTCTGTAGAGGATGAATCCGATTAGGTGAAAAATAATGCTGGAAGACTTACAAGCCATTATTCTGAGCACAAATGACACTTTCTTTAATAAGTGTTCCCAGTCTAAATAAGCTTTGAACTTCAGATCTGCCTGGGTGCTGGGGTTTGTTTTCAATAATCATAGCCAACATGACGACATCTTTGGCTGAGACTCAGGTTTTTTAATCAGCAAAACTGTAGTGTATGAAACAAATTCAAATGGTCCTTCCTTTTCCATGTCAGAAATTTCTGGGAACCTATCTTAGTGATTCTAGCACAGAGAGTACAAAATTAAATCAGGCTTTATTGTTTCAAAACAGCCAGTATCTACCAGTAATTTGAAATCTAACAGGATGTTGTAACAATAAATAGGGAAAGATTTACTTTTTGAGAATGCATAGGGTCATATGATAGTGATAGCAAACCATGGTGAGCACTCAGGAATCTGAGCAAACCACTTTAACAGCTTATGAATGATTGTCTTTTCTTCTAGGTCAACGTTTCTCAATTCTGCCTGCACGTTAGAATCACCTGAGAACCTTTTATAAAATGCCAGTGCTCCACTACATAGCAGAAATTAAAACAGAAACTCTAGAAATGGGTTTCAGACATGTTTATTTTAAAAGCTCTCTAGATGATTTAAATGTGCAGCCAGGTTTGATAACAACTGCTGCTCTGAGCCGTTCATTTACATATTCAATCATTCAACAAATATATATTGAGTACCAACTATGTCCTTGTCCTTTTCTAGGTACCAAGGATTCAGAATAAGGATTCAGAGCGTCTGGGAAATGGTTATTAAAGTCCACAGGTAATACTGGATGGGGCATAGGGGCCTTGTCATGCAAAACATTGAAGAACTTTTGGTTTTATTCTAAGTGAAATGGAAAGCCATCAAAGCAGAGAAATGACATGATTTAATTTATATTTTAAAAAGAACATTTTGGCTGTTCCTTGGAGAATTAGATCAAGTACAAGGACAGAACAAACTACAAGTTTGGGGAGCAAGACAATGGAATCTGTGGGGAACTTCTTTTATTATTACCCTTGTCTTAGACCAACAAAGTGATAGGCATGTTGTTTTACAAAGTCATCATTCCTCTGGGCCATATTTGGATGAGTTACTCTGGTACCAGCCCACTTAGTGACCGGCTATTGTTTGAAGGAGACTTCATATGACTTCCTCTGCTACTAGAGAGAACTCACTTTCAGAGTTCAGTACATTTCTCAGCTTGATGATGCATGACGTACTGCTTCCCACACTAGGCATTCGCTTAGTAATAGGAGGATAAAAAGAATCTAGGCAATGACTCTTTCCAGCTGAGACACATATGTACCTTGTGAAAATACTAACTCTGCTATAGGCTGCCAAACAGGTGCTCACGTCTCCAAGCAGGGAGAAAGCTATGGTCTCTAACTAAGGTCCTATTTGGGTGATAACTAAAACAAGATCCTACATCTTTATCATAAATTGTAAAGCAAGCCTTTTCCCCGCAGTGTGGATTTATGTGTGAGCCATAGCACAAATAAAACAAGCCATGATTGATGAACTAAAGAACTCAATATGTGTTGTGTTGTAACCAGACCACAACTGAGAGTCAGTAGCAGCAACTAGAGAGGAGGAAAAAAGCTGGAACTGCAGATCCTAACACCACACAACCACTCTGTTAACATCTTTTATTTACCATTGGACAATTTTTTTTCTTCAGTTCAGACTATTCTGTAATGTGCTGCCACCTAATAGTAAAATCCAGGCCAAAAGTGATGAAAGATTCTAAGATATCCCACATAAATGGGCAGAAACCAAGTAGTGCCGTATTTAGTTGGCTTTTCTCCATTTTAATCAATCAGTTTATTAATTTTAGCCAGGAATTGTAAAACAGGATTTTTATAAGATGATATTGAAATACATGCACAAAATTGTAATTTCACCATGATGAATCAGAAACACAATAGCTAATAAACTCTCTCACTGAAATTGTTGTTTTTATGATGCAACTTTTGAGGATGCACATTTTCTTAGGAAGCAACTAATTTTATCTTAAAGCAGAATAAAAGGAAAGTAAAAAATTATTCAAGATTAGGCAAATGGCTGCAAAGTTCTATTTAAGCATACTCATTCTAGAAAATTTACACATTTCCATCTACTGACAGATGGTAATGACTTTGGTTATTTACTTATATTTAAAACAGTAATCCCACTTGATAACATAAATGAATCAGTTATTCCACAAAGACTCACTGGGCACCAATGCTAGGCACTGGTGTCAGAGAGATCTGGGCTTGGTTTGAGTTCTGTAACTTAAAAGTCATGATCTTGAGATTATTCATTCAAGTTTGAGTAAACAGTACATTGAATAAGCGTGTGTTCCTGTTTACTCAAACTTGTTGGGCTGGCTGTCTGTCTCACTTTCTGTCCCCTCGTTATGCTTCATAGCATTTGTCACTACTCAGTTTTGTGCATTTATTTATTGTTATTTTCCTCTATTAGCCTTGGAGAGGAACTGACTTATTTAATGCTCTTCTATCAGCTCTCAATCAGTGCCTGGCTCCTAATTAGCTGTTCTTTAATATATGCTGAATAAATGAGTAAATGAAATGAATAATCCCAAGATCATGACTTATAAGTTACAGAACTCAAACCAAGCCCAGATCTCTGTGACGGTAGAGCTCACACTCTTCATTTATATGGTCCCCTAATGTTCATGGCTTCTTAAATTATGATATCCTCAAACGAGAAACAGCATATATATTCTACAGAAGGGGTGCCCATTCAATAGAATGATACAACCAATGGAATCAAGTTTTCAAATTGCTTTTAGTGATGCTAAAAATTGCTGATAACATAATTTTGAGCAGGAAGAAAAGTAGAATACCAACTTGCATACACAATATGAGGAACATTACTGAAAGATGATGCCAAAACACAGGTGAGAGGAAGATGATGAAAATGTTTAGAATAATTAATTCCAGATGATTGGATTGTGATAACTTTTGCCTTCTTTTCATCTTTTCCTATTTTCTAAATGTTCTATTAAAAACACGTAACCACTTACATACCTCTCAAAAAAATTTTAGTACCTAAGTAGAATTTTTAGTGGAATAGAAGAGAAAAATAAAAGAAAGCTTACAAGGTAAGGAAAGTTTTAGTAGCAAAGAAATAGAAGAAAAGATTTCCAGAAAATTAATTCATCTAGCCCTAAGGCACTGTGGGAGGTAGACACTCTCCAAATGTACTTCTGCAGCTAAATTATAGAAAATTTCTCAGGTTGAGTTCAGAATTCATCTCAAAGTAACAGGGAGCCACTGAGGGTTACTGAGTGAAGGGAAAGTGCTATCAAATGCTCAAAGCCTAGGTAATTATGAGAAAAGTGGCAAAGCCAGAACACTAATCAACCACTGTGCTAATGATTCCTCCTCATTGATACATCTTTGACTTTAACATTCCACATCCATATGTCATAGAGCCACACAAGCATACATTTGCTTGCCAAAAGGCCTGCATTGCTCAAAATTTTTTGCCACTGCAAATATGTTAGTGTCCATCTGCCAACACCTATCAAAAGAGTCTGACCTTCTTAAAAATGTAACAAATGAAAAACCTTTTCTTAAAAATGTAAAACTTCAACTAGGCATTAGTTTTATTTCTAATATTTTTATTTGTTTCTTCTAAAATAAATTCATGATAGAGGGTTGCCATATAAGAGGATCCTTATTACTCCTTTGAATTTCTTTTGTGAAAATTCTGTTTTTGAGGTTTTTCATGCCAGATAATTTCCATTTTACATTTTTCCCCTTTGGTATGAAATAAAATTTTTCTAGCACTACATCTGGAAACCAGTCAGCCAAGGGAATCAAAGGGGGTAAAAGGAATAGACACGTTCCCATTAATATACATTCTTACGAGATTTGTGGAGTGATTAGTCAAACATTTATCTTTCATTTTCTGCAGAGATAGACATCTGTAGAAATTTTAAAAGTTTAGCATATAATAGTACTCCTTTCTAAGCAGGGATTCAAAAGTCTCATGAAATTTTCTAAGTTTTTTAACACTGAAAAGGAAATAACACTTGCACCAATGTACATAAAAATCATGTGTTCACCTAGTCTACCATGAAAACTCATGCTTGTTCTTCCCTATCTGGTGTAAATGTCACTTTTTTGGTAAGGTCTATTATACTTGAATCCTTTTGATTTCAAGGAAAAGAAACCAAACTCAAAGTAGCTTAAGAAAAAAAAAGCCTCCTATAAATTGAATTGAAGTTTTGACTTACATTCTACAAGCTTAGCAACCACAGCAGAAAGAGTGCAACATTTTCATCATAATTCCACCAGGAATCTTAGATTTACCTTTCACAGGACTGGGCTGAGTATTATACCCATCTCTGGACTTATCACTGAGGCTGGGGCATGTAATGCACTAATTGTTCTAAAGCATACTGTCTCAGCAGTCAGGTGGAAAATCAGTTCTGAGCAGAGAAAGTAACAGGAAGAAAGGACCAAGGCTTAGAATCAAAAGAACATGGAGTATCTGGGGAATTACAAAGCGTAAAGTTAAGGGAAATCATTTAGAAAGGGGGAAAATGCAGAGATGAGACAGCAGAGTCACACTAGGACTGGATAATGAAAGACCAGGAATGTTGTGCTTAAGAGTTTGGCAGTTATCCTGAAATTGGGAGGGCAGCAATTGAAGCGTTTAAAGCTACGGACTAATATGGTTATATTTGCATCATTAGTTAGATAATTCTTTTTGTTTGGTTTTTTATTTTTCAATTAGATGATTTTTAAAGCCAAGTGAAAGATGAATTGGAAAAAGGAAAGTCTGCATAAAGTTTGGATCTATATTGAAACAGTTATACTGTTAAATTGTGAGCAATCGTTCATATGCCTGCTTTCTTCACTCAAGGGCAGGGTGATTTTTTTTTTTTTTAACTCATCTGTATAGTCCTATTCTGTCACTTAGACTCCGAACAAAACTCAGTAAAATAAAATTGCTTTACAGTAAAATGACCAGAACTTTTCTATATAAATTAGAACTGAAGGGAGAAGATTTTACTGCAAATTCTGTTTTAAAAATTTTACTAAGGCTGGGTGCAGTGGCTCATACTTGTTATCCCAGCACTTTGGGAGGCTGAGGCAAGCAGATAAGAGGTCAGGAATTCGAGACCAGCCTAGCCAGTATGATGAAACCCTGTTTCTACTAAAAATACAAAAATTAGCGGGTGTGGTGGCACGCACCTGTAGTCCCAGCTACTCGGGAGGCTGAGGCAGAATTGCTTGGATCTGGGAGGCGGGGTTGCAGTGATCTGAGATCATACCACTGCACTCCAACCTGGGTGACAGAGTGAGACTCTGTCTCATAAATAAATAAATATATATATAAATAATAAAATAAAAATTCTATGAAAAAAGACATAAAAATATTAATCTAGGATTAGTTTGAGACATCAAAATGTACTGAACAATTACATACACACTTTTCCCCTGGATTAAACAGTTTGTCTTTGCTTTACAAAGACTTTTGGAAATTGGCTCATGCACCATTTTATTTTTTTCAATTCATGCCCTACAACAGGAGTTGGCAAACATTTTTAGTAAAAATTTGAGTAGTAATTACTTTAGTCTTTGTAGGTTAAATGGCCTCTGCTGCAACTATTCAAATCTGCCACTTTAGCATAAAAACAGCAATACAAAATTCACAAACAAATTTATGTGATTGTGTTCCAATAAAACTTTATTTATGAACACTGAAAGTTGAATTTCATGAAATTTTATGTCACAATATATTGTTATGCTTTGTTCTTTCAACCAGCCATTTAAAATATAAGAATGATTCTTAGGCTCACAGGCCATACCAAAATGAGGTGGCAGCAGGCAGGCTTTGACCTCCATGCTGTAGTTCGCCTACACCTGCTCTACTAAATCTGGAGTAACTGATCTTATTTACATCAGCATCAACTAGCATGTTGTGTGCCTGCTATGTTCTCATAGTTTAACATCTTTTCTTTTTGCCAAATTTTGTTCAGATTATATGTTCATTAAATGCTATCACAATACCATCATCTCTCTAACTTTGAAAATGGAGTTCTATATTTTCTCCATTATATCCTTTAAAGTACTTTACACTTTATTTTAAAATAAATAAATAATAAAAACACTTCTTGTTGTGACCACAAAAAGCCAGACTCCAGCCTATCTTGATTCTAATTTATCCTAATTATAATTTAAAAAGATAAGATGCTCATGAATACTAATTATACCTGGCAGACCAGAGAGCATTTATATTTATTTATTATGTTTATTAGTCATCAACTTGTAATTTAAGTTATGAATAAATACTTAGGAACTCAACATGTGATTTAAGCAATGTGGGAAAATCTTCTTGCCCCCATATAACTCCCTTTGCCCTAGCATGGTACCAGAAATGCTAGACATTCATTTATTTAAATCTCAACTGATCAAGTACTCACTCCTTTGTGTAGGGCTCTCAGTTTTATTTTCTAACACCTTATAAGATAAAGAAAGTAGTCAATTGAAAGTAAAAAAAAACACACATAGGACTGAAATGCCATATATAGGCTCCAAACACTAGATATACGCTGCAGGGTAGGAAGGAGGAGAGAAATGGAAAGAAGGGCATTAGGAAAAGAGTGTTGAAAGAGAAGTTACAACACAGAGAGAAAAGCTATTTCTGGCTTTGTAATTGTGCCTAAGATAATCCTCACAGTCCTGGATTTCCTTTGTGAGCAGAGCATAATGTTTCAATTGTTAAGAATGTTAGTCTTCTTTTTTATTTGACGCCACCCATTGATAAAACTGCTAAGGGAATAAATAAAATTATTCTTATTTCCTGAGTCTGTTACCCCCTTTTAAAGACTGAAGTTCCCAAACAATGATAATAAATAAACCATGATAGAACAGTCTGTGGAAAGTTTTACTCGACCTGTAACTCAACTTCATAAATAATTTCTAACAGTCATAAAATGACTATGCTTGAAAGATAATTGCTCATTGAGGTAGCAAATAAACTGTTTATGTAATTCAGCAAGAATATAATATCCAGAAAAGAATTTACTTTGAAATTATGGTTTCTAGCTGTTATTTAAATGTATAATTTATATTGGTTTTTTAATATACTGAATTATATAAATTTATATTTTAGAAAATATATATTTTGCAGACTTTAAAGAAAGAAAACAGTTTAGTATTCCAGGATTTTGTAATTTCATTTTTTGTGAAGGGACATAGAGAGGGCATAGGGAGGAGGCAGAGTTTGGGATGACACAATTAACCGAAATCAGGAAAACAAATCATTAGAGAGAAAGACACAAGTGCTGCCATCTCAAAGAATAATGCTTTCATGTGCTGGAGCAAAGAGAAGGAATGAAAGGCACAATACACTATAACAACTGTAATCCCAGCCTATAGCCTTGTATATATTAGTGTTTCAGTCCTATGTCTATTTTTTAACTTTCAATTGACTTTCTTTATCTTTAAGGTGTTAGAAAATAAAACTGAGAGCCTTATACAAAGGAATGAGTACTTGATCAGTTGAGATTCAGGAATAGTCTTCCTGGTGTCTATCTTTCATTCATGCATTCCAAAATATTTATTAACCTTACTGAACAATAATTTGTTACATATTATACTATATCTTTTAAATACTAGGATAAATAATATACAATCCCTGACTCCACAGACCTGGAAATCTCATTAGTGAAAGACATGGACATGTAAACGAGTTATTTTTTTACATCCCTCATAATCAAGTGGGTTGCATACCAGGGATGCAGGGATGGTTTATCTTATGCAAGTCAATAAATGTGATACATCACATAAACAGAAATAAAAACAAAAATCACATGATCATCTCAATAAATGTAAAAAGGCATTTGACAAAATCCAGCAAGAATCAATAGAGAAATCAGAATGAGGTAAATCAAATATATGTCTATATAGTGCACTTTGGGTATTATCTACAAAACTGAGGAAGAGATAAGAGCCTGTGAATGATACATAATGGAGGCTTCTTTGGGGTTAAATTTTATCCAGAAAACCAGAGGGTAAGTGTTTGAGCTGATTTTAATAATGTTTTGAAAGTGTTACTTGTCTTGAACACTTTGGGCATAAGATAGAAGATGAGGCCATGGACCTATTGAGTGGGAGACTGGAACTGCAATACATGTGATACATCACATAAACAGAAATAAAAACCAAAATCACACAATCATCTCAATAGACACAGAAAAAGCATTTGACAAAATTGAGCATTGCTTTATGATTAAAACCATCAGCAAAACTGTCATACAAGGGACACACTTCAGTGCAAGAAAAGCCATCCATGACAAACCCACAGCCAACATAATACTGAATGGGGAAAAGTTACACAAATCTTAAGAACAGAGCTCAATACATTTTACACATGCATGTACATGGGCAACCATTTTGCACATCAAGATGTAGAACATTGATGCATGGATTCATCAGGAGAGAACAGAAGCCTTATTTCTCAAAGTGTTTGAGGAAAACCTTTGTCCAATCACTGGATGATGACTAAGATATGTGAACACAAAGGCAACCTCTAGAAGACCAGACTTAAAAATAAAAACAGACCATATGAGAAAAGAAAACGAGGTAGAGATATCAGTGGCCACACAACACAAAAAAAAGTTTTCACTAACAACCTCAGCAAGTTTCTTCAGGAAAAACGTATCAGAATCTAGCATTGATACAATTTACTTATCTAAAATGTCAACTTTTCAACAGAAATTTATGAGACGGAGTGTAACCTACATTCAGGAAAACAATTGTCAATACAATCTATTTTTGAGTATTCCCAGGTAGTGGATTTCGCAGACAAAGGTTTCAAAGCAGCTATTTAAAAATATGCTCAAAAAACTAAAAGAGTGGCTCACGCCTGTAATCCCAGCACTTTGGGAGGCTGAGGCGGGTGGATCACGAGGTCGAGAGATCGAGACCATCCTGGTCAACATGGTGAAACCCCGTCTCTACTAAAATACAAAAAATTAGCTGGGCACGGTGGCGCGTGCCTGTAATCCCAGCAACTCAGGAGACTGAGGCAGGCGAACTGCCTGAACCCAGGAGGCGGAGATTGCGGTGAGCCGAGATCGCGCCATTGCACTCCAGCCTGGGTAACAAGAGCGAAACTCCGTCTCAAAAAAAAAAAAAAAAAAAAAAAAAAAAACTAAAAGAAACAATGCCTATAGAATTAAGGAAAATCATGACAGCAATGAATTTTAAAAACAGGGATTTAATTAAAGACATTAAATTATTTTTATTAATTATACTTTAAGTTCTGGGGTACATGTGCAGATAGCGCAGGTTACATAAGTATACATGTGCCATGGTAGTGGTTTGTTACATCCATTGCCCTGTCATCTACACTAGATATTTCTCCTAATGCTATCCCTCCCCAATCCCCCCACCCTCTGCTATCTCTCCCCTAGCCCCCCACCCCCCAGGCCCCAGTCTGTGAAGTTGCCATCCCTGTGTTCTTGTGTTCTCATTGTTCAACATCGACTTACGAGTGAGAACATATGGCGTTTGGTTTTCTGTTCTTGTGTCAGTTTGCTGAGAATGATGGTTTCCAGGTTCATCCATGTTCCTGCAAAGGACATGAATTCGTCTCTTTTTGTGGCTGCATAGTATTCCATAGTGTATATGTGTCACATTTTCTTTATCCAGTCTATCATTGATGGGCATTTGGGTCCATTCCAAGTCTTTGCTTTGTGAACAGTGCTGTAATAAACATACGTGTGCATATGGCTTTATGACAGAATTATTTGAAATCCTTTGGGTATATACCCATTAATGGAATTGCTGGGTCAAATGGTGTTTCTGGCTCTATATCTTTGAGGAATTTGCTACACCGTCTTCCACAATGGTTACATTAATTTACACTCCCACCAACAGTGTAAAAGCATTCCTATTTCTCCACATCCTCTCCAGTATCTGTCTCCTGATTTTTTAACGATCACCATTCTAACTGGCATGAGGTGGTATCGCAATATGGTTTTGATTTGCATTTCTCTCATGACCAGTGATGATGAGCTTTTTTACATATGTTTGTGGGCTACATAAATGTTTTCTTTTGAAAAGCGTCTGTTCATATCCTTTGCCCACTTTTTGATGGGGTTGTTTTTTTCTTGTAAATTTGTTTAAGTTTGCAGTAGATTCTGGATATTAGCCCTTTGTATGATGGGTAGATTGCAAAAACTTTTTCCCATTCTGTTGGCTGCCAGTTTACTCTATTGATAGTTTCTTTTGCTGTGCAAAGGCTCTTAAGTTTAATTGGATAACACTTGTCTATTTTGGCTTTTGTTGCCATTGCTTTTGGTGTTTTAGTCATGACCATGGCCTGGATGGTATGGCTTAGATTTTCTTCTAGAGTTTTTATGGTGTTAGGCTTCATGTTTAAATCTTTAATCCATCTAGAGTTAATTTTCGTATAAAGTGTAAGGAAGGGATCCAGTTTCTGCTTTCTGCATATGGCTAGCCAGTTTTCCTAAGACCATTTATTAAATAGGGAATCTTTCCCCCATTGCTTGTTTTTGTCAGGTTTGTCAAAGATCAGATGGTTGTAGTTGTGTGGCATTCCTTCTCAGGCCTCTGTTCTTTTCCATTGGTCTATATATCTGTTTTGGTGCCAGTACCATGATGCTTTGATTATAGTAGCCTTGTAATACAGTTTGAAGTCAGGTAACATGATGCCTCCAGCTTTGTTTTTTTTTTCTTTGCTTAGGATTTTCTTGGCTATGGGTGCTCTTTTTTCATTCCATATGAAGTTTAAGGTTTTTTTCCAATTCTGTGAAGAAGGTCATTGGTAGTTTGATGGGGATAGCATTGAATCTATAAATTACTTTGGGCAGTGTGACCATTTTCATGATATTGAGTCTTCCTAACCATGAACATGGAATGTTTTTCCATCTGTTTGTGTCCTCTCTTATTTCCTTGAGCAATGGTTTGTAGTTCTCCTTGAAGAGGTCCTTCACATTCCTTGTTAGTTGTATTCCTAGGTATTTTATTCTCTTTGTAGCAATTGTGAATGAAAGTTCGCTCATGATTTGGCTCTCTGTTTGTCTATTATTGGTGTATAGGAATGCTTGTGATTTTTGCACATTGATTTTGTATCTTGAGACTTTGCTGACATTAAATTATTTTTAAAAATACAATTTTATAATTAAAGAGCATAACAATTAAAAGTTTTTTAAATTACTAGAGGGCCTCAACAAATTTGATAAAGCAGAAGAAAGGATCAATTATTTGAAGACAGAATAACAGGAATCGTTCAATCTGAAGAACAGAGAGAAAAAAGATTGAAAAAACTGAACAGTCACAGACACCTATGGAACATTTGGCATACCAATATATACACAAAGGGTGCTCAAGAAGGAGCAAAAGAAGAGAAAAAGGAATGGAAAAATGTGAAGAAGTCATTTTTAAAACATCTTAAAAATGCAATCATAACCCATTGTATACATTTTTTATTTTTCTAATTTATTTTCTTGAAGAAATATAGTAGTTACTAATTTAGCTGAATGCTGGTAGACTAAATAGCCTCCTTCTGCAATTCTGTGAATACAAGATGAGATTCTATTCATTATTAAATTTTACGTATTAGAATTTCCAACACCATTTGCTCACATCTAAGTACAATAAACTCTGCCACTCACTCACATACCTCAACCTTTCCACCTTTTGAAGTTCAGTTGCAGTATCACCTATTCTAAGAATTATTTTTCTAACATCTACTCTCCCAACCCTTCTTAGAATGGAATAGGTATACACAAATTGTGCTTCCAAGCACACTAAAATAAATCGTTGTTTTATGGCAAATGGCTATATGTTTTTCTTTCTCCACTAGAATGAAACACATGGATTGTGTTTTATTTTTCTATCTCAAATGTCTATTTTAATATCTAGTAAATAAAAAAATTGATTTATTTATGGATGGAATGAATAAATGATTGAATGTAGGATTTAGGGCAAATATTATTTCAAAGAACATCTTTTATACTTGTTCTAGAGATAATTTCATAATGGAACAAATACAGAATGTGTTTCTATAATCATCTATGAAAGAGGTCAAAACACTGGTTAAATTCTTAGGTTCTATACTAATACTTCCTGATTTCCTTGTGTCTTCATCTCTTAGTAGCTGGGAAAATATATTTCTTTTAAGGTCTCTGATTCTTTATTTGTAAAATAGAGATGGTTATTGTAAGGGTTGAATAAATATATGTAAAGCAAATAGAAGAATACTTGCAAACGTCCCCAAATAGCTATTAATCATTAATTCATTGTTTAATAGATATGTAAACATAAATCAAATATAGTTTATTAAAGCATAACTTGTATTATGCTTTAATAAAGAAGGCAGGAAAAAAAAAGATTCAGAACATTTCCAGCACCCCAGAGGTTGCTTCTTAGTTCTTAATTCCTTCCCAAGGGTTATCATACTCTGATCTCTATTATCACTGATTAATTTTGACTATTATTTAATTACCTATAGAGAGGATAATATCACATCTTTTCTTTATATTTGACTTCTTTTATTCAATATCATATGTGTAAGATTAATCCCTTTGTCTCATGTATCAAAAATTTGCAATTTCATTCATGTGCAATATTTCATTTTATGAATCTAACACAATTTACCCGTTCTATTTTTGATGAACGTTTGTGCTATTTCCAGTTTTTTGCTACTACAAATAAAGTAGTCATAAACATTTTTGCTTATGTCTTTTGGTGCACACAGAAATGAATTCAGGAGTGGAATTTCTCTGTCATAGAGTATTCCTTTTTGTTTTCTTAGAGATGGAGTCTTGCTATATTGCCCAGGCTGAACTTGAACTCTCTTGGACCGAAGGGATCCTCCTGTCTCAGGCTCCCAAACAGCTACAACTACAGGCACATGCCACCATGCCCAATATGAGTACTCTTATGTTTTGTATTTTTTTAAGACTGTCTTCCAAAATGATTCTTGCAACTTACATTCCTCATCACTGTAACAGTTTCAGTTGTTCCATATCCTTGCTAATGCTTGTTGTCAGTCTTTTTAGCTATTCTAGTAGGTAACAGTGTTATTTTACTGTAATTTTAATGTGAATTTATTTGATAATGGTACATATGTTTATAGGCCATTTTGATAGTCTTTCTTGTAGATTGGTTCTTCAAGTCTTTGCCTATTTTAAAACTATTTCATCTCTATTTTTATTAACGATTTAAGGGTCTTCTTTATACATATCAGATATATATCCTTTGAATTGGGCTCTAATGAAAGACTGTTTGCACTCCTATGGCTGGAGACTCTCACAATATCTGTCAAGTGAAATTTCTATAGACCAGTGACTGCTTTGTATCTTTCATTCTGTCCTGTTTTTAATCAGATGGCTTTTGTTTCTCATTTCATGTATTTCAAATGCTTTTTCCAATCTCTTCACCCTTTCAGTGGTGGCTTTTTATAAACAAAGTTAATAATTTTATAGAAATATGTTCTATCAGTCACTTCTTTTAAGGTCAATGGACTTTGTGACTATGTAAAAAGAATTTGCCTATCTCAAGGTTACAAAGATACCCTGTTGTCTTTTAGAAGTATAATTTATTTCACATTTAGGTCTATGGTCCATCTTGAATTAATTTGTATATGCGGTTTGAAATAGTGGTTAAAGTTCATTTTTTACAACATGGAAATATAGTTGCTTTGACAGCATTTACTGCAAAGACTACATATGCCAGTTATTAGAGTGTCTTTCAGCTCCAAACCCTCCCATCTATATGCTACTTTGGGATGCTGGGTCTGGGACTTTGCAAACTACACTTGTGCTTTGCCAGTTGGCTTCCAATTAGGCTCCACTAATAGGGGTTGAAGGAGACTTCAAAGCTGGAGAATGAGAATACTTGTTTCTTCTTCTTCTTTTTTTTTTTTTCTTGAGGGCTTCTGTGGCTGATGTTTCCTGTG
Organism: Aotus nancymaae; assembly: GCF_030222135.1. Classification (NCBI taxonomy): domain Eukaryota; kingdom Metazoa; phylum Chordata; class Mammalia; order Primates; family Aotidae; genus Aotus; species Aotus nancymaae. The sequence goes on along the minus strand of NW_026988428.1, from coordinate 29,752,516 downwards.
AGTGGTACACCATCTCTGTGCGGCCAGGGTCCCAGTCTCACAGGCCTCCTCCCTCCAAGATCAGAAGCACAAGCACCATCTGCGCATCAGCCGGGAAGCTCTTCTCCAGTTTTCAAAACTTTTCCCTTTGATCGTTCAGCCAGACGTGTGGTAGCTTTCTGCAATTCTGACACCCTTCGGTTCTCCATTTACCTTTTTAGTAGTTAATAAGATTTTACTCAGTGAACAATCCTTTATATTAAATTCTCTTTGTTCAATTTTCTGGTGTGGTTTCTATCTCCTGACTGAACCCTTACTGATACACCATCTGTTCACCCCTGAGTTGCAGTGGAATGTTACTGTAAGTCAGGTGACTTCATCTAAATGGATATGTTTCTGGCATCTACTCTATGTTATAAGTCTATTTGTCTATTCTTATGCCAGTACCATACTATATTAATTACTGTATTATTATAGTAAGTTTTAATATCTAGTAGTATCAGTCATACTACTTTGTTTTTCTTCAAGCATTGTCTTGGCGCTTCTAGATACTGAATTTCCACCAAAATTTTAGAATCAGCTTATCAATTTTCATTTTAAAAATATGCTGTCATTTTGATTGGGATTGCTGTGAATCTATAAATCAATTTGTAAAATAATTGAAGTTTTACAATGTCGATTCTTTTCATAACAAACAAAAAGATATATTCGTGAATGTATCTCTCTTTATTTAGGACTTCCATAATTTATCTCAAAAATGTTTTGTAGCTTTCATCATAGTGTTCTTCACATATTTATTTCATCAGATTTAATCTTAGGTACTTGACGTTTCTGATGCTGCTGTAAAAGATATGGTTTCCTATTTCATTTTCCATTTGTTTGTTGTCAATATATTATAAAAAACTATTTCTTATTGATGATATTGTATTCACCAACTTTCTTAAATTTATTACTTCTAATAGTTTATACATTCCATTTCTTCTTTTGTAGTTTTGCTAAGATGTGATTCTCAAGAAATTTGTCCTTTCAAACTGAGTTGTCAAATCTATCAGCATAAAATTGTCCAAAGTCATCGATAATATCCTTTTTTTTTTAATAGTCAAAGGTTCAGTAATGACATCTTTGTTTACGCATTATATTGGAATGTTTTTTCCTCTATGATTATGATCAATACTGTTGGAGGTTTATTAATTTTATTAATCTTTTCAAAGAATAAACTTCTGACTGCTGTTTTTCTCTATTAAGTATCTATCTTTGTATTTTGTTGATGTTTTCATCTTTAATGTTTCCTCCTCTCTTCTTCTAGTATTTAATTTGCTCTCTTTTTATAACTTGAAGATTAAAGATGTCCTCAAAGTATTGATTTTGCTGCATCTCACCAACTTTGATATGTCACATTTTTATTTTTAGTTCAAAATATTTTCCAATTTTCTAATTTTTAAAAATCGAATGTCAAATACAATTCAAAATACACTGAATTATATTTGTTGAATATACTGCTTAATTTCCAAACATTTTGTTGGCAGCTGTTTTGAAACCTTGATTCTTGTCTTCTTAGTTTAAAAGAATTTAAACAAAAGATACATAGCAAAAGAGATACATAGCAAAGGAGAGGAAAACAAATATTTTCAAAGTTAAATGTGGAATAGACAGTATACCCTGCAAGAAAGAGAGAGAATTCAGACTAGGCTGCTCATAAGAATGAGACAGCATTGCTTATTGCTGAAGAAATGCCTTCTGAGTTTTCCATGATTATTCATAAGGAGATGGGAAGAGGTGTTACTAGTAAGCATGTTCTGGGATGGTCTTCCAGATGCACATGTGCAGTAGCTGTACATGCTTGTTCACAAGTTGCATTTCTCATTAGCATCTTAAATCTCCACCAAGGGATTTGATTTTTACTATTGAAATGAGCAAAGTGTCAGTTTGAGAACTGGTCTGTACAGGGAAAATTCCCAACTGAAGATAGCTTTGCTTCAATGAATTTAACTACGATGCAAATGCTGGGGCTTATTGTGTTGATTGAAGCGTTGCACATTTGCAGTGTCCTGAGGACATGGTTACTTCCTTGACCACCCTGCCTTAGTTTGGGAATTTTCTAGAACTTTGTTATTGGTATTGATTTCCTGTTGGATTTTGTTTTGCTCAGAAAACCTAACCTGTATAATTTTAAACTTTTCACATTTATTAGCATTTACTATGTATCCAGTCATATAATCTTTCTTGGGAAATGCTGGGTATTCTGGAGTTGTCTGTCATGATGTTCTATCAGTGTCAATTAAAGCAAGATGAGTAATAAAGACTTATTTTTGTTGCACCTTCTGTTAATTACCAAAAAAGATTCAACTTCTTCTGTTAATTACTGAAAGAGATGCACTCTGATTGTGGGTTTGTCTGTATTTCTTTTATATTCTGCTGTTTTTTACTATGTTATTAGGTTTTGAATCATTATGTGTTGTTGACGAATTTATTGAAAGACATAGAATAGAGATAAACAGTTTAAAATAAATATGATGTTTTCCAAATTAAACAGTAAACTAAATGCAAGAACAGTCAAAATACCAACAATGTTCTTTTCTTGAAATTGTCATGTTCATTCCATAATTCATACAGAATTAAAAGTCAAAAATAATAAAAACAATTCTGATAAATAAGAAGGGAAGATTTGCATTATTCTTCTTACAATTACAAACATACAGAAATTCAATCAGTATGGTATCACAATAGGGCAGGTACAAAAATCAAATGTATGGAAAATAAAATTTAGGAACATATCTATTTTTATTTCTATCTTTCTATCTCTATGAGTTTGGTCTGTGACAGAGGTAGCATTACACATTGGTGAGAAAAGACTGGATTAATTCAAAAATGGTCCCAGTATTATTCATTTGGAAGGAGAAAGTGTCATATATCTACTTAATATACACAAAAAATAAATTGCACCTGAATTAGAGACCTAAGTGTGAGTTCTGGTTTGGGAAAGTACAGGCTAGATACTTTGGGTTAAATTGCTGAGAATGTATATAAATGTTAAAAATCTTTTTAAATATTTTGCTAAACTGGCAAAAAAAAAAGGAATAAAAGAAATGTGCAGAAGCAAAAACTGATGGAATAGTAGAGTCATATGATACATGTGCACTAAAGCAAGCTTTCATCCTAGGGAGTTTGGCTAAATCCTGGACACCCTGAGCTTCCAATTTGATGACTGCATGGGGCAAGAATAACAGAGAATAGGCCTTGGGTCTAGCCAAAGTGGGGATTCTAACAGAAAACTTCCACATAAAGCTGGTATACCAAAGGGCTCTACCTTTTGTGTCAATGTGAAGAAGAAATAAACTGGCTATTCAGTATGTTTAGTCCTATGTGAAACTTTCTGTTGAGTGAAAGTAAAAAAGCAAAAATCTACCCTGAGGATTTGTAACTACAAGTCATCACTCACAGTAGTTTATGAGCTGAAAACACTACCTGCATGGTCTGAAAAACCTGAAACAGAGGATTTTATTTAAAGTGGTCACAGGTTGTTGGCATCTCCATAAAATAAACAGAAGTAGACACAAATTATCTTGGAGAAGCTCAACTACCTTTCAAGCCTCAAAGAGCTCAAATAAATAAAATTGTAAGGAAAATAATCATCTGGCAGTCAAAATGCACCATTAATATTGACAATTGATAGAATGATGATTGGTGTGACAATTAACAAAATTATTATTGAAAGCAACTTGTCAGTTTGGCAATACATTCTCAAGTGGCCCAGTATTTCCATTACTAGATGTATTCCCTAGAGAAAGTTTTGTATGTGTATACATAGAGATATAAATGTGTACATGATGTAGAGTACAGCCTGTTAGTTATTCAAAAGTAGAAGTAAATAAGCTGTCTCTCAGTAGGTGGATAAACTGTGGTCACTGAAGGCAATTTCTTATAGTAGGATGAATTAGCTCTCCTTGAATAAATCTAAAATAACAATGTTGAATTTTTTTAAAAAAAGAATGTGAGCAGGTTGATATCATTCATTTAAATTCCGAAAATGCAAATTGCATGGTTTTGTAAACATATATTTAAAGCACAAAATCTTACATGAGAATTGTCAACATTAACCTCTGAGTCATGATTACTTCTGGGGAGATAAGAAGGAAAGAGTTTTTGCAAGACAGGGGAAAATAAGACTTTAGCTATATCTGCAATATTTACATCTTTTTTTTTTAATATGAGACAGATATCAATTAAATAATGCATTTGGACATGGGAGACTATTTTATTGTTTTCTTGTCATATGTTTGAAACTTTTCAAATTATAAAATTAGAAACAAAATGAAAATGGTAAAACATGAAAGCCAAACTCATGTGGATAGAAGATATCTGTAATTAGTTGCCTTGTTTAATTTTACTCAATTAGGATATAACTAGGGCCAAATAATTCTTTTTTATAACTAAAGCTCAATTTAAAAATCCTAATTGGGCATGATTTGAAGAATAAATCCTGAAACCACTACCCAATGTAATCTCACTCACCTCCATATTTGTTTTAATTTTTGTGGGTACATAGTAGGTGTACATATTTATGGAGTGCGTGAGATGTTTTGATACAGACATGTAATATGTAATAATCACATCATGAAGAATGGATTATCCTCTCTACATTTATTCTTTTTATTACATACAATCTAATTATACTTTCTTATTTTTAAATGTACAATTAAATTATTATTGACTTTAGTCAACCTGTTATGCTATCAAATACTAGGTTTTATTCATTGTTAAAAATTTTTTTTTGTACACTTCCACCCTCCACTATCCTTTCCAGCCTCTGATAATCATCTTCCTACTGTCTATTATCATGAGTTCTGTTGTTTTCATTTTTAGATTCCACAAATAAGAGAATATGCAACATATGTGTTTCTGTGCCTGGCTTATTTCACTTACGTAATAATCTCCAGTTCTATCCATGTTGCTGCAAATGACTGGATCTCATTCCTTTTATGGATGAGTGGCTGAGTAGTACTCCAGTGTGTATATGTACCACATTTTTTTTCTTTTTTTCTCTTTTTGAGACAAAGTTTCACTCCATCGCCCAGGCTAGAGTGCAGTGGCATGATCTCGGATCACTGCAACCTCTGCCTCCAGGATTCAAGCGATTCTCCTGCTACAGCCTTCCAGGTAGCTGGACTATAGGTGTGCACCATCACGCTTGGCTAATTTTTGTATTTTTAATAGAGAAGGGGTTTCACCATGTTGGCCTGGCTAATCTTGAATTCCTGACCTCAAATTATCTGCCCACCTTGGCATTCCAAAGTGATGGGATTACAGGAGAGAGCCACCGGGACTGGTCACATTTCCTTTATCCAATAACCTGTTGATGGACACTTAGGTTGCTTCCAAATCTTGGCTATTGTGAACTGTGCTGCAACAAACATGGGAGTGCAGACATCTCTTTGATATACTGATTTCCTATCATTTGGGTATATGCCCATCAGTGGGATTGCTGGATCATATGGTAACTCTATTTTTAGTTTATTGATGTACCTCCAAACTGTTCTCCAGAGTAGTCGTACTAATTTACATTTCCACCAACAGGGTACAAGTGTTTCCTTTTCTCCGCATGCTTGTTAGCATTTATTATTGTCTGTCTTTTGGACATAAGCCATTTTAACTAAAGCGAGATATTTTCTCATTGTAGTTTAAATTTGCATTTCTCTGATGATCAATGATGTTGAGCACCATTTTATATGCTTGTTTGCCATTCATGTCTTCTTTTGAGAAATATATTTTAGAATCTTTTGTCCATTTTCTGATCTGATTATCAGATTTTTACCCCTCTAGAGTTGTTTGAGCTCCTTATAGATTCTGGTTATTAATCTCTTATTAGATAGGTACTCTGAAAACATCTTCTCCCATTCTGTGGGTTGTCTCTTCACTTTGTTGATTGCTTCCTTTGCTGTTCAGAAGCTTTTTAACTTGATGTGATTCCATTTGTTCATTTTTGCTTTGGTTGCCTCTGCTTGTGGGGTATGATTCAAGAAATTTTTGCTCAATGTCCTGAAGAATTTCCCCAATGTTTTCTTGCAGTAGTTTCATAGTTTGATACCTTGGATTTAAGCCTTCAATCCATTTCAATTTGATTTTTGCATACGTTGAGAAATAGGAGTCTAGTTTCAGTCCTCTGCATATGGATATCTTGTTTGCCCAGCACTATTTGCTGAAGAGACCATCTTTTCCCCAGTGTACATTGTTGGCACTTTTGTCAAAAATGAGTTCACTGTAGGTGTATGGATTTTTCTCTGGGTTCTAGAATCTGTTCCATTGCTCTATGTGTCTGTTTTTATGCCAGTACCATGCTTTTTGTGTTACTATGGCTCCATGGTATAATTTGAAGTCAAGTAATGGGATTCTTCCAGTTTTGTTCTTTTGCTTAGCATAGTTTTGGCTTTTCTTAGTCTTTCGTGGTTCCATATAAATTTTAGAATTGCTTTTTCTATTTCTCTGAAGAATGTCATTGGTATTGGTATTTTGATAGGAATTGCATTGAATCTACAGATTGCTTTGGGTTATATGGACATTTTAACAATATTAATCCTTTCAATCCATAAACATGAACTGTCTTTTCATTTTTTTGTGTGTTTCCTCTTCAATTTTTTTCATCAGTGTTTTATAACTGTTATTATAGAGATCTCTCACTTTGGTTAAGATATTTCCTAGGTATTTAATGTTATCTGTGGCTACTATGAATGGAAATTGTTTTTATTTCTTTTTCAGATTGTTCACTGTTAGAATATAGAAATGCTATATATTTTTGTATGTTCATTTTGTATCCTGTAACTTTACTGAATTTGTTTTATCAGTTCTAATAGTTCCTTTGAGGAGTCCTTAGGTTTTTCTAAATATAAGAGTATATTAGAGAAGATGGCTGCTTAGGAGGAAGTCGGGATTGCAGCTCCGAGAGAAGGTGCAGAGGGTGAGCGGACGCCGCATTTCCAGGCGGATTTTTACTGCCCACAGACCAGGAGATTCACAGGAGGAGAAGCTCCACGGGTCGCCAGCACCGCTGGTTTGAGTGGCGTGGCCGCTCAGCCTACGCCCTGGGGCAGGGGGCAGTGGCTTCTTATACAGAGCGAGAGAGACAGAGTTCCCTCTGAGCCAGCAAGGGGAGCTGAAGCAGGGAGCCAAGCCAGGAGACCCCCGGGCAAGGGAGCGCCATGAATCTCAGAGCCGCTGCTTCGGCTGACGCAGCGGCATGCAGCGGCACACAGGGCAGCGGATTTTAACTGCCCACAGACCAGGAGATTCACAGGCAGAGAAGCTCCACGGGTTCCCAGCGCCGCTGGTTGGACCAGAGCAGCCGCTCGGCCTGCACCGGGGGCGGGGAGCAGCGGCTCCTTGACCAAAGTGAACGAGACTGTGTCCCCTCTGGGCCAGCAAGGGGAGCTGTGGCAAGGAGGCAAGCCAAGAGATTACCGGACAAAGAGGGCCCCTCTGGAAACACGGCTGAACCCGGGACAGTCCAGCTCTGTGGGGGAGGGGCGTCCTCCATCGGGAAACACCCTGCAGTTCCCGGGGCAATTTTCCGTAACCAAGACAACCCACCACTAGAGAGACTCCGTCACTACAGGGGCGGGCCAGCATAGCGGAAGCAGTTCTAACTACACCCACAGGACTGCAGGGAAGCTCACACAGAAGCTGGGCGGAGCCCAAAACAGCTCAGCGAAGCCTCTGCAGGCTGACTGTGACTAGACTGCCACCTTGTGGGCAGGGAAAATGGTAGCAACACAGCTGAAAAGCATAAAGCGCTAACACCCTGGGCCAGAACACCTGGGGGGAAGAAAAGGGGGTTTATGAGTTCAGCTGCTGCAACTTAAAATTACCAAAATCAGAAAGACAGCAACTACAAAGTCAATAGGCAGATAAATCCACAAAGATGGGAAGAAACCAGCGCAAAAAGGATGAAAACACCCAAAACCAGAACACCTCTCCCCCTACAAGGCAGCATAACTCCTCACCAGCACAGGAACAAGACTGGACGGAGAATGAGTGTGATGAAATGAAAGAAACAGCTTTCAGAAAATGGATAATAAGAAACTTCTGTGAGCTAAAAGAACATGTTCTAACCCAATGCAAAGAAACTAAGAACCTTGAAAAAAGACTTGATGAAATGCTAACGAGAATGGACAACTTAGAGAGGAATATGAGTGAATTGATGGAGCTGAAAAACACAACACGAGAACTTCGCAAAGCATGCACAAGTTTCAACAGCAGAATTGACCAAGCAGAAGAAAGGATATCAGAAGTCGAAGATCAACTCAATGAAATAAAACGAGAAGGGAAGATTAGAGAAAACAAGGTAAAAAGGAATGAACAGAGTCAACAAGAAATATGGGACTACGTGAAAAGACCTAATCTACGTTTGATAGGTGTACCTGAATGTGACGAAGAGAATGAATCCAAGCTGGAAAATACCCTTCAGGATATTATCCAGGAAAACTTCCCCAACCTAGCAACACAGGCCAATATTCAAGTCCAGGAAATACAGAGAATACCACAAAGATATTCCTCTAGAAGAGCAACCCCAAGGCACATAATCATCAGATTCACCAGGGTTGAAATGAAGGAGAAAATACTAAGGGCAGCCAGAGAGAAAGGTTGGGTTACCCACAAAGGGAAACCCATCAGACTCACAGCAGATCTCTCAGCAGAAACCCTACAGGCTAGAAGAGACTGGGGGCCAATATTCAACATCCTTAAAGAAAAGAACTTTCAACCCAGAATTTCATATCCAGCCACACTAAGCTTCATAAGTGAAGGAAAAATAAAATCCTTTGTGAACAAGCAAGTACTCACAGATTTCATCACCACCAGACCAGCTTTACAAGAGCTCCTGAAGGAGACACTACACATAGAAAAAAACAACCAGCACCAGCCACTCCAAAAATGCACGAAATGGTAAAGAGCAGCAACACAATGAAGAATCTGCATCAACCAATGGGCAAAACAGCCAGCTAGCATCAAAATGACAGGAGCAAACTCACACATAACAATATTAACCCTAAATGTAAATGGACTAAATGCCCCAATCAAAAGACACAGACTGGCAAATTGGATAAAAAGCCAAAACCCATCAGTGTGCTGTATCCAGGAAACCCACCTCACATGCAAGGATACACAAAGGCTCAAAATAAAGGGATGGAGGAAGATTTACCAAGCAAATGGAGAGCAAAAAAAAGCAGGAGTTGCAATTCTCATCTCTGATAAAATAGACTTTAAAGCAACAAAGATCAAAAGAGACAAAGAAGGACATTACATAATGGTAAAAGGATCAATGCAACAAGAAGAGCTAACGATCCTAAATATATATGCACCTAATACAGGAGCACCCAGATACATAAGGCAAGTTCTTAAAGACTTGAAAAGAGACTTAGACTCCCACACATTAATAGTGGGAGACTTCAACACACCATTGTCAATATTAGACAGATCAACGAGACAGAAAATTAATAAGGATATCCAGGACTTGAACTCAGACCTGGAACAAGCAAACCTAATAGACATTTACAGAACTCTCCACCCCAAATCCACAGAATATACATTCTTCTCAGCACCACATCACACCTACTCTAAAATTGACCACATAATTGGAAGTAAATCACTCCTCAGCAAATGCAAAAGAACGGAAACCATAACAAACAGTCTCTCAGACCACAGTGCAATCAAGTTAGAACTCAGAATTCAGAAGCCAACCCAGAACTGCACAGCCTCATGGAAATTGAACAACTTTCTCCTGAATGTTAACTGGATAAACACTGAAATGAAGGCAGAAATAAAGATGTTCTTTGAAACCAACGAGAATGAAGACACCACATACCAGAATCTCTGGGACACATTTAAAGCAGTCTCTAGAGGAAAATATATAGCAATAAGTGCCCACATGAGAAGAAAGGAGAGAACTAAAATTGACACCCTATCATCAAAATTGAAAGAGCTAGAGGAGCAAGATCAAAAAAACTCAAAACCTAGCAGAAGACAAGAAATAACTAAGATCAAAGCAGAATTGAAGGAGATAGAGACACGAAAAACCCTACAAAAAATCAATAAATCCAGGAGCTGGTCTTTTGAAAAGATCAACAAAATAGACAGACCACTAGCCAAATTAATAAAAAAGAAAAGAGAGAATAACCAAATAGATGCAATAAAAAATGATAAAGGGGCTATCACCACAGATGCCACAGAAATTCAAACCATCATCAGAGATGATTACAAACAACTCTATGCACATAAATTAGAAAACCTGGAAGAAATGGATAAATTCCTGGACAGTAGCCTCCTCCCATGCCTAAACCAGGAAGAAGTCGAAACCCTGAATAGACCAATAACAAGGTCTGAAGTCGAGGCAGCAATTAAGAGCCTACCACCCAAAAAAAGCCCAGGCCCAGATGGTTTCACAGCTGAATTCTACCAGACATACAAAGAGGAACTGGTACCATTCCTACTGAAACTATTCCAAATAATCCAAAAAGAGGGAATCCTTCCCAAATCATTTTATGAGACCAACATCATCCTAATACCAAAACCTGGCAGAGACTCAACAAGAAAAGAAAACTACAGGCCAATATCCATGATGAACATAGATGCAAAAATCTTCAATAAAATACTGGCAAGCCGATTACAACAACACATCAAAAAGCTTATCCACCATGATCAAGTAGGATTCATCCCGGGGATGCAAGGCTGGTTCAATATACGCAAGTCTATAAATGTAATTCACCACATAAACAGAACCAAAGACAAAAACCACATGATTATCTCAATTGATGCAGAGAAGGCCTTCGACAAAATTCAACAGCCCTTTATGCTAAAAACTCTCAATAAACTAGGTATCGACGGAACGTATCTCAAAATAATAAAAGCTATTTATGACAAACCGACAGCCAATATCATACTGAATGGGCAAAAACTGGAAGCATTCCCTTTGAAATCTGGCACTAGACAAGGTTGCCCTCTCTCACCACTCCTATTCAATATAGTACTGGAAGTTCTACCCAGAGCAATCAGGCAAGAAAAAGAAATAAAGGGTATTCGATTAGGAAAGGAGGAAGTCAAATTGTCTCTATTTGCAGACGACATGATTGTATATCTAGAAGACCCTATCACCTCAGCCCAAAATCTCCTGAAACTGATAAGCAACTTCAGCAAAGTCTCAGGATACAAAATCAATGTGCAAAAAATCTCAAGCATTCCTATACACCAATAACAGACTTAAAGAGAGCCAAATCAAGAACAAACTGCCATTCACAATTGCTACAAAGAGAATAAAATACCTAGGAATACAACTAACAAGGAACGTAAAGGACCTCTTCAAGGAGAACTACAAATCACTGCTCAACGAAATAAGAGAGGACACAAACAGATGGAGAAACATTCCATGCTCATGGTTAGGAAGAATCAATATCGTGAAAATGGCCATACTGCCTAAAGTAATTTACAGATTCAACGCTATCCCCACCAAGCTTCCAATGACCTTCCTCACAGAACTGGAAAAAACCACCTTAAACTTCATATGGAACCAAAAGAGAGCCCGCATAGCCAAGTCAATTCTAAGCAAAAAGAACAAAGCGGGAGGCATCACACTACCGGACATCAAACTCTACTACAAGGCTACAGTAATCAAAACAGCATGGTACTGGTACCAAAACAGAGATATAGACCAATGGAACAGAACAGAGGCATCGGAGGTGACACAACATATCTACAACCACCCAATCTTTGACAAACCTGAAAAAAACAAGCAATGGGGAAAGGATTCCCTGTTCAATAAGTGGTGTTGGGAAAACTGGCTAGCCATATGCAGAAAGCAGAAACTGGACCCCTTCCTGACACCTTACACTAAAATTGACTCCAGATGGATTAAAGACTTAAACATAAGATGTAACACCATAAAAACACTAGAAGGAAACCTAGGCAAAACCATTCAGGACATAGGCGTAGGCAAGGACTTGGCAACAAAAGCCAAAATAGACAAATGGGACCTAATCAAACTCCACAGCTTTTGCACGGCAAAAGAAACAGTCAATAGAGTGAATCGGCAACCAACAGAATGGGAAAAAATTTTTGCAGCCTGCCCGTCTGACAAAGGGCTGATATCCAGAATTTACAATGAACTAAAAAAGATTTACAAGAAAAAACAAACAAGCCCATTCAAAAATGGGCGAAGGATATGAACAGATACTTTACAAAAGAAGACATACATGAGGCCAACAAACATATGAAAAAATGCTCATCATCACTGGTCATTAGAGAAATGCAAATCAAAACTACATTGAGATACCATCTCACGCCAGTTAGAATGGCTATCATTAAAAAATCTGGAGACAACAGATGCTGGAGAGGATGTGGAGAAATAGGAACACTTTTACACTGTTGGTGGGAGTGTAAATTAGTTCAACCACTGTGGAAAACAGTGTGGCAATTCCTCAAGGACTTAGAAATAGAAATTCCATTCGACCCAGCAATCCCATTACTGGGCATATATCCAAAGGATTATAAATCGTTCTACTATAAGGACACATGCACACGAATGTTCATTGCAGCACAGTTTACAATAGCAAAGACCTGGAACCAGCCCAAATGCCCATCGATGATAGACTGGACAGGAAAAATGTGGCACATATACACCATGGAATATTATGCAGCCATTAAAAACGAGGAGTTCACATCCTTCGTAGGGACATGGATGAACCTGGAAAACATCATTCTCAGCAAACTGACACAAGAACACAAAATCAAACACCACATGTTCTCACTCATAGGCGGGTGTTGAACAAGGAGAACACATGGACACAGGGAGGGGAGCACTATACACGGGGGTCTGTTGGGGGGGAGGGGGGATACCGGGGGGGTGGGGAGTTGGGGAGGGATAGCATGGGGAGAAATGCCAGATATAGGTGAAGGGGAGGGAGGCAGCAAATCATACTGCCACGTATGCACCTATGCAACAACCTTGCATGTTTTTCACATGTACCCCAAAACCTAAAATGCAATAAAAAATAAAATTAAATAAAAAAAAAAAAAGAGTATATTATCTGCAAACAAGGATAATTTGATTTCTTCCTTTCAATTCAGATGTCCTTTATGTCTTTCTCTGGTCTGATTGCTCCAGTTAGGACTTCCGGTGCTATGTTGAATAACATGGTGAAAGTGAATGTCTGTCTTGTGTTCCAGATCTTAGAGAAAAGGCTTTCAGTTTTCTCCATTCAGTATGATACTAGCTATGGATCTGTCACATATGGCTTTTATTGTGGAGAGGTATATTTCTTCTATACCCAGTTTTTTTAAGGTGTTTATCAGGAAGGTATATTGAATTTTATCAAGTGTTTTTTGACCATCAATTGAAATGATTATATGCTTATTTCATTCATTCTTTTTGTATAATGCATCACACTGATTGACTTGCATGTGTTGAATCATCCTTGCATCTCTAAGACAAATTCCACTTGGTCATGATGAATGGTCTTTTAAATATATTGTTGAATTCAGTTTGCTAGCATTTTGTTGAGGATTTATAAATCAATATTCATCAGAGATATTGGCCTGTAGTCTTTTTTTTTTTTTTTTTTTGATATACCTTTGTCTAGTTTTGGTATGAGGATAATACCAGCTTTATAGAATGAGTTTGGAAGTATTCCCTCCTCTATTTATTGGGACAGCACGAGTAAAATTGGTATTAATTCTTCTTTAAAAGTCTGGTAGATTTCAGCAGTGAAGCCATCAGGTCCCAAGCTTTTCTTTACTAGAAGACTTTTTATTATGGCTTCTATCACTTTACTTGTTATGGGTCTGTTCAGGTTATGGATGGCCTACAGTTCAATCTTAGTAAGTCATATGTTTCTAGGAATTTTCCCAGTTCTTCTAGGTTTTCAAATTTGTTGGCATATAGTTGTTTATAGTAGCCATTAATGATCCTTTGAATTAGTGTGGTATCAGGTGTAATGTCTTATTTTTATCACTGATTTTATTCATTTCATCTCTTTTTTTAGTTAGTCTGGCTAAAGTTTTATTGAATTAACTTTTAAAAAAAACAACTTTTTGTTTCATCAATCATTTGTATTGTTTTCTTCATTTCAAATTTATTTATTTCTGCTGTAATCTTTATTATTTCTTTTCTTCTAATAATTTTAGGTTTAGTTTGCTCTTGGTTTTCTAGTTTTTTAAGATTCATTGTTAGATTGTTTATTTGAAATTTCTTCTCTTTTTTGACATAGGTCCTTATAGCTATCAACTTCTCTATTTATACCACTTTTGCTGTAACATGTAGGTTTTGCTATGCTGTGTTTCCAGTATTGTTTCAAGAAATTTTTCAATTTTCTGAATTTCTTCTCTGACCCATCATTCAGGAGCATAATTGTTTAATTCATGTATGTATAGTTTCCAAAATTTCTCTCATTATTGATTTCCAGTTTTATTATATTATGGTCAGAGAAGATGCTTAATATTATTTTAATTTTTGTGAATGTTTTAAGGCTTGCTTTGTCACATAACATATGGTCCACTTTTGAGAATAATCCATGTGCTGAGGGAAAAGTGTATATTCTGCAGCTATTGGGTGAAATGTTCTTTAAATATTTCTTAGATCTATCTGGTCTTTAATGCAAATGAAGTCTGATGTTGATTTTCTGTCTGAAAGATGTGTCCAATGCTGAAAGTGGGGTAATGAAGTCTCCAGCTATTATTGTATTGGAGTCTGTCTCTGTCTTTAGTTCTAATAACGTTTGCTTTATAGATCTGGGTGTTCCAGTGTTGGGTGCATATGTATTTAAAATTGATATATCTTCTGGCTGAATTGATCCCTTTATCATTATATAGAGACCTTCTTTGTCTCTTCTTACAAATTTTGTCTTGAAATCTATTTTGCCTGATAGAAGTACAGCTATTCTTGCTTTTTATTGAGTTCCCATTTGCATGGAATACGTTTTTCCATCCCTCCATTTTTAGTCTATGTGTATCATTATAGGTGAAATGTATTTCCTGCAGGCAGCAGATCTATGGGTCTTATTTTTTCAACCATCCAACTACTCTATGTCTTTTGATCCAAGAGTTTAATCTATTTACATTCAATGTTGTAAGTAAGAATTTACACTTGCCATTTTGTGTTTGCTTTCTGGTCCTCTCTTCTTTCTTTTCCATCTTTCTGTTAATGAAGGTGATTTTCTCTGATAATATGATTTAATTTCTCACTATTATTTGTGTATTTATTGTCCTTTTTTTGCTTTTAGGTTACCATGAGGCTTCAAATGCTATCTTAAACCCATTACTGTAAGCTGATAATGACTAAACACTGTATAAACAAACAAAACAGCAAAAAGAAAATTAATAAATATTATATGCCTTAACTTCATCTTCCTGCTTTTTAACTTTTTGTTGTTTCTATATATATCTTACTGTACTATGTTTTGAAAAATTATTGTGGTTATTATTTTTGATTGGTTTATCATTTAGTCTTTCTACTTAAGAGTAGTAAGTAGAAACAGCCACAGTTATATTATCCTGTGTACTAACTATTTCCAGTGAGTTTTCTGCCTTCCAATAATTACTCACTGCTTTTAACACCCTTTTCTTTCTGATTGAAGTATTTCTGTTAGCATTTCTTGCAGGAGAGGTTTGGTGTTGATGAAATCCCTCAGCTCTCGTTTGTCTGGAAAGGTCTCTATTTCTCCTTCATGCTTGAAGGATATTTTCACTGGATATACTGTTCTAGGGTATAAAGGATTTTTTTTAAATTCAGCATTTTAAATATGTCATGCCACTCTCTCCTGGTCTGTAAGGTTTCCACTGAAAAGTCTGCTGCCAGATGTGTTGGAACTCTATTGTATGTTATGTGTTTCTTGTATCTTGCTGCTTTTAGAATCTTTTTTTAATCCTTGACCTTTCAGAGTTTATTAAATGCCTTGAGGTAGTCTTCTTTCTTGGGATAAATCTGCTTGATGGTCTATAGCCTTCTTATAATTGAATGTGGATGTCTTTCTCTATTAGTGACTTCTCTGATGTGATCCCTTTGAATTAATTTTCTACCCTGGTCTCTTTCTTTCTACCTCCTCTTCAAGGCCAACAAAATATAGATTTGCCCCTTTCTGGCTATTTTCTGGATTCTGTAGGCATGCTTCAGTGTTTTTTATTCTTTTTCTCTTTTGTCTCCTCTGTGTGTTTTCAAATACTATCTTCAAGCTCCCAAATTCTTTCTTCTGCTTGACCAATTCTACTATTAAGAGACTCTGATGCATTCTTCAGTATGCCAATTGCATTTTTCAGCTCAAGAATTTCTGCTTGATTCTTCCTAATTATTTTGATATCTTTCATCAACTTATTGGATAGACTTCTGAATTCCTACTCTGTGTTACCTTCAATTTCTTTGGATTTGCTCAAAACAGCAATTTTGAATTTCCTGTCTGAAAGGTCACATATTTCTGTTTCACCAGGATTGGTTCTTGGTGCTTTATTTAGTCTATTTGGTAAGGTCATGTTTTCTGGGATTGTCTTGATACTTGTAGATGTTTTTCTGTATCTTGGGATTGAAGAGTTAGGTATTTATTATAGTCTTTGCAGTCTGGGCTTGTTTGTACTCATCCTTCTTGGGAAGGTTTTCCAGATATTCTAAAGGACTTGGTGTTGTAATCTAATCTGTATCTACTTTAGGAGACCCCTAGGCGCAATAACACTGTAGTTCTTGCATACTCATCAAGGTACTACCTTGATGGTCTTGGAAAAGGCCCAGGAGAATTCTCTAGATTACTAGGCAGACACTCTTGTTTTCTTCCCTTACCTTCTCCCAAACAAATAGAGTCTCTCTCTGTTCTGAAGTACCTGAAATTGGGGATGGACTGACACAAGCACCCCTGTGGCCACCACCACTATTACTATGCTGAGTCAGACCTGAAGCAGGCACAGCACTGGGTCTTACCCACCACCTGCTGTAACTACTCTCTGGCTACCACCTGTTTGTTCAAGGCCCTGGGGCTCTACAATCAACAGGTGGCAAAGCTAGCTAGGACTGTGTTCTCCCCTTCAGGATGGTGTGTTCCCCCAGGACCTGGGCAGGTTCAGAGGTACTGTCTGGAAATCAGGGACTAGAGTAAAATTCCTTACAAGTCTACTTGATGTTCTATTGTACTATAGCTGAGCTGGCACTCAAATTACAGGATGAATTTTCCTCCTATGCCTGCTTTTCTCTCCTTTACAAAGACAGAGGAGCCTCACCCCATGGCCACCACCACCACAGGCCCATGAAGAGTACTGCCAGACTATTGTTGATGTTCCATTAAGGCCCAAGGGCTCTTCAGTATGTTTGTCATGAATGCTGCCTTGCCTGGGATTCACCTTTCAGGGTGGTGGACTCTCTTCTGTCCAGAAAAGATCCAGAAATGCCATCCAAGAGCCAAGTCCTGAAATCAGGGACCCCAAGAGCCTGCTTGTTGCTCTATTCCCCTGTGGCCGAATGAGTTCCTAAGGTGCAAAACAAAGTCCTCTTTACTTTTCCCTCTGCTTTTCTCAAGCAGGAGGAGTCTCATTTCACAGCCATCACAGCTGGGTATGTGCTGAGTCTCACCTGAAGCTAGTAAGTCTCAGAGGCTCACCCAAAGCCCTCAACATACTACCTATGTATCACTGATTATCAGGACCCAAAGGCTCTTCAGTTAGCAGGTGATGAATGTCACCAGGACTGGGTCCTTTCCTTCAGGGTAGTGAGTTTGCTTCTGGTCCAGAGTATACCTAGAAATGTCTTCTAGAAGCTAGGGCCTGGAACAAGAGCCTCGCAACTCTGAATGGTACCTTATCGAGCTGTGGCTAAGCTGGTATCCAAGATGTAAGACACTCTTCCCTCTCCTCAATTCAAACAGAAGTAAAATATTTATTTTGAAGCAATGAGTGTGCCATTCAGGGTTAGGGGAGGGGTAATGCCAGCACTCCCTTAGCCACCCTGGCTGGTGTCTCAGTAGGATGCATGCCTCCTTCCCCAAGTCCACTGTCTCTGGGCTTATTTCAACAAGACTTTTGGAGTTGCCTTGTGTCTTAAACTGCCTTTCAAGTTTATTTAGTGCCCCAGAGCCCTTTAGCCTATGGGGGTGGTAATGGGGAGGCTTGTGGGAATGCTGGGATCAGGGATTCACCTCTGGCTAAGGCTAGTTTAAATCCTCCCTACATGGGGTAGGGGAGGGAGTGTGGTGTTGGTGAATCAAGACTGTTTTTTTTTCTACTTCTTCAGTGCCTCTTTCTGCAATTTGAGGATAAAGCCAGGTACTGTGAGGGTTCACTTGAATTTTGGTTTTTATGGAGGTGCATTTTTTTTTGTTGAGTTGTTAAATTGGTGTCCATGTGGGTGGAAAGATCAGTTGAGTCTTCTATTTCACCATCTTGCTCCATCTCCTCCCACCTCCACATTTTACTCAACTATAAGCTGATATTATTATTTTTTAAATAACTTTTTCCCAGGTTTCTATTACTAAAATGTTCAACATCTCACAGAAAAATTGAAATACTGCAATGAACATGCTTATGCCTTTTCCTACATAAAAATTAACAATGGTTCCAAAATATTACTTGATACATATACATCTAACTAATTTCATCTAGTATACTCAATATCCAGATTTCCTTAACTGTTCCAAAAAAAAAAAGAGGAGGGAGGGTTTATAGTTACTTTAGTTAAATCAGGATATAGAGTCTGTGTATTATATTGAGAGATTTTGTTTTTGGTAGTCTTCAAAAATCTTAAACAGGCTTCTCTATTTTTTCTTTCTTCATGACCTTCCAAAAAGTCCAGAGCAGTTTTATAGTAGAATGTCTCTACAAGGAAACGTTAAACAACTGGTTATATGTTTTTATTTTAGCCTCAAGGACATATGGAGAATTTGACTCCTGATGACATCATTTTTTTTTCCAAAAAATTGTTAGGAGGTTATCTATACCAGATTCAAATAAATGAGAATCCAAGAAAGAACTGTGTATAGGATCAAAGACCTGTACTTCATTTTCAGGATAATCAAGTAATGAGAAATCAATATTAGAAATGATGTAACCACACTGGAGAATGGAAGCTAATCATGTGCTCCTGAGAGAGGACACCATCAGCTATGTATAAAAGCTAGAGCTGAGGCTCATGTGACCCAGCTCAGCCTTATTGCTGGTGACTCCATGAGTCCCAAATGCAGAGCTGCCCCTTGGAAATAACAAGAGCTTCACTATATTGTTGATGTGCATATTATTTGCTTTTCTGTCCTCTTTTCTTAGGGCTAAGTAAATTTGGTGCTGGATGAAGCCTGTTGAGTACTGTGAGTCTGATTGTTGATCCAAATGTTAGAGTATTGCTGCCAGTAGAGCAGAATGATCACTGAAGTACCACGTTCTGTTTTTGTCTAATTGCTGTTTCCACCATGGTGTCATTTAACCTATATCCCCTACTCATGGAATATATATGTAAACTGGAAGTTACATGTACAGGCATAATGAGATTCAGATTAAATAATTTTCACAAACATGCTTAGTAGATGATTTTGTCTACTGTAGTTTATATAGCAAGAAGGGGTACATAGTGTCAATTAGTTCCTGTCCTAGTTTATTTGGGTTGATATAGCAAAATGCCATAACCTAGGTGGCTTATAAACAAAAAAAAATTTATTTCTCACACTCTAGTGACTGGCAAATTCAGATCAAGGTGCCATTAGATTCAGTGTCCAAAGAGAGCCCACTTCCTTGGCCACAAATAATGTCTTCTTTCTGTGTCCTTACATGATGGAAGGGGCAAACAAAGCTCCCTTGGGCCCATTTTATAACAGTACTAATCCCACTCATGACTTCATGACCTCCCCAAAGACCTCACCTTATAATATCATCACCTTAGGATACAGAATTTCAACATGTGAATTTTGTGGAACACAAAAATTCAGACCATAGCAATCCCAGTCTAGGACTGGGTTTGATTGCCTGCTTATGGTATGGGCATTTAGAAACAAAGCTCTGGTAGCTCAGTGTGGTCATTGTTACTAGAGTTTTGTTACTTCTATTAATTTTTTAAGCCCTTGCAGTGAACATAGCTAGGAACTACATGTTTGCTTTTTAAAAAAAATATACTTTAAGTTTTGGGGTACATGTGCAGAACTGGCAGGTTTGTTATATAGGTATACACATGACTTGGTGGTTTGCTGCATCCATCACCCTGTCATCTACATTAGGTATTCCTCCTAATGTTATCCCTCCCCAATTCCCCCATCCCCTGTTATCTTTCCCCTAGTCCTCTCACCCCACCTCCGCCAGGCTGCAGTGTGTGATGTTCCACTCCCTGTGTCCAGTGTTCTCATTGTTCAACACCCACTTATGATTGAGAACATGCAATGTCTAGTTTTCTGTTCTTGTGTCTGTTTGCTGAGAATGATGGTTTCCAGCTTCATCCATGTCCCTGCAAAGGACATGAACTCATCCTTTTTTATGGCTACACAGTATTCCATGGTGTATATGTGCCACATTTTCTTTATCCAGTCTATCTTTGATGGGTTTGGTTTGGTTCCAAGTCTTTGCTATTGTGAACAGTGCCACAACAAACATACATGTGCATGTGTCTTTATAAGAGAGTGTTTTATAGTCCTTTGGGTATATACCCAGTAATGGGATTTCTGGGTCAAATGGTATTTCTATTTCTAGATCCTTGAGAAATTGTCACACTGTCTTCCACAATGCTTGAACTAATTTACACTCCCACCAACACTGTAAAAGCATTCCTATTTCTCCACATCATCTCTACCATCTGTTATCACCTGATTTTCTAATGATTGCCATTCTAACTGGTGTAAGGGGGTATCTCAATGTGGTTTTGATTTGCATTTCTCTAATGACTGGCGATGATGAGCATTTTTCATATCTTTGTTGGCTGCATAAATGTCTTCTTTAGAAAAGTGCCTGCTGATATACTTTGCCCACTTTTTGATAGGGTTATCTGTTTTATTCTTGTAAATTTTTAAAAGTTCTTTATAGATTCTGATTTATTAGCCCTTTGTCATATGGGTAGCTTGCAAAATTTTTTTCCCATTCTGTTGGTTGTGGGTTCCCTCTAATGATAGTTTCTTTTGCTCCACAGAAGCTCTTAAATATAATTAGATCCCATTTGTCTATTTTGGCTTTTGTTACCATTGCTTTTTATGTTTTAGTCATAAAATTCTTACCCATGCCTATGTCCTGAATGGTTTTGTTTAGGTTTTCTTCTAGGGTTTTTTATGGTGTTAGGTCTTATGTTTAAATCATTAATCCATCTTGAGTTAATTTTTTATAAGGTGTAAGGAAGGAATTCAGTTTCAGCTTTCTACATATGGCCAGCCAGTTTTCCCAACATCATTTATTAAATAGGGAATCCTTTCCCCATTGCTTGTTTTTGTCAGGTTTGTCAAAGATCAGATGGTTGCAGGTGTGTGGCATTATTTCTGAGGCCTTTGTTCTGTTCTATTGGACTATATCTCTGTTTTGGTACCAGTACTGTGCTGTTTTGATTACTGTAGCCTTGTAGTATAGCTTGAAGTCAGGTAGCCTGATGCCTCTAGCCTTTTTTTTTTTTCTTAGGATTTTCTTGGCTATGTGGGCTCTCTTTGGGTTTCATATGATGTTTAAGGTAGTTTTTTCCAATTCTTTGAAGAAAGTCAATGGTAGCTTGATGGGGATAGCACTGAATCTATAAATTACTTTGGGCAGTATGGCCATTTTCATGATATTGATTTTTTCTAACCATGAGCATAGAATGTTTTTCCATCTGTTTGTGTCCTCTCTTATTTCCTTGAGCTGTGGTTTGTAGTTCTCCTTGAAGAGGTCCTTTACCTCCCTTGTTTGTTGTATTCCTAGGTATTTAACTCTCTTTGTAGCAATTGTGAATGGAAGTTCACTCATGATTTGGCTCTTTGTCTGTCATTGGCATACAGGAATGCTTGTGATTTTTGCACATTGATTTTGTATCCTGAGACTTTGCCGAAGTTGCTTATCAGCTTGAGGTGATTTTGGGCTGAGATGATGGGGTCTTCTAAACATACAATCATGTTGTCTGCAAATAGAGACAATTTGACTTCCTCTTTTCCTAATGGAATACGCTTTATTTCTTTTCCTTGCCTGCTTGCCCTGGCCAGAACTTCCATTACTATGTTGAATAGGAGTGGTCAGAGAGGGCATTTTCATTTCGTGCCAGTTTTCAAAGGGAATGCTTTCAGTTTTTGCCCATTCATTCAACAACCTTAAAGAAAAACGTTTTCAAACCAAAATTTCATATCCAGCTAAACTAAGCTTCATAAGTGAAGGAGAAATAAAATGCTTTACAGACAAGCAACTGCTGAGAGATTTCGTCGCCACCAGGCCTACCTTACCAGAGCTCCTTAAGGAAGCACTAAACATAGAAAGGAACAACCAGTACCAGCCACTGAAAAAACATACCAAATTGTAAAGACCATCAATGCTATGCAGAAACTGCATCAACTAACAGGCAAAACAACCAGCTAGCATCGAAATGGCAGGATCAAATTAACACATAGCAATATTAACCTTAAATATAAATGGGCTAAATGCCCCAATCAAAAGACACAGACTGGCAAATTGAATAAAGAGTCAAGACCCACCTCCTGTACTCAGGAGACCCATCTCACGTGCAAAACATACATAGACTCAAAATAAAGGGATAGAGGAAGATTTTGCCAAGCAAATGGAGAGAAAAACAGTGCAGGGATTGCAGTCGTAGTCTCTGATAAAACAGACTTTAAGTCAACAAAGATCAAAAGAGACAAAGAAGGGCATTACATAATGGTAAAGGGATCAATGCAACAAGAAGAGCTAACTACATTAAATACATATGCACCCAATACAGGAGCACCCAGATACATAAAGCAAGTTCTTAATGACCTACAAAGAGACTTAGACTCCCACACAATAATAGTGGGAGACTTTAACACTCCACTGTCAATGTTAGACAGATCAACAAGACAGAAAATTAACAAGTATTTTCAGGACTTGAACTCAGATCTGGACCAAGTGGACCTAATAAACATTTACAGAACTCTCCACCCCAAATCTATAGAATATACATTCTTCTCAACACCACATCACGCTTACTCTAAAATTGACCACATAACTGGAAGTAAATTGTTCCTCTGCAAATGCAAAAGAACGGAAATCATAACAGTCTCTCAGACCACAGTGCAATCAAATTAGAACTCAGGATTAAGAAACCCACTCAAAACAGCACAACTACATGGAAACTGAACAACCTGCTCCTGAATGACTACTGGATAAATAATGAAATGAAGGCAGATATAAAGATGTTCTTTGAAACCAATGAGAATGAAGACAAAACATACCAGAATCTCTGGGACACATTTAAAGCAATGTCTAGAGGGAAAATTATAGCACTAAATGCCCACATTTTCTTATTATGGCATAATTTTATATTGATATTGCCAATTCAAATTTATCATTACAGAGTTTTAACTTATTTTGCTTTGTGTTTGTATCTTTTTTTTGTTTTATACTAAAAAATCTTGGCTCTGAGTAGTAGTAATGTAGTCATTTATTTGCTCATCATAACAATATCTATGCTGTAGTTTAAAAATGCCAATACTAATAGTACTACTGGCAGTAAAATTACTTAGTGAGATATTTCTTTAAATGTTTTGTTGTTGTTTGTTCTCAGAATATATTAAACTATGTACAATTTCAAAAGTTACTTAAAATTAATCTTTGGTTATATTATCAATTTTATACATAAATGCTCCCCAACTTATGATGGTTTGACTTACTACTTTGCAACTTTATGATGATGCAAAAGCAATAAGTATTTAGTACACTTGTTGACTTACAGTAGGGTTACATGTGAGTAAACTCATCCTCAATTGAAAATACCATGTCAAAAATGCACTTTTAATTTGTGATAATTTCAATTTACAATGGGTTCACCTGTATACAACTCCAATATAAGTTGAGTAGAAACTGTATATTTGAGTGCTTTCTTTCTATTTGTGTTAAATTTTGGTGTTCACTTTGCTTTATTTTACATCTAATTTTGCATATGTGAAGCACTTAGTTTAAAACCATATTAAAAAGTCAACAGAACATACTTTTGTGGGAACATATTCCATAGTTTAAAACCATATTAAAAAGTTAACAGAACATACTTTTGTTGTAATATATTCCAAGAACTCTCATGCTCATTCTTATCCCACCACCTCATTTTCATGTTTCCTCTATAGATAACCATTTTCATTGGTTTCTGTTTTATCTTTCCTTGGTTTTCTTTTGCACACATAAGCAAATATATATATATATATATATATATATATATATATATATATATATATACACACACACATGTTATTTCTCCTTGCTTCTTACACACAAAAGTAGCATATTATAATATTAATATTTCCCTTAACAATATAGCCTAGATATCAGTCCACACCAGCTCATAGAGATAGTCATTCTTTTCTATAGATGCATCATACCCCAATGATGGACCATTGTTTCATTTAGTCCCTTACTTGTAAACATTTGGGTCATTTTCAATCTTTTGCTATCACAAATAACACTGCAATGAAAAACTATTGTGTGTGTTTCATATTTGTGGAGGTGTAGATGAAAGTTAGATTCCTAGAAATTGAGATTACAAAAGGAAAGGGAAATTTGATATGTAGTTTTCTTAGTTGTTTCTTCATCCTCTTCCATAGAGGTTAAACCATTCTGCAATCTAATCAATGTTCTATTAAATGGGCTATTTGCTATAGTCTTTCCAATAAAACATAACTTCAAGCATGTGAATGTCTGCCAGTCTGAGAAGTGAGGAATAATATCCCAGTGCAATTTTCATTTGTAGTTATCTTCTTTGAGAGTTATTTGCATTTCTTTACTTTGTTTTTGTGGAGGTGAGGTCTCATTATGTTTCCTAGGCTCATCTCAAACTCCTGGGCTCATGCAATCCTCCAACTTTGGCTTCACAGAGTGCTGAGATTACAAGCTTGAGCCACCACACCAAGCCAGTTATTTGCATTTCTTTTCCATGAACTATCTTTATGTTTTCTTTCTCACTTTTATATTGAGTTTTTGGACTTTTTCTTCTTGATTGTAAATAGCTCTTTATATATGAAGGAAATTAGCCTTGGAGTTGCAAATATTTTCTGTTAGTTTGTCCTTCATCTTTTGACTTTTCTTATAGTATTTTAGTTTTTTATACTACTCTTTAATACACACAATGATATGGGTATATCTCATGCAAACATTTGTTATTTTGTGGAATTAAATGTATTATTTTTTAATTGCTGGTTTATCTTATGAAATAACTTGGTGGTTTTATTTAGCTTTCAGATTATAAAAGAATTCAATGTTTCTTTTTGCAATTTGTATGATTTATTTTCAGATTCATTTATCATTATACAGTGCAAAGTATGAATATAATTTTATCTTTTTAAAATACTAATTGTTTTAACATTATTTATTCCACCTCATCTATCCTCATAATTATTTAAGATGCCACTTTTACCATAAACTAAATTTACAGGTGGACTTGAGTCTATTTATAAAATTCTTATCTATTTATTCCTCAATGTCATGTTGTTTTAATTATAGATGCTTTAGAATATGTTTTTAATGTCTGATAGCACTAATCCATGAGTAACCTTGGACTGGACATTGCACCATTGGCTCCTCTGGTCCTCAGGCCTCTGGACTTTGATGACTTACACCACCAGCTTTTCTGATTCTACAGTTTGCAGATGACATACTGTGGGACTTCTCAGTCTTCATAATTACATAAGCCAATTCCTATAATAAATCTCCTCCTATATATCTCTAATTATCCTATTGGGTCTGTTTCTCTAGAAATTCTAACACACTGTTATTGATTATATTAGCTTTAGCAATGATTTTCTTAGGTTTCTTCACTGAGTAAAATATCAAATTGGGGTCTGATGTATGTGCTAAGGGAGTATCCATAGATTTTTATTTTATTAATTATTTTCTGATTTTTCAGGAATAGATATTTAATTTAATTCAAGGCGTTTTTGGTGTCTATGAAGATTGTTATAAAATTCTTCTCATTATTCCATTTTTATATTAATTTATTTTTATATATAATGTATATGTTTATGTGTATGCAACTTAAAGTGTGTGTGTATGTGTATGTGTGTATTACTTTAATTAACTTGATCATAAACACACATAAATACTGACCAAAATTAATATCAAGTCAGTTCTGTCTGAATGTAAAGCCAACTCCAAATATCTCTGTCTCCAAATGGAAAAGAAATGGGGGGGTTATAGGCAGCTACACTGTTAAATGTTAAAACTTTATTTTTCAATTTGGCTGTAACAATCATTAAATAAAATTGATAAATAATACATGATTTTTGATGAACAAATTTTGTGTATGTATACCTTGGAAGCTATACAGCCATAAAAATTAATAGATTAAACTAAACTTAATAATTTAGGTATATTTCATAAACATAATGTTGAGTAAAAGAAGCCAGACAACAAGTAGTATATACTGTTAAACTCCACTTATATAAAAGTTCAAGAAGGCAAAAAAAAAAAATTATCCTGTTAAAAGTCAGGATTATAGTTACTATTCAGGGAAGAGAGTAGTGGTTGGAAATAAACATAAAGGGGGCCTCTGAAGTGGTAATGTTTTGTTTTTGATCTGGGTATTGGGGGTTCAATTTCTGAAAATCCCTTTATCTTTATACTTACTGTATTAGGTATTGATTTTTTGCTTAACAAATTACTCAAAACTTAGAGGTTTAAAAAAACAATAATTAATTATTTTATTAATTTATTTGAACCAGCAATTGGAGAGAGCTTAGCTGGGTAGTTCTAGTTCAGAATTTCTCATGAGATTATAGTCAAGCTGTTGGACGGGGCTGCATCATCTGAAGGCTTGACTGAGGCTAGAGGATCTACTTTCAAGATGGCCCACTTGCATGGCTATAGGCAAGAAGCTTCAGTTCCTCACTAGCTTTTAGCAAGAGGCCTTGATTTCTCACCACATATATTTCTCTATAGGGCTGCTTGAGTGTCCTTACAGCAAGATAGCTGGCTTTCTTCAGAGCCAAGTGGTTCAAGGGCAAAGAGAAAGTCACAATGCCATTTATGACCTATTTTTGGAAGTTACACATTTTCAGGAATTGACCTTCATCACTTTCTATTCACTAAGAGTTAAGTCACTAACTCTGATCCATGGTCAATTGGAGTAAAATTAGGCTTTACTGTTGGAAGATGGAGTAGCAAAAAATTTGCAGACACATTTTAATTCTACCATACTTTCAGGTCATTTTTCTGAATATACTTAAATTAGAAGTTAAAATAGTGACATTTTAAAATATTCTTTCAAATGAACACTGTTAGGGAGAGAAGTGCTTCTTCTCCATATCTAACATTTTTTCCATATTTAGGGAGTTTTATTACTTTAACTCTAAGCATCTCAGCATGCACCACAACCCCTGCACCACCCTAGCATATCGTCCTTCCTTTCCAAGGAGAGGTAAAGTGATACATTTAATGGTCAGTTGGGTATGAATTATCAGGACCTGCTTAGCTTAACTCCTCCTTTTCCCCCTTTGGATGTTATCATCCCTCTCGGAATATTTGCTTTATGGCAGGATTTTGTAGTTTGGGGAGTTTTATCTCAAGACCCAACATTTGGTACATATGCTTTCCACACTGAGAAATAAAATTGGGTGTAGAATTTATGAACAAATGTAGTATGTCAAGAAACTTTTCATAGGGTTTGAACTCATGAACCATGAACTTGAGTGAGTACCACATACCCACCCCAGGTTGTTTGGTAAAATATTATTCCAAGAGGTTTTTTTATTTTTTATCATTATATGATTGACATTTAACTGTTACAACATGATGTTAGCAGCTGACTGCTGCTATGGCTATTAGGTACACAGGCAAGTGGCTATTTCATACAAGCAGGAATGTACATGTGGATAGCTAAACACAAATAACCTTTGGGCTGTGTAGGTCTCAGTTATAGCATGGTAGTGGGAAGATTGGGAACATATAAAGAGGTACAGTTCAAATCTCAAGAGAAGTATGTGCCGCTAGACCATTCTAAACCTAATGATGGAGGCTTTATAATGTAGGCCGCTGCATCTTACTTTGCAAGCATACCTGAGGCAAAGATTCAAGTCTAGGAAGAAGATAATGCTTCCACATTTGACAATGGAAGACAGAACAATGTTTGTTACTTTAAATGCAAGACTACTGAGTCCTACATACACTGTAGAACACTGGGGAAATAACAGTTGTAGACTGTTAGAGACAGTCTCTAGAAAAGCAGCACTCAGTCTGCTGCCCTAAATTCTACTCTGAATTTAGGACCAAGGAGGAACCCATGGAAAGACTTTGTCTATTTTGTGTTGCTATAATAGAATACCACAGACAGGGTAATTTATATAGAAGGGAAATTCATTTCTTACCCTTCTGGAGGCTGGGAAGTCCAAGGTCAAGAAACCCAATCAGGCAAAGGATTTCTTGCTGTGTCATCTCATAGCAGAGGGTGAAAGGGCAAGCCAACATGCACATGTGAGAGTGGATGTAAGAGGGGTCTGAACTTGCTTAATAACAAACCCACTCTCACAGTAACAAACTTACTCCTGCAATACATTCATTCATGAGAGCAGAATCCTATGGTATTAGGAAATATATATTTAATCTTTGACCCTGTTTTTTCTGGCATACCACTCTTAAAATCCTTAGAAACTACAAAATGATGTCTTTTGTATCAGTGACCAGCCTCCATCCTGGTCCATCCAGCCCCTAGGTAGCTTCAGGATGGAGGCTGGTCACTGAAAAACCAAGCAGGATTAGAAGGCTGGGACTTTCAGCTCACCCTCAGTCTCCAGGAAGAGGAGAAGGGCTGAAAGTTATCACTAATAGCCAGCGATTTGCCTCTAGGAAGAGGAGAGAGGCTGAAAGTTATCACCAATAGCTAGTGATTTAATAATCATGCCTTTGTAGTGAACCTTCCATAAAAACCCAAAAGGACTGTGTTCAGAGAGCTTCTAGATAACTGAACATGTCATGTCAACAGGAAGGTAAATAAGAACACATCCACATGCTGGGAAGGTAGTGCCCCCCAACACCACCAGCATAGAAGCTTCTGTGCTTGTGACTTCCAGATCTTACCCTATGTATATCTTCATCTGGCTGTTTATTTGTATCCTTTACAATATTCTTTGCAATAACCTGGTACATTTGAGTGTTTTCCTTAGTTCTGTGAGCTGCTCTAGCAAATTAATTGAACCTGAGGAGGGGATTGTGGAACCCCAATTTATAGCCAGTTGGTCACAAGCATAGACAAAATAACCTGGGGCTTGCACATGGCATGAGAAGTAGGCAGGGAGGGGGTGGGCCTTGGGGACTGAGTCCTCAACCTGTAGAAACTGATGCTATCTCCAGGTAGTGTCAGAATTGAATTAGAGGACAGCCAGCTGCTATCTGCTGCAGAATTAATTGCTTGCTTGTTGGTAGGGGAAAACCTCCACACATTTGTTCACAGAGGTGTTCTGTGTTGATTGTTGTTGCAGAGTGAGGAATAGAAGTCATTCTGAGTCTGAGTGAGATTTTCCATACTCAGCCCTGATAACCTAATCACCTCTGAAAGGTCCCACTTCTCAACACTGTTGTACTGGGGATTAAGTTTCCAACATATGAACTTTGGGAGACACATTCAAATTATAGCAATGACTAACCTTGAATTTGTGAGGTTTGTACACAGTTTCAAGAGTGGAAAATATTTTAGAATTACTAGGCATGTTTCAAGGTGAACCTGTTATTGTAGGTAGCATGCGGGTGCTTTAAAGAAATGTGCCTAAGAAAATGTATGGACTTCAACAGCACAAGAAAAAAAGATACTAAGGAGAAGAAACTAGTTTTCATGGAACACCCACAGGTCAGTGGTTCTCATCCTCAGCTGTACATTATACTCACTAATTAATTCAAAATGTCTGGGGTGCAATCCAGGCATTAGTGTTGATATATTCCCTTGGGATAAAGCATGAAAAGTGCCTAGCCTTGAACCTGACAGATAGCTGACATCTACTAAATAAATGTTGACTCTTGTACCAATTTCCTCTTCCACATATCATGGTCTTTCATTCTCCATTGAGGATTAATTACATAAGGATTTTTAATGATCTTTCCAGCTTTTTTTTCTACAACAACAGATAATCCAACATTGCAACATTTATAATGTAGGTTGCTTCATCTTACTTTGCATCATACCTGCAGCAAATATTCAAGTCTAGGAAAAAGACAATCCTTTCACATTCAACAATGGAAGACAGAACAATGTTTGTTACTTTAAATGCAAGACTGCTGAGTCCTACATACACTGTAGAACACTGGGGAAATAACAGTTGTAGACTGTTAGAGACAGTCTCTAGAAAAGCAGCACTCAATCTGCTGCCCCAAATTCCACTCTGAATTTAGGACCAAGGAGGAACCCATTGCAATGTAACCCATCAGCCTAAGAAAAGTCTTTTTAAATGGCCATTTTTGTTTGGAGACTTAGTGTTCTAATAATTTCAACTGCCTTTCCTTCTTTTTTGCCTCCCCTGAGTAAATTTTGTGAGTTTCCCAAATCTTTAACTAGGATCGACATTACTACAATCTGACCATAAAGATATTACATATAAGAGTAAGCTGTGTAGTAAGAAAAATAAAATTTCTGCTTTCCATTTTTCAAATATATGGTGTTTCCAAGATATTTTTAGATCTTTTATGGCTGGATGCTTCCCAGGAAAGAAAGTTGGCTCTTCCATCAGAAACTCACTCATTTTATCTAAGGAATTTTAGATCTTTAGATCTTTTGAAAGTGCTTTCCAAAGTCAAAAATTCTGAACCACTGAGGGATAATTAATGAGGATAAAAAAGGTATTGGGGAGTCAGCCAGCATCACACAGAGCCAGGCCCACAGCCTGTCTTAGAAGCCACAGTTCCAGCTTCTAGACCCATGAGACTCCCTTGTTCTCAATTCAACCAGTACTGGCCACGTCCTACTACTCATTACACACATTTGATACATATTTTATTTCTGAATACTTTTTGGGCTTAGTTTGCTTGACTTGCCTGTTTCTATATTAAACATTTTTTGGTTATGCAAAAAAGTTCAATTGCCAGTTATTATGACTTTCAGTTATAAGCTTCCTAATAATTTCTTGCTTGTTTATAACATTCCAGATAATTTTCATCTCTAATGTTGCCATGAACCCTAACCTGTTTCCCAAAAGCATGATCTCTGCAGAGAACAACATGTTCTATTAAAATCACTTGAAATAGTGTCACAAATTACTCTTGGAGATATTGTGAGCCAGGTGCAATGTTGTGTTTGCCTTAGTTGTTGCTATTGGTGCTGCCACAACTGATGCTCGGATTGTATTAAATAGACATGACTTATTTGGAAATCACCTTGCCAGCAAAGCTGACAGAACTATCACTTCACTTGTCTTGATGCATGCTATTTCACATTAGGATGATTCTAAATTACATTCTTTTTCATTTACTGTCTGTCATTCTATGCCACTCTGTTCCTGGCCTACTGTTCCTTCCCTATCTTTTTTATCTCACTATTTATATGATAGCTGTATATCAGCCTTGGAAAGAGATTCTTAGTAGATTTATCCTTCTGGGGAGGCGTTATTGTCAAAATACATTTCAAAAACTCAGGGCTTTGAAGATGAAGTTGCTGATGGGCCTAAACTTGCTTTGAAGTGTAAAGAAGCTTCATAATCAAAAACAAAACTTGATAAGTGTATACTTAAATACTAAATGTAATTATTCTTACAATAATAATGATACTAACTCTACAATTTGCATATATTGTCTTATTTAATCTCACAGCAGTCTTATAGAGATTTCTTTTATCCTTGGTCTTTGGATGAGGCACAAAGAAATTAAGTAACCTGCCACGATCACTTAGCACCTAGATGGTGATGCCATTATTTTGAACCCTGACAAATCTGAGTCCAGATTCAACAGCTCAATCACTACCTATTATAATGGAAAGAGAAGACCAGGCACAGTGACTCATGCCTGTAATCCCAGCACTTTGGGAGGCTGAGGCAGGTGGATCACAAGGTCAAGAGATCAAGACCATCTTGGCCAACATGGTGAAACCCCGTCACTACTAATAATAAAAAAATTAGTTGGGCACAGTGGCACACCCCTAGTCTCAACTACTCAGGAAGGCTGAGGCAGAAAGTATCACTTGAATTCAGGAGGCAGAGGTTGCAGTGAGCTGAGATGGCACCACTGCACTCCAGCCTGGAAACAGAGCAAGACCCTATCTCAAAAAAATGAAAAAGAGAAGATTAAAGTAGTAACTAAATTCCTCTCATGAGAAAGGACAGGATATTCTTATCTCATCTCTTGGAATTGAGTCAACTTGTGGTAAATCACAGGTCTTACCAACTTGTATTTATGGATGTGGCTTAATTTCTTTTAAAATATGTGAACAATTTCTTATTATTTTATCCAATAAACATTGGTTGGGCAAACATCTGTCAGTTACCACAATGTGCATTGGTAGGACACAAAGTTTAAAAAAAAAAAAAAAGGACACATTTTTGATCTCAAGTTGTTCCCAATCAGATAAGAGGCTGAATGAAAACAAATCTGAAATGTAGTGGGAGTAATGTTATGAAGGGCGTATTCACAAAATATAAGGAAGGGTGGAAGGACGCCACTTTATGTGGATTTACAGCAATAGTCAACATACTCTAATGTTCAAGTATTATCCTCAGTGATTCGGCTATTCAAAAGGATTTAAAACCCTGTTTCTTAGCCAAATCAACTTCTCCCCAAGAGATGGAGAATGGTATAATGGCTTAAATATAAGCTGTGGAGCCAGGATAGTGAGATGAGATAGTTCCCTTGACCCCTTCACAGGACTCATAAAGTGGTGACTTGCTTACTTAGCCTAGAATGCTCAAACCCTTTGAAAGAGGAGGAACACATAGTTGAGCGGGTGCAGGAGCTGTGGTAAGTGCTTTTGGGTGCCTGCAGGAACAAACCCCTTACCAGCCCAGGGAAGTGTCTGGGGGTTGTCCACAACTTCTAGAGCTGCAGAGGGCAGGTGTTAGAGTGTACTGTTTTAGCTTTGCTGTCTGCAGACAACTTAAGTGTTAAACAGTTCAGTGGAGAGTTGGTGTGACAGCCTCTTGCACCTGCAACTGGGTCCAGTGCCCAAAAGGAATGAGGTCGCACAGACTTGAAGGATGGTGAATGTGGAGATTCTATAGAGTGGTGAAAGTGGCTGCCAGCAGGATGGGGAGCTGAAAAGGGGATGGAGTATGAAGGCAGTCTTCCCCTGGAGTTGGGCCGAACTCCTCTCCTACCACAGTCTCTGATGTCTAACTGCTTCTTCTCCTCTCAACATTCAGATGCTTCTCTCCTATGTGTGTATGTGAACTGAGTCTGGGGTCTGGGGTTCTTATGGACACAGGAAAGGAGGCATGGTGGGCCAAAAGGCAACATTCAGGTGGGAAAACAGGGATGTAAAGTTATCATTTAGGGCTATGGGGCCAGGCTTTAGGGTAAAGCCCTCGCCAGGGACTCCACCTTCTTCTACCCAGTATTTTCCTGACTCCTGTCTATATCAGTAGCAGAGTTTGAATCCTGGCACTACTGATTTTGAGTAACTTACTTAACCTCACTGCATTTCAGTTTTCTTATCTGTAAAATGAGCATAACTTTAATAA
Source organism: Aotus nancymaae (assembly GCF_030222135.1). NCBI lineage: Eukaryota > Metazoa > Chordata > Mammalia > Primates > Aotidae > Aotus > Aotus nancymaae. The sequence goes on along the minus strand of NW_026988428.1, from coordinate 29,718,785 downwards.
TAGAATTATTCTGAGAACTATTATGAGAAATGAGTTAATATGCATGAATTCTTTAGAATAGTACCTGACATATAAGTACTATGCTACATGTATTAATTATTGTTGTAATTATAAATAAAAATATTTATATTCAATGGAATATCTTTATAAAATTAAAATGGATACTATTCTACAAATGTACTGTGATGTTAATAATACATCTTACTGAGCTGCTAATATATTCTAGGTACCATGCTAGGTTCTGGCATAATAATTTAATTCAGCAGCTCAGGAGTACTTAGGGAGTTTATAATAAAATGCAAATAACAGAAAACTAGCCAACATCTATTAGGATAAGTGATATTTTAATATATATGCTATGAAAAAATATAAATAAATAAATTTCATCCTGAATGGATTCAGAAAAGCTTCATAGAGTAGGTGACATCAGAGCTAGACCTTGAAGGAATCCAACAACATGAATATGAAAGTTGTTCTGGGCATAGGGAGCATGATGGCAAAGATGTGAAGGGATAAAAACAGGAAGTTGAAGGCTCATGGGGTGCATATGGAAGAGGGTCTGCAGAAGAACAGGGCATATTAGTCCATTTTCATACTGCTAATCAAGACATACCTGAAACTGGGCAATTTATGAAAGAAAGAGGTGTAATGGACTTATAGTTCCACATGGCTGAGGAGGCCCCACGAACATGATAGAAGGCAAGGAGTAGCAAGTCACATCTTAGAGCAAAGAGAGAGCTTGTGCAGGGAAAGTTCCATTTTTAAAACTATCAGACCTTGTGAGACTAATTCACTATCATAAGAACAGAACAGGAAAGACCTGCCCCCATAATTCAATCACCTCCGACCAGGTTCCTCCCACAGCACATGGGAATTGTGGGATAAGATTTGGATGGGAACACAGCCAAACCATATCTTTCTGCCCCTAACCCCTCTCAAATCTCATGTCCTCACATTTCAAAACCAATCATGCCTTCCCAAGAGTCCCCCAAAGCCTTAACTCATTTCAACATGATCTCAAAAGTCTACAGTACAACATCTCATCTGAGACAAGGCAAATGCCTTCTGCCTATGAGCCTGCAAAATCAAAAGCAACTTAGTTACTTTCTAGATACAATGAGGGTACAGGAATTGGGTAAATACAACCATTCCAAATGAGAGAAATTGGCCAAAACAAAGGGCTACAGGCCCCATGCAAGTCCAAAATCATGCAGGGCAGTCAAATCTTAAAGCTCCAAAAGGATCTCCTTTGACTCCATGTCTTGCATGTGGGTCATGCTGATGCAAAAGGTGGGTTCCCATGGTCTTGGGCACCTCCACCCCTGTGGCTTTGCAGGGTACAGCCTCTCTCCCAGCTGCTTTAATTGGGTGGTGTTGAGTGTCTGCACCTTTTCCAGGCATATAGTACAAGCTGTCAGTGGATCTACCATTCTAGGATCTGGAGGATGGTGGCCCTCACCTCACAGCTTTGATAGGCAGTGCCCCAGTAGGGACTCTGTGTGGTCACATTTTTCTTTCTCACTGCCCTAGCAGAGGTTCTCCATGAGAACCCCACCCCTGCTGCAGCAAACTTCTGCCTGGACATCCAGGTGTTTCCATATATCCTCTGAAATCTAGTTGGAGGCTCCCAAACCTCAATTCTTGACTTCTGTGCACCTACAGGCTTAATGCCATGTGAAAGCTCTCAAGGCTTGGGTCTGGCACTTTCTGAAGCCACAATCTGAGCTGTATTTTGGCCCCTTTTAGTCATGGCTGGAGTGGCTGGGATGCAGGAAGCCATTTGTATTTCCTAGGTCTCTGACCTGTGATGAGAGGGGCTGCCATGAAGACCTCTGATATGCCCTGGAGACATTTTCTCATTGTCTTGGTGATTAACATTCATATCCTTGTTACTTATGCAAATTTCTGCAGCCAGCTTGAATTTCTCCTCAGAAAATGGAATTTTATTTTCTATCACATTGTCAGGCTGCAAATTTGCCATACTTTTGTGCTCTGTTTCCACTATAAAACTGAATGCCTTTAATAGCACTCAAGTCACCTCTTAAATGCTTTGCTATTCAGAAATTTCTTCCCCCAGATACCCTAGATCATTTTTCTCAAATTCAAAGTTTCACAAATCTCTAGGGCAGGGGGAAAATGCCACCAGTCTCTTTGCTAAAACATAACAAGAGTCACCTTTGTTCCAGTTCCCAACAAGTTCCTCATCTCCATCTGAGACCACTCAGACTGGACCTTATTATTTTAATCACTATTAGCATTTTTGTCAAAGCCATTTAACAAGTCTCTAGGAAGTTTCAAAATTTCCTACATTTTTCTGTCTTCTTCTGAGACCCCCAAACTATTTCATCCTCTGCCTATTACCCAGTTCCAAAGTTGCTTCCACGTTTTTGGGTATGCAATGCTCCACTCCCCTGGTACCAATTTACTGTATTGGTTCGGTTTCATGCTGCTGATAAAGACATACCTGAGACTGGGAAGGAAAAGAGGTTCAATGAACTTACAGTTACACATGGCCAGAGAGGTCTCACAATCATGGTGGAAGGCAAGAAGGAACAAGTCATGTCTTACATGGATGGTCATGGGAAAACACAGACCTTGTGTAGGGAAACTCCCATTTTTAAAACAATCAAATGTCATGAGACTCATTCACTATCATGAGAACAGCACAGGAAATACCCACCCCATAATTCAATCACCTCCCACTCCTATAATTCAATTAGTTCCCACTGGGTTCCTCCCATGACACATAGGAATTGTGGGATGAGATGAGATTTGGATGGGGACACAGCCAAACCATATCACAGGGAAAGGTGAAGTTGGCACTTATGAAGGACCTAGCAGTCATTGGAGGAGTAACCTTGAGGGAGAGTAATATAATATGATAACATCTGCGCTTTAGATAGATCACTCCTGTGGCGCCATGGGAAATGGATATGAAGAAGAAAAAAAGACATGTAGAAAACCCATGAGAAGATCATTGCAATGATCCTACCTCAGGATGGATTCAGAGAGATGAGATAGGATGGAAGTGACCGAAAAGCAGAGCAATGGATAGATTTGAGAAGCATTTGCTAAGCTTTAATAAACATTTTTATATATCTAAATTAGTACAATTGTACAGTCTTATGCATAATGAAGATAATTCCTACATTTCTGTGAATTGAAAGCAGCATTTCCATCGACACTGAATTATTAATTTGATGAGAGTTTACTTTTTGTTCTTGCTATGTTCCTTAAGTAATTTAATCAAATTTAATATGTTTTTAAATATTGTGGTTTGACCTTGGAAACATGAAAGTAAAGAATGAGCCTATACTTAAATCTGAATTTAATATCCTTCAGGAGAGTAAAACTTTCTCTCATAATTGCCTTCAATACAAAAATATTAAGTTAAAGCCTAGGTGAACTATCATAAGAAAATAAATCTTGACATTTAAAAATACCTACAGCAGAAAACTAAACACATTTAAGAAGTTAGTACATGCAGAGATTCTAGTAATAGTAGGGAACTTAAATATCTTTTCAATAAAATTTATCATTTGAAGATGAGGAAACTGAGTGACTTGCAAAGGATACACAAGCAGCAAGCAGTCAGAGCCTGATTTAGGACTGATTCCAATCCAATTCATCTTTTAACACGGACTTTACTGTCTCCTAACAAGGACATTTTACTATTCATATGTGTGATTTCCCTAAAGTAGGATCTCTCCATCTCAGCAGTATTGACATTTTAGACTAAATAATTCCTTGTTGTGGGCATGTACCTGTGCATTGTAGAAGGTTTAGTAGCATTCCTGGCTTCTGCCTACTAGCTACATCCCCCTTCTACCCCTTGTAGAAACCAAAATGTCACCAGACATTGACAAATATCCCCTGAGGGGCAAAATGCCCCCCTCCAGTAAAGAAACTACTACTCTAAGTCCTGTAGATCCCTAAAATGTTGTGAACTTGAGCTCAAAGAGAAAGGTTCACAAAAACTTCTCATATAATTCTAAATCTCAGCTACACATTCTGTAATTTTCATATCCTTTTCTCAAAAAGTTCAGGATCTGTGTGCCTGCTCTCTGGATCTCCATTTGCTATGACAGTCTTGGTAAAAGAAAAATCATTGACAAATTAAATTTAACAGAGTTTAACTGAGGAAAAAATAATTCACTGGAGTCAGAGAGACTCCAGCACAGTCAGGTGGTGGAAGATTTATGGACACAAAGGAAAGCGATGTACAGAAAACAGAAGTGAGGTACAGAAACAGCTGGATTGCTTACAGTTCTCTGTTTGCCGTATTTGAACCGAGTTTTGAATAGTTGGCTGCCTTTGGCCAAAACTCAGTGATTTGCACAAGAGTAGGTTATAGTCAGTTTATACACCCAGTTAGGTTACAGTTCACTGTTCACGGGGAAACCTTTAGGTAAAACTTAGACTATGTAAGGAGGCATCTTTGGGCTAAACTTAGTCTAACAGTCTTTTCTCTCTGTCTGCTCTCAGCCCAGTCCTTGCCATTCCCAGCTCTGCTTTGGATCAGAAGAAACCAAATTTTCTAGGCCCTTTTGTTTTGTGGCTTCTAGGTGGGTTCAGCCAATGGAAATCTGACAGAAGACTGAGTGGGCAGGAGAGAAGCCAAGGCACTTGTCTCTCTCCTCTTTCTCTTCTTCTGAGAATGAGTGCTAAGTCTCCATGACTCCTGTTCCTGTTAGTCTTTCTCTGGAATCCAAGCCATGGATCATCTTCCATAAGGTGGCCCTGGATCCTGGGCTCTGGTAACATTATCGCCATCCCCCAAGTCCTAAGGGTAGTAGCAACTCCTCTGTTGCTAATCTCTAGTTTACCTTGCCTCCCAATTGGCTTCTTACATTCCATCCCCTCTGAAAGCAGTGACTATGGATTTAATTTTCCCCCGCTAAAATTTGTATGTTGAAGCCCCCATTGTGGCTGTATTTGGAGTAATAAAGTAATTAATGTTAAATAAGTTTATAAGGGTGAAATCCTGAACTGATAGGATTATTGTCTTTATAAGAAGACACAACAGAGTGCACTCTCTCTCTCTTTTTACCTTGTAAACACACAGCAAGAAGATGTTCAACTGCAAGCCAAGAAGAGAGCCCTTACCAGGAACTGAATAGGACAGCACCTTGATCCTTGACTTCGTAAACTCCAGAAATCTGAGAAAAAAAAAAGTTCTGTTGTTGAAGCTACTCAGTCAGCTGTATTTTGTTATGGGAGCCCAAGCTAATTCAGGAGTTCCCTGTATAATTTTTTCTTTGTTTGAAATAGCTGGAGGGTTTTCATTTTTCTGTCAACCCTGACTGATACAGGTTCTTTATATCATTGATACCATATAATATTTATTGAGCCTGTAATGTACCTGACATTATCCAAAAGACATGTTAATATTCATTTTCGTATCTATCCCAATAACACTGTAACATATGACAAAATGGTATGACATAAGGAGCACAGATTTTAAGTCACTTAGACTGAATCATAACTCCTCCACTTAACTAGCTGCATGACCTAAGAAAAGTTAACCTTTTTAGGCCCTGCTTTCCTTACCTGTAGATTGGTCTAGTAATAGCATCAAACTAAGAGGGTTGTTCTGAATTAAGTAAGTTACTCTATGTAAAGTGCTTAGAATATATGTAGGCATACAGTAAGTGCTCAGTCTTTTATTTTTTGTAGGGGGTGCATGGCAACAAATTCAAACTTAGGTACATGGCATCTGGGTTGGGGTATGGAAAATTACTGAGGCACTGTGTATATGTTATTTGTGCATGGGAATTAAACCCCTTGACCCTGAAAACAGGACAGGGAATGGAGTGAGTGGTGTGAAAAAGAACACTGAAATCAGTGTCCTGAGAGTGCAGTTTGAGTGCATACAAGGTCACAGGTGCCTCAGTAACCCACCTCAAATGAACATTTAGTGGATGTTTGTAGTTAATACAATCCCTTTCAATAAATACTTAGCAGACGGATGCTGGGGTGGACTCTCTCAGAAGAGCTACCCCCTAGCCCTGCTCAGCTGGAACTGTCTGAGTACTTCATTCTTGGTGTTCACTGCAAGCTATAAGCTCTGTAACTGGTGCCCCTGATGTGATCGCCTTGAATTTATGCATGAAGGTGAAGAGCTCATCAGTTTTCATGGAATCCTGGTAAGGGACAGTCCTGACTCCCACCAGGAGGATAGGATGCATGCATAAAATATCAGGGGCTAGGTTGCCATGGGTCAAAAAATGATCAAAGAGCAGAAAGCATTTTTCAAAACAGTGCAACATCTACTTAAGTCTATCCAGTGCACTGTAGAGCCTGGAGCCCTATACGAGCTTATGTTTTTAATTCGGCAGGAATGCCCTTGGTTTCCTGATCAAAGAACCTTAGATTTAGAGTTACGGGAGCTGGTACATTGCTGTCTGAAAAGAGGATATAAGCAAGGTCATTTTACTAATGTTACTGTTTTGACTACCTGGGCGCTGGTACGCTGTGCATTGTATCCTCTTTATCTGCCAGGCTGTGGTGAGTCAAACTGCCCATCCTCTCCACCTGAAGGGAATTCAGGAGATTTAAAGGAGAAGGAAAAGCAGAAACCAGAACAATAGAGAGAGACTTCTCTGCCCCCTTCATTTCCTTCTATGGAGAATAAGGAAAATATTTTTTCTAGTGAGGATAAGGACGGACTGGAGCCTTTTGCTCCCCCTGTAGAAAAGCTATTGCCCTCTTTTCATCCACCCTTAAAGGGACCTGCATTCATTGGCCCTGTTCAGGCAACAGTGTCTCCCATCCCCTTTGAGGATATTGGAGGCTGCCCAAGGGATGATTCTTGGATAAGACCCCCAGTCAGTGAACATCTATATGATCGGGTGGCCACATCTCCTTGACAAACTTCCCTGCTGGAGGAGCGCCTCCAGGAGGGAAGGAAAGTGGCTGATTATGATTGCTATCCTAACGTGCAAGTTCTCACTTCCTACTTCCAGCATCAGCCTTTCTGGCCTTGTGTTTTTTCTGTTTCCCTGGAGCATAAGGGAAAGTTGCATCCTGCCTCCTGGGTTTTATCCTAGAAAGCTCTGGCTTTCTTGCTGCCCACAGAGGCCTGGGGTAGGAGAGTTGCTAAGATGTCAGGGAGTGCCCATTTGGTCACTGGCAGTCTCTTTCTGGGTTTGTGGTGACGGAGGAGAAACCAAGAGGCACAGACCGAGTCCCTGGGTGGCTGCAGGCAGTTCCAGCCCGGTCCTAAGGATCCTTCTCACCATGGTCATGTGCCTTAGTAACTGTGCCCAGAAAGTGGCCTGTTGCTTGCTGTGCTGCTGCTTTTCCTACTTCTGCCCTTCCCTGCCACCCCTCACATGTCTCAGCTGACAAGTAATTCCTTATCTTCCCTAGGGAAAGGGCTAAGACACAGTCCCTGCACACCCAACCTTATTAGCCTAAGGTAGGCAGAGGAGTGTGGAGCAGCCTAGAGTACAGAGCACTGGGGGAGGAGCCCGCTAATAAGGGGTGCTCTCCGGTAGCCAAATGACAAATACTAGGCTGAGGTGGAGGAGCCCTGCCAGCTGCTGTCATCTTCAGAAGATAGACACAGCAATAAGGGATGTTTGTTTCTCTTTTTTATAAAATGTTTAAAAACACTGAGGCTAGGAAACTTCAAAGCAGACCCTGTGCTGCATATATGCTTCTCCCCTGGGCCTCTCTGATTGAGGATAATAAAAATAATAAAAAGCTCAGTATATTTTCAGTACCTTACCTAACAGGGTTGGCTCCAAGCGTAGGTGGCCTGGAGGATGAGGGGAGAGGTCTTCTTCCAGCCTGTTACCCTCTTGCCTCCTGCCTCTGTGCTTAAACACGCACTTTCCCACCTGATCGTTTTCTAGCCTCTTGCTACCACGTGTAGTCTTCCTTCCTTCCCCTCAGGGCAAGAGTAGCAACAGGTGGCAGGCTGTTAGAAAGAGAGGCTGTCTAAGGAGCCCGGAGCATAAAGGAAGAAACCAGCTACAGCCTTGCTTTCCCAAGCTCACTTCTAAGACAATCTAGCTAAAGGTTAATGCAAGAAAATGGCCAACACCTAAAGACATTTTTAAAAGTTTTTTGTTTTCTTTTTCTTTTTTTTTAAACAGATTTAAGCTAACTCAATGCAGGTTTATTATCCTGGTGACATTTTAATAACTTTCAAAGGCTAAAAAATATGGTAAAAATCACTTAAAATATTTATCCCTTCCATGCCTTAGTTTAACAGGTAAGCTTTATCTTTTGCCATTTCTCTATTTTATGTGCTATTTACCTGTCTCAAATAATCCCTCTAAACATATACAAAAGACCACAGATTTAATAGCTTCTCTCATCATAAAGGGACACCGGCATTGTGTCCAGTTGTCAGGATATGATCCTGCTACTCTTTTCCTACCAGTAAGCAATAAACAATTTCATACACTCTTAGTTTGTGATCTTAATTGGCAAGTAGCAATGGCTGACTTTATTAGTAATATTAGCTTTCATTTACCAGCCTCTAAGCTCCTGAACTGTTTACAAACTGTGCCTGTTAAATTTGCGTCTGTCGTTGTCTCTGAGCCCTTGCTTCACGCCACTACTGTCTTTACAGATGGTCCAGAAAAAAACTGAAAAGCAGCTCTAGTGTGGCAAAATGCCATGCAAAACTGGCAACACAAAATCCAGGAACATTTTAAAACTGGCCTTACAAACTTTTCCTCACCAAAACATAAACATGGTTAGTAATTCTGCTTATGTGGTGTATAGTATTGCTCATTTAGATCTTGCACATGTGAAAGGCATTACTAATGAATCTTTACTAGCTTCGTTTCTGTGCCCGTCATCACCATCTTTACATCACCCATATTCACTCTCATTCTAGGTTACCTGGTTCCATATCATAAGGGAATGCTCCAGCTGATGCTCTGGTACAATCACAAATGTGGTTTGCAGCTTCTTCTGCATTTTTGCGTGCTCAAGCTGATCATGCTTTTTTTCATCAGAATGCCTCTGCAGTCTTAAACAAGTTTCATTTGACACTTGCTCAAGCTCGCATGATTATTGAAACTTGTCTTGATTGCCAATGGCATTCTCTCTCTTCTTTTTCCTTAAAGCTTAGTGCCAACCCACGAGGTCTAGTGCCCAATGCTAGCTAGCAAACTGATGTTACTCAGTATCCACCTTTAGACATGTCAGCTTTCTCCATGATACCATGGACACTTATACATGTTTAATACATGCTACCCCCCTGCCCCCGGACTGGAGAAAAAACTAAAAATGCAATTGCTCACTTGTTTAAATCTATTATAACTTTAGACCTTCGACAAACTATTAAAACTGATAATGGACCTTACTATCTTAGTGCTCAATTTACATATGCATTGCAACTTTAACACATACAACAGAAAACTGGCATTCCCTATAACATAACCAGTCAGGCCATTACTGAATAAACTCATCAAACTCTTAAAGTATATCTTAATAAACAAAACAGGGGAAATATGGGGCTCTCTCCTTGAGAACAGGACCTGTCATTGGAGAATTGACCAGCAATGATGGTGATGACTTGGAAGGCACCAGACATTACCTGAGGACAACTAAAAAGATTGGATCAACAAGCAACTATCTGGCTTGCTGCCATGGAAGCCCCTGCAACTACAGAGAATCGATTTATGTATCTGGTGGTAATTGGGGAGACTTCTGAGAAAGTAAGACAGGCATGGATGTTAGGGTTGCTGGTAATACTTGTCCTTTGCCAAGTGCGACCAGCTCAAGAATATGATTATTGGAGTCATGTTCTGAGTCCCCGTGTTTTTAATGTTATTACATGGTGGGATGCTGACCCACCTTTGTCATCTAATGATACTTCTTGGACAGGAGGTCTTATCTGAAAATTTGAGATGGATTAAACTTAACGACTCCTTGACTTTATTGTGTAGCAATCCTCCTCTTTGTTTTTCTACAAGAGCACATGACAAGTGTGTTACTCTCATTCCTATGGAGTATCTTTACTGTCAGTCCAAAAGGGTTGCTAAGCTTGCAAATTTGACCTTTATTTCTGCTGTTACTACTAATCTTACTGAGGTCTCTAATGAGGCTACACAAGTGCCTGAACTTCCTATATGCCATCCGAGTAGGGACTGGAGATATAAGTTTGAGGCTGTCCAGTGGTCTCCATGCAGACAACCTGTGCCATGTCAGGGGCCTCTGTTTGATAATGGACCTTCACTTGATTGGGGCCCCCATGTTTTTCTTATGTCTGCAAATCAGACTATTGGTTTTGGGAGTCCCCCTAGTAGTTTTATCACCTGGTCAGAGTATGGACTTTCAGGACTAATATTACAACTAAAAGGGAAACAAGCTTAAAGCCGGCTCATACCCAGATTTGGAGACTAGGTTTTCCTTTTTTGAATGGGTTCTTTCACTTAGTGAGTACATTACTAATGGTGGCAACTATACCCTCTCTTTGCAGAGTAATGTTACTGAAACAGTCTTGATTTGTACTACACACCCTTCTATACTTCTGTTTGGGCAAGATGTTCCTAATATAGAGCAGAATCAATCCTTTTATAGTATTAAAATCTCTTCCAGTAGCTGGTATGCTACATGCTTGTCTTATCAAAATATTATACAGTTAAATATAACCTATGTCATTATTTTAAAATGGCATGTAGAATTGTGGCTACATGTAAATTGAACCAGGAACTGGGAAGGAGATTCCACCTTGCAGTTATTTAGAAAAGCACACCTGCAACGGGCTTATCGTGACCATTTGTCTTTTCAAATTTTCACTCTTGAGTGTGAATTAAAGAAACAACTTGAAGAATGGTTGCAGCGATTACAAACAAGTACCCTTCACAAATTACAAAAAGGCTTTCAATGGTTAAACCCAAATACTTGGTTATCTGGGTTAAACATACACATTTGGGTGATGGCCGCTATACTTATTCTTTCTTGTATCTGTTTGCTAGGCATTTGCAGATGGCTCTGTACTGCTACCCGATGCATCTGCAACCAGGGAAGAAGCTAACTTTGCATTGGATGACCAGTATGCTCTAAGAATTAAAGAAGGCGGAGATGTGCTATTTACCATTGGTCTCCCAAGTTTCCTACTGCCTGGCAGCCATTCTTTTTTTTCTTTCTTTCTTTCTTTCTTTTTTTTTTTTTTTTTTTTGAGACAGAGTCTCACTCTCTCACCAGGCTGGAGTGCAGCAGTGTGATCTTGGCTCACTGCAACTTCCGCCCCCTGGGTTCAAGCAATTCTCATGCCTCAGCCTCTCAAGTAGCTGGGATTACAGGCATGCACCATCACATCCAGAAGATTTTTGTATTTTCAATAGAGATGGAGTTTCATCATGTTAGCCAGGATGGTCTTGATCTCCTGACCTCATGATCCACTGGCTTTGGCCTCTCAAAGTGCTGGGATTACAGGCATGAGCCATCATGCCCAGCCCCTTGGCAGCCACTCTAACTTACTTGACAAGAACTGCCTACCTTAATGTTTCTCCTCCTCAGAAGATGAGACTGAGTCTATTATACTTTTCTAGTATGAGCATAAATTAGGACAAGTCCTTTAGAAAATTTCTTGACACCAATCTATTAAAACTAAACATATACATACAAAGCAGTTCCACTCCTACATATACAGCCAGAGATGAGTACATATATGTTCCAAATGACATGTAAAAGAATGTTTATAGAAGCTTTATTTATAATCATGACAAACTGAATGCAAACTATATACCCATCAACAGAATAATGGAAATACCTTGTGATATATTCATACACAATAAAATATTGCATAGCAATGAAAATAAACTACAGCTACATGCAACACATAGATGGATCTCACACACAAGACATTGAGCAAAAGAAGCCAGAGTGCACACTTTATTATTCCATTTAGAGAAAGTGCACGAGCAGGCAAACGAGTCTGAAGAAGTCAGAAGAGTGGTTACCTTTAGGGAAGTATTTACAGAGAGGGGCAGTATATTGACAAGTGTTTACCAACCAGTTCTCCAAAAAAGAAAAGAAAAAGCCCTGAATCCTGAATTTACAGCATTTATCATTTTCTAATAGCATAAATACTCCCAGCATGGTAGATTTCAAGCTACCAATGTGATGTTACTGAACACAAAGTTGGGAAGAGACGTATATGTGTGAATACAGCACACAACTGAGAGGTGGCATGAAGGAGAATTCTGGTGTGCTGGAAATGTTCTGTATTTTTTCTTCTTTTTTGGAGATGGGGTCTTGCTTTGTTATGCAGGCTGGTCTCGAACTCCTAGGGTCAAGAGACCCTACTGTCTCAGCTTCCCAAGTAGCTGAGCTTACAGGCATGAGTCACTGTGCCCAACTCCGATCTTAGTGCTTACATAGATGTACACATATTCACAGAGCTATATATAATGAATTATTGACTATATTGTCTGTATATTATGCTTCTATGAAAAGCAAAAATTTTAAATATTTCTGAGAACTAGGAAGAAAAAGAAGTTATATCTGTTGTGTCTGAGAGGAAGATCCAGACAGGTATCAGAGAAGCAATGGCTGGGAGGTGGGCACTCAGACCTATTTGTTCTCACAATAGATATGCAGCAAAAGAGAGATACTATTAGTAGTTCTGACATAAATAGAAACGAGATGGTGACTTTTTTACCTGGATCATTGTCAATTATTTTCACATCAGACTTGATTCAATGGTATCACCAATGATTGATACATCACACAAAAGAGTGTCGTTTCTGAAAAACCCCAGATCCACTGTCTTAACTATCTATGGCCCTGTCAACTTAGAGATGATTATTCCACTGGGTGGCTCCAGAAGAACATTTTAAGCACAGTACCACCTGAACACAATGATCAGACACAGAAAAGCACCAATGTAAACAGTTACTTTTATTCTGAGTAAAAATACACATTCATATCATTTCCCTCATGTCCCTCAAACTTTAAATATGTTCAATATGTCTAGAAGATATCTGTGGTCTAGCTAGCTGAGACATTTTAAAAAGACAGCTGATCCTGATGTACATAGCACTTATATATTTAAAGTTACAAAGCCAAAGCAAAATTTTAAAGGGGTTTGACTGATGATAGCTTGACACGTCCACAGATTCATTTGCTCCCAATCTGGCAATACAGGACCATAGAAAACACCAAACCAAGTATCTAGAGAATAAAATAGCAGCATTAACATGGAATTTAAGGGAAAACACTGGACACATTATAAATAAACACAGAGAACATTATATTTGAAAAGATTCTGTATACTGACAGTTCCAATCTTATCTAAGTCATCTTTCTTGGAAAATTAGAGGTTCCATCGGACAAAAGAGCACTGCAAAAGCTCTCTGAGTTTTTTGTGTGTTTTAATCAGCATTTTTTAGCTGGCCTCTACTTAACTGGCCATATATAACTGCACAGTAGCAGCTGCCACCAGAGGACCCACTCCCTTTTCTGGAACACACACATTCTTCTGCAGAGCGTCTCCTAAGAGGGCTGGGGATCTCAGGTCCCTGGAGGCTAAATATATGTACTGCTTCCATAAAAAGGTTGTGATCATCTGGTTTAAATCATCTGCATAAAAATCAAGGAGTCTAGAATTTCTCTTGCTGTAGTTTTAGGCATTTCCAAGAGGAATAAAAAATGAAGTAACTTTTTTTCAAAAAGCTTCTAAACTACGGGGAATAGCTTAAATCAGGAATTTCCTTTGAAGTGAAAAAGCACAGCTGAAAATCTGGGGCATAATTTCCACCTCATTAAGTAGCTCTCCCAAGAATGAGGGACCCCAAAGTTTGCTCTAAATGGCTGTACAGTTGGTGACTTGCATGCTATGTCTTTGATGTAGAAATGACTGATAGGACCCGTGCGCGTTACCAATAGAAAATTTCCTCCCTCACCAGCCCCCTTTCAAGGGAGGATGGAGGGGGCAAAGTGCCATTTATGCTGAGTCAACTCAAATGCTTCTACTGTGTTAAGACTTTCTGCTTACTAACACTTTCCTGGAAATATAATTCAAATGAGAACTGCTAACCAATATTTCTTTCTTCTTAAAAAGGTTGACAACAATTCTCTGCAAAAGCAATAATTTCCATTCAAAATGTTCTATAATTCAAGATTGAAATTAAGTCTTTTTGCCTTGATCCTGAGCCTTAAGTCTTTGGGACAAATATCAAGAAAGAACTTATTTTAATGGGAAAAAATAATGGAATAAGACAACTTTCACTGCTACATCCTTGAAATAGAAGCCCACCATTTATCAGCAGACTGGACAGTTAATATCACACTTTCTTGCATTTCATTGTCTGTGAAAAGCATATTTCTCATTGTTCAGAAAAATAGCACATAATTAAAAGAGATTCATCGTTTTATAATGTATGCCAAGACTCACAATAAATTTGCTAAGAGGTATGAAGCAGTCTAAGAAAATTGTAAAATTATTGTTTTTGTTTTAACTGCTTTATTTCTAGGACCTTCTGTCAGGATAACTTTTATCCTACAAAGTGATGGCTCTCAGTGTGTAGCTTGTTTTTTTTTTTAATTAAAGCGAGGAAAGTGCTGATCATTTTTTGTGCTTGTAAGTTGCTATAGTCAAATGAGGAGAGATATGATAGTCTTGTTTTAAGCTAGAATAATGAGAATTCCAAAAATGCCTATAGATAAATTTTTCTTGCAGAATAAGGTATTTTGCATAATTTTTAGCATCCAATGTGACAAGAATCCCTTAGGTAAATAGTCTTAACAGAGCCTTGAAAACAAATATTGGCCCACCTCACTATAACCTATGCCTAAACATACTAATGCCGAAGGTCTAAATGTGGGAGAGTCTTTTTTTATATGATACTTTTCTGTGGAGATAATCTGAACATATTTTCTGCAGGAAGATATTTGCTTCTGTTTTCTCAAAAGTATTTTTTAGAAGAAATTTTTTACCTTTGTATCTTTGTGTGTTTTTGAATTTGAACTTTGGAAACAGAGAAAAGAGGCCCAAGTCATAGGGCAGTAGGCAACTTGTGCTAATGATTGTAAGACGGACTATAAAGTGCATTTCTTGGATACATAATTTATAGACTGGGTATCAGAAGACTTTTTGAATCTCTTTTTTGAATTAAAAAAATGGAATATAAAATGATTTGTTTCCTTTCAAACCTTACAGGGAGGGAAGGTTTTAGATTGAGGAACCACATGACAATTTTTAAAAGTTCAGACAGTTATTTGAACCAACTATTTACCATATATGCATATAGTCTAGAAATCACATCAAATTTGACTTGTCTAATTTAAAAACTGGTTATATTTTATGATAGCAGCACAAAAACTCCATACCTATAAATTACTGTATAGAATGTTTTTATTAAGCAATTTCTCTGAATATGTCTTTAGAAGAGTCAATAAAATATTTAAACATGTAATTAATACATGGAATATACCAATTTCATAAAATACTAAAATGCATTAATCTTTTTATAATCTTATTTTCCACTAGATGTATTTAAATTCTTGAAAATGCCTTTGACTATGACACAAAAGATTTCTTCAGTCTCCCCAATCAAGTATGTCCTTACTTTTTCTGGTTTTGCTAATTGAGGAGCATCTGTGATTTGAGCTAGTGATAGTCAATTGTCAGAACTTGGGTCTAACATGAAATATAACTCATATTAAATATCTCATTTAAAGTATGCTCTCTCAATCATTCATTTAAACTTTATAAAGATGTGTTTTATGTATTACATATATGCGTGTGTGTGTGTGTGTATAGGTGTGTGTGTGTAAATACATATATATACATGATTTATTACTCATTTTCATGGCCATTAGTCCTATTTATAAATTAGCATAAACCCAAAATACAAAGCAGAGAAACAAAAGACATCTTACAAAATGCAGAATCAAGAGAAATAGACGTAATCCATAGCACCATTTGACTTTCAATGTATATCAGATCTAAAGAAAGATGGCTATAACCTACCAACAAAGAATGCTTCATATTTAGACCTATTCATCTGGACTATAAGAAAGTAATACTCCACCGTACAATTTGCTGCTAGTAGTCCCTAACCTTTCTCTAATAGTTGCCTGGGAAATTCCTCCAGCACCCTAAAGAACCACTTAGAACACTAAATTGCTTCATTCCCAGTTGAAATTTCTTTGTAGCAGTGATGTGGCATGAGTAAGAGGAAGAAAGTTACCAGAAAGCCCAAGGAGTACCTTGCGCAGTGTTCCATGAGGGTGAAGCACACGTCACTCAGCTGAGCTAACCAGCTCTCACAGGCATTAACCCGGGAGATACCTCGCATTATTAAAATTCTTGCTAATGCCTTGGAATAGGGTTGTGAGTGAATTTAATCTACTTGATATCAAAATTACCCAAGATTTGGGATGATTCCAAAATGCTTCTCTGAAGCAGTTTGAATTCATTTTCTTGGCAAAGATTTTTAGGCCATGTGAAAAGTGTCTGTCAGGTGTTTTTTTTAAATTCGAAGAAAGTTCATCAAGACAAAAATCCTATGCAGGATATTTTTCCAACATCAATAATTAAAGTCATGAAAGTAAGACATAAGCCTCAATTTTCCTTGAAAATTTGTTCAAGTGAGTCAATAGTAAATAGTACTTAAGCTGAGGAAATCAGAGGCAATTGCCACTACTTTTTAGGACTTGGTAGATTTCTCTAAAATACAGTAAGTTACAAGGAAACAGCTCCTCACACTCTTAATTGAGTTTTTATTTTCTGTTTCAAAATCAGAATAAGAAATTGTAATGGTCAAATTTTGCTTTATTTGGTACTTTTTCTTCTAACTTAGGAAAATTTTAACCCCTGTACTAGTTTTCAATGAGAAAAGGATACCTGTCACTAAGAACTATGTGAAAATTAATTCTATCTTTTTCCCAATGGAGAGGTCATTCAGAAGCAAGAGTCTCAGCTATGCTCACAGTTCATAAGACTGTAATCTCCTCCTCAGACTCCAGCTAAATGAGGTAGATGATGGGCCTTTATTACCCAGTGCTTTTCTAAAGCATCTGTTTTTTTTTTATGGTTGTTGTGTTTTTTGTTGTTTATTTGTTCACCATCAATATTTGTTAGAATTAATGAACAAGCAAGGGAATAATGAAGAGTCAATAATACAAGATTATACTGTACCTCAACAACTGCCAGTCCAAATGCTATTCCAATAACTATAATCACATTTTTTGCCAATAGGTCTTTTATGAAAGAAATACAGGGCTGTTAAAAAAAAAAAACATAAAAAGTTACCTCTCAGAAAAATTTGACCTTATATTAATCAAAATTTTTATTCATCTGGTTGACTTTTTACATTGCTATCAAGAAACACACTCAACAATAAGGAACTGGGTTATTCCTTTCACTCCCTGCTTCACCTTTGCTTCAAAAGGTTATAATTTTATATATATAAAATTTTATATAAAATACATTATAATTTGTTATACATTATACATTATATGTATACATTTGTTTATACATTATAATTTGTTATACATTAATGTTATATGTATATAACATTAATTTATATAATGTATATATGTATATATATAATTTATAATGTATATATAATGTATAATGTATAATTTGTTTATACATTAAAAAGCATTTGAGGAACAAAATTTTGCTTGACTGCCTAATTATTGATTCTAGGGATTAATAATTATAAATAATGATTTTTCACCAACATATCCTCAAGTGATAGATTTTATAATTTATACTATAAATTTTATAGTCAATAAAGCTATACATTTTATGACATAAAAGTATAAATAATTTTATCTTAACTTTACTCATTTTAGAACTAATACTACCTTGATTATGGATTTTTTAGGTTTGTAATCTACAACAGAGAGGTTCCTGGTTGAGGTTTTAGCTAATAATATTACAAATTTTTATTTTTAAAACAAGGTATTTTCTTTCTTTTTTTTTTCTTTGAGACAGGGTCTCCCTCTAGCCCCCAAGCTGAAGTGCAGAGGTGCAATCTTGGGTCACTGCAGCCTTGACTTCCTGGGCTCCAGTGATCCTCACACCTTAGCCTCCCAGGGAGGTGAACTGCAAGCATGTGCCACCATGCCTGGCTAATTTTTGTTGTGTTTTGTAGAGACAGGGTTTTGCCATGTTGCCCAGGCTTAGCTTGAACTCCTGGGCTCAAGCAATCCACCTGCCTCAGCCTTTGAAAGTGCTGGGATAACAGGTATGAGGTCACCGTTGCTGGACAAAACAAGATACTTTCAAAATCCCTCAATATTTATCAGGGTTATTTTTATCTCAAAAAGAAAAAAAAATACCATGTCTACCATTATGCCATTTTTAGATTTAAAAAAAAAAAGAGGATTTAGGAAGTTGACTCTCTGCTACATTTTTGAAATGTATTCAATCCAGCATGCATTTTCATGCTTAAAACATTTTGGACTAGACCTAATAACTTCAAGAATTGTAAATTATGGGAAGAATTTTTTAAATGAAAAAAGACTACACAATATTATAGTGCTATTTTTGTACTGCCCTAAAATATATTGTCCCTCTGATAGTCATATATGTGCAAAGGGCTAACAAAATATTGCTATTTGTTAAATAAAATAAAAGTCCTCTAGAAGGCTAAATGATCTTTCCTCTTCTTTACTGAATCTAATGAGTTTCTCCATTCACATTGAATCCAAAGTGGTAAACATTCAAGGAAATCATTACGCCATTTAGGGTTAACAATGAGATTAATGATTATATGTACTGAGTTACATTCATTATGTTTCAGGGATTTTTCCCTTCCTCTTCCCTAAGATAATGAGGTTATCTTGGCAAAAGGAAGAGAAGAAAAAGAAATGTGAATTATGGCCATTCCAGATTTCTTATTTTACCAGATTTCTTGCAAATGACACATGGCAGATGGAAGTATTTTATGAATTTACAACCTTCCTTTTAGGAAACTGGTGTAGCTATCAGCCTATATTCAACTGAATTATATGTGAACCTACAGAAAATATCTAGTCGTTTTTTTTTAGCTAATTCCAGGGGCTTTTCAGAATCTGTCTTGAGGAAAAATATCTTTGAGTTGAGTTTGAACAGGAGACAAATAGCAATCTGCAATTGAATTTACTGATCTCATTATCCTAAGTGGAAACTACACTCATTTACACCGTATTTATTTCCCCTTTTCCTAGTAAATATTGTGTCACTAACATTAGGTAGGGAGGAGGGGAGCAGGGAGAAGTAAGAATCCAACTTCTTTTAGTAATATTACTTCGACAATGAAAAACACAGTAACACTGTAGTCTGGTAGATTAATTCTTGAGTTACTTTAAATATTAGCGACATACATTAAGTATTAATGACAGCAATTCCCCTTCAGGGCAGAGCCTCTTTAATTTTAATAAGATCAGCGAAAAAAATCAGTAGGGAGAGGGAAGTTTCCTCTGAGATACTCTCTATTTCCTTTTATAAATTAATCTCAATATCAGTTACTAAACTAAAACAATTCTAGATAAAAAATAATCTTTGGGTATTATAGATATTAATATTAATTCATTGTGATTTACAATGGTTTTTCATGTATCTGCCTCTCAACTAGATTATAATCTCCTAGAGGAGCCAGAAGCATTTCTGATCCTAGCGAGGGTCTGTCTGACATGTAGTAGGCACTGAAGAATAACAGCAAATAAATGAAACACTAATATCAACTGTAATTTTTGTACACATTTCTTCTAAGCAGAAGGAACAGCTTACGAAGGGACAGATGTCATGTTCTTCATGAAGCCATATCCTGAAACTCACAGACTAAGTCAGATGGGGTTTCATAACCGCTTGCGCCCATCCTCATCCAAAAAATACCAGTAGACCATTGGATGGAAGTTACCTAATTATCTTTCTCTCTTTCTTAGTTGAGCATCAGCTCCATGAGTGCAAACATTGTGCTCTGTTCAGGAATGGATTTCCAGTGACTGGTAGGCTTGGCACATAGGAGCTGGTCAATAAGTATTTGATGAATTGATTATTAAGAACTAGGACATCCACATATTAACATTCACAAGTCACATAAATATGACATCTGCAACTAATAAAAGATTAACCTATCTTTTTCAATTGACATTAAATGTTCGAGGTAACTTCTCAATTGCAGCAATAACTGGTAAATTGGTAGCTGTCAATAACATAGAGAAGCTAAACCCTTAAATGTATTGGGAAGGACTTAGAGTCCTTTCTTTAAGTCTTGAGAAAGAAGAAACCTCATTTCTTGAGAAAAGGAAACTCTGATTAGAAAACAACAAAAAAAATTGACTTTGAAAATTAAAGTGAAAATAGTTTTCTAAAACTTACATTAAAGTAGAAAAAATAAAGGAGAATAATGATTAAAATCACCAAAGAGAGGACAAAATAAACTTTTTTTTTTTTGAGATGGAGTTTCTCTCTTGTTCCTTAGGCTTTTTTTTTTTGAGATGGAGTTTCTCTCTTGTTCCTTAGGCTGGAGCACAATGGCATGATCTCTGCTCACTGCAACCTCCATCTCCTGGGTTCGAGTGATTCTCCTGCCTCAGCCTCCCCAGTAGCTGGGATTACAGGCATGCGCCACCATGCCAGGTTAATTTTGTGTTTTTAGCAGAGACAGGCTTTCTCCTTGTTGGTCAGGCTGGTCTCAAACTCCTGACCTCAGGTGATCTGCCCGCCTCGGCCTCCCAAAATGCTGGGATTACAGGTGTGAACCACCATGCCCAGCCCAAAATAAACTTTTATGTTAATTTGTACTTTGCCTCCCATTGCAGTAGAATGTTTCTTTGACCTATTAAGTTTGGGCTTAAATGATACCAGACTCATAGAAGAAATGAAGTCTATATACTTTGATCGTTAAATAAGGATTTTTTTTTAATTTGGGAAATTCTTGAGATTTTTATATTATAATTCCCATTGTACTTGATTAATTTTAATTCTTTGTAGAGACTTTCATTATGAAAATAAAGTAACAAAATTACTTATTGTACCAAATGTGATTTAGTTCTCACCTCTTTGTAAACACGTTTTCCATTATAGTTGGTGCATAGTTCCTCTGCATCTTGACATTCACATAATTTGGGATATTGTTGAAAATTATTTCCCCAATCCTCAGCTCCATTTACCAAACCACAGCATTTAAACTGTTTGATAAAAGGTAGAATGAAAAGCAGTCAGTAAGAAGACTAAAAACATTGACAATATGTTAAATTATATATATTATATATATATATAAAGCATAGTGGACAAGAAGAAGAAGATGAAGAGGGAGGAGGAAGAGGAGAAGAAGAGGAGCAGAAAGAGGAGGGAGAAAGGAGAAGGAGGAGGAAGAGGAAAGGAAGAAGCAGGAGGAGGAGGAGGAAGGGGAGGAGGAGGGGGAGGGGGAGGAGAAGGAGAAGAAAGAAGAAGAAGAAGTGGGACCAAGAGGAGAAGAAGAGGAGGAGGAAGAAAAAAGAAGAAGGAGAAAAAAGAAGGGGGAAGGAGGGGGAGGAGAGGAAGAAAAGGAAGAAAAGAAGAAAAGGAAAAAGAAGAAGGAGGAGGAAAGAAGGAGAAGGAGGAGACTCATAATGGACATTTGAAGAAATATAGTCCTATGAACACAAGGAACTTCAGGTATAGGATTTCAGTACTAGAGCAGGAGCACTTCAGGAGAACGTAATACAACAAACAGAACATTTAGAAACCCAGGATTGGGGCCGGGCACGGTGGCTCATGCCTATAATCCCAGCACTTTAGGAGGCCGAGGCGGGTAGATCACGAGGTCAAGAGATTGAGACCATCCTGGTCAAAACGGTGAAACCCCGTCTCTACTAAAAAAAAAAAAATACAAAAATTAGCTGGGCATGGTGGTGCGTGCCTGTAGTCCCAGCTACTCGGGAGGCTGAGGCAGGAGAATTTCTTGAACCCAGGAGGCAGAAGTTGCAGTGAGCCGAGATCGCGCCATTGCACTCCAGCCTGGGTAACAACAGCGAAACTCCGTCTCAAAATAAAAAAAAAAAAAGAAAAGAAAAGAAAAAAAGAAACCCAGGATTGGCATGGAGACCTTGAATCTGGGGAGATGTGCAGCAAATATGGCTCAGGACCTGAACCAGAGGCTCAGTGATTACCTCTAGTGTATTTTGTACTGGGTCAACATCCTGGGAAGGGTCTGGGATCCCCAGCCCCATCCAGCAGAGGTACTTAGGCTGCATAAATTCTGCCTGCTTGAAGTCTGTTTTAAGCTGGCCTCTAGAGTAAGAATAATCCCGGAAAGGAGAGAATCAAAGGATACAGCTACGGAGGAGCTAGGAAAACCACATCAGAAAGAAAGTTAAAACAGGGACTGACCCATATCAGGTTTCAGCTTTTGGAAATGATGCTTTAAGCAGAATTTTTACAAACCAGAGTCTATCCAAATAGGAACTAGTGAATGTTCTTGGGGGAAAAAAATGTCATCTGATAAACAGTTTGAGAAACCAAGGATGTTTCCACTTGAAAAGCAAGGATTTTAGGACTGGAACAATAGCCATTCTCTAAGAAAAATCTATCATATATAAGAGCTTCAATTTTTTTTTCCTCTGAAACTCTAGAAAAACTAGTACTAAGTGATGTAAATCCTAGGAAGGCAGATTTTGTTTCAAACTAAGAAAGAACATACTAATCATCAGACTTGTATATAAGCAGGATGAGCAAAAATTAGTAAACTTTCACCTCTTTAATATTTCATTTGAGGATAGATGACCATAAACATAAAATATATTTATCAGTGAGAAGTCAGAGTAAATGACCTATAAAATTCAAGCCTCTCCTAAGGTTCTGTGAATTTCCATGACATGCATGAAGTGAATACTACTACAAGTAGTTAATGTGATAGGAATTCAAAATAAGGATGGCATGGTCAGGAGGAATTCCACAGAGTAGCTAACATTTTTGTCAAACTTTAAAGTATATATTAGAAAGAAAAAGTATTAAGAGCACTCCAAGGATTGAAATTGATGCAAAGGAAAGAAGGCAGAATTGTTCAAGGGACCCTGAGTACACAGACCTGGCTGGACTAGAGCTTACTCTTTAGTGAGCAGTACTTAGTAAAGTTAAAAGATTTTTGGTAGGAGCCAGATAATAAAAGACCTCCAATGCCTACCCAAATTTTGACTTTAAAGAAAAGAAAAAAATGAGAGGATAGTGTACTGATTTAAAAAAATAATAGACTGGTCAGACAGATCTGGGTTCAGATTTTCAAATTCCAACCCCATCACTTGGTAGATGTCAGACCTCCCTAAATCCCAGTCTCCTTATCTGTAAAATGGTGTTAATGAGGATAATGATATTACCCATCCCGTAGGGTTGTTGTGGGTATTAAATGAGCTACAGGATATAAAAACTGTACATAGTAGCAATTAATGTTAGCTATTACTATTTTAGGAGACAGAGAAGCAGTGAAGGCTTAGAATGAGAAAAAGAGAGGCTGGACATGGTTGCTCATGCTTGTAATCCCAGCACTTTGGGAGGCCAAGGCAGGAGGATCACTTGAGATCAGGAGTTTGAGACCAGTCTAGGCAATATAGTGAGATCCCCGTCTCTACAAAAATAGTAATAATTTTTAAAAAGGTAGCCAGGTGTGGTGTTGTGTGCTTGTGGTCCCAGCTACTCAGGAAGCTGAGGTGGGAAGATCGCTTGAGTCCCCGGTGGTCGAAATTGCAGAATTGCAGTGAGCTATGATTATACTACTGCACTCCAGCCTGAGTGACACAGTGACACCCTGTCCTTAAAATAATTAATAATTTTTTTTTGACAGAGTCTCACTCTGTCACTCAGGCCTGAGTGCAGTAGTGCAATCTTGGCTCATTGCAACCTCTGCATCCCAGGATCAAGCGATTCTCCTGCCACAGCCTCCCAAGTAGCTGGGATTACAGGCACGCACCACCACATCCTGCTAATTTTTGTATTTTTAGTAGAGATGGGGTTTCACCATGTTGGTCAGGCTGGTTTCAAACCCCTGACCTCAAATGATCCACCCACCTCGGCCTCCCAAAGTGCTGAGATTATAGGTGTGAGCCACTGCACCTGGCCCACTTATTTTTTAAAAAGGAGAGAGGTTGTGTGCCGTGGCTCACTCCTGTAATCCCAGCACTTTGGGAGGCTAACGCGGGTGGATCACCTGAGGTCAGTAGTTCGAGACCAACCTGACATGGTGAAACCCCATCTCTACTAAAAATACAAAAATGAGCCGGGTGTGGTGGCGCATGCCTGCAGTCTCAGCTACTCAGGAAGCTAAGGAAGGATAAATCACTTGAACCTGGGAGGCAGAGGTTACAGTGAGCAGAGAATGCACCATTGCACTCCAGCCTGGGTAACAGAGTGAGACTCTTGTCTCAAAAAAAAAAAAAAAAAGGAGAGAGAGAGAAAGAAAGGTGATTCTCAGACACATTACCCTTTTAAATGGAAAATATTAAAACTATTATTGATTTAACTTAATCGAGGCTTAACCTGTCATAAACTTATCTTCTTAATTTCTGTCTTTCAAAACTGCTTCAGAACTTTGTATGAGGTGAGAAACTAATTATAAATATTCTTAGATTTTTCTTATTGCATGGTGACAGAATAATCAAAATCTGCAAAATGGAGACATTTTTTCAATCTTTAAAAAATATGTGAGTTAAAAATTAAACACAGAAGAATTATGTCCAACCCTCTAAAATAAACAACAAATTCTAATTACCTCTTCTTGAAAACCAATTATGACTTGTTGGAATTCTTTTCCACTTCCATCTGTGGCACTCAAAAGCTTTGTGTTTTCATAGAGAGTTTCATTCAAGATGCGATCAGACTGAAAATTGAAAAGTACTTTACATTATTCATGCATGTGGTAGTATTTCAATTTTTCAGACTTTTCAAAATTTTCAAACATCTGTACACATACCTCAGGTTTGAAAGCAGCTCCTAGGATACCTGCCGCCACCTGCAGTAGCAGGATCACAAGCAAGCCTATGAAAAACTGAAGAAGAGGGAAAGAAATATACATTATCCTCAGTGCATTCAGTAACATCTGGGGACATTTTGGCACAGCACTTCTCTCCACAGCTCAGATCATACCACAGTGAGAGCGTCAGTCACACTCTTCATTTATTCCACTTTTTACTTCAAGCTGAAAAAGTTTGGTTCATTACTACTCAGAAACCTTTGTTTCAGAGATTGATTGAGGAAAGCGGTTCAGACAAAAAATTACCAAAACAACTATTGGTCTCTGTATGATATTGACTAGGGGAAAGTTTGAAAACTTAGATGAATTTATTTGAATATTATTTTTTTCCTGCTCTTTCTTCATCAAACACAAACTAACACAAACTCAGACCTGGCTTTGAAACAGCATTTTCACCACTATCAGAATCATCTGGCATCTTGTTACATATATAGATTCCTGAAATCGGCCTCA
Source organism: Aotus nancymaae (assembly GCF_030222135.1). Lineage (NCBI taxonomy): Eukaryota > Metazoa > Chordata > Mammalia > Primates > Aotidae > Aotus > Aotus nancymaae. The sequence goes on along the minus strand of NW_026988428.1, from coordinate 29,693,418 downwards.
GATACACTGAATCATAATTTTGAAGGATGCAGCCCAAAGGCGATTATTTTTTTTAAACAAGCTCTTTGAGTAATTAAATTCACCAATTGCAAATGAGGCCTTATTGATCAAAAAGCAATCAGTAGGAATGTTATTAGAGTCTCTTTAAAACTCTGTCTTTACCGTCCCTTGTAATAAACAAACAGTTGTAAACATTTTTTTCAAGTACTGATATAATCCTTATTTTATTAGAGGAATAAGCTTAGATTAGATCTGATAAACTTCTATGTCATATTTGTATCTGATAAACACTTGGTTTTTTCTAATATTTTTACTATATCCATTTTCTACTGTGTATGTTAAAAGTGAATGCCTGTGAATTATCCAAACCCAATTTATCCTCCTTGATGCTCTCTAAGAGAGAATTCTAATTATCTCATTCCTTTAAACTTTTTTTAGCATGACATATAGAACACCCTATGATCTTACCACAACCCACACTTGGATTCATCTTCCATCATTTACTGGAAACAGTCTTTGCCGGTCTCCTGCCATGCCCAAGGCTTCTCAATTCCCAAACACACCAGCACCATACTGCCAGGTCATCCTCCCAGAAAGCTCTTCCTACCCTCACTCATACAAATACCTTATTCACTTCTGCCCTGGCTTGAAAGTCCCATCCCCTGTCTTGCCCTTTGCTTCTGGGGCCACTCCCACTGTAGCTATTTGCTTACTTATTAATCTTCCCTAGTAGGTTCTAAAGGTCTTATGTATCATTTAGCACAATATCTGGCACATAGAGGCATGGCAGTAATGTTGAATGAGTGAATGAATGAATGGATGAATCATTAAAATTTGTCTCCTCTCAAGAGTTTCCTCCAGTTTCTAAGCCAAACCAAGCCAAATGTAAGCCATATTAGCTTCCACAATCAAACCTTCTAAACAGAAGTTACAGTTAGAGTTTCACCAATCATGACAAGTTCTTTTAACAGACAATAGGGATGGAAGAGAATCCTCTGGAGTCTCAAGGTTGGACATTGGGATTTGTTTGGAGAACTCACCAACAGAAGCATGCAGCGACTTTCTCTTATAGCACCGCAGCATCCCAGGAAGCCCAGAACCATGATGACGGCACCTACAGCAATCAGTAGGTTTACAGCAATATAGGGGCTAGAGCCTAAATCTTCAGAGCTGAGAATCTAAAATAAAAAAAAAGAGATTAATGGCAGAAAATTCCTTTCCTTGAAGTTTATTTTGCTCATTCAACAAATATCCACTGAGTGCCTACTATGTGTCAGTTCCTATGCTAGGACCCTGAAATACATCAATGATCTTAAAAAGTACAAATCCTTACCATCATGGAGCTCACATTCCACTGAAGTGCTACTTGCCTGAATAATGTTTCCAACCTTATATTTTTCTAAAATGATATGTTGAAAGCTGGGTGGAAGAAATATAATAAGTTTTCTGAAACTCTATTTTAAAAAGTTTAGGACAGTTACTTTTACTCTTCTTGATGTGATCTTTGGTTCACATATTTTGCATATTCTACATAAAGTAGCATTATAAAGCATGTGTTGTTATGGTTTTCAATTCTTTAAAAAGTTCAAGTTCTTTATTGATAGACACAACAGTATGAATTAATTTCAGAGTCATTACGCTGAGCTAAAGAAGCCACAGAATAAAGTAAATACTTTCTGATTCATTTATATAAAGTTCAAGAATAAGCAAAACTACGGTTATAAAAATCAAAGCAGTGCTTGACTTTGAGCAACGCAGAAGGGAAAGCAAGGGTTAACTGAAAAGGGACATGAGGGAACTTCCATGGGCTAATAAAAATGCTTTGTATCTTCATTTAAAAAAAAATCCAGTTCCTGATATTCCATATCAATTTTATCTCTGGTCCCAAAAATCATAGTCCATAGAGTCATCTAGAAACTCTTTATTTTTACTGTTAATGAGATATGAAGGAAAAAAAAAAATCCTAGAGCCCTTTATAGTGGGGGGCCTACCCACCAGGCATAATTCATACTTGTCTTCATCACCCTCATAACACCTAGCCTCAGTCTACCTCTTGTCCTCCACAAGTGGATTTATCCAGAAGTAAATCACAATGAAAAATTAAAGCCTCGTGCGTGTGTTATGCATAAATGCTATATGTAGCCCATTCGTCTTCTATAGTTTCTATCTACTGGGTTGTCTCTAGACAGACCACTAGTTCCTAACTCAAAACCTCTGCCTCCCAGAATGGGCTATATAACATGTAGATCAGCTCCCTTTATAGTCAATACAAAAATGACTGCTACTGTTCTAACAATATTTTTGTTTTTCAAGGCTTTTTAAATCCTTTTATTGCCTAGAGGAAACTTTTATTCAACAATCAATAGGAAGAAGTGTGTTGAAGTTATAAAAGCATTAAAACAAATATGTATATTCTGTCAGGGTCCTAATAAATAAGTTTGTAATGCTGGGACAGTCACCCAATCTATTGGGCTCCCGTTTCCCCATTTATAAAAGGGGATTGAGTCAACCTCTGTGATAGCTAAGGCCTCCTTTGTCTCTAAAAGTCTATGCTTAGAGATAATGTTTCAATTTACCTAGTTTGAAAGCTTGGTTATTATGTCTTAAAGATTTCCATGTGATTGGGCCTTTGTTTGTTTGTTATTGTTTTCTTATTAATATCATAGCTGAAAAATCAGTTTTATTAATAAACAGGCATGACCTTGGAATCAAAACAGATGTGACACAAATAGCAGTGTTTGGAAACCAGCACTATGGACTTACTGCTAAATATTGCTTCACTAGGATACTGCGGCCAGTATAGGCAAACCCTATAAGAGGATATAAACCTCGCTAGTTGGGTTATCAGAAGTTAGAACAGATATCGCAGACAAAAAATAGCTCAAATATCTACACGTGAGGCCAAGAGAGCGTGATCAGCACTTGTGCAGGAGGTAGTGAGACACTTCTATGAGGCTAGGCTGGGCAGGGTAACCTACTGCCAGAGACTAGCCAGAAAGCAGTGTGTTGACTGTCTAGTGGCCATTGTGCCAAGGCCAGCCCAACAAGTGGTTATTCTTATTCAAGAATGAAGTGGAAATCTGAGTTCAGATGTTTGCACCAGGAGAGACACAGGAGGGTTTGAAAAGCTGTCTCGAACGAACACTGTGTCCCTGTGTATCTTAAGACAATGAGAGAATTTAAAAGACAGAGAAATTGAGCTGGGCCTGAAAGATGAGGACTCAGGAATCCTCTTTGGATCAAAGGGACCTCCTGGGACAAGGATGGCTGCTCATGTGCTTTTCCTCATGGTGCTAAATTTATCCTGAGGTAGAAAAAAGGATCCCTATGAGATACTGAGATACTTCAGCAAAAAGATGTCATTTCCCTGACATCCTTCTTTTGTGTGTTTATGCTCATGTTTTTCCTTCCAAAACAGCTATCTCTGTTTTTTCACTACTAAGAAATTCATCTCTTTGCTCAGTCTTGATTCTTTGTCACTGGCTTGAGATAAATACAAATCAAGTCAATTATATATATATAAGTCAAGCTGGTTAATGTTGTCCTGGCAGACACTGGATTTTGTTCAGGGTGAAAGGCTGATGAAGCATGAGTCAAAATGTAACAAAGATGCTGTCTAGCTCTATTAATTCATTCATATCCCCAGATGTGGAGTAGCACCCTCTCAAGGACAATAGTTCCCCTTTAATACATTCAATATGTGCAATTTTTTTTAACAGACTAAACACCAAATTTGTTTACCAGAAGCACTGGGAGGGAAAGAAAATATCAACGGGAAGCAAAATAATAAAATAAAATAAATTGCAGGCTGCACACACATCCTGAAGATGCCAAAGCACCCTGTAAGTAGGTGACTGTTAATCTCTGGACTTAATTATGAGACCCAAAGTCAGACTTAGGATTCTACAGGACGAAAATTCTGCACATCTTCAAATGGTCTTCTTGGTCTCAAACTCCAGAACTCCAGGCTGTCAGGAAGTCACAGTTACAGTTATCAGTAGAAAACAATAAGTGAAATCCTGATGGACTAGGATGTTACTAAAAAGCTGCCACACCATCTCCCACGCAATTTCTTCACTATGGTGAGGCACAGAATGTGAAAGCCGCTAATTGCCACTGTGGTTCTCTGGGCTCTCTAAGGACAGAAAGCAATTTTTAAAAGGAAAAGAACGACAGGAGAGAGAGAGAAAAACATCCAGAGAGATGAAGTGAGAAATAAATTTTCAGAAAAGCCACCCACTGTAGCAAGAAAATAGAGCAGACGTTAATTCCCTTTTCATCTTTCTTTCCACTGGGCTGTGTTCAAAGGCATTTAGCTGCACCATGGCATAATACGTTTTAGTAGAAAATGCATTTTCCTAATTGCTGGCTTAATAATCTCACAGTAATTAACTTGGAATCAAATTTCTTCTCAGAGAGGAGAAACTCTCTTTATGTGGGCAAATACCTTTAAAAAGGCTCTAGCTGTAGAAGAGATGATCCTGAACAGTGGCAAGAGCCCAGAAAACAAAGAACAAATAAATGGCTTTGGATGTGTTAGAATAAGAATTTGCCGGGAGGGATGCCCCAGGAAAGAAGAGAGGAGAGAAAAGAATAAAAGCACGGGAGCCAGGAAATGATGCCAGGGTGGCATTATGTTTCATAAAACTGATAGCATAACCCCTGCACACTCCCCTCTTCCTCCTTCCCACAATTCTTTCCACATTTGTGATAATGTGGCATAGAACAGATGCCACACATGTGGAGTCCAACAGCTGAGGCCAGAATTAACCATATGGAATACACTTCCTCCAGACCCATAGATCTGGGTAAGAGCTTTGCCACAGGGCATGAAATGGTGCGTGTGGGAGGAAAATGGGTCACGTTAATCTTATACAGATATCAAGAATCTGGACATCCCCAGCTAATTACAGAGTTACACCAGCACAATCAGCCACTAGTGGCAAGCGGTTACTTTCACTGTCAGTTGCCACAGGTAAATAACAACTATCCTTGTACTTTGCTGCCTTTAAAACACAGATTCAAATTCTTCTCCAAGAGAACTTTCCATCTTCTTTCCTTTTGGACCAAACACCTTGGAATCAACTAAATTATTGTCAATAACTTCTATTATAAAAATTGTTCTTCTTGGTGAGAAGGAGAGGTGTCCTGCATCCTCAAGCTGTACATTGGCTGGCCTTAAACAAATAGCAAAGGAGGAAAATTTCCACTTTGGCCCCTTCCCACCTGCATTTCATTGAATTTTTTGAATAACACCTCCTCCATTCTCTAGAAGGATTTTTCCACACCTAGCACAGTGCCAGCCACATAGTAATTGTGATTGATTGAATTGAATTATAAAATCACATAACAGCAGAAGTGATTATATGAAGCAGTCAAGAAAAACACTTTAGTTATTGGCATAACTTTCATTATTATAAAAGAAATAAACTACATTGGGGAAAGGGTGACTTGTTTTTGCACATTTACCTCTTGAGTATCATCGCTTACTCGTACCCATATTGCTAATGCCAGGATCACAATACCACATAGCTGCAGAAAAAAAAAAAGTTAGAATACAATTAGGATCAAATGAAACTAATTCCACACCCTCCCATCTATCCAGCGACAGTAGTTTATCATTGACTATACTGTCACAACCTGGAAGACACAAATTAGACATATTCATGTACAGATTATTGTTGAAATGTTACATTGTAATTTGTAAGTTTGATGAGAATAACTCTTTCTCATCCACAATTCACTCACAGGTCTATGGACAAGAAGTTATCTCCATTAGGCCTGGAATGATTATTTTCCATGTAATTCTAGCCCTATGTTTCTGTTAGCATACAAAAGAAAAGTCACAATGGTTTAAAGAAAAAATATCCTTATCATGCCTCTAAGTTTGTTTGTGAGAAGCTATATTGGACCAGGAAAATGGTGAATGGCTGACTAATCACCATTCACTCAAGATTCAAGAGGAAGGAAGAAGTCGGGATAGACAGGAAAAAGTAGAACATTTGACAAGATGTGCAGTTAAGCAACAAGGCTATATAACAATCAACATTTTTTGAACCCAAATAAACTCTTTTAAAAACAAGTTCTTTTAGGTGGTAAGGTTTACTCAGAGTAAAGGAACAATGAAGGACAGAACTTAAACTCTTAAATTCCTTTAATGACTTTACCAGATTATTTAATTTGGACCAATGCCAACATAATAAAACGTAAAACACATTTTACTTTAGTGTAAGGAAAAGTCTTGTCTTTCAGGGTTTAAAAAAAAGAGTTATGCATTGTGGCTTCAAAAACAAAAATCAAAGACTTATTATTAGATAGAAATGGGAAGAGCCAGACTGGTACCATACCAGACACAGCAGGCCTTGAAGGACTTAGTAGACAACTCTGACCTTGCTGTGCTTTGACAGACTAATGTCCTGGGAGCATCACTGCTTTTATGTATGGTGGAGACATACATCTAGAACCCCCAAACAGCACTTTTAATGGCTTCTCATTAAGTTTGTAGGGGAAACAGAGTCAAGGGCTCTGTTAAGGAATAGGAAGTACAATAAGTAGTTGAGTAGCCATAGACTCTGTGGTCCCTAAAAGATCTTGAAAATTACCTAGGTCTAAACCCCTCATTTTTAATGAAGAAATTGGAATCCTGGGTGCTAATTATCATTTCATGAAAATCCAGAGCAATTCCTAACCAACCTACCTTTACAACATACTTCAACTCCTAAAACTAATGTAATTAAACACCAAAGCTTTTTAACCACCAAATTATCTATGCAATTATCTCATATACACACATAGACACACCTACAAGATAAAATACAAATGATTAAAACACACTGCTTTTGTATTCAAAAACTTTCCTTACTTCTCTAATCCTGAGTTTTTATAGCATCTTTTCACTAAATCCTAATTTCGTTTGCAAATGAAGACAAACGCTTATTTTAGCAGTTCTTTGTTAATCAGTTTGTGAGTGATAATTTATGTCAAATGATAATGAATGGGATTTTCAGTAATTTCACACCAACTAAATATTTTGTTTGTTGTTTAGTTTGTTTACTGATTATCATCTTTCTTTTTCTTCTCTTTCACAAGTAGATTCATAATGATTGGCTTAATAGTCACTCTGGCCTTTAGCTGTAACTAATGAAACTTGTAACTATATGATTAGCACTCTTTCCTAATATTTATCAAACTATCAATGAAAAACTAAGAATTCTTAGTAAGAGCTTAGTAAGAATTCAGTGTGTTTTTTTTAAACTTTAACTGTTTTGTTCGTGCTTTACTATTTACTTTTTCAAGGTATTTAGACATCAAACCATTCATAAATCTTATTAAATCAATCTTATCTGCCCCTCAGATAGCAACTTTTAGTCTTCTCAGCCACTGAAAGTTTTCTGTAACATTAAAATTTAAGAGTACCCAACTGTTTCAGTAGTCAAAAATATTTTGCCCAACTAATCTTCAGAGTTAGACAATTTTTTTCAGGAACTTTGAAGCTAACCAAAGTATCATTTCCATCCCCAACTCTGCCTTTTCTTCAAACTTCATTTTAAAAATGAAATAAATGCTTAGAGCATATCATTCTCATCTGAGAGGAAAAATTTCCATGTAAATATCACTCTAATATCATTAAATTATTCATAACTTTGTTCAATGATTTTAAAGGTAAATTTATTTTCTATTAAGAATGACCATCTCTGAGTCATGAATAATACAAAACTACTTCATCCCATTGTTAAAAGATTGACCATCATAATGGTTCTTTGAACCCTTTACCCAGTTTAGATTTTAAGGTTTGTTCTCTAATGTTTTTATACTGTTTTAAACAATTAAAAGTATAAATAAATAAATGCTTGCTCTGTCCTACTTTCTGTTGATAACACTGTAAAAGTAAAATGGGTTAGTATGGTGGTTCCCGGACCCTGCAGAGCTGACTAGGTCTACCTTTCCTTGCTTCTGGTTTCTCTTTGAAGAGAATCACTGTGGTTTTCACTCAACTCTCACAGAATAGCCTTCATTTTATGGAATCTGGATGCAGTTGGTCTGAACTAGGATTCTAAGAAATTAGGCAATTTTGATATTTGCTTACAATGACTGAATTGTGTCTCCATAAAATTCATATGTTGAGGCCCTAACCTCCAATGTAACTGTTTTTGATGATAGGTTTTTAGAAAATAATTAAGATTAAATGAGGTCTTGAAAATGGGTCCTAATCTGATAGAACTGATGACCTTAGATGAGAGAAATCTTTCTTTCTCCACTCTCACCCTGGGAAAGGACATATGAGAACATGATGAGAAGGTGGCCACAGAAAGAGGGTCCTCAGCAGAAACTCGATTGGCTGGCACCTTAATCTTAGCCTTCCTGGCCTCCAGAACTATAAGAAAATTAATTTCTGTTTTTTAAGCCACCCAGTCTAGAGCATTTTGTTACGACAGCCCAAGCAGACTAAGAACAGGCAGACACTGAAGACCATAAAATACCAGGAAAAAAAAAATGGGAAGATACTATCTAGAACAAAGATAAATGGTAGAATGCTGATTTTTCCTCCTCTCTGATAATGTGTCTCCAATCATCCCGACTCCTTCCCTCCAATTTCTACCTTTTTATTTGGGTGTTTTTTGAAGTATGTTTTGAGAGTGCTGAAAATGCTGTGTTACGAGGAGGAGTGAACGTTGAACTACAACATTTTTGGTCCCAAAATGGACACCTTGTAGATAAGCTTAAGAAACCTCTTTTTGTGCTTCCCCTGAGGGGAAAAAAAAGAATAAGACAAAAGCCCTAACAAACTAGGACTGTCCTCCTGCTGCTACTGTTATTGTTAATTTTCAAGTTTCTTCTTTTACTAAATATTTATTTAAAAGTCTTCAATTGTATTGTGGTAAGAGAATGCAGATTGTAGGACTGTTATTTGGGAATTTTCTGTTGTTGTTGTTGTTGTTGTTTTCATTTCCTTCATCAATTTCTAAAGATTCAGAGATATTAGAAAAGACAACAAAGTCTCAAGAGGTACAAAGCTTATTAGAAATTTATTAAATATACTTTATTTTTTGAATCATTTAGATACCCTGTATCCCTGTTTTTCTTTTTCTTCCTGAGTTATCAAAATCTGAGAGGTGGGTTAAGTTGTGTTAAGCTGAATTAATGGAGTTTGCATTTACTATTCTTTATCTCTAACAGTGTTTCTTCCATATAATCCAATAAATGCTATTTAGTGTAATCAGTCTTGGGTTTTAGTGCAGAGTGAATGTTACTAAATTGCTATTTTCTATTACATCTCTTTCAAAATATCCTTTCAATTCACATTTGAGATAACAAAAAATACAACTATTTAGACATGTGACTTCTTTATTTCCAGACCTAAAATGGTTAGCCATTTAACCATGATTTTCCCATGCTTCAACCATCCATTTTTACTCATACCTTAATCATTTTGGATATGTTTCAGTAAATTTTACAATGTGAATACCTGAAGATATCTTTCTCTCTTATTCATTTGTAAAAGGCTCTGAATGCTCAGCAGACATTGTTCCATTTTCTTCTGATTTTCAGGGTTACAATAGGAGAAGACTATCATCAGTCTTGTTTTTGTTCATGCATTATTTGGTTGTTTTCTTTTTTGTCGTTTGTATCTAGACATTTGTAAAATGTTTATCTAAGTTAGTAGTTTTCTTAATATTTATTTAGGCATAGATGTCTTCTTTCATTGGGGTAGAACAGGCACTTGCCATCTGCATACAAGGTATGTTTTCAGCTCCACAACATTTTCATATATTAATTTATTGTTTCTGTTCCATTTATTTTTGTCCTCTTTTTCAGGACGACAGCTTATTTTGGGTTTCCATTCTCTGTTGTCTGTATCTATTATCTTCTTTCACAACATTTTGATTTCTTCTTTGATTTTCCTGTGGGAGAGCTTATCACTGTTTTTATCTAATGTGATCTCTACAGTGAAGTTTAATTCTGCTATTATGTTTGTAGTTTACTTGAAGTCCTTATGTATTTCCCTTTTTATCTCATCCCATGGTTTTCCAATAAATTTTATCTTCTGTTATGGCCTCCATCCACTGTTTCATGAGGGCCTACTTTCTAGCATCACGTTGTGGATACCAATTTCTACATACATTTTTTTCAGGATTCTAGAGTATTTCTTTCAGGGATGTGTGCTTGCCCTCTAATCTTCAGGGTGACAATATCTTTCACTTGTTCAACAGTATTTTTTATTAGGCCTTCTGCTGGATTTCCTTGAGGAAGATGAGACAAATTGTGATTTAGAGTTCATTAAGACTAGAATGTGCATTCCCTTTACAAGCATGGCCTAATGCAGCTCTGATCTACTAAGCCTCATGCAATATTGGATTTTCTGATGCTGTAAACCAGTGGAGTAAATTAAAATCTCCAACTTATAGCAGACTCTGCAATCATGGTTTCTAAAAAAAATCTTCAGCCCCATATGAATGGTGTTTATTGTATTGAGGGTTTATATGGTTTAGCTGTGTCCCCACCCAAATTTCATCTTGAATTGTAGCTCCCATAATTCCCACATATTGTACTAGGGACCTGGTGGAAGATAATTGAATCATGCAGGTGGTTTCCTTCATATTGTTCTTGTGGCAGTGAATAAGTCACATGAGATCTGATGGTTTTATAAGGGGAAACCCCTTTCACTTGGCTCTCATTCTCTTTTCCCTGCTGCCATGTAAGACGTGCCTTTAATTGTCCACCATGATTGTGAGGCCTCCCCAGTCACGTGGAACTGTGAGCCCATTAAACCTCTTTGTATTTATAAATTATCAGTCTCAGGTATGTCTTTATCAGCAGCATGAAAACAGATTAATACAAGTGTTAAATGTACACTCCATGTGTCTCCATGGTTGCATTCATGTGCATCTTCTAACAAGCACTCAGTATAACTGCTGCAAATTCTAATTTTTAAATAACTCTTAAATTCAGGGAAAATAAATTAACCACACTTTTTTCCTCACACAAATAGGGCCTCAGTAACCACTAACATTCATTTAGCTTCAAAACATCTAGAGAGAGATGAATGTTCAGCATTTGATCTGTATCTTGATGTTCTGAATAAAAAAAAAGATACAAATTTAGTAATAGTCTTACCATGTTGTTTCAAAAGTATAACTTTCATATAAGTAACACCTGTAGACCTAGACATACATTTTAAAAGCCTGGGGAAAAAAATACAAATGACAGCCCACAGGCCACAGGGCATTATATCAGGAAGTTATAACTCAAGGTAATGCACACAGAAAACTTACGTCCTATCTTCCTACCTTGACAAATGCACCCATTTAATCACCTGGAGGAAAAGGTTTGATTTAGAATTCTCAGGGCATTTGGGCAGGGAAATTTGGGTCCTAAATATTCAAAGTGAAAGCCAGCCTCAGGGTTGACATATCCCTCTACCTCTGCAAATTCCTCGCCCTGTGAGATGAGAGGAGGGTCAGAGTAGGGCTAAAATTATATTTATATTTTAACAGTCCATTATGTATGAAATACTGTCACAGTAGATTCTAATAGTCTTAAATGAAAAAGCAATTATGATATTTGGAATCAGGAAAAGTATGTTAATTGTGCTATTTTTGATGGTCAGTCCTTGGTTACAGGTTTTCATAAAATAGCTCAGTTGATCTTTACAATTAATCCTGCCAGGTAAAATGATCATTTTTATTTTACAAATGCAAAGACTGGAGCACGGAAAAGCCAAGGGACATATTCCAGAACAAGAAGGGGTAGATTCAGGCTTGGAATCTCAGTCTGTTTACAAAATCCACTTTTTCTCCATTCCCCTGATTTATGATAGAAGAATTTCTGCCTTATTATAGTTCTTGCTATCTTATTTCCTCTTTGTTTCAAAATTCAACATTTAAATTTATACATCACTATGCCAAATGTTTACATATTTCTGCTTCATAAAAATGCCTATAAAATACTGGTTGAAATGTCTTTTTCTTAAATATTTACCTAGTGTTAATTCCTACTTCTTTATATATGTATTAACTTATTTAATCAACACCACAAAGCCACGAGGTAGATATTACTCCTATCCCCATTTTTACAGATGAGGACAATAAAAGCACAGAGAGGTTAACCATTTTCCCCAGAGAAGCACAGCTACTGATGAAGGAGCTGACGTTCAGCCTGCTCTATCAACTAGGGGGCTCTAACGCTTTAGCTCCATGCTAATTACATAGGGCCAGGCAACCACTGTATTTACTAAATTCATACATTTCAGCCATTCTTAGGTTATCTTCTTGAAAGATTTCATCAATGGACACAATAAAATATAATTGTGTCCTATTCTTTTTAGTGTACCACTATCTCAGGGTTATGTCTGCTTTGCCTCCAATCTTTTAATTGCTCTCAGCACATCCAGTCTCAAGGTCTGAACATCACATAAAATACAATGATGAATACTGAAACTCTGGATCCTGGACTCTCGCCAAGTTCCAACTTCTTTCTGCTCTCTTCAAACTTCCTCAAGCATTGGCTTCCTTCAGTTACTAATATATTCAGCTTTACAATTTGGCTCCTCCCTATGACTCATTTGGGATTGATAATGTATCTCATTCTGCTTTCCTTCATTAAGAGCTGGCCTCTCCATAGCTCTCTGTCTCTGGTCATTATTCCACTGCATCTACCAGCCAGAGGCCCCATGTTTCATATTTACTTAGACCCCTAAGGCACCATAAGCATCTACAATATCCCAGGCTTGAACTAACTGAGAGGAGCATTTAAAAATTGGGGCATTTCGTCTATTTTTGAAACAAGACTCAGGGAAATAGGTTTTGTGCCTGTAATTTATCTATTATCTGCAGCACTTACAGTTCTCTAACTTGCATCAAACTCTAGCATTAGTGATCAGGAATAACTTTCACTTTTACATGTTTTTCTTCAATTAGTAATTCTAACAAATGGAAATCACCATATACTTATGTGGTATATTTCGAGTTGTCCTTGAAAAGAACCTGGTCTGTTTAGATTAAATGACCATATGCATATCTAAGAGATATTTCAACATCTGGCTCTACTTTGCAAAGGCTCAGTTTTGCAAGTTATACCTGGAAGAATGCATTTGAAAACATAAGGCCTTGGGCATCTATAAGAAAACCACATCAGTGGGATCATTAAAATTTTTACTTAAGTAAACATTAGGAATGTGACAAATTGCTAACTTCCTATGAAGAATGGTAAAACTCCAGCTGAGAGCTCTGAGCTAGGCATAGAAGGGAGAGTAAAAGTAGGAACCTTCCCTAACCTCAGAGATGACTCCTGCTGCCTATATTTTAATTTGAAATATTGATGTCACCTGTTGGCTAAGAAGTTATCACTGGTTTTTGTAACTGTTGCTCTCACTGAAAGATTCCATTTCAAAATCTCTTATGTAGAGATTGTAAATCCCACCACATATGCTGGTGGTAGGAATAGCCAAGGGACGTTACAAAGGTCTAACTGAAACCTACAGCATCATAAAGACTTGCCTCTATTATCAAAGAAACAAACAAATAATGTAACCATAAAATGATAAGAGCTCCTGCCTGGTGTGGTGGCTCATGCCTGTAATTTGGCACTTTAAGAAGGCGAGGTGGGAGGATCACCTGAGGTCAGGAGTTCAAGGCCAGCCTGGACAACATGGCGAAACCTCGTCTCTACTAAAAATACAAAAAAATTAGCTGGGCTAATGTGGTGGTGCATGCCTATAATCCCAGCTACTCAAGAGGCTGAGGTAGGAAAATCACTAGAACCCAGAAGGTGGAGGCTGCAGTGAGCTGAGATTGTGCCACTGCACTCTAGCCTGGGGAACAGAGTGAGACTCCAACCCAATAATAATAATAATGATAATAATCAGAGCTCCCCAGGAAAGCAATGGTAATATCTGGGTGTGGTATGGTACAGATCTCTATAATCTAACTTAAACCCTATCAAGGTAGGTAGGTAAATAATACTGAACCTATAACTTACCCCTTTCTAGACTGTCTTTGTTATTTTGATAATTCAGATCTATTCCAAATTTCTGATTAGCTGTTTAATGAAACACTGACCTCTGATGTCTTCACAATAGCTGTTAGCACTTTCCAGGATGTTTTAATACCACAAAGATATATTTTAACTGTTTCATAATTTGAAGATTGCTACTGGTTTGGGTGCTTTGAAACATCTTTAATAAAGTGGGAGCCACACATTTATTAGCATATTAATATTTTGGTTTGTTTAAATGTGCCATATATATTCTGAATTATATAAGGAAAACAATGACTACAGTTCTTTAAAGAAAATATCAGAACTTCTTGGAGAAATAGCTGATTCCAGGTCTGGACAGAAAATAGGCAAGTGATCTGGAACATGTCAAACCAAATACTATAAAGGTAATCAAGTTATGATCATTTCAAAAGAACTTGAGTCATCTTGAAGAAGTTCCTGCTGGCCAGAGATGGAACAAATTACACATTAATAAGGGTAAACATTGTAATGGAGTTGATCTATCATTTCATAAGGATACCTAAAGAAATATTAGCTTATCACTGTTGGAAAACACTAGTAACTTAACTCATCACTTGCAATATGGTAAGTAAAGAGTAAGAAAGAAGTATTTTTTGCCACTTAAAAAAAATTAAAAAGGGGATACCCAGGAAATGAAACAGTTAATGAGAAATTTCTCCTTACAGAAAGTGTTCCAGCTAATAAATAAAGAAAAGTTGATGAAACTAGAATATCATCACTTTGAACCTCTTAATGAACTAATAATGGATTTTGGCACTTGACCATCAATGGCTATGAACATCACAAAAGAGGGACACAATCAGACATCCAGTGCCTCTGATGAAAGAATACAAAATCACTTATGATTGCTGTGCCAAAGAAAGGACCATTTTATCAGGCTGCACCACAGGTATGCAAATAGCAATATCCAGAATGTGGGCAATGTGATAAAACAAACACACACCAGTACATAACATTTCAGTAGGGAAAAAAAGAGAGGTTGATTGAGGGAGAATCAACAGATTAAAATTGACATGAAACATACATTAACCAATCACAAAGTGTGGACCTTATTTAGATCCTGATTCTAACAGGAACATTTATGAAGTAACTGGAAATTTGAACCCTGGATGAATATTTGACAATTGATTTAAAAATTCTTATTAAGTTTTTAAAGTGTAATAATGACATTGTGGTTACATTTTGTTTGTTTCTTTGTTTTGTTTTGACATGGAGTCTTGCTCAGTCACCCAGGCTGGAGTGCAGTGGTGCAATCTTGGTTTACTGGAACCTATGCCTGCTGGGTTCAAGAAATTCTCCTGGCTCAACCTCCTGAGTAGCTGGGACTACAGGCGTGTGCCACCATGCCCAGCTAATTTTTTGTATTTTCAGTAGAGGCAGGGTTTCACCATGTTGGCCAGGCTGGTCTCAAACTCATGACTTCACGATCCACCCTCCTCGGCCTCCCAAAGTGCTGGGATTACAGGCATGAGCTACTGCGCCTGGCTGTGATTACATTTTATAAAAAATTATTACCTTTCAGAGATATATACTAAAATACTTACAGACAAAATTATGTATCTGAGATGTGCTTCAAAATAATACGGGGTGGGGAAGTCAATAGAGTATAAATGGAGAAAGATTGGCCATCTTTCTGTGGCCACTGGGGCTGCCCAGTGGAGTTAATTACCTATTCTGTTTTCTTTTGTGAATATTCAAAGTTCTCCATAAGAAAAAAAAAAAAAGCTAGAAACAAAACCAAACCAAAGAATACAGGCCTTTCTTTTTTTTATATATCCTACTCCCAATGTTTAATCAATTTAAGTATCTCAAGGGAAGAAATATATCAGAAATAACTAAAAAACTGGCATATATGTAGCATGAACTACATTTAATATTTGCAAAAGCAGCCCATCAAAAGGAAAGTACAAATACAAACCTTTATTTTGCTTTTTAAAATATTTAGTTGCTTATTTAAAATTCACCAATATATCTATCTGTACTCATTAGCACTACTGATTATTGAATGAAAAGTCAATCTACACAACAAAGCTGTATTCATGTAGTTAAGTTTAATTAAGTTTATCATTATTTTAATAGAACAGAAATATAGCAACACACAGATATGATATGTCTGTTTACTAGAGACAACCAGGTACAAAAACAAAACCAGAGTTCTTTCATCCTTGGAGTGGATAAGCCAGCTTGTAATTCAGTATTACAAAATATTTTTTTCACGTAAATACTTTGGGCTATTTCCACTGACTGATGTTTAAACAATCTTTAATTGTACCATCTATGCTAAAAATGATAAGGTCAATTTCCCAACATCCCAGCCTGCCTTTTCACACCTTGTTTTTCCATTTTCCATTGATAGATGCCACTTATTAATGTGTTGGTTACATCTATGTCAATGAACTTTCAAGAGAAACATAACAAATTGCTAAAATATAAGCCCTGTCAGTTAAAAGGTGGGGTGTTGACACATCAAAATACTAACTTTAAAATGCCAATACATACATATATATCCACTGTCTTGGTTTGATCTTCTTATGATTTAGGAATTTTATCATCTCCCCTTCAAGTTTTTCATGACCCATTTGTTTTTTCTTTGAGCCTCTGAAAATGATCTTTATTGTCCCACACCTTGCAATTCACCTGTTTAAACCCAGAGGTGAAGGGAGAGAATCAGTCGGGCTCGGGATGGAATCGGACCATGTTTTTACTAGAGTCCTTAAGTTAGGGAGGCCTGCTTGATATACAACTAAGGATAATTGTCCTTTAATTAAGGGGTATTTTTTCCCTTTGTGATTGTTTTTGCTGCAATATCAAAACATTTATGAAATGTTTATCCTCACAGATTCTGAAGTGCACTTTTTTGAGTCATTGGCTCATTTTCAATTACTGAAATAACCAAAGAAAGAACAAACAAATCCAAACAAATACATGGAAAATACATTTTCCCCTTCTCTTATTTCTCTAGTGTACAGTCTGTTCTTGTTTACGATATTTATATCAAGATCCTCTTTCTTGCATAAAATTGATAATTAAAAGGAAAACACTTACCCAGAACACGAAGTTGAAGATAAACATAGAATATTTTATACAGCCACTCACACCTGCCATTTCGGAAAAGGATTAGGACTCCAGATGCCGTGAATTTAACTATTCGTTACAGGTTTGTCCTGCAATATGCTCTGGAGCAACTCGCCTGCAGAGATTTCTGTGCCCACGGCTTCAGAGCAGAAAGAGAAAGCAAAGAAGTAGAAGGAGGAATAAAACAGTTATTAAGGTGGATAAAAAATTAACCCACACATTTAAATACCGCAAAGGCTATCTCCAGGCGAGTATGTTCCTTTGCTTGTCATGGCTCCTGGGGCACTGGGCCAGGATATTTATGATCCTTTCTCAAAAACTGCCTCCTCTAAAGTAAACAGATATCAAGTGAAGGAAGTGGCACTGGATCAGGCGAGAGAATGGCACAGTGCTAGTAGGTTGCTGGCTTTCAGAAACCACTGCCTGACTTCCCTGCCCTCTATTTCGACTGTGGGGAAATAAGGCTGTTTTGTTCTGAGTTAAGTGGACATCGTCCCTCTACTCATTTTTGCATTGCATTTTCTCAATACTACAAAATTTCTTCCAAATGCAATAACATGCATTTAGAAATCTGCAAAATATCAAGGTTTAGACATAGCAACCATTTTTCCAGAATAGTAACCAGAATAGTAAACCCGGAATAGTAAAACAACCATTACATGTATCTGCCCTCCAAAACATCTAAATTTATTTCAAAACGATTTCAGAGCTGCCTTAAATGCACCACAGTTTCAGAAACCGTAGAGGGAGAGGCAGCCTTGACTATCATGATAAGCCCATTTCCTTTTTATCTTTATTTCTTTATGATGTAAAAGGAAATAAATCATAAACTGGCACTGCCTGCCCCTATTATGTTCATTTTATAACGCGCGGTCGTTTCGATAGCTTGGTTTGTTTTTAAGGTGGACGCTGTACTTTCTTTCCTCTGATATTATGTCTAGCAACAGTTCCTCTCCACCAACTCAGTTTCTGGATTCCAGGTCCTCTTGGACAAAAAAATTCAAAATGGGAAGGTGGTCATGGATCAGTGACTGTAGATTTCACTATTTGTTTCTAGTGCTAATAGAAGGCAGCTGTCTCAGGTAAAGGCAAAATTCTCTGACATAATCAGGGAGGTGTCGACTGCTTTGTGTAAACAGCCTGGGTCATGTTAGTTTCCACATCCTGCCTCTCAAACGGAGTTCTTCTCCCCCGAAATAAAAGAACCCTCTACTTTAAAAGGTTGTTGAGAAAATTATTCCTTAAATTCTTTGCTAAGTTTCACACAATAAGTAAGCATGAACTCCTTACAAAAGAAAAATATTATTTCTAATTTTCACTGGCATACAATGTTTTTGAAACAATCCCACTCCCTGACTACAAATACAATATATTTTAATGCATTATCAACAATAATATTTACTGTTAAAGACAAAGGCCAGATTTAGGATTAATTCCAAAAATAATAGCTTAATATATAAATCAACACTAAAATTGTTTGTATTCTATTTTGTTTTCTACTAGAAAATGGAAATAGTTTCACAAAATTCTATTGAGGTATTATTGTATAAAGAATAATCTATGGCTGAAAGAATAAAGAATTTCACATTGAATGAAAACCAAAATAAATTTATAGTCCCAGAAATGATTATCATTTAGAGGCTAAAATGTTTTTAAAAATTACAGATTTAAATGCTGCTTTGTTGACAAGAATGTATTGAATACCACCAAATTTTATTTTGAAATAGATCTTTTGGTGGGTGCTGAATGTCCTTAAAAGGAATCCTGTATAGTCTTTAGTTAAATCACTCTTGAACTCCGTAACACAAAAGTCAATGGGTGTGTGTTTACAGGAGAATGACTCTGAGTAATAGAACCCCCAGTCCAATTCAAAACCTATATGAAACGGTTCACTCCTGGAAATTCCTATTCCTATTAATGTTATAATCACACAACACTCTCCCAAGCTGAATTTGTAGAGGTATTTTGTATTCTTCTTTCTTTCTATCCAATCACTCTTAATGCTCTGTGTAGCTCCTAAATTTCTGTCAAAACTATTTACTCCGTCTCATCTTTTTTCACTGTCATTATTCAGCCCTTTATCATTTCTTACTTGAGTTGTGTCAATAGAAGCATAGTTAATTTCCCTGCCAGTCTCTCCCAGCTCCTCTCTGCCTTGGCACTTTAAAACTCTTTTTGAGAAACACTTATTGACTAGGCAATTCCTCTGATGAAAAACCAATCTAAGGATATTTTCCTTTTACCTATAAGATAAATTTCAGATTCCTAAAAGTAGCACTTACAGCACATGGCAAATAAGTCCTCCATCCACTTCCCAGAACTTTCTCCCTCCCCTTTCTTCCTAGGCAGCCTCCACTTCTAGGTTCCATAATAGCAGAATTATTTCCCAGGCCTAGAACACATCTTTGGATTTTATGCCTTATTCCTTCTGCCTGGAACGTCCTTTCCCTCCTCTATTGTGACACCCCTGTGGAGCCTTCCCTTCCTCATCCTCTGCCCCCACTCTGGGCAAATTTACTAGCTTCTCAGTCCTCAAGTCTATTATTATTTGAGCAGATCTTTAATCTACAATTGCCACTATATCACATTTATTTGTCTCTCTCCCACATTTGATCCTATATGCCTGAAAAGCAGAAATCTTACCTTATTCACCTCTGTACCTACAGTAGCTGGCATTGGAGCTACAGAGATTTGCAATGGCAGTGAAGCTTCCCAGAAAGCTCAACTAGTGATTTCCTCATAAGATTCTCTAAGAAACTACCAATATGCTACCTCTGCCTTAAAAAAATAATAATTATTAGGTAAAGAAAAACAGTTTATTAATTTCAGGACTTGTCAGAGCCTTTAACTTTCTAATATTCAAGGAGGTGTCATATAGAAATTCTGAAATAAATATAATCTCAGAACATATTTTTGAATGACATATTCAGGACCAGTGTTACAGAACGTACATACATACTTACAGAAGCCCTGTTCTAGACAAACTCTCACTCTTACACCTAAGAAAAGAGCAGCACAGGCAGATTGAGTAGCCCAAGTTTACAAAACTGGTTAGTGACAGATCTCCTTCTAGAAACAAGGTCACAGGATTATCAGATCAGTATTCTGTCTACTGGTGTCAACTACCTCTTGAGTTCTGTAGAATGAGAATAAGTCATTTACTGCCTTAGATATTGAGAAATTTTCATATAACAGATATGTTAACAGTGGTGGGAGGTTGCAGAGGTTGGAGATTGTTAGTAATAAATCTTGAACCCTGTGAAAGAGGCCAGGAAGGAAAGAAATGGAGAGTGTGATATTATAAGAAGAAATGACAATCAAGGGAAAGAACAGGAGGAAAGTCTAAATCAATTTAGATAAAGTTTTTCTAATGTTGCCATCATGCCAATTATTACTTGCAGCAAATGTGCAGAGTAAGGCAGAATAATAATTCCAATCTGATTCATCGTGAAAAGTCTCCATGAGGTAGTGATCAGTGGACTAGATTTTAATAGCAGTATGGGAACCCTGGTAGGGGAGAGAGAGAGAGAGAGAGAGAGAGAGAGAGATTCCTTATGCTCAAGATGGAGAAAAGTACATGAGAACAATCAAATACCCTACAGAAAATATGACATTCTCTCTAAGTCATCAAGCAAACCAGGCCTACATTTGGGACTTGAACCAGAAACCAAGCATAGATAGATAGTTCATATTTTCATCTTGATGTCATCTTTTCTTCCATGAGATAATATTCAAAAATTTATTCAACGGATGTATTGAATCTTTACCATATTCCAGACACAATACTAAGTGCTGGAGACACAGCAGTTTATGAAACAAGATAAAAATCCCTGCCCTCCTGGACCTTACACCATGGTGAAAAGATAACTTCTTTGCATTTTTGTTTCCAACATCTTGTTACCCAATGTATTTGTTCATGGAGTAGACAGTAAAAAAACAGTTCATGAGTTATAGAGAAAAGATTATTTTTTCTCTTGTATTTTATATTCTCCCATTATCACTGTCCTTCTATACTATTCATTTTTCATGACATCATTAATAATCAATTCACATTCTCAAAGGCTAATAGCAGCAAAAAGACCCATAATGTTGAGATTTATCTTCCTTATGACTGTACTGAGGGCTGGATATGTACAGACATGAGATCATACACTCTGAACAATTTGAGTGAAGAGAAGATTCTCGTACTTTTAGGATGTCTCATTTTGAAAAACCCTTTTTCTTATTTTTGGAAAGTTAGAGCTCTCACTTAGGGGTTTTATGGTTACTTTTAAAGGAGCAGAGCCTTGGCTCTTGTGCTCTAGTCCCATTCCAGCCTTCCTGAGACCAACATTCTTCTTCTGCTTTCGTGTGATCCAATGCTCTGTTTCCTACCCTGTGTGCTTATGGAGCCTGGCTCATAAAAACCTTTTTGTATCCTCACTGGGAATGCACCAGATAAGAAGCATCCGGCATGGGAAGGTTACCGCTCCTTTCTTTGCAGGACATTTTAAAGCAACTATCTCTACTTTAGAGTATTAATTCCAGCTGAGAACTAAAGTAGGGGTTAGAATTGTCATTGTGAAGTAGCAATGCCATGTTTATAGAATGGATACCCAGTATTCAATATTCTTCCTCTTTTATAGATATTTTTATTCTAAAATGTGAATGACTTGCATCTGGAAATAAATGTATCATATAGGACACATAAGGAAAAATATGGAAATGTGTATGAAAGAAACAGACTTTGATCACCAAAATATGTATGTATAAAGAAAATTGAGACAAAATGGTGCAGTGATTAAAAATGCAATTTATAATCACGGCAGATTAGAGATGCTGTGGATTCTTATTAGGCCTCACTATGACAGCTAAACTCCTTTTACTCTTTCAGCAAGTAGAGAAAGAAGCCAGCTGCTGGGTGGGAACCAGGGTCAGATCCTTGGCTTGGTAGCCCTGAAGTTCCACTTTGCCAGCCTTTCCAGGGGTGATCTCCTTCTTGGGAAAGATTCACTTTAAATGCTCTTATGGAAGCCAGAATGTCAATCTCCTAGTTTATCATGAGAAATGCACTCATCAAACTATCTATCCAGCATAAGACAGTAGCTGATCAGAAAACTCTCTCCCTAGGAGAAAAAAAAAAAAAAAAAAAAAAAAAGCAGCATAGAAGCCAGAGCATACACAGATGATGTCTTGGGGAATACATTTGGTAAAGGAATCGGTGTTGCCAAGATTTGATATACTGACAAGTCTAGAACCATCCCAGAGACCCAACAGCCAGACCTTCCAGAAGTGTTCAGTGGTCTTAGCATCCGCTCCCTAACATTGCTGTGATATACCACCAAATTCTTTCTTCTTGAGGTTGCCTTCTCTGCACTCCATTCAGCCCCTGCCCCCTCTGTCGTCACATCTATCTCCAGACAAGGGGCCATGATAATTGACTAGGTTTTCATTTACCAGACTGTAAATACAATTCAGTCCTGCTTCCAAGGTCACATTTTAAGTGCAGTTTAGATACTTGTAAAATTCTTCACTTATACAAGATTAATCACTTGGTCCATTCTTATAGATTTTACTAGTTGACTTGCCAGAGGTTGATCTTATTTTTCTTCTCTCTAAATGAGGACTTGTGTCAATGCACAGGCTACAATACTGAACAAGAAAATAAAGAATACAAAGCAGGGCTTTGTAATCACCAGGTCAGGATCATTGAACAGCCCATTTTTGTGCTGAATTATTTGCCTGGTTGTTTGCATTTTGAGTTTAAAGTTTAAATGCCAACCCGATTTTCTCTGAGTTCTCTCTGAATCAGTCCTTTGTTTGCTAAGTTCACAAGGTACACATTAACTACTGAACATGATTAGGTTCTAAGTTAATAGTGATTAAGAGGTACAAAAATGAGTGGAGGCCACCAATGCAGAAGAAAAAAAGAAAACATAGAATAGGCTGGCGATATTAAACTCTTGTATGGGACACCAGCTTCTCAAACTGCAGGAGCCAACAAAATGTTACACTGAATTTAACACAGTCTTATCCCATGACTGGTCAGAAATAAACATAGACATTTTGCTCAAAATGCTAATTAGGATCTCACAAGTGACTAAATCTTACAAAGATTTATTCAACCTCATACAATGGGAATATATTGCATGGCTATTCTGGTTCCCAAGGAAAAATAAAATAACAGGAAGTCATTGTAAAAGGTCATTTATGAGGAAATCCCAAACCTCCATTTCACACCTTTGTAAGAAGCAAAAAAAATGTATCCCAAATAAGCTCGGATAGAAAATAACTTGATTTATGTTTTAAGAAATTTCTTTGTAACCACAGAGAGAGATATCTTAGGTTTTTCTTGAGTACTTGGAAGGCCTGATTTGCCCTTAATGTGAGAAGAAAACAAAAGAAAGGGATATCCCAGGAAACCTGTGGCTGAAAGCCTGAACCGTTGTTCCCAAAAAGAGATAGTAATGGCCTGACTCCATTTTCCTCACTGTTGTCCCAGATGAATGGACCATCCCAATGTTAATCATATCAGATAAAAGTGCATGTCTTCAAAAATACAATATCTAAATGCAGTCTTTCCAGAATTCAAGGATGGAATACACCATTCCTTCTAGAATTCTCTTTTGGTTTCCTTCTCCATTTAGAATCAGGCATTAAAGCATACTTCCTTTGCTTTCCTATTAATTGTTTACTTATTAATACCCTGGTTGATTCAGAAATGGCCTCACCTATGTAGGCCAAACACGTGAGAAAGTCAGATTTTTTTTTCTTTTTTTTTTGTTTGGCCACCCTTGAGGGTCATTCAAGTGCCTTTAGGTCAAACAAAGCCCGGAGATTGTTTTGCTTTACAGAGTCACATTGTTCTCTAATTTTATGTACACGAATCATTCAACCTTCAGAAACTATTCCAAAGGAGACTTTACTGGTCTGGAGGGTTTTCTTAATTATAGAAAGGACCCAAAATCTTTCTGCATGGTGATTTATTTGTATCATATTTCTACTTGGTGCTTCAGAGAGCCAGGGCATTCCTGTAAGTGCTCTGCTCTCTTTCCTCCTCACTCTTCATGCTTTCTTGAATACATGAGTGTGAAGAAGTAGTGTTAAGCCAGAAAGCCTGGCCTAGCCAAGACCCCTCAAGAAGGAATGTGCAAATCTGGGAACACATTCCAGAATTTCTTGCTACCAGCACAGAGCCTGATGCATAAGAAGTATCAGCCAGAAATTTCAAGTTTCTCAAGAATCACTGTATTCTCAGCCAATCCCCTAAGGAGCTCTCTGAGAAGGAAATAGTTCATAAAGCAATTCTCTGTTCAGTAAAAGATTATGTCACTCCCTAGCTTTCAACCCCCTAATGGATTCCCATCACAATTAGAATAAAATCCAAAGCCACACAAAATGGGCTGTTAGCTGCCTCATCAACCTCATTTTGCCCACTCTCTCTCCCTTACTCATGCTGCTGCAGCCAGAGTGGACTCCCTGCTGCTCCTCGGACTTGCCAAGTGTATTCCTAACTCAGGGGCTTCCCATTTCCTCTGCCTTCTCCACCGAATCCTCTTCATCTGCAGAGCTAGATAGTTCATCCTCCCCATTGTATTTCATATCTGTTTTTCTGTTGTTTTCTTTCCTGCTTCATTTCTGGATGTCCACAAAATGGGCACCTTTTGTGTTGTTCACTCCCATATCCCCAGGTCTTAGAATATAGTAAGTTCTTAATAAATATATCATGAATGAATAACTGAATAGCAAGTTATCTAAATATACTAATTCATTATTAAATAACAATAGAGAGTCCCTGTTTGTGTTCACCATTGCATTTCTACTTCCTAGCAGAATGACCGGCAAACTGTAATCACCACTGCGTGCTGGGAGGTAACACTGGCCAAGACTCAGTTATTGTTACAGGCATATACTTCTAAGTTAGGTTTTCAGTCTTGTCTACCTGTTAAGTAGGTTGCAGTTTGTCCACAAGGATTCAAATATAGAAGTATGTATGGAGTCCTTCTCAGGCCATAATCTAGTTCACTTTCATATTACCATATAGAAGTTATTTAGAAGCTAAGTACTAGATAAATTTACCTAAGGAGAAGACATGGATAGATAACATCAGAACCCTGACCCTATCCCTGGAGCATACCAATATTTAAATTTGAAGAAAGGGGAAATAAATACGTATCACTGAAAAGCAGTTAAGAGGAAAACCAGCAGGGTAGTGTCCAGGAAGTCAGAAAAAGAAAGTGTCTCAGAGAGAGTGGGGCAGCTTCCAAGTGCTGCTGAGAAGTCTAGTAAGATGAGAACTCCCAATCCCACTGGTTTTGGCAGCATGAGATTACTGCTGTCTTTGAGAGAAGACCATCCTTAGTTACACATTGGAGACAGCACAAATGGAAAAGACTGAAGAAGGAATGAGAGGTATGAAAGTGAAATTATTTATTTTAGACAATTATTTCAAGTTTTGTTGTAAAGGGAAGCACTCAATAAATGGAAACTAGGATACCATGAGTTTATATAGTTCTACTGTCCACTGGGAATTTCAGAGTGAAAATTTGTTCCTGTATAAAATAAATTGAAGAGTTTCTTACCATATGGACAATTAAGATTACAATATTGTTCATGTAGAATTAAACTCTTCATTAATTATATCAAAGCCTGTAGTAAATCAGGAATGCAGATCACAACTAAGTTAACTAATATACAATAGAAAAATAGAGATAAAAGGTTTCTTGGATAATAACTTTCTACAGGCTCTCAGATGAATCTCTCTCAAAACCTATAGTAACTAGGAATTGTACTCTACATAATAGATAGTAGTAAGGAACATTATGTATCAATTGAACTAATAAATCCAATTAAATATTAAAAGTATTACATGAGAAATCAAGGGAAACCTATAATGAGAATTTTAACAGCTATATTATGCAGCACTCCAGACAGAGTCTCAGGCAACTTAGAAAAATACACACATAGTTACAATGGTTACCAAAGGCTGGGAAGGGGATTGGGGGGTTGCAGGGAGAGGTGGTGTTGATTAATGGGTAAATAAAAACCAGAAAGAATGAATAAGACCTATTATTTGATATCACTACAGGGAGATTATCATCAATAATAATTGTACATTTTAAAGTAACTGAAAGAATGCTATTAGATTATTTATAACTCAAAGGGTAAATGCTTGAGGGGGATGGATTAAAAAATACACAAACAAGAAAATTTAAGATAAAGGAATAGATGGGGACTAGGTGGAGACAAGACTTCTCATTGTATATGTTTTTATTTCCTTTTGATTTTGAAGTATGCAAATGTATTAATTATCAAGAAAATTAAATTTTTGAAAGCACAATGGTTTGATCCAAAGCTAAAGAGACAGATAACTGATCAGGTCTTAGCAGTCAGGCTGGGATGGTGTTTTAGGTCTGCTATGGGTCATATCAAATGGAAAACAGCATGATAGAAGCTCTATGTTGGCCGGGTGGAAGCAAAGCCTAAATAAATAAAGGGAAAGCCAGTGACCAGGGGCCAAATCTAACATTTCAGAGAACTTTGAGGATGGGGAAATTGAGCATAATTATTATGATGTGATACAAGCAGGCAGATACATATTCAAGAACACTCTTCTATGAGTACCCATTCTAGGACAGGGCTTTTATTTGTTTTATGCTTTGATTTTTTATTTCAAATATTTCTGCATAAAAAGGCCAATTTGGTACACGTTAGACTATTATCCAGAAGGAAAAAGATCTGGAACAAAAGAGTCGGTTCTGCTGAAGCTAGAAGCTAGTGTGAACAGCAAAGGGAGAGGGTTAGTTCCTCTTAAAGATCCTCCGGGTTTCAGCCCCAGCATTTTTCCTGAGGTTTAACAGCCAGACACAAGCAGTACTTTGAATGTGGGTGGTCCCTCAATTCCCACGGGGTAGGTAACTGTTCTCAATTTTGATGCTGTTTTGCCCAATGTTTTGTTGTCCTTCCTAGTGAGTCACTTTCCTCTGTTTAATTTATGCGCCATACTGGTGTCTTCATATGTCTCAGGACTTCAAACCCAAGGCTATCAAATTAGATTGATTTGTTTCTCCAAATAACCCAGCGTCACTTTCTATCTTTAGTATTTTTTTTGTAATTAATAGACCAGTTTTTAGAGCAGTTGCAGGTTTACAGGAAAATTGGGCAGAAAGTGAGTTCCCATATATTCTCTTCCCCACCTCCCACCACAGTTTCCCCAGTTATTAGCATCTTAAATTACTGTGGTATACTTGTTATTATTAATGAGCTAATATTGATATATTAGAGCTAAATAAAGTTTACTTTAAAGTTCATTCTTTGTGTTTCATTCTATGGATACTGACAGCTGTGTAAGACACCCACCTTGCAGCATCATAGAGAGGTTTCATTGCCCTAAAAATCTCCTATGCTTCACTGATTCATTCCTCTCTTCCTTCCACTCTCAATCTCCTCCACCCTCAGCAACCACTGATCTTTTTATTTGTCTCCATAGTATTGCCTTTATTATTATTATTATTATTATTATTATTGAGACAGAGTCTTGCCCTGTCACCAAGGCTGGAGTGCAATGGTGCAATCTTGGCTCACTGCAACCTCCGGCTCCCGAGTTCAAATGATTCTCCTGCTTCACCCTCCCAAGTAGCTGAGACTACAGGCAACCACCACCATGCCTGGCTAATTTCTGTATTTTTAGTAGAGACAGGGTTTCACCATGTTGGCCAGGCTGGTCTCGAACTCCTGACCTTGTGATCCACCCGCCTCGGCCTCCAAAAGTGCCGGGATTACAGGCATGAACTGCCTGGCCCATAGCATTGCCTTTTACAAAATGTCATACAATTGGAATCATACAGTATGTAGCGTTTTCAGATTGCCTTCTTTCCCTTAGTAATGTGCCTTTAAGTTTCCTCCATGTGTATTTGTAGCTCAGCAGTTTATTTTTAATGCTGATTAATATCTCATTGTATAAATGTACTGTAGTGGCCAGGCGCAGTGGCACGCCTGTAATCCCTGCATTTTGAGAGGTTGAGGTGGGCGGATCACTTGAGGTTGGGAGTTTGAGACTAGCCCGACCAAGATGGAGAAACCCCATCTGTACTAAAATTACAAAAAATTAGCTGGGCGTGGTGGTGCACGCCTGTAGTCCCAGCTACTCGAAGCTGAGGCAGGAGAATTGCTTGAACCCCAGGAGGCAGAGGTTGCGGTGAGCTGAGATCACGTGATTGCATTACAGCATGGGCAGTAAGAGCGAGACTCCATTTCAAAAGAAAAGAATTGCACTGTAGTTTGTTTATCCAGTCCCATATTGAAGGCTATGTTGGTTGTTTCCAAGTTTTGGCCACTATGAATAAAGTTGCTATAAACAGTCATGTGAAGGTTTTTATACAGTCAGTTTTTAACACATTTAGGTAAATAACAAATAACACAATTGCTGGATTGTATGTTAAGAGTATGTTTAGTTTTGTAAGAAACTATCAAACTATCTTCCAAAGTGGTTGTACATTTTCACATTCCTACCGGCAATAAGTAGGAGTTCTTAATGATCCACATCCTTATCAGCACTTGGTATTGTCAGTGGTTTTTATTTTAACCATTCTAGCAGTATTTCATTGTTGTTTTAACTTGCAATTCCCCACTAACTATGATGTTGAACACCTTTTCATAGGTTTACTCGCCATCTGTATATCTTCTTTTGTGAAGTCTTTTTAGATCTTTTGGCCAGTTTTTAATTGGATTGTTTTATTATTTCTCAGTTTCAAGAGTTCTTTGCATATTTTGGAGGCCAGTCCTTTGCCAGATAGGTGTTTTACAAATATTTTCTCCTCCCGTGGCTAGTCTTTTTATTCTCTTAATCAAGTTTGTTTTTATTGAGACAAACATCATCCCATGTGAAATGGAGGCCCAAAAACCATTTTGTTTGTTTGTTTGTTTGTTTTTGCTTGTTTTTTTTTACTAGTTTATTTTCCCACTTTACTGACACATATTGTCACTTCTGGAATAACTTTAGCCTCGTATACACCACTAATACCTTACTGTGCCTTATTGAATTTCTACAATCACTGCTTCCTTGAACTTTAAGATTTCAGTCTGTTGCAAACTGTGAAAGCTCTAAGGTTTTATCCTACTTGCAGACTAACAAATTAACCCCCCATAGTTTGATGGTTGCTGTCAAAAGACATGAGAATTACTGGTAAGACACAAATGACCTTATAATTCATGGCACAGCAAGCTTTACAAGCTTCATGTTTGTCTGGGTTCTCTCTGTTCCCCAAGTCCCATGGAGGGATGCCCAGAAGCCCAAGTGGATGGTGAGTATGCAGTAAATTTGTAGCACATAGAAGGACTCTGAGCTTAGAAAACTCCAATCTTTTAAAGGGGTGCCTTTTCCTCTCCTATACAGGAGACACTATTTTTATCTTCCAAGACTGTTTGCTATATAAACATTCTTGAAAAGGTAGTCTGGAACAAAATCTGTCAACTCCTCTGCTCGGAGGATATGTAGAAATGTGAGAGACCCATGGAGAATTTTCTTCCAAAACAATCTTTCATCTCTCCAGGTCATGGTGAACTGCCAAAATAAGTATTGTATTTTTAAAAAGCTCCTTATACTTAGCAAAAATACCTGTAATTGTTCTCTATTACCTAAACAAAATGTAACCTCCTTAGCAGAGCATCAAGACCTTTAAATATCTGTCTCCCAACTAACCTTTATAATCTTAATTCTAAAGCTTCACAACATGTATTATTCATACCAACCAATACAATCCTTTTTGCCCTTTTTCTTGTTTAGCTCTATATTTCATTCCTTTCAGCCTCTCTGTCTCAAATGCTATGCCCATATCAACAAATTCATTGATACAATCAGACCTATTTGTTCAGGCATTAAATCAAATGATACCTCTCACATGCAACATTTTTTAAATGAATCCTTTCCTTCTCCAAAACTCTTCTAGCACTTTTTCCCCATAACTCAATTTAAGTACTCTCTATAAAATTGTCTGTTTACATTTTCTCTTTATTAGTGTGCAAAAGCTAGGGTTTTATCTCAATTTTGTGTTTCTTACACTAAGCAAGGGCTATGTCTAGCAAATATGAAGTGAATGAAAGAATATATAAATATTGTGATTTTTGCATTTTCCTCAGGAATTTCCAGAGAGAGGAGATGGAAAAATTTTAATGAACAATCATCTTTTATCAATAAAACAACTGTTTCGCAACTCTCCAACTTTTTTCGTCACATAATAATCAGAGAATTTTTTTTAGACCTTCCTGGTATTTGACACAACCTAGTGCTTCCTTTTATTAAAACTGCTGTAATATTTTAACCTAATCTGAAAGTAGAAAAGCAAAATCAAAACCTGCATTCTGGCTTCTCAACATCCCTCTTTTTATCCCTTTTATCTCAACTAAAATCCTCCCTCAACTTTCCTAACTGTTTGACATCCTTTGAGTACTTTCATGTAAGTATTGCTTGTCATTAAGCCACCTTGCACAACCCAGCCCTCCCAAGAGGAAGGCAGGTTTCAATTAAGCTAACAGACAGCAGGGTGATAACAGTGTCCACTGAGATCAGAATAACACAGTGTTTTCAAGAATGAAGGGTTCACAACTTTTTTCCAGAAACTAACAAGCAAGGCAGCTCAGCTTGCAAGGAAGACAAGATGGCTCCATCACAGAGACTGTGAGGTGAAAGAGCAAAACAAGGGTGACAACTTGCTATCCAAAGAGAGATGCAAACCAGAGGCTTTTGGCAAAAGCATGGGCTTTATCTTCACAAAGTTCTGGGTTTTAAAGTATTTGCTTTTTACCAACTCAGCAAATACTTTGTCTAGTCAACAAATATCTTTTAAATTCCTAAAAAGACAACAGTCAACAGAGCAAAAGCAATTTCAGTCATGGTAGATTTTGCAGTCTAGCAGGGCATAAATGAAAAGCAAATAAACAAGCAAATCAATTTATATTCACAAGTCAAGATAAGTACCATGAAGGAAAAGCACAAGGTGACAGGAAAGTTGATATCTGTAAGAACCTACTTAGATTGCATGGTCTAGAAGCCCTCCTACTGGGAGGTAGTTTTACTTGATAAGAAAAATAAGCCAGTCATGCAAAAACAGTGGAGGGGCAGGGAGGAGGAGGGAACAATCAATCAGGGAAAGCAAAAGTATTTTACCTCATCTGCAAAATGGGTGTTCTTATGAGAGTTTACATGTAAAGGGTTTGGCAGAGTTCTGATGCATTGTAAATGCTCAGCAAGTGATGGTTCTTGTTATTGCTATGGCTGTTGACCTTATATACTTTTTAACCAGCCTTTAAAAGCCTACAGATCACTGAACAATCTTTTAAATGCTAATAGACACTTAAATAACAAGCATCAGCAGTTACATCTTTAAAGAAGAGGGAAATAGGTAGAACATTATATACAACATAGAGAAAATCTCATAAGAAACTCAGCATCTTCACTAACGTATGTGCTAAGAATTAGGAATTTTACATTTGTTCTGTGAAGCAAGTAAAAATGTAATCAACATGTAAGCAAGCAGAATGTTTAATTTAATGAAGGAAATGTGTTGTTTTGAGCAGATTCAACCGTATACATTTGTATACAATTAATGTGTTGATTACAGATGACTGGAGTTTTCTCATTAAAGCAAGGCAAGATCTTACTCTGTAACACTTGACCTTTGCAAATTTGCATTTCTTGACAAAGTTTGCCATAAATAAATGCCACTAACTTAGACTGATTCTTTTCTTCAGTTAGTCCAAATTAGAGTTTTTTGTGTGGCCAGTCCTAAATTTACCTGCTTTCCTTTAGTAGCTTTTTATAATTTATACTTTGTAATTTTCAAGAAGGTAGTGGATCCAATTAAGGTGGACTTTTTATGGTTAAATGACCTTTGTAATAGTTATAATTTGATAAAGATTGAAAAGCTGTTCAAGATATAATTCTCTTTCCTTTATTATTCTGCCAAATCTTCTTTTCTATAATCCTTAAGACTATTCCTACATCTCTGATTCCATATGCGCAGAGCTCCATAAGGGCCCCATATGATTCTCTACATACTTAAAAGACTTCTGTCTTTGTTTTCTGCCTCATGGGAGGAGATGAGTTGTTAGAAAAGTTGTGCATGTTTTAGCACAAAGACTTAGAAACCAGCCTCCCATTAGACAAAAAGTCCCAAACTTGGCCTTAAATGACTAATGTGTTTTATTAATTTTGAATGATAACCTTGATGTCTCATAGAAAGGATGGTTTCAGATTACATCTAGAGTGTGACCTTTACAGTTTATCATATAAAATATTTTGAAGTGTATAAAATCATCATAAGTATTGAGCAATGTTAAATGGTTAATTTTAAAAATAAAGATAATATCATGAATTTCATACAAATGTCAAGTGAGTTTGTATTAAATATTTTATTTAAGTCATTATTAATGAATTAGTAAGAGGTTACAAGCAATTCAAAGGATAAGTCAAAGAAAAACAATTTGTAGGTCAAGATTATTGAAATGGAGGCAAAATTCTTGCTACTTCCATAATAAAGAAAAAAGGCAATTGAATCTCTACTGGGGTGAATCTAGTTGAATGTCCAAAACAACAATTATTATTCATTTCTATCAATTATCTACAATTTACAGCATTGTAAAATAGCTCAAAGTCAATGTAAGCATAGAGCCTCCATAAAATCAGAATCAGATAACCTAGAAGAGATTGTTCTAACCAATTCAATTTTCCACTGAAGCA
This sequence comes from Aotus nancymaae, assembly GCF_030222135.1. Classification (NCBI taxonomy): domain Eukaryota; kingdom Metazoa; phylum Chordata; class Mammalia; order Primates; family Aotidae; genus Aotus; species Aotus nancymaae. The sequence goes on along the minus strand of NW_026988428.1, from coordinate 29,660,612 downwards.
CAAAATTTTCCATATAACACAAATAGTACATATACTTTCCACTGTTGTTACCAAACTCATTCGTCCACAAATATATACTAACGTGTTCCTGTATGCAACACAGAAGGCTAGTCTCTGGGGACACAGAAGTGAATCATACATAATCCCTGTCCTCGGAAAGCCTAAAATACTACAAGGAGAGACATATGCAAAAAAATGAGGGTAAAAAGTGTCAGAGGAGTTATAATAAAGGTTTATAGAGAACAAAGTAGTAAAAGGAACAATGAATAACCTTCAGTAAGTGCTTTTATGCCTGTCTTTCTTATAAATGCTTCTTATATGATTGTTTCCTTTAAACTTCTTAGCTCCACATGGTAAGTTCAATTACAAACCCATTTTACAGATGAGGAATCTGAGGCACAAAAAAAATTAAAGAAACACATCCAAGATCCCACATATCCTACGTGGCAGAGCCAGAATTTAGGCCTAAGTCTGATTCCAGAGCCCATACTCCAGTCTCTGGACTTTGCTGTCCTCCCACAAAAGACAGAGTCCTTAATTTTACCCTGGGTGAAGGGTGAGGGTGGGAAACTGGAGGAGAAAGCTAAGATGAATTTTAAAAGAGGACTGATGTGCATCTACAGGTTGGAGAAGGCGCTTTCCAGAAAGAGAGCCACATGGGCCAATACACCGAAATCCACATCGCTAGAAAGACAACAGGACACAGAGCACCTCCCAGGCCAAACTAAAAATGTTGATCTCTGATGAATGAAAAACTGACAAAGAGGTTAAAGCTAGCGAAAACCATGATCCATTTTGCTTTTTAAAAAGAACTGTAGTTTGGTTGTTTTTTTCTCCCCCAAGATGGAGGATGGGAGGCATTGTTAGTACATCTCTCCCATTTGCAAAGACAAAATAAATTATAGAGATTCACACTGTGAGCTTTTTTTTTTTTTTCCCAAGAAGCAACACGGTAACTTAACAGGAACACTGGAAGAAACCACAGATGCTTTGAAAGAAGCTGCAGGCTGCAGCCTACACTGTGAGCCAAGCTGAAAACTGTAAGTCTCCAGCATGTGAGAGGGGAAAATCTGCTTCTGGGATATACGCTTCCACCAGGGAACCTGGCAATCCAGGCCATGGAGAAGGCCCTCCTCCTATCCAGCAGGGGAGCTGATCCAGTGAGCGGTGGGGAGTAGATGAGAAGGAGCGGCATCCGGACGTGTTTGGCGTGGCTTCTCAGCCTCCAGTGGGGACTGAGGGAAGCCATTCCTGATCCTTCATCACAGGGGACCTCCCAGAAGTCTGCCACCTGACTCAGGTTGTCACAGGTTGAGAGAAGCTCCCAGGTGAGAATGTCAAGTAAGGACAAACTCCTTTGCCAGATCCAAGGGACAGGTGGGAAGTGTGCTACAGCAACAAGCGCAGGAGCTGGGCCGACTGCGAGGGGCATGGCCTGAAGCTCCAGTTGCTGTCTTCCTGGTGAAGGCTCATGGCTTATGGCTCAGTTTCGAGTTCTGAGCACAGACTGTCTGGAACCACCTAGCTAGCTGTTGCTAGTGGAACACTGCAGCTATGACACCTCCCGTGCCAAGTGTGTGGGAGTTGGATGGGGCTTACTGCTGACTCCTACTCCCTACTCTCTATGAGTACTCTGCTGTACGGCAGAGGTAGCTGCCCTCTTCCCTGGAACATTACCCCAGCCCTGCCATCCCCATTGGGGCTGCTGCTTGCCCTACACGTGGAGAGCCAGAGCAAAGACTTGCTGGACCCAGCCCTTACGTGGCTTTGAACCTCCACCCAGCCTGGTAGCTTAACACAAAAAATGGAAATTTGGGGGAGCTCTATGGCCCCACTCATTGCTTGAGAAACCAGAGTACCTCCCCTGGGTAACATAAGGCAAGCACCAGTCTGACTGCTACCACCATATTGGTGCTCTTTTGCAAGTGCCATGTCCTGGCTGGAGGCCAACCAACACAGTCCATCACAGTCCATCACAGCATCTGCAGCTAGAATAACATAGCATCCAGGAAGAAGAAAAGTTGTGCATGTCCTTGGCTATCATCATTGCCTGCATCATTCTGGCTTACCAGGAGGTCCTGAGTCTGTCAACATGACCAGTTCATTACTACAACTGGCATTGGAGAAAGCCAACACATGAAGGCTATTTATAACCAAAGACTCTCACATAGTCTATGTCACTCTCCTGCCGCACCCAGAAGAGATGAAGCTGGCACCCACTGCCAGGAGACTTGAGCACAGGTCATATTACTGGTTCCCTTGCAGATATTCCCCAGCACCAGACTCAAGTAGAGCAGACCGACTGAGTGGCCAGACCCAGAGGAGCAGCAGCATTCACAATAGTCTGGCTTTTAGGGACTCCTACTCTTACGGGGAGAGGGAGTGTACCATATTAAGGGGGTACCACATGGGACAAAAGAATCCAGATAGCAGGCTTTGAGTAACAGAAATTTCCATCTGATGAAAATGTCTTTCATACAGGCAAAGATGTGGTGCTGAGCTTAACAGGGAAAATCTGTGGCTCAACTTCAACAGTCAGGTAGCCCTGGTGCTCATGAAGGCCCTTAGAGAAGACTTCTTTCCCCCCTCATCCAACACTCCACACTACAGGACCCTGGCATTGGTGCACCTATAGTCTGTCTTTCTGGAACACTTCAGGGTGAGTGAATCTCCACAGAAGGAATGACCCCCAGGTTCAGGCTTGCACAAGAGATAGAGTCACAATCCCTCCCTTCATGGAGCATCAACATTTTTGCAGATGAAAAAGGTATATTTCTGATCTGAATATCCAGAACACTGGCTCAGGAGTATGAATGGGAGGTGAATGATTTTCTAGCAGGCCTGGAAGGGGAGCTGAGGTGGTGCCCTCCCTTTCCCATGAAAAGATATCTGTGCATTTCACTGATAGCTCCCCAGCCACCTCTGTTAAGGCTGGGCCATCTAATAACCACTAAGCATTGCATTTACCCACCTGCTTTAGCTACAACTGGTTTTTACCCATGGACATCTCCTCTACTGGCCTGAAGCCTGAACTGTTCAACAAAGTAAGTAAAATACTGAGGAAAAATAAATAAATAAATAAGTGTACACCACTAGGGAAGAAGATAAAAACCAAGAGACCTCTGCAATTCCAACCCCATGGGAGACAGTGAACCTGCTCACATACCTAGCACATTGCTACTGTCACCAGCATCTGAGAAAGGCATCATACAAAGACTCTCTATAACCAAGGAACTCATACAGAGTTTTTTCCCCTGCAAGCACCAAGAGCCAAATTAGGCCACAATAAATTATAAACATTAAGGTCAATTCTCAATGGCAGGGGGGAAACAATGAAAAAGCTACAGTCAAATCAAAAATAAAATCAGGAATAATTAGAAATCATCTACCCAAGTGAGAAGGAGTCAGAAATACAATTCTGGTAGGAGACAGATTATCCAGACAGAAAGTCAACAAAGAAACACTAGAGGTAAACTAAACTGTAGCAAACAGAGCTAATCAATATTTACAGAACATTCTACCCAAGATCTGCAGAACATAATTTCTTCTCATCGGCATATGGAACATTCTCTAAGACAGATCATACACACTAGGACACAAAACAAGTCTCAATACATTTAAAAAATTGAAGTCATATCAAGTATCTTCTAAGACCACAGTGGAATAAAACTAGAAATCAACACCAAAAGGAACCCTCAAAACTATACAAATACATGAAATTAAACAATCTGCTCCTGATTGATTTTAGGGTTAACAGTGAAATCAAGATTGAAATTGAAAAATTCTTCTAAATAAATGATAATATGACACAAGTTATCAAAACCTATAAATTGAAAAATCCTTCTAAGTAAATGATAATGTGACACAAGTTATCTAAACCTCTGGGATACAACAACAGCAATGCTAAGAGGAAAGTTTATAGTGCTAAGTACCTACATGAAAAAATTCAAAAGATCACAAATTCACAACCCAATGTCATGCCTCAAGGAACTAGAGAAACAAGCACAAAGCAAACCCAAAGCTAGCAGAAGAAGAGAAATAACAAAGATCAGAGCAGAACAAAATTAATTTGAAACAAAAAGTACAAAAGATCAATGAAACAAAAAGTTGATTCTTTGACAAAATAAAGTAAATTGATAGACAGTTAGATTAACAAAGAAAAGAGAGAAAATTCAAATAAGTTCAACTAGAAATGAAAATGGAGCCATTACAACCAATACCACAGGAATACAAAAAATACAAATTTTACTCAAGTTTACCATGAACATGTCTACGTATACAAACTAGAAAATCTAGAGGGAACGGATAATTCTTGGAAACATAAAACTCTACTTGATTGAACCAGCAAGATATGGAAATCCTGAACAGACCAAAAACAAGTAGTGAGACTGAATCAGTAATAATAAAAAAAGTTGCCAACAACAACTAAAAAAAACCCAGGGCCGGATGGATTCATAGCTGAGTTCTACCAGATATTGAAGGGAGAATTGGTACCAATCCTACTGAAATTACTCCAAAAGAGTAAGAAAAAGGGAATCCTCCCTAACTAACTCTATCAAGTCAGTGTCACTCTGATACCAAAACCAGGGAAGGTCATAACAAAAAAAGAAAGCTATAGACCAATTTCCCTGATGAACATAGATATAAAAATTCTCAACAAAATACTAGTACATCAAATCCAACATCACATCAAAAAGATAATATACCATAATCAAGTAGGTTTCTTCCCAGGGATGCAGAGATGTTTTAACATACACAAGTCAATAAATGCAATATATCACAAAAACAGAATTAAAAACCAAACCATATGACCATCTCACTAGATGTAGAAAAAGCATTTGGTAAAAGTCACTATCCATTCATGATAAAAAAAAAAAAACCCTCAACAAACTAGGCATAGAAAGAACATACCTTAAAATAATAAAAACTCAATATGACAAACATAAAGCCAACACCATACTGAATGGAAAAAAGTAGAAAGCATTCCCCCTAAGAACTAAAACAAGACAAGGATGCCTACATTTACTTCTGTTCAACAGAATACTGGAAGTCCTAGCCAGAACAATCAGACAAGAGAAAGAAATTAAAGGCATTCAAATTGGAAAAGAGGGAGTCAAACTATCTCCATTGGCCAATAATATTCTTATATATCTAGAAAATCCTAAAGACTTGTCCAAAAGACTTCTAGATTTGATAAACAAATTCAGCAATGTCTCAGGTTACAAAATCAATGTACCTAAATAGGCAGCACTTCCATACATCAAAAATGACCAAGCTGAGAATCAAATCAAGAACTCAATCCCTTTTTCAATAGCTACAAAAAATAAAATAAAATACCTAGGAATTTATTTAACCAAGGAGGTGAAAGGTCTCTACAAAGAGAACTATAAAACACTGATGAAAGAAATCATAGATGACACAAACAAATGGAAATACATCACATGCTCATGAATTAGAAGAATCAATATTATGTAAATGACTATACTATTCAAAGCAATCTTCAAATTCAAAGCATTTCCAATCAAAATACCAGCATCATTTTTTCACAGAATTAGAAAAAGCAATCATCAAATGCATATGGAATCAAGAGCTGAAATAATCAAAGTGATCCCAAGCCCCTCCCAGAAAAAAAATTTAGACGTATCACATTACCTGACTTCAAATTATACTACAAGGCTATAGTTATCAAGACAGCATGGTACTGGTATAAAAGTAGATACATAAATCAATGGAACAGAATAGAGAACCCAGAAGTAAAGCCAAATACTACAACCAACTGATCTTTAACAAAGCATACAAAAACACAAACTGGGGAAAGCACATCCTATTTGATAAATGGTTCTGGGAAAACTGAATAGCCATATATGTGAGAATAACACTAGACCCCTATCTCTCACCATATATAAAAATCAACTCAAAGTGTACCAAAGACTTAAATCTATAACCAGAAAACATAAAAATTCTAGAAGAAAACATAGAAAAAACTCTTCATGACATTGGCCCGAAAGGAATTTATGACTAAGACCCCAAAAGCAAATGCAACAAAAACAAAACTAAATAAATGGGATCCAGTTAAACTAAAAAAAAAACCTCTCTGCATGTCAAAACAAATAATCACCAGAGTAAAGAGACAACCTACCAAGTGGGAGAAAATGTTTGCAAACTATGCATCTGACAAAAGACTAATATCCAGAGTCTACAAAGAACTTTCAGCAAGGAAAAAAAATAATCCCACCAAACAGTGGGCAAATGACATACATAGATTTCTCAAAAGAAGACATAAAACAGGTCAACAAATATATTTAAAAATGCTCAACACCACTTATCACCAAGGAATTGCAAATTAAAACCACAATGTAATACCACCTTACCTCATCCAAAATGGCCATTACTAAAAACTAAAAAAAAAATATATATATAGATGTTGGTGTGGATGTGGTGAAAAGGAACACTTATACACTGCTGGTGGGAATGTAAATTAGTACAACCTCTGTGGAAAACAGTATGGAAATTTCTTAAAGAGCTAAAAATAAATCTACTATTCAATGCAGCAGTCCCTCTAATGGGTAATTTCCCAAAAGAAAAAAAAAAGTCATTATATCAAAAAGACACCTGAATGGGTATGTTTATCACAACACAATTCACAATTGCAAAGATGTGGAACCAATTTAATTGCCCATCCACTGATGAGTAGATTAAGAAAATGTGGTATATATATACCATAGAATACTACTCAGCCACAAAAATGAATAAAATAATGCCTTTTGCAGCAAATTGATGGAGCTGGAGGCCACTATTCTAAGTGAAGGAACTCAGGAAGGGAAAACTAAATACTGTATGTTCTCACTTATAACTGGGAGCTAAGCTATGGGTATGCAAAGGCATACAGAGTGGTATAATGGACTTTGGAGACTTAGAATGGGAGAGGGTGGGAGGAGAACAAGGAGTAAATATATACCTGTTGGATACAACGTACACTACTCAGGTGATAGATGCAATAAAATATCAGACTTTATTACTACACAATTGATCTATGTAACCAAAAACCACTTCTGCCCTAAAAGCTATTTAAATAAATTCAACTATGATCTTTATTTTTGTAATGGCATTATGTATGACAGATTACAGACTACAAAGAGAACTGTAAAACACTGCTGAAAGAAATTATAGATAACAAAAAGAAATGGAAATACATTCCATGCTCATAGATTAGAAGAATCAGTATCATGCACATGACCATACTATCTAAAGCAATCTACAGATTGTTGAATCTGTATTTGGATACAGATTTAGTATTGGGAATCAAAGAAATCCAACATTCAGATAATAGCAATCTACAGATTATTGAATCTGTACTGAATCTACATTAAGAATTGCATTGGGATAATCATTAAGAAACTATGGGAATAGGGCAGATAAGCGATAATGATGACCTAAACCAAGGCAGCAATACTGGGGAGGTAGAGGAACAACACACACACACACACACACATACACACACACATACACACACACACACACATTCACACACACAGAATATGAAGGAAGTATAGTTTATAGAACTCAGATAAAGGGCTATCATAGACCACTGATTTTAAGATGACATATATTAAACTTTATATTTTAAGTTATAGGAGATGCAATATCATTCACTGAAGTTGAAAAACAGTATGGACAAACAGATTTAGAGGAAATATGAGCTTGATTATGGACACGTTGAATTTGAAGTGAAAACATCCAGAAGAAAGTTGGATATCAAACAGAGGAGCCCAAGCAAAAAGTCTAAACACTGATAAAGATTCATGAATTTTGAATAGCAAGGTGGTAGTTGAAGCCTTAAAAAGAACTCAAACTACCCTAGGCAGGCAGGAAAGTCAGAAGAGAAAAGAGAGAACATTGGGGCACATCAAAAATAAAAGTATAGACCAAGAAAGATCTGGGACAAGACCAGGAAGAAAGAGAAGTAGGTGATTCAAAAGCGCATGAGTTATGAATCATAGGGAGGGGAATGGTTTTCAAGGAAGATAGAAATGATCAGTTTCAAATACCACAGATAAGATAAGTACTGTGGAGGCCTGAGTCATCAGTTTCCTTGCCAGAGTGGTTTCAGCAGTATGAAAGTGCAGTTGGAAAAGTTACCTGAAGGTGAGTGGGGATAGATGGGTAAAAGTAGCAGAATGAAACATCCGTTTACCCTTGCTCTCTTCTGTATCCACCCACCTAACAGTAAAGGAATTTTTTAAACCATTATCGTGTGATGGACAAAGCAAACAGGAGAGGAAAACAATTTTGGGAAGCTGGAAAACTGAGAGATGGTTGGCAGATGATTTAGCAAAGTGAAGAAAGTTGTATTCTCAACCAATAATGAGGAAAGCTAAGCAATCAATTTGCACCCCAGATCCCCCACCCAACTATTCTGGAAATAGCGGCACCAGATGTTGATGCCAGTGGGATTTTGATGGAAGGCAGGATCAAAAAGAGAAAGATTATTTGAAAGTTTATTTAAAAATTACTCAGACTCCAAATGGTCTCTCTTCTCCAGTAGACAGTCTTTAGCACTTTATGGAAAACTGGAGATTTACAGTAGGCAGAAAATGAAATATATATATATATATTCATTTATCTGATTTTACTTTTTTTTGCCTCTGCTTTTGCTGTCACATACAAAGCATCATTGGTCAGAACAATGGCAAGAAGCTTTATCCCTATTTTTTATTCTTGGTGTTTTACAGTTTTAGGACTTACATTTAACTGTTTAGTCCATTTTGATATATTCAGGAGAGAGAAGATGGCAGATAGGAAGCAGGACTAGCTTGCAGCTCCTGCTCAGACAGGCAGAGCAGTGTGTAGGGATTCTCATCATGAACTTGCTCTAGTACTACTGCAGAAATATATCAGGGAAGCTGAGAGAACCCTTAAGCCCTCTGAAGGAAGTGGATTGGTCCTGCAGGACCTGGGACACAGCCCACATACTATGAATGCCCAAGCTGTGGCAGTGAAAAAAGGGAATCGTCCGACCTGGAACACAGACCCTCACTGGGAAACCTGAAGGTATAGATCACAGAATGATTTGACCTTACCTGGAGCTGAGTCAATTTAGAGAGCCGAGTAAAATAGAGGAGTAGAGGAAGCAGTGGGAAAGGCCCTGTGGGCTCCTTGGGTCCCCAGTGAAGCCATTTCTGATTTGTCTCACAGGAGTACTTGGGGAGGGCTGCCAGGGAACTGGAAAAAGACCACAGGGAGAAGGAAACCTCCAGCCGAACTTTGTAACAATTCCAACTAAATATGAAATCTCCTGGCCAGAACACGAGGGAGGGCATGGACCCAGTGTGCAGACTCAACAGGCCAAGAGGTGCAAAAGTCCTGTTTGCTTTCTCAGATGGTAGGCTGGTAGCATGGGGCAAGTTCTCAGCCCTGCTCACCCACTGCCTGGAAACAAACTTGGTGCTATTGTGGGGAGCACAGTGTAATTGAAACCAGCCTTTTGGGTTGTGTGGGAGCTGGGCAAGGCCTGAAACTGACAGTTCTTCCCCACTTCCATGACAACCTTTATGACACAACAGAGGCAGCCATAATCCTCTGGGAAACATAACTTCATTGATCTGGGAACCACACCCCCATTCCCACAGCAGCCACTGCAAGCCCTGCCCAAGGACAGTCTGAGCTCAGACACGTCTAGCACTGCCCCCACCTGATGGTCCTTCCCTACCCACCTTGGTAACTGAAGACAAAGGGCATATTCTCTTGGGAGTTCTCAGGCCCCACCCACTGCCTGATCAGCCCTATTCTACCACAGCTGATGCTCTCTTGAAAGCGCCACCTCCTGGCAGGAGGACAACCAGCACAAAAATAGTGTAGTAAAAAAACAAAACTAAGGACCCTTGAGATATTCTTCCTAGTTTCCAAAATCAGTCTCCACTATTTTCTTTAATTTGTGGGGTCAATATGCTCACTAATCCCTGGTTATTATCTAGCTCCTGTTCCAATGACTCCTACAATAGCAAATGTGGAGATGTGCTCATGTGCACATGTATGCACATGCACACACACACACACACACACACACACATTTCACTCACTGACAGACACCTACTTACTGAGAATATTCCTTCTGGAAAGATTATACTGATAGCACAGCGGAGGGCTTTGATGTTCTCTTATAACTAAAACAATTTTTTTCTCTTTTTCCATCGTTATTTTCATCTTTCAAGGAGACTAAGGGAACAGCAATATTCTGTGGTAGCTACCAACTCAGTTAGCTTTCGGGACTCTACGTTTAAATGAAAGTCCAGTCATAGGTTTATCAAATTTTGTTTTCTAAGCATTTCTAGTGCCTCTTTGACCTGGGATATCACCAACTGTGTCCTGTCAAGTCACATCTTCTAAATAGTAAATCATAACCCTGGAGCAATAGATAGTAAATTATCTCTGCTCTCTTCAATGGTGTTAATTTTCTCTTTTTTTGCATTAATCTGCCCATTTAGTATAAGTCATTTCTGGTCACAGTTCAGACACAAATAAATAACATGAATAGAAAATTTACAGTATATCTGATCTCATGCTAAGCTTTCTGCATATGTGAGTTTATGTAATTCTCCACACAGTCATCCTATAACATAAGTATGATATTAGCCTGATTTTAGGAATTTGAAATGACCAAGCCAGGATTCAAACCTAGGTCTTTCTCTCTATATAGTACTAAAATAGCTAGTGCTACTGGTTTTCCAGCTGCCATGTTCCAGGGGCAAAAGAATAGGGCTTACACCTAGACAATGGTTTTGAAAAAGATGGCATAGATGCCTTCTCCTTTTCACTCCACACATGGAAGCCCTTAAAACAGTTGCCATCTACTACAAAGTTTATATAAACCCCTCCTCCCATACAAACATCCTTCTGAATTCTTTAGGGTTTGAATATGAGTGTGTGTGTGAGTTCACATGCCAGGAACTATTTATATATTATCTTATCAAATCTGACAACATCATCATGAGTTGTACATTATTATCCCTGTTTTATGGAAAAGGAAATTGAGATTCAGAGGGGCTCATGGACATGCCCTTCTTTGAACAGCTTGACAGTGCCAGGCCTGAGAGAGAGTGACTGCAACAATAGAATCATCTTTATAACCAAACTTTAAATTCTGTAGCTGGGAATAACTGTATGTATGGATGTATCTTCTCTCTCAGTTGCTTTTCAGTATATGACCCAAAGGTGATGGAAATATGTAAATGTTTTTATTAATTTTAAAAAGCATCTTTTTGACACCATCCATTTAGGAATATGGAAGATATATATATATATATATATATATATATATATATATATATGATACATATGCATGATATTATTCTATATATGATATAACTACATTATAGTAATATATATCTAGGAAATCCTATAAGATTATATAAGAACACACAAAAAGACGCATTCTAATCCCCATATGGTTTAAATGTAGCAACTGATAGTTTTTTAAACCCAGCTAATTATTTTTTACGATATAGGAACAGTCCAAGGATGTTCATTGCACATAAATATAAGATCATGCAACAATTATTCCTTCACAGGGCTTGTGTTGTACGACTCAAGGTTTAACAATCCCATATGGATGCTGCAAACAGATGTGCCTGGTCCTGTTAGAAGACAAAGGCATTTCCCTGAACGACTTCATCTCTTTCCTGCTAAAGCAGTCATGCTAATCATGAGTTCCCCTTGTCTTGCAATATTCAAAAGACAGTCTCTTCTCACAATGAAACAGGAAGCAATTCTGTGTTGTATGAAAAATTCACCTGACCAAATTATCCTATGCTTGAGACATTTTTAAAGTTGAATCAGTGTGAAAACCGCTTGTCGGCATTCCTCCAAAAAGTTTCCTGAAAAATTTCCACAACCTGAACTGTTTAATCATGATTTTCACTTTCCTTGCATCTTACTTTTTGGCCACTGAAAGGACCTTTGTTTATTTCAGCTGTAGCAGAGGACGGATTGGCATAACACAAGGGCATTTTAATAATAAAACATGTCCTCCAGAGTCAAAAAATGATCAATTATTTCTGTGTTTTTAAATATCTTGTTTTTTAGAGCAATTTTAAGTTCACAGGAAAATTGAGAAGTACTAAGATTTCCCATATACTCCTTTCCCCCACATATGTATAACCTCCCCCACTGAAGTGGTATGTTTGTTACAATTGATGAACCTACACTGATACATCATTGTCACCCAAAGACCACAGTCTACATTAGAGTTCACTCTTGGTATTGTACATTCTACGAATTTGGACAAATGTATACTCACATGTATTCACCATTATAGTATCATATAGTTTTAGTGCCCTAAAAATCTTCTGTTCTCCACCTATTTGTTGTTATTCATTTCTTTTAAAAATCATATAAAGTTAAATTTTCCTTTTAAGGAACCCAGGTGTATCAAGGACATCAAAAATAGAGTATGTGTGTGCATGCTATATGCATCATCTTCAGAGAGTTCGGCCTACTTTACAGACTTTTCTCTTTCTACAAGGAAGATTCTAGAAATTGTCAAAGTTTATTTTGTTAGAAAATAAATAAGAACAAATTTGCACTCAGATGCCAGCTAAACCCACGGCAGGCTTTAAAATACAAAACAGTTCCACATTTGTAATTATGCAAAACATCACAAATATGAGTCCGTTACACCCAAGGGAAATACACAAATTTAAAAATCTCATCACTTTCGTGACTTTCAGAGACTTGCACTCTTCCTCCATTTCATGCTACATCATGTGTTACTGTTTCATCAAAGCAAACAGTTTGTTTCATTTAAAATTTCTTCAATGAGCTTAGTGAGAACAGCTGCAATGCAGCTCTCTCCCCCTCACATTGATACTACTGAGTGTTCTGTCTTGTTCTGTTTTTACTCTAGACTTGATTAACCATATTTGCAAAAATTCTACTTAGCTACCTGTCTCCATAACTAATTGTTGTTTCCCCCAGGTGAGTAGAAGAGTGGATAAGCAACATCAGTATACTTTTTATAGGAGGAACAAATAAGCTATTAATTACAAAGGAAGGAAGGAAGGGAGGGAGGGAGGATGAAAGGGAAGAAGGGAGGGAGGGAGAGAGAAAGGGAGGAAGGGAGGGAAATGGGAGGCAAAGGGGGAGGGGAGGCGAAGGGGGAAGGGGAGGGGCACAGAGGGGAGGCAGAGGAAGGGAAAATAACTTTTTGTAATGGTTTGCCCTGGTCATTTTTTTTTCTTTTGCATGACCTATCAACATAATAGTTATATTGTCATTAGCATAAATCAGTTAGTCTGGGACAGGAGTCAAGGCAGAGGCAAGAAGTTTCTATTAATATTTGTCTCCCCTGGCTTTAGTATATAAACTATAGTGATGAATCTTATACATGTTACTAATCTTGACATTATCTGACCAATGAATACATATTCCCCAAGCTGGAAGAGATAAAGCACGCCATTTCCCCACCCCCTGCTGCCATTATTTTAATAATTGAGTTCACTACACTATGTTTCAACAATTCAACAAAATCTTTTTTGTCAAGAAACAAAGATGCATGGACAAAAGTCAAAGAATAATGAAATAACACATTTAAGCTGTAATATAAATATACTCTAATAGACTATTCAGATGCTCATTTATACATTGCACATAGAATTACCATTAATGAAGTAGAACTGCCAGGACTGAATCCTAGAAATCAACTACAGGAAATGCCAACACTAAATTTACACACAGTTTGGATGCATAGAATTAATCCCTTAATTCTCTTTAATTTCACACATCTGGTACTCTTTATTCCTGTGAATTTCCATATATAAAGAATCACTAAGTACATAAACTTTGCATTGTTCTCTAAAACAATATGGTTTCTCTGGAGTTGCCAAAGATGCAACTTTGCAAACATATGCCTCTTTGTTGGAGTAACATTAAGAAGAGTAGAAATTCATCACCCCTGAAAGATATGGTTATAAAAATCTAGCAATGCAAAAACTTCAGTGTCGAAATTCATTAACTCTAATACACACTGCCAAACCACTGGTAGCAAACTAAATACACATGACACCCTTGATCAGAGGTATGTTACTACCTCAGCACATGTTACATTGTAAAAGGGTCCTTTCTCTAGAAAAAAAACTCTGTATAGAACATAAATGTATGCATTTGGCATCCACTGATTGTGACTGGAAATCTAGGGGCAATAGATACATTCAATATTAATTCTAAGTTTCCTCTAATACCCTGTCCTCCCAAGTGAAAGAGAAAAAAAAAAGTTCCCCCAAGATCCTGTTAATTTTATTGCCTACTGATGAAAAAAGTGAATAAATTAGATCCAATTTAGTTAGCTAAATGCCCTTACATAGTTTTTCCAGGAAAAAGAAAAGCCCCTGTCTGAAATCTGTAAGACTATTCTTCATAACATCATATGCATGGCAGTTTCATTACCAAGAAGCAAAATAATGAAATGATGTATTAGGATTACCTGATTTATAGTCCTAGTTTTATCATTCAGTAGCTATACAATAGGAAACATGTTTAATTTTCTGGGTTTTCATTTGTTTATATTTTGCTTATGAACAGGAATTTGTCTGTCTTGCTTTATTCTGTCTTGCATTATTGATAATGGTTTCTAAACTCAGTTACTAAAATATATGAAGGGCAGAAAAATTATATTACAGAACTAACAACGTTATCAACTTCCAATTACATCTCTTTTATTTCTATTCCATTATTTCCTTAAGGGCACTGGTGACACACAACCATTACTAAGCAACATAGACAGCTTGGCAGAAGCACAGGCAAATGGGAGCCTGATTGTCCAGTATTAATATCTACTGATGCAATTAATCAAGCTGGCAGACATTCCTGGGAAAACAAGTGCCTACATTAAGAAAATAGCGTGTATGTGTTTAACAGTGATTTCCAGGAAGCTCTACTGGTTGATATCAGATGAGTGACTAAATCCAATTCAGCAAAATTTTTCTGTGACAGTCCAAATGACAAATACTTTGGGCTTTGTAGGTCATTGTCACAGCAACTTAACATAGCCACTGTAGTACAAAAACAGCCATAGACAATACATAAATAAATAAGCAATGAATCAAATAAATTGATAAGCAATTAATAAAAGGCCATTTGCCTCTTTCTGTTAAAATCTGAAGGCAGAGAGAAACAACTTTATTGAGTTGTATTTCCTTAGTCATGGTACCATCATGGATATGTTCCTTTAGTTAGTTCTATAGGAGTCCTCCTTCTTTCATATCTTACCTTAGCTTTGGAAGGAGGTTGTACCATCTCATTCTCACTATGTCATATGTGATGCATCTCATTAAAGAAGTCCTTATACTTGGAAAGTGCACTTAAATGTACCTTCTATAAAGGATCTAAAGTTCCATTCAAGACAATGGTTAGCTATAGGCCAAGAGAAAACTGAAACAGTTCTTAAAAACCCAAACTTAACATACGATGACAGACTCAGATTTCAGAAGTGTAAGCTTTAGTTTACACTAAATAATGAAAGCAGATTGTCCTTAAAGAAGCTATCACTTTGATTATCATTTTTCAGGGCTGGCAAGTGGTGAGGTAGACTTATAATATGTTTTATTCAAGTCATCACTTAAGACTTAAAATACCTTTTTGCTAAAGATGACTAATAAAAAATGAAATATGAAAGCTAACATTCAGATGCCAGGTATGGTGGCTCACACCTGTAATCCCAGCAATTTGGGAAGCCGAGGTAGGAAAATCACTTGAGGCCAAGAGTTCAAGACCAGCCTGGGAAACATAGCAAGATCCTGTCTCCACAAAAAGTTTAAAAATTAGCCAGGGGTGGTAGTGCATGTCTGTAATCCCAGCTACTCTGAAGGCTGAGGTGGTAAGACAGCTTGAGCTCAGGAGTTTGAGGTTTTAGTGGGCCATGATTGAAGCACTGCATTCCAGCCTGGGCAACAGATTGAGACCCTGTCTCTTAAAAACAGAAACAAAAACAAAAATCTAACTTTTGGAATCAAGGTGGCAATTGATCAACATGGCAACTGATTGTATAATAACAGAACTCTCCTAGATTTCGTCAGATGTGAGGCTAAGGGGACAGTGAAAGCTACCTCCCTATGGTTCCACTGCTTGAAGAACGCTTTGTCCTAATGCCCTATGGTAGCAACAGAAACAAGTTCCTAGCTCTCCCAGATCACAGACACTCTTTCTGGTGAATCTGCACAGCCACCTCCCAGAGGACTGATTCTGTCCTTCACCACATGACACCATGTGGTGAAGGAGACCCTTCTTTTTTTTTTTTTTTTTTTTTTTAGGAATTTAAATTTTTTTTTTTTTGCATTTTAGGTTTTGGGGTACATGTGAAGAACATGCTAGATTGTTGCACAGGTACACACATGGCAGTGTGATTTGCTGCCTTCCTCCCCTTCACCTATATCTGGCATTTCTCCCCATGCTATCTCTCCCCAACTCCTCACCCCTGACTGTCCCTCTCCTATTTCCCACTGACAGACCCCATTGTGTGATGCTCCCCTCCCTGTATCCATGTATTCTCATTGTTCAACACCCGCCTATGAGGGAGAACATGCGGTGTTTGATTTTCTGTTCTTGTGTCAGTTTGCTGAGAATGATGGTTTCCAGGTTCATCCATGTCCCTACAAAGAACACGAATTCATCATTTTCGATGGCTGCATAATATTCCATGGTGTATATGTGCCACATTTTCCCTGTCCAGTCTATAATTGATGGGCATTTGGGTTGGTTCCAGGTCTTTGCTATTGTAAACTGTGCTGCAATGAACATTCGTGTGCATGTGTCCTTATAGTAGAATGATTTATAATCCTTTGGATATATACCCAGTAATGGGATTGCTGGGTCAAATGGAATTTCTATTTCTAGGTCCCTGAGGAATTGCCAGACTGTCTTCCACAATGGTTGAACTAATTTACACTCCCACCAACAGTGTAAAAGTGTTCCTATTTCTCCACATCCTCTCCAGCATCTGTTGTCTCCAGATTTTTTAATGATCGCCATTCTAACTGGCATGAGATGGTGTTTCAATGTAGTTTTGATTTGCATTTCTCTAATGACCAGTGATGATGCACATTTTTTCATATGTTTGTTGGCCTCATGTATGTCTTCTTTTGTAAAGTGTCTGTTCATATCCTTTGCCCACTTTTGAATGGGCTTCTTTGTTTTTTTCTTGACAGTACATCAAAAAGCTTATCCACCATGATCAAGTAGGATTCATCCAGGGGATGCAAGGCTGGTTCAACATGCACAAGTCTATAAACATAATTCACCACATAAACAGAACCAAAGACAAAAACCACATGATTATCTCAATTGATGCAGAGAAGGCCTTTGACAAAATGCAACAGTTCTTTATGCTAAAAACCCTCAATAAACTAGGTATTGACAGAACGTATCTCAAAATAATAAAAGCTATTTATGACAAACCAACAGCCAATATCATACTGAATGGGCAAAAACTGGAAGCATTCCCTTTGAAATCTGGCACTAGACAAAGACAAGGATGCCCTCTCTAACCACTCCTATTCAATATAGTACTGGAAGTTCAAGCCAGAGTAATCAGGCAAGAAAAAGAAATAAAAGGTATTCAAATAGGAAAGGAGGAAGTCAAATTGTCCCTATTTGCAGACGAAATGATTGTATATCTAGAAGACCCCCTCGTCTCAGCCCAAAATCTCCTGAAACTGATAAGCAACTTCAGCAAAGTCTCAGGATACAAAATCAATTTAGAAAAATCACAAGCATTCCTATACACCAATAACAGACTTAAAGAGAGTCAAATCAAGAACGAACTGCCATTCACAATTGCTACAAACAGAATAAAATACCTAGGAATACAACTAACAAAGAATGTAAAGGACCTCTTCAAGGAGAACTACAAACCACTGATCAACAAAATAAGAGAGGACACAAACAGATGGAGAAACATTCCACGTTCATGGTTAGGAAGAATCAATATTGTGAAAATGGCCATACTGCCCAAAGTAATTTACAGATTCAATGCTATCCCCATCAAGCTACCAATGACCTTCTTCACAGAACTGGAAAAAACCACCTTAAACTTCATATGGAACCAAAAGAGAGCCCACATAGCCAAGTCAATTCTAAGCAAAAAGAACAAAGCAGGAGGCATCACACTACCAGACTTCAAACTATACTACAAGGCTACAGTAATCAAAACAGCATGGTACTGGTACCAAAACAGAGATATATACCAATGGAATAGAACAGAGGCCTCAGAGGCAACACAACACATCTACAACCATCCAATCTTTGACAAACCTGACAAAAATAAGCAATGGGGAAAGGATTCCCTGTTTAATAAATGGTGTTGGGAAAACTGGCTAGCCATGTGCAGAAAGCAGAAACTGGACCCCTTTCTGACACCTTACACTAAAATTAACTCCAGATGGATTAAAGACTTAAACATAAGATCTAAAACCATAAAAACCCTAGAAGAAAATCTAGGCAAAACCATTCAGGACATAGGCGTAGTCAAGGACTTTATGACCAAAAGACCAAAAGCATTGGTAACAAAAGCCAAAATAGACAGATGGAACCTAATCAAACTCCACAGCTTCTGCACAGCAAAAGAAACAGTCATTAGAGTGAATTAGCAACCAATAGAATGGGAAAAAAATTTTGCAGTCTACCCATCCGACAAAGGGCTGATATCCAGAATCTATGAAGAACCAAGACCCTTCTTGAGCCCACTTTCTGTCTCAGGCTAAAGGAAGCTTTCCTAGATTATAGTTTGAAAATGTCAACACATTAAAGAACTAATTACACCCTTCCATCAGGAAAACACTTCCTACTTTCTCATACTTATAGGAGGTAAACTAATTAAATATTTTCTACAGAATAAGATGCAGTATTAACTCATAGTTGCATAAAATTAACTGTAGTGCATACTAAACAACAGTAATAATTTCATAGCCACCTCCCATTGCTACTGGAATGAATTCAAGAGTTGCAAGTATTGGCTTAAAATGCAGAGTGACCCTCAGCAGTGCATCTTTCCAGTAAACTGCATATTGCAGTAAAAAGAGATCTCTTGCAGTTCTCACATATTTTTCATCATTTAGTGCAGTATCTTAAGCGTTGAATAACAACACCATGGTTCCCATACGTAATGCCACTAGTGATGCTGGAAGCGTTCCCAAGAAGTAGAAGAGAGTCGTGGATTACAAGAAACAGTTGAATTACTTGATATGTACCATACAGTGAGGTCTGTAGTGGCAGTTGTCCTCTATTTCAGACACATAATTCATCTTGTAAACAGATAGCATAAACTCAAAATTGATAAATACAGTACATTACTATAAATGTATTATTTTTAACAATTTTTTAACATTTTCTTCTCCTTAACTTACTTTA
The DNA here is from genome assembly GCF_030222135.1 of Aotus nancymaae. Lineage (NCBI taxonomy): Eukaryota > Metazoa > Chordata > Mammalia > Primates > Aotidae > Aotus > Aotus nancymaae. The sequence continues at coordinate 29,641,217 of NW_026988428.1, read as the reverse complement.
TTGTAAGAATATAGCATATAATACATATAACATACAGAGCATGTGCCACTCTATTATTTATGCATGTATCGGTAAGGCTTCCCGTCAACAATAGGCTAATAGTAGTTAAGTTTTTGGGAACTCAAAAGGTATATGCAAGTTTTTGACTGCATGTGGTAACAATGTCCCTAATCCCCTCTCTGTTCAGGGGTCAACTGTAATTACATTCACAAAATAAGTAATTAAGTAGAATAGCCAAGGGAAATTTGGTTCATTTTCTGATTTATTCACTTTTCCTATATGCCAGGCACATGCTGTGTTCTGGAGTTACAAAACTGAATAAAGAAAAAATTCTCTCAACCTAGAGGTGAAGACAAACATGTAAACAAATTTAAAAGGGACCTCTGAGAGATGGTGCAACTCAGTGGTTCAAAACCTGACTGGCTATGTTCAGGTTCTAGGTGTGCCATTTATTAGCTGGACTTCAGGGTGTTACTAAACTTTTCTGCTCCTATTTCATCAGCTATAAAATGAGGAGTAATAATTGTACTTATCCTTGTAAGGCAGTAGGAATAATTAAGTTAGTTAAAGTATGTAAAATGCTTAAATGGCTTTGGACACATAATAAAACTTGTCTCAATATTACTATGTGCAGGATGCAATAAAATCAGGGACAGGAGAGCCTATAACTGTGCATGGAAAGAGTCCAGGGAAGGCCTCGCCAAAGATGTGTGAGGAAGGATTGAAGGAATAGGAATTCATTAGGCAGATAAGAGAGAGAAAGATTTTATTGTCAGGAGGCTATGAGAAACCATGTCACATTTTAGGAGCCTAAAAGAGAAGATAGGATCCAGCAAATGAGACAAACTAGACAGTTACTTTGGATCATGAAATGATTTTGTATCAGAGTAGTTTGCATGTAGACAACAAAACCAGATTCTTGCCAACTTAAGCCGAAGAGCAGAAGAACAAGGAAAAGATGCTTTATGAAAAGGAAGTAGATGACATACAGAAGGAAAGAAAACATTGAATGAGCACATTTTTGAAAAAATCCAGGACAGCTAAAGGAATTTAGGTAAAACAGTAATTCCCCCTTACCCTTGAGAGATACATCCAAAGACCTGAGGTGGAGGCCTGATACCATGGTACCAAACCCTATTTATGCTATGTTTACTCTTATACATGCATACCTATGATAAGGTTTAATTTATACATATTTTCTTCCTCAAGAAAGCAGATTGACAGCATTGTTAGCATACCTTTCCCACTAGGAAAGACAAAATAGTGTGGAGAGATTCATACTGTGAACTTTTTTCCATGAAGCAACACAGGAACTGAACAGGAATCACACATGCTTTGAAAGAAGCAGTTGGCTGCAGCCTACATCATGAGCCAGTCAAAAAACTGAGTCCCCAGAGTGTGACAGGGGAATAAACTGCCTCTGGGATATACATTCACATCAGGGAACCTGGCAATCTAGGCCATAGGGAAAGCCTTAACCCTGCCCAGCACAGGAACTGATTTAGTGAGCAGTGGGAAGTATATGAGGAGTGGCATCGGGATGTTCTTTGCATGCACTCCCAGTCTCCAGTGGAGATGGAAGGAAGCCATTCCTGATCCTACCTCATAGGGAATCTCCCAGAAGTTGGCCAGGTAGCACAGACAGCAGTCACAGGCTGAGAGAAGCTCCCAATTGAGATTCACAATATTATCTCAAGTGGGGAGAAACTTCCTTGGCCAGAACTGAAGGGCAAGTGAGAAATGTGCTACAGTCACAAATGCAAAAGCTGGGTAGCAGACCAAGAGGTGCATGGCCTAAAAGCAATAGTTGCTCTCTCCCTAGGGAGGGTTTATGGAGTTGGGCACTTTTGGTTTCTGAGCACAGACTGCCTGGAACCTAGCTAGCTGCTGCTGGTGGAACACTGCTGGAGTAAGAACTGCCTTGTATGTGTGTGGGAGCTAACCAGGAGGTCCTGGGTCTGTCCATAGGAGCAGTTCATTACTACTATACCTGGTACTTGAGAAAGCAAGCATGTTAAAGCTCTTTATAACCAAGGAATTTTGCAAAGTCTATGTGACTCCCCTGCCACCCTATCACAGCTGGTGCTGTTACCCACTGCTAGGTGACTTGAGGACAGGTCACATCACTGGTCTTGCTAGAGATTTAGATATCCAAACAGAAGCAGCTCAAGGAATCCCTCGGAGATAAATTGCTAAAATGATATTCCAGGGTATATATTCATCAGGCTATCTAAAATCAACATGAAATAAAGAATTCTAAGAACAGTGAGAAAAAAGCATCATGTAACCTATAAAGGAAAACTTATTAGACTAACAGCAGAATTCTCAGAAGAAAAATTACAAGCCAGAAGGGCTTGGGGTCCTAAATTTAGCCTCCTTAAAGAGAATTATTGTAAGCCCAAAATTTTGTGTTCTGCTAAACTAAGTTTTATAAATGATGGAGTAAGGTCTTTTTCAGACAAGCATATGCTAAGGAAATTTGTCACTACCAGAGCAGTTCTGCAAGAAATGCTCAAAGGAATTCTAAATCTTGAAACAAAACATCAATATTCACCAGAATGGAACCTCTTCAAAGTATCAAACCCACATGGCCTTGAAAACAATAACAAATTGAAAAAAAAAATATCTAGGTAACAATCAACGTAATGACTGGCACAGTACTTTGCATCTCAATATTAATGTTGAACATAAATGGCCTAAATGCTGTACTTAATAGATACAGATTGGTAAAATGGATTAAAAAATCACAAGCCAAATATCTGCTATCTTCAAGAGATTCACCTAACACATAAGGATTCTTATAGATTCAAAGTAAAGAAGAGGAAAGAGATATTCTGTCCAAATGGAAACCAAAGCAAGGAGGAGTAGCTTACTTTAAAGCAATAATAGAAAAAATAAAAGACAAAGAAGATCATTACATTATATAGTGATAGAATGATTCATGTAACAAGAAGATATTACAATCCAAAATACATATTATATATGCATCTAATTCTGGAGTTCCTAAATTACTACTAGACCAGAGAAAAGAGATAGTCAGTCACACAATAATAGTGGGAGACTTCAATATTCACTGACAGCACTAGACAGATTATCCAGGCAGAAAGTCAACAGAGAAACAATAAACTTAAACTTCACTCTAGAACAAATGGACATAACAAATATTTACAGAACATTCTACCCAAAAACTGCAAAATATACATTTTTCTCATCAGTATATAAGACATTCTCCAAGACAGAGCATAAAATAGGACACAAAACAAGTCTCAATAAATTTTAAAAACTGAAATCATATCAACATGATTTTACAGAAGCTACAAAACAATAAAATATTAATACCAAGGAATATACTTAACCAAGGAAGTGAAAGATTGCTACAAGGATAACTACAAAACACTGCTGAAAGAAATCATAGAAGACAGGAAAAAATGGAACTACATCCCATGCTTATGAAGTAGAAAGAACAATATCATGCAAATAACCACACTATGCAAAGCAATCTGTAGATTCAATGGAATTCCTATCAAACTACCAACATCATTTTTCACAGAATTACAAAAAACAATCACGAAATTCATATGGAATCAAAAAAGACCCCAAATAGCCAAACCAATCCTAAGCAAAAAGAACAAATCTGGAGGCATCACATTACCTGACTTCAAATTATATCACAAGACTACAATTACCAAAACAGCATGACACTGGCATAAAAGTAGATATGTAGACCAATGGAACAGAACAGAGAACCACAAATAAAGCCAAATACTTACAACTGACTGATCATCAACAAAGCATATAGAATATAAATTGGGGAAGGGACACTCTATTTAATAAGTGGTTCTGGGAAACTGGATAGCCACATGTAATAAAATGAAACTGGATTACTACATTTTATGATATTAAAAAATTAACTGAAGTTGGATTGTAGACTTAAATCTATAACCTAAAACCATAAGAATTCTAGAAGACAATTTAGAAAAAACTCTTCTTAGCATTGGCCTGTTAAAGCAAAATAAATGTGGTCTGAGGACTCTGTATTTCTATGTTTGAGTCCTTGTGGATGAACTTCAACCTAACTTAATAGGTAGACAAAATTGAAAACCTAACTTAGGAGTATGTGTCTGTAACAGTAGCTGAGTCTTGGCCAATCCCGGGACAGGATATTTTAATTATTCAAATACTGCTAAGTTTCAAACTGTGTTGAAATAAGGCAAACACCAAGGTATAACCAATCCAGTAATTTCCATACCTCACTTCCAATTTCTGTACATCATTTCCCTTTTTTGTCTATAAATCTTCTTCTACCACGTGGTTGCACTGGAGTCTATGAATCTGCTATGATCCTGGGAGCTGCCCAATTCACAAATTGTTCATTGCTCAATTAAATTCCTTTACATTTAATTTGGTCAATTTTTTTTTTATCAGATGGTCTCAAAAGCAGGATCTGAAGTAGAGCTTCTAGTGACCTGCAGGAGCACTGAGTGAACAAGCAAAGTACCTGCAGGACCCACTTGTGTCCATTGATGTCTCAGAGAGGCTGGAGATCATGAGTAAGTACTCTCTCAGATTTCAGAGCCACAGATTTGTGTTTTGAGCTATTCGAGTTTCTTCGAGGAAATTTCTGATCCAAACTGGGTTTGGAAGTTGTGACAGACACTGGGCTGGGACCAGGAATGGATTTGATCTGGGAATTAACTGACTTGAATCCAGTTAGAGACTTCTTACATCTGACTGGGTCAGAAAGGAACAAGAAGTAAGCAGTAATATTGTAGGAGTCATAAAATTTGGTTTTTGAAAATTCACAGGGATTTTTGTGTCATATCCCTTTGTTTTATTTTTCTTGCATGCCTAAGTAGGAAAAATTATTGGCTAAGTTAATAAGGAGAACCTAAGAGTAAAGCCAATATTTTAGATAAAATGGGATTCTTAATTTCTCAAAAACTGAGTTCTTTCTGGTCTATACTTTAGGCCTGGGAGGCAGCAAAGTCTTACAGAAATGGTAAAATCTTGCTAAAGGTAACTTACAGTGAAACATTCTTAATGAACCACAATACATTGAAGTACATTTAAAAATGAGGTCTCTTGGTATGTTCCTTTTGGCTAAGAACAGGTTTGGCCCTGCAGGATGTTAACTGCTGTTCTCTTTGGATTAATCTGCCCTGCACTCTTTGCTGATGGCTACGGGTAAGGGGATTAGGTATGTACAGAATCATGGGACATGGAGAGCTTTTTTGTCCCTAAAAGGGGAAACTTGCAAACTGATGGGACTGTTAGAAAACATCCCTTCACAACCAACAAGTGGCCTCCTGAACTTTTCAGTGTCACTGCAATGGGTGGGTCTTTCTCTTTCCTTCCTGAGCTCTTCAATTCCCCACTCTGCCACAAGTAATGCTTTTTTTTAATCTCTCTCTCTTATCTTTTTTTATTACTCAGGGCAACTATGTTTTCCCAAGACCACATGTTGAAACGCCTAGTCAGAGGTTGGATTAAAGATGACAGGGCCCATTTGAGGGTAAATTTAAGCCTTGCAAATTTGATATTGGATGCTAAGCAGAGTGGCAAATGTCTATGTTTTGTCACATGTATTTTGCTCTGGCCAGAAAAAAGATAATTTGCTTTATGATGTGATTTGACCCCCCAGGGGATGGCACAGCAAGTCAGGTCACTAGGGCTGTGTGGAGAAAAAAACCCAGAAGCCTGGCATGCTGGCAAAAGGGTAAGAATTTCTTACCAGTCAGACTTCTGCTCTCTCTCTCTCTTTCTCTCTGCAAACCAGTTGAATGACTGGTAAAAATCACTGTTTATCTCCTCTGTACAGTTTGGATTAGTACCAAAAAACATCTGAGTCTGGTCTTAAGCTGTAGTAAAACTGGTGTGCTTTGTGTTGCTTTCTGTATCATTCTGTTATAAAGAGGGGTATCTTAGGATAAAATGTGTGCCTGAAACTCCATATGCCTGCTGTTCAAGACAGCTCAGCAAACTGGTCAGTTATGTCCTTGGGAGCTTGACCTTATGACCATGTGGCTAGTGTTTTCTCTTTTCACAATGGTGGCCTGGGTTCACAGTTCAATCCCTAGCTTAGGGGATGAGCCTTCCTAATTGATATTTTGGTGACCTTTGCCATTTTAAAATTCTCTTCCCCTCCACAAACTGTCTTGAATTTTCCTTTCTCAAAGCACCTGTAAGTTTACTTACAATAAAGTTGAAAAGCCAGAAATATTGACCATTTGGCTTGGCTAAAGTCAAGTAATAAGAATTTTTAAAAAAGAACTTTAATAAAGAATGCTATGGTTAAAAGTCAGCCTAGTTAAAAGTAGATATTCAAGCTCTAACAGCCTGAGACTCCTTGGGAAAAACATGAGGCACCAGAGACCCTTTCCTGGATCTCTTCTTCCAAGGACTCCACCCTAAAGCCAATAATCCAATTAAGAAACTTAAAAAGTGGCAAATGAAAAATTTTACTACTTCTGTAGTAATCATCTTCTGTCTAGGTAGTTTTATATATGTATTATGTGTGTAATGTTTACATGTGAAAGAGCTTTAACTAATTGGTTTAATAATAATAAGTGCTTAAATCAAATATTTGTCAGAAAAGTAAAAAGTATAATGCCTTTTATTTGGTTCATGTAACTTTAGTAATCTTTGGGAAATAAAGACAGTTTAAACTATTATTTGTAAAATTAAAATGTCTCCAAAATTATAAATATTTGGCCTAAATTATGCAAGTCAGATATTAAGTTTACTAACGCTTTAAGGTCATAATCTGTTTCCTTGACTTTTGAAACTTGTTCAATTTATTTTGGAGGCATTAAATTCTAAATAAGGCCTGGGACATGTGAAATTAGCCATTCCCCTTAGCTATGCAAAGAAGGTATAAAAGAAAAGAGATTGTATATAAGAAAGTTTCTTGTATGGTAAATCCTTGTCCTAAGGCTAAAGTATAACGACTGGTGGTTTAAAAGAGATATGTTTAGGACAAGTCAGAAAGTCCACGCATGTCATAGATGGTCTGCATAAGCCCACTTATAAAAGGATTTATGAAAGAACATTTATGCACCAAAAATGAAAGTTGCTGAGAATTGCTATCATAATATGTAATTGAGACTACTGAAAAAATAGGTTTACATGCAAGTGTGTGAAGAGAATGAAATCTGTTTTTGGTAAGAGACTATAAGAAGTCATGAAAATGTAAATTTTTACCTAGTGTAAAAAGTTAAAGGATTGTTTTAAATTAAATAAAGCTGAAGGTTTATTTAAAATTGTGGAAGGTTTACAAAAATTAACCTTGTAAAGAAATTCTATGTGTGAAAATATTTACTAAATTTAAAGGAGTATATTTGATTTTTCTGTAAATTTAACATCAAAATAAAATCACAACATGGTTTTCTTAAAGCACTAATCTGCTCTTTAACAATACTTTATAAAGGGTTATAAAAGGTTTGTGAAAATCTTGCTATATGGTCAAACTTATTAAGATTGAATAGATTTGTCTATAAGGTTGTATTAAAAATTGGGATTGACATTAATAGTCCTCTAATGCAAGGGTGAAATTTGGCTCTCTTTAACAAGATTTTCATGTAATATTAAAGGATAAGATAATGAAAGATTTTTGTTTGCCTTTTAAATATACTAACAAAGGGGAAAAAAAAGAAGGGAAAGACAAAAGACAGATTGTTTCTAAAGTTTGGTCTTCCCTGTATCAATGAGTAAAGGTTTTTGCCTTTTTAAACATTTTTAAGTCATCATTTTGACTAAATGAATGACTTATGGTGACCTGGAATTCTAGTTTATAATATCAAGTATTTTAAATCTTTAGCATATTTAACAAGCTTTCCAAAATCAAATTTCGGCTTCAAAATGGTCTTTTCTGACCTCTAACTTTGGAATGCTATAGAGGGCATCCAAAAGAGAGGTAAATAGAATTATTTAACATGTTAAGTTACATGGGAAGCACTGTCAAAATAATAATAATGTTTAATCTTTAGGTTATATTTTAGTGAATTATGTTAACATATATTCCAAAATTGTATGGTTTTTCTAAAAATCCTAATATGCCTGAGTATATGTTATCCATCTTAATTATGGTTATTATGTTAAGTTATTGTACATCACAGAAATAATCAAATTTACTTATATAAAACTGCTAACCCAAGTAGAACAAAAAAAGTAATTAAATATCAGGAAAATACTTTGTCAGATTTTCATGTTAAACAAGCCAATATGGAAATTGTTTTGATATATAATTTGAACTCCATAGTCTAAGTTAAATTACTTATGATAACCCATTAGTTATCAGTAATATGCACCTAAATTGGAGAAACATTGGAATAGAAGAGGACATAGTCCAATCTTAAATATGGACTCATGGAGAACCAGGACACCTGTCTTGTCCTTAAAGCTTGTGTTATTAAAGGTTCTACATTCTACAATTCATGATGGAAAAAAATAAAATGATCAAAATTGAATATATTGATGTGGTGAATTATAAATTGTGAAATCAGTTCAAAACCAATGTTTGATTCCATATTCCTGGGAAGACAATCAAACCTTCTGGTACATTTGGCTACCTAATGGGTCATTTAAACATTTATAAAAAGATATTTCATTCAGTTGTCATTTTCAGTGCATTTTTTATGTTTTAACAGTTAATTATTATGTCACAGTATATTTTCACCAGGAAAATAAAACTTTTTATGGTTTACTGAAGACAATCAACCCCTTCACAATCTAGAACCTGAAGACTGGATCTTCTGAGAAGATCAGAGAAAGACTGTCCTTGCCATCCATGCTGCAACAAAACTTTGGAAGCTTGTGCCTTGGATTCATAACCAAACAACTGAGAAAGGTCCCTCCATACTGTTGGAACCCTTAAGGTCAAATGAACCAGAAAATTTTCTCCCTAGAACAAGATGGCATCCTTGATGTGAACAGCTTTTCCCAAGATCACAAATCAAGACTTCTACTATTATGAGACTCTTATCTTTGAATATTTTTCCTTGTTTATGCCACTATGAATAATAAAAATAAAAAGGGGGTCTATTATGTGCACTCATTCTTTAATCTATTTAATTTTAGGTGGTTTGGTTTATGGGGACCCTGGGTAAGGAGCTTACTCTGAACTCTTGGTACTATCTTCCCAATAGTCTAATAATAGTCTCCCTGGTGTGCTGCATTCTCTCAAACGTTTTAAATGTTTGCATACAGCCATCTGTAGAATGTCAAATGGTCTCTCTTCAACTAGAATGACAAGAGCTGAAAGAAATATGTGACCATAAAGGCACCATAACCTATAAACAATGTGCTGAGACTAGAAACCTAAAATGATGACAACAGAGAGTGCTGCTAAGGCCCTAAGTTTTGATCACACTCTTACCTAAGTGAGAATCCAACCCAAAAAGGGGAACTTTTTCAAACAAAATTATAGGAGGCCATTATTTTGGACTAAGCTCATGCACTAGGCCCCAACAGGCCAACCAAACTAAAATAGAGTTAGTCATGCTAAATATGACATAATCAAACTAAGACTTTAAGGAAACATGTAGATCTTGGAATAGACCTGGTTTGTTTTTCTCCTGTAAATAGAACATTCAAGCATAAAAAGTTATGCTTGATTCAGTTCTTGTTCCTATCTTTTGCAAAACTCACCGTTTTACTACTTCCCAGTGGGTTTCAAGACCAATTAAATAAATTTACAATGGTGATAGTAACATCAATAACTAAAGTTTTTGTCAATCTCTCAAAACCAAGAAAATGACCATAAAGGGAGAATTGTTAAAGTGAACTAAATATGGCTTGAGAAGGACTCTGTACTTGAGTCCTTGTAGATGAACTGCAACCTAGTTTAATAGGTAGACAAGATTGAAAACCTAACTTAGGAGTATGTGCCTGTAACAATAGCTAAGTCTTGGCTAATCCCAGGAGCTGTACCTCAACCATTCATACACTGCTGAGCATTCAAACTGTGTTGAAATAAGGCAAACACAGAGTTATAACCAACCCAGCCATTTCTGTACCTCACTTCTAATTTCTGTACATCATTTCCTTTTCCAGCAAGTAGTGACACTGGAGTCTCTGTAAATCTGTTGTGATTCTAGGGGGCTGCCTGATTCATGAATCATTAATTGCTCAATTAAACTCCTTTAAATTTAATTTGGCTGAAGATTTTTGTTTTTGTTTTAATTAGGCCTAGGCAAAGAATTTATGACTAAGGCCCCAAAATCAAATGCAACAAAAACAAAATTAATCATATAAAATATAATTAAACTCAAATTAAGCCAAATACCATATGTTCTCACTCATAAGTGGGAGCTAATCTATGGGTATGCAAAGACATATAGAGTGGTATGATAGACTTTGGAGACTCAGGATAGGGGAGGACGACGGGAGTGAGGGATTAAAAAAAACCTATATATTATGTACAATGCACACTTCTCAGATGATACATGTACTAAAATCTCAGACTTTACCTTTATACAATATATCCATGTAACAAAAAACCACCAGTATCCCAAAAACTATTAAAATTAAAAATGTTTATATTTTTCATGTTTTATATATATATAAAATTTAATTTATACATTAGACACAGTAAAAGATTAACAACTATTAATAAAATACAACATTTATATTAATAAAAATATACTGTAATAAAACTTATGTGAATGTGGTCACTCTTTTTCACTCTCAAAATACCTATTGTATTGTATTCACCCTTCTTGTGATGATATGAAATGATAAAAGGCTTATATGATGAAATGAAGTGAGATGAATGATATAGGCCTTGTATTGTAGCATTAGGCTACTACTGACCTTCTGACGATATGTCAGAGGAAGGTTTATTTGCTTCTGATGACCCTGGGTCACCGAGCCATAATGATGTTAATGGTTGGACATCAGTAGCAGACAATATTGATGACCATAATGTAGACAGTATCTACATTATGGAATCACTGGACAAAGGAATGATTCACATCCCAGGTGGGCTTCAGTGGGATGGCACAAGATTTCATCACTATACTTAGAGCTACACATAACTTAAAACTTATGAATCGTTTATATTTGTAATTTTCCACTGAATATTTTCAGATCATGACTGACCATAAGATACTGAAACCACAGAAAATGAAACCACATATAAGGGTGGACTACTGTAGGAGTAAATGGATGATCCCCTTAGAGTACCTGAATCTACAATATGTCACCAAAGAAACCTACAACATAGGCCTGAAGTAAATCACCTCCAAGTATGTTTAATCCTTCCTTCTCTTTACTCAAAATTGAAATTTCCAAAAGAGAATTGGCCAAACTTTGCCAGATCAGGGAAGAGTATCTTAAGAAATAGTCCCCCAAACCTGCTGATGGTTTCCTCAATGTAACATCAGTTATTTGACTTCCAAGATAACTGAGAATAGACACTCCACAAGTAAAGAGACCCATTAGAGTGTTGGATGCTTGGCCAAGGAATTTGAACTTTATCTTATAGGCAGAGGAAAATCATTGGAAGACTTAAGAATGGAGATAATTCACACTTCTGTTCTCTTTGTGAACATAATACACTCTGGGAACTGTAACAAATAAGATTATAAATGAATGCAATATATAAATATGATATAAAATTCTCATGACATTTATTGGTGAACAATATGGATGTTAGAAGAGGAATGAAGTTAGAAGTCATTTGCTGAATACAATTTCATTTTGTAGGTAACTATATAGAGAAGCAACATCTGTGACTTTCCCTTGGTCACAAGTTTACCTACTGGCATACAAGATTTAGAACTAATTTTCCCTTATTATTATACAACACCATCATGCTGAGCCATTGTGATAAAAGCCCATGTTAATGTATCTTTCTTCAGTGAAATACTGTGCTCCAACACAGATCCTATTGTGACTTGATTCATGTCTGCAGTATACATAATGTTGGGCATTTCTTTCACTATTACTTCAAATGCTGAAGATGTAATGTTTCATCTTTCATTTCTTCATTTATTCAGAAAGGACCTAGTGAGCATCAGATGCTATGCTGACTGAAGGTACAAAGATAATAGAAATGGTATTGATAATAATATCAACAATAATAAGAGAGAATACTTACTAGGTGCCAGACAATATTCTGAGTGCTTTTCATGTGTCAATTCATTCAATCCTCATAAAAAAGAAAGGTGAGCAGAGATGGGGAGTGATTGCTGATGGGTTCAGGATTTCCATGGGGGAATATTGAAAATGTTCTGAAATTAGATTGTGGAGTTGGTTGCATAAATCTGTAAATACATGAGAAAACACTGAGTTGAATACTCTAAATGGGTGAATTTTATACCATATGAATTGCATTTCAGTAAAGCTCTTAAAAATAAAATTAAAACCCAGAAGATAGATTACTGGACCCACAATGAAGATAAGTAATGTAAGGCACAGAGAAGTTCCATCATTTGTCCAAGGTCACAGAGCTGGTAAAAGACAGTGCTGGGATTTAAATCCAGGTAGACTCAGAGTCTATACATTAAATATACAGTCATTGACCTGAAAGAACTCAACATATGGGGCATCTTTACAAAAAATGAAGCACACATATATAGCCCTTGTATCTAAAGTATGCAGTTCCACTAAATACATATTTGGAGAAAAAGAACAAGTGTATAAAAGAAGGCAATAAATCACAGAGTACTGAATATCAGTGCATGTGCCATTATGTCCAAAGACTGATTCTCCTCCTGAAGACAGTGTGATCAGGAAAAAGTTTTATAAAATAAGTTGAAGAAAAGAAGGTAAAGAGAGCAGGTTACTCATTGTTGGTTAACATGACAAGCATAAGCTGGCCTGTGTGTGGATGTGTGTGTGTCTGCTGGACACTCTTCTCCAGGAAGTCCCAACACCTGGAGAAACACACAGGAGACAAATGGATGACTGTGAGTGAATGACACTCAGCTAGTTAAATAGTAGCTTAAGTTGAATTCCAATTTTCTGTACTTTAGATTGACTCAACTTTAGGCCAAAAAAGAAGGCAAAAGAGCTGCACAAGATAATCTGAGATATGCAGACATTAAATGATTTGGTGAGCACTTGGTGTTAATGAGGCCACAACTCCAGGGCTTTACAGGTCAACTCATTCTCACACAAAATTCTTTTCAAGAACACAGACTGTGGCTGTCTTGAAAATGTGTTTAAGTAGTTAAAAAAAGAACTGAGTAAGAGAAAATGGGTGGCTGAGCTCAAATTCTTTTCTACTCCAGGAAAAACTCATAGAGCATTCCTACTGATGGTGAGCTAAGGACAAAGCATTCCCTTAATAGTATGCAACTGACCATTAACAGATTGTTAACACCACAATGTAGCAGACATAGGAAATACTTAAACCAGAATGCAGTAACCAAATTTCAGTTCTATAAACTGGCAAAGTCTGCTTCAAATTCTACTCAACTGTGTTTATGCACCAAGCACTGCATTAATTGTTGGATAAATAAGTTATAAGACCTTTTGTGCCAAAAGAGCACACAGTATGTTTCTAAATGTCTCAAAGCTTTTAGCATTACTGTATTATTATTTAGTTGAATATTTCTCTCATTTGATAACGAATTATGAGTGTGGTATTTATTAGGCCCCAAATAGTGTTCTTCTCATCCATTAAAAGAGCCACATAAAAAATACAAAGGTTGCAGCACTATTCACAATAGCCAAGATACTGAATCAACCTAAGTCCTCATTAATAGACACACAGATAAAGAAAATGTGGTATATATATACAATGGAATATTATTTCACTATAAAAAGAATAAAATACGTCATTTGCCACATGAATGGCACTGGAAGGCATTACATTAAGTGAAATAAGCCAAGGACAGATGGGCAAATGGCATATGTTTTCACTCATATGTGGGAGCCAAAAAATAGGCTGGGAAGAGTAGTGGAGAGGAGGGGATAAACAGAGGTTGCTAATGAGTCCAAAAATACAGTTGGAAGGAATAATCTAGTGTTTGGTAGCACAGTAGGCTGACTATAGTTGACAGTAGTTTATTGTATATTTCAAAATAACTAGAAGAGTAGAATTGGAATGTTCTCAACACAAAGTAATGATAAGCGTTTGAGGTGATGAGTATTCCAAATACCCATATTTGATGATTATACATTGTATGCTTGTATCAAAGTGTCACATGTTTCAAATATGTACAATTATTATATATCCATAAAAATTAAAAATAAATTTTTTAATAATGTAAAGGTAGATTTTCTTACCAAAATTCAAAAACTGCCTTTATATAAATTACAGAAAATAAATTTTAAATAGGGTGATAAATCCCAAATAATTTATATTTAGCTTGTGAATGTTCAAAGAAAAAGATACACACACATACACATATATGCACACACACACACAGATGTTCTAACTCAGATATGAGCCCTCTCTATCTAGGTCCAATTTTTCTATCCACCACAAACTTTACACTTTCTTCTGTTAGCCTACTTACATATGTTTTAGAGTATTAGATACAATGAGTTCTAACTTTCTCTTCAAAGAATCAGTATGTCATTATGTTCAGTTATTTGTTTTCCATTTTAAAGTTTAACTTCCTTGTAGTTTCAGTAAACAACCTTCTCCACTGGTTCTAATAAGCAGTTCACATCTGTTCCCCTGGTCCCCAGCTCCATCCTGACTCATCCTGGTCACCTGATTCCATCACCTGCCCCAGTCACCTGCTTTGACCTAAGTCACTCCTGGCTACCTGCTCTGACCTGCCTGTAACCAACCTTCTTGCCAAACCACCCACCCCGCCACTCTAGCTCATACCCCTGCTCTCATTAAAATAGCCAATCGGGATTAGTCTAGCTTGTGTGGTCTAACCCTAGCCAAGAGGGGAATGACGCAGCAGTAGGGGTGACCCCCATCAGGAATAAGTACCTCTTTTCCTCCCTTGTCCCAATGTGTGGTCACCATTGCTCCATCCATGAGCCACACCCTTCTATAGAAGTAAACTGCTTTGCTGAGGGGATTTATCTTTGAGTGCTATTTCTTTTGCAGCTTTGAAATTTTACTTATAACAATTCTAGTGTCATGTATGGGGGAAAAATGTTCTCCTCCAGGTGGTCTCAGGTCCTCTCTTGTGAGGAGATGGCAGTCTGCTGCTTCATTGCAGCGGCCTCAGGGGTAAGGAATCAAGACCTACCTGATGCGATGAACACGCCTGCCCTCTCAACAATGTGTGGGGAAAAAAAGGCCTACGAATACTGCAACAATTAAGCAACTCTGTGCACAGACCATGAAAAAGACACCACGGAAGCGGTAAAGTATTTCCTTGGTGGTTGAGACCAAGGTAAGAAAGCCGTGGGAGGGGTCAGTAAACTATTCCTTGGTTGGAATATACCAAGGCAAGAAGAGCCACGGAGGGCAGGGGGCGGTGAAGTATTTGTTGGTTGGGGTGGCTTGGAGGTTAAAAGGAGGTGAGACATCTCCTCTGGGGGGACTGAACCTCACACAAACCTCCAATAGTAGGGGAGGCGAGAAATTTCTAATAAGGGAAACTGGGCCTCACCCTAAAAGGTGAATAATTGCCAGTAGGGGAAATTGGGCCTCACCCTAAGAGGTGAGAAATTTCCAGTAGGGGAAATTGGGCCTCACCCCAAAACCATCAAGATGGGGAATACCCTAAGCAAGGCAGGGAGCAAGAAGGACAAAAATGGTAACAAGGATATTCCCCTTGATAGCCCCCTAGGTTTCATGTTAAAATACTGGAAGGATAATGAAAGGACTAAACATAAGAAAAAGCAAGATATGTTTTTTAAAAAAAAAATGCTGTTTTATTTGGACTCAATGACCCATCCTCAAACCCTTAATCTTCTGGCCAAAGTTTGGGTCAAATGAGGATGTAATGTGTCAGTTTCTAATCTAATATGTTAATGATAAAAGTCCAATGTCTCCAGAAGAACTGGACTGTGCTCTTTGTTGGAGGCAGGGACCCATCCTCCTGCTTCTCTTAAAAACAAATAGGAAAGAATTCAATCTGGCACCTTAGAATGAAAAGTCAGAGAAGCCAGTTCCCATGCCTAAAAACTCCAGCTTATGGGATCCCCTAGATTATCTTCCTCTGCTCCGTGTCCCCAGTCCTCCTCCTCAAGCAGCTGCTGCCACCTCAGATCCCATTCCAAATCCTTCTCCTGCTTATGTTGTCCCTCCTCCTTATAATCCTGACTTTTGGGAATTACCATCCCATGAGTCTGTTCCCTACCAAGCTAAACACTCCTCTCTAAAAGGACTCCAGTGTGAGGTAGAACAATGTAAAAAAGATGTTCAGAATTCCCCATTTCCCTCTACACCTAAAGAGTCAGCCCTGACTCTCTTCCCTTTGAAAGATGTACCACAAGGGGAGGGGAGGGGGGCTATTGGCTTTGTAAATGCTTCCTTAACCAGTTCAGAAATCTGAAATTTAGAAAAGGAGCTTAAGCCACTACTAGATGACCCTTATGGAGTGGCAGATCAAATTGACCAGTTCTTAGGACCTCAGTTATACACTTGGGTCGAGTTAATGTCCATCTTGGGCATCCTCTTTTCAGGGGAAGAAAGTAGTATGATTTGTAGGGCTGTTATGGCAGTTTGGGAGTGTGAGTATCCTCCCAGTCAAAATATTCCTCCACCACAGACCAGATATTTCTCATCTGAGAACCCTGGGGGGACAATAACAACGTGGATCACTGGAAAGGGAGGGGATAATAAAGGGAATCAGTACCCCGAACCCAAAATCTTTCTAAAGCATTTGATACTCAACAGGAAAAGGATGAAGGGCCTATGAGATTCCTAGACAGACTGAGGGAGCAAATAAGGCAATATGCAGGCCTCAATTTGGACAATCCCCTTGGGCAAGGAATGTTGACATTCCAATTTGTCACTAAAAGTCAGCCAGACATTTTGAAAAAATTACAAAAAATAGAAAATTGGGAAGACGGTCCCCCAAGTGAGCTTCTCAGGGAAGCTCGGAAGGCATATATAATGAGAGATGAAGAAAAGCAAAAACAAAAGCCAAAACATGCTATCCACCTTCCAACAGATGGCTCCAAACCCATGTACTTCTAAACAGAGCTCCCAGGGAGTCAGATATTGTAAAGGGTCCAAATCCTCCTTTAAAGGACCCCAGGCTCCATCTGGAGGACCAAGGCCCTCATTTACCAGACCCGCTAAAGAGTAGGAGCAAAGAATCCCAGAACTAAGAGAGAGGAAGGGCAAGATAGGTGCTATAGATGTGGAAAAACAGGTCACTTCAAGAGAGAATGTCCCAAACTAAGAAAGGAGAAAGAAGCCTTTCCACTCATGACTTTTGAGGAAGAGTAGGGGGGTCAGGGGCTCTGTCTCTTTTATCTTGAGTCCCACCAGGAGCCCTTGATAAATTTGGAAGTGGGACCTAAACATGAGCTTATCACCTTTTTAGTCAATTCAGGTGCTGCTCACTCCTCTGTTTGTTTCCCCCCATTTGTCTAATGTTGTCTGCTCCTCAGAAGAGCTTTTAGTCTCTGGGGTAAAAGGGGAAGGATTTAAAACAAAAATTTTAGAAAGCACAGAAGTCAAATACCAGGATTGCTCAGCTCATATTCAGTTCTTGTTAATACCTGAAGCCAGGACTAATTTATTGGGGACAGATTTAATGCTAAAGTTAGGCATAGGTCTACAAATTAGCCCAAGAGGATTCCTCACCTTATTAAATCTACTCACCACTGCAGATTAAAAATATATTAATCCTAATGTCTGGTCCAAATAAGAGAACCAAGGGAAACTCCAAGTCCCTCCAATCCACATCAAGCTAAAGACTTCAGGAGAAGTAGTAAGAAGGAAGCAATACCCCATTCCACTGGAGGGCAGGATAGGGTTGAAACCTATAATTGAAGGACTTATTAAAGACGGGCTTCTCCCACTTCAAATACACAAAACATACATTACCACCTCACACCTATTCCAAAAGTGACTACATAATTGGAAGTAAATCACTCCTCAGTAACCGCATAGCATTTCATAGGTTTAAATGAAATATTGGTTGGCTGCTTGTTTGTTATTTTCTTCCCTTATTCCCTCCTGCCTACATCAAGTATAATTATTGGTATAAAAGAGGTTTTCAATACCCATTACTAAACTGCATTCTAGCCTGGGCAAGAAAGCAATACTCCCATTCTCTCTCTCTCTTTCTCTTCCTTTTTCTTCCTTTTCTTCATTTTTTTTCTTTCTTTCTTTCAAAAAAAAAAAAAAAAAAAAAAAAAAGACGGGCTTCTCCAGCCCTGTATGTCCCCTAATAACACGCCAATACTACCAGTCAAGAAATCAGACAGGTCATACTGGTTGGTACAGGACCTTAGAGCTATCAACCAAATAGTCCAGACTACTCACCCTGTTGTCCCCAATCCTTACGCCATTTTCAGCAAGATTCCATATAATCATGAATGATTTACTGTAATAGATTTGAAGGATGCATTTTGAGCCTGTCCCGGCTGAAGATAGCCGAGATATATTTGCTTTTGAGTGAGAGGATCTCCATTCAGGGTGAAAACAACAATATCAGTGGACAATCTTACCCCAAGGGTTCACAGACTCCCCTAATGTTTTTGGCCAAATCTTAGAACAAGTATTAGAAAAAGTTGTCATCCCAGAGCAAATATGCCTTCTCTGGTATGTGGATGATCTTATTATATCTGGTGAAGATATAGAGAAGGTAACCAACTTCTCTACACATATTCTTAACCATCTGCAGTTTGAGGGGCTATAAGTCTCAAAAAGAAAGCTTCAGTATGTGGAGCCTGAAGTTAAATATTTAGGTCACTTAATAAGTACAGGCAAGTGAAGAATAGGGCCTGAACCAGTTGAGGAAATCATGTCCCTACCCTTGCCTCAAACTAAACAAGAACTCAGGAAATTTTTAGAGTTAGCTGGATACTGCTGCTTATGGATCGACTCACATGCACTACACAGTAAGCTGTTCTACCAAAAACTTGCCCAGAAGAAGCCTAACCATCTCCTGTGGACTTCTGAGGAAGTTGATCAAGTTGAAAGGCTGAAAGAAAGGCTCATAACCACCCCTGTTTTAGCCTTACCCTCCATAGAAAAGACATTGCACTTTTGTGTCAGTGTGGACAGTGGAGTAGCTTTAGGAATGCTTAATCAAGAACACGGAGGCTGCTGGCAGCCCGTGGCCTTCCTATCAAAGGTCTTAGATCCAGTCACTTGTGGATGGTCTTGAAGCATCTCATCCATTGTGACAATGGAAATATTAGTGAAGAAAAGCAGAAAGTTAACCTTTGGAGGAAAATTGAAAGTAAGCATGCCCCACCAAGTTAGAACTATCTTAAACCAGGGAGATGGCTTACTGACTCAAGAATCTTAAAGTATGAGGGCATTCTGTTAGAAAAAAGATGATTTAACATTAACCACTCAATCCAGCAGGTTTCCTAACAGGGAATCCAAATCTAAGGAGCACACATGTTTAGATATAATTGATTACCATACAAAGGTTTAATCAGACCTAGGAGAAACTGCCTTCAGGACTGGACAGCACTTATTCATAGATGGTCCCTTCTGGGTGGTTGAGGGAAAAGGACACAATGGGTACTCAGTAATTGACAGAGAAACTCTTGTAGAAATAGAGTCAGGAAAATTGCCTAACAGTTGATCTGTTCAAACATGTGAGCTTTTTGCACTCAGTCAAGCTTTAAAGTACTTACAGAACCAGGAAGGAACCATTGATATCAATTCTAAGTACGCCTTTGGAGTGGCCCATATATTTGGAAAAATTTGGACTGAATGAGGTCTCATTAATAGTAAAGGTCTAGCCAAGTCAATTCTAACCAAAAAGAACAAAGCTGGAAGCATCACACTACCGGACTTCAAACTATACTATAAGGTACAGTAATCAAAACAGCATGGTACTGGTACCAAAACAGAGATGTACAACAGAACAGAACAGAGTCCTCAGAGGCAACACCACACATCTACAACCAACCGATCTTTGACAAATCAGACAAAAACAAGCAAAGGATTCCCTGTTTAATAAATGGTGTTGGGAAAACTGGTTAGCCATGTGCAGAAAGCAGAAATTGGACCCCTTCCTGACACCTTACACTAAAATTAACTCTAGATGGATTAAAGACTTAAACATAAGACCTAACACCATAAAAACACTAGAAGAAAATCCAAGCAAAACCATTCAGGACATAGGCATAAGCAAGGACTTCATGACCAAAACACCAAAAGCCTTGTCAACAAAAGCCAAAATAGACAAATGGGACCTAATCAAACTCCAGAGCTTCTGCACAGCAAAAGAAACAATGATTAGAGTGAATCAGCAACCAACAGAATGGGAAAAAAATTTTGTAATCTACCCATCTGACAAAGGGCTAATATTCAGAGTCTACAAAGAACTAAAACACATCTACAAGAAAAAAACCAACAAGCCCATTCAAAAGTGGGCAAAGGATATGAACAGACATTTTACAAAAGAAGACATATATGAGGCCAACAAACATATGAAAAAATGCTCATCACTGGTCATTAGAGAAATGCAAATCAAAACTACATTGAGATACCATCTCACGCCAGTTAGAATGGTGATCATTACAAAATCAGGAGACAACAGATGCTGGAGAGGATGTGGGGAAATAGGAACACTTTTACACTGTTGGTGGGAGTGTAAATTAGTTCAACCATTGTGGAAGACAGTATGGCGATTCCTCAAGGACCTAGAAATAGAAATTCCATTTGACTCAGCAATCCCATTACTGGGTATATATCCAAAGGATTGTAAATCGTTCTATTATAAGGACACATGCACACGAATGTTCATTGCAGCACTGTTTACAATAGCAAAGATCTGGAACCAACCCAAATGCCCATCGATGATAGACTGGACAGGGAAAATGTGGCACATATACACCATGGAATACTATGCAGCCATCAAAAACGATGAGTTTATGTCCTTTGTAGGGACATGGATGAACCTGGAAACCATCATTCTCAGCAAACGGACACAAGAACAGAAAATCAAACACCACATGTTCTCACTCATAGGTGGGCATTGAACAATAAGAACACATGGACACAGGGAGAGGAGCATCACATAATGGGGTCTGTTGGGGGGAAATAGGGGAGGGACAGTGGGGGATGGGGAGTTGGGGAGAGATAGCATGGGGAGAAATGCCAGATATAAGTGATGGGGAGGAAGGCAGCAAATCACACTGCCATGTGTGTTCCTATGCAACAATCTTGTATGTTCTTCACATATGGAGGTATGGGCCATAATCCCAGGGGAAAACCCTACCAAACTAAAGCTAAGAAAAATTTAACTCCCTTTCATCTATTCTATTACTCTCTCTTCTTTCCTTGCTCTATTGCTGACCATCTAGCTATTAATGTAACCAAGTTAATTTCGCCTCAGACTATTGCAATTTATACTTGCCTTGTCATACCCTGTGGGGACTTGCCTAGTCAAAGACAACTCTACACTTCAGAAAAATAACTCTGTCCTTCCTGGCTGTCCTCAGAAACTGGGCATTAGTGAATTGGGACCATTTAGTCTGGGAAGATTTTGATGAAGACTCCAGTTTCAACCAGAAGTCTTGCCCCTGGATACAGAGCACTAATACTGTAGTTGGTCCAACGTTCTGTAGACCACTGAAGAGCAAGGATGGACTATGCCAACCAGTAGTTGTAATTTCCTAAAGGAATAGCTTCCCCTAACTGTCAGCTAAACCAGTGAAATCCCATACAGGTTGTTATCTCAAACCCTCAAAATTCTTTCCCTCCTCTAAGCTGGTTCTCTTCATTAAGCCAGTTTTATCGTATGGGGGCTGAGGTTTCAGAAACAGACCCTATTGGATCCTTTGAGATACATTTCACTGATCCCTCACTGCCTACACCTCCCACTAAGCCTTCTTCCAAAACCTCTCACAACAAAACACTTGTTCCTTCTCCATTTAATGACAAGGCTAATGTAGCTATTGTAGAAGTTAAAGACTTAAACTTTGGCAATCGAGACATGATATCAAGATACAAATGCCTAGTTGGGATGGATCAAATATTCCATTTCCACATTAAACAAAAGCAATTGTTATGCTCAGGTATCCATAAAATGTAATATCCAAACTAGGACACAGCAGGCCAGAGGCCCAGATCATCCCCTTTCCACTAGGATAATCCTCTAGTTGACCAAGCATGGGCTATATGGCAGCTCTTTTCCAGGATTCTACAGCATGGGGTGACAAGTCATGCCAAGCTCTCTCTCTGCTAGATCCCAAAGTTCAACACCCTGCCGGTCAGCCCCCAAGCACCATCCAGCTTCAGTCTCCAGACACTAAGTTCACGTCATGTCTCTCAGGACAAAGAGGAAACTTAGCATTCCTTGGAGACCTGGAGGGATGCAGTGAGCTTAAGACTTTTCAAGAGCTTTCCAATCAGTCAGACCTTGTTCATCCATGAGCAGATGTATGGTGGTATTGTGATGGATCTTTACTGGACACTCTGCCAAGTAACTGAAGCGGAACTTGTGCTCTAGTCCAATTGGCTATCTCTTTCACCTTGGCATTTCATCAACCAGAGGAAGGAAAAATACAACACTGTAAAGCAAGAGAAGCCTCTTGTGGGTTTTTTGAATCTCATATCTATTTAGATGCAATTGGAGTCCCACAAGGAGTACTAGATAAATTTAAAGCCCAAGATCAAATAGCTGCAGGATTTTAGTCAATATTTTGGTGAGTGAAAATTCATAAAAACATAGATTGGATAAATTACATTTATTACAACCAACAGCAGTTTATTAACTACACTAGAGATACTGTTAAAGGAATAGCTGAGCAATTAGGGGCTACTAGCCAGATGGCTTGGGAAAACAGAATAGCCTTAGACATGATATTAGCAGAAAGAGAAGGAGTTTGCATCATAATTAAAACTCAATATTGTACCTTCATACCAAACAATACCACCCGTGACAGAAGTATAACAAAGGCATTGCAAGGTCTGACTGCTTTGTCCAATAAGTTAGCCAACAACTCGGGGGTAAATGACCCCTTCACAGGGTGGCTAGAAAAATGGCTCAGTAAATGGAAAGGAATCATAGCCTCAATTCTCACTTCTCTCGCAGCCATAGTGGGTGTACTCATCCTTGTTGGGTGTTGTGTCCTACCATGCATCGGTGGGCTGGTGCAGAGAATCATAAAAGCAACAATTACCAAAACCTCCCTTAACTATCCCCCACCTTATTCAGAGAAGCTTCTTCTTTTAGAAAATCAAGCAGAACAACTAAGCCAAGACATGTTAAGGAAGTTGGAAGAGAAATTGCTGTAAGGAGAAATCAAGAGGAGGAAATTATTGGATACAATGAGTTCTAAATTTCTCTTCAAAGAATCAACATGTCATGATGTTCAGTTATTTGTCCTCCATTTTAGAGTTTAACTTCCTTGTAGTTTCAGTAAACAACCATCTCCACCAGTTCTAATAAGTAGTTCTCATCTATTCCCCCGGCCTCGGGCTCTGTCCTGACTCATCCCAGTCATCTGCTTTGCTCACCTGCTCCAGTCACCTGCTCTGGTCACCTACTTTGACCTAGGTCACCCCTGACTACCTGCTCTGACCTGTCCATAACCATTCTTCCCACCAAACCACCCACTCTGCCACTCCAGCTCATACCCCTGCTCTCTTTTAAAAAGCCAGTCCGGATTAGTCTAGCTTGTGCGGTTTAACCCTAGCCAATAGGGGAATGATACAGCAATAGGGGCAACCCCCATCAGGAATAAGCATCCCTTTTCCTCCCTTGTCCGAATGTGCAGTCACCATTGCTCCATCCATGAGCCCCACTCCTCTGTAGAAGTAAACTGCCTTGCTGAGAGGATTTATCTTCAAGTGCTATTTCTTTTGAGACATCAAAATTTTACTTAAAGGAAGGAGAACTATGTAGATAATAGCTCAGATATTCATAAAATGTAATATCCAAACTAGGACACTGGAGAAATGGAGAAAGCCACAATGATTACAGTGGTACAATAGAAGGAAACTGGGACTATACTGGACAAACTGAGTCATTAGAGTCACCCTGTTAAAAGTCTGTGCTGTGCTCTGAGGTCAGACTCTGCTAGTAGTTAGAGAAAAACAATTGAAGGCTTTCCAGTGGTGTTGTTAAATGACTAGAACTTCAGGAAGGGAAGCTTAGCATAGAAGTGGGTTATGGCTCGAATGGAGCAGAAAGAGACTGAGGCTAGAAAAGCCCATGAACATTTTTATGATACCAGTAAAGAAATAAGGAAAGGCCAAGCCACAATGGCAGCAATAAAAAGAGAAACCCTATATGAGAGATTATATAAAATCTCAGGTCAAGCAGTTAAAGAAGATATACAAGTTTAACACTTGTCCAAGTAGTTATAAACTTTTGAACACATCTCAAGGTAAAGGTGAGGCATGGTAGATCAATTGCCAGCAGGAGAAACCACAGGGAGCTCAGATTTTGGGGCCAAAGCTGTTTGTTCCTGCTTACTACCATGAAAGGCATAGGTAAGCCAAGGTTCTGTCACTAGTAGGGTAATAAAATGCCACCAACAATTGCTCCAGACACCACTTGGTGGCACCAGTACCCTGAAATGATTGCATCTTGCTCATCTTGTCTTACATAGGAAACTCACATAGATCAGCCAACCCTCAAGTTCGGTTTTTTCCAGGATTATTTGAGTTTGGAACTGTCACATCATCCTTTATCGCTATCCATGGAGATTCTGGTAGAAGATGAGAATGTCTTTAATAATCTCTTATTATTTCAAGTATTCCTTTGAATGTATACACACACAATTTTGCATAAATATAACCATTTCTTATAGGATTTTGCCTATATTAGATTCTTCCCTTTTTGTTTAGCTTCCTCACGTACCACCACCACAATTTCCCCAACCCCTTCCAGAAAACCCATCTTAACAACCTGGTATGTATCTGTTCATATTTTTTCCATCATCTAGCCTTATACAAATGGATAGATAGAAAGACTATAGAGAGACAAATGAATACATACTAAAGTTGTTTTGGTCATTGATTCATAATGTAGACTCATATGTTCTTCTACACATGTTACTTCTCTATCTAAGCAATACCAGATGGTAATTCTTCAAAGTCAACTAGTATTTCTCCATTTTGCTCTTTTGAGTGGCTATATTATATTCTAAGGTATAAATATACCTTAATTTATTCAATAACAGTCCCTATTGAAGGGCATTCACTTGATTTTATTTTTGTCACACTAAATAATGTTGCTGTTCAGCACTGTTTACAATAGCAAAGACCTGGAACCAACCCAAATGCTCACTGACAATAGACTGGACAAGAAAAATGTGGCACATATACACCATGGAATACTATGCAGCCATAAGAAACAATGAGTTTGTATCCTTTGTAGGGACATGAATGAATCTGGAAACATCATTCTCAGCAAACTGACACAAGAACAGAAAATCAAACACTGCATGTTCTCACTCATAGGTGGGGGTTGAACAATGAGAAATACATGGACACAGGGAGGCGAGCATCACATGCTGGGGTCTGTTGGGGGGGCCAAGGGAGGGACAGTGTGGGGAGGTGGTGGGGAGGTCAGGGAGGGATAACATGGGGAGAAATGCCAGATGTAGGTGACGGGGGGATGGAGGCAGCAAACCACATTGCCATGTGTGTACCTATGCAACAATCCTGCATGATCTGCACATGTACCCCAGAACCTAAAGTACAAAAATAAATAAATAAATAAAAATAATGCTGCTGTTGCCTATATCCTTATGCATTGGTACGGAGGTAAGTATATATTTTTTTAATTCACAAAATGTTGCCAGATTTACTTTCAAATGCTGCTTAAAATTTCCATTTCCCTAGCAACATGTGAAAGTACTCCTTTCCTCACATCTTCACTTGCCATGTATGGTTTTGCTTTTTACTTTTTGCCAGCTTTCTGGGTGAAAAATGATAACTCATTATTATTTTACTTTTTGTTTTTCTGACTGGTTGTGATTTTTTTTAGCATCTTTTCAAGTTGTTGGGCCATTTTGATTTGATTCTTCACAGCATTTGCCCAAAGCAGAGATTTTTAAAAAAATACCTCTACTTAATAAAGAAGCTAGAATAATATTGCTAAAATAAATTTTACAAAGTAGAAAATAAGATTTAATATAGTCACTAATATCCATATGAAATATCTAACACACACTAAAAGCCCTGGAATGCCAGAAAATAATCTTGTAAGTACTATTTAATTTGAAATGTCTCCTCTAAAATAGAATATGTCTATTTTTCTCTTCATAAGGAATTGTCTCTCTCATAGTGCTTTACTTCTGATTGAACAATATATTTTTCTGTGGATTCTGAAATAGGATTAGGTATTAAATAGAACCAGTCCCACTTCTTTGAGTGTCATTCCAAATACTTTGCTTTTAAAAAGAAAGAAAGAACAAAAATCAGTAGGGAAAGAAATTGTATTTTTAAGCTTCTAAGAAGATTTGATAAACAATAGAGCCCAGAGAACAAAAAAAAAAAACCCATAAAATGATTTGACAGTGTCCTTTTAAGTGAACATATGTGAGTTTTATGCATCCATATGTGTTCACATATGCCCTACATATGCACAGTCAGCTGCTAGCCAGCCAGATTGTTCACTGTGTATATTTACTGTAAAACAAGCCAAAAGTGTTTGGTCTCTTTGTTAGAGAAACAGCTCATAATTTCAAGTATACAAATGTCAGTTGTTTCTCATTTATTTTTCTTCCAAGCCAAATGAGCTGTTGATGCTCAATTTGGCAAGAATCTAACTGAGGCTGACTATCAGCCAGCCACAGAAACCCAGCCCTGAAAGCTTGAGAAATTTTACAAGAATAAGAAGCTTTTTCCTAATGGCTCCCTAAACCATAGGAAGTTTCCTTAGAGCCTCAGCCAGTTCTCTCCCACTCAATATCCCAAAGTATAACCACGAACATTGTTTGGATACTAATGGATTAAGTTAGGGTGTGAAATGTAAGTATTAAGTCCTCCCATACTTTGGCCAAAAACTCTTTATAGAGATTTTATTTGTGATAATAACCTGAGCTATGAGCCCTCAGCATCTCTTCTTTTATTTCACCTTTTATGACTGTCCTGCAGCTTAAAATGATGAAGTAACATTTGGACCAATTTCCAACTGAAGACTAAGCCTTTAGACCAATTATATATCTACTTCCACAATTAAGGAATTAAACCCAATTATCACTGTTATCTCTGCAGCCTGGCTAAAGGAAGGAAAAGCATGTGGAAGCTGGATAGAGTGAAAAAACTTGTGCTTTGAGGAGAGAGAGTCTGTGTCTGGTCCTGGATCATTCCCTGACCATATGACCTTAAATAAGTAGCTTCACACTTCCAACTTCAGTTTTCTCATTAGCTAGATGGAAATAATTATGCCAATTTCCTAACTCTCTGATGAAAATGAAATAAGAAAACTTACGTAAAGAACAATGCACAGTACTGGAGATACGATAAGTGCTTAACAAATTTGAGTCTCTTTCCCTTTTTTTACATTTTTCTCTCCCTAGTGCCTGCAAAAAGAGAGACATGAGAACCAGCAATATTTCTTGATCCTGGTTCTCATGTCTCTCTTTTTGCAGGAACTAGGGAGAGAATCCAAAAGTCTCTATGGGGACATAATCCAAAGGTCCCCAGTCCTAATGGCAGGGAGAAAAATGACTGAATTCTACAAAACAAACTCATTTAAAATGTTAGTTTTTTATATCATGAACAGAGTCAGAACTGATAAATTGTGTGTATATGTGAATATATTCATAAAAACACCCATTTATTTAGTGCCTATTATATCTGTATAACAGTACCTGACATATAATAGTAGCCACAAATATTTCTTGAATAAATGAATGAAAACCAAGTCATTAGAGTACCACTGTAATTTTTTCCTAAGTGCTCAGTTTCCTGGGGTTTGCTTGTTAGTGATGACTCCTTGCTTTCCAAGGTAAATGGAAAGGAAGGTAAGGAAGGAAGAACTACAAGTATTCATTGTCACAGCAGCCCCCAAAGAATAACTAGAATTATCTTACCCACCTTCTGCCTTACCAACACAGGCTCCTTCTGTATCTAATCACCTCTCATTCCTTCTTTCCCTTACCCCATTCGACCTTTATGAAGTTGTCCAACATTTCCTCACAACTGAAAAATACAATTTCTATTGCTGCAGGTGTCCATGTGTTTGGGGCAAAAATGAGCCACTGCTAACAATTGTAAAGAAAGAGAGAACAGCTGTTTGCATCTGGATATGGGGTAAGAAAGAACAGCTGCTGGCAGCTGTGGCAGACAAGAAAGTGAGCAAATGAGCAGCTGTTGGTAATTCAGAATCTCATCAGCCGCATGGAATAATTGAAATCCAGAAGAAGCATGCAGGGCTCGACTTAACAGCTTTACTGCATCCTGCTCTTCATTAGATCCTGCCTGTCCTCCATTAGAGACATTCCTGTGATAGCTACAGTGAGGACACTCAGCAGGAATATCTACCCCCACATCCCCATCCACAACCCTTTGAAGAAGCAAATGAAGAGAGGTAAAATGGCACAGGCTTTTCTTCCAGTAAGTCCATACCTATTTTTAAACAAAGAAAAAAGCCTATGGTTGACAAGGGAAGGGATATTAACCCACAATGGAATGATCGCAAGATTGACAAAAGATAATTCTTCTTTCTGTATTATAAGAGATTATAATCATTTAATGCTGAACTCATATTTCAGAATTCCAGCAATCCAGCATAAATATGTAATAAGTATAATCTAAACTTAAAAAATATTTTGAAATACTTTCAGTGGTTTCAATGTCTTTATTCGTGTATATGTAATTCTATGACTGTGTATACATATAATACATTCCTCTATTTTTTTTTTACTTTTAATAAAAAGAAGATAAAAACATCTTTGCATCATGCATTACAAAATGTGTTGGTTTCCTTTTGGGCTTCATACTAGTTCCTCTAGTCAACTGGACTTCTATGATAAATCTAGAATAGATGGGATACTGTAAATTTGAGTGACACCAAAATATCAGTCCATCTCTCATCTTGCTTAACACAGAAGAAAAACATCTCATTACTCTTATATAGAATTCCAATTCTTTAGTAGCTGAAAGAAACAGTAGAAGACAAGAAAAAAGAAACCAACCCCAATGTTATTTATTGCTGAACTATATACAATTAAATGTCCCCAAATAAAAGAATATTTAATTATATGGCAAGTTACCTGTATTTATAAAGGTGATCACTTTGAAGATGGTAATAGAGAAAATGCTCGTGACAAAACATTTATGGAGTATAGTCTACAAAGATCATTTAGACATGAAAAATTGAGTGCAAAATGTGCACCATAATTAACATTAAGGTTAAAAGTAGGCCTAGGACAATTACATGAAAGAAATATTTTTAAATGGAGGAAGTCAAAATAATAGAACAGAGGGGAAACTTTAAATTTCATTTCTTTTGTTATTTTTCTCATTGTGCTATTATTATGAAATATAAAATATCTAAATAATAATTAGATTATTATGGAAATTATGGATAAAATCCTAAACTGTGAGCAACATAAGGAAAGGGCCCTTCTTTGTTTTTGATCACCTTTTGTTTCTACTGCCTGCCACAGTGTCCAGACATTTAACAAATATTTATTAAATGAAGAAGTAAATGAAATGAGTAAACCATCTATGTTTTAAAACTGCTGTTGCAGAAGAAAGAATGAAACTACTTCTACCAATGGCATATATGTGACTCAGAAAATACTTCCTCTACTCAAAGGATCAATTAGAAACATCCCTGAAGTTGTACACTCACAGCATCTTAAAATGGAGACAACCGTGGTGAGTTAGGTGGCCCAAGCAAACCTAATGAACCCCCACATTATAAATAATGAGAGACAGAGAAATTAGCCAACTTCTAAATGTGTTTTCAACTGTAAGATAGGATTATATGACTTGAATTAAGAGAAGAGAGTGAAAGACTGATTTTTCAGAAATTAATTTCACAGCATCTGACTCTTAATTTTCCAACCAGAATGGCGCAAGACAAAGTTCTAGTAGTTTTGTGCTCTAGATGGATGACTTTTGTCCAAGTGAAATTGATTCGTGTAGCTATTCACAGCTCCCCTCTCAGGTCCAAGGTTAATTCCCTGGTCTGACACTGGAAGAAGTGTTTGAACTTTAAGCAAGTTAGTAAGAACACAGATGCTATTCACCCTTGATTTTACTATCCCATATTCCTGATTTTACATATCCCATATCCCTCTTCCATTATGTCAAGAGCTGCCTCTGAAACAACCTTGTCTACTAAACCATTTCCTGGGAAAACTGTGATATACTCATCATTCTGGTATAAACATCTTAATACAAGTCTGTTTTCCAGATATTTTAAAACTTCCCCAAGCCCTGTTTGCATGAAGCGTAAATGTTCCATGTTAACATAAGGTACTCCTGCATTCTGAGTGTGGAGTAACTCAAGACCCTGACAAACTTGTATGTTATCCAAAATATGTTTGCAGATTTTTCCCTGCTGCCTATAAAATAGCATTAAAGGAAATGTCTCGCTCCATAAATAAAACTGTCGAGTATTTAAGTGACTTACACTTCATCATCATCATCACCAAAGCTGTAAAGTGCCCTTTCTCTCCAGGGCTAGGATCATAATATGCTTGGCATAGTCAACAGATATTTGAGTAACCCATTGAGACAAGGCAGTACTAAGGTTTTTTTTTTTCTTTTCTTTTGTTTTCTTTGATTCCTTGACAGCAGGAAGTTAGAAGTACTGTTTTTATCAACCTTCTCTAAAGGAACCATGCCACCCACTAATCACCAGATATAATTTCTGTATTATAAATATAATGCTTAATTTCATGTGCTAACTTGACTGGGCCACGGGGTACCCAGATATTTTGTCAAGCATTATTCTGAGTGTTTATATGAGAGCATTTCTGAGTGAGACTAAAATTTAAATCAGTAGACTGAGTAAAGCAAATGGACCTCTATAATGTTGGTGGGCTAATCTAATCAGTTGAGGGCCTGGATAGAGCAAAATGGCTAACCCTCTCCCAAGTAAGAGAGCAGTTCCTACCTATGAACTGGGCATTGGCTTTTATTCCTGCCTTTGGACTCAAACTGAAACATCATGTCTTCCTGGGTCCCAAGCCTACCTGCCTTTGAATTTGAGCTATGCCATCTGCTCTTCTGGTTTTCAGGTTGTCAGACTTAGACTGGAACTAATTTGTCAGCTGTCTCAAGTCTCTAGCTTGCTGACTTATCCTGCAGATCCTGGGACTTTTCAGCCTCCAGAATCAATCATGTGAGCCAATTTCTGATAATTTCTTTCTGTATAGGAAATACACACATATATATACACATACAACCTATTGGTTCTGTTTCTGTGGAAATCTTTTACCAACACAATAAATAAGTCAGCAAATAAGATCCAGTCCATTGAAATAATCAAGTAAAACCATTCCACAATGTATTTATACTTCATAACTTTATGTTATACATAATAAATACATACAATTTTATGTCAGTTAAATTTTTTAAAAACATTTTGAAAAAAAACAAATTCTTTCATGGTTACTTTCAATAGTGCTGGAGAAGAGTTGGCCATGGGCTCCATATTCCAAGTAGTGGGGTACAAGAAACTAGGATTAAGAAGTGTCTGGTGGGGGCAAAATACTCTATGGCTTAGACATTGAGAGAGTTTGGAATGTCCCTACCTTGGGTATTTCTACTGAATGATCCCTAAATTTTGAGTCATGTGGTGTGAAGGAAAAAACAGATTTTAGTAACATAGTAGACTGGGCTGAATTGTGTCCTGCCATTTCTCACTGGATGATATTGGAAGTATCTTTGAGCCTCATGTCTTCACTTGAACACCAACAACAAGAATGCCCACCCAAAGGATTGTGAAGATTAAATTATGTAGTAGGCAATAGTTCCTGTCACACCATAAACTGATAAGTATAGCTTAATTTCCTTTTCTCCCAGACTTAACAAAAGTTCTGAGCAGAGAGTAATCTTATTTTAAGCATCTTTATATTTCCCATAGATCTGTTCCCATTGTAGATCTTTAAGAATATTTGTTAAGCAAAGCAACAAATAAAACCAGTAAAGTTAGAGCCATCATCCTTTTATTTGTATCACAGAATTAATGACTGCAACTGTAAAAACAGCCCAGAACTATGCCTTCTAAAGGCATTTTACGAAATTATGAATTCATTTTGGATGTCTTGACACATATTTCAGTTAGATATTCAACTCTATACAAGCCTAGTGCTTGGGAGAACAATCTAGACTAGAGACGTGGAGCTGGGAGTCACTGTCACCTATTTGAAATAACAAGAAGGCAATTGGGTAGAGCAAGAAGACTAATGGGCCATGTCAGGATCTTACACGGTATCGACACTGAAGTCAGTCCCCAAAGGAGCATCCAGAAAAAAAGAAGAAATAAAAACAAGTGTAGTGTCACAATAATCAAGAGACAAGAATTTTTCAAAGAGGGAATGGTCAATAATACCAAATGTTGCTGAGAAGTCTAGGAAGATTAAGTCTGAAGGAATGGAGTTGGCAGTCAGGCTTAGTCACTGTGGAAGTCACTTACTTCTAACTGGTCCTTCACTCTGGTCTCAACTTCAATCGATATTCCCTAGAAGAATTATTTGCCTAAAACACCAACCTGATCCCATCTTCCTCCTCTTAAAGCTGTCCTCCTATGCATCTCTGCTTCTCACAAAAACCTAAGTTCATAGTATTTTAGGCATAACCAGCCACAATTTATTTCATTCATAGACTTTCAGCTCTACCATCTTCCCAAAAATTGAATGTTTTGCTGAATATTTGCATATACTTCAGTCTCAGCCCTACTCCTTTCTCTTTATTCTTCAAATTCCTTGTGAATGTCAGTTTCTTGAAAATATCCACTGATTCCCTCAAATTTAATTTTTCCTTCTCTTTGCATCATAGGAGTTGGTATATATGTTGAAGATGCTGCCTTTGACTACACAGCACTCAACTAATATGAACAAAGACAGCTAGCTACCTTGATTAATACATAAATCTCATATCACTAGTGTAAATATAGGTTTACTTCTCTTTCTCCCTCTTAGATAAGAACTTTCTCCCTCTCAAATGTCATGAACAGAGCTGGAGTCTCTTTCACCTTTACAAATAAATCACAAAGCAAAGCTCCCAGTAAGGTTTGTCTCCTTGTAGGATTTTGCAAAGCTAAATAAATCATAACAAATAACAGATAGAGCTTGAAAAACAAGTTTACCTTCTATATGGCATTGAATGGCCACAAATAACTTAAATTGGAGTTCTATTGAAAAGATTCCAAGATTCTATTTCTTACCATATTCTCACTAAAAATTAGTAGGCAAAGTTTTTTAGATCTTTCTAATTTTACCAATCACTAGGAAATTCTAATTCACAATTATTTAAGGACTGAGTTTTTAGTGGTTCCCAGATTTACTTCTTGCTGATTTCTTAATAATTTAACTACCTGTAACATTTTCACCAGATATTATAAGAACAGAGCAAGAAAATTCAAAGTGAATCATTATAGAAACAGTCACCAACACCTCTTAAATTTAAATAATAGCTTAAAATATGGCTTCATAATTATCTGTGATTGTTCTTTAAAAATTCACCTAATTGAAAATTATAAATATCTAACAAATTAATTGAGCATACATATTTCAATGCATAATGTTTAAATGTTTATTTTCTTAAAAACTGCAGAATTTGAAAAACCAGTTTATCTTGCTCATGAACAAAAACCTTACAAATTTGTCTTCTGAAGGATGAGCCTTTTGAAGCATTTTATTTCATAATGTGCTTGTCTCTAAAGTTATATTTAAAGGTACAACATGACCATTAATTATTGTTCTTTGACTTAATATAAGGTAAACTTTAAACTTTACTTATAGAGTGTTATAGGCTGAAATTTCATGCCAAGTTTTTAAAAACATTTTTTCCCAGAAAATTATATCAAATGTCGAGATGTTTTTCCTTAAATCAACAGGTAAGATTTTAAGGTCATACACATCATAAAGTATACTCCATGAAATAAATAAGATTCACAGTTTAATTTCTATAACTCATAAAATTTTGGATAGAAATATTTTCAGAATAATACAATTTTAATTTCATTGAAAGAAAATTGATTTATAGAATTGTAGCAATTATCAAAAGCTAATACAGACAGAGCAGGGGGCAGAGCAAGATGGTAGAATAGAAGCCTACACTGTTTGTCCCCCTGGAAGAGCAGCAAATTTTAACAACTATCTACACACAGAAGAGCACTGTCACAAGAACCAAAAAATAACTGAGAAATCACAGTGCCCGGTTTTACTTTCATATCACTGAAAAAGATACTGAAGAGGGTCAGAGAAAAAGTCTTCAATTGCTTACACCACCCCTCTCCCATCCCACGGCAGTGGCGATGTGGTGCAGAAAAAGAATCTGTGTACTTGGGGTAGGGAGAGGCAAGTGATAAGGGTACTTTACAATGAACTCAGTACTGCCCTGTCACAGTGGAGAGCAAAGCCATGCTGGACTCAGCCAGCTCCCACACATGGAGGGAGCATTTGAACCAGGCATAGCCAAAAGGGAATTGTCCATCCCAGAGGTCAAAACTTGAGTATTTTTATGGGCGTTGCCACCATGGGCTAAAGTGCTCTGGGGTCCTAGGTAAACATGAAAGGTAGTCTAGGACACAAGGACTGCAATTTCTAGTCCTGAACTGGGCTCGCAGTCAGTGGACTAGGATGGCATGTGACCCAGGGAGGTACCTGTTGTCATGAGGAGGGCTTGTACCATCCCTCTCCCAACCCCAAGTAGTACAACTCATAACGATGAAGGGGAGAGCCAAGTCCTGGCAGAATTCATCACCTGCTGACTAAAGAGCCCTTGGCCCCTGAATAACAGGCAGCAATACTCAGATATGCCATGGGCCCTGGGCTCTGGGATGTGCTAACTTCAAGTGTGACCCAGCACATTCCCAGCTGTGGTGGCAATAGTGAAAGTCTCTTCTGTTTGAGAAAAGCAGAGGGAAAATAAAAGGGACTTTGTCTTACACCTTATATACCAACTCGGCCACTGTAAGGCAGAGCAACAAACAGGCTCTTGGGGTCCCCAAGTCAGGACCTACCTCTTAGACAACATTTCTGCATATTTCCTGGGCCAGAGGGGAACCTACTTCCCTGAAGGGTTAGTCCCAGGCCTGGCAGCATTCACCATAAGCTAACTGAAGAGCCCTTGGGCTTTAAGTGAACATTGGCGGTAGCCTGGCAGAATCTCCCATGGACTGTTGGGGTGGTGGCCACAGGGAAAGGCTCCTCTACTTGTATAAAGGGGAAGGAAGAGTTAAGACTTTGTATTGTAGTCTTATGGTCAGCTTGGCAGCAGTAAAATAAACATCAGGCAAATTTCTAAGGTTTCTGAGAGCCATTTCCTGGCTCTCAGACAGCATCTCTGGACTCACCCAGGGCCTAGGGAAGCTCACTGCCCTGAAGGGAAGGACACAAACTTGGCTGCTTTGCCACCTGCACATTGTAAGCCTGTTGGGCCTTGCATGAACCCAGGTGATAGCCAGGTAGTGGTTACAGCAGGGCTTGTGTGAGAACCAGTGCTGTTCTTGAACCAGCACAGTCCCAGTGGTGGTAGTGACAGGGTTGCATCACCACACCCCCAGTCCAGGTGGCTCAGCACAGAAAGAAAGACTCCGTTTGTTTGGGAGAAAGTAAGGGAAAAGAACAAGAGTCTCTGCCTGGTAATCCAGAGACTTCTTATGGATCTTATCCAAGACCACCAAAGAGGCACCCCTAAGTGTCTCCAAAAACCATACATTATTGGGGTTGAGGCCTAAGTCCTTTCAACTACCTAGAAAGCCTTCTCAAGAAGGATGGGCACAAACAAGCCCAGGATATGAAAACTACAATAAAGACCTCACTTTTCCACGCCCAAACAATGACAAATTCAAGATAATGCAGAGAAGGAATTCAGAATTCTATCAGATAAATTTAACAAAGAGATTGCACTAATTAAAAAGAATCAAGCAGAAATTTCAGAGTTGAAAATGTAATTGACATACTGAATAATGCATCAGAATCTCTTAATAGCAGAATTGATCAAGCAGAAGAAAGAATTAGTAAGCTAGAATACAGGCTATTTGAACATACTCTATCAGGGGAGATGAAAGAAAAAAGAATAAAAGAGAATGAAGCACACCTACAAAATCTAGAAAATAGCTTCAGGAGGGAAAATCTGAGAGTTATTGGCCTTCAAAAGGAAGTAGAGAAAGATATGTTGGTAAAAAGTTTATTCAAAGGGATAATATCAGAGAATTCCCTAAATCTAAAGAAAAATATGAATATTAAAATTCAAAAATGTTACAGAACACCAAGCAGCTTTAATCCAAATAAGACTACCTCAAGGCATTTAATAATAAAACTCCCAAAGGTCAAGGATAAAGAAAGGATCCTAAAACAGCAAGAAAAAAGAAACAAACAGCATATAGGAGAGCTCCAATAAGTTTAGAAGCAAACTTTTCACTGGAAACCTTACAGTCCAGGAGAGCATGGCATGACATATTTAAAGCGCTGAAGGAAAAAACAACAACAACAACTTTATCCTGGAATAGCATATCAACTGAAAATATTCTTCAAGCAAGAAGGAGAAATAAAGACCTTTCCAGACAAGCAAAAACTGGAGGATTTCATCAACACCAGATCTATCATACAAGGCATGCTAAAGGAGTTCTTCAGTCTTCAGTCTAAAAGAAAATGATGTTAATGAGCAAGAAGAAATCATCTGCAGTTACAAAACTCACTAGTAATAGTAATCATACAGTAAAATACAGAATATTGTAACACCGTAATTGCGATGTGTAAACTACTCTTAAATATAAAGGCTAAAGGATAAACCAATAAAATAACAACTATAGCAACTTTTCAAGAGATAGACAGTACAATAATACAGAAAGATAAGCAACAAAAAGTTAAAAAGCCAGGGGACAAAGTTAAAGTGTAGAGTTTTTATTAGTTTTCTTTTTACATGTTTATGCAATGAATGTTGTCATTAGTTTAAAACAATGGGTTATAAGATGGTATTTGTAAGCCTCATGGTCACCTCAAATAAAAAAGCATACAACTCTCTCTCACACACACACATACACACGCACAAAATTAAATCATACCACCAGAGAAAATCATGTTCACTAAAAGGAAGACAGAAGAGAAGAAAAAGAAGAAGAAAAGACCACAAAACAACCAGAAAACAAATAACAAAATAGCAAAAGTAAGTCCTTACTACTTACCTATAATAATATTTAATGTAAATGGACTAAACTTTCCAATCAAAAGACGTAGAGTGGCTGAATGGATGTAAAGCAAGGCCCAAAGATCTATTATTTACAAGAAACATACTTCATCCATAAAGACACACATAGACTGAAAAAAAATGGGATGGAGAAATATATTCCATCTCACTAGAATCCAAAAAAGAGCAAGAGTACTTACATTTATATCAGACAAAATAGATTTCAAGACAAAAACTGTAAGAAGAAACAAAGGTCATTATATAGTAATAAAGGGGTAAATTTAGCAAGAGAGTACAATGATTATAAATATATATGCAGCCAACACTGGAGCACCCAGATCCATAAGGCAAATATTATTAAAACTAAAGAGAGAGGTAGACCTAAATACAATAATACCTGGAAACTTCAACATCACGCTTTCAGCATTGGACAGATCTCCCAGACAGAAAATCAACAAACAAACATCAAATTTAATTGGAACTATAGAACAAATGAATCTAATAGATATTTATGGAATATTTTATCAAAAACCTGCAGCATACACATTCTTTTCCTCAGTATATGAATCACTCTCAAGGACAGACCATATGTTAAGTCACAAAACAAGTCTTAAAACATTCAAAAAATTGAAATAATATCAAGCATCTTCTGTGACCACAATGAAATAAAACTCAAAATCAGTAACAAGAGGAATTTTGTAACTACACAAACACATGGAAATTAAACAATATGCTCCTGAATGACCAATGGGTCAATGAAGAAATTAAGAAGGAAATTGAAGGCTGGTGTAGTGGCTCACATCTATAATCCCAGCACTTTGGGAAGCCAAGATGGGAAAATTGCTTGAGTCAGGAGTTTGAGACCAGCCTGGGCAACACAGCAAGACCTTGTCTATACAAATAACAAAAGAAAAAATTAGCTCAACATGGTGGCATGTGCCTGTGGTCCCAGCTACTCAGGGGGCTGAGGTGCGAGGATCACTTGAGCTCAAAAGTTTAAAGACGGAGTGAGCTATGATCATGCCACTACATTCCAGCCTCAGTGACAGAGTGAGACCTCATCTAAAAAACATTAAAAGAAGAAAAGTTTCTTGAAACAAATGATAATGGAAATACAACATACCAAAATCTGTGGGCTACAGCAAAAGCAGTACTAGGAGGGAAATATATAGCTGTAAGTGTCTACACCAATAAAGAAGAAAAACTTCAAACAAATAACCTAAAAACTATGTTAAGGAACTAGAAAAGGAAGAGTAAACTGAACTCAAAATTAGTAGAAAACAAGAAATAATAAATAAATAATAAATATTAGAGAAAAAAACAATAAATTTGAAATGAAATGAAAATAATACAAAAGAACAACTAACAAAATGTTGGCTTTTTGAAAAGATAAACAAAATTGACAGGCTTTTAGCCAGACTAATAAAGAAAAAATGGGAGAAGATCCAAATAAATAAAATCAGAGATGAAAAAGGAGGCACTATGTGTAAACAAAATCACAGGGAAGTTTACACAGCAGCTTGGCAGAGCCTGCAGCAGCTCAGCAAGGCCTCTGCAGGCAGGCTGTGACTAGACTCCCTCCTTGCTACTCAGGGCATCCCTGAAAAAGGGCAGCAGCCCATCAGGGACTTATAAATAAAGCCCCACTTTCCCAGAATAAAGCTCCTCACAAAAGGGGCAGTTTTGAGCTCCACTTCAGCAGACTTAAACAACCCTGCCCAGCAGCTCTGCAGGGAGCAACGGAGCTCCCAGCACAACACTTGAGCTCTGATAAGGGACAGATTGCCTCCTCAAGTGGCTCCCTGACCCCTGCAAATCCAAAGAGACAACTCATACAGGAGAACTCTGGCTGACATCTGGCGGATACCATTCTGGGACAAAGCTACCAGAGGAAGGAACAGGAAGCAATCCTTGCTATTCTGAAGCCCCCATGGGTGATTCTCAGGCAGGCAGGGTCTGGAGTGGATCTCCAGCATTCCTACAGCAGAGGAGCCTGACTGTTACAAGGAAAACTGAAAAACAGAAATAAATAGCTTCAATATTAACAGAAAGGCTATCCACTCAGAGACCCCATCTGAAAGTCACCAACTTCAAAGACCAAAGGTAGATAAATCCATGAACATGGGAAGAAATCAGTGCAAAAAGGCTAAAATCACCAAAAACCAGAACGCCTCTTCTCCTCCAAGAGATCACAACTCCTGACCAGCAAGGGAACAAAACTGGATGGAGAATGAGTTTGATGAATTGACATAAGCAGGCTTAAAAAGGTGGGTAATAACAAACTTTTCTGAGCTAAAGGAGCATGTTCTAACCCAATGCAAAGAAACTGAGAACCTTGAAAAAATATTAGATGAAATGCTAACTAGAGTAACCAGCTTATAGAAGAACATAAACCACTTAATGGAGCTGAAAAACATAGCAGGAAAACTTCGCAAAGCATATACAAATTTCAATAGGTGAATCAATCAAGCAGAAGAAAGGATATCAGAGATTGAAGATCAACTCAATGAAATAAACTGAGAAGGCAAGATTAGAGAAAGAAGAGTGAAAAGAAATGAACAAAGCCTCCAAAAAATATGGGACAATATCAAAAGATCTAATATATATTTGATTGGTATACCTGAATGTGACGGAGAGAATCACCCAGACATCTTCCTTCTTATGGTTCCACCCTTGCTATCAATTACTAGCATCCAGGTGTGAGGGAAAAGAGAAGGCAGGACAGATATAATAGATGTTCAACCACCTGATCACACACATTACTTTTTCTCGCATGCCATTGGTCAGAACTAGATCACAGCACACTGCATGCAAAGAGCCAAGGAAAATGTAGTTCCTGCCTGGGTTTCTGTTTTCCTGTGAGAGTTCTCTACCATGGAAGGAAAAGCATAGAACTTGCTGGACAGTGAGCTTCAGCTTCCTCTCTTGTGCCTGGCATATGCTGTGCAAGCATTCTCACATTCATCACTTCATTTATTCTTACTGCATCCTTAGGAGGTATTATTATCACCCATTATAGCAGCATTACACAAAAGAAGAGACTGACACTCAGAGAGGTAAATTGACTTCCAAAGGCCTTAGAACATTACTTTCTTCATGAAGATTTGTATTTTTAATGCAAGCTTTATTGACATATAATTCACATACCATACAATTCACTGAATTAAAGTGTGCAATTCAATGGTTTTTATTACATTCACAGAGTGCAACCATCATCATGATCAATTTCAGAACATTTTTATTTTCCCCAAGAGAAACCTTGCATTCATTTTACTCCTTATATTCTCTCTACCTCCTTCTAGCTCTGAGCACTCACTCATCTACTTTCTGTCTCTATAGATTCGCCTATTCTGGGCATTTAACATAAATGAAAACTTAAGACTTGTGGCCTCTTGTGGCTGGCTTCTTTCATTCACCTAGCATAATGCTCTCGAAGTTCATTCATTTCTTAGCATGTATCAGTACTTCATTTCTTTTTATTGCCTAATAATATTCTGCATTTTGTTTACCCATTTATCAGGTGGATAATTTCCATTTTTGGCTATTATGAATAATGCCACTAGGAACATTTGTGAAAAAATGGCTGCACCATTTTACAATCCCACAAATAGTGTATGAGAGTGTCAATTTCTCCACATCCTCTCCAAAATTTATTATTATCTACCTTTTTTATTATGGCAAAATGTGAATTTTGAAAGATGACTGTTTTTCCAGGCTTAGAAATTACGGTTCAGTTTTCCGAGTAAGAATCTAGACAAGGAGTTGTAGGAGAAAGTTTGAAGGATGGTTTGTCCTTTAGGCTCTTTCTTCCAGATATACACTGCCCTAATCTGCTTCTTTTACTTCATATCCCAGATTTTTCCTGATCATCCCTTTCTTGATACTCCAAGATAGATACTTGAATGCAGAAGTTTTAAGCCTTTTGCTTTGACCCAACCATTTTGACTCTGTGGATGTTCTGACCTGAGAGTTTTTGACCCCAGGGTTTAAGAGTAGAAACCATTGCATCAGAATTACACTTATATGAATACATACTCATTTAAAAAGTACTTCTAGTTCTAATTTCTATTACATTAATTTATTGATAAAGTATTTTTATTCCAAGGAACTAAGACTTTCTATTTTTTTTTTCCATTTTGACTTTTAATTTACTGAAATTCTTTTCTTTGGAATCAATTGTTTTCCACATAAGGTTTAAATAAAAATGTTTTTCAATGTGGGAATTTTTTTGGTAGTGTTCATATCAAATTTTTACTGATTATAGTCTCTGCAATTACAAATTTTCTGTTCTGGTCATTATTTGTACCAAATTCAATTGTTTTGAGTCAAATTATTCATATTAACTTAGTAAATTATTAATTTACTAAGTTATTTTAATTTAATTTTAATAACATATTAATTATTCATATTAACTTAGTAAAAAAAATTGGATGAAGGCAATAATAAATTTTAACATGTTCCAATTTAGTTGTCGCAGTTTTATTTAGTATTGATTACTTCTGCCAAGTCTGACTTTTCCTTTTCAATATTTGCATGTTTCAAGTTGAGCATCAACATAATTCTTCAGTCAGGTTTTCATCTCGAACATATTTTACCATGTGGTCTTTTAACTTGTGTCATTGTCTTTTGTGCTGATCATTTCTACCAAGAATATTCAGTATGAGTTGGATAAAGGACTAATTGTTGATTTTTTTTTCCTATTTAGCTAATTCATAAGAAAGCTATGTGGTTTCCCCTAGCTATGTTATTGTTATTCTGCTGTCTGAAATTTCTCTGTACTGATTACCTAATTCTTCAACATAGTTCCAATCAGTTTGTATATTTGGTACTAACTGCCCAAATGAACAACAGGGAAGAAAGCAAATGATGGGACCCGAATATTCTTGGGAACTCAGCCACAGAAAGATAAATATCACATATTCTCTCTCATAATGGAGAGCTAAAAAAAATGGAAAGTTGGGAAACTAATTCTAATAAATTTCAGCATTTGGCCATTAAAGAATGTATATATTTAGATCAAGATATGCTAGGCATTAAAATAATCCAGTGTTAAAAAATTAATCTAGTCAATATGTTCTATACCTGAGTAGTTGTTGGAATCAACTGAGGTGCTTCCTTTAAATATACACATTTCTAATTTACCCCTTTTCATATCTGTCTGTCATAAAGAAAATGTAGAAAGAGTTTTGGAAAAGCAACAAGAGATGAGATGGGAAGCCATTACCATCCTACACCCCAACTTGAATATGAAGGGAGGAAGTGGCCTAGGAACAGAGAAAGTGAGCTGTGTGGAGACTGACCTCTCAGAGGAGCTGTGGCCTTCTGTGGAAGAGCATAGCTGAGAAAGCCTGAAGAAATACCCTGACCTTACTTTCTTCTTGTTCTCCAGATCTCTTGCCAGTGCCTTCTACTGGCCAAACCCAACAGAAAGATGGAGGAACAGAGAATTGTTTATGCAGTTAATGTGCATCAGCTCCCCTGAGGCACCAGGTAGCGTGAAGGACAGAAAGTATCCTGGGGAAGTAAAATGGAAAATGCCCATTATAGGCTTATCAATATTTCTGCTTTTATCCATCCACCCTCCTCCTTCTCTTTTTTTCTATTTCCAGGTCAGATAAACACACACACACACACACACACATGCGTGCACGCGCACACACACACACACATTTGGACAGG
Organism: Aotus nancymaae; assembly: GCF_030222135.1. Taxonomy (NCBI): domain Eukaryota; kingdom Metazoa; phylum Chordata; class Mammalia; order Primates; family Aotidae; genus Aotus; species Aotus nancymaae. Next base: position 29,598,202 of record NW_026988428.1, on the reverse strand, counting down.
AAACTGGTAGTCAGGGAGCTCTCTCTCTCTCTCCACCCTCAAGCCCTATTTAGTCTATTTGTTAAGAACTCACTCAACTGCAAATACTGAAGTAGTTCCCATATATTGGCTTAAACACAAGATTGTGTTGCATGACCACCCAGGACTAGATGAGTATGTGTCCAGCAAGTAGTTTTAGCTGGGATAATTGGAATTCTCCTTGAAAGGATAGAGGAAACAGATATTATGTAGGCAGCTATCAGTGCTTATCATTCTTGCTATTTTATTTATATAAGAAATCCCCTCTGTTCCCTTAACTGCTCAGGCCTTTAGAAATCTAACCCAGAAGGAGACTTACAAGCATTCATATATATATATATATATATATTCATATTCATATATATCATATATATATTCATATATATGATACATATATATGTGTGTGTGTATCAATACGTCAATATGATATATGATATATATATCATATATGATACATATATGAAAGTCTGTATTTATATATCATATGATATATATATATATCCTAGATCAGATCATGTGATATATATATCATAGATGTAGAGTTGAACACATGACTGTGTAGCTAGTCTACATCTCTTAGAGCTCCTTCCAGCTTGATATGACTATTTGATATATTTGATCATCTTACCAACAGATTGAGTGCATAAGTGACATGTGCCCCTTCGGTCTGGGCCTTAAGACACTGGACATATGCTTCTGACAACTTCTTCCTCTTTTTACAGTTTAAAAGATATCTATGATCAGCTTCTGCTATGCTGCATGGAATAACGGACCAACAAGATGACACATCACTACATGTCTTCATGGATGAAAGACATGCCCAAATTTGGATTGCTAAACCCAGTACTGTTATGAGAAAGGGATAAGAACTTCTTTGTTCAATAAGCAACTGCCATTTAGGGTCTCTTTGTTATATTATTTGTCCTATCTAACACAGCTTCTGTCCCAAATATGGTTTTCCAGGATGGTAACTGTCTTATGCAAAGGTGTGCTTGAGTTTATTCGTAATATGTTCCCCAAGCTCCACAAAGTCAGTGGTTGTGAATTCTTGCCACTCAACTCTGCTTGACACCTCCTATTTTCTGAGAATTTTCTTCCTTCTTCAAGCACTGGTTCCAGCCCTCCCATTCCCATCCATAAAGTTCAGATGGACATAGAGGGATTGTTCTTGTGAATCAGTGCTATTGATTGGGAAATCTAGATTTTATCAACAATGAAGATGAACAATTAGGAGTTGGGTCATGAGAAAGAGGGACATTGGGGAACAGCCAAAGGAGACCATGACATGCAAATGCCACAGTGGAAAATTTTCACCACCTTTCCTGTAGGTCAGTGAGGAGTTTGATTTGTCATTTAACCAAATCTTGATTTGTCCAGTTCTCTAGGTCTACACCACTCAAGTGGTATAGTGTCAGATTCATTGGTGATGACAGCTATGAGGGCTTTTTCAAAGTAATTATACCTCTCCTTCCTGTCTTTCTGATGAATTTTTGCCATGTAATTGAATTTTAATTATTTTTCAAGTGAGGGTGCAGAACAATTAAAACGTTACAGAGAGTACAATGAATGACTGTCAAGGTAAATACTGACAGGTGATATGGTTTGGCTGTGTGTCACCACCCAAATCTCATCTTGAATTGTATTCCCATAATTCCCACTTGCTGTGGGAGGACCTGGTGGGGGGTAATTGAATCATGGGGTCAGGTCTTTCCCATGCTGTTCCCACCATAGTAAATAAGTCTCACAAGATCTGATAATTTTATAAGGGAAGTTTCCCTGAACAAGTTCTCTCTTTGCCTGCCACCATCCATGTAAGACATGACTTTCTCTTCCTTGCCTTCTGCCATGATTATGAGGCCTCTCCAGACATGTGGAACTACAAGTCCATTAAACCTCACCTTCTTCCCAGTCTCATATATGTCTTTATCAGCAGCATGAAAATAGACTAATACAACAGGAAAATAATCAGAATGCCCTGGACAGTGCCTCTGGGACAAGACTCTGCCTGATCTGGGATTATGCCAGGAAACAAATCCCATCTTCTCCTTGAGTCTACAAGGAATATGGGTTCATGTAATACTTGTCCATCTTCCTGATTTTCCCAGAGGAACAAAACTATGAAAAGAAACTTAAAGAATATCAATTTGGGCTACAAAAATAGGATAAAAGACAAAGAATGATATGGTGGCCTGTGACTCACTCTTAAGGTTCAGGTGTCTTGAGCTGAAAGTCTTGTATAAAGGCTATCCACATCTAGTAGACTGCTGATTAGTCTAAAGATTTTGAGAAAGTTAACACCTTTATGATGTTATCTTCTGGAGGATGCCATAGGAGTCTCAGTTTTAGATCTCCTGTGACATGTAAGTCCAGGAAATTGATATGTCTTTTTAACTGGGAGACAGAGATTCAAGAGTAGATTCCCTGGAGTTTTACGCAATGTTTGTGTGTTAACAACAGTAGACATCATTCTTTCCAATGAAGTTTGAGGACAGTCTTATATTGCTGTTATTGTCTGTAAACCAAGACTTAAAGCTGAAAGTCATGTAGGAATTCCTGTGGCTTACCATTGGGAAAAGCTGCCTGGATCTATTAATTATAAACTTCTGTAAACTGAATTAACCCCCTACAATAGTTTGTCATATTGTACTGTAAAAGCACACTCAAGAACAAGAGATGAGATCATTAGATGTGTTGGGCATTGGTTCACATGGTGATAGTCTATGAGCTCCTGTAAGAGTAACCCTAATGGCTAAGAGAGCTAAGGGCAAAGCCTTCTGCTATGACAGCTAAAGTTCCTCAGAAAGTTTTACAAGTTTCAGCTGGAACCTGTATCACTAAGCAAATTGGTGGATATTGCCAAGTGGAAAACATAAAGTCTAAAACTATCTTTGCTACTATCAAAGCAGTTTCTTTATGACAATGAGAGGCTTCTAGCCAAGCAGAGAACAGAGACATAGTACTAAGGACACATTTATAACTACATAAGGTGAATAACTAAATGAAATCCACTTGCAGATATAAGTTCAAAGGGGAGTCAAAGGTTTTAGCTTGTGTCCATGTCCCAGCTTTATAATTTCCCCTAAATGGTACACTTGACAGATATGAAATGCACCAAAAATGTACTCTCAATCCTATTGAAGTATCTTCATCAACACTTATTTATTACAGTTTTTAAATTTTCCTTTTTATGATGGGTGCAAGTAACATTTTTTGAGAGGCTCATTTCAGCATCCTGAGCAAACCAAGAGACCATCTTGGTGCCACGACAGCTATCTGAGATGAGAAAACAATTTTATCTTTTCCAGTACACATCTTCAGAACCAAGTACTGGAGTTAATTCAAGACCAGATGCCAATAGTCAGGAGTTAGTTTTGGCTTTGAATCTTGGGCAGCCTGGAAGTGTTAAAGCAGCTCATTTAGTACTGCATAGTAATCTGCTCAAGCATTAGCCTTTGTTTCTTGAGTCTGCTTTTTACTATGGACTCAACCTTAATATAGCCAATTCCTTTGGAAGAAACAAGACTTCTAATAGGATTTTTATGTGACTGCCATGTTTAATTGGAATACCAGATGCAGTTAAGAAACCTCATTATTCCCAAAGCATACCAAGATTCATGAACCACCCCAAAAACATATTTGCCATCTGTATAGATATTTGCTCTTTTATATCTACCTAACAGGCAGGCTGTACAAAGTGCTATAATTATAGCAACTTGCAGAGATTTGGCCTCTTTGGAAGGATAATATCGAAGTCAGTCTGAATGGGTTTTAATCACCAATAGGCTTCATCCATAAACAGTTCTAAATCTGGGTTGTCTAAAAGAATTTTAAAGAGATCAGAGAGAGGCAAGAAAAATTGTTTCATAAGTACATGAGAGTAATGAGATTTTCTCTCCTGTGGGAGAGGGAGAAAGCTTGTGGGTTTTGGGGGATAGAGAGATGAATAGAAATATGTTTGGATGAAAAGAGAAAAATTTTGCAGATTAATCTAGAAGCAAGGTCTGAATGATATGAGAGACCATAAGGTTAAGGCTGAGATCTTAGGACTAGGTCAGCAGAAGCTTCATTTAACTCTGTTGTTGTCGCCACTACACACACAGAGCTAGGCTTCTGCCATCAGTAAAGTGAGAAGTTATTATAAGTGTCAGATGTCCAATCTCATTGTACTGTTAAGTCAGAACTGCAGAAGCTCCTTCATATCTTTCATGTGCAAAGAGAAAGAAAGGTCTATGGTAATTGGGGATCCTAAGCATAAGCACTTTTGAAGGACATTTTTTAAGTTACAGAGGTTCTAGTGAATCTGGCTCAGATAAAAGCTCAGATACCAGGAAATCAATCTATGCCAACATTAAATAATTCTCTTCCATGAAGTTTCAGAAAAAGGCTCTCTATCCCACTTTTTTTTTTTTTTTTTTTTTGAGACGGAGTTTCGCTCTTGTTACCCAGGCTGGAGTGCAATGGCGCGATCTCGGCTCACCGCAACCTCCGCTTCCTGGGTTCAGGCAATTCTCCTGCCTCAGCCTCCTAAGTAGCTGGGATTACAGGCACGCGCCACCATGCCCAGCTAATTTTTTGTATTTTTAGTAGAGATGGGGTTTCACCATGTTGACCAGGGTGGTCTCGATCTCTTGACCTCGTGATCCACCTGCCTCAGCCTTCCAAAGTGCTGGGATTACAGGCGTGAGCCACCGTGCCTGGCCCTCTATCCCACTTTTAAGAGTGGCACCCATTTGCAAAGTAGGTTTTACTACAACAGATCCTATATAGTGAAATGGCTACACAGAAAAATAAGTTGACTAGTGAGAGGAATATTTGAGATTCCCACCACAGAAAAGTTTTGGTAGCTCCAGGTAAATAATGATGGAAAGTTGGCAGGGTTTATGGTAGACCGTGCAGTCCCGGTAGCAACTGAAAAAGGAACTTGCTAGGTTTTTTCACAATTGCTTGAATTTTTTTCCCTTTCATTTTAAGGGCAATTGTGGACAAACCAGAGATCCACTTAAAAAGGGTCAATCTATCACACAAAATATGTTCATCTTTTAAAATTCTGCCTTTCAAGTTAAAGTAGAGCAAGTGTTTTCCCAATGTCCTTTTTCTTACAATATCCACAGTGCCTTTGTCTAGACTAGCTAGAGAGATGTTCCTTTTCTTGAGTTTATCTAATAGTTTAATCTGGAGAGCTATTAATTTGGTCTGTACATTTTTTTCTGAGTCAAAATGTTTTCTTTCTTTTTTTTTTTTAGAAAGAAAGAAAAAAAAGAATTAAGAAGAGGAGGAAAAAGGAAGAGAAAGAGAGAGAGAGAATGGGAGTATTGCCTTCTTGCCCAGGCTAGAATGCAATTTAGTAATGGGTATTGAAAACCTCTTTTATACCAATAATTATACTTAATGATGTAGTCAAGAAGGAATAAGGGAAGAAAATAACAAACAAACAGCCAACCAATATTTCATTTAAACCTATGAAATGCTATGCGATTACTGAGGAGTGATTTACTTCCAATTATGTAGTCACTTTTGGAATAGGTGTGAGGTGGTAATGTATGTTTTGTGTATTTGAAGTGGAGAGTTCTATAAATGTTTATTAAGTTTACTTGTTCTGGGTCTGAGTTCAAGTCATGAATGCCCTTGTTAATTTTCTGTCTCGTTGATCTATAGAATCATTAGCTCTTCTTGTTACATTGATCTTTTTGCCATTATGTAATGTCCTTCTTTGCTTCTTTTGATCTTTGTTGCTTTGAAGTCTACTTTATCAGAGGTGAGAATTGCATCTCCTGCTTTTTGTTTATTTATTTATTTTTACTCTCTGTTTGGTTGGTAAATCTTCCTCCTTCTCTTTGTTTTGAGTCTTTGTATATTGTTGCATGTGAGATAGGTCTGGATGCAGCATACCGATGGGGTTTGGCTTTTTATCCAATTAGAATATATATAAGTTTAATACTGGCATTTGATGCTAGCTGGCTGTTTTGCCCATTAGTTGGTGTAAATTTTTCATTGTGTTAATGCTCTTTGCTTTTTGATATATTTTTGGAAAGGCTGATATTGGTTGTTCCTTTATATGTATAGTGCTTCTTTCAGAAGCTCTTGTAAAGCAGGCCTGGTGGTGGTGAAGTCTCTAAGTACTTGTTTGTTCACAAAAGATTTAATTTTTCCTTCGCTCATAAAGCTTAGTTTGGCTGGATATGAAATTCTGGGTTGAAAGTTCTTTTCTTTAAGGATGTTAAATATTGGTCCCCACTCTTTTCTGGCTTGTAGGGTTTCTGCTGAGAGATCTGCTGTAAGTCTGGTAGATTTCCCTTTATGGGTAACCTGACCTTTCTCTCTGGCTGCCCTTAGTATTTTCTCCTTCATTTCAACCCTAATAAATCTGGCAATTATGTGCCTTGGGGTTGGTCTTCTTGAAGAATATCTTTGTGGTGTTCTCTGTATTACCTGGAGTTGAATATTACCCTGCCTTGCTAGGTTGGGAAAGTTTTCCTGAATGATATCCTGAAGAGTATTTTCTAACTTGGATTCATTCTCTTCGTCACATTCAGGTACACCTATCAAATGTAAATTAGGTCTTTTCACATAGTCCCATATTTCCTGGAGACTTTGCTCATTCCTTTTTATCCTTTTTTCTCCAATCTTGTCTTCTCGTTTCATTTCACTGAGCTGGTCCTCGACTTCTGATATCCTTTCTTCTGTTTGATCAATTTGACTGTTTAAACTTGTGCATACTTTGCGAAGTTCTCGTGTTGTATTTTTCAGCTCCATCAATTCACTTATATTCCTCTCTAAATTGTCCATTCTCGTTAGCATTTTGTCAAACCTTGTTTCAAGGTTCTTAGTTTCTTTGCATTGGGTTTGAACAAGTTCTTTTAATTCACAGAAGTTTCTTATCACCCACATTTTGAAACCTGCTTCTGTTATTGGAACACACTCATTCTCCATTAAGCCTTTTTCCATTACTGATGAGGAATTGCGATCCCCTGTTGAGGGAGAGGCATTCGATTTTGAATATTCTCTGCCTTTTTAGGCTGGTTTCTTCCCTTCATTATATATTTATCCCTCTGTCGTCTTTGTAATTACCGACTTTCTAACTAGGTCTCTGAGCGGACGTCCAACTTGTTGATTCCCAGCGCCGAAATCTGAGCAGTCCACTGTGCCGGCCAAAACAGCGGTGTTAAGATTGATGGTGCTTTTCTGCCCAGGAATTTCCGGACTCTGCACCAAGAACTGCCGCTCTAAGGCACCAGCAAAACCGCCATGCTGGCCATTAGAGTCACTCTGGCGACCCGTGGGGCTCCTCCGCTGGGAATCTCTTGGTCCGTGAGCAACAAATATTCATCTGAAAGTGTGGCGTCCTCTCGTTCTCTGCGCTTTCACTAGGAGCTACGTGCCTGAGCTGCTAGTGATCAGCCATCTTGGATCTCTCTCCCCAAAATGTTTTCAAAGTGTTCATCAAGCTCTTATAATTCAGAGATGTGGCAGTCTGCCATTCTATCTTCTGTTTTCTAACTAAATCTGTTATCTCAGGTTTAAGATCATCAAAAAAGAAGGTGGTTAGGGCAATTGTCACATCTTCACTCCTACAGAGGACATAGTATTCTGACAGGTGGTAATTAACCTGTCTCTGAAATTAGGAATGAATCTATTATTTTTGCCCTTCTTACATAACTGGATTTTTTTCAGTGAATTTTACACTAGGAAGTCCCAAGACAATGTTTAAATTCTGTCTTTCTTTAGGAGGGACTGGAAAGTCCTTAGCTACATTTTGACAATTTCCATTTCCATTAAACTATATTACAAAGGATATTCTCCAGTAGGAGGGCTATACTTAGGAAGAGGTAGTAGAAGATAAGAAGGGAGGTTGAGAGAAGGTACAGGGTAAGGGGAAGGTTGAAATACAGGATACCAGGAAGAAACGCAATGCAAATATGAATTAGAAGAGGAAAAAGACGAGTTTAAGTTTAGATTTTAGATTATTCCTGTTTCTATTAGTTTTTTTCTTAGGAGCTCTTAGGAAAAGTAATTTTAGAATTTTGTTGCCTTTAGAGTTTTTTTTTTTTAATTTAAGAGAACTTTTCATACCACTTAAAAACACTGACCATTGAACATTTGAAATCTTTAAATGTTTTGATTCTAAGATCCCATACAAACGTATTATTTTATTTGTATCTCAAATTCCTCAAAGTGGCCACTAAAGTTCTAAGCTATTCCTAAGAAAACCCTGCCAGAATTTTCAATGGTTGGTGCTACTGGCTCTGTAACATTAAACTTATATTTAAATGACCTAAAAAACAAACTCTCCTTAATGCTATGGCCCTAACTTTACCATGCAAACTTCGATGAGTAGAATAAATCAAACCAAAAGGTATATAGCAAGAACAATAAAGAAAAAAAATAAATAAAGGCTTGGGAGATACTTCAAGGCCAAGAGAGCCAGGCACTGGTCTGGTCCACAGAAGACTCACTCCTCTTTTAAGTGACCCAAGCTAAACAATAGAGTCTAAACGCCACAACTATGGAAGAAAATCAACCAGAGAGTCAACAAGCCTTCAAAGGAGCTTTCCAACTTGGAGAAGGATGATGGAAAGTTTTGCATGGCTTTAGCAGGATGAAGTTGGCTGAAGTTCAGCTAGACTTAGCAGAAGGGGGATTGGCTGAAGTCCAAGTAGTTTCAGAAACAGAAATAGGGGGATTGTTCTTCTGGAGTAAAAGCCATTGTTTTAGCAATCTGGATTTTATTGAAAGGGGTGAATAGGAAGAATCAAGGGTTACAGTCATATGCAAGAGGGAATAAAGAAAGACAGTGTGAAGTAAGGGTAAGGCTACAAGAACTTGTAAAAGCCACAGTGAAAAATTCTCAGGTCACAAGTCATCAGGGGTCTTTCACATACAGCAGCAGTAAAACTTGTGTTTTTCCAGGGGACTTCAATGCCTTCATTCAAAGTAATTTCCAACAAAGTGACAATGTCATTGTGGGCAATATCTTGTAGCAGAATTTCCTTGACTACGCTTCTGAATGATGCTATAGATTGAAGGATTCTGGGAGAATAGAAGGAGCATTTCTTGTGATTGCCCCTCCTCTTTTTACATGTGAAAATTCAGAATCATGTAGAATTAAGCAGAGTGAAATTGAAACAGAAAAAGGTATATCCAGTGGATCTATTTCTCCATATTACCTCATATCCAGATACATATGAAAAACTTTTTTAGAATTTAGCAGTGTTCTTCTATTCTGTCAAGAGATCCCAGGATAATAAAGCATAATTTTGAGGAAGAGAATTGAAAGTACTTAGATGTTTGCTTATTTTGGTTCACGGGAATGCTGGTACCCTTAGAAGATCATCCATTAACTATGCGACATCAGAATGGAAGTCAAGTAGGAAAAAGCATTGGTTCTTCTTACATAAACTTCAGCAGCATATAACTTTCTTATAGCCCTTCAGCCATTTTTTTCCCCTTCCCATCTTGGATAGAAATAAGTGAAAAGATATGACCAAAAGAAGAAACAATATTAAAAAGATTTTTTAGATGCTTTAAAATCTTGGGAAGTATTCAATTCTTGTCAGATCTGAGGTTGGAATTAATCCACTTACTTTTTTTTTCTCTGAATCATACAGCTGGTTCCTGAACTGAATGTTCATCCATGCCCTCTGAACAAATTCCACCACAGTTAGAGGTGAAATTATTGGAGAAGCTTCCATAAATCTGAGTCACTGAAGGGAAATACTGTTACTTTTGGTCCTTTGTTCCTCTTTATGATAAAACAAAAATTGTAAGGAAAGCATTGTTTTTGCCCTAAATTCAAAGCATGTTATAACAGTTATGTATCTTGGCAAACTGCCTCATTTAAGTAACTACTTATTCCAACTTTGAGACAAATGTAGGGTAACATGCGGTAGGTGTTACTTATCTGTACTTAAGAGTCTCATTAAATATAAAAGCCATTCACTATTAAATTTAAGTTTTATTTGAGGTTTAGTTGAACTTGTTTTGGAGTTTGAACATGTGCATGGAGTTTATAAAAAGGAACTTTGTACAAACCATTCATTTAATTGCTTTTGATTGCCTTGTTGGCTCACCATGTACTAGGCATGACAGTGTTTTGTGTTATGAAAGTACAGTATTGAAACAGCAGAGAAACTATTGTCACAGTTTAATGCAGAACTTTTCAGGGGCAGTACACTGATATTCCTGATTTCATGCACGTATCCCTGAAAAGGTTTTTGATTAATTACGTACTTCTTTGCACCAGTTGGTTCTTTCAGGATGTACATATTTTTTATCTTTATTGCCAGTTAATTACTACATTCTGTTGAGGGAATTATTTACAGCAACATTTTTTAGTTTACAGCAACATTTTTCAGAAACATAAACTATAGAAATTCTTTAATTTTTAGTGTTATGCTTTTAAAATTATAGAGACTGTTAATGTTTTCTATACCTAAGAGTTTGCTTAAGAGAACCCTATTTAACAACACTATGTCAAGTAAGCAACTAGCATTGTAATGAATTCTATAGATATATTTTTTCAAAGATAAGATTAGCTTATCAGTTTATGCTAACAAAGATACTTAGAAAAAAATATATAAGAAATTTTTTTTAAATTAAGATTTTAAGAATGTGTTAAACTGGGGGTTTGAATAAGCTTTATTTAAAGTTGTTACATAGATAAATTTTATCTTCCATTGCTCTCCTTGTCTTTCTTATAGTCATTTTCTCTCAATTGTGGACACTTGTATCAAATTCTATAAAGCCATTCACATGAAGGTACACTTGACTGAAGAGTCACTAAATATTTATTGAACATCTCCCCACTGACCTAACACTATGCTTGGAATAAGATTTCCCTCTTTGATCTTCAGTTATCCCCCAAAATATTGGCATTATCAGCACACTTATAAAGAATAGAAGATCTCAGACCAACTAAATTGTGATCTTCTTTTTTTTTTATGAGATGGAGTCTTGCTCTCACTCTGTCACCCAGCCTACAGTACAACAGCATAGTCTTGGCTTATTGCAACCTATATCTCCCAGATTCAAGTGATTCTCCTGCCTCAGCCTCCCAAGTGGCTGGGAATACAGATTGTGCCATGACGCCTGGCTAATTTTTGTATTTTTAGTAGAGATAGGTTTCACCATGTTGGGCAGGCCGGTCTTGAGCTCTCAACCTCAGGTGATCCACCCACCTCAGCCTCCCAAAGTGCTGGGATTATAGGCGTGAGACACTGTACTGGGTGTAATCTTCATTTTAACATAATTCCTGAGTGACTTTTAAGCACATTAAAATTTGAGACACAATGGTCTAGAGCAGTAATTCTTAAACCTTAACTTAATCAGATTCACCTTAGGGGTTTGTTATGGGCCTATACTTGACGAATCTCTGGTCCAGAAGCTATAAAAGATGCCCAAAGTGATTTTTGTCTTTAAGAATTGTATCATATAGCTGAGAAGAACATTTATCACACATCAAGGACAGCTCAGGCTGACATATGGTGGGTACCCCTCTGGGATGAAGATACCAGAAGAAGAAACCGGCAGTATCCCTTACCATTCTTCAGCTGCCACAGATGATCCCCAGGCAAGAAGGGTCTGGAGTGAACCTCCAGCAGTCCTACAGCAGAGGGGCCTGTGGTGCAAAGGAAAACTAAAAAACAGAAAGAAATAACTTCAACATCAACAAAAGGAAGTCCACTCAGAAACCCCATCCGAAGTTCACCAACTACAAAGACCACAGGTGGATAAATCCACAAAGATGGGAAGAAATCAGTGCAAAAAGAATGAAAACACCAAAAACCAGAACACCTCTCCCCCTCCAAGGGATCACAACTCCTCACCAGCAAAGGAACAAAGCTGGATGGAGAATGAATCTGATGAATTGACAGAAAAAAGCTTCAGAAAGTGGGTAATAACAAACTTGTCTGAGCTAAAAGATCATGTCCTAACCCAATGCAAAGAAACTAAGAACCTTGAAAAAAGGTTAGATGAAATGCTAACGAGAGTAACCAGCTTAGAGAAGAACATAAATGACTTGATGGAGCTGAAAAACACAGCAGGAGAACTTCATGAAGCATACACAAGTTTCAATAGCCTAATTGACCAAGCAGAAGAAAGGATATCAGAGATTGAAGATTAACTCAATGAAATAAAATGAGAAGGCAAGATTAGAGAAAAAAGAGTAAAAAGAAACTAACAAAGCCTCCAAGAAATATGGGATTATGTGGAAAGACCGAATCTACATTTGATAGGTGTACCTGAATGTGACAGAGAGAATGAATCCAAGCTGGAAAATACTCTTCAGGATATTATCCAGGAAAACTTACCCAACCTATCAAGGTAGGCTAATATCCAAGTCCAGGAAATACAGAGAACATCATAAAGATATTCCTCAAGAAGAGCAACCCCAAGGAACATAATCATCAGATTCACCAGGGTTGAAATGAGGGAAAAAATGCTAAGGGCAGCCAGAGAAAAAGGTCGGGTTACCCACAAAGGAAGCCCATCAGACTCACAGCGGATCTCTCCACAGAAACCCTACAATCCAGAAGAGAGTAGGGGCCAATATTCAACATCCTTAAAGAAAAGACTTTTCAACCCATAATTTCATATCCATCCAAACTAAGCTTTTTAAGCAAAGGAGAAATAAAATCCTTTATGAACAAGCAATTGCTGAGAAATTTCATCACCACCAGGCCTGCCTTACAAGAGGTCCTGAAAGAAGCACTGAACATAGAAAGAAACAACCAGTACCAGTACTCCAAAAACGTACCAAATGGTAAGAACATCGACACCATGAAGAAACTGCATCAACTAACAGGCAAAAAAAAAAAAAAGCATCAAAATGGCAGGAGCAAATTCACACATTACAATATTAACCTTAAATGTGAATGGGCTAAATGCCCAATCAAAAGACACAGACTGGCAAATTGGATAAAAAGTGAAGACCCATCGTTGTGCTGTATTCAGGAAACCCATCTCACATGCAAGTACACACATAGACTCAAAATAAAGGGATGGAGGAAGATATACCAAGGAAATGGAGAGCAAAGAAAAAGCAGGAGTTGCAATCCTAGTCTTTGATAAAATAGACTTTAACCCAACAAACATCAAAGGAGACAAATAAGGTCATTACATAATGGTAAAAGGTTCAATGCAACAAGAAAAGCTAACTATCCTAAACACATATGCACCCAAAAAGGAGTACCCAGATACATAAAGCAAGTACTTAATGACCTACAAAGAGACTTAGACTCCCATACAATAATAGTGGAAGATTGTAGCACTCCACTGTCAATTAAATTAGACAGATCAAAGAGACAGAAAATTCACAAGGATATCCAGAACTTGAACTCAGATCTGGACCAGCAAATCTAACAGACATTTACAGAACTCTCAACCCCAAATCAACAGAATATACGTTCTTCTCAGCACCACATCACTTCTACTCTAAAACTGACCACATAATTGAAAGTAAATCACTCCTCAGCAAATGCAAAAGAACAAAAAACATAACAGTCTCTTAGACCACAGTGCAATCAAATTAGAACTCAGGATTAAGAAACTAACTCAGAATCACACAACTTCATGGAAACTGAACAACTGGCTCTTGAATGTTGACTGGATAAACAATGAAATGAAGACAGAAATAAAGATACTCTTTGAACCAACAAGAATGAAGACATAATGTACCAAAATATCTGGGACACATTTACAGCAGTGTCTAGAGGGAAATTTATAGCAATAAATGACCACATTAGAAGTGAAGAAAGATCTAAAATCGACACCCTATCATCTAAATTGAAAGAGCTAGAGGAGCAAGATCAAAAAAACTCAAAAGCTAGCAGAAGACAAGAAATAACAAGGATCAGAGCAGAACTGAAGGAGATAGAGATACAAAAAAACCTTCAAAAATCAATAAATCTAGGAGTTGGTTTTTTGAAAAGATCAACAAAATAGGCAGACCCCTAGCCAGATTAACAAAAAGAAAAGAGAGAAGAGTCAAATAGATGCAATAAAAAACAATAAAGGGGATATCACCAATGATTCCACAGAAATACAAACTACCATCAGAGATTACTATAAACAACTCTATGCACATAAACCAGCAAACCTTGCAGTAATGGATAAATTCCTGGACACATGCACCCTCCCAAGCCTAAACCAGGAAGAAGTCGAAACCTTGAATAGACGAATAACAAGGGCTGCTTTGAATAGACGAATAACAAGGGCTGAAGTTGAGACAGCAATTAATAGCCTACCACCCAAAAAAGTCCAGGTCTGGATGGGTTCACAGCCAAATTCTACCAGACTTACAAAGAGGAGCTGGTACCACTCCTTCTGAAAGTATTCCAAACAATACAAAAAGAGGGAATCCTTCTCAAACCATTTTAAGAGACCAACATCATCCTGCTACCAAAACCCGGCAGAGACTCAACAGAAGAAGAAAACATCAGGCCAATATCCATGATGAACGTAGATGCAAAAATCTTCAATAAAATACTGGCAAACCAATTGCAACAGCACATCATGATGAAGTAGGCTTCAACCTGGGGATGCAAGGTTGGTTCAACATACACAAGTCTATAAACATAATCCACCACATAAACAGAACCAAAGACAAAAACCACACGATTATCTCAATTGATGCAGAGAACGCCTTTGACAAAATTCAACAGCCGTTTATGCTAAAAACTCTCAATAAACTAGGTATCAACAGAACATATCTTAAAAGTTATTTATGATAATCTCACAGGCAATATCACACTAAAAGGGCAAAAACTGGAAACATTCCCTTTGAAATCTGGCACTAGACAAGGATGCCCTCTCTCACCACTCCTATTCAATATAGTATTGGAAGTTCTAGCCAGAGCAATCAGGCAAGAAAAAGAAATAAATGGTATTCAATTAGGAAAGGAAGAAGTCAAATTGTCTCTACTTGCAGACAACATGATTGTATATTTAGAAGACCCCATTGTTTCAGCCCCAAATCTCCTTAAACGGATAAGCAACTTGAGCAAATTCTCATGATACAAAATCAATGTGCAGAATCACAAGCATTCCTATACACCAATAACAGACTAACAGAGAGCCAAATCAAGAGTGAACTCCCATTCACAATTGCTACAAAGAGAATAAAATACCTAGGAATACAACAAAGACATGATGTAAAGGACCTCTTCAAGGAGAACTACAAACCACTGCTCAACGAAATAAGAGAGGACATAAACAGATGGAGAAACATTCCATGCTCATGGTTAGGAAGAATCAAAATCATGAAAATGGCCAAATGGCCCAAAGTAATTTATAGATTCAATGCTATCCCCATCAAGCTACCAATGACCCTCTTCACAGAATTAGAAAAAACCACCTTAAACTTCCTATGGAACCAAAAGTAAGCCTGCATAGCCGAGACAATCCTAAGCAAAAAGCACAAAGTTGGAGGCATCACGCTACCTGACTTCAAACTATACTACAAGGCTACAGCAAACAAAACAGCATGGTACTGGTACCAAAACAGATATACAGACCAATGGAACAGAACAGAGGCCTCGGAGGCAATGCCACACATCTACAACCATTAGACAAAACTGAAAAACACAAGCAATGGGGAAATGATTCCCTGTGCAGAAAACAGAAACTGGAATCCTTCCTGATACCTTACATTAAAATTAACTCCAGATGGATTAAACACTTTAACATAAGACCTAACACCATAAAAACCCTAGAAGAAAACCTAGGCAAAACCATTCAGGACATAGGCATAGGCAAGGACTTCATGACTAAAACACCAAAAGCATTGGCAACAAAAGGCAAAATAGACAAATGGGACCTAATCAAACTCCACAGCTTCTGTACAGCAAAAGAAACAATCATTAGAGTGAACCAGCAACCAACAGAATGGGAAAAAAATTTTGCAATCTACCCATCTGACAAAGGGCTAATATCCAGAATCTACAAAGAACTGAAGCAGATTTACAAGAAAAACAAACAAACCCATTCAAAAGTGGGTGAAGGACATGAACAGTTTTCAAAAGAAGACATATATGAGGCCAAGAAACATATGAAAAAATGCTCATCACTGGTCATTAGAGAAATGCAAATCAAAACTACATTGAGACACCATCTCACACCAGTTAGAATGGTGATCGTTACAAAATCTGGAGACAACAGATGCTGGAGAGGATGTGGAGAAATAGGAACACTTTTACACTGTTGATGGGAGTATAAATTAGTTCAACCATTGTGGAAGACAGTCTGGCGATTCCTCAAGGACCTAGAAATAGAAATTCCATTTGACCCAGCGATCCCATTACTGGGTATATACCCAAAGGATTATAAATAGTTCTATTATAAAGACACATGCACACATATGTTCATTGTGGCACTGCTTACAATAGCAAAGACCTGGAACCAACCCAAATGCCCATCAATGATAGACTGGACAAGGAAAATGTGGCACATATACACCATGGAATACTATGCAGCCATAAAAAACTATGAGTTTGCATCCTTTATAGGGACATGGATGAACCTAGAAACCATCATTCTCAGCAAACTGACACAAGAACAGAAAATCAGACACTGCATGTTCTCACTCATAGGTGGGTGCTGAACAATGAGAACACATGGATACAGGGAGGGGAGCATCACACACTGGGGTCTGCTGGGGGGACTAGCGGAGGGGCAGCAGGGTTTAGGGAGCTTGGGGAGGGATAACATGGGGAGAAATGCCAGATATAGGTGATGGGGGGTGGAGGCAGCAAAACACATTGCCATGTGTGTACCTATGCAAAAATCCTGCATGATCTGCACATGTACCCCAGAACCTAAAATACAAAAAAATATATATTTTAAAACAAGAAAGCAGCAAAGTCAGAAATTGTGAATAAAATACTTATATCACAATGTTCTTGATTCCCGGTTCAGTCCATAATCATTTCTTTCTGGGGCACCAGTCATGGACCAGCAGAAGCTGGCTCAGAGCCAACATTTCTGTTTAATGAGTTTTGATATAAAATTAATCTAGCATTTGTAAGTATGGAAAATGTAGGAAGACCTTATAAAGTAAAATACTTATAGTAAATTCTTGGTAATTAAAAGTAAAAGGATTCTGCAAGGATGCACATTGAAGAACTCGTATCTATTAGGAAATGGAAATGGGAGATTTGAGCAAAGGAGAGTTTTCTATAATTCCTTTCATCAGTTTTGTTTGGATTTTTATAGAAATAAGTCATTATTTTTAAATTTAAAAATTAATAAAGATTTTTCAAAGCTAAAAAAAGAAAATTTATCTCACATCAAATAATTAGGGATCAACTGAATGCCTATCTGTGTGACTTTGACTTTCTCTTTCATGAAGGGGAAGATTAATATGGTATTAGATTGTCAGGAAAAATTCTATTATCTGAGAAAGTTGTGATACCACAGATGGAAGGGAGAAAGGTGGAAAGTATGGCAAATTTTTAAGAGACGAAGATATGTTTAAAAAGGCTGATAGGCCATCAAAGAAAGTGCATAACACTGGCAGCTGGAACTACATGACTGTAGCGCAGCTAAAGCTACGATTAACAGTCTGTAAGCATCTTGAGAGCAGGAACCTCACCTTGTTCACTTTTCTATTTTCAGTACTCATGATATTCCTGACGCACAGTAGGTGCTCAATTGATTTCTGTGGACATAATGGATAAATCAATTTAGATGTGATCCTAAAGCCATATCCTTTATAAATATTTCCACTCAGACGCATTTGATCTTTGAAAGAAGACCACAGCCATAACCAAAAGGATTAACCCAGAATCAGAAATCTTTAATAGTGAATTTTCAGATCCCAAAGGAGCCAGAAGAAAAATACTTTTGGTGGAAGATATTTAACTTATGACACAGCCTATAATGAAGCTAGTATATAGGAAATCTACATACATGCATTGTAATTGGTTTTTGAAAATTGCTTGTTATTCATTATCTTAGAAAACATATTGTTAGAAATCTTAAATGCCTCTAAACCCCTTTTAAAATGAAATTGAATTTTATTATTTTCCCATTCTCATTCTCAAAATGTACTAGGTACTACTGTATGCAAAGTATCCTCTATGCAAAGAAAAACCTATTTATTGTAGGAATTTTTATAGAGAGAAACATGCTATCTAGCCAGTTCTTCTATAACCAGCTATTATATCTCTCGATTTCCAGTCTTTCTTTCTGGAGCCCAGTTTATACACACAATGTTGAATTTGTTTTAATGTTACCACACACAAAGAGAATTTATCTACAATAAACTGAAATCTGTGTCAGATATTCTATTTGTTATCTAATCCTTTGATCTTAAGGTAATATTTTACTGACTTTGTGATCTTGTGATATGATGTGATACTATATCTGGGTCATTCAAAGTATCTAAATGATAAGCCAATATGTGATTCAGCTTACAAAAGACTAGAAAAAGAGGTAAAATGAATAGAGAATCATAGCATCTTCTCTTATTGACACGTCAGATGAATCACACAAACAATTTTAAAAAGCCACCTTTTATTTATGTGCTTCTTCCATATGTATCATGTTTTACTATTTTATTTCATTTTTAATTGTACTTTAGGTTCTGGGGTACATGTGCAGATCATGCAGGATTGTTGCATAGGTACACACATGGCAATGTGGTTTACTGCCTCCATCCCCCCGTCACCTACATCTGACATTTCTCCCCATGTTATCCCTCCCCAACCTCCCCGGAACTGCTGTCCCTCCCTTGGCCCCCCCAACAGACCCCAGTGTGTGATGCTCCCATCCCTGTGTCCATGTGTTCTCATTGTTCAACACCCATCTATGAGTGAGAACATGTGGTGTTTGATTTTCTGTTCTTGTGTCAGTTTACTGAGAATTATGGTTTCCAGATTCATCCATGACCCTACAAAGGACACAAACTCCTCATTTTTTATGGCTGCATAGTATTCCATGGTGTATATGTGCCACATTTTCCCTGTCCAGTCTATTGTCAATGAGCATTTGGGTTGGTTCCAGGTCTTTGCTATTGTAAACAGTGTTGCTATGAACACATGTGTGCATGTGTCTTTATTACAGAATGATTTATAATCCTTTGGGTATATACCCAGTATTGGGATTGCTGGGTCAAATGGAATTTCTATTTCTAGGTCCTTGAGGAATCACCACACTGTCTTACACAATGGTTGAACTAGTTTGCACTCCCACCAACAGTGTAAAAGTGTTCCTATTTCTCCGCATCCTCTCCAGCATCTGTTGTCTCCAGATTTTTTAATGATTGCCATTCTAACTAGCATGAGGTGGTATCTCAATGCAGTTTTGATTTGCATTTCTCTAATAATCAGTGACGATAAGCATTTTTTCATATGTTTCTTGGCCCCATATATGTCTTCTTTTGAAAACTGTTCATATCCTTCACCCATTTTTGGATGGGTTTATTTGTTTTTTTCTTGTAAATCTGTTTTAGTTCCTTTTACATTCTGGATATTAGCCCTTTGTCACATGGGTAGATTGCAAAAATGTTTTCCCATTCTGTTGGTTGCTAGTTCACTCTAATAATTGTTTCTTTTGCTGTACAGAAGCTCTGGAGTTTAATTAGGTCCCATTTGTCTATTTTGGCTTTTGTTGCCAATGCTTTTGGTGTTTTAGTCATGAAGTCCTTGCCTATGCCTATGTCCTGAATGGTTTTGCCTAGGTTTTCTTCTAGGGTTTTTATGGTGTTAGGTCTTATGTTTAAGTTTTTAATCCATTGGAGTTAATTTTAGTGTAAGTTGTCAGGAAGGGGTCCAGTTTCTGCTTTCTGCACATTGCTAGCCAGTTTTCCCAGCAGCACTTATTAAACAGGAAATCCTTTCCCCATTGCTTCTTTTTTTCAGGTTTGTCAAAGATCATAGGGTTGTAGATGTGTGGTGTTACCTCAAGGGCCTCTGTTCTGTTCCATTTGGTCTATATCTCTGTTTTGGTACCACTATCATGCTGTTTTGATTACTGTAGCCTTGTAGTATAGTTTGAAATCAGGTAGCGTGATGCCTTCAGCTTTGTTCTTTTTGCTTAGGATTGTCTTGGCTATGCGGGCTCTCTTTTGGTTCCATATGAAGTTTAATGTGGTTTTTTCCAGTTCTGTGAAGAAGGTCATTGGTAGCTTGATGGGGATAGCATTGAATCCATAAATTACTTTGGGCAGTATGGCCATTTTCATGATGTTGATTCTTTCTAACCATGAGCATGGAATGTTTCTCCATCTGTTTGTGTCCTCTCTTATTTCATTGAGCAGGGGTCTGTAGTTTTCCTTGAAGAGGTCCCTTACATCCTTTGTTAGTTGTATTCTTAGGTATTTTATTATCTTTGTAGCAATTGTGAATGGGAATTTGCTCATGATTTGTCTCCCTGTTAGTCTGTTATTGGTGTATAGAAATGCTTGTGATTTCTGCATATTGATTTTGTATCCTGAGACTTTGCTGAAATTGCTTATCAGTTTAAGGAGATTTGGGGCTGATAAGATCTTCTAAATATACAATCATGTTATCTGCAAACAGAAACAATTTGACTTCCTCCTATCCTAATTGAATACCCTTTTTTTATTGTTTTTTCTTGCCTAATTGCTCTGGCTAGAACTTCCAATACTATATTGAATAGGAGTGGTGAGAAAGGGCATCCTTGTCTAGTGCTGGATTTCAAAGGCAATGCCTCCAGTTTTTGCCCATTTAGTATGTAATTAGCTGTAGGTTTGTCATAAATAGCTTTTATTGTTTTGAGATATGTTATTTCAATACCTAGTTCATTGAGAGTTTTTATCATAAAGAGCTGTTGAATTTTGTCAAAGGCCTTCTTTGCATCTATTGAGATAATCATGTGGTTTTTGTCTTTGGTTCTGTTTATGCAGTGGATTACATTTATAGACTTGCATATGTTAAACAAGCCTCGCATCCCTGGAATGAAACTGACTTGATCATGATGGACAAGTTTATTGATGTGCTGTTGCAGTTGGTATGCCAGTATTTTATTAAAGATTTTTGCATCTACGTTCATCATGGACATTGGCCTGAGGTTTTCTTTTTTGGTTGAGTATCTGCTGGACTTCAGTATCAGGATGATGTTGGTCTCATAAAATGACTTGGGAAGGATTCCCTCTTTTTGTATTGTTTGGAATAGTTTCAGAAGGAATGTTACCAGCTCCACTTTATATGTCTGGTAGAATTCAGCTGTGAACCCATCCAGACCTGGTCTTTTTTGGTTGGTAGGCTATTAATTGCTGCCTCAACTTCAGCCCTTATTATTGGTTTATTCAGGGTTTCAACTTCTTCCTGGTTTAGGCTTGAGAGGGTGCAAGTGTCCAGGAATTTATCCATTTCTTCCAGGTTTACTGGTTTATGTGCATAGAGTTGTTTATAGTAATCTCTATGGAATCAGTGGTGATATCCCCTTTATCATTTTTTTTTGCATCTATTTCATTCTTCTCTCTTTTCTTTTTTATTAATCTGGCTAGCAGTCGATTAGGTTGATCTCTTCAAAAAAACTAGCTCCTGGATTTATTGATTTTTTTGAAGGGTTTTTTGTGTCTCTATCTCCTTCAGTTCTGCTCTGACCTTAGTTATTTCTTGTCTTCTGCTAGCTTTTGAGATTTTTTGATCTCCTTTATGAGGTGTCTCTTTGCGTATATGGGTGTCAGGAAGCTGCTTGAGGAAACAGTCTGTTCCTTATAGGAGCTCAAGTGCTGTGCTGGGGGTTCCGTTGTTCCATGCAGAGCTGCTGCAGCAGAACTCATAGCTGCCTCTTTTCCCAGGTGTTCTGCCCTGCATGGAGTAGTCTAGTCAGTCTTCCAGCAGAGGCATTGCTGAGCTGCCACAGGCTCTGCCCAGCTGCTGTGTGAACTGCCTTGGTAGTGGTGAACTGGCTCAGTAGTGGTGGTCGCCATTCCCCACACTGAGCTAGACCACCCTGGGTCCAGCTGTGCTTGCTGTGACACTCTCAATCCAGAGTGTTTCAGATTGCTTGCTTTGTGGGGGTGGTACCCACCGAGACAGATTGCCTGGCTCTCTATCTCTGCCCCCTACCTTTCAGTTGAATGGGTGGCTCTGTCTCCCAGGTGTTCCAGGCGCCAGTTGAAATGGCCACCCAAATTTGTGTGAGTTTCTGTGCACCAGCCCAGCACCAGCTGAAACCGCCATGCTGAAAACTCATGGAGCTTTTCGGCCTGGGAATCTCCTGTTCTGTGGGCAGTGGAAATTTGTTTGGAAATGCACTGGGCACTCACCCTCTGCATTGTTCTTGCTGGGAACTACACTCCAGAGCTGTTCCTATTCTGCCATCTTGGATCTTACCCATGCTTTACTATTTTATAAGCCTGCTGTAGCATATAAACAACCTGTGTAAAAATTCAATTAAACTTAAATCTCTTTTTATGGGTTTCTGAATGGGTAAACAGCTTTTTTCTCTACCCTGTTATAATCAGGCAGTTTTAACACTTATAAACACCTACCATAAAATCCCCACATAAGTATGAATGAATATTTCCTGCTCCCTTCTGAACTAGGCTCCCCCATTCCTATTGCTTGGGAGCAATTACCAGAAAAAGCTGGGGCTCTTAAATACTTTATTTGGCAAAAATGAGAAAAAAATTTTAAAACTATGGAAAATAAAACTAGCCTAGGGCAGCTAACCCTAACTGTTTTCTATAAAAGGATGACATTAATCATAGATTCACTTAGATTAGCATTTTCTTTTCAAAATGTAAACACCCTTGTGAAGGTTATGTGACTATTTGATAAATGCATATTAGTATAACTTGTTTAGCCCAAATGCTTTCCTTTTAATGATGGTCAAAGTGAATTGCACTCAGCATTGGGAGTTTTGACTAGGTTAAGAAAGCCAGGTAACCATGGTATATGGGGTCACTGGGGCCATGGGAATCAAATATTAATAGCACATTGCAGTGAAGTACTTCCTAGGGAACAGAAACACTAAGGATTGGGACTAGATGGCAAGAGAGAGGTGTACAAAGCAAGGTGAGGCCAAAATTAAATTTCATGTGTTTCTAAATTTCATTTTGTTAATACAAACATAGGAAAATGAACTTTTTTGTTTTCTCCTTCACATGCTCCAAAGACCTTCTCTCTCTGGACTCAGAAATGTGGTTAGTATTCCATTAAAAAATTGTCTTGTCTATCTTTGGTTGGGAAGTTTGTAAGTGTTCAATCAACTTGAACTTTTATTTCTTAACAACATGCCTATTCTCTATCTTAACTACTTTAAGTACAAAAAGCTCCCTTTCCACAGTACTTTTCATTCACAATATAATAAAATCATATACATGGAGGCTGGAAAGACAGTTGTCTGGATGTACATACATTTAGAAACTTCAAGCCCCCATGACAACTGTAAGAATTATAATCATAAACATCTAATTATAAAGTTGGGCCCTATCATTGGTTTTTGATCACTGCCCAAGGTCACCAGAATAGTGTGATGTTTCCAGTCTAAGCTCTGCGGTCATAAAAAGTTTCAAACTTTTAAGAAAGATTAAAATCAGTTCCATTGCTTTGAAAGTTAGTTTACCAGAAGCCAATTGTACATGAGATAAGTTTTCTTCCCACTACCTCACCCCACTCCCATCCCTGAAATACACTGAACCAATCATTTTACTCAAAGAGGTAGTAGTGATATTGAAAACTGTCTTAACACCAGGGGAAAACTAGGTACAAACTTTGTTCCTCTAAAAATCAGAAGCTCATTTTGAACCATGTTAGATGAACCCACTACACCATACAGAATGTCTTGCATATGGCTTATTGCTATTGCCTACTGAGTTTAGCTGAATTGAAGAAACTGAGAAAACCCATTCTTGCTGTGTTTGACTTAAACAGAAAGAAAACTATGAGCATTCATTCAAAGATCCCAGAGCTCAGAAAACAACTATCTGCTGTGTAGAGTGTATAGATATAAATATGATATATTTAAAGTGTGAAATACAACATATACAGTCGTGCTTCACTTAACTATGAAGATACATCTGAAGAAATGCAGTTAGGTGATTTCATCATTGTGTAAACATTATAGAGTGTATTTGTGCAAACCTAGATAGTATAGCCGACCATACACCTAGGCTACATAGTATAGCCTATTGCTCCTAGGATATAAACTTGTACAGCATGCTACTGTTCTGTAGGAATACTATAGGCAATTATAACACAATGATAAGTATTTGTGCATCTAAGTATATCTAAATATAGAAAATATACAATAAAATACCATATTATACTCTTACAGAACTACCATTGTATATGTGGTCCATCATTGATCACTGTTGCTGTTATGTGGCCCATGACAGTGATATATATTTTAAGTATAAAATCAGAGTAGCAAATACAACTAAAAATTCTCTATCTTAGAGATTATTTCTGGTTTACCAAGCAGCCTTCAAACTGTATGTGCAAATCACATAATTAATTTAGCCAGCTGGCCATTTGAGCTGTCTCTTCTAGTTTTGACAGGCTAGACCAAATAATTTTTCTGAGAAACATTTCCACTGGCATGTTCTGTGCCTTTTTTTTTTTTTTTTTTAAGAGAGAGTCTCACTTTGTCACCCAGGCTGGAGTGCAGTGGCACGATCTCAGCTCACTGAAAAGTCTGCTTCCAGGTTCAAGTGATTCTCCTGCCTCAGCCCCGCAGGTAGCCAGGACTTCAGGTGCGTGCCACAATGCTCGGTTAATATTTTTGTATTTTCAGTAGAGACAGGGTTTTGCCATGTTGGCCAGGCTGGTCTCAAGCTCTTGACCTCAAATGATCCACACACCTGGGCCTCCCAAAGTGTTGGGATTATGGGCATGAGCCACCATACCCAGCCACTCTATACATTTTTTAAAAAAGCTATTTGCTTGTTTGTATGAAAACAGACTGAATATTATATTAGAATATCATTTGATATGGAAGTTTGCAGGACACATAATTAAATCATATAAGTATGCTACAGAAATACATGATTACATACCACACAGACACACACACACACACACACACACACACACACACACACGGAAGGAGAGAGAGAGATAGAGGGGGAGCATATTTTAATGTGGCTGAGGTTTAGAACTACCATAGCCAGTTTCAGAAACACACATTATGCTTCAGCGTTGAGTATGCTGGGAACATGATATTCCCAAGAGAAATGTATTTAGCTTCCAAATGATCCATTAAGTAATTTATAAAGTATAAGAAGTATTTCCAACTACTGTTTTAGCAAAGATTTTAGTACTGTACTTGTAGGTGAGCTCAAAAGACACTAGTGTATAACTATAATAAAAGTGTTATTTTCCAGGACCTTTTGCCAAGGTCATTTATATTTTATTTTGTTAACCATACTTTGAAGGATTACCCAGGATTTTTGCTTTATGCACTTATTTCCCTCTCTTCAGGAAAGAGGCTAATACCTCATGTATCCACATATTCCTTTTCACCTAATCCTAAGCATGTATCAGAGCTAACCATAAACTCATCTACTATTTTGGGGAGTCACTAGGTATAAAAGATAGTAAGAATGATTCAAACTGCCAACATTTAAAATCATCTCCAGATCATTTATGTGAATTCTTTGGAGGTAATTAGTAATAACTTTTTATTTTAAAAAATATTTGTCTTTATTATCAACTAAATCTTAAACATTACTTCAAGGTTGTTAGAATTTTGTAATTTGACCCAACATTTTCTTATCCATCTGGGGAATCCCAAGGAACAAACTACTTTTTGTTATTAAAAGTGACTGGAAATTCCCTCCTTCAAAAAATCACAAATCTCCATTTAGCTAAGGCTAAAAGAATTTCAATATTATTTACTTAAAATAAAAATGACAAAGGCTTAGTGAGTCTTATACAATAATAAATTGCCAGAAGTGTTATTATATGCAAACTGGCTTTTAAACATAGGAAGATGGCCTTTAGACATCTTCCTGTCTAGTTGCTTTTTCTTCTCTATTCCCTGTTTCAGAACAATACTTCTACTTCAGTTACCCAAATCAAAAACTTGGGAGTCTGCCATCTCCCTTAGACCTGCCCACATTTCATCTTCAGGTACCATCGTTTCTATCTGCTAAATATTTCTGGAATGTATTCACTAACACAATGGCTATTCAGGTCTTCATTGACTCTTACCTGGGCTACTCCTCCAATTTGCTCTGTCTCCAGGCTTTCTACCTTTCAGGTATTCTCCACATATTAGCCAGAATAGTCTTTCTAAAATAAGTCCCATCACTTTTCTTTTTTGCTAAACAACTATTAAAGGATTGTCACATAATCCTTATAAAAGCCAAATGTCTTAATATGACATAAGGCTCTGTAACCCTGCCTCCTTCCACATACTCCAGTCTCATCTCTTGGCTCAATTTACTCATTTTACCTCTTCTTCCAACTGTATTTCCTTGATTTCTTTAAATTGAGTTAGATGGCCTATAAAACAAAACAAAGCAAAAATGCTAATAGTGGAGTGACACCAACCAGATGGCACAATAGAAAGCCCTGGATCCCTTTCCACAAACAAACTGATTGAATTACAATACAAGTACAACTTATCCTTATGAGAAATCCAGAACTGATTGAAAGGTTCCTGCACCCTGGGAAAATGTGAAACCAGACTCCCTGAAGCCAGTAGAGAGATTGGGGACATTTTCTTAACAGAGTCCCTGCCTTGCTGTGGTACAAAGTTCTGCGATCAGAAAGAGACTCCTAGATATCAGTTTCATCTAAGGGAGGAAGTAGTTGGTTCACATATCCAGCACTTCAACTTTTCTGGGGGGTTTCTGCAGATGAATAGCTTCTATCTTGCCAGCCCTTGAAGCTCTGACTATTCCAGCACAGTCTGGCCACCCAGGGGAAATAGAAATGGCAACTTGGGCTAGTAAACACTATAGACCCTCCTCCCTGCTCAGCACAGGGCAAGTAGACAAAAGCATCCCACTTCTCAGCTTCCCTCTGGGGAGAGTTGATCCATGGTTCAAACATTCCAACTTCTCCAAGGCTACTCAAGGAACTGTCATCTAACTTGCAAGTCTTGGAGCTCTGATAAGTCTGGTCAGTCTAGCTAATCAGGGAGAACAGAGATGGTAGTTTAGACTGTAAATGCCATAGCTTCTTGTCACTAGCTCAGTACTGTACTAGTGGACAAAATCATCTCCTGTATACTTCCTTCCGAGGAGGTAAAAAGTTTGTATAAGCCCTTAGAATCTCTGGCCAAGATGACTGGTGGGTATCTTCTCCCATATGAGGCCAGGTCATGAAGACTCAGAGAGGTGCTTGTTTTGCC
The DNA here is from genome assembly GCF_030222135.1 of Aotus nancymaae. NCBI lineage: Eukaryota > Metazoa > Chordata > Mammalia > Primates > Aotidae > Aotus > Aotus nancymaae. The sequence continues at coordinate 29,570,914 of NW_026988428.1, read as the reverse complement.
TAATGCACAGACAACAACACAGAGAAGAAGAAAGAAGAAAGAAGAAAGAAGAAGAAGAAAGAAGAAGAAGAAGAAGAGGAAGAAGAGAAGAAGAAGAAGAGAAGAAGAAAGAAGAAGGAAGAAGAAGAAGAAAAAAAAAGAAGAAAGAAGAAGAAGAAAAAGAAGACAGAAGAAGAAGAAGAAGAAGAATCATCAAGCAAAGATGTTCCAAACAAAGCAACAAGATAAATTTCCAGAAACCAGCTTTATTAGCTAGCTCACAGAGAATTCAAAATATCTGTCATAAAAATATTCACTGAGGTCAAGAAAACAATGCATGATAAAAGTAACAATTTTAACAAATAGATAGAAAATATAAAAAATACCAAACAGAAATTATGGAGCTAAAAAGGACAATAATTGAACTGAAAAAAATGCAAGTGGAGGGTTTCAACAGCAGACTACATCAAACAGATGAAAGGATCAGTAAGTCTGAAGACAGATTAAAAACGAGGGGAAAAAAGAGTAAAGAAAATGTAAGGAACTTATGGGACACCATCAAGCAGTTCAATATATACATTATGGGGTCCAAGAAGAAGAGAGAAAGCAAGAAAGAACCAGAGAACTCATTCAAAGAAATAATGGCTGACAAATGCCAAAATCTGAGGAAGAAAATGGATTTCTATATCCAAGAGGCCAAAGAGACACCAAATAAGACAAACATAAATAAATCCATATTAAGACATATTGGCCAGGTGCAGTGGCTCATGCCTGTAATCCCAGCACTTTGGCAGGCCAAGATGGGTGGATCATGAGATCAGAAGTTCCAGACTAGCCAGGCCAAGATGCTGAAACCTGTCTCTACTAAATATACAAAAATTAGCCAGGCGTGGTGGCATGCACCTGTAATCCCAGCTACTTGGGAGTCTGAGGCAGAAAAATTGCTTGAACCCAGGAGGCAGAGGTTGCAGTAAGCCCAGATTATGCCACTGTACTCCAGTCTGGGTGACAGAGCAAGACTCTGTCAAAAAAAAAAAAAAAAAAAAAAAAGACGTGTTATCATCAAATTGTCAAAAACCAAAAACCAAGATGGAGAGAATTTTGAAAGTAGTGCAAGAAAACCAACTTGTCATGGACAAGGGAAACCCCAGAAGAATATCAGATTTTTATCAGAAACCTTGAAAGCCATAAGAAAGTGAGATTATATAATCCAACTGTTAAAAGAAGAAAAAAGAAAAACACTACAACTGTTAACCAGGAATACTATACTCAGCAAAACTGTTTTTCAATAATAAAGGAGAGATAAACCCTTTCTCAGACAACCAAAAGCTAAAGGAGGATAATTATCACTTAATCTGCCTTACAAGAAGTGCTATAAGGCATTCTTATATTTGAAAGAAAAGGATGCTAAACAACAACACAAAAACATATGAAAGTATAAAACTCACTAATAAAAGTAAATATATAGACAAATGCAAAACACTATGATACTGTAATGATGGTGGGTAAGTCATTTTTAATTCTAAATAGAGGTAAAAGATAAAAATAATAATAAAAGAGGAAAATTTCTATTTTCTCTCTATTCTACTGTACTATTCACACAGGACACTTTTGACACCAGATGTAGGTTTCCCACACCAAGTAATTCTGACACTAACTGCCTGGAGTTAGCACAAACCCCACAGGCTAAGGGCTCAGTCTCACAAGACTACCTATTCCCTTCCCATTTCAGATGCAGATCATAAGTGTGGTTCTCCAGGTAACTGAATACTTCTATCTGACTTGACTACAAATCCGAGGTTCCCACGACCCCCCTCCTCAGACTTCATGATTTGCTAAATAAGCTCACAAAACACAGGAAAACAGTTTTTTTTTCCTACTAGATTACTAGTTTATTACAAAAGATATATTAAAGAATACAAATGAACAGCCAGATGAAGAAATATATAGGGTGAAGTCTAGGAGGATCTCAAACACAGGAGTTTCTGTTCCCATGGAGTTTTGGGGTGTGCCACGCTGCTTGCACATAATGTGTTCTTGTTCACCAACCAGGGTTATTATGTAGGCTTCAATTTGTAGTTATGATTGATTGAATCATTGGCTATTGGTGATTAAGTCAATCTCTAGTTCCTCTTCCATTTTCAGAGGTTGGAGTGGAGATAAAAGTTCCTAGTCTCTACTCACATTGGTTTCTCTGATAACTATCACTCATCTTGTAGTTATCTAAGGGCTGGCTAAAACCCACTCAATTAACATAAACTCAGTTGTGGTTGAAAGGGCCTGTCATGAATAATAAAAACACTTCTTTTACCTTTATTACTCTGGAGCTATATAAGAAGCCAAGGGGAAAAAACCAAATATTTTAACAAAAGATGCTTAGGAAATTGCAAAGGTTTTAAAAGCCATGAGCCAGGAACTGTAGACAAAGCTCAAAGCATGTATCTAATATTATATCATAAAAACTATAAATAAAAAATATGTTAAAGATATACAATATGAATAGAGGTAAATTGTGACAACAATAACATAAATTGGAAAAGGAGAAGTTAAAGTACGGAGGTTTTGTATGTAATTGAACTTACTTGTTATTGGCTGAAAATAGACTGTTACAATTATGAGATAATTTACATAAGCCTCATGGTAACCATAGAAAAAAATATCTATGAATGTTTCTTTCAAAAAAGAAAGGAACCAAAGCATAGCACTACAAAAAAAAAAAAAAAAAAAAATCAACAAAAAACAAACGAAAATGGTAAGAGGGAGAAAAAAGACAAAAGAACTACAAAACTAACAAAAGACCCAGCAAATGGCTATCGTAAATTATTTTCAATCAATAGTTATTTTAAATGTAAATGAATTAATATCCTCAGTTCAATGTTGTTGAATGAATAAAAAAGAAATCTTACTCCATGTCATTCATAAGAAATTCACTTTAGCTCTAAGAACACACATAAGCTGAAAATGAAGGAATGGAAAAATATATTCCATAAAAATTGTGACCAAAGGAGAGCAGAAGTGGCTATATTTGTCAAACAAAATAGACTTTAATTCAAAAAAGTTTACAAGACAATGAAGGCTACTATGTAACAATAAAAGGATCAATTCACCAAGACACTATAACAAATATATATGCACTCAACATCAGAGCACTTAAACATATAAAGCAAACACTGACAAAACTGAAAAGAGAAATCAAAGCAATACAATCATAGTAGGAGACTTCAACCAGTTTTGTTAATAGTTTAATAATCCAGACAGAAGATCAAAAGACTTGAATAACACTATAGACCAAATGGAACAAATATACACAGAATATTCCACTCAACAAGCATTCTTTCTAAGTGCACATGGATCTTTCTCCAGTATAGATCACATGTTAAGTCCCAAAACAATTCTTAACAAATTTAAGAATACTGAAATTATACCAAGTATCTTTTCTGACCACAATGGAATGATATGAGACATCAATAGCAAAAGGAAGACTAGAAAAACTACAAATATTTGGAAATTAAATAACACACTCTTGAAAAACCATTTGGTCAAAGAGAAAAAATAGAACATATCTCGAGATAAACAAAAATGAAAACACAACATACCAAACCCTATACAGCAAAAATATTAATAAAAGGGAAGTTTATAACAATAATATATACAATTAAAAAAGGAAAGATCTCAAATAAACAACTTAATTTTATACCTCTATGAACTAGAAAAAGAAGCATAAACTAAACTCAAAGTTAGCAGAAGAAAGGAAATAATTAAGATTAAACCAGAAACAAGCAAAATCGAGAATAAAAAATGAAACTAATCATTGTTTTTTTTAAACAAATGAATAAAATCAACAAACTCTTAGCTAGACTAGGAAAAATAGAAAGAAGACTCAAATAAATAAAATTAGATGAAAGAAGTTACCTTACAACCAATGCCATAGAAATAAAAAGGATTATAAGAGACTACTACAAACAATTATACACCAACCAATTGAAAAACCTGGAAGAAATAGATAAATTCTTAGAAACAGAAATCCTACAAACATTACATCATGAGGAAATAGAAAGTCTGGACAGATCTATAATTAGCACAAAAAAAATCAGTAATCAAAAATCTCCCAAAAAAGAGAGCCCATGACCAGACAGCTTCACTGCTGAATTCTACCAAACATTCAAAGAAGCATTAATGGCAATCCTTCTCAAACTCTCCCAAAAAATTGAAAGAGAGAGGACTTCCAAACTTATTTTATGAAGCCAGCATTATCCTGATACCAAAGTCAGATAAAAACACCATGAGCACACAAAAAATTAAAATCCAATATCCATAATTAATATAAATGCAAAAATCCTCCACAAAATACTTGAAAAGTGAATCCAACAGCACATTAAGATGATCATACATAATAACTAAGTGGGAATTATCCCTGGGGGTCAAGGTTGGGTCAACATTTGAAAATTAATTAATGTGACACCCTATAATAACAAAATATTTTAAAATTACACAATTTGTCAAAATAAATGCAGAAAAAGCATTTGACAAAATTATTCAAACCCCTTTCATAATAAAAGTTCTCAACAAGCTAGGAAATTCCCTAAACATAATAAAGTCCATATGGAAAAACCTCACAGCAAACATTATACTTGATGTTAAAAAACAAATCTTCTTAATCTAAGACCAGGAACAAGGCAAGAATGTCCACTCTCATCACTTCTACTCACCATAGTACTGAAAATTCTAACCAGAGCTATTAGGCAAGAAAAAGAAATAAAATGTACCCAAACCAGAACGGAAGTAAAATTTTCCCTGTTTGCAGATAGCATAATTTTTGTCTTAGTTTGTTTAAGCTATGATAACAAAACACCAGAAGCTGAGTAGTTTATATGTAGCAGAAATTCATCTTTCACAGTCCTGAAGACTGGAAAGTCTAAGATCAAGGTGCCAGCAAAGTCAGTGTCTACTGAAGTCCTGCCTTCTCCTGTATGGCAGCTTCTCTACCCTTACATGATGGAAGGGCAAGCAAGCTTTCTCAGGTCTCTTTTATAAGGGCACTAATCCCATTCTTAAAGGCCTCATCTTTATGATCTTATCCCCTCACAGAGGCCCCATCTCTTAATATCACCACCTCTGAATAAGGTACAATCTCATTTACAGTGGCACCTAAAAGAATAAAATACTGGGAATAAACTTTGTAAAAGGGGTGAAAGACTCATATACTAAAAATTTCAAAACTTTGATGACAAAAAGGAACTTAATAAAACACAAGCAAATAGACATCTTGTGTTAACAGATTGGAAGATTTAATATTGTTGAAATCTCCATGCTACCCATAAATTTTGATAAGGATTTTATTGAATCTATAAAGGCTATAGATAAAGGTTATAGCCTTTATAGATTCAATAAAATCCTTATCAAAATTCCAGTGGCATTTTTTTACAGAAATAGAAAAAAAGATACTAAAATTCTTATGAAACTGCAAAAGACCATGAATAGCCAACTCAATCTTTAGAAAGAACAAAACAAACCTAAAGATACCACACTTTCTGATTTCAAAGTGTACCACAAAGATACAGTAATAAAAACAGGCTTATAAACCAGAAAATCATTCTATGCATTGATGGTCAACTGATCTTCAATAAGGTGTAAGAAACACACAACGGGGGAAAAATAATCTCTTTAATAAATGATGTTGGAAAAACTGGATATCCGCATGCAAGAGAATGAAATTAATTAGACCTTTATCTTATACCATACACAAAAATAAATTCAAAATGGACTAAACACTTAGATGTAAAACCTGAAACTGTAATATTCTTAGAGGAAAACAGAGAGAAAAAACTTCATGGCATTGACATTGGCAATTATTTTATAGCTATTAAAGAACAGTCAATAAAAAACATAAACAAACAAGCAGAATTACATCAAACTAAAAAGCTTCTGCACAGAAAAGGTAACAATCAACAGAGTGAAAAGGTAATATGACACAGGAAAAATTTTTGAAAACTTTATATATAATGAGGTTGATATACAAAAAATATAAGGAAATTTTATAATTCAAGAGTAAATAAGCTAATAACCTGATTTTAAAAAATGAACAGGCTGGGCACAGTGGCTCACACCTATAATCCCAGCACATTGGGAGGCTAAGGTGGGCGGATCACCTAAGGTCAGGAGTTCCAAGATTAACCTGACCAACATGGGAAAACCCCGTCTCTACCAAAAACACAAAAATTAGCCAGGCATGGTGGGCCATATCTATAATCCCAGCTACTTGGGAGGCTGAGGCAGGAGAATCACTTGAACCCAGGAGGCAGACGATGCAGTGAGCTGAGTCATGACACTACATTCCAGCCTGGGCAACAGAGCAAGACTCCATCTCAAAAATATATATACATATACACACATATATATATATATATACACACACACATATAAATGATTAAAATGAACAAATAACTTACATAGACATTTCTTCAAAGGAGACCTATGAATGGCAAACAGGTATATGAAAAGATGCTCAATATCAGGGAAATGCAAATCAAAACCACAATGAGATAACAGTTCATACCTGTCAAGATGGCTATTACCGAAACAAAACAAAACAAGAGATATCAGGTGTTTGTAACAATGTGAAGAAATTGGAACCCTTGCACACTGTTGATGGGAATGCAAAATGGTACAGCTGCTATGCTACTAAAGATAGTATGGGGGACCGGGTGCAGTGGCTCATGCCTGTAATCCCAGCACTTTGGGAGGCCGAGGCGGGCAGGTCACGAGGTCAGGAGATTGAGACCATCCTGGCTAACACCGTGAAACCCCCTGCTTCTACTAAATATACAATAAATTAGCCGGGTGTGGTGGCACAAGCCTGTGGTCCCAGCTACTCAGGAGGTTGAGGTAGGAGAATTGCTTGGACCCAAGAGGTGGAGGTCGCGGTGAGTGAGATTGAGCCACTGCACTCCAGCCTGGTTGACAGTGAGACTTCATCTCAAAAAAAAAAAACAAAAAACAAATCAAAAAAACAGATAGTATGGACATCCCTCAAAAGATTAAAAATGGAACCACCCTATGGTCCAGTAATCCCACTTCTGGGCGTTTATCCAAAAGAACGGAAACCAGGGTCTTGAAGTATGAGCACTCCTTTGTTCATTACTGTACTATTCACAATAACCAGAATGTGGAAACAACTTAAATGCCCATCCACAGATGAATGGACAAAGAAACCATGGTATATACATATGATGAAATACTGTTCAGCCTTAAAGTAAAGGAAATTCTGCAATATGCAACAGCATGACTAAACCTTGAAGACACTATGCCAAGTAAAGTAAGCCAGACACAGAAAGACTAATACTGCATGATTTCACTTATGTGTGGTATTTAAAACAGTCAAATTTATAAAAATCAAAAAGTACAATGGTGAGCAGCAGGAGGTGGAAAGAAGAGGAAGTGGGGTCTTACTAATAAATGGGCCTACAGTTTCAGTTAAGCAAGATGAATAATCTCTAGAGTTCTTATGTGTAACATTGTACCAGTAGTCAAAAATAACATATTGTACACTTAGAAGTTTATTTAAAGAGTAGATCTTATGTTAAGTGTTCTCACCACAAAAAGTTAAAAAATTTTAAAGGAACACTAATAGCTTGCTATACTTACTTTCCTGACCTAACATGAGTCATGTTTTTTGATAACTGTTTAATATTTTGATTCCTCTGACATACTATAGAAGTTACATGAGAGAAAGGATTGTGTCTGTCTTTGTTGAAAACTGTATCCTCAGCTACTAGCACTGAGCTTGACAAAACATAAGTGCTCTATAGGCTGTAGCTGAATGAATGAGTAGGGCAAACAAACAAAAAAGAGGGCACAACCAGTTAGGGAGTAGGAGTATTTGATGTCAATACAGTAGACCAAGAGTGATTTCTTTATTAGCCAAAAACTCAAGCAAATAAGGAAAACATCCAATACACAAATGTGCAAAGAACAAGAAAAATATTTCACAAAAGTAGAAATGGGGCTCAGTAAAAAATATATGGACAACTGTTTAGCCCCACTTTAGTCAAATACCCTCTGCATGTAAAATTACTTTCAGATTTAATTTTGTTTTCCACTGCAAGGCAATAGTAGCAGCTTAACAAGGGTGTGGGAAAAGGATTAAAAAAAAAATTTCACAATTTCTATGCGAAGTGCAAATTGGTCCAAATTTTTTTAAGCAAATTAGTTAACATGTAATCTGAACAGTTTAACCAACACAACTGGTAAATTTCAATTTTTAAAAAAGTATTCAACAGACTATACTGTGTAAAATATCTCCTCTGGTTATATGATATAATTTTTATGAGGATGATTAAGAAACAATTGAAAAATATGCTTATCATATGTGAAAAAATAAGAAAATAAAATTTTAAAGACAGTGTCATTAAATATATAAAAAGCTATAATTAGGTAGTTTTGAAGTTTTGGGGGAAAAACATTATTAAAAACTATGAAGAGGGAAAAAAGCTGAAAACATTTTTAACTAACAAATCAAAACTAATTAGTTCAATGAAAATAGAACTTGTGCCTGAATTATCTTTAAATTCCCACTTTACTTATTATATGAGCTGGTCTAATCATTATACCTTTGTTATAAAGAAATAAAAATACTTTCCATTGCCCTTACTTTTGCTATTTTGATAGGTGTTTTGGGAGGAATTAGAGAAAGGAATAGTCACAATGACTCAAAACTATGCCATGTATGTGCGCTTCCTTTGTTTGCATGTTTTACTTATTATTCTTAAGAGGATACTAACTCAAATTCTTTTGGAATAGCCAGTATCATAAAAACATCAAGTGTGTTTCTTACAAAAGCATTCCTATAATTCATAAAGAAAAAATTTAATAGCTGGAAACGTCTGTGTTGTTACATAGTATAAAATAGGCTATTGCTTATCCCCAAGCAAATGGATACAACAGATTGATAGGAAACCTAGCTACCAAATTACAAAACCATAGAAAAATCTCAAAATGCAATTTCAAAGGAGCCAATTGTATAAAAGCAGACATCAAGATGGAATTAATTATGCAAGGGATTTAATGGGGGAAACACCTGTGAGAGAAAATAAAAGAAGAAGTAACAGGAAGAGGCTTGGAGAGCTGTCAGACCATGCAGGTCTAACTCCAGTGAAGGAAGAAGAGAAGGATGAAAGCTTAAGTAGGAAATATCTTAGACTACAATGCAATTCTAAGAAAGTTCAGCAAAGTTGCTGAGGAGTCCCTGAGCTAAAGTCTCCCACCAGAGGAATCCTTTGTCTCCCACCAATGGCCTTGTCTTAGTATTTCTACCATGTTCAAACACAGATTTGCAGTAGTCCATGGTAAGTGTGGCTTCTGTATGAATATGCTGATGGATTCAGAGTGTAGCAGGTGGGACCATCAGTTAATTATGCCCTCTGGAACAGTTTGCCGTAAAGAGGCTCTTTTTCATGGCTGCCACAGGCATTAATATTTAACTACATTCAGAACTGATAATCTCATTTTACAATAGAGATACTATTTCAATGTTTGCTCAAAGTAGTCACTATTATTTTGGTGGAATTCTTTGTTTTCTTAAAACTTTAAGATGCATTTGTCACTTCTCAGCAATGTAGAACCCTATACAAGGTGAACATCTCATGACAATATCACAGATAATAACTAGAAAAGTTATATTTCCATTGTTTGATGGTGAAACTGAGACATAGATAAGTTAAAGGAATTGCCAAAGTTAACAATAAGTAAACGAGATCAGAACCCACATCACTGTTGTTTCTATATAAGATAGCTCCTTCTCAGAGGAGGGATCCAAGACAGCCAAATAGGAATAGCTCTGGAGTGCAGTTCCCAGTGAGAGCAACACAGAGGGTGAGTGGTCACCGCATTTCTAAACGAGGTACCAGGTGCATCTTAATGGGACTGTTTGCATAGTGGGTATAGCCCAAGAAGGGTGAGACAAGGCAGGGTAGGGTGCTGCCTCACCCAGGAAGTGCAATACCCAGAGGACCCCCTCCCTACCCAACGGAGGCCATCAGGGGCTTTCCATACACTCCAGCACTTGAGTTCAGATACTGAACTTCTCCTGCAGTTTTTACTGCCCACAGAACAGGAGATTCTCAGACTGAAAAGTGCCACGAGATTCTCAGATTGAAAAGTGCCACGAGTTTCCAGCATGGCTGTTTCAGCAGGCACCACAGGTTTCCACACAAAAACTGGGCAGCCATTTGAACTGGCACCTCGAACACCTGGGAGACAGAGCTGCCTATTCAACTGAAAAAGAGGGGGCTGAAAGCAGGGAGCTCAGGTGATCTGGCTCGGTGGGTCTCACCCCGATGAAGACCAGCAATCTGAAATGCTCTGGATTAAGAGATTTGCAGCAAGCTCAGCTGGACCTGGGACATTCCAGATCTGTAAGGGGAAGGGCGTTTGCCATTACCAAGGCAGTCTACCACTACCAAGGCAGTCTGCCATTACCAAGGAAGTCCACCATTACCGAGGCAGCCCACCATTACTGAGGCAAACTGCCATTACCGAGGCAGTTCTAACTGTACCTCTGTAAACAAAACCACAAGGAAGTTTACACAGCAGCTGGGGAGAGCCTGCAGCAGCTCAACAATACCTCTGCTGGCAGACTGTGACTAGACTACCTCCTTGTGGGCAGGACACCTCTGAAAAAAGACAGCAGCACATCAGGAACTTATAAATAAAGCCACATGTTCCCAGGATAGAGCACCTGGAAAAAGAGGTGGTTATGAATTCCACTGCAGCAGACTTAAATGTACCTGCCCAGCAGCTCTGATTCAAACAACGGAGCTCCCAGCACAGCACTTGAGCTCTGATAAGGGAGAGACTGTCTCTTCAAGTGACTCCCCAACTCCCATATATCCAAAGAGGCACTTCAGAAAGGAGAGCTCTTGCTGACATCTGGCAGGTACTCTTCTGGGATGAAGATAATAGAAGAAGAAACAGGTAGCAACCCATACTGTTCTGCAGCCTCTGTGGGTAATTCCCAGGCAAACAGGGTCTGGAGTGGACCTGCAGCAGTCCTACAGCAGAGACGCCTACAGTTAGAAGGAAAACTAAAAAACAGAAACAAATAACTTCAACATCAACAAAAAGGACGTCCACTCAGACCCCATCCGAAAGTCACCAAATACAAAGACCACAGATAGATAAATCCATAAAGATGGGAAGAAACCAGTGCAAGAAGGATGAAAACACCAAAAACCAGAACACTTCTCCTCCTTCAAGGGATCGCAACTCCTCACCAGCAAGGGAACAAAGCTGGATGGAGAATGAATCTGATAAATTGACAAAAGGAGGCTTCAGAAGGTTGGTAATAAACTCAGAGCTAAAAGAACATGTGCTAACCCAATGCAGAGAAACTAAGAACCTTGAAAAAAGGTTAGACGAAATGCTAACTAGAATAACCAGCTTAGAGAACATAAACAACTTGATGGAGCTAAAAAACACACCACAGCAACTTCGCGAAGCATACACAAGTTTCAATAGCTGAATCAATCAAGCAGAAGAAAGGATATCAGAGATTGAAGATCAACTCAATGAAATAAAACAAGAGGCAAAATTAGAGAAAAAAGAGTGAAAAGAAATGAACAAAGCCTCCAAGAAATATGGGATTATGTGAAAAGACCTAATCTACATTTGATAGATGTATTATAATGTGACAGGGAGAATGAATCCAAGCTGGAAAACACTCTTCAGGATATTATCCAGGAGAACTTCCCCAACCTAGCAAGCCAGGCCAATATTCAAGTCCAGGAAATACAGAGAACACCACAAAGATATTCTTCAAGTAGAGCAACCCCAAGGCACATAATCGTCAGATTCACCAGGGTTGAAATGAAGGAAAAATTGCTAAGGGCAGCCAGAGAAAAAGGTCAGGTTACCCACAAAGGGAAGCCCATCAGACTCACAAACTCACAGCGGATCTCTCTGCAGAACCCCAAGAGAGTGGGGCCAATATTCAACATCCTTAAAGAACAGAACTTTCAACCCAGAATTTGATATCCAGCCAAATTAAGCTTCATAAGCGAAGAGAAATAAAGTCCTTTACAGACAAGCAATTGCTGAGAGATTTTGTCACCACCAGGCCTGCCTTACAAGAGCTCCTGAAAGAAGCAGTAAACATGGAAAGGAACAACCAGTACCAGTTACTCCAAAAACATACCAAATAGTAAAAAACCATCAACATAATGAAGAAACTGCATAAACTAACAGACAAAACAACCAGTTAGCATCAAAATGGCAGGATCAAATTCACACATAACAATATTAACCTTAAATGTAAATGGGCTAAATGCCCCAATCAAAAGACAAAGACTGGCAAATTGGATAAAAAGTCAAGACCCATTGGTATGCTCTATTCAGGAAACCTATCTCATGTGCGAGGACACACATAGGCTCAAAATAAAGGGATGGAGGAAGATTTACCAAGCAAATGGAGAGCAAAAAAAAGCAGGAGTTGCAATCCTAGTCTGATAAAATAGACTTTACACCAACAGAGATCAAAAGAGACAAAGAAGGGCATTACCTGATGGTAAAGGGAACAATGCAACAAAAAGAGCTAACGATCCTAAATATATATGCACCCAATACAGAAGCACTCAGATATATAAAGCAAGTTCTTAATGGTCTACAAAGAGACTTAGACTCCCATACAATAATAGTGGGAGACTTTAACACTCCCTTGTCAATACAGATAAATGAGACAGAAAATTAACAAGGATATCCAGAACTTAAACTCAGATCTGGATCAAGCAAACCTAATAGACATTTACAGAACTCTCCATCCCAAATGAACAGAATATACATTCTTCTCAGCACCACATTGCCCCTACTCTAAAATTGATCACATAATTGGAAGTAAATCACTCTTTAGCAAATGCAAAGAATGGAAATCATAACAAACAGTCTCTCAGATGACAGCGCAATCAAATTAGAACTCAGGATTAATAAACTAACTCAGAACCACACACCTTCATGGAAACTGAACAACTGGCTCCTGAATGACAACTGGATAAACAATGAAATGAAGGCAGAAACAAAGATGTTCTTCAAAACCAATGAGAATGAAGACACAATGTACCAGAATCTCTGGGACACATTTAAAGCAGTGTCTAGAGGGAAATTTATAGCAATAAATGCCCACATGAGAAGCAAGGAAAGATCTAAAATTGACGCCCTATCATCCAAATTGAAAGAGCTAGAGGAACAAGATAAAAAAAACTCAAAAGCTAGCAGAAGACATGAAAAAACTAAGATCAGAACAGAACTGAAGGAGAGAGAGACACAAAAAACCCTTCAAAAAAATCAATAAATCCAGGAGCTGGTGTTTTGAAAAGATCAACCTAATAATGTGCTAGCCAGATTAATAAAAAAGAAAAGAGAGAAGAATCAAATAGATGCAATACAAAATGATAAAGGGGATATCACCACTAATTCCACAGAAATACAAACTACCATCAGAGATTACTACAAACAACTCTATGCACATAAACCAGTAAACTTGGTAGAAATGGATAAATTCCTGGACACTTGCACCCTCCCAAGCCTAAATCAGGAAGATGCTGAAACCCTGAATAGACCAATAATAAGGGCTAAAGTTGCAGCAACAATTAATAGTCTACCAACCAAAAAAAGCCCAGGTTCAGATGGGTTCACAGCCAAATTCTACCAGATGTACAAAGGGGAACTGGTACCACTCCTTCTGAAACTATTCTAAACAATCCAAAAAGAGGGAATCCTTCCCAAATCATTTTATGAGACCAACATCATCTTGATACCAAAACCCAGCAGAGACTCAAAAAAAAAAAAGAAAGAAAAGAAAACATCAGGCCAATATCCATGATGAACATAGATGCAAAAATCTTCAATAAAATACTGGCAAACCAACTGCAACAGCACATCAAAAAGCTTATCCATCATGATCAAGTAGGATTCATCCCAGGGATGCAAGGCTGGTACAACATACATGAGTCTATAAATGTAATCCACCACATCAATAGAACCAAAGACAAAAACCACATGTTTATCTCAATTGATGCAGAGAAGGCCTTGGACAAAATTCAACAGCCCTTTATGCTAAAAACTCTCAATAAACTAGGTATCAATGGAATGTATCTCAAAATAATAAAAGCTATTAATGACAAACCCACAGCCAATATCATACTGAATGGGCAAAAACTGGAAGCATTCCCTTTGAAATCTGGCACTAGACAAGGATGCCCTCTCTCACCACTCCTATTCAATATAGTATTGGAAGTTCTACCCAGAGCAATCAGGCAAGAAAAAGAAATAAAGGGAATTCAATTAGGAAAGGAGGAAGTCAAATTGTCTCCATCTGCAGATGACATGATTGTATATTGAGAAGACTTCAGTCTCAGCCCAAAATCTCTTTAAACTCATAAGCAACTTTAGCAAAGTCTCAGGATACAAAATCAATGTGCAGAATCACAAGCATTCCTATACACCAATAACAGACTTAAAGAGAGCCAAATCAGGAGCAAACTTCCATTCACAATTGCCACAAAGAGAATAAAATACCTAGGAATACAACAAACAAATGATGTAAAGGACCTCTTCAAGGAGAACTATGAACCACTGCTCAACGAAATAAGAGAGGACACAAACAGATGGAACAACATTCCATGCTCATGGTTAGGAAGAATCAATATCGTGAAAATGGCCATACGGCCCAAAGTAATTTATAGATTCAATGCTATCCCATAAAGCTACCAATGACCCTCTTCACGGAACTGGAAAAAACCACCTTAAACTTCCTATGGAACCAAAAGAGAGCCCACATAGCCAAGTCAATCCTAAGCAAAAAGAACAAAACTGGAGGAATCATACTACCTGACTTCAAACAATACTACAAGGCTACAGTAATCAAAACAGCATGCTACTGGTACCAAAACAGAGATGTAGACCAATGAAACAGAACAGAGGCTTCAGAGGCATGCTACACATCTACAACCATCTGATCTTTGACAAACTTGCAAAAAAACAAGCAATAGGGAAATGATTCCTTGTTTAATAAATGATGCTGGGAAAACTGGCTAGCCATGTGCAGAAAGCAGAAACTGGACCCCTTCCTGACAACTTACACTAAAATTAACTCCAGATGGATTAAACACTTAAACATAAGACCTAACACCATAAAAACTCTAGAAGAAAACATAGGCAAAACCATTTAGGATATAGGCATAGGCAAGGACTTTATGACTTAAGCATCAAAAGCATTGTCAACAAAGGCCAAAATAGACAAATGGGATCTAATTAAACTCCAGAGGTTCTGTACAGCAAAAGAAACAGTCATTAGAGTGAACCAGCAACCAACAGAATGGGAAAAATTTTGCAATCTGCCCAACTGACAAAGGGCCAATATCCAGAATCTATGAAGAACTAAAACAGATTTACAAGAAACAAACAAACCCATCCAAAAATGGGTGAACGATATAAACAGTTTTCAAAAGAAGACATATATGGGGCCAACAAACATATGAAAAAATGCTTATCATCACTGATTATTAGAGAAATGCAAATCAAAACCACATTGAGATACCATCTCATGATAGTTAGAATGGTGATCATTAAAAAATCTGGAGACAACAGATGCTGGAGAGGATGTGGAGAAATAGGAACACTTTTACACTGTTGGTGGGAGTGTAAACTAGTTCAACCATTGTGGAAGACAGTGTGGTGATTCCTCAAGGACCTAGAAATAGAAATTCCATTTGACCCAGCAATCCCAATACTGGGTATATACCCAAAGGATTATAAATCGCTCTATTATAGACACATGCACATGAATGTTCATAGCAGCACTGTTTACAATAGCAAAGACCTGGAACCAACCTAAATGCCCATTGATGATAGACTGGACAAGGAAAATGTGGCAAATACATACCATGGAATACTATGCAGCCATAAAAAATGATGAGTTCGCGTCCTTTGTAGGGACATGGATGAATCTGGAAACCATCATTCTCAGCAAACTGACACAAGAACAGAAAATCAAACACTGCATGTTCTCACTCATAGGCGGGTGTTGAACAATGAGAACACATGGACACATGGAGGGGAGTGTCACACAGTGGGGTCTGTTGGGGTGTGCTGCGGAGGGACAGTGGGGGTGGGGAGGTTGGGAAGGGATAACATGGGGAGAAGTGCCAGATATAGGTGACGGGGGGATGGAGGCAGCAAACTACCTTGCCATGTATGTACTTATGCAACAATCCTGCATGATCTGCACATGTACCCTAGAACCTAAAGTAAAATAGAAAAAAAAAGAAAGAAAGCTCCTTCTCTTTTATATTCATATATACAGAAATATTTGAGAAATTTCAGGATGTTAGCATAGATAGCATGCAAACAGCCAAAACCAAACGGTGATCTAGATCACTGTTATACATTACAAGAGAGAAGACTACACAGTTAAATGCACTTATTTCAGAATGAGATTAAAAGACCCAGCTGTCTAGTCATAAACTTTTCTGTGAGACATTGAAATTTTCATTAATTATTTCATTTTCTGCCCCAGAAAATTAGAGAGAAATATTAAGGTTTTCCTCAACAAGCCTTGAGAATATATGCTCAATTTTGCGTTCAACCAAGGTATAGAAACCTAATGTTCTTCTAGCCAGTACCTACAAAGAGATTAATTGATGCCTTTAAAAGAATTCTTAGCTTCAAATATTCTGACCCACATAGGAAACAATTTCCTCTATGTAATTCTATACATGGAATGGTGTGTGTGTTTTTAAATAATTTACATCTTAAAAAAGCTTTTTCACTGGCCAACTGTCATGAGAATGGTTCCTTGTACTTTATTAAGTCAAATGTTGAAGCAAGCAAATTGACGACATTCAAAAACTGAATTAAGTTATTCATGCAAAATTTCTATAACTTTCTTCATGATGATCTATTGGTCTAAAATAACTTGTTTCTGCTCAGGGAGTAGTTGGTAGTTTTAAGATGCTTATATACTTTTAAATACATCTTGTATAAAACATTAAGAAAGAATTTTATTTTCCAGAGATCGAGCACATGTCTATCCAACATAAGTCTTCTCAGAACCAACTGTAATTTTATCATCTCTTCTAGTGGCTGCTCTTAGTTCCAGATTTCTGGATTTGAAAATTTCTCAGGATCCTGTGAATATCATATAGCAAAATTTGAAGGATGGAGGGAAGGATGTGGATATTAAACTTACTAAAAACGTTCTCAAGGCACCCCTGGAATGATGTACAAGGTTAATTTGCCTTGGATTTTTAAAAATTATCTTGAACAATCCATGAATTTTGTTAGCCAGCTACATGTATTCAAAATGATGAGCTACATTGGTCATATTCACTCAGGTACATTTTATTTCTAAAAAAAAAAAAAAAGAAAATTCATTGCCATAGAAAGTTGCTATTTTCTCAGACTTAGAAAAGTGAAATCCCCTGTTTATTTATAACAACACTTATAGCAGTCCAAGTTTTAGAGACCATCATTGCCAGATTTTAAATTGAGCATGAAACAGCCTACCTCAAAGACTTCTCTTGGTGGCTTAGTAATTTTCTTTTTCTACTCAGGACATCTATATAATTAAGCAGAATAAACTCACATCATTTTTTTTTTTTTTGCACATTTGACTTCACTCCTTTGGGGCAAATTTATTCCTTGAATAAAACAATTGCAAGTCTGAGATACTTGATCATTAAAAGGAAACAAAATGTACACCCCATGTTCAACATGCATTAGGTCATTGGCATTTTTGTATAATGATTTCATAAAAATATAGTCATGTGCATGACTCAAATTTATTTAAATTTCACTCAGTAAAAAAGCATTCAAGGAAGTAATTCAAAGAGTTTAAAACAATGATTTTCATTTTCCAGTCAAAATTACTCAAACGTATTTTAATTCAAAATCAAATAAAGGTAAAACAATCAGGGAATCTTGAGGTTTGAAAGAGCCTAAGAGGCTGTCTTATTTCAGATACAGTTTTAGATGTGTGAAATAAGGACTCAAATTAACATTGCTTTAAGCAAGAAGAATGATAAGTTTTCTCTTGTGCAATACTGCGGAAGAACGCAAACTTTGCTAACAAGGATACTGCCCTCCGTTCAGTCATCCAGGGACCCAGGATCCTATCATATCACTCTGTATCACTAGTCCATAAAATCCAAGATTGCTCATCACCTTGTTCCTGTATCAGGCACACTCTAAATATCGAACGTTATCACTTCAGCTCATATCCCACAGCTGAAGGGATATAATGAAAGGATGCAAAGGAGGCTGGGAGTTGTATTGTTTATTCTAGTTATGTGGCTATGAAAGAAGGGCATAAGATGACTTAGAGGATAAGTAAAAATCTGTGCCCTAGAGATTGTTTTAGATCTTAATACATAAAACAAATAAAAAAATAAACATAAAAAACTATCCATAGTTTCTTCATTCCCCTTGAGGTTTCTCTAATGACTAGCACTCTATAAAACACATTTAGAAACACTACTCAAGACCAGGATAGGAAAATGTCTTAAAGGGTCAGGTAGGTAAAGTGAATAAATGCAGCAAGTTGGGTGGGACCTGTGACTGGCAGCAGGACAATGAGAAAATTCCCAGGTAGGTCTAACAGGGTCTGCTGCACTCTATACTGTTACATTGCTGCTTTGCAGAATTCTGAGTTCTGAGTTACAAGATATTCCCATTTTTCAAGAGAAGTCAGAAATCTATATTTTAGTGAAATCTCCTGATTTTTCAAATTGGTAACTAGTTAAAACACCTTATAATATTGTAAAGGATAAAAACACATCTACAAGCCAGATTTACTCAAGGGTCATTCAATGCAATATATAATCTTCTGGACCAATCATTTTATTTTCTAGACAAGGAAACAGAGACCTAGAGTGGTCAAGTGACTAGCTCACAGTCACATAGTTAGCCACATCTGGTTAGATATTTTGTCTTTCAGTTCAATATTTCTTATATTATACAATCATAAAATGTCACTATGAAGTTCAGAATAAGCAAATAAGAAAAAAATTATTTAAAAGTAATCTAATTCTATGCTATAATTTAGTGTTCAGCTTTGAAATGAAATATTTGACAACAGATCAAGTGTGTGTTCCATGTCCAATTCCCTCTGAATCCCATAACTGAGAGTGAGATCTGTTCTATTTTCTACCCTCCTGACTTGTATTTGCCAGAGCCCCAGCTGCCTGATCAGTAACACATGAGGCTGGGAAGCGTCAAAGGATATCACTGGCTATGACCCAGAAGCCAATCTTTCCTTTCTCCAGCATGGCCCATTTAATTGCATACTCATATCATATCAGTGGCAGATTCATTGCAAAAACACATTTTTCACTTTTATGTGTATTTTTTCTGTGTGTTGTAAAGTTACATGGTTAAAATATTTTTGGCTGAAAACTTTTAACTATACAAAAATGGATAACATTTACCTTCTAAATGCCTGAGTTAAACTAAATTGTTCTGGATGAGTTATTAATATATGGTACTTGCATATGCTGTTTTGTCAATATTTCTATTCTTCAGAGGCTTCTTGCAGAATAATCTTATGCTAAAGTTTTTGAGTCCAGCATGGAAAAATACCTCATACCTTATTTCTACCTTATGGTGGAATATTTTAAGTGTAAACATCAACAGAAGAGCTGGGCTTATTTTCTAATTGTTAAAAAAACTTTTTGCTTTGATCAATCTTTCCATCACTTAAGTAGATTTTGTTTTGGTCTACTGAATGTTATCCTAAACATATAATAAGAGGAAAGGCTGAAACTATTAGTCTATGTTCATAATTCAAAAAGATAGTTTTCAAATTTGAATTTTCTTTAATTTAAAACATTTAGATCTCTCTCTCCTTTTCTCTCTCTCTTTTTGTCTTTAAACCAGAGGTTTTGGTGATTTCTGTGACACTAGCAGTAGCCAAAATTAATGCCTATAGGGTGTCAACCTCAAAATGAGTTAAAAGGTGGACTTGATTTGGCTGAAAAAATATAAAATGTTTCCACTCTCTATTTCTAATGTCTTAAATCATTATATTTAATTAATATAATGAATTAGATCACATGGAACAATTCTAATTTCACCATTAGAAAAACACATGTACAAATGAACGTGTAAAACTGCTGTTTCCTGATCACTTTCTGAAGTCTTTTTTTCTCTTCTTTCTGTATCCTTCATTCTCTTTCTCCCTTCTGTTTGTTTCCATCACAATTCTTTTTTTATTTTAATTTCCCCTTAACATTCCCTCTAGTCCTCCTTCACTACCATTAGTGCACTCCTAAAAAGATTGGTATAAATCATTTATAAATTATATTTTATTACAAATTTACCAAATATGTATACATGTGTCCCTTTAGAAAAAAATGGACATATTGTTTAATAATTGCATTGAAGATAGAAACAATCCTTTGTAAGTTTAACTGAAAGTTACCTTCTAATATATCACCCCTAATACCCAATATATGAGATGTGGTATTGATAAAAAGTTTCACACTTATTAATATATTTGAGAGGATATTTTACATCCATGTTAATTCATTTACAGTTTCTTTTCTTCAGTTGTTTATCCATAAAGTAAAAAGGTCAGAGTAGAAAATATTTTTTAAAGTCCTCTAACTCTAAAATTCTGATTCTGTCTTTCTGATGACACAGTTAAGTGCTGCTTTTGAGCACCACCCTCTCAAACAAAGGAAAAAGAAGATGCATTAAAATATACTAAACTTTTGCAAATGCTGATCTTTTTCCAGGTGCCTTTATCTTCTTTATATTGATACATAATATTTGTACATATTTATGGGGCATATGTGATATTTTATTATATACATAAAATGTACAATAATAAAGTAAATCAGGGTATTTGGTGTATCCATCACCTTGAGTGGTTAACATTTCTATATGTTGGGAATATTTCAAATTCTCTCTTCTAGCCATTTGGAAATATACCCTATGTTTTTGTTAACTATAGTCATCCTACTCTGCTATCAAACATAGCAGAATATTTTAACTTATTTCTTGTATCTAATTTATTTTAACTTATTTCTTATATCTAACTGCATGTTTGGACCCATTAATCAAATTTTCTTTATCTCCAACCCCCACCTTCATACCCCTCCTAGTCTCTGGTATCTATCATCTTCTACTCCATGCCTTTATAAGATAAATCTATTTAAGCTTCCACATATAAGTGAGAAAACTCAATATTTGTTTTTGTGCAGGCACCTTCATCTTTAACCTAAGTAAAAAGCATTCAATTTCCACTACATTTATGGTAAAGGCTTTTGTCTTCTTAAAAATTTGACTCTTTTCCTTCCTCTGCTAAAGAGAACAGCCTGGCTTGGCTAAGGTACAGGTGGTAAATTTGCTTACATTCAACAGGGAACAAAGACAGAAATATAATAGAAAGATAAAACCTTAAGCAACAGGAGTCAGAGAAGAAAGTTTACCTAGCATTATGGCAAGAAAAAAGTTATTCACCAAGCACAGCCAAGGGCAAATGTGGCTTCAGCCTGATCCCTGTGAATCATTTCACACACACAATGTTGAATCACAGTCTGGATTTAAATGAGTAATTAAACCAAATAAAGGACAGACCGCCCAAATGAAGGGGATCTTTACTTACCCTGCCTCATTTTCACCCACTACCTTCTTTAACGACAAGCTGGATGTCAAAGCTCAAGAGTAAAAGGAATAAAAAGTAGTTATCAATTCAGTGAAAACAGATTTGGTCTTATGGTTTAATTTTCTGCTTGGATCTGATTTTTCTTACTGCAGCATTCTTCCTTTTTTAAGAATGCAGTTAAACTGAGGTAGTTCAATTTACCAATTATGTGAAAAGTAAATATGTGAAGAAAGCAACAGAAAAAAAATATTGAGAGCACTGACATGTGTCACTTCACCATAGGGACACATTCTGAGAAATGTATTGTTAGGCGAGCTCCTCATCGTGTGAACATGGCAGACTGCACTTTCACAAACCTAGGTGGCATAGCCTACCACACATCTAAGCTATATGGTATAGCCTATTGCTACTAAGCTACAAACATGTACAACATGCTATTGTAGCAAAAACTATAGGCTACCACAACACATAAATATTTGTGTATCTAAACATACCTAAACATAGAAAAAGGTACAGTGAAAATACAGTATTAATGATTTTTTAGATGGCATACCTGTATAGGGCACTTATCATGAACGGAGCCTGCAGAAGTGAAAGTTGCTCTGGGTGAGTTAGTGAATGAGGGGAGTGAATGTGAAGGCCTGGGACACTACTACACATTACTATAGACTTTATAAACACTGTACACTGAAGCTATGCCATGTTTATTTTTTAGTTATATTTCTTCAATAATAAATTAAGCTTAGCTTACCATAACTTTTTTACTTTAAAAGCTTTTGAATTTCTAAAAACTTTTTGACTCTTTAATAACTTAGCTTAAAACACACATATGGCCGTGCAAAAATAGTTTCTTTCTTTATATCCATATTTTATAAGTTGTTTTCTATTTTCAATTTTTTTTTATTTTTGATTTTTAAACTTTTCTTGTTAAAAACTAAAATGCAAATACATACATAAGCCTAGGCTTATACTATCTTCCACCACCACATCTTATCTTACTGGAAGGTCTGAAGGGCCAGTAACGTGCATGGAGCTGTTGTCTTCTCTGATAAAAATGCCTTCTTCTGGAATATCTCCTAACATGACTGGTGCTGTTTACAGTTAACTTTTTTATTTTATTTATGTTTAATCCCCTGAGTTTATGAAATATTAATCTTAGTACATTTTCTTTTGAAGCATCTTCTCAAACGTGTTGCTCTTATTCATTTCTACTGCAACCACCCTGGTTCATGTTTTCATCGTTTAAGTTTACATAACCAGGTTATGGAGCTGTCTTAATCCAATTATACACAAAAAGAAAAAAATATCCTTTAGTTTTTATCTGCTACTTACTGCCTTAAACACACTCTTTTGGCTTTCCTTCCTTCAATTCTTTCTTTTTAAATTAAATTTATTTTATTTTAAGTTATGGGATATATGTGCATGATGTGCCAGTTTGTTACATAGGTAAACATGTGACATGGTGGTTTACTGCACCTGTCAACTGATCACCTAGGTATTAAACCTTGCATGCATTAGCTATTTATCCTAATACTATCTCTCCTCCCAGACCCTCAACGGGCCATTTGACCTAGCAATCCCAATACTGGGTATCTACCCAAAGGAATATAAATCATACTATTACAAATCTACATGTACGCATATGTTCATTGCAGCACTATTCACAATAGCAAAGCCATGGAATCAACCCAAATGCCCACCATTGATAGACTGGATAAAGAAAATGTGGTACATATACACCATGGAATACTACGCAGCCATAAAAAGGAATGAGATCATGTCCTTTCCAGGGACATGGATGGAGCTGGAAGCCATTATCCTCAGAAAACTAACACAGGAACAGAAAATCAAATACAATATGTTCTCACTTATAAATGGGAGCTGAACAATGAGAACACATGGACACAGGGAAGGGAACAGCTTCTTGTATAAGAAGTACCCTCTAAAATAATGAAAATAGTATAGTAAACACATAAACCAATAACAGAGTCATTTATTATCATTATGAAGTACTATGAAGTGTACATAATTGCATCTGCTGTACTTTTATATGACTGGCAGTGCAGTTTGTTTACACCAGCATCACCACAAACACATGGGTGATGTGTTGCACTATGACATTGCAATGGCCACAAAGTCACTCAACAATAGGACTTTCTCAGCTGCATTATAATTTTATGGGACCATCATTGTATATGCAGTCCATCTTTGACCAAAACATTGTTATGTGTCACATAGCTGTACTTTCAGGGGGCAGAGAGTTAAGCAAGAGAAAGAAATAAAAGAAAAAATAACACAATAATGGGCAGTAAGTGCCTTTGTTCATTTCATGCTGCTACACCAGAATACCAAAGATGGCTAATTTACAAAGAACATAAATGTATTTCATACACTTCTGGAAGCTGGGAAGTCCAAGATCATGGCACCAGCAGATTTAGTATCTCTAAGGGCCCAGTCTCTGTTTCTAAGTTGGTACCTTGAACTCTATATCCTCTGGAGGGAAGGAACACTGTTTCTCACGTGGCAAAAAAATGGAAGTGTAAAGAGAAAGAACCCACTCCTGAAATTCTTTTTTTTTTTTGCCAATTATGTCCAGAGCCCCCATGGACAGGTTTAATGCACTAAAAACAGAATTTCAGAAGTGGGTGCTTTCTCTTTACACTTCTTAAAGGTCTCACCTCTTAATATTGTTGTAATAGTAACTAGATTTCATCATGAGTTTTGGAAGGAACTAACATTCAACTCATAGCAATAAACAAGGAAAGGATTCTCTCTCTCTCTTTCTCTCTCTCTCTCTCCCCCTCTGTAATTCCCCATTTCCCCCTTTCTTTAACACTCCTTCTCTCCTTCTCTCCTTTTCTATCTCCTTGACTTTGCAGCTTCTAGCCTTTCTCTCCTCTACTTAGGAACCTATTTCTTGAAGAGCCATTCTTGTTCTTCCACTCTTTACTTAGGACTCTTAGTGTTGTGTGAGTTAGGAAGGGAAGTAGGGTAGATTTGCAACGTAGTATATTCTCCACTAAATTTCTCTAATTCTCAACTGACTTCTCTGCCATGAACTTGGCCCCTCACTAATCTGTCCTCCACATCATTGCCAGAAAAAAACTCATTCTAAAATGCAAAAATAATCACCTCATGACCGTACTAGAAATATTTCGAAATTACTCCTTAAGATGTATGGATGCTGTTATCTAAATTAGCTGAGCTCAAAGATCATCACTCCTTCTCCAACTGCCCCAAAATACTCATAATTTCCCAAATATATAATACAGCGTTCATACCTAGTGCCTTTGCACAGATTCCTCTGCATCTGACTATTTTCTGATCATCCTTAAAAACTGACTTTGAGCCATCCTCCTCCAGGAAGCTTTCTCTTACCTATGTGATTTAGTTATCTCTGCTCTATGTGTATCACAGCAAATCTTACATGTAATTATTAGATTTAGTTGTCTGTCTTCTATTCACATACAAGACTATAAGCAGGATAACAAAGTGTCAGCAATAGGGAAGGCATCAGGTGTTGGGAGATGCTAACACATAGCATTAAAATGTAGGTGCTCCACCTTCATTACATACCAATTGTATATGGTATGTATCTAACAGTCACATCACTTCACATCCTACACCTCAGTTTCCTCATCTGTCAAATTGAAAAAGCCTGGCATACAGAAAACACTCAAGATATATTATCTAGTATAATCCACTCAGTATCTTTTTAGTACCTCTAACCTATCTATGTCTGTATCTACAGCAGTATCTACATCTATATCTTTGTACTTGTCTAGAGAATAATAGAACCTAGACCCTGTTGTCACTCTTAATGTAGTCATATCTAAAGGCTACTCCCTCAGTAGGGCTCTACTCTCTCAGAAACATGCTCCAGAAGCCAGTTGTAGATAAATATGCCAATACTCTTTAAATTAAATATGTTCAATAGGCACATTAGGATGTCACAGAATCAAAAAAAGACTTCAAGCCAAATTTTTTATTTTATTCAACCAGTACACACATTATACTCTTTCCTTGAGATGGTCTCAGTTTATGCCTTTACTTCTTGCATAATGATTAGTAATATCCCTTTTCACTTTCAAACATGTCCTGATTTGGACAATCAATTATATAACCATTCCATTTATGGCTCATGCTGATTCTGATTGGTCATAGGTTATAGTATTTTCTTCTAATTGGTCAGTGTCTGTGCAATGCCAGCTGTTAAATATTTTTATATAATTTATATGCCTATGAGATAATTGAGGAATCGAAAGGTGACATGACTTTTTTGTAAAATGATTCATCCCTATAAAATGAATCGAATTCAAATTCATTAAGTCCTTAGAATAAGAAAAGTGAAAAAGACAAAACAAAAGAAAACCTCGAAGGACTGACCTGAAAACAGAAGGAAGACGTGGACAATTTTGACTCTCACTGGTAGTACCTTCTTCAGTCCCACTCTTTCCACCTGGACTCTCTCTTCTTTCTCTTAGGTTCAGTCACTGTTGAGAATCTTTGTTCTTTATTACCTCCATAACCTCATAGGAACTTAAGGTGCCAGCCTAGACACTCAGTTCTTCCATCTATTCAAAATGGAAACTCCAGCTATTGCCTCCTCTTTATATGAGCATTCCCATTGATTTGCAGATGATTTAGATAGAAATGTCTTCTACTTGATTAGCCATAGAATTCCTTCAAAGAGTATATATCCTTGAAAGGCAGGGCAAGAACATCAAGTTCTGTAGTTAAGAAAGCATTATGCTTGCCATATCCATAAGGCTATCCTTCTTAGACCGAAAGGATAATGAGAATTGTACCATACGATCATTTAACAAAGAGAAAATGTTTCAGCCAAAGAGCCTTTAATGTGAATTAAATTTTCATGGTAAGAAAAGCTATGCAACATATTCAGGATAAAGTGCTTACCAAGAAGAATATGATCTTGAGGAGGAACCTTTTTTACTTTCCCAGGAAGCTTAAGGAGTTAAGAGCTAAGATCTAAAGCGGTAAATTATGGTGTTTATTCCATGATTTCCTACAGATAGAGACAGAGTTGTAGTGGTTCAGGTTGGAGCTTAACAAAGTAATTTTAGTCCCAATAAAGCTTTCTCTAAGGGTCTACTTATCTTCTGTCTATTTATTGCCACCCATATGAAACATCTTCCAAAAAACATAGTGAGATGTATAGGAAGTTGAATAGTGATGAATAAACCCAACAAAAAAAATCATAATAATAATCCTTTAGAAGCAACCACCGTTCTGATTTCTTTTACCATCATAGTTTTTTGTTCTAGACTTTGATATTAATATAATCATACAACATGTATTCTTTTAGGCCAAAAAGTACCACAGAGCTGTTTATGTTTGGGGTTTCTTGAGGGGGCAGTTCCAATTAATCCATCAACTTAGACCCACCTAGAGTATTTTTGCCTGTTATCTATTGACCTACTGCTACTTCAACATAAACAGACACAAAATGTTCATGAGCAAAAATCAAACCTTTTGCTCATGTGTACCTAATACAGCAACATATTTTTGTTATCAGAAAAGAATTTCTCAGATTATTTAGTACATCAAAGATTGATATTTCAAAAAGAAAAAGGGATACAGCTTCAACAGAAACTCTAAATGTAACTGCCTGGTCCTAAATCTTGGGTCCATCTCTTACTAACATTAGGGTAAGTTACTTCTCTGTCTGTTACTCATCTGTAAAGTGATAAATTTATAGAACCATCCTTATAGAGCTGCTATGAGGATTAGATCAGCTCATATATAGAAAGCATTTACCATGGTGTCTAGCACATAGCAAGCACCCAATATATGGTAGCTATTATTACAGATATATAAGTAATATGTGAATTTGAACATATCAAACATATTTTATTTTTGTATTATATGAAAGTTAATGTTCCCATGTGACATAAAAATACATCAAAAACTTAAGAGAAAAGAATACAAAATTTATCTACTATGATTCATTATCTTATGCTAAGTCAGCCCTAGAAAATTGTTTTTCATTGCTAAAAATAGAAAAATTGAAATATAAAGATGCTTAAACTTTCTATGACCTGCTGGGCCAATGCACATTAGGATAGCAGATAAAAATTGACTCATGATTCTGACACCACCTTCCAAGTTTCCTAAAGCCTTTGCTCTGGCAATTCAGGCCCCAGCCAGAGTGCTTTTCCCAGGGCTTCACTCTTGTTTTCATTGTGCTTTTCTGAGCATAGTTATGGTGTCCATTTTCCTTGTTATTTCTCTTTTTTTTTTGAGACAAACTTGCTCTGTTGCCCAGGCTGGAGTGCAGTGGTACAATCTCAGCTCACTATAACCTCCACATCCCCGGTTCAAGCGATTTCTCCTGCCTCAGCCTCCCAAGTAGCTGAGATTACAGGTATACGCACCATGCCCAGCCATTTTTTGTATTTTTAGTAGTAGTGGGGTTTCACCATGTTGGTTAGCCTGGTCTTAAACTCCTTGACCTCAGGATCCACCCACCTCGGCCTCCCAAAGTGCTGGGATTACAGGTGACAGCCACTGGCCTGGCCTTTCTCTTCTTTTCATATTTTATCTTACTTTTATGGATTTTTGCCCTTGCTGTATAAAATTCTTAAAATCCATGTCCCAAAATAATGTCACCATTGGAATTGAGATCTGGAAATATCCCTTTAGTTCTCCTAGTAGCTAAAAATAACATTTAAATTTAAAAGCATGTTAAAACAGATGATACCTTCTAGAAGGTTTGGGGTTACAAATTAAGAATCAGATTGATGTCGTATACATACTTGAAAATCTTTTTTCATACCTTTTGTTCTTCAATCCTTCTGAATAATTGTTCCCTCTTTAATTAATAAAAACATTTCCTTTTTCCCTTTAGGAAACAGTTTATCTGCTTCTGCAAAATACAGGCAGGATAAAATTTGCTTACCTCTAATTTTTTATTTTCTCTTTGTTTAATGTTTTCTATTTAAATATGTAAAAAGCCTAAATAAATATGTTCTCTCTTAAATTAACATTTTTGTCCCCGAAGTAAAGCAATTTATTCTGATGATGTGAGCACAAGTTAACAAATTCCTTAAGATTCACAAATTCATTTATCAGGGCAGGTTCACAGTGATTTCATTTTTCAGTATTAACTTCTATCCACTCCCAGAAAAGAATTTTTTACATCTGGTTTTTCTAGCTCTATTTTGTATGCCTCGTATTCATATCCATTGCCATATTCTATTTTATTCAAGCAGTTTAAAACATCACAGTGTTTCTTTACCCATGCAACGTTGTCTTTTCATTTCTATAATATGCACTTTTTTCTTTTAATAAAATTTTGGACTGCTTAGTTGTATTCCTAGAACATCAAGCCAGAAGTTCTTGTTATTTTTTCCAGTTATTTCTTCCAAAATAGATTACGTTACTTTACTCTTCAAGCTTACATCATTCTCTTTCATCCCTAGCAAAGAATGACTACAACTATGCCACTTGGAGTAATTCTTAGTTATTTGATAATCAAGATTCTCATCGCATATTCCCCAGGCATCCCATACTGATTTATTTTTTTAATCTTTTTCTGGCAAAAAAAAAAAAATTGCTTAAAACGATTCTATGATGTCTGATTCATGGCTTCAAATAGGCTTTCCCTTTCCCATTTTGACCTTTCCTTTCTTGACTTAGATCTCAGAAAGTATGAAGAGGCACCTAAAGGAAAATAAGCCCTCATGTCCCGTTAACAGATAAACCTTAAGTAGTTCTCCTTGACATGATTCTTTGTTCTCCTTTTTAAGCATTAATTCCCCCTTCCCTTGATTGCTTTAGATGATGTAAAGTTTTTCCATACTAATGCCACCATGGGCCATCCCTGTTAAGAAGTCCTTTAGCATTTACACTTAAAATATGGAACATATTACTGTACATCTGCTATAATAATATTGCTAGATATGTGTATGTGCAGGTAATTGTTTTGTGTCATCAAGTAAAGGATTGTTTCTTTTGCATCTTGCTTACTACTTAGACAAATGGTGAGACGGCAACTATTACTAAATAAATACTTAAGGTATTCTATTAAATTGGTCATTTATTCATTCATTCAACATTTATTGATCACCTATTCGGTGTCACTCATTGTGCTAGCTGCTGTGTGTACAGAGATCAATCAAATGGTCTTATCTCCCAACAGTTCATGGTCTGGAGAAAAAATAAATAAAAAACTAGAAAATAGGTATTTACAACACAGAACACAAAATCTGCAAAAAGCATGGAATCAAAAAGAAGATCCCCTAAGTAAGTGTAAAATGAGGGTGGAAGAAGGAGAGAGTGGGAAAGAGGAGGACCAGCAGAACTTAATGAGGCAAAAGACATGAGGGACAAAGTGCTCCAGGCAGAAGGGAAAGCACAGAAGGAGGTACTAAGGTTGTTATGGAATGGTTGGGTGATGTGCATGTTTCCACAAAGCTACAGAGAAGAATCTTGAGAAACAGTGAAAGATGAAGCTAAGAAGATGGCCAGAGCCAGATTATAAGGGACCTTGAATGACATGTTGATCTCATACTTAGATCTCAGAAAGTATGAGGATTGACCTGAAGGAAAATATGACCTCATGTCCCACTAACAGATCAACCTTAAATAGTTCTCTTTGATATCATTATTTTCTTTGTTCTCTATTTTAAGCATTAAATCCCCCTCTCCTGGATTGCTTTAGCTAATGTGAATGAAGCCTTTCCTGACTAAAGCCACCATGGGCCATCCTTCTGTTTTGAAGTGCTTTAGCACTTACATTTAAAATATGGAACACACTACAGTATATCTACTGTAACAGTGTTGCTAGTATGTGTGTGCCTGCACTTTGCCCTGCTCACTGCTGGTCTGTGACTAGTCATTTGACTTCTGACTAGGACCAGGAAAGTCACTTCAGGTTCTGTCTGCTTCTCAGGTTTCTGCTTTCCAATACTTGAATTTTTTTTTCATTCCAGGCTGTACTCTCAGTCTCACACTCCATGCCAAATACCACTGTTCGATTATCTATATTCTTGTATTTTGTCTCTCACATCTGTTTTTAAGTCTCTAGTGTTTAATTACCTACCAAATACAGCAGAAATCCTGCATAATATGACCTTAAATGTATCTCCACTATCATTTCCCATTTTCCCCTAAACACACTGTTTATGAATGGGAGCTATGGTTTCTCAACTCCATGTCCTGGCTCAGGCAGTTCCTTTCACAATGTCCTCTCCATTTTCTGTCTGCTAAAACCTTTTCAGTCTTCCAGTCATGTCTCCCACGTTACTTTGTCTTCTTAGAATCAACAATGTATTTCATTTCTATTCTTTCAGCATTTATTGTCCTCTGCTCTGTCTTTGTATTTATTTATTTTATTCATCTGACAAAAATGACTGCTCCCTGATGGTCAGAACAAAGTCTTGGCTGAGTTTTCTATTTTCCCTAGTGCATCACACCATTTCTTGAGCAGGTTAACATCAAATTAGAACATAATAAATTTATGACTATTATTAATGAAGCTTAATCTACTCTTTTCCTCCTAAATGGTCATAGTAGTTACTTTATTACCTCAAATTACTTTACTATGTTATGTACAAGGAAGGTAGAGGCTGATGTTTTATCTCTATTTTATAGAAGTAAACATTTGAGTAATAAGGAGTTAAGAAATTTACTTAAGAGATTTGGGATTGGCATCTAAGCTCCTGATACCAATTCAGTATTTGTTTAGTCTATGCTAGATCTAAGATACTTTCCCTTGAAGATATTAAAAGGTAAGCTTTAAGAAACCATTAAGAATTGTTTTGACTTCCATTCATCACCAATACTGGAGGAAAGATAATGAAAAAGTCATTAAATGTCCATAAAAAAATAAGTTATGGTTTCCAATTTTATAACTTAGAGATGTAAAGATTTCAATTAAAGGGATAAAAAGTTAAGACATAGTTTAGAGTGGTCTAAGTTAATTTGAACTATTTTGGGTTTTAATGTACTGAAAATCAATTTATTCAAAGCCATTTCACTACATGGCAAACCTATCCAAAGATCCATCAGGAAAATGTCAGATCAATATCCTAAGTCTGTAAGAACCTTTGTTGAAACCATTCAAAGGCAGATTCAGGTATTAATACAAGCCCACCAATATACAGAAGGCTATAAACTGTTTTTAAGTAAAATACCACCCATTCACAAATAATGCATAAAGATTTGAGGACTACTATCATCCAAATTTTAAAACTTGCATGAAATTAGCATCCAGCTAAATTAAATCAGTAAAAGCTTAGGAAAACAGCTGAGGTGAAAAGACTACAGTGAAATTAAAACTTTGAAAAAATCTTCTATCTATAACTCATCAATGTTAGCAAATTGACTTTTTGAAAACCAATTTTCAGTAAATTGTCTTGATTCCAGTTTGGAAAAATGTCTGGCCTCTGTTACTTACACATACTTCTCCTGTTAAGGTTCTAGGTTTGTATACAGACACTGCAGCTGATCTCCAATCCAAGGCCTTAATCTGAACCTTGACTCTATTACAACTAATATTGCTTTTCTTACTTGTGTCCTTCTTTAAGATTTTAAGTTCTATGAAGATCAAGACCACACACTATATCTTATGACTCTATGTGCCAATATCTTGCACACTGTTTTATATTTGGTAGCTGGTACTATTAACTATTGATTGAGAGTAGGGCATCAGCCTAATTACCTTACCTTTGAGAGGGCATTTTGGGGGCACACTTTAAAGATATTTCCGCCTTATGGTGATTTAATAGTTTCATCTTTATATATAAAAAATATGGTAATTTTGCAACTGAATTGAATTTATTCTTGAGCTGAATAGAGTTTAGCCACCCTATTATAATCTCATTCAACTTGACTGAATATCTTTCTTGATTGGTAATTGAAAAAAGAACCATATATTATCCTTCCAAGCCCTACAATTAGTGAATAATTCTTATATAAAAAGCTTTGAATTACAAGATATTTCTGTCATTAATAATGATTACTTTCAATAAGAATTTGAATTACTTTAATCACTTGTCCTTTCTGTTTTGCAATAAAGCAAAGTCCAACAAAAAAGCAAATCCTCTCAAGCTGTAAGTCAGGACTTCTGACTATTTTATTATTTTAGAAATGCCTCTCTCCAAGTATATTGACCCTGAGACAGCCTGCTTTATCCCTGATCACAGGGAGGAAGGCCATATCGTATCATATCTGATATCTAAGAATTCTCTCCTATATTTCAGAGGTCCTGAACTCTTCTATAATTACTTCCTAGAGTCTCCTTGATTCTCAGCCCTGAAAGTCTCTAATTTGATCTAGCCTGTGTTGTGTTGTTTCTGAACTATTTATTAGCTTATTAATGCCTCTTGTGAAATCTGATTAATGCTCATTATTCTAAGCTGTAGTTTGCTTATATGCTATCATATATTATCATAGTATTTTCTATCTTATATTTTACCTATACCCACACCAGACTTTCCCATCTGATTCTGAACTTTCCTTTTGCCCTTTGTCCTTAAACAGACAGTTGTCCTTCATAATATATTCTTTCACACTAGGAAGATTCCCCTTTTTTACATGTGAAAGAATTAGTTGTCCAAATCCCCTAAAATTTTAACACTACCAGAACATGAACTCCATAACAGCAAGGAGCTTCCTTGTCATGTCCATCATTGAATCCTAGTTCACAGATCATGCCTGGCAATAGCACTAGTCTCAATAATGTTTGTGGCAAAAAAGAATACAATCAGTTCTTTGTACCTATGGGTTCTGCATCCATATATCAACCAACCATAAATCGCAAATATTCCAAAAAGTTGCATTTGTCCTGAACTAGAACAGACTTTCTTCTTGTTGGTATTTTCTGAACCATACATAGTGTAATAACTATTTACATAGCATTTGCATTATATTAGATATTATAAATAATCTAGAGATGATTTGGATTATACAAGAGAATGTGTGCAGGTTATATGCAAATGATAGGGCATTTTACATCAGAGACGAGCATCTTCAGGTTTTGGTATCTGAGGAGAGTACTGAAACCAATCCCCCCTGGATATTGAAAGATAACTGTTCTTTGTTAATATGCAACATTATGAAAGAAACAGTGTTTAGTTGGTCTTTTTAGATATTCATAAATCATAAAGACTGCAACATTATTTTCAAACCTTAGAGACAGAACAGCATTTTTACATAATAGTGATTCTTATAATTTTCATTACTGATATATTTCATTCATAGTGGTTTCACAGGAAACACTTATATTTAAATATGCCTAGCAGCCTTTTCAATGAAAGTGTAGACTCTGTAAAAAGAAAAACAATATGTATCTGAAAGGTTTTTTTTGTCCTTACAAGAGAAGGTGGAGGGATGCAGATAGTCTAGCCACAATTGGAAACAGAAGTCTAGTGCCCCTTAAGCCATGCCAGGAAGATGTGCTTACCCTCAGTTGGGGGTATGGCGGGAGAAGAACATGTAATATTTCAGGGTTATTCAGCATGAGTGTTTCAAAGAAATACCACTAAAAGGAGTTACTTATCAACTCACTAGTACCTTGACAAGAAGTGGTGTATTCCAGTTCTGAGATTGCAGAGATTTCTGGGTCCAGAAGGCATAAAGTCTGGAGCAACAAGCACATGGGACCTGAAATAACAGCAACTGCTTACTACTTGCTGGGTATGTTCTATGTTCTTTGCATCTACCGTATTTACTTATTCATTTAATCCTCAAAACAACTCTGTGAGAGATACACACACACACACACACACACACACACACATACACATATATGTACACACACATACAATACCTATGATATAGGGATTATTATTATACCCAATTTTATAAAGAAGGGAATTGAGGCACAGAAAGGCTGAGTAATTTGTTCAAAGTCACACAGTTGTTGAGCAGCAGAGTTGAAATTCGAACCCAGATGGTCAGGCTCCCCAGTCTGTACTCCTAACCCTAGTGCTTTCATGCCTATGCGATGACACTTCTTTAGCACTTATACTGTGCCAGGTTCCCTTCTAAGCACTAGGTTAACACATTTGAGGTATGAAGCAAATATAAGAATAGTGGAAGATAAAATTTACCTAGGGCTTCTTCTTTTCTGAAGTAATTTTTAAAAATAGATTCTCTAATCTCCACTACTGATGAATATAACTTGATAAAGAAATTAACTAATATAAAGAAAAGCATGGATACAATAAAAATTCTGCTTTTAAAATCATGAGGGTTTTTTTTCCTTTAATTGTTATTTTTGATACAGGGGTACATGTGCAGGCTTGTTATATAGGTAAACTCATGTCACCGGGGTTTGGTGTACAGATTATTTCATCACCCAGGTACTAAGCATAGTACCTAGTAGGTATTTTTTCGGATCCTCTCGCTTCTCCTGCCCTCTACCCTCAAGTAGGCCCCAGTGTCTGTTGTTTCCCTCTGAAAATCACAGAATTCTAATAATTCTAATGTTAAAAAAATAAGTATACTTACATCACTAAATCATAGAATACTACAGAATAAAAGTGAATTAAAAAGAAAGAGCTAAATGTATCAACCTGAGTAGATCCTCAGAAAAGTAAAAATGTTGAGTGAAAAAAATCAAGTTGCAAAATAGTACATGCAGTGTGATACCATTCATATAAAGTTTTAAGACACGCAGAATAGTTCTATATACTTTCTGGGTAGGGAAAGATATGTAGTAACATCCTAAAAACATGAATGAGAATGATAACCACCAGATTCCAAATGCCAGCTACTTCTGCACAGGAGGGAGGAAATATGAATGGGGAGAATATCTAAGGGAATCAATCTGTTTTTCATAATATTTTCTTTATTAGCTTGAGTGATAGTACATGACTGTTCTCTCTCTACAAACCTTCTTATATACCTGAAAACTTCTTAAAATGAAGAAATCATTAAGTAGTTTCAGGCTAGATGGTAATCTGATTGATCAATAGATAGATAGATGACAGATAGATAGATAGATAGATGATAGATAGTTCACACATATATACACACTTCCATTCAAATAAATACCCCATGTCTCTCTTCTCATGTCTGTCTTTTAGAAATTCTTTTCTCCACTAGATCAAAAGGAAATCTCTTGAAAAGAAAGTTGTAGCTGTACATAATACATGTGCTGGGTATCTTCCATTCCACTTGCCATGCTCTGTGCCTTGGGAAGCTAACCTAAATCAACTGTATCAACAGGACATCCATACCTTCTGAGCTCTGGTTGGATCCAGCCAATTGTAAGCCCCTGCCCCCATGGTCAGAGGAAAAGAGGAGAGTGAGATTATGGTATTTATTCCCTTGTCTTCCTTCTGGTAGGCTGTCTTGACTTGGCAGGCTCCTTCACCAAAAAACATTGCTCTTCTCAAAAAAATTAACACAGTTCTCTCTATATTCTGGTTTCTTCTAGTTCCAGTAACTACTATTTGCCTCAGTTCTTTGTGTCTATGAGGGGTAAACAGTTGAGGTGCTATTATTAGTACCTGGTTCCTGCACTATCCCTTGCAAATAATCCATTTAAAAATAAACTCTTTTTCATATGAACAGACACTTTTCAAAGGAAGACATATATGAGGCCAACAAACGTGAAAAAATGCTCATCATCACTGGTCATTAGAGAAATGCAAATCAAAACTACACTGAGATATCATCTCAGGACAGCTAGAATGGTGATCATTACAAAATCTGGAGAAAACAGATGCTGGAGAGGATGTGGAGAAATAGGAACACTCTTACACTGTTGGTGGGAGTGTAAATTAGTTCAACCACTGTGGAAGACAGTGTGGCAATTTCTCAGGGAGCTAGAAATAGAAATTCCATTTGACCCAGCAATCCCATTACTGGGTATATATCCAAAGAACTATAAATCTTTCTACTATAAAGACACATGCACACGCGTGTTCACTGCAGCACTGTGTACGACAGCAAACACCTGGAACCAACCCAAATGCCCATCAATGATAGACTGGACAAAGAAAATGTGGTACATATACACCATGGAATACTATACAGCCATAAAAAATGACAAGTTCATGGCCTTTATAGGGACTTGGATGAATCTGGAAACCATCATTCTCAGCAAATTGACACAAGAACAGAAAGCCAAACACCATATGTTCTCACTCATAGGTGGGTGTTGAACAATAAGAACACGTGGACTCAGGGAGAGGAGCATCACACACTGGGGGCAGTTGCAGCGGGGGGCGGTAGGGGAGAGACAGCAGTGGGTGGGGAGGGAGGGGAGGGTGGGAAGGGATAACATGAGGAGAAATTCCAGATAGAGTATGTACCTAAAGTAAAATAAATAAATTAAAAAATAAAAATAAATAAATAAATTTAAAAAATAAACTCTTTTTGAGTTGCCACTTATATGTCACCAGTTTTATTCTTTTATCTTCAGATATTTTATGTCTTAACTAGCTTTTCATTCCCTAAAAACTTAAAATATATACATTCATGGTTCTACTTTTAATTTTTTGAGGAAGCTCCATACTGCTTTCCATAGCAGCTGCACCATTTACATTCCCATCAACAGGATTCAAAAGTTTCCATTTCTCCACATTCTCACCAATCCTTATCTGTTTTTATATAAAATAGTCATCTTGACAGGTGTGAGATAGTATTGTAGTTTTGATTTGCATTTCTGTGATGATTAGTGATGTTGAGCATCTTTCCATGTACCTATTGGCCATTTGTATGTAACCTTTGGAGAAATGTCTATTATTGTGTTGTATTAAATATTTTACCAATATTTGAAGGTTTAATCTAAGAATATATGGACAGGAGTGAGCGCTGGCATACATATGAGAATATAGTGAGGACATTCTGCTTCTTTCCACTCTAGTTTTAGAGTCACCTAACTTAGCTTGTCCATAAATATCCATAAATATCTCCATTACCACAAAAATATGACTCCTTGACTGGTCTGTATCATTATCTTAAAGAAAATAGGCTCTAGTTCATGGACCAGAGAAGAAATTCCATAATACATCAGTCAGCGTTTAGTCAGGATAACAGAAAAAACTCTAGGCACTTCAAACACTGGGAATTTAAAATAAGAAACTCTTTTAAAGGATGTTAGAAGAGCTACAAGAGCCAAAGAAATGGTAAGTTCATCCAAAGATCAATATCCACAGAGAGTCTTTGCCATGGCTAAGGCAAGAGGAAAGAAAAGGAAAATAGGAGTACCCAGAACTGTGGGGCTACTCAGCTTCCTCTTACTGCAAGCACTATTGTTAGAGCTTCTGCCACCAGGGCCTACTCAAACATCCATGGCCACTGTTCTTGGGGCCACACTGAGTGAGCAAGAATACAGAAGTCCAACAGGCCAGTGGACTCAGATGCCAGAGGCACCTGCCAGAATGCAGGAGAAAATTCACGGCTCTGCCCTCTCTCCAAATCACAATTACCTACCAGTGACTCCTGTTTGCAAACCCGTCAGAAAGGCAACTAGTGAGAGAGTTCAGGGAAAATCGTTCATAAAGATAAATAGAGAGACTGATAATTCCATGATTGAGTAGAAAATAGAGGAAAGAATAACGTTTAGTTATCAAACAATATGTTAAATGCTGATCGGAAAACAAGTATAGTTTTTGAACAAATTTTTTCCTTTGTTTCAAAGAAGGTAAATGAACTCCTTCTGAAATTGCAAAATATCCCTTAACTAGTTGCTGGGGGTGTATTAGTCTGTTAACACACTGCTATAAAGAAATACTTGAGAATGGGTAATTTATAAAGAAAAGAGGTTTAATTGGCTCATAGTTCCATAGGCTGCACAGGAAGTATGATGCTGGCATCTCCTCAGCTTCTGGGAAGGCCTCAGGAAACTTACAATAATAGATGAAGGTAAGGAGGAAGCTCACACTTCACAAGGACACAGCAGGAAGAAAAGAGAGCGAGGCAGGAGGTGCTGCACATTTTTAAAAGCCAGATCTCAGACGAATTTACTCACTTACTATCATAAGAACAGCACCAGGAGATAGTGCTAACCCATTCACGAAGAACCATCTCCATGATCCAACCTCCTCCACTAGGCCCCACCTCTAACACTGGGGATTACAATTAGATGTGAGATTTGGATAGGAATACAAATCCAAACGGTATTAGGTTTCAGCACCAAAAGTGCTGAAATATAGAAAAGGGCAGGGGTAGAACTGAGACATCATTCACCCCCGGCAATTAATTAAGGGATATTGTGCACTTTCAGAAGGAGTTCATTTGCCTTCTTTGAAACAAAGAAAAAAACAATTTGTTTAAAAACTATAGTTATTTTTTAATTAGGATTTAACATACTATTTGCTTGATAACTAGATATTATTTCCTCTATCTTCCACCCAATCATGGAACTATCAGTCTCTCTATTTACCTATATAATTTAGCGGTACAAATAAGATAAGTATCAATAAATGTTATGTTTATTCACAAATTCACTTTTATCTGTTGAAATTAAATTAGAGTCAGTGTTAGTGTGATTTATTATCCTACCTATTACTTTGAATTCTCAAGGCCAGAACAAAAATTTTACTGTTACAAAGAATTATTTCTTAGTTAATCATATAAACAACAAAGTATACATATTTAAGAGTGTGCTAGACTATTTCCTTTAATTAAATAAATCAGATAAATAGTATATTTTCAAATTTTTAAACCTTTAACTTTAGTAGGGACTTAAAATTTTTTCTATTATTATTAAATGGTAGAACATTTTACAAGACTTCTTGATGACTCTTTCATCTTTCATTCAAGGGTCTTTTTATCAACTCTAAACTAATATGTATTACATGACAATTTTCTTTCTAAACGATTTGTGAAATGACACGTTTCCTTTCTTGTCTTTCACTTTTATTGAAGACCTAGAAAATAGCCATAATGAGGG
The DNA here is from genome assembly GCF_030222135.1 of Aotus nancymaae. NCBI lineage: Eukaryota > Metazoa > Chordata > Mammalia > Primates > Aotidae > Aotus > Aotus nancymaae. Next base: position 29,531,411 of record NW_026988428.1, on the reverse strand, counting down.
GCGATTTAGAAATGGTTCTTGAAAGATAGTTTTTTGAATTGAATGTAGCTAGGAGGTTGAAAAAGATGAAGACGAGACTTGAAAGTGTTTGGATTTGGAAACAAAGAGGACATCTGTGACCTGCCTAGCTTCAGTGGAGCACCAGACTGTGACAGCAAAAAATGCAGGGTTTGAAATCAGGCTCTCAGAGTTTGAATCATTGCAATTTTTTGATATTTTTCAAGTTATTTATTTTTCTGTCTCATTTTTCTAATGTTTATAGTAGAAATAATAGTACCTATATCATAGGACCAACAAAATGCAATTAGGCATTTCATACTCTTAGAACAATGTTTGCCAAATGGTAAGCCCTCATTAAATGTTTATTCTTCTCATCAATATAAAGTAATGGGTTAAAGAATAGTCATACACTGCCATTAGAAGTCCAAAAATGTAACACACAATGGAGGTCAGCTTGGCATTCACTTGTAACTCAGTAATCCTGTGTCTGGGAATTTGTCCTACAGATAAATCTGTTTATGCACAACATAGTATGTATCATACTGATAATTGCACCATTGTTTGAAATAGAGAAGATTGGAAACAACACAGAGGACCAATATATACTCTAGTGTTGTATTAGTCAGTTATCATGCTATTAATAAAGACATACCTGATAGTGGATAATTTATAAAGGAAGAAGGTTAAATGGACTCACAGTTCCATGTGGCTGGGGAGGCCTCACAATTATGGAGAAAAGTGAAGGAAGAGCAAAGGCACATCTTGCATGGAGGCAGGGAAGGGGCGTGTGCAGGTTAATTCTCCTTTATAAAACTGTCAGATCTTGTGAGACTTATTTACTATCAAGAGAACAGCATGGGAAAAACCTGCCCCCATGATTCAATTACTTCCCACTGGGTCTCTCCCACGACACATGGGGATTCTCACAATTCAAAGTAATATTTGAGCTGGAAGACAGAGCCAAATCATATCACTCTGCCCCTGGCCCCTCCCAAATCTCATGTCCTCACATTTCAAAACCAATCATGCCTTCCCAACAGTCCCCCAATGTGTTAACTCTTTTCAGCATTAACTCAAAAGTCCACAGTCCAAAGTCTTATCTGAGACAAGGCAAGTTCCCTCTCCCTATGAGACTGTAAAATCAAAAGCAAGTTAGTTACTTCCTAGGTAAAATGGGGTGGGGGGGTATAGGCATTGGGTAAATACCCCTTTTCCAAAAGAGAGAAATTGGCCAAAATGAAGGGACTACAGGCTCCATGCAAGTCTGAAATCCAGTGGGGCGCCCAAATCTTAAACTCCAAAATGATCTCCTTTGACTCCATGTCTCAAATCTAGGTCACACTAATGTAACAGGTGGGTTCCCATGGTCCTGGGTAGTTCCATTCCTGTGGCTTTTCAGGGTATAATCTCCCTCCTGGCAGCTTTCATGAGCTGGCATTGAGTTTCTGTGGCTTTTTCAGGTACATGACACAAACTGCTAGTGGATCTACCATTCTGGGGTCTGTATTGATCCTCTTCTCACAGCTCCATTAGGCAATGCCCCAGTTGGGACTGTATGTGGGGGCTCCAACCTTACATTTCCCTTCTGCACTGCCCTAGCAGAGGTTCTTGATGGGATCCCTGCCCCCTCAGCAAACTTCTGTCCGGACATAAAGGAGTTTCCATACATCCTATGAAATCTAGGTGGAACTTCCCAAACCTCAATTCTTGACTTCTGTGCACCCAGAGGCTTAACATCATGTGGAAGCTACCAAGGCTTGGGGCTTGCACCCTTTGAAGCCACAGCCTGAGCTGTATGTACCTTGGCCCCTTTTAGCCACAGCTGAAACAGGATGCAGGGCACCAAATCCCTAGGCTGCACCAAGCAGGGGGACCCTGGGCCTGGCCTACTAAACCATTTTTCCCTCCTAGGCTTCTGGGCTTGCAATGGGAGGGGCTGCTGCAAAGGTCTCTGACATGCTCTGAAGATAGTTTCCTTATTATCTTGGAAATTAACATTTGGCTCCTTATTACTTAAGCAAATTTCTGCAGCCAGCTTGATTTATTTTCTCAGATAGAAAATAAGTTTTTCTTTTCTATCACATCATCAGGCTTCAAATTTTCCAAACTTTTATGTTTTCTTTCCCTTTAAACATAAGTTCCAATTCCAAACCATATCTTTGTGAATACATAAAACTGAATACATTTAACAGCACCCAAGTTACATCTGGAAAGCTTTGCTGCTTAGAAATTTCTTCTACCAGATATCCTAAATCATCTCTCTCAAGTTCAAAGTTCACAGTTCTCTAGGGCAGGGGCAAAATGCCACCAGTCTCTTTGCTAAAACATAAGGGTCACCTTTGCTCCAGTTTTTAACAAGTTCCTCATCTCCATCTGATACTGCCTCAAACTGAACTTCATTGTCCATATCACTATCAGCATTTTGGTCAAAAACATTCAACAAGTTTCTAGGAAGTTTCAATCTTTCCCACTTCTTTCCGTGTTCTGAGCTCTCCAAGTATCTAGGAAGTTCCAAACTTTCCCACATTTCCCTATCATCTTCTGAGCCCTCCAAATTGTTCCAACCTCCACCTATTACCCAGTTCCAAAGTTACTTCCACATTTTTGGGTATCTTTACAGCAGCACCCCACTCTATTGGCACCAATTTATTGTACTAGTCTGTTCTCATGCTGCTAATGAAGACACACCCAAAACTTGGTAATTTATAAAGGAAAGAGGTTTAATGGACTCATAGCATGAGAACAGCATAGGGAAATCCTGCCTCCATGATTCAATTACCAGCCACTGAGTCCCTTCTATGACACATGGGGATTATTACAATTCAAGGTAAGATTTGAGCGGGGACACAGAGCCAAATCATATCAAGTGTATATCACCAAAGGAATAATATGCCACTATATACAAAAACTAAGAAAGCCTCAGTTTTCTGATATAGAAGATCTCCAAGATGATAGATCATGATGTGTAAAAAGCAGGGGGCAGATTTTCCATTTGGTATGTAAGAAGCTGGAAGTCAGCCCTCTGTCCTAACGACTAAACAGCTAAACAAACTAAAATATCAATAAATCTTCATAGATCCATCAGCGATGTGGGAGTCATAGGGCAAACTACTGCTCTCAAAATTGTAGAAACTGACAGCTAAACACAAAGCTGGAAGTCATTATTCTAAGTGAAGGAACTCAGGAAGGGAATACCAAATACTGTATGTTCTCACTGACAAGTGGGAGCTAAGCTGTAAGTATGCAAAGGCATAGAGTGGTATAATGGACATTGGAGGCTCAGAAGAGGAGACAGTGGGTGGGGAGTGACAGACAAACAACTACACATTGGGTAAAATGTACACTACTCAGGTGATGGATGCAGCAAAATCTCAGACTTTGCCATTACACAACGCATCCACATAACCAGAAATCACTTGTACCCCAGAAGCTATTGAAATAAAATACATATATAAATATATCAGTATTTATCTATATATCAATTGTTGATATCAATATATCAACATATACATATAATATATATAAATTAAAGTACTGGAGGGAACTAGCTTGGGCCCTTTTGGCTCTTCTACTCTTCTGTCATTTGAGGACATAGCATTTTTCCCCTTCTGCTCTTGCATTGCTTCTGCTATGTGAGGACAAAATGTTCCTCTCCTCCAGAGGAGCAGCAACATGGCACCATTCGAAAGCAGAAAGAAGTCTTCACCAGGCACCAATATTGTTAGCATCTTTATCTTGGACTTTCTATCTTGCAGAACCATGAGAAATAAATTTCTATTGTTTGTAAATTACCCAGTGAGTGATTATTTTGCTACATTAGCACAAACGGACTGAGATATTATTCATTAATGACCAAATACATTCTATTACATCAGTGTTTAGAGAAATTAAACTATGGCATTCACGTTTGCCTGAGACAGCAGTTAGTTATTCCCATGGTAACTGGGGGACAGGAGGCACTCACTGTTCCCTAATTGGATGTGTGCTTTTTTCAGGTCCTTGGGCTCTTACTGACCCAAAAATGGGTAGAAGACCCTGGTGGCAGTGATATTGTTTAAGTAAATATCAGACCCAAAGAGTTTTGCAGAAAAGTGATTTATTAGGCAGAGAGAGAGAGAAAGAGAAGTAGGGAGAGAGAGAAAGCCAGCTCCCACACTGTCATGGGAGGGGATCCCAGAGAGGGAAATCAGCACAGGTAAGGGGCAGGGGGACTTTTAATCTGTGAGTTACTCCTGCCCCATTTAAGTCCTTGTTCCATGAGAGGAGTTCCCTTAAACTTCCACTGGAGTGACTGATTTTTGACTTTGACATCGGATTGGTTGTTCAGCCCACAGTCCTCCCATAGCTTTTCCGGGGCTTTCTAAACAAAGGGAGCTCACCTGGGCAGTCTACCTTTCCTAAGCAAAAGTTAGACAAAGAACTCTAGGCTCCCGGATGGGGGTGTGAAAGAAGGCAAGTCAGGCATGTCGCTGGGAAGTTCTTGCCTTTGAAACCACACCCCTTGTGGACCCCGGAAGAGAAGTTAACGCATTCCCTCACCACCATGAAGATGGCTTTCTACAATGATCTCCTTTTATTTAATCAGTCTTCCAGGCCTGAATTCCTTTTTCCATCTTCTCCTTTTCTGCTCTCTTCACTTAATACTTTTTCTGCTCTCTTGCTTTCTCTTTGCAACCACCTGTCCATCATACAGGCATTACTGAGCCACACAGGCAGCATTCAAGACTAGATTCCTTGTTATCTGTACCAAAGATTCTCATCATGTAAATCTCACCACTTGACTACCCTCAAAAAACCCTAATTTTAACTTTATTTATTACTTTCTTGTCAAGTCTATATTCAGCCATAAAACATTTTTATCTTAAAAGTCAAAACCTGAAGAATCTTTTAGCCAACAGCAACACCATCTAATTCACCATTTGAGGCTCATTAACTGTGTTCTCTTCCTAGCTCCATTATTTATTTATCACTTCCAATTAGCTGAAAACCCACTCTCAAGACTAAAGGCCACAGAGAAATGTATTATTTGCATGTAAGCTCATCTCTGTGCCAAACAGAATTTCTATTTCTAAAACTGGTAGAAAAATAGTTTGAAAGTAGAAGTTTAACAGATAAAATGGAACAAAACTTGAAAAAGCCATATTGACCCATTATTATTTACTACAACCTGTTAGTATATCCATGGAGTAATATGAGGCATAGAAAATAACAGTACTCAACAAGATTTTTCTTAGCCAAAGTAGACAGTTACCAGAGACAATGTTTGTTTATATTTATCTTATTTAATATAATTTTCATACTCTTTTTATAGAGAATTATAAAAAGATATTCAAATTAATGGAAAGACAAAATGTGGTGGTTTCTAAAATAGTCTTTGGAATCAGGATTACTATCTGTTTGATTGTATGAAAACACACTTAGTTTCATCTCAAAATGGTGATGAAAATTTTCATCTTCGTAAGACTTTTGTGAAGATTATGTGAAAAACATGTCAAGTACTTAGCATAGAACTTGGCACATAATAGACAGTTAAAAGTAGCTATTAATATTACTATTTTTAGAACCCAAGTTGATATATCCTTACCACGGGTGACATGCAAAATCTAAACTGCACGGTCCCCTGCAACTCATCTCTGTGGTAAAATTATTTGCCCATGACCACTTGCAAGCATCCATTTCTTTTTTTTTTTTTCAATTTTTATTTTTATTGCATTTTAGGTTTTGGGGTACATGTGAAGAACATGCAAGATTGTTGCATAGGTGCATACGTGGCAGTGTGATTTGCTGCCTTCCTCCCCTTCACCTGTATCTGGCATTTCTCCCCATGCTATCTCTCCCCAACTCCCTACCCCCCGCTGTTCCTCCCCTATTTCCCCCCAACAGACCCCAGTGTGTAGTACTCCCCTCCCTGTGTCCATGTGTTCTCGTTGTTCAACACCCGCCTATGAGTGAGAACATTCAGTGTTTGATTTTGTGTTCTTGTGTCAGTTTGCTGAGAATGATGGTTTCCAGGTTCATCCATGTCCCTACAAAGGACACAAACTCATCATTTTTGATGGCTGCATAATATTCCATGGTGTATATGTGCCACATTTTCCCTGTCCAGTCTATCATCGATAGGCATAAATCGTTCTACTGTAAGGACACATGCACACGAATGTTCACTGCAGCACAGTTTACAATAGCAAAGACCTGGAACCAACCCAAATGCAAGCATCCATTTCACTATAGCTTTCACCTTAATCTGTGTGCTCATCTGAATTGCAGGCTACCCCTAGAACTGTGCAGAAAATAAAGCAGCCCTCCTCTCAAAAACGATTTTTTAAATCAAACTTGTAACACCCATTCACTAAAAAAAAATTATCATCTGATGTCATTATTAAACCTTGTTTCTTCCAGTCTGAAAGATATCAGACTAGGCCTTAGGTAAATGGTTGAATGATAAAGTTGTAACAACAATAAAATCATCATCATCATCATCATCATCATCATCATCATAAGGACAAAACAAAGAATAAGGAGAAAAAAAACCCACACCAGAAAAAAGTAAGAGAATGAGCATGAGAACAAGAGAGTAAATCAATTTAAAATGCAAAACTGGGAAGTAAAAGGAGAAGCAGCTCTGCTGAATATAATCCAGACCTGAAAGTGCATTATAGGAAGGAAGAAAAAGATAAACCCCTCAATCAAGCTCAAATCATGTTCTAGCCCTGGCCAGATCCCTATGGTCGGCTGATATGTTTACAAGAAATGTACAAGTCTGCATTAGTTCCTAATTAGGTTAGGATGGCTGCCAAAGAAAGTAGTCGTATTTTTAAATGTATGGTTATGGTTACAAATGGATATCAAAAGCTCTGACACTTAAGTGGCCGTGACAATAGCCCCCAACTGAATCTGCATAATTGGTCCCCGAAGGTTGAACCAGAAACATGCTTTATTCCCACAGAAGCCTGCCTTCAAAGAATCACAGCATCTAGAAAATGGTACAATGTCAACTCATTAAATTCAATGACATGATTAACTTGCATTGGGATGAAAGCAAAAAGTAATTGATTTTAAATAATTGTGGATTTTATTATTCTATGTATCTCTAGCACTCACCTGCTAAGAATGTCCTTTGATAGTGGTTTCTTTACAAATCTTGGATGTTTATTCAGGAAGAAAAAAAAAATGAACTGCCTCTATACAAAATGTGGACTCCATTTTGTAACACACAAGCCATTCCAAGAAATAAAATAATTGACTGCATTATACAAATCAGATTAGATTATCCTTTCAGTTTATTCTTATGAAGCAGGTAAATAAATAATAAGATTAGACCATTTGGAATCATCATCAGTGGCATCGCCTCCAATGAGTGATGCAGATGGAATTCTTGCAGATCACAAATCTAAACACAATATGTCTTATAGTCCAACAAAATGTCATCAAAAGGCTCAAGGAATCCATTTTTACACTGCATTGCCAAGGAAAAAAGTGGGAAAAGTTTAAAGTGTCTGGAGAGCAGAGAAATCTTCTTGAACCATTCTTGCCAATTAGCACATTTATTTTATGTGGATATAATTTTTCTGCCATTTATTTTCTCTAGTTAAATGTTTGCCTTTAATGAACCCTAAGAATATTGAAAATGGCATTTATTGTTAACGAAAATTCCTTCTTTCCTCCTGCAAAATTCAGTGCTGAATCAAAAGTAGTAAGTGGAATATCATGCAAATGCAATGAACCATTATTCCTCACTCCAGAGTTATATCAGGAGCCCACTGGAGTATTGCATTTGTTTAAGATGGGCACATTGTCCATAATACAAAAACATTAATGTCATTTCTACTTAAATGGTATAAGGAAGCAGCCCAACAAAGCCATGGAAATTCCTTCAAACTCAGTTTCACAGCTCTTGGGAAAAATAAGGGGAACTATGTGACCCTAGGGCTAAAGAAAGTGCCGTATGTTCATTATTTGCTTAAAATCATGGCTCTCACTTAGGAGCCATTTGCATCCCAAGAAACATTTAGCAATTTCTGCACATATTTTTGGTTGTCACAACGGGGAAGAGAAGAGGTGCTACTGGCATTTAGTAGGTAGAGACCAGGAACACTGCTAAACATTGTATAATACACAGCACAGCAACACTACCACCCAGAAACAGCATAAAAATCATGTGGTCCAATATGTCAATAGCTCAGACAACAATGTCCCTGAATCATTATAAGAAATATTCTACATATATGGGAATATAATGGTTTCATTTTTTTGGTCAGCATCTTCATTCAAATCCTCAAATCATTATCTTAATATTAACAACAAAATAGATTATGTGTATTGAGCTGTTTATTTATATGGTGTGCTACCCAGAGTTTTTTTCATACATTGTTTAATCCTCCCAGTGGCCCACTAATAAAAAAAACTGTTGATTCTTACCATTTTACAGCCCAGAAAACTGAGGCAGAGGGAAGTTGTGGCCCACTCAGTTCACATAACTACAAAGAAGTGGAATGCAAACCCAGGTCCATCTAACTTCAGAAACAAACCCCTAATATACACTGGCCTTCACCTCCAAATTACCAACATAAATAGAAACCTGAGGAGAAAACTTAGAGGCAAAAACATAAAGGCAAGATTTTTTTTTAATGAGCTGCTAGATGAGGTTAAATTATAATTGATGTTGACATCCCAGTACTGGTATTCAGTCTCTTTTCTTTCAATACATGGAATGACTAGAAACATCCCAAGTTGCATATAATGAATTAACGCAATTTCCATCTGGGTAGTTCTCCAAGCCTCATTTTATGGTTAAAAAAAAATCCATGTCTAAAATAATTCAGAACTGACTTGTGTGCATAAAAATAACTAATATTTTCCATGAAATCTTAAAGCAAGTTTCCAGGCCTGATTGTATTGTATGGGATGCAGCAGACTAGTCCTCTAACTATTTTGCTTTTTGTGGGAGGCCCGATTAGAACTGCTCTATACTGGCTTTGGCATAGTAACCCAAACAAGACAATAGGGTGGGCCCCTGCAGGCACTAGCATTTTAAGAACACACACACAGACACAACTGTAATTTGAAATGGAAACAGCTAATTGTTGCCATCTGTGACTGAGTAAAGTGTCCTTCATCATTGGTATGGGGGCAGAATTGAAGGCCTAGGGGAAGCATAGATAAGTTATGTAAAAGGAAAAGGGTCAAAAATATTTTTCACAGGAGGGCATTAAGTGGTTGTTTTTAACTAGCTGGTAAGAGTATCCAGGCACAATAAAAAGTAGAGTTGATGGCACCACACCATAGCTCCTGGGCCTTCAACTTTATGGTTAGTAAAAACACAGTAGTGGTAATTTTTAAAGTATTGCATAAGAGCAATTTTTTAAAAAGGCTCATAAGATTGGAAGTACAAGAGACAAGTGTTTCCAAATTATGTATGTCTGCTTCACTCCAAATGGATTTTCATCATTCTGTGATTATTCTACCGAGGTCCTGATTTTACCATTAGCCCATGCAACAAAAAATATTTGCAGAAATTGCCAAATGTCTCTTGGGATGCAAATGGCCTCTAATTGAGAGCCACCGTTTTAGGGAAATAAGGAATACAGGACACTTTCTTCAGCCCTAGGGTCACAAGGTTATTATTCCTTGTACATCCCTCTATTACAGCCCTCATCACACAGTATTGCATTTGTCTACTAATTTGTTGTCTCCCTCATTAGGGTGTGAAACTCTTAAGAGCAGGAAATAGTTCATGTTCATACTGTCATCCCCAGAACATATTATGGCATTGGCATACAATAGGTGCAATAGGTGCCTAAAGCAATATTGGCAAATACAGTAATATCATCTTGAGGAAGATCCTAGGAACATGCAACAAGCCTATTTCTGTTAAATATTTCTTATTAGTGACGTGGATGATGATATAGAAGGCTTGGTAATACTTTTAAATGGCACAAGAATGGAAGGGTTAGGTAAATATGTTAGATGACAGAAATAGAGTTAAAATATACCTCTATCGGTTTGACTATTGGGCCCAAACTAACAGGATACAATTTAGCAGAGACAAATGTAAATCCTGCACTTAGGTTCAAACACTCAGTCACACAAATACAAGCCAAACTTGTCTCTGTCTAGTGCTACTTTATATGACAAAGTTTTAGGGATTTTACCAAGAGCAATTTTGGTACAGGCCAAGTGCATGATTAGCTGCTAGAAAAGCTAATGTGATCTTAGGCTGCCTTAGCTGAAATGTGTTATCTATAATTCACAGCTTGCCTAATTAGAAAGTGGTTTGAAGTGGCTATCAGTTTTGGTGTAACACATAGAACAGGAAAGATAGAGGGCCTGCTAAACTTAGCACAGTTATGCCTTATCAGTGCCCTGTGATCAGCTCTGGGTAACACATGTAAGAGGGATATTGAAAAACTGCAGCACCTGATGATGACTCCTGCCAACTGGAAGACTCTCCAGAAACCAAATGCTATGCTTCTATGCTGCACAGCAGAAAAAAATAGAGATGTTTAGGCTGGAGAAGGAAAGGCTTTCCTTGAACATTTTAATAGTTGGATGGAGAAAATGTGCCCCATTTCTCACCTTGAGATTTACATGACTGGGACCACCTGGCCACCATTTTTATTGTCTTTAATTATCTCCAATGCACACTGTCTGGAGACATGAATCCTGTTCCTACTAAAGGAAAACCCAAAGAACCCTGATTTAGTTGTGACACGTTTGGATGTCACATTTAGTTACAACAACTAAGTCAGGGCCAAGTGAAATTGTTGGTGATCTCATATTAATTTTATAGACTCGCTCCTGTGACCAATCGCCCCATTTCCCATTTCAGCATCTGAGCTCTTGTTTGTTCTCCATGCTTTGATCATCTTCCTGTTGATGTTGCCACCTCCCTGCCTCTGGCCAGGTTGATCCTTTCAAAGGCTTCTGGCTTCCTGTCACTGTGTTGGGACAGACATCACCTTGAGGACCTCCTTCTTAGGTCACTGTTGACCCTGGAGGCTGTGTTCCACATGCCAGGCTCATGAACATATCTCCAAGTCCCATACGCTCCCACAGTGACTTTCCCATTGCCTTCCTAGGCTGATAATCTATGTGCCTCAGAAGGCTTAATTGATCATGTGAAAAGGAACTAAGGTAGAGAAGGGATTTTTTCTTTTGTTCAGTTACAAGGAAGTTATTTCTAATAGTCCAAACTTTTTTAAAAACAGGATTAGTTGCCTCATGACAGGGGAAGTTCACCGTCACCGGGAACTTTTATAAAGCCTGGGAATAATTGGTCTCTGATGCCATGAAAGGATTTCTGCATTGTTAGCTAGCTGAACTGGAGTGATTCTAAGGTAGAATCTCTTAATATTTAGTGTACAAAAAGTCAGCCAGAAAAATTTTTTTAAAATGTAGACTTCCCAGAATTCAGTAAGTCCAGATTGAAGTCCAAGAATCAGCATTTCAGACAAATCTTCCCTCTCCACCCTAGGTGATTCCAATGCATGTGAATGTGAGTCATACTTTTTAAAACATTCTTCACAGAAGGGCAACCAGAGTCTCCACCTACTCTGTATTATTTATTTATTTATTTTTCTTAATTAAAATGTAACAGAGTTCTGCGGCTCAAAAACCAGGCTGCCAATGTTCAAATCCTGACTCTTCTACTTCATAAACCTCTCTCTGTCTTAATTTTCCCTTCTGCGAAATGAGATTTATATTAGTAATAACCTCATAGGGTTATAAGGATTTAATCAGTCAATTCAAGTAAAGTGCTTAGAACATGCAGCACACAGTAAATATTCAATATTATGATTACTATGAGGTAGTACTATAGTTTCTTCATTGTACATTTAAGGAAATTGAGGCTCAAGGAAATGAAGTCAGTTTGCCTCAGATCTTTCAGCTAGTAACGATCTCAGTCTATTTATCTCCAAAGATTATACATTATCTGGTCCTCCCAATTCTGTGATTCTATGATTGTATCAGTCAAAGGATCACTATTGATAGTTTTGGGTGGAAACTGATTCCAAAGATGGTCATGTGCAAATGGAGAATAGAGAGATACCTATCTAAAGTTCCATCACAAATGAGTTTATAAATAAGAAAACTGAGGCTTAGAGAGTAAAGTGATTTTGACAAGGATCCATATCAAGAAAGTGACAGACTAAAAATTTAGACCTATGTTTCTTCTGCCACCAAATTGGAGCTCTCTTCATTATTTCACAATACCTACCCTGTGGTTATAACCTAGAGCAAGTTACCGACCACTGAAAAATTCTCCTCATTCTAGTAAACACAAATGTTCTAGAAACAAAGGAAAGAACAAAAGGGGAATACAGGCTGGAACTAGTTCTTGTATAAAGACACTGCCATCCACAAACATAGAAACAGCATACTTCCTGGCAATTACTCTTTTGCTGTCACATATCCACAGCCTGAAAGACTTATCTAACAATCAACATCTCAAGAGTAACCAAAGACAGCATTACAATAGAGGAGAGGAAGAGCTTGACTCTTAAAAAATAAAGGCAAATGTCATAAATTGGTTTAGAAAAGATTTACGTTTGAGGCCCTTCCTCTGCCACTTTTTAGAAGTTGACTTTCTTTTTCCGAAATTCAGTTTCCTCATTTATAGAAATAGGACTAATGCTGTTTACCTCACAGAGTATGAGGAGCGAAATGACATCAATGCAGACAAAGCTCCTAGCACCATACTTGTCACACAAAAAGTGCTCAGTGATGGTGGCTGCCAATTGGAACCTCCAGACTGTCATGATTGAGAAACATAGTGTTTATTTCAAGATACCAGGGAACCCACATAAACACATGAGCAGGAAAATGGAAATTCAGGACACTGTTTAAGAGTGTACAGAGAAAAGTTCACAATCTGCAAGCATTGCAGCAAATGTTGTTATAGAACTCTTCTCAAGAAAGAATTTGTAGGACCTAAAATTACTATGGTTCTCTGTCCACTAAGACATTTCTTTATAAAAATTCCTAGTATGACTGCCTTAATGACATGTCATCGTTTCATATAATCTCCTCTTCAACAAAGAGTTTGTCTTACATATCTTTTTATCCCTAATGCTGTTTCAGTGTCAATACTCAAAAAAGGCTTTTTTGAATTTATGAATAAAAGGTTTAATTAATTAACTAATCAATTAATGTCATTAGGCCTACCACAAAAGGAACATAACATGTACAAGTCCTCACAGTAAATACACTTAGAAACATTCTAATCTAGGGATCAGCAAACTTTCTCTATAAAGGAATAGTAACTATTTTTGGTTTTGGGGGGAATATAGCCTCCATCATGTATACTCAGCATTGCCATTGTAACAAGGAAATGGCCACAGACACTGCAAAATTGAATAATGTGTCTGTGAGATTGATGAACACTAAAATTTAAATTTTATATAACTTTCATGTGTCATAAAATATTCTTTTTATGTTTTTCAACCATTTAAAAATGTAAAAATCAGTTCCTACAAAAATAAGTGGGCTGTAGTTTGTCGACCCCTAGGCTCCAGTCCATGCTACAGTATCTGAGAATGTTTCCATACAGAGCCACTTTCAATTATTTCTGATAAGATTGAATCTAAAGTCATTTCTCCAAAGCTACCAAATTGTTTTTTCCATAGAAACAAATTCAAAATACATACAAATGGTAACTATATTCTTATTTTCAACTTCCTGTGGTTAACCTGATATGCTTGCATCATAATACAATCATGAGGGTCTTTATTTCAGATACGATTTAGGGAAGTGCACTCTGTTAATAGATCTAGTCCCTTAGAGTTAAGCATTTCTTCCTCTAAATGATATTTTATTGAAAAATGAATGGTGATTCCATAAATATAAGGTTCATAAAGTATGCATCAGGATCTTTCTTAAAGAAACTAAGTTTCATGAGATATATTTTGTTTAATTTAAACTCATACATCTAATCTAAATGAATTAACCATATATGTTTATAAAGCTCAGCTATCATCTACATTATTTATACTGCATTTTTGTTATCTCTGGCTCTGTTTCCTACAAAATGTCAATGCAAGAAAAACAGGAACAGGATATCTGTGAGATTTAAATCTCTCCTAATCTAGTAAGTTTATACATCAGCTATTGAAAGCAAAGTGAAAAACAAAACTATAAATAATGAGACAATCTTTAGCTATATTAAAAATAAAACAAGTACAGTTTTATCACATGTGTTCATTTTGATTTTAAATTTGCCAGGCATGGTGGCACACTCCTGTAATCCCAGCTACTCAGAAGGCTGAGGCAGGAGAATCACTTGAACCATGATGCAGAGGTTGCAGTGAGCCGAGATTACGCCACTGCACTCCAGCCCGAGTGACAGAGTGAGACTTTGTCTCAAAAAAAAAAAAAGCATTATTTATGGTTTGCTGGGGAAAAGGCATAATCTTACAAGAGCTAATCTTAGTACCTAAAATGGAGAAGGAAAGGGAAAATTATCCTTAAAATGATTGTTTGGGGCCCATCTCAACATCATCACTAACTCACCTGAACTTTGGCAAGTTAAAAACCCCCCATCACAGTTTCCCCTGTGTTAACTTCGCACAAAAATTATTTTGTTCATGTGCTGGTGATTCAGAGAATAATGTCACATCTGTATAAGGGCAGCAAAGCTGGGTGAAAGCCACAAGGAAAAAAAAAGAGGCTCAATGACTAGAGGTTACATTTCTGACCCAAGAGTCAAGACTAATAATGCCAGAGCTCTGAAATAAGTCACCAGAGACAGTCTGCATGGCTATTGCTGCCTTTGCTTGCTCATTTTTAAATACTAATTCAAGTTGACCGTGGATATATGTGTATATATACATATATATGTATGTGACGCAACTGATACCTAAAATAACCCTAGTTATCTAGTGTTAAAATATTTTTAGAGCCATGCCCTCCAAGACCTCCAAAAGTTCATAGAATGTTTATCTCTTCCTTCTGTTGGTTCTTGTGACACTTTTAGTGTACCTGTTGTGTTCGCAGCATTTATTCTTTTCCCTAGAGTTTCTGGCTTTCTAAGAGTTCTAAAATCTTAATGTTTTAGAATATCTGTTTGCCTTATGAATATCAATTTTATTTTTTCTACTATTGTAATTATTTGAAGTAGTATGTGCTCAATGTAAAGAGTTGAACAATTAAAAAATAGAAAAACAAAAATTATAATCATCTCCTCCAGCCCCCAACAATTTCTGGAGAGATTAATATTTCATATTAATTGTCTACTGCATATTCCACAAATAAATCTAAAGTATTTCCAACCATTCTCTAAATTGATGAACATTCATATTTTTCTCATGTTTTCCATCTCTTCTAAACCCCAACAACCCCAACCAAAGATTACCAGTGTTACCTTATTGCAATCCCATCCAAAGATTACCAGTGTTATCTTTTGATATCTATCCTCTCTCACCTGTCTCTATATTCATTGAGGTGTACACCGAACTATATACCCATGTATCAATTTTTGTTTACTTGATTTTTGAAAAAATTTAAGCAAAACATATTATTTCATTTCTCTATAACTTACTTCATTTCATTTAAAAATGTATCGTGGACACGCTTGTATATAAATAAATTGATCTTATTCTATTTTGATGGCTGCACAATATTCTGCAAAGTGATTGTATTATTTCCAATCATTCTCTAACTTGGTGAACATTCAGATTTTTTTCAATGTTTTCCACTGCATGTTTCTTCATTCACTTGTGCAAATATTCTCTAGGACATAATTCCAAAGAGGAATTGGCTGTCAAGTAACTTTCCTGACAGGTTAAATGTGTTCACTCCAAGTGTATGTGAATATTGATGCTATCAAATTATTTAATGTTTCTCCATAACATGAGGGGAAAATTATATTTTTTGATTGCCTCAGTAAGCACTTTTTGACTACTAGTGAGATTAATCATATTTTCAAATATTTATTGGCCACTTGACTATCATCATTTTTCAGTTAGGTTATCTTTTTAAATCAACGTATGGTAATGCTTTACATGTTTGAAGTAGTAACCACTTTTTGTCATTAAGTATAAAATACATGTTCTCTGAATCTCTCATTTGACTTTTTATGATATCATTCAGTGTACAGAAAAATATTTTCTTTCAGTTATCCATCTATCTCTTCGTTTAAGGTCTCAATTGTTCTTTCTTTCCTAAAAATAACTTTTCATTTTTACTTTTTTTCGTAGCTAGCCCTTTAATGTATTTGCAGGTTTTTTGTATAAGACATCATGTAAGAACATAATTTTGTGTTTTCCAACGAGATTGGAAAATCAATTCTGCCACCACTATTTACTAGATGTATCATTCTTTCCCGACTGAATCGAAATGGCATCTTCATAATATATTAGACTGCACTATATGCATGAAATCTCTAGTTAGTTCTATGATCTACTTATCTACTTCTGTACCAAAATCATATAGATTAGATGATAATAGCTTTGAAACAAGTTTCAATATCGGTTATGCCAAGATCCCATTATTAATATCATTGTAAAAATTGTTGGCAATTCTGCAACATTTATGCTAGATGAACTTTTGTTTTGTCTTATTTTTAACAACATGTGAAAATCCTGATTGTATAAAAGTTTTATATGTTTATTTTTGAATGACTGATTTTTTTATAATACTAATTTTTAAAATTCTGGAACAAGACATTTCTCTTAATTTATTTAAAACTTTCAATAATATTTTATAATTTTGTCTGCACATATCCTGAAGCTTTCTTTTAAGTACATTCCTTTCTTTCTGATTACTAATATGAAGAAAAGAAACTTACTTGCTTTTCCAAAAATCTTATATCTTCCACTTTGTTAAATTCTAATACCTTTAGTAATATCACTTGGATTATATGCAAATAATAATGTTTTATGGTTGTCACGGTTCTATAGTGTCTTTTAGGCCCTACTTATAATATTTAAACTTGCTCATGTCACAGTTATTCGATATTTGTTGGTTATTGTCTTGAATGCTTCTGCATAGCTGCTGTCCAAACAGATGATCCAACAAATGATTCCCAAACAAAAACAGGATGAAATTATGCAAATAAAGATGTTTGTCTCTTTTAATATTTATGCTACTTTTTTTCACGTCTCATCACTTTATCTAGAATCTCCCAAATATCACTTAATAATGAAGATAACTGAGTATCTTAGTCTTAGTCTCACTTATTTTTTTAATTTACTTTAAATTCCAGGGGATACATATGCAGAACATCCAGGTTTGCTACATAGGTATACATGGGTCATGGTGGTTTGCTGCATCTATTGAGCCATCCTCTGTTTCCCTCCCTTTACCCCTTACCCCCAACTTGCCCTGATGTGTGTTGCTCTCCTCCCTGTGTCCATGTGTTTTCATTGTTCAGCTCCCACTTATGAGTGTTTTCTGTTCCTGTGTTAGTTTGCTGAGGATATTGGCTTCCAGCTTCATCCATGTCCCTGCAAAGGACATGATCTCATTCTTTTTTATGGCTGCATGGTATTCCATGGTGTATTTGTACTAGATTTTCTTTACCCAGTCTATCATTGATGGGCATTTGGGTTGGTTCCATGTCATTGCTACTGTAAACAGTGCTGCAGTAAACATACGTATGCATTGTCTTTATAGTAGAATGATTTATATTCCTTCGGCTATACTCAGTAATGGGATTGCTGTGTCAAATGGTATTTCTGGTTCTAGATCCTTAAGTAATCGCCATACTGTCTTCCACAATGGTTGAACTAATTTACATTCTCACCAACAGTGTAAAACTGTTCCTATTTCTCCACAGTCTTGCCAGTATCTATTGGTTCTGACTTTCTAATAATTGCCATTCTGTTAGTCCCAGTTTTAATGATAATAACTCTAGTACTTTATTGTTTATTATGAGGCATGCTATTGAGATTTTTAATAAATAGTTTTATTGTGTGGAGATCATTTTCTCTGTCTCCATTTTACTTATCATTTTATTAGGAATGCAGCTAAATTTAAGTGATTTTTAAGATTCAATGAAATGATATGTTTTCCTTCTTTCATTTGAAAATGAGATGAATTATGTTGCTTTTTTTTTTATTGAAACTTCCTTGCATTCCTGGAATTCAACTTGCTTTTTTTGTTATTGCTTTTTAAAAAAAGTCTGAATTTGATTTACTTACACAGATCTAGGTCTAAAATTTTTATACTGTCAGTATTATATCCATATTAAGGTTATGCTAGCTAAGTAAAATGATGTGTGTGCTTTTTCTGTGATCTTGACTTATTGCTTTATGCATGACTCATCTCTTTTTGAATGTTATCTAGGACACAGATATAAAACCATCTGGACCTAATACATTTTAAAATATGAAGAGTCTATAACAAGCTTTTATAGCAACATTTCTAATTTCTTCTGCAGCAATTGGTCTGTGCAGGTTTTCTCTTTGATATGGCAAAATCTAGCATTTATATTTTGCTTGATAAACCTTATTCTAATTTATAACCAGACAGCTCCACATAATTTTTAAAAATTCTGTTAATCCCAATGACATCTATAATTATTTTTTATTTTATCTAATATTATATGTTTTCCTTTCTTTGTTCTTAAATCAGAAATCCAGGAAGGTACCTGTTGTATTTTTAATAATAAAATATATCAAATAAACTGGGGAGATAAATAATAACTCAAAGATTCCATTCACTTGAGATACATAACTTGTTACAGTCATCAAAAATATTTTTTTCTTCCCTGACATAGGAAGAAATCAATCCAGTCAAGAATGGTACAATTGACTAGTTTAATTTCTTAACCCAATCAGGCAAACTTGGATTTTGTTTACTTATTTTGGCCAACTGGGGGTTAGTACACCACTGTTTCCACTTCATGTTATTTACTATAGGTGAAGTGGAATAATCGAAGCTAAAAGAAAAGGCATCCTGTCTTTCTAAAACAGACTTGGGGAAGTATTACCTTCTTGATCAGGCCTGAAAATCTTTTGTCACGGTTCTACAGCATCTTCTAGGCCTTACTTATAATACTTAAACCTGTTCATGTCACAGTTATTCGATATCTGTTGTTTATTGTCTTGAATGCTTCTGCATAGTTGCTGTCCAAACAAATAGTCCAATTCACAAAAAAAAAGCAGAATGAAATCATGCTGATTAAAAATGAAACCTCATCTTCTTGAAGATAAACAACAGAAGTGAATATTTTTGCAATCTTCCTGCCAATTCATCCGAATAAGGAGTTAGGATACAAAGATTGATACAATCTTTGGAAAAAGAGTGATTGTTCTTTAGTCATGATAGCAAGTAGTCCTAAGAACAACTTTTAAATCCATCCAATTGATTAATGGCAATTTTGCCTTAATTAACATGCTTTTGAAAGCCAATCAATCCATAGCCATCCTTCACTTCTGAAAGACAACCAATGAGGAACAGACTCACTCTAAAAAACATGCTTCTGAATGCCAACCAATCAACAAGAATCTAAACTGAGTAATCATGCTTGAACAGATGATGTCAATCTACTTATGCCTCTTAAAATATGCTAATCCTTGAGCCCCATGCTGTCCAAAAACCCTGTATATAATCAGTAGTCTACTCTTCTCCAGGAGACTGTGCCTGATTGACCTAGTTCTCCCTTGCTATAAGCAATCAGCTCAGCTTTGTCTTTTAATTTCAGATATTAAATAGTAATCTCACTACTTTTGACAATCAGTCAAGATTTATTTAATGCTAACCACTGAAATTAAAAAACAAACAAAGATGGCAAGATGAGTTGGCTGCTCTTATGTAAATTTAAAGAGTAAAATGCACAATATTTTAAAATGTGTTTAATGACCACAAATATCCTAAAATAAAGACATGAGAAATATATAGAAATATGTAGATGAGAAATTATTGACTTGATTCATAGCTGATTAAAATAATTCTAATTTGACATAAGTACAAATTACTTAATTTTCATGTTACCTATACTTCTTATAATGCTGACTTCTAGTGCAAACTTAAATCCATTTTCAGACTATACAGATGGGAAAGAAAAGAAGGAAGAAGGAAAGAAAGATCTGAAAGGGGAAAGACAATAAAGGAGAAAGAGTAAAAGGAAGGGAAAAAATAAGTCCAGCATATTATAAAGGGAAAGACAAAGCTTCAACGAATCAATAAACTCAACAGTGGTTGTTCGGTCCTCTCTTCCATTTGCCATACCCTCCCTCCCAGCCTCTGTGATACTCTCTGTATGTTCGCTTTGTCTTAACTGAGGACCTAAGGTACCCTCACTTGACTGTCAACTGACCCCCATAAGAAGGTAATAAAGCCTCCATTCAAAAACATTTATTGGGCACTCACAATGTGTCACATCCTATGCTACATGTTATCCCTCACAGACAGATTCTCAATGACCCAAGGCACATAAAACTCAAAGTAATAAATTTATTGGTGAAATTTTAAGCTCTTGTGTACTTAGCAAGGTATGTATCTGGGAGCAGAGAACCACACAAATAGCCGTAACAGTGTTTGTGAACTCTGGTAAATCCTATAAGCTTTATTAAATTTCAATCTACTTCTAATTTTTCCAAGAGCAAGATCAGGGGGAAGCAAATTATTCCTTTCATATTTCTCTATGTCTGCATGCGGAGGAGAAGTGAAGGGTAAGGGGGACTTTTATTTCAAAGTTTACCACAGGCATTGCAGAAAACAACAAATTTGGCTGATATATCCTTTGGTGTTATTATCAGAAACAGCATAAGTTGAATGGGTCTCTATGGTCTCCTATTATTTTGCATTTTATGACTGTCATTATTCTCTGTGCATAAGAAGGGTTATAGCTGTTATATCTGTTTTGACCTCAAGTTTCTTTACTATAAAGACTTAAAAATCTATGTTTATATTAATACAGACACAGCTTCCTAATTCTATTTGCTAAGTTACTGATGAACACAATACCCATTTCATGGGTGAAGCTTTCTTCACCGTGAAAATGTCAGTTTCCATTACCTTTACTACAAAATTAGCCCTAAAAATTATTTTTTAAACTGGAAAGGAAAGCAATTCAAAATTGCATGAGATATAATTAATTGTTGGATACATTTAATGTGTCTTTAATTGTTAAATTCATCTCCTTAATGAAAATAGCTGCTTTCTAAGACTATATTTATTGAATAAATAATTTTTTTAATATTTCCCTAATTTTTTCACAAAATAGACTGTGTAATTCCTTTAAATGGAAAGTCACTGTCTGAATCTCAAGTCTTCCAGCAGTTCTGTCTCTATGTCTGACATTTTCATAAGCAAGAAGATTCACAAAAGAATCTCAGGCATTGCCTGGCATTCTTCTCTCCTTCTTTAATTTCCTCCCTTCCTTCCTTTCTGAGGCATTGGCAGAACTGGTTTAATTTGGCCTCTTACAAAACTAGACCACAGAAAACACTTTTGTATTTGCATGTGTGCATATGTGTGTGTGTATCATTGGTTTGTTTATTAACATATATTTATTAGTTTTAAATGGAGATCACTTCATTAAATGAACATACCTCCTATAAAATTGTAAGAGTAATTTAAGCCAGCAGTTGTCATCTCACCAAGTAAACAAGCAGTTTACATAACAATATTATTTCAGAGAAAACCAGATCGTAGTATCTTTTTGACAACCTATTGTTTTGAACTGTCCCTCACTATATGTCTCTAGGCAATTCCTGAAGTTATCTCTTTCTCAGTCTCTCCATCTATAAAAGGAGATAGTAATTACTCTATGACATATCTAATCATTAGAACTACATGCAATCAAACACAACTATTATGCAAAAGCACTTTGTAAAGTTTTATGTGATAATTTCAGAAACAAATACTGTTTTCCAGCTTAAATATGGCAAGCTTGAGGACAGGATATGCAGAGGAGGGGGATTAAAATTTTAAAAAATTGAATAAGACTAATAAAATGCACAGTAGCTTCTCTCCTAAGCAACTTAGAAAATAAGTTACACAACAACTATTTTTGTTAACACTATTAGTGAAGAAGAATCCAGATCATGGGTCTAAGCATTCAAAGACAATTTGCCTTAAGTCAATTTGTTACACCAGACATATGTACAATAAGAATTTCAAGAGATATATTCTCTGTATTCCTGGGTTTCTAAGAAACACTTTGTTTTATACAACCCTCCCACCACTAGTAATTTTTTTCTTATGTTTACTTAATTTTGTTATTAAGCTTCAATTTTATTATTAAACCAAATGTTCTGTTATGAAATTCTTACTGCAAAATTCTATGATATCTATATCAGCTTCCACTGCATCTTTTTACAGTCAAGTCTGTGTCTATGTCAGCATTTCTATTATACGTTTGTTTTCTAGGAGTTTAAAGATCATCCATAAAAGTTAACTAAGGCTGAAATGGCAGACAGCTTTACAAGCACATTTTGTTTTTACCAACTTTGAAGAAATTCATATGGCTGTTTCTAAATTCTTATATATCAGGCTAAAGTAAAAGAAATCCTGGCCAACAAGTGACACTTATTTAGGCTATTCACTTCAAAAAACAATGGAATATTTTTTGTTTTTGTTTTTTTAATGCAATTATTCCGTGACTGGCTCTCATCTCTCCTCCAAGTCCCTCAGCCCCCTCCTGGCTAGATGCCTGGTCACACTGGTAGCTGGCCTGGCTGGCACCCGCAGCCCAGCACTTCTGGCCATGAGGTGCATAGCTAATGTTTCATGCTGTCATAGGACTGTGAAGTTTTCTGGGTGCTGCCAACAGAATCATCACACGGCAAATTTCTTTGGCTCAGCCCTGCTTCTCCTCTGTCCCAACTGAAGACATGCCCTTTTGGATATTGTAGTCAAAACCGTAAGTCCCAGAAGGCAGCACGTGAATAACTACTACTTACCCACATAAGCAGAGCTGTCTTTACTCTGACAAATCAGGCCATTGCTTTGAACTGTTGGAAAAGAATTCTCCATGGATCTCTTGTGTTTCTGCATGTCTTGCAAATGAGTCACTGACTGTTCTTTATTCCAAACTACCTATTCAAGGACTTTGTACGGTGAATAGCCTTGGAAGATACAGATAATGCCTCCCTTTGGTGAAAAGGGCAGGCATGCTCACTGCCCAGCATAATAAAGATAATGTTTCCCATCAAATCAAAGGAAAGGCAAGCTTACTACCCATTAGTAAGGATTTAGGCTCCTAAACTTAAAGTTCCTCTCCAACTTTTGCAAGTATCCTCTGGCCCTCTTCGCAGTCACTCTGTGGAACTGGCGTTAAGGAAACCTGGAAATAAATGCTGACTCTCTGGCAACTGCTACTGCTGTTAGTAATAACTGTCCTTTATTTCTGACCCAGAAGTCTCATCTATTGTAACAGCATTGGTAGGCTTTGCAAGTAGGGTGAAACTCAGCCTCTTCATAGTTCTCTTCATAAACATACAGGCTGTCTCTTTTACCAAAATGTAAGAACCTTGGAAGCTAAACTTCTTTACTTATCACTGTATCTCCAAAACTTACATTAATACCTGCTAAATAAATGATACTCCCTGAGGATAAAAGGCTTAATGAAGGAAGTGAGACTTGATCTCAACTCTGATTTTTTCCCCTGCATCCTCTACTCTGTTGTGAGATATTGAAAATACCATTCAGAAACAGAATCAAAGCCTCTCAAAAACGCTTTTGTCTTTTAGACTGCAGGTAGAAATGCACTGTATACCCTCACTTTTTTGCTTCTGATAGATGACAGAATATAGCCTCAGATGTTCTGTGTCCTCTAAGTTACAATGAGTGTGAGATTTTTCGTCTTCTGACAATCTCTGCTTCTTAAATGTTTCTGCTCTGTCTCCCCAGATAGCAGAACTGGAGCAGCCATCAAATGAACAGCGGATCATTTACACTTCACCTAAAAACTTGTCTGTCAAGGGATAATCAACTCCTATTACTTTAAAATACTGAAAATCTTTTTGAATATTTTCCCCAAAATTCAGAAAAGATTCCTTCTGATTGTTCTTTGGTTTGAATTCATAACAATGTCTAATTTATTACACTGTTTTCAGAGGAGTTTTTTTTATTTTTTTTATTTTACTTTACGTTTAGGGATACATGTGCAGAGGGAGAGCATTAGAATGAATACCTGATGCATGTGGGGCTTAAAACCTAGATGACAGGTGTTGGTGCAGCAAACCACCATGGCACATGTATACCTATGTAAAAGAGGAGATTTTTAAATTTTTATAAACAGCTTAGGAAGATTGAAGCTAGTTTGCAGTTTCTTTTAAAACTAAAAGGGCCAGTGTGCTATGCTCCTGAGTAGCAGCCACACTGGACAAAGGCAAGAGAGGATGGTACAGTTGATGACAGCCAAAAGAAAGAAAGCCCTGCTTTGGCTCGAACAGGTGCTCCGCTGTGGAGCAGCAGAAAAGCCCATGTGGTAACTTTCTATCTCAACTCTCAAATCTGCTGGATCTATATTGTTATTGGAACAAGAAGTTCCTTAAAATTAACGATGCAGAAAGAGTAAAACTTGTCAATATTTCTCAAACCTTCCATTTTTACTTTTGCCATTATTTCCAAAGGTCTCAGGTGGAAAACCTTAAATGTTCACACCTCACTTCCAACTTACAAAAAAGGTGACAGTAATACACTAATAGCTGGAGAGGCCAAGAATACCTTGATGTGATGAAAACAAAATGTTTTCAAAAATAGGACCCCCGTCCCAGTCCAACAGTTGTACTTACCAGTCAGTCTCATATTTTAAATCTTTACAGATTCCAACTTCAGAAGAGCAAATACCTCATGAATTAGTTCTAAATTAAAACAGAAAAATTTTAATATGGATTTAGTGTTCATGACAGAGAAGGATTAATAGTGCTTGGCCTAAAGAAAGCTCAAGCCCAGGCAGGTGGTGGGCAGAAATCCACTCAGCAGAGCCAACACACCTCAGCCAGGCCCTGTTTACCCAACCTCTGGCCTCCTCTTCAACAGATGCTGCCAATTGAGCAAACCAAGCTAAATGGAGTGGTGGTTTTCTAATGAGGCTACGTAGGAACAAAAATGAACGAAGTAAACTTTTTCTTGTGGCCAAAGCAAGTCTGATTATGAACTCAGACCTCTCAAGGCAAGAGGCTTATGTACTTACCAGCTGCCATTTCACTACCCTTCACACGAAGGCTATAGTGTGGCCATTCACGAAGTGCTCTTAAAAGTGGTGCCAGGAGTTCCCTTGAAAATGGTTTTTCATTCTGGGCAATGGAGCAATCTCTGGGTGTGAAATCATGTCTGAGGTTTATAAGCTATTGCTGACATCAATGAAATGCAGCATTTGTTTTCCTTCTTTTAGTGTCCCGTAGGCATACTGGCACTCATTAAATGCTTCCTAAAAATGTCATTTGGCAAACTTTCATGTTTTCTTCATAAAGACTTATGTATATCATGGGGAGGGTCATGTTGAAAGACTACTATAAAAATGTAAGCACATGCATTCATCAAATCAAATTGTTTCACTTTATTTAATATGCAGGGTTTTTGTCTCTGTCTAGAATCACAGATTATATTCCAAAGGACTCCCTTTGGAGCTTCCATGAGCCTTCAGATGAGTCCACACCTCTCTCAACTTTAGCCAAAGTTACAGGTCTATGGGTCAGGTTTCCTAAGATAATATTTGAAACATAAAGAGCAGGCCACTTAAGAATACTTCAGCAGGATGTTTCACCAATTAATTCATCAGTTAAACAATTAAACAAGCTTGCCTACATGACATTCCCATTGTCATGAGACTCATGTCTTCTCAGGGTATAAGTAAAGCACAAGAATTGGCCAGACCTGTTATTTGAACCAGGCTTAAGAGTAAACTAGACAATGCCTTTTTTTTTTTTTTTTTTTTAAATATAGTCTCATTCTGTTGCCCAGGCTGGAGTGCAGTGGCACAATCTCGGCTCACTGGAACATCTACCATCCTGGTTCAAGAAATTCTCCTGCCTCAGCCTTCTGAGTAGCTGCCATTACAGGCATCCACTACCATACCCAGCTGATTTTTTGTATTTTTAGTAGAGATGGGGTTTCAACATGTTGGCCAGAATGGTCTTGATCTCCTGACCTCATAATTCACCTACCTTGGCCTCCCAAAGTGTTAAGACTACAGGTGTGAGCCACCGCACCCGGGCCTGAATGCCTTGTTTAACTTAATCCAACATTTACTGAAGAACACTTGACATTACAACCCTTGGATCCATAAGAGAAGACATCAGTAAAAGAAAAAGTAGTTTCTCATTGCTCTATTTGCAGCCTCATCCCAACCCCAGGCAGCAGTTAAAGAGATAACAGGACTAAGAATTAACTGGAAATGTAAATAAGAAGAAAAAAGAGAGAAAAATGGTAACTGGTTGAAGAATTGTTTGCAGAAAACCTGCATTGGTTGACTTTTCCATCCTCTCATGTGCACCCAAGTTTAAAGCAGAAAAATTTTGTGAAGTGATTGCGCTATCTGCCTGCTATGGTTTGAGTGGTTGTTCCCTCCAAAACTCATGTTGAAATTTAACTTCATTTTAACAATATTAAGAAGTGAAACTTTTGAGAAGTGATTAGGCCATAAGGGTTCCTACCTCATGGGTAATATTACTGCCATTATAAAAATACATGTTTGGTCCCCTTTTGTCCCTTGGCCCTTCTACCTTCTGCCAGTGCAAAGACAAAGCCTTCCTCTGCTCTGAAAGATGCATCCTCTTGACATCGGAATCACCAAACCTGCTAGTGCCTTGCCAGTGGACTTTCCAGACTCTAGAGCTGTGAGCAAATAAATTTCTATTCATTGCAAATTACCAAATCTCAGGTATTGTGTCATAGTAGCCCAAAACAGACGGACACATTGCCTTAAAGATACTCTGGCTTTCAAGTAGGGCACTAAAGCCACATAATAGAGTCATTGTTTTGGCAAGTCTTGAGGAGGTGGGAATAGAGAGGATTCGGCCTTTCCGTCCCAACACTGCATCAAGGTCAAATGGCCAGCAAACTGTCTACACTATGCTGAGCTCAGTAAATGCTCTCATTAAGGATGTAGGCTGGTAAAGTCAGGTAAACAACAAAGTAGTTCTCTATATGAATGAACCTAATTCTTCATTCACAAATATGAATATAAAAGCTAGAACTATCAGACATTTGAGAAAACCCATCAACACCAAGGAGAAAGACAAAGACAACCAAGTAGAACTGAACCCAGAGGAAACAAAAATAATTTCTTTTCAATCAAGAAAATTTTAAATCTATGCTACTAAAGATATTGGAAGACCCTATGTCAAAATTGAAAGAGCTAGAGGAACAAGATCAAAAAAACTCAAAACCTAGCAGAAGACAAGAAATAACTAAGATCAGAGCAGAACTGAAGGAGATAGAGACACAAAAAACCCTTCAAAAAATCAATGAATCCAGGAACTGGTTTTTTGAAAAGATCAACAAAATAGACAGACCACTAGCCAGATTAATAAAAAAGAAAAGAGAGAATAATCAAATAGATGCAATAAAAAACGATAAAGGGGATATCACCACAGATTCCATAGAAATTCAAACCATCATCAGAGATTATTACAAACAACTCTATGCACATAAACTAGCAAACCTGGAAGAAATGGATAAATTCCTGGACGCATGCATCCTCCCAAGCCTAAATCAGGAAGAAGTGGAAACCCTGAATAGACCAATAACAAGGTCTGAAGTTGAGGCAGCAATTAAGAGCCTATAACCCAAAAAAAGCCCAGGTCCAGATGGGTTCACAGCTGAATTCTACTAGACATACAAAGAGGAGCTGGTACCATTCCTTCTGAAACTATTCTAAATAATCCAAAAAGAGGGAATCCTTCCCAAATCATTTTATGAGACCAACATCATCCTGATACCAAAACCCGGCAGAGACTCAGCAAGAAAAGAAAACTTCAGGCCAATATCCATGATGAACATAGATGCACAAATCTTCAATAAAATACTGGCAAGCCAATTGCAACAGCACATCAAAAATTTTATCCACCATGACCAAGTAGGCTTCATCCCGGGGATGCAAGGCTGGTTCAACTCACACAAGTCTATAAACATAATTTACCACATAAACAGAATCAAAGACAAAAACCACATGATTATCTCAATTGATGCAGAGAAGGCCTTTGACAAAATTCAACAGCCCTTTATGCAAAAAACCCTCAATAAACTAGGTATTGATGGAACGTATCTCAAAATAATAAAAACTATTTATGACAAACCAACAGCCAATATCATACTGAATGGGCAAAAACCAGAAGCATTCCCTTTGAAATCGGGCACTAGACAAGGATGCCCTCTCTCACCACTCCTATTCAATATAGTACTGGAAGTTCTACCCAGAGCAATCAGGCAAGAAAAAGAAACAAAGGGTATTCAAATAGGAAAGGAGGAAGTCAAATTGTCCCTATTTGCAGACGACATGATTGGATATCTAGAAGACCCCATTGTCTCAGCCCAAAATCTCCTGAAACTGATAAGCAACTTCAGCAAAGTCTCAGGATAAAAAATCAACGTGCAAAAATCACAAGCATTCCTATACACCAATAACAGACTTAAACAGAGCCAAATCAAGAACGAACTGCCATTCACAATTGCTACAAAGAGAATAAAATACCTAGGAATACAACGAACAAGGAATATAAAGGACTTCTTCAAGGAGAACTACAAACCACTGCTCAACAAAATAAGAGAGGACACAAACAGATGGAGAAACATTCCATGCTCATGGTTAGGAAGAATCAATATCGTGAAAATGGCCATGCTGCCCAAAGTAATTTACAGATTCAATGCTATCCCCATCAAGCTACCAATGACCTTCCTCACAGAACTGGAAAAAACCACCTTAAACTTCATATGGAACCAAAAGAGAGCCCACATAGCCAAGTCAATTCTAAGCAAAAAGAACAAAGCGGGAGGCAACACACTACCAGACTTAAAACAATACTACAAGGCTACAGTAATCAAAACAGCATGGTACTGGTACCAAAACAGAGATATAGACCAATGGAACAGAACAGAGGCCTCGGAGGCAACACAACATATCTACAACCATCCGAACTTTGACAAACCTGACAAAAACAAGCAATGGGGGAATGATTCCCTGTTTAATAAATGGTGTTGGGAAAACTGGCTAGCCATGTGCAGAAAGCAGAAACTGGACCCCCTGACACCTTACACTAAAATTAACTCCAGATGGATTAAAGACTTAAACATAAGACCTAACAACATAAAAACCCTAGAAGAAAATCTAGGCAAAACCATTCAGGACATAGGCGTAAGCAAGGACTTCATGACCAAAACACCAAAAGCATTGACAACAAAAGCCAAAATAGACAAATGAGACCAAATCAAACTCCACAGCTTCTGCACGGCAAAAGAAACAGTCATTAGAGTGAATCAGCAACCAACAGAATGGGAAAAAATTTTTGCAGTCTACCCATCTGACAAAGGGCTGATATCCAGAATTTACAAAGAACTAAAACAGATTTACAAGGAAAAAAAACCAAGAACATTCAAAAGTGGGCAAAGGATACGAACAGACACTTTACAAAAGAAGACATACATGAGGCCAACAAACATATGAACAAATGCTGATCATCACTGGTCATTAGAGAAATGCAAATCAAAACTACATTGAGATACCATCTCACGCCAGTTAGAATGGCGATCATTAAAAAATCTGGGGACAACAGATGCTGGAGAGGATGTGGAGAAATAGGAACACTTTTACACTGTTGGTGGGAGTGTAAATTAGTTCAACCATTGTGGAAGACAGTGTGGCGATTCCTCAAGGACCTAGAAATAGAAATTCCAATTGACCCAGCAATCCCATTACTGGGTATATATTCAAAGGATTATAAATCATTCTACTATAAGGACACATGCACACAATTGTTCATTGCAGCACAGTTTACAACAGCAAAGACCTGGAACCAACCCAAATGCCCATCAATGATAGACTGGACAGGGAAAATGTGGCACATATACACCATGGAATATTATGCAGCCATCAAAAACTATGAGTTCGTGTCCTTTGTAGGGACATGGATGAATCTGGAAACCATCATTCTCAGCAAACTGACACAAGAACAGAAAATCAAACACCGCATGTTCTCACTTATAGATGGGTGTTGAACAATGAGAACACATGGACACAGGGAGGGGAGCATCACACACTGGGGTCTGTTGGGGGGAAATAGGGGAGGGACAGTGGGGGGTGGGAAGTTGGGGAGAGATAGCATGGGGAGAAATGCCAGATACAGGTGAAGGGGAGGAAGGCATCAAATCACACTGCCATGTGTGTACCTATGCAACAA
Source organism: Aotus nancymaae (assembly GCF_030222135.1). Lineage (NCBI taxonomy): Eukaryota > Metazoa > Chordata > Mammalia > Primates > Aotidae > Aotus > Aotus nancymaae. The sequence continues at coordinate 29,501,124 of NW_026988428.1, read as the reverse complement.
TCTTGCATGTTCTTCACATGTACCCCAAAACCTAAAATGCAATTAAAAAAGATATTGGAAGAGATTTTTTAAATATCTTTTTAGAAATCTAATAAAGGAAGAATGAGAAAGAAAAAAAAATTCTTGGAAAATAATAATGTGACAGCCAAAATAAAACTTGCAAAGGAAAGCTGGAATAAAGCATTTAAGGCCATCTCCCAGTAAATATAAAAGGCATAATTAGTTTTAAAAGGAGAGAAAAAGAGAAAGACATAAAGAAAAAAATCAAGGATGTCCAATATCTACTTAATAAGAATTTTAGAAAAAAAGAGAAAAAGTAAAATAAAGGAAAAAAATGTTAATAGAATAAACTTTGTGAAAACAACAAAAAAAAACAGGTATTTAAATTGAAAGGTCTCACTATTTGAAGAGCAGAATAAATAAAATAACACCCACATCATGACTCATATTTGCAAAATTTGGAATACCAAGAAAATAAAATGGCCAAAATGTGTCCACAAAGAAGTTCCCTACAAGGAAGCAAAAATCAGATTCATATTATATTTCTCATTAGCCACACTGAATATTATATACTACTAAAACAATGTCTTTATGAATATTACATAAAATTCTTTTCAACTTAGAATTCTGAATCCAGCCATAGTTTCAGTCAAAATATTTTAAAAATTATAGACATTACTGTACATACAGATAATCAGCAAATTCATATTCCTTTCTATAAAAAAAGAAAAGAAAAGTCAAACTCAGAAATTCATATTCTTACTTGGGCTGGTCACGGTGGCTCTTGCCTGTAATCTCAGCACTTTGGGAGGCCGAGGTGGGCAGATCACCTAAGGGCAGGAGTTCGAGATCACCCTGATCAACATGGTGGAAACTCATCTCTACTAAAAGAAAAAAATTCGCTGGGCGTGGTGGTGCACGCCTATAATCCCAACTACTCAAAGGGCTGAGGCAGGAGAATCACTTGTACCCACAACGTGGAGGTTGCAGTGAGCTGAGATTGCACCATTGCACTGCAGCCTGGGCAACAAGAGTGAAACTCCATCTCAAAGAAAAAGTTACTTGAAGATGCGCTATAGCTAAACTAAAGTGGAAATCGAAAAATGGAAGACATAAAGTCCAAGAGAATCTATAATAATGCTTCTGCAGCAGGCCTAGAACACATATCTATGTATCCAACAAATAGTATAATTAAGAACTTGAATTATCTTAGGCATATAGTTATTTTTAAGGCCGAAGTTCCTCCTATAAGCACACATACACACATACACTCATACCAATATACAAAAGGCAATTACAAACTTTAAGAAGAATAAAAATTACACAAGAAAATTAGGATCCAAGTAAGAAAATACTAAAATGTCATTGTTTAGAGCAACAGGCATCTTGAGAAAAGAGAATTTATTTGACTTTCATGTTTGGAATGTATTCCTCCAAACAGTACAGATTTAAAGATGTAAAATTTTATTTATTTTTCTGAATTTTTACATGTAGAAATATTTACATAATCGTCACAATTTAAGTGCTTCTTATTTTCCATTTTAAGTTCAATTTACAGGCAAAGCATGGAAGCCCTACTTTTAGTAAAAGGAAAGAATGTAACTACTGAAAAATTTGACCACGTAAATTAATGGTACTGTGGCAGATTTTGAAAGAAAAGAGGGGAAAGAGAAATGGAGATGAACATGTAAGCAAACTAAAGTCTAATAAAGTTTTTATTTTATATAACTGGAAGGAAAGAAAATGTTCTGACATTCATCAGGGGACAATGTAAAGGTATTATTTAAAGTTACAAAGATAACCAATAAAAGTACCAAAAATAAAAATTAGGAAAAAATAAATGAATGAAAAATAGAGAAGGAAGTGATTAGATACAAATTTAACTAGAAAATAAATAACTAGAGGTGTAAGTATACTATCTAACATGTGAAAGAAAACTCAAACCCAGAAATGGTGAAAAATAATTTTCTTTGAGGCAGCAATTCTCTAAGTACAGACTAGGACCCCAGACAAGGTCAAACTATTTTTATAATAATATCATTTTTATTATATTCACCTATTTAACTCTCACTTTGACATTGTACAGTGGAGGATTCTAGAGGCTACAGATTGAAGACTACCATCTTCTATTAATCAGGCATTAAAGAGATTTGTAAAAATACAAAAGAATAGCATTCTTCTAATTAAGACTGACATTTTAAAACATTTTATTAAATTACGGTTTTCAATGTTAATGGGTAGTTTATTATTATGGTTTTTTATTCATATTTTATAATTTTTAGTTTAAATCTCTCATATGATGAACATTGATAAATTAGCAAAAGCTTTTTGGGGTCTTCAATAATTTCTTAGATTCTAAGAGTCCTGATGGGAGTGACATCAGCAAGATGCTGGAATAAGAGGTTCCAGACCACCTCTCCTCAGAAACACTGATGTTGGCAACCACCTATGAAGAGCATTTTTACTTTACCCTTATTATTCTACCTCAAAGGCAACACAACTTGGTACTGAGAGAGGACCCTTTGCCCACAATATTCCCCATGGAAAAAAGTAAGAGCGCAGTGTGCACTCACCTTCCTTGGCCTATGGAATGTAGTTGACCAAGAGGCCCACCTCTATGCTGCCCACCAGAACAGTGAGGGCATCAGTACAGCTGAATCATCTAGGAACAGCTAGGAGCCCAGAGAAGAAACAAAAGCACACAGCAACTGGTGCACAGGTTTTAACATCCAGTCACACATCTTACTAACTTGCTAACTGACTCAACTAAGAGGCATGTCCATGAACCCTGCAGGAAACCTCACCTGAAGACATCTCCCACTAACTGATATATGACCACCCATGGGTGGCACCCTGTGCATCTTCATTGCAACCTACGCAAAGTCCCACAGAGAGCACACAAATATCAAAAGCAGGGGCAGATCTTAGCCACCAGCTTGACTCTGCTGGTTTTGGAGAAAGCACACAACCTCAGGTTCTGACCTAGGGAATGCCTCAGGGCACTGCCCTAGGGAAAACAAGAAGCTGTCAGCATTAAGTCTAGCCTTGCAGGATCAAGAGAAGGCATACAATCCTAAGACATACCCCTTAAGATAGACCAAGAGAAATGGAGTGAGCGCTTCAAAAGAAGTCTGAGAGATCACTGGAATCTCAGGTCAAGTTCACTGGGGAAGATCTTTCTCCCCAGAATTCAGCCAATAAAGACAGGAGAAGGTGATTGCCTCTTCAAATGTAAGGACACCAAGGCAAGGCTTCAAGGAACACAAAGAATTAAGGAAATCCAGCACTATCAAAAAACAAAGTAACACTCCAGGGGCTTTTGCCAAAGAAATAAAGACTCTGAACTGCCTGACAAATAATTTTTTAAAAATGTGTTAAAGAAGCTCAGTGAGCTACAAAGAACACAGATACACAGTGAAACAATATCATGGAAACAGTACATTAACAAAATGGAAAGTTAAACAGAGATAAAAACAATTAAAAAAAAAAAAACAAATTCTGGAGATGAAGTATATGTCTGAAATAAAAAATTCAATAGAAAGCTTCAACAGCAGACTCAATCCAACAGAAGAAAGAATCAGGAAACTCAACAGCAAATTATTCGAAATTATCCAGCTGGGGAAACAAAAAGAAAAAAGAATGGAAAAGAATAAAGAAAGCTTATGGGACATATGAGACACCATTGAGCAAACCAACCTACACATTATAGAATTCCAGAAAAAGCAGAGAAAGGAAAAGAAGCAGAAATCTTATTTGAAGAAACAATGACAAAATTCCTAAGTCTGAAAAGGGAAATGAACATCTAGATCCAAGAAGCCTAAACATTCTGAATAGATTGAGCATAAAAAGGTCTTCACAGAGACACATTATAATCAAATTGTCAAAAGTCAAAGAGAAAGAGAGAATTTGGAAAGCAGCAAGAAAAAGTGACTTGTCACATATAAGGGAATCTTTATAAGACTGTCAGCAGATTTTTCAACAGAAACCTTGCAGGCCAGGAGAAAGTGGGTAGATATCTTTAAAGTGAAACAAACAAAAACAAAACAAAACTCTGCTAATTAAGAATAATAAACCCAGCAAATCTGTCCTTTAGTAATGGAAAGATATATTTTCCCAGACAAACAAAAGCTGGCAAAGTTCATCCCCACAGATCTGCCTTACAGAAAATGCTAAAGGGAATCCTTCAAGTTGAAACACAAGAATGCTAACATAAAAATATATAAAGGTATGCAAATCACCAGCATAGGTAAATATATGGTTAAATTCAGAATACTCTAATACTGAAATGGTGGTGTGAAAATCACTGTTAAGTCTAGTATAAAGGTTTAAAGTCATAAATATTTAAAAAAAACTATAGGTAGAATAATTTGTTCATGAGTGCATAATATAAAAAGATGTAAGTTATGGCAGCAATAATATAACATGTGAAGGAGGGAATAAACATGTAGAGTTTTTGTATGTAATCAAAATTAAGTTTATATCAGCTTCAAATAGATTACTGTAACTATAAGAGGTTTTATGTAAGCCTTGGAGTACTTACAAAGAAACAAAAACCTGTAATTGATACATGAAAGATTAAAAGAAGGGAATAAAAACTACCACTACAAAAAATCAAATCCCAAAGACAGCAAGAAAAGAAGAAAAGAACAAAGGAACTACAAAACTATCAGAAAATAATTTTTTCAAATAACAACAGTAAGTCCTCTCTAGCAATAATTATTTTAAGGTTAAATTGACCAATCTAAAGAAATAGAGTAACTGAATAGGTTAAATTTTTTTTTAAATATCAAACTATATGCTGCCTTAAAAAAAGGCTCACTTTAATTTTAAGGATACCACATGCCAAAATTAAGAGATTAAAATATATATTGCTTGCAAATGGTAACCAAAAGAGAGCAGAGGTAGCTATATTTATATTAGGCAAAATAGATCTGAAGTCAAAAACTGTCACAAGAGACAAAAAATAGTCATTATATAACGATTAAAGAAACCAATTCACCAAGTGGTATAGCATTGTAAAGATATATATATCACAAACATCATGGCACATAAATATATAAAGCAAACACTGGCAGATCTGAAGAGAGAAACAGCAATACAATAAATGTATATAGGACTTTAATACCCCACTTTCAACAACAGATACATTATCTAGGCAGAAAATCAATAGGGAACCATTGGACTTAAACCACACTTTAGACCAAAAGGATCTGACATATACATAAGAACATTCTATCCAATGGCAGCAGAAAGTGCACATAAAATATTTTCAAGAATAGGTCATATATTAGGCCAAAAAATAAGTCTTAACAAATTTAAGAAGATTGAAATAATAGCAATCATATCAAGTATCTTTACTGACAACATAGGTAAGAAACTAGAAATCAATAACAGGAGAAAATGTGAGAAAATTACAAGTACATGGAAACTAAGCAACACATCCCTGAACAACAAATGGGTCAAAGAAGAAATAAAAAGAGAAACAAAAAACATATATTGAAACAAACGAAAATGGAAATGCAACCTACCAAAATGTATGGGAGGTAGCAAAAGCAGTCCTAAGAGGAAAGTTTATAGTGAAAAACTTCTCCCTTAAGAAAAAAATAAATATCTTAAATAAAAAGACTTTACTCCTCAAGGACGTAGAAAAAGAACAAAATAAGACCAAAGTTAGCAGAAAGAAGCAAATAAGGCAGAAAAGAAATAAAATACAAACTAGAAACACAATAGAAGAAAAAATCAGAGAAAGTAGTAGTTAACTGTTAGAAAAGATAAAATTGACATACCTTTAGCCAAATTAAGAAAAAAGAAAGAAGAATCAGATAAATAAAACTGCAAGTGAAACAGAAGACAGTACAATTGATACCACAGAAATAAAAAGATTCATAAAAGACTACTATGAACAATTAAATGCCAATAAGGTAAATAATTAGAAGAAATGGACAAAAATCCTAGAAATATAGAACTTCCAAGACTGAAATGTGAAAAAATAGAAAATGTGAATAAACCAATAATGACTAAAGAGATTAAATCAATAATTAAACATCTTCCAACAGAGAAAAACCTAGTTCCAAATAAGTTCACTAGTGACTTCTTCCAAACATTTTTTTTTTTTTAAATTAATGCCAATCCCTCTTGAATTCTTCTGAAATACTGAAGAGGAGAAAATACTTCCAAATTCATTTTATGAGGCTAGCATTACCCTGATACCAATGCCAGATAAATACTCTAGAAAAGAAAATTAGGCCCAATATTCTTGATGAATACAGATGCAAAAATCCTCACTAAATACTAGCAAACTAATTTCAACTGCACATTAAAAGGATAATACATTATGATCAAGTGGGACTTACAGCTTGGATTAAAGGATGGATTCAACATTTGAAAATCAATTAATGTAGCATTAACATTAACAGAACAAAGGATTTTTAAAAACACAATTGTCTTAAGAGATGCAGAAAAAGTGTTTGACAAGATTTTTTAAATGTTCATGACAAAAACTCTCCAATAGAAGAAAATTCACCAGGAATAGAACCAGGAATAGAAGGAATAGAAAGGAAATTAGCAAAGCAAAATCCAGGAATAGAAGGAAATTAGCAAAACAAAATCACAGCTATACATGAAAATCCCTGATCAAATGTCACACTCAATAGTAAAAACTGAAAAGTGTTTCCTCCAATATCAGGCACACAACAAGATTGCCCACTCTTGCCATTTCTTTTCAAGATAGTACTGGAGATTCTAGCCAGAGCAACTAGGTAAAAACAAGTGAATAAAAAGGCACTCAAATCAGAAAGGAAGAATTAAAACTGTCCCTGTTGGCAGTTGGCACAATCTTATATATGGCAAATGTAAGTGTCCATTAAAAAAACTGTTAGAACTAATAAATGAATTCAGTAAAGTTACAGGATACAAACTCAACATACAAAAATCTGTTGTATATTTCTATACCTGCCAACAAACTATCCAAAAAATAAATTGACAAAAATATTCTATTTACATAAGCATCAAAAAGAATAAAAATTTTGGGAATAAATTTAACCAAAGAGATGAAAAACTGGTACATTAAAATCTATAAAACATTGATAGAAGTATACATAAATAAATAGAAAGTTATTTCATATTCATGGATTAGAAGAATTAATATTTTCAAAATGTCTATACTACCCAAAGTGATCCTACAAATTTAATGCAATCTCTATCAAAATTCCAATCTACAGATTCAATGCATTTCACAGAACTAGAAAAAACAATCCTAAAATTTATATGGAATGCCAAAAGACATCAAATGGCCAAAGAAATCTTAAGCAAAAAGAGTAAAGCTAGAGGCATCACACTTCCTCATTTCAAATTATATTACAAAGCCATAGTAGTCAAAACAGTTTGATATTGGCATAAAAACAGGCACATTGACCAATGGAACAAAATAGAAAGTGCACAAATAAACCTACACATATATGGTTAAGTAACTTTTCATAAAGAGACAAAGAATACACCATAGGGAAAGGATAGTCTCTTCTACAAATAGCATAGGGAAAACTGGATATCCACATAGAAAAAAAATAAAATTGAACCCTTATCTTATGCCATACACAAAACTCTATTATATACTTAAATATAAGACCTGAAAGCACAAAACTCCTAAAAGAAAACATAGGGATAAAGCTCCTACTCACCGGTATTAGCAATGATTTTTTAAGATGTGTCCCCAAAAGCATAGTCAATGAAAGCAAAGTTAAACAAATGAGATTACATCAAACTAAAAAGATTCTGCACAGCAAAGGAAATGCCAAAAGGAAAAGACAATCTATGAAGTGTGAGATATTTGCAAGCCATACATCTGAGAAGTTAATATCCAAAGTATATAAGGAACGCCTTCAACCTCATAGCAAAAAACCAAACAACCCAATTTTTTAAATTGACAAAGGACCTCACTAAACATTTCTCAGAAAAAGACATACAAATGGCCAATAGGTATATGAAAAGATACTCAACATCACTAAGCATCAAGGAAATGCAAATCAAAACCACAGTAAGATATCACCTCACATTTTTTAGGATGGCTATTATGAAAAACATAAAACATAACAAGTGTTAGGAAAGATGTGGGAAAAAGAAAATCCTTGTACACTGTTGGTGAGAATGCAAATTGGTACAGACATGATGGAAAATAGAATGGATGTTACTCAGAAAGCTAAAATATAACTACTATATGATTTAGCAACCCGTTTTGAGTGTTATATCTAGAGAAATTGAAATCAGGTTCCCAAAGAGATATGTGCACTCCAATGTTCATTACAGCACTATTCACAATAGCCAAGAAATGGAAATATATTTTAGATTCCATATGTATGTGAAATAATACAGTATTTATCTTTTGGTCTGGCTTATTTCACTCAGTATAATGCCCTACAGATCCATCCATGTTGTCACAAAGGCAGGATTTCCTTCTTTTCTAAGGTTAAATAATACTCTGTTGTATGTATATTCCATATTCCACCACTATTCTGGAATAGAATCAAAGAAGCAGAGTGTAGAATGGTCATTGTGTGGGACTGGAGGGTGAGGAAAATAGGAACGAAATGGTTGAAAGGTACAAAATTTCAGTTATACAAGATTAGTTGTAGAAATCTACTACACAACACAGTGCCTATATATCTAACAATATTGTATTGTATACTTAAAATTCGCTAAGAGAATAAATCTTACGGTTAGTGTTTTTACCAAAATGAAGAACAAAATCAATAGCAATAATAAAGGGAGTGAAGAAACTTTGGGAGATGATATTAATATACATGCTTATGGCCTTGATGATAGTGATGCTGTCACAAGTGTATACTCATCCCCAAACCCATGAATTATACATTAAACATATATAGCAGCTTTTTATATATCAATCATTGTTCAAAAAATAAATTCAAAATTTTATAATAAAATACAAAACAAAAAAAATAGAGTAAAATAAAGTGTCCTGATACCAAAACATTTGATCTGAGGGGCTAGATCAGGATGAAAAAAAGAAAAGCTTTACTTTCATATGAAAGTAAAGGAATATATAGATATTATATAGTTATATAGTTAAAGCTATAAATATATAGAGCTTTAACTATTTTCATGTGCATACATTACATTTAGAATAGCAAATTTCAGATGCACATAAAAACAGAAACAGTAGATCATGTTGCTTAAATAAGCGAGGTACAAAAATAGCAGCTACATACCAATGATGACCAGAAAAGAGCTAAAATTTTCAGAAAGCAGAAGCTACTCTCCCAGAAAAAGTCATTGAGATCAAGTAACAGGTTCTACCTGTGGAAAGACTTTAAATGAAACCAAATAAGCAGTCTTTCAATACTTTAGGTATATATCTAGGCAAAGGAGAGACTGTGGCTAGAAAATTTTGCTATTTCCTTAGAAAACCCAGGATATAGCATTCTTCCAAGTGTTAACCTGACACCCCTCATGTTTAATAACATCTATCTAATACCTGTTTCTAAATTTTTCTAGCATATTGACGGATGTCACATAAACACACATGCAGATAATAATGCTGTATTTGTGATGCCAATTTTCTTTCATGAAGCTTAAATTACCTCATGAACATCACTTTAGTCCAATTTCTTATTCAAAAATGATACTTGGCCAGGCTATATTCTTATTTTATGATTTTTCTCTTTCTCTCTCTTTTTTCTCTCCCCACCCCCTTTTGAGGTTTAAATACTCTTAGAAGTTGTAAAACAATAAATCTTGATTCTTTTGAAAAGGTCAAAATTTCCTACGTAAAATCAATTTATTGCCAAAATCATAGAAGCCAATTAAACTGCAATTTTGCTCTTGGCTTTAAGATGACAAAAACCATAGCCAAGATCATATTTCAGCAATCTAAATTAATTTAGCTTTCATTCGTTGTTCAAAAGGAAAGCAGAGAGGACAATATTGATGACGTTACTGTGTTATCTTTGTAATTCACACCAGGTTACAATTGTTTTGTTTTTATATCACTAACAAATTTTTTGTAGCATAATTAATGTTTATACTTATTTGTCTTGCTTTTGTAAAATGCCATAGACAAAAGGCAAGACTGATAATAGGCATACTGGGAAATTATATAACCAAAAATTTTGTGTCATGAGACATATCTACTTTATCTCCAAAGGCATAAAAGAGTTACATGGAAAGCTTGCTCTCCACCTAATATTTGTTATGAAGATATCTTAGGATCGCACTTGACTACATAGAGGCTCAGAATAACAATGACAAGAATACTAATAGATAGCTTTAATTGAGAACCTACTATATGCTAGGCACTATGCTAAGCACTTCACTTTCATAACTCATCAGTCCTCACAATCACCCTACATTAGACAAGAAGTATTATTATTCTCCAATTCATACACAAACAAATTGAAGCTTAGAGAAGTTTTATAACTCACCCAAAGTTTCATAACCAGTATATGGCAAAGAGAGAACTTAAACCTGTATCTGCTTCACGTCAAATTCCATGTCTTAACCACTCTTCTAAATATAAATAGCACATGAATGGCATCCTATGACTGTTCACTATTTGGGTGACAAGTTTAATAGAACCCTAAACCTTGGTATATAAAGACTTCATCATTTCCATTGCCTTTACTCTTAATAAGTAAAATATTATCAATAAATAAATAAGTAAAATGGCAAATGGGATTTCTTAATTGGAATAATTGAGAAAAGGCGCACAGACTTAGAGCAGAGCATGATTAAAGGCACAGAGAAAAGAGATCCAGGGAGTGTCCAATGGGAACAAATAGTCTAATGGGGCTGGCTGTGTAGAGACTGTAGAGGCAAATGAAGCTAGAAAAATAATCTGGGGGCCAGATTTCAGCAGAACTTCTAGGCCTTCATTAAAATAATTGGAAATTTTTTCTGGAAATAAATGATTACATTTCTTCTAGAAGTAAGTGATCACAGAAATGATGATTATGTTGAGGAGGAGTTTGCCAAAGAGGGAAATAAATTGATGACAACAGAGGCACAAGGCAAGAAGCCATTTCAGTTACTACAATAGCCAACATGGAAAACAATGGGAGTCTGAACAGAGCAGTGACAGAGAAATGCTGGGGAGGAGAATAACAAGAAGATAGCTAATGAGATGTGAGCTAAGAAGCAGAAGATAGCTTCTTAGATTAATTAAAACTAAAATAATAAAAGCAAGAGAAGAAATGCTAGAACAGATTAAGTTTGTGGCATAATATTTTTGAGGTACCTAGGGAAAACCTATGCAAAGATGTCCAGGAACTGTTGGAAATTCAGGCCTGGGAAATGGGATAAAGGTCTGTGTCAGAGGCATATGTTAAGGCATCATCATAAGCATAAAGATGATAAGGCAGGCTAGCAGGTAGAGTGTGAGTAAGAAGAGAACAAATGGCAGCATTCTAGTGAACATCCATTTTTAAGGAGAATATCAAGGAAAAAGAGCTGCTAAAGAAAACAGTGCAGTAGACAAACACTGGACTGTTTTCAAAAGAGAGAAGAATATTTTTAAGAAGTAGTGAGTGATCAGCACCATATGCTCTTGGGAGATTAACAAAAATGGGACTGAGATGAGGCACACAGCCAAGCTATCCCTGTATTCTTTATGCAGTTTTTTGTGCTGGTTTTCATGTGCAGGCATCACCTGCTTCTTCCTTGTTACCTGTAGGTATCCTCAGGAGAGAGGTACAGTTTTGCTGTGCAATAGATGTGTGTTCATATGTTGCTGACAATTATGTTGATTGACTGCATAAGAAGCATTAAATCCAGGACCTGCTTCTGGTTTATATGTTGGGAGTTTAGGAACAGATTAAATTTTTTTCCCAGCTGGGTCTTTGTTCCTACACAACTCACCATTAGGTGTTACTTAGCAATTTCAATTTCTCACCTGATCTTGGCATATATTATATTGAAGCAGATTATTTGTGCTTCTAACTTGGAAAAGAAATGATTCCTTCTTATAGTAAAACAACTATGTACCATTTTGGCTTTACTCTAAATCAATCATTCATTTGCTAACAAGCATTTATCAAGCTCATGATGTGGACAAGATTGTAGCACAGTCTTGAGCTGAACAAATTCCCTGCCCACATGGAGCTTACATTCTACTGGCAGGAACAAATAATAAATGAATGAATGGTGTTCAGTCTCAGATTCTGTGTCATAAGTGCTCTAATGAAAACACCAAATCGGATAGCGTGATCTCCACGGCAGGGCCTCTGAGGAGAAGACATTTGAGCTGAGACTGAAATAAAGAAAAAGAAAGAGCCAATAGGAATTGGGAAAGGGGGATTCTTGGCAGAAAGAACAGCCAATGTAAAGCACTGAGGCTCAGCATGGGATCTTGGCATGCTGAAAGAACAGCAAGTTATTCCACAGCTTTAAAGACAATTTAAAAGATGTGAAAAACTCAGAACATGTTAATTCACAAAATTGCATCACGAAAACTATTTCTTTGAACTTTGCTTTCTTATATTTCACCAGCACTTCTTTTTCACATGATGTGAAATTCCTCAGATTTTCTTCCTCAATAGAAATTCTGAAAAACAGGGATTTTAAGTGGCTTCTCATATTGACTTTGTTTACCTGAATAAATCAGGGAGAAAGACCCAGAAATCTTCTGGTGTCTTCTCTTTGGGCACCAGAAGTACGAGATGATTGACTTACTTTGCTATTAAAATCTGGTGAAGAACTATTATCATTTCCCAATCTAAGTGTCCATCAATGTCAACATTGTGTATATATATCAATAGAATACTATTCATCCTAACACAAGAGGGAAATTCTGTCATTTGCAATAACATGAATGAACCTGGAGGACATTATGTTAAGTGAAATAAGGCAGACACAAAATGACAAATACCACATGATCTCACTTATATATAAAATCTAAAAAAGTCAAACTCGGCCAGGCGCAGTAGCTCACACCTGTAATCCCAGCACTTTGGGAGGCCGAGGCAGGTGGATCATCTGAGGTGAGGAGTTCAAAACCAGCCTGGCCAACATGGCAAAACCCTGTTTCTACTAAAAATACAAAAATTAGCCAGGTGTGGTGGCTTATACCTGCAATCCCAGCTACTGGGAGGCTGAGACACAAGAATTGCTTGAAACTGGGAGTCAGAGGTTGCAGTGAACCGAGATCATGCCACAGCACTCCAGCCTGGGTAACAGAGTGAGACTTGTCTCAAAAAAAAAAAAAAAAAATGTCAAACTCATAGAAGTAGAGTAGAATGTTGGTTATGATACCAGAGGCTGAGTTGTGAGGTGGGGAGGAATGGAAAATTGTTGGTCAAACTTTGTACAAAAGGCGTAAGTTTTGATAGCTATTGCACAGCAGTGTGATTATAGTCAATAATAATATATCATAATTTCAAAATTACTTAGCAAATTTCAAATGTTTTATCACAAAAAATAAGTGACAGGTGAAGGATATGTAAATTAAATTTAACTATTCCTCATTGTATGCATATGTCAAAACGTTACATTGTGCCCCATTAATGTATACAATTATGATTTGACTATAAAAATATTAATAATTTTTTTAAAAGAACTATTAATGTTTCCTTTGAAATGATATGTTGACAAAAGATGTGACAGAGGGAGAGGCAGTGTTCATTTATGGCCTTTTGAGACCTCAGCCTGCTCTTGCACAGCCCTTACACCTAATTTCTCTGGCACTGGGTCATGGGTTCTCAGCCACACACATTGTATATTTATGACTGTCTAGAGAACAGCTAACCATTGACCATTCCAGGCTTCCTCAGTGGTTCCATTTGAGACAATGCTGGCAGATAGGAATAAATAATTTAGCAGCACATGTGGTTAAAGTATAATTTGCTAGAGAAAGAGATAAACCCAGAAGATATTCTATTTCTGAATAAAGATAATGTGTGATTTACATTTCTTAAGGTGTACAAAACTTGCTATAGACATTTCTTAGGGCTCCAGGAGAAATTATTAACTATTAAAATAAAGTGATCATTATAAATTAAAATTTACATTCCCCAATTTTCCCACTACCATCCTAAGAGAAAAAAATTAATTTACTCTTCGAAAGTTAAAAACAAATAACATTTCTTGTGCAGCTATCAGGTATGTATCTTCAATAGACAACTGAATTATTAAAATAAGGAAAGCCAGCATGCCATATTGCTAGAGTTAATAGCCAGTTTTACTCTCTTATAGGAGATTATTTATCTATCTATCTATATCTACCTATGTATCTATCTATCTATCTACCTCCATCTATCTATGTATCTATTTCAGACTCAAGGAATAGAATATCTATAGCCAGTTCTGTAGATTTAACATAATAAAGAGTAATTTGTGATGTAATTTAAAAAAATCTCTTCCCATTGCAAAAGAATTATAAATTTATATAAATATTAAAAATACTAAATATACTAAATACTAAAATATTAAAACATATATTCTATAAAAAACACACAAAGGAACAGCAGCCATTTTTTAGTTCTTCTTGGAAGCAGAATTTCAGCTAATACTAGACATGACATGTAGTTTAACTCCTATCACTTTTTTATATAAGAATCTGCTCACTGTGAAAGAATGAAGAGGAGTAGAAGATCTCAGAGGGCATTCAATCCCTTGATAATATGCAGTATGGCAAAACAGCCTACATACTACACATAGAAGGAGAAAATTAGGTACAACAAGTTCAACAAGTTCAATTATTTAATATGGCCACTTATTGGCATCTCCTGACATATAATATTAGAACATCTATTTCCATAAGAGATAGAGAGGTGAGCTAGCCAGATCTTCTATTTCCTTTCACTTTCTTCTGGAATGAAATGGACACTCAACACATTTGCTGATCAACTGTCATTCCATGTTCCACCAGCAGGAGTAAATGGTCCACTTTGGTGTGTTCACACACTGCAGCTATTAGCTGTAACTTCAGTGAACTAACATGCTTATGTAACTTTCTGTGTTCAATATTATAACCCATTTTACTCCTGTAGTATAAAAGTGATTCTTTGCAAATATAAAAGAAACATCCTTCAGATCAAAGTAGAAGGAAAGACAGTTATTTTCTAAGATTGATCCTCCAAGCTCAAAGTCTCCAAAGAATATGGATATTCTTTTCCCCATGTACTATGTCTTACTAGAATAGTAAGACATAGTATTTTGAGCTTGGAATATCTTGAAATATTCAAAATTTAGTATAGTCCAAGCTCTTTGGAGTTTTGTAACAGTTCACAAAAGAGAGTGGAGTAATCTATAAGAAAAAGTCAACACATATCAAGCCTGTTTTACAAACTAGAATTCTGGGAAAATAAAAAGGAATGAGGAGTATTGGCAAGAGATTCATTTTTCAGACATGTAAAACTAGAATGTCTGATTCTAAGCAAAAACAATGCATTAAAAACTATAATTGATCTAAGGTGGCAGAATAGGAACAGTTTTGGAGTGCAGTTCCAAGCAAGAACTCAGATGGTAAGTGATCACCACATTTCCAAATGAATTTTTACTGCCCACAGACCAGGAAATTCCCAGGCAGATAAGTGCCACAAGTCTCCAGCATGGCTGTTTCAGCCAGCACAGTGGGTCTCCACACAAAAATTCACACAAATCTGGGCACCATTTCAACTGGCGCCTGGAATGGCTGGGAGACCAAGTCACCCATTCAACTGAAAAAAAGGGGGCTAAAACAGGGAGCCAAATGATCTGGCTCGGTGGGTCCCACCCCCACAAAGACCAGCAATCTGAAACGTTCTGGATTGACAGTTTCACAGCAAGCACAGCTGGACCCCGGATGGTCCAGCTCTGTGGAGGGAAGGGCGCCATTACTGAGGCAGTCCACCACTACCAAGGCAGTCCGCCATTACTGAGTCAGTCCGCCATTACCAAGGCAATCCGCCATTACAAGGCAGTCCACCATTTCAGAGACAGTCTGCCATTGCCGAGGCAGACCACCATTACCAAGGCACTTCTAACTATACCTCTATAAACAAATCTACAAGGAAATTCACACAGCAGCTGGGAAGAGCCCATGGCAGCTCAGCAACGCCTCTTCTGGCAGACTGTGACTAAGCCACCTCCTTGCTGGGCAGGGCATCTCCGAAAAAAGGCAGAAGCACATCAAGAACTTTAAATAAAGCCCCACTTTCCCAGGACAGAGCACCTGGGAAAAAAGGCGGTTATGAGTTCTACTTCAGCAGACTTAAACGTATCTGCCAGGCAGCTCTGAATGGAACAGAGCTCACAGCTCAGCACTTGAGCTCCTATAAGGGACAGACTGTCACCTCAAGCATCTCCCTAACCCCCGTATATTAAAAGAGTCACCTCATAAAGGAGAGCTCAGGCTGACATCTGGCAGGTATCCTTCTGGGTCAAAGATAACAGAAGAAGAAACTGCCAGCAACCCTTACTGTACTGCAGCTACTGTAGGTGATCCACAGGCATGCAGGGTCTGGAGTGAACCTCCAGCAGTCCTACAGCAGATGGGCCTGACTGTTAGAAGGAAAACTAAAAAACAGAAAGAAATAACTTCATCATTAACAAAACGGATGTCCACTCAGAAACCCCATCTGAAAGTCACCAACAACAAGACCACAGGTAGATAAATCCATAAAGATGGGAAGAAACTAGCACAAAAAGGATGAAAACACCAAAACCAGAATGCCTCTCCTCCTCCAAGGTATCACAACTCCTCACCAGCAAGAGAACAAGGCTAGATGGAGAATGAGTCTGATGAAATGACAGAAACAGGTTTCAGAAAGTGGGTAACAACAAACTTCTCTGAGCTAAAAGAAGATGTTCTAACCCAATGCAAAGGAACTAAGAACCTTGAAAAAAGGTTTGATGAAATGCTAATGAAAATAAACGGCTTAGAGAAGAATATAAATGAATTGTTGAAGCTGAAAAACACAACATGAGAATTTTGCAAAGCATACACAAGTTTCAATAGCTGAATCAACCAAGAAAGGATATCAGAGACTGAAGATCAACTCAATGAAATAAAATGAGAAGGCAATATTAGAGAAAAAAGAGTAAAAAGAAATGAACAAAGCCTCCAAGAAATATGGTATTATGTGAAAATACATAATCTACATTTGATAGGTGTACCTGAATGTGACAGAGAGAATAAACCCGAGCTGGAAAACACTCTTCAGGATATTATCCAGGAGAACATCCCCAACATAGCAAGGCAGTCCAACATTCAAGTCCAGGAAATACAGAGAACACCACAAAGATATTCCTCAAGAAGAGCAACACCAAGGCACACAATCATCAGATTCACCAGGGTTGAAATGAAGGAAAAAATACTAAGGGCAGCCAGAGAATAAGGTCGGGTTACCCACAAAGGGAAGCCCATCAGACTTACAGCAGATATCTCAGCAGAAACCTTATAAGCCAGAAGAGAGTGGGAGCCAATATTCAACATCATTAAAGGAAAGAGTTTTCAACCTAGAATTTCATATTCAGCCAAACTAAGCTTCATAAGCAAAGGAGAAATAAAATCTGTTAAGAACAAGCAATTGCTCAGAGATTTCATCACCACCAGGCCTGCCTTACAAGAGCTTCTGACAGACGTACTAAACAGAATGGAAAAACCAGTACCAGCCACTCCAAAAACGTACCAAATGGTAAAAATCATTGACACATTGAAGAAATTGCATCAACTAATGGGCAAAACAAGCAGCTAACATCAAAATGGCAGGATTAAATTCATACATAACAATATTAACCTTAAATGTAAATGGGTTAAATGCACCAATCAAAAGATACAGACCGGTAACTTGAATAAAAAGTCAAAACCCATCGGTGTGCTGTATTCAGGAAACCTATCTCATGTGCAAGGATACATATAGGCTCAAAATAAAGGGATGGAGGAAGATTTACCAAGCAAATGGAGAGCAAAATAAAGCAGGAGTTGCAATCCTACTCTCTGACAAAATAGACTTTAAACCAAGAGAGATCAAAAGAGACAAAGAAGGGCATTACATAATGGTAAAAGAATCAATGCAACAAGAAGAGCTAATGATCCTAAATACATATGCACCCAACACAGGAGCACCCAGATACATAGAGCAAGTTCTTAATGATCTATAAAGAGACTTAGACTCCCGCACAATAATAGTGGGAGACTTTAACACTCCACTGTCAACATTACACAGATCAATGAGACAGAAAATTAACAAGAATATCCAGGACTTGAACTCAGACCTGGACCAAGCAAGCCTAATACACATTTACAGAACTCTCCAACCCCAAATCCACAGAATATACATTCTTCTCAGCACTACACCACACCTACTCTAAAACTGACCACATAATTGGAAATAAATCACTCCTCAGCAAATGCAAAAGAATGGAAATCAATCATAACAAAAATCTCTCAGACCATAGTACAATGATATTAGAACTCAGGATTAAGAAACTAACTCAGAATCACACAACTTCATGGAAACCGAACAACTGGCTCTTGAATGCTGACTGGATAAATAATGAAATGAAGGCAGAAATAAAGATGTTCTTTAAAACCAACGAGAATGAAGACACAAGCTACTAGAATTTCTGGGATGCATTTAAAGCAGTGTCTAGAGGGAAATTTATAGCCATAAATGCCCACATGAGAAGCAAGGAAAGACCTATCATCAAAATTGAAAGAGCTAGAGAAGCAAGATAAAAAAAACTCAAAAGCTAGCAGAAGACAAGAAATAACTAAGATCAGAGCGGAACTGAAGGAGATAAAGACACAAAAACCCTTCAAAAAATCAATAAATCCAGAAGCTGGTTTTTTGAAAAGATCAACAAATAGACCACTAGCCAGATTAATAAAAAGAAAAGAGAGAAGAATCAAATAGATGCAATAAAAAACAATTAAGGGGATATCATCACAGATTCCACAGAAATACAAACTACCATCAGAGATTATTATAAACAACTCTATGCCCATAAACCAGTAAACCTGGAAGAAATGGATAAATTCCTGGACACTTACATCCTCCCAAGTCTAAACCAGGAAGAAGTCAAAACCCTGAATAGACTAATAACAAGGGCTGAAGTTGAGGCAGCAATTAATATCCTACCAACCAAAAAAAAGCCCAGGTCCAGATGGGTTCACAGCCGAATTCACAGACATACAAAGAGGAGCTGGTACCATTCCTTCTGAAACTATTACAAACAATCCAAAAAGAGGAAATTCTTCCCAAATCTTTTTATGAGACGAACATGATCCTGATACCAAAACCCGGAAGAGACTCAACAAGAAAAGAAATATTCAGGCCAATATCCATGATGAATATAGATGCAAAAATCTTCAATAAAATACTGGCAAACCCATTGCAACAGCACATCAAAAATCTTATCCATCATGATCAATCCATCCCAGGGATGCAAGGCTGGTTCAACATACATAAGTCTATAAATGTAATCCACCACATAAACAGAACCAAAGATAAAAACCACATGATTATGTCAATAGATGCAGAGAAGGCCTTCAACAAAATTCAACAGCCCTTTATGCTAAAAACTCTCAATAAACTAGGTATCGATAGAACATATCTCAAAATGATAAAAGCTATTTACAGCAAACCCACAGCAAATATCATACTGAATGGGCAAAAACTGGAAGCATTATCTTTGAAATCTGGCACTAGACAAGGATGCCCTCTCTCACCATTCCTATTCAATATAGTATTGGAAGTTCTAGCCAGAGCAATCAGGCAAGAAGAAGAAATAAAGGGTATTTAATTAGGAAAGAAGGAAGTCAAATTGTCTCTATTTGCAGAAGACATGATTGTATATTTAGAAGACCCCATTGTCTCAGCCCAAAACTTCATAAAACTGATAAGCAACTTCAGCAAAGTCTCAGGATACAAAACCAATGTGCAAAAAATACAAGCATTCCTATACACCAATAACAGACTTAAACAGAGCCAAATCAAGAGTGAACTCCCATTCACAATTGCTACAAAGAGAATAAGATACCTAGGAATACAACTAACAAAGGATGTAAAGGACCTCTTCGAGGAGAACTATGAACCACTGCTCAACAAAATAAGAGAAGACACAAACAGATGGAGAAATATTCCATGCTCATGGTTAGGAAGAATCAATGTAGTGAAAATGGCCATACAGCCCAAAGTAATTTAAAGATTCAATGCTATCCCCATCAAGCCACCTATGACCCTCTTCACAGAACTGGAAAAAAACATCTTAAACTTCAAATGGAACCAAAAAAGAGCCCACATAGCCAAGACAATCCTAAGCAAAAAGAACAAAGCTGGAGGCATCATGCTACCTAACTTAAAACTATACTACAAGGCTACAGTAGCCAAACAGCATGATACTGGTCAGAGATATAGACCAATGGAACAGAACAGAGGCTTCAGAGGCAATACCACACATCTACAACCATCTGATCTTTGACAAACCTGACAAAAACAAGCAATGGGGAAAGGATTCCCTGTTTAATAAATGGTGTTGAGAAAACTGGCTAGTCATGTGCAGAAAGCAGAAACTGGAACCCTTCCTGACAATTTACACTATAATTAACTCCAGATGGATTAAAGACTTAAACATAAGACCTAACACCATAAAAACCCTAGAAGAATACCTAGGCAAAATCATTCAGGACATAGGCATAGTCAAGGGCTTCAAGACTAAAACACCAAAAGCATTGGCAACAAAAGCCAAAATAGACAAATGGGACCTAATTAAACTCCAGAGCTTCTGTACAGCAAAAGAATCAATCATTAGAGTGAATCAGCAACCAACAGAATGGGAAAAAACTTTTGTAATCTACCCATCTGACAAAGAGCTAATATCCAGAATCTACAAAGAACTAAAACAGATTTATAAGAAAAAAAAAAAAAAACATTCAAAAGTGGGCAAAGGACATGAACAGACACTTTTCAAAAGAAGACATATATGAGGCCAACAAACATATGAACAAATGCCTATCATCACTGGTCATTAGAGAAATGCAAATCAAAACCACATTGAGATACCATCTCATGCCAATTAAAATGGTGATTATTAAAAAATCTGGAGACAACAGATGCTGGAGAGGGTGTGGAGAAATAGGAACACTTTTACACTGTTGGTGGGAGTGTAAATTAGTTCAACCATTGTGGAAGACAGTGTGGCGATTCCTCAAGGACCTAGAAATAGAAATTCCATTTGACCCAGCAAGCCAATTACTGTGTATATATCCAGAGAATTATAAATCGTTCTATTATATAGACACATGCACACTTATGTTCACTGCGGCACTGTTTACAATAGCAAAGACCTGGAAACAACCCAAATATCCATCAATGATAGACTAGACAGGGAAAATGTGGCACATATACACCATGAAATACCATGCAGGCATAAAAAATGATGCATTCATGTCCTTTGTAGGGACATGGATGAACCTGGAAACCATCGTTCTCAGCAAACTGACACAAGAACAGAAAATCAAACTCCACACGTTCTCACTCATAGGCAGGTGCTGAACAATGAGAACATACAGACACAGGGCGGGGAGCATCACATGCTGGGATCTGTTGGGGGAACTAGGGGAGGGACAGTCGGGGGAGGGAGTTGAGGAGGGATAATATGGGTAGAAATGCCTGATATAGGTGATGGGGATGGAGGCAGCAAACCACATTGCCACGTATGTACCTATGCAACAATCCTGAATGTTCTTCACTTGTACCCCAGAACCTAAAGTGCAATAAAATATATATATTTTAAAAACTTTATAATTAATGAAATTCTCAAAGAAGTAGAAATACATTTAATGACCTCTAAGAGTAAATATCTCAACACAGAAAATGGGTAACTGGAGAATAAATCACTTAAAATTGTTTTTTAAGCTGTTTTGGTATATAATTTCTTATGTCTGATGAAATTAAAACCAAGAAAGTCTATATGAAGTTTACAATAAGTTCTATATTTTGAACATAGCAAAATCTACTAATCTAAGCTAAATATATAATAAATAAATTATAATTTTTAAAGGCCAGAAGTATAAAATTATCTCTTTTTTAAACAATGATTGGGAACTAATAAGCACTATTTCAAAGAATTAGTCCAAAATAAATTACAAGCCCTTTTAAAAATGAAGATCTTCTGGGGATATATATTCCATAATCAATGCTGTGCTACTGGGATAGGTGTTTTTCATATAATTTTAATGTAAGTAATTCACTAAGTTGACCAAGTGTTCCAGTTTGCATGGAACTATTCCTTGTCCCAGGAAATCCTTTGGTCATGGGCAAACAAGGATGATTGACTACCTATAGCTAAAACCTATGCTACAGAATCCCAGCATGATCTCAACAATAGCTTTTATAAAACTCTCTCAGAAAACTAGATTAGCCAAACATTTGATGCCTGTATCACTCTTATGGAAAATATGAAGGGTATATCTGTGATTGAATAACAGAACTAATTCGAATTGACAGGAGTTTAAGGTAAACTTGGATAGTAAAAGGAGATAATGCACACTAAGAAAAATGAATTTCTACAGAAAGAAACATACTTTCCATCAGTGTTCATAAACTATACTTTAAACTGAGAAAATGTCAGTCCCAAATTCTTTAGCATAAGACTCACTAGTCTTAATAATGAAAAGAGCAATGAAAGTATAGAGATTTCCATAGAAATATCATATTTTCCTGCATCGTGTTGATTTATTGAAATGCTTAACAAAAGACATGTAAAATATACTCTTACCACAGGCTCTTCTCTAAAAGGAATTACTGAGAGATCAACGTTATCCATTTTAAGTAAATTTGACAATAATAAACTATTTAGTAGTTTTATGGTTAACATAGACAATAATTTCCAGAGAATTTTTGGACCCCCATCTAACAAGCATAGCCAATTTTTTGAGAAGTCTAAATAATGTGCAACTCCTTCAGTACCTAATGCCAGTGAATCTATTATTTTTCAGTTTAAAGGCATTGTTGTATCTGCTTTTCATTTAAGCTCAAGAGAAAACATTTTGTTTTTGGAATTGTTCCTTGGAAAAGGGCATAAGTTGTTCCCTGGACCATTCAGTACATATACCAAAATCTAAGGGCTTTATTTCCTTTCCTTGCTACAGCACTATATATTGCCACCTAAAAATACTGACACATGTGGCCTTGTCAATTGGCAATAAAAGCATCTCATCCTGCAGTGATGAAAGATAGATGTTTGAAAGAAAGCAATCTAATCTAATTTCACCACCAACACTTAAATAGGGTCCAAATAAACTTGACAACACATCCAATATATGTAGTACATTAACAGGGAGAATACTGAGTATCACAGGACACATTTCATCCAAGTACTTTTCAAAATGAGAAGCTTATGCCAATGAAAGTAATGAATGCTTTCTTATATAGAACCAAAGGGAAATCAGGGGTTGATGTGAAGGACACTTACTCAAATACTAGTCTGGTTTTGATTATTAATGTGTTGCTCATTCTAAGACAAACAGACATGGCAAAATTCAAGGAAAATAAGGACTTCCAAATTTGAATTCTGTTTTTCCCAGTTAATCCAAAAGATTACTCATTACATGGTTTTTAACTATCTTTTTTCTGGTACTTCTGGAGTTCTTTATATACTCCTTTCAAATATGTGCTGAATGCATTTCCATGTGGCTACCTGGCATATCCAAAAAAACAGACTAGCTCTGGGAGCTAAGCAAGGCTAAGCACAAAAAATTTATTGAGTTTCAACTTTCTTTGTGTTCCAAGGAGAAGAGACATATGATTCAATTTTATCATCTATGCATAAAACAAAGTCTATGCCAAAGCCTAACAATTGTGAAAAAAATGTCTTAAATACAGTCTATTGAATACTGCTTCATTCTATTAGTAGTACAAATATCTTACATTATAGGTTTATCAAGTAGTGTGAATATCTTCCATCATATGTACAGTATTTCATTTGATTTTCACAAAATCCTTTGAAGTAAAAAAAAAAAAATTCTCCTTAGTTTATAATTGAAGAAATAAGGCTCATAGCTCCTATAATAACATTTATTCCACCATGCTATCTCTTTAATAAGAACAGCATATAATTATTGAGTGCCTAGTATGTGATAGGAACTGTGCCAGAGAGCTGGGAAAACAGTGGTGAATAAGAACTTCAGACCCTGCCCTCAAAAGAGTTTTACTAATAATTATTGCTTAATAACTTGCACATTATATGGTAATTAAGTTCCTTGACTAGATAGAAAACTCACCAACTAGACTAAAAAATACAATGCCAGAAAATCAATAATATTAGAAACATTTCAATACAACTACTTGGAAATGAGTACATAGTGAAATTAAAACAGAAATCAAAAAATGTTTTGAAATAAATGAAAACAGAGATACAGCATACCAAAAACTCTGGGATGCAGCAAAAACAATGTTAAGAAGAAAGTTTATAGCACTAAATGCCAACCTCAAAAGTTAGAAAAATCTCAAATTAACAATCTAACATCAAACCAAAAAGAACTAGAAAAACAAGAACAAGCTAACCCCAAAGCTAGCAGAAAAAAAGAAATAGCTAAAATCAGAGCAGAGTTGAATGAAATCAAGACCCCCAAAATCCACATAATCAATGAAACTAAAAGTTAGTTATTTGAAAGAATAAACAAAATCAATAGACTACCAGATAAATTAACAAAGAAAAAGAGAGAAGATCCAAATAAGCATGATCAGAAATGACAAAGATAACATTATAACCAATTCCACAGAAATACAAAAGCTCCTGAGAGACTATAATGAACACGTCTATGCACACAAACTAGAAAATCTAGAGGAAATGAATAAATTCCTGGAAATACACAATCTCCCAAGGTTTAATCAGGAAGAAATTGAAACCCCCAAACAGACTGAAATCGAGTTCCAAAACTCAATAAGTAATAAAAAACCTACCAACCAAAAAAAAGTCCTGGACCAGATGGATTCACAGCCAAATTCTATCAGACATACAAAGAAGAGCTGTTACCAATAATACTGAAACTATTCCCAGAAATTGAAGATGAAGGATTCCTCCCTAACTCATTCTATGAAGCCAGCATCACCTTGATACTAAAATGATAATAAAAAGAAAACTATAGGCCAATATCCTTGATTAACATAGGGAAAAAAAACCTCAATGAAATAATAACAAAATCCAGCAGAACATCACAAACTTAGTTCACCATAATCAAGTAGGCTTCATTCCTGGGGTGCAAGTCTGGTTCAACACATGCATATCAATAAATATGATTCATCACATAAACAGAATCAAAAACAAAAACCAGGCTGGTCATGGTGGCTCACGCCTGTATTCCCAGCACTTTGGGAGGCCGAGGCAGGCAGAGCACAAGGTGATAAGTTTGAGATCAGCCTGGCCAACATAGTGAAACCTCATCTCTACTAAAAACACAAAAAATTAGCCGGGCATAGTAGCAGGCACCTGTAATTCCAGCTACTCAGAAGGAGAATTGCTTGAACCAAGGAGGCGGAGGTTGCAGTAACCTGAGATCACTCCACTGCACTCCAGCCTGGGTGACAATGCAAGACTCCATCTCAAAAAAAAAAAACAAAAAAAAAAACCACATATATGATCATCTCAATCGATGCAGAAAAAGCTTTTGGTAAAATCCAACATGGCTTCATGGTTAAAAAAAAAAATCCTCAAGAAACTAGGCTTGAAAGAAATACACCTCAAAATCATAAGAGCTATCTATGACAAACCCACAGCAAACATCATTCTGAATAGGTAAAAACTGACAGCATTTCCTGAGACTTGGAACAAGACAAGGATGTCTGTTCTCACCATACCTAGTCAGCATAGTACTGGAAGTGCTGGTCAGAGAAATCAGGCAAGAGAAAGAAATAAAAGGCATTCAGATAGGAAAAGAAGAGTCAAAGTGTCTCTCTTCACTTATAATATGTTTCTATACTTAGAAAACCCTAAAGACGATGGGGGGAGATCCAAGATGGCCACTTAGGAGGAAGTCGGGATTGCAGCTCTGAGAGAAGGTGCAGGGGGTGAGTGGACGCCGCATTTCCAGACGGACTTTTACTGCCCACAGACCAGGAGATACACAGGAGGAAAAGCCCCACGGGTCGCCAACACCGCTGGTTTGAGCGGAGTGGCCGCTCAGCCTACGCCCTGGGGCGGGGGGCAGTGGCTTCTTATGCAGAGCGAGAGAGACAGAGTTCCCTCTGAGCCAGAAAGGGGAGCTGAAGCAGGGAGCCAAGCCAGGAGACCCCCGGGCAAGGGAGCGCCATGAATCTCAGAGCCGTTGCTTCGGCTGATGCAGCGGCACACAGAGCAGCAGATTTTAACTGCCCACAGACCAGGAGAATCACAGGTGGAGAAGCTCCTCGGGTTCCCAGCGCCGCTGGTTGGACTGGAGCAGGCGCTCGGCCTGCACCGGGGGCGGGGAGCAGCGGCTCCTTGAACAAAGTGAACGAGACTGTGCCCCCTCTGGGCCAGCAAGGGGAGCTGTGGCAAGGAGGCAAGCCAAGAGATTACGGGACAAAGAGGGCCCCTCTGGAAACACGGCTGAACCCGGGACGGTCCAGCTCTGTGGGGGAGGGGCGTCCTCCATCGGGAAACACCCTGCAGTTACCGGGGAAATCTTCCGTAACCAAGACAACCCGCCACTACAGAGACTCGGTCACTACAGGGGCGGGCCAGCATAGCGGAAGCAGTTCTAGCTACACCCACAGGACTGCAGGGAAGCTCACACGGAAGATGGGCGGAGCCCACAGCAGCTCAGCGAAGCCTCTGCAGGCTGAATGTGACTAGACTGCCACCTTGTGGGCAGGGAAAACAGTAGCAACACAGCCGAAAAACAAACTGCTAACCCCCTGGGCCAGAACACCTGGGGAGAAGAAAAGGGGGTTTATGAGTTCAGCTGCTGCAGACTTAAAATTACCAAAATCAGAAAGACAGCAACTACAAAATCAATAGGCGGATAAATCCACAAAGATGGGAAGAAACCAGCGCAAAAAGGATGAAAACACCCAAAACCAGAACACCTCTCCCCCTACAAGGCAGCATAACTCCTCACCAGCACGGGAACAAGACTGGACGGAGAATGAGTGTGATGAAATGACAGAATCAGCTTTCAGAAAATGGATAATAAGAAACTTCTGTGAGCTAAAAGAACATGTTCTAACCCAATGCAAAGAAACTAAGAACCTTGAAAAAAGACTTGATGAAATGCTAACGAGAATGGACAACTTAGAGAGGAATATGAGTGAATTGATGGAGCTGAAAAACACAACACGAGAACTTCGCGAAGCATGTACAAGCTTCAACAGCAGAATTGACCAAGCAGAAGAAAGGATATCAGAAATTGAAGATCAACTCAATGAAATAAAATGAGAAGGGAAGATTAGAGAAAACAAGGTAAAAAGGAATGAACAGAGTCAACAAGAAATATGGGACTACGTGAAAAGACCTAATCTACGTTTGATAGGTGTACCTGAATGTGACGAAGAGAATGCATCCAAGCTGGAAAATACTCTTCAAGATATTATCCAGGAAAACTTCCCCAACCTAGCAAGGCAGGCCAATATTCAAGTCCAGGAAATACAGAGAACACCACAAAGATATTCCTCTAGAAGAGCAACCCCAAGGCACATAATCATCAGATTCACCAGGGTCGAAATGAAGGAGAAAATACTAAGGGCAGCCAGAGAGAAAGGTCGGGTTACCCACAAAGGGAAACCCATCAGACTCACAGCAGATCTCTCAGCAGAAACCCTACAGGCCAGAAGAGAGTGGGGGCCGATATTCAACATCCTTAAAGAAAAGAACTTTCAACCCAGAATTTCATATCCAGCCAAACTAAGCTTCATAAGTGAAGGAAAAATAAAATCCTTTGTGAACAAGCAAGTACTCACAGATTTCATCACCACCAGACCAGCTTTACAAGAGCTCCTGAAGGAGACACTACACTTAGAAAAAAACAACCAGCACCAGCCACTCCAAAAACGCACAAAATGGTAAAGAGCAGCAACACAATGAAGAATCTGTATCAACCAATGGGCAAAACAGCCAGCTAGCATCAAAATGACAGGACCAAACTCACACATAACAATATTAACCCTAAATGTAAATGGACTAAATGCCCCAATCAAAAGACACAGATTGGCAAATTGGATAAAAAGCCAAAACCCATCAGTGTGCTGTATCCAGGAAACCCACCTCACATGCAAGGATACACAAAGGCTCAAAATAAAGGGATGGAGGATTGAATTGTGAATTGCCATTCACAATTGCTACAAAGAGAATAAAATACCTAGGAATACAACTAACAAGGAACGTAAAGGACCTCTTCAAGGAGAACTACAAATCACTGCTCAATGAAATAAGAGAGGACACAAACAGATGGAGAAACATTCCATGTTCATGGTTAGGAAGAATTAATATCGTGAAAATGGCCATACTGCCCAAAGTAATTTACAGATTCAATGCTATCCCCATCAAGCTACCAATGACCTTCCTCACAGAACTGGAAAAAACCACCTTAAACTTCATATAGAACCAAAAGAGAGCCCGCATAGCCAAGTCAATTCTAAGCAAAAAGAACAAAGCAGGAGGCATCACACTACCGGACATCAAACTCTACTACAAGGCTACAGTAATCAAAACAGCATGGTACTGGTACCAAAACAGAGATATAGACCAATGGAACAGAACAGAGGCGTCGGAGGCGACACAACATATCTACAACCACCTGATCTTTGACAAACCTGAAAAAAACAATCAATGGGGAAAGGATTCCCTGTTCAATAAGTGGTGTTGGGAAAACTGGCTAGCCATATGCAGAAAGCAGAAACTGGACCCCTTCCTGACACCTTACACTAAAATTGACTCCAGATGGATTAAAGACTTAAACATAAGACGTAACACCATAAAAACACTAGAAGGAAACCTAGGCAAAACCATTCAGGACATAGGCGTAGGCAAGGACTTTATGACCAAAACACCAAAAGCATTGGCAACAAAAGCCAAAATAGACAAATGGGACCTAATCAAACTCCACAGCTTCTGCACGGCAAAAGAAACAGTCAATAGAGTGAATCGGCAACCAACAGAATGGGAAAAAATTTTTGCAGCCTACCCGTCTGACAAAGGGCTGATATCCAGAATTTACAATGAACTAAAAAAGATTTACAAGAAAAAAACAAACAAGCCCATTCAAAAATGGGCGAAGGATATGAACAGATGCTTTACAAAAGAAGACATACATGAGGCCAACAAACATATGAAAAAATGCTCATCATCACTGGTCATTAGAGAAATGCAAATCAAAACTACATTGAGATACCATCTCACGCCAGTTAGAATGGCGATCATTAAAAAATCTGGAGAAAACAGATGCTGGAGAGGATGTGGAGAAATAGGAACACTTTTACACTGTTGGTGGGAGTGTAAATTAGTTCAACCACTGTGGAAAACAGTGTGACGATTCCTCAAGGACCTAGAAATAGAAATTCCATTTGACCCAGCAATCCCATTACTGGGCATATATCCAAAGGATTATAAATCGTTCTACTATAAGGACACATGCACACGAATGTTCATTGCAGCACAGTTTACAATAGCAAAGACCTGGAACCAACCCAAATGCCCATCGATGATAGACGGGACAGGAAAAATGTGGCACATATACACCATGGAATATTATGCAGCCATTAAAAAGGAGGAGTTCACATCCTTCGTAGGGACATGGTTGAACCTGGAAAACATCATTCTCAGCAAACTGACACAAGAACACAAAATCAAACACCACATGTTCTCACTCATAGGCGGGTGTTGAACAAGGAGAACACATGGACACAGGGAGGGGAGCACTATACACTTGGGTCTGTTGGGGGGGAGGGGGGATAGTGGGGGGGGGTGGGGAGTTGGGGAGGGATAGCATGGGGAGAAATGCCAGATATAGGTGAAGGGGAGGGAGGCAGCAAATCATACTGCCATGTGTGCACCTATGCAACAACCTTGCATGTTATTCACATGTACCCCAAAACCTAAAATGCAATAAAAAAAAAAAAAAAAAAAAAGGATAAAAAATTGGTCTCACCCCAGATCAGATTAATCAGTATTTTAGAGAGGAGGGGAGCAGGCATCAATATTTTAACATTTCCTCAAGGATTCCAATGTTCCTCCAGGTTTGAGAGCCATTGGGTAGATGCCAACCAGCCTATTCTACCAAATGAGTCCATGCTGGCTGGCTGGATTTCAGGAATAGAAATTACATTATTCTAATACAGAAGGCTAACAATAAGAATAACAGGATTCATCTCTCACAAAACACTTTATCCCCTCAGCATTGGTGGCATAAAACTGAGGATTATTTGTATGTGATTATAACTTTTGGAGAAACCAGTTGAAATAATCTAAACATTCTGAATATTAAAAACTCTTTAATGAGATGAAGCTAAAAAAAAAAAAAAAAAAAAAAAAAAAAAAAAAAAGAAAACCCTAAAGACTCTGCCAAAGACCTCTGGAACTGTTAAACAACTTCAGTAATGTTTCAGGAAACAAAACCCAGGTACAAAAATCAGTAACATTTCCACATACCCATAATGTTCAAGTTTAGAGCCAAGTTAATAATGCAATCCCATTTACGATAGCTTCCAAAAAAGTTAAAAAATACTTAGGAATACAGCTAGATAAGGAGGTGAAAGATCTCTACAAGGAGAACTATAAAACACTGCTAAAAGAGATCATAGGTGACATAAACAAATGGAAAAACATTACACGCCCATGGATGGAAGAGAAGAATCAATATTGCTAAAATGGCCATACTGCCAAAAACAATCTACAGATTTCTATTAAGCTACCAACATTATTTTTCACAGAACTGGATAAGATTATTCTAAAATTCACATAAACCAAAAAAAAAAGAGCCTGAACAGCCAAAGTAACCCAAAACAAAAATAACAAAGCTGGAGGCATCACATTACCTGACTTAAAATTACATATATGACTGCAATAACCAAAACAGCATGCTATTGGTACAAAAACAGACCATAGATCAAGGGAACAAAATAGAAAACAGAGAAATAAAGTCACACATCTACAACCAACTGATCTTTGACAAACTACAAAAAATAAGCAATGGGAAAATAACTCTCCATTCAATAAGTGGTTCTGGGGTAACTGGCTAGTTATATACAGAAGAATAAAACTGAACCCCTATATTTTTTATATAACAAAATTAACTCAAGATGGATTAAAGATTTAAAGGTAAAAGCTCAAACAACAAGAATTCTAGAAGAAAAGCTATGAAATTCCATTCTGAACATCAGCCTTGGGACATAATTTATGACTAAGTCCACAGAAGCAACTGCCACAAAAATAAAAATTGACAAGTGGGACCTAATTAAGCTAAAGAGCTTCTACACAGCAAAAGAAATTATCAACAGAGTAAACAGACAACCTGCAGAATGAGAGAAAACACTGACAAACTATGCATTCAACAAAGGCCTAATTTCTAATATCTATAAGGAACTTAAACAAATCAACAAACAAAAAACAAATAACCTCATTAAAAATGGGCAAAAGACATAAACAGACACTTCTCAAAAGAAGATATACAAGCAGCCAACAAATATATGAAAAAATGCTCTACATAACTAATTATCAGAGAAATGCAAATCAAAACCATAATGAGATACCATCTCACATCAGTCAGAATGGCTAATGTTAAAAAGTCATAGAACAGATGATTGCAAGGCAGAAAAAAAAAGGAACACTTATACACTGTTGGTGGGGTATATAAGTTAGTTCAACCACTGTAGAAAGCAGTTTGAAGATTTCTTGAAGAACTTAAAATGATTCTATGCACTCGCTTCGGCAGCACATATACTAAAATTGGAACGATACAGAGGAGATTAGCATGGCCCCTGCAAAAGAATGACATGCAAATAAGTGAAGCATTACATATTTTTGGGCAGGGCATCTCTGAAAAAAGGCAGCAGAATGACAGGAACTTATAAATAAAGCCCCATCTTCCCAGGACAGAGCACCTGAGAAATAAAGGCAGTTATGAGTTCCGCTGCAGCAGACGTAAACGTACCTGCCCAGCAGCTCTGAACAGAACAACGGAGCTCAAAGCTCAGCACTTAAGCTCCTATAAGGGACAGACTGTCTCCTCAAGCAGCTCTGCAACCCCTGTATAACCAAAGAGATACCTCATAAAGGAGAGCTCAGGCTAACATCTGGCAGGTATCCTTCTGGGACAAAGATAACAGAAGAAGAAACCGTCAGCAACCCTTACAGTTCTGCAGCCACTGCAGGTGATCCCCAGGCAAATAGGGTCTGGAGTGGACCTCCAGCAGTCCTACAGCAGAGGGGCCTGACTATAAGAAGGAAAACTAAGAAACAGAAAGAAATAACTTCATCAGCAACAAAAAGGACGTCCACTTAGAGACCCCATCTGAAAGTCACCAACCACAAAGATCACAAGTAGATAAATCCACAAAGATGGGAATAAACCAGCACAAAAAGGATGAAAATACCCAAACCCAGAATGCCTCTCCTCCTCCAAGGGATCACAACTCCTCACCAGCAAGGGAACAAGGCTGGATGGAGAAAGAGTCTGATGAATTGACAGAAACAGGCTTCAGAAGGTGGGTAATAACAAACTTCTCTGAGCTAAAAGATCATGTTTTAACACAATGCAAAGAAACTAAGTATCTTTTAAAAAAAAGGTTTGATGAAATGCTAACAAGAATAAACAGCTTAGAGAGGAATATAAATGAACTGATGGAGCTGAAAAACACAACATGAGAACTTCATGAAGCACACACAAGTTTCAAAAGCCGAATAGACCAAGCAGAAGAAAGAATATCAGAGATTGAAGATCAACTCAATGAAATAAAATGAGAAGGCAAGATTAGAGAAAAAAGAGTGAAAAGAAATGAACAAAGCCTCCAAGAAATATAGGAATATGTGAAAAGAACTAATCTATGTTTGATAGGTGTACCTGAATGTGATGGAGAAAATGAATCCAAGCTGGAAAACACTCTTCAGGATATGATCCAGAACTTCCCAAGCCAGCAAAGCAGGCCAACATTCAAGTCCAGGAAATACAGAGAACACCATGAAGATATTCTTCAAGAAGAGCAACACCAAGGCACATAATCATCAGATTCACCAGGGTTGAAATGATGGAAAAAATGTAAGGGAGCCAGAGAGAAAGGTCGGGTTACCCACAAAGGGAAGCCCATCAGACTCACAGCAGATCTCTCAGCAGAAACCCTACAACCCAGAAGAGAGTGGGGGCCAATATTCAACATCATTAAGGAAAAGAACTTTCAACCTAAAATTCCATATCCAGCCAAACTAAGCTTCACAAGTGAAGGAGAAATAAAATCCTTTATGAACAAGCAATTGCTGAGAGATTTCATCACCACCAGCCCTACCTTACAAGAGATCCTGAAAGAAGCACTAAACATAGAAAGGAACAACCAGTACCAGCCACTCCAAAAACGTACCAAATGGTAAAGGGCATCGACACAATGAAGAAACTGTGTCAACTAATGGGCAAAACAACTAGCTAGCATCAAAATGGCAGGATCGAGTTCACACATAACAATATTAACCTTAAATGTGAATGGGCTAAATGCCCCAATCAAAAGACACAGACTGGTAAATTGGATAAAATGTCAAAACCCATCAGTCTGCTGTATCCAGGAAACCCATCTCACATGCAAGGATACACACAGACTCAAAATAAAGGGATGAAGGAAGATCTACCAAGCAAATGGAGAGTGAAAAAACAAGGAGGAGTTGCAATCCTAGTCTCTGATAAAGTAGACTTTAAACCAACAAAGATCAAAAGAGACAAAGAAAGGAATTACGTAATGATAAATGGATCAATGCAACAAGAAGAGCTAATGATTCTAAATATGTATGCACCCAATACAGGAGCACCCAGATACATAAAGCAAGTTCTTAATGACTTACAAAGAGACTTAGACTCTCACACAATAATAGTGGGAGACTTTAACACTTCACTATCAATATTAGACAGATCAACGAGACAGAAAATTAATGAGGATATCCAGGACTTGAACTCAGACCTGGACCAAGCAAGCCTAATACACATTTAAAGAACTCTCCACCCCAAATCCACAGAATATACATTCTTCTCAACACCACATCACACCTACTCTAAAATTAACCACATAATTGGAAGTAAATCACTCCTCAGCAAATGCAAAAGAATGGAAATCAAAACAGTTTCTCAGACCACAGTGCAATCAAACTACACCCAGAATCCAAAAACTATCTCAGAACCACACAACTTCATGGAAACTGAACAACTGGCTCTTGAATGTTGACTGGATAAAGAATGAAATGAAGGCAGAAATAAAGATATTCTTTAAAACCAAAGAGAATGAAGACACAACATACCAGGATCTCTGGGACACATTTAAAGCAGCGTCTAGAGGGAAATTTATAGCAATAAATGTCCACATGAGAAGCAAGAAAAGATCTAAAATCAACACCTTATCATCAAAATTGAAAGAGCTAGAGGAGCAAGATCAAAAAAACTCAAAACCTAGCAGAAGACAAGAAATAACTAAGATCAGAGCAGAATTGAAGGAGACAGAGACACAAAAAACCCTTCAAAAAATCAATAAATCCAGGAGCTGTTTTTTTGAAAAGATCAACAAAACAGATATACTGCTAGCCAGATTAATAAAAAAGAAAAGAGAGAAGAATCAAATAGATGTAATAAAAAATGATAAAGGTTATCACCACCAATTCCATAGAAATACAAACCACCATCAGAGATTACTACAAACAACTCTATGCACATAAACCAGTAAACTTGGAAGAAATGGATAAATTCCTGGACACTTACATCCTCCCAAGCCTAAACCAGGAAGAAGTCAAAACCCTGAATAGACTAATAACAAGGGCTGAAATTAAGGCAGCAATTAATAGCCTACCAACCAAAAAAAAAAGCCCAGGTCCAGATGGGTTCACAGCCGAATTCACAGACATACAAAGAGGAGCTGGTACCACTCCTTCTGAAACTATTACGAACAATCCAAAAAGAGGGAATCCTCCCCAGATCTTTTTATGAGACCAACATCATCATGATACCAAAACCCCGAAGAGACTCAACAAAAAAAGAAAACTTCAGGCCAATATCCATGATGAATATAGATGCAAAAATCTTCAATAAAATACTGGCAAACCGATTGCAACAGCACATCAAAAAGCTTAACCATCACGATCAAGTAGGCTTCATCCCGGGGATGCAAGGCTGGTTCAACATATGTAAGACTATAAACGTAATTCATCACATTAACAGAACAAAAGACAAAAACCACATGATTATGTCAATAGATGCAGAGAAGGCCTTCAACAAAATTCAACAGCCCTTTATGCTAAAAACTCTCAATAAACTAGGTATCGATAGAACATATCTCAAAATGATAAAAGCTATTTACAGCAAACCCACAGCAAATACCATACTGAATGGGCAAAAACTGGAAGCATTCTCTTTGAAATCTGGCACTAGACAAGGATGCCCTCTCTAACCACTCCTATTCAATATAGTATTGGAAGTTCTAGTCAGAGCAATCAGGCAAGAAAAGGAAACAAAGGATATTCAATTAAGAAACGAGGAAGTCAAATTGTCTCTATTTGCAGATGACATGATTGTATATGTAAAATACCCTATTGTCTCAGCCCAAAATCTCCTTAAACTGATAAGCAACTTCAGCAAAGTCTCAGGATACAAAATCAACATGCAAAAATCACAAGCATTCCTATACACCAATAACAGACTAAAAGAGAGCCAAGCAAGAACAAACTCCCATTCACAATTGCTACAAAGAGAATAAAATACCTAGGAATACAACCAACAAAGATGTAAAGGACCTCTTCAAGGAGAACTACAAACCACTGCTCAAGGAAATGAGAGAGGACACAAACAGATGGAGAAACATTCCATGTTCATGGTTAAGAAGAATCAGTATCGTGAAAATGGCCATACTGCCCAGAGTAATTTATAGATTCAATGCTATCCCCATCAACCTACCAATGACCTTCTTCACGGAACTGGAAAAAAACACCTTAAACTTCATATGGAACCAAAACAGAGCCTGCATAGCCAAGTCAATTCTAAGCAAAAAGAACAAAGCCAGAGGCATCATGCTACCTGACTTCAAACTATACTACAAGGCTACAGTAATCAAAACAGCATGGTACTGGTATCAAAACAGAGATACAGACCAATGGAACAGAACAGAGGCCTTGGAGGCAATGCCACACATCTACAACCATCTGATCTTTAACAAACTTCACAAAAACAAGCAATGGGGAAAGGATTCCCTGTTTAATAAATGGTGTTGGAAAAATGGCTAGCCATCTGCAGAAAGCAGAAACTGGAACCCTTCCTGGCACCTTACACTAAAATTAACTCCAGATGGATTAAAGACTTAAACATAAGACCTAACACCATAAAAACCCTAGAAGAAAACCTAGGCAAAACCTTCAGGACATAGGCATAGGCAAGGACTTCATGACTAAAACACCAAAAGCATTGGCAACAAAAGCCAAACTAGACAAATGGGATGTAATTAAACTCCAGAGCTTCTGTACAGCAAAAGAATCAATCATTAGAGTGAACCAGCAACCAACAGAATGAGAAGCCAACTATTGTGGAAGACAGTGTGGTGATTCCTCAAGGACCTAGAAATAGAAATTCCATTTGACCCAGCAAGCCCATTACTGGGTATATGTCCAAAGGATTATAAATTGTTCTATTGTAAGGTTATAAGGACACATGTAGACATATGTTCATTGCAGCACTGTTTACAATAGCAAAGACCTGGAACCAACCCAAATGCCCATCGATGATAGACTGGACAGGGAATATGTGTCACATATACACCATGGAATACTATGCAGCCATATAAAACGATGAGTTCATGTCCTTTGTAGGGACACGGATGAACCTGGAAACGATTATTCTCAGCAAACTGAGACAGGAACAGAGAATCAAGCACCACATGTTCTCACTCATAGGTGGGTTTTGAACAATGAGAACAGATGGACACAGGGAGGGGAGCATCACACACTGAGGTCTGTCGGGGGAGACTAGGGGATGGACAGCAGTGGGTATAGAGGTGGGGAGGGATAACATGGGAAGAAATGCCAGATATAGGGTATGGGGATGGAGGCAGCAAACCACATTACCATATATGTACCTTTGCAACAATCCTGCATGTTCTGCACATGTACCCTAGAACCTAAAATGCAATAATTATATATATATATATATATATATATATATATATATATATATATATATAAAATGAATCTACCATTTAGGCCAGCAATCCCATTACTGGTTATTTATCACAAAAAGTAACAAATTGTTCTACCAGAAAGACACATGCACTCAAATGTTAATCACAGTACTATTCACAATAACAAAGACATGAAATCAACCCAGGTACCCATCAACAGTGGATTGAATAAAGAAAATGTGGTACACATGGTACACGTACACGATGGAATTCTATGTAGCCGTAAAAAGAATGAAATCATATCCTTTGCAAAAATATGGATGCATTTGGAGGCCATTATCCTAAGAGTAAATTAACACAGGAAAATAATTTATATGCAGTGAATGAATCCAGGAACAGAAAACCAAATACTGTATGTTCTTACTTATAAGTGGGAGCTAAACAGTGGGTACGCTTGGGCATAAAGTTGAGAAGACTAGACACAAGGATTACTAGAGTAAGGAGAGAAGGAGAAGGGCAAGGGGTGAAAAACTAACTATTGGAAACTGTGCTCAGTACCTGGGTGACAAGATCAATTGTATCCCAAACCTCAGCATCACATAATATACCCAGGTAACAAACCTGCACATATGCCCCTGAATCTAAAATAAAAGTCAAAATTATTTTTATAAAAAGATTAGAGAGGTTTATTTATAAGTATAATTTCAAATGTATTTGTAAGCTTTGATTAGGAATATGGCTCTATACAAACTTAACACATTTTTACAAGACTCAAGGTCTTTAAAGGAAGTATGAAGCATAACCAGTGTCGTAGAGTGCTATTAAAACTTCATATGACACTTTTAAGAGATTCACAATGTATACTGGAATGGCTCCAGGAAGACTTACATCAGGAAACTTGCTCAACTGTTTCCCGAACTTCTTACATGATAGAAACCTTTATTCAGTATGACACTTGTTAACTCTGAGATATGCTAGTTAGGAAGACAGGTTTTAGAATTAGAATAACAATGTTTAAATCTCAATTCTGCCAGTGTATTAGCTAAGGCAACATAATCTATTTGCAACACATTAATGCCAAAATTTCAGTGGCTTAACACAGTGTAAGTTTATCTCTTACTCATGTAAAGTCAATCAGTAGACTAAAGAAAGTGAGAAAGAAAAGGCAGCTCCTTTCCACATAGTCATTCATAAATCATGTTGCAGAAGTCCAGCCATCTTCAGCATGTGGTTCCCAGGACTGTCCTGGAAGTTGGTATCCAGCTGGCAGAGTGGGAAAAAGAAAGAGTGGAGAAAAGCAATAATTTTTAAGGGTCCAGTTATCCATCTACATTCCATTGTCCAGAACTCGTTCTCACGCCAAACCTAACTGCAGGGGAAGTTGGGGAATGTAGACCAACTGTGACTAGGATGAAATAAAAACTGACTTTCTCAATAATTAGCCATTATATGTCACAACCACTCTCTAGATGAGTAACCTAGAAGAAATTATAAAACCTCCACAGTTGCCTCGCTGGAATATAGATATGAAATTTCATTAGATCCAAGTCACCATCATCTTTTTCTTCAAGTTTTTAAGTTCGAGGGTACATATATGTGCAGGATGTGCAAGCTTGTTACATAGGTAAACATGTGCCTTGGTGGTTTGCTGCACAAATCAACCCATCACCTAGGTATTAAGTCCAGCATCCATTATCTATTCTTCCTGATGTTCTCCTTCCCCCTACCCCACCAGTAGGCTCCAGTGTGTGTTGTTCCCACCATGTGTCAATGTGTTTTCATTGTTCAGCTCCCACTTATAAATGAGAATATTCGGTATTTGGTTTTCTGTTTCTGCGTTAGTTTGCCGAAGGTAATGGCTTCCAGCTCTATCCATGTCCCTGCAAAGAACACTATCTCATTCCTTTTTATGGCTGAATGATATTCCATGGTAAATCACCATCATTTTTAAGCCGCACTATTACTTTATGTGCCACTAAGAAAGAAAGCCATGCTGCCAATTAAACTAGACACACATCAATTGCAAGAGACATCCTGACTTAATAATGTTAAAGTACATAGAAGGAGGGAATATGTGACTTAGGTTTTATGCAATATGTTAATAATATCTGTCTCCTTGGATTATTGAAGGACTAAATAATAAGTCATGTTGTAGGATCATCATAGGATCTAACTTATCAGCCAACTAAAAATATAGTCATACTCCAATCAAAACTATACAAAACCTACACAAAAACAAAGCTTGGTTTGGAAATACAGAGCAGGTATTGCGACATTCTCATAACTGGCAAGCAGAATCAAGATAGATCAAACCTAAGTGCCACCTACCCGCTTTCCTATCATTTCTGTAACATCACTCCCTCTGGAACCACCCAGACTTGGAGAGCAGAAAGGAAATGGCTGACTATAGTAGACATCAGCTCTCCTTTTTAATGTTTGCTTCAGGGATGTTCGCTGGTATTGACATGGAATTTCAATGTCCTATTTGAAAGGTGACAAGCACCTCTGCTTGATTATGCCATATTTATATTTAGAGACAGAGCAAAACAATGATCAAGAGAGGTTGCCTTTCAAGTCAAATTACTTGGATTTGAATGATTGGACCTCCAAATTACCTAACTTACCTAAGTCTCTCATCCATAAGATGAGAATAATGACAGTGCCCATTCGTAGGTGCTGTTGTAAGGGTTAAAATAAAAACTATGTGAAGTCCTTAGAACTGCACATGAATTACAGTAAGTGCTTAATAAGCATAGCAATTATTAGGACCAATGCCTCCTGCCCTACCCTCCAGTGGCTTTCGGTTCCATGATTGTGAGCCACTGCCCAGCAGGAACCACACAGGCTTACCAGGAGACATAGCAAACTAAACCCTCTCCACATCCTTCCCTGCTCCTTCTCCTTGAACCACTACTCTTCCCCTTAAGTGCTACTCTTCCTCAGGAGTACTGGATCCAACATTACTAGGAAAGAGATCCTCTGTTTCTGCATTTTTTCTCACTGGCATCCTGAAACTCATGGCAATATTGTCTCCCTAGCCCGAAGTAGAGACTTTGAATATATATATATATATTTTGGTGAGACAAGGTCTCTCTTTATTGCCCAGGCCAGAGTGCAGTGGCGCAATCTCAGCTCACTTCAATCTCTGCCTCCTGGGCTCAAGCAATCCTCCCATCTCAACCTCCCAGTTGGCTGGGACCACAGGCATGTGTCATCATGCCCCAACTAATTTTTTGTATTTTTTTGTAGAGACAGGGTACGCCATGTTGTCCAGACTGGTCTGGAACTCCTGGACTCAAGTGATTTGCCCACCCCGGCCTCCTAGAGGGCTAGAAAATAACCATTAAGTAAAAACAATTAAAAATAAAAAAGAAATCCAAGAGATTGTGACTCAGGCACTAGAATTTTTGTTTTTGTTTATTTTCCTGTTTTTCATTTTAAAACCATTATGGACATCATTTACAAAGCAAGAAGATACAGAAAAAGATAGAGATACAGAGACAGACATAGATATGGGTACCTGGATATAGATAACATTATGCAAGGTTCTAAGCAGTCATTCGACTTAAAAATGCCAATTATAACTATGGATTTACATGCACATTCTATATGTATAGAGCAATAAGGATCTAGTGATCAGTGGATGGAATTTAGCAGGAACACATGGGAAGGTATTTCTACTACTGACCAATATCAACAGATGCATCATTTCACAGAATATGAAAAGGCTAGCAAAACTAGGTCTGAGTTTTCAGGGTAAACAAATTCCATCCTATAATCCCTAAGAGTATGAATTAGAAGTTTTCTAATTAGTTTATTGGTGCTTTCTTTACTAATGAACCTCATAAATGAACTAGCCCACCTAAGATTCCATTGAAGGTGCGCATCCTGCTTCAGGTAAAGGGAAATACCACCTGAAAGCAGGTGATCATTGCTAATTCATATTCATTTTAATGGGCTAGCGTTTAGTCTCATCTGGCACAACCAACATAATGCTAACAAAAAGGCAGTTACATCCCCAGATGAGCTACCTGAATGCCTTTCCTCCACAGAACACATTCACAAAACACTTCACTACTAGTGAACCTACCACTGAAAGCATTTCTTTAAAACAGAGCACTATTCTATTATGAACATTCTATCTCAATTTTTCTGATGATTAAAGGGGATTTTAATCATACAATCAATGGGAAAATAGATAGAAACCATCTGGACGTTCTTCTGTTTTCTGCCAAAGAATTTTCTTTTGTTTTACATATCAATGACTTAAGCTAACAAAGGAATTTCAGTGCCAGTCATTTGTCCTTGGCAGGGCTGGATCTTTTTTATGTTATGAAAGTTCTTTTAAATTTACTGATTAAGAGTCAAATTATCCCACATGGCCAGAGAATTAACCTCAACATTTTCCTACACATAAAACTAAGAACAAAGAGTATTTTTTAATTACTTGAGCTTTAAAGCATACAAACTTTGAATCCTTTTGTGCTTTAATGTTTTTACTAATCAGGGTGGTCAAAACTCAAAAACACTTTCTCTTTTTTAGGCACTGACAGAAAATGCTTAACCAAAAAGGTACTGAAAAAATACTATTGGTTTGCAAAACAAAATAAAAGAATGGAGGAGATGGCACTTTTTAAAAACCAAGAAAGCTTTCCTGAAGTTATATATTAGGTCAGTCTGTATGAATTAAACCTTTTGGAAACTTCAGTAGAGAAGAAATTTTGAGAATGACTGCCCACGAGTAAAGCTCAGAGTATGAGGAGCAAAGATGAACTACCCAAGAAAGCAAATCAAATATTAAGGCAAATACTGATGATCAGAAACAAATCTTCACTTCTACCATCTGTCCTAGAATGGAAGGAAAAAGTGATATATTAGTCATGTACTTTGCCCAGCACTTTGCCACATTTATCTGTTGAACACCATGACCTTGACTTTGAGAGGTGAATTTTGTTTCTTAAATCCATACTTTTTAAGAAAATATAAAATATAGGAAAATTACCTTCTGTGAAGGCAAGGAACCAATGTGATTTTTTCAACATTCTTTAGAAGTATCCTCATAATAAGCAAGATTTGTCAATGTGACAGATTACTACAGAAAACCAGTAGCTTCCATGATGTGGAAATGTAGTGGCTAAAAAAAACTAATGAACTACATTACTATTTACAGTAGGGGAAAAAGTGACTCATATGGAAATCTGATTCACAGTAATATATTTTAGAGATAACATGTGTGACTGACACACAAAAAGATTTCAGAACTATCTTAAAGATTTCAGTAGAAGTAAGGAAAGAATTGGAAATTGGTTTAAATTCATTAAACTGCCAACAACTGTGTAGCATACAGAGAAAGAATTCGACCAAGAAACACTTCCCTCCTTTGGCACTTTTAAAAGAAAAGAAGAAAGGAAGAAGAAGACAAAGAAGGAGGAGGAGGAGGAAGGGGGAAGAAGGGAAGGAAAAGAAGAAATGTAATTGGTTTTAGGCTGAGAACTACTATCAAAACTTACAAGGGAAAGAAAATCAAACACAGAAAACACTTTTTATTTGTTACTAAGTTGATATCACTTCGTTATCTTCATTAAAACAAAAAAATTTTTTAAACCCTTCCCAATTTACTATAATCAAATGAGCCTCTTTGATTGTCTTCTTGCTTTCAAGAATTCCCAAGTCACTAGAAAAAGTTAAGAGGGGGTAGAATTTGATGACTCATTATGTGCAGTCCTGAAAAACTGATCCCCATCTAAAGATATATTTTTATTATATTGTAAGAATTTTTAATAAAGAGTTTCAAAATTAAATTAGCAAGCTGCATATGAACATGATGGAATTCTTTGTCTTCACCTTAATATTTATAGATCCTTGATGATTGTGAGATTTTAAGTTGTGTAACTCCCTGCAAATTAAACACAATATATTAAAGGGATAATATTGATATTTGAAAATGAAATCAATGCATTTCCTAAAAGCTCTGTGGTATGGCATATTTTAGAGATATCTACTGAAGGAATACTAGAAATAGCAATATTAGAAACTATAAGTAGAATAGATTTGGTGGAGGCAGTGAAGAGATGTAATATGTGCAGAGGCAAATAAACTGCTTTGCCTTCCACACCAGGCTCTGGACCTGGTCAGCTTGGCCAAGTTACTCTATAAATCTCACTTTCCTCCTACTTCTTAGAACTGTTTTAAGGGTGAAATAAGATTATGTATGTGACATACCTACCACAGTGCCTGGTACACAATAAACACTCAGCAAATGTGAATCTTCAGTCCCCTAAATTGAAGGACTGGGGTAGGAGAAGGAAGAGACAATTGAAGATGCAAATGGATAATTTTAGCTTGCTATATCTCGAACAATAAAGATTTGGAGGATTCTGTGGTGTGCCACCCAGTGCCCCACTTCATCCCCATAGACACCAAGGGTGCTGCCCTCTAACAGCTCGCATCCCTCTCAGGGAATGGCTCTTGGCAAAAAAAAAAAAAAAAAAAAAAAAAAATTGTCTCTGTCAAAGTTGTATCCCTTCCTCAGAGACAGCTGCAATTCAGGATATTTCTGAAATGCAAATTCCAGCTTCAGAATGACCTGTGGGATCAAATGAGACTTATATTGCAAATGCACCCCAGGTTATCTTCTCCCACCATCCACCCTGCTTCCCTCTTCCTTTACAGGTGTTCCTGAGAGCAATCCCCAGTAAACTTCCTGTACCATAATTCCCATATCACAGTCTGTTTCCCTAGGACAAAGATAATACTGGAGGCAGAAGAGGGGAGGGATTTAATTTAACTGTGAGAAGCAGGGTTTTTTTTTTCCAGATTACAAATAATTAGTATTATAATTATATTAGGCTGTTTGTTTACATAGTTTTTCTTTTCAGAGATTTCCTCCATTTGATAGATTAAAAAAGATTGAGTGATTTGCCTAATGTCATAGAGCCAACAATTGCAAAGCTGAGATTTCAGCCCAAGGCTATTGAACCTGGGCTTCCTCCACTACATCATGCTGTCTCCCAACCACATCACTTTAAAGCAGTGACATGTCAAACACAGTAGGAAGAAGGGTAAAAGGCATAGGGGCTCTGGCTGACTTCCCAATCACCCATCGCAACTTTGGTTAATATGGCTCAGCCTCCACTTTCACTTTCTTGGGGCCTGAAGTTTTCAGATTTCCTTCAAGGCTGTTTCTCAGGCCTATAATCTCAGGTAGTTAGCATTTGGATTTTCTTTATCTGTGCTTCCTTCT
Organism: Aotus nancymaae; assembly: GCF_030222135.1. NCBI lineage: Eukaryota > Metazoa > Chordata > Mammalia > Primates > Aotidae > Aotus > Aotus nancymaae. The sequence goes on along the minus strand of NW_026988428.1, from coordinate 29,456,631 downwards.
TTATGTCTAAATACCCTATTTTAAAGGAAAGCAGTATTTTATATATATATATATATACACACACACACACACACACACATATACATGTATATATTCATTTATATATATGTGTGTGTGTGTGTATATATATACATATTTATATACGTGTATATATAAATATATATAAATGAATGAATGACATGGACCTTAGAGTCTAAAGACTGAATTTTAATCCCAACCCTGCAATTTACCTGCTCTGTGGTATCAGACAAATTGCTTATCCTCTTGCAATTAACCCTAATCATCTCTGAGGTGGAGTAACAACAGCCATCTCATGTGGTTGTTATGAGGTTCACATGAGATAACCTACTTATGAAACACATAATACAATAACTATTCCATCATGCTCGACAATACATCCTCATTCTTTTTTTTATAGAAAGCTCCCTAATGGTACCACTCACCCAATTCCATTGTCATCAAATCAAATTGTAGTGACTATGTGAATAATATGCCTCTCCCCAACCTATGTCATATCACCTTTATATATATCTTTATTTGAATTCACAATATGCATACACATTCCAACAGCAATCCTTAGTTTCTCCTGGTCTTTATCGTCATGCCACTTAACTGGTCCTAGATATCACATAAATGCCATCTTAAATAGTTGCAACATAGGAGGACACACTCTCCTTTCCTAGGAAGGTGAGGGCTTTCCACTTCATTTCCACTCATCGCTGATACTGAGCACAAAACGGCCTATCATACCCAGGGGATCTGATGCTTTAGAGGAACAGAAATTATCCCTCCTTGGAAAAATAGTCTAAATTCCCCTGAATTAAATGTTTTAAATCCCATTGAGATTTAAACCCATAAACTCTGATTTCTGGCAAGGATCATACCCTTCATTTTGCAATCACTATGTAAGAAAATGTTTGCCACATTTTATTTCAGACTCTGAATTACAATAATTATAATTTATTTAATGCTAAATGGAAGACTTGTCACTAACTGTTTTACATGCATGGTGTTATGAGAAACCTAGATAAGTATTATAATGATTTCTATTTTATTTAAAAAGGATAAAAAAGAAAAATAGTATCACAGAAAATGTCCTTCCCCCAATCCTAGCAGGGATGAAAAGCTGAGACCTCCCTAGCTGTTTACTCAACCAAATTAGACAGAGAGCTGAAGGACATAAGAACTAGAGGGAACCACCAATAAGAATAAGCTTGTTACAAGAGGGGATCAGGGAGTGACAGCTTTTCGTGTTTATATACATCAGCCTACATTTGTAGTTCACAACCATCTGTTAAGTAGAACTGATATTATTAAAAAGATATTTTCTAGCAAAGAAACTAATTTCCAAAAACCGCAGTTCCTTTTCTGAAGTAGAAGAAAATAGAACTATATATTTAGTCAAGTGGGATGTTCAGTTTAGTTAAGAAAAAAAATTCAAGATGAAGCAAAGTCAAGGAGCTAATTTAGAGTGATACAGCAATAAGCTCACGATGCCCAGATAGGCCAAAGTCTTGAAACCAGATAGTATGCCTAATCCACTAAGCTTCATCATTTTAAATAAATTTGCACTACTGGGATATTATTTCTCTTTCTTTCTCTCTCTCTCTCTCTCTCTTTCTCTCTCTCTCTCTTTCCCTCTCTCTCTCTACCAACTTTCTACGGTGTATTAACTTGATTTTTCCTGGATTAAAAGAAGTTAATTACTTGAATTGGTCAAACCTATTTATGAAAAACCAGGCAATTTGTATGTTTTACCAAGTATAACATTATAAATCAAATTACAAACAAATGAAATTAATTTAATTAAAGAAAATGAGATATTGCATCCTTTGCTAATTTAATGAAATTAAGGGTTGTTCATTCTCACTTTCTCTCTCAATTCAATGCACTGCCACTGAGGCCACTTTTCCCAGTCACTTTAAAAACAATTGTTAGACATTTTGCACATGCAGTAAGCTTGGCCTCTATCAGTGATGTAAGGAAGACAAGAATCTCTTTAGCCCCAATTTCTAGAGGCTTGGAGAAACCTGGCATCCCTCCACTAGTCAAAAGTTATAATGAAAAGCTAGTCACCTCCTCTATGTCCTTACAGAGTTGGTGGGCTTCCACATGGTAGCATAAAGATCATTATGGATTTATCATCCTATGTAGATAAGGAATTCACATAAAGTCCCACATTTTCCCTGGATACCTCTCTACTTCATAGCCCACAGTTAGAAGGAAGTCTTCCCCACATGGCTCGAATGTTATAGGGACAATTCTGGAGATTCTTAAACTAGCAGTTTAGTTAAGAGCACTGGCACTGTGGCATTGCACCTCTGTCCCTGAATTCTATCACATAAGATGAGAATCTTGAATTTTCTCAACTAAAACAGCTTCCAAGGGGACAGTGATCTGACTAGGACATCAGCCACTCACATTAGGCATAGAAACTATCTTAGAGGTGCTGCCATTTTGGTTGTAGTCCCTTTCTTATCTGTGATCACTCTCCCAACACTTCTTTTTCAGTCTAACACACAAAAGACACTATGAGACTGTTAGAAAGGGATAGACTTTAAGTTACTCTTCTGCCATGTTGAAAATTTTGTATTACATCACTTCCCTTCAACTGTTTCCCTTCTAATGAATACCACGAATTTGCAGCATAACACCACAGTAATGTTGGTCATCTGTATTTATCGACTAGATTGTAATAACTAGAGAGAAGATTATTGTATTCCCTGAGGATCAAGTACATACCCTTAGACTTACTATCATGATTTTGTAAATACATGAGCTAGTCAGCAAGAGACATTTTCTATTCAAGTAAAATCATATTTTATAGTATTTACTATATGTATGGCATGGTGATATTTTTAAGTGTATGGGCTTGCTGCTTTGTGTCTGTTCTTTACTTTCTCTGTCTTAGACATGTGATTTCAGAATGAACCTAGATCAGAGTGTGCAAATTTTTCCCGTAAAGGGTCAGACAGTAAGTATTTTAGGCTTTGAGGACCACACAATCTTTGTCCCAACTACTCACTCTGTCATTGCAATGTGAAAACAACCCTAGACAACATGTAAACAAGTGAGTATGACTGTGCCCAAATAAAACTTTATTTACTAAAACAGGTGACAGGCCAGATTTGGCCCATTGGCCAGAGTTTGCTGCCCCCTGACCTAAACTGAAGGGTTAATGAGGGCAGGAAACTATCTGTTCTTGCACCACCTGTACCTATCATACAAAGAGTATTCAAATGTGTTAACTAAATGAATAAAAATACATTTCAAAAAACAAAACTGTTCTGTATCAATCATAATAGTAACTGCATAATATTCCAATCCTGTCAGTATGGTATAAAGTAACTTGTCATTAGAGAAGCATTTGCTGAATAATTGAAACTCGGCTTCATACCAAAGATCAAACTCTGTCTTTTATTCTTAATTTATCCACTGGGTTATCTTTGGGGAATTTTTTCTTGTTTCAAAACATCATTAAAAGATGCATTAAACTTAAGCTGTGGCCCTGCATATATTTACTCCTTTTAGAAGTGCTCCAGTAGAAACAGGCATGTTTAAAAGCTGTTTCTGCTGCACATGTTCCCGTTCACATGTTGTTTTAATTTTTCAGTTTCATCAGGGCAGGTAGGCTGCCATCTGGTTGATTCTTTACAGCTCTCAGTGGTTTTAGCAGAAACTTCAACAGTTGATTTTTTTTTTTTTTTTTTTTAATGCAGGCAGCCAATGTTTTGACAAAATTCACCCCTCTATCCCTAGAGAAATTATTGAGTTTTTAGAACTTGTTTTCAGACGAAGTATTCCCAGAAAGGATTCATAATTTTTCTTCCTTTTCAAGAATTTTTTTTAGTCAACTGTCACAACTGATAGCTTAGTGGCTAAAAAGAGAGTTTTTAACTTTCAGTACAAAATAAACAACATGGCACTGCAAATAAGCCTTTTGAAATGATAAGCATAATACTTTCGCAAAGGCATTTTCACATCTACTGTCATAAAAAATATGCCCAGGCCTGGCGCGGTGACTCACGCCTGTAATCCCAGCACTTTGGGAGGCCGAGGAGGGCGGATCACGAGGTCAAGAAATCGAGACCATCCTGGCCAACATGGTGAAACCCTGTCTCTATTAAAAATACAAAAAAAATTAGCCAGGCATCGTGGCACACACCTGTGGTCGCAGCTACTCGGGAAGCTGAGGCGAAAGAATTGCTTGAACACAGGAGGCGGAGGTTGCAGTGAGCCAAGATTGCACCACTGCACTGCAGCCTGGTGACAGAGCAAGACTCGGTCTCAAAAAAAAAAAAAAAAAATGCCCAGATGCTAAAATAAAGGAAGTAAAAATTATGATCACCCAAAATAAATGATTTTTTTTCTGGTTAAATACAGAAGTATTAGTTCTAAAGGTTTATAATAAAAATTTGACATAACCAGAGGCTTATATAATTTCTTAAGCAAAGAAACTTCCATTTTCAGGGGACAAAAATTTACCTGACTTACATCCCTTTTTCTAATGTAACTTTTAAAGTCTTTAGTTAAAAAATCTTTATCCAGAGGCTTTATAAATAGGAAAGTAAACAGTACTCGGAAAAAAGAAAAAAGTCAGGGGAGGCGGAGAGCGGGCAGAAAAGAAGATAAAGAAAAAGATTGTATCTGTTGCATCCTACATTCCAGCCCAGATATGTCTGGCTATTGGAATCACGTGGTCAGTTTTTAAGGCTATAGATGACTAGACTCCATGACAGGGTCAGGCTGGAGAATCTGTTGGTTTTCAATGGGGTGCTCTCCAGCTGGTCCTGATGGCATTTCAGATTCTGGAACCCCACAACAGAGGACTCTTTCCTAGTAAGACTGCTACATCTGCTCAAAGCTCTGATGGTAATCAGAAAGGTCCCAGACTCCTCTTCTCAGCAGTGGGTAGACTTTCTTTTCATCTTTTTGATCTTTCCTAAAATTAGGTGTCAGCCACAAAATCCTTTTTACTCCTGCGGTGAGCCCAGCATCTGCCTTAACAACCACAGACCCCCTTTCATTCTGTAGCTCTTCCAGTCTTTGAAAATAAAGGCTGACGTGCCTACACAGAAGTGTACTTTTCATGAAGCCATAAAATAAAGTGACTGTTTTTAGTTCTGGTGTAAAGAGAAACCATTTATTAATGTAAACACTTCATGCCTTGATTATAAATATAAGTATGTGAAAATATTTATGGAACTTAAGTATGGAATTCATTGCAAAATTACATCATTCCACCATACTTGAGAAATTCAGACAATAAGCAGTAATGATTAAAATGAAGCAAAACAACAACAAATATTTACTGAGTGTCTTGATATGCCAGGTATTAGGATAATAAACAAACATATTATTTAAAAACAACAACTAGAGGCCAGGAGTGGTGGCTCCTCGTGCCTATAATCCCAACATTTTGGAAGTCTGAGAAGGAAGGACCACTCGAAGCCAGGAATTTGAGAACAGCCTGGACAATAGAGTAAAGCCCCATTTCTAAAAAAATAATTTAAAAATTTGCCTGACATGACATGTGCCTATAGTCTTAGCTACTTGGGACACTAAGGCAGGAGGAGGATCTCTTGAGCTCAGGAGTTCGACTGCAGAGAGCTATGATCATACCACTGTATTCCAGCTTAGGTGACAGAGAAAGACCCTGTCTCTAAAAACATTAAAACTAAAAGTAAATAAACAGTTTTATTAGGCAATTTCAGTGCCATGATTAATTTGTTCATACAATTTCCCAACAAGTGGTTAAGTTCACTGAAAGAGATAATATTTCAGCAAAGCAAATTATATAGATCCGATAATGGGTAGTTTCTCTTTACTGCTAAGATTTTAAATATTTTTGTATTATTGCAGACTGAATAACTAACAAATTAGGCAAAAGACAAGGAAAACTACAAAGCACTGCTGGAATAAATTAGAGATGACACAAATAAATGGAAAAATATTCTACGCTCATTGATTGGAAGAATCAATAGGGTTAAAATGGCCATCCTACCCAAAACAATCCATAGACTCCTATCAAGCTACTAATGTCATTTTTCACAGAACTAAAAACATTGTTCTAAAATTCATATAAAACCCAAATAAAAAGAGCCTGAATAGGCAAAACAATCCTAAGCAAAAACAACTAAAGGCATTACATTACCCCCCTTCAAACTATATACAAGACTACAGTAACCCAAACAGCATGGGACTGGTACAAAAACAGACATATTAACCAATGGAACAGAACAAAGAACACCTAAATAAAGGCAAACACCTACAAACATCTGATCTTTGACAAACTCAGCAAAAATAAGCAATAGGGAAAAGATCTCCTACTCAATAAATGGTGCTGGCATAACTGGATTTCTATGTACAGAATAAGGAAACTGTACCCCTACCTATCACTGTATACAAAAATCAACTCAAGATGGGTTAAACACTTATTATTATTATTATTATTATTACTATTTTGAGAAGGAGTCTTACTCTGTTACCCAGGCTGGAGTGCAGTGGCACTCTGGCTCACTGCAAACTTCCCCACCCAGGTTCAAGTGATTCTCCTGCCTCAGCCTCCCAAGTAGCAGGGATTACAGGCACATACCACCATGCCCTGCTAATTTTTGCATTCTTAGTAGAGACGGGGTTTCACCATGTTGGCCAGGCTGGTCTCGAACTCCTGACCTCAAGTGATCCAGTGCCTCAGCCTCCCAAAGTGCTGGGATCACAGGTGTGAGCCATCACACCTGGCCTTCGGGTTAAAGAGCTAAATGTAAAACCTCCAACTAAAAAAATCCTAGAATAAAACCTAGGAAATATCCTTCTCGATTTTGGTCTTGGCAAAGAATCTATGGCTAAGACCTTAAAAGTATTGCAACAAAAACAAAACTTGGCAAGTGAGATTTATTTAAACTAAAAGCTTCTGCACATCAAAAGAAGCTATCACAGAGTAAACAGATAATTTACAGAATGGAAGAAAATATTTGCAAACTGTACATCCAACAAAGGTCTAATATCCAGAATCTATGAGGAACTTAAACAAATCAAAAAGCAAAACACAAATAACCGCATTAAAACGTGGGCAAAGGATATAAATGGACTCTTCTCAAAAGAAAGCATACCAGCAGCCAACATACATGAAAATATGTTCATCATCACTAATCGTTAGAGAAACACAAGTCAAAACCATAATGAGATACCATCTTACATCAGCCAGAAAGGAGAAAAGGGGACACTTACACACTGTTGGTGGGAATATAAATTAGTTCAGCCACTGTGGAGAGCAGTTTGGAGATTTTTCAAATAACTAAGAGTTGAACTACCATTTGAACCTGTGATCCTAGTACTGGGTATATATTCAAAGGAAAAGAAATCATTCTACCAAAGGGACATATACACCCATATATTTATCACAGCACTATTTACAATAGCAAAGACATGGAATCAAGTTAGGTACCCATCAATGATGAGGACTGCATAAAGAAAACGTGATACACATACACAGTGGAATACTATGCAACCATAAAAAGAATAAAATCATGTCCTTTGCACAATATGGATGCAACTGGCAGCCATTATCCTAAGCAAACTAACATAGAACAGAAAACCAAATACTGCATGTTCTCACTTAAAAGTGGGAGCTAATCATTGGGTACACACAGACATAAAGTTGGAAACAATAGACACTGCAGATTACCAGAGGTAAGGGAGAGGGAGAAGGGTAAGAGCTAAACACCACCTGTTGGGTACTATGCTCATGACAAGGGTGACAGGTTTGGTCATACCCCAAACCTCAACATCACACAATATCCCTTTGTAACAATCCTGCAGGTGTACCTCCTGATTCTTGAAAAAAAAGTTGAAAAAGAAAAAATAAACTATGACCTCTGCTTTATATTGTACACAGCTAATCTAAGGTACTTTTGATAGTTAAATCAAGTTTCCAACAAGATTGACTTATTTTTTCTATGAAATATTGAAGACCCTGTGCCCTTATTTTCACCAGTTTCCCACACTTAGCTTCTGGGGGAGCTTATGCTGAGAGATCAGCTAGGAAGTTAATGAATGCAACTTTTCTGAAGTAAGCGAAAAAAGCCTTCAAGTAAGACAGCCACAGTGCAGAAAGGGCAGGGAAGAATAGAGAAGAAGATAATAAGTATGTCTCTAAGATTTTTTCTGGTTGGCAACCTGGGAGAGCTGTGGTACTGGATCCATCAAGATAGGAAGATATGTAAGGAGCATCTCTGGTGTTACAGAGATGGAAAGAAATGACCACTTCAATCACAAACACATTGCTTGTTTAATGCCTTCAGAACCAAATGCCTTCAGGTGAGATATTGTACTGATAGAAGAAAATTAAAACCCTGCCTGAATACTCAGGAGGAATGGCAATAAATATATACAATTATTACTTGTCAACTAAAAATCTAAAAAAAAAACTATTTTTTTTAATGGTAGGGGCAAATTCAAAATATGTCAAAGTGCTCTAAAACTTTGTGTATCAGCTATCTATTTGCCACAATTATGCTCCATAATGAACTACATAAGCATTTATTTAGTTCAAGGTTCTGCTGGTGATTGGATGGTTCTGTTGGTCTCAGCTAGGCTTACTCATGCTGCTTCAGTCAGAGGCAAGCCTGGTTGGGTTAGCATTGCTGATCTTGGCTAGCTTTAAAGCTTTGGCTGCAACAAAAGGGCTGTCTCAGCACTGCTATTGTGGTCTCTCATCCTCCAACAGACTGATTCTCAAAGGAGTGGCAAAATCTAGTGAGAGAAAGCAAAGGCACAAAAGGCCTCTAGAGGCCTATCAACTGGGCACAACTTTACTTCTGCACATTCTATTGACTAAGCGAGTTCTAAGGCCAACTCAGATTCAAGGGATAGAGAAATAGACTCTGCTTCTTGATGGGAAGAAGTTCAAAGTCATATTGCAATGAGTATAAATACAGAGAAGGAAGGAGAATAGGGGCCATTTTTGAAATCAGTGTATCATAGTTCTTAATCCATTTTTTTTCTGAAATAACAAGTTTCTGTTTATTCAACTTAGAAAAAGAGAATTAGAGATCTGTAAAATTTTAGACCTAAATGGGACTTTCATGGTTATGCTCTCAAATCACTTGCTAGAACCTGAAGCACAAGGAGATTTAATGACTTATAAACAAAATCCAAATAGTTATAAGCCTAATATTAGAAAGTAGACTTTCCAAAGTCTGGATCTACACCCTTTCATCAAACCATGACACTGGTTCCCCAGAGTATTCAGCCCCTTTATCAATGTGTACTAACTTTTCATTCAGGACACCTTGTTTTCCAGAACAATATTTGGAAATTTACAGTTTTTTAATTCAAATAATAAAATCTTCATTTGCAAGAAATATTACGAACACAAAGACAGTTTTTACAAATGTCTCATTTTATCCATCATTATCCATAATTATTTAGCAAGTAATATAAAGATATTTGTGACTAAATATAATGACTATGTGATATTAAAATTATATAAATGGATTTATTGTTACTTAGCTTGACTCTGTGGCACTTGGATTAATAACTTCTTTAAAATTAGAACATAAACCATTCTAATCACTTATTTAAGAAGGTTTATAGAAGCACTTTCTGATTCATAAATGTGCTCCCATGCTATTTGATTTTTCTAGTTTATTTTGCTTTACTAAGAATTAAGAAACTCTAAACTGAGAGTACATGTAAGTTATTAGATGATGACAAATGTCAACCTGATTTCTCGTGCATAGCAAACTAATTTAGGAGTATAGAATTTTGTCTTCTACTTGAAGTGCACTTTATTATAGTCAATAATCAGCCTTTATAAACAGGACATAATAAGAATAAAGTCTATAGACCTTCCCCTCTATTTTTTCTAACTAGAAACACAGAAATAACTAAATAATTAAATTTCTTTTTATAGTTTATATAAAAAGAAAATGGTTAAATAAATTCTGGATATTCCATACAAAAGATTATCAAATCAATGACAAGGGAGAATGCTCTAAAGATAATGTTAAGATCAAAAACAGAAGAAAAAGAAAGAAAATATTTCTGTATAGCATAATCCGGACTTCTAAAATGTATACGATAAAAACACTGAAAGGATCTACGGCAAAATATGAACAGTGGTTTCTTTCTTTGGATGAGGAGACTTTAAGTGACTTATACTTTCTTTTATGTACTTCTATGTATTTTTAATAAAATCAAAATAAATTTTAAAACTACATTATCTAAAAGATTAGTAATTGAAAAGTAAGAAAGGAAAGTAAATCACAAGATTAAAATTGGGAACATTTAAAAATGCAATAAACCGTTTTAAATTAATATACTTATGTATATAAAAATTAAAATATTTAATAAAACATTTTAAACAAATGATTTTTTAAATAATTCTGTATCCAAAATGAGTTATGAAATCATAAAATTAGAATGCATGACACAACAATCCCATTTTGCAGATAAGAAACTGACTCATGCTCAGAAAAATTAAATGACTGATTTGCTCAATAATATGTAGTCAGAACCAAAACTCAACATCTAGCCCTCTTTCTATTTTATCATTCTGTCTCTCTAAAATCTTAAAAGGAAAAATAAATTAAAATACTGAGAGTTAATATATAACATACTAACAGATTGTTTTAATATACAATTGTCTTGCTCACCTTCTTTTATTTATGAGTACATCTCTAAGAACAGTACCTCTCAAGTTTAGCACTTTTATTTTAAAACATTGGTACTTTCCAGATTCACATATGGCAATGTTTTAATTTTTTTGATATTTTTCTCTTGACAACAAATCACTGTTTGCTTCAGAGGCTTTAGTTTAGAAAGACAGAGTAACACACAAAGCTAAGAACCAAAGCATCTGTTCTTCACTTACTAGTAAGTGAAAGACAGTGCACACCTTGGGACCAGAGGCCAAAACTTATCTTACTGAATTTTTAGGCTCTTTAGATTTTAAAAATGCATGGTGTCTGATTTCAAAGAGCTTATGGCACGGCGGAGGGAGACAGATATACAAGTATAAGAGCAATCAATACAAGGCCATATTTACCAAAACAAATGTCTTTACAAGCATAAAGGAGAGGCTAGTTACTTCTACATTGGGAGATATGAAGTAAGGCCTTCAAGAACTGTTTTATAAAGTCAAAGACTGAGCTGAAAATTCTTCAATATAGTTCAAAATTATATTTTTTAAAAAAAGGAAGAAAACAATAGAGTGACATCAGCAAGATGTCTGACTAGAAGCCCCAAGTCCTAACGTATGCATCAGAGGAGTAACAGACTCCCGGTGAGCACAAAATCGCAGGACAGTTACATAGAGAACAGCAGAAAACACCACAACCCCATCTCCCAACAAGAGTCAGCTGGGAACCAGGAGGAACTTCTCCCTATCACAGGGAGGTAAATTAGATGATTTCAGCAACCCCCATTAATACCTCGGACACCTACAGACATTACCACTGGGGTCTCCTGCAGTCCTCACAGGCTCTAAGCCCAGCTAAGGGAGCTGCCTGGAGTTCACATAGCTGTGTTCCCTCTGGAGAAGGAGCCGACACTGTGCCCCAACCCATGGCCAGCACAACCACAGTGCTATGCCATTTTGCAAGTGGAACTACAGCTGGAGTGTCTTGTGGTAGGGGAGAGTAGCCAGTTCATCCCTAAGCCTAAGCCACCACTGAGCCACCCCAGCCTAGTGGCCCAATATCCCTAACCTTAGCTGAATTAACAGCTGAAATAAGCAGCTGTTACGCACTTCCCTGTGGGGTCAAGTAGAGATGGAGCTGCTTTACCTACTCCTACTCCCACCTACTCAAGCCAAAGCTGAAGTGGTACACAGCCTCCTGGAAAAATAGCACCTTGGCTACTCAGAGCAATTTGGTCTCCCCAGTACTTTACTTACATCAATGCCCTGCATCCCAGGAAATGGTACTTGGATCACTCAGAACAGTCACACCGCATGACCTGAGCTAAAGCAGCACATTGTCCTGGGAAAGTTAGTGCCATGGCTGAGCTAATCAGCTGCACATCCCAGGGCTGAGCTGATGTACTATGCTTATCCCATAAAAACAGGACAGTGCTTGAACTGAGATAACCCACCCTGTATCCCTACAGGCCAAACAACTCTAACTACCCTGCTTCCCTGGAGCTGGATTAGCTCCCTAGAGTCTGAGCTGCTGAGACACCCCTCTCCTTGGACAGTGGAGTCATCACTGTGCTGTTCTTCCCTTCCAACCCCTGAAGCCCCCTCTCAACAGCTATCTGCCATTCTGGAGTATTTGCTGCCACTGCAGTTGTCCTGAGTCTGGGATACTGCTGAGTCCCATCATCCCAGAGTCTATAGTCACTACTACAAAGTGACTCATCTGCTGGGACATGAGTTGTCACTGAGTCCTATTGGCTAAGGTTCCCAAATTGCAGCTGCACCCTGTTCCCCAGGCTCAAACCTCCAGAACACTCCTTCTTCCCCAAAGTTAGGCTAGTGCTATGCCCTGGGCCCCCAGGGGTAGAATCATAGCTACAATCAGCCCCCATGAGCCCAAGCTACTAGCAAGTGCCTCAGAGTCACAGATCCTGGTTCTGTAGGCAACTCTGCTACAGAAAGCAATTCTGTACCCCAATTATACATTCAACTATGCTAAAGAAAGCAATTCTGTACCTTAAGACCCAGGTGCCACAAGAGGTTTACAAGATCCTCAAACTAGGACCCCAGCCCCACAGCAACTCTGAGTTCCTGCACCTGGAAACCTGTGCCATGCAGCTGCTTATAGGTCATGTCAGACCTAAAACCCCAGAGGGATCCCCCTGCCTAAGGCTCTTCAGTGTGGGGAATATGAAAATAAGAGGATTTCAAAAGCCCTTGACACTGAGGACATTAACAAACTATGCTACTGCCACAAACTTCTACAGCATAGGTGACTGGGATGCCCACAATTATTTTTGATGTTGAACACAGCTGAAGAAGCTGCATGAAGACTGCACTTATCTGGAAAGAGTCACTACACCTTTCCTAACCAGCATATTAAAACCTAATTGCAGGTGAATGTCTTTCTCTATGAAAGCCACTGTAGAAATTTTGAAAGAGGTATCAGATACAAACAGCAATGCAGGAACAAAAGAAACATGAAAAAGAAAAAAAAATGACACCACTAAAGGAACATAATTACATAACAGACTCCAATAAGAAAGAACAAACCTCCCAAAAAGAGGAAATTAATAAATTTCCAGAGAAAGAATTCAAAATAATAATCTTAATAAAATCTTAAATGAGATACAAGAAAATACAGATAGACAATTCAATAAAATCAGGAAAGTGATTCATGATGTGAATGAGAAATTCAACAAAGAGAAATCATAGAAAAGGATGAAACAGAAATCCTGTAGATAAAGAATTCAATAGGAATAAAATTTTAGAATACAATATAACAATAGAGAGCTTCAACAGCAGACAAGATCAAGCAAAATAAACAATCTCTGAACTTGAACGTAAGTCATTAGAAATTACCCAATCCAAGAAATAAAAACTAAAGAGTGAGGAATGCCTATAAGACACATGGGACACCATTATGCAAACAAAATTCTGCACTATGAGATTACCAGAAGGAGAAAAGAAGGGAAAAGGTATAGAAAATTAACTTAATGAAGTATCTGAAACCTTCCCATGACTGGAAAAAGATACAGACATCTAGATCCAGGAAGTTCAAAAGTTTCCAAACAGATTTAACCCAAAAAGGTCCTCCCAAGGCATATTACAGTCAAATTGCCAAAAGTCAAAGGAAAAATAGAGAATTCTGCAAGTAGTAAGTGAAAAGCATCAAGTCACATATAAGGGAATCTCCATTAGACTAACAGCAGATTTCCCCATAGAAACCTTACAGACCAAGAAAAAATGAAGTGATATATTCAAAGTGTTGAAAGAAAACAATTTTCAGCCAAGAATACTATACCTAGTAACACTATCTTTTAGAAATGAGGGAGAAATAACATCTTTCCCAGACAAGCAAAAACTGAGAGAATTCATCCCTCATCACCACTAGACCAATTTATAAAAAATGTTCAAGGCAGTCTGCAAAGAGATATAATCATTGTGAAAACATACAAAAGTATAAAATTCATTAGTATAGCAGACACAAAGAAGAAAGAGAAAAGAATCAAATCTTATCACTACAAAAAACCACCAAACTGCAATGATACACAATACAAGGGAAAAAGACACAAAATATATACAAAAAAAAAAAAAAGAAAAGAAAAAAGAACAGAAAGCTACTAACTAACAAAATGGCAGAAGTAGGTGCCTACTTGCCAATAATACCCTTTAATAAAATGAACTAAATTTCCCCACTTAAAAGATATAGACTGAATGAATAGATTTAAAAAAAAAACCACTTAACTATATTCTGACTAGAAAAATATTCCACCTGTAGAGACACACAAAGACTGAGAGTGAAGAAATGGAAAAAAATATATTCTATACAAATGAAAACCCAAAGCAAGCTATGCTTATGTCAGATAAAATACATTTTATGCCAAAAATAACAAAAAGGGTCCAAGAAGATTATTATATAATGATAAAATTATCAATTTATCAAAGATATAACAATTATAAATATAAACACAACCAACACTGGAGCACCCAGATGTATAAGGCAAATATTATTAGAACTAAAGAGAGAGATCAACTCTAACACAATAATAGTTGGAGACTTCAATATTCCTACTCTCAGCATTGAACAGATCATCTAGGCAGAAAATCAACAGAGAAACATTGAATTTAAACTGTACTTTAAACTAAATGGGCCTATCAAACATTTATTGAACATTTCATCTAACAGCTGCAGAACACATACTCTTTTTACCAGCACATGAAACATTCTCCAGGAAAGACCACAAGCTAGGTCACAAAACAAGTCTCAACAAATCTAAAAGAATTGAAATCATATTAAGTATCTTTTCGAACCACAATGGAGTAACATTAGATAACAATAACAATAGGAGCTTTTGAAATTGTACAAATACATGGAAATTAAACAATATACTACTGAATGACCAAAAGGGTACACTGTTATACACTGTTATTGGTGGGAATGTTAATTAGGATAGCCATTCTCAAAACAATATGGATAAATTAGTCAATTAAAAAATTAAGAAAGAAATTAAAAATTTTTTAAAACAAATGAAACTAGAAGCACAACATACAAAAACCTATGGAATACAGCAAAAGCAGTTTTAAGAAGGAAGTGGATAACAATAAACAGCAACATTACAAAGGTAGAAAGATTTTATTTTATTATATTATATTTTAACTTCCAGGATACATGTGCAGGACATGCAAGTCTGTTACACAGGTAAACATATGCCATGGTGGATTGCTGCACCTATTAACCTACACCTAGGTATTAAGCCCCACATGCATTAGCTATTTATCCTGATGCTCTCCTTCTCGCCACACCCCCAACAGGCCCCAGTGTGTGTTGTTCCCCTCCCTGCGTCCATGTGTTCTCATTGTTCAGCCCCACTTATAAGTGAGAACATGTGGTGTTTGGTTTTCTGTTCCTGCATCAGTTTGCAGAGGATAATGGCTTCCAGCTCCATCCATGCCCCTGCAAAGAACATGATCTCATTCTTTTTTATGGATGCATAGTATTTCATGGTGTATATGTACCACATTTTTCTTTATCCAGTCTATCATTCATTGATGGGCATTTGGGTTGCTTCCGTGTCTTTGCTATTGTGAATAGTGCTTCAGTGAACATACACTTGCATGTATCTTTGTAATAGAACGATTTATATTATCATTCTATTATAAATTATTCTAAATAATTCTATTAAACAGATTTTAAACAACCTAATAATGCATCTCAAGGAACTAGAAAAGCAAAACAATCTAGCCATATGCAGAAAGCAGAAACTCGACCCCTTCCTGACACCTTACACTAAAATTGACTCCAGATGGATTAAAGACTTAGACATAAGACTTAACACCATAAAAACACTAGAAGGAAACCTAGGCAAAACCATTCAGGACATAGGCGTAGGCAAGGACTTTATGATCAAAACGCCAAAAGCATTGGCAACAAAAGCCAAAATAGACAAATGGGACCTAATCAAACTCCACAGCTTCTGCACGGCAAAAGAAACAGTCAATAGAGTGAATCGGCAACCAACAGAATGGGAAAAAATTTTTGCAGCCTACCCGTCTGACAAAGGGCTGATATCCAGAATTTACAATGAGCTAAAAAATATTTACAAGAAAAAAACAAACAAGCCCATTCAAAAATGGGCGAAGGATATGAACAGATACTTTACAAAAGAAGACATACATGAGGCCAACAAACATATGAAAAAATGCTCATCATCACTGGTCATTAGAGAAATGCAAATCAAAACTACATTAAGATACCATCTCACGCCAGTTAGAATGGCGATCATTAAAAAATCTGGAGAAAACAAATGCTGGAGAGGATGTGGAGAAATAGGAACACTCTTACACTGTTGGTGGGAGTGTAAATTAGTTCAACCACTGTGGAAAACAGTGTGGCGATTCCTCAAGGACCTAGAAATAGAAATTCCATTTGACCCAGCAATCCCATTACTGGGTATATATCCAAAGGATTATAAATCGTTCTACTATAAGGACACATGCACACGAATGTTCATTGCAGCACAGTTTACAATAGCAAAGACCTGGAACCAACCCAAATGCCCATCGATGATAGACTGGACAGGAAAAATGTGGCACATATACACCATGGAATATTATGCAGCCTTAAAAACGAGGAGTTCACATCCTTTGTAGGGACATGGATGAACCTGGAAACCATCATTCTCAGCAAACTGACACAAGAACACAAAATCAAATACCACATGTTCTCACTCATAGGTGGGTGTTGAACAAGGAGAACACATGGACACAGGGAGGGGAGCACTATACACGGGGGTCTGTTGGGGGGGGAACAGCAGGGGGGTGGGGAGTTGGGGAGGGATAGCATGGGGAGAAATGCCAGATATAGGTGAAGGGGAGGGAGGCAGCAAATCACACTGCCACGTATGCATCTATGCAACAACCTTGCATGTTTTTCACATGTACCCCAAAACCTAAAATGCAATAAAAAAAATAAAAATAAAATAAAAATAAATAAATAAATAAAAAACCAACCAAAAAAAAAAAAAAAGCAAAACAAACAAACAAAACAAACAAATTTACAATTAATGGAAGAAAAATAATAATAAATATCAGTACAGAAACAAATAAAATTGAGACTTAAAAAAAAAAAAAATCAATGAAATAAAAAGTTGTGTTTTTCTGAAAAAAACAAAATTGCCAAACCATTAGCAAGACTAACCAAGAAAAAATACATACAAATAAGTAAAATCAAAAATGGAAAGGAGAAATTACAACTGATACCACAGAAACAGGAGGGACTATTAGGGACTATTATGAACAACTATACTCCAATAAATTAGAAAACGTAGTAGAAATGGATAACTTCCTGGACACATACAACCTACAATTACTGAATCAGGAAGAAATGGAAAACCTGACCAGAAAATATTTGCAAACTATTCATCCAACAAAGGATTAATATCCAGAATATACAAGAAACTCCAACAATTCAACAGCAAAAAAAAAATAATCTGATATTAAAAATGGGCAGATGACTTAAATCGACATGTCTCCAAAGAAGACATTCAACTGACAAACATGCGTATGAAAAAATACTCAATATCAGTCATCATCAGAAAAATGCAAATCAAAACTACAATGAGATATCTCATCCCAGTTTGAATGACTTTTATCAAAAAGACAAAATATCAAATTCTGGCAAGAATACGGAGAAAGAACTCTTACATACTGTTGATGGGAATGTTAATTAGTATAGCTATTATGCAACACAATATGGAGGTTTCTCAAAAACTAAAAGTAGAACTACCATATGATCCAGCAATCCCACTACTGGGTATATATCCCAAGGAAAGGAAATAAGTATATTAAAGAGATATCTGCACTCCCATGTTTGTTGTAGCAGTATTCACAAGAGTCAAGATATAAAATCAACCTAAGTGACTGACAAACAGATAAATGTATGAAGAATATGACACACACACATACAATGAAATATTATTTAGCCATAAAAAGGAATGAAATTCTTACGTTTGCAAAAGCATGGATAAGCTTGGAGGATATTATATTAAGTGAAATATGCCAGGCACAGAAAAATAAATACCTTGTTCTCACTCACATGAGTAAGCTAAGAAAAGTTGATCTCACAGAATTAGAAAGTGGAACAGTGGCTACTAGAGGCAGGGAAGTGTAGAGGGGAGGGGACAAATAGCCAAAGGTAGTCACTATATATAAAAGCACAGCTAGGTAAGAAAAGTAAGTTCTAGCATTCTGTAGCACTATAGAGTGGCTATAATCAAAAAAAATTTATTGTATATTTTCAAACAGCAAGAAGAGCAGATTCTGAATGTTACCAACATGAAGAAATGATAAACACCTGAGGTGATAGATATGCTATTTATCCTGATTTGATCATTACATGTATATATGCATTGAAATATCACACTATACCCTGTAAGTATGTACAATTATTGTGTGCACTAAAAACAATAAAAGCAAAAAAATGAAAAAAATATACTGCCATGAAAAAATACTTATTATATAATATTAATTGAAAAAAAGATGCAAAATTAGTATATACAGCATAGCTCTGCTTAAAAATGACATGCACAGGGCGGGATAAATGGAGCACAGGGAATTTTTAGGAGATAAAACTATTTTGTGTGATACTATAATGATGGATATACATCATTATACATTTATTCAAAACCCATAGAATGTACAACACAAAGAGTGAAACAATGTAAGCTTGGACTTGTGTCAATATCAGCTCATCAGTTGTAACAAATGTCATACTAGTAGTATGTGATGTTAGTAGGGAAAACTATAGGTGAAAGGGGTGGAAAGAGAGGCTATATGGGAATTCCTTTTACTTTCTGATCAATTTTTCTGTAAATCTAAAAGTGCTCAAGAAAATAAAGTCAATTTTTTTTTTTTTTTTTTTTTTTTGAGACATGGTCTCACTCTCACCCAGGCAGAAGTGCAGTGGCACAATCTCAGCTTACTCCAGCCTCAACCTCCTAGGCCCAAGTGATCTTCTCACCTCAGCCTCCCGAGTAGCAGGGATCACAGAAGCATTCCACCACAGCAAGCTAACTCTTTGGGGGTGTTTTGTGTTTTTTTTGTTTTGTTTTGTTGCAGAGAAAGGGTTTTGCCACTGTTGTCCGGGCTAATCTCAAACTCTTGGGCAAGCGATCTGCCTGCCTTGTAGTCCCAAAGTGCTAGGATTATAAGCATGAGCCACCATGCCAGGCCCAGAAAATAAAATCTATTAATTTAAAAATAACAATCAAATCTAACGATTATCACCAAACCACTATTCTATGTGTTAGGAAGACAGTAAGAGATATTTCACAGATGGTTTCCCTCAAAACAACTTTCAATAATCTTATCTGATTTATCCTTATGAAATGAAAAGAATATACTTACCCTATATTAAGTGCTATAGTGGATACAAAAATGTATGGCATACATTGTCAGATGGTGAGGAACATGCAATATTTTTACAGAGTCTACATATATATATGTATGTAGATATATATATGTATATATGTGCATATATATGTAGATATATATGTGCATATATATGTGTGTGTGTGTGTGTGTGTGTGTATATATATATATGTAGATATATATATATAAGAACCAGATGGTATGCTATTTAGGAAAATATTAGCAGCTGTAACAAATACCCACAAATTTCTGTGACCTAACACAATAAAAGTCTATTTCAGGAAGATAGCTCTACTACCATGTTTATTGCAACATTACTCACAATAACCAAAATATAAAAATAATCTATGTGTCTATAGAAAGATGAATAGATATAGAAACTATGATGTGTGTGTAATTAAATATTATTCAGCCCTTACCAAAGGGGAGATCCTCCCATTTGCCACAAAATGAATGAACCTAGAAGACATTATGCTAAATAAAATAAGGCAGACACAGAAAGAAAAAATATTGAATGATCTCATTAATATGTGCAATCTAAGGGAAAAAACAAATAGACAGAAATAGAGAATAAAATCATGTTTACCAGGATCTGTACAGGGAGAGAAAATGGGGAGATATAGGTCAAAGAATACAAAGTAGCAGATATGTAGGATGAACAAGTCTAAAGATCTAGTATAAATAAAGAAAAAATAAAATTAAAATTAAAAAATAAAATATTTTGTTGAAAAAAAAGACCTAGTGCATAACATAAGTATTATAGTTCATAATAGCATATTGTATTTAGAATTTTTACTAAATAAGTAGATTATAGCTGCTCTTGCCACATGAGGGAAAAATGGATAACTATGTGAGATGATGAATATGTTACTTTGCTTCACTATAGTAATCATTTTACTATATATATCTCATAACGTCATGTTGTATACCTTAAATACAAACAATAAATTTTCTTAAGTCCATTTCATGTTCACATAAGAGTTCAACGTGTGTGTTCCTGGTTGGAAGATGACTTTCTTCTACGTGATGATGCAGGGATACAGGCTCTTTCCAGCTTGTTTTCTATTTATTGGTAGCCCCACAGTCCCCTGATGTCAACTGGTGAATGAGCAAAGATAGAGTTGAAAAGGCATGCCATTCATTATCCTCCTTAGTTTAAACATAAAGTAGCTCTTTTTTCTTTACCCGCTGGTGATAACCAATGACATAGTCACACCTACAACTGGGAAGCTAGCTGGGCAACTGCTTCCTAGCAACTACTCCACACGGTGGAGGGTAGAACACGAATCTCTGGTAGACGTCTAGCTGATCATTCCCAGCATAGATTTAGATTTTTTTTTTTTTTGAAAGGGGTAGAGGAATTGATGGGGTTTTTTTTCCTACCATATCAAAAAATAACCTGATTCCAGATCTATTTGGTGACTCTCTGTAATTGTTAGAAAAACTTGGTCTTCATTAATATTTCTCAAACTTAGACCTCCTATAAAGATATATGCTTATGAAGCTAGAATCTCTCATAGTAATTAATTCAAACAAATTATTCTTACATTGTGTTTTCTTGAGCTACTTTATAGTTGAAAACACCCCATTCCAGGACACAAAGTACTCTTCAAGAAATAAAGACAATAGAAGATGTCTCAGGCGGCCAGAGGGAGAAGCTGATTTCTTAATTAATCTAAACTGAGATTCTAGGGAATAATTTAAAAAGATACTTTAAACATCTGTTGTAGAATTTTTTATTTGAGATCCCCAACCCATAAAAGTACCTGGACTATCCACAACCAAGCATAAACTGTTGGAGCAAGGGTGGCAGAGGGTGAGGCTGGTACTGGAAATGAAAGAGATTATTTCACATGACACTAGATCTACATGTGGAATAATTATGAAGTAGATCTATGATAAAAACTGTGATTCAGAGGTATCCAAGATGGGGAACAGAGTGGGTGATAATACTCTTAATGGAACTAGAGGTGACCAGCAAACGATAAACTTTTGAGAGATAATGTATTTTTTTATTTTTTATTTTTTGAGATGGAGTCTTTCTCTGTCCCCCAGGCTGGAATGCAATGGTGTAATCTCGGCTCACTGCAACCTCCACCTCCCAGGTTCAAGCAAATCTCCTGCCTCAGCCTCCTGAGTAGCTGGGATTACAGGCGCATGTCACTACACCTGGCTAATTTTTGTATTTTTAGTAGAGACAGGGTTTCACCATGTTGGTCAGGCTAGTCTTAAACTCCTGACCTCATGATCCTCCCGCCTCAGCCTCCCAAAGTGCTGGGATTACAGGCATGAGCCACTGTGCCCAGCCAAGGACATAAATTTTATTTAAGAGTGTTGAGTTTGAGATAACTAGATTACATAAAAACTCATCTGGATGTAAGAGAAGTTACTTACTTTCAAGAACTTAACTGCAGTTTACATTCAGATCTTACTCTGTTTTTCAAGCTTGTTTTTATAAAGTAGTATACAGGGAAAAGAAAGAAAGAAGAAAAGACAGGACAAAAATAGATAGATAGATAGATAGATAGATAGATAGATAGATAGATAGCATCATTGGGTCTTATGACATTAGATTTGGGAAGATTTAGTCCTCCTTTTTAACTTTAACTGCATTTTGGAAATCAGGCCAATTTTTAATTAAAAAATCAAAACCACCTGTCTTGGTCTTAGTTCAAATATTAAGACTGCATCAAACATATTCAAACACTTATCAAAGGCATACTGTCTTTTAGAGACCACCTACTCTTTAAAACCAAACCAAATAAAAAAACAGATGCTGGTTTAAAGCAAACCTAGCTTTATTGTGGGTCTGGTATAAAATTATTGATATGGTGGTGCTATTTATCTATTTCATCTCTTGGTATTTACACTCTGATTTTAACTGTACATTGTCAGTTATTCAAATGCACTTACCATAATCAAAATTCAGGTCAGTTCCCCTGACAATATTTGTACATCTCATCGAATCTTAACTTTCTTTAGTTCTATAGAAATGACACCATGAGTAATTTTTCGCATTGTTTCTTGGTTGGCAATATATTGTGAAGTGGTTTTACGAAGTAATCTCTAGCCAAGACAAATTCAGCAAAAAATAAGATAAGAATATAAGCAACAATAGTTATACATTTTATTAACTACCTGTGTTGACCTAGAGTTCTTTTCTTTTTTTTTTAATTATACTTTAAGTTGTGGATACACGTGCAGAATGTGCAGGTTTGTTTCATAGGTATGCACGTGCCATGGTGGTTTGCTGTACCCAACAACCTGTCATCTACATTAGGTATTTCTCTTAATGCTATTCCTCCCCTTGCCCCCGACCCCCTGACAGGCCCCAGTGTGTGATGTTCCCCTCCCTGTGCCCATATGTTCTCATTGTTCAACTCCTACTATGACTGAGAACATGTGGTGTTTGGTTTTCTGTTCCTGTGTTAGTTTGCTGAGAATGATGGTTTCCAGATTCATCCATGTCCCTACAAAGGACACGAACTCATCCTTTTTATGGCTGCATAGTATTCTATGGTATGCATGTGCCACATTTTCTTTATCTAGTCTATCACTGATGGGCATTTGGGTTGGTTCCAAGTCTTTGCTATTGTGAATAGTGCTGCAGTAAACACATGTGTGCATGTGTCTTTATAGTAGAATGACTTATAATCCTTTGGGTATATACCCAGTAATGAGATTGCTGGGTCAAATGGTATTTTTAGTTCTAGATTTTTGAGGAATCACCATACTGTCTCCCACAATGGTTGAACTAATTTACACTCCCACCAACAGTGTAAAAGTGTTCCTATTCCTCAACACTGTCTCCATATCTGTTGTTTCCTGGCTTTTTAATGATTGCCATTCTAACTGGTGTGAAATGGTATCTCATTGTGGTTTTGATAAAGACTTAAACGTAACATTTAAACCATAAAAACCCTAGAAGAAAACCCAGACAATATCATTTAGGACATAGGCATGGGCAAAGACTTAATGACTAAAACACCAAAAGCAATAGCAACAAAAGCCAAAATTGACAAAAGGGATCTAATTAAACTAAAGAGCTTCTGCACAGCAAAAGAAACTATCATCAGCGTGAACAGGCAACCTACAGAATGGGAGAAAAAAATTTGCAATCTATCCATCTGACAAAGGACTAATCTCCAGAATCTACAAGGAGCTTAAACAAACTTATAAGAAAAAAAACAACCCCATCAAAAAGTGGGTGAAGGATATGAACAGACACTTTTCAAAAGACATTTATGCAGCCAACAAACATATGAAAAAAAAGACCTGTAATTCTTTTAAGTGTTTCTCACTTGAACATGATTGTGAACA
Organism: Aotus nancymaae; assembly: GCF_030222135.1. Taxonomy (NCBI): domain Eukaryota; kingdom Metazoa; phylum Chordata; class Mammalia; order Primates; family Aotidae; genus Aotus; species Aotus nancymaae. The sequence continues at coordinate 29,432,741 of NW_026988428.1, read as the reverse complement.
TATTTGATTGACATATATTTTCTTTTTAAATACAGTCATGGACTGTATAGTGACATTTTGGTCAATGACAAACTACATATATGATGGTGGGCCCATAAGATTACCATAAGATAATAATAGAGCTGAAAAATTACAATTGCCTAATGACATCATAGCTGTTATAATGTTGTAGCACAATACATTACTCATGTATTTGTGGTGATACTGTTGTAAACAAACCTACTACTCTGTCAGTTGTATAAAAGTATAACACATAGAATTATGTACTGTACATAATACTTAATAATGATAGTAAATAATTATGTTATTGGTTTATGTATTTAACACATTATATTTATTGTTTTAGAGAGTACTCTTTCTACATATATATATATATATTTTTTTTTTTTTTTTTTTTTTTTGAGCTGGAGTCTCACTCTGTTGCCCAGGCTGGAGTGCAGTGGCACGATCTCGGCTCACTGTAACCTCCACCTCCTGGGTTCAAGTGATTCTCCTGCCTCAGCCTCCTGAGTAGCTGGGAGTACATGCTCATACCACCAAGCCCAGTTAACTTTTTTGTATTTTTAGTAGAGACGGGGTTTCATCATGTTAGTCAGGCTGGTCTCGATCTCCTGACCTTGTGATCCACTTGCCTCGGCCTCCCAAAGTGCTGGGATTACAAGCATGAGCCACCGTGCCTGGCCATATATATTTTTTAAAGTTACCCATAAAACAGCCTTAGGCGGGTCCTTCAGGAGGCATTCCAGAAGAAGGCATATGTTATCCTAGGAGATGACAGCTCCATGCCTGTTACTGTCTCTGAAGATCTTCCAGTGGGACAAGATGTGGAGGTGGAAGACAGCAATATTGATTATCCAGACCTTGTGTAGGCCTTGGCTAGTGTGTGTGTGTCTTTGTTTTTAATACAAAAATGTTTTTAAAGTGGGAAAAAAAATTTTAATGGAAAAATACTATATAAAGTGCCTATATAGAGAAAAAATGATATGAATATATATAAAAATTGAAATAAAAAGAAATCTGATATATATATATCAGAAAGATTTAGAAATATTACTAAGAAATAAAAAGCACAAACTTTCAAAAAATCTGCCTAGAATTGTTGTAAAAATAAACGGGATAATATGTTTAGAGAGTGCTTAGCATGATGCCTGGTAGGTTATAAATGACCAATAACTGGTAAGAATTTCTTTTAAGAAAATGTCATAGCTCTAAATATTTTTTAAATATCAAAGTACTGCTAACCACAAATTTACTACTTGTTAAAATATTTTCATAATATTTTAACCAATTCAAATGTAAGTTTTAACTATTTCACATAGATAGCAACATAACAATACTTTTTCACTTATTTTTATTCTCAAAAACATAGCACAATGCTTGTTAAAGATTTTTTATTGGCTATATTTATACAATAAGTATTTTTAAATTTATAATTGGTACACTGATTAACCAGCTTTGAAATACAACAGCAAATAATCCTGACTTGGCTTCTCAGAATAATATGGCATCACTTTCGACATTCTTAAAGAATAGTTTCCACAGATTAGAAAAACATCTTTATACTGCCTTTTCCTGTTTTCCAAGGCTATGAATACTCTGAAAATTCTGGTTTAGGAAATAATGTTCTGGACATATTCATAAGCAACCTTATTCTTGCAATGTAATCATTATAATTATAAGAATTATCGTGACCACACATATCCATCAAAACCATTGTGATTTGTGGCCTGTCTAAAACACTCTTGAAGAGAGCAAGATTCTGTTGCATTTGTGACCTCTAGAGGCCAACAGGAATGTGATATATTTTATTCATTCAACAGTGCCTCCAAATACAATCTTCAAGAGTTTAAGATTTATAGACATTAGATAACTGAGCAAATGCAAGAGAAGAGAAGTCCCATTCTAGGTGGATATATTGCCTTGAACTAACAACCACAAACCACAAACTGAAGTTTGAAATAATACTTTGGAAAAGTCTCAGACACTTGGAGAACCTTCATGGAAAATAAAAACCTTGCCTACTTCACAGTGGAGCTGTCCAGATCAATTACTTATTGTGAGTAATCATCATTTGAAGATGACACAGCATAATGCACTCACTGAACCCTGGAGTCAAAATTAAAATTCCAATGTTTGCTTGTTATGTATTCTGCAAAAATCATTAACCTCTCTGAGCCTCAATGCTCTCATTTGTGAATTAGGTAGGTATAATTAACCTACCTTACATCCTTGTTTATAGATTAAATTATATAACATATATTCTGGATGTATCTTGAAGACTGCCAAGTATTAAACCAGTGACACAAATTTCATTATGATTATGACACTATTTGTTCATATGTTTCATTTTATCTCTGAATAACTTTTTCACCAAAGTAATAAAATCAAAACAAAATATTAGTCTAATAAAGGCTTATTTAAGTTAAAAAAAAAAAGTTTGAAGTAGAGGTTGTTGCACTCTGTATGTGTGCTATTGCATAACAGCCCTAATACCACTAGGCAGATTCAAACATGAACAGTAGAGAGTTAGCTGCCCAATTAAAATTATTGCCATTTGTCTTAGAGTTGGTAATTATGGTGTAACCTCTGAAATGTTAGGGAATTTTTTGATTTCTCAACATGTTCAGAAATGGTACCCACCAACCTCCCCATACACAGCCATTGTGTTTAAGAGCTGTCTTCAAGGATCAAACTTTCCAAACTGGCTTGTTTTACAGTGGGAGTAAGGTCTGTGTTACTGCATGTTGGCACATTCACATAGCCCATCTATCACACAGGAAAGCTCTAATAAAATATGGCTAAAGCATTGCTGCAAAACTCCCTTTTTCCTTCTTTATTTCAACAATGCAAAAGTCTAATAATGGATTCATGGATGCCTTTAACAACTGAGAACACAGAGCACCACAGGATGTATTCATTTGACCATTATAATTGTGTTGTCTCTAACCAAAATGCCAAACTGAAACCCTTAATTTTCAGCTCACTTTCTTTCATGCCTCACAATATCTTTTTGTTAAATCTTCACAATTCACCTCAAACATGATCCAGTAAAACCACTTCTGTTATTCTCAATGACTAACCCTACTTTTAAAAATCAATGCCTTAAAACAACTCTCTAAACTTCCCACTATCTACTGATTAGTACATCTATAGCTGCAACCATTATTTCATTTTTCCCTCCTGCCTTGCTGAATTAGGTTATCTTCCACCTAAATGGAACCTAAATTCCACACCATGTCCTATTTCCTAACATCTACCTATGTTTCAGTCACAATTAAGTCAAACTACAAGTGAAAGAAAACACAAAATGGTAGTGGTTTCTTTTTTGCAAAAATTTGGATCCTATATGTTTAAATCAGGGATAACATGATGGCTCCACAATGATTAGAGCTATGGCTTCTTCTGACTTGGGTCTCCGCTAACCCAACATACGGCTTCTACTTCATGATTTAAGATTACTACTGAAGTTACAGCCAACATGTGTGCACTCCAGTCCACACACAATGCATCTATGTTCCTCTCAATGGCTAGAATCTAATCACAAGGCCCAGCTAGCTGCAGGGGAGGCAAAATAATGCATTCTCTATCATAGAAAATGATAAGCCCAGCTAAATATTAGGAGAAGTGGTGAGTGGAAGAATGAACATTAGTGAACAAGCAACAGTCTCTACCACAGTCCTCTCCTGCCTTCTCATGCTCTTCTTGCTGTTCACATTTTCTCTTCCCCCCATCTTCTAATTCCACCTCTCTATTGGGTCTTTCTTTAATCTGTTCAAACATCTTTCTAAATCCTGTGTCTCCAGCTACTGCTCTCTTCTTTCCCCTTTCCACCAGGTTTTATGAAGACTTTGCTCTCACTGTCTTCAACTCCTTGCTGCATTTGCTCCTAAGCCTATAGAAATCTGACTTATGTGTCTGTTGTGGGTTGAACTGTGTCCCCACAAAAAAGATATGTTGAAGTCCTAACCCCTCATACCTGTGAATGTGACCTTATTTGGAAATAGTGTCTTTGCCAATGTAATCATGTTAAGATGAGGCTATACTGGATATGAATAAGTCCTAAATCCAGTGACTTTTGTCCTTAAAAGAAGGCCACATGACACAGAAAAGGGACACAGATATACATACAGAGAATCTATATGACAATGGAGGCAGAGATTGCAGTGATGCATTTGTAAGACAAGAAACATCAGAGATTGTTAGCAGACACCAGAAGTAAGGAGAGAGGCAAGGGGGGCACCTACCCTAAAGCAGAGAGCATGGTCCGGCTGAAACCTCAGTTCTGGACTTCTGGCCTCCAGAACTGTGAGAGAATAACTTTGTGTTGTTTTAAGCCACTAAAGATGTAGTACTTTGTTATGATATCTCTAGGAAACTAACACAGCCCTGACCACCCCACTGAAAGAGCCCTTACTAATGTCACAATAGTCTCATCATGGCTAAATCCAGGGGATACTTTTCAGGACTTTCAAAATTTGTTATCTCTCTACAACATTTGACAAAATTCCTCACACCCTGACCTTGAAATTCTTCTGCCCTTGGTTTTTGGACACCACTCTACTGATTTCCTCCTATCTCTCAGGCAATTTCACCTCACCTTTCCTTTCTAACTTTTCTGTTTTGGCTCATATCCTAAATATTCTTGTTACCTTCTTCCAGTATAACATATTAACTGAAGTGAAATAAGCCAGTCACATAAGAAAAAGTACTGCAGAATTCCACATATATGAGGGTTCTAAAATAGTCAAACTCATAGAAACAGAGAGTAGAATTGTGGGTGCCTGGGACTAGGAGGAGGAGGAGGAATCAGGGAGTTGCTGTTCATCGGGAATAAAGTTTTAGTTATGAGAGATGAATACGTTCCAGCAATCTGCTGTACAACATTACACCTATGGCTAACACTGCATTATGCACTTAAAACTTTGTTAAGAGAGTAGATATCATGCTAAGTGTTCTTACCACAATTAACTAATTAATTAAAATGTTAACTGAACCAAAATACATTTAATAACCCCATCCTGCTCCCAGATTCCCAGTGAAATGAATAGAATAATGCAACATTTTAACATTTATTTAATTCATTTATTTATTCAGCAAACATTTATTAAATGTCTACTATATTCCAGACACTGTGCTGGGTACTAGGGATACAGTAGTGAACCAGATAGATTAAGTACCAGACTTCATGAAGCTTCGATCTTTGTGAGGTTGTAATAAGAAATAACCAAAGAAACATATCAGATAATTACAAAGTGTGATATGTGGCATTAAGGAAACAAATGGGATGATGAGATAGAGCAGAGGTCAGCAATTTTTTTCCTGCAAAGGAGTACATAGAAAATAGTTCAGGTTTTTGTGGGCCATATGGCCTCTATTGCAACTATTCAACTCTGCTGTTGTAACACAAAAAAAGCAACTAGAGGCCCCACATAAATAAATGGGGGTGGCTGTGATTCAATAACATGTTATGGAAAAAAAAAAGAAAGAAAGAAAAAACAGGCAATGGACCAGACTTAGGCCTGTGGGCCATCATTTGCCAACCGTTAAAGTAGAGAAAAGATAGGGTAGGTCAGTTTAGATACAAAGGTCAAGGAAAGCCTCTTGGAAAAGATAGAACTTGAGCCAAGATCTGAAGGAAAGAAAGAGCCACACCTACTTCCCTCAGCCCACTAGCCTTTGCACTGGCAAAGAAAACAAACAAATGTTTTAGTTTTCTGTTGTTTGGATCTGAAAGATTTGAATGACTACCCATATAATCTGTAAAACTGATCATTCCAAATGCCAGATAGACATCAACCTCTGCATCCTCAGTGTGAAAATTCACAGACCAAGTTATTGAATTTATGAAAAAAAGATAGGGATCAATCTGAAATACTAGATAAAAATTTCCCTTCAAATAGACTTACTAAAAGAAATGGGAAAAGGGATTACAGAATCTTTTATCTGTATTCTTAGCCAGAATTGAAAATATACTGAAACCATAAAAGAATAATCTAAAGTACCATAAATATTATTTTATATCAAAATCTTTATTACTATAGAGACATCAAATTTTACTCTAGGTTAATATAGAAAATTTAATCAATGTACTTGTTGAAAAATGCAAAAAAGAAGAGCTATTTATTAAATGGAGCTTTACAGATATATAGGTTAATATAGAATTTCATACTAGGTTAATATAAAACATAATCAGCGTACTTATTGAAAAATGCAAAAAAACAAGAGCTATTTATTAAAGAGCTTTATATGCTCTATTTCTATATTGAGCTTCTACTGTAAGTAAATTACAGTAGTAGAATTACTGTAAGTAAATTATAATAGAAGCTTAATATAGAAATAGAGCACATAAAGCTCAAGCAATAATCACTAGGAATTATAGAATAGTTTTTCCTTTTAGCTGAGAAGTCTTATTTTTTCAGCCCAACCAAATCAGTACCGGGCCAAATTCATGTAGAAAAAAATGCAAACCTAGACATTTATTGATGAAATTGTTGAGTTTGAAGGCTTTAGGATAAGAAAACTACATATATCTAAAATAGAAGAGAAAATGGGGCGGATATGATGGGAAGACAGAATATAATATGCAAAGAGAAAAATACTCAGAACCAGGGGTCTCCTCTATAACTCTAAATGCTTTTAGAAACAAAGATTGTGATCCAGGGATTCCGTACTCATTCAAATTATCACTCACATTTAAAGGCAAAAAGATCTGCTAAAGATTCAGGAAATATGTTACTTCTGTAAAACAATGACTATAAGAAATACTTCAGTCAAAGTGTTTATAGTTTCAGGTCTTACATTTATATCTTTGATTGATCTCGAGTTAATTTATGTATATGGTAAGAGATGGAGGTCTAGTTTCATTCTTCTCCATATAACTATCCAATTTTCCAAGCCCTGCTTATTGAATAGGGTGTCCTTTCCCTGTTGCATATTTTGTTGACTTCGTTGAAGGTCAGTTGGTGAGTTCTCTATTCTGTTCCATTGACCTATGTGTCTATTTTTATACCAGTACCATTCTGTTTTGGGGTCGGATAGCCAACTGAGATTTGAACCAACAGATAGAAAAAGCATAACAAAAAAATGAGGGAACAACTGTGACAGGTTTCCAAATGCAGCTGCAACATTACCTCCCCTTCCACAAGCTCTTCAGTCATGTGGTCTTGCTACTCCTCTATGAAAAGTCTATTTTGTCCTCTTGAATCTGGGTTGAAGTTGTGACTGCTTTGGCCAATGCCACCCTACAAACATAAAACTATGCTCAGACCGGGCATACCCCTTAATTGGCCAGGCAGCTTCTGTTTTGCTTCTGTTGAAGCTGTGAGTTGTGTATAGAAAGAACTGGTGGTTCTGCTGGAGGAAGAGGACACATAGAGGAGCATGGAGCACCTCATACATCTAGCCCAATGGAGCCTTCAATGACTCCAGGCTCTGCCTCCATCTGACTGTAAACACCTGAGACATTTCAAGTGAAACCCACCCAAACAAGTTCAGTCAATTTAAAAAACTATTAAAGAGAATACAAATTGGTGTTTAAGACACTAGAAATAGATCCCAAAATGGCAATTAATGTAGTAAAATAATGTATTGCCTAATTGTAATTAATTTTACAATAAAACTGTTCAAATGTAAAAATTAGATCTTAAAATATATAATAAGGGATTCTAACAAAATGTGTTAACAGTATTTCAGAACTAAAACCCCATGTTCTTTCAACAAAACCAAAAATGAGAGAAGAAAGAAGGAACTAAACATGTAATGCATTTCTCAACTTATATGGAATATGAAAATAGTTACTATTTCATTCTTGACATTGATAAATTCATATTCAACTTATTTTCAAAAGGAAAATCATTTTGTTTCTGATTAAAACTTAGTAAATACTAGTTATAAAATAACTGCATGATACAGAGAAGTATAAGAAAAAAGTAAACATCATGGAGAATCTTATTTCCAGAAATACTACCAACATGTACTTGGTGCATCATCTTTTTTTTTTTTTTAATACAGGATCTCACCATGTTGCCCAGGCTAGTCTCAAACTCCTGTCCTTAAGTAATCCTCCTGCCTCAGCCTCCCAAATAGCTGGAACTACAGGTATGCACCACCATGCCCGGCCATAATCTTGATTTATATAGGCATATTAACTAAGATCCTGCTTAAAACACAATGTTAAATGACATATATAAAAATGGTTTCACAAACACTCCATTTCTAACTTTTTTATTTTGGAGACAGAATCTCGCTCTGTCACCAGGCTGAAGTACAGCGGCAAGATCTTGGCTCACGTCAACCTCCGCCCCACAGGTTCAAGCGATTCTCCTGTCTCAGCCTCTTGAGTAGGTAGGACTACATGCACACACCACCACATGCAGCTAATTTTTGCATTTTTAGTAGACACAGGGTTTCACCATGTTGGCCAGTACGGTCTTGATCTCTTGACCTTGTAATCCGCCTGTCTCAGCCTCCCAAAGTGCTGAAATTACAGGCCTGAGCCACTGAGCCCAGCCCATTTCTATTTTTTTAAGTCTCAATTTGTTAGGTATCTTTTCATAGTTAAAATGCAGCACAGGTCTTGAGTATTTTTATTAAGAGTGCAATATTTCATACTAAATAGGTCATATTACACCAATAAGCTTCTCCTGTTTGATAATGATGCAGGAAGGCCCTTGGATTCATTGGCATCCTTCCTAGCCATGTCCTTAAATTTAAAAACTGTCCTTTTAAACCACTGTTTCTCAACATGTATGTCACAGAATATCATTCCATTTAGATGTTATAACAGTAAAAGAAGTTGATATTCAATACGTTTAGAAAATTCTATCAGAAGCAATACAGAAAGGTTTATTCTCATCCATGTCTTCTTGTTCCCCAGTGCAATACTTTCTCTAGAGGATATGCCTAGCCGTAGAACTGCTGGATCCATGCATTTGCGCATATGCAGCTTCCCCCCACGTACTCCCAAACTGGTCTCCAGAATGGATGCACCAGTTTATACTCCATCCAGTAGACGAAGAGTTGCCGATTCCCATAGATTTGACAATACTTGATATTATCCAACTTTTTAATTGTTCCCATTATTATGTGTAGTTTTTGTTTGCAATAATCTGAGTTGAGCTTCTTTTCAACTATCTGAGTTGAGCCTTTTAGTCATTTTAGTTTTCTCCTTCTTTGAATTGTCTCTTTCTTCTATGTGATTGCCTGGGTATTTTAATTATGAGTTTGTGGAATTTCTTTATATTTCAATCTTTTATTAATTGTTCACATCCTAAATATTTTCTCCCAGTCTCTCTATAGTGTCCTACACAAAACAGAAATCCTCATTCTTTATGTCACTGTCACCAATTTTTTTTTCTGTACGCTCTGGGCTTTACCTCGTTTAAGAAATGCTTTCCCACTCTATTATTACAAAGACATTCTCTAACATTTTTTATCGTAGCTTTATAGTTTTGTCTTTTACTTTTAAATCTTCATTACAATGGGGGATCATTTTTGTATGTGGTATGAATTTAGGGCCTGTATTTTCTCCAAATATTTAGCCAATTTTCACAATAATGTCTTTTAAATAATCTAACATTTTCTCAATGATCTATTTACCAAGTTCCCATATACACATGGATTTGTTTTAGATCCTATTCTATTTTAGATTCTACTCTATTGCCTATTTGGCATTTTTAGTATCAGTATCACATTGAATTACTAGAGCTTAGTAATATATCTTAATATTTGATAAAATGTTTCCCCACTTTGCTCTTCTTTTTATGAACTGTTTTGGCTATTTGTGAATTTGTGTGTAACCAATTCACCTCTATTGGATTTTTTATTTTAGTTGCATTAAATGTATGTTTTAATTTAGAAAGAATTTATATCTTTATGTTAAATCTTCCTTCCACAGTGTGGTATTTCTACCTAATCAGGTCTTTTTATATGTCTCTTAATAATGCTTTAAAATGTCTTCCAAAATAATTTTCTCATTTTAGGTCAGTTTCTAGATACATATATATATATATATATATATATATATTTGCTATTGTAAACAGTTGGGATCACATATATATATATAATCTAGATATATATATATATACACTTACTATTGTAAACAGTATCTTATGGTTTATTATATTTTCTAATTGGCTGTTGGTATAAAATAATTCTATTGATTATTACTTACTGATTTGTGCTCAGCAAACATACTAAACTCTCTTTTTAGCTTTAATCATTTGTTTGTTGATTCTCTTGCGTTTTCTATGTACTTAAATCATCTACATATTCTGACGGTTTTGTCTCCTTCCTTATAGCTTTATCTCTTATTTCTTTTACTTCTCATATTTTATTTGGCCAGGACATCTAGTCCTTTGTAGAACAGAAGGGATCATAGCAGGCATTCTTTTTTGTTACTGACATTAAGGGGAAAACTTCTAAGGTTTCTCCATTAAGTATGATGTTTGAACATTTTTACCATATCTACCACTGAGGCAATACAATGTTTAATGGTGTGTTTATTAATAAAGAAATTGAAAACCGCATTTTGAGAGACAGAATTTCTTGCCAATGTAATATTAAGCTCCAAACTAAACTAAAAGTCTGAACATATTTTCCCAACTTAAAATAGTTTTAATTGTGCTTTTACCTCCCGAGTTTTCTCATTTCTCTTTGCCAAATTTTGGCCCAGGGAATAGAGTGTAACAGTATTATTAGTAGCCATCTGACAAGGGATTAAAATAATTTATGGTTTGAACTATAGATACATAAGTTCTGTACCACTGCATATGAGGTGACAAATGTAGCTGGTTTTTACTATTCTATATTAAGTTTTCACATTCATGTATTAAGGAAAGATTAGTGTTTTAATTCTATCTCTACTTAAGAACGAACTAGCTAAGCAATTGTGGGCAAATTATTGAATCTCACTGAGTTCACTTTCTCCTTCAGTAAAATGTGCAGTATATTAAATGTTGGTTTATAGGATTGTTGTATGGGGATAATAATACTTACCTTAAAAGGTTTCATGAGAGGTCAGGCACAATGGCTTGCAACTGTAATCCCAACATTTTGGGAGGCTGAGGTGGGCAAATCATGAGGTCAGGAGATCAAGACCATCCTGGCTAATGTGGTGAAACCCCATCTCTACTAAAAATACAAAAAATTAGCTGGGCGTAGTAGTACACACCTGTAGTCCCAGCTACTTGGGAGGCTGAGGCAGGAGAATCACTTGAACCCAGGAGGCAGAGGTTGCAGTGAGCCGAGATCGCACCACTGCACTGCACTCCAGCCTGGGCAACAGAGCAAGACTCCATCTCAAAAAAAAAAAAAAAAAAAAAAAAAAACTTTTGTGAGAACTATATGATATGATCATGACAAAATTTACAACAATGCCTAACAAAGTTATCATGTTATTGTTTCACAAACTTTTTCTGTGAGTCTCTCAAAAACTCTATGAGCCAGGCAGAGCTTATAATGACTATTATTTCTACTCATTATACAGATGAGGAAAGAGAAATTAAATTTATAGACAGGACTATATTCAGTGGGTATACCATGATACATTTTTATGAGATGTTAAGATCCTTCCATACAAGCTGGTAAAGAGTTACTGCCAGTCCCACAAGGACCACTTCTCCAGCTTCCCCCCTGGAGCCCACAGCCCACTCCATGATCCAGCAACAGAAAGGCTAACATGTAACTAGCAGAAGGACTTGAGAACAGGTTGGCTGGTGATCACAAATTCCCAATTATTAAGTGTTTTGAATATCACCTTTGTTTTTTGTAAATGTCAAACCTAAGATTAACAGGTCACTGAGTTCTAATTTACATAATAGACTAAATAAGGAGAAAAACATGAGACTATAGTTTCGATGTATAAGCTTCTCTTAAGTAAAAAATAGGGAGAAAATTCAGAAGAGGGAAGAGAATATTAGTAATGTTGTCTGGTTGATAGAATTAAATCATCCAAATAACAGATTTTAAAAGTTTAATACAGTGAAGGTTGAACATTAATAGAAATATGCATATGCTGTATTTATTATAAGGTCCTTTTTACATTTTGTAGCAAAATTGGATGCTTTACAATAAAATATGAACTTGTTATTGCTTTTATGATTCTGTTATATCAAAACCTTAGGAACATTCTGCAAAGGCAGTTAGGATCACAGTAACAACCACCTGTTTAGTTGTACCTCTTAATTTTGAAAGGTGTTACATTTACAGCACAAAATTTTAAAAAATTCTGAAATAAAAAACAATAAAACCATATTACCATGCTTTGAATGTTCAATATTAAAATGTTTTAAAATATAAATTACCTATAGGAGAAAGTAAAGAGAGCTAATTCAGAAACCCTCACTTACTACAAAACAATAGACAACATTGACCAACCTCTTAAGGAGTTCATGTGAATTTCAGTCAATTTCATGTCGATTTCACAATAGAAATTATAGCCTCTGTATCATAGGAGTAAAATTTAAAAATAAGTTATCTCAAATAAAAATTCCTATTACATCACTATAAAAAGGTTTATAATTGATAAATAAGCAAAAATAAATAAATGTTCACAGGAGAACTTGAGCTTACAGTTTTGGGTTCCAAAAGTCTTTAAACTGTTAAGTTGGAACTCAGAATATATTTTCCCATTGTTATAATTTTCTACTGTATTTCCTGGTTCTTTGCATATATGTCACCTCCCACTTGAAATTACAAAGCCTTTTAAATCAAGTCTCCAGATAATATTATTTATATTTCCTAGAACATGTAGCACACTCTATTGATAGCAGATATTAACTATAAAACAAATGTATAGATTAACTAATTAATAAACAAACTAACAAAAATAGATTAATTAATGATGTTAAGATTTTTAGGTCAGCCCAATTTAATTCTCCAATTAAATTCAATAAATATTTTTGATCCTCCACATTGGGCCAGGAACCTTATTATAAAAATACAAAACCTACACTTTAATACCAGTTAATCTAATCAGCACTCATAGTGGGTTTTTTCTGATACATTTTGATTTCTCACATCTCCAGAGTAATATATATATATATATATATATATATATATATATATATATATATATATTTAATTCTTTATTTGATATTTAAAATTTGCATGAAAGAAAGCACCTGTCCACATCTGCAGAGCTATTTGTCAGGAAACACACACACACACACACAAACACACACACACACACACACACACACACAGAGAGAGAGAGAGAAAACTAAGGGAAAAATATGCAAAACAATAAGATACCTAAAATCATACCTGAATTTGATGCTGCTTAGTTTACTGCTCAGATCTTTATTTTGCCACAACTTCACTCTACTCAATAAATTAAAAGATGGCTCCTAATCATATTCAAAAATAGGGGGGAAAGCTCTTCCAGTAAATGTAGTGCCCTATTTGACCAAACTCCAAAAGTCAGTTTAAAATAACAAGCATTTGACAACCAACCCAACCAGGAACTGTAACTAAGACCACAATACCATGCGATCAGCCATTTGAGATGCTGTTGACAAATACCCCAACAGAACAGGTTAAACTACCATCATTAACAACTCATCAGTTAATCTGCTGAGAGTCATTTTCTATATAATTTCCTCTCTGAATGCATAGGGGTCACATAGCACTATTATATTAAATAACTCAGGGAAATCTGAAAAATGTTTAAAATGGAGAGTATGACATGGTGTGTTATTTTCCACTTACAGGATATTTCTAGTTTTATCCTATCACACTAACACACATGGTGTTCTCATCATTAGTATCAGAAGTTCCATAAACATATCACAAGTAATATAAGGGTCTTTGGTTGCAATTTGCTTATAGTCACATCAAAAACAGTTTTCATGGTATCAGTCTAGTTCCAGGAATCATTTTTTCTCACGAGAAAACCAAAGCCAGTAAACAAGTGCAGGATATGAGCAGGGTTGACAATCACTACTTGAAAGTCAGAACAACTGTGGTGTCACTTAGCTGATGGTTAGAGGATATTTGTGTGGAAATTAGACTAGCCCTGGCTTACTCAGTGCATCTTTTGAGCTTATTCCTGTTACAGCCTAATTTTTAGATGATATCTAAACAGAAACATCTTACTCTCTCTAAAAGATGACGGATGTCTACACATGTGACTTGATGGTTTGTGCGGAATTACAAGACTTTTTTAAAACCCCCATTCAATGCTGTATGGATTTGAGATATTTTTCTTGGGTCTCTAGTTTTATAATCTGTTTCCTGTGAAGCTTACATGGCCAATTTTCTTATGAGAGAAGTTCTGTTTTGGGAAATAACAAATCTCAAACACTAAATTTAAATCCAAAATAAGCAGTTATCATAAAAGAATATTGATTACTAGATCTTCGGTCATTTCAAAATTATTAGTGATACAATTTGTGACCGCTTTTGTAATAGCTACTTGTATTCCTGGAAAATATTACAGAAGCTGTTCATCATATTTTTAAGAGCCACAAAAATGATTTTCAGATTAAAATAAATAATAAATATTTAGCATTATCATAAATGTTACAAAGAACTTTAGTATGGTTTCCAGAATAGCATATACAACTGGTTTTCCTCCTATTTTACCAACTGCTTCTTCTTAGTCTGTTTTGCTGGCCTCTGCTTAACTTCCCAGTCTCTCAGCACTTCATTAAAGTGTTGCAGGGCTCCATCTTTGGACTTCTATATATGCCCCATCATCTCAACTTTTATTACTTTAGAAGCCATCAAAATGTTAACAATGCCCACATTTAGTCTGGACACCTCTTCTAAACTCCGCACTCATATTATCTAACTACTTACTCAATCTCTCCATTTGGATATCTAATATACATCTCAAGATTCACATGTCTAAAATTAATGTCCTTATATTTAACCTCCCCCTCTTTTCCACAAGCTGTTTCTCTCATAGTCTTCCCCACCTCAATTAATGGTGACTTCTAGCTATCCAGGTCAAAAATCTTGGCATCATCTTTAATTCTTCTCTTTCTGTCACATCCTATTGCAATGCGTTAGAACGCTTTCAAAGGCTCCACCTTCAAAATACAGACAATGGAATACTGTTTGGCAATGAAAAAGGGTTCAAACACACATACACATACACAGATACTCATAAAAGTGTCCAAAATACTTTAAGTCAAAGAAGCCAAAGGCAAAAGATTATACACAGTGTAATTCCATTTATGTAAAGTTCAAGAACTGGCCGACCCAATCTTTAGTGATAGACATCAGAACAACCATTTTATCTCGGGAGTCACTGAGGGTATTGACTAAAAACACACAAAGGAATTTGGGGAGAATTAAAATGTTCTATTATTTGATCTGGGTGATGGTTACAAGGATACATACACATGTTAAAATCCATTATGTTGTTCACTTAAAAATTATTAATTTTATTGTATATTAATCACCCCTCAAGTAAGTATTAATATGTATAGAATACATATTGCTATTGCGTTGGAAGGGTCAAAAGGTGATGTATTTAGTCATACAGAAGTGTCTTTGATGAGATTAAGCTGTGATTCAGGTTCTTCCAACAATCTAAGCAAAAACTGAAAATTGGGATGGAATTATTTAAGAAAAACCTGTGGAAAACCTCTTGTCTAATGAAGTAAATTCATTGAGAATTTTACACAAGCAGAACCAATATGGACCAGTATGGACCAAAACAAACAGAAACAACAAATAGAAGAACACTGCTGACTCCCAACATTCTACAGGCAGAAAACAGACTGATCAAACTAAACAGTTGTGTGCTCATGCTACCCTTCCTACATCTTCCATTGAAGATGGAGCCACAAGCCCAGAGGGTGGACCCAAAAACCACAGACGATCATCCTCAGGTCTAAAAAGTATAATGTTTGTCCACCTGGATTTCAAATTTTCTGGGAACTGGTGACTCCTTTTTCCTTCCACATTTTCTCTTTTTAAGTGGGAACTTCCATAACTTTTATCCTATGCCTGTACCATCACCAGTATATTTTGGGAGAAACTAACTTGTTTAAGTTTTGCAGGTTAACAGATAAAAAGTAATTATACTTCAGGATGGATTATACCCAGAGCCTCATCCACAGCTGATTAAATTGTAAGATTTGGAGATTCATGAATTTATTTAAACTTTGAAATGCTGCTGAAATGGGTTGAGACGTTTGGGGATATTGGAACCAGGTGAATGCATTTTGAATGTGAGACAGATGTGAAACTTTGGGAGCCTGACGGTAGACTGTGGTAGGCAAAATAATGCTCCCCAAAAGATGTTTATGTCCTAATAATTGAAACCTATGAACATGTTATATTACATGGCAAAAGGGACTTTGCAGATGTGATTGAGTTAAGGACATTGAGATAGGGAGATTATCCTAGATCATCCAGGTAGGTCCAATGTAATTATGAGAGTCTTTTAAGTGTATGTGTCTGTGTGTGTGTGTGTGTGTGTGTGTGTGTAAGAGAGAGAGAGAAAAAGAGGTATTTGAAGATGGAGAAAGAAGCCAGAGGCCAAGAAATATAAGTGGCCCTGGGAAGCTGGAAAAGACAAGGCAATAAATGATATTATTCCTTAGAGCCTCCAGAAGAAATGTGATCAGCAGACACCTTGATTTTAGCCAAATAAAACCTTTTGACCTACAGAACTTTAAGATCATAAATTTGTGCTGTTTTAAACTGGTAAATTTGTTGTAATTTATTACATCAGGAACAGGAAAATAATATACCCATCTACAATTTATTTCCAATCTAACAGCTGGAGGTATCCTACTGAAACACAAGTCAGATGACATCAGTTATTTCATTAAACCCTTCAGTCCAGTAGCTTTCTTCCCAGACCAAAAAACCAAAGACCTTATAGCCCCTGCTCAAGACTCTACGGTCTATTTTTCACCCTCCACACAATATCCCCCTGACACTTCATCCTCTGCACTCCATTTTCCCATACCTCACTGCAGCCCACTTGTGTACTTCAAGTTTCTTTACCCTTTACACCTTGAGACCTTTGCCCTTTAGGATTCCATCTGCCTAAAATATTTTTTCTCTCATATATTTCTTTTTTTTTTTTTTGAGATGGAGTCTCACTCTGTCACCCAGGATGAAGTGCAGTGGGGCCATCTCAGCTCACTTTAACCCCTGACTCCTGGGTTCAAGAGATTCTCCTACCTCAGCCTCCCAAGTAGCTGGGACTACAGGTGGGAGCCACCACATCCAGCTAATTTTTGTGTTTTTAGTAGAGACAGGGTATCACCATGTTGGCCAGGCTGGTCTCAAACTCCTGGCCTAAAGCGATCCACCACTTTGGCCTCCTAAGTTGCTGGAATTACAGGTACCTGCCATCAAGCTCAGCTAAATTTCCATATTTTTACTTAAGACAGGGTTTCACCATGTTGGCCAGGCTGGTCTCAAACTCCTGACTTCAAGTGATCAGCCCGTCTTGGCCTCCTAAAATCCTGGGATTACAGACATGAGCCACCATGCTCAGCCTCTCTCAGATATTTCTGTCTGTCTTTCCTGGCTCCTCCATGTCTTTCCTCAAATATCATCTTCTAAATAAGATTTTCCTTTGCCTTCTTACTTAGAACTTAATGTTCCCTATGCCAGCCCCTAGCACTCTTTATTTTATTTTTTTTATTGCATTTTAGGTTTTGGGGTACATGTGAAGAACATGCAAGATTGTTGCATAGGTACACACATGGCAGTGTGATTTGATGCCTTCCTCCCCATCACCTATATCTGGCATTTCTCCCCATGCTCTCTCTCCCCAACTCCCCACCCCCCGCTGTCCCTCCCCTATTTCCCCCCAACAGACTCCAGTGTGTGATGCTCCCCTCCCTGTGTCCATATGTTCTCGTTGTTCAACACCCACCTATGAGTGAGAACATGCGGTGTTTGATTTTCTGTTCTTGTGTCAGTTTGCTGAGAATGATGTCAGTTTCCAGGTTCATCCATGTCCCTACAAAGGACACGAACTCATCGTTTTTGATGGCTGCATAATATTCCATGGTGTATATGTGCCACATTTTCCCTGTCCTAGCACTCTTAAATCTCCTTTCCAGCCTTACTTTTCTTTATTTTCCATGGCCATAATCATCTCTCAACATACTACATTTTTCTTATTTTGTTGATTCTCTCTCTTCTCCCACAATAATCAAAACTATCTCAGAGCCAAAATATCACCTGGATCATAGCAGGAACAGGAAAATAATATACTCATCTACAGGAACAGAAGATAATATGCCCATCAAGCACCCCGTAAATGATGGTGACATAAATGAAGTTAACATATTATCTTTAGAAACTATGACACAGATATAGGAACTTTCACTAAGCTCCTCAAAGGCACAGCCAGATCTTGGACAGTCTGAAAATGCCTCTTCCCCCTAGTCAGGACTAAAAATGGAGGAGGCACTAAATATGCACTTACAGCATTTTTAAATGTTTTTATTGTAGTAAAATATGCATTACACAAAGTTTACCATCTTAACCATTTTTAAGCATACAGTTCAGTGACAGTCACATTATTGTATAACCGTCACCACTATCTATCATCTCCAGAACTTTTTCATCTTCCCAGGCTGAAATTCTGCACTCATTAAGCCCTAACTCCTCATTCCTTACATTCCTCAGCCCCTGGCAGCCACCATTCTACTTTCTGTCTTTATGAATTTGACTATTCTAGGTACCTCACATAAGTAGAATCATACGATATATATCCTTTTGTGACTGGCTTATTTAAGTTAGCAAAATGTCTTCAGGGTCCATCCATGTTGTAGCGTGTTGTCAGAAGTTCCTTTCTTTTTAAGGCTGAATAATGTTCTATTGGATGTATATATCACAATTTCTTTATCTATTTATCCATAAATGGACATTTGGGTTGCTTCCATCTTTTGGCTATTGTTAATAATGCTATTATGAACATATATTATGAACATTGGTATACAAATATCTATTCTAGCCCCTGCTTTCATTTCTTTTGGGTAAATTCCTAGAAGTGAAATTTCAGGATCATATGGTAATTCTATGTTTCATTTTTTGAAGAACTCTCATAATGTTTTTGATAGCAACTGTGCCACTCAACATTCCTATCAGCAACGCACAATGATTCCAATATCTCCATATTCTTACCACGCACTTATTTTTTGTGCCATGATTTTTTTTTTGTTTGGGTTTTTTAATAACAGCCATCCTAATGGAAATGAAATGATGTCTTATTGTGGTTTGACTTGCATTCACCTTATGATCAGTGATGTTAAACATCTTTTCATGGACTTATTGACCCTTTGTATATCTTCTTTGGAGAAAAGTCCTTTTCCTATTTTTTAACCTGGTTTTTTTTTTTCTGTTGTTGAGTTTTAGGAGTTAATATAGTCTGGATATTAATTCCTTATTAGAGAGATGATTTGTAAATATTTTCTCCCACTCTTTGGGTGGACTTGTCACTCCATTGATAGTGTCCTTTGATGCACAAAAGTTTCTTATTTTGATAAAATCCAACTAATTTTTTCTTTTAATACCATATCCAAGAAATAATCACCAAACCCAATATCAAAAATATTTCTCTATGTTTTCTTCTAAGAATTTTATAGTTTTAGCTATTATGTTTAGGTCTTTGATCAATTTTTAGTTCATTTTTATATATGGTATAAGGTAAAAGTCCATCATCATTATTTTTCATGTAGATATCCAATTTGTTCAACACCATTTGTTAACAAGACTGACCTTTTCCCATTGGATGGTCTTGACACCCTGCTTAATGGCTGTATTACTATGTTCTCACACTGCTAATAAAAATATACCAGAGACTGGGCAATTTACAAAAGAAAGGTGAAGGCCTCACAATCATGGTGGAAGGCAAGGAAAAGCAAGTCATGTTTTACATGGATGGTGGCAGGCAAAGGGAGAGCTTGCGGAGGGAAACTCCCATTCTTAAAACCAACAGATCTCATGAGACTTACTCACTATCATGAGAACAGTGCAGGAAACACCCATCCCTATAATTCACCTTCTACCGGGTTCCTCCTATGACATGTGGAAATTGTGGAAGTTACAATTCAAGATAAGACTTGGGTGGGGACACAGCCAAACCATATCAATGGCATTTTAATTAAGTCACTTTATAATTAATTCTGCTCTATAAAGAGTTTGCAGTTTATTACATGGAATGATTTCTTCTTTTGAGTGGATACAAGCAGTATACCTCTGTGAACAAAGCAGAATATTACTATATTTGCTGTTTCATGCTCTCCCTTCTATAATGGTTTGACTCTAACATGTGCAGCAAACTTCTTTATGTATATTCAAAAGGAATGATTTACCCACTGTCTGATTTAATGCTCTTTAAAGCCTAAAAGCCTGTCAAACAGACTAAAGAATCATTTTCCATCCCTTCGTGGTCCTGCATCTAACTGTGGGAATCATTACATTACCCTACATTGTGCCTAGGTGTGCTGCTATACCAAATAGGGCTGGCCCACTCTCCTACTGAACAACTGCATAAGTGAAGGGTTTACAAGGAGCTTCCCCAAATGCTTATGTTTACTTTAAACCAACAATCGTTAAGGAAAGAATCTGGTGGAGGGAAGATACAAGGTGACTTGCAAAGTTACTAATAAGAGATCATAAATA
This sequence comes from Aotus nancymaae, assembly GCF_030222135.1. Taxonomy (NCBI): domain Eukaryota; kingdom Metazoa; phylum Chordata; class Mammalia; order Primates; family Aotidae; genus Aotus; species Aotus nancymaae. The sequence goes on along the minus strand of NW_026988428.1, from coordinate 29,412,134 downwards.
GGCGTAATTGAAGGTTTGGGTATCTCTTAAAAAAAAGAGAGACTTAAGTTATAATAATATCCCACTTCATGCCTGAATTTAAAAGAAAAAATATAAGATTTACTGTAGGCCAGGTGCAGTTGCTCACACCTGTGATCCCAGCACTTTGGGAGGCCAAAGCAGGATCATTTGATCCCAGGAGTTCAAAACCAGCCTGGGCAATGTAGTGAGACCCTGCCTCTACAAAAATTATCTGGGCAGGGTGTCATGAGCCTGTAGTCGCAGCTACTCAGGAGACCACGATGGGAGGATCACTTGAGCCCAGGAGGCAGAGGTTGCTATGAGCCAATATCATGCCACTACACTCCAGCCTGAGTGACAGAGAGAGACAGAGTGAGACTCTGTCTCAAAATTAAAAAATAAATAAATAAACCTACTGTAATAGGTTTCTATAGATTTTCCAAATTAAAAATATATTAAAAACTATGCTATTATTATCACAAGTTCCTCAATTAATAATTTTGTAGATACCATATCTTCAAGAACTCTAAATACAAAACTATGATTTAAAAAAAAATAACAATAGGAGCTTAAAAATAAATCACTTACTTTAAAATCTAAGGTTAGTAGTAGTATAAATACCTGAAACCCTCCATGAACTGAAATGCACCACCAAGAGTTTTATGATCACTCTGTCTTTCACTACCACCCTATTACTATGACAAGTATATTTGTGAACCTATACACGGAATTGAGTCTATTATCTGGAAAAAAGCTTTGTGTTTCTGTTTTATTTGTCTTGCTTAATTACAACTACAAACGTTAATCAACTTCATCATTAGGTGGCATTGTAAGCACCCATATGCGCTGGAGACTTTACTGCAGAAAAAAAAAAAAAAGAAAGAAAGAAAGAAAGAGAGAGAGATCTGCTTTTAGAAAGTGTAGCAAGTTGTCCAGGCATGGTGGCTTATGCCTATAATCTCAGCACGTTGGGAGCCCAAGGTGGGAGAATTGCCTGAGCCCAAGAGTTTGACACATAGTGAGAAACATAGTGAGACCCTATCTCTACAAAAAATAAAAATAAAAATTAGCTGGGCATGGTGACATGTACCTGTAGTCCTAGCTACTTGGGAAACTGAGGTAGGAGAACAGCCTGAGCCAGAGCCAGAGAGGTCAAGGCTGCAGTGAGTTGTGATTGTGCCACTGCACTCCAGTCTGGGTGACAGAGCAACACCTTGTACCCTCATTCAAAAGAAAAGTGTATCTGGTGATATCAACATGGACAATCCTAGACTTACAGCAAACAACATTAGCCAATCCTAGAATTCTGTTCTAATAGTTAAATAATTATAATAACTCAACAGCAGGACCATAGGAATATTGAACAAAAATAAAAATTTAATTTAACTAAATGTAGAACATAGGTGTTTACCTGAAACAGATGAGCCAATGGAAAGTTGAGTACATTTAACATAAGTAGAAAGTATAATACCTAGCCTGTATTACTTACAGGATTTAAAAGACAGTTGCAACATGGGAGCCACTCTGAGACAAAGGTAGAACCCTCAAATGGCCATGAGGAGCTTATGACACAGAGCTTGAGCAGTAGCCAGAGGACCCTCTTCTCTGAGGCATAAAACATGGTACTGACTGAAGCTCTAAGGCTAGTGAAGGCAGTTGCTGTGTCCTGAAAGATGTTGTCTATAAAGTGTCCTCTAGTGGTCAAAGGCCATCACTGCATGTTAAACATAGAAACCTTTCTCTTGTAAGACCAAGAATCACCTCTCTTAACATGCCCGGGTACTGGGTAGCCAATCTGGTGATTATTATTTTTCAAGTATATACATGGTTTCCCACTTATTTTGATAGGAGACAAAGCAGTCAATCTGATGATTATTATTTTTCTAGTATATACATGGTTTCCCACTTATCTTGATATCAGAAGACAAAGCAAACAAGATCATTAAAAGTTCCAGATTTAGTGGCCAAAGAGGCGGTAGAGCCTAGCAATTAAAATCATTGCTGGGAGTAAGGCAGCCTGTGAAAATAAAACCTTGCTGTACTTTTTACTGGCTTCGGGACTGTGAACAAATGAATTAAACTTTTTGAATGGAGTTAACACATCTGTAAAGTGGAGATAACTTTATTACCACATAAGATAAACTTCATCATAATCCTATAAGGTAATAAATATTAATCAAACCTGGAGCCACCTAAACTCAAAATCTTTTATTATGTTATAATAAATTATTCTCACTTTTAAAGCTGTTTTCCATGTGTGTTTTCTCTTATTATTTGCAGCCATTGCCATCCTACTAATACACTGACTACTGTAAATAAATATTTTAGATTAGGCTCTTACCACAGTGTTACCACAGGCTAGAGTTTAGTGTACTAAGGATTATTCTATTATGTAGATTATCTAAGCTACCAACTATGCAGATGTGAAGAACGAGGCCCTTAGATGTTTGATGTCCTATCCCAGATCACATAGCTAGTAGAGTTGGGACTGTCTGAAACTCAGTAGGCCTGACTCCCAGTCCAATGCTCATTTAAAACATAATTTATTTCACTCCTTTTCCCAATCCATAAAAGTAACCACAAATCACGCTCCAATGCAGAGGAAACCAAGAAACCAATTGCTTCTTCAACACATTTTTTGGACATTGCAACAATTAACCACTTTTTGTAGGCAGTTAATGGATTAACATGACTGCTAAGATTATAATGAAAAGACATTGGAAGAACCACTGTGAAAGCAAAACATCAGTGAGTTCACATCATACTGAAACATCACTAATTAGACATTGATGTATGAAAAAATGTAGGCAAATGATGAAACCAGGTTACTGTATTTACTCCATAGCCAACCAATGAGACTACCTTCACCCACTTCCTGCTTTCAGTCCAGCCCTGATAAGAGTTATTTGGCTGTCATTCTGCCTTCCCTCCAATTTACCTCCTGCCGTCTCTTCATGAATCTGTAGATATGTAATTGAATGGCATCACTATTGAACCTATGGCTTAGACCCAATACCTGTAGTCTTTTTATATGTTTTTCACATTTCATACCCAAACCATTAGCAAATTCTGAATTTATCTTCAAAGTACATTCCAAATCCAATCACTTCTCACCAGCTACACAGCTACTACTTTGATCCTTTTCTTTATAAACCTTCACTTTGCTAACTTCCGCAACTCCCTCATAACAAATACTCCGCTTCCACTCTTGTCTGTTATAGCCCCAAAACATGCTACATTGTGTTATTTCTGGGTTCAAAGTCTCCAGTGGCTTATCACCTTCCAAATAAAATCTAAACCCCTTACTTAGTTTACAAGCCCATCTTAATATAATCCTTGGCTTTACTTTCCAATTGCATGTCCTATTCATTCCACTCTACACTAGTCTCCTTGATGCTACCTGAAAAAGCCGTGCCTTTTCCCAGCTTAGGGCTTTGTGTGTATGCAGTTTCCTCTGCTGAACAGATTTCACCTCCAAGTATTCCAATAGGTGGCTTCATCGCTTCACTCAGGTCTCTGCTCAACTGTCACCTGTCAAAGAAGCAGTCTCTATTTTGTTTAAATTAGAACACCTATCATTCTATCCCTTCATCTTGCATATTTTTTCTTAAAGCATTTACTATTACTTTATATTATATTATGCATTTGTTTATTTTGTATTATTTATATCTTGTATTAGAAGATAAGCTTTGTGGTGGCACCAACTTGTTTTGTTTATTGATATTTCCCCATCTCCTAAAACAGTGCAGAGCACATATTAGGTACTAATAAGTTATAGTTAGAGAAATGAATTAATGTCTCCGTATTTCACCTCTTAACTTCTGAGCATTGCCCACTGTTTTCCAGTTTGAAAACATAATCCATGCACTGATTAACTGCTCTTAGATGCCTCATCACAATGTGTGGTTCTACCTCTTTAACATCAATTACTGAAAGACACAACATCAATTCCTGGATGTTAAATTGATCTAATTGGTAGAAACTGTCTCTCAGCTATTTCTAACCATGCTACAATGCCTGAAATTCTACAGAAAGCCTTTACAAAATTCCTTCAGCCCTCACAGCTTGCTGTCACCACATTGAGATTATCTTATGGGGTTGGAAGGTGGAGGCAATTGTTGTCCTAAGTAAAACTATTTCCTTTCAGTTAGTGTGGTTGTGAAGTGAGAAGATGGTGAGTCTCCAAGATGTCAGCTGTGATCAGCTTGTCTTGCTATCTTCTGTTAAATATGGCACACAGAAAATACTGAAGAAATAATTCTGTTGCAAGCCCAAGCCTCAGAACCATCTAATAAGGTAACATGAGTGTCCTATTGTAATTTAAGTTGAATAAGGGTCTTTGGGCATCGCAATACAGTCTAATTCAACTATCACAAGCATGTCTTTAGAAGGGAATATACTTGCAGGTCTACAGAAGACAACTCACATTCTGCCCCACTGGGCTCCATAATGTAGAATCTCATGTGCCACACTCATGACACCACTCGTATTTTCTTCCAGGAGTCATTGCCTCAACAGAACATTTCCTGGCTGCAAGCACATCCAATACAAGGCATAAAATAGCCAGTTCCATATAAAAATAAAACATATGAAATGGTAGTTCTTTTAAAGACTACATTTTGTAGTCTGGAGTCATGAAAAAATGGGTCCTATATTCCTAACCCCACCTTTTCGTAAACTATTTAGAATTGTTATTTTATATAGAACAGGTAACTGACAATTACTGAGCCCTTATTGTGGGCCAGACACTTTATGAAGCCAGTGACTTCATCTTATTTAACTCTGACAACATTGATCCTGTAAAATAGATATCATCACTGCCATTTTGCACCTGGAAAACAGATTTAGCAATCTCAAGAGGCCCACTCTCCAAACCTCCCTAATCTCCCAGTCTTCCCCACTCAATTAATGTCACACCACCCTTTCAAATGCTCAAGCCATAAACCTACATGTCATCCTTAATATGTAGACACATTTTCATCTCCACTGCTTCTACCAGTCCAAACAACCATCATTATTGCCTGGGCTACTGCAATAGCCTCCTATCTTGTCTCTTTGCTTTTATACTTGCATATTTCATTCCCTAAGCCCAGCAGCCAGAATGATTTTTGTACAACATAAACCATAAAAAGAACTGACTTAAACACATCCATGATTCCCCACCATATTTAGAATATAATCCAAATTAGTTTACCCTGCATACAAAACTCTGGATGATCTGCCAAGAATTCTACCTTCATGCTCTTATCTTTCCTCTCTCCCATAATCAGAACTCATTTCTGTTCCTGGAATGCATTAAGTTTGTTCCGACTTTAAGGTTCCTGCTCTGGAACTATCTTCACACAGATCTTCACATAGAAGTTTGTTGTCATTCAGTTCTCAGATGCTGTGTCACCTCCTTAGATGGGTCTTTTCTCTTGACAACATAAAGTAGTCCCCCATCATCACACCCTATAGTATCACCCAGTTTTATTTCTCCATAGGACTAATTGCTAACTTTTTGTATTTCTTTATTTCCATCTCCTCCCACTAAAATGCATGCTATGAGATACCTTGTCTGTCACATAAAGCACTGTAATTCCAGCACTTAAAACAGTGTCTGGGACATTATAAGTAATTAATAAATGCCTAAGTATACACTGCTAATTCCCAAACCAAGATTAAAATTCAGGTATCCATCCACAAATTTTTTCTACTATATTTTGACTTCTCCATAACTTTATCTTAGAATATTATACATTGTAAAATTTACTATTCACTTTACATATACTGATCGCTATTCATTTTACATATACTGATCTCTATGTCCTTTAAATTACAATTATAATTATCCTTATCCTTCAAGGCCTGTTTTACTTTTACTGTGGCTCCTTTTGTCATACTCCAATCAAGCTTAATCACTCATTTCTCAATATTAGTATAAAAATCTTTATTATATTTCATTTTTGAAACTTAGATTACCTTGGGTTTTTTAATCTACCTCTCCAACTAGACTACAAGTTCTTTGAAGTAAAGATCATATCAATTCTTTTTCATTTTTCCCCATGCCCATCAGACATAGAAGGCATTGAGCATAGAAGTTAGTCATTAAATTCTTGTGAATTAAATTATTTTCTCTCTATACAAAGATTTTGTTGATTTTCAGAGATATGGGGCTCTCACAATACAATAAAAATCACTCAAGGAGGCAAAACAACCTGTTTATTGACAATGAAGATAATTCCAGAGAATTTATTGGAATGACTAGGTTCAGGGAAGTATTCCACACATTCTAGAATGAATTCCATGGAGAATAAATTGCATCTCACTGACTCAGAACCTATAAATATTTTTCAAGTAATATTGACACAGGATGTTGAATTCCAAACAATTTTTTAAAACCACTAATCGTTCACATTTCCCCTTAAATGTCACACAGTATAAAACTGATGGATCTTTTGTGACCTGATGACATTTGTCTCCATTCTTAAAGGTATTATAATGGAAATGTGGTCTTCTATCATCCTGCTACAGTTGGTATAAATCCACTAGACACTTTTAAAAAATATTTTGGGAACACACAGTCATGCAAACCAATGTCTGCCTGTCCCAGCAGGGGATAGTAAAAGACTTTACAAACACCAGATGGGATTTAACAGCGTTAATAAAACATTAAATGCTCCAAGAGTGCTAAGTCACTTTGCAACAACTCAAAGAAAATATATTTGATTTCCATTATACATATTTTTCTTTCTTAAGAAATTCTAAAATTTTCCGGTAAAAGTTTTATCATAGTCCTCTGACAGTTAATTTCTCTTAATGTTAAACTATAATTATCTACCCTTTGGATACTATGCATAGAGTAGCATTTGTGGTTATGTTAACAACTTTCTAGTTTTACCACAAATCTAGAACATATCAAGTTAATGAATTTCAGCATGTTTAATGCCTGCTGCACCAGAAATCCAAAGCAGAAATATTTTTGTCCAATGTGGCTTATTTTTTGTTATATCTAACTATGCATGTGTTGACAATTTCATAAATATTTTATAAAATAGTAATTGGTAATCAATATAAGATGACCTAGAAATACATTATTATCCAATTTATTTTGAAAAATAATGTTCTTGGAATCTTCTGGGAATATAAGATTGAATCATAAAATATAATCAATTTTCTATTCGAAGTGAGCAGAAGCACAGATAATCCCCCCACAAAAAATATATTACACTTGCAGTCAGATTTCATTGAGTGTTTGCTCAAGTAACAAGCTTCCAGATTGGGGACAAGAAAAGGCAGAATATCTACAAATGTTCTTTACTATTGTTTTACTTTACTGTGATTAGAAAATGGCTTACTTTGCCTAAGTACACTTCAACTCTCAGTAAATGGTTTCAATCCAGAAGAAAGTAGTTGAAAGTCATTCTGAAATTAAATTTTAGCTACATTTAATATAGTAAGCATATAATCCATAAATGAACAATAAAGCAATTGAAGAAAAAATGTATTAATTTGGCCTAGCCATGTCTGTGAGCAGATGGGCTACTTTTCCATACTCTGAACCATGTCACTTATTTCAGATAAGGAAATAATTTAGAGCAGGAAAATACTGTAACAGAAATCAGCACGACTGGAGGCAAATACCTGTTAGCTCACTTGATGACAGTTCACAAACCAAAGAGGTCAAGCTCATGGGTTTGCTCAAAGGTGGGGTCAGGGAAGGGTCTCTGTCTCAGTACATTTAATCTCAAAGAGAGTGAACATCACAAAAAATAAATCTAATTTTGTCACTCTCCTACTTAAACTCTTCCTTAGCCCCCTCTGATCTCAGGAGAAAGTCCAAAATCCCAAAATGCCATCCAAAGTGCTTTATGAACGAAGTTTGCTGAGTTCTCTGCCTTCATCTCTCAACCTGCCCGACTCCCTTCACAGCTGTGCAGCAAAATGCAATTACCCAAGAACACCACTCCTTTAAACTGGAACACTCTTCCCTCACTTTCTCAGGACTTATTCCCATTTATAACTCAAACTACCACTTAGAGGGCAGCCCCTCTGGAAAATCCTGCATTCCCAAAGTCCTGTGAGAACAGAAAGTCCTCCTGCAAGTGCTGCCAGCACCCTACAATATACCCTATTAATCATACCCTATTGCAGGGTGGTTCATCTGTCTCTGCCACTGGATAGTATTATTTAATCCTCACAAAACCCAATGAGATAGGCCTTATTATGTAATATATAGATTAATAAACCAAGATTCAGAGAGAAACTTACTTAAGTTCACATAGTTAATTAGAGGTGAGAGAAGAAATAAAATCCTGTAGCTTCTTTTAACCATCACACTATGCAGCCATTGAGGGTGAAAGCATTGATTCAGACCATTGTGAACTGTTACTACACTAAATTAGATTTTACATATATTATACATAATCATATATACATACATATATAACGCTTAGTGTAGGACCTACCTGTAACACATACTATGTGCCCAATAAATATTAGTCATCAATATTATATTATCATTAGCATTATTAATGATTGGCCAGAGTTCATCTCTTTCAATATAAAACTCCAGGAAAACAGCCAAGCCCAGGACCTTTCCAAACAAGTAAACTAATCATAGGTGGTAGTTTTCTCAAACTACATCCCCTACTTTCTTTCCTCAAAAGTCTTTAATACCAACCTGTATTATGCGTCCAAAACAGACAAAATGGGATTGCTCTTAAAGGAAATTCCTGTTCACCTCCATCCACCTGCAATTATTCCTTGGTGATTGAGGGCTACATTAAAGAGTCTAAAAAGAGTATGCATTTTACATCTTTAGTGCTGTTATTCTATCACTGTTTTTGCATGATATCCATCTTGATCCTTTCGGCTTGACTTAGGCCCATTATACATGAGGCCAAGGTAGAGTGAACTTTTACAAAACTCTTTGTTTCTTGAGGGATGTGAAACTGAGTCTTGTACCAATGGCAGCAGCATCTATTTGAAGACAATCTGATTTTGCAGGAACTTAAATGGAAAACAATGAAAACAGGAACTATGTGCTATTAGATATGTTTCCTGAAACCCAAGCTGAGTAAATTGAGTCTCTTGGTTTTGCTGTTGTTCTCACCTCAGAGAGTCCTACTCAAATCAACAGGGTTTTGTGAGTGCAGATCAATAGTAAGACTTTACATTTTACAGAGGAATAAATCTTTCCAGAGGAAAGAATCAGCCAATGAACGACAACTACAGTGTCTTAATTGCAAATACACTTAAAGTTCTGAAGAATTGTGTTAGTTCATTGAATTATTGAATCTGGGATTTGCTCCTCCACATTGAAAACTAAGTGTACAATTTAACATACTTGGCAACTTTTTTTAAGCACAGTCCCAACCTTGAAATGCTTCTTGCATTACAGATCCAAATAGCCCTCATAAAATAATAAAATATTTGGTTATTATTTTATTCACAGTAGCACACTGAATTTGCAGTTAATAATTTTTGATTTCCCAAAAGTAAATTTAACATATTTATCCATGAAAATTTTTAATTTATAAATGATCTTACAACATTTCAATCAAATTCCATATCAGAGATTCAGCTTTTTAATTTAGAATTCACTTTCATTTTAAATTTATAGATGAAAGAATGAAGAGCTGAAAATTCACATCTGTGAAGTAGACACTAGACATTGAATCCAGTTAGAGCTCCTAGGTATAGGAAGAATAGGACTCAATATCATAAGCACAGGGCTGAGAATTTGGGGATGTGGGAAGCAAACAGAAAGGAACTGAGCAGCTAATGGAATAGTAGTCCAGGAGAAGGGCACAACAGGAGAAATCTCTGTTCATTCCATATCATTCTTTATCTGACCTCATCCTTATGTTGCAGCAAGTACTACTGATGATGTACCAATGAAGCAGGGACTCCTCGGCCAACAAGGAATGAACCTCAAGGCACTAGGTTCTCTCCACCTACTCTGTCTTCATAGCCTCCAAGAGTCTGACAGAGATACAAATCTGGGAGAAGATTATGGACTATTCACAGATCTCACAGCTCCTAAAAAACTTCAGAAGAGACCACAGAGCTCACCTTGTGCTATCCACCCCACCCATTCCAGTTAGAGGAAGGACCATCACACTCTCTGACATTCCCCATAGAAAATTCTCAAGGCTTTCATATAGTTTCAATGTGCTCACAGTTGAGCTTGAGAGTCTTTATTTATAGCATTGTTCTCTATCATTTTTTGTTTCTGTTGTACCACATCTTAAAACTCATTTTCTTCTAAATTCTATTAGTATAACATTTTCTAAACTGTGAAGAAAAAGTAATTGGCCATTTTAATGGTGATAGCATAGTGATTTATATTCTTTTTTTTTTTTTTCAAGCTTTCTGAGAAGAATGGAAGTAAAATTTTTTAAAGTAAAAACAAAAAATTTCAGAATGCATAAAGGGAGAACTACATAAATAATCCTTCATGTCCAATGTAGTGCTTTTTTTTTTTTTTAAGAAAGAAAAAGAATAAAGAAGAGAAGGAAAAAGGAAGAGAAAGAGAGAGAGAGAATAAGAGTATTGCTTTCTTGCCCAGGCTAGAATACATTTTAGTAATGGGTATTGAAAACCTTTTTTATACCAATAATTATACTTGATGTAAACAGGAAGGAATAAGGGAAGAAAAAAACAAACGAGCAGCCAACCAATATTTCATTTAAACCTATGAAATGCTATGCGATTACTGAGGAGTGATTTACTTCCAACTATGTAGTCACTTATGGAATAGGTGTGAGGTGGTAATGTATGTTTTATGTATTTGAAGTGAAGAGTTCTATAAATGTTTATTAAGTTTACTTGTTCCGGGTCTGAGTTCAAGTCCTGGATGTCCTTGTTAATTTTCTGTCTCGTTGATCTATAAAATCATTAACTCTTCTTGTTACATTGATCCTTTTGCCATTATGTAATGTCCTTCTTTGCCTCTTTTGCTCTTTGTTGCTTTAAAGTCTACTTTATCAGAGGCAAGAATTGCATCTCCTGCTTTTTATTTATTTGTTTATTTTTACTCTCTGATTGGTTGATAAATCTTCCTCCTTCTCTTTGTTTTAAGTCTTTGTGTATTGTTGCATGTGAGATGGGTCTGGATGCAGCATACCAATGGGTTTTGGCTTTTTACCCTATTAGAATATATATAACTTTAATACTGGCATTTGATGCTAGCTGGCTGTTTTGCCCATTAGTTAGGGTAAATTTTTCGTTGTGTTAATGTTCTTTTCTTTTTGATGTATTTTTGGAAAGGCTGATATTGGTTGTTCCTTTATATGTATAGTGCTTCTTTCAGAAGCTCTTGTAAAGCAGGCCTGGTGGTGGTGAAGTCTCTAAGTACTTGTTTGTTCGCAAAGGATTTAATTTTTCCTTCAATTATAAAGCTTAGTTTGGCTGGATATGAAATTCTGGGTTGAAAGTTCTTTTCTTTAAGGATGTTAAATATTGGTCCCCACTCTTTTCTGGCTTGTAGGGTTTCTGCTGAGAGATCTGCTGTAAGTCTGATAGGCTTCCCTTTATGGGTAACCTGACCTTTCTCTCTGGCTGCCCTTAGTATTTTCTCCTTCATTTCAACCCTAATAAATCTGGCAATTATGTGCCTTGGGGTTGGTCTTCTTGAAGAATATCTTTGTGGTGTTCTCTGTATTACCTGGAGTTGAATATTACCCTGCCTTGCCAGGTTGGGAAAGTTTTCCTGAATGATATCCTGAAGAGTATTTTCCAACTTGTATTCATTCTCTTCGTCACATTCAGGTACACCTATCAAACGTAAATTAGGTCTTTTCACATAGTCCCATATTTCCTGGAGACTTTGCTCATTCCTTTTCATCGTTTTTCCTCCAATCTTGTCTTCTCGTTTCATTTCACTGAGCTGGTTCTCGACTTCTGATATCCTTTCTTCTACTTGATCAATTCGACTGTTTAAACTTGTGCATGCTTCACGAAGTTTTCGTGTTGTGTTTTTCAGCTCCTTCAATTCACTTATATTCCTCTCTAAATTGTCCATTCTCATCAACATTTCGTCAAACCTTTTCTCAAGGTTCGTAGTTTTTTTGCATTGGGTTAGAACAAGTTCTTTTAATTCACAGAAGTTTCTTATCACCCATGTTTTGAAACCTGCTTCTGTTATTGGAACGCACTCGTAATCTATTAAGCCTTGTTCCATTACTGATGAGGAATTGCGATCCCCTGTAGAGGGAGAGGCATTCTGATTTTGAGTATTCTCTGCCTTTTTACGCTGATTTCTTCCCTTCATTATATACTTATCCGTCTATTGTCTTTGTAATTACCGACTTTCTAACTAGGTCTCTGAGCAGACGTCCAACTTGTTGATTCCCAGCGCTGAAATCTGAGCAATCCACTGCGCCAGCCAAAATAGCGGTGTTAAGATTGATGGTGCTTTTCTGCCCGGGAATCTCCAGACTCTGCACCAAAAACTGGTGCGCTAAGGCACCAGCAAAACCGCCGCGCCAGCCACAAGAGTCGCCCTGACGACACGTGGGGCTCCTCTGCTGGGAATCTCCTGGTCCGTGAGCAACAAATATTCGTCTGAAAGTGTGGCGTCCTCTCGTTCTCTGCGCTTTCACTGAGAACTACGAGCCTGAGCTGCTAGTGATCAGCCATCTTGGATCTCTCTCCCACACTCTTTAGCTCAATGTAGTGCTTTTTAACACTGGGTCCATGAATTGTTATGGTTATCAGTATGTCAGCATATGTCTACTCAGAATGTATCCATATATACCTACTTATGGAAATTTCAGGTTTATACATATATGAGAATTTTATATAGGCATCATTGCTTTTATAATATTTTAAATAGGGAAAATGCATCCAAAGCTTTAGGGGAGATAAGTTAATAAAAAATTCAAAATGTTTATCTCATTCTATTATTCAGCCTCTTAATGCCACAAAATTTTTTGGCAGGGGTCAGCACTTTGCTTCTGAAGATAAAGTTATAGAGGCAATATTCTGTATATGTGGACACAGATATGATAGCAGCCATTTTGATTGTCTTTTCTTTTGTTCTTTCTGCTTTCTAAAAAAGCCCTTATGTTAGTGAGGAACCCATCTTCTTCCAGGAGCTATCTCTGCAACTACAGACTTACTCATTGTTCCCTGCCAGGTTCAAAGAGCTAATGAGGAATGACATAGATTCATAATAACAGCCAACATTTACAGAGAGCTCCCTATGTATGTACCTGGCACTGTGCAAAACACTTCACCTCATTTAGTCTTTACAACAATCTCATTAGATTACTACCTTTATTATTCTTATTTTACATATGAGACTTAGAAAACTAAGTCCTTGCCAGAGTGATATCAGCAAGATAATGGAATAAGACTTTCCAGCACACATCTTCTCCTAAAAACATCAATTTGAACAATAATCTATGTTAAAAAATATCTTTATAAGAGCTAAGGAATCCAGATGAGAGATTACAAATCCTGAGTAGAGCACATAAACAAATGAAGATGCATTGAAGAAGGTAGGAAAGACAGTTTCTCACTAACCATCTTACTCCCCACCCAACTCTACAACCTGTGAAGCAAAGGATGAAAAGTGGTACCCTCTCCATGAGAAAAAGACTATGAAATCAGCACACACAGTTGTACCACAGAGCCAGCATGAGGCCCATCCCAGGAGCCCCCATGCCAGGCCAACCCCTACACCCTGGATCTCAAGTCCATACTCACAGACTCAACATCTAGGCCCAATGATATGCCAGGCCAAACCCTGTGGCCTCGGTCTACAGGTCTTTCCCAGCACCAGACTAACAACCATACCTCAGGCTCTGAGCTATTCCCTGCAGCCCCAGACTACAGGCCTAACTCTGTGGTCCCAGATTTCAGGCCCACCACAACAGCAAGCTAGCCCATATAGATCAAGCTCCAGGTCAGCTTCTATAGCCACAGGAATGAAGATGACACCTGTGGACTCAGGCTTTAGGCTCACCATAGCTCCATGCCAGCCCCCACAGCCTAACTCTCTAGTGGATCCATGATCTAGGCACACTCCAGTAGACTTAGATTACAGGCCCAACATTACAACCACTAGGCTCACCCACCTACTCAACCAAGTACCAAGAAAGCTGCCTAAGGATTCCATAAATAAGCTTTCCCATAGACTCCACTAGCCAACCTGCCCAGAATCTCAACTACTGACTGGTGAGGGGCTTGCCAATATGTAAAGCCTGGAAGAGGTTCCTGTTTCTTCAAACATCAACATAAAGCCCAAAAGTATCATGAATAATCAGGAAAACATGACACCACCAAAAAACAAAATGAGTCACCAGTAACTGACCTTAAAGAAATGGAGATCTGCAAAACACCTGACAAAGAATTCAAAATAATCATCTAAAAGAAACTCAGCGACAAGAGGACCCAAACAGACAACTAAACAACGTTAAGAAAATAATACTTGAAGAAAATTAGAGGTTCAGTAAAGAGATAGAAACAATAAAAAAAAAAAAAAAAAAAAAAAAAAAAAAGAAGCAAACATAAATTCTGGATTTGAAGAATACTATGACTGAATTGAAGAAAAAAAAAGCCATAAAGAACCTCAACAGCAAACTCAATCAAGCAGAGAAATAATTAGCAAGCTCAAAGACAAGTCATTTAAAATTACTTAGAGGAACAAGTACAAAAACAAAAGAAAAAGATTGAAGAAAGTCTAAGGGACTTATGAAACATCACTAGACTGTCTTAAAAGAAATGCTAAAGGGATTTCTTCAAGTGGAATTAAAGAATGCCAACAACGTGAAAACCTATAAATGCATAAAACTGACTGTAGAAATAAAAAGTCAACAAATTTAGACACTCTAATACTGTAATGGTGGTTCATAAATCACTGTTAACTCTATTATGAAAGTTAAAAAATAAAATATTAAAAATACCTATAGCTACAATAATTTGTAAGTGAATAGCAATAAACAAAATTCAATTATGTAAATTATAGCATCAATAAAATAAAAAATAGGAGAAAAGTTAAAGTGTAGAGGTTTTGTATGCAGTCAAGTTATTATCAGCTTAAAACAGATTATTATAAGGTAAATTATGTAAGCCTTAGGGTAACTACAAAAATAAATACCTCTTCAGTGTGAACTTCCCAGAAATAAATAAATAAATAAATACCTGTAATAGATACAAAAGAGAAAGAGAATGAAATCAAACCATATCACTATTAAAAAATTATCAAATCACAAAGGAAGACAGCAAGAGAAGAAGAGCAAAGGAATTACAAAATAGTCAGACAATAATTAATAAAATGGCAATAGTAAATTCATACCTATCAATAATGTATTTATATAAATGTATTAAATTATCCTATCAAATACTTCAAGTAATGAAATGGATGAACAAACTCAATATCTAACAATATTCTGCCTACAAGAGACTCATTTTAGTTTTAAGGACACACAGGCTGAAAGTGAAGAGATGGAAAAAGAAGGTATTCAATTTAAATGGTAAGCAAAAGAGATCAGGGTAGTTATATCAGACAAAATAGACTTGAAGTGAAAACAAAGGCCACAAAAGACAAAGAAAGCCATTATAAAATGATTAAGGGGTCAATTCATTAAGACAATACAATGATCGTAAATCTATGTGCACTCAGTATTCAAGAAAATAAATATATAAGGCAAATATTAAGAGAACAGAGAGGAGACATAGAAAGCAATACAATAATAGAATACTTCAGCATTCTACTTTTAATAATGAATAAATGACCCACACAGAAAATCAATACAGAAAAAGCAAACTTTGACAACACTGTAGACCAAATGGACCTAAAAGACATACACAGAACATTCTATCCAACAACAGCAGAATGTACATTACTATCAAGCACATGTGAAACATTCTCTAGGACAGATCATATGTTAGGCAATAAAATAAGTCTTCAGAAATTTAAGAAGATTGAGATTATATTGAGTACCATTTCTGATCAATCAATAAAGAGAGAAAAATTGAGTCTTCACAAATACATGGAAATCAAGCAACACACTAATGAACAACCAAGTGATCAAAAAAAGAAACTAAAAAAATAAATATTTGATACAAATGAAAATGGAAATCACAACATAACAAAACCATGGAATACAGCCAAAGTAGTTCAAAGAGGAAAGTTTATAACAATAAATGGTTAGAGTAAGAAAAAAAGAAAAACCTCAAATAAACAGCCTAAATTTGTACCTCAACAAACAAGAAAAAGAGCAAACTGAGTCCAAAGTTAGCAGAAGAAGAGAAATAATGAAAGTCAGTGTGGAAATAAATGAAATAGAGACTAGAAAAACAATAAAAACATTGATAAAACCATGATTTGGGTTTTTTTGAAAGAATAAATAAAATTGACAAATTTTTACCTAGAATAACTAGGAGGGAAAAGAAAAGACTCGAATAATTGAAATTGCAAATGAGAGCAGAAACATTACCACTGATACCCCAGAAATACAAAGGATCAAAGAGACTACTACAATTATAAACCAACAAATTGAATACTAAAAAAATGGATAAATTCCTAAAAATATACAAACTATCAAGACTGAAATATGAAGAGATAGGAAATATGACCACATTAATAACAAGCAAGAAAATTAAATCAATAATTGAAAACTTCCCAGTAAAGAAAACCCAAGGACCTAATGGCTTTATTGCTGACGTCTATCAAACATTTTAAGGAAAACTGACACCAATCCTTCTCAAACTCAGAATACTGAAGAGGAGAGAACACTTTCCAACTCATTTTACAAGGTCAACACTACCCTTATAGCAAAGCCAGACAAGGACACTATGAAAAAATAAAAGAAATTACAGACCAATATCCCTGATGAACATAATGGCAAAATACTAACAAACTGAATTCAGCATCACATTAAAAGGATTATATACCATAATCATGAGGGATTTATATCTGGGATGCAAGGATGGTTCAACATATACAAATCAATAAATATGATATACCACATGAACAGAATGAATGGTAAAAGTTATATAATCATCTCAACAGATGTACAAAAACAACAAAATTCAACATTTTCTCAAGATAAAAATTCTCAATAAATTAGGTGTAGAAGAAATGTACCTCAACACAATAAAAAACATATATGACAAGCCCATAGCTAACATAATACTCAATGGTGTAAAGTTAAACGCTTTTCTTCTAAGATCAAGAACAAGACAAGGATGCCCCTTCTTGTCACTTCCATTCCACATAGTACTGGGAGTCTGTCACTTCCATTCCACATAGTACTGGGAGTTCTAGCCAGAGCAATTAGGCAAGAGAAAGAAAAGGCATCCACACTAAAAAGAAAGGTGTTTAATTGTTCCTGTTTATAGATAACACAATCTTATATGTAGAAAACCCTGAATACTACATCAAAAAACTATTAGAACCAATAAGTAAATTCAATAAAGTCACTGAATACAAAATCAACACACAAAAATCAGTGGCATTTCTATACACTAAGAACAAACTATCTGAAAAAAAAAAGTCAAAAAAAAATTCTACAATAGCATCAGAAAAAATTTAAAATACTTAAGAATAAATTGACCAGAAGCTGAAAGATCTGTACACTGACAACTGTAAAACACTGATGAAAGAAATTGAAGAAAACAAATAAATGGAAAGACATTCCATGTTCATGGGTTGGAAGAATTAATATTGTTCAAATGTCTTTGCTACCCAAAGCAATCTACAAATTTAATACAATTCCTATCAAAATTCGAATGGCATTTTACAGAAATAGAAAAAACAATTCTAAAATTCATATGGAACCACAAAAGACCTTGAATAATCATAGCAACTTTGAGCAAGTAAAGAAACCTGGAGTTATCACACTACCTGGTTTCCACAAAATCTACCTGATCTTTGATAAAAGTATGAAGAACATGTGCAGGGAAAGGATAGTCTTTCCAATAAATGGTGTTGGCAAAGCTGGTTATCTATATGCAGAAGAATTAAATTAATTTCTCATACCATATATAATAATCAACTACAAATGGATTAAAGACTTAAATGTAAGACCTGAAACTGTAAAACTACTAGAAAGAACGCATAGGGAAAAAGCTTCTTGACATTGATGTGCACAATAATTGTTTTGATATGACCCCAAAAACACAGACACCAAATGCAAAAATGGACAAGTGGTATTGCATATAACTAAAAAGCTTCTGTGAACAAAGGAAATGATTAACAGAGTGAAGAGACAACTCACAGAATGGGAGAAAACATTTGCACACTATGTATCTGATAAGGGGTTAATATCACAATTTAATTAATTCAAACAACTCGATAGTAAAAAATTAAAAACCTTACTGAGAAATAAGCAAAATACCTGGACATCTTTTAAAAGAAGACATACAAGAGGTCAACATACGTATTAAAAAATGTGCACCATCACTAATCATCAGGGAAATACTCTTCAAAACCAGATTGAGATATCACCTCACGCCTATTACAATGACTAATATCAAGTGGACAAAGGATAACAAACATTGGCAAGGATGTGGAGAAAAGGGAGCCCTGCACACTATTGGCAAAAATGTAAATTGGTATAGACATTACAGAAAACAATATGAAACTATATTAAGAAATTAAAAATAGAGCTACCAAATAATCCAGCAACCCCACTTCTGAGTATATATCCACTATTAGATATATCCACTATATATCTAATAGTATGTATATAGATATAGATATATACAGTATAGATATAGATACATCTATACTATATATAGTATGTAGTGTAGATATAGATTATATAGTATAGATACATCTATACTATATATATATACACATACTATTAGATAGAGATATATTTATATAATATATATATATCTATATATTTAATAGTGGATATATACTATTAGATGTATATTCACTATTAGATATATAGTGGATATATACTGACTGTTAGAGGGAAAACTAAAAAACAGAAAGAAATAACTTCAACATCAACAAAAATGATGTCCACTCAGAGGCCCCATCTGAAAGTCACCAACTACAAAGACCACAGGTAGATAAATCCACAAAGATGGAAAGAAACCAGAACAAAAAGGATGAAAATACCCAAAACCAGAACGCCTCTCCTTCTCTAAGGGATCACAACTCACCAGCAAGAGAACAAAGCTGGATGGAGAATGAATCTGATGAATTGGCAGAAACAGGCTTCAGAAGGTGGGTAATAACAAACTTCTCTGAGCTAAAAGAACATGTTCTAACCCAATGCAAAGAAACTAAGAACCTTAAAAAGTTTAGATGAAATGCTAATGAGAATAAACAGCTTAGAGAAGAATATAAATGACTTGCTGGAGCTGAAAAACACAACATGAGAACTTCGCAAAGCATACGCAAGTTTCAATAGCCTAATCGACCAACCAGAAGAAAGGATATCAGATATTGAAGATCAACTCAATTAAATAAAATGAGAAGGCAAGATTAGAGAAAAAAGAGTAAAAAGAAATGAACAAAGCCTCCAAGAAATATGGGATTATGTGAAAAGGCCTAATCTATGTTTGATAGGTGTACTTGAATGTGACAGAGGAAATGAATCCAGGTTGGAAAACACTCTTCAGGATATTATCTTGGAGAACCTTCCCAACCTAGCAAAGCAGGCCAACATTCAAGTCCAGGAAATATAGAGAACATCACAAAGATATTCCTCAAGAATAGCTACCCCAAGGCACACAGTCATTAGATTCACTAGGGTTGAAATGTAGGAAAAAATGCTAAGGGCAGCCAGAGAGAAAGGTCAGATTACCCACAAAGGGAAGTCCATCAGACTCATAGCAGATCTCTCAGCAGAAACCCTACGAGTCAGAAGAGAGTAGGGGCTAATATTCAACATCCTTAAAGAAAATAACTTTCAACCTAGAATTTCATATCCAGCCAAACTAAGTTTCATAAGCGAAGGAGAAATACAATCCTTTACAAAAAAGCTATTGCTGAGAGATTTCATCACCACTAGGCCTGCCTTACAAGAGCTCCTGAAAGAAGTACTAAACATAGAGAGGAACAACCAGTACCAGCCACTCCAAAACCATACCAAACACATCAACACAATGAAGAAACCGCATCAACTAATGGGATACTCACACCATGAACTCTTGCTCCAAGAACCACCACAGGAATGAACCAGAAAAACCAAAATAGTTCATAGATGCATTGAAGAAGCAGCACTCCACTGCATATTTCATGAGACAGTTGAAAAATTGGCAAGTGCTGGTATCCATGGCTGGAAGACTTGAAGACAGATCACATTACAGGACTCTTTGCAGGCATTCCCTAGCACCAGCCCAGAGCCTGGTATCCCCACTGGGTGGTTAGATCCAGAAAACAATAACAATCATCGCAGTTCAGATCTCAGGAACCCCCATCCCTAGGGGAAGTGGAAAAGCATCACATCAAAGGGTCACCCCATGGGATAAAAGAATCTGAACAGCAGGCCTTGAGTTCCAGACCTTTCCAGTGAAATATTCTACCCAGATGAGAAGAAACCAAAATAGTAATTCTGGTAATATGACAGAACAAGGTTCTATAACACCCCCAAAAGATCACACTCGCTCCCCAGCACTGGATTCAAACCAAGAATTGCCAGTTAAAAAATTCAAAAGCTTGATTATTAAGCTACTCAAAGAGATACTAGAGAACAGTGCTAATCAACCTCAAGAATTTTTTTAGTATAGAATATGTATGAAAAACTATCCAGAGAAATAGATATCATAAAGAAAAAACAATCACAACTTCTGGAAGTGCAAGACACACTTAAAGAAATACAAAATGCACTGGGAAATTTCAACAATAGACTAAAACAAGTAGAAGAAAAAACTTCAGAATTCAAAGACAAGGCTTTCAAATTAATACAATCAGAAAAAGACAAAGAAAAAAGAATTTTTAAAAAATGAACAAAGCCTCCAAGAAATTTGAGATTATGTCAAACAGCCAAACCTAATAATAATTCATTTTCCTGAAGAAGAGAAATCAAAAACTTTGGAAAACCTATGCAAGGCAATCATTGAGGGAAGTTTCCCTTGCCTTGCTAGAGATCTATACATCCAAATACAAGAAGCTCAAAGAACACCTGGGAAATTCATTGCAGAAAGATCATCACCTAGGCACATAGTCATCAGGTTTTCTAAAGTCAATACAAAGGAAAAAAGTTTAAGAGCTGTGAGACAAAAGCATCAGATAACCTATAAAGAAAAGCCTATCAGACTAATGGCAGATTTCTTAGCAGAAACTTTACAAGTCCGAAGGAATTGGGGTCCCATGATTATCCTCCTGAAGCAAAACAATTGTCAGCCAAGAATTTTATATCCAGCAAAACTAAGCTTCATAAATGAAGAAGAAATAGTCTTTTTCAAACAAATGCTAAGAGAATTTGCCACTACCAAACCAACACTACAAGAAATTCTATATTGAAATGAAACCCTGAAATACACCAAAATAAAACCTACTTAAAGCATAAATCTCACAGAGCCTATAAAACAATAACACAAAGAAAAAGTAAAACAAGGTATTAATGCAACAACTACCACAATGACTAAAATAGTACCTCACATTTCAATACTAATGTTGAAGGTAAATGAACTAAATGGTCCACTTAAAAGATACAGAATGGCAGAATGAATAAAAATCCACCCACCAAGTATCTGCTGTCTTCAAGAGACTGACCTAATACATAAACACTCATAAATTTAAGGTAAAGAGGTGGAAAAAGATATTCCACACAAATGAAAACCAAAAGTGAGGAGAAGTAGTTACTCTTATATCAGACAAGACAGACTTTAAAGCAGCAACAGTTAAAAAAATTTAAAAAACACAAAAAGGGAAATCGTTTAGTGATAAAAGAAGTAGTTCAACAGGAAAATATCACAAACTTAAATATATATGCACCTATAACTGGAGCTCCCAATTTTATAAAAAAAAAATTACAACTAGACCTAAGAAATAAGATAGATGGCAAAACAATAATAGTGGGGAATTCAATATTCCACTGACAGCACTAGACAGAAAGTCAACAAAGAAATAGTGGACTTAAACTATATTCTAGAACAAATGGACTTAACAGATATTTACAGACCATTCTACCCAACAGCTGGAGAATATTCTTTCATCAGCACATGGAACATTCTCCAAAATAGACCATATGATAGGTCACAAAACAAGTCTCGATAAATTTAAGAAAATTAAAATTACATCAAATATCCTCTCAGACCACAATGGAATATAAATGGAAATTAATTCCAAATAGAACTCTCAAAATTATACAAATACATGGAAATTAAATAATCTGCTCTTCAATGATCTTTGACTCAACAATGAAATCAAGATAGAAATTTTAAAATTCTTTGAACTGGATGATAATAGTTACATAGCTTATCAAAACCTGTAGGACACAGCAAAAGCAGTGCTAAGAGGAAAGTTCATAGCATAAAATGCCTACAAGAAAAAGTCCAAAAGGGCACAAATAGACAATCTAAAGTCACACCTCAAAAAATTAGATAAATAAAAATAAACCAAAGCCAAACCCAGCAGAAGAAATAACAAAGATCAGAGCAGAACTAAATGAAACTGAAACTTAAAAAAATAAATGAAACAAAAAACTGGTTCTTTGAGAAGATAAACAAAATTGATAGACCATTAGTAAGATTAAGAAGAGAGAAGATTCAAATAAGCCCGATTAGAAATGAAATGGAAGATATCACAATCAATACACTAGAAATACAAAAGATCATTCAAGGTTACTATGAGCACCTTTATACACACAAACGAGGAAACATAGAGAAGATGGCTAAATTTTTGGAAATGTACCACCCTCCCAGATTAAATCAGGAAGAAATAGAAACTCTGAACAGACAAATAACAAGTAGCAAGACCGAAACAGTAATTTTTATAATTGCCAACAAAAAGAAAGTCCAGGACCAGATGGTTTCACAGGTGGACTGAAAACTGAACTGAACAGGGAAATGTTGAAAGCATTGCCCATGGGAACTGGAACAAGACAAGAATGCCCCTTTCAGCACTTCTATTCAACATAGTACTGGAAGTCCTAGTCAAAGCAATCAGACGAGAAAGAAATGGAAGTCATCAAACTGGTAAAGAGGAAGTGAAACTGTCACTGTGGAAGATATGATCATATGCCTAGGAAACCCTAAAGACTCATTCATAAAGCCCCTAAATCTGATAAATAGATTCAGTAAAATTTCAGAACACAAAATCAATGTACACAAATCAGTAACACGGCTAGACACCAACAAGAACCAAGCTGAGAATCAAATCAAGAACTCAGCTCTTTACAAGAGCTGCAAAAAAATAAAATAAAATTCTTAGGAATATACAGAACCAAGGAGGTGAAAAATCTCTACAAGGAAAATTACAAAACACTACAAAATATATCATGGATGACACAAATAAATGGTAATACATCCCATGCTCATGGATGGGGAGAATTAATATTGTGAAAACGACCATACTGCCAAAAGCAATATAGTGCTTTGATGATGCAAAGCATCATATTTCTTTTGATAGTATGGTCAAAATTGCTACAGATTCAATGCAATTCCCATCAAAGTACCATCATCATTCTTCACAGAACAAGAAAAAAACAAACCTAAATTCATAGAGAACCAAAAAAGAGCCTGCATAGCCAAAGCAAGGATAAGCAAACAGAACAAATTTGGATACATCACATTACTCAACTTCAAACTATACTAAAGGCTATAGTTACCAAAACAGCCTGGTACTGGTATAAAAATAGCCACATAGACCAATGGAACAGAATAGAGAACCCAGAAATAAAGCCAAACACTTAGGGCCAACTGATCTTCAACAAAGCAAACAAAAACATAAAGTAGGGAAAGAACACCCTATTCAACAAATGGTGCTGGGATAACTGGCAATTCACACGTAGAAGAATAAAATGGGATCCTCATCTCTCATTTTATACAAAAATTATCTCAAAATGGATCAAGACTTAATCTAAGGCCTGAAACCATAAAAATTCTAGAAGATAACATTGGGAAAACTCTTCTAGACATCGGATAGGCAAAGAGTTCATGACCAAGAACCCCAAAACAAATGCAACAAAAACAAAAATAAATATATACAGTCAATAAACATATGAAAAAATGCTCAACATTATTAATTTTCAGAGAAATGCAAATTAAAACCACAATGAGATACCACCTTACTTCTGCAAAAATGGCCAATATTTAAATATCAAAAAATAATAGATGTTGACATGGATGTGGTGAAAAAGGAACACTTTTACATTGCTGGTGGGAAGGTACACTAGAACAACCACTATGGAAAACAGTATGGAGATTACTTAAAGAACTAAAAGTAGAACCACAGTTTGTTCCAGCAGTCCCACTACTGGGTATCTACCCAGAGCAAAAGAAGTCATTACATGAAAAAGACACTTGCATGTTTATTGCAGTGCAATTCACAATTGCTAAAATGTGGAATCAGCCTAAATGCCCATCAATGAATGAGTGAATAAAGAAAATGTGGTATATATACATCATGGAATAAAAAGGAACAAAATAATGGCATTCACAGTAACAAATGGAATTGGAGACCATTACTCTAAGTGAAGTAACTCAGGAATAGAAAACCAAATATTGTATGTTCTCACTTATAAGTAGGAGCTAAGCTATGATGACACAAAGGCATAGGAATGACATAATGGACTTTGGAGATTTGAGGGGAAGTGTGGGAGGGGTGAGGGATAAAAGACTAACATTAGATACAGTGCACCCTTCTCAGGTGGCGGGTGCACCAAAGTCTCAGAAATTATCACTAAAGAACTTATCCATGTAACCAAAAACCACCTGTTACCCAAAAACTATTGAAATAAAATGTTTAAAAATATTGAAAAGAATAAATGACAAAAGACATTTATTAAATTTAAGTTATCTTTCTCTTAGGCACTACTTTGTAAACCTATCCAAAAGAGCATGTGTGTGAGAATGTAATACAGTATAACCACTTTAGAAAAAAATTGGCAGTTCCTCAAAATGTTCAATGTAGATATGACCCAGCAATTCCATTCCTAGGTATCTGTCTACTCAAGATAATTGAAACATATGTCTACCTAAAAACTTAGACACTAGTGTTTATAGCAGCATCATTCATAATAGCCTAAAAGCAGAAACAACCTAGTTGCTCATCAAATAATGTGGAATCAGCCTAAATGCCCATCAATCAATGAGTGAATAAAGAAAATGTGGTATATATACACCACGGAATAAAAAGGAACAAAATAATGGCATAAACAGATAAACCTCAGAAACAGTATGCTAAGTGAAATAGGCAGACACACACAAAAAAAATATATTGTATGATCTCATTTATCAAAAATGTCCAAAATAGGTAAGTCTATACAGACAGAAAGTAATTTAGTAGTTGCCAGGTGTTAGTGGCAGGGGAGGTAGGGTTAAAGAAAGAGAAGTTGTAGCCAATGGATAGAAGGTTTCCTTTGGGGCAATGAAAACATTCTAAAATTAGATTATGGTGATGGTCATAGTAAAAACTATTGAATTGAACACTTTAAACAAGTGAACCTTATCTCATATAAAGTATATATCAGTCAGGCTGTTAAAAATTGCTTTAAAAAGAGACTGTATGTTTCCTACCTTGACCAAGAGGAGGCTAACAGCAACATCAGAGGTGTTTCATCCCTGTCTTTTAGCAACATTTGCACTTTTCATCAGACTTCTGCTAAAAGCATCATTCACCACCAGCAGAGGGAGCTAAAATGATAACGTTAACCAATTTCTGCTCCCAACCATGCATCCTGTGAGGACAGTAAGAGACTATTTTCAAATTTAAAGAAAATTAGAGATAGTTGAGTTTTGTCCTTACTTATTTACTTATCAAAAGGATTGCAAAGTTTATATGAATAATTCATCTCTTTAAAACAAGTCCATATGGATCTGCTTATACATCACAGCTTCTTGATTGCACAATATTCTCCATAAGAATATCTAGATATAATGTGATAGAATATGACAATTGACGAAATCTTTTTGCTCTCTTTCCCTATCACTTGCTTTTTAGGCAGTCAACAAAATGCAGCAAAACAAAGAGTTAACATCCTCCCATAAAACCTAATCATTGCAATCATGCATCTCCCAGCATTGCCCCTGTTCCAGGGTCAATCAATTGTGATGTCATTACAGTGGTTAGGATATTACTGCAAAATAAACATTGGCTATTGTTGTTATATCCCAGGTTGATAAAACAGCTTATGAAAGGGCACTCATTTATTCAAGAAATGCTATTAAATACCTATTATGTTACCAGGCAATGGTTACAAAAAAAAACAAAAAACAAAAAAAAACGGACACAGAAATTGCCCTTGTGTGACTTACATTTATACGAGGAAGGGTCTCGATATAGAATAAGCATACAAATAAAATGTAATACCAAATTGTAATAAACACTTTGAAGGAAAGGCACAAAATAATTAGAGAAATTATAACAGGGGCTGGGGGACCTAATTTAGATTGGGTGTTCAGGGAAAGTCTTTAAAGAGATAGCACTTACTCCCAAGAATGGAGAAGATAATATTCTAGGCAGGGAAAATAGTATTATGTGAGCCTCGAGGAAGGAAAAGACTAAAGGAACTTCAAAAAAGCCTAGGGGCTGTAATGGAAAATGGCACTGGCTGAGGTTGAAGAGTAGGGAGGGGGCCAACCATGTCAGACCCTGCAGGCCATGTTAAGAGATTGGTATTCTATATTAAATGTAATGGGGAGCCACTGAAGAATCTTTGAACCCATTAGTGGGTTATCATAGTTGCATTTCTAATAGACTATTCTGGCCATAGAGTAGAAGCTTGATCAAAGAGGCTCAAAAGTAAATGTGAGAAGGACATGCTAGCGTAAGGAAATCAACAATTGTTTTGTGAATTGAATCTGAGATTCAGGAAGGTTGAGAAATTGTAGGATTCATTCTAGAAAAATAATGACCGCCTATTTCAGGGCAGGCTCCACAATTCATGGCACAATCTGTGTTCATTCCATTTCCCTGCTAACATCAATTCTAGCTACATCCTCAAAAAAAAAAAAAAAAAAATCAGCAACTCTGAAAAGCATAGTCAAGCAACAGTAATGCTGCTTTTCCCTCACTCAGGTTCTGTAGAATCAATTCTAAAAAAGAAAAATAATAATAAACTACTTGCATACTTCCCAGGGAAAACATGTCTAATTTAAAAATGTATACGTGCTTTCCTAAAACTGTGGGCCCCTGTCGCTCCAGCTGTTAGAGTTATAATGGTGCATCAAATGAGGGTAATCAATTTTACACAGATGAGTAAAGATATAATATTTCAAGCCAAGCATTGGAATTAACTAAATTTACATGCATGTTGTAGTGGAAAAAACATGGAATGTAATTTCAGAGGACGTGGGGTCAGTCCTTACTCAACCACTTACAAGCTCTGTGACTTCAGGCAATTTACGCAACTTCTCTAAACCTCCAGTTCCCTGTGTCTAAAATGTAGATAATAATAATGTCCACCACACAGAAAAGTTGTGAACCTGAAGTATGTATGTTAATTGTTCAATGGCTTTTCAATATAATTATTTTAAGAATGCACTTCCAAACATGTAATCAATTTCCTCAAAATAAATTTCTATTAAAAAATAGAAATCATTCTAGAAAATGGCACTTTCCTTAATAACATTTAACTTGATTGAACATATTAATCTAACTGAATAAATTGAAATATTTTAGGTAGTTATCTGCATCAAAAAAATACCATACAAACAACTATAAAGGAACTGGTTATAACTTTCCAATAGTGTAGAAGTGCTAGATATTGAGAAAATAAAGGGACATGAAATAAAGTGAATGTAAAAAATGCCACCTTAGTTTCTAAAGAATGAGACTATTTATTTCCAAAGGCAATCAATATACCCTGGAAACAAAATAATCGTTCGGTGTAAAAGCATTATGAAAATACTTCCAGTACCTCAGCTCTATCACGTACTCATTATGTGACTTTACACCCTTAAAGTCTATAATTCAATTTCCTCATTAATGAAATGGAGATAACAGAACCTAATTCATAGGTTTATCATGAAGAGTCAAATAAAATTGTACTTGTAAATCACTTTAACACAGTGCCTGGCACAAGTAGGTGCTGAGTAAGTGTCAGATGTCATTGATATTGTTATTATTGTCTCAGTATCTGAAAGTATGTTTTAGGTATTTTGCTTAGAGAATATTTCAGGTGTTTATTTCAGATAGTTTCAAATAGAATAAGTGGATTCATTCCAAACAGACCCTGTCTCCATCACTCCATCAATATTGCTCTTGACCAGGCATAGTGACTCACACCTGTAATCCCAGCACTTTGGGAGGCTGAGATGGGAGGACTGCTTGAGCTTAGGAGTTTGAGACCAGCCTGGGCAACAGGGAGACCCTGTCTTTACAAAAAATTTAAAAATTAACCAAGTGTGGTGACATGCACCTGTAGAGACAGCTACGTGGGAGGCTGAGTGGGAGGATCCTTTGAGCCCAGGAGGTTGAGGTTGCAGTGAGCCACGATCATGATGTTGAACTCCAGTCTGGGTGACAGAGCAAGACCTCATCTCAAAAAAATTACTCTTGCTAAGGGTTATTAAAGACCTGCACAATGCTAAACCTTATAGATATTCGCCTTCTTCATTTTAAATTAATTATGAATATAGTTTACTACTGATCACTCCCTCTCACCTGAGATAGTTTCTTTCATAGCTTCCAGACACTGCTGTCTCCTAATTTTCCTTTACTCTCACTGGTCACTTCTCCTAATGTTTGCTGGCAATGATTCTGTGCATCAGCCTCTGCAGTTGACCTTTATAGGCTAGCCTTCAGAGCACTTCAGGTTCAGTACTTGTACCTCTTCCCTATCCTACTTGTACCCACCCCATTAGTGATCTCAAAAAGTATCGTGACTTTTAATACTACCTACATACTGACAATTATCAAATTTTAATACCCAGTCTGGCGTCCTCCTCTGAACACCAGACATATACATTCAACTACATATTGGATGTTTCCATCCAGACATAATATGCGCTTTAAATTAACACGTAAAATTCCTGCCTCCTTTTCTTTTCTTCCAAACTTTTTCTTCCTACAGTCTTCCACAACTCAGTTAATGACAGTTGATCAGGCCAAAAACCTTGAATTCTTCCTTGATTATTCCCTCCCCTCACGAACTTCCAATCCAATCCATCAGCAAACTCTGTCCAATCTGTGTTCAGGACATATCCCAAATTCAACCCCTAATCCAGCCAATGGTTGTCACTTCCACCATTATTACCCTAGTCCAAGCCATCACCACCTGGACTATAAGAGCCTTGCCTCTTCCTTCACCCCTCTTCATAACTCATCTATTCCCCACCCAGCAGAAAAAGACATTCCTTTAAGTATAAGTTAAGCCACATCACTCCTCTGCTCAAACTCTCCAGTGGCTGTCCATTACACTCAAAGTGAAATCCAAAGTCCTTGCAATAGCCAGTTGGAGAGCACCCTGAAGTCCTCCTTCCTTCTCAGTGCACTCCAGCCACACTGGCCTCCAACTGCCCATCAAACATGACAGCCTGCTCCAGCCAGCTCACGGTCTTTGTATCTGCTGTTTCTTCTGTCTGGAGAGCTCCTCCCTATGGATGCCTGCACAGCCCACTCTCTTTCTTTAGGTCTTTCATCTGATATCACCTCTCAGTGAGCCCTCCCCTAATCATTCTACTTAAAACAGAAATTCATCCTCCCTGATCTCATACTTCTTACCTTCCCATCGCAGCTTTTTTTAAGCTAATTACCACCTGACATTCTACATATATTAGATTTTAGAATATGTTATATTTTATTAATTTTATTCTACTTATTATCTGCCTCTTTAGAAAGTAAACTTATTCTGGAATGTAAAGGGCAGGGATTTTTATCTGTTTTTGTTTGCTTGCTGTGTTTCCAGAACCAAGAGCGTCTTGCCATAGCAGGCACTCAATAACTACTTGTTGAATAAGTGGCAATGATGAAGGAAGGCCAAAAATAGATGTTAATCGACCTTGTAAACATTGTTAAAGCCTTAAGGCTTCTGGCACTTAAGTAGGTCAGTTTTAAATTTAAAAAATATTTTAATATGCCTGTGAAACAAAATCTAGTATAGCACACATAATAATTGGTCCCAAGCCAGGTGCCGCAGCACCCACCTATAGTCCTAGCTACTTGGAAGGCTGAGGTGGGAGGATCGCTTAAGCCCAGGAGTTTGACCAGCCCCAGCAATATAGTGCGATCCAGTCTCTAAAATTATTTTTTAATAAAAAATAACAGCTCAGATCCCACACCTGCTAAAGGTAAGCCAGGCACAGAGTGGTGAGAGGTGTGTGGGTGAGCAAACACAGGGTCCTGCCACTGCACACAGCCAGTCATACTGGCTGCTGTGGTGGGGCAGCCAGCTCCAGACACCAGCAAAGGTGCTGGCTCTGTGCAAAGCTGTGGCTAAACCAGATGTACTGCATACATCCGCTGCAGTCACCCATGTCTGGATGAGGGGAACACTGTGACACCCAGAAGCTTCGAGATACCAGGAACCACAGAGCCCCAAAGAGGGTGTCACAGCTCTGACTCGGGGAGCCCCTAGGTCTGGGCTCCTGGAAAAGGCCACAGTTCTTCTCTTTTTCTCATTATCCTTAATACAGCAAGCAGGGTGTGGGGGTGTGTTTCATCCCTGTTGTGTTATAGCTCTTTCAGTCCTGTCATTCATCAGGTCTCGAGTTTTTGTCCCGTGTCCAGGAAGAAAGAGGTATGCAGACAACTGGAGGGCAAGCAAGGCAGAGAGGAGCTTCACTGAGCGACAGAACAACTCTCAGGAGACCCACGGTGGGTAGCTCCTGTCCACAGGCAGGTGATCCTGATGAGTGTCCAGCTCTTGGTGGAGAGGAGACTCACAGTGTGTAGCTACTTTCCATAGGCAATACTTAGTAAGTATTTAAGTATTTGAGTCTGGGTTTTTTATGGGCTCAGAAGGAAGTACATGCTGATTGGTCCATGGGTGGCCATGAGCAGGCCCAGAAGAAGCACCATAAATTCTCCCTCTGGGCAGCAGACTCCACCTGGAACTGGAAACCCAACCTCAGGCTTCAGGCAGTCCCTGGCTTGAAGGTGGGGTTTCATTAGGGACCTGCTCCTTTCTTATCAGAAGCCTGTCTGCCCTCATCAACATGCCATTCACCATGCCCAGGCTGCTCACAACAAGGGGCACCTGTAGGCCCATGTCGAGCACCTCTCAGTTGCACTGGCCTCGCTCCATGAGCTCATGGGTGCCCAAATCTTCAGAGGGGGGCCAAGGTGGCAGGGGGCTCGTATGTCAGCACCATCCAAGCATGTGCACACCTGGCTGGGTCATGACAACACCTGGGCTCAGCTTCAACTTTGCTAAGAAATCAGAGCAGACACCAGGAATGGGGAGAGGCCAGGGAGTGGGATCAGGCATTTCCAAGCCTATAGGGGTAGGGGGCTTCCCAGACCTCTGAGAGTGCAGGGATGACCAGGTCCAGAGCCACGGCTGGGAACCTCAGCTGTGCCCTGGAGCGCAGGGCTCCTGCCCCTTTAACTTGGTAAAGGGCAGGCTCCCACATGTTCCCAGCCCCTGTCAGCTCTGTGGAGTAAACAGCCTCAGCCATGCTGTCCCCTGCTACAGCTGGCATCCCCAAAGTGGCTGCTCCAAATGGGCCACCACTGCTATCAATTTCCTATATGGACAAATCACCAGTATAAACCAGAATTAGAAATCCACATTTGTGTTGTTACCAACTGAATGTCCACAGTGCCTTGGCACTGCAATGCTCACTCAAGAGATTTTATTTTTTAACACTCTATAGAAAACATTGATTTTGCTCTAAAAAGGCTTCAACTTACTAAGTATTTAAAGAAGTTGAGCTAATTAATATAGCAACCTGCCTGTATATTAGAGATGACACACACCTTCTACAACACTCAAAGCAGCCTTGAAATAGAGGTGCCAAAACTCCCCGATGGGTCCCACCCGCATTTATCAATATGATTTCTCGATCCATTTTCTTTGCTTGCACAAGAATGAAACTCCACCAACAAGCTGTTGCCACAATTACACAACCTCACAAGTAAAGGAAAAATGGAGAGAAAAATTCCTAAAGAAAAAAGGCAGATGAAAAGTAAAACTGCATCCCACTAATTGAGAAAGACAATAATTTCTATTTGTGTTTGGAATAATTTATCTATCTATGAAAAGAAGAATTGCTAAACAAATAAGTGTAATAAAAACCATTCTAAGGAATGTAGCTCATTTATGCATGCCACTTTATTTTCTCCTTGTTTCCAAAAAAAAGATCATTCATGAAACTTAGTACCGTTGGTATATATATATATATGTATGTGTGTGTGTATATATATATATATATAGTGTGTGTGTGTGTGTAATCGAGGCATACTACTGCCACTAGACCATAAGCTCTAGGAGGTCAGGAACCACTTCTGTTTTCCTAGTCAGTGTATCTTCAGCACGAAACACAGTGCCTAGCCCAGAGCAAGTTCTCTATAAATATTTAGCCAATATTAAATAATTAATGTTAATAAAGGGAATAAATAAATATTATTAATAATGGGAATAAATAAATATTCCTTTTCTAGCACTTTCTGTGCCTAGCATTGTTTAAATTTATAGTACTTGTCAACAGATTCTTAATAAATTGCGTTAAGAGGATAGTCTTGAGGAAGGTGTTTTTAGAATTATCAGTTTATTTATTAAACTACTGAAACAAAGAGAGAGATCCAAGATGGCTGACCACTAGCAGCTCGGGATAGTAGCTCCTAGTGAAAGTGCAGAGAACGAGAGGATGCCACACTTTCAGACGAATTTTTGTTGCTCACGGACCAGGAAATTCCCAGCGGAGGAGCCCCATGGGTCGCTAGCGCGACTCTTGTGGCCGGCGCGGCAGTTTTGCTGGCGCCTCAGCGCAGCAGTTCTTGGTGTAGAGTGAGCGGGACTGGGTCCCCTTTTGGCCGATTCCTGGGCAGAAAAGCACCATCAATCTTAACACCGCTATTTTGGCCGGCGCAGTGGATTGCTCAGATTTCGGCACTGGGAATCAACAAGTTTGACGTCCACTCAGAAACCTAATTTGAAAGTCGGAAATCACAAAGACGACAGGTGGATAAATTTACAATGATGGGAAGAAACCAGCGTAAAAAGGCTGAGAATACCCAAAATCAGAATGCCTCTCCCTCTACAGGTGATCACAGTTCCTATCAGCAACGGAACAAGCCCTGATGGAGAACAAGTGCGTTCCATTAACAGAAGTAGACTTCAGAAGGTGGATGACAAGAAACTTCTGTGAATTAAAAGAACTTGTTCTAACCCAATGCAAAGAAACTAAGAACTTTGAAAAAAGGTTTGACGAAATGCTAACGAGAATAGACAATTTGGAGAGGAGTATAGGTGAATTAATGAAGCTGAAAAACACAACTAGAGAACTTTGCGAAGAATGCACAAGTTTTAACAGTCGAATTGATCAAGCAGAATAAAGGATATCAGAGTTCGAAGACCAACTTAACGAAATAAAACGAGAAGTCAAGATTAGAGAAAAAAGGATAAAAAAGAATGAGCAAAGTCTCCAAGAAATATGGGACTATGTAAAAAGACCTAATCTACATTTGATAGGTGTACCTGAATGTGACGAAGAGAATGAATCCAAGTTGGAAAATACTCTTCAGGAGATTATTCAGGAAAACTTTCCCAACCTAGTAAGACAGGACAATATTCAACTCCAGGTAATACAGAGAACACCACAAAGATATTCCTCAAGAAGACCAACCCCAAGGCACATAATCGTCAGATTTACTAGGGTTGAAATGAAGGAGAAAATACTAAGAGCAGCTAGAGAGAAAGGTCAGGTTACCCACAAAGGGAAGCCTATCAGACTTACAGCAGATCTCTCAGCAGAAACCCTACAAGACAGAAAAGAGTGGGGGCCAATATTCAACATCCTTAAAGAAAAGAACCTTCAACCTAGAATTTCATATCCAGCCAAACTGAGCTTCAAAAGCGAAGGAAAAATACAATCTTTTGTAAACAAGCAAGTACTTAGAGATTTTACCATCACCAGGCCTGCTTTGCAGAAGCTTCTGAAAGAAGCACTACACGTATAAATGAACAACCAGTATCAGCCTTTCCAAAAATATATCCAGCTAGCATCAAATGGCAGTATTAAACTCATATATATTATTAACTGGATAAAAAGCCAAAACCCATCGGTACGCTGTATCCAGACCCATCTCACATGCAATGATACACAAAGACTCAAAGGGACAGAGGAAGATTTACCAATCAAACAGAGAGCAAACATAAATAAATAAATAAAAAGCAGGAGTTGCAATTCTCACCTCTGATAAAATAGACCTTAAAGCAACAAAAATCAAAAGAGGCAAAGAAGGACATTACATAATGGTAAAAGGATCAATGCAACAAGAAGAGCTAACTATTCTATATATACACACACCCAATACAGGAGCACCTAGATACATAAGACAAGTTCTTAATGACTTATAAAGAGACTTAGCCTCCCACACAATAATAGTGGGAGACTGTAACATCACATTGTCAATATTAGACTGATCAATGAGATAGAAAATTAATAAGGATATCCAGGACTTGAACTCAGACCCAGAACAAGTAAACTTAATAAACATTTATAGAACTCTCCACTACAAATACACAAAACATACATTCTTATCAGTACCATATCACACCTATTCCAAAAGTGACTACAGAATTGGAAGTAAATCACTCCTCAATAATTGCATAGCATTTCAAAGGTTTAAATGAAATATTGGTTGACCGCTTGTTTGTTATTTTCTTTCCTTATTCCTTCCTGTCTCCATTGTTAAGCACAATTATTGGCATAAAAGGTTTTCAATTCCCATTTTTAGACTGCATTCTAGCCTGGGCAATAAAGCAATATTCCCGTTCTCTCTCCCTCTTTCTCTTCCTTTTTCTCCCTCTTCTTCAAAAAATAAAATAAAATAAAATAAAAATAAACTACTGAAACAATAATTAAAGTTGTTTGTAACTATTCCCTCAGGCATGTGCTCAATTTGACGCTATGTTGTTATATGCCTGCTTCATGTCAACATTGATATACCTTTCAATTGAGAAAATACCCGTACTATTTGACACCATCTACCTGTCCTCCTGGACGAAAGAAGCCTCCCTGGGCTTCTTTCTAATATCTTTTTCTAACTAATCCTCTTTGGTCCTGCAAACTCCTCTTCCTGGTCTGTCCCCTTAATGTTGATATTTCTGAGGTTGGTCTTCTTTTTCTCTTCTATCAGGAAAGCAGCATAAAATAGGGGTTATCAATATGGGCTTAGAGTCAGTCTGCCTGAGGTTAAATTCCAAATTTAAAGCTCTCTAGCTGTGTGATCTTAGGCCTCATTCTCTGCATGTATAAAATAGGGTATCTATAAAATGTAGATGTTAATAATACCTAACTTGTGGGGTTGTTGTGAGGATTAAATGAGCTAATACTTGTAAAGTGCTTCGAACGGTGCCTGATATATATTTAGTGCTCAGTAAGTGTTGGATATTTACCTATAATCTATTCCTCTGCTATTTCATCAATTCTCACACTATGTCCATCACCTCTCAATATCAGTGTCAATCATGACCACTTCACTAACCAAAATTCCCAAGTGTAAGGACATCTATCCTTGCCCTCTCTAATGCACCTGAATATCAGCTGAGTCCAAACCACTAAAACTCAACACACCCAAATCTGGACTCTTCTTTCTCAAATCTGTTCATTTTTAATAACACCACTTTTCTTATAACCAGCCCCTCTGAAAATTTTGTTGCGTTCTTCTAGCTGGCATAGCCAGCACGTAATAGCATTTGTTGAATCCATGAGTATACGCAAAATCAGTGGTTTCTCAGTCACATTCTCACTTCAATCAGTCCGAGACCCTGCTGCCAGAGGAATCCTTCTAAGACATAGTTTTAATCAAGTTCCCCATGTATCTACAAAGCACCTGAACTTGAATGCAATCTTCTCCCAACCTTCAATTTTATAGCATTAGTCCTCAATAGAACTTTTTTAAAAGTCCAAGAGCTAACCACATTGTATTAGTTACAATTTTCAATGGATTCTGAGCTTTTCTGCCATCATCCTCTTGCTCACACTGTCTCCTGCTCCTAAATGTCTTTCTCCAATGTCAAATTGTTGCCGATCATTTGAGACCCATCTCAGATGCTGCCTGCTCCAGAAAACCTTCCCGGATTCCATCAGTAGGATGTACTTACCCTTGCCTCCAAATTCCTGTAGCTCTTTGAGCTGTTCCTAATGAATTTCCCATATGCTACACTCTAATTTGGTTATTTGCCTAAACTTTGAATCTTCCTTGCCAGATTGAGAAGTCACATAATGTGTAGGACAGAGCCAAATTTACTATATATTTAGTAATGTCTTTCAAGTTCTCTGAGCCTCAATTTCCTCAAGTTCTCTGAGCGTCAACTTCCTTATCTGTAGTATGGGGAGAATAAACACCCATGAAGACATAAAAACTGGTCTTTACAAAGTCAGTTAATGATAAGGAAAAATGTTTTTCCCATTATAGGTGAAAATTTATCACAATTAGGTAAAAATATGTAAACACTAAAAAGATTGAAAGAAAACAGAAGAAAAATGTTAACAGTAATTACCTTCAAGTGGTGGATTGCAGATGATTTTTATTTTGTTCTATACTTGCTTACTTTCCAAGGTTTCTACAACTAGCTTATATTCCTCTTGCAACTGGCTCATCAAACAAACATTTATAGAATACGTTCGGAGACTATACTATGATTGATGATACAAAAAAAAAAGAAAAAGTCAGTTTATAAAAGGTTTTTATAAAAGGAAGCATTTTTTAAAATGCTAGTGTGATGTATGGCTCTCAGTACAATCCAAAAAAGGAAAAAAGACATTTCTGCCTTCAAACTGCATCAAATTTCAGTCATAATATGAATGGAAAAGGCTTCAGTACAATAAAGAACCTTAGAAATCACCTGCCAAAAATATTTGCCATCACAAGTTGTTAGGATACTGACACAGCTCCTGAGTTCTGGGTTTTTAGAGCCAAAAATGTTCTACCACTGGGAGAGAAAAACACAAACATAGAGACAGTTGCATCAAGTCTGTGTTGAAGAATTTATGTCTGGATCAAATCCAAGAATCCATGTCAAGAAAGATTTGAAGCTGCAGAGGTACATGTTATAGTCAGTACTCTTCATTATTTTAGAAACTCTTCTCAACAGCAAACTTGCCATGTCCAAAGCTAGATAGATTTATTATCTTCTTTTCAAAGCCTGCTCTCCTTCCAGGGCTTAAAAGCGTGGCTTGAGTCAAGTAGACACCACAGATTCAATGTTAGCTGTGCCATTTGGAAAGTTATTTGATTTCTCTGAGCCTTACTTTCTCTTTATCAAAAGAAGATGATTATAATTATCCTACAGGGTTCTTGAGATAAATAAATGGTGAAAAGTGTATTTAAGGTACTTAGCATAGCACCTAGCACAAATAGGGACTCAAAAATGATAATTATTTGGCAGGAAATCGTCACAGCCTACCCAACCTCCCAGGCTAAAGGCAACAGAGATGTTACAGCCATTCTGTCCCCTGTATGTACCACAATCACCAAGTTCTGCCAATTCTGCCCCTGAGATATCTCTGAAATCTAACACCTGCCTCCTCTCATGTCTACTGTTGCATACTGATTATAGCATTTCTCATCTCTTGATCAAATCAGTAATACCTCCTGACTCCTGCTGCTACCACTCATCTCTGACTTCTCCTACAGTTTCCCCATGCTGATACCAGAATTCTATTTTCCCAGAAATAAAATAAGACTATACCACTTCCCTACTTAAAGATGCCCTGGCCCCCTGTTGTGCCCCAAACCGAGTCCAAGCTTAATAACACAGCATACAGCACCATGTTAACAACACCTCTGCCTTAGCATATCTTTTCAGCTTCACCTTATGCCAGTCTCCCAAGACTCACACATGTTCACCCTAAGCTATAGCCATGCTAATCATCTAAAAATTATATTTTGTCTCCATCCAACTCCCAGGACTGTGTTACTATTCCTATTCACTTAACAAACTCCTGCTGATCTTTCAGGAACTCACTCTAAACAACACCTTTTCTATGAAACCTTTCTCTGAAGCAGAGTTAATTTCTCCTCCTTTTTACCCTAACAGCATAGTTTTCATCCTGGTTATTGTGCAACGTTTTAATTATTTGTTTTCCATGTCTCTTCTCAACTCAGCAGTGAATTGTTTGAAAGTAGGTTCTATATGTATTTATTCCCACATTCCCAGTGCTTGGCATCTATTTGGATGAGCAATCAATGTCTTTGAATAAATGCATTTTGGTTAAGACTGGGAATTGAGGCTTCACTAAAACTGGAAACTGTGGCCTGTTAAATGTAACTCAGTAAGAATATTTCACTAACAAATGTCCCCAACAGAGTTGGCCCCAAAACTTTGTAACATACTCTGCTTTCATGAAATCATGATAAATGTTCAAAGTACTCATGTCATTAGGAAAGATGAAAGGAAGCAAGGAAGGAAGGGAGGAAGGAAAAATGATCTATTTGACTGTTTCTGTCCTCCCATTCCTATAGAATTGAAAAGACTTTCTTAAGGGAAAAAAAAAAAAACCCTTATGAAAGGAATGGAAAGTCCCTTACTGCTATC
Source organism: Aotus nancymaae (assembly GCF_030222135.1). Classification (NCBI taxonomy): domain Eukaryota; kingdom Metazoa; phylum Chordata; class Mammalia; order Primates; family Aotidae; genus Aotus; species Aotus nancymaae. The sequence goes on along the minus strand of NW_026988428.1, from coordinate 29,373,369 downwards.
ATACATTTAGTGCTACTGCATGCAAAACCCTGTGACACATTAGCTTTCATTCTACTAACAGTTCTGCAAACTTGGTACAATTACCTCATCTTACAGATGAAGATACTCAAAGATGAAGTTTCTCCAAGTCTCATAGCTTATAAATGAAGGAGTAGAGATTTGAATCCTGGCTTGTGAGAATCCAAAGCCTACACTGTGCTATTATGCCATGCTCCCCTTCTACTAGATGACTGAGCCAATGACCCTTACCCCATCCTACCCATTTCCAGCAATCTTGAGGGGAAGATAGGGAGAAAATGTGGGTGGGAAAAACAGATGAGATATGAGCAAAAACAAATAAAGTTTGGTAAGAAAACAAAAGGGATCCTCTCTTAGAAAATGTATTTAGACTTTTTTTAAATACAGCAATGAGATTTATTTTGGCAAACTGCCCATCTAAAATCTATGCAAAAAAAAATCAAGAAACTAATGTTGTTTCTTATTAAAGAACAATGAAAACAAGCAGGGTCATTTTATTAATCCACAAACCTAATAATACTCAACAAAAGGTTTCTGTACATTTTAATTGCAGTAATCTGGGCAATGTTTTACTATGACTCATTGACTTGAGCCACAATGTTTGTGCAATATATTTTACCCTGCTTTATGAGATTGTAATTACAGTCAAATGCTACTATATATACTCAATTAAAACACACCAGACTTATCAAAATAAAGCATTTTGGGAAATAGCATGCTTTTTACTTACTTACCTTACTTTATAAATCCTGCATGTCCTTGGAACAAAATCCACAAAATTTGTTCTTCTAAATGAGCTCTACCATTCCATCTCCTTACTTTTACTATTTCTGCTCAACACCTCTGATTTTCCCTATTCTGAAATATGCTTACCTAGTGTTATTTATTCTCTAGTGTTTGAGAGAGTTAAACCTAATATATAGACTGCTTTCTACTAGCCTTTTCACAGATATTTGTCAAGAGTAGGAATATAGGAAGTTCTGCCCTGTACTCTGAAAAGGGGACTGTGCCCTGTGATGGCTGCTCATCTCACCTGAGCTGACTACTTCTTTCCTTCCCTCTCTAGATTTTCCTCTCGATGACACTTTCTACCTTTTCCTCATACAAGGAGTTCCATTTCTCTTTCTGTCTTCTTTTTCTTCAAAAAATTGTTTATTGGCTACATATTCCATGGTTTGCTGATGTTTACAGATCTGTAATTCCTTAGCCAAAAACATCAGGGTGACAGATATTACAGAACTCAGAATTTTGGAGGATTTGAGAAATAGAATATATTAGGAGTGATATCCTATATATTACATAAAATCCTCAGTGGAGTTTGGGGAAATACCCTACAATCAAACACATGCATATTTCTGCAGCAACTTCAATGAATATTTGCATGACATGAGAGAAAGACCATAAATAGATTCACATCAGTTCAACTCAAATGATGCCACCAAATATGTTTCCAGAAGAACCTTTCCCTTTTCAGAACTCCTAGGATTTCAAAACTGCATATGAGGGATTATGGATCTACTCATACTCTAGCTGCAGAATTTGGGGGAAGCAACTTTGCAAGAAAAGGAAACTGTTAGCACTTCATCATTTTGAAGCACAGCCCAAGCTTTGTCTGTGCCCTGTCACTTAAGTATGAACACATGGACATGATAGATGGTTAAAAATCCTAAAAGTGAAGTTCTAAGAAGACCAGAAAAAGATCCATACATTGGGTATATGGAAGTATCCATGTCTGGATATGAAGGCAATATTTGGCAGAATTAAATAAAGCATACAAATAAGCAGGAAGATCATGTAATTTCAAGTATTTTTGTTATTTTTTTCTCATTAATTTTATTCCTGGTTTGAAAAGAAAACTTACCCCTGGTATATATGTGAGTCTGATTGGACACATATTCTCAGGAGCAGGCTGCATACCAGTAGGAGCATGTTCATTATCGTACATGAAATTAGACAAGGGGATCAAACCGAGTTAAGGAATTGATAATATCATATACCACTGTCCTTTCTTTTCGAACGCTGTGAACATGTGGATATATTTAAAGGTTTCCTTCATGTTGGATAAAATCAAGGACAGATCCAATTGATTTTACATATTAGGCTATTTCAAAGTAATGAATTAGCTGAACTAATGCTTTCTCACAAAATAAATAATTCTGAAAGAAAATAGATCTTTATTCCTACATCCCCTCTCCTCCCTTCCCAATTAATTAGATTTTGTTGGTGAAAGGAAGTTAAGAAATTCAGCATTAGCCTGATTATATCATGAATGTAAAATGAGCAGGGCAAATAATGGGCTCTATACTCTTTCAAACAAGTTAAATAAGTCCATAATAGCCCACCAGTTGTGTAAACACTATTTCACTATACTTGTAAAAAAAATATTGACTTACCTGTTAACTAAAATTATCCTGGCATGCTTCAACTAAGCTTATTAGTAATTCTCGTGGTGTATGTGAATGTTTTTAGTTGTGGACTTTTATCAAAGATTAAAGAATTAGGAAAACATCCATTCAGCAAGCTCAGAAAGTAGACACATAGCAGAATACACTTTACCAGAGTCAATTTTAAGAACTTCCAATATAAGAGTCAAAAGAATAAAGAGTGGTTTCCATCCTGGCCAGAGATAGTCCATTATACTGCAGCTTATTAACACAGAAATACATTCCAAAATTATAAATAAGAACATGTCTCTTAAACAAAATGCTAAATGAGCAGCACATTAGCCTACTCACCTTACAGGTAAGAGTCGTGATGTTTTTTCTCTGATGTCTCAACAGGATGCATTACTGTGAGTAACTGATTGAAAGAAACCAGAAATATACATATTACAGGTGAAAGAAGGTTTAATATATAACTTAGCCCTACTGTTCACTTAATAAACCACCATTCTTTGCTCTAACTGGTTCAACTGCAGTCTAAAAAGATCACATTTTTCTTTACAAAAATAAGTGAATTTCTTTTCTCAATAAAATAATAATAAACCCATGTTCTATCCAGTTTAAGGTTCTATGTGACTAGAATTCCCAAGGGATTTGGAAAAGGATGCAGGACTCAAAGTCAAAATTCTCAGTTAGAATTTTGGCTCCATCACAAACTTTCTGGCCATCATTAGGAAAACCACTTGCATTTTTTATCCTTAAATGTAGGGTAAGAATAGTACTTACCTCTTATGAATACCCAATAAGAACATGTGGCTGTGTAAAGGGCTAAGTCAATGTTGATGGCCATTATCATGCAATTTAAGAACATGATCTTACAAATTAAATGGCACTCGTCACAAAACAGAGACCACTGCTCAATAGCCTTTCTGAAACTTTATTTTCATGTGAAAGGAATTTGGTTTGCTGTATTTTAATCTTTATTAGCTAAGATAAACTGATTAACATGCATTCATTCAGGCCACAAAATCATCATCATCTGGACCATTCCCATTTTCCATCCATATGATGCTCTATGATATAAGATTTACAAGACCTTGAAGATTCATCAGGCCATTCTCAAATATTCATGTTTCCTGTGCCTTGAGTTTTTACTGAATATGCTTGATTGTAAGTGATAACAGATGAATTTTCACTAACCAGTTTCAACAACAAAACAAAACCAAATTAACTGGTTTATCCAATGGAGAGGTGATGGAGCAGAAGTGGCTTTAGATTTAGTTGTTTAGAAGATGACCTCAGGACTTTGCTTCTCTTCTTTCTAATGCTAATATTCCATTTCCAGTGGGCTTTCTTCACAAAGCAGAATGGCAGTCCCCATGAGCTCCAACTTTGCTTGTCCTTAGAGTTCATAAAGGCAGAGAAGACCCACTCATCCCAGGGTCTAGAACAATTGCCCCAACCAGATTCAGAATGTTCTGTTTGGGTTATATTCCTACACCAGAGACAGGGAGATGGGGCCATAGGACTTACAGTCCTAAGGTGTGGGAGAAAGTTTCCCAAAGGGAACACTTACCAAAAGAAGAAGGGAGAAATGTTGGGTATGAAAAAAAATAAAAAAGAAGAAAGAAGAGAAAAGTCACACATTTTTATTATACCTAACCTCATCCAGCAGAACTGTCTTCCCTACTTATTGAGTCAAAAATCTCTCTGCTGTACATAAGTTTGTTAACAAACTTCAATTACTGAAAAGAAGAGGGAAGACACTGACACACATTGAAAATCTACTCTGGTCTATGCCAATTTCCAGGTATTTTAACATTTACGACAACCTAGGTTGTTGTAATAATATCCCCCATTTACAGAGAAGGTAACTGACACTTAGGCTCATTCTGTACCTGTGATCAAACAACCTGAAACTGGCAAAACCTAGTTTCAAACACAGTTCTGCCTAATTCATTCCACAACCAAAGTGTTATGCTTCTTTTAGCAACATTGAAGTCCAAGAAAGTGTTGTTTAATATCCTTAAACAGGTGGTGGGCACAACCATATTTGGATGCCTGAGTGGATGAATCGGTCAGTCAACAAATGTTTGTTAAGTACTCACTACTGAGTCCATAATATGAGTCCTACAGGTAAAGAAGAGACAAGTGGTCTAGTGATGATCTATGATATAAGATTTACAAGACCTCGCTTCCAAAGTGGTTAAGTTATAAAAACAAAACAAATATGCATTCAAAAAAACTTTAGCTTTAAACCATGTAATACTTATAAATACACTTCAGTGAGACTCGTCACCCTTGGGATTCCTGTTTAGGCCTGGCTTGAATTCCTCCCTAGAAAATGGGTTTTTCTTTTCTACCACATGTCAGGGCTACAAATTTTCCAAACTTTTACACTGTTTCCCTTTTATATCTAAGTTCCAGTTTCAGATCATCTCTTTGCTCACAAATATAAGCTTATGCTGTTAGAAGCAGCCAGGTCACATGTTCAATGCTTTGCTGCTTAGAAATTTATTCTGCCAGATACCCTAAGTCATTACGCTCAAGTTCAAAGTTCCACAGATCTCTAGGGCAGGGGCACAATGCCTCCAACCTCTTTGCTAAGGAATAATAAAAGTGACCTTTGCTCCAGTTCCCTGTAAGTTCTTCACCTCCATCTGAGACCACCTCAGCCTGGACTTCACTGTCCATATCATGATTAGCATTTTGGTCACAACAATTTAACAAGTCTCTAGGAAGTTTCAAACTTTCCCTCATCTTCCTGTCTTCTTCTGAGCCCTCCAAACTGTTCCAACCTCTGCCCATTACCGAGTTCCAAAATTGCTTCAACATTTTCAGATATCTTTAAGTAATGCCCCACTCCTCGTACCAATTTTCTGTACTAGTCCATTCTCACATTGCTATAAAGAATTACCTGAGAATGGGTAATTTATAAAGAAAAGAGGTTTAATTGGCCCAAGGCTCCACAAGTTGTACAAGAAGCATGGCTGGGGAGGCCTCAGGAAACTTACAATCATGGTGGAAAAGGGGGAAGCAGGCACATCTTCACATGAAGAAGCAGAAGAGAGAGAGAGCAAAGGTGGAATGCAACACTTTTAAATAACCAGATCTCATGAGAACTCACTATCATGAGAACAGCAAGGGAGAAATCCACCCCCGTGATTCAACCACCCCTCCTCCAACACTGGGGATTACAATTCAATATGAGATTTGGGTAGGCACACGGAGCCAAACCATATCACTATTCAAAGGAAAAGAAGTTATTATATGAAGAAGACACATGCAAATGTATGTTTATTGCATCTCAGTTCACAATTGCAAAGATACGGACCAACATAAGTGCCCATCAACCGGTGAGTGGAGAAAGAAAATGTGGTATACATACACCATGGAATAGTATTCAGCCATGAAAAGGAATAAAATAAAGTCTTTTGTAGCAAATTGAAGGGAGCTGAAGGCCATTATTCTAAGTGAAGTAACTCAGGAATGGAAAACTAAATACCATATTTTCCCACTTATAAGTGGGAGCTAAGCTATGAATATGCAAAAGCATAGAGAGTGTTATAATGGACTTTGGAGACCTAAAAAGGGGAAGGTAGGAGAAGGATATGGGATTAAAAACTGTATAATGTGCAACGTACACTACTTGGGTAATGAATGCACTAAAATATCAGAATTCACCACTACACAATTCATCCATGTAATCAAAAACCACTTGTACCCCAAATGCTATTGATTTTTTTTTTTAATATTTAAAAAATGAAGAAAGGGCAGGGCACAGTGGCTAGTGCCTGTAATCCCAGGACTTTGGGAGGCCAAGGCGAGCAGATCACCTGAGGTCAGGAGTTCGAGACCAGCCTGACCAACATGGAGAAACTCTGTCTCTACTAAAAATACAAAATTAGCCGGGCATGGTGGTGCATGCCTGTAATTCCAGCTATTCAAGAGGCTGAGGCAGAAGGCGGAGGTTGTGGTGAGCTGAGATTGCACCATTGCACTCCAGCCTGGGCAACAAGAGGGAAACTTCCGTCTCAAAACAAAAGCAAAACCAAGAAAAGGAAGAAAGACACATAGTAGGTGTTCTTTAAATGTGGAAAGATTGGCTAAGGGAAGCAAGAATAATGTGAGAATAAGCACAGGGTAGTAGTGAATGTGGTGTACCTAGGGAAAAGTGAGGGAACAGAGTGTACCGAGAAGTGGGCTCTCTGTTCTGATTGTGCAGAAACCAGCGTTAACTCACAATTTTCAGTGGCACTAGCACTGTCAAGTTTTTTGTTTTTTCACCCAAGAAAGGAAGATATTCAGACTACGGATTGTGTTCAAGAAATTGTATATTTTTATTTGAACAAATAGCAACATTTGGATATAAATGAAGGAAGGCACATATACTGTACAGAGACACAAATCTTCCCAACTCCAAAATTTGGACGTTTATATGGGAAATTTGGTTGGGCAGTCTGAGTGGAGGAAGATTAAGAAGGACTTGGAAAATCAAAAGAGTTTCCTACCTTCATGATGCTATGAGGCATTGTGCCCAGAGTGAAAACCATTTTTGTGAGTTGGTGTGGCAGGCTTGGAATACCACCTCTTTCAGTAGCTCACTCAGGACTGGTGAGGGCTATTTGTACCTCACTGAGGGCTTCTCTACAAGAAAGCCCTGAATCCCTTCCTCCTTTCTTCTGCAGATTCACTATAGGACACTTTTTTGAAGCAAGAACATGTATTTGCCCCCTGACGCTCCGTAGCGGTCCTCGGAGCCCAGTGTCACTCACCTGGGTATGACTGCTCTTATTTCAGAGAACCCCGGGACACTTCAGATGAAAAGCCCCCAGAAGTTAGCAAACAGCCATCTATCTGTCTGGCATCGCTATGCTAAAAGTGACTTCTAGAGTATTCTAAACCGCTTTTAAAAAACAATTAGTCACTTCGACTTCCTCACCCCGCAAGAGTTAGGACGGCAGCAGTGGAGTGCTCCCTTGGGAGCTGTATTTATTTAGCGATTAGCCTAGCACTTTGATTTTAGGGCAAAAGCGAGCCAGACAGTGCGGCTGACGTAAGGATCAAAAAGGCCACCTATCATTCGCGGAGGACACCTGCCTCCTCAGCCTGACAACGTAACTATTTCTCTGCATCGGATTTTAATTTTTGTGTTTTGTTTTGTTTTATTTCATCACTCCATGTAACTCATTCATTATTTGAAGCGGGCTCTGAGGAAGCGCGCTGCATCCTCCCGTCCTTGTGTATCTGCTTAGGTCTCCCCGAAGCAGGTCCCTCTCGCCTCTCAGATCTGCGTCGCCAGGACGCATGAAGGGGTAAGGGTGCGGGTCCCCTACCCCGGCGCGCGACGCTGAGCGCTGGAATCCGCCCCGCGGAAGCTCAGCGGGAACTCCGAGAACTCGCCAGCACCTCGCGCCGCCTGCCGCCTCCCAGCCCGGGACTTGGGAAAGGAGGGAGAGGACGAGTGGAGGGAAAGTGGGGCCGGGCGGGGGGTGCCTGGGAAGCCAGGCTGCGCTGACGTCACCGGGCGCGCAATTCGGGCTGGAGCGCTTTAAAAAACGAGCGTGCAAGCAGAGATGCTGCTCCACTCCGCTCAGGCCACGAGCAGCAGCGAGGCGCACCGCCACTGTCGCCGCTGCAGCCAGGGCTGCTCCGAAGGCCGGCGTGGCTGCAACCGGCACCTCAGACCCCGCTGCGCTTCTCCTCGCAGTCCACGCCGGAGGGGTAGGAACGCGGCGCCCGGTGCTGCAGACGCCCGCTGAGTTGCAGAAGCCCACGGAGAAGCGCCCTGCGCGCCACGGCCCACAACAGCCCGGTGCTGCCCTCCGCCCGCGTCCAGCTCGTGGCCCCCTGCTTCGGGCACCATGGACATCTCCCTGCTCGGTGTGCTCCTGTCCCTGCCTGTGCTGCTGCAGCTGGCGGCCGGGGGCGGCTCACCCAGGTCTGGCGCGCTGCTGCGGGGCTGCCCCACACACTGTCATTGCGAGCCCGACGGCAGGATGCTGCTCAGGGTGGACTGCTCCGACCTGGGGCTCTCGGAGCTGCCCTCCAACCTCAGCGTCTTCACCTCCTACCTGTAAGTTCTTCCCCACTTCACTCCGGGAGAGAGGCTAAGAGGGGAGGGAAGGTTAGTCCAAGGCGAGACTGGAAGCTCCTTGGCGCCCGCCTGCTCTGAAGAGGGCAGGCGAGTTTGTCAAAGGCATCCTGTCCCGGCCTGTTTGGGCCCCCAGAGAAATGCACGTGTCTCGGGGAGTAGCGTGCTGGCACTTTTGGGGCCCGCAGAGAAATGGCTTCGAGTGCAACCCGAGAAAGTGCTGCTGTGCCGCAGCTTCCCAGTCCAGCGCTAGGCACATCGCAGGGCGAATTCCTGCAAATGGCAAATACAGGCATTTGCGTACGGAGAGGGCATTTCTGCACCAAGCCTGGAACCCAAAGGCAGGCAGCCATCTGGTCCCCGCCCCAACAGCTTCTCTGCGTCTAGTCGCATTCCACGAAAAGATGGTCTGTAGAAAGTTTCCCCAAAGGAGAAACAATTTGCCTGACTCCAAAGGGTTTTATTCTGCATCCCTTGCAAGGTGACGTGATGTGTAAACTTTTTCTTTTCTTTCCTCTTTTCCTCCCTTCCTTCCTCCCTTCTTCCTTCCCTCCCTCCTATTTTCTTTCTTTTTTAACGGCGTGATTAAAATGTGGCAGCCACAAACTCCGATTAGAGCTGCCAGAACGTTATCTTTACCTTTGGCTGCCCGCGGCCGCCCTTTGAAGTGCCTGCGGCCACTGTGTAATCTTTAACCATCTCCTCCCCCGGGGGAGGAAAGGGGAAGTGGGCTGAAGGCTGTTGGGCTGGTAAACAGCGGCACGGACACCCAAAGGGAGACCTGAAGCTCTCTATCATCCCTGGGGGATCCTCCCAACCCTTCTCTCCCCCACCACCACTTCCAAAGCCCTGAGGCAGCGGCTGATTGCATAATTTTGTCTCTGGAAAACCAAGGCCCGAGGGTAACAGGTGGTTGGGTGAACGAGGTGACCCAGGAGGAACCCTAGTCTCAGAAGGGAGGCGTCTACTCACTCCACCCCTGAGCAAAGCATCTGGGGCTTCATTTCTTCAGGCGGAGAGACCAGGTTCTAGGCCACTCTGGCAAACAGGTGCTCCTGACCACAAGGTGAAACATTGAGGTTTGAATTCAAGACATTGCAGCGAGCCCACCCCAAGCCCATGCAAGCCCAGTTTTCGGCTTCTCTGATGTACCTTGGCAGGAGAGAGTTGGTATGTTTGTGAACCCGTTCTTCCATCTGTTGAGTTGTTTTCTGGAGGGAAGAAACATGAAGAGGCTTGCACAACATTTTCCACTAGGTAGGATTCTTTTTCTGGAGACAGAGTGAGGAAGAAAAAAAAAATTTTTTTACTTGCTTTAATATTGTCTTTAAAGAAAAGTACCATCCTGCTAGATTTTACGATTGGTAGATGGAAGGTCACCTCCTCATTTACCATAAAGCTGTTTTAACTGCGTTTTCTTTTTCACCTGAAAGAATGGTAAAATTATTTTTCCCACCAGGCTTCCCCTCAATTGCACTCAATGAATGTGGTACTGATATTGTTCCAGGAATGGAAATCTGCTCTCCTAAATGATCACGCTCTCAAAATTCACATTTCCTCCTCCTGAACAGCTGTCTCTACTACAAAGCAGAATATTCATCCCCAAGCTCTCTAACTGCTAAAGTCAGTGTTGCAAGGATCCTGAGCTCTCCAAAGCAGTGAATTTCTGAGACCAGTTTGGCAATTTTGCTTAGGAGCCTATCACTCTGCTTCTTCCCCAACACCCTGAAGAAGTTTGACTATATACAAGAGAGGTGTGCAGTGCCCCTAAACACTTAACCTACTATTTAAATTATACGTTCATTATAAAATATGTGTAAGAATACAGAAAATAAGCTTATGAATAGTTCCGGATTGCTTTCTTCTCTCCCTTGAAAGAACAAACATTTGTTAGGCTTCCGTTACTAAAAGTTGGCATAAAATTCTGCTTTAAACCATTTCCCACATACCTCAAATGCATTTAACTGTGCCCTCCATGTGCTCAGGAGAACCTACTGCCACCTACTGCCAATGTTCCTATCTATCTATAGATAGAACAATCTATCTATCTATATTACAGATAATCCCTTGAAGTTAAAATACTGTTAGGAAATTAAGTGTCATATTATTCTCATGTTATTTGATGGCAGCCTGTACCCTGGCCTAAGAAGAAATTTTCCCAGTGCCCTATGAATTATTAAATTCAGAGTGTCTGTATAAAGTGATATGTAAATGTTAAATACTTCTAATGCAACACGGTTCAGGGAATATGATTGCTAAATATAGAAGTCAGTCCTGAAGTATATAATCAACCTGGTGTTCTTTATAATGTGTGATTTCATAATTTGGTGTCCTTATATACTAAAAAATGCCAAGGGCCATGGGATGCCCTTTGAGCAGGTGTTGAGGGTTTAGGGTTATTTTGGTTTTTTACAACCACAGGAACGCTATGCAGACATGAAGGGTAGATGATGCCCTCTTTTGGTTACACCTAGTATTCTCTGACCATTTCTGTCTTCACTGGTGCAGTCAAAACATAAAAGAGGAATCTTGACTTACTCATATTCAAATAAATGAATATGTGTTCTACTGATTTTCTTATTTTAAGGAATAACTTCCCTTTGCTGTTGAAAGGGAACACAAAGTTATAGCTCCACTCCACTGGGGCCCAGTAGTAATTGAGCCTTGATGAGAAAGTTGCAGTGTACAAAGACTGATGTGGTGAAAAGCCAGAAGTACTATCACTTACTTGTAAGAGGTTATCATCATTTATTTAGTCAAACTGTAATCTCCTAATCCCCCTCAGAAAAAGAACAAGCATTTCCTTTTCTTCAAACAGATTGATGATGGCAAGTTCCAGCTGTACACATTTGGCAAGTAGCTGTACACATTTGCCACAATCTGATAGCCGGCTAGTCAGACTCGTAGGTAAAGAAAGTTTCCTACATCTCTTCATAGAATGCAAGCACTACTTATGTGCCATTTTATAATCTTTTTATCCAGAAAAGCAAAATGTTAAGCCAGTCCAAATATTAATATTAACTCTCTTTTCTTACTGAGCTGCCTTCCCCAGTAGGTCTTTAACTGGACCAGGGAACATAGCGGAAACACTGGAAAAATCTCAATCTTCATCTCTTCTCTCCCTCAACTCCCCCAGCAAGTGGTTATGAGCTCTGATTTTACTAACAGGGGCTAATAAAGTTTACTTAGCAGAAAATAAGGAACACACCAAAGTTGAGATATAAAAGTAGACAATAATTATTTACAACATTTAGTACATCTCTATCTATCAGTTCTGATCTGTCCTAAATAACGTAGTTGTAGCATCTAATCTTAGTATAGACAAGTTACTTTAATGCATCAAATGTGGACATTTTTGCTAATAGGGTCTTAAAAGTAAACTCCTCTCTACTACTTTGATGTGTCTTTCATCTAGTTAGTGTGACATTCAGATAGAAAACTAAATGCTAATGAGCATCCTAATAGAGTAAATATGCTTTTCTTCATTGGTCCAGAACAGCTATTTTTTCCTTGCTGTTGCTTAAAGGCATTCACATTTCATCCACAAGCAAATTTGTGTTATATAAACCAAAGGAACCAAGAGAAAAGAATTTTTTAAAAAATTTTACGGAGTTTGGTTATTTTTCATATGTAACTTTGAAACAAAATTGAATTTTACACATAACTAGTAAAACTGATGTTAATAAGAATGGAACAAAAGCCTCAATTAGTTAAATTAGGCACTGGCTTAATATCATAAATGTGTTTTAATATTTAAGATGCAGTTTCAAAATTAAAGATCCTTTTTTAGAATCTTCTTTGAAAATGATTTAATATAGTTCTGCTCCTCTTCAAGCAAAGAAAGTTATCTTAAATAAAAGAAAATTTACTTTAGAAGTGATTACAAAAATAGTGACTGTTATAACAGTCTCAACATTTAGATCAGTTACAAACATTATACAGTTTGCTCTACAATGTACTTTTAGAATTGTTTAAAATATAATGATGCCAGTCAATTTTCTTCATTTTAATAAAGTTCATTCTTTTTCTCCAGGATTCCTGGGGATTTTTTCCATAGCATTTTTGTTATGGGGTGAATTATTAAAACTAATTGATCATTAGCCTAAGTAACTTTTAAAAGTCATGAGCTCATTCAAACAATTTTGTGGCATAAATTTAGAATAAATATTTTACTGAATATATTTAACATATGCACGGCAGAGTTTGCATGACAAGAATTAATTTTTATACATAATAAACATGATCTTTAGTTTTTTTCTTTCTTCCTTGTGCATTTTCCTCAAAGTAAAGGAGTTCGGATGTAGCAACAAAAGGTAGCAATCATAAATGAGTTAGAAGATCAGAATCAAGAAATAGCCTGTGGAGTTAAATAACACCATGTTTTGATAATAGACCAGTCACACTTGCAAGTGTTTAAAGAAGTTCAGAAACACAAAACTAGTCTATGATTTCTGAAAGTTAAATGTTTTATCTGAATGATTTCATTGTTTTCAGTTTTCAAAATATACCTGCCAAAGGCATGGAAGTATCAGACCAAACAATTCACCCAGTAAAGCTATCATAAAATTAAAGACATTATAGAATATTTATAATTTTATAACTGAAACTTAATTTTGACTTAGCAAAGTTTTTTTTATATTTCTTCTATCAAATTCATGCATTTGTCATTTTAGCTACAAATTTAAATATGTTTCTAAATAATCTAAATCACATCACATAAGATAGAAATAAAAAACAGCAATGGGTTATCCAATGAGAAATTTTGTGAAGTAATGTTTTTGTTTGGTTCAGTTATTTACGCAAATTTAGAATAAAGCTAAATGGCAAATTTTCTTGTAAACATTTCCCCAGTAGATATTTCTGGTAAATTGAAGTCTTCATGAGAAGGCAAATTCCTTCCTATAAGATTCAACTTCCTCACTTCAGTTGCAATATTTTCCTTTATAGAGTCTCATTTTGTAGTAGAGAGATAAATCAGACCAGCACTAAAGCCACAACTGACTGGTATATTACATATCAAACAAAATGGGTTGAGTATCAAGTCCTGTTGCTATTTTTGATGTATCTTAGCAGAATTTCACTTGTTAAATCTGCCCATGAGTTCCAGCCCACTACAACTCTTTTATTCCCAGATCTGTCAGCTTTAATCCACACTTTTATTTAGCCATTGTGGATACTAACTACATGCCTAATTTCACCTCTGGAACTCTATCTATGGCAAAAGGAGACATTTCACAGTCTATAATGTGGAATTTTAAATTAAATTCTCATAATTCAAAATTTATTTTGTTCTCCATATGTTATATGGTAGGAAGCAGGTCCATTCTTAAAATCTGTGGCATTTTTTCCTGTTAAATTGCTTAAGCCCAATGGGAATGCCTGGCTTAAAACTAGAAGGAAGAAAAACATTAGTTATTTGATTTTAAGAAATGGAATAATATATCTAGTGGTAATGCTAAAAGGCCTTCAACAGGGTGTTAGCATTAATGGAATACTATTAAAAGATGTTTCATAGGCAGAAGTGCTTCCATATATCCTCATGTATTACCTCGCTTTTTAATGTTTAAGTCTGGAATTGGAGAGGCTGAAATTTATTTGGAGAGTATGCAAAGGAACTGACTCCTGACCATATACACAACTTCTTGAAAGTCAGATGAAATAACACCCCATGATTTAATGATGGGCTCTTTCATTCAGGGCTAATGCTTCTTATTTGGCTGTGAGCTCCTCCAGGGTAGGACATTTTCCACTTTATATCTCAAGTGCCCATACCAATGCCTGACTCTGGAATTGACTGAACCAGGTGCTGAAATCCCAGTGGCTAGTACGGGTCAGAGAAAGACAGGTGAGAACTACTAGTTTAAATGATGCAATGAGTTGTTTATTTTAACACATGCCATGATTAACACGTATAAATTACTTTATTATTTTAATAGAAATATTCATAATAACTGATAGTTGGATTGTGTTTCCCAAGTGTCCGGCACTAAATACTTTACTCAGTCAATGCCCCACTTGTGGTGGGGCAACTTGCGACAAGTTAGGAATGATAATAGCACCTCTTATTAGGTAAGCTTACCGTAAGCTTATTTCAAGTATTTCCATTGCTCAAAATATTTTTGGACTTCCTTTGAAGTTATCTTCAGGGCCAGTTACAGCAACCCAAGAAAATCGGCTTTCCAATTTATACTTATGCCTTGTAATAATTTTAATTGGCGCCAAAATATTTCAGCCCATTTTTCTTTTCAGGAACACAATTTATGAAGCCCTAATACCAGAAATATTTTTTCAGGGAATTCCAGAGCAAAACGCATTTTTAAATTTTCCAATAATGTGAGCATTATGTTACATAATTTAGGACCAATATTTTAAGTTTAGTAGACATCTTTTTATATCCATTTTCTTACTACCACAGAAATAATTTTTCTTGTCTCCAAATCAGAGATAAGTTGTGGTAGCTGCCAGAGTATTGTAAAGAGTGATCAATAGATTAGTAACCTCCTAAGCAAGAATAAAACCTTTTTCCTATAACCAGATCTATGTGTCAAATGAAGTAGCTGCTTTCTTTGGAACTATTTCTCAGTTCAGAGAGACATGAACTTTCTTAACAAGCAAATTCTATTTGAGCTTATATTCACCTTTAAAATGAATGAGATCAGATAAATTGTTGTCACAAACGTATCATAATGTTACTCATTTGATTCAGAATAGAGAATTCTTCCAAAGTTTTATCAAATTCCCCAACACATATTTTAAAACTATGCAAAGTTTAACCATTAGACAATTAGTGATACAGCCTTATGTGTCAGCTAGAAATCTGGATAAATCATAGAAAAGTTCCCCCCACTTCAAACAATGAAAAACCTTTTCTGAACTATGCAGTTAATTTCCTCAGTCCTTCAATTCAGTTTATTAACCTGATATACATTAATCACTTACTGTATTATAAAGTCAACAGAAAAAACAATACTCATGTTTATAAAAATTGGGATATGTTTAGAGCACAGTCTCTAGAATGTCTTAAAATAGTACCCACATACTCTAGCTTTTTATTGACTTAATAATTTAGTTATCTCTAATTTTCAAGTGTCCCATTTTTTATACATGCACATTTTCCATATACTCATTTTATCTTTCTTGCCTTCAGAAGGAGTATTTGCTGCTTCTTCAAACAAGGACTGTGGTGGCCAAAGGGGAAGAAAGTAGTGTCTCATGCACACACTAACACACACGCCAACACACTAATAAGAAACAATTCCCTTTGTGTCACTTGCTTGGCAGAAATGATACAAATGTCGGCAGGGCATGGCCGTGGAGGGTCGACCCTTTAAAAGGGAGACTGTGGAGCTGGCTGCTTGAAGGCACCTTCAGTTCGGTTTAGAAACTGAAATGCAGAAGACAATCGTCCTGGCAAAGGGAGCCCAACTCCAGCTGAGAACGCGTGCATGGAGCTGACCTCCCTCCTCAGCCTGCCAGGCGAGATTAAGCTTCCCTCAAGTGGTCCCTTGTTAGCCCGTCCTTTTTTCCGTGTTGCTCATCTTTCACAACTAGAAGCCAAGTGTTTCAAACTGTTCCTCAATTTGCAGCCAAATTCCTTTATTTTCCCCTTCCTCCTCCTTGTCTCCCCCCTCCACACACACACATGGACACACATACACACACACACATACACACACAACTGTGGTGGCTAACCTTACATGCGTGCCTTCTTTTCAAAGCCTACATCAAGAAAAGAACCTAAAAATTTTTAAGTTTCACTAAAAAACTGGTAAATACTTTTGTTCTCATTTTTCTTGAAACCTTGATTAAGTAGAGCAGAGACCTCTACAAAAGATGTCTATTTGTAAAAATAACCTTTCTTTGATCAAAAAAGCCACAAAAGTGTACTTCTCAGGAAAGCAGAAAAACCACACATGATCTCAAGTGGAAAAAATATAAAGAATTTGCTGAATTTTTAACCTTAGTACATAACAAGGATATTATTTTAAAGTTGGTTGGTTAATGTGGGCTGTGTTAGAACTTTCATTGTGTTGTGTTTGGGTTTATGCAATGTTATTTTAATGAGTTTATTGGTTCGATGAACAAAACACCACATGATGCTTGAAGTTTTTAGGTTATAAATTTTCTCGTGAGGCACTTACTTGAAGGAATTCTGTTACATAATCAATTGGTCTTTAAATCTATCCACATGAAAATATAATCTTTCAGTTGTTCACATAATAAAATAAAAATTTCCATAGAAGATATTATATTCCTTAATCAACTATTTTGTATATATATCTCGACACTTTCACAATAAACATTTATTTCACAGTATTTGCTGAGTGAATCTACAGAGTGAATTTGAAGCCTTCTAGTAAAGACTGAGAATAAAGAACCTTCCTCTTTATTTCTTTATTTTGTCTTTGTACTTCCTGTCCTGAAGTTACCCTTAGCAGACATGCTTGCATTTGGCAATAGGTTTACTCTATCATTGTTACAGTGTTAACTGTACAATAGAGAAAAGCCTAGAAAAAGAATGGCAAGACGCTAACAGAAGAAATCTGCTACCCAAGAGACAGTGCTGACAGAACTGAGAGACTGTGAGCTACTGGCCTCCACTAGACACCTGCTCCCAGGGGGTACACTTCCCCTGTTTCTCCATCCCTCGAGTCAAGATAGTATCAGAAAACTGAAAGGATGCCTTTTCCTTATGTCACATGCTTTCCTCACCAAGGGCTCAGGGAAGTTTAGAAAGAATAGTCTTTGGAATTAAAGTATCAACTCAAGTCACCGAAATTGGGGTCTCTGATTTTAACTTGGAAAAGCTACATCACTGTTCTGTGGTGGAAGATTTTAACTCACCAGCAGCTCCCGTTCTCCAGCAGCTGTTGTTCTCAGGGACTCAGTGCACTATAGTACAGGAGGAAGTTCAAGATCTTTTTTTATTGAGTCTTCAAGCTCGGGTAGCAAAAGGAAATCTAGTTAAACGAGATTCTCCCAGGGTGTGAGCATATCTCATTTGAGGAACTCAAAAGGTTTAGCAGCATGATTAACTGACAGCAAGTGTCCACCTTCCGCCTTCCAGCTGCTGGCCTTCCAGGAAAACATCCACTTCCTCAGAGTCTTTTAGTTATGAGAAGTGTTAGATAGATATGTTCTGGTCCTGAATGACTACTACATAGTAATTTAAAGCCCTCTTTGCCTTAGCTACAGGAACATCTCAGAATATAATTAATTGTATATTGGGAAGGAAGGCTAATTATGATAAAACTAATTTAGAGCTTGAGCTAATACCTAACTACATTTCGAGTAAGTTCTACTGTGAAGAACTAAAGGGATAATCTTTTATCCACAAATTACCAGAATGACTAAGCTGTATATCTAAGGTCACATTACACAATGCAAGACTGAAATTTAATCGTGATTGCTAGAGCATTACCCTAATTGCCCAAATAAACAGAATTAAAATCACTTAGATGGGTTACAAAGGATTTCAATGAGTCAAAAGCTATGGCTACTCAGGGAATTTAGAATGGAAAGAACCTTGGAAGTTACCTAATCCAACGTCTTTATTTCACAGATGATGAAATTTATGTTCAAAAGAGGTTAATGACATTCTGAAAATCACAAAGCTAGCAAAGACAGAATTGGACCCCAGCTCTCTTGAAAACAGTCCAGTGCTGCTTCTCGGTCACTTTTATATTTCAATGTCAGATACTCAAATGAACTCAAAAACTGCCAGTTACTTTTCTAGATGTTGCCAAATATCCCGTGGTTTACACATGTTATATATGTCTGTATCTAGGTATGTACCTGAATTCTAACAATATCATCCTGTTTTGGTTCATTGTAAATAGAGATACAGTGTCTCTGTATCACCTAAAAACCTGCAGAGCAAAAAGGAACACTCAGATTTAGTTTGAAGAATGTATAATTAATTCCCCAAATGTTTGTTCATAGTTGTCATTATTTGTCTTTTCTTTTTTTGGTAAAGTTGGGAGTCTGGCTATGTTGCCCAGTCTGGTCTCGAACTCCTGACCTCAAGTAATTCTCTACCTCAGACTTCCAAAGTGCTGGGATTATAGGCAGTAGCCACCAGGCCCAGCCTCTGTTCATAGTAGTTAAATATGTGATTATTCTAATTAAAATTTCATTTGTTACCTTAATTTGATCAAATTTTGATTGCCTTAACGCCTCCTGTAACTGT
Source organism: Aotus nancymaae (assembly GCF_030222135.1). NCBI lineage: Eukaryota > Metazoa > Chordata > Mammalia > Primates > Aotidae > Aotus > Aotus nancymaae. The sequence continues at coordinate 29,354,687 of NW_026988428.1, read as the reverse complement.
TCTCTTTCTCTTCTAGCAGTGAAATTGCATGAGTCCAGGGTCTACCCACTTTTTTCCTGAATGACTGTAGCAGTTTCCTGTCATGGTTTACAGAGACCCCCATCACATACACACACACTCCCTACTGTCCACTAGTCTCTCCAAGATGCACCTCTGGTCATGTCTTACCTATATTCAATCCTTCAATAGTTTCCTGTGACTTCATATTAACTTTTTAACACTTCAGTTTAGCCCAAAAAGTCAACTTTTCTTGCCTCATCCCTAACCTGCAACCCCTGCTGCCAAATTCCCCCTCCCTGGCTCCCTGTTAAAAGAAAAACCTTAGACAAATTAAACTTAACAGAGTTTAATTGAGCAAAGAACAAATTGGGCAGCCCGCAAACCAGAATAGGTTTAGAGAGATTCTGGCACTGAATCTGGTTTGAAGAAAATTTATGAACAGAAGAGGGAAAGTGAAGAACAGAAAATGTAAGTGAGGTACAGAAACGGATGGATTGATTACAGCTTGGTGTTTGCCTCATTTGAACAGGGTTTGAATAGTTGGCCATCTTTGATTGGACAAAACTCAGTGCTTGGGACAAGAGGAAGTTAAAGTCTGTTTCACATCATTAGGTTGCAGCTTACTACGTACAGAGAAACCTTTAGGCCAAATTTAGAATGTAAAGGGGTGGCTTTAGCCTGAATTTAACACCCCAAGCTCTCTTCTCTCCAGCCATTTCAAACTGCATCCTACAATTTCCCTACTTCATGCCTCCAGGTGTTCGCATGTGTTGCCCTCTTCTGGGATTGCCTTTCTTCTTTTGCTAACCTCTATGAGTCTTTCCATACTCAGCTCAAATGTCATCTCCTCTGGGAAGCTTTCTGAAACTCCACATTTTAGAAACCTGTCTTTGATGCTCCCACATCATGCTGAGCCCACTTCGATCATAGCACTCACCATACTTGATCACCATATTTCATCTACTTGTCTGTTTCCTCTACTGGACTATATACCCCTTGAAAATTAGATCAGAACACAGAGTTCTTGTATATTGATCATGTTTTTCATTTTCTCTAGTTTATGATGCTTTGACTTGCAGCTCCTAAAGAGACTGCCCCTCCTAGGGCTAGGTAATTCCTGGAGATAGCAAATGATTTTCGAGTGCATCTTTCATATGCAAACCAACCTATCCAAAGTCCACACCCCTAACCACTCCCTTTCCTAGGCTCTTGCAGGGCTCTTATACTCTAGGTCAATATTTTCCTGTTCTACTCACCCCAAGCTCAGATTTCAGATAAATTGGGATAGCCCCTATACCCTAGAGCCCACTGAAATTATTCAACTAGCCAATCTTAAACCTGCTTACTCTGCCTTGTCCATTCCTTCCCATGGAAACCACAATAAAGGATCTTGCCCATGATTTTCTTCTGCTCCTTCTGTCTCCAGACTGAGCCCAGAGCTTTCCTGTGTGGCTCTATGTGGAATGGTGGGCCCTCTCCTCTTGGAAACTGTGAGTAACAAACTCCCTTTTCAATGGCAGTCATCACCTGATCTGTTGGCCTCACCCACCTGAATAATATTAATACCTACTTTTTTTTTTTTTTTTTTTTTGAGACGGAGTTTCGCTCTTGTTACCCAGGCTGGAGTGCAATGGCACAATCTCGGCTCACCGCATTGCCTCAGCCTCCTGAGTAGCCGAGATAATACTTACATTTTAAAACACCCTGTGTCCATGTATGTCTGCACCAGGGCAACTTCAAAAGGGCACATAGAGCAGGTACATTTGAAGGACAGTCAGCACAGTTTTCTCTCTGGAGGGCACTCTTCTGTTCCCCTAAACTCTATGTAAAACTCAAACTTTGTCCACATACCTAAGACATAAGATGTCATTTTCTAGCTACCAAATGTGCAATGGAGTGAGACTACTTGATATAATTTCTGATATAATCTTATAATGTGATGACAGAGAGATTCTTTCCTCTAAATTTGGCAAACTGATTGTTTGTAATCTACCAAGACAGAGGGAAAAAAATTCAAAAAGTGCTGTTGATGCTTTTACCCATAGTTCCTCATTTGACCCTCAAAACAAACAGTAAAATAGTTATTACTATCGATATGAGAACATCTCTTGATGTTAGAAATGAGAACATTTCTTGATTACTGTTGCAGGCTTATCTTAAGTGATCTTGACAAGTTACTCAATGCTTCAGTTTTCTCATTTGTAAGATGGCAATAATAATGATGTCTACCTAACTAAGTTGTTGTGAAGACTGGTGAGATAATGCACATAAAGCGCTTCGCATGGCACCTCACTTGTGTAACGTGCATTAAATGTTCGTGCAGTTATTTCTGTTGATGATGTTAGAGTTGTTATCACACTAAACCTATGCTTTCCAAGTACGCACCATGTTGCCTCTTACTGTTATTCCCTGAATTAGCTAAATTAATTGCCCTGAATGTTTAAAAGTATAATTTTCATTAAACAAGATTTCCTAATGTTAAAGACAAGAAAAAAACAGCAGAAAGGCACCTATTAGGTAAAGAACTAGAGGAAAAAGAAGGAGCATCTTCAAATGACTTTGGCATCATCCAGCATGTTACAAATAAAAATATTCTAACTTTTATTTCTGATCTTTGGTATCAAATAGACAAAAGATTGTGTGTTTTAAATGAAGTTTCGTATTTGCACAGGAGTGTGTAGCATTGTGTAGACACTGCACAAATCTCCAGGATAGCTGAGGGCTAAGTGAATACTTTGTCACAGAGACTAGGCTGATGGCACAATGTTAGGACTCTACTCCTCAGATACATTTTAATGAATTGCCCACAATTTGTGGTACTGAGCTTGAATTGCTTTCATTCTTTCCTTTTTTTATTTCATCCACTCTCGTAACTTTTCCTGAATGTGAAAGAAAAATTCATCTTGGTAGCTTCTTATGCTCTTAGCAGCTCCGATATCAGCAGCTGATTTATCACAGTGGCAGGCAAGAGATGATGGATTTAAGGGGACTGAAAGAAGGTAGGGAATTCAACCTTCCTTCAGAGCCAAAAATGCATTCAGGAAAAACTAAGATTTCAACACAACAAAAATGTGTGTCTTTTATATTAACTGAAAAAATAGTTCTACTTTAGGAGCAAAAACTAATTTAAGGAATAGGCTTGTGTCTACCTGAAAATACATCCAAAATAATCTAATTTTCATGAGGAACTTCAGTACTCATCTTTGATAAAGAAGCAGTTGGTTCAATATAATTGCAAGAAGGATCTTTCAGTCAGTGATGGCGATGAGGCTAATATCATTCTCTGGAGAATAATAGGTTTCAATGATGTGAATCTGTGTAAAAGAGGGGATTCAAAGTTAAATAAGGGGTCAAAGTACCACTTGGACTTGTGTTTCAAGCAGGAAGCCTCTGGAATTAGGCCCAGTGATCCTCAGGGGAGAAGAGATATAGGTGATCAGTTATTGGAGCAAGACAGTCTTTTAATCCTATTGGATGAGTGTGTATTACTGTCTCTGCATATGTTCTGTAGGCCTCTGCAAAAGAGGCAAGCTGCTTTGCCCATAACTGATGAAATCAAGAGACCAGGTCTGAAAAAAAAAGAGAAATCTCCTTATATCTTACTACATGTAAAAAGATGATTCTGGAATTCCCAAGTGCCTACTGAATTAATAAACCAGGAAGCTGATTTATTTTACCACTCTAAAGCCAACATGGAAGAAACTGCCAGACAGACATCTACTATGTATCATCCAGCAGCACAGATTGGAGAAATAGACTGTCAGCCCACCTTTATCAGACAATGTAAATAATCACCAAACCAAAGGAAGCAGAAGGCAGCAAAAGTCAAACAATTTCAAATGAAGAGTCTCTCAGACAAAGGGAAATCCTTCAAGTGGAGAGGAGAGGGTAAGAGGAAAGTGGCAGCCCAGAGGAGACCAGAATGTTGCAAATTAGGAAGAAATAAAACAACACCCAAAGGAACTCAAAGGAGAGATGAAGTGCAAGACGGAGAAAAGAGTGAGGCAAGAGGACAACCTGCCAAGCGTAGCACAGAACTTGGCTACTGTCTCCACTGTGGAGCTGGCTCTCTCCCTGGGTAGAGTACAATCTTTTGTGGTATCCACAAGGCACGCACACATGTGCACACACATACACACACACACCCACGGGCACATCTCTACATATACACAAAAGAACAAGGCAAAAACACTCATTGTAGAAATACCCTCAAAATCTCAAAATAAATATCTAACCTATAGGATAAGGCAATTGTAATACTCCTGGGACTAGGAAATAATTAACACTATGGTGCAGGGGGAAAAAAGCAAACAAGAAATGCAGGAGAGTAGTACCCTAGATTAGAAGTCCAGATCTGTAGTTCTTAAACATGCCAGCACATTAGTTCCAACTGGGAGCCAATTTAACCATCTCAAAGCCCAGATCCCACACCAAACCAACTAAATCACAATCTCTGAGAGAAGGAGCTAAGCATCAGAATGTACTTTAACTCCCCAAGGCAGATTCAATATGCGACCAAGTTTGGGAACCACTGATTTGGGTCTAACTACCCCACTAATCAGTCACAGAACCTCTGGCAAGATGCATATCCTCCCTGCCTCAATTTTTACATCTGTAAAATAAGAGAGGTGAACACATGTTCTGAGGCCTCTCCTAATTCAGTCATTCTAGAAGTCTATCAACTTGGCATCTGTGTGTATTGCAATAGGGCAGGTGCAGCAAGGTTTCCACACACCCACACCCACTCCCACTTTGTGCAGCAAATCTGGAAGCATTGTTTACTCTCCTGCAGTGAGCATTACTTAAAATGACTTTATTTGTTTTACAGTTTAGAGAGCCTCTGTAGGCAGCCTCAGGAGCCCATTCATTTCATTAACATTAAATCAACAAGCAGACCTTCTTTCTGCCTCTCTCTAGCAGGATTAATGGATTTTGGCATGATTTGTGCACCTAGCAGCAAAACCTCGTGCTGAGAAAGCTAGCAGGCTTGACTAATTCCCAGTAGTGCTAACTTCATAAACTTACATTAAGCTTTTAACTTTGACTAAAGATTAAAGGTAATGACTTCACGCTATTGTTTGAAGGTATGATACTCAAGATACACAAAACAATTATACAAAAATGACAAACCATTTGATAAATTAACATTATATATGTAAGTGCATATAGATATGGTTTTTATGCTTATGAAAATAATTCTAAAACACTGAGAGACTTATGTAATTAATAATCATTATAGTAAATAGGGTATTGACAGATGTATTTGTAAATCGGAAGCATAAAAACTTATGGTTAGAATATTATAACATACTGATAGAAGACCCAGTTTCACATGATGGGACATTGACTATGAGAAATTTTCTAAGAAGCAAAATTTTTCTACTCTATGAGACTAGTTATCACCTATAAAGCATCCTCACACATGACTATACTTATACTTTTTTATTCCAGTCTTACATTAAATTCAAAATTTAGATAAGTCCACGTGAAGACGGGGGAGAAAAGGAAAAAATACAGTATTTCCAGTCCATCTGACAAGACTACATAAAAAGCTTTTGATCAAAGGGTCTTAAGTACACTTTACTGGTGTGACAAACAACATTTTTATCCCTTTATTAGATTTATTTTTCTTCTGAAAACTGCAGTGACCAGGGTATGGTTTGTGAAAGAAAGCTGGCAGGGTTGTGTTCTTTGATTCCTAATTAACACCTTCAGTCTCAAAAGAGAACCAACAGAAATACCATAAAATGTTGCAGCTGCATTGTGATTCCGCTTGGTTGGTTTGTTAAAAGTCGGCTGGGCATTGGCAGCTGCAATAAAGGGAAAGCTCAATGGATGTTTTGTATTGTACCCACTGAAGTGAAAGAAGGCAACCATTTTATTTTTCAAATGGGCAGCTGCAGAGGGAGGTTTAAATGGAGCTAAATGCAAGATTTACTGTTAATTTATAGTAAATAAATAAAGAAAATAAAACCTAACTTTCCAGTTTTTACAGTCACAGAACAGACATTTTAGCTAGAAATTATTAAGGATAATCATTTCAGAGCTTTCAAGCAACCAATTTGGGGAATTCGGCAACAAGGAATAGCATTCATTTAAAATCAAAATAGCCTTTTTGAAAGAGCTGAGCAAGCCAAAGCTTTAGAAGCTGACATTTCCACTTTGAAAGGTAAAGATATATCTTTCCTGTCTTGGGTAACGTAACTCCCTCGTCCCACTTTATTGAAACCCTAAAATTTGTTCAGATGGAAATTGAGTAAGATTCCATACACCCCCACCTCACTTTTTTTTTTAAGAGCATGGAGTTGAATTTTGCCTATGGTAGGGGAATAAAGGAGGCATTTAACTCTGGTCAGATAAATCTCACTCACATTCAAAAATGCAATTAAGGAAATATGTAAATCTAGATGTTTCATCAAATGCTAGCTAAGGGGTTACTAGTTCTTTTCGAACACAATGACTGAACTAAAGAACTTTAGTGTCTGTGTAAGAACCATTGTCCAAGCCGCAGTCCCTGTTGGAAACAGAGTCCGGCCTGGCCGTGGGAAATACCTACATATTTGACACAGACCCTATTTCTGAGAGAAAGGGGATGGAAGAGAAAGTATGGAGATTTTACTGTTGCATTCTAATCAACCATGATCTGCCTAATTTGCTTTGATCAGGAAGATAAACTAATTTTTCTATGGGCTGGTTAAAAGTAATTAGCAAGCCAAAGCTTTCATGTTATTTCAAAAGAGCTAAAGTAAATGGGATCAGAAATTGTAGCAGTGGGAGCTAAAAACATCTTTTCTGCTCATCTAAGAGTTCTGTTCATTCAAAATAGGATACTGACACAGAAGAGGAACTCCAGCTAAAGATAGTTTCATGGGTTGCATAACCATTGTAAAGCCAGGGATTTACACAGTTAGTGCTATGTAACTAAACAAAGCTACCAAATGTGACTTATAATTGGTGTCTGTGTCATATAGTCCTGCTGTTTTGTAGGAACACTTTTACCTTCATGTAAAAAGGTGCAATTATTGCCAGGTCCTAAAGCACTGTTGGTTTTTCCTGAAGCTCAGCTTTTCAGATTCGAGTTGCTGGAGGCAGTTGTCTGTGTTTATTTGAACCCTATGCTGTTGCTGCTCCTCTCATGCACACAGACCCAGCCAGCTTGGGATCCTACAATTCTGGACATACTAGAATGCGATCTAAGATCAAACTGAAAAAGCTAATCAGGAACCCGACGCCACAGATGCTTCAATTTCACAGCCTGGTTCATGGTTTTTGTGCCAGTTACCAACTTCAGTAATGCTGCCTCCTCCTTTCTTGTTTTTTTTTCTAAGATCCTAAACACATGTAGTCATTAGATGAGAAGGAAAGATTTTGGAATATGGGATTTTGTTTCTTAAAAAAATCTACTATTTAGTGTTACTTTTTTTCTTGTTGATATGACCTTTGCATTACTTCCCTTTTCAAACTGTTGTAGTAGATACGGTATCTGTAACCCTACTGTAAACTTAATTGCTTTTTTGGCTACTAATCTCCTGTGCTAGGGTACTTAGATACCAAAGTGTGCATTTCAAGTCAGATTTGATGTTCCTTATAAAATGAGTAGATCTTTTAAAGGATCTCTGTGAGGTTGAAGTGCAACAAGCTTCAAGTTTATAGAGAAACTATTATTGTGGAATAATTCCAAAGGAAACTAAAAAATATTATTTAAAGACCAATATCCTACCTTATTTTTAAATTTGCTTAAAATAATTAGATTTAGTTTTCTCATGTTTTTCTACTATTTTTTGGAAAGCTGCAGTCAACAAATATTTTAACTCTTCTTTCATTGTTTTAAAAGTTCTTAGGCAGTATTTAAAATGTAAACAAGTCTGTTTTTATTTTCTTGCTAGTTTTCATAAGATCCAGAAAAGATGGTAACTATTAGGAATAAGAAGTCAGTCATGACTGTGGAAAAGACCTTTCATAGTGTCAACTTCGTGTTCTTGCAAATTTATTCATTCATTTATCCATTTATTCATACAATTAATATTTATCAACTGCCCACCTTGTGCTAGATGCTGAGGGTATAACAGCATACAAGTTGTACACAATCCTTGATTTGTAGGTCAGCAGAAATTTTTTTAATGTATATTTAAATTTAAATTATTAAGGTGAAAGTGCTCTGATGGCTAACAAGAGTGCACTAAAAGAGAACCTGCCTGGTTTTGGTGGTCAGGGAACACTTTTCTTGTGAAATGACATTTAATCTGAAACTTGGAGGATGAGTTAGAGTTAGCCAAGGAAAGAAGAAGGAAGGAGTACTCTAGACTTTGCCATTTAAGTCTGAGCACTGGCTGAATTCTCCTCTGTGCATTCTGCTCTTATATAGCATGACCTAGTAAGACCAGTAAGTACCCTGTACCAAAGGAGGCCTTAATGCAGTCCCTAAGAGGCAGGATCCTCCTGTGAGATCTGACCTATCATTACTAGGAGCCCTCTGATAAGGCAAGGCACTCTGCAGTTGTGTTCTGATTTCATAAATGTACGCTTTAGGGGCTTACAGTTTTGCTGGGCATATCTCATTCATTTTCAGTTTTTCTGAAATACAATTATGAATTCATTTATTTGCACCCCTAATAAAACATAAGAAGATAGTAATCATGATGTATGAACCTGTACATTTTCCCTGCATTTGGTGGGGAAGCCAGGAGCTGAGAGCCAGCTACGTATGCAAGCCCACTCCCCATTGGAAGTAGAAAGCATGATTCCCCTCTCTTCTTTTCTCATTCATGATAAACTCTCCCAATTTTTGTTCACAAGGGGGAGCTGGCTGAACCTGAGTGTGCACATTTATTCATTCAACTATTCCACTGACGTTTGCTCTTCACCTACTATCGGGCCAGTTCTACACCAGGCCCAAGAAACAAAGATAAATTAAGGAAACTTTGCTCTCTGGAGTTCACAATTTAATTGAGGAAGACAGCCCAGAAAACAAAAGTAGTGTAGTGGTTAAGAGCCTTCCTCTGGGGCCAGTCACTTGGCATTAGAATCCTGGCACTTCCCCTTATTTGCTTGGACAAATTATTTTACTAATAACTTATAATAATTACTCCTATAAATTATAATAATTTATTACTATTGTTATTGTTATAAATTGTTACTCCTCTGGGGCATTTTCTCATCTGTGAAATATAAGGTTTCTGCTAGAGCTGTTTCCAAGGGTTATTTGCAGACCACTTAGAACAGTGCCTGGTTAGCTGTTATTACTAACAGAGGTTGGTATAATGTCCTATGAAAGCAGAGAGAAGAAAACCATTCATTCCACTTGGAGTTGAAAATACTTCACAGAGAGGATCATATTTGCCCTGCTTTTAAAGAATAGGGAAGTTTTCACCATATGAATGGGGCATAGCCTCTAGAAGTCAGGACCCACATCGGCACAGGCACAACAGCGTGAAAGCACGTGGAAGGAAAGCTTCAGATTCACTGAACATGAGATAACAGTGACCGGAATGAAAAACCTATGAAAAGAGAAAATGCAAAAAGGTTCCTAAGGATCACAAGGACTCATGAGAAGACACTGAAAGTTTAGTGTGGAGGAGTTGGGTAAAGTTACTTCTCAGTTCCAATCATGACTTCTGCCTGCTAAATAAAGCCTCAGATCCTTCTTCAAGTTTTCCTTCACGTAGCTGGGCCCTTCACAGCACACCAAGCCTCTGAGGCTCAGAGTTTTCATCATACCCTGCCATTGATTAACTATATGACTGGCAAGTACCATTTAACTCTTCTTGATCTGTTATGTATTCTGCTGTTATGTCTTCTACTAAATGAGAATTCATCCGGTGCCCATTTTAGTGCATGCATCCCCCGGATTAACTTTATATACAGTAAGAGATGCTTAAGTTGCAAATTAATGCCACGTTTAACCCACAGGCATTACATGTTCCTGAACCAGTGGAAAAGTAGAGGCAGAATCAGATTGGGATTCCTCCATAATGGGCTTATTTTCTCAGGAATCATCCAGCTTCATTCTTCCTCTTCTCCTACATAATGACTTCCATTTCATCCTGCCTTACATAGTGCTTCCATTTCCTATGGGAAAACAGAGCTTGTTTTCTTACTTCTCTACATCTTTGCTTACCTTTTCCCCTGCAAAATAAATGAATGAATGAATGAATGAATGGTTTCTGGATAGCATTCTCAACTAAGTTGTTATCTTGAAACTCAATCCCACCCACTTCAGAAGGTTTTCAGTCATCATTGCTCTGCTGGGAACAGAACCATGACAGATCTTCCCAGGCATTGCTCCTTATCCATTCTCCTTGTCACAGCATCTTCATTTGGGAGTTATAATCTGCCTTGCACCTGTTCTGGTAGTAAGCATAGCAGCTAGAAACCACAGTTTATCTTTATCTAGATTTCCAGGCTTCTGATGACTTATGAGTCTGCCCTGTCCCCTTCCCTCATATCTCAGAAGGGACATGCTTGCCTCTTTTCCAAAGTTACCATGCATCTATGATCTGTCATTCATTCCCTTTTATCTCCTGGGACCAATCACTTATTCATTCAGAAAATTTTTATTGAGAATGAGTTATGTAATGTGCTATGGAGGACACAAATGGAGATAATATCAGCTAATTCTCTTCCAGAAGTTTGAAATTTAAAAGGTTAGTGTCATTCTATACTGTATTAAATTTGGTAATTTGGTATTTTACTCGATAAAGGGATTTCCATTTAAAGATATCACCATAGCATCCTCTATTTCCCCCTTTTAGTCTATCTATTATCATGTTCACCACTAGCATAGTACTTGGCACATATAAGTGTTATATACTTATTTCCTATTGGTGGAATGATAGATTCCTCACTTCAAAAAGCAAAGAGCCTTTCCTGTGCTCTTCAATTTCCTCAAATTGTTTCCATTCTGTCTCCTTCCCCTCTCTGCCAACATTCTTGAAGGAGATCGCCATATTCATTGCCACCATTTCATAACCATCCACTCACTCTTTCATCCCTTTTGAAATCAGCCTGCCACCTCCACCATTCAATCTAAATCACTCTCTCTTAAACACCACCGGTGACCTCCTACTGTCTAGTCCAAGTGACACTTTCTTAGACCTCAATCATCCTGGACCACTCTCCGGCACTGCACTATGATGATCATTCACCCGTTCCACCTGAAGTGGGATGAGTACTCCAAGAATCCAGCCTTAAATGCACAGTTTTTGGAATCTGCCAGCTGTGAATTTGGCCATGGCCCAAAGCTCAGTTTCTTTGTCTGTAAAATGGATTAACAGAGCCTATCATCTGTGCTTGGCACATGCCTGCTCGGCCTCCTAATGGGTCTCCTTACCTCCCTCTCATCTCATGCATGTGCAGCTGCCAAATCAGTCTTTCTAAACTGGATGCTGATCATGTCACTTCCTTGCTCAGAAAGCTCCAGAAACACCCAGGGATGGGAAAACTCCAAATCCATAGCCCTGTATGCAACATCTCTCCAATCAGCTCAAATCATACCCAGCTGCAGCAACAGCAGGACTCATGCAGGACTGAGAGTCTGGAGACAGTTTCCTCTGTCAACTTGGCCTCTGAATGGCTGTCATTTAATATCTCCTTATCTACTGTCCTCATTAGCAGATTGAAATCCTAGGTTAATTTAAAGCTAAAGCTCCTAAATGCTAAGATTTGCCCTTTCTGACCTTATTTTCCGTACTCTCTTTTTAAGTTTTCTATATATTCAGGAAAAATGGACTGGGTTCCATTTTTCTAACCTGCTTCTGCTTTCCTCCCCCATCTCCGCTCTCACCAGTTTCTCCCGTGGGTAAAAGTCCTTCCTGCAAGCTCTTCTCAAGTACCATCTCCTCATCCACAGCTGGGAGTAATAGATGCCAATCATCTTTTATGGTGTATTCATATCATACAAGTCTCAGTTGGACCATAGCAATTTTCTCCTCACTCTTCCCTTTGCCCCACTGGTCTAATCTTTGCACTCTGGCTAATTTTGTCTTCCTCTTGCCAGCTTTGGCTGTGCCACATCTCACTTAAAGACCCATCATGCCTCAACGTTATCCACTGCCTCAAATCCAGCATTTTTATCCAAGGCTTCAAAACACTTCATCAGTATATCCCAGATAACCTTAGTTCTCTCACCTGCCAACTGCTCTTCAGGGAAAACTGAAAACAATGTAGTCATATATGGATAGGGCTCTAAGGGGCTTGAATTTTTAATATTAATTGTGTCACTAACAGGCTGATGCCTTTACAAGTTAGTATAAAATCAGCAAAGAAGCAAAGTTGTACTTTAAAAACTTCAACTGTGACTGTATTTTATTAAAAATTTAGTATTATGGGTTTAGCACATTTAGTCACTTTACAATAGATTAAGTAAAATTCCATAAATACTTGAGTGCATTTATACTTCAGCCCAGTAGTTTATAACTAGGGCAAAAATCAGAATCATTCATGGGGATTTTTTTAAAGCTCACATTCCCGGGTACCACCACCAGAATAACCTGAACATCTGTTCTTGATATTATTGACACAGGTGATTAAGATTGCTGGACTGCACAACTCAAGGAATTGTACAGTGCACAGTGCCACAGCTTTAGGAAGTGACCTAAAGTAGATTCAGATTGTATATATTCTCTTAGCCTCAGTCAAGAGGTTTATCTAGGCTTCAGCATTAGAAACATTTGGGTTGGGATCTTAGCTTTGTCGCTTACTTGATTTGTGACACTGAACAAATTGCTAAGTCTCTCTAAACCTCAGTGTCCACATCTATAAAATGTGACAATGATAGTACTCACTGTAGAGGATAGAATGAGATTGGTTCTTCAAAGCACTCAACACAGCACCTAGCACATAACAAACAATCAACCATTATGGTGACAAAGTCTGTCTCTCCAAATCCCTACTTGACTAAGTAGCTTTGAGACCAATTTACTATAGTAATAAAGAAAATATTAACACAAGGTATTGATCATTCTACTTGTGTACTTGTAAAGATTAGTATCTCTGCAACAAATGCCACTCTTGCATTTATTATTTATCTACAGGTTATTGGAATATATTTTAGCACATATAAATTATAATACACATATATGTATACATATGTATGTATGTGTGTGTATATGTAATCTCTAGTACATCAAAAGACCATATAAAAGATCTTGATCATGACTGACTTTTTAACTAAAAGTTAAAAGGAGGCCTTTGTCAGTATAGGCAAAAAAAATGTACTGTTTCAGAGGTTAGCTGGTAACTCTTTGAAGTATTCATTTTTAGCCAAAAGAATATAGAAGCCCCTGCTAGAATATGTTATTATAAGGTAGACTTAAATGTCAGTTTATAAAAGATTCTTTAAATCATGTATGTTGTATCAAAATACCTTTTACATTCCTTCACAATACTTATTGTAATTAAATAATTATTTGCATTATGATCAGCTTAATGTTTATTTCCATGAAACATGTTTCAAAGGAGGACTCTAGAAAGACAGGATCTATATCTTTCTTGTTCACTGTTGAATCCCTTGAGCCTAGCACCATGCCTACCACATAATAAGTGCCAAGTAAATATTTGTTGAGTAAGAGGAAGAAAGGAAGATGGGAGGGAAGGAGGGATGAATCTTTGTATGCCCACGTATTTATCACAGACCCAGGAGCAGTGCCCAGAATAAACTTTGAACTACAAGTGAAGTATACAATCTGGTTAGGGATATCTGACATATTCAGAAATATGTGACATGAAATACACATAAGTGTTTTAGGAAAATTCTGACTTTCCAGAAGGGTTAAACACAAACAGAGGAGACATAGGCCCTCAGGTTCATCTAAAAGGTGGATTGAAAGAGACAAAAAAATGAACTGAGTTAAGAAAAATCAGAATTACATCACATAGCTACAGTATGGCCCTAGAGTAGACAGAAGGGAAATAATTATAAGTCCATATTAAAGAGAATTTCAGCAGGATGGAGGACACATCTGTTGTTTGATTTATGCATTCAATATCGTAATTGTTTTGATTTTAGTAGTGGTATTTAATTTAAAATGTCTTTGAACATTCAAAGTTGGCATGAGACTTTTAAGTTCAGAAAACAGAGGTGTAGGCTAAAAAAGTTTTCCTTGGAAGCAGACTTGGGGTTGGAGATTTGAGTAAAGACTCTCTTGGGGTTTATCTACAGGAACAAATCCACAGAGAGATGGAGGAGTGAAGAAGGCAGGATTGGGCAGAGGGAGAATTTAAACTGAGATGAGGTCACAACAAGGTCCTCCACCAATACTACAGGGAGCTCTGGCATGGGGTGGCTCTTCAGAAATGTCCCTTCATACCTTCACACTGACCAGTTATTAGATGCAGGCGTCCCCCTCCCTAGTCCCTCATCAAAGTATGACCTTGGGAGAGGATGTCCTCTTTAATCGTTCAGCAAGGCAACTCAGCTGGAGATCCAGTTGCAGGAATGAGACCTTCAGTCCTGAAGTGGGGGCAACTGGGTAGCATACCCTAGCACCTCCTAAAACTGGTCTGAAAGGATTTAGTTGTGGGAAAGAGTGAACAGGCAAGACTGCCATTGTTCTCAGGATCATGAAAGCGGACTCACCACAGTAAGGTAGTGCTACTCTGAAAATGGCCAACCCTCAGTAGGACCTGAAAATTATTTCAGACTTTAATTATCTTTCTTTTCCATTTTCCTTCTCTTCCATTTCATAGCCTCCTTTAACTTTCTAGTTAGTTCCTTTCCTGTCTTTATCATATGTGTGTGCATTTCTACTGTTCTAAAGAATGTTTATGATCCTTGGCTTTCCTCCCCCTGCGCTTTAAACAAAACTCGGTTTCCTAGTACTAGGATTCCTCAGGGAATTACAGAACAGCCTCAGAATATTACCATACTAGCCCAACCCCATCTCCCATCCAGCTGCATAAACTTCCTCTCTTCCTGCATTTACAGTCTCCATGTCCATCAGGTAAACTCCTGCTATTTAACACCTGGCAGAAGTATATTTTTCAGTTCCTCTATTAGAAACTTACCTCAGGACTCCCTTTTCAGGTAACATAAACTGATTAACTGGAAGTGAAAAAACAAGCAGTTGCTGGTAATCCAAAGCACAGAAGTTACCAAATGGCCACTTCCTAACCACTCAGAAAAGTCTAAATAAAAATAATTCAGTGAAACAACAGCAGCCACTGTATTTTGTTGGTGTTCAACTATGAACTCTTAAAAGGCAGCATTTGCACCTGTTCCATACTCCTTTCCATTGCACAATGTCTAGCACACTGTTAGAACTCAATAGAACGAGATAATTTTTTATCCAGTGCTGCACCTGGGAAGACTGGCAGGGTGCCACCAACTAGATGGCTGGTGTACTTCAGTGATTCTTGTGCCTTTATGTAAAAGTAGAAAGTCATGAATTACAGCATCTAGACAGACTGCTATGAGGATTATCCATTGAATAGAACAGGTTTTTTTTTGTTTGTATTTTTAAAATAAGGATAAAATATACTGGTATAACCCTTCTTTCTGAATCAAGAAGCGAATCGAAGGAGCAAGGAGGATTATGAAATTATGTTACTTCTGTATCATCAACTCTGAAAGGGCTTAACATTCCATCATTTCGTTTTAGCAAAGATTTATTTTATTAAATGGAGTTCAAACATTTAAGGTGCTCTTACTAAACTTACAGTTATTTAGGATTCCTTGCTTGGTAAAATATTACATGGTATAATAAGAATATCATGTAAAGAAGTCATCTTGCATTGATTTCTTTAAATTGAATGGGAAGAAGATGAAACAATGTAAAGTAAATGCAGCAGATTAAATAAAAAATTCACTTATTTGGGGGATAAAAAGAATATTCTCCATCCATGACTCTTCATGATCATACTATTTTGCAGTTGGAGTCCCTGCCAAAAAAAAATAATTCTATAATACATGTGATAATAATTTCTTCTGTCTTCCATGGTTTTTTTTATAAGTAGTAGCTAAGGAAGAGCTGGCAAATTATGAGGAATTGAAAAATTCAAAGTTTTTCTTTGGTATCTGAGGTCTACTTGTCATTTTCAAGTTTTCTAAATTTAAGGAAACTGAGGAGACAGGAACATAACTCTGGCTCTTTGGAGAGCTATTTATTTTTTGAAATTGGTAACATGTCCTCCTTGAAAATAGGGAGAATGCATCTGACTTTAAAGTTGTAATGAATCTTGAGTGATGATGAGAGTTACCAAGATAGTTATGTAAGGTAGGGCCCGAATGCTTGGAGGATGAGGAAGGCAAAAAGGAAAGTAATGTGGAGCAGGCTTTACTTTTTTTTATTTTAACAAAAATAGTCATCATTTATAATGTGCCAGATTTCCCATATGTTAACTTATTTACTCCTGACATCAAACCAGTGGGGTTTGTTTCTATTCCATAAATAAAGAAATCAGAGAAGGTAAGGAATTTTCCAAGGTCACAAACCCAATAAATAGTGGGGAGAGAGAATTTGAAAAAAGATCTGTCTGATTCCAAAGCCTGTAGTTTCCCCAGGAATCCAAGAGAATTTCAGCTATGATGATGGCCATTCTAACCTGCTTCCAGAAGGCTGAAGTTTTGTTTTGTTTTGCTTTTTGGGTTTTTTTTTCTAAGTTCTGGGGTACGTGTGCAGAACATGCAGGTTTGTTACATAGATATACACGTGCCACGGTGGTTTGCTTCACCCATCAACCCATCATCTACATTAGGTATTTCTCCTAATGCTATCCCTTGTCTAACCCCTCACCCCCCAACATTCCCTGGTGTGTGATGTTCCCCTCCTTGTGTCCATGTGTTCTCAATGTTCAATTCCCACTTATGAGTGAGAACATGACTTGTTTGGTTTTCTGTTCCTGTGTTCATTTGCTGAGAATGATGGTTTCCAGCTTCATCTATATCCTTGCAAAGGACATGAACTCATCCTATTTTATGGCTGCATAGTATTCCATGGTGTATATATGCCACATTTTCTTTATCCAGTCTATCACTGATGGGCATTTGGGTTGGTTCCAAGTCTTTGCTACTGTGAACACAGAAGGCTGAAGTTTCAACATTACTTTAAAAGGTAGTGAAGATAATTGTACATTTGAGAGACACTTATTTCACTGATGAGAAAGTACCTCTGGAGAGGATTTGGCCTGAAGAATGGGGGGCATAATAAATGCTGGGAACTCAGTGAGATAGTGGGCACTCCCTCTTTGCTGTCATTTTATCATCTGCATCAGGAATGACTGGTTGTCATTTCCTGTTTCTGATTATCAGTGTCTTTCTTAAGGAAATCAAAGTTGTTTCATTTGTCTGTCTGCCAGGTAGTAGTGTTTGCTAAGGAAAGCATTAGCTACATGTAACTTCAGTAATAATTAGTAATATCAAAAATATCTTAGAATGATGATAGAGATCAAAACTAATATTTTTAGTGGACAAATGATGCCAATTTGGCAGGTTGCATGCAACAATAATTTTAGTTGCCATAATTCTGAATATTCTGCCTGGAAACTACTTGTACTTTTCATGTCGTTTATATGGAAATGCTGTAAGTTCCAGAGATGGGTGTATTTTAACCTCATGAAAATCCAAAGTATTTTATTGTTTAAACTTGTAAAGCACATTTCATCTAAGAATTTCAAAGAGCCTTATCTGAATCCTTATTAATTCTTACAGTATTTCTATAAAGTTGAGAGAAATGCTTTTAAAAATATTACATAGACTAAGGAACATTATGTTATATTAATGTGGGATAAGCAGATTAATTTTCACTAAACATTGTGAGAGTTTAAAAGGGTAATTGAATATTTTTAATGCTTTAACCTTCATCTATTTAATTTGTTTTTGTGTTTTGGTGGCCAGAAGCTGTGCTGTAAATGGTAAACTGGTAGGCAAGACAGTACTCAGATAGGTACATGTAGTTTGAGCAAGACTATGAGGGCATTTGGAAAAATAAAATAAAACATTGAATCACTGAATTGTAATGTTATCTGTTTTTAAAGGCAACAGTTGTAAAGTTGTCAGTCTGAGGCTCCTATTTGCACTGATTGCACTTGATAAAAAATAACAAGCTGTGACAAACAGAAGGGCAAAGTTTCAGTAATTCACTAAAGAATGTCTCTACCCAAAGCTTTGTGGCAAAAAATGTCTTGTTTGGGGCACAATTGCAGAGTTGAAATAACAGCCCATGAATACCCTGGAGAAATGACTATGTACCCAAGGTGAATGCTAAAGCCTTCCCTCTTGAATGAGCCTTTTAATCAAGGCATTATCTAGGCTCTGAAAAAGTCTTCAGTGGTCCTACCTAAAGATTAATGGGAAAAGCCGAAACTCTGAGTTGGCCTATTTGCAGAAACAATTTTAAAGATTTACTGATGGTTGACAAATGCCATTTAAGCTTTCAAAGCCAGCCATATGCTTTTGAAAAGGATTTAAAGGAAATCCTCCCACTAAAGAAGACAACTTTGAAGGATCTTTTTTTTTTTTTTTTGGGTGCGTGGATGTGTTGTTGAGTTTTCTCTTTCCTGCCTTTTTTTCCACATCTTTGTTAAATTCCTAAAACATGGGGCTCAGAAAAAGAATAATATATTACTGTGTTCAGAAGATATTCATAATTTTGTTTGTCAGTGAGGATTAGATAAACGCTTGCCAAACAATTATATACATAGAGAATAACTTTCTCAATTACCTTTGCATTTATATAGGAGCTGTAAATAGCCCTCCCAATATTAAAATGTAATGTCACATTGTTCAAAAAGAGAATTGATGCTTTCTAAAGGTGTTTAGATTTTTTTCAATTTTTATGTTTTAGTTTAAATTTATGTTTAGTTTCAATGTGGAAATTATTTTATACTTCCAGAATGATTATGGGCATCATTTTCCTTCTACATTCATTCTCTGAGCATTTTGCCATTGGTTTCCAGCCAGGTAAATTTATTCAGCCTGCAAAGTAACAGACTTTCAAAGAGATGATATTCAAAATGTTTCCTCATAGGGTAAAAATCTGAATGCAATTTTAAAATATTACCCATTCATAATGTGGATTAGAATTGCCTCACTTCACATTTTGTCACTGCCTTCTTCTACTAACTTCAGTGGAATCTCGAGGTGATTTCATAAACAGGGCAAACTCCTGGCGTCCCCTGGCCTGATCCTAGAGGCTGAGATGAGTCACTGTGCTGGGCGGGCCTGTCACTCCAATTGCCTGTCTCCGCGTGGGCTCTGGGAGTGGGAATCAGTGCGGTTCAGGAGCAGCACGCTCTGGCCTTGTTTGCCCATTTCCTTGGGCCACTGACAGTGATCTGACAGAAAGCGACACTGACACAAAGAAGCCAAGAGGGGCAGGAGATGGGGGTGAGGTCAAAGCAGAGAAACTGAGAAAATCCAGTGAAGTGGAAGCTGAAAGGATAAACGCATGAAGGCTTAGAGCCGCTTCTCGGCCCACTTCAGTCGGCCACACCTCCCCCAAACCCAGGAAGAAATGCTCCCACTTAACTGCCTTGGTAACAGTTAAAGGCCCAGTGCCATGAAGGAAGGAAGGGTTTTTACTCAAGTGCCTTAAATCCCATTGCCCCTCCCTTGCCACCCCACCCGCCAACACCTAGAAAGCCTAGTAGTCAGTTTCCTGCTCTTTCTTTTAAAAGCCAGAACCTAATGAAGGCTCACCTCTAAGCAGGGTACCATCGCACAACAGGCATTCCAGTGTGCTGGGCCCATTCTGGTTCCTCCCTTCTCACTTGGATTATTCAAGTGGCCCCCTATGGACTGACTGTCCTCTAATTCATTCTCAGGCCACCACCAGGGCGACATCTTCACCTCTACTAAAAAACCTTCAGTCTCAGCCGAGCGTGGTGACTCATGCCTGTAATCCCAGCATTTTGAGAGACTGAGGCGAGAGAATCACCTGAGATCAAGAGTTGGAGACCAGCCTGACCAACATGGAGAAACCTCGTCTCTACTTAAAAAAAAAAAAAAAAAAATTAGCTGGGCGTGGTGGTGCATGCCTGTAATCCCAGCTACCTGGGAGGCTGAGGCAGGAGAATGGCTTGAACCTGGGAGGTGGAGGTTGCGGTGAGCGGAGATCGTGCCATTGCACTCCAGCCTGAGCGAAAAGAGTGAAACTCCATCTCAAATTTAAAATAATAATCAATTAATTAATTTTTTAAAAAACACCAGTGCCTTCTGGGGGTACCCATACCACCAGCAGTATCCAAAGTGATCTTAGTTGATACTAGGTCATGAAATCTAAAACATCTTATCACCTAAAGGGAAAGTCACTCCCTTTTCAGTTTCCCTTCAGCCCTCCTGGCTTCATCAATGAGAAAGTCTTAGCGAGGGTTAGTTTGTCTTCCACACCTCTGTTACTCTCACTGAGTTCCCTTTTTATCAAAGGTAAAGCAGGCTTCAAGTCTCAATTTGACTTGGCAAGAGCTAACTAGGAATCTAACTAGAATTTATCAACATAGTTTGGTTTTCATTGTATATACTTCAACCGTTTTCTTCCATGTATGACAGATGATACTGGCTTTCTATTTACAGGTAATGATAGATGATTTCCACTTTTATTTAACTTCCCTTGGTAATTTGAATTCAATAATATATATCCATAGGTCTATAGATATGTCTGCATACAAACACACATACATGTCTTTATGTATGTAGATGTGTGTGTATACACACAAACACACACACACATAAATGTATATAAAATAATAATTCAGACACTGTCCTTATATAGCAAAATAGTAAGTTTGGGAAACACGAAAGTATGAGATAAAATCCAAACACAGCCCATAAATCTTGCTATAATCTTACTCCCACCCCATCTCCAGGCAGGCTCAACTTTCTGCACTGCTTCATGGACACCTTACAAACCATCTCTGACAGAACATGTGCCATTCCTGCACTTGAGGCCAACATTGTCCTCTTCACTCTACTCCACCTAGATTATTCCTCTTCATCCCTCAAGATTCAGCACTAGGCCACCCGTCGATGAAGCCTTTCTGTCCCATCTTAGCCATGTTTGCCTTGGCTGAAGTAGGGTCCCCTCCACGGAGCTCCCGCAGCAGCTTGGCTACATCTTTATTAGAGTGCTTACCACATTCCTAACTATTTGCTTATCTCCCCTCCCATGAAGACAGGAATGTTGTTCAGGTCCCTGACACACCTATCTGGTATACAGTATTTTTCAGTACATGTTTAATGAATGAACAAATTCTTTTTATCTGGAAGGCAAATGATCAGAGGTACCTAATAACAAAAACTTTTTAATAATAGTATAGTAAATGATCTATAAATAACGAAGTCAACCATAATGGGTAAGAATAAGGGCTCTATCAAAACGTGGAAATAACTCAAATGTCCACCAACTGATGAATCGATAAATACAGTGTGATATATCCACACAACGGAATATTATTCAGCAATTAAAAGAAATTAAGTACTGACACGATACAATACGAATGAGCCTTGTGTGTGAGTCTGTTTGTACAAAATGTCCAGAATCGGCAAATCTGTTCTGACAGAACTAGAGACAGAAAGCAGACTATGTAACTTAGCAGTGAGACGTAGGAGGATGTCGGACTGGTTAGTGACTGCTAATGGACATCGGATTTCTGGGGTGATGAAAATGTCTAAAGTTAGATTTTGGTGGTGGTTGAACAACTATGTAGATACACTAAAAATTATTGAATTGTAATACTTTAGGTGAGTTGTATTGTATATGAATTATAGTTCAATAAAGCTGTTTTGTTTTGTTTTTAGGAGTGAGGACTCTAAGGAAGTTTGTTTTGAATCCTCCACAATTTACCAGCTAGTGATCATGGGTAGGATATTTAGCTTCTCTGTGACTCAGTTTTCTTCCTGTAAAACAGGGGTAATAACAGCACCTACCACAAAGGATTACTATGGAGATTGAATATGCCAAGTACAGTGCCTGTGACATAATAGCACTCATATTAACTATCATTATTACTAAAGGAGTATGTAGTATATGCTGGATCATAAGGGAAAAAACAACATATTCTAATATACGTGTAATAATCATTGTGTCTTAGTTCTTTCAAAAAAAGGTAATATGCCTTAAGAATGATTAAATGAACTTTGGAGACTCAGGGAAAAGGGTGCGAGGGCGGTGAGGGATAAACGACTTCACATTGGATACAGTGTTCACTGCTTGGGTGATAGGTGCACAAAAATCTCAGAAATCATCACTAAAGAATTTATTCATGTAACTAAACACCACCAGTTCCTCAAAAACCTATTGAAATTTTTTTAAACATGGTAACATGTCTGCAGGTCTGCAGTATATATTAAATTCTTAGTTAACAAGAATACTTATTACATACTTATATACTAATTGTATATACTGTGTACAATTCATGACAAAATGCATGCATATACATAGTTATAATGCCATTTAAACCTTAGAACAGGCCTATGAGATAACTATTATTATCCCCATTTTGTAAACAAGAAAACTGATGCACAAGGTAACTTGCTCAAGTTTCCATGCCTCATACATGGTAGAACAGAAGCCATCTGACCTCCGGTCAGTGCTCTTTCCAGGACGCCAGGCTCTCCCCAGAGCAAGTATGCCCACAGATATGAACCCAGTAAATATGGAAATCACTCCAAGGGAGAGCTGCCCCAACGGATACGATAGGTTTCACAAAGCTGTCCTTATTCAAACATACTTCCCACATCAAACAACCACAACATGTCCTCCTGTCTTGTGTGAGATTTTACAAGAAGAAATATTCTTTTGAAATGGAAAGTAGGCAAAGCCTTTGTTTCAAGAATGTTGTTAAACAAACATAACCTAAGAAAGGATAGGGCTGAGGAATCTGTACCACAAGGGTGTGATCCTTGTCTCTCAACACTGGCATTGTAACACTATTAAGAATACTGGCTAAACAAGAGCTTCTAACATCTGATTTCCATCACTGTAGTCAGTAGCAAAATATGTGTTACACATGGCATATGCATACCACAGCACAAGTTGATTGTATGAAGCACATCCTATGATCAAAAAGGACAATGCAAACCTAATCCTAAGTGGATAGCACAATTCACTTAGAACATCTGCGAGCAAACTTTATGGCTTTAGGTTAAATTCTCTCTCCCCAAGAGTGAGTATTCACTGAATAGAGAGATAGAAGCTTCAGCTCACATATACTCTGCTATCAATAATTCATATATGAACATAACCAGATTTTAGTATTTAATTCTTGCTTTATCTCCAACCTCAAAGAGATTACAATCCAGTCTGAAAGATTTTAACAGTAGCCATGTCTTATTGGATCTTGCATTCCCACCACATCATGGATCTGGCACACAGAAGATTCTAACAATCAACAGTTATAGAAATGTTGGTTGAGTGAATAAAGGAGTGAATGAATTATGATTTGGGAGAAAAGTATGTAATATGTTTATAAATTAATATCTTTCAACACTTTAAAAAATATTCATTGTTATTAATTTATTGAATGATGAATGGCAGGACTTAAAATGAATTAATATGACAAGCTGAGTTTTCAGAAAGAAACTGAAAAATGAATGGGATGTTCATTCATTCTCACTTCTTGGTCTGTTTTATTCATTAAAAAATAATTTTACCTCCGGGCATAATGACTCATGCCTGTAATCCCAGCACTTCAGGAGGCAGAGGTGAGAGGATCACTTGAACTCAGAAATTCAAGACCAGCCTGGGCAACATAGTGAGACCCTCTATCTACAAAATGTTTTTATTAAATAAATATATAAATTTAAAAATTTAGGATTCAGTTTTAAAATAAGGATAAATTTGGAGTGATCATTTAAGTCATCCTTCATTTTCAGAATGTGATTATTCAATTTACCAGATTGTGGGTGTTTTATTATTATACATAAAACAAATGAAATTACAGAACAGCTATCTGTATATACTCAGATCCTGAAGTAATACACTCTGTATTCATTTGCAATCATTAAAAAGTTGGAGTCAGTTTACCATCATACCAAAAGTAACAACACCTCACTTTCCCAGAGGTCAGTCTTCTAGCAATCTCAGCCTCTTAAAACAAAGCCAAGAGTTGAAATAGGATGCTGAGTGTCAAATATTACTGTATAAATCTCATACACTAAAATCTCTTCAAAAATAAGCCCTGGGATCTCTTTCACATCCTATTTGTTTTCTTTTACATATAATCCTGATAAACTTTACTATTTGGCTTTTGAATGTATGTTGAATATATATTTCAATTATATAAATACTAAATACAAGAAAATCCCTTTCACTTTTCATTGATAACTGCAGGACTTATCAACTAATAACCCAAAAAACAGCAGAGAATAAAGAATTCAGAAATTAGAACCAAAAAATAAAACAAAACTATCTGCTACCATTTGGTGTGTGAACAAGGAAATCCTATAGATTTTACTCATTAGGTTCAAAAGTTGCTCCCAAGCAGGTACTGCTATTTATAAGATGGTGACCATGAATTATAAGAAAAATTTCCATACTTTTTGAGACGGTAAAGTATAGACTAAATTATGAAAATATTTTTATATCAATTTTTAACATTGAAAATGCTTTGGCACTTTAAGGGATAAGCTTCAGTTAAGGTGGAAGACCCACACCTACAGAAAAATCTATTTTAAAATTGACCCGGTAAGTAGGGAGAAGTTATTTTGGTATATAAAGTTTATAAATGAATGGTTTACTTTCCCAATCTTTTAAAATACTACCATTAGTAAATATATTACAAAGCCACATATGTTAATACACTCTAGATTATGTCCTTGCCTGTGTTCAATTTCACATTGACAGTATGTGGAAAATCAATTTACTTAATTTTAAGCTTGTAGGGCTTCTTTCAGATAATGTTCAAAACTATAAACAATGTGGCAACCGATCATCTTCTAGAATTAGTCTGATAAAAAGTGGATTATATAATGCTTGAACTTGGAAAAGGAGGAAAAATACATCATAGCATAGAGTTACTTTAAAGCTTTAATGTTGGCCAAGGGAGATTAAATTGCCTTTGGGGTGTACAGATGCAGAAGATTCCGTTGGTGTGCTTTTCAAAGCAAAGACAGATGATATTAGGAAATAAAGCATGAGGGCTTCTGCTTTAATCTGTCCACATTAATGTTTTGATCTATGACTAATTGGAATTGTGAGTAGGGTTCAAGAAGATTCTCACAGCCAGTCTGAGGCTAGCAGACATGTAAGTCTCTCAAAAATGCATCTAGGAAGATTGCTTGACCACAAAAGAAAGAACGTGTGAAGAATTGTTCTAATTTAAGCCTGTTAGTGTGTCTAATTCAAAATTAATATGGAATAATGACATAAAAATGACCAAAAAAAGCTCACTATCAAGAAAGAAGGAAAATAAACTAAAATACACTATACGATCTCCAAAATTAAAACACTGTTCCAAGTCTTTAATTTAAAACAAAAGAAAAAGAACTGCCACCCAAGAGATTTACTAAATCCAAAGATGATGTCATTTCCCTGCTTAAAATCCTAGAGTGGCTCCCAGAGCCTCCAGGATAGTCTGAACTTCTCAACATGACATATGAGTCCAGCTTGATCTGGCCTTGGCTGTTGATGCTTTTCAGGCCTCCTAATGGGTCGCATTGCAACACAAGCACTTCCATTCAACTATGCCAACCTATTGTAGTTTCTGCAGAACAGCCTGCTCTCTTACGCCACGACGCTCTAGTACATGCTGTTCTCCTACCAGAAATGCTTTTCCTTCTCTCACTCAGCCCCTTATCATAGCTGGCATTTCTTTTCAAGACTCAGTTTAAGTGTCAGGGCCTCTTGGAACCCTAACAAAAAAAGAGGTTGGGATTAACAGTTTAATATAAGTAAAAAGAAAATTCTCAGAGAGTTTAGTGGAAGAAGAGATTAATTCCTAATCAGCTAAGATCTGGGAGAGATTTTTATGGGAAGATAAGTTTTATACTAAATCTGAGAGGACAAGAAAACTGTTATTTTTTTCTTACTTAGAAAGTGAAGACTTTTATTCTATACATTCTTTCCTCCTTGGACGAACCTTGAGAGTTAGCTTGGAGATTCTAACAGAATAGAAAATCACTGATATGTTGCGGATTGACACACAGGGCTCCTCTGTTTACGAAGGTTGTCTTCTTTGAGCAGAAGGCTGAATGGGGCTCACATATGAGGGAATATTAGGAGACTGTCCAGCCAGCCAGATTAATAGGTGGACAGTAAATTCACCCAAACCCACCAGTTCCAGTGGTTCTCTGGAACACCAACCACTCCCTCTGAATACCAACCTCACCTTACTATTCTTCGTTTTATACTGAAAAAAAGCTACTGAAATCCCATCTCCTTCAAAAAGCTCTTCCTTAACTTATGGAAAATGTGTTGACAGTTTTCTTGACATGTAGTAGTTAAGGACATGTTCTTCATAATCATACAGACTTTTAAGTGGGATCATTCTGAGTACATTGCTTAACTTGTGCCCAACCTGTATCTACTCTGGGGTTCAAGCCTGACTGAGGAATGGTCCATCTACTTCTAGAAAGTATCTAAAAGGAATGTGCCTAACTGGAGAAGTCTGGTCAAGGGCAGTGGGATTTGCCATGGTGGTAGCATTGGTGATGGTGGTATCAGTGGAGCCCTGAATACTTTTTGGTCTCAGATATAAAATGCCTATGTTAAGCATCTAAAATAGCTGACTGGTGGATCATTGATGGCATCCTGACACATCACCACAGCCAAGTCAGGGCAGTAGAAGAGGTAAACAGCAGACGCCACACTACGGTCAAAAGAACTAGTTCTTGGCAGGGAGATGAGTTGTCCCAGCCAAGGCTGGAACTTTCGGCGTGATTTTGGGAAAGAAATCTGTTGGGAACTAAGTTCCTAAGTGTGACTACAAGCAAAGTTATGGAGAGAATATGTTGTGGCTATTTTTAATCAGGCTGGCATGGATTAGAAAAATAAAACATTATACCTAAACAAGCAGATATTTGCATAACTGGTATGTGGCCCCAGCTTAAGAAAAATACAGCAGATTAAACAAATGTTTATCTCAAGTGACAGAAAAGTAACTTAATAAACATAAACCTACAAAGATAAAGAAAACAGGAAAGAAATGATAATAGACAGGATGTGTTAACAAATTTGTGAAATGTCTTAAGAGAAAATGACATGGAATAATTCAAGAAGCAAGCCAATTCCTGCCATAAAATCCTAAAAAAGAGCAGTTTCGAAGGTCAGAGTACTGGCAAAAATAGGAAGATCCACTGAAATTCTTAATAATAAGCAGTTAAACACATCCTTTAGCTCACACAGCCAGGCAACTGCCTCCTCACCACCGACTTTCTCACCACAAACAATAATCCTGGTAGAAGACTGGTGATTTACAATCTGAAGAGAGTGACCCCTATGAGACTCCACACTAAAAGGTGCAAATAGTTTCCTCTGGGAAATGGGAATCAGGAGTGGAAAGGATGGGACAGGGACCCAATGGCTTTTTTGTTTCTTCATTATAAGGCTTTTAGTTCTTTTAAAAAGCATGAAAAAATATATATTTAATAATATATTTTATGTGATTATGGTATATATATTAAATATACTATATATGTGTGATAATATAATATATATTGTACATATATATCATTTTAACCTAGAATAAAATTTTAAAGAAGTAAAATAAAACAGTAAAAAGCTTCATACTCATTAAACAGATTTAAACCTCATACTTTTGTATGAATTGATAAAATCCTTATCTTTTTGCTTGTAAGGATGGTAGTCTACTACATGCCTTGGAAATTTTTCTTTTTAATAATGTTCTCCTTTCATGACACTAACTTCCAGGGACATAGTAAGTAGGACTAACACAGCCACACAAGCTGTGCATGCTTCAGCTCTAGGGCAGCTGGAGTTGGCCGTGTGTCAACTAATGGTAAATTTCCATGAGTGTTAGCTCTCCACTCTTACTGTTTAATTTATAGTAATATTCGCAAGCTCACGTTTTTATGGTAGATACAACTTCTTGCTTCTGTGGCTCCTTTAGCTTCGTCATCAACATGCACTTTCCCACCCATAACTCAGTTACTTTAACAGATTCATTATAAAGATATAAGCATGGGTCTTCTTCTTTTTGAGATATCCTCATTTCTTTCTCTTGTATCTTTTCTTAGTTAATAACTACTTTTACATTGGCTATAACTTACATTGACGTTTTGAATTTCTAATTATATATGTAGTCAGACTTGTCTAAAAAGACTTTAAATGTTACACTTATTTTTATATTTTCTTACACTTTGTAACTTATTAACCAATAACAGTGAATTATTATACCTTTGGTTGTTTTTGAAAGTACATCAGTGACTTACTGGCTCTTGAGACACTTGTCAGCATATAAATGAATGTTCTATAGCAAATGTTAAGGAAAGACAGATGACCAACTTTATGCTTTTGGAAGGTGAATAAATAAGTCATGTTATTGGGAGGTAAAATGAAGTCTTAGATATTTCTTAAATTAATTCAGCATTTGCTCGTTTCACTGGTATTTCAGTTTAAGAATCACTCTTCTCTAATTGTTGACTCTGCTCCCTCTACTGGAACCTTGGTTAAATTGAACGGGAAAATGGTTTACTTGAAATTGAATAATATCTTTTCGAAGTTGGTCAGTAAGTCCCAGACTGAAGTAAAGACAAACTTTAAGCTAGAAAATTATTCCCATAACATAATTTTAAAGTGCCAGGTATGGCATGGGGAAATTTTTGTCTCCCGTCTTTCTAATACACATTAGTATTCATAGGATTATTATAGATTAAAGAAAGGGAATGTTTAAATCAAACACATAAGCCACCAAATACAATTCAGGGCCTATCTGGTAATATTTTGTTCTTTTGGAGAATTACATTTCTGTTTCGACTCCTTTGTTTTGGGTTTAAAATGCTTGAAAACAATACAGAAATAATGAGAACTCATTAATTATATTGCGGGCACCTCACAGAAGCTCAGAATATGCTTTGTAAACATTACATTCACATTCTGCATGTCACTAAGGTAAGAACAGTGAAGATTCTTCTGTTTCATGAAGGATATTTTTACTTTGGGAATAAGCTTATGTGTCTGTGTAGGTTCACATACTACTCAATTGCAAATTAAAGTAGAATTTGTGTCTTCTCAATTTGATTTTAAAATACAATTTCTACATTCAACTGGAAATAACTCAAAAATTAATATGTTTTGTTGGCTTCCTTTTATTTTTTTCTATGGGTTGTTCATTAATGTCTTCTTGATGAATAGATAAGCATTTGTAGTGATTTTTAGAGGTGCATTTGAACTAACTGTTTAAAGGAAACACAAGGCAGATACAGGACTCTTTAACGTCTTTAACCTGCTGGCTGTACCATCCTCCCAGACCCACAAAAACATATTTATTAAAAATAAGCCTCCCAGAATAAGAAAGGAAGGGAATAGTGCCAGAGGACGCAGCATTCATTCAGCTGGTCAATCAACAGGAGTATTTACTGTCTTTCAACCACATGCCAAATGCTGTTAAAAGCTGGTGATTCAGCACCTTCTTGCCCTCATGTCATTTGAGAAAATAAGGCAGTATGTAAAGATGTGACCACAAACTATTCTAAGTGAAAAGAATGGAGAGGAGGGAAGCAGGGAGAGGCAGGAAGAAGAACAAGGAAAGGACATATTCTTTGGACGGACATATTGTAGATTGGAAGGTCAAGAAACTTATCTCAGAGGGGAAAAGGTATTTAAGAATGAAGAGGAGCCAGCAATTGGAAGGGACGGTGGGGTGCAGATGAGCATTATTTGCCGAAGTAAATGTACAGAAAAAGCCCTGAGAAAGGAAATGGCTTGGGGTGTAGAAGGAACTTTGCAGTGGTGGGTATAATAAGCAAGGCAGATGGAGGGACCAGTGGCTCAGGATGAGGATGGAGAGTTAGGCATGGGTCAAGCATTCAGGGCCTTTTCAGCCACGCTTAGGCATTTGCATTTCATCTAAGAGTGCATATAAATCTATTGGAGAATTTTAGGTGGTGCCAGGGAATTATCTAGTTCCGTTCTGAAATCATAAGTTTGGATGACATATAGAACAACCTATGGAGGGGGCAGGAGTGGAAGCAGGAAGTGGCTGAGTGCTTAAGAATGAGGAAGAAGGCTGGGTGATGTGGCTAATGCCTGTAATCCCAACACTTTGGGAGGCTAAGGCGGACAGATTACTTGAGGTTGGGAGTTCAAGACCAGCCTGGCCAAGATGATGAAACCCCATCTCTACTAAAAATACAAAAATTAGCCAGACCTTGGGGTATGCATCTGTAATCCCAGCTGCTCAGGAGGCTAAAAACAGAATCACTTGAACCTGGGAGGCAGCAGTTGCGGTGAGCCAAGATCGTGCCACTGCACTCCAGCCTGAGTGACAGAGTGACTGTCTCAAAAAAAAAAAAAGAAAGAAAGAAAGAAAAATGAGGAACGAGTGGGATGTAAGCAGGCAGGCCAGCAAGTGTGACTAGAGAAAGATGGTGAATGCTTCCTCTGGACGAGACCTTGTATCAGACACTTGACCTATAGTGTCTCAAGTCTACACAACCCCAGCAAAGCCTGGGAGCAGAAGCCCATAGGACAAGCATTCTCTGGATCCCTTCCTTTGAAGAGAAAGTTTACTAGAAATGTACTTCTATGCCAATCTGAAGGGGGAACCTCAGGGCACATTAGAGAATAAAAGGCAGTCTGGTTTGACTGGAATATAGACTGTATGGAAAGGTTGAGAGAGAAATAAGCCTAATCCAGTGGATTAGGACTGGACCATGGAGACTTCAACCAACAGCTGGTGAGATCCTTTCAAGTACCAGATGCTGCACTAAGGGCATTTGCCTACATTATCTCATTTAATCCTCACGTGATGGCATGAAATAGGTGTTACAGTACATTAGGAAGCTAAGGCCATTAAAGCATAAAAATGAACAAGATCTAACAGCAATATGGTGACAAAACTGTCATTTGAGAGCCTGTAAATCTGTAACCCATTTTATCTTTCCTCATATGATAGCTAGATAACAACATTCAGGCTCCATTCTTCAGATCATGGGCAACTAGCAATGGCTTTTTGAACCCACAAAACAGGATGGGATGACAGATCAGATCAACCTTTTGTTTTTCATTTATTATGCTTTAAGTTCTAGGATACCTGTGCAGAATGTGAAGGTTTGCTACATAGGTATACAGGTGCCATGGTGGTTTACTGCACCTATCAATCCGTCATCTAGGTTTTAAGCCCTGCATACATTAGCTATTTGTCCTAATGCTCTCCTTCCATTTTCCCCTACACCCCGACAGGTCCCAGTGTGTGATGTTCCCCTCTCTGTGTCCATGTGTTCTCATCATTCAATTCCCACTTATGAGTCAGAACATGTGGTGTTTGGTTTTCTGTTCCTGTGCTAGTTTGCTGAGAATGATGGTTTCTAGCTTCATCCATGTCCCTGCAAAGGACATGAACTCATTCTTTTTATGGCTGTATAGTATTCCATGGTGTATATGTGCCACGTTTTCTTTACCAGTCTATCACTGATGGGCATTTGGGTTGGTTCCAAGTCTTTGCTATTTTGAATAGTGCTGCAATAAATATACATGTGCATGTGTCTTTATTGCAGGATGATTTCTACTTAGAGCCTTTTCATGTGCTTCAGGATATTAGATAACATTTGGGTAGGGAAAGGAAAACTTCATCCTGTTGGCATAGAAGGGTCCCATGGTCACACTATGTTAACTGCAAGATATTTCAGTTTATTGATTATTGCACAAGGTAGGAACAAGAATGGGAGTTTCTGCCTGA
The DNA here is from genome assembly GCF_030222135.1 of Aotus nancymaae. Classification (NCBI taxonomy): domain Eukaryota; kingdom Metazoa; phylum Chordata; class Mammalia; order Primates; family Aotidae; genus Aotus; species Aotus nancymaae. The sequence goes on along the minus strand of NW_026988428.1, from coordinate 29,322,899 downwards.
GAGAAATGAAATAGATCTGGTTCTTTTAATAAAACTTTTGAAAGATTTGTTTTTGAAATGTTGCCTGGGGGGTATTTTCTGTGTAATTTTTGTGGAACCATTAGGTGCAGCCACAGCTCAGAATTATTTATCAGACATAATAGACACTCAATGACACAACACCAGAGTCACTTCCTAGATGCAGTGCATCATTCTAGCCCTTTGGTCTGCTTTTTATGTTTTTTCTTTTCATTGTCCAACTATAAAGTAATGAAATTATCTGCTAAAAAAGATTTATGGCATAAAAAGAAAGTGGGGAGGGAAGGTACTTCAGATTCCCTCTTTTGAAGGAAAAACATCATTGGAAATTTTTCTTTCATCAAAAGGCAAAACTAATAATTTTTTGTGTGAAATTCATGTGTACCAGTCGAATGATCCTCAACCAAGTTTGATTTGACCTTAGGGGACATTTATTTGGCAATGTATTAGTTTTCTGGGATTGCCCTAACAAAGTACCACAAACTGGGTGGCTTAAACAATTAAAATTTATTTATTTTGTCACAGTTCTGGAGGCTGGAATTCCAAAATTAAGGTGTCAGTAGGGTTGGTTTCCTCTTTGGCTTGTAGATGGCTGTCTTCTCTCTGTGTCTCCACATGGCCTTCCCTCCACCTGTCTTTGTCCAAATTTCCTCTTTATATAAGGATAATAGATATATAAAATTAGAGCCTACTCTAATGATCTTATTTAAATTTAAAGACACCATATACAAAAAAACTGGTGGTTTCTAGCTTCATCCACGTCCCTGCAACACACACAAACTTATTCTTTCTATGGCTGCATAGTGTTACATTGGCTGCAAAAGTCACATTCTGAGTTAGTAGGGATTACAGCTTCAACATACAAATTTTGAGGGAACACAATTCAGCCCTTAAAAGCCTAGAAAAGCATTTGTTGTCACAACTGGAAAGAGGGTGTGTGTTATTGGCACTTAGCAGGTAGAGCCATGGAGGTTGCTGAACTCCCCCACAATTCACAGGACAGCCTCCATAACGAAGAACCATCCAGCTCAAAATATCAATAGTGCAAAGGTTGGGAAATCCTGTCCTACTTCCAAAGCCAGTTGTTTGATATTTTTTATGCATAAAGAAGAGCAGAATATATTACTCTAGTGAACACTAGTATTATGAATTATAGCACAGTCTTCATTAGGACTCTGCAAATACCCATGTTCATATATCACACACAGATACAATATTTCTTCTCCAGATTTCAAAGCAGCTTCTTGGGAATATAGTATAAATTGGGTTCTGACATTACTGCACCCCTAAGACAAATTTGGGAAAATTTGTGGACATGAAAGTGCTTTGTAAACTGTAAAGTTCCAGACAAATAAATAAGTTTCTGTTATAAGAAAAAAAAGGAAGCACGATATAAAATATTAGCACCTTTATCTTTAAAGAAAAAAATTAAGGTAACTCCAGATGGACTTCAAAGGGGGAAAGACTGAGGCAGAGAAGTCTATTACAAGCTCACTGCTATTGCATGTCTTCTCCTCCCAGAAAAGTGGGAAACTCAGGATTCCAACTGGAGTTCTAAAATCTGGAGCTGGGAGAGAGATGAACAGTGGAGTCAAGAAGGCCCCAGAAAATGATATCCAAAGGCTAGGTGGAAGCAGAGTAGATTGTTCAGAGAAGGAGACTGAATAAGGAATCACTCCAAAGCGACTGGCAAGGAGGTAAGGAAAGCCAGAAGTGCCACGAAGGCATGAGAAACCAGAGAAGTAGAGAGGAGACCTTTTCTGGGGTACCTCCTCATGTGTGTGGTACTTCTTAAGAGTGAAAATGATCACACAAAGATGAGAGCCTGAATTTAAACTACGGCCACAAAAAGTGGAAATTAGACCATGGATTTCAATGTACAGTGTAGCAGCAAAGGGGCTGGCCCCACAAACTGGATTCAGACTCTGACTCTGCTGCTTATTGCTGTGTTTCACCTTTGGAAAGCTACTGAAGTTCTACATGCCTCTGTTTCTTTACGTGGACTGTTGTCTTTAGGTTAATCAATTAGGTTTTGTGTATGTGTGTGTGTTTGTGTACATGTGTGTGTGATGTACTTAGCATATTAACATTATTTATTACTACTCTGGAAACATTTAAGAGATATAATCAATAAGGCTGAGGCCATTTAGATGAGAGTGGGGATGAATGATAGGATGATGCAAACTGGAGGTTTCTGGCTTGATCAATTGGGAGAATAGGGATATATTAATCAAAATGAGAAAACACAAAGGGAAAGTTGGTTTGGAGGGAAAAAAAAGAAAAGAAAAGAATGAGTTTAATTTGAGATGTGTTAGGTAACTGTCAGTTAACCACCTGGAGAAGTTCCTTCAGGAACAAATAAGTATCTGTAGCTCAGATGGAAGTTCAAGGCTAGAAATTGTTCATAATTTCTTGTAATTATTAATTTCATGTGGCTAAATAAGATTTCCCAAGAAAAACATGTAGAGAGAAAAAACAGAGGCAGGAGAGGTAGAACCTTAGGGTATTCCCGGATATCTGAGCTTTTCTGATGATTTTAATAACTGTACAGTCCTTTAGATGTTATAAAGCACTACACTATCTGGGGAGAAAGAAACTGGTTGCCCTTGAAAGTTTTTGAGATATGTAAAACTGTTATGTTAAATAATCAAACAACTATATGGTTGATATTATTAGTAGTAGTATTAATTAGTTTTTAAATTGTTTTCCCACATTATGGCCAGGCTAGTTGAGTCCACCTCCTACTGGTAATTCGCTGCTATGGATTTAAAATCAGAATAAACACACACCAAGAATGCTTAAAGGCTCCCTTCTGAGGGGGGCCTTTTCCTCTTGAGGAAGGCACAAAAACCTCTGTGCCTGAGGTTACAGCCTTTTGATTCTGGATGTTCACAAAGGGTTTGATTTGCTGTTGTTATTGTCGTTTTCTTTGTATGTTTTGCTTTGATTTTGTTGTGTTGACTGCTTGCTTCCTTCTCTATTTTGGGATGTGAGCCGAGTACACACGGTTCCTAGGAAAGTGACCTCTCCACAAATAACTACATCTACATCTATCATTTTGTTGTTGACATAATATAAATAGGGCAGAGGAATGCCCAGTCACATTAACCATTTCTATCTATGGAGATTAGAATGATAATGTAAAAATTTTCAAATGAGCTTTGGTTTAAGTCTCTCTTTTCGAAGCTCACACTAAAAAATTAACACAGTATTAATATAACCATTTAAGAAGGGAACAGTAGAACCTAAGCCAGCTAGCTCTAAACATTTTTTAGAATTATTCTATAATTTAAAAACAATTTTCAAGATAACTATAAAATCAATATGCTAGCATTACTGTACTCTTGATACATCTGTATATGCAAGAGTTGTAATTAGTAAAAACATTAAGCGATTCTATGCCAGAGAGTAAATATCTCAGGTAAAAACAAGAGAAAGAGAGTCTATGTTGTTATAATGATAATTATAGCAAATATGTAGTGTTTATTATGTGCCAGGTACTGTTTTAAGTACTTTATATATATTAGCTCAATGATTTCTGAATAATAAAGAAATTATTAATAGTTAAAGAAGTTAATAATAATTATAAATTATTATTGTAAAATAAAATTATAAAATAAAAATAATAATGATGATAAATTAATTAATTAAAGAAATTAATAATAATGAAAAATCTGAAGCACAATAAAATTTTAAAGAGTTTATTTGAGTAAGAAGTAATTTATAAATTGAGGAATACCAGACCAACAGAAATCTAGTGTTCCAATGTCAGAACATCAGAAGCAAGTATTTAATTTAAAAATGAGGAAATAAAGAAATCTGGGGCTGGGTAAGCTCACACCTGTAATCCCAGGACTTTGGGAGGCTGAGGCAGGAGGATCACTTGAGGTTACAAGTTCGAGGATAGACTGGGCAATGTATCAAGACCCAATCTCTGCAAAAATAAAATAAAATAAAAATTAGCCAGGCATAGTGGCACTCACTAGTACTCCCAGCTACTGGAGAGGCTGAGGCAGAAGGACTGCTCAAGCCCAGGAGGGTGAGGCTGCTGTGGACCATGACTGTGCCACTGCACTCCAGCCTGGGCAACAGGGCAAAACCCTGTCTCAAAAACAAATAAGAAATCTGATTGACTTATGTCTACACAAGGTGGAAAACCTTTACATATTTTGTTGTCACACAAGATGAACAACCCAGCATTATTGAAAGAAAAAGTCAAAGTGGATCCAATGACTCACCAGTGGGAGTAACATAAATGTCACGGTTATTTTTTGTCATATCTACATTTGTACATTACCAGGTTGAATGGTTATGATTTAAATTAGAGTAGAAAGAAATATAATGTTATAAATTTGATAAAGTAACCCATGCATACTATCACTAAACAAGGATGACTGGCTTTCTTTTCAAACATGTCTCAAATATTACTCTATTCAATAAACAAAACTATTAATTTTATACAGTGAAACCATAGAGGAATTTCAATTGTCTTCAGTATTTTAACTGAACACTACTCTTAATGATTTTTGTTTGTTTGTTTTGTTTTTAGAGACAGGGTCTCACTCTGTCACTTAGGCTGGAGTGTTGTGGCATGATCATAGCTCACTGTAGCCTCAAACTTCTGGGTTCAAGTAATCCTCCCACCTCAGCCTCCCTAGTAGCTGGAGCTATAAGCCCATGCCACCACACTCAGCTCATTTTAAAATTATTTCTGTACGAGGTCTCACTATGTTTCCCAGGCTCATCTCTAACTCTTGGCCTCAAGCAATCCTCCCACCTCAGCCTCTAAGGGATTATAAATGTTAGTCACTACACCTGGCTGAATATTCTAATGATATGGTCAAGGATATCATGGTCATGTTTTAATGTTGTATCTGTGTTATTATACATAGCAGTCCAGTCTTCATAATCTGTGTCAAACCAAAGAGTTTGATTACAGAGAGAGTCTAGAATACTCACTAGATTGAACCCAATTCCCTGAAGGTTTTCTATGCATAATCATAAATTACCAGTAATAAAATCAACAGTAGTTATATGCCATTGCTTTTTCTTTAATAGTTTCTAATGCCAAATTAGTCTATTATAAATATCAACTGACCTGCCAAGAGGAGGGTACCAAGATTTTTTAGAAAGCCTATTTCGTGAATTGCTCACCCAGGTATGTGTGGGAGCAAGTTTTAATATTAGCCGTGGTTTTTCCTATTTATCCAGATGACTATATAGCCAGCAATTGCTTTGGTTAGTGAGCTATACTTTAAACAGTAGACTTTAGAGGATGTTCAGTTTGAGGAGTGAAAGTTCCCTACTAAGTAAAAGTTTGAACATTTTGTGTTAAATGTAAAACAAAAACAAGTCTTTAGTCAATGGAAAAGAGTCAAATGAAGTCTTGTTTTGTGATCTTGGGAATGCTGCCTACTGTGTGACACCATCTACTTAAGTCACTTATAGGTCGACAAGCCCAAAAGTCTAAGGGAGCTTTCTTTTAGTTGAGACATAGGCCTAAGTTTCAAGACTCTGAAGTTTTGCTGCAGTGTGAGTAGTAAGAAGAAATAGTATGGTCCCTTTCAATGAGGCTCAAGAGCAGTTTTTCTCTGGTCATTTTCAAAAGACCCATTTCCAGGTTCTAGGTCATGGAAGGTTTGATCATCAGCAGATGGGTCATGGAAAACTTTCTTCACCTGGTGAAAACATACTTTGACATAACACATCAATGTTTTGCAATATTGAGTTATATTAGCAAATAAGTCCAGGAGATACATGAGGCTCTATTTTCAAAGACACAGGTCTCTTAGTTATTATTTTATAAGGGGTCAATTTGTAATTTCCCATTGGGGTTGATCTAATTGCCATTAAGGCCAGTGGTAAAACTTTTGGCCAAGTTAATCCAATAAACTTTATTAATTTAGCTAATTTTAGTTTCCAGATGCCATTCATCCTTGTAACATTTTGAAAGGACTGAGGATGATAAGCACAATGGTAGTGCCATTGGATTTGTAAAATCTTATTTAATTGTTTGATAACCTGTCCAGTATGAAGTGAGCTCCCCTATCTCTGAAAATCTGTCCAGGGATGCCCACAGAGGAAACACATTTTAAAATAAATTTTTTGTTACTGTTGTGGCATCAGCTTTTCTACAAGGGAAAGCCTTAATCCATTCTAAAAACAGACGCACTATCACAAGAATATACTGTTATCCCACTAAGGGTGGCAATTGAATGAAATCCATCTGTAGATGTTTAAATGGCCCAGCGGGTGACAGAACTATACCCCTTGAATCATTAAGGGTTTTTCTGGGATAATGGGTTTGACAAGCCAAACAATGGTTATAAATGATTTTTGTTGTTTTAGAACAATCATCCCACTAGTACTTTTTAACAATTTGAACCATTTTATCTACACCAGGATTAGTAATGGAGTACAGGACTTTTAAGAGTGGTATTTTCAGGGCCTCAGGAAGGACTAGGCAGCTATCCAGGCTCTTGGTGAGTCCTTATTTAGCATTAAATTTGCATCCTTTTAGACGACGCTTTTGTTGTTCCAATTCAGGTGCACAGCATTGTTTATTGAACAAATGATCATAAGTAATTTTGATTTGAATTGACATTATGGAGTTCATACAGATTGCATATTTTAACAATTTCAGTGCTAGTCAACTTGGCATGAAAGTCTGCTAATCCCTTCCATTAACATTTAGGTTTAGTTTTATGAATATAAGCTGCAGTTTTAATAATAGCAACTTGTCAAGGGCAATAGAATAGCTGAAAGAAATTAATCTACCTGTGACCCTTTTTGATGGAGTTTCCACTAGAAATGAGAAATGCTCTTTGTTTCAATAATACTCCAAAATCATGGACCACTCCAAAAGTGTATTTATTGTCTATATAAATGTCAACTTAGGCCAGGCACGGTGGCTCACATCTGCAATCCCAGCACTTTGGGAAACTGAGGTGGGAGGATCACTTGAGCCCAAGACTTTGAGACTAGTCTGGGCAACATAGCAAGACCCCACCTCTACAAAAAAAAAGAAGAAGAAGAAGAAGAAGAAAAAGAAAATTAGCCAGGTCATGGAAAGGTCATCATCCTCTCACCTCAGCCTCCCAAGTAGCTGGGACTACAGGCATGGTAGCACGTGCCTGATTATGGTGGCACATGCCTGTAGTCTCAGCTACTTAGGCTGAAGTCGGAGCATCAGTTGAGCCATGGAAACTGAGGCTTTGGTGAGCCATGATTACACACTGCACTCTAGCCTGGGCAATAGAGTGAGACTCTGACTCAAAAAAAAAAAAAAAAACCCATAAAAATCAAATAGTAACTTACTTGTTTTTGGCTACATGACAGGCCTTAGTAAGAGTATATAATGTTGCAGATTGTGCTAACTTAAACTGTGAAAGAGTTCCCTTTTCTGTTAGTCCATATTGAGTGGTTACAGCATATTCTGTTTGGTATCTCCTTGCTATAGTTTTTGGCATAAGGCCCCTTAACACAAAGTGTCGATTCAGGATTATCTAATAGAATGTCCCGTAAGTCAATGTGAGGGGTCAATAGTTGTGATACCACACTAACACATTTATGGTTTTCTTCATCATTAGGCAGAGGTAACAAAGTAACAAGGCCAAACAGAGATTACAGCATTCAAGATGGAGATTTGGAGGTTACAGGAGAAAGATTTCATTAAGGATGTTGGTCCACCTGGATCTGACTGGAATGTAATAAACTTTTAATTGTGTGTGGAACTCGTAGGTAAAGTTTTATTTCCTAATACTAGGTCAGATGAGGTTTCTTCTAATTTAGCTGCTGCTGCCACTATTTTCAGACAACTTGAATATGCTCTGGCCACTAGATCTAACCAGAGACTCTAATAAGAAATCAGTCACTTTCTTTCCCCACTGTTCCTGAGCCAGGACTCCCGAGACCTGATTATCATGTTTGTAAACAAACAATGTAAAACATTTTGTATAATTCAGGAGACTTAAAGCTGAAGGCTATTGTAAGGCCAGTTTTATTTGATGGAAATAAATAAAGGTTCATGATTACCTTCCTGTAGCAAAGACTTTGATATGGTTTGGCTGTGTACCCATCCAAATCTCATCTTGAATTGTAGCTCCCCACATGTCATGAGAGGGACCTGGTGGGAGGTAATTGAATCATGGGGGTGGGTTTTTCCAATGCTGTTCTCCTGATAGTGCATAAGAGATCTGATGGTTTTATAAATGCCAGTTCCCCTGCACACGCTCTCTTGGCTGCCACCACGTAAGATGTGCCATTGCTCCTCCTTCACCTTCTGCTATGATGGTGAGGTCTCCCCAGCCAAACTGTAAGTCCATTAAACCTCTTTTTCTTTATAAATTACCGAGTCTTGGGTATTTCTTCACAGCAGTGTGAAAATTAACTAATACAGACTTTAAGACAGTTCTTTTTAAGTTTATATAAGGGGGATGCCAACAGAAAAAGATTGAGGACGCAAGTTTACAGTATCCCTCAAGTCCAAGGAATCCTTTCAATTATCTCTTAGTCATGGTTCTAGGGAAACCTTGGATTGACTTCATTTTTTTCAGGTAAGAGAGAAATTCTCTTTGCAGTCAAATCATGTCTTAAGTAATAGGCCTTTTCTTTAGAGAATAAAGTTTTCCATGGTGGCCTTATGTTCCTTCTAAAGTAATGGCTGTAAGAAAGAAGTTGAATCTATGACAGAGTTTTCTTTGGTAGAAGAATATAACTATAAATTATCTACATATTAAATAGTAGTAAAATTTCTAGGAAAACGTGAGATTGGCAGGTCTTGGCATAATGTCTGAAAAAAATAACATGAGGCATCGCTGGACCCCTATGGCATTACAGTCCAGGTGTATTGCTTGTTTTTGCAGCAAACAAGTATTGGCTCTCCTTATCAAGTGCAACTCTAAAGAAGACAGAGCAGGAATCTGTCACTGTGAATCATTTGGAAGCTGTAGGCACACTAGATAATGAAGTGTTAGGATTTGGAATCATGGGAAATTTTGAAATTATAATTTTATTTATTGCACATGTCTTTTTTTATTATTATTATTGCATTTTAGGTTTTGGGGTACATGTGAAGAACATGCAAGATTGTTGCATAGTTACATACGTGGCAGTGTGATTTGCTGCCTTTCTCCCCTTCACCTATATGTGGCATTTCTCCCTGTGCTATCTCTCCCCAACTCCCCACCCCCCACTGTCCCTCCCCTATTTCCCCCAACAGACCCCAGTGTATAGTGCTCCCCTCCCTGTGTCCATGTGTTCTCATTGTTCAACACCTGCCTATGAGTGAGAACATGCGGTGTTTAATTTTGGGTTCTTGTGTCAGTTTGCTGAGAATGATGGTTTCCAGGTTCATCCATGTCCCTACAAAGGACGTGAACTCATCGTTTTTGATGGCTGCATAATATTCCGTGGTGTATATGTATTGCACATAAGTCTTGAACAAATCTCATACCTCGTCCACTAGGTCTTTTAGCTAGTAGAATTGGAGTATTACAGGGACTAGTACAAGTAGTTACAAATCTTTGTTTTATTAACTCCTCTACAATTAGTGAAAGTCTTTGGATTGCCTCTAACTTCAGGGGTAAATGGAAAAATTTAGGCAATGGCTTAGAATGGTCTATTTGGATATTTATAGGTTCGGAACTTTCCATTTTTTCTGTCAGTTGAGTAGGAAGCCTATGGATATTGGGGGTACTCCAGAAAGACTGGAGTTGGTATAAGTTTGGCTTTCAACGTTATCAGCTCCCACTTGTAAGAACAAAGTAGTTCAGGCTCAGGAGGATCAGAGACTTCTAGGATTACTTCCCCTTCTAAAGAGAGCTTTACGTGTCTTCTCAGGTTAGAAAGCAAATCTCATCTCAGTATCTTTACTGGAGCAGTGTCACATAGTAAGAAGGCATGCTTTTCAGAAACTAGTTCAGCATTTCAACTTGTTTATACATGGGAATTCTCTGAACTTGATTTGAAACTCCCAGTACAGAAATATTTTTTTACTCCGAGAGATTTGTTGGTTTATTAGGGTGGGGTTTAAAGTGGATAAAGTGGTTCCAGTATCCACCAACACTGTATATACATGACTCTCCACTGATCTTAATCGGAGTTTCCTTATAAACATAAAGGTATTATAGGAAGTGACTTACCAGATAATCCCTCAGAACCCCATTCATTTTAATTATTGTCTTGAGAGTCAAACCATTGGAAATTTTGTTTAACAGAGAAAGTTAGAGACTGATACTAGAGTGGACAATCTTTTCTCCAGTGATAGCAGACATCTTAAGGTACAGGGTTTCTTTGTTCAGGACCTCTTGATTTTGAGCTATAATATGCATGAAGAGGCCCTTCTGGACTTTGTCCCTGTAGTTGTTGCAGTTGCAAACATAGAAGCCTTTGATATTTTTTCTTTCAGTGTTTAACCTTTTTCTTGTTCTAAAGTTCTCTCAAAATATTCAACCATAATGACTAATTCAGCTGCATCAGTAACTTCCCATTCAATCTTTCATTTTTTAATCAGGTCGCCAAGCTTTGGTGAGAGCCCATGGATGAATAACGCTGTAAGAGCTATTTCAGTTTCAGCAGGAAACTTTCCTTGCTATATTTTAAGAGCAGAATGTCCAACGAATGAGATTTCCAATCTAGCCTTGTAATCAGAAACTAATTTATCTCTTTTTGTTTGCATACATGATTGAATAATGGATCAATCTTTTGTGGGAAGACAATGGGGATCGTTTCCAGCAGTTTTTCAGCTATTTTTCCAGCATCTTTTTTACCATACCTAGAAGTAGCTATTGAAGAGTCAGCAGTCCTTTCCTCAGGCTTATCCCATCCTGCTCTGTTTATCCATTTATGTGCATCTCTGGGTCTTAATATTATGTGTATAAACTGATATAAATCAGGAAACTCAGGGTCATAGGCTCCTATGAGGACTCTCAATTCCTTAGAAAATTTTTGTGGATTTTCCTTGCAATTTGGAAAATATTTTGCTATGGCTCTGAATTCAGCTTTTGACCCAGGAGTAAAAGTATTTATAGGAGCCAAACCTGGCTATTCTGAGAGCCTAACTGTGTGAGGCATTCACTTAACTTCCTTTCTGTATTCTCCAGATAAAAATGTAAGTAACTGAGCAAAAGGCTTAGTAGGTTTAGGAGAAAGAGATGGTTTAACGAATGGGCTTGTGGATTTAGAATAATTAGGTAGAGGAGAATAAAGGCAGGAAAAAAAGCCACATCAGTTACCACATAATTTCCTTACTTTTGCCCTCAATGTATTGCTTACACTTTCCAGTTGTCTTATTTGATTTTAGTAAATAAGTTTTTTTCTTTCTTTGAGATAGGGTCATGCTGTGTCACCTAAGCTGGAGTGCAGTGGTGCCATCACGGCTCATTCAAGCCTTGATCTTCTAGGCTCAAGTGATCTTCCCATCTCAGCCTACTGAGTGGCTGGGATCACAGGCATAGGCCACCATGCCCAGCTAATTTTTTGATTTTTTGTTTGTTTGGTTTTTTTGGTAGAAACATGGTCTCACTATGTTGCCCAGGCTGGTCTTAAACACCTAGGCTCAAGCAATCTTCCCACTGTGGCCTCCCAAAGTGTTGGAATTATAGGCATGAACCAAGAGTCTTTTAGAGAGGCAATTTTGAATCAGCTAGTTCTTTATAAGCCTCTGTATACCAATCAAAAACTGCCTCCCATTGTTTCTGAGGTACTCAGAATCCATTCTTTTCCAATATGCCCCATATATGAACAACTTTATCTAGATTAAAAAGTCCCCATTGTGGTCACTGCAACTTCAAATTATTCCTTGGAGGCACACCCATTTTTCTAGAATGCCACAAGTTTGGGGTCTATAATTTCTAAACATAAAATGTGTTGGTGTTCCCAGCAAAGGAGTCCCAGACTCCTCAGATATTGACAAACCCATAATATCCTGTCCTTTTAAAATTCTACCTACCTGAGGCTTCCAACTAGAAACTGAGTCTAGTTCAAATTGAATGCCCTGTTTAACCTTCAGATCCCAATCTGGATTCCAGATCTATTCTGAAAACTAGTGCACTAGACTGGACCTCGTCCAGTTTCTGTCAAGCACTCAATTTGATCTCCGGGTCCAGTAGGGAATAAAATGATTCAGACAAACTTAGAGAGCTCGGCGCACAAATGTGGAGCTTAAAAATCTAAGAGGGACTTAACCAGGACCTCCAGATGCAGTGAGAAAGCAGTGAGCTCCATGGACTCAACAGGTACCTTTTGTGGTTCCTTGATACAGCCAGTAGCATGGCCCAAGGGTGAGGGGCCAGGGGTCTCCTTTAAATCCCACTTCTGACACCAAGTTGTTAAAGAAAATCTAAAGCACAGTAAAATGTTAGAGTTTATTTGAGTAAGAAGTAATTCATGAGTTGGGGAACACCAGACCAACAGAGGTTTAGTATTCCAATGCAGAACATCAGAGGCAAGCATTTATGGGGAGATGCAGAAGTAAAACAAAGAAATCTGATTGACTTGCAGTTACATAATTATCTTTTTGGGGATGCTTTGTTGGGAAGTTCCTAGTCACATAATTATATCTTAGTTGGGTGCCTATGATTGACTAGAGTTAAGTTTAATTTCTGTTTAACATACGAATTTACCAGAAATGACCCAAATTAAGTTTAGCTTATATCTGCAGTGTGACCCCAGTCAGGTTCCACCTATATTTGCAATTTAAGCTAGATTAAGGCTACTTTTAAGGCCTAGCTGGTTTTGTTTGCTCAGAAATTTTTCAGGCCTGGTCTCTATTTTTATCTTACTTTAACATTTCTCACAACAATTTTATGAAGTGGAAACTATTATCTCTATTTCACAGATGATGCAGATGAGGGAACTGAGGTAAAAGATGTTAAATAACTTGCTCAAGGTTACTCAGCTCAGAAATATCAAGGCCAGGACTCAAACTACGGCAAAATATCTACAGAATACACACTGTTAACTATTACGCTATTAACTCTTTCAAAAGAATACCTTTGAAACCCCAAAAGATTATTAGAAAAAGAGAGATTACTAGCCTTTTCCTTACATATCAGTGTATAGTTTCACTTGTTACAGCAAGTATGTTTTACTTCTAATTCTAAGTTCATCAAATAAGATAAAATGTTCTTCTGGCACTTTGCAAAAAAGGGTATCCTGATGGTCAAAGTCATATTGAAAAGATGCTCAGCTACATGAGATATGAGGAAAATGCAAATTATAACCACAATGTGATATGACTGTACACCTGCCAAAATGACTAAAATAAAAAAGAGAAAAAGGCCAGACACAGTGGCTCATGCCTATAATCCCAGCACTTTGGGAGGTCAAAGCAGGTGGATCACAAGGTCAGGAGATCGAGACCATCCTGGCTAACATGGTGAAACCCCATCTCTATTAAAAATACAAAAAATTAGCTGGGCGTAGTGGTACATGCCTGTAGCCCAGCTACTCGGGAGGCTGAGGCAGGAGAATCACTTGAACCTGGGAGATGGAGGTTGCAGTGAGCCGAGATTGTGCCACTGCACTCCAGCCTGGGTGACAGAGCGAGACTCCATCTCAAAAAAAAAAGAGAAATGATACCAATTTTGGTGACAACAAATGGAAACTATTGGTTATGAAATAATTGGTATTCTTATAGACTACTTATGGAAGTGTATAAATTGATATAACCACTTAAAAAAACTGTTTGGCAGTATCTATTAAAGCAGACATAGGCATACACCAATACGCAGCAATTCCACTCCTAGATATATACCCAACAAACGTGTACACATATAGGTTCAATAAATCTGTTTAAGAATGTTTATAGCAGTACTGTTCATAATAGTCACAAACTGAAAACAATTCAAACGTCCATTAGCAGTTGAGTGGGTACTTAAATTGTGGTGTAATTATAAAATGAAACTATTGCATTAAGATAGAATAAAATATTGCTATGTGCAACATATGGATAAATCTAACAAATATAATGAGTGAAGAAGCTAGACACAAAAATGCCTATAAATGATTTCATTTATATAAAGACCAAAAACAAGCAAAACTAACATAAAATGTTAGATGTCAGGAGAATGGTTACTTTTCGTGGGGAGCAGTGAATAGAAGAGAATATGAGGGGCTCCTGAGGTGATGTCAATATTCTATTTCTTGATTTGTGCTAGTTTATGAGGTGTGTTCATATTGTAAAAATTCATCAGGGGCCAGGCATGGTGGCATGCCTGTAATCCCAGCACTTTGGGAGGCCAAGGTGGGAGAATTGCCTGAGCCAAGGAGTTCAAGACCAGCCTGGACAACATAGTGACACCTCACCTCTACCAAAAAAAAAAAAAAAAATTAATTAGCCGAGGGTATGGTAGTGCAAGCCTGTGGTTCCAGCTACTTGGGAAGCTGAAGTAGGAGGATAACTTGGGCCCTGGAGGTTGAGGCTGCAGTAAGCCCTGATCATGCCAGTGCACTCCAGCCTGGGTGGCAGAGTGAAGCCCTGGTTGAAAAAAGAAGGAAGGAAGGAAGGAAGGAAAATTTATCAGGCTGGACACAGAATTTATGCATTTTTCTGTATATGTTATATTTCAATAAAAAATATTCTTAAGGATACAGTGTTTTGGAGTTTAAAACCGTAATATTTTTAAATCACCTGGAAATAATACGATTCATACTATGATAAACTGCTACTCAAGCCTGCACCTTGCCTTTTGAGGTTCACAAGAGGATTTATCTCCAGAAGTATATTTGAAAAGTGATCAATTAAAAAGTGCTGGAATGGCTACAGCCTAGATCCATTGTTATCAAAGGTATCTGGCAGAGACCTAAATGCTACTGAATCTCCCAAGACAAATTTAAAATGATTGTACTTAGAAGAAATAGGAATTGTACTGTGCTGCTAAAGAAGTAAATATTTGTCTTCGACTGTGGCAGAGATTAAAGAAAGAGCATCGATTCTTTTTTTTTGTTTCCTTAATTTTTTAAAATAGTAACACTATAAGAAAGGGCTTCCTTGTTCACTGATTCAAATACCAAATCTCAACTATGGCCGAATTTTAACATGATGAACAAAGTACCTACTTCAGTCATCTCCCTCACAACAAACCCATAGAAATGATAGGAAAGATACTTTAGAATAAGAATAAGAAGAAAAGGAAAAGAAGGAGGGAGAAGGCGGAAAAAGGAAGAGAAGCAGCAGTTAGTAGCACTTGGGCATGGGGGTAGAAGGGAACCTTTCAGTGGATGAGAATCTTTGAGGAATCCCTGGGAAAGAAAACAAATAGGATCAACTGAAGAGGGAAACTTAATTACAAGCATATATATATAACTATATATATATAGTTAAAGCTGAGCACAACACAAAGAGTTTGCTCCCAAGAGCATTTTATCTCAGAAGAGTTATATACCTCATGCTCTTGGAGGCAATGTAGCCATTTGTCCAGGCTGTTACAACAAATTAGCATAAACCAGGTGGTTTAAACAACGAAAACGTGTATCTCACAGTTCTAGAGCCTGGGAAGTCCAAGATCAAGGTACCAGCAGATCCAGTGTGCTCTAGGGGTCTGCTCCCTCAGTTTTCAGTTGGCCAACTTCACATCGTATTCTTAACATGGTTCCATAGTGTAGTGGCTAGCATGTCTGCTTTACACACATTGTATCCTTAAATGGCAGACAGCAGAGCTCTCTCACGTCTCTTATAAGGACACTAATCTCATCATGGGGGCTCCCCTTTCATGACCTAATTACCTCCCAAAGGCATCATCTCCAAATATCACCACTTTAAGGAGATCAATAGCCTAGGTTTAGGGGCTAAGATGAGCTTTGATACAGGAAGTATCAAAGGACTGGAAGTTGAAATAGAGAACAACAAAGAGGGAAAAATAAGAGGTTATGTCAGCATCACAAGGGTCTGCTGAATTAGATCGTGAATGGCCTTGGAAGAGACATAGGGGAGTGGTAATTTAGAAACAGAAAGGATAACGCATCCAGGGAAGAGAGCCACACATGTAAAGACACATGCAAAGGGAAACAGTAAGTATTTCCATGTAACTAGATCACATATTGCATGGAGAAAAGTGGCATGAGATCAAGATGGAAACCCACGTTCAGCCAGACTGTGAAGAGCCTAAGGAGTTTGGGCATCATTTCCTCCCAGAGGCAGGCGTCAGAAGTTCTCAGAGAGCACTGTCCTGTCTGCCAAGGGTTGGGCAGGTTATATCCTGCACAGAGGTTCCTTCATGGGGTCTAAACTCTAGGCCAAGCTCTGCTTACCAAACCATTCACCCTGCTTGCTCTGTAGCTGTTACCCCAGGAGGAGGAGGATATTTTCTTTAATTCTTCACCCTTCAGGAGAGGAAGTCCTTTTTTAATTTATCCACCTGAGGGGCTGCATTTCTTTTGGGGTTGCAGTGGCTCTGTGTAGATTGATGTAAGACAGACTTCTCAGGGTGACTTCTCTGGCCGTGGTGTAGAAGATGACCCAGAATGAGATACAGTAAATGTGGAGAGCAGGACAATTTTCAGCAGGACAAGGGCCTAACCAAACGCAGCCAAGAAAAAAGAAGAGGGGCCAGATCCAGAAGTGAACTCTGTAGTAGAATTAACCCCAGGGGGCTTATGGACGAAGGGATGGTGAGAAAGGAAAAAGTTAAAGATGACTCAGATATATTCTCCACTGTGTTCCTAGAATAAAACCTGACCATAATTAATGCTTAACTAACATCTGTCAAATGAAAAAAAAAATGAGCTGCAAGTAACAAAAACATTGTCAAGGGAAAGATAGGGTCTGCTGTGATGGAACCCATAGGAACTCATAAGAATCAGTACCTTTAATCATCTTAAGCCTCCTCAATTTCAAGTGAGTTGTAGAGGTCAGAGAACTGGCCTAAAAATTTAGTTACTCCAAGCAGTGGTTTTCAGTCTTGACTGAACATTTGAATTATCTGAAAAGCTTTTAAGAACTCTGGTGCCCACACTGGATCAATTAACTCCTAAATCCTGAGGATAAAACACAGACATCACAACATTTTTTTTTTTAAGGCAGGGCTCACTCTTTCACCCAGGCTGGAGTGCAGCGGTCTGCTTACGGCTCACTGCAGCCTTGACTTCCCAGGCTCAGGTGATCCTCCCACCTCAGCCTCCTAAGTAGCTGGAACTACAGGTATACACCACCACACCTGGCAATTTTTCTGTTTTTTTTTTTTGGGGTTTTTTTTGGACAGACAAGGTCTCCCTATGTTGCCCAGGCTTGTCTTGAACTCTTGGCCTCAAGCAAGAGTGCCTCCCAAAGTGCTGGGATTACAGGTGTGAGCCACTGTGCCAGTCCAGAAATCAACATTTGTTAAAGCTCCTGGGGTGGTTCCTATATATAGCAACTTCTCTCATGGAACTTTGCAATCTCTATTCTAGATTTCTAGACATGATCAGTAACATAGCATAGATAAGAGGTGGGTCAAAGACAGGGCAGAACGGTTTAACCTATTTGACTATCTTGTCAAAACTGAAATCAATCATCCATTTTTTATGAAATCCTTTTATATAATAACCAGTTCTTCAAAATTAATTTCTACATCTTGACAAAAGAGGAAAACCTTTAGGAAATTCATTATGTGGCTTCATTAATTTTAGGAAACTGAATCATGGGCAAGATGTGGTTTTAAAAAAAAAAAGTGGCATTTTAAAATAATAAAGAGTAAATAATGTACAGGCTTGGAAATTATTTTAAGACCCCTAATTTGCTGCTAAGGTTATATGTGTACTAGGGGTCAAAAAGACCAAATGCTATAGAAAAATAAAAGGAATCATTTAAAACTAATTTAAAAGTCAGAATGAAGATATTTTGCAAAAATTAGAAAGGTGCTACGCCAAAAAAAGAAAGCAAAACAAAAAACCCCTAGGGCTTTTTCCCTAAATATTGCACTGAAACTCAGAGACCACTTCACCTCACTGAGCCTCATTTTCCTCATCTATAATGAGCATTCTAACCCAGGTGAGTTTCAGTCCTCTCCAGACATTCTCTAATTCTATCATTGTTAAGTCAAAGATGAACAAGCTAAAAGTAATTTAAACCTCACCATTCTTGATAAAAAGCAAGAGGAGCATCGCTAACCAAACAGCAGTCAAGGACCCACCACACAGATAACAATTTCAGAGTAAAGTTTAGAAACTTTTTGTAGTCATTTAACAATTTCTGTTAAATCATGTAATAGAATATTGAGCTGTGTATTTTGTATATATTTGTATTTTTATTTCACCTTTTTAGTAATCAGTTTTTATTATCGTTTATAATAGTGTAAGTCCATAGCAAATTAGAAGTTTTAAAAATTTGGTATTTCACCATGGATAGTTTGGAATACACTGAGGTGGAGAACCATAGTTACATTTTAACATCAATGCAAAACTGCACACAGAAGGGAAAAAGCAAATGCAGACAAATTAATTTTTACCTTGTCCATTTTAAATTTTATTTTAGAGGCCGATTCATTTGATCTTAGATAATTGCTATTTAAAGTTATTTTCTGCTACAAGTTTATATAAACTGCTAGAGGCTTTTTAAGAGAAAATAGCCTGTATTAGAAAACAGGTGGTGAGGGGTTGGTTTTGTAGTACTAGCTCATCGTCTAAGAGGAACCACAATATGGTATGTCAAGTAGCACAGTAAAGTTATTAAGTACTGTTGGAAAAGATAGGTACTTTCCTTTTTTTTTTTTTTTTTTTTGACACAGATTCACTCTTGTTGCCTAGGCTGGAGTGCAATGGCACGACCTCAGCTCACTGCAACCTCTGCCTCCTGGGTTCAAGTGATTCTCTTGCCTCAGCCTCCCAAGTAGCTGGGATTACAGATGCCCACCACCATGCCTAGCTAATTTTTGTATTTTTAGTAGAGACAGGGTCTCACCATGTTAGCCAAGCTGGTCTCAAACTCCTGACCTTGGGAGATTCACCCACCTCAGCCTCCAAAAGTGCTGGGATTACAGGCATGAGCCACCACACCCAGCCAGGTACTTTCCTTTTTAAGAAAAGAATTAAGTCACTCCCTTCTGATTGGAAACAGCTAACCATAGGATTTCAAGCTATTAACATAGAGACATTCTTGTTTAAAAATAAGGAAGGCTGCACAATAAGGTAATTTTCCCAAGCTTATGCAGCTAGTGAATGGGAAAGTCCAGAATCCCACCCAAGACGTTCTTCTCAGGCTTGCCTGCACTTTCTCTGCTGTCCTCATTTCCTCCACTATAAAAAGTATTCAGGTGGGGACCAGAGAGTAAATGCTTACATAAGCTTCACTTCCAGGTACTTGACATAGGGTTACGAATATTAAAAAACAATGTGAAGTGCTTATAAATTGCCTTAATATGTAAATGACCATGTTCTATTCAGACCTTTCTGCAGATAGACAAGATCAAAGTTTGTTCTGAAGTGATTTGCACATCACACAGAAAAATATGAGAGAAAATCTGTACTTTCCACACCATCTGTCTTGATGTCAAGACTAGTTTGATCTGTGTTACCAATAGACATGCCCCCAAACCACCTTGATCCTTTCAGGAAATAAATAGGATATCAAATTTTAAAAAGTGAATATTCCTGAGAAATATCAAGTCTTTGCAGAAATTCTATAATCACTGTGAGGAATCCAGAAACTGCACTGATCAGTTTAAAACATGGCTGTTCAGTGAACTTAATGACTGTGCTATTTCACAGGCATATTTGCAAAAACATTGAAATTATTTATTAATTACTTGACTTCCTTATCTAGACAATGCCAGAAAAATCCAGATTTTTTAAATATGGACAATGCAAAACTTTTTAGTCTATTTTCATGGCATTGTCTAGTTTTAGCTTAAGAATATAGCATTGGGCTTCATTATTTATTGTTCACTAACAGATAATAAAATTAACAGCAATCTGGGGGTGGTGCCATATATTAATAAACAAACAAACAATTAATAAAATATTTTCTCTTCTTTGCTTATGACTTTTTAAAGGCAAAGGGTGAATGATTCCTCAATTCTTAGCATCATTGATGGAAAGACATTTGATAACGGAACCAAGTTATTGCGAATGAAATCAACTGGTTAGGTGCAATGGATGTGTCCACTTTAATAAAAACAATAATTCAGGTTGAAAAGAAGTTCATTATCTTTTCTCAAGACAAATGTTAACG
This sequence comes from Aotus nancymaae, assembly GCF_030222135.1. NCBI lineage: Eukaryota > Metazoa > Chordata > Mammalia > Primates > Aotidae > Aotus > Aotus nancymaae. The sequence goes on along the minus strand of NW_026988428.1, from coordinate 29,302,735 downwards.
GAGGCCTGGTCTGAGAATACAGTGCCATAAGTTCTGAATCTTCAGGTTTGTGCAACAAGTCACTTCTTAAGTGAACCTTCAGTGGACCACATAAAATCTGAGTTGATCTTGATAAGAATCTGTCCAGCTGTCAGTCTTTTGGCCTCTGAGATAGAGAGGACATATACTCGTGATGCTGTGGGGTTATGTGAGAGATAGTAAAGAAATAAGGAGCAAAAAAAAAAAAAAAAAAAAAAAAACACAGAATAAAATGTAATTACATGGAGTTTCGCTTAAAACAAAAATTGATTGAGTTCTGCCTAAAGTGGCTTGTTGTTTCCTGTGCCAGGAACTACTGTGCAGGCCCAGCAGGAAGTGTGCTACAGAGCAGGATCACCTTACACCCTCGTTTTATGGTTCATTTCACTTATTTAATGCAATCTGAGAACCTGCAAAAGGAACATGTTAGAAGGAGGGAATAGGCTTTTTGTCTTGTTTTGTTGTGTGTTTTTTTTTTAAGTTTCTTTGAATCAAAACATTGTTTTTACAAGGTGCTTAAAGTCCCAGAGAAACAGGACTTCTAGAGTTGCACAGTCTTCACATTTCTCTTTGTCACACAATTTAAAGCAAGAGACAGAGTTGAGTTATGTCTAGAGTTGAATTATGTCTGTTTCCTTTGCTGTCCTGCTCACATAATTTTAAACGTGAAGAATTACAACCATCCCCATGAATGGTCTAAATCATTTTGAATTCTAAGTAAGCTCCTCCTAGAGTCTCTAATTTGACAAAGTCCATGATGTTGTGGGGAGTGTTGGAGAAAAGGGATATATTTAAGATGTAGAATAGCGATTCATTTGTCAACCAGAGGAATGAGTTCGTTTTACTGTATTGTTTGGAAATGTGTGAATTGAACAGCTGGATTTCCTTGTGGTGGCATTCGCTGCTCCTCACATGCTGTCTGCTTTCCCCTCCAGAGACCTCAGTATGAACAACATCAGTCAGCTGCTCCCGAATCCCCTGCCCCGTCTCCGCTTCCTGGAGGAGTTGTAAGTATCACCATAGTCGATGCATCCAGTCAACACTGGGCACATTCTTGTTTGTCTCTAATACTTACTTGTGGGAACCAGATAAAACAAGATAGAAAACCTGTCAGCACCAACAATTTTGGAACATGAGGAAACACTTAGTTGGGAGGGGGCAAAAATAGAATTGCTTATGATTCTGGAAATCAACTTATAAAAGAGTTTACCATAAGGCTACAGCCTTCTAAGGTGAGACTGAGCCAAACAAATTAAAATTTTAAAATAAAAGCTGTTTAAAAGAGCTGGATAGCTCTTTGGAAATAGTTAAGCAGCAGGATATTAAAAGTTTGAATACTGGTTCATGTTTATTAAAATTGCAAGTGAAGCTATAATCAAAACCAAAAACTGCTGCTTGGTTCAGCTTGTGACAGAGAGAATTGAGTCCACATTGCATAGCACCAAAACTTCTTGTCCTAATCACTTTTAATTACTATTTCCCTACTTTTAAATTTAGCTTCCCTCAAGGCTTCAATAGAAAAATGTGAAATCCCCAGAAGATTTAAAACTGGGCTCTTCCAAGCACTAAAAATTAAAAAATAAAAAAGGAGGAAGCTAAAATTAGTTAATGATACACAGAGGAATTTTTATTAAGTCTAGTAACCACTTTTCAGAAGATGAAAAATAACTGTATAAATCAAAAATCTGCATTTAAAAATGCATTTGATCCTTTTATGCTTTTGAATGATGGGGATAAGGAGGTGATACCCCATCATAGTCCTAGTGTAGAATGTTTGGCACCATCAGTTGATTCAATCCTCTGACTGTTGATTAAAGGAATTATTTAGGTAATGACCTCTTTTGAAAATATTTTCTTTATAAATCCTGAAGTCAGAGACCAATCTGGGGAGTAATTTAAATTGTTGATGAACCACAGAATCCACTATGGGAGGTGGAAATAATGTTTCATCATAACCAAATTATACTACGTTAATCATTTTCTCAAGAGAATAAGAGGATAATATTTTGAAATTTCTCCCTCTGGAGTTTTATCTATATTTATTTTTGATGGCATTATATTTTGTGAAATGCTATTGTTTTACTACTGGAATCAGTTGCATATGATCAAATTGATATCAAGGGCTATGGTAGGGAATCTTAGATTTCTAGATTGTACAGCAAGTTTTTATCATTCAGGGAACGGAGTTTCACTCTAGGTCCCAGGCCCTTTTTTCTTTTTTTTTTTTTTTTCATCTTCTCTTTTGTCTCGGGACATTTCCATTGCTAGGATTTAACTTTCATAAGAGCTGGAGCAATGTCTGTCTTAGTCATGGCTGGTACATAATAAATTATCTGTAATTTTTTTAAAGAATGAACTAGTGAGAAAGCAAAATATGTAAAAGGAGCTTCTTATACATGTTAACTGCCTAAGAAAAAAGTAACTGATTTTCATTGACATTTGTCAATATTTTTAACAGTTATTTTAAATAATTTTCAAATATAAGAATTTTTTGAAAATTATATCCATGTTGTTCTCCCTACCCTGCCATAATTAATATATGATAGTTAGCCCTATTTACCCCCGTATTTCTAATGTATGCCCTTCCTATCCTTTTCCCTTTAATTTCCTTATAATATGCCATGGCAAAATGCTTCCCTTCTCCCCCAACACACACCTCAACTTTAGACCACAAGCTGAATCAATAAATTAATTAACTTCCCCAAAGACTTTGTTTAATAGATTTCCTCCCTCAGTGACCCAACTCATTCAGAAAAACTCCTCTTTCTTCATGAGGTGAATATTAATTCTGTTCCAAGGCCAGTTTTTAAAAAGATAATTGAAAAAATCACAAAAAAGCGATGGTGTTCGGGGAGAGAACTACCATTTGAAAAGACTACTATTAACACTTCTCTTCATTGTCTTATTTTTATCTCTCTGGAAACTCCATCAAGTATTTTCACCATAGAATCCAGAATTTCAGAAATAGAGGAGACTCTTTAAAGACTATTCATTCCATTGCCTCGTTCTGTTCTGGAATTCCTTCTGCTAAGCTGGCTGACTTGCTGAATTTAAATTCAAGACTGCTTTTCCATATATAATTCTGTGCTGCATCTAACTGATGTCTTAAAGACATCCTTATTCATTTAACGGCAAAAGAAGTTAGTATTTATGAAACCTGGAAAAATGGTCAACTCTTCTTGGTTTATTCCTTTGTTCCCAAAGCTAAATTTAGGAGTTTGGGGAGGTTCTATTTTGTTTGTTTAAAAAAAAATCCCTTTAGCAGAACATTTTTATTATGCTGCTGATTGTTTCTATTAGACATATGCTTAAGTCTATATTCTCTTTTAGGTTATACAAACTTAAAAAAAAATAAAATAATGTAAGTGTAATAACAATAATAGCTTACTCTGTGCCAGTCACTGTTCAAAGTGCTTTACACACATCATTTCAGTGAATTATAACAACCCCATAGAGGTAGATATTAGTATTATTCCCAGTTGACAGATAAGAAAACTTAAATACAGAAAAAATAAGGAATGTACCCAACATAATGGAGTTGGTATGTATCAGAGCTAAGATTCAAACCTAGGTCAAAGCTAGATTCAAAATGACTTTCAAAGCCATGCTTGGAAAGTGGAAGGAGGTTTGTAATGGTGCATGGTTCATTTGTGCTTTTCTTTTCTCTAACAGCACGTAGCGCAGTGATTTCACAGTAGTCTGCATAGCTGAACACTTTTAAATGCTGTATAAACTGAGTTGTGTCATGACCAGGGTGTATATATGTGTCTGTCTGTGCATGTGTCAGAGAATGAGAAAGAAAGCAAGAGAGAGCTGTCTTCCCAGGAGGAAGAGATTGGATATTCAGGTTATTAATCTATGACTATGATATACTATCTATGAGAAAAGTATCATCAGAATTTTTACGTGTAGAATAGAATTTCACCAATCTAGCATTGTTCAATAGGTCCAAAATAGTCTTAGATAATATTTTTTACATGTAAGTACATATATTTAAGCATAATGTTTATAAAGTATATATTTTATTTGAACTAATAGATAACCATCCATACAGCTAGATAGAAAGGTTAACTTTCTCTTTTTCTGTGTGTGTATGTGTGTGTATCTATGTGTAGATAGTATTATCATTATTATTCCCAGTTAACAGATAAGTTAACAGTGTCTAATTGTTATGACAATTAGAACACTGTATGAAAGTGTTAAGTTTTTCATTCAGCTTATTTAGCTCATTTTGTGCTTTATCTCTTTATACATTAAATAGGAAACTGCCACTGACGTTATCAATAATATTAATAAACCCCTCACCATAAAACTCAATCTTTAAAAGTCACTATTAATAAAGCCACATTACCACTCTTCCCGTTAGCTCGTAATTACCTGATATATCATTTCCCTCATTTAATTCCTTTAACTGTTATAAACTGTGTAGATAGCCATGGTTCATCATTCATCCATAGCTAAGCCTTAACAAAGGTGTCATAGTTCAAAATACTGTAAGAATCAATAAAGCTCTAGAGATATCCACTGACTTAATGTTTAAAAAAGCATGTGACTCCAGATTGAATGACGAGTTGTAGAAAGTTTTTAAGAAGAACAGTTGTCACAGAATTGTCTTGCTCTCTCCTTCCTGACATTCTAGAACACTGATTACCTATGCCACAGGTTGTTGACATACGCCAGTCTTGTTTTCTGGTTTCGTTTAGTTTTGTTTTGCCTTGGTTTTGTTTCTGTGACTCTACAAGGTGACCAGATACACACAAGCCAATTGTCCTTCTGGTGTCAATGTGCCCATGCACAGAGAAGGAGAGCCTTTTTCTTTTGCAAAAAAGAAAGAAAGAAAAGCACATCTAAATTAGGGAGGCTGTGCTGTGTGGAAGGAAGAGCTCAGAATCTAGATCCAGAAGTCCAGGATTCTTATCCTGACTCTGCCACTTAATAGCTGATAATCCACTTAATGTTCACTAGGCCTCAAAGGAGAATGATGGTAGCCACCCTGCCTGTCTTTTAAGGTGTTTCCAAGGATCAAATGAAAGGATGATGAAAGAATGTTGGTAAACTATATTTTGCATATTGAGTTGTATTAGTAAAATGAAAACACCTTCTAAAAGATTTTAACCCCTTTTTTTCCTATTTCCAGTCACTGTTCAAAGTGCTTTACAGACATCATTTCAGTGAATTATAACAACCCCATAAAGGTAGATAAAATCAGATGGGCCTGATTTTGCAGGAATCTCAAGGATCCTGGACTTGAAAAACTGTTTCCAATTCTGAGCTTTAATGGATATAGGCAACGATTGAAGATAGTTCTTTATTATTTTAATAACTTGAGAAATCATTACATTTCTCTCCAACAGTATCTCTCCTCCTTCTATTTACTTAGTTTTGGGAACTTCTGTTAATGCTTGCTATGTGGACAAATAAAAGATCCTACCTTTTGTCCATCAGAGTGTGGTAGAGATGTTAGGAGCTAATGGTAGATGGTGACTACTGCTGGCATCTACAAGTTCCATTAAACTTAGCTTGGTAGTCTGACTAAATAAGGAGTGGGGATGAAGTGTTACCATTTAAAACTGTCCAAGTTAAAGGCCTTTATTTTCAAGTAGCATTTAAAAATATTCCCAGATTCTAGTGCTATTGGAATCAAATACTCAATTTAGAAAAGAAACATGAGAAGCTCTAGGGAGGTCTGTTTTTAAGTTACTATTGTTCCCCGGAACTGTTTGCTCATATTATGGTTGGACATAAAGAATCTCTATATAAATAATAGATATCTATTATTACAGATGAAATTTGTAATAAGAGATACCGCTAGACTTCCTGAAAGCATAACCTAGGCTTGTTACTTCTGCTTCCTCAGCATGTTACAAAATATAGTGTCTGTATAGCTGTCCTGCCTGTGCTTTTGAGATTTTTTTTCCTAAGGATCAAATGAAACAATGATCAAAGAACTTTGGTAAACTATAATTCACATATTGAGTTGGGTTCGTAAAATGAAAACACCTTCATGCCCATGAATAATCTTCATGTCCCTTGGCCTTCTCACAGTGATCAGTCTCCTGTCTTCATAGACCGGGCAATTGATTATAAACACTGCCTCCTTGAAACTCAAGTGTTATTTCATGGCAGTTATTTTGTATTGGTAGTCTTCCAAATGACTATCCATCCAGCTAGATACAGACATTTAAATATCTGTCAGTGTGTGTGTATATGTGTGTGTGTGTGTATACACATATATGTTGTGATGTATGTCTTTTGTTATGACAATTAAGCCACTATTTTGAAAGTGCCCTATCTCTCTGCTTCCTTTTACTCTTTAGCATTCCATTCTCCCCCACCCCCTATAAAATGTAGACATTCCTCATATTTTTCCACTTAACTTTATTGTCTCCTTTCTCTGTACTTTACTTCTTCTATTCAACACACATTTATGAAGCCACTGAGAACATAAGAGCAAATAGGACTTGCTGTGTTTGTTTCATTCATTCATTCAGCAAGCCCCTCCTCTCAGGAAGCTGTCAATTGAGTGGAAGAGACAGATAATAAGCAAGAACACAACTGCATATGATATTTGCTAATTGTGACAAGAGCAGTGAATAACACAAACATGATATAAAGAATAAATAACAAGGGTTGACAAGGAGGGAAGTTCTCTCTAAGAAGGTGATGTCTAAACTGAGATCAGAAGGTGGAGGAGGCATTGGGGGCCTAGAGCTGGGATGCAGTGTTTCAGGCAGGAGAACAGTGTGAGCAGAGCCCCTAAAGTGGAAAGAATGTGATGTGTTTGTGGATCTGCAAAAAAATCAGTATGGCTGGAGCACAGTAAGAGAGAGGGAAAGTGACGTAGATGTAGTTGGAGAGGAAGGCAAAGACCAGATCGTGCAAGACCAGTTAGGCTATGTATGGAATTCAAATAAGAGCAATGGGAAGCCATTGGAGGATTGTGTGCAGCTAGTGAACCAATAGGATTTATGAACCTAAAAGATTTCTCTGATTTCTGCATGCAAAATAGATTGGGGAATTATAGAAGCCAAAGGACCCAGTAGGAGGCTACTATAGTCTGGGCAAGAAACTCATGACTTTTTCTGTATATAGATGACCCCCAAATCTGTTTCCAGACCAGATCTCTTTTGCCTTTGATTACTAGACCAGTGGTTTTCAATATATTGTCCCTGGACGTTGGTGCACTGGCACCACCTTGTTATTTATTCTTTATTTAAACTTGTTCTTTATATGAGGTTGCTTTTTAGAAATACAAATTCATGTGCCCCCCACTCCAACCTGGTAAATCAGGAACTCTGGGGATGAATCTCAGAAAACTGCCTTTAACAAGCTCTCCAGGTGATTCTGATGCATGGTAAAGCTTGAGGACCACTCCTCTAGGCTAGTAGTTTTCAAAATCTAGTGACATCTGGATCACCTGTAGTGCTTGCAAAGTCACACATCCCTGGGCCCCACCACAGAATTTCTTCCCCAGGCTGAGGACTGGGAGGAGAAAGCCAAGAATTTGCATTTATAAGCCACTTCCAGGTGATGCCGATACTGCTAGTTTAGCTACTGCATTTTGAAAATCCCCAACTACTTAAGTGACACCTCCACCAACTACCCACCAATACTTCAAAATTCAACATGCGCAGAACCAGATTCAATCATGTGTCACCTGCCCAGCCTCCCATAAGCATTTTCTCCTACCTTGCCAGCTTGCCACCAATGTTCTTATTATCCAGACTTGTACCTGCTCTGTCAGTCCTTTTCTGTCATTTTTTCTCTCTTACCTCCTATCTTCAGCCAATTTTCAAGTCCTAAGGCTCATAATTCCACCTTGTCTTTCCTGTTTGTTCACTCTATTTTGTCACCACCTAGTTCAGGTTCTCATTGTCTCATCTCGGTAACTGGTTTGTTGTTTGTTTGTTTGTTTGTTTGTTTGAGACACAGTCTCACTCTGTTGCCCAGGCTGCAGTGCAGTGGCATGACGTCAGCTCACCCTACACCTCCTGGGTTCAGGCAATTCTCCTGCCTCAGCCTCCCGAGTAGCTGGCACTCACCACCGTGCCAGGCTAATTTTTGTATTTTGGTAGAGATGGGGTTTCACCATGTTGGCCAGGCTGGTCTCGAACTACTGACCTCAAGGATCCACCTGCCTTGGCCTCCCAAAGTGCTGGGATTACATGTGTGAGCCACTGCACCCGGCCTGGGTACCTATTAAAATCCATTACCAATCACCTGTCCTAATTCTCTCAATAATTAATGAATTAATCATTGTTTCTGGTGATGGAGACCATGAAGGTTTTCAGGTGATCTTATAAATATTAAACAGTGAGAGCTATTTCAAAGTTTCCCATCCTTGAATATGCATTAGGATTGCCTAGAACCCTTTTTAAAGCTACAAATGACCAGGAGTTATCCCCAGAGATTCAGATTTAATGGGTCTTAGTGGTGACCCAGGCATATTTTTTTCAAAGCTCTTCAGGTGGGCTGAGAACCACTAGAATATATGAAAGCATCCCAACAGATGAAGACAGTCAGGGACTCATCAGTTGATTGAATATACGGACTAAAGGGGAGGTCTAAAGATGAGAGATGACTCTGAATAGGCTTATGAAATCAGGTGTCAGGAGCCTGGGGAGGGACAGAAACAGGGAATTCAAGGGAAGAACTGATTTTGGAGGCAATAGGATGCCAAGTTCTGGATATACTAAGTGTAAGTGGCAGCAAGACATCTAACTGGGAATGTCAATAACACTGTTGGAACGTGAGTGTGCAGCATGACGGGTCTGTTCTAGAGATAATGATTGGAGACTGGTTTACAAAGAGGTGGTGGTTGAAGGTGCTAGGTGGATAAGAACCTCAAGAGAGGGTTTAGGCTCTGTGTTTCCCAGTGTAGTTTTTCAACCTGCAGTAAAATCACTGGAGCTGCTTATTAAAAATGCAGATTCCCAAGTCCTTCCCCTAGAATGTCTGATTCTGTGGGTCAGGATTAGGGCCTTGAGGGTCTGAAATTTGTTATGGCTTCCAAGGTGATGGCAATGCACACTAAAATGTGAGTACCACTAGGCAGAGCAGAAGAGAAGAAAAGGTGTGAGGACAGAGACTTGAGGAACATCTAATGGTTGGAAGATGAAGACTTAAAGAGAGCCTAGCGAGAGGAAGAAGAGAGGACCAGTCATAGCAGTAAGAGTAGTAAGATTCTGCTGAATCTGAAAGGCAGTGAGAGGAGTTTAAATAAAAAGCAATGGGCAATGGTTTTCTTACAGACAATACCTCAGGCAATACATTTTCCTGCATTTTCCTTTTTTAGATCAGGGTTGCTCCTGACCAACCTAAGCTTCAGACCAACCTTCCTGTAACCAGAGTAATAATTAAAAATCCAAATTTGGGGTCAAAATGCTATATTTGAACCAAATTCTCTTCTGTGAACTTTTCTACCTAGTGTGAGCAAATAACCTCTCTTGAGCCCATTCTGCCATCTGTAAATGGAGATGATGCCAATTGTTGAATATGATTGTTATAAATAAATAGCACCATGTTTATAAAGTACTTAATATTGTGCCCTAGCATTTATGAACTGTTTGATAAATGGTAGCTACTATTTATATGCCCAAAAGCACTATATGTGGCATATTGAAAGTGCTCTAAGAAATTTCTGAATTTAAATTTGATATGTAATGAAGAGGGAATATTCCTCAGCTGTTTCTAATCTGGTTCTATAATAACTAGCTATCTTGGAATAGTTTGGCCAGATCTGAAGCAACTGCAACAGTATGGCCAGCTGCCTTTGGAAACGAGATGATCAAGCAATCAATATCAGTTGAGCTCCCTGCTCTGTGCACGCAATAAGAATCTTGACCTTAGGATTCTATAATCTAATCCGATAGACTACTTATAAAAGAGTAGAAAATGAGCCAGCACAGTGGTGCATACCTGTAGTCCCAGCTACTAGAGAGGCTGAGTCACGAGGATCACTTAAGACCAAGAGCTTAAAACAACAATAACAAAACAGAAAACAACCAAAAAAAACCTTTAAAAGAAAGGGTATAGGATAGAAATTCAACTTTTATAGGCTATGTCATATAGATCGTATCTCATAGGAGAGCTGACTGTTAGCTGAGATGGTTAAGGAAGATTCCATAAAGGAATTAAAATTGAACTCCCCTAGTCTGGTTAAAGAAACTACAGGGCCCTATGCACACTAAAGGAGCTCCTTATTGACTTGAAAGAGTTCATTTACTCAGTCCAGTGGTGTTAGCCCTTAACAATTCTTAGTCCTTGAACCTTGAAATCTGAATATTTTTTATTCTATCAAATAATGAAAGCAAAATGCACAGCTCATGAATACATAGTTTAAAAAAAGGAAGATTTTTGGCTGGATTTGACAAATTGGATATGCTTAATACAATGGCAGCCTCACTTGAGGCATTGGCTATAACAATGAGGGGGTGGATACAGTTTTTGAAAACAGCTATTTTTCAAGGAGTATTAGGAAATATATTTTTTCTCAAATGGGAAGAAAGTTAGTTGATGAAATGTCATGATTCTTGTATCCAAGGCACTGAATTGGCTTCTGCAAATCTTACCACAGATGAACACAAGAAGGTTAAGCTCTTATGTGTCTGGTCCCATCTGACCAGCAAGGGCACCTTGTAAAAGAAAATCTACCCTGGTGGGCTTAGTCAGTTGCTGCTGTGCATTACTGCAAGTTCAGGCAAATTATATCTTACTATAAGTTTCATCATGCTTCTAACTATACATATAATTCAGATACTTGGCTCCTGGTAGATAAACCAAAGCCAAGCCTATAAATGTAGTTGGCCCCAAAAAGCAACAAAAGCAAATTAATTAATTGAATTGAATCATGAATCTCAATTTTAATTGACTATTATTATACTGGTTTCATCACTTATTTATCTTTTGAGAGTCACTAATTATATTATTATCATAGTTTTGGCTAATTTTATTTAGGACAATTTTTTTTCCAAATGAGAATATTTTGATACTTTATAAAAGAATAAAAAAGACTTTTCAGAAATTTTACATCTAAATGATAGTTTAACAGCAATTATTCAGGTAAATTACAACTCTGAAGAGTGGGAAAATCCAGAAATAGTCATAGAACTGCTGAAATCAATATTGGAAAATCACAGAAAAGGAAAACAGTACCAGAAAACTGGAAACAGGCAAGTGCCATCCAGATCTTCAGAATGGAAAAAGAGGGAAAACTACTACCATAAGCCTGATAGCCCTCATCAAATTTCTAGATCAAATTAATTTAACATTTATAGACTGTATGCCCTCTCACTCTCGTGTGCTTTGTAAAAGGTGGAAAATAAAATGGCAATTTTTAGGAGCCAGCATGAATTTATTAAGTAGTCTGATGAAATGTTTTTTTAAAAAATCCTAAGAATTGTCATGTTCAAGTTCATTCTACTCTGATTATTTAAGTAGCACTGCTATTACATAGCTTCCATGCTCATAAGAACACTAGACTACTCTTTAAATAATAAGAAAAGCGACAATGTTTTCTACTTTACATAAAACCTTTCAGAGCTTTTGTGTCTTCATCTACAAAATATGGACAATAATAATCCCTGACCAACCTTCACAATATAAATTATGAGAAAGTGCTTTTTACAATGTTAATGACATGTTATAATAAAGTAATCTTACAATAAACCAGAAGAAGGAAAAAGAAGGAAGAGGAGAATGAGAGAGGAAAAAATTACAGTAGGAAATGCAAGTGTAATTTTTTTTTTTAATTGAGGGTAGGAAAAGACTTTCATGAAAGATCTCTTTCATTCATTTTTTTTTTTTTTTTTTTAATGTAAGTGAAATGAGGCCCAGGGAAAGTAACTTGTGTTGTCTCACAGCAAGTTAATGGTGAGAGGAAAGAAAATCAAAAAGGGAAAGAAAAAAAATAAATTAGAAGTCAAGAGGAAATTCATGCAAGAACTGACCCAGGAGGCCTGACAGATCTAGCCAGGCCCTCTCGCTTAGCTCTGAAAATGCTACTCAGCCAAGTGGACCCATGTCGGACCACAGTTCCTGCACAATAATTTCCCAAGGCTCTCAAATGCAAAGTCAAATGCCCCCTTCCGTCCTCAGTACTCCTCCCATCTTGTACACATACCTTTCCCTTTCCATGCCAATGTCTAGAGAGGAAAAATTAGACCTACATATGATTGCTTTGCCCTCATCCCTCCATTTTACAAAAGGAAGCTACAAAATATAAAATAAAATCCTTTAGATTACTTTAAAGATTCAAATTACTTTAGCAATTCAAAGAAAATTGTACATTCTCCAAAATGCTGTAGATGATTTCTACCTGTTTGATTTATTGGAATAGGAATGTGTCTACTGTAACTTAATGGTTTTTTTCTTTTAATAGCAATTAAGTCAGTAAAACTAACAATGGTAGGACAATATGAGTCATATATGGAGCAGTGACTTAAGGGATAAAAACTTTTTAAAATATTTTATGTAGAAAGACAAGTTTTTTATTGAGTTATATCTTATTACAGAAGTGAAGATGATGAAAGAGATATTCCCATGAAATGATAATTTTAGAAACAGTGTTTAAAAAAAAAAAAAAAACTTCTGACCAAATGTTATGTTGCTCTCTAGGATTGGAAAACAGTTGCTTAGCAAACTGTTAGTTCAAATCATCACAAGAAAGATGTGTGTGTTTCTATTTGTATATTGTGAACACATTTAAAAGCCTGCTTTATTCCTATGTTTGTATGCATTTCGGTTTTATAGGCACTAAAGCCACCCCACATGGTAAAGAAATAAAGGGGGAATGATTTCCTTAAATTGCTGTTTTTGTCAATGAGACAGATCTGCCACTAGCCCAGCAAACAGCTAATAACAGATCATAAATTCCTTTGCTTTAAGACAGACTGCCCTGATAACACAGATCAGTGGTTCCACAGGTTAGTTCTGAATATAGACTCAGGGGACCAATAGTCCCTGCCCAAAAAAGAAAAACCATTTGTATGAAGTGAGTTTCAGGAAATGTAACGAAAGGCATTCACCCTAACAATAATTTAAACTAATTTTTTAAAAATAAAGTTTTTACTTTCTCCTTTTCATTTCCAAAGTCACTGTTTCAAAAAACCATCCAGCTACTTGATGATACTGTCACAGCAGTGAGTGCTGATAATCGCCTAGTTGAAGGCTATGTTTTAGAGCTCAGAAATGCAGTGTTGAAGTCATGACTGTAAACAGGATAGTTAGGGATGTTTTGACCAAAATAACAGTTACAAGTCAGTAGAGTCTAATCAATTAAGCTGTCTGTAATGGTCAACCAAACCTGAGTTGACAACCAAACCTGTCTTAATTCAAAAAGCAACTTTTTTATATCAAATCATACCCAATTCATTTGCTTCAGTATTATACAGAGCAGTTTGGATAAGTAATCAAATGCATGTGGATTATACATAAAGTACCTCTTTGACTGCCTACATTCCACCTTGACCCTAGTGGTTGATCAAGTTGGATTTTCTTCCTCACTAAATCCCGCCATTTCATGCCACCTCTGCCACTGCTATACTATGCCACCATCTCCCATCTGAAGACTTTAGTCCCTTCTGTGCTTCCACTCTTGACTACATGGTCTCTTCTCCCCTTTAAAAGGGTCCCATTGAAAATTTTGGCAAATTATGCATCTGACAAAGATCTAATATCCAGCATCTACAAGGAACTTAAACAAATTTACAAGAAAAAATAAATAAATAATTTAAAAGTGAGCAAACACTTTTCAAAAGAAGACATACATGCAGCCAACAAGTATATGAATAAAAAAGCTCAGCATTACTGATCATTAGAGAAATGCAAATCAAAACCACAATGAGATGCCATCTCACACCAGTTAGACGGCCTATAATTAAAAAGTCAAAAAATAACAGATGCTGGCAAGATCACGGAGAAAAAGGAATGCTTATATACTGTTGGTGGGAATTAATATTAGTTCAAACATTGTGAAGGCTGTGGCGATTTCTCAAAGACCTAAAAATAGAACTATCATTAGACCCAGAAATCCATTAGTGGGTATATACCCAAAGGAATATAAATTATTCTATTATAAAGGCACATGAATGCATATGCTCATTGCAGCACTATTCACAATACCAAAAACATGAAATCAACCTCAATGTATCAGTGGTAGACTGGATAAAGAAAATGTGGTACATACACACCATGGAATTCTATTCAGCCATAAAAAAGGACAAGATTATGTCCTTTGCAGGAACATGGATAGAGCTGGATGGAGGCCATTATCCTTAGCAAACTAACACAGGAACAGAAAACCAGGTACCACATACTCTTACTTATAAGTGGGAACTAAATGATGAGAACATGCGGACATACAGAGAGAAACAACACACACTGGGGCCTATCAAAGGATGGGAGGAGGCAAAGGATCAGGAAAAATAACTAATGGGTACTAGGCTTAATACCTGAGTGATGAAATAATCTGCACAACAAACCCTGTGACACAAGTTTGCCTATAAAACAAAACTGCACATGTACCCCAGACTTAAAAGTTAAATAAATATATATACAAAAGCATCCCATCAGAAGGTCATTTCTAAAACACAGATCTGATGACATTGCTCTCTGATTTGAAATCCTTCCAAAGACCTTTATGGGATGGCCCTAGACACCTCTCCAACCTCACCTCCTGCCATCCTCCTCCAGTCATTCCACTCCAGCCATGCTCACCTCCTTGTAGCTTCTGGACCACCCCAGTCACACTCTGCCTCAGGAATTTTGTTCCACTGTTGTGTTTATATCGATACCTGCATGGTGCAGGCATATGCTGAAATGCCCACTCAGTGGAGAGATTGTTCTGACCATCTTATCTGAAATATTAGTCCCTCACCCACCACCACCACCACCCATTGCTCTCTATCCCTTTGCCTTGATTTTGCTTTCTTCAGAGCATTTTTCATGTTATATTATTCACTTGACTTTTTATTTAATGACTATCTTGCCACATTAGAATACCAGTTCCATGAGGTCAGGGGCTTTATCCTGGTATTCACTGCTGTATCACTGGCACCTAAAGCGGTACCAGCACAAGGCCAGGCATGGTGGCTTGTACCTGTAATCCTAACACTTTGGGAGTCCGAGGTAGTATATCGCTTGTGTTCAGGAATTTGAGACCAGCCTGGGTAACGTGGCAAAACCTTGCCTCTATAAAAAAAATAATAATAATACAAAAATTAGCTGGGCATGGTGTCACATGCCTGTAGTCTCAGCTACTTGGGAGGCTGAGGCAGGAAGATCACTTGAGCTTGGGAGGCAAGGTTGCAGTGAACCAAGCTTGAGCCACTGCACTCTAGCTTGGGCAACAGAGTGAGACCCTGTTTCAAAAAATAATAAATAAATAAATAATAATAATAATAAAGTGGCACCAGCACAGAGCAGACCCTCAATAAATACTATGAGATATAGAAAGATAGCTTCAGATGTGGAGGAATTATAACCCTGATGCATTGTTGGTAGGAATATATAAAGGTGCAATCATATTTCCAATGCATAGAACCACCATTTGACCCAAGAATTCCACTACTAGATGTATACCCAAAGGAATGGAATCCAGGGACTCAAACAGATATTTGTATACCGATATTCATGGCATCACTGTTCACAAGAGCCAAAAGATGGAAACAATACAACTTTCAATTAACAGATGAAGGACTAAACAAAATGCAGTATATATGTACAATGATACATTATTCTATCACAAAAAGAAATGCTATTTTGATATATGATGTAACATGGTTGAACACAGAAAATATTACGCTTAGTGAAATAAGTCAGATACAAAAGGAAAACATTGTATCATTCCACTTATATGAGATACCTAGAAAAAGCAAGTTCATAGAGACAGGATATAGAATAGAAATTACCAGGGGCTAAGAATAAGGGGAAGGGAGGGATATTGCTAATCAGGTATGGAGTTTTTTTTGGGAAAATCAAAAACTTGGGTGTACACAGTGGTGTTGGTTAGATAACATTGTGAATATATATAATGCTACTGAATCCACACATACAAATGTTCAAAATGATAAATATTATTTCATATATATTTTACCACAATAAAAATATGTATAGCCAAGACCAGAAAAAAAAGATACCTTGAAAGAATGATAACATTTCTTCCCAACTTAGACAGTTGGGAAACTAGCAACATGCGATGTCTGTGATAGTTCAGGTGCACCTATTGCAAGCTAACAATAGGAAGATGAAAAGGGAATAAAGCAGAGAGACAGAGAATATTGTAGATCAAAACAGCTTTGCAAAATGATGCACTGGGGCCAATATCTAGGCAAGTATGAAACCCCTTACCTTTCTCTCCAGCAGTGCAGTGGAGGTTTACCAGCCCCGACAGCTAAATAATCCTTCGATCCTTCAGAGGATACCACAGGGGTTCATCCTGATAGAGTTATTCATCCAAAACAGACTTCGGGGCTTTGGAACAGCTCAGTTCCACAGGGTTATCCAGGAGCCCAGTCTCCTTCTGGCTTTTTTGTTGTTCTTGTTTTGCCTTCTGTGGAAGGTTCTCCGCACGAGAATTGTTGATGACGTCTCAGCAGTTCCACTTGTACAGAAAGGGGAAATTAAAGAAATTGAGAACAAGCAATGTCTTGTTAAGGAGGTGATACCGGTGTTTCACATATCACTTTTGGTCACAGCTGAGTTTAGTCACATCATCATTTACAGCTGCAAGGAAGACTGGAAAATCAGACTCCACCTGGCCATGTAATCTGCTAAAATTCTGGATGGGGGAATCATTCTACAAGGGTAGAATGGATACTAGCGGACAGCCAGTAGTCTCTACTCAAGTGCTTAGTCAGGCACTACTGAGACAACCTACTATCAGACAGTATTCAAGACCCTATGTGGATACCAAGAGAATACCCAGGTTCAAGGAGTTCCCAGTCTTTCATGTGTCATAAGACAGGTACACGCTATAACACAAAGTAGACTATAAAATCCATAACAAGACACAAAGTGCTACCAAAAGAGTTGAAAGTAGAGAGACTGACCATCAGAAACCGAGCTTTCCAAATCCTTTCCAAACTGATTGGCTGTCTGTCTACTTTGAAGTCCTTTGGTAGCACTGAGGTTGCTTTAAGAAACAGGGAGAGAAAGGAGATTTTAGGTGGAACAAAGGGCTAGAGGGGAAAATGTGGAAGGCATGTCTTAAAAAGCAAACCTCATTGATTGGTTCAGTTCTAGCACCCAGTAGGAATCAGAGACTATTTGGAGAAGAGTCTGAGGACTTTTTATTTCTATTTACCTGGCATGGGAACTGACAGAGAGTTTTTTAACAGGGCAGTAATATGGTCAGAGTTGGCTTTATAAAGACCATCAGTGAATACGGAATGGGCGGGAGTAGGTAGAGACTAAACATGGGGAGATGAGATGGAAGAAGGTCAAAGTTAGTGTCTAAAGAGGGTTTTCTGATAAGACAGTTTTATAGGAAATTTTTAAAA
Source organism: Aotus nancymaae (assembly GCF_030222135.1). Taxonomy (NCBI): domain Eukaryota; kingdom Metazoa; phylum Chordata; class Mammalia; order Primates; family Aotidae; genus Aotus; species Aotus nancymaae. The sequence goes on along the minus strand of NW_026988428.1, from coordinate 29,285,219 downwards.
AAACAAAACACCTCTTAAGTTACCCTGGTCAAATATTACCCTGAATTACATGTTAATAACATATATTTATTAAGTGCCTACACCAGGCTTAAGCTAGCAGCTCTCAAACCTTTCTGACCATGTGTAGGAAGAAACGAACTTCCTCCCCTCAATCCATTTTCACAAATATATTTGGAAACAAAGATTTTTGTAAAACAATACTTCAGCCAATTCATTCTACTGTTTGTCTACTCTATTTTTTTTTTCTTAATTGTAGACCAGGCCACTGAATTATTTATCACTTGAAAAAACACTTATTTAGGTACCATGAGATAGGTAGGAGGGATACAGTGTAAGAGCTATCCAAGTCTTTTAAAAGATTATCTCTGTTAAGAGAAGAAAAAACAGGCACAAACACAAATGACCACCAGACAAGATAGGGATATCATGGAGTTCTGGATCTGGAAGGGACCCAAGAAGCCATTTCATCTTAACATTTCATGTAATTAGTGGGAAAACAAAGCTCAGAAATATTAACTAACTTATTCAACAGCACAAAGCAAGTTAGTGCTGCAGATGCAAGATAAGCAGAGCCTCTCGGAGACGTCCTAGGACCTTTTAATGTTGTTAATTATTTTAAGCATAATTTCTAAAAGTATGTTGCAATTTTATTTAATTTGCATAGAGTAAATGATGCTTTAAATACACATACCACAAATACTACTCAGATGTTCTATTCATATAAGTGTAGCTTTTCTTTAAATATTCATTTATAGTATATTATCAGTGATGTGAAGTGGCAACGTGACACATATTTAAAGTATGAGAAATGGCTTATTTCAGTCCAGTCAGTGGTCTCTGTGACTGAATTATCTCTCCTTTGAAGATAGTATCAAAGGTATAAATTTGAGGCTCTTAGGTCCCTCAGAAATAAGCACTAGTCAAATGGACCAACCGAATCCTTATCCCCAAATCCCCTTCTCCAACAAAAAAAAGCAGAGGCTGGGTACTATGGCACACCCATATAGTTCCAGCTACCCAGGAGGCTGAGGCAGGAGGACTGCTTCAGCCTAGGAGTTCAAGACCAGCCTGGGCAATAAACCATCTCTAAAAACGAAAAAAGGAAAAAAAAGGGCAAAGGTATCTTGATTCCCAGTTCTACTCACCGTTCTAGGATATGATCAGCTCCTCAAAGTACTGTGCTCTTTGGAGTCACATTGCCGTTTTTACATTATCCTTTAACATACAAGGTTATGGCTTTGATGTGGCTGCCAAAAAATACCGAATCACATGTTTCAGGTAGCACATCTTGTTGATCGTTTGCACAATTTTTCACCTTGGCTATCTTACTTAGAAAAATATTATAAAGTGAACTTCTAAAATTTTACCAGTTAATAATGTCAGAACTTTCCATTAAATAACCCATGTTAATGTCCTTCATACTAATCTCTCTGTTTTCAATTTTTTAAAGCATTGCTCTATTAAATCATGTTAAATTAAGCTACTCTACCCTTTTCTGATAGAGTTTAGAAAAAGTCGATTGTGATAATCTATGTTCTTGACAAATTTAATAAGAAAGTTGAGTTTTTTGAGGCATAGTTGCAACATAAATATTCTAATGTTTAATCTGTTTTATGCTTACAAATAATCATGAAACTCATGTGACAGTCACTTTTGGACATTACAATTTTTTGCAAATTATCATATGGTGTTAGCATTTGTTTAAAAAATTGTTTAAAGGACAGATTTATATATATGTACATATGGTATAAACTATTAAATGGTTTATTGTAATGTAGGTAATTTATTACATTTCTTTTTAAGAACTTCTGCCAACATTTTAATTAGAAATTTATAGAAATTTTTTGCAAAATATAACAAAACAAAGTTCTTTACAGTTGCTTTTGATATTTGTGGCTTAAACACAGTTGTATTGCATTTTTTTAACAATTAAATGACTTCCACATGAAGAGGTATGCTCACTCTCTCTCCTCTCCATTGAAACCCACAGACGTCTTGCGGGAAACGCTCTGACATACATTCCCAAGGGAGCATTCACGGGCCTTTACAGTCTTAAAGTTCTGTAAGTAAACCTAGTGTTGTTTGATATATTTCTGATTTTAGTGTCAAACGGCTGCTAATAAACTTGAGTCTCTCTAATAAACTAATTAAATCCATGGGATAATTCATCTACATTCAAGTCTACTTCATTGGTACCGTAGAACCATATCATACTTGGCTATATTTGTACGTGAAAAAAAACTCATCTCTCCTTTTCTAACTTTAATATCTAAAATTTTTGCCTTTCAATAACTACCTTATCAATGCAGACTTTTAAAAGAGTATTTCCCTTTCCCTTTGTGTTATGAAGTTAGTAAACATGTCTTCAAAAGCATTTTGATAACTGGGTGAATAAATCACTGTGATGCTGACATAACGAGATCACAGTTTCAAACAGGTTTCAAAAGGCAGTGAATAAGCATCAGCTAAAATAACCACGTTTGTGTTCCACCTGTGAATAGATAGGGCAAAGCCTAGTGTATAGCAAATACACTGAGCAGTTGTTTATTTAAGAAATGTTAATTCATTGAAAATTATAAATGAGGCTTCTCATTCTTTAATATCCAACTTCTCAATTTGTTTTTCAGAAAACTCATTACTATTGAATACCTCCTTCTTTGGTACCCATTGTTTAATTTTCTTTTAGTTTGTTCTGTGAAGAAAAAAAGAGGCACTTAATGTAGAGAAAATAAATAATGCAAGGAAAAGTTTCAGAAAAAAAAATTCTGATTTTCTTTCTTTGACATAAAAATTATTAACTGCGATATATTTCTGCTTATTGAAAATTGCATTTCAGTGGCCTAAAAGACACATAGGTTAAAAAACAGTTTAATTACATTTAATATTGTGTTAAAAGTGGAATTCAACAGCAGAACTGTTATTTGATCTCCTTAGGGGATTGGATTTGGTTTTCCTTCCTCTCCTTGAATTTTTTTCTTTTCTTTTCCCTTTATTTTTTTAATTTTTTTATTTTTATTTTTATTTTTTACTACTAAGAAGAAATCATTTTAAGTTGTCATGTTGCCAAAACCTAATAGCAATTCCTTATGTGGTAAAATTCTGAGTTGTAGCACAAGCTCCAATGCATATAGTTTCACAAACCCAGAAAAATATTTGGAACCATTCAAAATGTATCATGAGAGTCAAGTTTAGATAAGACAACTAAAGTGATGTTTTTTCCCATGTTGAGCTATATACCACTAAGTGTTTGGGATACTTGTTAAATAAATTTTACTAGATTCAATTATTTTAATTTACTTAATGAAGTGTATATTGATATATAAGGTAGTATGTGTGTGTATCTCCAGACATCATAATTACACTTTAATTATAAATATGTAAAATGAATACATATAAATTAATATGGATATATATGAATTATATATAAACTAGTTATTATAATTACATATAATTATCATTTTAAATCCTTGAATTCTTAAATATGAATTATACAAGTCTTATACTAATTTTTCTATCATAACATTTTTTAATTTTATATTAATAGTTATACTGTTATATGTCTCTAATTACATCATATTACTAGTGAATGTTTGTTTCCCAAAATGCACTAAAGATCCATGAAATTAGAGATGTCATCTGTCTTGGTCACTGGATATCCCCAGCTTCTAGAACACTTCCTTACTTGTAGTAGACATTCAATAAATACTTGTTGAATTAATGATTCAGGCTGATGATCTGGAGAGAATAAGGGAGTTCTAGGCTTTTCAACTTTTTCTTCAGTTTGTATGATATTAACTCAATGCTATATATTTATTAATGGAATATCTATTGTGTATCAAACATAAAAGTTGTGTCTTCATATCTGATACGTACTTCTACCTGCAAATGCTTTTTACCCAGAATGCTCCTGCACGCACTTTGCTGCTTCTTAAGGTGCATTTTACCTGAACATTCCAGAGAGCATTGGATTAATCTGATTCAAAAATGAAAATAATAGGTTATTTCTCAAGCTAACTATTAAAATGTACCCTTTCCATCAGAAAAAAAAAAAATGGTATTTAGTTCTTCTCTTTTATCCACTCTTCCTAACCAATGTTTCCTGTCTCCTGTACAGTCAAGGGTTCAGCAAAGCCTACTGCTTGTGATACTCAAATTAGCATTAAACAAATTATTACTGGAAAGATAAAGATCAATGAATGTCGTTCATGCCCTTGAAGAGTTTATAATCTAGTGAGAGACTGCAGAACCAAGATAGTGGGACAAAGACATTAAAACAGAGATTACTTCTGATTCTTGTGGAAAGTATGTCTGGATATCTGTGCAGGGTACTGTGAAACTACAGAGCTTGAGGAGTTGATGTCATCCCATTTGGTGGCTCAGATTTGGCTTCCTAGGAGAGAGGCTTTCCCAGAGATGACCCAGGAGCTGAATCTTGAAACGCAACTGGGAATTAGCCACACAAATAAGATGGCCAACTGAGGGAACAATATGTACAGCAACACAGAGTCAGGAAAGACCTGGGATGAACAGGTAGCTCCAAGCAGGTTAGTACTTGAGCATTTGGAAGAAGCTGGAGAGCATTTGGAGAAGAGCTTGTAAAGACAGAAAGAGCCCCAGTTGCAGGGATCCCATATATTAAGTCACAAAATGTAGACATTAGTATGTCCTAGGCATGATGAGGAGCCAAGGAAAAGATGTATGTAAGTGAGGGAAGCCCATGTTCAGACTTTGCACTATAGCTGGGTCACTGTCAGTGTAAGGAGAATTCAAGAGGAACAAGATCCTGCCAGGAATTGTGTTCACTCTTCTCTTTACTTTGCTGATCTAAAGACTAATATTCAATGAATGAACTTAAATTGTCAAATTTTTTAAGTATTTTGGTTTTTGTCTTAGGTTGTTTGTGCTATGATAACAGAATACCACAAACTGGGTAATTTAAAAAGAAGAGAAATTCATTTCTCATAGTTCTGGAGGCTGGGAAGTCCAAGATCAAGGTGCTGGCATCTGGTGAGGGCTGCTCTTTGCTTCCAAGATGGCATCTTGAGCACCAAATCCTCTGGAGGGTAGGAATGCTGTGCCCTCCTTTGGCAGAAGGTAGAAGGGCAAAAAGGGAATAAACTCCTTCCAACAAGCCTTTTTATGATGGCATTAATCTATTTCATATGATTGTACTCCAAAAATTTTTAAGGCAATAATACAAAATATTTATAAAGCAAACTTTTAATGAAATTCATTGAGATCACCATTTCTTATTTTTCTGCTCATTTAATTAAAACACCTCCCAAAAGCCTCTACCCAACACCTACAGAGGGGCCCCACCTCCCAATACTGTTGCATTGGGGATTAAGTTTCAACATGAATTTTTGGAGGGTACAAAAACATTCAAACCATAACAGCATTAGAACACTTTTTCTCAGAAAGATTGGTTCTGCCTGTTACAGAGTGTCCTGGAAATTTGTGGGGGCATCTTTGGTTGTCCAGGTGATCAGCATGTAGTAAGCTGTCCTGCAATGTGCTGCACAGCCCAGCCTTAAGAATTCTCCCTCATTCTGGCTTCTGACTGTCCCTCCATACCAAATATAAACATTTTATAAGAAGTTCTGCACATGCTTAATAATTTGCATAGGAAAAACTTAATTGAATAAATATTTTCTCTCAAAATAAATAAGTAACTTAGTTTATACATCCTGTCTGTTCCTGATATTTTAAGATTTGTAACCACACATTTAGTTTAAAATAGTGTTAGTGGCTGGGCATGGTGGCTCATGCCCATATAATCCCAGCACTTTGGGAGGCAGAGGTGATTGAATTACTTGAGCTCAGGAGTTCAAGACGAGCCGGGCAACATGGCAAAACCCCATCTCTATAAAAAATACAAAAATTAGCTGGCCATGGTGGCACATGCCTGAGGTCCCAGCTACTCAGGAGGCTGAGGTGGGAGGATTTCTTGAGCTCAGGAGGTCAGGGTATGCAATGTAGCCTGGGTGACAGAGCAAGACCTGTCTCAAAAAATATATAAATAAAATAAAATAGTATTAGTGCAGTAGAAGAATTACCTCAAAAGCCACAAAACAAATTAAAAATATATAACCATGGAAATGTGCAACCTTTTTAAAATAACTATCATTAAAGTAGCAGAGTAACAAGAAACACAAGGATCTCATTGAATTTCATCAACAAAGTTTGCATTATAAATATTTTGCATTATTGCTTTTTAAAGTTTTTAGAGCATGATCATATGAAATTTATGTTATGATAATTAAATAATGATTCATTTATCTGAGGGTGGCCAGTCTGTTGCTTTTTTAATCTTAGTCTTTTACTACCTAGCAAAATCTACCACTCAACTTCTGAGAAGCAAGTTTTGTGACTATATTTCTTCTTCCAATCCAACCTCAATTCTCTGTTGCCTGTGAAGGAATATGCTCTCCAGGAGATGGAGAGCACCTAGTACCTTTTAAAGTACTAGGGAATGAATGCTTACTTCAGAATGTTATGGAATTTTGAGACAGGATAATGTTCTCTATGATATTTCAACACTATTTTGCCCTAAAACATAGAGAATCATTTTGACACTATTCATCTATTGGGAACACTAATTTGGGAGAATATTCATGCTCAATTGTGAGAGTTACACTTCTTGATTTTCTCCACTTTGTCATTTGTAATTTGATGTAGTATGTTATATTTATTTTAATAAAAGTTATTTCCTTCATTCCCTTATAACATATAATAAGTATGGTCTGTTATTACATATCTGTACTAGTCTATTTTCATACTGCTATAAAGAACTACCTGAGACTGGGTAACTTATAAAGAAAAGAGGTTTAATTGGCTCATAGCTCTGCATGGCTGGGGAGGCCTCAGGAAACTTACAATCATGGCAGAAGCAGCAAGGCATGTCTTACATGGCATAAGGAGAGAGAGAGCAAGCAGGGATCTGCCACACACTCTTAAACCATCAGATCTCATGAAAACTCACTCACTATCATTAGAAAAGCATGGCAGAAACTGCCCCTGTGATCCAATCACCTCCCACCAGGTCCCTCCCTCAACCTGTGAGGATTACAATTTGGCATGGAATTTGGGTGGGGACACAGAGCCAAACCATATTAGTGTCTCAGCTAGTTTTTATTCTAGTGTCCATCGAGACCCTGCTCTTATGCTGCCATTCTCATACAGAATGCCTTCTGATCACATTATTTTTCTCATAACCAACCTTCATTAAAAGTAGAGGCCAGATGTGGTGGCTCACGCCTGTAATCTCAGCATTTGGGGAGGCTAAGGCGGACAGATCACCTGAGGACAGGAGTTCAAGACCAGCCTGGCCAACATGGTGTGTGAAACCTCATCTCAATGAAAAATACAAAAATTAGGAAGGTATTATGGCACACATCTATAATCCCAGCTACTCGGGAGGCTGAGGCACAAGAATATTTTGAACCTGGGAGGCAGAGGCTGCAGTGAGCCAAGATAGTGCTGTTGCACTCCAGCCTGGGCAACAGAGTGAGACTCTGTCTCAAATAAAAAAAAAAAAAAAGTAGAGGCAAGCATCTAATTCATTCATAAAAATTGTCTCCTGAGGTGGTCACATATGAGCATCATGTATATAATGATACATATATCATTTTACTATAAATTACTTTTCTTATATTTCTTTTCTTTTTTTTTTTTTGAGACAGAGTCTCTGTTATCCAGGCTGGAGTGCAGTGGCACAATCTCGGCTCACTGCAACCTCCGTATCACGGATTCAAGCAATTCTCTGGCTTAGCCTCCTGAGCAGCTGGGATTACAGGCATGCACCACCATACCTGGCTAATTTTTGTATTTTTAGTAGAGATGGGGTTTCACCATCTTGGCCAGGCTGGTCTTGAACTCCTGACCTCGTGATCCACCCTCCTCGGCCTCCCAAAGTGCTGGGATTACAGGCATGAGCCACCATGCCCGACCATATTTCTTCTTTATAATACATTTTAGGGCACATCAATAAAACATATTGACATTTTTTCTTTGAAATAATGTATGTAAATAGGCTACAATTCTATGAATTTTACTACTTAAGTATAATAGAAGAGGCATTAAAAAATATGTATTATTAAAGGGAACATTGACTCCAATATGGTTGAGAACCATGGTGCTAGAGGTAAAATACTGAACAAAATAGACTTCATGAAAACTCTCAACTGTTTATTATAAAGTCTAAAAGTAGCAGAAGAAAAGAAATAAATGATGGTATTGTGATATGGCAAGAAAGGTAATGTAAGAGTAATATTTGTCCAGGACGCTGACCTGAATAAGGATGGTAAAGAGGACATATGGAAAAAGAAGACAAAAATAATCTTGATCCAGTCTACTAAGATGGAAAATGAAGACAGCAACAGCCATCCTTGGCTAGATCTGTTTTACATCCAAAATCTTATTACAGTGAATGCTAAAATACCACTAATATGTAAAGTTATTTTTCCTGTAAATATTGGCCATAATAAAAAATAAGTCATTGGTTCTGTATGGCAAAATACACAGTTCATGGATTTCTAAACCAGGCTGTCCTCAACAAAGGTTTATTGTCTAGTGTAAGCCATTCCGTGAAGAATGGCTCATCCTCCTGCCACCCAACACCAAAACCAAAGCCATTTGGAGGTGATGGGTAAAACAAACCATAAAAAAGTCACAGGTAGCCAGAATTCCCCCTCTCATGTAAACCCAGAGTAGAGTGCTAATGGTTACTTGATACCTACACAGAGGACAAATAGGCCAAGGGAATACCTAACAATTGAGCCATCAATTGTAACTAAGTTCCCATTTAGCGGGTTATTTAATCTCCCTCTCCTTCACTTTGCCTGTTCTTATTTAGTCCTGTTGACAAAAAAAAAGAAAAAAGAAAAAAGTGTGGGAGGAACCAAAAACTTGTATGAGTAGCACTGGGATGCTGTATGAAATAGTGATCATTTTAAAGCTCCTGAGGCAAAGAAATTAAGAAAATATGGAAGTCATCTTTTGTCTCTAGAGAAAGTGTTCCATTTTCTTTTCTTAATCATATGTAAATGATAAAAATGAAGTTTTAAGTGCCTGCACCTATATTCAGTACGTTTATATTCCACGTATTCAATAAGAAGTATTTTCAAAAGAAAGCAGCCATGTTGTGAATGTTTTATTTTAATTGCACCCCTTAGCACTATAAACCTTATAATTGTTTTGCCTCCCATTGGAATATCTTAAACAAAAACAGAATTTTCTAATTAACCCACTGGAGACTTATAAGGATATAATAAAGATAACTTGCTCTTGTTTTGTCACTTGAAAGTAATTACACAAAAGTTCCTTATTTAGGAAGTGATCAGGGCTTACAGTTGTTTTCTTTTTTTAAGTTATATTCTTGGTGTTTTAGTGGTCTACTTAATTGAAAATTTAAATCACTGGGAAGTAGCTTGGGGGGTAGCTTTAAAAGTTATCATTGATTGCTTCTTGGCCTTTTAGCTAAGATCAAGTGTAGTATCTGTTCTTATCAGTTTAAAAGTTATCATTGGCTGGGCACGCGGTGGCTCATGCCTGTAATCCCAGCACTTTGGGAAGCCAAGGCAGGTGGATCATTTGAGGTCAGGAATTCAAGAACGGCCTAACCAACATGGTGAAACCCCATCTCTACTAAAAATACAAAAATTAGCCAAGCGGTAGTGGTGCCCACCTATAATCCCAGCTACTTGGGAGGCTGAGGCAAGAGAATCAATTGAATCCAGGAGGCTGAGGTTATGGTGAGCTGAGATCGTGCCACTGCACTCCACTCTGGGTAAAAGAATGAGACCCTGTCTCCCAAAAGAGAGTTATCATTACTAAAGTTCATTTAAGTTCCATTATCTGAAGAAAAACATATAAAGCAGCAGAGAAAGTTCGAAACTATTGAATGACAAAAAGCTATCTGAAAATCTCTTATCTTCCACCTCAAGTTTTCAGATATTTTAGGGAAATCATATTTTAAGAGTTTCACTGTTTGGTTAAAAAAGCAAAGGATAATGCAATACATACTTTGTACCAGTAATATGTTATTTATTAATAAAAAAGTTTAGGCCAGGCACGGTACCTCAGGCCTGTAATTCCAGCACTTTGGGAGGCTGAGGTGGGTGGATCACCTGAGGTCAGGAGTTTGAGACCAGTCTGACCAACACAGAAAAACCCGGTCTCTACTAAAAGTACAAAATTAGCTGGGTGTGGTGGCGCATGCCTGTAATCCCAGCTACTCGGGAGACTGAGGCAGGAGAATTGCTTAAACCCAGGAGGCAAAGGTTGCAGTGAGTCAAGATCGAGCCACTGCATTCTCGCCTGGGCAACAAGAGTGAAACTCTGTCTCAAAACAAAAACAAACAAACAAAAAGTTTAGACGTCAGTTCATTCTATTATCTGTATCTTACCATCATTTAAATATATCACAAAAGTAAAGCAGTACTTAGAACATTTTCGTGAACTTAAAATTAGATGATGGATTGAAACTGCTTGGAAAAATGTAAACTAATAAAATAATATAGAAATCCAAACTTTTAATTAATTCAGGTAAATTATGCAAAACATAGAATTCAAGTTTCAATTCTCCTAATTCTCTAACTGGTGAGTGAAGTGTAGGGATATCCCTAAAACTCAACTTTATTCCTAAGGAACCAATACATTTGAGACTCTTGATTTATGAAATTTTAATTGAATCCAAGTTTAACATAATGAAATTAGTTGAGTAGAGCTATTGAAATACAAACGACATGTACGTTCCTTAGAAAACAATCTCAGGCATGGTGAGAAAGGCATAATTCTTAGATCTCCAAATATTTTTCATTTATGAGCACATATTTACATACATAAAAGTACTATAAATACTTTCATATTTTAATCCTCCAACACCTTTTCAACCAGATGATATTATTTCCATTATACAGATAAAAGACCAAGAATCAGGAGGTTAAATGAGTTTCCTTGCCAAGACTAAAAGCTTAGCTCTCATCTCCAAGCCCAATGCAGCTCTTCCTCAAGTTCAAATGAAGATATTCTCTTTTTTTTTTTTTGAGACAGGATCTGGTTTTGTCCAGAGTAGGTAGGACTATGGGTATACCCAACCATTCCTACTTCCCCAAGCAACAACATTCCATTAGAAATACTTAGATACATAGCTGTGTGTAGTAACTCACATCGGTGGTCCGAGCTACTCTAGAGGCTGAGGCAGGAGGATCCCCTGGGCAACAAAGCAAGAGAACCTCCCACCCTTTGTCCCTAAAAAAAAAAAAAAAAAAAAGCAAAAACTAAAACAATTAAATAGGCTGCACACCTGGGATTACAGAATCCCAGAACTTTGGGAGGCTGAGGTGGGAGGATCACTTGAGATCAGGAGTTCAAGACTAGCCTGGCCAATATGGTGAAATCCTATCTCTACTGAAAATACAAAAATTAGCCAGGCGAGGTAGCACATACCTATTGTCCCAGCTGCTTGAGAGGCTGAGGCAGGAGAATCACTTGAACCTGGGAGATGGAGATTGCGGTGAGCAGAGATCACACCACTGCACTCCAGCCTGGGAGACAGAGTGAGACTCCATCTCTAAATAAATAAATAAATAAATATCACAGCATAGGGTGGTTCTCTGTGTGTGGTCCCCTGCTCAGCAATATTGGCATCACCTGAGAGCTTGTTACAAGTGTGAATTTCCTGGCCCTTACTCAGACCTACTAAACCAGAAACTTTAGGATGGGGCCCAGCATTCTGTTTTAACAAAGCTTCCAATGGCTTCTGATGAACCCTGAAGTTTGACAACCACTGGCATAGAATTTTCTTTTTCTCTGGCCCATTAAATTGTCAAATCCAGTACAAAAATTATTAGTTTTGAGAAAGGGCTTATTAATGTACATTAAAAGGGCCAATTTTTACTGAATGATTATCGTGTAGCAAGTATAGTTCTATGAACCATCACTCATTGAATCATCATAATGAGCCCTGCAAGGTGGGTGTCATTACTGATCACTGAGGCATGGAGAGACTTGGTGATTTTTGAATCTCTAGTGGCAGAGAAGAGGTGGTCAGATTTGAGAATCCACGTTCTTAACCATATCATTCACATGCAGTCTCAGAATTTGCACAGTATGCACATATGCCTCAAGAGAATGCTGCCTGGTGCACTGGAAAACATACCAAACTTTGGAGTTAGACACATCTGGGTGGAATTCCAGCTGGTCAGGTAATGAACAGAAACTTCCTTTGTAGAGACAAAAGAACCAAGCAGATTGCTTCTAAAATATAAATACAAGTTTGCAACTTAATAAGTATAAATATTTCTTTAAAATTTCTGCTTTCCTAAAATAGTCTTCTGCCTCAGGCTTACATGGACTACAAAATACTGGGAGAAAAAAAAAAGTGCTGCAAAATTCTTGTGTTAGAAACATTTATGAATAAGGTAGCAAAATATAAGGAATCTCATGGGAATTTGTTTCCGTGCTATTTCCTCATTAGCAATGATATATTTTTATTTCATAGTTGCCAGATGTTTCCATTCTGTAGTCCCCATATTCTGAAAAACTGTTCAAGTTTTTCAAGTGCAAGTGCAAAAACACAACTACTTTACAAAAAACGAATTTAGTTTATATCAAAATACAGTCATGCGGAGAAAGGGGATGATCTTAGCCTCCTACTTTTATCCTTATTTCCATTTAGTGTAATCTATACAAGCAGCAAAATGATCCTTTAAAAACATAAATAAGAGCATGTCATTTTCCTACATATGCCCTTCAACAGGGTTTCTCATCACACTTAAAGTAAAGCCTTATAGTGGCCAGCAAAGCCCTCCATGAGATGGCGTCAGGTTCTCTCTCCCAACCTCGAGTCCTCACTCAGTCCTCAGTCACAGTTGGTCCTTTGCTGCCCCTTTAACAAATCAAGCAAGCTCCCTCCAGCCTCCAGCCCTTGTACTTACTCTTCGCTTTTCCTTGGTAACTTTTCCTAAATGTTCACAAGGATTTTCTCCCTGTCTTCATTCTGGTCTCCAGTTAAATATCACTTTTCAGAGAGACCTTCCCTGAACACCTTTAAAATAAAAATCTCACCCCCGATACCATCTACCCCAAATTCACAGTTTTGGTTTTTATTCATAGTATTTATCACTTGTCTCATGTTATATTGATATATTCATTTGTTCATCTTTAATTATCTTCACTCTTCACAGGAATTTAAGCTCCCCAAAAGACAAGACTTTGTCTGATGCTCTGTTGTTTTTCTGACACCTGGAATGGTACCTGGCACTGTTACGGCCTGTTGTTGTTCATTTTTTTAAACATTTTTCTTTATTTCTTTTAACATACAGTATGCTGCAGAATAATCAGCTAAGACAGGTACCCACAGAAGCTCTGCAGAACTTGCGAAGCCTTCAATCCCTGTAAGTATAGTTGACATTGCAAAATATATTTAAGATCAATTTGGGAGGAAGCATTGAAATGTTCAGTTGACCATTTTAGCATGTTCCTTGGTTGGGGGTCACACCTAAATAAATTGTGAATGAGAGCTCATTAGAGTAACAACTCTTCATATCCTCATTGAGCAATATGTATGGAAGGGACTAGTGTTGGAATTTGGGGTTTTGGGGTGGAGATTTAATTTCAGCACCTGCAGTCCAAAGCACTACTTCCACGATCCTGTCCTACATTCGCCTGTAATATTTTTGCTTCTGAATTCAAATAAGAAACAATGCTTTCCTTTTGCCTAAAAAAAGTGGACATTTTGACATATTTGATTTAATCTGTTTTTAGATTATTTGAGTTGCCTTGTAATCAAGTCTTTTCAAATCAAATAAAGGCTTAATTTTTTAGTTCTGCCTATGTAATACATTAGGGATCCTCAGATCAGGAGCCCAAGATCTACTGGTATATCCTGAAGCCCTACTGCACAGGTCTACAAACCAAGAGCTTCCCCATCACAGAACACAGATGTGTAGACACAGCCATAAACAATCCCACAGATACAAACATACCTTAGATTCACACACCACACACAGACACACAGACTCACAGAGGCGTTGGTGTTCCCTACTCTGAATCCACAACTTTTTCATCAGAAGATTCCTACCCCGCTACACACAATGATTTAAAACTTCTTAATAAATACAGTTACTCACAAAAGAACATTCTCACCAGCTAGATGTTTTGGAACTTGTATTGTAAACATTCGTTTGTAGTGATTACTTGACAACTCTATACCACTACTATTTTGTGAGTAAATCTTCCTCCCATTAGAATGTGTGTTTACAATACATTGCATGATTTCCGATATATCACACATTTAATATATGCTCTAATTTACTTACAATGGAGATGCACATCTGCCAGACAAAATACTGGGTTGTAGTTCATGATGAGGAAGATGAATGCATTAAAAGAGCAAATAAATATTGTGGACTCTAGCTGAAAATAGTTGTAAAGAATCCTTTGGTTAATAATTACATACAGTTTGCTTAATGCATTTTACTGAGGTAACATAGGAGAAGGAAGATTGTGAGATTTGAACATACTTTTGTCCTTTGATCTTTTTTTTAATGAAAGAAAATCTGTGTTTGAGATCATTTTAGGCCTTTTACTCCAGTCAAACAAAGTGACTTCCTAGGTTTTCACCAGCCTATAGATAAACAAGCCCACAAGGGCCCCTTTGTGGCATGGGATAGGTCTGTTGTATTTTCTGGAGCTCCTTGATGTCATGACAGTATCACTTCTCCTTTGTTGCACAAGCCTTTACCTGAAGGAAAGAAGAAGCAGCTGGAGAAGCAAAACAGCCTCAAGTTGGGATATTTGTGTAAGGCTACAGGATCTAGTGGCTAAATTGAAATGAAGATAATGGAATAGCCAATAGGAACTTTAAACAGCTGCAAGGCAGGCAGTAGATAGAAGGATAAGAGTTTGTAACCAAAAGCCACTATCAGCTGAAAGAAGATCACAAATAGAACACAAACAGAAGTGAACTCTTTGAGAAAGAGAAAACCATGAATCTTTTGTTCGCTGGAACTGGGTGGTGCCTCTCTGATAAAGGTGCTCAGATTTAGTTTCTTACAGTCTAGATACGTACTGTTCACCAGGTGTCTCTAGCATTTGGCTTCTGATTTGCAAAAAGAATAACGTTTTGAAACTTTATAAATATGTGTTCCCTGTGAAAAGGTCAAGGGTTAACTTTCTGTTTTGACACTGACCACATCCAAACTGAAGGATCTGGGTAGATACTCGGCCCCCAGTTCACACTGGATTGTGTCATCTGGCTATGCAATGTTTATCAGGGGCCCCTTTGTCCAGAGCACAGACAGGCCAGTGTGAATGTTGAATGTTGGCAACCTGTGCTGGTGTACCACTTTTTGTCACTGATATTTTCTGTGCTGCTTTGATACAAGACTTAAGAGTTGTCAAAAAACATGATACTTTGGGAGGTTAAAGTGGGAGGATAACTTGAACCCAGGAGTTTGAGACCAGCCTGGGCAAGTGAGACCCCCCCACATCTCTCTATAAAAAATTAAAAAATTAGCCGGGCATGGTGTCCTGCACCTATAATCCCAGCTACATGTGAGGCTGAAGTGGGAGGATCACTTGAGCCCAAGAAGAACTTGAGGCTATAGTGAGCCCTGATCATGCCACTGCACTCCAGCCTGGGCGAGAGAGCAAGACCATGTCTCAGAAAAAAAAAAAAAAAAGTCTCTGAGGATAGGACTCATACATGCACTGGTGTTTTCTAACTGGATTAATTGCATAGTTAAGTATTTCCTAAGTGAAAATTAGGAAAACTATTGCCCTGACCTGGAGCTTTCCCTCAGATGATCTGCAAAGTATACTCCTGAACTTTTTTCAAACCTGAAATTATAAGCTTGAGCAACGTAGTGAGATGCTGCCTCTAAAAATAATTAAGTAAATAAATAAAATTGGCTGGGTGTTATGGTGCATGACTGTAGTCCCAGCTACTCTGGAGGCTGAGATAGGAGGATCACTTGAGCTCAGGAGTTTGAGGCTGCAGCGAGCTATGATCCTGCCCCTGCACTCCAGCCCAGGCAACAGAGCAAACCCTGTCTCTGAAAAAAAAGAAAAGAAATACCTGAAACAACAACAAAATCCATACTCTGCATTCTACTATGAGCTAATAATATACTTAAAATATAAAAGTCAGGCATTGTACCATTTGTGTTTAATTGAAAACAGCTCACATGCCTGTGAATTCCACTGATAACCCGGGTAGATAAAGTTAAGAGGCCACATGCTCTATCACCCTGCTATTCAGATTTGTTCTGTGGGCCGGCAGCATCAGCACCAACTGAGAAATGCAAGAAACCTGGGTCTCAGCTCTGCCTTACTTAATAAACATCTTCATTTTAACAAAATCATAGGTAATTTGTATGCAAAATGCATTTGAGAAATTAACATTGCTAGTGTTCTGTAATACTAACAAAGTGGCCTACAAATCAAAAATGGTTGAAAACGACTGACACAGATCATTTGCATACTTTGCTCCACCCATATACACTTGGCTTCATTGAATAAAGTTTAGGAAATTTGATATATTGAAATTGGTAACGTTGCTGTGAGGAAGAAACAAATTGCGCTCATGTTTCAAGGAATGTAAATTTCCATTTATTCCACATATACAAAAGATGTTTTGTTCATAATGGAAACACATAGGTTCACTTGTGGGGTTTTTTTGTTTTTTATGAGATGGAGTCTCTCTCTGTCACCTAGGCTGGAGTACAGTGGTGCAATCTCAGCTCACTGCAACCTCTGCCTCCCAGGTTCGAGCGATTCTCCTGCCTCAGCCTCCTGAGTAGCTGGGACTACAGGCGCCTGTCACCACACCTCGCTAATTTTTTGTATTTTTGTAGAGATGAGATTTCACTATGTTGACCAGACTGGTCTCAAACTCCTGACCTCAAGTAATCTGCCTGCCTCGGCCTCCCAAAGTGCTGGGATTACAGGCATGAGCCACGGCACCTGAGCCACTTGTGTTATTTTAACTCTTCTGATGCTAACAAATTGCTGGGCTAAGGAATACGGGTTCAGGCCCACAAGCCAGACCCCAGCATCCCAAAGCCTGCCTCTGTACAGTATGTACATTTGGCCTCTGACATGGCAAGGACTGCCCAGACACCAATTAGATTTTGTGTAATGTAATCAAATATAACCTAATTTCCTTTCTGTTTCTTGGAAGGGGATAGGAAATGTAATCAGATTCACAGTAAGCTGTATTTTACCAAAAAACTGTTGGCATTATGGACATTTGAGGACTAGAATCAGATTACGGTGATTTGATAGAAACTCAAAACTTAACCCTCCCATGCCCTCACACTTTTAATGTTCATTTGTGATGGTTATTAATAAATTTTAAGCAACTCACTGTCACTAGTGAAGTTCAGGATGACCAAAGAGAGTTGTATATTCATGTTTGTCCAGTTAACCAGAGTATTATTTAATGCATGTTGGTTTTTATTCCAAGTGTGCACTAGTGAAGCTAATTGTGAAATGTCCACATTCAAAAAGGCAATAGGTTGTTAAATAGAAAATGAAAGAAGAATTAAACATATCTTTATTATTGTTGCTATTCTCCAATTAACTAATTTTCATCTTTGGAATATGACTATATTTTAAAATCCAAGAATAATGTATAATTCCTGCCTGGCACACGATCTGCCCATACATCTTATATATCATCTTCAGGGCTATAGATCCCACCTCTGGACACTGCAAAATGTCAATAACTTCATCAGACTCTGGATGGTAGCCTTTTCCTTACAGTAGTCAAAAAAGAGAGAAAAGAAGCGAGAGGAATAGGTGAGGAGGAAGAGATGGGGCTCACAGCGCTAGCAGAAAGTAAGACAAGCCCAGAACCAGGAGCAGTTTTCTCTCATTAATATCCAGGAGCCTACTGGGCTTCAGACATGGGCTATAGAATGGGAAGGAAGTAACAGAATACAAGGAAGTGTCAGAAGATCAAAAGAAAGGAAGGTGAGGTAGCCAAAAGAATAAGATTAAAGGATCAAAAAGGTTAAAAAACAAACAGTGGTTTTAGTATTGGTGACATTCCTTCCACTAAAATAGTCTCCAGACCTGGAACCAACCCAAATGCCCATCGATGATAGACTGGACAGGCAAAATGTGGCACATATACACCATGGAATATTATGCAGCCATCAAAAACGACGAGTTCACATCCTTTGTAGGGACATGGATGAACCTGGAAACCATCATTCTCAGCAAACTGACACAAGAACACAAAATCAAACATCGCATGTTCTCACTCATAGACGGGTGTTGAACAATGGGAACACATGGACACAGGGAGGGGAGCACTATACACTGGGGTCTGTTGGAGGGGAAATAGGGGAGGGACAGCGGGAGGTGGGGAGTTGGGGAGAGATAGCATGGGGAGAAATGCCACATATAGGTGAAGGGGAGGAAGGCAGCAAATCACACTGCCACGTATGCACCTATGCAACAATCTTGCATGTTTTTCACATGTACCCCAAAACCTAAAATGCAATAAAAAACAAAAATAAAAATAAAAAATAAAATAAAATAAAATAAAATAGTCTCCAGAAACAGAAGGCACAAGCCCACACAATAAAAATGTACTGTGGTTTTAGTTTGTTTTGCTTTCTTCACAAAAGTGCCAGGATATTAGGTACCTGTGGGGATGGAGGCGGACTTAGAAATTCTAGAGGCCAAGGCATTTGTCTATTGCACAGTGAAGAGTTCACTTCATGGAACCACATGCAGATCAGCACCCAGTGTGTTCTTATGAGGAAAAAAAGTTTTTGCCCTGACTCCTCTCCAATTTAAACATTAGGGGAGAATTATTTTAACAGGCAAAGCTCTTTCTACATAATGTTTACAAGAAGAGAGGGCTAAAATTGGAGCATTATCCGCAGAATCATATAAGGAGGGAAAAGCGAATACTTTATGCAATAACCATGCATGAAAGATTCTTATATCAGGTTACCTGCCAGGCCTGTGATAAACTGCATACATGGCAGTCATATCAGAGAAATAAAGAGAACATGGGTGTTATGGAATAAGAAGTAAAATTTTTTAAAGCTCGTGATGTAAAATGAGGGTTAACTTTGGAAAGTAGATTGAACTCTCGGCTGCAGAGATGACAGCCATATCATCTCATCAAATGAGGCACAGTCTTTCCGCCTTTTCAGGATAAATGGGGTCAGTGATCAGTTGTGAAAGGACACACAAGGAAAGCAGCAGAGAATGGGAACATTGCAAAGACAAAATCAGAATGTGGCACTGAGCAAACACACCCATGGTTATCAAAGCAGCAGCCTCCCATATTTATTAAACAGTTTTACCTGCATCATCACACTTTGTCCTCACAGAAACCTCATGAGGTAGGTGCTGAGATTATTCCGTCCTTAGTACTGAGGAAGCAAAGAGCCAGAGAGGTCAGCTGATCTTCCCAAGGTCACATGGTTGGTAATAGAGTCAGGCCAGAGGTGAGTCTGGGATAAGAACACTGGTTTGCCACCAGATTCTAGAATCTGCCCATTTCACTATCACATTATCTTACCTCCCTCATAGAATTCTCTGCAGAAAATGATGGGCACTGATGAAAAGAGGCAAAGGCTTGACAGAAACACAAATTCCCTGTAGACATATAATTGTGAATGTTTACAAAAAGAAAGGAAAGTTGGAATACTGCAAAACAGAAAGAAAGAAATGAAAGGAGGGAAGGGAACAACATTAAAGCGTCGGCCAGTCAGCCTTTTCTAGTGTTTCTCTGTGCATGTAGTTGTCTGGCCCCTCACTACCTGTGAGGTAGAAACTGTCTCCATTTTTCTGAGGAGGAAAACTAGGTGAGAAAGTCAAAGGCATCCTGCTGCTATTGCAAAGCTAAGGCTTGATTAGACTAAGACAGGAGAGAAGAACATTCCAGACAGAGGGAACTAAGTGTGCAACTCCTTAGAGTGGGGAGGAAACCTGGTATGTCAAGGAACATAGAGAAGGTCAGTGCAGCTGAAGCATGAGGAGTGAGGTGGAGAAACGTGCAAGAGGAGCACATCTAGTGAGACAGGTGGAGGCCAGACCCCTTGAAAGACATTTGGGACATGTCAAGGATTTCAGTCTAAAGACGGAACAATAAATTGTAAAAGCAATGGGAATCCGTTGGAGGGTTTCAAGCCTGGCAGGTGGGGGTACTCAGATCTGTGTCATTGCAATAGTCTAGGAGGGAAAGGAGAACTTTGTCAGGGTGGGGACAGTGGAGATGAAGAAAGGGAGATGGATTCAAGAAATATCTAGGAGATGAAATCACCAGTGTTTGGTAATAAATTGGCTTTGAAAAATGAGGGAGAAAGAGATGTGGAGAATAATTTCTAAGGGTCTGATTTATGCAGCCATGTGCTTACTGAAGTCAGTCACTGGACAAGACACATTGGGAGAAGGCTATTCATATTTGGGGAGTGTGTGGGTCTGGGATAGTGAGTTTGGTTTTGAGCACCCGTGTTTGCGAAGGAACAACAAAGTGGAGATGTCACATAGTTTGAAATCCACGTCTGGACTGAAAGAAAAAAACAGTAAAATCTAGTTTAGGTCCCCCAGCCATGCTTTTCTCTTCACCTAACACTTCATTAGCTTGATTGATTTGTCTCACTACCCTTTAGAAAACATGCTCCATAACGGTTGAGACCATGCCTGCCTGGTTTACTGCTAGATCTTCAGCACCAGGCAGCGTACCTAGGACAAAGAAAGCACTAGGAAATACTTGTCAGACTGAACTGAAACCTCAGACTCTGAGTGTTGATCTAGACAGCTACTCAGACGAGGTCAGGCGCTTTCAAGATATGGCCATAGGCTAGACAGCCACTCAAGATCAGCTCATCACCCCTAGTTTAACTGTAACCTGCATTCATTCATCTCCTTGGCTCCAAACTCTTACCTCTGTACCGTGGCTTTCCCACATGCCTTTCCTGGGCTGGGAGTTGGACCCAGTGGTTCCTGCAGAGATTTTAGTGTTGATATATCTGCCAAAATTAGTTTTCCTATTGTCTCAGCTGAGGATTCCCCATTCCAAGAGTAGGACGCAGGAAAGAATCATGATATTAACTCTTGGAAGGTTGATGGGATTCAGATAGGGAGTGGGTAGGGAATGATCATGAACACAAGGCCCAGAAGTACTGTGGGAAAGAGCCAGAAAAGAGACTTGACTGGGACAGGGAAATGAGTTAAAAGTTTGGCCAGATAAGGTCAGCAGAGAGCTTTGAATATCAGAACAGAAAGTTAGGGTTTAAAAGGAATGATAATGTGGAAGAGTTGTAGATATGTAACAGGGGAATAATTTAGAGTACAACTTTAGGGAGATTAATCTGGCAGCAGCCTACAGGATTAATTGAAGAGATAAGAGAACAAAGGCAAAGGGTCCAGCTCAGAGGCTGTTGCAGTAATGCAGGTGTGAAGAGATAAGAGAATTAACTAGACAGTGGAAATGGAGAGCCTCAGAGATGAAGATAAATGGAAAGAACTTGGTGAATGATTGTCTGGAAGGCAATGGAAGATTCAAAAATGACCCCTAGATTTTAAACCCTGGTGATACCTGGAAGACTAATGGTGCCCTTGATAGAAAAAGGATCTTTGTTTTCTATGGAGGAAAATAAAACTGAAGAAATTACCGTTCGCATTACATTGGCTGTAGACCATCTCCTTGCTACAATATTCACAGCAGTGGTGATCTCTGAGCTCACCAAGCTACTTTTAACGTAATTTGACTTTAAAATATATTCCTTATTGAAGTCTTGCATTCCTCAAAGATGCCAGAGAGATGGAGGTTTGGTTCCTTTAGACACTTCATCTGGCTTCTAGTCGAGACAGCTGATTAGTCTCTAAATTATCGCACTCCAACGAACCTGCAGACTTTATCTCTCCCCAAGCTGGAGAGGGGGAAATTCTTTTCTCCCCTTTTTCTTTTTCTTCCTCTTGTTCTTCCTTTTTTTTTTTTTTGTTAACTATTTCGGAAGTAAGTCTAAAGCAATAATTTTTCTTCTAATGGCCACACTGAGTTTACCAGTAAATAAGATGGTGATTAGAAAGACAAAAGCACGATTTTCCCATATAAGCAATCACGTTATTTAATATCATCCTAGATAGGCTTAATATCTCCCCAGATATTAATGTGGAATTACACATTATGCTCTCCATAAATATTAAAAAAAACCACCACAACAACAAAAGTGACTCTGGTATTACTGCGAAGAATTAATATAAATCAATATGGATTCAAGCTATAAAAGTACATATAGATTAAATAATAGCCCAACAGTATTATAATAATCCTGTGACAAATTTAGCTCCACTGATCCAGTGAACATCAACCCAGTGGCCTGAGAACCCACGGCAATAAAATTTCAATGCAATAAAATTTTATCACAACAAAAAATTTATGTACTTTGTCAAACTGTAATATACACCGATGAAGAACCACACCATTTTCACTTTATTGAAAAAGTAAAATAATAATCAAGAATGCTTTTATTTCTTAAAATTTATAAATGAACTAAATCTTTTTGGCTAGCATGACTTGTTTAAAGTGATCTCATAAAATGTACAATATGCTGTATAAGAGGGTTGGTCACTTCTTTAAAACTTATTTTTTTTAAATGCTCATCCAGGCCAGGAGCTGCTGCTCTCTCCTGTAAACCCAGCACTTTGGGAAGCCGAGGCAGGAGGATTGCTTGAGCTCAGGAGTCCAAGACCAGCCTAGGCAACATGGCAAGACCCCATCTCTACAAAAGTAAAAAAAATAAAAATAAAAATAAATATTTTTATAACGCTCATCCAGCCAGTCACGGTAGCTCACACCTGTAATCCCAGCACTTTTGGTGGCCGAGGTGGGATTATCACTTGAGGTCAGGAGATAGGACCAACCTGGCCAACATGGTGAAACCCCAACTCTACAAAAAATTAGCTGGGAATGGTGGTACACACCTGTGATCCCAGCTGCTCTGCTCAGGAGGCTGAGGTGGAAGAATCACTGGAACTCAGGAGGCAGAGGTTGCAGTGAGCTGAGAGCCTGCCACAGCACTCCAGCCTGAGTGACAGAGTGAGATCCTGTCTCAAAAAAAAAAAAAAAATTAAATATTCATCCAAATATAAAATAGTAGTGTCAGTCATAAAAAGCATTGCTTCATAACTCTGTTTATTACAAGAAGCCCTATAAACTGTATTATGCAACTGTAACATTCTTCACACTTTTGGTTTGTTTTTTTTACCTTCAAGTCATCCATGTTAATAATTGACATTATTATAGTCATCTCAGATATGGAATTAACCAAGATCAATGGCTTATCTTTTGACTAACACTTTACTTCTTGTAGTTGATGGCTCATCAAAGACATTCTTAAACAAAGATATAAATTTGTGTGATACATTGACAAGGTGTCATATACAAGATATAAAGGGCCATTTTCTGGAGCAACAATAACAATAATGATCTCATACATTCTCTAATCTTTACAGTAACACCATTTATAAATGGAAAGTTTTTTCAGGGAGTATGGAGCAGATCAGCAAAATGTTTCTTGTAAAAAAGAAAATTTGCATAATTAACCTTTTTCACGTAGAAATATTAGGAAGAAAACTTTAAACACAAAGAAAATGAGCTTATTTTATTTGGTGGCAGGGGCAGGTGGGGTTGCCTGAACATGAAAGATTGTTTGAGGCCTAGCACTTTAGGAGGCTGAGGCAGGCAGATAACCTGAGGTTAGGAGTTTGAGACCAGCCTGGCAAACATGGGGAAACCCCATCTCTACTAAAAATACAAAAACTTAGCTGGGTGTGGTGGCACTCATCTGTAATCCCCACTACTCAGGAGGCTGAGGCAGGAGAATTGCTTGAACCCAGGAAGCGGAGGTTGCAGTGAGCCAAGACTGGGCCATTGTACTCCAGCCTGGGTAGCAGAGTGAGACCTGGTCTCAAAAAAAAAAAAAGATTAATTGTTTACCTGGTACCTTCTAGCTCTTTGCCAGATAGGACACATTGATATGACAGAACCTCACTCACAGTGAACATGCAGTTATGTTTTATTTTTATTTTACCTAATACTGGGTAACATTCATCTCTGGTCTTGTGTGGCCTCCATCCATCCAGTTGCCCAGGCCAGAACGCTAAATCACCATAGCTTCCTCACCTTCCTCTCTGGCCACATCTGGGGAGTCTGTTCTGCCAGGCCCACGTATTTAACATCCCTCATAGTTGGCCCTTCCTCGCCATTTCCACACTTCTTTCAGGCACTCATCTTTCTCACCCTGATGACTGCAACTGCCTTGGTCATGTACTTTCCCACTAGTCCCTCCTACACTCTTCTGTTAGAGTGACCTTTCTACAGCACATGTATTATGAGGGACTCTGGTCAGAAAGCCTACAACATCTCCATTTCAGAGAAACATTTTTATGCTAACCTTGAAGATTGCTGGGAGAGGATGAGCCATTTCTCATAGGTAGGTAGCCCAGAAACCAGGGAGTGACATCAGCCAGACTCCACTTACTTTTATTTACTCAAATTTATTGAGGCCTCTCAGGGTAAACTTAGTGGTTTTGACCAGGTCCAGTGGTGGGAGAGGCAACCACTGAGTCCATAAGAGACAGTCTTCTTGGCCAAGCAGCTTGAGCAGCAGAGCCTCTTGAGTAATTGTGGAGTCTTCAACCTCAAGCCCTCCCTCCAGAGAAGGAGTGATTTCAACACACATCCAAAAGTCATGCCATGACTCTTCCTCATCAGTCACAGTCCTCTAAGAAACATTGCAAAGTCTCACACTTAATAAAAACTCTGTTCTTGCACCAGATGTTGCAATATTTTTCCTTAGCCATTTTAGCCTTTTGGACACCAGCTATTCTATTGCTGGCCTAACACAGAAGAGGTGCATCCTCTTTTCTCTGTGATGGAAACCTTGCTATAACACTAATTAAAACATGCAGCATAGCTGCTGAACATACAGATTAAAGAACATATGGTGAATAGAGAATCGCCAACCCATATGGCAAGAAAATGGCAATCTCCCGTAGACAGATGTGAAATGATAAAGGGTCAAGAAACTTCAGGAAGAAAAAAATAAACTTTAAGAGAGGGAAAAAAATGATACCACTTCTGAATTTGAAGGTTTTCCTCAAATAATAAACCCTGTCATTAAACAGTAAAACTTTTACCGTTTACTAAACACATTCATATTTCCTCATTTAATTCTCAAAGCAATCTGTGACATGTGATCCTGCCTTATACATGTGAACATTAACCCACAGAGAAATCAATATGCCCCCAAATCTCAGAATTAAATGACAGTGTCTTGAGTTAAATCTGTGTCTCAATTTCCTAATTCAGTGTACTTTCCAATTTACCATATGCCCATCATGTAGGTTGTTGTAGATGGCATAAGAAGTAAGGAACATTTTCGTTTTACCTGCAAATTATATATACTATAAACTATATGTAACAGGCCCCTCCCAGAAAGGAGCATAAAATGGGTGCTATTTCCCATATAGTAATCACTTTTCAGATGGCATTTCAAGATCATAATTAAGAGCTTTTATTTGAATGAAGGCAAGGCCACTCATTATTGAAAGTGTTTTACTTTGCTGTACGTAGCTGCAGACAGGTTTGGGACTGCCTCTGCCACAGTTTCAATGGATGCTTAAATGCCAAGATCATTGCTAGAAACTTTCTCTGAAAATGTCACCACTTCTCTTTGACCTTCAGAATGCAGATATTATAGTCGATGATGTATCAGAAACAAAACTATTTGCCCTCTTGCATTGTGTGTGTGTGTGTGTGTGTGTGTGTGTGTGTAGCAATAATACTAAAGGCTGAAAAATAAGGGTGACTTCTATAAGTCTAATTGCATGCACCTCTAAATTATTTCCATTATGAGAGTTGAAAGAAATAGCCTTCATTTCTCAGAACTGAGATTCACTGACAATCTAGCACTCGGTCTAGCCACTTTTGCTTAAGCAAAATTTGAATTTACCTTTATTTTTCTGAATGGCTTCAATGATCAAAAGATAAAAATGCAAAGCATTAACCAGCTTCATATAATAATTTATGTAGTAATATATAAAATCATCAAGGTACTTTATATTCACAAAGTCCTGCTGTGTTATTTTCTTAATCATAAAGCAATCCTACAAGATAGAGAGGAGTTACCCCCATTTAACGTATGTGAAAGCTGAGGTCTGTCAATTTGGCCAGTGTCATACAGCTTCTAGAACTGGCTGGAACCTGGTACTTTCCATTCCAAATCTCTGCACTAATTTACGGATTCTAAGGTGCCCACACACACACACACACCCTATGACTTCCACAAAATGGAAATAACAAAGAAAAACTTAAAAACCAGAACTATATAATATAATTATTTTTGTTGCCACTGAAAATAAGTCCATTATGGAACCATATTTTATAGGTATATGTCTTCTTGTATTGGATAGTAATGTTTATCTTATACCTCACTGCTAACATATTGCATTTTTCAAGCATATGAATAGAGAACGTTCAGCTGCCTGAAAAGACCAGGTTGATATAATATGAACTCTTTCTTTACTTACTGCCCTGTCAGCTGCTTTGTCCACAGTCTTACCCTTGTTCTGGAAGAACTACCTGTATGAGTGACTGGATAATTAATTCTATACTCAGGTTTAACCTTGGGATCTTCTGCTAAGAGTAAATCAGATATAGAAGCAGAGTGTAGAATAGTGGCTGCCAGGGGCTGGGAGTGGGAATGGCTGAGTCTGGGAGATGTTGGAGAAAGGCCACAAAGCTTCAGTTAGACAGGATGAATAACTTCTGAAGATCTATTGTATGGCATGGTGACTACAGTTAATAATAATGTATTGTGTACTTGAAAATTGCTAATAGATTAGATCTTAAATGTTCTCACTACAAAAAAATGTTAAGTATGTGAAGTGGTGGATATATTAATTAGCTTGATTTAATCATTTTACAATGTATACATATATCAAAAAATCACATTGTATACCATAAATATATGCAATTTTTATTTGTCAATTATTCCTTAACAAAGCTGGAGGAGGAAGTTAAATCAGATAATGCCTTTGAGTGTGAACAATATACCTGAATTAGGTTTAGACCACAGAGGCCAGGTAGATATGAACTCTAAAACACTGCATTTAGAAGGAGTATCATTTATTGAGAGCTTCTTATATGGAGAAACTGTAGTAGAGAGATGCATAAATGCTTCACTCGGAACATCTGAAAGTCTATGCTGTTGAGTTTAAATCTAGGAATATTAGTATTTAGAGTGTTCAATCTCCAAAGAATTGTCCTGTCTTACTCATTTCATTTCAGATAGCAAATTGGTATAAGATAATAGCATGGAGGCCAGATTACATCCTTTTTTCTGGGAGGAAAAGAAACATGATTCATAAAAGATATCTGTCCAGAGAAATGGATATATTAAAATTAGGAATTGATACCCAGGTCACTTCAAGATACAGCAGAAACTTTGGTAGCAACATAAAATACCAAAGAAGACAATCCTATGACTTCATGCTGCAAGAGCCTTTTCCATAAATGCATCCCAATGTTTGCAGTGAACTTTAAGGTTTGTCATTTTCAAGACTTTTATTTTTTTTTATTTTTTGAGACAGAGCCTCACTTTGTTGCCCAGGCTGGAGTGCAGTGGCAAGATCTTGGCTCACTGCAATCTCCACCTCCTGGGTTCAAGTGATTCTTGTGCCTCAGCCTCCCAAGTAGCTGGAATTATAGGCATGCACCATCACACTCATCAAATTTTTGTATTTTTTATAGAGATGGGGTTTCACCATATTGGCCAGCCTGGTTTTGAGCTCCTGACCTTGGCCTCCCAAAGTTCTGGGATTACAGGCATGAACCATTGTGCCCAGCCCAAGACTCTTAGAAGCTACTCATACTTTCTCTTTTTTTTTTTTTTTTTTTCTTTTTAAGACAGAGTCTCACTCTGTTGGCCAGGCTGGAGTGCAGTGACGTGATCTCAGCTCACTGCAGCCTTTGCCTCCTGAGTTCAAGTGATTCTCCTGCCTCAGCCTCCTGAGTAGCTGGAACTACAGATGTGCACCACCACGCCCAGCTAATTATTTTTGTACTTTTTATAGAGATGGGGTTTCGTATTTTGGCCAGGCAGGTCTGGAACTCCTAACCTCAGGTAATCCACCTGCCTTGGCTTCCCAAAGTGCTAGGATTACAGGTGTGAGCCACCAGACCCAGCCACCACTCATACGTTCAATGCATAGACAACTGGCAATAAACGAAAACAAAGAAGCTCACATTATAAAGTGTCTATCCTTTCATCAGTGCAATAGTTAAGAAGAGTTTACATGTATGCTTTTCTTCTCATCAAACAAAAGCAATCACCTCTTTATCTCCTGATGAAATTATACCTTATCTGAGCTTAAGCCAAGCACATTGCTGTTAAAGAAAGGAAAAAGAGATGGTGTTGAGTTTTCTAAACATTTCAGCCTCCATTTGTTGACAGAACCTTAAGATGTTTGAAAGCTGTGTTTCTGTTGCCTACAATGATAGTTGTTCTATTGGAAATTTAATTGTAAATGGGTTATGACACCCAACTTTTAAAATTTGTTCCAAGTGACCTTATCTCAGCTATTAACAAAGCTTGGAGGATTAGAAGTCCTCCAGACGTCAGGACTTTTAAGGCATCACTTGTTCCCATTCAGTCGGTAGAAGTAGGAATCAGAAGATGATTGAAGTGGCATAATGGCCACAAGTGAGGAAGCTGCTTTCCATAGAGGTGAACTTCCTACCAACAAAGAATTTTATTTCTAAATTGTTTAATTTTGGTTTGCGGAGGATTATTTTGTGATCCTGGTGTGCTTCCTGCATCTGTTTAGTCTTAAATGCTTCCGAAAACATTTTTCAAAATCCACTCGTGATTTTCTAATCCTTCCTAATTCATGGGCCACTTAAAATACAACTCTTCTTCTTTTTTAATCCTACCTTTGAAAATGCAAATGTGTGGGTCTTAAAAACAGATTAGGAAAAACAAGTGAGTGCTGT
The DNA here is from genome assembly GCF_030222135.1 of Aotus nancymaae. NCBI lineage: Eukaryota > Metazoa > Chordata > Mammalia > Primates > Aotidae > Aotus > Aotus nancymaae. The sequence continues at coordinate 29,256,187 of NW_026988428.1, read as the reverse complement.
TGGAAGCATAGTTTGAGTGATGGTCGTTCTATTATTCATGCATCTTACAGAAAATTGCAAATGATGTGACTTTTGTCGCTTCCATAAGAAAAGTTAGAACCTTTAAATTATAGCCACTGTTCGTGTTGGATTGGGGCAAAATAAATGTATGCACTCCCTCTGCTGGCTTTGAGGTGGCAACAGCTCATTAACCAGACTTATTTTTAGATGTATTTCCCCATTTTAAAACAGATAAAAATGGAGTGTGGGAAAAGGAAGCAAAAGCTGGAAAGTTGTTAATTTTATTATTCATTTAAAATGTCAGAAAAACAAACCTCTGCTTCACACAAATGGTTAGGATAAGCAAGAAAGCCGGCAGTTTTCAGGCTTTCCAGTGCTGTCCTAAGAAAAAGGGAGAGGCCATCTCTCTGAGGCATGTCTCTAATGGTCTTTAAAAAATTACTCAGTTCCAAAGAGAACACATGGACACAGGGAGGGGAACGTCACACACCAGGACCTGTTAGGGGGTGGAGGGCAAGGGAAGAGAGAGCATCAAGACAACTATCTAATGCACAAGGGGCTTAAAACCTAGATGACGTGTTGACAGGTGCAGCAAACCACCATGGCACATGTATACCTATGTAACAAACCTGCACATTCTGCACATGTATCCCAGAACTTAAAGTTTTTTTAAAAATTACTCAATTCCTTCAAATACTGAAATAATCTTTTCCCAGAGCTTACTGAACAAACTAATAGACTAGTATGTTTAGTATGTTCAAAACAATCAGGGAAAGCAAAGATAATTCCCTTGGCTTAGGGTGGGAGGAGGAAAAGGGTATCTCTATGCTAGTGTCAGAAAGAAACTAAAAGATCATCACACTGAAACTCCATACCTCAGGGGAGGCCACTTCCATGCATGAAAGAGCATTACCTACAATCCTGGAAGAGAATCATCGTACCATGGAATTTTAGAGCCAGAGGACCTAGGAAGCAACAGGCTACACATGAATGAAAGGAGAGCCCATCCAGAGAGGAAATGCTCCAGATGGCAGGGCTTCCGGGGACCCCAAGCCCTGTTCCACTCTTGCCCGTCATACATGGGAAGGGATTTTCTGCAGTTGACCTTCTGCCTGGGCTTTGCTCTCTTTTCCATTCTTGCTTTCTTTGTTCCACAGGCGTCTGGATGCTAACCACATCAGCTATGTGCCGCCCAGCTGTTTCAGTGGCCTGCATTCCCTGAGGCACCTGTGGCTGGATGACAACGCTTTAACAGAAATCCCCATCCAGGCCTTTAGAAGTTTATCAGCATTGCAAGCCATGACCTTGGCCCTGAACAAAATACACCACATACCAGACTATGCCTTTGGAAACCTTTCCAGCTTGGTAGTTCTGTAAGTTTTATTGATTTTGCTCTCTCTTTTAACAGTTTCTAAAGTCACTGGAAGACCTTGGCCTTAAAATGCTGGCTCTTCAAACTTAAATGGGGACATTTTAAGGGAGGAAAACCTCCTGAGTCCCTCCCCAAAATGACATAAATGCTCCAATTGTGTAAATGACTTAAACAACACTTCAAGTACCTGCTAGGTGCCAAGCACGGCAGGGCATACAAAGATAATGAAATATGGCCTCTACCTTAGAGGAGCCCATTGCATATTGCACAAGGAGTCACCACACTATACAATTAGTATAGTAACCTAAGTTAATAACAATTCCTTAGTTTAAAAAATAATTGATAATTCAGGTCAAATTGAAAGATATTCTTCTTATTATCTAATAAGAACTTTTTGAACCCTTACCAAGGAAAGAGAAGTGAGAACAAATGATGTAACTGCCCATTGAGTTCTTTTTCCCCACTGCGCAAACAAAGCCAATTTATCAAGACTAGAGAATTGCAATAAAGAATAACACATAAGGCCAGGCACAGTGGCTCATGCCTGTAATCCCAACACTTTGCGAGGCCAAGGCAGGTGGATTACTTGAGGTCAGGAGTTCAAGGCCAGCCTGGCCAACATGGTGAAACCCCACCTCTACTAAAAATACAAAAATTAGCTGGGCATGTTGGCACACACTTGTAATCCCAGCTACTGGGGAAGCTGAGGTGGGCGGGTCCCATGAACTCATGAGGCTGAAGTTGCAGTGAGCCAAGATTGTGCCATTGCACTCCAGCCTGGGTGAGAGAGTAAGACTGTCTCAAATAAAAAAAAAAAGTTTATCACACATAGAGCCAGCTAAATGGAATACTAGAATTTTATTATTACTCAAATCAGCCTCCCTGAAAATTCAGAGGCAAGAATTTTTTAAACAGTTTGGCTAGCAGGGAGCTGCGGAATGGGGAATGCTGATTTTTTGGATCAGGGATAAAATCATAGGGGGTTGAAGTTGTCCTCATGCTCTGAGTCAGTCCTTGGTGATGTCCTTAAGACCAGATGGGCCAGGTAACCCATCTGGGAGGTTCCAGCTGATCTATCAGAATACACAGTCTGATAAATACCTTGAACACCGATCTTAGATTTTACAATAGCGATGTTATCCATAGGAGCAACTAGGGAGGTTAGGAGTCTTATGGCCTCTGGCTGCATGACTCCTAAACCATAATTTCTAATCTGTGGCTAATTTGTTACTTTTACAAAGGCAGTCTGGTCCCAAGGAAAGAGCAAGTTTATTTCGGAGAGAAACTGTTATCATTTTGCTTCAAAGTTAAACTATAAACTAAATTCCTCCCAAAGTTAGTTCAGCCTACGCCCAGGAATAGACAAGGGCAGCTAGGATGTTAAAGGCAAGATGGAGTCGGTTAGGTCAGATCTCTTTCACTGTCATATTTTTCTCACTGTTGTAATTTTTGCACAGGTGGTTTAATGGATAGCATGTTATACATTTGCACAGCATCCCCCCCACCCCCTGCCGGCATATGTCTAGATTTCGTTATTTTAGTGAATCAAAAATGATTCTCAAACAAGTAACAGTTTGAAAAATAATCAGTTTTCTTTAAGAATGTAGCAGTATGACCCCCACATGTATAATATAATAACCAATCAATGAGGAAGTCTTCTTCTCACTAATTCTCTCTTTGCTCCATGCCCACCCACTGACCCACCGCTTCCTTCAATCATTCCACTTGATGATATGTCTGTCTCTTGCACTGTAGTATGAACTCCTTTGAGGGCTGGCCAATATCTTACTCATCCCTCAATCCCCTTCCTCATATGCTGCATGTAGAAGATCCTCAATGAATGTTACATAAATGTCACCTAAAACCAAAATTTATTTATTAGAACAAAAATCTTAGTATGGAAGGAAAAGAATTTTTATGATATTAACAAATTTCTACACTGAATTTCACATAGAAAGATGATGCTACTGACCCACCAAAAACTGGGTATGTGCTTTAATTTCTTTTCCTCCACTAGAGGAAATGGATTAACAGAGATCCAGTTATACTTTTTCACTCTATCCTCCTTAAGCCCATTTTTTACAATCCTTTTGGGAGTTGGTCCAGTTTTCAGTTGTACACAGCTGTTCTCACTGGCTCTGACCTAACTGACTTACCAATTGAGCCAGAGATGATAATCGTACACACTAATATCGTGTCAAGATAACTAATCGCCTTGGGCAGCAGAAAAATCTGATCATCATTGCCTGTGACTGAAATCATTGTTTCCTGTTGACCTGTGCCCCCGCCCTGGGAAGGTAGCCATTACACACCTTCAGCTTTATTAGGAAATGTGCTTGCTATCTATCCTTCAGATGTCAATGATGGTCAGTATCTCTGCTTAACATCCTACATCTCCCCCCTCAGAGCCATGCTGATCAAACTATGCTTAAAAATATGCCTTGAGAATGTAAATTAGTTCAACCATTGTGGAAGACAGTGTGGCAACTCTTCTAAGATCAAAAGACAGAAATACCATTTGACCCAGCAATCCCATTACTGGGTATATACCCAAAGGAATATAAATCATTCTATTATAAAGATACATGTATGTGTATGTTCACTGAAGCACTATTCACAATAGCAAAAACATAGAATCAACTTAAATGCCCATCAATGATTGATTGAATGAAAAAAATGTGGTACATATACACCATGGAATACTATACAGCCATAAAAAAGAACAAGATCATGTCCTTTGCAGGAACATGGATGGAGCTGGAGGCCATCATCCTTAGCAAACTAACACAGGAAGAGAAAACCAAATACTGAATGTTCTTGCCTAGAAGTGGAATTAAATGATGGGAGCACACATGGACACATAGAGAAGAACAACACATACTGGGGACTATCACAGGGTGGAGGGTGGGAGGATGGAGAGAATCAGGAAAAATAACTAATGGGTACTAGGCTTAATACCTGAGTGAGGAAATAATCTTTACAATAGACCCCAATGACACAAGTTTACCTATGTAGCAAACCTGCACATGCACCCCTGAACTTAAAAGTTAAAAAAAACAGCCTTGAACCCTGAACTTACTTACATGAATTATATTGCGCATATTATTATACACACCCTGATGTCCCAAAGCTAAAAGGTAAAAAACTCTGGCTTCTAAGTTCTATGGTATAGAATCATCTATGGTATGAGTGAATGCAGCATATAGTCTTTTTATTTTAAGTTAGCTTCTTATTTTTTTTTGTTTGTTTTTTGTATTTTTTTTTTTAGGTTAGCTTCTTATAATTAGTGCATTCTTCAGTATAAGTTTCTTTGGATTTAAGCAGTCAAAATGTTAAGTTTGCTATGTGCAGTGTACCTTCCTAACTATCTGTAATGTTCTATTGCAGACATCTCCATAACAATAGAATCCACTCCCTGGGAAAGAAATGCTTTGATGGGCTCCACAGCCTAGAGACTTTGTGAGTTGACCTTGTTTCCCTTTTTTTCAGTTTTTCATGAATATTCTGAAAGAATCAAAATAGTCTTAAAGCCAAACTTTGTTTGGTTTGGTTAATTGCCTGAGCTTTCAGCAGATATTTACAGTGGCATTATCTTACACACACACACCCCACAGAGCTAAATAATAAAACTGCGCTTTTATTTTAATCTAATGAGAGTGATAAATTAGTTACAATCATCATAAATTAAATGAGATGTTCTCTACTGAGCAGTGACTGTTTGCTTAGAAACGTGTAGTCTCTGTCAAAGATCACTCAGGCTCACTATTCATGAGTCTGGTACTCCCTGCTGAACGAGAGGATGCCAGCCAGGCAAATGCCTGTGTCTTCAATCTCACGTGAACAGGCATCTCATTAGGAAACAGTGACGGCTCATGCTAAAGCGATTCAAAAGATGAAAAGGGGACTGGGGGATGGTCACTCATGCCTGTAATCCTAACACTTGGGAGGCCAATGCAGGAGGATCACTTGAGCCCAGGAATTTGAGGCTGTGGTGAGCTGTGATCATAACACTGTACTCCAACCTGGGTGACAGAGCAAGACCTTGTCTCAAAAAAAGAAAAAAAGGTGAGAAGTAATAATAGCTACTATTTATTGAGCATATCTATAATCAAATATTGTGCTAAGCATTTGGCATACATTGTTTTAATTACTTCTTATAGCCATCCTATGAGAGCAGATATTACTATCCCATTTTAGGCTTTAGTGAGGTGAAGTTATTACATATCTAGTCAGCAGCAGAACTGAGATTTGCTTCCTCCTCTAGTCTGATTCTGAAATTCATGTTTACTACTATATACTACTTCCAAAGAATAAGTCAAAAGTTCAGTTCTTAATTGGTACCTATAGTAAAAATAGAGTTAAGCCAGCTGACCATATCCTAGACACTCTCACAGAGCCAAGGTAGAGGTTCTTGTGGGCCATACCAGGGCCTCAGGCTTTTCCCAGGGGAGGAGCTGCTCTTTACTGCCCTGTTGAGTGAGAAAGGTATAATGAGAGTGAGGTGACAGGCAGGGAGGGTCCTGAGTGTGCTGGGAGAGGAGGGTGGTTGCAGCCATGTCCCCATCTCTACCCTCACATTTTTAATACTCAAATGCAATAAACCACACAGAGCACTGGATCTGCAATGCTGGCTCTGCCCAAAATTGCAAAAGGAAAAGACCAAAGACCACTTCTGTACTTGGGGCCCACTGTTCATTTACATACAGAGCTTAGCAATTTGTTCATGATCAGTTTAGCTTCTAACCAGATACAGGTTACTAATTTCCTGAGGGACCCTGTGTTGGTGGTGTTCTCCTAGCGTATAAGCACTAACAGCTCTTTCCAGGGTTATTTAAGTCACCCTGTGCTTCCTCTTAGGTGCCAAACATGAACTTGTCCAGGCAGGATCTTTATGTCAGCTTCATGGCATAGACAAGCACTTCCCATCAGCTGCTAGGAAAAATTAGAACTCTTATCTACACAGGGCTGGGCTCAGAAATCTTAGCAATGGAAATCACCTTCTAGCCCTTTTGAACAATAAGAGGAATGAAAAACAAGATGGGCTTTCATGGGTATTTCCATAAATAGTCTTTTTTTTTTCCATCAATGTTTGCGGTAAGGACCAGGATTGCATGTAAATAACATAGAGCAAAACATGTCAGGGAAAAGTTCATGTGAATCTTATTGTCTCCCCTTCCCCTACCTTGCCCAGGGCTACAGAGGATAAGTAATTTGGTTATTTCCAGCCTCTTCCTTTCCCTCACTAGAAATCTGAGTAATTTATAAGGGCCCAATCCTTGTTTAATCAAAACAGAGCATCTGGAGAGATTTACAAACAGGAAGAAAATTTATGTCTACAAAAGACACGCGTTTCCTGCCTGCAGTATAGTTTAAGGATGGTTTGTGCCAGACAAGTAGGAACCTTGACTCGTGTTTAACTCAGTCAAATTATCAAATTATCTTTCTCTTAAAATTAAATAGCAATTCTCCACAGAGGAGGATCTAACCACATCTGATTGCCTGACCAAAAGGTTTTCCTGCATCATCTGGGAAATCTACCGTTCCCAGAGACCAGGAGGCAATTAGTTTTTCATACAAAGATCTAGATATAAGGTGGAGTAAATCTGTAAAGCACTTGTGAGTAATGAAATTGAAAAGCCAATTGTGTTGTAACAGTTACAAAAACTAATGATTCGAGATAATTTGACCACTTCATCCCTGGGCATGAGGGATGACATAGAGCTTTGCCGCACAGATCAAGGAAAACATCCTATTTTCTGAATCCTTTGTGACTCTGAAGAAATTCTAGACCAAATGTCCTTCCAGAGGGTACCCTGTCTCACATAAACCTCTCCAGAAGCAAGGCTCATCCTGGACTTTAGGCTGTGAAAATCAAGGTCAAAGCAGCCCTGCAAGATGTCATGTCAAAAAAGAGTGAGAAGGGAACAAGAAAAGGGATGTGATCCAGGAGTCCTGAGGAGTGCAAATTCACACTGGCCAGTTAGTGAGCCAGGTTCCCTTGAAGAGCTCATTAGCCACCCATCAACACCTGGCCAAAAAGGCATCCCTCCTACTTAGAAGTTAACACTGCCACTGAGTCACACTCCCTTTCTTTTTTAGATGCCCCAGTACCATTGAGCCTTGATTCTCAAATTTCTCATGATTAGTCAAATGACCATTTTAATGCAGATACTCACAGAATGCTGGTAGTCGACAAGCCAAGAGAATCTTTTTCCAAAAAGAAAAGCAATGAGAACTTCCATCAGTGATATGGGTTCATTGGAATAGCATGTTAACTTTCCTTGTAAATAGAGTATATATGAAGTTTTAAATAAAAACCTGAAAATACTATTTACTCATTTTCAGAGATTTAAATTATAATAACCTTGATGAATTCCCCACTGCAATTAGGACACTCTCCAACCTTAAAGAACTGTAAGTATTTAGGACAATTTTAATGAGAAAACTTTTATGAATGTATTTAAAAATACATGTGATTATTTACATAATGTGACTATTTACATAATATGACTTGCTAGAAAATTTTGTTTATATAAATAATGATAAAGCACATTTGAACTATGTTTTAATTGATTCTATCTCTAGAAAATATCAGATAATATTTTTTATTTATGATGGGTTTCTCTAACATATATCTAAAATAAACACATATATTTCTGTAAGCCATATTTTTTCTCTTTTTCTAAGCCATAAATACTCTCCCAACATAATATACTTTATAGATTTATAGATTTTTAGTAGTAGAACTAAAATGGAATTTAGTTACTGAGCATTTCTAAGAACTTGAACATTTCTGAGTTGCATACGTTTAGAAATAGATGAATCAAACTGTATGTGCCTAGTAAACTACGAGCTGCGTTCTCATACATTGCAGTTGACCCTTGAACAACTAGGGGTTAGGAACGCCAACCCTTGCACAGTAGAAAATCCACGTTTAACTTTTGACTCCTGAAAAACTTAACTACTAATAGCCTAATGTTGACCAGAAGCCTCATCAATAATATAAACAGTCCACTAACACATATTTTGTATATGTATTCTGTACTGTATTCTTATAATAAAGTAAGCTAGAGGAAAGAAAATGTTATTTTAAAAATTCTAAGGAAGAGAAAATATATTTACTATTTCTTAAGTGGAAGTGGATCATTATAAAGATCTTCATCCCTGTCATCACATTCAGAAGGCTGAGGAGGAAGAGGAAGAGGAGATGTTTGTCTTGTTATCTCAGGACTGGCAAAGGCAGAAGAAAAACTCACGTATAAGTGGACCCGTGCAGGCCAGCACAGTGGGTCATGCCTGTAATCCCAGCACTTTGGGAGGCAGAGGGAGGTAGATTGCTTGAGTCCAGGAGTTCAAGACCAGCCTGGACAACATGATGAAACCCTGTCTCTACTAAAAATATGAAAATTGGCCGGGCCTGGTGGCACATGCCTGTAATCCCAGCTTTTGGGAGGCTGAGGCACAAGCATTGCTTTGAACCAGAGGGGCGGGGATTGCAACGAGCTAAGATTGTGCTACTGCACTCCAGCCTGGGAGACAGAGCAAGATTCTGTCTGAACAGCAACAACGAAAGAGTGGACCCATGCAGTTTAAACCCATCTTGTTCAAGGGGCAACTATCTTTCATTTTTAAATGTTTAATGAATCTTATTTAATTCTAAAACCCATAATTTTACTAAAGTAAAGCTGACTTTCAGCCATTGGGTTGCATGTACTGCCTTTTAGATGATAAAATTTAATTAGCTTTTTTTGTATCTAAAAAGATAAATAACCTATCTGAGTAATGTTCTAACACTTGGAAAGGAAAATAAACATAGAACTTCATTCCCCCAGCAGTAAGAAGTAAGACATACAGCTAAAGGAGACACAGAGGAGCTCGTTTATAAGAAAAACCCTTATGGTGTTCTGACTCAGGAAACCCCATGTGTGGCTTAGTTGGCTTAGCTTGGCTTCATGGCATAGGTTCAGGCAGCCCAAAGAGTGCCACTCACCTCAGACAGCCATAGGCTCAAATAAGCTCCAAAGATCACTGAATCTGCTTCTCTGCTATTCAGACAATATCAACAACAACAGATGACAATCAGCTTCTAACAACAGACTCAACGAGCCAGGGCACCTTTCTTCAAGTCAGAAAATTTTGTCCTCATAAGGAGACTACTTAAATCTTTACTTCACTGCAGCTTAAGTCGATTTTCTCTTCTAGCTTCAAACGGGGTCAGTAGGAGTGATCATAATCTCTCCAAAAATGGTTTCCACTCTCTCATGCTTTTATACAATGATGCTTTATTGGATATAAACAGTTTCTTCTTATAACATTAGATTGTAAGTTTTCGTGAAGTTTATTATTTTCAGATTCTTTATTTCTCTTTTAGGATGACAGCACGTGATTATTTTTCCCCTACAGAGCAAATAAGGGCACATAAGTTTCAAGATGCATAGAGGAATTTAACATTGTCCTCTGGTTACTAAAGGTTCTGATTATTGCCACTGTGGTCAGGGTGGGGGACTCTATTAAATAATTTTACCCCACACATAATTTTTTATAATTTTTTTCCCTTTCTAGAGGATTTCATAGCAACAACATCAGGTCGATACCTGAGAAAGCATTTGTAGGCAACCCTTCTCTTATTACAATGTAAGTGACCATAATACTTTTTGGTTTCTCCATCCTGAAATATAGCATATATTATACCTTTAAATACAATGATTATTCTATATTTGCCTGAGTTTTGTTTCATTCGGTCTAAGAGTTTATACAGAAAAGTATATATGCATGCATTTTGCCAGGTTCTAGCTAGACACTGAAATAACATAAAGACTTTTTTAAAGATCACATTATGCTTGTTATCGTCAGATGTGCTAGATATCTTTAAAATAATCTTGTAAAATGCTTTTGATTATCTCTATTTTCTAAGGAATAAAACTGATTTTTAGAGCATTAATGTGAAGTCTGCATAGTCATTGAGAACTTGAACACAAGTATACTAGAAATATAAATTATTATATACAAGTAGATGTCTTTTACAGCAGTAGGCTCCAGCCTAAATTGATGGTAGAGGTTTTATACTGGTTTGTGCTAACCCTCTATCTCTACACATTATTACACCTAAACATTCACATTTATACAAACTAAGATGTAATTCTAGAAAGATAAATAATGTTTTAGAAAGGTATATATGAGGATTTATGTGCCAGGTAAAATAGGCCAGGTACTGTGGCTCATGCCTATAATCCTAACACTTTGGGAGGCCAATGCAGGAGGATCACTTGAGTCTAAGAGTTGGAGGTTACAGTGAGCTATGATCACACTTCTGAAGTCCACCTTGGGCAGCAGAAACAAAAGAACAAAATAGAGTTACAACTACTAAGTATAACTAATTTTATGTTTCACATTTAATACAGAAGAATGAAGATATATAGTTATAGTATGAGGCTGGCTCTCAGGCAAAAGGCTCCTCTTAGAGGCAGGTTTGGGACGCAATCAAACCTGAGGTTGTGAATGAGAGGCCTGAATATAGAGGAGGAAAGTAAGGACAACTGTTAAACATGACTCTAGAAGCACTTCTCAGCAGATGCTGGTCCTGTGCCAACTGGATTGAGGGGCTTTCTGGAACCATGTGGTATTTGTCACAAATGAGCATCAAGTCCCAATTAGGCCGGACAACCGGAAGAAAAAAACCATTCATGGTTTCTGAAATGTTCTGGCAATATTTTGGCAAACTAAGAGTTTTAAAGTGTATTGACAATAAACATTCGTCCTCATTAGGGACTATTTGCATATTAAGAGGTTGGCACATTACATTGCCTTTGCTCCTCCTTCTGCAACAACAGTACTGGTTTTTCATCAGTCTTTTGATATGCTAATACTCCCCAAGGAACTAGCAGCCTTTCTCCATCTGTATTAGAGCTTCTATCCACTATTTGACAGTATTGACCATTTTCTTCCCGAAACTCTCCTCTCCTTGCTCCTGCATCTGTTTCCATCTCTTCCAAGCCCACATTTCTGTGAATGCTTTCCTTGTCCAGTTGGCTACCCAGTCCTCATTTCCACCTCTGTAGTCCCCATTCTTTCCATTCCTCCTGACCTCCACTGCACCAGCCTCTCTGCCAGCCATGGCATCTAGATTTCCACCAGGCTGCATGAGGCTGGCCTCCCTCCCTTCACCGTTGGTGCGGGTCATCTTCCTTGAAGCACAGCAACCATCCTGTTACTCCTGCTGTGAAACATGCATTCAGGATGTCTGTTTACACTAAATGTAAACTCCTCACCCTGACATTCACAGCCTAAGGTCACATATGGCCTAAGCCAACCCTCTCAACCAGTTCCCCAAAGCTCTCCTCAATCACCCTAAGTCATACACCAGACTCACTAAGCTATGTTCACTGAACAAAGCTTTTTTCTTATTTCCTTTGCTCCTACAATTCCATTCCCTCACTATACTTCCTGAAATTCTGTCTTTCAGGACCTATTTCAAATGCCATTTCTTGAAGTTTTTTATAATCTCTCTCGAGCATATGAGAGAGTTCCCTCCTGAGAGCCCTAAAATTCCTTATGTGTGTTTATGATACTTTTGCCTTATACACACAAGCATGTATATTCATACCTGCCCAGTGTATATATATACACATATGTATGTGTATGTGAACACTATTATATGCATACAAGTATATGATATAGCTAAGAGCTAATAAGATATTAAGAGGAAAGCTCCATTTTTTCATCATAAGGCCCATATTCCAGCTCTAGCTCTTTCTCTTACTGGTTAATTCCAAGAGAAAAGAAGAGGATTTAGGTTTGTTGGGTAACAACTGTATCCCAGGTTCTGTTTCAGATATTACATGTGCATTAGCTCTTCTAATTCTTGTGCAAGCCCTACCACTAAGGGTTATGATCTCAGCTTAAAAAAATTAGAAAATTGAGACTCTGGGAGGTAACGGGCTTGCCAAGGTATCTCAGCCTCAATTTTCTCCTCCAAAAGTGAAGAAAATAGTATCTACACTATGAATCTTATAAAGTTGTTGCATGGATCAGTTGAGATATATATATATATATATATATATATATGCAAGAGCTTTGTTAAATAGAAAGTAATATGCTGTAATTTATTTGCTTTATCCCAACTGATTCCAGGCTTCTTTATGGCAGGAACATCTTATCATTCTTCTTCAAACCCCCAGCATCTAGTATAATGCCAGGCCCAGGTACTTACCCAATGACAGCTTTTTAATGAATCGATCTTTAAATCCCCACATACCTACCCTCATACTTTAAACATAGTAGACATTAATGAATATTTGTTGAGTTTAATTGGACTAGAAGAATGACTCAGCTAAAAAGTATATGGCACTTCATTGACCAGGCAGTTCAAATACCATTACATTGAAAACATCTGCAAACAAAATACTTTTTAAGTTCTAATAATGTCTCACCTTTTAAAACAACAATTAATTCAAGAAAATTTCAATGTTAGAAATATGTCAGAGTAGCTCATTTCCTCTCCAATAATTTGATGAGTCCCTTGTGTATGTTATGGTGACCAGCAGATACAATAACCTTCAGTAGATATCGATAGACAGACTTCATCTTTCATTAACTAATGATATGATTGCCAGTACTTTGAATTACCTTTTTGCAACTCAATGGATATTCTACAGATGCTGGAGGGAGAGAAAACTCTTAAGTATTCAGTTCACTCGCTTTTTTCCTTAGTAACTGTCACTCACATCTCCCTTGCTGTCAGAAATCTTCAATTTATATAGTACAGATTCCTTACCAAAAGCCTCATACCGTGAGTCAAAACACTTTTGAGGATTGCCTGAAGTCAAGGAATCGGGTGTTATGTATAACAGTATAATCAAAATTACATAAATACATTTAATGTATTTGTTCAAATTTTAAACAGGTATTCGTCTTTCAAATTTTATACTAAGATATTAATTGCTGTTCGGGTTTCTTTTAGACATTTCTATGACAATCCCATCCAGTTTGTTGGGAGATCTGCTTTTCAACATTTACCTGAACTAAGAACACTGTAAGTTTCTGTGTCTCCTATGTACACCTTCCCCCTACAAGGTTGCTGTGAAAAATCAAACAAATATTGTAGGTTGAAGTGCTTTGAAAGCAGCAATAAATATTACCCCGTATAGAATCTTCTGCCGGTAATACTCATATACTCCACCTTCTAGGACTCTGAATGGTGCCTCACAAATAACTGAATTTCCTGATTTAACTGGAACTGCAAACCTGGAGAGTCTGTAAGTACTGAGTAGACTCTTGACTTTGCCCAGAACATACACTGCCATTAGAGCTTGATCAGTCTTAGCATCAGTGAGTCAAAATATGTCACTGTGTGATGCCCGAATGAACTAATTATGTCTGGTTTGTGTTTTAACAGGACTTTAACTGGAGCACAGATCTCCTCTCTTCCTCAAACTGTCTGCAATCAGTTACCTAATCTCCAAGTGCTGTGCGTATCAGTAAGGCAATAATGTTGTGTAAACAGGCAACTTCCATTTAGGGGTGAAATGGTAGACGTGATTTCAATAATGATTTAAAAGAGGAGAACGTTCTTTCCTTGCTGGTTTGCAGGAGGTCAGGCCTCCTTTGCCCTCTTTGGTCCAGGCTCTCTGACATGATCCTAGTGGCAATGGTAATATGCCCTTTGTTTTCTAAGTCCCAAACAAGCTCCCACAAGACTTTCAGTTGGCACATGTCTTTCCGAAAAGATATGAACAGGCCAAAGTCACTTTATTTCCCCCTCTAAAGGCTTTGCAGAGCAGAACAAAATAACATAATGGATCAATCACCCAATATGGATGCGAAAATCAAAAATTGAGATATCAGACCCACACAATCCTTGATAAAGGTGAACAAACATTCTTTCAGTGTAGTTGTCAGTGCCACGTTCTAATGTTTCCTGTAATGGTTAAACAGCTTGCATATGTTATTTCTATTGACTTGGAACTTTTTCCTCTGCCTTTCCCATGTGTTATTAAAAAAAGTAGTTTATATGAAATCAAGGAGACTTGTTTTCACCTTTCATTTTCAGCCTTCTCCCTCAACTCCCACTCAACCCAATTATCCTCTTAAGCATTGTTGGGACTTAATAAAAGGATTCTTAGTCTCTTGGCATGGCTCTGCACTCACATAGAAGGCACCTGTGGCAGCTCAGTGCCTGTAATTCCACCATAAGCTTTACTTAGCAGCACTCAGAATGTTAAGTAGATGAACGGGAATGGCTGCCACTGTGATTCTGCCTTTTCCCATTCCCAGCCTGCATGTCACTTCAGACTCCAGTTGCTCAACGTGGGTGCAGTGACACCACATGGTAACCTTGGAGTCAGTGATTCACATCTGAAGGAGGGGAATATAGAGCAAATCTCCTCTTCACTCCACCCCACCCCATGAGGTGTAGCTACAGATAAGAAAACAGAATTAGAGAAGTTAATTTGTTAAAGTACAATGCAAGAAGGAAGCAGAGTTTGAATTCAAATACAGTCAGTTTGATTGAATAACTGGGAGAAAGTGTGTGTATATCAGATGGCAGAAATTTGTGGGGCCATGTTAGAATTCTGCCTACCACACACACAACAGGCATAATCATCCCCATTTCTCCAGAAAACTGGCTCAGTTATATGATTAGGATTTTACATACTGGAGCTAGTAAGTAAGGAGGCAGTGTTTAAACTGCATCTGTCTCTGCTATGTCAAACAGTGAGTGGTAACCACTCAGGTCTAGAACTGCATAAATGGAAGCTGACTGGCAAAATGACATTAAAAGCAAGGGCTCCGGAGCCAACTTTTCTGTTTCAAACCCAGGCTCCCTATATGCCAGCACGAGATCTTGAGCACATTATTATTCCTCCTGGAGCTCAGTTTCCCAGTCAATAAAAGGGAGATTAGCCACTTCCTTCAGAGGATTCTCATGAGGACTGATTAAATGACTACATGTGAAACAGTTACAACAGCACCTGGGACACTGTAACTCTCAGTCAGTGTTAGCTTTTATCATCTTTCTCACTTCCTTGGAACCATTATTCTTTCCTCAAGTTGGAACGTGAAAAGCCGGGAGGAATACACATAACATTCATAGTATATCTTGCCATTTTCAAAGCACTTTCACCTATAATATTTATTTGTTCTTTTCAATGATCCTGCAAAGCAGCATCTTCTCATTTAGGAGAACTGAGAAAGATAGCAATGCTTTGGCCAGTGTATCAACCAAGTAGAATTAGCTGAAGTTGAGACTAGCACCCAGGAGCCTCACCTCTAGTACAACATGCTTTATGTTCTCCTGGAGGTATAGGTCTGAGAGCTCTCCCCATTTGCCCGAATCATCCACTGAGTACTTGTTACGTGAGGAAATTTCACTGTATAAGACTAGTTTTGCATCACGTGCGTGGGAATTACTTAGCCCACCATACAGGCTATATGTAACTTTCCCCACTTACTAGCTGGTCATCTTAGGCAAGTCATTTCATATTATATGGGTAGAATTATAGTGTCTCCTTCATAAAGTGGCCACAGGGATTAAACCAGATAATTCAAGTAAAGCTATAAACATGGTGCCATTATGTAGGAAGTGGTTGGCAATAGGCAAAAGATTCCTTGTTTAATAAATGGTACTGAGAGAACTGGCTAGCCATATGCAGAAAATTGAAACTGGATCGCTTCCTTACACCTTACACAAAAATTAACTCAAGATGGATTAAGGCTTAAATGTAAAACCCAAAGCTATAAAAACCCTAGAAGAAAATCTAGTCAATACCATTCAGGACATAGGCATGAGCAAAGACTTTACGATGAAATCACCAAAAGCAATTGCAAAAAAGCAAAAATTGACAAATGGGATTTAATTAAACTGAAGAGCTTCTGCACAGCAAATGAAATTATCATCAGAGCAAATACACAATTTACAGAATGGGAGAAAATTTTTGCAATCTTTCCATCTGACAAGAGGCTAATATCCAGAATCTACAAGGAACTTAAGCAAATTTACAAGAAAAAAACAAACCCATTAAGAAATGGGCAAAGGATATGAACAGACACTTCTCAAAAAAAGGACATACATGCAGCCAGCAAACATATGAAAAATAGTTCAACATCACTGATCATTAAAGAAACGCAAATCAAAACCACAATGAGATACCATCTCACACCAGTCAGAATGGCGATTATTAAAAAGTCAAGAAACAACCAATGCTGGCGAAGTTGCAGAGAAATAGGAATGCTTTTACACTGTTGGTGGGAATGTAAATTAGTTCAACCATTGTGGAAGACAGTGTGGCAATTCCTTAAATATTTAGAACCAGAAATACCATTTGACCCAGTAATCTCATAATTGGGTATATACCCAAAGGAATATAAATATTCTATTATAAAAATGTATGCACAGGTATGTTCATTGTAGCACTATTCACAATAGCAAAGACATGGAATCAACCCAAATGCCCATCAATGAAAGACTGGATAAAGAAAATGTGGTACATATACAACATGGACTACGACACAGCCATAAAAAGGAATGAGGTCATGTCCTTTGCAGAAACATGGATGAAGCTGGAAGCCATTATTCACAGCAAATTAATGCAAGAACAGAAAACCAAACACCACATGTTCTCACTTGTAATACACTTAAAGTGGGAACAATGAAAACACATGGACACAGGGAGGGGAACCACACTTACTGGGTCCTGCCACAGGAGAGTGGGAGGGGGAAAGCATTAAGGAAAAAGAGCTAAAGCACTCTGAGCTTAATACCTAGGTAATGGGTTGATAGGTGGAGCAAACCACCATGGCACACCTTTACCTATGTAACAAACTTGTATGTCCTGCACGTGTACCCCAGAACTTAAAATAAAATAAAATAATTTTTTTAAAAAAGTGCTTGGTCAATGTTAGCCATGAAAATAGTTAAGTAGAAGGTTTTATGTTCCCTCTATTAAGAGGTAGATAATGAAGGATTAAACCCTTTGCGGCCTGCAGAGATGAGTAAACCAATTATCAGCTTTGATAATATGTGTGCCCATTTTACTATATTCACTACTTTTCAAAAGGTAGTGAATATTTGTGCATAGGTGTGAGGTTTTAGAGGTATTAGTTGGGGGGAAAAATCTTTCAAATCTTTAAAAAGTTACAAATTTGGGTTTAAAAGCAGCTTTATTTGTACTACTTATGCAGAGTAAATAAACTTTATTCCTTTATAAATCCCATTTATTCAATAAATGTAGGATAAAGTGATCAATTTTAAGAATAAAGTCCCTTAGAAAACAGTATGTTTTTTTCATTGCATAGTGGTAATCTGGTTTTAAGTATTAGAATCAGGCATGAAAATGTGTTAGCTGATTAGCTGATAACTTTTAAAACATAAAACAAGATTGCTTTTATATATCTATGTTACATTATCTACCAACTTTCTTTGCTTTTAAGCTTTCTGCAAATTATGATGGCTTGCTTTAGATTAGTTATATTATACTATAAATATGTCCAGATGTTTTTGTTATTCTGTAGTTTGTTGAATTTTGGCTGAAGACTCTCTTAGATTCTGTTCCCTTGCTTCCTTCTTGCGGTGATTGATTTCAAAGTTCCTGCTATGTTTTGAATTGTTAGGTTTTTTTTTAAAAGAGTTCATCAGAAAAGAAACAACAATGATTTATCTTAGCTGTAGAGATGTAGCAGCTCTTAGAGACAGAGGCACAATTATTTAATTTAATTTGTACTTATTGCAGTAAGATAATAGCTAGAACATTGTAGAGCACTGCTAACAAAATATAAATGAATTCATTAAGTAAATTATTTAAATCAATTAAAGAAGTATAACAGTTACATTTCAGTAAACATTTAAATCTACTGGTTAATCCAATAATACCTCCTCCATGTCAGGGCTGTGAAAATGTTCAGAGTCTGCCTTTGGGAGATATAACATCTTGGAGGGAAAAGGAGAGCAAAGCATGTTTCTTTATGATTTATTTGTAACAGATTTTCCCTTTTTGCACCTTCTGTTTTTCAGAGATCTGTCATACAACCTATTAGAAGATTTACCCAGTTTTTCAGTTTGCCAAAAGCTTCAGAAAATGTAAGTCTAGAAGTCTCTAAGTCACCTAGCAAAAATCAAGAATCAAAACTCTCATTTCTCAGGGTCATTGGTTCATTTACCCTGTGGTTCACTGGGGAGACATGTGATCCTTTCCCTTCTTACACACGCAAGGTGTGACTGTGCAGCATGGTTAGAAAGTTGGGAAACATAGATATTATTTTTCATGAACTGTACCATAATATTAGTAAAACATTTATTATATATCTGCTTTATTTTCCTTCTAACTTAGGGTACTAGTTAATTGGGTGTGTTCGGGCTTTGAAATTTTTCTTATTGTACAAGTACAACCAAACTTACATATCCAATAAGTGGTATTATTTTTTGATATATTGGAACTTAGGTTTGTTGGTGTGTTTGTTTCACAATAGTCATCTTTAAGGAGGGCCGTATTTGTCATATTTAAGGTGCTACGGATGCTACGTATGCATGAAACACTTTAGAATTCCTCTCTTAAAATTGCCCCCTCTACAAAACATCAGCCTTGTTGTTTTTTAGTCACACTTTAGTTTTGATCAAAACCATATTAACCATCTATCCCTTCACACTTAGTTTTTCTCTCAATGCCTTTCGGTGCTTAAGAGAGAAAAACAAAGCAAATCCATCTGCAAAAGGTAAAGAATTGACCCTCCTGAAGACCCTTGAATCCCAGAAAGGCTCAGAAGGCAGCACTAGGAGAAGAGTCCTCCAGTGTTTCGAATGATGATTGCATGTTTGGAATATAGTTATATGTCCTCCCAAGCGAACTAGCTCCTTTGAAAGGCACAATACTTGAGTGTGTAAATGGTAATGTTCTTCTTTAAACAAACAAAAACCAGTCACTTGATAGATATACTTCATGTGTTCCTTTGATTGAGGGCAGGTAGTCCCTCTATAAAAGTTATCTGAAGTCTGTAATCTTTGAAACCAGTAACTTTGAAATCAATCTTTGCCACCCTGTCATTTCAGTGACCTAAGACATAATGAAATCTACGAAATTAAAGTTGACACTTTCCAGCAGTTGCTTAGCCTCCGATCTCTGTGAGTATCACCTCCCAGAGCATTCCCCAGCACAGAGCATTTTCTTTCTCTTTGGGGCCTTCCCCTCATATTTTTTTTTTTCATTGTGTACTATTCTGGTTGGACTTTTGTGCATGTATTTGCTATGAAACAGCAAGTATTTTGCTTCTGGTAATTTCCAGGAATCAATCTAAAAGTAGCAAATTTGCGATTATGCCCTTTACCAGTCAGCAGGCAGAAGGTTATAATGAAGAGGAAGGAGGCTAAGCTGTTGACTAGCCTACTGTGTTTTCTATCCACAACTGCAAAGATGGGATGATCACATTGTTCTATCTGCCTGCTTTTTTCCTGGTAAAGCAAAGGTTTTCACTGTGTGTCTTAAAGTGCTTAATAATCACCTGGATGGGAGTGAAACATACACACTCCAGACCTTTATCTGCCTCATGAGTTAGAATCTCTGGAGTGGGGACTGGGAATCTGCATTTTAACAAGTGCACTAAGGTTTGAACACGGCTGTTCTAGGAAACACTTCTGTTGCTCAGGCAACTAAAATTTGTAAATACTTGTGTTTAATTCCATTTTATGATTGAAATGTTATATATTAAATTTTTTTAAAAAACTTACCAGCAGATTATTTTATGAAACAACAGTTAAAACTTTTCTATACTGAAACTGGATTTCAACATGATTTTGATGAATGGTAATGATAGGTAACGTTTAAACTATAGTATGTTTGTTAAAAACCTTTCTTTTGCTGACTTCTAAAGTTGTTTTTTGTATTTAAGAGGAGATTATACCCTTGGTAAAATAATACTATTCCTCAAAAAACTTTAACTTTGCTTTTAAGAGTCACTTTCTCCCAAAAGTTTACCTTAATAACACCTTGTTCTGAATTTCGTTGTATTGCCCTTCCCTTACTTTTGTTGAAATCTACTTGTGTTGTGCTTTCACTTAAAAAAAAATAATAAGTGTAAGAGAAAAATACTTTTATTACCTGTCTTATTCACCTGATTTGATTTCTGGCTACTCCAAAAGTCAGTTCTATATTAAAAGGCTGATATCTAAAGACACCAAAAGAATGTGACACAGGCTTTGAAGAATAAATGTCTGAATCCCCTTGAATTCCTCCTTCCCCTGTGACCTCACATTCAGTCACTCACCAAACTGTGCCAACTCCAATTCATCCTCTCCACTCCTCCACTGCAGGCCCATTAATGACACGTTTGGATCATCGTCATCCTCCCAACCAGTCCTTCTGGCATCTGTCTACCCATTCATCTTATTCTTTCTTAAATAAAAATCGAATCCTGTTATTTTCCTGCTTCAAAAACTTTCTAATTATTCCCCTGTTATCTTCAAGATCAAGACCAAACTTCCCTGCACCGCTCTTCAAAATCTGATTCCAACCTCCTGATAGTGTCATCTCTCCCTCACACACTCCCAGGTCCCTGACACACGAGCCCCCTCTTTCTCCTATTCCCTATTCTCATTGCCTATGGGCTTCCTCCCCACCCATGACTTGTCCCCCTGCCCATTTCACAAGAACAAGGTCTTCTATCTTTGAGTCCACTTCACTCTGATGCACTTTGCACATTCTCTACGATAGAACTTAATGCTCAGCACTGTCATCAGGTAGACTATGCCATACCTGAAAACAATAAGAACTTTTCCAGGTTTCCACAAATTCAAATTTCAGTAAAATTTCTAGTCCAGGGTCTAGTGCAGTGGCTTTTTCATTATTTACTTAAGAATTTAAACATGTTCTGAGCACTAAATCAGGGACTGTGAAGTCAGTGTGCCTGGGTTTGAATCGCAGCTCCTGAGATTACTCTGTAATTTGTTACCCAAGTGACTTACCACACAGTATCTCCATTTCCTCATGAGTAAAATGAAGATAATAATATCTACCTCTTAGGGTTGTGGTGAGGGTTATGAGATTAAAGCCTGTATAAAAAGAAAAAGCCTCATAACTGTACCTGGCACATTGTAACTATGCAACCTTATTATTATTATGAAAATAAGTATATAGCCTTTGAGTGTTCTAGCAAGAAACAGAAATCATTTAAGATGGTTGAAATGCAGAAATACCATTTGACCCAGCAATCCCATTACTAAACATATACCCCCAAAAATATAAATCATTCTGCCAGGTGTGATGGCTCACACCTATAATCCCAGCACTTTCGGAAGCCGAAGCAGGCGGATCACTTGAGGTCAGGAGTTTGAAACCAGTGTGGCCAACATGGTGTAATCCTGTCTCTGCTAAAAATACAAAAAAATTAGCTGGGCCTGGTGGTGGGCACCAGTAATCCCAGCTACTCAGGAGGCAGAGGCAGGAGAATCACTTGAACCTGGGAGGCAATGGTTGCAGTGAGCCGAGATCGTGCCACTGCCCTCCATCCTAGGTGACAGAGCAAGACTCCATCTCAAATATACATATATATATATCTGTGTGTGTGTGCACGTGCACATGTGTATCATCCTGTTATAAAGATACATACACATGTATGTTCATTGCACCACTATTCACAATAGCAAAGACATGGAATCAACCCAAATGCCCATCAATAATAGACTGGATAAAAAAAAATGTGGCACATATACACCATAGAATACTATGCAGCCATAAAAAGGAATGAGATCATGTTCTTTACAGGGACATGAGTAGAGCTGGAAGCCATTATTCTCAGAAAACTAACACAGGAACAGAAAACCAAACACTGTATGTTCTCACTTGTAAGTAGGAGCTGAACAGTAAGAACACAGGGACACAGGGAGAGGGACAACACACACCAGCGCATATCAGGATGGCAGGGGGAGGGAGAGCATCAGGATAAACAGCTAATGCATGCAGGGCTTAATACCTAGGTGATGGGTTGATAGGTGCAGCAAATCTACCATGGCACATGTTTACCTGTGTAACAAACCAGCATGTCCTGCACATGTATCCTGGAACTTAAAATTAAAGTTTTAAAAAAGATAGGTCAAACAAAAAGACACGTACATAGGTCTTGGCAGGGAACAAGCAAAGATGGGTGTGCAGAAACCAGTAACATCAGGGGCTAGAGTCACAGGGAGGAAATGATGTTTCCAGGACACAGAAAGAGCTTAAGCATGGAGAAGTGTTGCAGCAGTTGAGAAGGTCTGTAGCTGCCATGAGAGATATTCCAAAACAGGGAAGAGAAGACCATGCATGCCCTGACCTCCCTTTCCTCCTGGGGCTTCTCCTGAGAATACAACTGAGGCCATTAGGGAGCTTTGGGGATGCAGCCTGCAGGATCAGCCCCAGGCACAGAGCAGGGCAGGAAAGCAGAAAATGACTCCTCTGGGGCTGCTGAGGATTCCAGCACACAGCTCATGAATTGAAAAGGAATTACAGGCCTTTGAACATATAAATTCTCACATATTTACTTAAACCCCAGTCAAATCACTCTAAGCACCATGGCAGGACTTGGCCTACATTCCAGATATTCTGCTCTGTGAAGCTCTCCCAGGGCACCATGATCTACTTAAAGCTGCCAAAAAGACTCTGACAGATGGTATTACTTGCTCACCTCAGTGACACGTATTTCTTGAGCAGCTCAACAGAAGACAGTCTTCTCACTCAATTACCCAAAGCCCAGCCGCCATTTGTAGCTTTTCTACCTTCCATACGTTTCCTCCCCTTGTTAACTGTTCTGGGATCAAAGAAAAGACTTCCAGTTTCCTCCAGGAAAGAAGGACAGGTCCCTAAGGAATCTTTAAAATGAGAATGTAAATATTCTGTGAATATCATGTATTAAGGTAACCCTGGAGCCCAATATCATAAACACTTGAGAAAAGTTGACTTTGTTTACTTTCAGTTCTCTCAACTCAAATGCCTACGTGTTAGTTACCCTTGTTAGTCATTTAAAAAAAAGAATCTTAAATTCATACTTCCTTTTTAAAAATGTAGTTCTTATTCCTGATAAGTTATCTACAGAAGTTTTTGCAAAAGGTTTTATTCCTACTTAATTATCTGCAGTTCATTATGTGTACATGGGAAGTGAATTTTATTTCCCCATAAACTGTAGTTTTCTTTACTATCAAATAATTTTATTTCTAACATAAGTTGGCCACTATTTTATTCATATTCTGGTTAATAATTTACTTGTCAGTATCTTTCCTGGAAATGTTCTTGAAAGCATCTTTGTATTTCTCTCAAGGCCTAACATACATGAGTGATGTGCCCAAATTTTTTTGAGTTTCATTATATATCCAAGGACATTTTATAATTTAAAACTTACTTGCTTGTCAGAAGAAGAGACTCAAAAATTTCTGTCCCTTCCCACACTGCTACAAGCACTCATTTTAGAAAGGCCCTAATAAAATTTTACAACCATGTTAAAGTTAACCTTTTAGCAAGAGTAAAAACCAATATATCCACCTAAATGACGTTTCTTTGGTTTTAACAAGCTTGATTTAAAGTTCTCTCATTAGTCATTTCATACCACTAATATCTTAATCTGAAGGGCAGTTTGATAAGTTAATTGTTTCTGATCTGAATGGAAATTAATTTTGGTAGAAGGCTGAATGCATATGATAAAACTTCACATGCTCTTTATTCTATATAATTCTCTAATTTGCCTTCTTTTTGAATAGGAATTTGGCTTGGAACAAAATTGCTATTATTCACTCCAATGCATTTTCCACTTTGCCGTCCCTAATAAAGCTGTGAGTATTCCATAACTTGTTTATGGTACGTCTCTTCATAATTGGGGGCCATCTAGTCAATTTTAAAACTTGGTTTTGTTGAAAAGCTGGAAATGCACAGATTACCTACCCTCTGTGTTCTCCATGCCTAGAGTTTGACAGAGCCAGGGAAGAGTTCTCCTGCTCCTCCAGTGCCACGTGGGCCCTTAAGTGAATAATTGAAGATCTGGGTAACACCTGGTTCTCATTATTCAGCTGAAGTTTTTTATTTTTGCTGAGTAATCAGGTGGAATGGAATAAGATGTCAGTTCAGGTCTGAAGGGCTTCCATTTTATCTTATGCCATCTCAACTGATAAACAATCTTCCTGTCCCTTTTTCCCCCTCCGCTTCCCATCTCTTGCCTTTCTCTCCCCATCTCTTACCTAATAAAGAAAGAAGAAATTGGTTAGACAGAAATTAGGAGAAGAAGAAGGGGAGTAAATACACTCCCAAATTTTTTACCACTGACTCCTAATCTAGTCAGCATCATGTTTCTAATTAAATATAGCACCTTCCCCTTGATTTTAGATGTCCGCACCTGCCAAATGAAGCTGAATATAGAACAATTTGAATGCAATTAAAACCTTTTCTCCCTTGCAATCCTGGTTGTGAATAGAAAAGTTATCAAGAGCTAAACCAAATGATTACTTTTACCATTAAGAGTGAGGACCCTGCTTAGAAGTTTTTATTAAGTAATTTAATGATCTTTAGGTTGTTGTTTTTTTAACATAAACGTTTTATGCTAACATAGACTAAAAGCCAATTGTTGTTTGATGTTTTGCAGGGACCTGTCGTCCAACCTCCTGTCGTCTTTTCCTGTAACTGGGTTACATGGTTTAACTCACTTAAAATTAACAGGAAATCATGCCTTACAGAGCTTGATATCATCTGAAAACTTTCCAGAACTCAAGTGAGTTTGTCATTAAAACTAATAAGATACATTTGTGGTCATGTGAAATAATAGACGTATTATAGTGGTTTCCTAAATTTATGAGGTCGTGAGACCCTTTTGAATTGCATTTCATGCCCTCAAGTCTCCCAACCCTGAAGCATTATTAGGACAAACCCTGAAGTGGGAAAATGTGTCCTCCTGACCATATTTCCTTTCCTTCTCAAAGATGCCTCCCAGAATCACAGAGTTCATAGGATGAGTTTGAAAACCATTGATCCACGGAATGCATAAAAACTAGGACATGTAATTAAATAACATTATAACATTATTCTATTCTTGTTTATAATTTTTAATTTAGCTGTGTGTATCTATTAAAATATACTAAATTAATATTTTTTTGAGGAAGTAATGCTGCTTAAAACCTGTTATGCTTATTATTGACAAAGAGGTATCTTGAAAAAATAGGTATTTTTTTAACCCACAGAGTTTTTACATACTTTTAAAATCATGAAAGTAATAAAACTCCAAAAGAGAATTGGGAAAGTATAAGAGAGAGCAAAAATCTTTTTTAAATTTTTAATGTTTTTATTTTTTATGGTTACATAGTTGGTGTATATATTTATGGGGTACATGAGATGGTTTGATACAGGCATGCAATGTGTAATAAGCACATCATGGAAAATGGGGTATCCATCTCCTCAAGCATTTATCCTTTGAATTACAATCTGATTACACTGTTTATTTCAAAATACCCAATTAAATTATTGTTGACTACAGCCACCCTATTGTGCTACTGAATAGTCGGTGTTACTTATTCTTCCTATTTTTTTGTACCCATCAACCATCCCTACCTCCCCGCAAGTCTACTCTTCCCAGCCTATGTTAAGCATCCAGGAACAAAAATCTTTAAAATCCCCCCCAAACAACATTTTTAAGTTACTTCTGTTCCAGTGCATTTTTAATTGTTAGACTCAAAATGTGCATAGAAATATATGTCATATTTTAGTCACTTATTCGGCCATAAGCACTTTTTTCATGTTGCTACAATTTTCCTAGCAGTCATTTTTTAACCTTTTTATTTTGGAAATTTTCCATCATTTGAGCAATGGACATTGCATCACTCAACTTCAGGAATTATCAACATTTCATAGTGATCATTTTTAATAACTTCATTTTTTTATAAATAGCACTGTAATGAACATCTTTATGCCCATAACTTATATTTTGGATTATTTATTTAGGCTAAAATCCAAAGGTGGAATCATTGGGTGAAAGAACATGAACACTATATTTAATTATCCATTTCTTTAAGTGTTTTTTGTTTGGGTTTTGTTCATTTAAAGGGTAATAGAAATGCCTTATGCTTACCAGTGCTGTGCATTTGAAGTGTGTGAGAATGCCTACAAGATTTCTAATCAATGGAATAAAGGTGACAACAGAAGTATGGATGACCTTCATAAGAAAGAGGCTGGAATGTTTCAGGTTCAAGGTAGGACTTGCTATGCCATGGTGATGAGTTATGACTTAAAAAAGTCATAGAACAGGCCAGCCATGGTGGCTTACACCTGTAATCCCAACACTTTGGGAGGCCGAGGCAGGTGGATCACTTGAGATTAGGAGTTCGAGACCAGCCTGGCCAACATGGTAAAACCCTATCTCTACTAAAAATACAAAAAATTAGCCGGGCGTGGTGGCCCATGCCAGTAATCCCAGGTACTTAGGAGGCTGAGGCATAAGAATCGCTTCAACCCAGGAGGCAGGTTGATTCCAAATCAAACTGAGCTGAAATCGCACCACTACACAACAGTCTGGGCAAAAGAGCAAGACTATCTCAAAAAAAAGAAAAAAAATCATCGAACAAATTATCTGAACTTCAGACAAGTCCCTGTGTAATTGCCTCAGCAAATTGTGAATAAATTCCACTTTTTAAAAACTCCCTGAGAAAGAGAAACTCACTCAAGATTCATTCTAAAATTTCATCTGTTCTGTAGGTGAATTATTTATATTTATATTTATATTCATAATTACATTCCCCCTTAGCATACACTGTCCTCAGGGGTGATTACTGTCATGATGGTTCCATCAACTTTTTAAAGGGTCCTATTTCTGAAGATGCCTTTTTTATACGTATTCCAGAAAATTTTCCTCCAGAAGACAAAATCTATTTTTATTCTTATGGCCTGGAAGGAAGGGAAGATATAAACATTTTAGATTCCTTATATTTCAGCAGAAGGGCTTAAGAATACAACTTTTTGTCCAACTAATTCCAAATCATTCCCCCACCCACCCCACCCAGGGGTATCTGTCCAGAAGGTGAAATGAGATAATGTCTGTAAAGCTTAGCTTTTCTTGAAGTAAGACGTTACCTAAACAGACAACAATGCCTCTCAAACCACACCTGTGGTAATGAGGAGGTGCTTCGGGCACCACCTCCTCCCTTCCCTGCCAACCCTGCGAGTTTGCACAAAGTCTAAACAGACTAAACAGAGGGATGGCTTCTCAGCCTTTGGGCCTTAATGGTCTGTTGATTCCAAAGCAAGTATGATTCAGTCTGTTTGCAGATAACCTTACCAGTTTTTCCTGCCTGTGTATCTGTTTAAGGAACTGATATCTTCGTCCTTGCCTTCTTTGTTTTAGGCCACAGCATGTGTCTTGTTCTTGTTCTTGCTTCAGTTTTTGCTCTTCCTGCCTCACCCACTCTAATTTCTACTACATTTGTTCACTCAAAAAATAAAAACACAAGCAAAAATTTATTAGAGAGCCTACTTTGTGCCAGGCACTGTTCTAGGCCTTGAACATACACAATGAACAACAGAAAGATGGTCATTCATGTAGTTTAGTTTCAAGGGCAGTGATTCTCAACCCTGAGCCACATATTAGAATCTCATAGCAACTTTTAAAAAACATTGATCCCCAAATCCCACATGAGGCCAGTTAAATCTATATTGTTGGGGAAGTATGTTAGATCACAAAACTCCTCTTTCATGGATAGCTAAACCAAGCACCAAACTTGATTTGTCCTCTGTTATGCAGAATTCCCCAGGGAAGACCGGAACTTGCTGCACCTGATTCTCCCTCTGGTGTTCAGAGAACACAGCCTAGAACATTTGCACGATAGCTATTACAGTCTTAGAAATTTAGATAAAACAGTTCCTGCTCTGAATAAAGAGGCCCATAGCCTCCTCTAATTTAGCTCTGCAGTGTGGGAACATCATTAGCTGCAGGGAACAAGAGTAGAATATGAGAGTTTAGATGTTACACCCAGAGTCTGGGGTCACTCTCCCTCACCCCCAGTTGTACTAGAATAGTATGTCATAGCAGTTTGAGTCGAACATCCAAAGGCAACTTTATAACAGACTTGCAAGAAAGCTAGAGCACAAGCAATTTGTGACAGTTCATGTCTCCAGAACAACCCAGGACTGCCCTCTCTGGGATTTGGTCCCTTGAAAAGAGAGGCAGAACTAATCATGCCAGAACTTCTTGTGCCTGCAGATGAACGTGACCTTGAAGATTTACTACTTGACTTTGAGGAAGACCTGAAAGCCCTTCATTCAGTGCAATGTTCACCTTCCCCAGGTGAGAAAGGCATCAAAACTTCCTCAACAGCAGTATCCACCACTGATTCTGAGTCCATCAAAAACAACGCAGCTATACTTTAAAAGCCGAATCTGTGCCTGCTTTGCAGCTCATCAGCAACCCTCCCCATAGTGGCCTGTCAAATACAAATACTCATTCCCTGGAGTTGTTTTTCACTTGCAAATAGGTTTGAGGTGGGAGGACTTTTGATTTAACTTAATCTAAACTAAAATATCAAGTATGTTGTCATATTACAGGCATATGTAATTTTTTAAATACTAGCAATTTACCCTGAAATAGTATGCTATAATCTTGCTTTGTGTAATCACTGACTTCTGAAAGTGGCTTAGGTTTTTCTTAGAAATTACTGTTTGGTAAAAGCAAGTAATAGTTTGTACAGATAAGAGGGAATGGAAGGAGAGGGGAGGGAAGGGAAGGGGAAGGGAAGAGAAGGGAAGGGGGGAGGGAAGGGGAAGGGAAGAGAAGGGAGAAGGGGAAGGGAAGGGAGAAGGGAAGGGAAAGGGAAGAGAAGGGAATAAAAAAGGTAAGCGAAGGGGAAGGGGAAGGGGGACGGGAAGGGGAAGGGGAAAGGGAAGGGGAAGGGGAAAAGAAGGGGAAGGGGAAGAAAGAGAAGCTGAATTCACTTAATAGTTTGTCCCATTCCAAAAAAAAAACAGGATGAGCCAGTCGAAAAAAGATAGGTAGAAAGAGTTGATATTTTATTTTTAATGCATAGATTGTTTCTTGCTCCCTAACCTCAAATTTCAATCTAAAACTAAGATGAGATTTTCATGAAATTCATGCTCATAATATTATGGAGTATTTTCCTGGTATTATCCTTGTCTGCCTATGGAAACTTATGGAAATATACTGAAAAACTATACAAAGAAAAGTCCAGGAGATCTGGCTTTTTACCTGGCTGCAACACAGCTGTATCTTAGGGACTTTAATCAAGTGATTGAAATTCTCCATTGTCATTTCTTCATCAATACCCTGGAACATGAGCACCTGCTGTACTCACCCAGCCAGTGCTGCAGATGATCCAGGGTGACAGCGGCTTGAGAAAGTGGAACAGGCACAGGGATACTGAGTGTTATTATTAGACTGTTTTTGACCACTATCTTTTGGCATCCTCAATACAGAGACAAAAGGGTAATTTGGCAAAAGTTGTAAACCCTAATTTGATACTCAATCTTTTCCTTCCTTGGACTTCTAGGCCCCTTCAAACCCTGTGAACACCTGCTTGATGGCTGGCTGATCAGAATTGGAGTGTGGACCATAGCAGTTCTGGCACTTAGTTGTAATGCCTTGGTGACTTCAACAGTTTTCAGATCCCCTCTGTACATTTCCTCCATTAAACTGTTAATTGGGGTCATCGCAGTGGTGAACATGCTCATGGGAGTCTCCAGTGCTGTGCTGGCTGGCGTGGATGCATTCACTTTTGGCAGCTTTGCACGACATGGTGCCTGGTGGGAGAATGGGGTGGGTTGCCAAGTCATTGGGTTTTTGTCCATTTTTGCTTCAGAATCATCTGTTTTCCTGCTTACTCTGGCAGCCCTGGAGCGTGGGTTCTCTGTGAAATGTTCTGCAAAATTTGAAACAAAAGCTCCCTTTTCTAGCCTGAAGGTAATCATTTTTCTCTGCGCCCTTCTGGCCTTGACCATGGCCGCAGTTCCCCTGCTGGGTGGCAGTGAGTATGGCGCCTCCCCGCTCTGCCTACCCTTGCCCTTTGGGGAGCCCAGCACCACAGGCTACATGGTCGCTCTCATCTTGCTCAATTCCCTTTGCTTCCTCATGATGACCATTGCCTATACCAAGCTCTACTGCAATCTGGACAAGGGAGACCTGGAGAATATTTGGGACTGCTCTATGGTGAAGCACATTGCCCTGTTGCTCTTCACCAACTGCATCCTCTATTGCCCCGTGGCTTTCTTGTCCTTCTCCTCTTTACTAAACCTCACATTTATCAGTCCTGAAGTAATTAAGTTTATTCTTCTGGTGATAGTCCCACTTCCTGCATGTCTCAATCCCCTTCTCTATATCCTCTTCAATCCTCACTTTAAGGAGGATCTGGGGAGCCTGGGAAAGCAAACCTATTTCTGGACAAGATCAAAACACCTAAGTCTGATGTCAGTTAACTCTGATGATGTTGAAAAACAGTCCTGTGACTCAACCCAAGCCTTGGTAACCTTCACCAGCTCTAGCATTGCTTACGACCTGCCTCCCAGTTCCATGCCATCACCAGCTTATCCAGTGACTGAGCGCTGCCATCTTTCCTCTGTAGCCTTTGTCCCATGTCTCTAATTAACATGTGAAAGAAAATGTTTTCAAAGGTTGAGAACCTGAAAATGTGAGATTGAGTACGTCAGAACAGTAACTAAGAAGAGCTGAGGTGAAACTCGGTTTGAAAACCAAAAAAAGAATCTCTCAGTGAGAAAAGGCTGAAAACCTATTGATACTTGAGAGTGAATATAAGTCTAAATGCTGCTTGTGTAATTTGTTCAGCTAAGGGATAGATTGAGCACACTATTTAGGTGAGCCCAGATCAAAAAAGCAGATTGAAATTTTCTTTAGAGAAGATTCTCCATGATTTTAATTGCATTCTCTTTAAACTCACCAGTATAATCATTTAGGGGGAAGAAGAACCCACTTGCTTTCCAAATAGATTTCTTTAAACTCACAAACTCCTTAAGATGTGGTTGGAGGAATTAGGAAAATAAGGATTTTCAATGAACTACATTACTAGGTAGAGGCTGTGACCCATAGGATTTCATCCTAATGACCACATGAAGATGTTTGAGCCCTCCTTTGCCTTTCCTCAGAAAGGATTCTTCTCAGGCACCAATTTGTTAGATGGATAACGTCCATCCAAGTTAACTCACTCATATGGAGATCATTTTTAGAGATACCAGGTTTTATATATCAGCACTAGATGGTTCCACCCTCATGGAATAAAACAAATATTTTGAAAGGAAAATGTGATGAAATTCTTAAATTGCTACTAAGGCAATCAATCATGTACAGGTGACATATGTCTTGTCTGATTTGTTTTTAACTCCTTGGTGCCCAAAACTCAGAAGGGAATTCCACTGCCAGCAATGAACATACCTGGAAAAGATAGTAAGCAACCTGGGATTTTTTTTTTTTTTTTTTCTGAATGAGTAAACAATTTTTGCAAGAAGTTTTATCAGTTGATTCAAACCGATGTGCATCTTGATCAAATGTGGACATGACATAAATTAAGTCCACTGATAAAATTTCTCACACATGTATCTCTAAAGATCTAGCAGATCCAATATCTGACACCACTTTGGACTCAAGAGACTCAGTAACATATTATTCTGTTTATTTACCTTGGTTTTAGCTGTGTTCTCTCTGGATAACCCACTTGATGTCAGGAACATTACTTCTCTGCTTATTCCATATTAATACTGTGTTAAGTATTTTAAGAAGCAAGTTATTAAATAAGAAAAGTCAAAGTATTAATTCTTACCTTTTATTAATCTATATTAGCTTCAATACATCCAAACCAAATGGCTGTTAGGTAGATTTATTTTTATATAAGCATGTTTATTTTAATAAGATGTTTTAACTTGGATTTGAAAAAATACATTTATGAGATGTTTTATAAGATGTGTAAATATAGAACTGTATTTATTACTATAGTAAAGATTCAGTAACATTAAGGACCATGATAATGGTAACAAACCATGTACAGTGGCCTATTCTTCCATATATATTGCATTTCTCTGCCTATTTTCTTTAAATTCATTAACTGTATATGTGTAAATATATAGTACTTGTAAATAGATTCCAAATTTGCTTTTCTATTGGGAAAAAAGATAAATTTGTAATAAAATGTGTGACTATAAGACAAAATATTTTCAAGTCTATTTATTGAGCCCAGAGGCAGATATATGGTCTCCTAAATGTTTTTAATTCTTGGAATGTAAGTACCTTTACTAGGTAATTATTAATATTTGCACTTTAAATATATTGGACTTGTCAAAAAATCAATCTTTTACAAAACAAATCAAAATATCATTACCAAATCCTGAATTGTTTACCTATGATTGATAAGCTATTTTGTCCTGACTTTTGTGAAACTTATTGTCCCCAGTAATAGTTTGGATTTTATAAGCTAGAACTTTTATTGGTCCCAAACTTGTTTTGCAACGTAAGAAAAAAAACCTCACATTTATAAAGAAATATATGAATAGTTTGAAAACTCAGGTCCATGTTAAAGAATAAGGTTGATGATTATGTCAAGGCCAAAACATGAGGACATGCAATTCCAAGGGCACAAAGAAACACACTGTTCCCTTCAGTCCCTGTCCCACAAAACATGAGAAATGAAATGATTTTTCTAGACACCTGTGCCAGACCCTACTCGCTCCATTGGTGATTCCTGCTTTCCTTGTATGGATTGCAAAATGAATCCATCAAGTACTGGTAGGAGGCACAGCATTCTTGCTAAAATTAACACGTTTACAGAGCACCCACAGGGCACCTGGCACTGTTTTCCACCTTCCCATCAAACTTAACCACATCCCTAGCCCCAGTTAACAGGCATCCAATGGGATCCTCTTGTGCAGTCCATGCTTGGCTTGGCTTGGCGTGGCTTACCTTCAGCTGAAACAAGGGTTCACTCCTCTTACTCTCACAACTCTTAGCCCAGGCAGCTGATAATAAAGTTGCATCTAGAGCAATGCATCTCAGCCTTTCTTTTCAACATACTTGCCCAAAGTCAGGAACAAGTCCTGGCAGCCTCTTTGTCTCCCGCTCAAGAAAACACAAGTCAGTAATGTAATTAAAATTAAAAACAACAAACACTTAAATTCACTCCAACTTATTTCTTTTGATAAATCCACAGGCTTTATGATTTTATTGGCAAAACACTAGTTATAATACACCTTACACAAAACACTGCCACCTGATAAATGTTCTCCACTCTAATGCAGCAGCATCAGAAAGAACTTTAATTATATCCACAAATAAATAAATCTACAGTGAGAAGGGGGAAAGATGTACTGTTCAGACAAATTGAACAACGGTAAAGAACCAACCATGGAACAAATTTTTAAAAATCATCAACTAGTGAGCTAGCCTAAAGTAAGGGATTAACAATTTAGTTTCCAAAAATAGGTTTATTCATTCAACAAATGTTGTGCAGCATTCTATGCACTGGGGATAACAAAACAAAGTCTGGAATTTGTATTCCAGTGGAAGGGAGGTAGACAATAAACAGATATAAACGTGGAAATATCTAATAGTAATATAAATGAAGGAAATGAAGCTATTCTAAGCCTGTTGGAGAGATTAGTGTGCTGTTTTAGATGAGAAGCTCAGGAAAGGCGTCTCTGGAAAGCCACCTTTTAAGCTGAGACCTTATGGTCACAGTGGAGCTACCTTTGCTTTGCTTTTGAATTTAACCAGTTACATCAAAAAACTCATTTCTAGTCCCTCTTTTCATGTCACCTATAACAAACTGTTTTGAATGACATTTTCATAGAAAAATATATTAGGTGGCTGTTACTGCACATAATTTTTTCTCAACTGTTACTGAAGAGAAAATCATTCTTATATGAAATTTTAAAAATCTACTCATTTAGTTTTGACTAAACATAGAAAAATAAGGTAGTAAAAAGAAATAAAATTAGCAACACCCTGTTCATTTAGAACCAGAAAAACTCTAACATCTGAAAAATTGGCAATGTCCTGCTTCTTTTGTTAATCTTATCATCACATTTAGTTGATGAGAAAGAAGTCCTAGATAAATAGATGGGACTTGCTGTGACCCTACTACTTCCATTCATGCTCTTCAGTGCTAGAGATCTGATTTCACAGTTCCACTATGCAGATAAAAGAGACTGACTTCCTATAAGCCACTAAACACTGACCATTTTCTATGTCAGGCCACAGAGACCCTTAACCACAATTAGACTCTGGTAGCTTTTCAAGTGAAGTGGTGAGGGGCTGTGTAGCCATATCCCCATTTCAATGTCCTCCTTAGGAACATTTCTAAAGATGTTGAACTCAGATCCTGCACTGACTCATTCATCTCACACATAAGTTTCCTGAAGCCTATTGGGTAGGATTATAAAACTTCAGAAACTGGCAGAAAATGCATGTGATAGGCTGGAGAAGTATTATGGAACATGGATTCAAACTCATTAGAGACTGCACTTGATGGGAATGTTGAAAACATGTTACTACATGAGAACAGCGAGTGAAACAGTGAGTGAAATAAGGAGATGATATCCTATCAAATAGTGCTCTAAAACAATGGCGAATGCATCACCTGGAGAAAAGTAGGCTACAGGAAAACATTTAAAATCTTTGAATAATTGAAATTTACTAAGTGCTTTCTTAAGTATTATAGTTGGCCAAATATAAAATGATTAAGCCCACTGCCAGACAGACCTGAGTTCAAATCCTACTTCTGTTACTATTTGTGTAATCCTTGGACAAGGTATTTAAAAATTTTTAGCCTCAACTTTCCCCTCAAAAAAAAAATGGGCATCATACCACCAGCCCCATAGGACTAGAAATACTAATAACTCAGTGTATATAAAGTTATCATCACACTACCTGCAAAGTATTAAATAGTACATATTTACTAAATGGATCCTGTCTTTTCCCCCGTTTGACAGCCTTATGGAATGAGCAAAGCAGGACTTGTCATTTTGCCAATGAAAATATAGAGTCAGAAGAATAAGTGACTTTCTAAGGTCATAGATGAGGAGCTAGGACTAAAACCCAAGTTTCACTTAATAGCACTGAAAAACAGTCAGAGTAAGTCGACTTACTCTATGAGAGAAGAAGAATCAATTAGTAAATGATTCAGAGACAGATAATGCTTACCTAAGAAAGGTTCCATTAGGCGTTTTGTATACCAAAAAAAACTATCATATTGAGTGAGAAGTTAGATCAAACAGCAGCTAACTTTCCAATGACCAACATTTTGGATGAATGCTTGTTAGTCTTCTCAGAAGGAATGCCAGATTCAGAAGACTGCTGAGGAAGGCAGTGAGACCTTATATCCACATCCTGAGACCAGAGGGTATAATTCTATGTCACGACTGCATGGGCATTTGTCAGTCCACTCGGCAGGGTGAAGGATAAAGATGTGAGATTTATCCACTTGTTACAGACCTGCTATGGAACACTAGAAAAGTGCCTTCATTTTTTCAGCTCCTGACTGACTCTGACCTTTGCCCTCTGACTACTGATGAAACAATATCACTCTTTAAGGTTCTAGCAGGTTTGATGTCTGCTCTTTCTACTGCTGTCTCTCCCCAGGTAGTGAGAAGTACAGATAAAAGTCAAGTAAGCCAGAGCTACAGCCCCAAATCACAGAAATACCATCATCAAAGAGCAATAGATGGCAAAGTCAAGACATCACACATCAGATTGTCTTGTTAGCTGTTGACAATCCTCAGATGTCTACCTGTCACTCTCTTTGTTGCCTACTTTCCTTCTTCCTTCCTATCGTTTTTTATCCAAGGCTGTAAAGATTAGAATACTGAGGTGAAATATTCAATGACTAAGGTTAATTAGGCTCTCTTGATCACAAGTCATGATGGAGAGTAGAGAGTAGAGAGTTATTGGGAGGACACGTGGGAATAAGAAAAACAGGAATCTGGCCAGGTGCAATGGCTCACATCTGTAATTCCAGCACTTAGGGAGGCCAAGGCGGGAGGATCACCTGAGGTCAGGAGTTCAAGACCAGCCTGGCCAACATGGTGAAACCTCATCACTACTAACAACACAAAAAAATAGCCGGGTGTGGTGGCATGTGCCTGTAATTCCACTTACTCAGGAGGCTGAGGCAGGAGAATAGCTTGAACCTGGGAGGTGGAGGTTGAAGTGAGCTGAGGTGGTGCCACTGCACTCCAGGCTGGTCAACAGAAAAAGACTCTGTCTCAAAAATAAATAAATAAATAAATAAATAACAGGAATCTCATGGAAATTCAGGGACCATAAAGCTGGCCCTTAGGATTGTAGTGCAGTGTGAAGAGATAGAAGCCTTCTGGGGAGACGTGGTGGCTCATGCCTATAATCCCAGCACTTTAGGAGGCTTTGGTCAGGAGTTCAAGACCAGCCTGGCCAACATGGTGAAACCCCATGTCTACTAAAAATACAAAAATTAGCTGGGCGTGGTGGTGGGTGCCTGTAATCCAGCTACTCTGGAGGCTTATGCAGGAGAATTGCTTGAACCTGGGAGGTGGAGGTTGTGTTAGAGGACCCCAACACTTACCCAAAGTTAGCAGTTGGGTTGGGAATTTCCTGGTTTTCATCCTTTCTGTGGTCACCAGAAAGATGTTACAGAAAAGGGGTCCCAATCCAGACCCCAAGGGAGGGTTCTTGGATCTCGTGCAAGAAAGAATTCAGGACAAGTCCATAGAGTAAAGTGAAAGCAAGTTTATTAAGAAAGTGAAGAAATAAAAGAATGGCTACTCCATAGACAGAGTAGCCCTGAGGGCTGCTGGTTGCCCATTTTTGTGGTTATTGCTTGATGATATACCAAACGAGGGGTGTATTATCAATGCCTTCCCTTTTTAGACCATATAGGTTAACTTCCTGGCATTGCCATGGTATCTGCAAACTGTCATGGCACTGGTGGGAGTGTAGCAGTGGGGGCGACCAGAGGTCACTCTCATTGCCATCTTGATCTTGGTGGGTTTTAGCCGGCTTCTTTACTGCAGGCTGTTTTTATCAGCAAGGTCTTTATGATCTGTATCTTGTGCCAACCTCCCATCTCGTCTGTGACTTACAATGCCTTAACCATCTGGGAATGCAGCCCAGTAGGTTCCAGCCTCATTTTACCTAGCTCCTATTCGAGATGGAGTTGCTCTGGTTCAAACATCTTTGACAGTTGCAGTGAGCCGAGATCACACCACTGCAGTCCATCCTGGGTGAGGGAGTGAGACCTTGTCTCAAAAATAGGAAGAAGAAATGGAAGGCTTCAACCCAGCCCCAGCCCTGGGGACAGAGTGTTCTTGTTGTCCTCTTAACCTTATGGATTTCTCACCAGTACGACGCTCCAGTTTTTTTTTGTCTTTGCTTCAAACACTTCTGTTGCTTCCAGATGATCATCTCTATTCTGTAACTTTTTCTTTTTTTTCTTTTGTAAAGACAGTTTTGCCATGTTGCCCAGTGCATACACTGGGCTCAAGCTCCTGGGCTCAAAGGCTCCTCCGGCCTTGGCCTCCCAAAGTGCTAGGATTACAGGTGTGAGCCACCGGCACCCCATCCCCCCAGCCCAATCGTCTAAATTCTGTAACTTCTCTCTATGGTGCGTAACTTTATTTGCTGGTGCTTATTTGTTACTTCAGCCCATTTCCCCAACACTTTCCCTACAAGGTTTTCCCTGAAGGCATGCACTTACTACTAATTGCTTTGCCTCAATTTGAATCTTCTACTTTCCCTAGAAGGGAAAGAATCTGGTTGCTCATTGTTTGTCCCTGTGGGACAGAGCCCTGGGGGCTGGGCCATCTGGGGGTTCGGTTGAAGTCACTCCTCAGATTATAGGTAGGTGACAGCAGGAGGTCAGGGTCACATGGTAAAACTCTGATTAGCTAAACTTTCACTTTTCTCTGCAGGAGACCATGGGTAAGGATCTTTTGGAAGCTTCTAGGAGCAGCAGGCTCTTTATTGGCTTGTTCTGTACATATGATTCACTACAGACAGAATGTTTTATGTCCCACGCCCCAAATTTATATGTTGAAACCTAATCCCCAGTGCAATGGTTTTTAAAGATGGGGCTTTTGGGGGGCAATTAGATTATAAGGACGGAACCCTCAGGAATGGGATTAGTTCCCTTATAAAAAGGGACTCCAGAGAGCGCCCTCACCCCTCTACCATGTGAGCACACATCTAAAAGATGATGTCTATGAATGAAGAAGTAAGCCTTCACTGGACACTAAATCTGCTGGCTCCTGGAACTTGGACTTCCAAACCTCTAAGACTGTGAGAAATAAATTTCTGTTGTTTATAAGCTGTCCAATTGACGCCTTTCTGTTACAGCAGCCCAAAGGGACCAAAGCAGACTAATTTTGATTTTCCTTACTAAGAGAGACAGAGTAGGGGTACTAATCCAGCCCATGTCCCCACAAATTTGCAATTGCTTCCCAGTCACAACCCCTAACACATCCCCTGTGGAATTCACCCAAGCCAGAGCAAAAAACTTTGTTTTTTCCAAGAATTTAAAATTAGGGACACTCAGAGACACTAACTCAGTCAGATCATGAGGGGAAGGTGCTTGAACTGAAAGATCAAACAGAATTTTATCTGCCATTGACACCATGAGAAGCCAAAATTATGTGTAAATTTAAGTTTTGAGAAGCAGAAAAGGCCACTATCTTGAGAAAAACAAAAGACTGAAGTAGCAAGAAAAAGAAGAGGCCAAGCAGATCCATGAATGATAAAGTTTCTAGAAAGTTCCATTCCCTCGGTGGCTTGGTCATGTTTTTTGCCCTTTTTTTTTTTTTTTTTTCAGATGGAGTCTCCTCTGTCACCCAGGCTGGAGTGCAATGGCATGATCTTGGCTCACTGCAACCTCTGCCTCCTGGGTTCAAGCAATTCTCCTGCCTCAGTCTCTCAAGTAGCTGGGATTACAGGTGTGTGCCACGTCATCCAGTTAATTTTTGTATCTTTAGTAGAGACAAGATTTCACCATGTTGGCCAGGTCTCGAACTCCTGACCTCGTGATCCACCCGCCTTGCCCTCCCAAAGTATTGGGATTACAGGCATGAGCCACTGCATGCAGGCTTTTTTGTCCTTTTTTTAGGTGTGTGGGAGTTTGCCTGTTGTGTTCTTTAATAAACCCCTTTTATACTTGAAAATGATCTTGCTTGACATTCTGTTTAAAACTTGCTAACCACTGAGAGGTTTATTAAAAGCAACAATAAGGAGGTGACCCACGAAAAATTTGTACTTTTTACCCAAGCCTTTTGTCCTAACAAAAGCAGAACTGGCCATCTGAAGTATAGAGGAGCCTTTGATCTAAAGTGGACCAAATGTCATTGTTTCTGATTAATATAATTTTATTTGCCAACATGACTTTATTTCCCAATGGCAAAATAAGAATTCCTGATATGTTGCTTTGTTACAATAATTGGAGAAAGATTGTTTAGCTAATTTTACACTCTGAAATCTCTGGAATACTCAAGTTTTTTTCTGAATACCTTTGCAATATGAAAAAATTTTTAAATATTTTTAATGTATGACTGGAGTTATCTATCCCAGCCAAATTTCAGTGGATGGACAACTCTTCTATACAATTTATTTTTCTAATTTTAAGAGTTTATGGACCATATGATGTACAGTGTGTTGGGTTGGTTATGTGCATGGTTAGGTATGGAGAGCAGCAGAGAAGCTGCACAGAGCTGATTAAGCAGCAGCAGGATAAAGAGAAATGGATGCAAGCTAATCGATAAGAGGAGTTATCCCAACATTTGGTTATACGCATCATTCATTGCTTCTTTGGCTCTAGATCGAAAAGATCAAGTTTTGATATGGGAAAGTCAGTATGCCTAGCAGATATAGCCTGTTTAGAAGAGTTAGTTTGACCACTTTCAAGTAAAACATCCTTTCTCACTTTTTGATACAATTAGGGATTAAAGAACTGATGACTGCTCTGCATTCGATTTTTCTGGAATGTAAAGGCAGTCTCAACTGAATAGGTGTTCTTTGCTTTCCTACTCCTGTTTCCCCCATCCAAGCAAGATTAAAATCCATTTCTGATTGGATCAGTAGCCCTAGAAGTAATGTGAACATGGGTGTGAGATCTGCAAGTCACTTATTTCACTCCCTCCTCTCCACAGAGACTAAAGAGGCTCTCAGCTACAGAAGCTGCACTTGGAGCTATTGACGAGTTTGTTTGCACAAAGCAAAGCACTTTTTCCATCATTGTAGTAGTCAGGCTCCAAGACAACCTCCCAGTGATCGTCACCCACTGGTATTTACAGCACTGTATAATCCCCTCCCATAGTGTATTAGGTAGGTTTGGTCTGTGTGACTAACAGCATATGGCAGAAGTGATAGTATGTTGATATGGTTAGGCTTTGTGTCCCCTCCCAAATCTCATCTTGAATCATAATCCCCATAATCCCATGTCAAGGAAGAGGCCAAGTAGAGGTAACTGAATCATGGGGGCCATTTTCTCCATGCTGTTCTCATAAGAGTGAGTTTTCACAAGATCTGATGGTTTTATGTATTTGCTCAGCACTTCTTCCTATTGCCTTGTGAAGAAGGTGCCTTGTTTCCCCTTCACCTTCTTGCATGAGTGTAAGTTTCCTGAGGCTTCCCCATGCTGAACTGTGAGTCGATTAAACCTCTTTCCTTTATAAATCACCTTGTCTCAGGCAATTCTCTATAGCAGTGTGAAAATGGATTAATAAATATGTCATTTCCAGGATTAGGTTATCAGACCAAAGATTCTATTTTTTCTGTCTCAGCCATCTAAGTCTGAGGGAAGCTACTTGCCCTGCCACAAAACCACTCGAGCAGCCTAGGGAAACATCTATGTGGTGACAAATTGAGGCCTGCAAACAACTGTATGAGCAAGCTTGGAAGTAGATCCTTCAGCCCTAGTGAAGCCTCAAATGACTGAATTCCCAGCCTATAGCTTGATTTCAACTTCATAAATGACCCCAGCCAAACCACTCAGCTAAGCCACAGGCCCTGTGATATGTGTTTGTTAC
The DNA here is from genome assembly GCF_030222135.1 of Aotus nancymaae. Classification (NCBI taxonomy): domain Eukaryota; kingdom Metazoa; phylum Chordata; class Mammalia; order Primates; family Aotidae; genus Aotus; species Aotus nancymaae. The sequence goes on along the minus strand of NW_026988428.1, from coordinate 29,214,838 downwards.
TTTAGGTTGGTAAGTTTTGGGATAGTTATGCAGCAATAGATAACTAATACAATCTTCCTGTGAATAAGCAAGGAGTTCACTTAAATTTCAAGAGCACTTGAATATTTAAAACTTGGGAAGCCAGAAGAATTCTTTAGCATCAGTTTTGGAGTAAAGAGCATTGATAAGGATGTTTCTGAAATGTGGCAGGCACACAGCACATAATGAAACAGTAGACCTAAAAGAAAACTATGTGACTTGTTGCTACTGTATTAGACATTAAAACAGATGTCCCAGTGATTTGAGACCACATTTCTTTAATCTTTTGTATTTTAACAATGGAAATCCATGCATTTCTCTTTAGTCTAGAGCAGTGCTTCTCAAATTTTAATGTGCATGAGATCACCTCGGGATCTTACTAAATGCAGATTCTGATTCAGTGGGTCTGGGGTAGGGCCTGAGATTCTGCATTTCTAACAAGCTTCCAGATGACCCTGATGCTGTAGAACCATACTGAGCGGCAAAGGCCTAGATCACTGTAATATCTTTATTTATTTATTTTTTTGAGAAGGAGTCTTGCTCTGTCGCCCAGGCTGGAGCGCAGTGGCGCAATCTCGGCTCACTGCAACCTTCACCTCTCAGGTTCAAGCTGTTCTCCTGCCTCAGCCTACCAAGTAGCTGGGACTACAGGCACATGCCACCACTCCCAGCTAATTTTTGTAATTTCAGTAGAGACAGGGTTTCACCGTGTTGGTCAGGCTGGTCTCTAACTCCCAACCTCACGATCCACCCGCCTTGGCATCCCAAAGTACTGGGATTACAAGCATGAGCCACCGCCCCTGGCCCAATCACTGTAATCTTTTAAGCACATTCCCTACACCAGGGAATCTCCAACTGAAAAAGCAGTATTTTCTTTTCATCTCTTTGCAAGTGCAATCCCATCCATCAATACCAGTTTGTTTCCAAACCTTCATTAGAACTTTATTTTGCCAAATAAAGGTTCAAACTCAATTACTCCACTTTTCGTCTCTATTTGTTCTTCTTCCTCTAGTGCAAAGTTTAATCAAGCAATGAGACCCCACCACCACTAATAAGTCGTTTTCCTTTTTTTTTTCTTTTTGGCAGAGTCTTTCTCTGTCACCCAGGCTGGAGTACAGTGGCGCGATCTCGGCTCAGGGCAATTTCTGCCCCTTGGGTTCAAGCGATTCTCCCACCTCAGCCTCCTGAGTAGGTGGGACTACAGGGGCAAGCCACTATGCTCAGCGAATGTTTGTGTTTTTAGTAGAGATGAGGTTTCACCATGTTGGTCAGGCTGGTCTCAAACTCCTGACCACAAGTAATCCACCTACCTCGGCCTCCCAAAGTGCTGAGATTACGGAATGAGCCACCGCACCCGGCAACCTTTTTCTTATTATACTGAAACACTGCCTTAAGCCACATTTCCAAGCCTTCTAGCCTTAAACAGCTTCTACTATCTCACATCTCTATGGCTAAGCCCTTTACTAGTATGTGCTTATTTTATCCCAACAACTTCAAGTGAAATAAGCACTAGTACTAATCCTATATTACAAATGAAGAAATGTTGACGACTTAAGTGAACTTTCTCATACAGCCAAGTTTTCAATCCAAGGAAAATCCAAAGAGAATTTAAGCACTATAGCTACATTTATTTCCCTCCTGAAACTTGTCTTTTCAGCCCTACCCTGTACATATCTAAATATGCAATTCTCTTTCATACTTCTCAACTTAGATCACAATTCATACAACTGTTAAGAACTTATACTGCCTTTTGTCCTCAGTGTTCAATGACTTAATCAGTGATGTTACATTCTGCATGCATACACCCACAAATGTTCAGCTAAATTTAGTTTTCAGAGGACAATCACATATACTGAGTCTCAAAGCTCAATTTTTAGTCTTTTTTTTTTTTTTTTAAAGCCTACAGCACCCGGTATTCTCAGGTGGTCTCCCATCCAAGTACTAACCAGGCCCGACCCTGCTTAGCTTCCGAGATCATACGAGATCAGGCGCGTTCAGGGTGGTATAGACGTAGACAATTTTTAGGTTTTCAATTTTTTTTTTAGAGACAGAGTCTCATTATGTTGCCCAAGATAGAGTACAGTGGCTATTTACAGATGTGATCGTGGCACACTGCAGCCTTGATCCTCCCCCCTTGGCCTCCTGAGTAGATGGGACTGGTGTGAGACACTGTGCACAGCCAGGTCAATTTTTAAAATGGGCAGAAGAGATAGTCAATGAGAATGAAAAAATTTAAATGCCTGATCTCAGGGGTATCTGATTTCAGACACAATGAATCCTGCTGTCACCAAAAATATGTCTTTCCTCACCTCTTGGCTCTGCTTTCCTCTTGGGCCTCACTTCCAGTGGGTTCTAACAGTGCTGTGTCATGGTAGCTACCCACTGTTCCAGGCTTATATTCTACTAGCTTAGTGTAGCTTAGTAACAGAAAGCGCCTCTTTCTCAATAATTCCCTCAAAGTTCTCAGGATTGCTTCTCAGTGGACCAATTTTACTCTACGGGATTTTCAGGTTGCAAATTAGGGGATGCCCTTGGAAGTCAACTTCCTGGGTTTGTCATTTACTATCTTTGTGATCTGGCTAATTTCTCGTGACTCAATTTACATCTGTAAAATGGAGATTGCAGCATTATCTCATAGGGTTGCTGTGAGAATTTAAATAAATATTCCTTGAGCACTTACAATGGTGTGACAGACTAAAATCTCAACAAAGTGTTGTTATTAAATGGCCATTTATTAAATTTCCAGAGGAGCTAGGTCTGGGAAATGTGCTTTCAGCTCTCCTATTCCAAGCAGAATTAGAAAACTAGAAGACATTTTAGAGTTTCACTATTTAAAACTTTTTTAGAGCCCAGAACAAGCTAGGTTCAAGCCACTAACTTCACTCTAAAGTCTGCTTACTCCACTTGATGGTACTGTGGCAGATACTTAGTTGTTCCCCAGACACGTAGTCCCTTTCATACTTGAATTTATGCAGTTCACATAGCTATTCAAAATAAAGACTACATTTCCCAGTCTCCCTTCCAGTGGCCATGTGTCCATGTTCAGAACAATAGGACAAAAGCAGATGTGGCATCTTCAGCTTCTGAGTCCTCTTAAGAAAGGAGGCGGGTCATGCTTCATTTTTCCTTCCTGCTAAATACAATGTGAACAAAAGAGCTTGTGTGTGAAGCAGCCATCTAGAATCATCAGGACCACCAGGCTACGTGGTGCTAGTGTGCAATTTAGAAAAAGGCCAACCCTCCCCATACTATCTGGGGTCTTAATGGTCCCTTTGTGTGAATTTTAAAAAGGTCACCCTTCCTCCATGCTGACTCAGCCAGTGCCTTAGGGTGCTTGATGAGCTGATCATGGGATTAATTTCATCCCCTGCTATTTCAGCCTTTTGGCCATGTGCCCTCGTACAGGACATAATTAACACAACCATATATAACAGCCCTTTTGGGAATGGAGGTCACACAGGACAGAGCAAACAGATAGGTGTCTAGGTCTCTGTTACAGTGGAGTATCCGACAGTCAGCCCTGGTCCACCCTACTTAAAACTTTTAAGCCATTGCTATTTCCATTTGTCGGTACTAATATAGAAAGCTCATTCACACTGAATTGTAAGCCTTGGATTTTACTACTGGCTATTTTGACTCACATCCTTTCCTTTCCCACCCCCAAATTAGATCATATTATTTTTATTTAGAACAGCATTAATACCAAGTAAATACTACCAATTACCCCTTGTTCTGCATTCTGTGATTTTTATTTCTTTTCACCACTGGGCCAGAGCTTCAGCCAAATTTGGCCTAATTATAGTAAAATTATGGTTAAAAAAAATCCCAGCAATTCTTTCCTCTTAAAAGTATGTTCCTGGAGGATTATTTTATATGCAAACTCTATGCAAGTCCTCTTGTCTGGTAGGTCATTTTATGACTGCTGCCTACAAAGTAAACTTAATTAATCAATACTCTCATGTCCTTTTACAGGCAACTCCAAAAAAGTGTGCAAAGTAGCTTGGATTTTACACATAATAATTGTGTGCAAAATTACATGTAATTTTGAGTACTGAATTAAGGGGTAGTTTTTATCCTCTATTTCACCACAAAGAGAATTCAGCCAACATACTGAGAATCAGAACTGAAAACAGAAGCAGACTAAATTTTCATTCCTTTTGACTTAAAAATCTAAAGACTTTTTTTTCTTAAAGGGATGGAATCTATCTTGCCCAGGGTGGTCTCAAACTCCTGAACTTGAGATCCTCCTACCTTGGCCTCACAAAGTCCTAGAATTACAGGCATGAGCCACCACACCCATCTCAAAACCATCTCTTAACTGACATTTTAATCTGTTATTTCGGCATTGCCGGGAATGAGCCACTGACTTTAGATGGCAGGTTGTTTTTTTAATAGAGACAGGTTCTCACTATGTTACCCAGGCTGGTCTCAAGCAATCCTCCTGCCTTGGCCTCCCAAAGTGCTGGGATTATAGGCCTGAGCCAAGATACCTGGCCTAGACTAGTTTTCTGTTGTCTCTCTTACAAACAGCAACTAATTCAAGCTTGAGCATTGGTAGAGTTATATGCTCTTCATCAAACGATAGAATGAAATTTGTCCAGGGCTGAGCATGTTGCCTCACACCTGTAATCTTAATACTTTGGGAGGCCTACACAGGCACACTGCTAGAGCTCAGGAGTTCAAGACCAGCCTAGGCAACACAGTGAAATCCTGTCTCTAGAAAAAATACAAAAATAAGCTGGGCATGCTAGTGTGTGCCTGTGATCCCAGCTACTCATGAGGCTGAGGTGGGATGATCACTTGAGCCCAGGAGGTTGAGGCTGCAGTGAGCCATGACTGCAGTCCAACCTGGGTAACAGAGACCCTGTCTCAAAAAGGAGAGGAGAGGGGAGAGGAGGGGAGGGGAGGGGAGGGAAGGGGAGGGGAAAGGAGATGAGCGGAAAGGAGAAGAGAGAAAAGAAAAGAGAAAAAAAGAAAAAAGAAAGGGAAGGAAGGAAAGAAAGAAGGAGAAAAGAAAAGTCAGTCAGTACAGAGGAAGCAAACTGTTATTTTGTAGCATCTCTGCTCTCAAAATTTTGGAACACAATTCCAAACTCAAAATGCTTCTATTTTTTAAGGGTAATTCCTATTATGTGATTTCTTAACACCCCTGAGGTAAGTACACATATTTCCATATTTTGATGCAGAAAAAGAGACAGGGAGCAGTGAAATGGCGTCACAATTACATAGCTAGTTTATGGTAGAACGGAATCTAATACCCAGATCTTTTAGATACACACCTTTTCATCACTCACATTAGTTCACAGTCTCATTTCCTGAAACCGTTTCTTTGTAGCTCCATTTCAACCAGTATGAAATGCCAAATCTCCTGGCAATCTCATAAATTTCATCATGATGTGCCAAGTTGAGTGTTTTGGTCTTGGCAGCAGATGCCCTGATAACGTCCACTAATAGAAACAGCTCACCAGCCTATCACTCTTGCTAACTGATTCAGCTCCTTTAGACTGTTGGATATCATTCTTTCCCGTATGGCTTACTTTCGCTAGCTAAGAACATTTGCAAGATTTAAGCTGCTTGATCAACCAAACAATATTGTAAATCTACCTTTAATTTCAGCAGACTTGATAATCAGTCTTGAAGCTTTCAGATTCCCAAAGGGCAAATGTAGTATATACTTTTTAAGAAAAATTACACAAATAGTTTTCATGTTTAAATTTAAAATTTTACTTAATTCATAGAAGATGGTCCTTGAAAGTCTTATTTCTTTAGTTTCGATAGTCTTCAAAATTTATTAGTCTTGCATGAAAGCAAAACATTTATATTATATGGCATTTGAAATACAATTAACTCACATATTCTTAACATTCACTGTTTTGTATTGTAGTTAAGTTTTATTCTTAAACTGGAGGGAAAATTCACATCCATCACAGCACCCACCTCTTAAGAGTGTATTGGCTTCAGATATTCTGGAACTTCTGCTGTGTTGATGAAACTAGGAAGCACATATTCCTCTAAGTTTACACAATTTTGTTATTGTTGTTCCTCAACTGAAACATTTTATTCCTGGCTTTACTTAGCTTTACACTGGTTGCAAACATTTCTGGTACTGGGTCATATGGAAAAACCAGTTTAAAGCAGTGAAGACACTTTGGGCCATCTTTGGGTAGTTCTATATAAACAGAAAAATAACCATGACCTTAAAAAGTAATGGATCAATACCATAGGAAAGGTTAAAAAAACAGGAATGGAAAACCATGTTGACTGGAATTGAAATAGCGCTCTCCAAGTTGTAGATAATAAATGTTGAAAATAACATTTTATTCATGAATTATCCAAGAAGTCAGAGAGGGAAAAAAGTAAAAGCTAACATCAACAGCCACAATTACAATCAGATTTTGGGTATCAAGGCTGTTTAAACTGGGTCTTCTAATAGGATTACTCTTAGTCATGCTCACGTGGATTTTGAAGCACAAAGTGCCCCCAAAGGCACTCTCTTCTGAACAGTTAGCTGCTATGGAGTTTTACACATCTGTTACCATGTTTAACGAATTGTCAATTGTGAATGAATATGCAAAATTAAAAGAGATTTTCGTGAAGTTTTTAAAAAAAAATGCAAAGGTTTCTAATGTGCAGACAGAAGTGACACAATTGTTGAAAATACTATTGGTCTCAACTTTTCCTTCATTTTATGCCTTAACCCAGTGATTCACTTCCATTCAGGAAGCCTTTGCCAACTTCTAACTCAAGTTAGGATGGATACCCTTTGGAGATGCTTCCTTGGCATATGTTCCTCTTCTGTAAGAATGTAAAGGGGATCCCTTTCCTCATCTCTGTATTGAGAGTGCCTAGCACAGAGCTCAAATGGATTCTGAAGTGAAAAACTGCCTGAGTCTCTTCATGAGTCCTCTGAAAAATGTGTTGTGGGTCCCCTCTTACGAAGGTCACTAAATGAGAAGTGGAGACAAACTATTTATTTATTTTACCATTTGTGGAAGACAGAGGCAAATTTCCATTATATACCTCAAAGGTGTCAGAAAAAAATTGAAAAATCTTTTCACATTTATCATAATCTAAATCAAGTGGTACTAAAAAAGTAGCAAGGAAGCTTATGTGAATGATGGTGGAAGATGGGAATGAGGACAGGATGGAACACCATGCCCTTAGGTAGCTGTTCACTGCCCCTCTCTGCCATAATGAAACACACAACTGAGGAACACCTGTAGAAAGGAGACATTCTGGTGGCATGTTCTTACCTAGCGAAACTAAGCGATATGAAAAAGAATGAGAGCCAACAGTCTAAAGGAGCTGAGTAAACCCCCCTCATCCCCAAAAAGAAGAAAGAAAGAAAAAGCTATTTTTCAGCTTGACTCTACCAGCTGTATTAAGCAGCATCACAGCTTGGAAAGATATAGTACTAATTTTGAACAAAAAAGAAACATCATCAGAAATGTTCCTCAGAAGCCTGCCTTTTCTTGACCAGCTCTTGTTCAAAATGTTCTGTATAATAATTACTGTTAATATGCCCTGAAGGGCAATGATACACCTGCAGGCATAATCCTCAAACCTGAAAGGTCACTAAAATTGCATTTCCCCATTCTTCCCTCACATTAATGTTAACATACAGACATGAAAGCAGACTTGAGGAAATTAGGAGTTATCTGTAAACACATGACAACTTTAACCAAGAATACTGGCCCTGCTTTGTATTCTAGCCACATGTTCCTACTTTTCCAACAACCCTGAAAAATAAATATTTGAACTACAATCTTCAATAAAGTCCCTCTACATTTGTTGTCAGTCCTAATCACTTTTTTCTTGTCTGCTTAGTGACTTTAGCTCTTAGATGTTGCACCTGGAGATTCTTGCTTACTTTATGATGTAGGTTTATATACCCTTTAATTGAAAGCAAACCGCCTTAGATAATCGAGTGACAAACAATGTTACAAGGTCCACTTTCCGTTAAAAGGCAAATAGAAATATTAGGCTGTTCTCTAAAATGAACAAAAACACATAAAAATACATCATAATCTACCACTCCATTTCCTTCATCAGAGATAAAATCCCACAGCCTAAAAGGCCTCTTTTGTGTACACGTTTTGTCCAACAGCAGGGGTGGCAGATACAAGGGATTGCAGTACTCAATGGCTAGTCTTTCCTCTGTTCAAAAGAAAAACTTTACACAGTATACTATTTTTATATTCATGTTTCTACAATAACTATAAAAACTTTAACCCAAATTTGTTTAATATTTTAATTATCATGTGTTGATTAAAAAAAAAAAAAGGTAAAACTGATAATGGAAGGATGACATAAACATATACCTCACCCTTAAGCAGTGTGTGTGATTTTTTTTAATGTGAAGGTTAAAGTGACTTTATAAACTTATGGTTCTATTTTTAGTGAGCATTATACAAATGTAAACATGTACAAGTTTGCCTGGTATTTCATGGGGTTGCTGCTCTGCCTTTAACTGTTCAATTGCACACAGTTGTAAGACCAGATTTGTGGCAGTATGTGTGTCATTAACATTTTTCCTGCTGAGGTTAAAACAACCAAATATAAACTGAAAACAAAAAGCAAGGAAGAAAAGATGATATGAGAATTTAACACAGTATCATTTTAAATAGCAGTACGACAGCTGATCAAAGAGGAAACGGAGCCTATTCCTACATGACTGTGTACAACATGTGAATGGCCATCCCTAGAGTTGTTAGTGAATAGCCTCCATGGATGGACCCTGGGACTGTATGTACCGACTGAGTGGAGTTCTACATATACCAATGCAAAGAACTCATTAAAAAAAAGAGAGAGAGAGAGAGACAAAATAGTTACTGCTGATGGAACTGTTAATGCAACAAAAGTTCAAGCTTGGCCAGGCACAGTGGCTCATGCCTGCATTCCCAGCGCTTTGGGAGGCTGAGGCAGGTATTTCACCTGAGGTTGGGAGTTTGAGGCCAGCCTGACCAACATGGAGAAACCCCACCTCTACTAAAAATACAAAATTAGCCAGGTGTGGTGGCGCATGCCTGTAATCCCAGCTACTTGGGAGGCTGAGGCAGGAGAACTGCTTGAACCCAGGAGGCAGAGGTTGCGGTGAGCTGAGATCGTGCCCTTGCACTCCAGCCTGGACAACAAGAACGAAACTCCATCTCAAAAAAAAAAAAATTCAAGCTTAGCACGGTCTCCTATAACCTGAGACATTTCAGTTAACATTTACACTATGGAGGCACACACTGGAAATATTTTACTAAGAACCTTAGAACTGTTTTCAAAAAATTCAGAGCAGGAAAAGTTTTCGAAGTTATATAAAGTTAAATGCATACAATGATTAGATAACTATTCCTCTGGGATTACTATCTTCACCTACATTTTTTTGGTTTTAGGAAAAAACCAATAAGCCTCCGGCTTTCTTTTTGGTTAAATGAAAGACACTAGACAAACAGATTCCATTCCTGACCCCACTAAACAGCACTTAGTAGCCAAATCGCCCTCTCTGGTAGGCACAGAGTGGGGACTCAAAATTGGTTCTATTTTTAGTGAGCATTATACAAATGTAAACATGTAAAAGTTTGCCTGGTATTTCATGGGGTTGCTGCTATGCCTCTAACAGTTCAATTGCATGTAGTTTTAAGACCAGATTTGTGGCAGTATGTGTGTCATTAACATTTTTCCTGCCAAGGTTAAAACAACCAAATATAAATGAAAACAAAAAGCAAGGTCTCCTTTGCATTCAATCACAATGATATTCGACATAAGAGAACATGTCACTAGGCAAATCATTCAAACTACAGTTGGGAGACACTTTCTAAACACTGTGGATTTGAGAACAAGAAATTTAACAGTAGTGCAAACCTCTCTGTTCACTGGAGGATCAGAGAAGATGGATCCTCACAACAGGATCCATCTTCTCATGAATTAAAGTCATTGAATTTTTTTTTTTAATGGGAAAGCAGTTTCGAGATAAAGTATTGCTATAAATTATGACGAATATAAGTATCTCTGACTTCAACCCTTTCCCACCAGTGTGAAAAGTGAATAAAGACAGCAAGAGTTTTTAGAAAGTTAACTTATATTAAAAAAGCATATAAACAATTTTAATACTACAAAGTAGTATTTCAATACAAAGCAGTTCAAATATTAACTGTTCTTTAAACTGTTAAACTTTATTATAAATTAAAATTTCTTTACAAAAAAATTGCACATAATATTTGACCACTCTTAGGTTCTGATGCACTGGGCATTTGCAATAGTTTCTTTAATCTTCAAGTTAAACAGTCTCGGCAAGGAGTCCAGAACGTAGAAAGGGCAATAAACAACCCTGATAGAGCATTCAAGTGCAACTAGCAGACTTGTGGCCATGGCAGTTACACTTTCCTTAAGATGGACTGCTATAGTTTTAAATCCTGAAATGAAGAATCTCAAAAAAATTTTAAAAGCAAAAAACTAAAAGGGACTGCCTGCTTTTTTACTGTAAACACAGCCCTGGATATTGTAATCCCAAACAGGAATCTCTCAGGCATCAGAGAGTGTCAAGTGAATCAGGAATAAAACAATATAAAGGAAGAGGGGAGAAAATAAAAAACAAAAACAAAGCAAAATTAAAATAAATGTCAGTCACTTTGAGGAACTATACTTACGTATATGATGTTATGAGAATCTGGCAGGGCCTAGAAGCAGGCCAAACAGGAAGTTCATTTATCCAACCGAAGAGGATCATGTTCATTGCTTCCGGTTTTGAGGACAGGATATTGTAGGGAACTTGATATGATCAATAATGCTTGTCTGCCTTACAGACCTTAGCCAGGGATCAGCCTAATCTTGAAGAATCATTCAAATAATTTTGGCAATTATTATAAGGACTTAGAACTGACTGCACCCAGTGTTCAGTGATTCTTGCTTTCTGTTTTGTTACTGTTTAAATTTAAGAGCTCATTTAGGCTGACTCCAATCTCTTGGCACTTGGAAACTAGTTTTCTCAGGTTATCAGTTTTACCTCCTTCTGATGCTTCAAACAAGAGTTGCTGTAAAAGACAGGGAAGCATAGAAGTAAGACTTAGCTAGAGTCTGAGCATTACCACATCAATGGATATGGCACATGCAGAAAATTTACAGGAAAACATCGAGATAAAATAAAAGATAAAAAGCATTACATCTTTCCACAGTGATGCACAAAGAGGTAACTTCTGTAAGGCTCTCTGATACAAACGGTGGACCTGTAAGATATACACACAATTCCATCAGAAAACATGATGAAAAACAGCTTCATAATTCTATCTGTTTAAAGAATGGTACTTCACAGTAACATTTGAGACAAAATGGTTATGTTGAGTTTTGAAGTTTTCCAAATATTTAGTGCTCTTAAAATGTCAACTACTTTTTTTCCCCACCTGATTCTTAGTGTGTGTGAAATGTTAACTTCTGTGCTTTAATTCTTTGAAATTGAGAAGTAATAAAAGGGACAGAAAAACTTTTTTAAAGTGACCCATCTGAGATTTAACCATGGCTTACCTCTCTTTGTCCCTTTAGAACAATCTCAGCAGCAATGGCTCTAAGAAAAAAAAAAGGAATATAGAAAAAGGAAAAGAAAAATTTATATATCTTTGAACAAAATGAAACACCACCACTGGCAGAATACTGACTGTGGGAATCTGAGTACAAAACTTCCTGAAAGTTAACAGCCTAAACTTCCAAGAAGGAAAACCTACAGTGAAAAGAAAAATTCAACAATTTTTATCAACTTTACAAGAATAAAGCAGACCAGTGATTTGAACATAAACAACGTTCACAGGGAAAAAAAAAAAACTCTCATAATTACTAGTCAAAGACTAGTTACTAGAACTAACACCTTTAAAAGAAAGAAGAAATCAGACTATAACAGGGTAGACACACCACATTTCAAAAGAGGCAGTTTTAAAATGTCTGTAACAGATTTGTTTGACAACGGTATTTTTACCTAAATGTTCTCCTTCAAAGAAAATTAGAAGTCTACACTTTTTGCTTTTACAGGTAATACTTAATGGGCACTCACTCTCATTAAACTTCAGTTTGTAAGTGCCAAAAATAATCTAAACTAGAGTAGCAATCTGTCTAGGAAAAAAAGAAAAAATATACATATATGTAGATGTCATTTCAGATTTACCTGTCTGGAGCAACCCTTATAAATAAAAGCAATAGCTATAAAAACATGTACATGATTGTTGCATTACATTTTCCAGGTGGCCAGGCATGTTGGGATATTATATGTAAACATCTTGGCTTGAAGTTTCAGAATCTGAACATTGCTTTCTTCCCATTCATGCTGAAGTAACCTGTAAAGTACATTCAGGAAAATGAACAAAGCATTGCAAGTGTAGGGAACCCCAAATGTGCTCTATGAGTAGAATGATGGAAGTATAAATTTTGATTAAATTCCATAAAGGCTACCTGGCAAATATTATAGAATGCCTCTTACAAAAATTGACCTGAGACTGGAATGTGCAAACTACCAAAAGGTCAAGTAAAAGTCTATGCTCACCTTACCAAACTACAATAAGTTCCATGTATTTCTATAGGACATGAAAGCATTCCCTCCAAATAACAGTCCCTGTTTCCCACCCCAAATTTTGTTAAAGTAATGGCTTGATATATACTAATGCAATTTCCTGGTATTTTTCTTTCTTAGAGTATAATCAATCTTGACTGTTTCTTGAACTAAAATGTATGTATAGTAACTATTAAAGTTCTCTACTTTCCTGGAAAAAAAGAACAGGGATGACCAGAGAAAATAAGTAACAAAACACAAAGGTAGGGATTTACCAACAAAATCAACAAGTAAACTACTTATATTCTAAACTGCCTATCACAATAGAAAATTATGCTAAAATATGACATTTTCTATTTCACATGTTTTATCAAAGGTGTTTCATAACTAAGATTTCTGTAATGAGCTACTACACATTGGCATGCTTGCTAAGAAAATTATAAAACACTACTGTCATGTTTGTCTCAATTTTAGCTTTTAAACTTTTAAACAATTTTCCTCACATACATGCTAAATACAATGTAAATCCTTTAAAACATAAGGGAACATTTCATAAATACTTTAGGCATCTTACGATCCATAAAATGATTATGAGCTACAACTGATGCAGTGGCAATGACTGCACAAGTGGAAGCCAATACATTAGCGTGCAGCATACCTTTTTGAATTAAAAAGCATAATCCTTATGGATGAAAATGTTTTTGCTATATCAGGGCAGAGAAACTACAAAGAAAGGCTCAGAAATCTACTTCTGATTGAATACATGAAATCCCTAATCAAAAATGTGGTATGAGGGCTCAAGGTCAGGAATCTCCATTTTAAATGAGCAACCCAGGATTCTAATGTTTGCCAATATTTGAGAGCAACTGACCTACGTGAAAATATGAAAACTTCTTAAATAGTATTCCCTTGCCATGGAAAACAAGCTTACTGCTTATAATGCACATGCTAAGGACAGATGGTGTGTGTTTAGGGAACACAGATGAACTTTACTTGAAAGGAATTATTTTCCCCCTTGTAACCTGAAGTTTCCTGAAGCGACCAGAATTTTTACACTGACTTTTGAATCAATAGCTAAATACTGACTTAACAACTCTGAAATTATGAGGACATAGTGGAACAACAGACTACTTTTATCAAGTTTTCAAGAATAATTTTATTTGAAGAGCCTATACCATTAGGCAGAGGATCAAAAAATTGTTACTTTTCCTTACCTCAGTGCAAGTCCAGAATTAGCTGGCATAATTGAACAAAACCGTTCCAAGGTTTTGGAATGCTGGGTCTTTGGAACACAGCTCAAATAAAAGAAAATAACCTGTAAAGGTTGAGGGGGAGGAAAAATGAATGCAACCAAAATGTGAAATCTAATTACCTATGTGTTTTAATGTGAAAACCAAAATGGTCTTTAAGATATGAATGTATAAATTATAATAATGTATGATGTGAGTTACAGTTCCTACCATTAATTTTTATTAGTGACTTTCCAAATGTGAATTAGGAAATATGGTCTAGTGATGAGAGCCATGGGCAGAACACTGACAAGAAGCCAGGAGTCCGGGTTTGCATTCCTGAGTCTACCTTTACTTGCTGTATAGCTCGGCAAGTCATAGGGCTAATAATACCTGCCACATCTTGCTCATGGAATGCCCGTGTGTAAATGACTTAATGTCCATAAAGTGGTTTGAGATCCTGGGATAAAGAATGGCATAGAAGTACAAAGCATAATAATTGATTATCCTGATTAGCAAAAAAAACCACCCCACCAAAAATAAATAAAACACATGTATGTTTTTGGTCTACAATGAGCTTTAGCAAGGAACTTTTTAGCCTATAATGCACTGAATGAAAGTGGTCTCTGAAAAAAAATTTTTTTAAAGATAATCATATAACTATATCATTAATTAGATTCTACTTTTAGAATTCTAAGCAGTACCTAATTTTAAGCTTTCTTATGCCTTGTGTATAGCTATATTTGCTTGACAAAATATTAACAAAAAGAGCTACAATGTATAAGTCCATTGTTACTTATTTTGAAGTTACTAAATTTTTCATTCAGTAGAATTTTCAACTACTCAAGCAAAACATTACAGATATCACAACAGAATCTTTGATGTATTTTTTTCATTAATATATATTACACCTTAACATTCCTTCAATTTTGCTTCAATGTTAAATTTTCATAAGTATAACATAATTAATGCACATTTTATTTCAATTGAGCCTTTACGGGCTCTACTGCTAGTCTCTGAATAGATAAATAAGAAACATGGTCAAGAGTAATAGTAAACGTTAGGAAAGTCGTCCTAGGAAAAGCTCTCTTGATATATAAAATGGGAGTTTTGCTATCATTTTTAAAGTCCCTCTGTTTTGTACAAACATCTAAAGAAAAAAGTTTTAAGTTCTTACCCTATTATGAAATTCATAGTTGGACCAGTAATCGGCTCTGCTAAAAGGAATGGGGTATCGGGCAGGGACTGTAACCAAACATCTATTCACTAAATCAGTAAAAAATTTGAATTCTTGAACTTTGTTTCTGGATCCAGCAGCTCTATTATTGGCAAAGACAAGATAACTGCCAAAAGAAAAATATTACAATTTAGAATATCTAAGCCAGTAGTTCTCTCACCAAGAAAGCTGGTCACCCCTTTCCCAACCATACCTCTTTATCCCCAAATCCCATTCTTAAGAAAAACTAAACTTACTCCATCCAAATCTTCTGTACTATATCACATTTCATGGCCACCCCTAATGCTGCCTCATATGCTTCCACTGTCTCCTTAACACTTGATTGAAGAGGATGACAAAGGCTGTTTAAAAAATGAAGGAAAACATACGTCTACCATTCAATTCTATCAAGTGAACGAATGACAAAGTATTTTAAACATTACAGATATTATTACAATAGAATCCTCCTCTTGACCTTTCTTCTCTAGTATGTATTAAACCTTAGCATCTCTTCAATTGTGCTTCAATGACTTTAACATCAAGTTAATTATAACACAGTGTAATTCAATAATAAATAGCAAATGCAGGCCTAGTATGCAATATCTCTCCACAGTGGATGTCTCACCAGTAAATCAGCCACAAATAAGGAACTTGGTGGTTAAACATATCATCATCAAAATTCCCTTTACATAAACGTGATGGAATGTCAACTGGTCCTGGAATATTTAAGAGATATCTGAAAAAAAATCCAAATATTGTTTTAAATTACACCTACACACACAAACTACATTTTTGTTTCGTAATCCTTAGTTTCAAGTTAAATTTCATTGAAATATTTTTTTTAGAAAGCAATGAGACTTCCTTTTCATATGCATACCATACCTAGGATCACACACTTACTCAAAATGGTTTTGTTTGTTTGTTTTTCGAGACAAGAGCCTTGCTCTGTCACTCAGGCTGGACTGCAGTGGCACAATCTCAGCTCAGGGCAACCTCCACCTCCCAGGTTCAAGTGATTCTTCTGTCTCAGCTTCCCGAGTAGCTGGGACTATAGGCATGCATCACCACACCCAGCTAATTTTTGTATTTGTAACAGAGATAAGGTTTCACCATGTTGGCCCAGCTGGTCTTGAACTCCTGGCCTCAATTAATCCGCCTGCCTCAGCCTCCCAAAGTGCTGAAATTACAGGCATGAGCCACTGCGCCTGGCCACAATTTTATTATTTTATACCTACATGACAAACTCTCCTCCTACAAAGATTTTTTTTTTTTTTGAAATGGAGTTTCGCTCTTGTTGCCCAGGCTGGAGTGCAATGGCACGATCTCAGCTCACCACAACCTCTGCCTCCTGGGTTCAAGGGATTCTCCTGCCTCAGCCTCCCAAGTAGCTGGGATTACAGGCATGCGCCACCACACCTGGCTAATTTTGTATTTTTAGTAGAGGTGGGGTTTCTCCACGATGGTCAGGCTGGTCTTGAACTCCTGACCTCAGGTGATCCTCCCGCCCGCCTCCTAAAGTGCTGGGATTACAGGTGTGACCCACTGTGCCTGGCCCTAAAATGATTTTTTATTCTATCCCCAAGATTAAACAAAACATCATAATCTTCTAATTAAACCTAGTTTAAAAAGAACAAATGAGTCTACCAAGTATTTGAAATTTTCCCATAAAATCTGTACTTCCTTCTTAAAAAAAAAAAAAAGATTTACAGGGCCTGGCACTGTGGCTCACACCTATAGCATTTTGGGAGGCTGAGGCAGGTGGATCATTTGAGGTCAGGAGTTTAAGACCAGCCTGGCAAACATTTTAGGTGAAACCCCATCTCTACAAAAAATAGAAAAAATTAGCCAGGTGTGGTGGCGCATGCCTGTAGTCCCAGCTACTCGGGAGGCTGAGGTGGTAGAATAGCTTGAACCCAGGAGGTGGAGGTTGTAGTGAGCTGAGATTGCACCACTGTGCTCCAGCCTGTGTGACAGAGTGAGACCCTGTCTCAAAAAAAAAAAAAAAGATTTACGAAGCCTTGTATCTGAAAGTAATCTCTCTCACATACAGCCATACACACATAAAACTCATTTAATTCTAGACGTGTCATCAAAGTATATTCTATAACACATTAGCCCATAAGGTACCTGTCAAAAGAGATCTATGATCAAATAAGGTTGGGAAATACTACAAACTATAGCCCTTTCTTGAAAAGCCACAATATTTGTTAGGATATTAAAGACTTGAAGAAGCCAATCAATAAAGAATTCTACCAGACTAAGTCCATTCTCCTCCCAATGTATTTTAATCTGTGTGTATAATACTTACCACTATCTTTTTTTTTTTTTTTGAGATGGAGTCTCATTCTGTTACCCAGGCTGGAATGCAGTGGTGTGATGTTGGCTCACTGCAACCTCCGCCTACTGGTTCAAGCAATTCTCCTGCCTCAGCCTCCTAGTAGCTGGGATTACAGGCATGCGCCACGACACCCGGCTAATTTTTGTATTTTTAGTAGAGACAGGGTTTCACCATGTTGGTCAGGTTGGTCTTCAACTCCTGACCTGGTGATCCACCCACCAAGGCCTCCCAATGTGCTGGGATTACAGGCGTGAGCCACTGCGCCCGGCCTACTTACCACCATCTTTAAGAACAGTATTTTTAAAGGAAATACATTGATCCCAAAAATGACAATCTGTCTTGAATTTTAAAATAATAATTGTAAGGGAACAAGTTTTAATAAATTGGACAGGCCGTATGGGGGACAAACACCAGAAAGAGAAGAAATAGAACATCTAGAAGTCAGGTTCTCATCCTGACTTTGCCAAGAAAAGCTACATTACCACAATTCCTTAACTTTAAAGAATTTTAGTTTCCTCAACTGAAAACTGAGATGGTCAGAAGAGATTACTTCAAATCTAATCTAAGTAAATGAAATCCCCAAATTAATTTTTCTGGCTATCTACTTAATCTTCAAATTGACTTGAAACACATGAAAATTACCCTATCTAGTTCTTTTGCCTGTCATCTTTACACTAAATGTCATGTAGAGAGTTGACGGAATTCAACTCCAGGTAAAAATTACAGTGCTAAGTATTTTGCTTCACAATTTCTACTTACAAAATTTTAAAAATATTTTGAACCAATTAAGAACAGATTTCTCCTATTAATAAACATTGACAATTTATAAATTTTAAAAACTTGTATCAATATACAGTAAGTATGGCAATGCCAAAAATTATCTCATCTACCATTATTTTCCTAATATCTAATAAAAAAGACTTTCTAAATTAACAGAAATGTACAATCTTTGTGTAAACAAAAGTTTCACTATTGCCTAAATAAACTATAAACAGGACACCTTTTTCTCTTAATTTTCAGTGAATTATGACTATTTCCACAAAAGAATTTAATAAAGTTGACTAAATAATATTTAGAGCCAATTCAGTTTCAAATTTTCATTGACATTTATTTATTCTGCTTAATTAAGCTGGCATCGAGATCTGATCTTTGATTAGTTACCAAGACAGAAATTGGCAGCATTTTCTTTCAAACTAAACCAATTACTTCTGTGCCCAAGGGAAGATCAGAACCAGCAAGTCTCTAGATTTGCCTGAGCCTTGAATTAGTCCTTTCCCTGAGCTTGAGATGTTAAACCAAACTAATTTAAATGAGGAAGAAATTGAGTATGGAGAAGCTGAAAAAATCTCTAAATTCCTTATAGAAGTTTAACTGTTTTCTATCAATTTGCATTTAAAATTATTTCATTTGTAATTATTTGTAAATATTAATCTAGATGTTACAGAGCAGAAAGAAGGGCCCTTCGAAGGGCACTAAAATTGCTATGTCAATAAACTGGCTACCATAAGAGGACATATATAAAGATTCAAGTCTGGGAAGAAATAGTGTCCCCAAATGCCAAATAAAACTACCATATTCACAAAAAGTTCTAGGGTGGGCCAGCCGTGGTGGCTCACGTCTGTAATCCTAGCACTTTGGGACGCTGAGGCGGGCTGATTGCCTGAGCTCAGGAGTTCAAGACCAGCCTGGGCAACACAGTGAAACCTCGTCTCTACTAAAATACAAAAAATTAGCCAGGCATGGCAGCATGCGCCTGTAATCCCAGCTACTCAGGAGGCTGACGCAGAATTGCTTGGAACCGGGTGAGAGCTTGCAGTGAGCCAAGATCACGCCACTGTACTCCAGCCTAGGAGACAGAGCAAGACTCAACTTTTTAAAAAAAAGTTCTAGGGTGGATGGACCACTTAACAAAATTTGGGCTTTAAGATTCTATTTTCACTCATCTGCATTTTCCATAAGAAATTTTTTCAGGAGATATTCAGCTTAGGTCTTTTCTTCTCTCAGTTCTTCCTAATACAAAATAATAGAGTATGTCGTGATAAAATATTTTCCTTTTGATGCTGTTTTACTTAGGATGAGCAAACCATGCCTATTTTTGTAAACAGTTTTACTGAAACACAGCCATAACCATTCATTTACATTTCATCTATGGATGCTTTCTCAATAAAACATAGTAGAATAGTGGTAATAGACCACATGGCCTGCTAACCTAAAATATTTACTTTCTGGATCTGAAGAAAAAAGTTTGCTAACCTCTATAAAGAGATGAGGAGGACAAAGGAAAGAGAATTTTAAAAGTCTCCTCCCAAAAATCATTATTCATAATCTGCCATGACTCTGTTGGAATAGGAACTCTCAGTGAAGACAGTAAATACAGCTCTATATGAGCTATTAAGAAATTAATGATTGAGAAATTAATCCACTGAGACTTCTTACTCCCTAACATTTCAGAGGCTAGAGCAGTTCTCTTTAGAATTAAAAAAAGAAAAAGGTACATTATTTATATCCACTTTATATGACCAATCAAATAAATAAAAATACAGTTTGTGAAAAAATCACTGAGATTGCCTTGGGATAATTAAATACTATAATATTAAGTGCTAAAATTAACAACAATAACAATAAAGTAAAAGTATGAGTTACTATGGTTTTAATATATGCCTTACTTTGTATAGTGTGTTTTAAAGAATTTTACATCTTGCCTCCATTTTTATTGTTCTATTTATTCTGTTTCGAGTATTCTGTTAAGTGGGTATTCAAGTACTAAAATGTCAGTTTAAAATGTAATCATGTAAGAACAAACTGTAATCTTTCTACTGAACTGTGCTATCTCTCATTCCTCTATAAACTAAGAATTCTACAACTTACCGAAACAGATCCAAGTTATTATACTTCTCAAACCCCGGTTTAAAGAAGGATGCAATAAATTTCCGCAAAAATGGAAGAAGATTATCGCCTCGATTCTATTTTAAAAAGAGGGAGGGGGATATATATATGTCAGGCTTACAATGTTTAATTAAAATGTCACAAGGGAGAAAAAAGCCTTTAAAAAGTACTTATTAGATTACGTTTCTTGGGAGGGTGAGGGGTGAAGGGGATAAGTTTCAGACATACTCAGAAAACTTTTATTATATTTTACTCTCTGAATTTAATTAAACTAACGATTTAAACAGCTTAACCTCTAATACTACCATAGGCTCACATTTCATCCACCAATTATGTATTAGCCATCTAGCACTGTGGTAGGCGTTGGGCTCTAAATATGAGTAAACATGTTCCTTGCCTTCAAGAATTTTAGTATAGTATACATAAAGCAATTAGAAATAAAATTACAAAGCACTGTAATAAGTGTTATGATGCAACTATGGCAGTGAGAGAAGGAACACCTAACATAGCTTGCAAAGGGTAAAAGGACCAGGAAACACTTCCTGGTGAGGCTGACAGGGAAATCTGAAATATAAAAACATCATATTTAAGAATTATGCATCATTTTTTACCTGTAAGATGAAGAATTTGCACATATGATAAAAAACCTCTGCATTCTGAGGATTTTTTTCAAATGCAGTAAGCCACACTGCTCTCGCTTTGTCAAGCTGATTTGTTTGCAAATATAATGCAACGAGGGCTTCCAGCAACTGGCAGTTAATGGGACATGATTCCAATAAACATTTACAAAGCTCCATTGCAGCCTCATACCTTAACAAGAAAAAAAAATGGCTAAAGACATAAAAAGATCACTTTTTAACACAAGGTTAGCTACTTGGCAATTAAGTTGTACCTCTCCAGGAGTTGGTGCAGAGCAATCATGTTTGTGTAAAGTGGAAGGCAGGCCTCTATTCTTTCCTCAATAGTAAGGCTCTCATCTGTGCAAGCTTTCACTGCATCTACCCAAAAACATCACAACAACATGAATCATGTCAATTATAAAATGAAATATTTGACTGTGTTACTTCAACTCTGAGAGACCAATGCGAAAAGATGACCCATTCCTTTGATTAACCACTCATCATCTTATTCATCTTTACTGAGCTTCTGGCTTTTATTCAAAGGAAGTACTTCAGGCAATCTCCAAAATCCTAAAATTCAATTCTTTATCCTCAACTTTCCTGCTAAGAATAAAGCCATCCCATATGAGCTTTTGCATCTATCAGTGTTTTCATTTAAACAAGTATCTCTGAAATTATCCTAAATTCTTTAAAACCCATCTCAAAAAACTTACAGAGTAAATTATCTTTTCATCTTTCCATGACCACTGCAAAAGGTCTTGCTCTGCTGCCCCACAGCCATTTGAATGTCTCTCCCTAAACTAGATCCTTTCCTTACTCCGTCAAAACACACTTTTCCCCTTGTAAAGAGTTCTTTCTTGATCTTGTTGCTTCTTATTAAATCGTACGATGTTTTAATTTGTACAGCTATCACCATTTCCTCCTTACCCAATGTTACCATGACTTCCAAGATCTGTGGAGTTTAAAAGTGAATGCAATCACTGTGAAACTGCGCTCCTGAAGTTCATTTGTAAGCACTAATATCTAACCAAACATAAAAGCTCACCTCTACCTTCATTTTATTTGATTAACATTTGACAGTGTTCTTCCCCTTCTTTCTAATTTCTTCTTGCCTCTGCTTCCAAGAAATTGTTTATATTTCCTCTCAGCCCCATTTTAATGACTCTACTCTCTCTTTTACTCTTTACTGTTATGCTCTTAAATCTCATTTCCGCAGAGAAAATATCTCAGTTTCAACTACTACATAATTCACTTCAAAAGCACATATAAAAACTGTAAAGCACACTGTAACACAGTAACTTCTATGTGAATAACACTCAAATCCACTTATGTCTTGGTAATTGTCCACTTAAGATCCACTGGTCCACTTCCTTTTTTTTTTTTTTTGACACAAAATCTTGCTCTGTCGCCCAGGCTGGAGTGCAGTGGCAGGATCTCAGCTCACTGCAAACTCCGCCTCCCAGATTCAAATGATTCTCTTGCCTCAGCCTCCTGAGTAGCTGGAACTACAGGCACATGCCACCATGCCCACCCAATTTTCTGTATTTTTAGTAGAGACAGGGTTTCACCCTGTTAGCCATCTATCTCCTGACCTTATGATCCACCCGCCTTGGCCTCCCAAAGTGCTGGGATTATAGGTATGAGCCACCATGCCACCCCCACTCCTTTTTTTTTTGAAACGGAGTCTCACTCTATTGCCCAGGCTGAAGTGCAGTGGAGCCATCTTGGCTCACTGTAACCTCCACCTCCTGGGTTCAAGCAATTCTCCTGCCTCAGCCTCCTGAGTAGCTGGGATTACAGGCACGAGCCATCATGCCCAGCTAATTTTTGTATCTTTAGTAGAGACAGGGTTTCACCATGTTGGCCAGGTTGTTCTCAAATTCCTGACCTCAGATGATCCGCCTGCCTTGGCCTCTCAAAGTGCTGGGATTACAGGTATGAGCCACCGTGCACGGCCAATGTTCACTTCCTTATTTCCTACCACCAACAATCATTTCCACTTGCATGATCAATTACAATCACAAAAACTACTCCTACCATCAAAATCAGTCTTCCCAACTGACCAGTTTTCTGTTAATGACACTTTCCTTTTCCCAGTCTCAAAACCCTGAAATCTTTGATTATTCCTCTCCTCTTCCCTGACATTTAATCTGCCCCCTATATTTCTATGGGATAACTTAAAATGTCTCTAACAAATAGTCTCCTTCCCAGGATACTTTACTTGTACTTCAGTTACTGCCATTCAGTTTCCAGTTGGTTTTCCTACCATTGGTATAACTTCTCTCCAAGCATATTCTTTCTTAAAGAACCTCTACTGCCATCAAGTCTACTACATTTGTTTATTTAGCTCCCATAACAGTAATGTCCTTTCTTTTCTTTCCTTCCTTCATGAGGTATTTAACAAGCATTTACTAAGCACTTAATATTTTGCCAGACATCCTTATAGGCCCTTAGGAGTAAAATGATAAATAAGGGTCTTACTCTGTTGCCCAAGCTGGAGTACAGTGGCATGATCCCAGCTCACTGCACCCTCAGCCTCCCAGATTCAAGCAATTCTTGTGCCTGAGCCTCCCCAGTATCTGGAACTACAGGTGTGGATCACCACATCTGGCTAATTTTTGCATTTTTAGTAGAGATGGTGTTTCACCATCTTGGCCAGGCTGGTCTCGAACTCCTGACCTCAGGTGATCCATCCGTCTGGCCCTCTCAAAGTGCTGGGGTTACAGGCGTGAGAAACTGTGCCCGGCCCTAATCTCTTTTATGTAGCATACAGTTTAGACTATATACTAGCACACAGTTTTACGGCCTTGTATGTATAATAATTATGACAAATATATAGATTTTATCTTCTGACTAGGCCATTATACTTCTTTTAGGAATAGGCTTTACATCTTGTATGTATTCCACAACAGGCATATTGTTTAATATAGAGAAGCAACCAAACTCAATGATTGATGGAGAAAATATTAATTGGTTGAAAAGATACAAATCTTTAAACTTCTACCTTAATGGATTGCCAAAAAAAAAAAAAGTACCTAGTTCTCTGATTCAACCAATTCATCAAATCTATATAATCTATATTCTCTATACATTTAACAGATACCTTCTGTTACCCATAATCAGAAAGATAAATAATGTAAGATAGTGCAGTTATTGGTTTTCAAAGATGCCAGTGTCCATCTTCTCTGATTCAATACTTAATTTGGCTAATAAATTGTGAAACTAAAACTTGCAATATAGAGGTATAAATTTGTTCCACTTAATTATGAAGAATCACAATGGGTAGTTAATGTTCTAAACATTGATGTTATAATATAATAACTGATATTATAATTTATAAACATTTATACTTACCTTCAAAAACTGCTAGCAACATGTCAGGATTAGTCTTTACATCTTGAACTGCTTGCCATGGCATTACAAATGATTCTGTGTTAACAATTCTTGAAGGATTATCATTAGATGGATCATAAAATTTTGAAGGGAGAATGTTGAATTCAATAAGATGTATGTAGGCCAACCATGCCAAACATCGATCGCTTGTTTTAAGGTATTCAGCTACTATTCCATCATTAGCCGATTTCAATGCATTCTAGGTAAAATTTAAAATTTTTTCATAAAAATATTATTTAGAGATGTCAATAACAGATTAACATAATTTTAACATACTTTGCTAAAGTTTATGAAATAATAAAACGATCACATTTATTTGTACATTTTAAGTGTCATGATACTTAAAATCTAATAAGATAAAAATAAAAGAGTAAAAACAAAAAAAATTTTTTAAACCACACCCATATGTATTATTTTCATCAGAATGATTTTTTTCCCTTACGGTTTGAATCTTGAAGTTTATCTGTGGGTACTTAACATAAAATATTTTCATTGAAACTTATAAAAACTCTAAAGAAGATATTATACCCATCAGGCAAATGAGGAAATAAAGTCATAAACTTACCCAATGTCACTTGACTTATAGTAAGTGGAAAAACAAGGATTCAAATCCAAATCCTGCGCTTTCAACCATTAAATAATGCTATGGATAACGCAGACCTTTTAAACTTTTCCTACAAAATGCAATTAAATGCTGTAACAAATGCTTACCTGTAAAATTGCCAGTGCACTTTGGCATCTTCCAGTAAATATATGCAGCTGAACTCTAAACAAAAGAGCCTCTAAAAGCCGAAAGGACAAAGTATCGGATGTTTCCCGCTTGGCTGCTCCCATCAGAAACTCCAACATTCTCTCACATACGTAATCCTTTTCTTCAAAGGTGCTTTCTAGGTGTAGAAACTGCCCAAAGGGGCTTTATGTTATTAATCTTGCCTTATAGAAATAAACGAAAACTGTAGACTTTTCACACTTCCTAGGAAACCATCTTTTAGCAAATCTGCAACTTCTGCAAAAAGGATAAGTGCAAAAATGTATAAATCCATCTTCCAGTATGATAACCTAGACTCAGACTCCCTCTTCTATCATATATCGGAAAGTGGAATCAGATGAAAACTAAAACAATACAGATGTACTCTTAAGAGTCATTACTAAAGCAATTTCATTTCTTTTCTCCCTGATTTAAAGGGTAAATCACAGCAAGATCATTCATCACATTTATTATCACATATAATTTGTGTTGCTTACTGTATAAAAGTTTTGAGAAAGATTTATATTAGAAATGTGCTGGGCACAGTGGTTCACCCCTGTAATCCCAGCACTTAGGGAGGCTGAGGTGGGTGGATCACGTGAGTTTGAAAGCAGCTTGACCAACATGGTGAAGACCTGTCTGTACTAAAAATACAAAACTTAGCCAAGCGTGGTGGTGCATGTCTATAGTACCAGCTACTCAGGAGGCTGAGGAGCTACTCAGAACTGCTTCAACCTGAGAGGCGCAGGTTGCAGTGAGCCAAGATTATGCCATTGCACTCCAGCCTGGGTGACAGAGGGAGACTCCATCTCAAAAAAGATTTAAAAAAAAAAAAAGAAAAGAAAAGAAATGCATGGCAAAACATATTAAAGACCAAACAACTTCTAAGAAAAACATTATATCTTTTGAATATTCCACACCCTATAAAATCTTGTGGTGATCAATGGCATTCACTTTGGTACAATGTTCTAGGTTAAAAAAAAAAAAAAAAGAAAAATCAAGCATCCTTTACTATCCAAATCTGTTCAGTATCTAAGTTCAGAGGGTAAGAAATAGAGTAGCAAGCTTATTAAGGGGTATCACATTATCCTAATCTATTTGGTTCACAACTTCAGCTGATAAGTAAATGATGAATCTGATGGCAAAAGATTTATTTAAAAATTTATCTGAAACTAATGGCTCCCAAGTTCAGATGATAAAAGTTCAGATAAATACTTTATTTCACAAGTGGATCAATTATAATTTTAAGTCTGGGTAAAAAAACATCCCATTCTTGGCTGGACATAGTGGCTCACATCTACAGTCCCATGATTTTGGGAGGCCCCGGCAGGAGGATTGCTTAAGCTCAAGAGTTCAAGACCAACCTGGGAAACACAGCAAGAGCCCATCTCTACAAAAAAATTAAAAACTAGCCAGGCATGGTAGCACACACATGTGGCTCCAGCTACTCAGGAGGCTGAGGTAGGAGGATCACTTGGGTTTGGGAGGTCAAAGCTGCAGTAAGCCATGACTGCACCACTGCACTCCAGCCTGAGTGACATAGTGAGACCCTGCCTCAAAAAATGACAACCAAAAAACCATCCCATTCTCTTGGGAGAAAGAGGAAGAGGCCATTTTTTCTCAATCAAATGTTTTTAGCTTGGCAAGGTTTGATATTAGTGTTAATTACAGGTTGGGATTATTTCCATAAGCAAGGGAAAGAAATAATAAAAAGACAAAACTATTTCCTGGCATTCATTATAATCTTACAGAGGCAATTTAAGAAAAATTAAAAAGAAACATTTTTTTTAGGTGTCTTACAAAAGCTACACTTAACTGTGCCCAATCTAAAACTGTGTAAGAACAGGTAAGTGTGACATTTTTAATAAGTTTACATTTTTTCTTTACCAATGAAGTTAACAACAACAACAACAAAAATCACCTCTTCGCTAAATATTTTCTTCTTGCTTAGTCTAAATCTTGATCCAGAAGAAGTGGCTTTGAGGTTATTAGAAACTGAAAGTAACATTATTATATCTATATTCAGATAAGGCATATGCTCTATTAAGCTACATATTTAAGATGATCCAAAGGATTATACACACACACAGACACTCACACACACGTTATCTTTTCTACTCACAGTCCAAAAGCTTTGATAATCTGGAGCATATTCAACGGCTGTTTCACACATTTCCTGCACCTCGTCCTTGGTTCCTCTTTTTGAGAACAATCTGAGGTAATGGCACCAAATTTCTGGATTGTCTTTGTTATTTTCCAATGCTCGTGCCAGAACATTTAAAGCAGAATCCAAGGATTCTGAGCACTCGCTGTATATATAAAAGAAAAGGCAGGAGTGCTTTTTAGAACCTGCTTGAAAATTTAAATAGGGCTAATTCAATGAGTCAATTTAAAAATTCCACTTTCTATTAGAATTTACCAAGAAGCCAGGATCGCTTATGGAAAAGGGTACTAGATTAAGATTTTAAATCCTGTGCCTAAAAAAGTTTCTGATTTTCCACAGACCCAACAATTTTTTTAAGTCAATGTTCAGTAAGCATTTACCACAGATAAAAGTATAGTGTTATAAAACCACTATTATCAACTTCAAATATGCTTTATGTCCATATTCAGCAATACCTTTTATGATTTACACTGCTCAGGAATGGGAAAAGTTAAACAACTCTCTCTCAAGGCCAGCTACTGCAAGTACAAAATATCAAAGCTTTCAATATAATAGTTCTTTTCAACGGTCAAGGGCTTGCTATCTCTTGGAGAAGATAATTCTTTCTCATGATCCTATTCATAAAATAATGTACGGTTCTTTTGGCCTTCACTCACTAAATGAGTCAGAAAAGAAAACACTGTAACTTATCCCATTAACATGGAAATGACACAGGAAAGTTAAATAAGCACCACATCCAGGCATGCGTGGTTTGTTAGCACTCTGCAGCATTGCCTTATTTAAAAGCTTTTAAGATAGTCAAATATGTTCTAGAAATGTGTAAAGAAAAAAAAAAAAAAACCCTTGAATTATTATAACTATAAAGTTAAAATTATGGGAAGATTATTCTTGGCTAATTCCTACTATCAAGAAGTTAGAAGATGCCATTTGCAATAGGAACTATTGGTTGTATAAGATATTACTATTTACCTTACTCAAATACATGTAATTTAATACAACACAGACAAAAAGAAAATTCACAATTTGGAGGTTCTCAAATAAGCTTTAAATATCCATTACAAATCAACAAAATTTAACCTGTTCTGCCATTATTTTACCATAGTTTTATTAAGACTATGACTACTATGATTTTTAAAAAAAACAATAATCAATCATTCCACCACTCAGAATTTACTGTTTTAACTAATCCTACTTTGAAATAAAGGCATACTGGAGTAAAAAACTTTGGTATAATTTATTACCCATACACTGACCCATGCACACAAACTCAAGATCTAATCTTAAACTTGTCTAATAGCTTTTAAACAATAAAATGCTTTTGGCTTTGTCAAAAAACAAAGACTCCATTGATACTAAGAAAGAAACCTGACTGATTACCATAGGCGAAAAAAACCTCAAACATAAAAATATAAATGTGCAACTGTTTACACAAAGATTTGAAGCTGACCTACCCCTCATTTTGATTTAAGTACTTGTACGCGAGCTTGAGCCAAAGTTGTACATGAGAAGGATTTTCAAGCACACTTGCTTCTAAATTAGCAATGTCATCAGTCTCATTTGTAAAGTATCTGACATCATCTGGAGTGACAACTGTATCGAGAGCTGGAACATTTATTTGGTTCTCTGGCTGGAAAGCTATTAAAAAAAAGTATCATTAGCTTCATATTTTCTTTAGTCTACAGACACAAGAAGAAAAAACAATTGGTCTCATCTTTAAAATAACTTAAACACCTAAAGATTCTAATGACATACATTAGCTTATAGCTTTACGGTAGAGCTATCACATAATTTATCATTCTAACCAGGACCCCTCTGAGTGGAAAGAGGTGCTATTAAAAATTACACCAGAACAAAAGGAGTAATTAGGACTCTGCTATTTTAAGGCTAAGTGACATCATCTTTTCAGTCCACTTATCGGCAACTATGATTCAATTGCTTTTTCATTATTATCAAATGAATTCACATTCGTTAAACTGCAAATTATAATTAAGAAATTAAATGTAGTTTATAAAGATATCTAAACTAGAAAAAAAGTGTTACATTAATGTAAATAAGCACATAATAGTATATATCTCTTGGATACTTGCTAATTCACAAATAATGCAAACTTGAAATTAGAAAGTAAAATGTGCCTAATATACAGGCACTCATTCATACATTATTTTGTTCATCAGTTCAGTCATTTGTCCATTCTCATTTTATGAGCCTTCTGCATGTCAGAAAACATATTCAAAGATGAAGTAAAATAGAACACCTGCCCTTAAGGAGAACATAGGCTAGGCAGTGGTTCTCAAATGAGAGCTACTCTCCCTGCCAACTTATGTATGTTTGGAAATATCTTAAGCAGTCATAATTATTAACTAAGCAGTGCTCCCTGCATTTACTGGAGAGAAGCCATGAACACAAATATCCTGCAATTTTGGAGGCAATCCTGTATAGTGAATAACTATGTTGCCTAAAACACCAATAGCATCGTTTAAAAAAAAAAAAAAATTTAAACTAGGCAAGCTGATTCACCAAAGGATTGGCAGATAAAGATGGAACACCACAATTTAATAATTCTGGATCTTAAATTGCATAACTTCTTACTTCTTACCATACTTAATTGGTCCTGTAGACTGTTCCTCATCACTACTGAAACTATTCTCTGAAACAGGTTTTCTCCAAAACTTTGGCTTCCACTTCCTTTTATCTTTGTAGGTTGTAAATGGAGGAGCTAAAGTAGACAGAAGATTGGTAATTGATTTATAACTAGGTTTGTTTTTTTTTTTTAACATTTTGAAGGATACCCAACAATATTTGAAAAGAACTACATTCACTCCAACTTAGAAATAATAATTTTTTTTTTTGAGATGGAGTCTCATTCTATCGCCCAGGCTGGAGTGCAGTGGTGTTATCACAGCTCACTGAAACCTCTACCTCTCAGGTTCAAGTGATTCTCCTGCCTCAGCCTTCCGAGTAGCTGAGACTGCAGGCACATGCCACTACCCCCGGCTAATTTTTGTATTTCTAGTAGAGATGGAGTTTTGCCATGTTGGCCAGGCTGCTCTTGAACTCCTAATCTCAGGTGATTCGCCCTCCCTGGCCTCCCAAAGTTCTGGGATTACAGGTGTGAGCCATCATGCCCAGCCTGAAATGATATGTATTTTATATTAAGAACATAATACCAAAAAAATTTGTCATACAGAAACTAAAAAGTCCTTTTCAGAAAGAGATACAATACAGACACACACACTTATATATATACATATACATATATATATATACTTACTATGACCTTTACTTTCATTGATATTGCTAACAAGGAGAACAGCCATCTGGTCCATTGACATTCGATCTTTATTTACTCCAAAAAGTTTCTCAACATATTTTTCTGAAATAAAAGCAATGCAATCTTCATGACAAACATCAATTACAGAGACTAGGATAATTAAAATGTATGACATGAACTAATTTAAGAATTAAAGGTAAGCATATGGTACTAGTCAATAACACCTACAGCCTTTGAGAGGGCAAAGCCTGTATTATCTTAACTACTATGGCAAATCTACCACATCATATACCTGATTCAGGCAAGAAAAAAAAAAGTAGTTCCCAAAATGAACTAAATTAAGTTAAAGTCCCAAATTGGGAAAAATAAAATAGATTCAGTGACATTGCAATCACTCTGGGCTGTGACAACACCAAATTTAGTAATTATTATTTCCTTTACTTCCAAAAGATTTGTAGCTTACAGTTTATTATTTGGCACCAAATCTGAGAAAAAGCTTAATAATATTTGCTCACGATGTGTCACAGTAATCTCTGCTTTCTACAATGTCAAAGTGTATAAAGGCTTATTTCATTATAGAATTAGAAACAACAGCCATCATGATTTCCAGCCTTCCTCTATTTTTAAAAACAGTTAAGTAAAAATAGAGTCCTACGTTAAAATCAATAATAAAGTTTCTATAAAAATAGCTTAATATTTTCTTTTAAATAAATGGAACTAAATACTTAAATGAGCTCTGTCCAAAGAATTTTCTGTAATGTTGGAAATGTCCTAAATCTGTGCTGTCCTATTGGCAAGCACTTGCCACATGTGGCCCTTGGGTACTTGAAATGTGGCTAGTACAACAGGAAGTAAATTTTTACCTTAATTTTTAAGGTAAAAGGTATTTAGTGGCTATTACACTGGAAACAGCAAATCTAGATAAAGATCATAGGTATATGTACTGAATTACAGTATTTTACAATGTCAACAACTAAATATAAAATTTTTAAGTTGCCTAATTTTTATTTGGGAGAGAGTAAGAAGTCTTTAAAAACCTGCTGACGCAGTAACTTCGTCATCAGTACTTGTCTCTGAACAACCAATCAAAGACAGATTATATGACAGAATGTCCTGGAATAACTGTTTTCGGCTAAGCGTATAGTCTTGTATATGTTGCCTAAAATTAAAAAAAACACACACACACAGAAAAGATTATCATGTATGTATCAAAATTAAGCAACTAAGACCATTTTTCAAATAACAAAATGTTTACAAAAACTACTCACCACTGACAATCATCATCATTACATGTTCCTGTTAAATCAAAACGGCAAAAACACTGATCTGGTTCAATCATGTTACTGTATGATATTGAGCTCAGGGGAAGTTTTTCCTTGGTTCGATAGTATGGACTAAATCTAAGGAGAAGAGAGTAAACAGGTATATTATGCCCCATAAACATTCCTCAGAAAACTAAGAAAATATTAGTTTTTCTTTCTCAAGTTAAAATTTCCATACTTACTATTTATGAGCTTACTATTTATCTAATTAAATTAATGTCAAAATTAATTCAAGAAAACAGCCAGGATGTCGTGACAGAAACAAGCCATTTTTTAAACCAAGAACACAAAATAGTTGAAATAGAAAAAACCTTGTATTCTAAGTCGTTTCTCACCACATGATAAAATACTATATAATAATAGTAGTTCTTACACACATTATCAGCCAAGACAAGAAAACTGGGAAAAAGTCTATACTACCTGGAAGGTGCTTTACAATTTTAAGATAAAATTATGCAACCCTTTTAATATTCTCACAACTTCTAGAAGTCTAAAAACTTTGGAGGACCCACAAAGTTATTAATTTGAAAATGTCTAAATAAATTTTATGGGCCGGGCGCGGTGGCTCAAGCCTGTAATCCCAGCACTTTGGGAGGCCGAGACGGGTGGATCACGAGGTCAAGAGATCGAGACCATCCTGGTCAACATGGTGAAACCCCGTCTCTACTAATACAAAAAATTAGCTGGGCACGGTGGCGCGTGCCTGTAATCCCAGCTACTCAGGAGGCTGAGGCAGGAGAATTGCCTGAACCCAGGAGGCGGAGGTTGCGGTGAGCCGAGATCGCGCCATTGCACTCCAGCCTGGGTATCAAGAGCGAAACTCCGCCTCAAAAAAAAAAAAAAAAAAAATTTTATGAAGGCTGGCCAGTGCACTTTAGACTGAATAGTAGTAAAATTATAAATCAAAAATTAAAAAAAACCTCTGAAACTCCAACTATTTTTCCTAAAATCCCTAACGAACAGAAATCCAAAATTCTCCATGTATCTACCAATAGCCAGAAACTGGAATTTGATAAGAATTGACAGATTCAAGAGTGTGATTTGACGGGAGGCGGAGGTTGCAGTGAGCCGAGACTGTACTCCAGCCTGGCTACAGAGCAAGACTCCATCACAAAAAAAAAAAAAAACACCATAGAGTGTGGTTTGAGTCCAACAGCAGAACACTTAATTTTTATGTTCCTTAAAAAGATGTGTCTGGTTATCAGTAACAACGATTCAACTGCTTTTTCATTATCATCAAGTATCCAAGGTAAAACGCTGAAAACCAAAGAGAAAATCCTGAAATTTAAGCTTACTGAATTTTTCTTTTATATTTTATACCTGTAGGACTTAAAAACTAGAAGAGGACTATGGTAGGGTCTAAAAGGACATGGCTTCACTTCCATTGTTTTACTCTGTGCTGTGACAAAATCCACATCTACAGAAATCTCCTGCAAAAGAAAGTAATTCTGTAAGTCAAATGAGGCTGTGGTGAATTTCATTTCAAATTTTATAGAAAATACAAAATGTTCCATTACCTGACCATGCAAAACCTCTGTAATGCCTGTGGTAGTTTTTAAAATCAGTTGTTTTAGGCTATCAGCTTTTGAATATAATTTTTGCAATTCACCAATTTTTAGCCCTAGAAAAAGTTCTGGTTTTTCTACTGTATTTTTATTAAGTTTATTTATGCATTCTTTGTTAGTGGTGTCAGTGTGCTTAAGGTTAGGTTTAGTAAAATAATTGGATTCTAAAAAGGATCTTCTTCGCTCTCTATTTGAACCAGACAAAATTTCATCATCAACATAATTTTCTTCAGTGTCCAGGGTTAATTTATCTTGTGTCAGATCATGAAGTGAAGGTTGAGGTAAAGAAAATTCAGGTTCCTCTTCCACAACTGGAGAGATATTTTGTTGTTCCTTTGCTTTAAGGGCCCGGGCTTCTTTTAATTTTTGAATTTTCAGGGCATATTCATATTCCAGCTTTTGTAACCGTCTTTTCTCCATAGCAATTAGTTCTGCTGAATGCTTTCTTGGACTTGATACTGGAGAACTGTCCAGTCTCATCATTTTGTTTGGCTAAGGGAGAAAAATGATATAAATATTTTATATCACTGTGATTTTATAAACTTTTGGTAAAATAATTGTGCTATCCCCACCATACAATGCCAACATTACAAAACTAAATCAATATAGAGAATAAAACAGAGTTGAACATAAATAAGTAGCCAACAGTTTTGCCAGCTAATCTATGACTTATGAAAAAAACAAAGTCAAGACAAAATAAAAAAGCAGGCATCCAAAAATGTGGATGCCATTTAAAAACAAAGCTTTAATCTTAATCTGTTGGAATTTACGGTAAAGAGTTACTTGACATATACATCTTACTCTCAAAACTATCATAAAAACTTTCTGCTTTCCAAAAGTAAAACATTTCTATAAAAACCTCACCCCAAGGCGATCTTGTTCCAGCTTATGTTTTCCTATTTCTTTACTAGCCACTGCCTTTGCCCGAGCAAGCTCTTCTCCATATTTTAGAGTCAAAGCTTTCTTAATTGTAACACGCTGTTGAACTCTGTGAATCTGAAAATACAGAATAATCCTGAAAATGTAAATGAAAACCTTAAAGCAGGAAATTTCTTCTTCTCAAACACTGCAGCTTCAGAGCATTCGACTGAAAATAAAAATACTCCAATATTATTTCTCAATGAGAACTATAGGTTACACATATTTTGCTGGCTTTAGTATATGGAGGTTTCTTTGTCTTACAGAAAATTCAGCCTATAAAAATGTGTAGTGAATGGAAGACTACGGTATTTTAATTTAAAATAATTACTTGTTCCTGAAGCTTCTTCAAAAACATTCTGTTAACATTCAGAATTTTTTCAGTTGCTTGAAGCTGTTCAGTAAGTTTTGTAATCTTTGCTTCAGCATTTCTAACAGATTCTTTCTTCTTAGCTTCTTGCTGCACTAGATTCTTTAAAACAGATTCATCTTTCATCAAGAGAATCCTAAACAAGAAATAAGAAAATTCTTAATGTTTCCCTACAAGGGCAGACTGACACTGTCAGAATAAAAAAATTTTCAAAGTATTAGCATAATTTTTAAAACTGCATCTATGATGAGACACAGATAAGAATTTAAAGGGATGAATATTTTTATATTAATTACAAAGCTTTTTAAATTGATACTGCTATATTAATAACAGTAACTATGTGTCTGATTTTTTCAAAAAATATTTAAGCTTGAGGTAATGTGAATTACTATTGAAAACTTACAGTAAATATTCATGTTGAGCCAGGCGCAATGGGAGCCAATCTCCCCAGTTCAAGCGATTCTCCTGCCTCAACCTCCCAAGTAGTTAGGATTACAGGCATGCAATACCATGCCCAGCTAATTTTTTTTTGTATTTTTAGTAGATACGGGGTTTCACCAGTTGGCCAGGGTGGTATCGAACTCCTGATCTCAAGGGATCCACCCGCCTCGGCCTCCCAAAGTGCTGTGATTACAGGAGTGAGCCAACGAGTCTGGTTGGTGTTTTTATTTAAACATTAATTTCATTACTTTATGTAAATATGCCATTCAACAAAATGATAAAAACTCGACAGTTCGTAAAAGTTTAAGTGAGAAAATATATAATCCTATAGTATGCTTATTAATGACATACACCACAAATATATATTTCTCTACCACAGGAACAATTAGATATGTGAAGATAACGAGACTCACCTATGTTTTTTCAGTTTTGCTTCTGCATCTGTAACCTGCTTAGTAACCATTGCTATCCTACCAATACCATCAATTTCCACATCAGAGTTTGCTGGGGATGATGAACTTGTCTTCAGCTGATCTGATTTAATCAAACGCTGTTTCTCACGACTAAAATAATCAAAAAGGATATACACATTACACCCAAGAATAAACTTAAACTATTTTTAAAGTATATTCTATTTCATGCAGTAACAACATTAAGCACACCAACTAATAGTAAAGATAATGACTAATGTGCATGAGCCAAGTTAGCATTCAAAGTTGATAGTGGAGTTCCTCTCTTTGAGTGTTTTCATCTTTTTTCTGAGCTGGTTATGTCTCAGCACATCACTCTATTCAAGTCTATATATGACCATCCAGCTCCCTCTTCTGTGTGAGTTATAAAACATTAACTCTGTATCTTGGATAAAACTCACTTCCCAGTGCCAATAAACTCTATTAGAGAAGTTTTGAACACATCACATACCTTTAATGTTAATTAAATAAAATTACACTTACTTGGCAATCTCTTCCTTTAACAATCTATATTCAATCTTCTTTTCTTCAGGCAAAGCCTCGGGTGTTCGCAAAGGATCATTTTCTTTTTCAGATTTTGGAGGTACTTTTGGTTTTGAAGCTTGCTAAAAAAATACATTTGAAGTCAACTAGATCATCTGCTTTCAAAAATTCCCATACTAAGATTTATATTTTACATTGCAACCCAGTATATACTGAATTTATTTAGAAATACCTGAATGTCATCATTTTCTATTCTTTTTTCCTAAAACAATGCTGGTTGATAACTATTAAATTGTATACACCACCAAGGAGTCAAGATCTATAGTCTGAAAATCACCGAATTAAATCATAGCTAAACAAGTATTATAATAGGGAAAAAAGGATAAAAGTTGTATTTATTACATATTTTAATAAAAATTGTTTTCTGGTAACATAACACAATTCTAAAACAACAGTCTCCTCATTACACAGAACAATTATCCAACTAATGTTACTATTTTGAATAAGGGAATACTTAATACGAAACAAATAATGGCAACTTTTAATAGTAAAATCAATCTACATTGACACATGCTTCATTATATAAAGTCCTAATAGCACAAATACTTAAAATATTTCCACAAATCAATGTTATTAAACATCTATAACTCTATCGTTTAATTTTTCAGAAAAAAACTTTAATGACTGTCAACAGGTCATCTTTCTTTCCACCGTTAATTACTGTACTTACCTCAGCAGTTCGTCTTGCTTCTTTAATCATGGACTCTAATCCACCAAAAACACTATTTGTTGACTTGGAAGCCTCTCCATCAGATTCACTATCATCTGAATCATTTAGTGTTACAACCACTGATTTATGCTTTGGAAGCTGCAAAGACAATATATTTATTACTCGTGATAACAAAAGGATGTCATTTAACCTCTTTGAATTTCAATCCACAAAAATAATGGGCTCCAAGTAGACAGTCTATGGCTCCTTCTAGTTGCATTACATAATTCATTGTGTCCACCAATACTGGTTATATGCCAGAGACATAATATGTGGTCTATTCTTTAAGTCTTCCTATGCCATAATTACTCTCCTCATTAAAATTTTGTTTTCTCTAACTTTCTATATAAAGAACCATAATACGATTTCAATTAACTCTTTTAAAACTAAAGAAAAATTATTTTGTTAATTTTATGTAATAATTATCAAATTTCTGTACTTTGTGAATACATATAGAGGGTAAATTGCCAAAACTGGCTTATCTAACAGAGGCAAGATTTCAACTTGGCTTTGTTCTATTTATTTTCTTTGAGGTCATTAGAAAACTAGAAAGAAACTACCATTTCAACTGCCTTAATAAACATCATAATTTCTTCCATCATAGTGTAGTCATTGATTGGAAAACATACACAAAGTATACAAAGAGATGGAAGAAATAAACATACAATTTGTTAAAATTCTTACTCCAAACAAAGATAGAAAATCTGAATGAGCCAATTTCTATAGGAAAAAAGTTGAAAAGTACATCACTCTGATGAAGACAATACCTCCTCCAACACATTATCACCAAATTCTACCAGTTTTCAAGTGAAGGTGTTGCTCTTTTACCATTAACACATTAAAAAAATAAATTTTTTGCATTTATATGTGAATATATGTGTGTATATAAATAAACCAAGGCATAGGAAACAGGACAGCAAAACTTTATAGAAATTTCTCACAACTGTTTGAATAAAAGTAGCATTAAATTTTTGTTTTTACCGAGATCACAGTTCGTGGAAGACGAGGTCCTCTGTGAAACTTTGGATTCTGTATCCTAGGCTGAGACACTGTGTTAATACTGACTATTGATAGATTGCTTCTTGGCACAGGATGTGAATTGTTCAGAACTGGAGGTGAAGGTGGGTCACTATTACTGGATGTTTCCTATATAAGGAAGAGACACATATGAAACATTCCTAATAAAAATAAACTTCTGCCACCTTTAAAAATCTTGAGAATGTTAGAATTATCCCTACTTTGCTGAAAAGCTCAATGAATCCCAAGTAACCAGAAAAAAGTAGGACTACCCTAAGCTAAGCTCAAGAGCACCACCTAGAGGTTCAGGTACCTAAATTACCTCTGGCTTAAAAGCTCTTTTATTTGCTAGAGATTTAAGTAGCTCTTCTCGAAGCAGCATTTCTTCCTCCTCTTCTTCATCTGCAAAAGGTGGTTTTGGAGGCTGTTCTGGATCTTCAGGTGGAAGAGGTGGTAATGGTGGTAGAGGAGGTAGAGGTTCAAGAGAAACACACAAGCCTTCCACATAAGGCTGGCTCAAGGGTGGCAGAGACTATTTTTTTTAAAAAAGAAATAATTACAACACAAATTTTATCAACTCAAATGTTTATTTCTGCAGTAATATTAAACAAAAAAATAAACTTTATATTAAGATTTTAGCTGTAAGTATAGTAATCTAAGTATATGTTAACCTCAAAACAAACCCAGAAATCAATAACCACGAAGTGCTAATTTTGCAATTAAAAAAATCAACAATATTTGAAACATTTATTAACTTCAAGGAAAATTATAGAAAATTCTCTGTTCCCATTCTTACATCTATTTAGCATTCTAGAAGATATAGATATCAAACTATACAGGGTCTTTCCTTCTAGATGACTACCTGAAAGCAAGCAGAGATACTGAAACCCAAGACATAATATTTCAGTAAAAAATAAAAAGTAGCAATCAAGGGATTCTGCGAATAACAGTTCAGAGTACCAGAGATACCTAATTAAGTATCAAGAAGAATCACCACTACTCTCTTAAATGGCTTCTTAGAGAGTATCTGTAAAGGAAACTAATTTTACACAAATCCCTGAATTTGGGTATGTGTTTGCATCAAAGATCTTCCAGTATTTCTCTCCAAATTTAGTTCATTTATCCATTTCCCGAAAGAAAACATTACAACAAAGAAAATGTTTTTTCTCTCACCATTGGCTCTAACATTCCCCTCACCATATATGTTCTAGAAGGACACTAGACATCTTTCCTGAAACGGAAAGATTCCCTCTTACAATTACTAACAGATACTCAATTTGATCTTTAGGCCCTCTCAATCTAAAAATAACTTCAAAATTTTTAATGTGTGATCCCCTACTTCCTTTTCCTTTTATTGTTTTTATGTCTTTGTTTTGTTTTGTTTTGTTTTGTTTTTAGTGGGAAGATTGATACTTCTTTTAAGAAGACAGGGAAAAATAACTTCATAGGCAATGCTTTTCTTTTGCTGGATTGTCAAGTTAAAAATAACCATTTTTATGAAAAGAGGAGAAAGAAGAGTATTAACTTTTAGAAGCACCCTAACACATGTAAATCCCAATTCCTTAAAAAAGAGATAGTCCAAAACAGTAGATAACATGTTTTTGAATATATTTTCTAGATAGCTACTAGTTGAGAGTAAAGAGAAGAAGGAAACATGATAGGTACTGAAAAGTCAGCATGAAATTAAAAACTGGCTATGAAAAAAATCTACCAAATGGATAGCTTGCTGGTGTAATCACCTGTTTATTCTACATATTTCACTGCTATTAATTCTGATAAGCAATTCTGATTTTTTAAGCCCTCTTCAAACCTAACCATTCATTTGTTTCTAAAAACAAATTAGAAAAGATCAGACAAAATAATTTTCTTGGAAATCAACTATGACTTACAGAAACCTGAGGTGGTGGAGGCAAAGAAAGAGATGTGGCTGGAGAAAAATATCCCAATGAACATTCAGAGAAAAATGATGATTGCACTGGTGAAGGAGCTATAAAAAAAATTTTTGTTAAGAGTTTAGTAACAGAAATACGCCATCAGGAATATATTAAATTTATGTTATGTTTAAAGAAATACATCTAGGTGGAATGCAAATTAGACCTTATCAACCTCTGATAAAATCTTTAACCCTTATGAGTCCATCTACAGCCTTTTAAATTGTCGTATCATCATAAAGTCAGCCATTCACTTTAAACAATCAGTCCCTCAAAACTCTCACTTTGTTCCACTTTTAACCCAATGATGGTATCAGTGAAGACAGCAGGAAAGGCTAAAAGCATACTTTAAAAAACAAAAACACAAGCATACTTTTTAAGAAATAATGAAACAAAAAATTCCCCTGAATCCTGCCAAAATGCCTTAGCCAAAGGAAAACAATGATGTGGTGACTTCATTGTTCCCTTCTTGTGGAGCAAAAGAAAGTTGAGGAAATGGACTATATAAGCTGTGTAGAAAGCAAATAAAACTAGGAATAAGAAGAATTAATTAGTGTATTTAATAAGGTGCACATTTTTTCACATTTTAATTTAAAATAATTAAAATTGACGCATCTCAGCATTTTTCTTCCTTGGTGGCAGATAAAAATAACTGTGTATTTTATCGTCAATGACTTATTAGCCTCACTGAAATATAGCAGTTTCAAAGACTACTCTTACTACCCTATCCACTAACTATATAATCTTAGAAAACATCTCACATTTCTTCTTTATCCCAGGTCTCACAAGTAAATATAGATATTACTCACATGCCTTATATGGGGTTGACTTGAGGCCCAAAGGAGATCATCTGAATATACACTAATCTTTGGAACATTTTACACAACTCTGTGGATGTGGCTGCTGTGTCACCTTTGTGTCATTAGGTGGCAGAGAGAAGAGGCCATGTTTATTCAGTGTTCTGCCCCATGAACGTTTGAATGTTTAATAGTCTGACACTTGATGGTGCTCTTATTTTGTGGACTTAGCATGTTTTCCCTTCCTAGTTACTGGGAGAGAAGGTGGACCTAATGAGTGCAGTGGTCTCTGAGGAAAGTCCATCAGGCTACATTGTCCTCATCCAGATTTATCCAGTCCTGATTCACTGCCAGGTGCCAGAAGCAGCTTCTCAGAACTTTCTAACCTTTGTGTTGGGCTGGCCAATAGGGGGTCTGAAAGGATAGTGGGAAGGTAGAGGGTGCCCTCAGCAAGAGCAGCCTTCATTCATGAGTTTTAGAAACTAGTGGTAGGAAAGACAGAAGACCATTACGTACTGGTTCATGCTACCCACCATGTCAGGACCAACCAGGAGGACAAAGGACTAGGGAAGGGTTTGCTGGTGTTTGATTCAGTTAATAGTAGTAACAGTAGACACCTTTATTGTGCTCCTGATTTGGTGTCAAGATTTCTTGTTATTTACTTATTTTTGAGATGGCATCTAGCTCAGTGCCCAGGCTAGAGTGGAGTGGCATGATCTCAGCTCACTGCATCCTCCACCTTCTAGGTTCAAGTGATTCTCCTGCCTCAGGCGCTTGAGTAGGTGGGACTACAGGAGCAAGCCAACACTCCTGGCTAATTTTTGTATTTTTAGTAGAGATGGGGTTTCACCATGTTGCCCAGGCTGGTTTCAAACTGTTGACTTCAGGTGATCATCCCACCTCAGCCTCCCAAAGTGCTGGGATTACAGGTGTGAGCCACCACGTCCGGCCATTCTTGTTTTTAACACAGGAAAGAAGTTGACACAACCTGTAATTGGCTTACAGTGTGAGCACTGGCCAGAATGACCAGGTGGACGGGCCCCAGCCCAGATCAAGATGCAGAGACCAGAATGCAGGTCTAGCCCTGTGCCAGGTGGCTGGTTGGAAGAGAGATGCGGATACAGGCTCCACCTGCTCTAGGACCACCAGTGGTCCTCAAGGTGTTTGCAGCCTCAGAGCCTGGCTTTCCACAAGTCCACCCGCCCCCAAGGCCATGCAGCTGCAGTTCCTGCTCGGCTTTCATTACAGGGATGGACAGGCTGGCACTGGGACACCCACTGCCTCTGGTCCTGGCCTCTGCCTTGGTGGCACTGTGTGCTTCTGCTAGCCAGGGGCAGCTACTGGGACCACTCCATCATTTTAGTATTCTAATTTTTAAGTTATTCTGCCATTGTGGCATCCTGATGAAAAAAAAAATCTTTTGGCAATTTTTGAACTGCCTAACACCTAAGATCCTAAACTGGTTCTTCACTGTATTTGAATTATCTTGTTATTGTTTTTTTGTTCCCCTCTAAGGGAAAAACTCTATATGAAAAACATTTTTTTTTAAATATAGGATAAAGTGAATTAAAAGATTGTTTAATGCACATTTCTTCAAGTATAATATGTCTGTGTTGGCAAAATTTGAGAATAAAATGGAAAAAAACATATGTATCTGCAGTTAATGTGGCAAAAAATTAAAATTTGACAAAGCTGCATACCGAACATGTTCTCTATATAATGTTTTACAAGATCATTTAAAAAGCATAGATCATAAAGTTATTTTATAGAAACAGAGTATTAATAATATTGTCAATATTTGGGAATTACAATGAATCATCTCCAAGAATCTGAAAATAAGAAAATTCAAGATTGACAAAAGC
Organism: Aotus nancymaae; assembly: GCF_030222135.1. Taxonomy (NCBI): domain Eukaryota; kingdom Metazoa; phylum Chordata; class Mammalia; order Primates; family Aotidae; genus Aotus; species Aotus nancymaae. The sequence goes on along the minus strand of NW_026988428.1, from coordinate 29,172,490 downwards.
AAACTAAATTATGATCTCAAAACATAATATAATGTAAGACTATCAAACACCAGCTTAAAACAACCTGAAAAATGAGCATTTTCATAAACACTAGCCAAATAACACATATTTCGTTTAGTCTCTAGATACACCAATGTAGGATTCTAGTTTTGATTTGGTCTCACCACGTGACTACAGGGAGAAATACACTGATCATGTGTTCTTCCAAATTCTCCAGTTCCTGGAATGCCAACTGCATTCCATTTTCGCCTCAGTATTATGTTTTAAATTATTTGTGAAGGAATAGGTCTTTCACAGCCAATCACCCCTGAACATCAACAAAATCAAGCCTCTAGCCCTCAACGTTAAGTCAGATTCTAGAGTATGAAACCTAAAGAAGAGTACATCCCTGACCAGTTCTAATCAGTCTTTCATGAGATGCCACTAGTATCACTTTCTACCTCAAAATTCCTAACAAATTATCACACTAGAAAGAGACCAGAAGCCAAATAGCAAAAAAGGTCTTTTGTTCTTTTTTTTTTTTTTTGAGACGGAGTTTCGCTCTTGATACCCAGGCTGGAGTGCAATGGCGCGATCTCAGCTCACCGCAACCTCCGCCTCCTGGGTTCAGGCAATTCTCCTGCCTCAGCCTCCTGAGTAGCTGGGATTACAGGCACGCGCCACCATGCCCAGCTAATTTTTTGTATTAGTAGAGACGGGGTTTCACCATGTTGACCAGGATGGTCTCGATCTCTTGACCTCGTGATCCACCCGCCTCGGCCTCCCAAAGTGCTGGGATTACAGGCTTGAGCCACCACGCCCGGCAGTCTTTTGTTCTCTAAAGCAGAAAGAATCTTGGATATAAAGATCAAAAGTTTGTTGTTTTTCTAAAAGTAGTGTTCTCATCTTTCCCATTCTTCACTTTTTATATTTTGAGACAAAATCTTGCTCTGTCACTCAGGCTGGAGTGCAGTGGTACTATGTCAGCTCACTGCAACTTCCTCCTGAGTTCAAGCAATTCTTATGCCTTAGCCTCCCAAGAAGCTGGGATTTCAGGCGCACACCACCACACCCAGCTAATTTTTGTATTTTTAGTAGAGACAAGGTTTCGCCATGTTGGCCAGGCTGGTCTCCAACTCCTGGCCTCAAGCAATCTGCCACCTCAGCATTCCAAAGTACCGGGATTACAGGAGTGAACCACTGCATTTGGCCCAATCTTCACTTTCTAGAGCAAATAATTAACAGAGTTTAAACAATTATTTACCTCTTTATTTAATTTACAGGCTATCTAGAAACACTCTGAAATAAAGGTTAATATTACTTACTTGAGGTTTGCTCTCTAAATATTTACAGCAACAAATAATGTCTATCATCATACAGTTCATCAGCAAATCTCAATTTCATTACACATTTCTTTCAAGGTTTTGAGTAGCGTAATGACCATTCTCTATTTAATACATGTAAATACACAAAGGTTTCAAGTTTGGGCTCATACCTGGAGAATTGGTTTCACTATCTGTATCCATAGCAACTTCTTCATAGTTATCATACTGATAAATGCCTCCTCCACTATCAGTAGGTTGCTTATCTAAGGATCGCCTCAGGTCAGGATCTGAAGACTAAGTATACAACATTTTTTTTTAGTTTCAAACCATTTTCTGTCTTAGGTCATATATCACAAAGGAACTGATAGTTATCTTCTGGGGAACAGTATCAAAAATCATGGTGATTGAGTTAGATGTGCCTATCACATCTTTGGGAAATTCCATTTAAATGACAGCTACACTGGTTGACATTTTATAACTGTATCACCAGATAGAAAATGGAATTTCCAAAGTACTAGCTATACAGATGAAATCCCTCATTGTTAGCTCAGCCACTAAATAATTAGCTCTCCCTGTATAAAAATTAGCTCTCCCTGTACAAACTCTTATACACTTATGACTTCTGCATGATTAAGAAACTAGAGGAATATATTCAAGTTTTATGTTATCAAGAATATATACAGAATATTTCCCAAAAAATTCAAAAACATTTAAATTATGAGTAAATGATACCTGAAAACTATAAATTCTGGCTAAATGTGTTTATCTATTGTATGTCGTTCTTTTTTGTGTTGTTCTTTTTTTAGTTCTATGTTTCACTCGGAGACAGTTTATAATAAACTAAAAACTAGCAAAACCTCTCGAGAAGGAGGTAAAGAGTAATGTGCATATAATACCATGTTTATCTCTAGAAAAAGATTCTATTGGCTGGGCGTGGTGGCTCACGCTGTCAGGAGTTCAAGGCCAGTCTGGTCAACATGGCAAACCCCCATCTGTACTAAAAATGCAAACAAATTAGCCAGGTGAGGTGGCGGACGCCTGTAATCCCAGCAACTCAGGAGGCTGAGGCAGGAGTATCGCTTGAACCCAGGAGATGGAGGTTGCAGTGAGCCGAGATAGTGCCACTGCACTCCAGCCTGGGAGACGAGCAAGATTCTGTCTCAAAAAAAAAAGAAGAAAAGTTCAATAGTTCAATGTATAAATATTTATAATATTCCTTGCTTAAGCAAATCTAATTCCACTTAAATAATTTACTCTTTAACATCTCTCTACTCTTCATTAATACATTCTCAAGTGTACTGCTTTTGGGTGGAGAGGGTAAAAGAAGGGAGAGAGAAAAAGAGATTATGAGTGTGTTCATATACAGAGTAAATGTTCAACAAATGCTTGACCACTAAATACAAAATAGCCACATGCACTAAGGTTATTACTATATGATTTAAAATTTATTAAAATAGTCCAGTCATGACACACTCCTAAATCTACATTACTAACAATGAAAAACTAATGAAATTCTACTCTTGCACTTAAGAAATAGCCATTTTCAGAATAAGTTTTCACCACAATTTAGTAATCCTACTTTCACCTAAACAGAAAATGATAAGCTAAAAGCAGTCTCTGTTTATCATAATTTTAGCCTTCATTTCTTCTACTTCTAATACCTACAACTACAAAAGACGCTTTCCCAATTATAACCTACCTTCCTTTTTTCCTTGAGTTATTTATATAATAAGCTCTCTTATTTGACTGAATCTATGAAATAAGACTTTAAGGACCCTTAAGAGTAATGTTTTGATTTTATATTTTTGCATTTCTTACTTTACTTCTTGATCTCCTCTTGCCACCAACCAATTTCATGAATCGATTGTATTGTTCTTCCTGATTTGAGAGATCTCGAATTTTTCTGATTTCTTCCTCTCTTTTCCGTCTCTCTTCTTCTTCAGCTTGTTTCCGCTGATCCTCTTCTTTCTGTCTTTCCTGTTCTTTTTGCTGTTGTAGTTTCTTCCATGCCTTTGTTTGCTGCTTCCTCAATGCTTGTTTAGCTTTAAATGAAAAATACATAAACATCAGTATCTATTAGGAGATAAAAGAAAAAGAGTCTTAAAAAATATTTTCATTATTGATTCATCAATGATGATGCTCCTCTTAAGTTGTTTATACAAGATTGTCCTCCATTTTAGGGCCCTATAATTCCCCAAACTCAAAATACTGAATTAAAATCTCAAAACTATACTTATACATGAATTCAACCAAGAGAATTTAATAGGCTGGGTGCGGTGGCTCACGACTGTAAACCCAGCACTTTAGGAGGCTGAGGTGGGCAGATCACCTGAGGTCAGGAGTTAGAGACCAGCCTGGCCAACATGGTGAAACGCCATCTCTACTAAAAATACAAACATTAGCCGGGCTTGGTGCCAGGCACCTGTAATCCCAGCTACTCAGGAGGCTGAGGCAGGAGAATTGTGAGACTCCGTTTCAAAAAAAAAAAAAAAGAATTTAACAGAAATAGCAAAAATGATCACCTGTAGTGCTAACTTTTTTGGTCGAATGTGTTTTTGTACTTGTTTTAACTTTCTGCTGCACAGTTTTCGTCTTAGTCAACTTTTCTTTGCTTTCTTTCATCACCTGCTGTTCTTTTTGTTGCCATTTTTTACTGGCTGACTGAAGAGCCAAAAGGCGAAGCTGTAATTCAGATAACTCCTCTTCATCGTCACCAAGTTTCTTTAAAGAAAAAAGAAAGAGTTTACATTTTTAAATTCTATTACGTATCTTATACATTTCATCAAGTCAAATCCTTTATAAGATAAAAATTTAAAGTTTGGCAGCAAATAGGACAAGGCAAATACAGATAAAGTAAGTAATTTACTTCCCATAGCCCAAGACTCCTAATATATGAATAGAAGATCAGTGTGCAGAAGGTATGTGTATATATGTAATGTAGGATTGGCAAGGTAGTACAACTGATAGAATAGGATAATGCAAAAAATAAAAGAGTTATTAACTAATATTTAAAGGGGCTTCCCAAACCTAAAGGAATAAACGTCTGATGGCAACAAATGCAAGGAAGAAATTAAGATCCAGGAGAGGTAAGGAAAGCAGAAGTGGTTCCATGGTCATGTGATTTGCTAGTCTCTCAAGTAATAGAAAACAGACACACTGAATGTCAAGAATCAAACTTACAGATTTTCTTTTACTGTGTATATTTTTTAATTCTATAAATTACTATTGAAGGGAAAAATCTATAGAGATTTGTTAACAGCTGACTGCTATGTGTTCTAAGGCTACAGATATTTATCTGAATATTTTAAATATTTTTGAACACAGAATTTTCTTCAGCAAAGCTAAAACAGGACAATAATGTTAAAAGCAGATGTCTGGTAACTTTTTTCCAATTAGATAACTTAATTTCTGCATTTCATTTTTGAAATAGTTTTAAAAATTAATCTATTATCTACATTATAGCAAAAATAGAAATGAAAAATGTCAGGCTCCCTAGAGGTTCTTAATTAAATTGAGTCCATGGATTTTAATAAAGGGTAGGGTGATTCCTTTGGCTTCCCCACCCTTGAAGTTAAACATAAAACACTGTTTTTTCTTTATGTGTGTGCATAGAAGGGAAAGGAAGAGTCGAAAAAGATTCCAAAAGGTTAAGGCCCACTTATCTAATAACTTTTTCTTATAGGCAAACTGTAATTATATTTTCTCCTCAAATCCAATTAAATTATTTCTATTGTTAAACATAAAGAAAATATGGATACTAACTAATGATTTCACCTGAATATGAACTACTATAAGCCCTAAACTACTATCATACACTTCAGTACTTCGGTTTAACCAAACCAGGATAGTTACCCTTTCCACTGTTGATAAGTACAAGTAAGCAATAATTTTAAAATTATCATGATTCTTTTTTTAAATTTTAAGTCATTTAAACATATCAAATTCTATTGCTTAATACTGAAATTCTAGAGCTGTGCTGTTCAACATGGTAGCAATGAGCCACATGTGGTTATTTGAATTTAAGTCGACTAAAACTAAATTAAAAAATTTGTACCTAAGGCACGCTAATTACGTTTCAAGTTCTTCATAGCCACATGTAGCTAATAGCTACCATATTGGAGAATACAGCTATAAAATATTTCCATTAATGTAGAAAATTCTATTAAACAGTACTCATCTAGAGAGTTTAACTAAAATAAAGCTATCCTCACTATTCCATTGAGATAAAATCTTGTTTGTTTGTTTGTTTTTTAATTATTTACTTTTTTTCGACTTGGGATCTCACTATGTTGCCCAGGCTGGCCTCAAACTCCCAAGCTAAAGAGATCCTCCCACCTCAGGCTTCCAGAGTGCTGTGATTACAGGCATAAGCCACCCCACCCAGTGAGGCTTTTGATTACTTTTTGCAACTACTCCCTTAGGAATGAAAGAAACCACTGATTCTGTCACCCACCTATATGCTATGTGAGGTAGCTATTTGAACAGCAAGAGCACAGAACTAAGCTCATTAGTTCTCAATAGTCAGACAACCTCATTTACTTGCTCTGACACTTAGTTCCTATGTAACTTTAGGCAAGTCACTTAATCTACTCATATGATTCTTACTTCATCTCTGAAATGTATATATATCGACTTGATTCACAGGGTTATTGTGAGGGTATTAAAAATATGTATGTGTGTGTTACATATTATCATTCCTAAATTCAGGGCCATCTTTTTCCTAAAGCTCCTAGGCTACTTAAATCATTTCAATTTATGCAGAAAAACCAACGGAAATCTCAAAAGAAAAAACTACAGCTATTTCAGGTCTCTAATTCAACAAACTGAAAAGGCTTGGGTTATTGAGTGCCTGTTATACGTCAAATACAGTGCTTGATGTTTCTGTACTTCATTCTACTGAAGCCTCACAACAACCCAGATAACAGAAGACATTAAGTTCATTTTATAGAAAAGAATGCAGAAGCAAGAAAAAGCTAAATAGTTTATACAAGGTCACTCAGCTAATAAGAAGCGGAGGTAGAATTTGATATCAGGTGAAGGTCTACCTAACTCCAAAGCTTACCCACACAGGATAACCCACAAGAAATAGAGAAAATATCTGGATCAAAATTAAGTTTCAAAAAACAAATGATAAAAAAAAGGTCCTGCATGAATATACACAACACTTTAATGACACATAATTTGCAGAACCCAGGGAAAAGAGACTACAAGATGTAGCTCCAGAATTTCTTATCTTTAAGGCTTATGTCCAAATGGAGTTACAGGAATGATGAAAGAAAACGAGTGAAAAATAAGACAGAATTTCCCTTACAAAAGAACAAATTAAAGCAATGCAAAAATGGGTGTTACACAGATGATCCAGTCTCACAAAGCAGTATCTTACCTTTTCAGACAGAATATCTGAGGTACTAATTCTTCTTGTTAAATTTTGTTCTTTATCTTGCAATCCTTTAAAATAAAATAATTTCTTTTGAATACTCTAAAAGATAGCTACAATCTAAAATAAAATAATCCTAAATAATATCTGGTAATTATTTTAAAGGATATCATTAAAGGGTCTCATTTTCTCAGTCTCTCAACCAAAAGAAAATACTATGAAAGAGAATGAAAATCTGAATAAACTTCTTAGCCTCAATACTGAAAGTTATAAGGCAAAATGATTCAAAATATTAAAATAAAACCACACTTTAATAAAATGACTTCTGGACTAGAAATAGTCATTTCAAATAATAACAGAATTTATAAAGCAGAGAAACAAGCAGCCACACTTCATTAGCAAGCGGATTATCCACACTGACAGAATATAATGATGACTAAATTAATCCAATCCTCTATATTGGGATGAATTGAAAGTTTGCAGACTGTATTGGATTTATGCATTAGAGAACTGGTCTTTTATTTATTCAATCTAGAAAAGCATCAGTAGAGGCAGCTTAAATATCAATAAAATTGAGTCCATCCATACATTTTTTTCCAGTAACCTAGCTTTGGGCCCAGATGACTGACGAAACAATGTACAAAATCTTACATTTGTAAATTAGCTAATCTATAACATCTTTACACATCACATAATAAAGATATACAACATTTACAATCCTGTTGAAATACTTTCATAGCTAAACTGGATTATGTTAAAAATTCAGAAATCTTTCCTTAAGAGATGACAAAACTGAAGTTGCAAAGCTAGGATTTAAACTAGATCTTAACTCCAAGCCTAGTGTTTTTACCATAATACCACACCTGTCAGTGTTCCAAACATCCTAATTTGACTGCTCAAGTGAACCTACTGGTGAAAGAATATTCAACATTCAATAAATAGAGAAATGACTAATCAAGCACCTCAGTCAACAAAAAGAGAAGGCAATGACCAAATTTCAAGACAAATGAGTTCTGTTAAAAGGCTCATTCTAGGCCGGGCGCGGTGGCTCAAGCCTGTAATCCCAGCACTTTGGGAGGCCGAGGCGGGTGGATCACGAGGTCAAGAGATCGAGACCATCCTGGTCAACATGGTGAAACCCCGTCTCTACTAATACAGAAAAATTAGCTGGGCATGGTGGCGCGTGCCTGTAATCCCAGCTACTCAGGAGGCTGAGGCAGGAGAATTGCCTGAACCCAGGAGACGGAGGTTGCGGTGAGCCGAGATCGCGCCATTGCACTCCAGCCTGGGTAACAAGAGCGAAACTCCGTCTCAAAAAAAAAAAAAAAAAAAAAAAAAAAAAAAAAAAGGCTCATTCTATAAATGTGAATTTGTTGCAACATGATACATTAGAAAATCATTTGAGTAGCCAGGCATGGTGGCTCATGTCTGTAAACCCAGAACTTTGGAAGGCAGAGCGAGGCGGATCCCCTGAGCTTAGGATTCAAAGCCAGCCTCGGCAACATGATGAAAGTCCATCTCTACTGAAAATACAAAGAAGTAGCTGGGCATGGTGGTGTGCCCCTGTAGTTCCAGCTACTTGGGAGGCTGAGGCAGGAGAATCACTTGAACCCAGGAGGTGGAGGTTGCAGTGAGCCAAAATCACACCACTGCACTCCAGCCTGGGCGACAGAGCGAGACTTTGTCTCAAAAAAAAAAGAAAAGAATGAGAACATAACACAAATTTTACATTTACTTATGTGTGATTTGTCTCAGAGAAACACTAAGAATGCAGAAAACTGCATCCAAGTCATCTGAGCCATGTACTTCAAGTATCTATCAACTACCCAAGTTCAGTGTGTGTGTTATAAGCCACATCCATCCACATCTGGTATTACAATTTACTGTCTGATTTCAGGTAACACTCCTTGTTCTACTTCATAACAACTCATAAGTAGCAAACGTTCCACTTACATAGGTATACTTTAGGTCTATTTTACTGAAAGCTCACGTTTAATATTTCAGACTTCTTTTTTTCCCATTTCACATGCAAAGCTGTCCTATCATTTTTCATTGATTCCTATCTTTTTTTTATGTGCCACGGACAAAGTTTTTGAGTGTTGTTCCTCTAACCCACTTTCTCCATACACCTCATTGTTTTTATTGTACAATTTAGCAGTGTGGTAATACTGGGGAATGCATATATCCCATTATAACAAAAATAATCATACTTTTTAAAACAACAGAATAGTAACAACTATTAGACAAAAATAAACAGGGAAACATTAAACAGCCTTCCGATAATAAACAGAGAAAGCACTAAATTTTTCTCCCACATGAGAAACTTATGAGTTTCATTAGGTCATGAGAAATCTAATAGCTGATTAGGATCTCACTTGTCTATACAAAATGGCAGCACCTCCTTTTAATGTAGCATAGAGGCAAATATCTATTAACATAGCAGGCACCTTATGACTACATTGCTACCTTAAAAATAATTACAATAAATTCAATAAATAAATAAATACAAATTTCAGACAATAAATATAACTTTACACAAAGATTATAAACGCAGGTTTAAACTGATCAAATGGGTAGCTAGACATTGTTCTACCACTGTCAGAGGTCTGTACAATAAAATTATCTCAATTTTTACTCAAAACCTCCAAAATGAACATCGTTCTTGTCACATAGTAATTAAAATATTACCAACTGAAACTCTAATGTGAGCTAAAGTCATCAGCATATAGGTGGCAGTTAAAACCATAATAATGAGAATACCCCAAGAGAATGGGACATTGAGTACATGACAAATTAAGAAATTACACAGGAAAAATTATTTAAAACAAACAAAAGACAGAAAAGGAAAATCAGAAGGTTATTTTTAAAATCCAGATAGGTATAGTATTGCAGAAATCCCAAAATTTCAAAGTAAGAAAACCATCACTTAATATAGTAGAGAAGTCTACCCCCAATGGAATATTCTCAACAATACAGCCAGAATGATGCTTAAAAATATAAAACAGATTATGTCAGTCCTTTGCTCAAAACCCTGTAAGAGCTCCCATTTCACTAGAAATAAAAAAAAACAAAGTTCTTACAAGGCTCTCACTTTAAGATCTACCCCCTCCTGCCATTTCCAATCCCTTCTCTCCCATTATTCATTCCCCTCACTCTCTCTTCTGTATTAGCACAGGACTCCTTGTTCTTCCCCAAACATGTCAGGCATCTTTCTGTATCATGGTCATTTCTCTAGTTCAGCAATTCTCAAACTTCAGCATGTAGCAGAATCAACAGGAGGGCTAATTAAATACAGATTACTAGGCCTCATTTCCAGAGCTCCCAATTCAGTAGATCTAAGGTAGAGACTGAGAATTTGTGCTTCTATCAAGTTCCCATATAATGCAGTCCCCAGAAACCACACTTTGAAAATCACTGCTTTAGTTATTCCTTTTGTGTAGAAGCCTCTTCCACCAGATATATATTTGGCTATTCCCTTACATCTTCAAAGTCTTTCTTTAAATCTCACCTTCAAATAGACGCCTATGCTGACTACCTTATTAGTGCTGCAACCTGTATCCTCTCTATCCCTTTCCTACTTACTCTGCTATATTTTAATCTTTCATAACAGTTAATTTACTCATCATGTTTACTGTTTTATCTTCTAAAATGCAAGCCCATGAAGGCATAAGTGACTATCTATTTTGCTCATCAATTTATTTCCAAGAGCCTGGAATAAAGTGCTCAACTAATTTTTGAATGAATGGAAGAATGAAATAAAAAACATCCACGAAAACTTGCAGTTAGGTCATAGGAAACTACTATGAGTAGTTTCAGTATTGTGATGTGGGGGAGAAAAGCAAACTGTATTGGGCTAACAAGGAAATGAGAAGTAAGATGAAAAGCTGGTGCAGACTAGATGTCTCAGAAGTCTTATTGAAAAGAGGAAGTTTAAGAGAGAATGTAGGATGAGGAAGAGGATTTCCATTTTTGGATGGAAAACTCAAATATATTAAGAACACCCTAAGGAGACAATGGTTAAAGATAAAGCAGAATAAATAAAGCAAGGTCCCAGAGAAGGCAGAAGAAGTTAGAGCCAGAGCCAGGAGAACAAGTGAAAACAAAATGGCCATGAGCAAGAGAGTCATTACCCTCAGAGTGAAAGAACTGAAGTAAAAATTGATATGGGTTACAAAAAAGTTTACGGTCAGGAAGCGAAAAGCTGGAATTGAGTGCTAACACCTCAAATAAGAGGCAAGCTTATAGGCTGACAATAATAAATGTTGAGTAAAAGGCCCGAAAAAACTATAAAAGCATAGAACAGTTGTCAAGAAGTTCACCAATAACGTAAGTTTGACAGTAGAGTCATGCTAAGGATTGGTGGGGAATTATACATGTAAAAATACTTATATATATATAATTTACTGATTCAGATGACATTTTAGCTTCTTTGATTTTTCTCCAATCACTCTTCCATCCTGATGCCAGTTATTTTTCTAAAACACACATCGGATCACATCATTTTCTTGCTTAAAATTAGTTAACAGCCCACCCAATGTTTAAAGGACAAAATTCAAATTATTTAACAAGATATTCAAGGCCCTTCCCAATCTAACACTAAACTGTCCTTTTATAAATTTATGTCCAATCACTCACTAAAAAAAATACCGTATCTCTCATACTGCATACATATTTCATTAATCTCAATGCCCTTAAAAATCCTTCTGTGCCTCTATCTGTTCATTTGCTTCCTTTTGACTTCCCCAAGGGAAAAGATTCATTTTTCCAGAGGCATATCAAGCGTCTACATCTCTATGAAATCTTTCTAAATCCGGGTGAGGATATTTAATCCTTCCTGTATTACTCTAGCCTTTCACACACAACACTTATTATACTCCATGTTAGTTATTTGTGTGTCTTTTCTATTCATCTGTGCTACACTTTCCAAAACCGCCTGTATAGAATCATAGTACTAAATCGAAGAGGGGAAAGAAAAGCATTTCCCTGAGAACGTGCAACCCAAAATGATCATCACTCAGGCTTGCAACCAAATTCACATCATAAGGGCAGCCCGTGATTCCAGAAAAATTCAAAAGACAATGAGCACCTCATATTAAACCAAACCAAACCAAACGAAAATCACTGACTGTTCAAGAAAAAAAAAAGTACCAAAACAAAAACAAACATCAGAAATCAAACCCTCAAAGACCTGAGATATCAAAAATTAGCAGGGATAGGAGATAAAACAAAACAGACCTACTGTTAATTTGTTTCAAGAAACAAAGATAAAGCTGAAAATATAAGCAGGGAAAGAATGATCAAAAAGATCTGAAAACAAAACAAAAATGAAAGAGTAAAATATAAACTGTAACTGAAATTAAAACTCAATAGGTGGGCTTAAGGCAGATTAGATACAGCTGAAGAGACAATCAGTAAAATGAAAGCTATGTCAGAGGAAATTTTCCAGAATTTGTTAATTACAAAGTGACAGAAACTTAGAGAAATTGAGACATGAAAGATAAAGTATGAAGACTTAACATACATCTATACAGAGTTCCAAAAAAAAGAGAGAGAATAGCGCAATATTCTAAGAGATAATGATCATTTTTTTTCAGAACCAATGCAAGATCCAATCCAGATTCAAGGAACAACAAATCTCAAGCTGGATACATAAAAAGAAATCAACAAACAGCACATCACAGCTGAACTACAGAATATCAAAGACAAAAACAGGCTCTTTAAAACAACCAAAGAAAAAAGATTATCTTCAAATCGGAAACCATGAAGACTGACAGATGACTTTTCAAAATCAACAATGGAAGCCAGAAAATATTGTCAGTAAGAATATAATTAGGGGCTGGATGTGGTGGTTCATGCCTGTAATCCCAGCACTTTGGGAGGCTGACGTGGGTGGATGGATTACTTGAGGCCAGGAGTTCGAGACCAGTCTAACCAATGTGGCAAAACCCCATCTCTACTAAATACAAAAATTAGCCAGGTGTGGTGGCATATGCCATAGTCCCAGCTACTCAGGAAGCTGATGCATGAGAATCACTTGAACCCTGGAGGCAGAGGTTGCAGTGAGCCAAGATCATGCCACTGCACTCTAGCCTGGATGATAGGGTGAGACTTTGTCTCAAAAATATATTTATAAAATTAAACAACCTAGAATTCTAAACCCAGGGAAAATATCTTTTAAAAAGAGTAAATAGAAATAGTTTTCCACCCAGCAAAAACACATTAAAAACAAAAAGTCTGAAGAATGTACTTAAGCACGGGGCATGGTGACTCACACCTGTAATCCCAACATTTTAGGAGGCCAAGGCAGGAGGATCACTTGAGTCCAGGAGTTTGAGATCAGCCTAGCAAAAAAAAAACCCACACACACAAAGAGAATGTATTTATACATATATAATTACAAACATAATATAAAGAGTAAGCCAAGCAAGTGCTAAATACATAGGCAAAGGTAACCAAACATCATTCTTTGTATTTCAGGGAAAGGGTAAGGTTCTTAATTAACTTTAAATACTGGTAGGACTATAAGACCAGAAATTTAGTATCTAACTTCCAAACTAGCAAATGAAAAAAAAAATTGTGTGAAGAAAAATACGAGGCTAGAAAGAAAAAAAGAAAACCAAATATCAATAATCATAAAAAATATGAGTACACTACATATGTTCAAGTTAAAAGACAAAGATTGTCATACTAAATTATAAATTAAATCCGGCTCTAAACTATATAGAAGTAATATTTGAGACATGAAGATATAGAAAGACTGAAAGGGTGGGAAATTATATAAAGACAAAGATGATATGGCTATTAATATAAGACAAAATAGTTTTTTAGTCAAAAACATTAAAGTCACTACATAACGACTCAATTACCCAGCTTCACAGTACTTAAAGCAAAAAGCAAAAAATCACAAATTCACCATCACACTGGCAAATTCTGACAAACTGTTCTCAGTAACTGATCAAGCAAATCAAAAATAAAGACATGAACAACATAAGCTCAAGCAATCTATACATTCCTTTCAAACATACACAGAACTCTTATAAAAAATTGATTACATTCCAGACAATAAAGGAAGTCTCTAAGTATTTCAAAAGATTGGTTATCATAGCAATCTTATTTTTTGACAGTATCACTGATTTAGGTATCAACAAAAAAATACTGCTAGAAAACCTACATGTTTAGAAAAAACATACTACCAAGTAGCTTACAAGTCAATGAAAAATAAAAATTAGAAATATTTAGAATGAATGAAAAAGTTTAATATCCCAATTTGAGACAGAACAAGTCGAAATTTATGGCCTAAAATGATCTTAACAGGAGAGAGGCTAAAAACTACTGAATTTAAAAACCTATGGACTTATTTCAGGGGAATTTAGAGAGCAGGAAAAAGATACAATTTATAAATACTACAAATAAAAAAGTAAAGGATTCTTAATAATTTTTATAACTTCTATAACTTACAGGAAATAGATATATTACAAAAAATATATAGTTTACATAAACTGCCTTAACAGAAATAGAAAACATGAACAGTTAGATTAAAACCTTTTCAGAAAAAAACTCCACCCAGGCCCAGACACTTTTATGAGTAAGATCTACCAAGATCTTACTTGAACAATTCCAATCTTCAACTATTACAGAGAATAAAGATGAAACCAGCGCCAACTAATTTTATGAGTATCATAACACTTACATTAAAAACTGGCTTCTATAGATCAACGAGATAGAAAATTAACAAGGACATCCAGGACTTGAACTCAGACCCGGAACAAGTAAACTTAATAAACATTTATAGAACTCTCCACTTCAAATACATAAAACATACATTACCACCTCACACCTATTAGAAAAGTGACTATATAATTGGAAGTAAATCACTCCTCAGTAATCGCATAGCATTTCATAGGTTTAAATGAAATATTGGTTGGCTGTTTGTTTGTTATCTTCTTCCCTTATCCCTTCCTGATTACATCATTAAGTATAATTATCATTATAAAAGACGTTTTTAATAACCATTACTAAATTGCGTTCTAGCCTGGGCAAGAAAGCAATTCTCCCATTCTCTCTCCCTCTTTCTTTTCCTTTTTCCTCCTCCCCATTCTCTCTCTCTCTTTCTCTTCCTGTTTCCACCTCCCCATTCTCTCTCTCTCTTTCTCTTTTTTCTTCCTCCTTTTCAAAAAAAAACTGGCAAGGAAAAAGAGGGGGAAAAATTACAGGCTATGAACACAGATAAAAAATTCTAAACAAAACTCTAGCAAACCTTTATTTATAATGGCCAAAAATTGGGAAAACCCAAACATAAATGGGAAATGGATAAACTATAGTATGATGGGATACTCAACAATAAAAAAGAATTACTGACAAATAAAACTACATGAATAAATTTCAAACACATTATGCTAAATTAAATAAGCTATAATCAAAAGGCAACATAGGCCAGGCGTGGTGGCTCACGCCTGTAATCCCAGCACTTTGGGAGGCCAAGACAGGCCAATTACCTGAGGTCAGGAGTTTGAGACCAGCCTGGCCAACATGATGAAACCCCATCTCTACTAAAAATACAAAAAATTAGCTGAGCATGGTGGTGTGCACCTGTAATCCCAGCTACTCAGGAGGCTGATGCTGGAGAAATGCTTGAACCTAAGAGGCAGAGGTTGCAGTAAGCAGAGATCGTGCCACTGCACTCCAGCCTGGGCAACAAGAGCAAAACTCTGTCTCAAAAAAAAGGCAATATACTATATGACTCCATTAATGTGACATTATGGAAAGGTCAAAGTATAGGGACAGATCAGTGGTTACCAGGTGAACTAAGGGCTGAGGGAGGAGTTAACTACAAAGATACTTGGAGAAGCTATTTGAAGTTGATGAAACTATTCTGTATCTTAATGGTGGCTGGTGATGGTTACCCAACTGTCTGCATTTGTCAATACCTGAAAAACTATAAACTTATACATTTATAATGTTAAAAGGTAAATTTTGCTGTATATAAATTATATCTTAATAATAATAAGAAAAAACAAGCCAAATCCATGATTTTAAAATGGTATATCATAAACTATATTTAACCCAAGCATGCTAGGCTGGTTTAATACTAGAAATAAATTATGTAATTCATTATCACTTACGTATATTTCTATCATAGAGGCCAGCATGTCAGGCAAAAAAAAATAAATAAATAAAAACTAAAAGCAAACAAAATTAGTCATTATTCAATAATATAAATGTCTACATAGAAAGTAGAATATAATTTACAGATAATTAGATTCATTTCAATGAAATACACTACCAAAACAAGTGGTTACTCCTTTAGAGAAAGAAGAGTCATTATTAACTGAAGTATTTAATTTCATTACCTTGACTAGAATCAGTAGTGTCGGATTTCAGGGAAAGCTGTTTTGTTCCATCTTTAACTTTTTTCAACCGGTTCTTATCTCCTGGTAAAGTCAATTTTTGCCTGAGTGGTTTTAATTCAAATGCCTGAAAAGTTTTGACTTGTGTTTTCTCCTCAGGAGCTACATCTTTACTTGAATCCTTTGTAATACTGACATTATCAGTGCTAGTTTGGTCCTCAAAGTTCAATGTTTTAGGATCTTCTTGCACATTCTCTTCTTTGCTACTCAAAGCTAATTTTTCATCTTTATTGATGCATTCTAGTTCCAACTGTATTTGCTTATACTTCAAAAGCAAATCTTCAAAAGTTTCTTCCACACAGTTTTCATTTTTTGATGAATAATTTTTTCTTGATGGAGACCTTCTGAAACTTTTGGCTGAACAGCATATTAAGGAAACCAGTGTCCAAAAATTTTCCAGTTAAATTTAACAAAAAAAATTAGATGTTAATTTTCTCCCATTTTAATTTTTCAAGAAAGATAAACCAATATTTTTAAATTACTAAATTTCATTTAATGTATATGCAGCCAATGCTCACTTTCATTATGTGCCCATATTTGAATTTAACAAGTACCATATAAATACTCCACTTACAAAATCACTAGTGTCGTAATTACCAGTAGTATCCACAGGTAGTCCACCTAGTTAGATAGATTACAGCATCCTTCCTTCTGTAAGTTCCAGGAAAGTCCATCATTAGCTGGATGTTAAAGATTCTTTTCTTAAGGAAGAGGGGAGAAACTGAATGGTTTGTCACAAATGTGGACAATTTACATTTCAGGGAGCCAGGTGCGGTGATCACACCTGTAATCACAGCACTTTGGGAGGCCAAGGCGGGTGGATCACTTGAGGTCGGAAGTTCGAGACCAGCCTGGCCAACTGGTGAAACCCTGTGTCTACTAAAAATACAAAAATTAGCCAGGCGTGGTGGCACGGGCCTGTAGTCCCAGCTACTGTGGAGGCTGATGCAGGAGAATCACTTGAATCCGGGTGGAGGCTGCAGTGAGCCGAGATCACACCACTGCATTCCAGCCTGGGCAACAGAACGAGACTCTGTCTCAAAAAAAAAAGAAAAAAGAAAAAAAAAAAAGAAATTTACACTTCAGATAATCAGGAGGAAATGTTTCTTCTCTTTAGTTTCTTCTCATGTCTCAATTTTTTAAAAACTAAGAGATAAAAAATGAACACTGACAATTAGTAGACTGATTTATGAATGAGATATTTTCTTAAAAATCTAACAAGCTTTGAGCTCACCAAGTATACTAACAACTAACATATGCAAAACTGAACTAATTATGGTTATAAAATTCTTAAAAATCACTTTAGGCCCAGCACAGTGGATCACACCTGTAATCCCAGCACTATGGGAGGCCAAAGCAGGTGGATCGCCCGAGGTCAGGAATTCCAGACCAGCCTGGCCAACATGGCAAAACCCCGTCTGCTGGGCGTGGTGACAGGGGCCTGTAATCCCAGCTACTCGGGAGGCTGAGGCAGGAGAATTGCTTGAACCCCGGAGGCGGAGGCTGCAGTTAGCACAGATGGCACCACTGCACTCCAGCCTGGGCAAAAAAAAAACAAAAAAAACTTTAAAATAGTACTCAAAATGTATGTCCTGTTTTTCCCCCGACAGACAAGGGGAAATGTTATGAAAATAACCTGAACCAACTGTTTTGGTTTTCTTCTCTAACATAGTGATACACAGAAAGTAACTTCTTCATTAAAAACAGCTACAAAGTTTCAAACTATAATTATCATTGTACACAATTCATACATGACAATTGTTACACCTCATTTTTCCAGACTAGACATTGCCAGAGAAATGACAAGTACCTCCTATGGTTTTAATATATCACTTATAGATTTTTTGTTTTTTTGTTTGTTTTGAAACAGAGTCTTGCTCTGTCAGCCAGGCTGGAGTGCAGTGGCACGATCTCAGCTCACTGCAACCTCCACCACCCAGGCTCAAGCAATTTTTCTGCCTCAGTCTCTGGAGTAGCTGGGATTACAGGTTCATGTCACCACACCGGGCTAATTTTTGTATTTTTAGTAGAGATGGGTATTCACCATGTTGGCCAGGCTGGTCTTGAACTCCTGACCTCAGGTGATCCACCTGCCTCATCCTCCCAAAGTGTTGGGATTACAGGCATGAGCCACTGTACTCAGTCTATAGATCATTTTCAGTTGGTTAGGATTTAACATTACAGTATCCCAAATATGGTTATTCTGTTTTAACTCCTCACAGGACAAGCAGCAGAAAAGATTTTTAAACTTTCCTGATGACCAATTCTAAAAATGATAATTACCGTCATTTGAGAAACAAAAATAAGTACATTTGAAAATCTCAACAGTTCTACAGCACAACTGTTCTAGTATATCTTTGGTTCTCTGATCTCTTCAAAGCCAACTTTCTTGAAAGAAAACTAGTTTCTCTGCACCCTTCTTACCAAATAGAATCTGGTTTCTGTCCCATTAATCCACAGAAACTACTGTGGCCAAGTTTCCCCATAAATGTTTTCAAATCTTATTTTTTTTACCTGATTCCTCTGAGCATCTGACACCATAAACCACTTCTCTCTTGGCTTCTGTAACTCCCCTTCTCCATTTGTTTCCCTATTTATTTTTTGTCTTTTAAGTCTCCACTGAGTCCTTTCTCTCCAACTTGTGAAATAATGGTGCTCTTCAGGGAGCGCTATTTAGCCACTGTCTCTTTTCATTTTGAGCATTCTAATGCACCTCCACAGTTTGACCTAACACAGGAGAGTTTATCCTGGTCATAAGATATTTCTCTATCTCCTACAAGAAATCTTTCATACATCTGCTGCCAGAGTAATCTTTCTAGAACACAAATATAAGATCACATCCCTTGTTTAAATTTCACTTAAAAAAAAGTCCAAAATCCTAAGAATAAATATAAATAAATGACCCATGCTTTCCTTTCCAAACTTACTTTTTCCCCTGCTCATCACAATTTTTCCATAGCTTTGTGTCTGTCTGTTCTTCAACTTAACCCCAATTCAAATGTCACCTCTGTGAAGCTTCAGTTTCTCACTTCCTCTTCCCCTCTTATGTACTCTTTGTACCAAATTTGTAATTATCTGCATTTACATCTTACTTTTCACTGGAGCCATTTTAAGGTACAACTGCAGTTAAAAAAAAAAAAAGACTAAAGACCTTGGAAATATCCACAAAGGGAAATGATTCAATATACTAACAAATATGCTAAATAGAAAAATAAGGGAAAGTAATTGAGTTACAACCATAACTGACTAATCTCCTTTAAGGCTAAAGAAAATCTATCCCTATCTACATAGAATAGCTAAGATCAAATCAACACTTAAGCTTGTCAAGATGCAATTTCTAACTGAACCTTGGTTTAAACAAAAAGAAGTGGTAGTCAACCTTTTCAGCTGCAGCTGAAAATGGAATGACTTTTTACTGATAAGAGACACTGGCCTAATTATGTTAGTTCTCATCGAATTTGAAAGTTTAAAAGAGTAGTCATTCAAGGTAAACATACTAAGATGTACTGACAAAGTGTCTATCATTAAGAAAAACTAAGAATGAAAATAAGAACTGCAATAGAATCTGGTTTATTCTATTTCTTTAAAGTTGCAACTAGCATATCTTAGTTATTACAGTGAAAGGGGTTATGGCAAAAACAGAAATAAATAAACCCTATACTCAGGCTACTTCACTTCTAAATTACAGAAATATGCCAGAGTAATCTGCATTTTTTCTTTATACAGTATTTGCAAAATAAAAAAGGGTGTTGTTATAATCACATGGTGGAAATATGAATTAAACTTATTACAATCTTGATATTAAATAGATTTGAATAAAGTGTTGTAACAAATATTTTGTTTGCTCACATTATACAAAAGTAACTGGGAACTACGTTTTCCTTCTCAAATTCTTTTTTTTTTTTTCTTTTTTTTAATGGACCAGGACATCCAACCTTCTCAAATTCTCAAAAAGAACACCACTTCTAGGATGGATTAGTGATACTTCATGAAAACAATGAGCAGAGGATCAACACAAGCATCCTCTTAAGTGCAGCATCTGGAAAAGAAAAACAGCAAGGTAGCTCATTTATGAAATAGAAGTCACACAAGCAGACGGGATATATTCTGGTACTTCTTTTTGCAACATCATATGCCAGTTTACTAATCAAAACATACAAGCTTACCAATTAATGAAGGACTATGGTAGAGGCCAAAAACACACAGAAAGAGGACAAAAGCAAAAAGCAGGCAAGCCCACTCACCTACCCCTTTTCTAATATAGAATAAGGATTTTAAGAAAAAGCTTTGAGCTCCCATAGGACTAATTATATACATACCTCAATTTCGACTTTTTATACTAAACTGCAACTACTTATTTTCATTTGTTTCCCTAATACAAACTACAAGTTTCATCTTTGTATCTTTAAAAAACATATAGACCAGTGGCTCCTGCCTATAAATCCCAGCACTTTGGGACTCCATGGAAGAGGATCTCTTAAGGCTACAAGTTCGAGACCAGCCTGGGCAACATAGCAAGACCTCGTCTCTCCAAAAAAAATTTAATTAAAAAAATTTAAAAACCATATACATATATATGCTTCAATAGCCTTTCTGCTTCTGGATTCAATATAGACCACAAATCCATGGATTAAGAAACATCCTGGGCAGAGGTTTTCTAACCTTCTTGTGTGTGTGTGTTTTGGTGTTTTTTTTTGTTGTTGTTTTTTTTTTGAGACAGAGCCTTGCTCTGTTGCCCAGGCTGGAGCGCAGTGGGGCAATCTCTGCTCACTGCAAACCCCTCCCCCACCCCTGGATTCAAGTGATTCTCCTGCCTCAACCTCTTGAGTAGCTACGGGCATGCCACCATGCCTGGCTAATTTCTGTATTTTCAGTACAGACAGGTTTCACCATATTGGCCAGGTGGATCTCGAATTCCTGACATCGTGATCCACCCGCCTCAGGCTCACAAAGTACTGAGATTACAGGCATGAGCCACCGCACCCAGCCACATCTGCTGCCTTTGCCTTTTTAAAGAGTTAAATATCTATATGATTTTCTCTCTCTCTTTTTTTTTTTTTTTTTGAAACGGAGTCTCCCTTTACTGCCCAGGCTGGAGTGCAGTGGTGCAATCTCTGCTCACTGCAACTCTGCCTCCTGAGCTCAAGCAATTCTTCTGACTCAGTCTTCCGGGTAGCTGGAAATACAGGCGTCGAACACCACGCCTGGCTAATTTTTGTATTTTTAGTAGAGACGGGGTTTCACCATGTTGGCCAGGTTGGTCTCGAACTCCTGACGTCAAGTGATCCGCCACCTCGGCCTCTCAAAGTGTTGGGATTACAGGCATAAGACACCGCGCCCAGCCACTACATGGTTTTCTCTGAAACAATCCTGAAACGCTCCTAACCCAACTTTTGGTTGTAGAAGTAAATTTTTCAGAAGACTAGCATCAGAAGCTGCTGTTTCTTACCCAAATGTACATTCCCTGCCCTCTTTACATCATGACATTTGAGAAAGACCTATTCTAGTCCTGAGTGGTCTATAAGAGTAATTCTGATTTTCTCCCAAATAAGTGTCACTACTTGTTTCATATATAATGATGAAATTAAAAACCATTACCCTATGAGAATTACAACCAGTAATGAAGTCCTTAAACAATTTTTGCAATGATCACAGAATAAGTCAAGATAGTATTCCACAGACCCATTACAAAATAGGAAACCTTCAGATGATTGATTCCTCTCTACAAATCCTGAGTAAACTCAGTAACGTTTAAAAAAAGAAAAAACTGAGAATAACGTCAGAAGTAGCAAAAATCTGGTACTTTACTATTTCCTTTCTCAACTTGTCCGTAACCTACACCCTCCCATACACATTCCTCCACTCTAACGTATTAAAATAAAAATGCTGATAAGTTGATCTTTCTCTCTCTGGCCCTCATTTAGTCAGCAAGAAGAGTTATACAATGTGCAAAAGTGAACACAGAATAGACACGTTAAGGAGGTAAAGCGTTCCAAAAAGATCAAATGAATCAAAAAGTTCTGAATTAACAGACTTGGTAAAGACAACAGTTCCCACCCCCCCACTTTAAAAGGCAGCAACTAGAATAAATCAAGATAAAAAAAGAATCACAAAAATAGTGCAGGACTGTGCGGAATGAAACTTTACAATTTTCAGTGTCAAACTGCAACATGACAAAGCAACAGCATTCCTCAAACTGTTACGAGTATTTTTTTCTCCATCTAATAACCTAAGTCAACTTCACATAAAATACAAAGTGTCTGTAACAGCAAAATTACAAATGCTAATAAAACTTGAGCTTCTAAGGTATTATTACAAATCAGACTTAACTGTCTTAGATTTCATTAGCTTAACCCAATCCACAGCAAGTTAATGTTAAAAAGCAGTATACCCAATGCAGCAGTCTTAGAAACAATGCTATCCTGTGACACATGGGGAACTACGAAAGAACAACTTACTTTCAGTACACTGACTCAGGGAGAAATAAGCGGTTCTGATGGTTCAAAGTTACGCTCGTCTCACAGACCTAGTAATGACGCGAAAGGGAACTTTAGTGACACACCCAGTGCCGACCGCCACGTTAAGGATACAGCTCTTCCGAGGTGGAGAGGGCTCTCGCCAGCTCTGACTGCTACTGAATCCGGATCCTGCTCCTCCTCCCAGAGACGGTCTGCACCCCGGCTTGCCTCCTCGCTCACCCACTCCTCGACCCCGACTCCAGCGACTCCCACCCCGGTAAGGCCTGCCTCGAAAGCGGAAACGGTCCAAGGCGAGGTGGCTCCGCTCCCAGAAAGACGGCCGGGGACTGCTTTCGGACAGTGAGCTCGAAGGCATCCGCACAGAGGGCGGATGAGACCGGAATGGTTCTTTGGGTCGGTAGCTGCTGGGTCCCCTGAGGTGGCCCCGCTCAGACGCGTGCCGCGAGCGTGAGAAATTCCTCAGCTGCTGCTGAGAAGAGGACGATGACGAGGAAGAGCCACCGCCTCCGCCAGATCCACCGCCCCGGGCCGAGTGAGGAGGCCTTCGCCGCGGATACGGTAACAGCCCGCCGCCACTGCTGCTGCTGCTGCTCCGGCTCCGTATCTGGCTGTTATTATCGTCGTCACTGATTTCCCCATCTTCAAGCTCCCCCTCTTCCTTCGGCGAGAGGCCACTGGAGGCCGGGGCCGGAGTATCTGCGGTCGCCATCCGGGCAGCAGCGCCTTCCACACAACCTTAGCCCTCCGTCCGGGGATCCGCCCGACAACTGCCTCGTTTTCCTTCTTTCCTAACGGACCGGGTCGGTGCGGTCTTACCCTACTCGGACACCTAGCTGCCTCGGCTCCCCAACTTCCCCGCACCCCAGCTCTCTCTCACCGGACCGTCGCAACCCAGTTCCCTTCCCGAGCGCCCCCTTGCTCCTCAGCAATCGGGGTTCTTCCGCCTCGCGAGAAAGGGGCTCAGGTAGCGGCTGTGTTCGAAACGTCACTTCCTGCGACACGCAGGAAACAAAGGCACCCAATTCACGCGATAATAAAACAACGCGATATTCACTGGGATTTGTAGTCTCTCGTCTTTCTGCGGCTTTACTTTTCCGGTCTACGGATCACACCCACCTCAGGATCTGGCCTGGTACAGCTGGGTGCATGCAGAAGTAAGCGGAAATGCTCTTAGTTCCAGCCTTGAGAGAGTTTTATTGTAAAACTCTTTATCGTTATTTACAGTAATCGGAGGGGAAAACACCTCTTCCTTTAATTGCTCTGAGGACCGCTGCCAAAGAAACGCAGTACACCTGCTCCCTCTTGGGGGCGGGGAAAAAGAACAGGTTGTGTCCGCCATGTTGGTGAAGTCAAACGAAGGCGACTAGAGCTCCAGGAGGGCCAGTTCTGTGGCCTTTAGTCCGCCATATTAATAAAGAGAAACGGAAGGCTGACCCTCCCTCGCCTCCGCCCCCACATACACACCCCTTCTTCCCACTCGGCTCTCACGACTAAGCTCTTAGGATTAAGGCACGCCTGCCTCGATTGTCCAGCCTCTGCCAGAAGGAAGCTTAGTAGCCAGCGCCTCAGTAGAGACCTAAGGGCGCTGAATGAGTGGGAAAGGGAAATGCCGACCAATTGTGCCGCGGCGGGCTGTGCCACTACCTACAACAAGCACATTAACATCAGCTTCCACAGGTAACCTGGGCAGGGAGTGGGGGTGACGGAGACGGGAGTTCCAATTCTCGGTATCGCTTGTGTAGAAGGAACAGGAAGATTCTAATTCTATTAACTTTCCCACCTGGTAGCGGGAAAGCATCATATGTCCTTTGTGTTTCTCAAATCTGTCCAATTTTACCCTGCTTTCGGGGAAGCTTTGCTCATTTTCTAAAAGAAATCCAAGTACTGTCTGGTGATTACCCCTTAGTAAAAAAGTAACAAGAGGATATTGTAATTTTTCACTTTTACTCCTGTGTTAGACCGGGTCTTGACAAGAATGACGCCGTAAGGGAGAGAGAGATCTTCCCAATCAATCAGCAAGCACCTTAAAAGCCTGCTGTGTTCCCGTTAAAATTAGGAAATTCTCACTAGATGAATTGACATGGGAGGCATTTATATTTCTAATCTAATTAATCGAATCTAATCTAAGTAATTCTGCGGAGGAATTGAGTCATCTTTGATAGCCATGTGAATTAAGCGATGTTAATTAAAGTGAAGAAGATAACCTTTTTGTTCTTACTAGAACAGAGTAATAAAAAGAACCTAGGTTTTCTTTTGTTTGCTGGAAGAAAAATCAAAATTCCTTAGTTCTGTCAAGCCAGAATTCTTAAAAGCATTTTGAACTATGCCTGGAAAATAACAGGTACTAGGTAAATGTTTACCTTCTCTGCAAGTGCCTGCCATGTGCCTGAAGAAAAGACACATTAAAAAGTTAAGTGACGCTAGTTCTGACTTTATATATTTTATATACCTAACAACGTATATGTTGGTATGTAGAAATTATATCCTTGACCTTTTTCCCTACCTCACTATTACGAACTGTACTTTTATTAAAAGCTGCCACTTAAAAAAAAAAAAAATCCTTGTGATGTTTCTGTTTTTAAACCAATTCACGAATATGTAGTGCTTTATTCATTCATCCATCAAATATGTACGGAGTTCCTAATTGCCTGACATTGTGCAAAGGATCCGGAAAGTTCTAACCCTCCTGGAGTTTAACATTTAATGGTAGAGAAAGACATATATAATTATAATTAAGTGCCACAAAAGAAACATTAAGAGACCTAACTTAGTCTTGGAAAGTCAAAGAACACTTCTCTAAGGATATGACATTTCAAATGAGATGATGACAGATTTGGTCCTATATGCTGCTTAAGTATTTTCTGTTTTATCCTAAGAGTACTTGAGAAGTCCTGGAGGGTTTAAGAAGAATGGCATGATTAGATTTGCATATTAAAAAGTCCTCTGGCTGCAGTGTGGAGAATCGTGGAGTTACTGAAAGTGCTGGTCAAGCATCATCAGGGATGAACTTGATGAGAAAGGAACTTATTACAGAATATTAATTTACCTATTTTTTCTTTCACAGGGAAATCTTGCTACAGTGTCAACTAAACTAAACCCTGTACTCAGTTGCTAGCACAATCAGCATTGGATTAGGTAAGGTGAGAGTTGACAGAGAAAAACTAGTTAGGAAGCTGTAGTAAATAAAACAAGGAAAGTCTACCCAATTTTTCAGACTAGGGTGGTATTAGAGTAGAAATGGAGTTGAGGAGACAGATTTGAGAAATGTTAGAGGAGAAACTACTGAATTTAGCAATTTCATTGGATAGATGAGAGGGGAGTCCAGGCACCAATAACAATGTTTAGCCCATCGTGGTGGCTCACACCTGTAATCCCAGCACTTCAGGAGGCCAGGGCACGCTGATCGCTTGAACTCAAGAGTTTGAGACCAGCTTAGGCAACATGGTGAAACCTTGTCTCTACAAAAAAAATACACAAAATTAGCTGGGTGTTGTGGTGCATGACTAATCCCAGCTACTCAGGAGGCTGAGGTGGAAAGACTACCCGAACTAGGGAAATTGAGGCTACAGTGAACCATGATCATGCCACTGTACTCCAGTCTGGACAATACAGTGAGACCCTGTCTCAAAAAAATAAATAAAATAAAAAAAGCGATGAATGGTGGTACAATAACATGCATAAAATTTGCCTGCTATGAACTTAACATTTTCATGTGTAACCTCAGAAATTTAGATCTTAAATTAGTATTCATTATAATAAAATTACATTCCTATTTTGTAAATACAAACCAGGCTTAATTAATTCACTCCTTTACTACTATTAGTAGACTTCTTTTTTTTGTTTGTTTTTTTGAGACGGAGTCTCACTTTGTTGCCCAGGCTGGAGTGCAGTGGTGAGATCTCGTCTCACTGCAACCTCCACCTCCTGGGTTCCAGCTATTCTCCTGCCTCAGCTTCCCAAGTAGCTGGGATTACAGGGGTGTGCCACCACACCCAGCTAATTTTTGTATTCTTTAGTAGAGATGGGGTTTCACTATATTGGCCAGCCTGGTCTCGAACTCCTGACCTTGTGACCCGTCTGCCTCCGCCTCCCAAAGTGCTGGAATTACAGGCGTGAGCCATTGCACCCGGTTGTTAGTAGACTTCTATATCTCCATGTGCAAGTTTTTTGCTTAAACTTACTGTATGTTTCTTACCTCTTAGCCCACTCTAAAGTTTCCCCAGTAATCTAACATGACCTCTATGTCTCTCTACATTAATTTTTCATGCTGTATGATCATTTCCTCCTTGAAATACTCTCTACTTTTGAATTATTTAACACTAATTTTATGATTATCTTCTTACTTTTTTGGGCTGTCTTCAATCACCTCTACTGCTCTTCTCTCTACACCTTAGCCCAGGTCTTCACATTCATATCAAAATAATTTCAGCTGTTCCTGTGGTCTCAACATCTACTTGTTGATGCCTCCCAAATCAATATCTCCAATCCATCTCTTTCTAATGAGTTCCAGACTTACAGGCCAAGTGTCTACCTAGTATTTCTCTGGTCTCCTTCCAGTTACCCAGATTCATCATCTATATTGACAAACTGCCCTTCCCCAAATATACCCCCACTTCCTGTACTCTGTTTCTCAGTGAATGAAGACACTATCAATCCGGAAGTTTGAAAGTCTTCCTCCCTTGACTTCTCACCATTACCTCTTAATTAGATTATTACAATAGGCTCTTAACTGGCTCACTGCTTCCATCCATGCACTGCTAGCCACTCTTCTATAATTAGTAGTATGTTGCTAAATATTTAATAAATAGTTCTCTAGGGAGGGGGAAAAGCCCTGATTTGTAGTGTTTCCCTGCTTTCTATGATATAAATATTACTGCCAAGTCTAGTTTCAAGCTATCAATATGACATCACTGATCATGGAGTTGGGAAGAAATGTGCAGTCTCACACTATTCTATAGTATTTCCACCATACAGATACAACAGGCATAACCTTAAGAGTAAAGGTAACAGTAAAATCACGAGGAAATTTGGGAGTTTTGGTTATTTATTACCTTTCCTTTTAATGTATTTAACTGTAAATTTATATAATTTAATTTTTAATGATAGCTGTGTTTAACAACTGGCTCACAAATTTTCTGTTAGCAATCAGCTCTCACAATTAGCCTTTTAATGACTTATCATTGCCATTTTGGATAAGGTTCAAAATTACTCTTTGATTTAGAAGGCCCTCCAGTATTGTTTCATGTTATAACAATATTCTCTGTCCCCAAGATATTCTTAACACTCTTTACTGTCGCACCCTAACTTCCCTAGCTGATCCCTATAATTTTTAAGGCCTTCTGACTAGACTAGCTCTTCCCTGTTTTATGGTTTCATACAACCCTATACTTACCCTTTTATAAGACTCATGGACACTTATAGTTACTTTTATTATAATAATAGAATTTATTTAGTATTTCGCATGTACTGTGCACTGGGCTAAGCATTTACTCACATTTTTTCATTTAATCCGTATGACCACACTAGGTGCTATTCTTATCCCCACTTTATAGATGATAAAAAGGAGACCTAAAAAGGTTAACTTGCCTAAAGTCACCCAGATATTATGCAAGGGAGCCAAGATTGGTGCCCTGGTTTGAGTCCAGAGACAGTGGCCTCTCTATTGCATAGAGCAATAGATGCAATACAGTTCTATTGCATCCAGCTATTTGATTCCCTACATTCCCCATTACAGTATACACTCATGGAAGAAAAGTACTATGTCTGTTTTGTTTACTACTATGTCTTCAGTGCCTAGGACAGTGCTGGGAATGTAAGAGGCATTCAACTAACTATCGAAGATGCACACAAAATAGCACTGTTTAAACTACTGAGTGATTTTCCAAAACATCCAGTGATTATTATAAGAGACTGGTTCTATTACTGAGGTGAGGCTAGGCAGAGTAAATAAGTTATCAGAAAATCTCTATTTCCAGCCAGGCATAGTGGCTGATGCCTGTAATCCTAGCACTTTGGGAGGCCAAGTCAGGTGGATCACCAGAGGTCAAGAGTTCGAGACCAGCCTGGCCAACATGGTGAAATCACATCTCTACTAAAAATAAAAAAAATAAAAAATAAAAAAATTAGCCAGGTGTGGTGGTGGGCACCTGCAATCCTAGCTACTCGGGAGCCTGAGGCAGGAGAATCGCTTGAACCCGGGAGGCAGAGGTTGCAGTGAGCAGAGATCGTGCCACTGCACTCCAGCCTGGGCAACAAGAGCAAAACTCCGTCTCAAAAAAAAAAAAGAAATTCTCTATAGGAAAAAACCTGTATGTGAATTGTAGAGTGACATACAGATGCTAGTATCTTCAGATCGGCGTACGTATAGGATTGAGGGGGATGGGGACAGAAGATGTGAGAGTGTTGACTAAATCTGAACATTCATTTCTTTGTGCTCCTCATTTCTGGTAATGTGAGCAAACCTAGTAGATGCAATATACCCAAAGCTGTTACCTACTGAGGTTGCATTTGGGGGCTTCTGAACCACATAATCTTCTAACTTGGATTTTGTGGTCTTTTTCAACACTAGTCATTTCATAATATTTAAAGGATAATGTAGTCAAACTAAAGAGTTTTACACAAACTTACTGCATATGAATGTTGATTCTTATATTTGCAAGTTACCAGTAGAATTTTTAGAGATAGCCCCTTATATTTGTCTCTTCCTTAAGAGGTACACCCTGGATGCATATTAGTATACAGTTGACCCTTGAACAATGCAGGGTTTCGGGGCTCAGAAGCTCCCTCACCACACAGTCAAAAATCGGAGTATGACTTTTGGTTCCCCAAAAATTGAGCTACTGGGCTGGGCACAGTGGCTCACGCCTGTAATCCCAGCACTTTGGGAGGCCCAGGTGGGCAGATCACAAGGTCAAGAGATCGAGAACATCCTGGCCAACATGGTGAAACCCCGTCTCTACAAAAAAAAAAAAAAAAAAAAAAAAATTGAACTACAAATAGCCTTACCAATAACATAAACAATCAACACATATTTTCTATGTTGTGTTCTATACAGTATTCTTACAATAAAGTAAGCCAGAGAAAAGAAAATGTTATTAAGAAAATCCTGCTGGGCATGGATCTTAAAGAAATTCAAGAGCTGATCACACCTGTAATCCCAACACTTTGGGAGGCCAAGGCGGGTGGATCACCTGAGGTCGGGAGTTTGAGACCAGCCTGGCCAACATGGTGAAACCCCATCTCTAACTAAAAATACAAAATTAGCTGGGTGTGATGGCACATGCCAGTAATCCTAGCTACTCAGGAGGCCGAAGCAGGAGAATTGCTTGAACCTGGGAGGCAGAGGTTGTAGTGAGCTGAGATTGCGCCATTGCACTCCAGCCTGGGCAATAAGAGTGAAACTCTGTCTCAGAGAAAAGAAAAGAAAATCCTAAGGAAGAGGAAATATATTTACTATTCATTAAGTGGAAGTGGATCACTATAAAGGTCTTCATCCTTGTCATCTTCACATTGAGTAGGCTGAGGCGGAGGAGGAAGAGGAGGGTTGGTTTGATGCCTCAGGCATGGCAAAGGTGAAAGAGTTGGATAGGGAGGCAGGAAAGGAAGGCACACTCGGTCTAACTTTATGGAAATACATCATAATTTCCCCCTTACTCTTGCTTTTTCATTTCTCTAAAAATGGTTCTATATTGTACCAATCCTTCTTCCCTGTTTGCTTTTATTTCAGTGATCCTAGTATAGAAGGGTCCATATTATAAAAGAAGTCAAAAGCAGTCTTGAATAATCAGAACCCTTCTGCCAGATTTTCTAATGTCAATTTTCTGGCACTGCTTCTTGTACATCTTCTTCCTCATCATCTGGCAGTGGTTCAGAAGCACTCACCTCCATCAGGCAGTCTTCTGTTAATTCCTCTGGTGTGGTTTCTTAAATCAGCTCTTGAAGTTCTTTAAGATCCA
Source organism: Aotus nancymaae (assembly GCF_030222135.1). Lineage (NCBI taxonomy): Eukaryota > Metazoa > Chordata > Mammalia > Primates > Aotidae > Aotus > Aotus nancymaae. The sequence goes on along the minus strand of NW_026988428.1, from coordinate 29,141,968 downwards.
TATCTTGAAACCTGTCATTGTCCACCTTTTTTGCCATATCTACAATCTCTTTCATGATTTCCCTTATCAGCTCTGTTATAAAGACTGTGAGGTCATGCACAACATACCCACATACTTTCTTTTGCAGGGATGAATTGTTTTGGGCTTCTTGTCTTCCACCACTTTTTCTGTAACAATTTTCAATGGTGCAATCCTTTTATACTTTCATGATGTTCTCTATCTCTGTTAGGGTTTTCTTCCATAGCATTGGCAGTCCTTTCCATAGAGTACCATATGTAATGATCCTTAAAACTTGTGACCCTCTGATCTAGAAGTTGAATTAAAGACATTGAGTTTGAGGACAGGTAGACCACTTTGACACTTTCTGTGTTGGACATTGTCAAAAATGGAAAGAACACTAAAAGGCAGTACCTTACTAACAACATACTTCCTAAATTCAATGGAACCAATCCAGAAAAAAGAGTTCTCATTGTCCAGGCCTTCTTATTTTACAACAAAAAGACTGGCTGCTGGTGTTTATTTTTCCCTTTCATGGCTCAGGATTTAGCAAGTTTATAGATAAAAGCAGAACTGATACAAACCCAACTGCATTTGTACAAAACAGAGTTAGCCTGTCCCTTCTTGCCTAAATCCTGTTTGCTTTTCTTTCTTACTAATATATATCCTTTGTGGCACTTTTTTCAAGAAAGGGCACTTTTGCCTACATCAAAAACCTGTTCAGACAGATATCCTTTCTTCTGAATGATCTTAATGGCATATGGGAACTCATCCACAGCCTCTTGCTCAGCAGAAGCTGTTTCTCTGTTATCTTGACATTTTTTAAGCCAAATCTCTTTCTAAAATCATCAAACATCCTCTGATGGCATTAAATTCTGCAGCTTTAGATCATTCACCTTCCTTTTGTTTTATCATATAACCACCTCACTTTTTCTCGAATCATATTACAGTTCTATATAAACTCTAATATGATTTCGTTCTAAATTTTTCTTTCTAAAAAGAAAAAAAAAATCTACCTGTCATCCTGGAATATAGGTATGCCTTTCTTACAGCAATTGTGCACTCACATAAAAGCTGCATTTCTGCTATGGAATAGATATTTCACAAAAAGTGCAAGGTTTTTGCACCTGCTGGCACAGCTGTAGCAACAGCTTGATGAATTTTTTTTTTTACAATGGTCCTGTTATTTATTTTGAAATAGCAAGCAACCACAGCTGCAGACCTAAATCTATGCCTCTCTCTATATGTATATATTTATATATATATATGGGTATCATGGTATTATTTGAGGCTTACGGTATTACACTAAATACAATGAAAAATATGCAAGAACTACTAGAGATCACATTCTGCCGTGATACACAATTTACTGGAGAGACAAATTGCTCAGAGATAATTAGCATCACACAGCACTTTAAGTGGGTACTCACAGCACTTACCGAGCTCAGCACAATAGCAACAAAAGATGGCTATGAAATTGTTACAGTAGTACAGTATATGCTACAGTTAGGAAATTGTTACAGTAGTACAGTATATGCTACAGTTAGTTTTATGCAATTATTATTACTGCATCTTTACATTTGTTTACATTCTTCTGGACTGAATGGTGCCATGTATGGTCTCTGCATAAATGTTTTATAATTTTAACTTTTTAAAATTTGTGTATATTTTGTGGTAGTAAATGATAAAATAGACTAGTATCTACATATATTTTATGTATTCATAACATACCTTTTTCTTAATTTTTTTGATATTTCCAGGCTACACGGTTTGTCTGCAAGTTTTTTCCAATTGTTTCAAATTCCAGTATATTTATTGAAAAAATACACATATAATTGGACCTATGTAGTTCAAAACCCATGTTGTTAAAGGGTCAACTGTGTTTTATATTTGAAATATGAAAGGAAAAACATTGCTACAAAGCATTTTGCCTTTTTGTAAGTAGTCTTTCTGCTGCACTACTAATTGAAGAGTTGACTTTTTAAAAATATTTGCTGTTTAACTACATAAAATACAGTATATTATTAAATATTCTGTATTTGTATTAATTTAGCAAATTTTGTTGAATCCCTACTGTTTGCAAAGCATTGTGCTAAGTGTCAAAGATAAATACATGACAGGATGTGATAATAATGATCCCTGTCCTCAAGAAATTTGTAATCTTTATGTTACTGGAAACTAAAATGGAAAAATTACAAAACAATGTGGTAAGTGTCATAATGACGTGACACAGAGGAAGAAGTACCAGATTCTGCCTAGGTTTGCCTTGACAAAATTTAATCTTTAGATAATCTGATTTTTCTTGACTACATATATCAGCAGCAGATTAAAGTATGGTGAAATTATTCCTGCTTATAATGGTTCTACTTAAACTTGATCTAAATCAGTTTAGTCATGCTTTATTTTACTGCCCAGGTTAAGGGCTAATTGGAAAGAAATGTGTCTTTTTAAAAACCCTGAAAAATAAAACCACTCAAGTCAGGTTTTGACTAATTTTTTTTTTAACTTATAAAAGATTACCATGAATTGGTTTCTGTTCCAGTGTCTGGATATTGTGAGTTTAAATTTTTTTTTATGTAAATGGGACACATTTTTAATCATCACCTTCTAAATTTCTTTTAATCATTTAGGTGCAACCAGAATTATGATAGTTGGAATTTGAGTTGCCTATTTTTTTTTTTTTAAGGTTTCCTTTGGATCCTAAAAGAAGAAAAGAATGGGTTCGCCTGGTTAGGCGCAAAAATTTTGTGCCAGGAAAACACACTTTTCTTTGTTCAAAGCACTTTGAAGCCTCCTGTTTTGACCTAACAGGACAAACTCGACGACTTAAAATGGATGCTGTTCCAACCATTTTTGATTTTTGTACCCATATAAAGTCTATGGTAGGTAATGTTACTCTCCTTTTTTAAAAACCATTTTTAGAACCCATTCCTTTTGTTTATGCAGTTATTAACTGAAATTCATTTATAGTGATATGCCTCAAGAAAGTTACAGACTTCCTCTTGTACAGTAAAGGTGCAGGCTCGAATCAGAGTTCAGGTCTCCTGACTCCAATATTCTTTCCCCAATCCAAATTGTTTTACTATATTGGAATTTTACATTATTACCAATTATTATTAATAATTAGACCATTGGTAAAACTGAAAAATCATATGAGCAATGAAACCTCCAGCATCACTCTGCTCTGATTTAAAAATGACATACAAATAGCATGTGCAAATTACTTTAAGAGCACCACAGCCAGAGTTATGCCAAAGAATGTAAGTTCAGAGGGAGGCAGGCATAACAGAAAACTTCAGAGAGCTTGGGCATTTAGGGTGGGCTTTTGAAGCCCTGGAAGTTTAAAATAGAGGAAAGCGAACTTGGCCTTGCACAGAACAATTACAATTGCATAATGAGAACAAAAACCAGTGGGTTGAGGGATGAGTAGAAAATAAATGTTAGAAAGTGATATTTAAAAGGAAGGAATGAAGAAAAAGTAAAGTAAAATAAAAAAGGAAAGATTTAAGGTGCAAGATGAATAAATTAAAACAATGTTTTATCTAGTTAGAGAAGATCTGACCAGAGAGGAAAACCTAGCTGGGAAAGACAGGGTCACCAAAGGTAAGAAAGGGTAAGATGAATACAAATAGTTTAGCTTTGAAAAGGAGGACAAACATGTTTTCCTCTGAGAGAAGAAAAATTACTGTTTCTCTTGTTTGTAACAGTTAAACTTTTAAATGTTATGAGTTATTATTTGAATGGGAGAGGAGGTTGTGGTAAGCTAATTACCACTGATGTTAGAAAAGCTCCAGGAGGGCAGGAACTTTTGTCTTTTTCACTTGTGAATCTTCAGCACCTCAAACAGTGCCTGGGACATAGTATATACTCAAATACTTACTGAATTTGAAATGAACCTTATTTTTGATATTTTGATCATTTATTTATTTAATAAATACAACTAACTTCCATTATGCCAGAATCTAAGCTTAGTGCTGGAGACATAAAGATCAAAAAAGAGTCCCTGTCAATTCCCTAGGCAGAGGGACTAACTGTAGGTTTCATGAGGATATTTGTCTTATTTGTTCAGTGTAATGTCCCCAGGAATTCATAATATGTATTCCAATAAATGTTTAATGAATGAAAAACACAGACTTATGAGGATATGATATAATCTGGAAACTCAGTGGCTTAGTATTGCTGGAGTATAAATCAAGATGGTAAATTACAGAATGTGGTGAGATCCTAAATTGTATAGTATGCCATGTAAAAATTTTTTTTCCCTTTAGATAATGGATAGGCAAAGAATAATTTGGCCAGAGTAGAAATGTCAGATATTCTAGAAAAATTATTCTCATGGCAGAATGTGGATTAATGAGGATCAAAATGAAGTGGAGAGATCAATAATGAATAATATAGTCAGAACAGATATGATACGGGCCCAATATATGTAGTGACATTAAGAATGACAGTGTCAGTCTTATTGTGGAACAGAGAAAGAAAAAAAAAGAATGACAGGAGAAGTTTCATGATAGGAATATTTAGGAGGTAGAATTAATAGGACTTGATGACCATTTGAATGAAAGAGAGAAAAGAAAAAAAAGTCTCCTGATTTGGGCAAATGTTCCTAGCCAGATTTTAAATCCTTGAAGATGTAACCATGAAGAATTAATAGGTAAATCTATTTAGAAGCTTGATACTTAAGAATATATTTCTACGAATCCTTCAGTTTTCAATAAGTAGGACCCTGGGTCTAAAATATTCATCAAATTGAGAAAATGGTGTTTAATTAAAAGGGGATCAAATTAATATCATAAATAATAAAATATCTACATATATTCTGAATTGACCTTAGTAAGTAAATTGCAAAGGATCTTTAAAGTCTCTATGGAATCATAGTCAATAATTTGGAAGAAACCTTGGAAGTCCATTGTCTATTTCCAAATCAGTGTTTGAATCTCTCTGGATATAGGACAAAATGAAATAGGTGACTACAGTCAATTCAACCAGTTAAAAAACTTAATCTTGGATTACATGAGATGGCTGCTGCCATTTCCTATTAAAGTTTTAAAATTGACGTTTAAAAAAGCAGTTTAAATACTCTGTTATCCAAAACTGGACAGTATTTGCTTATTTGTGATGTTTCATAATTTATGTTCAACCCTCTAATTTTATTCGGCTCAGAAACTCAAGTCAAGGAATCTTTTGAAGAAAAACAACAGTTGTTCTCCAGCCGGACCATCTAATTTAAAATCAAACATTAGTAGTCAGCAAGTACTACTTGAACACAGTTATGCCTTTAGGAATCCTATGGAGGCAAAAAAGAGGATAATTAAACTGGAAAAAGAAATAGCGAGCTTAAGAAGAAAAATGAAAACTTGCCTACAAAAGGAACGCAGAGCTACTCGAAGATGGATCAAAGCCACATGTTTGGTAAAGAATTTAGAAGCAAATAATGTATTACCTAAAGGTACATCAGAACACATTTTACCAACTGCCTTAAGAAGTCTTCCTTTGGAAGATTTTAAGCTCCTTGAACAAGATCAACAAGATAAAACACTGCCAAGTATAAATCTAAAACAGACCAAGAGTACCTTCATTTAAGTTTAGCTTGCACAGAGCTTGATGCCTATCCTTCATTCTCTTCAGAGGTAAATTATGGCACTTATGCCAAAATACATTATTTAATAAAGTTTTACTTGAAGTAACATTACTATGTAATTTGTGAAGACTTGATTACAAAAGAACAAAAAACTTTTTATGAAAATTTTATTTGAAAATGAATGGAAGTGCCTTATAGTAGAATTACATATTTAAAAATTTTGCTAGGAAAGTGTTTGTTTGAAAGGTGTTTTTGTCTTTTTAAACTACTGTTAAAGAACAGCTTATGTTAAGTAATATGTTTAACTTGTATTAGAAAAGAATTTTTTCCCGTACCAAAGTTGGCATATTGCATTCTAAATAAGATGCTAAATAGGAGTTAACCAACATTTAACATGACCTTAAAACTGCTGGGTTTTGTATTAATTAAATTATAATTGGCACTGTGATTTGAAAAATTTATAGAAAAGAAAAGGTACTGGCTCACGTAATCCCAGCACTTTGGGAGGCCAAGGCGGGAGGATCACAAGGTCAAGAAATTGAGAGTATCCTGGCCAACATGGTGAAAACCCGTCTCTACTAAAAATACAAAAAGATTAGCTGAGTGTGGTAGCGTGCGCCTGTAGTCCCAGCTACTCGGGAGGCTGAGGCAGGAGAATGCTTGAACCCGGGAGGCGGAGGTTGCAGTGAGCCGAGGTTGTGCCACTGCACTTCAGCCTGGTGCCTGGTGACGGAGTGAGACTCTGTCTCAAAAAAAAAGAAAAGGTACAGGGCAAGTTTTTAAATTTAAACTTTCTGTATTTTTTTTAACCAGTAAAAGTGAGATTATGATGGCCTCTCTCATAAGAATATTCGATTTTAAAATAGGTTGTAAAATATTTTGAAAATATTTGAATGTGAGGTACCATTGAGTCATCCAAACTAGGTTAAGCCTCAAGTACTTCAAATTAGTAAAATCTAGTAGGTGATTATATTCACCTAAGAAAACATGTAAAATAATTTAGAGTTCAGGACCTAGCTTTTATCTTAAACTAATAGATAAATGTATACTACTTTTTTTCTCATAATAAAAATCTTACATTTCCATTCAAAATTGGTGCTCCCATATTTGTTGATAACCAAAACTCCTAAGCTTTTTTTTTTCTTTTTAACTACTTTCCAAATACATACTATACCTCAAAAATAGCAAGCATATCAATATTGTGGGCTTTTTCTTTCCTCTTCATAAACCCACAGTAAAATTTAATCACAGGAAACTACTTATATCTTCACAATTTGTATTAATAACTTAAAATGTTATCACTTTATCGTAGACATCAGCTTGCTTTTTATCTCCTCTTTTAGTGAGTCAAATAGAGCAACCAGCATGCCTGTGTTCCCAGCTACTTGGGAGGCTAAGGTGGGAAGGTCACTTGAGCCTAGGAGGTTGAGGCTGTAGTGAGCTGTGATTGCACCACTGTACTCCAGCCTGGGCGATGGAGTGAGACCCTTGTCTCTAAAACAACAACAACAACAACAACAAAAAAAAAATAGAGCAACCATAGTGCATAAGGGAAATTAAATGTTCCCAATAGAAATATGTGTATGTCTATGATAGTGGTATGCAAAGGCTAATTATTTTACAAAATAAAAGTATCAGAACTATTCTTACTATTGCCACTCGAACTAAAGGGTTTGCTTTATTTCACTAATGTTTAAAAGGAACCCTTTGCTTCAGACAGCTTTGTTGAAATCATGTAAAAATTTGTTAATATATAATCAAGTTATTTAACTCAACTTATTTAATTCAAGCTTGTGATACTAACATATGAAGGTAGCATATACCAAGTCATAAATTTTTGTAAATCTTCCCTGTAAAGTAAGAGCTACTTTATGATTTTTTTACAAAAAAACTGTTTTTTTGCCAGCCATTTACGATTGCATTTGCTTGGATCCCAGCAACAATTCTTTTACAGTATTAGCACTCTTTTTACTAAGGAATGCCTCCTAACGAAATGCAAAGGTAGGAAAAAGTCTCTTATGATTCCCATGAGGTATTTAAAACAGGTATTTATGAACATCTTTTTGTGGATGTTATAAATCTTGCTAGTTATTTTATCTTAACTATTGGATGTAGTTCCTTGGAATTGTCATTATATATATATTTTTTCTAGTATGGTTTCAAATAACTTTTCACCAGCATATAATTTACTGACCATATCTACTTTATAACTCAAAATAAGTTGGACAAATAATCTTCTGAATAAAAACTATTTTTTCCAAATATAACCACTCTCATGTGGTTGACCCTTCACCCCTGCTACAGAACACTTATTTATGTAGCCCAGTTCCCATCTACAATAATATCTTGAAATTTTGATAAATTTTTTAAATCATAAAAATAAAATATTGTAAAATACAACAACCTTTTGACAAGGTTACTTCATCTTCATTCATTATTACGTGACAGTATTAAATAAACTACTACTCTGTAATTGTAAACTATTCTGTTTTCTCTGTCATTTTCATGTTACTGTCCTGATAACTTGCTCCAAACTCTTTCCATCAAATTGTTTTATTACCATACATTTGTCTACCTTAAAACTAGCTTCATTCACAGAGAATAACCTAAAAGGAGTCTATTAAAATCCTGTTTTCAGTTTGATAGATCTTTTTTTATCACTCTGACCGTAAAACTAACTGAAATTATAATAGCTTTTTTTCCTCTGCTAGTCACAACACAGATCTTCTGTTCATTTGTTCTCTGTCTACTGGGCACCAACCTCTACAAAGAACCAGCCAAAGGCTAGGTACTTGATATAAAAAGGAATATGACATAATTTTCTGCCCTCAAGTTGCTCTATCTCCTGAGAGAAACAAGTAATATTTATAATATAATATGTTAAATGCCATAAAAGAAATAGATATAAAGTCCTTTGATAAATGCTGTTGAATTGGAATTCAATAAAAACTGTAAACTGTAGACCTTTTTATAATCAAATGCTTTTATTTTGAAACGAAACAGATTCCTCCTTATATTGACTTAGCAAAGGAGGTACAAGGACATTAGCATTTGACCTGAATTACGGTTTTTTATTGAATGAGCTATAAGACAACATTTTTACTGTTTAAAATGAACACTGAACAAATTTATTAATAGTATCTTTGTTAAAAGTAAAACATAGCTCTAAATAAAGTACTATATCAAAACCCAGTACTGGAGTTCATTTGAAATTTGATATTTTGTGTAAAATAACAAACCTATTAACACAGATTTTTTAAATAACTCAGAATCTTATAAAGCACTTCAGTACTTATTTGTTCTCATTTTCCTTACAAACATTCTGTGTGGTAGGTGGTATTATCTCTGATTTACACATGAAGACATCTTTGTTAATGTAATTTATTTATTCATTCCAGCATTTACTACGTGCCAACTTGCACAAGGAATAGAAATGTCTGTGATCTAGACAGTTCTAGATTGAACATAGGTCTCCTGCCAACAAATCCTCTCTGCTGTTCACATTACTCTTTATTTAACATATGAACCAGGTTACTAAAATAGGGCAAATCATGTGTCTTAAAACATGAAAATAGTGAAGTCTTTGAGGTCACTTGATCTTTTCTAGGTAGGCTTTATAATGTTGTATTTTATCTCATTTCTCAGTGTTAGAATACGGGTAGATTTAATTTTGCTATATAGGAAATGGTTCATCTTTGTACCAAAATATTGGATTCTTCTGATATTTAGACAGTTGGAAACTTTCTAAAATTAGAATTTTGTAGTGTATACTAAACAATTGCATATTCACAAAAATGTATTCTGAGTATGGTGATATTAAACATTTTTTCCCCAAGGAAATTAACTGTCATGCCTGTTATTTCTAAAAAATGTACATAAATATTTCTGTGAAAGTTCTTTTAAACTGACCCCCTAAAAGACTTCTGTGAAGTCCTTCTCCCTAAATTGAAGCAAACTGTAAACCAAATAAAGATCATGTAAAGCCTTGAAGAGGAATTATTTTCATTTTTGTTGCTCAAGGTATATCTAAATGTACATTATAGTTTATATGCACTGTTTTAGATACTGGTTAGGCAATCTAGACAAGATATATGAAGGGCTGTAAAAATGGTAAGAGTCTATCTCTATCCTGACCATAATTTGAGGCTCACACAAAAATTTATTTGCAGGCTAGGTACAGGGTTCATGCCTGTAATCCCAGCATGGTATGGGGCTAAGGTGGGAGGATCACTTAAGGCAAGGAGTTCAAGATCAGCTTGGGCAACATAGCGAGACACCATCTCTAAAAAATAATAAAATAAAAATTAGCCAGGCACAGGGGCGTGTGACTGTAGTCCCCTAGCTACTTAGGAGGCTGAGGCAGGAGGATTGCTTGAGCCCAGGAGTTCAAGACTGTAGTGAGCTATGATTGTACCACTGCACTCCAGCCTGGGCAACAGAGTGCAACCCTGTCTCAAAAAAAAAATGCAGACATAATTGTCAAGGCTCTATTTTACTAACAAAAGGGAAAGAAGATTATACTTTATTTTTTCTGATTAAAATATTGTTCAAATACTGTAATTCAAAAAATACTAACTTACTAAGAGAAACTGATCAAACTAGGATGTGCCAGACATGGTGTCTGTCCTCAAGGCTACTGGAAAATAATATTCCATTTGTTTATTCCTGCCCTCACTTCTCCCTTACTCTTTCCCTAAGGCCCTTTTAGAATGAGCTCAATCTAATACCACAAATCCATCTTCAAATTGATCCCTAGTTTTTAAAATCTGTGCTACAAACATTTAAAAAAACAAAATATTTGGGTTTATTGTCAAGAAGGCACATATTGTTTGGGTGCAGTGACTCACACCTGTAATCTCAACACTTTGGGAAGCCGAAGCAGTAGGATTACTTATAGCCAGGAGTTTGGGACCAGCCTGGACAACACAGTGAGACTCCACCTCTATTTTTATGTTAAAAAAATTTTAATGAGGTATGTGCCTATTTCTCAGATGAATTTTCAGTTTTTTTACTTAGCAAACACTCCAAAATGTGCTATTTTAAACTCTTCTCCATTTTCTTAGACGTCCTATTTTCATGTTCTTCTTAACCACCAAACAAACCTTTACAAATTGCCCTTCCTTTAGCTTAGTCACTGAGCAAACTCTTGTCATCTTTCAGTTCTTACCTTGGACGCTCCCCTCTCTTATGTGACACCATCCCTAAACATACCAAAGTGACATAAGTGCTTTTCTCCTTGAGTCCTGTTTATATATAACTTGGATAAAGTCATCATCTTATTATAATGTAATTGTCTACATGTCCATTTTCATCTGCTATACTCCTTCAAGGCAGAGACCGTGGTGTATGTGTCTTAGCACTCAAACCACTCAAATACTAGCACATTTCAGAAAATCTAAACCAATTCCTTTGGATAAGATTCAAAAGGATTGTAAATAAAATGTGATAATTTCCTAGCACACAGTAAGTGCTTTTTGCCATAAGGATAATTTTTGTGATTGGTATTGAATATAAATGTGTACCCTAGAAACAAACTTTATATCTAAGAGCACTTAAATAGGTATTTATATTGTGAAATTTAAAGATCAGTGGAACAATGAACTTTCAGTTTATTCTATGATTGCCATAGTAAGTCTCAAACTGCATGTTTTCTACAGGAAAGAAATCTGGTGAACACAACTGTCGGAACCATTTTAAAAAATGTGCTTGTTTCTTAACTTCTTAGAGCCATTAATAATATATTCTATCCTATGTGGAGACAACATTTCTCACCCTTAAATTTGATCAGAGGTATCTTTGAGTGGTAGGGATGCCTACTAATAACAAAGAATAACTACTATTTAGTTAAAAAATATAGTTTAGGAAATGCCTAACCAGAAATGTCCCATTGCCAGAAAATGGCTTTTAAAGTAAGTAGAAAAATAAAGACTTTGTTGAAATTTTTAAGATTGATAGTCTATAAAAATTATAACAGTAAAATCACAATTTTTTAAAAGTATACAATAGTCCCCCCCACTTATCCTTGGGGATACATTCCAAGACCCTCAGTGGATGCTTGAAACCATGGATAATACCAAACCCTATATATACTTATGTTTTTTCCAATGCCTATATACCTATGATAAAGCTTAATTTATAAATTTGGCACAGAAAGAAATTAGCAGGAAAACCTAGTAAAATAGAACGATTATAACAATATATTGTAATAAAAGTAAAGTAAGGGCACTGTGATACTGCAGCAGTCCATCTGGTAACTGAGATAGCTCCTAAGTGACTAACCAAAGAGTAGTGTCTATTGTATGGATATGCTGGATAAATGGGGGATTCATGTCCCAGGTGGGATCAAGCTGGATGGCATGAGATTTCATCATGCTACTTTGAATGGCATGCAATTTAAAACTTACGAATATTTCTGGAATTTTCAATATTTCCAAATTGTTACCAGTAGAAGGTGTCCAGGTTCTTGGCATTTTGAGCAAAGAATTGTACGAAACATGCAAAGCAAGGAAAGAATGAAGCAACAAAAGCAGAGATTTATTGAAAACAAAAGTAGATTCCACAGGGTGGGAGCCGCAGGAGCACAGGCACTCAAGAGCCTCCTTACAGAATTTTCCAGGGTTTAAATACCCTCTATAGGTTTTCCATTGGTTACTTGGTGTACATCCTATGTAAATGAAGTAGTAGCCCACAGTCAGTCTGATTGGTTGTGGAAAGCAACCAATTAGAGGCTGAAGTGAAGTTACAAAGTTACACTCCTATGCAAACTTCAATTTTCTGTATGCCATGCAGAAGAAAAGGGGAGTTTGCAAAGGGAGTAGCTTCTGGTCCTTTTGTTATTTAGGTGTGGAAAGTTTGGGATTTTCTTTTTGATTTAGCTATAGGAAGTCAGCATGAATAAGCCTTAGGTTCCCTGCCTCCAGACCCTATTCTCCTGTCTCAAGATCACCTTGAACCCTAGGTAACTGAAACTGCCTACTACTGCATATAAGGAAGAACTACTGTATTTTAATTACATTAACTCCTCTAAATTATTTTGGTCTTAAGCTAGAATAACTTTTATGGAGAACAACATCAATAATTAGTCAGTGGAAAAAAAAAGAAGGGAAAATATTCACTGACACTACTATTTAATATGCATTTTTAGCCAGATCTAATAGTCACGAGAAAATAATCCCTAACGTCCAGGAACTGACCTGACACAGCTATACCTCAGTGTTGGGAGATAGCTTGACATTCACAGCTAGGCTATGATCTTCCTATAGAACACCAACTAATCAGAGAAGGTCACTCCATGACTGTGATGAAGCAAGGCCAAAAAAAAAAAACACCAGTTTATAATTTTGTCTAAGCAGAGACAAAAACAATGGCACTGTGCAAACCACAAAAACATTAGCTTTTATTATTAATAATTGTACTCAATAGTCTGGTAACATTGATATTGGCGAGGAAGCTTGGTAAGATAATCCAATCATTTACCTATGCAGAACAGACTGAGACAAAAACAAAGTAGGCACATAATAAATTTCAGCATAAAGACCATATATGGATGTGATCTAGTACAAGAAGGCCACTACTATTTAGTCCTTCTTCACAGATTTGGTTCTTAGTTAATTACTTAATTAGATGGCATGTATTTTGAAATTTAACGTGAGTTTTTTTTTTAAGTACTCTTGGGGGTTAAACACAATTGTATACTGTGTCTGAAATGGACCTGGCTCCTCTTCTTACACTGTCAGCAATTAGCTGAAAAAAATTGATAAATACTATGTAATTGCAGTTACTGTTAACCCAGGCAAACAAGTTAATTTCAAATAAAACATGAAATCAGGCCAGGCATGGGTGGCTCATGCCTGTAATCCCAGCACTTTGGGAGGCCGAGGCAGGTGGATCCCCTAAGGTCAGGAGTTGGAGACCAGCCTGGCCAACATGGCAAAACCCCGTCTCTAATAAAAATACAAAAATTAGTGGTCATGGTGGTGCGCGACTGTAATCCCAGCTACTCTGGAGGCTGAGGAGAGAGAATCACTTAGAACCTGGGAGGCAGAGGTTGCAGTCAGCAGAGATCCCGCCACTGTACTCCAGCCTGGGCAACAGATGGAGACCCTGACTCAAAAAAAAGGAAATCAGCCACGACTCAGATTTTTAATGCTAACAAGACGTTTTGTTTTCTAAACGCACACAGTTTAAATACAAGAGTGTGAAGATAGATATATTCACAATGTAAGTGGTGTTATGACAATAATTACGAGAGCTTAATAGTAGAAAACTACGTTTAACTTGACATCGCTAGCAGCCAGCAGTCTAGCACATTATAGATACTAAACAATGTTGTTTTAAATAATTTCCCAAGTCACAAAATTCCCTTCCTACAAAATAATATACTTACCTCCCTGAAAAAAAAAAAAAAAAAAGAAAGGAAAAAAATCCATAATACAGTCATAAACTCTTCATAGATCAAAAAAGCATTCAATTGTTATGCTTGAAATAGACTTACTGGGTCTAAATTCACTTGTTTCATTTTTGTATTACTACCCTGGTGGCGATTTCACTTTTCATCATTAAGGACGTCCCCAAACTCAAGGACGTAAACTTCCAGCATTTGGATAAGCAGTGCAGACGTAGCCGGCGGGGATGCCAGCAGTGTTTGCCTACGTGAGCAAGGCGATGTTCCTCGAAGCGGCTACAGCGCATGCCCGAAGTGGGCGAGGCGGAGGCGCGGGCTTAGCTCCTGGGGTCTCAGCCAAGGCCGGCTGTACCTCGACCCTGGGGCAGCTTGGGCAGCTGTTGGACGTGGCCGCGTTCAGCTGCGTCGGGCTCGCTTCCCAGACTTGCCCAAGTTCGGGTGTCTTAGCTGTCCCTTTGCCGCCGCAGGCCTGCCCCGCCCGCGTGAGAAGTCTGTGACGGGTAGTGGCCGGAGCTCGCCAGCGCCGGGACCGCTGATTGGCTGCGTCGGCTTCCTCTATCCCCTTCCTGGTGTCCCGCGTTAGGCGCCGAGCAGCAGGCAGCCAGCCAGCCGGGAGCCAGGCCTCACAGTCGGCTGGGTTGCGCTTTGCTTTTGCAGTGAGGTATTGACCTGCCCATATGACTTGGCGCTCTCCGCCAGCAGGAATTTCCGGAAGGAGTTTGAATTTTTGTGATTTTTTTGAATATTTGGTTGGTGGAATATGTTGGCATTTATGTTTGCCTCTAAATAAGCGTCTTGATCACAGCGTAAATGACTTTCTCTCCAAAACGCTAAATATTCTCTCCCGGAGGAGCGCAAATCCTTGTTTTCCATGACAGATCTCGACGACGATATATGCAAAAGATATATAAAAATGATAACTAATATAGTTGTATTGAGCCTGATCATTTGCATTTCCTTAGCTTTCTGGATTATGTCAATGACTGCAAGCACCTACTATGGTAAGTATGAATGTTCTAAGTTGTTTCTCTGTGATCTAGTCAGTGGAATTAAAAACCATACCATTGTGAAATCCAAAACTCATATCCTCTGATGGTTATGAATGGTTGTGTTCACTTAACTTACATAGCCTGAATTTAACTTACTAACGTGATAATATAAATAGTGCCTTTAATAAATGCTTGTTGTGATAATTCGAGTTATACCTATTAATTTTTTTAATTGTTACTTTTTATAAGATGGAGTCTCTCTGTGTTGCCAGGCTGGTCTCAAACCCTTAGGCTCAAGTGATCCTCCCACTTGGTTCTTCCAAAGTGCTAGGAATACAAGCCACCAGATCTGGTCTAGTTATGCCTATCTCAAAATGTCTTTATATATTGTGTAACTATTCCATCTGCCTTGGTGAAAGGTAAGTGAGGTGAACATAGCTTTGTAAAGCAATTACAGTTATGCTTTTAATTTTGAATAAGAATATTAGTAATGGGCCGGGCCTGGTAGCTCACACCTATAATCCCGACACTTTGGGAGGCCGAGGCGGGCAGATTACCTGAGGTTAGGAGTTCGAGACCATCCTAGCCAACATGGTGAAACCCTGTCTGTACTAAAAACACAAAACTACTGGGTGTGGTGGTGCGTGCCTGTAATTCCAGCTACTCGGGAGGCTGAGGCAGGAGACTCACTTGAACCCTGGAGGCAGAGGTTGCAGTGAGCCAAGATTATGCCACTGCACTCCAGCCTGGGCAACAGAGTAAGACTCCATTTCAAAAAAAAAAAAAGGAGAGAGTATTAGTAATGGTTTCACATGTTCTGTAAAAATAATAAGAATTAAAGATGGTACAATATTTACATCTGGAGAGCTGAAAGACTTATCTGCCATTTGGTTGCTTCAAAAGAATAGACTCCTTTTAAAGCCTAAAGCTACATTGCTTAAATATAAAGTACTCTGAACCCAGATCTTTAAGCTTTTGAAGGTGCTTTAAAGCATAAGTCTCCATGTACACAAACTTCCTTCTCCTATAAAAACAAAATACTGGTCAATTCACAATAAAGGAAAAACTGAAAAGGAGAACGTGAAAGTGAACTCTCTTAAATGGTTATATCATAAGGGATTGCCATTTCAGAGTAGTCTTTTTGCAAAGAGACACATTAATAATTGGAAAGGGTTTTCCTGGGTACAGAAGCTCTCAGGGCTGTTCATTCATAAAAATTCACGTGGGAGATCCGAGTTTTAGGGGAGGAGTATAAGAGAAGATTCTTGTTAGTGCTACTATTTACTATGAATTGAACTAAATAGAATAAATCAGGATTTGTAAACTGAAGTATCCCTCTGGGGCCAGTCACCTAATACAAATGAATGAAACTGCAAGTTTTTGTGTATTAGACATGTGGTAATAGTTTTCACTTCCAGAAATAGGATATTTCTCATCTTTTATTGAATACTTGGCCCTCCTTGTCTTTTAGTTTTCCTTTTTTTTTTTTTTTTTGAGACAGAGTTTTGCTCTTGTTGCCCAGGCTGGAGTGTAGTGGTGAGATCTTGGCTTATTTGCAACCTCTCCCTTCTAGTTTCAAGCGATTCTCCTGCCTCAGCCTCCCGAGTAGCTGGGATTGCAGGCACCTGCCATCATGCCTAGCTCATTTTTGTATTTTTAGTAGACATGGGGTTTCACCATGTAGGCCAGGTTGGTCTCGAATTCCTGACCTCATAATCCGCCCACCTCTGCCTCCCAAAGTGCTGGGATTACAGGCGTGAGCCACCAAGCCCTGCTTATTTTCCCGTTTTTGATAGAAACAGATACAAGCAGTAGTTCAGTTTTCTTTACCATAAGGAAATCACTTAGCCTTGGCGTTTAGGAGTCTATCAGGAGTGATGGGAACTTTAAACGGGAAAGCCATGGCCTGTTTAAAGGAAGGGACCTTTCTTTACCTTTAGTCAATTCTGCCATGTGGGCCAGAACTTGTCAATTTTAGAAGCCAAGAATCTGGATTTTTATATGATATCTCCTACGCTTTAAATATTGACTCACTCTGCTAGCCAATCGTCTGTGAGCTGAATGCAGCCTTTGGAATAATCAATTTCTAACCATTGAATCAGGTGTGCTCTGAAAGGCAGAGAGAGGAATAAGATCCTGTTAAGAAAAGAGTTTGTTCTAGGTAGTTATTGAAATTTAATATGTGCATCCTTTAAAAAAAAGAACCAGAGATTCATTTCAAATATCTAGATATCCATTATTATCATAAATAGCAGTAAAAGGTTTTTTAAACTTGTACATAACCTATTTGGCCATTCCCCAATAAGACTGCTTATCTGAAAATATGCATGCATGTCTTACCATAAATACAGTTATGCTCCACATAATGATGTTTTGGTCAACGATGGACCGCACATACAACGTTTTCCCGTAATATTATAATACCATATAATTAGTATTCCTATTATCAATGGTATTGATACACAAATACCATTCTGTTATAATTGCCTGCAATATTCAGTACAGTAACATGCTATACAGGTATTTGTCTTTGGTGACTTCATCTCGGTGTTTGTACTTATGACAGTATTTTAATCCAAAAGCAGTTACAGAAGTTTACTGCTAAAACTAACTTGTGCAGACTTCACACAATTTGTGCTCCACCTTTATAATTTTTCAGGTAACTTACGGCCTATTTCTCCATGGCGTTGGCTGTTTTCTGTTGTTGTTCCTGTTCTGATCGTCTCTAATGGCCTCAAAAAGAAAAGTCTAGATCACAGTGGGGCTCTAGGAGGTATGTTTTTATTTTGAATGTTTACAGTAACTAATAAGTGCTTGCTTATATAATTTAAATTTATATTTTCTAAATTCTGAATATATGAGACTGACTAAAAATCATAGTGTTATATATTTTAGACAATGATAAAGTTATATCTTGCTCAGCATTCCTATTATCAAAATTTCAGAAACTAATGTACACTTGCAGTGTAACATACAAATTAAACTTTGTAATTGATACAAAGTAGATTAATGGGGATAGATGAACCTTGACTATTCTGCTCCTTGAGTTTGATTAATTTAGCAGAAACCCTGGAGCACTCCTCCTAGATGTAAAATAAAGCATTTCGAGAGAATAACTCTTGGAAATTGCTGTTAGTAATCTCAAACAGAGCAGTCCAAACTTAGTGTTCTAGATTCATTTTCCAAAACTGAGTTGGGAACAGGCCTTGTATTCATTCTTTTAGTAATTTTTTTTTTTTTTTTGAGACAGTCTTGCTCTATTGTCCAGGCTGGTGTGTGGTGGCACGATCAGCTCACTGCAACCTCCTCCTCCTGGATTCAAGCAATTCTGGTGCCTCAGCCTCAGAGTAGCTGAGACTATAGGCGTGTGCCACCATGCTCAGCTAATTTTTTCTGGTATCTTTATTAGAGATGGGGTTTCACCATATTGGTCAGGCTGATCTCAAACTCCTGGCCTCAAGTGATCACCCGCCTGGGCCTCCCAAGGTGCTGGGATTACAGGTATGAGCCACCATGCCTGACCCACCTTTTAGCCAACTTTTATTGAACACTTACTACTATGTACCACTGTTCTAGAAACTTGGGATATATCTATAAACAAAAAGGACATGGCGTCATTTCTCATGGCACATATTCTTTAGGGCAGACAGATAGTAAATAAAATAGATATAACTATTCAGGTATTCATAAAGTTTATGACAAAAGTATTAAAAGATAATTAAGTGTTAAATGCATATGTTGGAAGATGTGGTGCATTCTTCTGTAGATGGTGTTAGGTGCTTTTCTCTAAGGAGGTCATTTTACACTGGTATCTGAAGAAACTAGCAATGAGATCTGACAGAATCATGTTCCAGGCTGACAGAATAACAGGTGCAAAAGTCCAGATATCTATAATCCTGGCTTGAGAGTAAGAAGAGTAAGGCTCATTTGACTAGAAAATAGTAACAATAGGAAAAGAAGTGAGAGATAAAATTGAATAAATAAGCTCTAGCAATGTGCTTTCATGGTCCTGTGGTTTTGTCAGTTTCTCAAAGGTCAAAACTTTTGTACTCTTTTTCTTAAAGAGGTTAACCCCAAATTATATAAGCTTTGGGCTCCGCAAAGCCTGGATCTATCCCTTATTTCGTTTTTAGGGCATAGAGAGAATTAAATGAGATAATTTAAAGTTCTTACCTCATTGGCTGGATACATAGACAACATTTATTCAGTGCTTATTATTATTAGGCAGAGTTCTTCAAAATCATGCCAATTCTATTCATAATTAAGAAATATTGTTTAAGTTCTATTGTGAGATTTCTTTTTCTTTTGTGGGGTAGTTGAGAATTAAAGTTAACTGGACATATTGATATCTTTATATGAATTTTATTTTACCATATAATCAGTAAATATTAGGAATGGTTATGTTTTATCTATTCAACAAATGTTTATGTCACACTTACTATGTACCAGGCACTGCTGTTATTACTTTGGTAGTATTAATTCATTTATAACATAATTTGAACAATCTCTGCTTGAATATAATAACAAGAAGTTATGTTTGCTAAAAAAAAAAAAGTTCTTTCTGGGCTGGTTAGGTGGCTCACACCTGTAATCCCAGCACTTTGGGAGCCCAAGGCAGAAGGATCACTTGAGTCCAAGAGTTTGAGACCAGCCTGGGCAATATAAATGAGACTTCACATGATGGTGCATGCCTGTAGTCTCAACTACACAGGAGGCTGATCGTGCCACTGCACTCAGCTTGGGCAACAAAGTGAGACCCTGTCTCAAAAAGGAAAAAAAAACCCATGCTCAATTATCCTTGCCTTAGAATGTATTATTCTTATAGAAAGAAAGGTCAATTCCTTCTTGAAATTCTGTCTTCCTTTGGCTTCTGTGCTGTATATTGTCCTGCTTCTCTGACTTTCATGATCTCTACTGTTGTTTCTTTCCTGCTGCAGTTTCCTCTCCTGCTTTCTAGCCCTTGGGCCTCTACTCCTCCCCTATATTGATTTAGAATTAAAAAATTTGTATTTGGAATCTAATACTGCCACCTGTTATCAGTGCAAACTTGAGCAAGCCACGTAACTCCTAGGAGCCTCACTTTCTTAATCTCTTACGGAATATCTCCAAGAGTAATACCTTATGGGCTTATTGATGAAGCTCAAAAAAGATATTATGTGAGGCAACACATCTTTGTAAACTATACAAAAATGTTCATTGTTAATTATTACGTACTTTCAACCATATTTTTATATGTGAATGACTATTAAATTGGCATTGCCACAAACATTTAGTTCTTCGTATCTCTGCTCATATTATTCCTCCCCCTCTCACCTCTCTCCTACCTCATTATATATGCTGATTATTATAGAGAAATATGTATCGAGGTTTGAAGGATGAATAGACAGTTCTGGGCAGAAAACCATGAAAACTGCCAAAAATTGAAACTAACACTTGCAGAGTAAAATTAAATGAAGTATTCCTGCTTAGAAAGTTTCTGGTTCTAGGCTTCTTAGTGCTTAATCAAGTATTCTTATTGAATAGGATTCAAATCTAATAAAGTCATTTCTTTGCTGCTAGCCCTAATAAATGAAAATGATCAAATGTAGTAGCAGATGGAAGCAAGTCATTAACTTGCTTTCAGTAGTAACTGATAGTTCTAAAGTCAGGTAGCAAAAATATAATATGTATGTTTCCAAAAACTATCCTGGTGGTATAATATGCCACTTGATCTCCTTGACCATAAAGGACATCTACTAGATTATAAACCCCTTGAGGACAAAGAGTATTTTATGCTTCTGTGTTCCATGTTTCTTCAAATAGTGCTAGATACATAATAGATGATTAAGAATATATGTTTGATTTTTTAAAACCTTTGCTTTTTTCCTAATTATTTCATTCTATGAAATATCTTATTTTTTTATTCTTTTTTTTTAAATTTATGGCCAGGTACAGTGGCTCACACCTGTAATCCCAGCACTTAAGGAGGCCAAGACAGGCAGATTGCTTAAGCCCAGGAGTTTCAGCCCAGCCTGGGCAACATGGTGAAACCTGTCTCTACCAAAAATTAGCCAGGCATGATGGCGGGTGCTGTAATCCCAGCTACTTGGGAGGCTGAGGCAGGATAATCTCTTGAACCCAGGAGGTGGACGCTGTAGTGAGCTGAGATTATGCCACTGCACTTGAACCTGGGTGACACAGTGAGACCCTGCCTCCCCCAAAAAAATTTTTTTTAGAGGCATGGTCTTGCTCTATCACCCAGGCTGTAGTGCAGCAATGCAATTATAGCTTAGTGCAGCCTTGAATTCCTGGGCTCAAGCAATCTGCCTGCCTCAGCCTCCTAGGTAGTTGGGACTACAGGAACACACCATCACATCCAGCTTTTCTTACTGTTTGGAACTTTTTGTTTCCTTAAAGATTAAAAAAAAAAAAAAACTAATGCTGTTTTAAAGTATATCATAGTAATTGGGAATATTAGCCTAGAGTATGACTGCAAGTCACTGAAACTCTCAGTGTTGTACTTGTCCTGTCTATAAAATGCGAAGGAATAATGGTATCTATAGCAATGAATTATCATGAAGTGTTATCCATGTAAAATGCTTAGCACAATACCTGGCATACAAATATTTTATAGATATTAGTTATTATTACTGTTTTCCTTCCACTACTACCATTCACAGTGATATAATTTGACCGCCATTTCCTCAACCAAATCTCATCTTGAATTGTAGATCCCATAATTCCCATGTGTCATGGGAGGGACCTGGTGGAAGGCAATTGAATCATGGGAGCAGGTCTTTGCCGTGCTGTTCTCATGATAGTGAATAAGTCTCACAAGATCTGATGGTTTTGTAAACAGGAGTTCCCCTATACAGGCCCTCTTGCCTGCCACTAAGTAAGACATGACTTTGCTCCTCATTTGCCTTTAGCCATAATTGTTAGGCCTCACTAGCCATGTGGAACTGTGCATCAATTAAACCTCTCTTCTTTATAAATTACCCAGTTTCAGGTTTGCCTTTATTACCAGCCTGACAATGGACTAATACAAAGGAATTTCACTTTGACAAATCATGACTTTAGTGTGTCTAGGATTGAGAAGTAAGAATTACAGAACTTCCTCAGGATCTGGGTATTTAGAACCTTCATGACAGAAACATATACCCATTGTTGAGAGGAATGGGCAGGGGTTCAGTCACACTCAGTCCCTAAGCTGCACACTGAAGTAGAGGGCTCTGGTCTCTTGGAGAGAGAGCGAGCATTGCCAGAATCAGGAGAGGGTCACATGAAGGGGATTTGTGGGAAAGTGTTTGTGGAAGAGCACAGCAAGAGGGGGTGTTCTCAGGAAGGGCCAGTGGTGGTACACTGTGTGGTTTCCCAAGGGGGATCTGACCTCTTTTTGGTTACTATAATTCAGGTCTGGTTTCAGTCTTTCTCAAGTAGAAGCCTCACTCTGTCATGTATGCAGAGTTGATTAGAGCCTGGAAAACTGGTTGACTGTTGCTCATTGTCATAAAGGATTGATATATGACCCAGAATGCCACTTTATTAATCAGGCAGAAGAACACAAACCTCACTGTTCGGGCATGCCCTATGCTTGTTTTCAGGCCACCTGAGAAGTCAGATTATAATTAGAAGGTTGCTTTGGTGAGTACAAAGTCTGAGAAAGAGTAATGCAAGTCCACAGTTCAAAGGTTCTTCTTTGGATATGGTTCAAGAAGTCTACCAACGTCTGGTTCTTTGGGCCTTCACTTTATACATTTCAGGCTAGCCAATTAAATTATTATAGAATATGTATGAAACAATAGATTACTTTTGAGTTTATTAAATTGCTATGAAATTCCAGTCCTGCCCTTCTCTTTTATGTCTCCTGGAGATTACCCAGGTCACCCTGGTTGGAATTTGGAGTGTAACTTAACTCTCATTGTCAGAAATTTGTAGACAGTGTCATTTTACTCCCCTGATGGTATCTGTTAGGTACAGAATTTATCTGTTTTAAGCTCAGAAGGCAAACATAATCCTCAAGTCTTCAAATTTTTGGGGAGTACCCTATTGTCATATATATGAACACTTTATCAATGATATTTAGAGATTTGCAGGATGGAGAAGTGGAAAAGATATGAACAGGAGATAACAGTTACTAATCTAAAAATGTAGACATAGGTGGGAGTTGCCAGAAGTTCCAAGCTATCTTTAGACTGCATGAAAGAAATCATTCCTTCAAAGCTTGTTGTCTTGTTCATTTCCTCAGTGTGAAGCTGTCATCAACATGAACATTGATCACTTCATGTGTATTTTAAGGTGGTTGAAGTAAAAAGGATATAGATGCCATCTGTAACATCTCAGTGTAGGCTGTTTAGGGCTCTTCTACTCGGGGTTTGTTTAGAGATGGTGGAACAGTTGTTAACAGTGAATATTAATATTCATGAAGAGGAGGAGGGGAGACACTTTGACTTTCAGTTTGTATACTTCCATATGTTTTGACTTTCCCCTTCAATACTTGCATACTACTTTTGTAATGTTTTAAAAATCAATTGAAAAAACTTAAAGGTTGGATAACAATATTATAACATTTATCAGTATTATTGTTGAGCTTTTGCCACTGGAACTGTTACTGTTATTAGTATCAATGACATTAGGTAACACTTTTTAAGGAGCTTTTACTGGATAATATAATAAGCTTATTACAAAATGTGTTTATTAATATATTTATATAATAAGCATATACAAAATATGCTCCTGGATAATATAATAAGCATATTATAAAAATTATCCCTGACTTTTTACAGCAAGCCAGTGAAGTAGGAATTATGATTATTCTTATTTCACCAATGCAAAATTGAGACTTAAGGAGGTTAGATAACTTATCCTAATCTTGAAAAAGTAGGTGGAGGAGCCAAAGTTTGAACTCTAGACTGTTCAACTCCAGAGCTGAAGCACTTTATCATTATTAATACTTTATACCAAGTTATCCTATTTCTTGTACTCTCAATTAAAAGGTACCAAAGTTAAAATACCAATAATTGAGCATCTCTAGAAGAGTCAATGAATAACTATCTCATTGATTATGATAGCTGAACCTTGAGCTAAGCAATGGAAAGGGTTATTATAGCAAAAGGAGGCCAGGTGCAGTGGCTCACTCCTGCAATCCCAGCACTTTAGGAGGCCAATGCTGGGAAGATTGCTTGAGCTCAGGAGTTTGAGACCAGCCTGGGCAACATAGTGAGACACCATCTCTATTTCTAATTTTTTTAAATTAAGATGATTTTTAAAGATTATCTAAAATAATATCTTACATTCATATGGCATTGTTTGAAAGGAGATTAAAATATAGTAAAAAAAAAATGTGTACTCAAAATGGCATTCAGTTTACTGCTTGCTAAGAGCTTAATTGGTAAAATGCAAATTGTTAGAAATGTACATTTCAGATTATAATATAAAAATAACTGGGAAAATGGCTGGACACGGTGCCTAACACCTGTAACCCCAGCACTTTGGGAGGCTGAGGTGGACGGATCACCTGAGATCGGGAGTTCGAGACCACAGCCTGACCAACATGGAGAAACCCCGTCTCTACTAAAAATATGAAATTAGCCAGGTGTGGTAGTGCATGCCTGTAATCCCAGCTACTCGGGAGGCTGAGGCAGGAGAATCACTTGAACCTGGGAGGCAGAGGTTGCAGTGAGCCAAGATTGCGCCATTGCACTCTAGCCTGGGCAACAAGAGCGAAACTCCATTTCATAAATAAATAAATGGGAAGAAATTTATTCTTTTTTCACAGCATTGATGTATGAATTGAGTATAATTCTGTGTTTATATATGTTTCTTTCAGGGCTAGTGGTTGGATTTATCCTAACCATTGCAAATTTTAGCTTTTTTACCTCTTTGCTGATGTTTTTCCTGTCTTCTTCGAAACTCACTAAATGGAAGGGAGAAACAAAGAAGCACCTAGACTCAGAATATAAGGAAGGTAAAATTAATTATGTTTGGTGTTAATCAGAATAGTACACTTCATTTCATCCTAACATAGGCTTTTAATCAGAATGTTGTTTAGAATGTCAAAATACATAAATTTTATGTGAGAATTCCTTATGGTAGCCAAAGCGAGTTTATCATTTATTTCACAACAATAGGAAATAACAGCAGAATATTAGAAGCACTAGAGTCTGTCGTAATTTTTCCAGATTTGTTAATAACAGTATAGAATCTGGGCAAATGTACTGTTCTACTTTTACTATTTTTAAAAAGTTTGTTGTTGTTTTTCTTGTTTTAAACTTTAAAACATAAACACCTATAACTGCATGGTTTTTCTTCTAAGGAGAAAGCATTTATTTGTCCTTTTCATCTGTTTGTTTCCAGGTGGGCAAAGGAATTGGGTTCAGGTATTCTGTAATGGAGCTGTACCCACAGAGCTGGCCCTACTATACATGATAGAAAATGGCCCTGGGGAAATCCCAGTCGATTTTTCCAAGCAGTACTCTGCTTCATGGATGTGTTTGTCTCTCTTGGCTGCATTGGCCTGCTGTGCTGGAGACACATGGGCTTCAGAAGTTGGCACAGTTCTGAGTAAAAGTCCTCCAAGGCTGATAACAACCTGGGAGAAAGTTCCAGTTGGTGAGTCCTTTTTTTCTTTTTGACCCATTGGTAGACATAATTGGTGAGTCTTGACTTGGGATTCTTTTAAAAAATAAACCAAAAAACCTCTTGATTTAATGTACTTCTTATTTTAGAGCCTTTTAAGAACTTTATTTAGTCTCTTTAAATAGTAATTGGAAAATTTCTATAGATTATTAAGCTGGTAATAATAAATAATCTTTGCAGGAAATGTTAGCAAGACCTAGATAAGTAATATAGGAACATAGAGATTAATTTGCAAACATATGAGTAGGGAAGGAGAAGAAAGGGAACAATAGAATATTTATTGAGTGCCTGTTATGATACCAGTGCTTTAACCTATATCTCAGTTCTCCATTATCAACATTGTCAACAACTACATAGGTTGAGCATCTCAAATCTGAACATCCAAAATCCAGAATGCTCCAAAATCTTAAACTCTTTGACATGATGCTCAGAGGAAATGTTCATTGGAGCATTTCAGATTTATGATTTTGAGATTTGGGGGTGCTCAACTGGTAAGTCTATATGATGCAAATATTCCAAATCTGAAAAAATTCAAAATCCAAATTCTGGTCCCAAGCAATTTGGGTAAAGAGAATACTCAGCCTGTACTGTTTCTTCTTTTTGTCCTCTGATGCTTCTCTTCCTCTCTTCCCCTTCTTTTCTTTCTCCCCTCATCTTATCTCCATCATTGCCTTCTCCTCCTCTTCTTTTATCTCCTCTTCTTCATCATCATTACAAGAGCTAGCACATTTTAAATACCTACTACAGAGCACTATTCTTGCTTTACACGGATTGCCACTTAGTACTCCTAATAATCATATGAATTAGTTTTTTTATTATTTCTATTTTATAAAGAAACTAAAGCCCAAAGAAGTTAAATAAATTAACTACAGTCATATGGCTTAAGAGTTGCAGAATTGGGCCTGGCAAGGTGGCCCATGCCTGTCATCCCAGCTACTAGAGAGGCTGAGGTGGGAGGATCACTTGAGCCCAGAGATGGAGGCTGCTGTAAGCTATGATCACACCATTGTACTCTAGCCTGGTTGACAGGGTAAAACCTTGTCTCTAAAAAGAGAGCGTAAGAGAGAGAGAGAGTAGCAGGACCAAGACTGAAACCAGGCAGTCTGGCTTCATTGAACCATTCTGCTTCACTGCTTAAAATATCAAGAGTTACTGAGGAGAAAATACTATTTTCTGAATAGGCTACAGTCTTTAGATTGCATTAAAGAGAATGCTTTCTTTAAATCAGTCTTGATTAGATAGGTACTTTGCTGTCCCTGACTTTATGTGTTTGCTGGTTATTAACCAGATGATTTTCTGCATGTTTCTTCTTCAGGAACCAATGGAGGAGTTACAGTGGTGGGCCTTGTCTCCAGTCTCCTTGGTGGTACCTTTGTGGGCATTGCATACTTCCTCACACAGCTGATTTTTGTGAATGATTTAGACATTTCTGCTCCCCAGTGGCCAATTATTGCATTTGGCGGTTTAGCTGGATTACTAGGATCAATTGTGGACTCATATTTAGGGGCTACAATGCAGTATACTGGTAAGAACATGCCTTCATCCTTGCACCTTATTGATGTGTTAAAGAAATAGGGAAGAAATAGAGAAAAGAAAGAAAAAATGTCAACAATGAAAACAAATCCAAAGACACAGGATGTTGACAGACCAGAAATGATAGGACAGAGTCTCTTCCACAATTTTGGCTTTCTTATACTTTTGTATGAAATTAATTGAAAGAGAATTAGTCTTGCATAGTAATGATTTGAAGCTGTGTGGGAAAGATACAATAGCGCAGAGAACAGACGCTTTTGTGTGGGCCATTTCCTAATCCTAGGAAAGCAAGATATTTGGGATCAGATCATTTTAATACAGTTCCTTCCATTCATTTTCCCAGTCAATTTGAGGGATAATTGTATTAATCTGACTATACACATGACCGACTTTATTACTGTGATATGCTTGCTATCCTTGCTGCTGAGTTTTTGCCTCACTCAGGATATATGGTAGATGGCTGGGTGCAGTGGCTCACGCCTTTAATTCCAGCACTTTGGGAGGCTGAGGTGGGTGGATCACTTGAGGTCAGGAGTTCCAGACCAGCCTGGCCAACATGGTGAAACCCATCTCTACTAAAAATACAAAAATTGCCAGGCGTGGTGGTGCCTGCCTGTAATCCCAGCTACTTGGGAGGCTGAGGCAGGAGAATTGATTGAACCTGGGAGGCAGAGATTGCAGTTAGCCAAGATCATGCCACTGCACTTTTGCCTGAGCGATAGACCAATATTCCATCTCAAAAACAAACAAACAAACATATATATATATATGAGTGGTAGAGTATGTTTTTCTCAAAATTTTCTGTGCTTTGCTTCTAAGGCTTTCTCATCCTATCAGTGTACTGACATATTCTGTTAGGTGTGTATTTACACTCTCATCAACCATGTTTCTCCTTTGATTGACATCAGGAAGAGGTTGGAAGGCTAGAGAAGGGTTCTCTCAGTACGTTCCTCCCAGTACTCTTCATGCCTCAGGAAATATATTTGCCCTTTCTCCCCTCTCTCAATCAGTCAGAATATTTGTTCTCAGTATTGTTAGTCTCATTTAGATTTTAAGGATGAAGCAATCTGATCTTAATTCCCACTAAAGGGTAAATAACTCTACACACACACACAAACAGTAACACATGTTTTTTAAAGAGCGTAGGTATTATTCTAAATTGGTTTCTAGTTGGGGAAGTTTCTGATTGCACTGAGTCGGTTGAAAAGAAATGCATGCAGTAGGGAGATTCTGTAAATCTTCGTGTGCCTCCTTTGTGCCAGCCCCATACTCAACCCTGTGTTTAGAGTGCTGTGGCCACAGACATGATCCCTATGCTCAAGGACCTCATAGATCAGTCTTGGAGGGGAGCCACTAGAAAGGCAGACCCAACCTGCCAGTTTCATGCCCTCTCTGCTTTTCATGTTCTCTCTTCCACTTCTGAAGCAACTCCAGAGGTACTGACAGAAAATTACTGAGGTGTACTGGAACCCATTTATTCAAAGAGGCCATTTGTAATCAAGGGTTCTGTATCTCTCATCATATAAATTATCCATTAAAGTCATTTAGCAGATCACTTAGAACCTTTCAAAGATTGTATGCTTTGGAGGAAAAATCTATTTTGTTCTTTTTTTTAAAATCAAGTAATTTGGGTTTTCTACCTCACTTGCTTCTTTTTCCATTTCAGGGTTGGATGAAAGCACTGGCATGGTGGTGAACAGCCCAACAAATGAGGCAAAGCACATAGCAGGGAAGCCCATTCTTGATAACAACGCAGTGAATCTGTTTTCTTCTGTTCTTGTTGCTCTCTTGCTCCCAACTGCTGCTTGTGGTTTTTGGCCCAGGGAGTGAACTTTATTTCATTCCCACAGGTTGAAACTGGTGAGTCCAGCTAAATTTGCAATTCCAACTTTCATCCTAAGAATAATAATTGTAATGGCAAGGCAGAAATGCCAGCTCTTCCTATATTCCATTGTAATGCGATTTCATATTTTCCTCTCATCAACTCCCCTGTAATAGCTAGCATCTTTCTAGTGAAAGAGAAGGGTTTATAGAATTTGTGCATTTTTTTTCTGCTGAATGGAGGTCTTGAGCAGTGAAGCTATATTGTTCCTACATATTGCTGTATATTGAATTGAAAGTTCCTATATAGTCAATATCAAGTTTTGTCTTATTTTGTTTTGTTTGTTTAAACCAGTGTAGGGAATAAAAGTGATGATATTTAAAATAGTTCTCTGCTGAAGAAGAGAAATGTCACTGTGCTAGTTGCCCAAATGTTGTGTCTGTTTTACATAGTTTAAGCTGATGTGTATGGAAGCCTAATCAAGTATAGTATCCTGAACTTCTCCCATTACATTGCTATTCACAATTGGGAAAAGGGTGGGGATTGGTTCCTAGTGAGTTTTGTGGCCTAGTCCACATTCGTTCTTCCTTCCTCAGGGTTAGTGATGGAAAAAAACTAGATATCCTTTTCATATGACCATTAGAATGTGTGAAAAAAGTTATTTTAACTAAAAGGAAAAGAACTCTATCTTATATCTAAAAAATGTACACCTTATGATATGTTTCAGTTGATCTCTGAACAGAAATTATTTTCAATTTAATATGTTGAATGTATTTTCTAGCTTTCTTTGAATTATGTTTGGCATCCTGGCTTAACACTGGCATCCTGAACAGTTAGAGTCACCAGGAAATTGCTGTATTTCTTTATAAATTTACTATCATACAAATTACTTGAAAATGCTATGATTTTCTATTATTACTTTCTAAGTGTATTCCCTCTTACACTGTAGCCTCAACTAAAGCAAATTCTGCTTTTCAGTTTTGTTCCTCACTATGGTGTGCCAAAGAAGTTTTGACATGGTACAGATTATTTTACTAAAAGTATTTTAAAATGTTTCTCATGATTTCCGTACCTTCTTCCTCCTGCCCCTTTTGCTTTTTTAAAGAAATTGGGGAAGGATTTATGAACACACCACCACCAGAGTGTGGGTAATGCTTAGAATTCTTTATTGGTGGCCCTACAATGGTGATGACCTAGAACTGACTTAGTTCAGGACAGAAAACAAAACAATCACACCCTTAATTTTGAAGCCAGTCAGATCAGGGAGTTGCAACAATTGGCCTAGAACTTTGGGTATACATTGGAAGCACTAGGACATGTTTGCCTTGTTTGTTTGTTTGTTTGTTTGTTTTCTGAGACAGAGTCTCACTCTGTGACCCAGGCTGGACTCCAGCACAGTGGCTTAATCTCAGCTGACTAGCCTCCACCTCCCAGGTTCACGCAATTCTCTTGCCTCAGCTACCCAAGTAGCTGGGATCACAGGCGTGCACTACCACCCCCAGCTAATGTTTGTATTTTTAGTAGAGACAGGATTTCACCATGTTGGCTAGGCTAGTCTCGAACTCCTGGCCCCAAGTGATCTGTCCCCTCAGCCTCCCAAAGAGCAATTACAGATGTGAGCCACTGTGCCCAGCCACCAGGGCATGTTTTTAAAAAAGTACTGGTGTCTGGGTTTCACACTGCAGAAATCTGATTTATCTGATCAAAGGTACAGCCCTAATATTGGGACTTTTTACAGCTCGGACTATATGTTAGAATCATCAGGTAAGGAGTTTTTAAAACACTATTGTAAGGGCCCCTTTCTAGACCAAGTCAGTCAGAATGTTGGACAATGAGGCCCTTGCATGTGTATTTTTACAAAGCTCTCTGGGAGATTCTAATGCTTAACCACGTTGAGAAGCACTGAATAAGAATATCCTAGACTGGGCGCAGTGGCTCACGCCTGTAATCCCAGCACTTTGTAAGGCCAAGGCAGATGGATTACTTGAGGTCAGGAGTTCAAGGCTAGCCTGGCCAACATGGTGAAACACTGTCTCTACTAAAATACAAAAAATTAGCCAGGCATGGTGGCATGTGCCTGTAATCTCAGCTACTCAGGAGGCTGAGGCAGGAGAATCACTGGAACCCAGGAGGTGGAGGTTGTAGTGAGCCGAGACGGCACCACCGCCCTCCAGTCTGGGCAACAGAGCAAGACTCCATCTCAAAAAAAAAAAAAAAAAAAAAAAAAAACGATATTCTAAGTACTAGAACTACTGAATAAGAATATCCTAAAGCACTGTATTTAAGCACTTGAAAAGAGTGGGACTTTTCAATTTTAGGGAAGTAACTATTAGCAACAACACAGCATGTTATCTTTATGGATTAATAACTTCTGGTAATTACAGTGTCTTACAGCTACATCACATATAAAATTATTGTGTCAGCTTTCACACAACCTGCACATTGTTCTAACATGCCCTTTTTCTTTTCTTGGAGATTCATCTTCATGACATACAAAGGGACAAAAATATTTATTGGAACTGTCTTTGGGTTTAGTAGAATCACTGTATCATTAACGGTTTGGGGTCCTTTATTTGAACACTGAGATCTAGTTGTGTTTTGCAATCAAAATTTTTGAGATTTTAAAAAACTAATAGTGTCTACATAAAATATTTCACGCAAAACTACTAAAAAAATGTCTGGGACAGCAGCTCATTATCGAATATGCAATTTTCATGGTGATTTATGAACATCCCCACTAAGTATGATAACTGAAGATCATAAAGAGCCTCAGATCAAGTCAGGTCAGGTTTTGTCACCAAACCTGTGAAGAAACTGGTTTTGATAGCTTTATAGACATGAGAATTGAGGATAAGAAATTGTGTCTCTGTCCTTTTTTTTTTATTTTTGTAAGTCTTATATTCTACTGTAATATCTTTTGAATTGGATATTTAACTAATTCAACTTATTTTTCATCTTTGCAGAATGGGCAGTTCATGTTAAAAACACTTTTCATGGAAAGAACTCTATATAACAGTATAATAAAACTGTCTGCCTTGGCAGCATAAAGGTGTACTATTTCTTATCATACTGATACATGATAGAGGAAAGCAGATATATGTGGTATGGGGCAGCTCCTGAAGGAGACTTCCAGGAGTAGCATGTTGAAAACTCATTAAATGGAGCCACCAGGAGAGCAAAGAATTGATACAGCAGGTCATTCTATTCTTAGTTTTTCTCATTACTTGAGTTATCTATTCCTCATATATCTCTTTCCACGTATCTGCTATACACGTAGGATGCTGGCTGCAGAAATACCAATCTTACCCCAATTAGATAAAGGACTAGTATAGAGAAAAAGCATGTGAAATAATGTTTTAAACTTTGCCGCATACCTACGATATGAACAGCTGCTGCCTGTTATACACAGTGGGTATACTAGAGCCCAGTCGTATGATCTTCCTGATGTTTTATCTAATGTTCCCAGTTCCATCACAACAAGAATGATCTATACTAGCCACCAGATCCCAGGTGAATTGTGGTGTGCTTTAAAAATGAAAACACAATTATGTGGCTTAATTATTTAATCTCCTTATGGAGTATCTGTATTGGTTGTTTTTTGTTTGTTTGTTTGTTTTTGAGACAGAGTCTCATTCTGTCACCATGCTGGAGTGCAGTGGCACAATCTCGGGCAATCTCGGCTCACTGCAACCTCTGCCTCCCAAGTTCAAGCGGTTCTCCTACCCCAGGCACCCGAGTAGCTGGGACTACAGGCATGTGCCACCACGCCCAGCTTATTTTTATATTTTTAGTAGAGATGGGGTTTCACCATGTTGGCCAGGATGGTCTTGATCTCTTGACCTCGTGATCCACCCGCCTTGGCCACCCAAAGTGCTGGGATTACAGGCATAAGCCACCGCATCCAGCAAGTATCTGTTTTTATAACTCCAAGTAGTTCTCAATATTTTAAAAATACTTAAGCATTCAATATATATTCGTTGAATTAAGTTATTTGACTCTAATTAACATTATTTCTTTTAAGAGTCACTGGAAGGTGATAATCAGTAACATATCCCTGGAGGAAAATATAAAATGAAAAACCAGTTTGGCTACCAGAATTTCTGCGAACTGGAGTGTTTCTAGCATTTCTCAATCACGCGAAATAATATTAATGGTTTTGAAACTAATGAGTCAGGAAATTATTGAAGAAGTGAAGGAGTAGTAGGGCAAGGCTTGAAATTATTTTCCCTGACAAGACTAAACTCTCCATTTATCATAACTACCCTCTTAAAAAAAATTTTTTTTGTAGATCTAGTCATGAATTCAGCCAAGATTGATTGATTGATTGATTTTTGAGACAGGGTGTTACCCTGTTGCCCAGGCTGGAGTGCAGTGGCGCAATCATAGCTCACTGTAGCTTCGATTTCCCCAGTTCAACTCATCTTCTTGCCTCAGCCCCCAAGTAGCTGGGACTATAGACATACACTACCACACCCGGCTACTTTTTGAAAAAAACTTTTTTGTTGTAGAGATGAGTCCAGACTATGTCCTGTGTTGTCCATACCGGACTTGAACTCCTGGGTTCAAGTGATCTTCTCACCTTGGCCTCCCAAAGTGTGGGATTACAGGTACGAGCCACCCACCCAGCCAAAAATTTATTTCATAAATATGGCAACTCTTTTTTGAGTTTAGATTTTTTTATTTTTATTAATATTTAATTAAATAATACACTGAATCTATTCCTTTTTAAAAATTACAACATTAGGCCAGATGTGGTAGCTCATGCCTGTAATTCCAGCATTTTGGGAAGTCAAGGTGGGAGAATTGCCAAAAGCCATGAGTTTCAGACCAGTCTGGGCAACATAGCAAGACCCTGTCTCTACAAAAAATAAAAAATTAGCCAGACATGGTGGCGTACTTCTGTAGTCCCAGCCACTCAGGAGGCTGAGGTGGGAGGATTGTTTGAGCATGGGAGTTGGAGGCTACAGTGAGTCATAATTGTGCCACTGCACTCCAACCTGGGTGACAGAAATTCTATCTCAGAAAATAAGTTGGGCTATATTAAAATTAATCATTTCTGGTCAGCAAGGCTCTATTAAGAGTGAAAAAGTTACTTCCAGAGTGGTTGAAGGTATTTGCAGCATGTATGTCCAACAAAGGATTCATATACAGAGTGTAAAACAAACACCTGAAAATTAATAAGAAAAGACCCATCAACTCAATAGAAAAATGAGCAAAACACTCAGTCAATTCATAAAAGAGGATATCCAAATGGCCAATAAACATCTGAAACGGTGCTTAACATCTTTAGTCATCAGCAAAATGCAAATTAAAACCACACTGGGTACCCCACCTACCAGAATAGCTAAAGGGAAAAACAATAGAAAATACTAAATTGTTGGAGAAGTTGGCAGTTCAACTAGAACTCTTGTACTGCTACAGGGAATATACATTAGTACAACCACTTTGTAAAAGTGTTTAGCAGTATCTGCTAAAGTTGAACATGTACACATTGACCCATTGATCTCATGTCAAGGGCATATTCTCAAAAGAAATACCTATGCCAGTTCTCTTCCTGAGTTTTTACAAGTCATTTCTGCTGCAGTTATTGATCATAAAAGTTGCAAGGCCAGTAAAACTCAGGTATAAGGAAATATATTCCACCTCTTGATGGAAGGAGTATCAAAGTTAGATGCAGAGGGGAAAGGTGGCAGAGAGGTATGATGCATTGGGGGTTGTATTCTAACACTATACCACATTGTTGCTTTCTCAGCTCCTGGGTATCTATCTACCCTCTTTATGCTAGGCAGTCTCACCTCTCCAACAGTGATCTTGGACAAGATTTAAGACAGCTTCCCGATAGGGTTTCACCAGCTCATTCACAAGCTGCGTGGGAAAAATCCCTTGCTTTGACAGCCCCTGAGAGTGCTAGTCTGTCTCAGTGTAGCAGCACCTTTCTGGTTCACCATCAGAGAGGCAGGCATTTACTTGTTTTCTGGAATCTCTGGCCATGAGTCAGCCCCCAGGGTAATAGTCCATTTTAATATTCTCAGGCATGAGTCAGGCACTGACCATCTCTCTCTCCAACTAAAGGAAACACTCTTCAAAAGTACAGTTAATGCTCCCTCACTCCTCTCCAGGTTGGAGATTTACAGCCTGACTACCACTCCCTCTAAAGAAACTATACTCTGACAAAAGCTTTTTCCTTTCAGATCCCATTTTATGACTCTGACCTGCCTAAGGAGTCTACAAGCTGTGCAACACCTTGTAGACTTGTGTCTAAACCATTCTTTTTATGAGTTCTACACAGAGAGATGTATGTCTCACCCTCAATTCAGTTTCCTGTTGTCTATTATGCCACTTCTTAAGCAAAACTAGGCAATGAAAGTAAATTCTATCCTAAAACCCTGTTTGTTAGCAGTGTACACATGTGATGTGCAACTAACGTACACTATACACTAGTGTATATGTATGACACTAGAGGATATGACTTCAATACCCCACTTTAAAAAAAAAGGATAGACGGTGGCTCAAGCCTGTAATCCCAGCACTTTGGGAGGCCGAGGCGGGTGGATCACGAGGTCAAGAGATCGAGACCATCCTGGTCAACATGGTGAAACCCCGTCTCTACTAATACCAAAAAATTAGCTGGGCACGGTGGTGCGTGCCTGTAATCCCAGCTACTCAGGAGGCTGAGGCAGGAGAATTGCCTGAACCCAGGAGGCGGAGGTTGCGGTGAGCCGAGATCGCGCCATTGCACTCCAGCCCGGGTAACAAGAGCGAAACTCCGTCTCAAAAAAAAAAAAAAAAAAAAAAGGATAGAACAACCAGGCAATTTATGCAAAGTCTACAGCTAACATTATACTCAATGGTGAAAGACAAAAGCTTTTCCTCTAAAATCCAGAAACAAGGCCAGCATACCCATTCTGGCCACTTCTATTTAACATAGTATTAGAATTTCTAGCCAAAGCCATTAGACAAGAAAAAGAAATGAAATTATCCGGATTGGAAAGAAAGAAGTAAAACTACCTCTGTTGGCAGTTAAGATGATCTTATATGTAGAAAACCATAAAGATTGCGCAAAAAAAAACCCTATTACAATGAATAAATTAAGTCAGCAAGTTGCAAGATACAAAATCAACACAAAAATTAGTTGCATTTCTGTACACTATCAATAAACAATCTGAAAAGGAAATTAAGAAAAAAATTCAATTTACAATAGCATCAGAAAGAATTAAAAACTTAGGAATAAATCTAACCAAGGAGGTAAAACACTTGTATGCTGAAAATTATAAAACATTACTGAAAGAAATGAGAGAAGATACAAATAAAATGCATCTTGTGTTCATAGATTGGAAGACAATATTGTTAAGATGTTCATACTACCCAAAGCAATCTGCAGATTCAATGCAATCCCTATCAGAATTCCATTGGGGGCCAGACACAGTGCCTCATGCCTATAATCCCAGCTGTTTGGGAGGCCAAAAAGGGTGGATCACTTGAGCCCAGGAGTTTGAGACCAACCTGGGCAACATGGAGAAGAACCATTTCTACAAAAAATACAAAAATCAGCTGGGTGTGGTGGCATGATCCTGTAGCTCCAGCTACTCAGGAGACTAAACTGGAAGGATCTATTGAGCCCAGGAGGTTGAGGCTGCAGTGAGCCATGATTGCACCACTACACTCAAGCCTGGGCAACACATCAAGAACCTGCCTCAAAAAAAAAAAAAAAAAATTCTAATGGCATTTGTTGTAAAATAGAAAAATTTATCCTAAAATTCATATGGCATCTCAAGGGACCCTAAATAGCTAAAACAATTTTGAAAAAGATAACAAAATTGGACAACTCACACTTTCTTATTTCAAAAATTATTACAATGTGACAGTAATCAAACTGGTGTGTTCTGTCAAAAAGACAGACAGATAGACCAATGGAATAGAATAGAGAACCCAGAAATAAATTATTTTATATATGGTAAAATGATGTTCAACAAAGGTACCAATAATAGACAATGCCAAGGGATAATTTCTTCAACAAATGATGCTGGAATACTGGGTATCTGCATGTAAAAGAATGAAA
The DNA here is from genome assembly GCF_030222135.1 of Aotus nancymaae. Classification (NCBI taxonomy): domain Eukaryota; kingdom Metazoa; phylum Chordata; class Mammalia; order Primates; family Aotidae; genus Aotus; species Aotus nancymaae. Next base: position 29,104,966 of record NW_026988428.1, on the reverse strand, counting down.
TTGGATCCTTACCTTGCACTCTACAAAAATTAACTCAGAGTGGGTTAAAGACATTCACTAAGATCTTGGCTGGGTGCAGTGACTCACTCCTGTAATCCCAGCACTTTGGGAGACCAAGAAAGGTGGATTGCTTGAGTCCAGGAGTTTGAGACCAGCCTGGGAAATATGACAAAACCCTGTCTCTACAAAAGGTGGAAAAAATTAGCTTGGCATGATGGCTTGCACCTGTGGTCCCAGCTCCTCAGGAGACTGAGGTGGGAGGATCAATCACTTGAGTCCAAGAGACAGAGGTTACAGTGAGCCAAGATCATGCCACCACACTCCAGCCTGGGTGACAGAGCGAGACCCTGTCTTAAAAAAAACAAAAACAGAAACAAAAAAAACAACCATTAACATAAGATCTAAAACTTTAAAACTCCTAGAAGAAAACATAGGAGAAAGTTTCATGACATTGGACTTTGCAATGTTGTTTTTGATATAACAACAAAAGCACAGGCAAGAAAAGCAAAAATAGATAAATGAGACTACATTAAATTTAAAAACTTTTGTGCATCAAAGAACACAATGAGAGTGAAAAATACCCTATAGAGTGGGAAAATAATTGCAAATCATCTCTAATAAGGAGCTAATATTTAGAATATAAAGAACTACAACTCAACAACTGAAGAATCAAAAAATCTAATTAAAATATAGTTATAGAACTTGAATAGATGTTTCTCCAAAGATGATATACAAATAAATAAGCATGTGAAAAGATACTCAACATCACTAATTATTAGAGAAATGCAAATCAAAACCACAAAGAGTTGTCACCCACACCCATTAGGATGACAACTATCAAAAAAATAACAAGTGTGGACAAGTATGTGGAGAAATGAAACTTGAGCACTATGTTGGGATGTGAAACAGCATGACCACTATAGAAAACAGTTTAGTGGCTCCTCAAAAAAATAAAAATAGAACTACCATGTGATCCAGTGATTCTACTTCTGGATATATATCCAAAAGAATTGAAAGCAAGGTCCCAAAGAGAGAGCAGGGTCTCAATCCCATGCTTATGGCATTGCTATTCGCTACAGTCAAGAGATGGAAGCAACCCCAATGTCCCTCCATGGATGAATGAATAAACAAAATGTATTATATACATACAGTGAAATATTATTCAGCCTTAAAAAGGAAGGAAATTCTGTCACATTCTACAACATGGATGAAACTTGATTGAGGACATTATGCTTAATGAAATAAACCAGTCACAAAAAGATAAATGCTGTATGATTCTGATTATATGCGGTACCTAAAGTTCACAGAAACAGAAAGCACAATGGCGGTTACCAGGAGATAAGGAAAAGGGGAAAAGAGATGTTTAATGGGTACAATGTTTCAGATTTGTGAGGTGAAAAAGTTCTAGAGATCCATTTCACAACAATGTGGATATACTTAACACTATTGAACCGTACACTTAATAATGGTTCGGATTATAAATTTTATGTTTTTTACCACAATTCAAATAAAATAGGTAAATACAAAAGAAAACACTTCCTAACTATGGTCAAAGAAAGTGATGTGACAACAGAAGAGGCAGAGAGATGCTGGTTTTGAAGATGGAGGGAGGAGGTTATGAACTAAGGAACATGGGTGGCCTCTAGAGGCTGGAAAAGGCCAAGAAATGTGTTCTTCCTTATAGCTTCCAGAAAGGATCACACTGCTGCTGACACCTTGATTTTAGGACTTCTGACCTATAAAATTGTAAGATAATAAATTTGTGTTGTTTTCAGCCACTAAGTTTGTGATAATTTGTTACAGCAGCCACAGAAAACTATACACCATGTCAGCTTTGAGTGGCAGAGTAATATAGCACAGGTTCTGGAGCGCAAATGCTTAGGTTCAAATCCTAGCTCTGCCACTCTCTAGCTTTGTGACCCTGTTTACTTAATCTTTCTGTGTCTCAGGTTCCTCATCCATAAATTGGGGGGTTTGTTTGTTTGTTTGTTTGTTTCCTGGAGACAGAGTCTCTCTCTGTTGCCAGGCTGGAGTGCAGTGGTGCCATCTCACCTCACTGCAACCTCTGCCTCCTGGGTTCCAGCAAATTCTCCTGCCTCAGCCTCCCGAGTAGCTGGGATTATAGCCACCCACCACCACGTCCAGCTAATTTTTGTATTTTTAGTAGAGACAGGGTTTCACCATGTTGGTCAGGCTGATCTTGAATTCCTGACTTCAGGTGACCCATCCATCTCGGCCTCCCAAAGTGCTGGGATTACAGACGTGAGCTACCACACCCAGACCATAAATTGAGGTTTTTAATAGTACCTCATGAAGTAGTTGGGAGGATCAAGGAAGTTAAGTTAAGGTACCTAGTACAGTTTCTAGTAGACATTAAGTAGCCAATACATTTTACCATTATTATACTATTCGACATGACTAAAATGTCATGCAACTGCCGGGTATTTCTGTTCCTTTTATATTTATTGTTGTTATTATTCTGTGAAAAAAGATGATTCCCAATCTGATATGAATAAAGTGTTTGTATAATTCATTATGCAAAATGTAAGAAGGATAATTTTTTTACACCAAGCTATATTAACCAAACCTCATTCTTAAACTTTTGGAGTCATTTTTCTCCTAATGAGATAGAGAGGATACTAATAGGCACAAGGCCCACTATGCTTCTTTAGCCTTTTCAATATTTACTCTCCTACACATGCCACATGTATTCAGGCCATCTGGACTATTACTGGTCCCAGGATATACTCTGTGCTTTCTAATATCACCACATTGTTCTCTACATTCTTTTTAAAGGGTTCTTGGTTCTGTACTGGCAGAAAGTTCACTGGCATCTGTGGGAATGTATATGTTCTTCTGCATTTAGAATTAGATCCTAAAGTGATTCAGGAATGGTAAACTAACCTGTGTGCCAATTTACAAATTTCTTTCCTCTCACTTAATTGTCACCTCCACCCCAATCTCCAAATGCCCCTAGAGTCCTTAAGAGGAGAAACAGGAGATATCGCAAAAATTAGGAAGTCCTCTCAATGTGTAGATCACTGTGTTGCCTGCTCAGCTTCCCTCTGGTAGAACTTGAGAGGACACATGGTGTATGAGCCATCTTTGTGCCAAATTTAATTGCTGTCCCACTTTCCCTAAGAGCTGGATGTATTTCACCAGTTTTTACGTAAGTAACACGACATTTTGGAGGGTTGGGCTGTTGGAGGATTTTTTCACAACCCACCCATCAGAGGTGGTGTGTGACTTCTGAGGCTAGGTCTTAAACTGAGGCCTCTTGCCAACAACCAGCACCATGTGAAATAGATCTCCAGTCACTGTCAAACTTTCAGCCTGGCCAAAATGTTAATTGCAACCTCATGAGGGACTTCAAGCCAGAACCACTCAACTAAGCTGCTCCTGAATTCATGACCTACAGAAACTACATTCATGAGAGATATGGGTCTGCAGTTTTTCTTTTTTGTAATTTGGCATTAGGGAAATGCTGGCCTTACAAAGTAGTGAGTTAGAAAGTAGTGTGCCCTCTGCTTCTGTTTTCTGTAATAGTTGGTAAAGAACTGGTATCTTTTGTTCCTTAAATCTTTGGTAGACTTCACCAATGAAACTGTCTAGGCCTGGTAATTTCTGTTTGGAAAGTTATTAATTATTGATTCAATTTTTAAAATAGAAAGCCCTGTTTAGATTATCTGTTTTTCCTTGTGTGAATTTTAGTAGATTGTGTCTATGCAGTAATGGACGATGGCCAAGTCAAGGGCAGAACAGGACACAACCATCAGAAAAGCCCTGAAGCAGGAAAGAGCGTGGCATGTTAAAGTAAGGGAAAGGTGGCTCCTTCATCCGAAACCTAGAGAGCCATAGAGGGAGTGAGACAAGGAGATGGGAGCATCAGGCAGAAAGAGACCAGACCAATGAGCTTTGCCTTGTCAGAATTTAGGACTCTATCTTAGGGCAATGGGAAATGCTGACAGCTTTTACAAATCTCCTTGAATCTGAGATGTAGCCACATTCTGAAGTCCTCTTGATCTTTAAGATCTGCATTCTGCAAAGCCAAAAAACCTGTCTGGGAAAATTCAGCAATGACTAATACGAGAGTAGATCAACAGCCAAACATTGATTATAATAATAATAATTTTTTTTTTTGGCACAGGTATTAAATCAGTGGTTCTCAACATTGGCTGCAAAGTGGAATCACCTGGGGAGTTTTGAAAATTCCTACTTCCTTGAAACCCCAATTTTAGAGACTTGATCTAACTGGTCTGAGATAAGGTAGGAGGATTTCTAAATGCTTCTCAGTGATTCAAATGTGCAGCCAAAGTTGAGAACCATTAGTAGGGATGCTAGAATGCTCACAGTTTTAATAATTTGTATTCTGCCATGTATGCATTCATTTTCAGAAGGAAGTTTTAAAAAATAGCCAGTATGTTTGCCCTGAACTGTACTTAGTGCTTCAAAAAGGTAGACTTTTTAAATTGTCATTGACAACCTCTCAAGAATTTTCTTACATACAATTATTTTAATCTTATTTTCCCCCATTGGATGGATAAAGAAATTGAGATACAGAATTTGAATAATTTTTCCAAGGCTTCATCACTAATAAACAGAAGAGCTGGCATTTGAACTCAGGAAGTATGGCTCCTAAGTCCTCATTTGAATCTACTCTTCCCAAACCTCTATTTATGGAGTCAAAATGAAGATGACAGTCTGCCTGCTTTCTACATTGCCAGCACAAAGAAAGAGAACTGCTTCTTGTAATTCAGGTCCTCCAAAAACCAGGCCCAAGCCCAACAGGAAAAAGTCATAAAATAATAATCTCCACCAAAAGAGAAGAAATTTTATATTTATATATTTTTTAACCACATAATGAAATTCAAGTATTACAAAGAAAAATTACTAGAAACACAAAACGTATTAATCCCCAATTAAATATATTGGTAGGTAAATTGAAAAAGAAGTAGGTCACTGTAGTGGCCTAGAAGGTAAAATAGAAAACTCTCTCAAGGCATACAGTAAAAAAAAAAAAAAAAAGTGAAATGGAAATTTGGAGAGAAAAGATAAGCAACTGGAAGAGAAAGTTGAGAGGTCTAATATATAAAATATAGGCATTCTAGATACACAAAAGAAACATTGCAGGAGGGCTAAAGACCCAATTTTATGAATTAAAAGAGCTCCCAGAAATCCAAGGTAGACTAAATTGATGAAAAATATTATATACACAATCAGGTAAAATTCCTGAACTTTAAAGAGCAAATATTATTTGCTACCATTTAGAAAGAAAAAGTTGTCAAAAAAGAAAAAGAATCAGACTTGCATTGTACTTCTTATTTTTAATGCTGGAAACTTGAAAGCAGTGGAATATCATCTTTAGAGAAAAGGCAAGATTCTCTACCTAGCCATGATATGTGAAGTATATCCTAAGCCCCCTAACTGACTGAATGGACCCCTGTTGACCAAGGAGACCCCAGAAAAACTAAAAATTCAATTTCTAGACCATAATGAGACAGGAAGTCAGCACACCTCAGTAAACCCTTTTGTTCATTAACGTACCAGATCTTTCTTAAGAGTTAAACAGAAAGCGCCCTGGAAAACAAAGAATGGAAAACCCTTCCACTGACTTCAGCTTCAACCACAACCTGACACTATGGCCAGACTCCCCTCCCTTTTGCGGTTTAAACATGGCAGGTTACCAGTTTCACAAAGTTTTTCTTCTTGATAAATAACCACTGACTATGGACTGTTTCTGGCCAGTTTATAGAGGCTACTGACACAGCACCTCTGTGTCCTAAGTTTCACATTTTGATGTATAGAGCCCAATTTTACTGCATTTTAATGTTAAGTCTCCACCCCAAAGTGAACATGGAACACATGTAACATGTATGCTTGCTTACCATGCATGCCCGTAACCCCCTTTCATGAGTGTTTATAGTTTCTCCTAGCCTGTTAAATATGTGTTTAGCCAACTCATTTAGCATAAAACTCCTGTCCCACCCTACCTTCCTCAAAGTGCCTGCTTTTGGTCTTAGCTAGAGGCTCTGCTTCCCAGCCTATAGGCTGCAGCCCTAGTCCAGAAGTAAAGTTCTTTCTAGATTTATAGATCCCATGATTTTTAGGTTGACGGATATAATTAATCTGTCAAAGAAAAAAATGGTCTTTGAGAATGTGCAGTAATTCAGAGGGTAGATCACTCATAAGACTCATCTAAGAAAGATATTAAAGAAAATACAACAGTCTGTACAAGCACCTCAAAATAGTGAGAAGAGAGAAAAAACAGAATGAGCAAAAATACACCCTGCCATGTATGTGCATAGTTATATGTAAATTAATAAGAATATACTGGGTGTATTAGTCTGTTCTCACACTGTTACAAAGAACTACCTGAGGCCAGGTGCGGCAGCTCACACCTGTAATCCCAGCACTTTGGGAGGCTGAGGTGGGTGGATCACCTGAGGTCAGGAGTTCAAGACCAGCCTGGCCAACATGGCAAAACCCTGTCTCTACTAAAAAATACAAAAAAATTAGCCAGGCATGGTGGCGGGCAACTGTAATCCCAGGTACTTGGGAGGCTGAGGCAGGAGAAACACTTGAACCCAGGAGGCGGAGGTTGCAGTGAGTTGAGATTGTGCCATCGCACTCCAGCCTGGGTGACAGAGTGAGATTCTGTCTCAAAAAAAAAAAATGCAAAGATAAAAGCTGTTTAAAAGATTAAAATGATAAAGTTAGCAAAATAATAGCCAAAATATCACAAGCAAATGCAAACAAAAAGAAAGCAGAAATGGCACCAATAATATAAGAGTAAATGGAATTTAAACTCAAAAGCACTGAACAGGATAAAGATTGACATTATGTAATTTTTAAAAGGCACAATTTGGTCAGGCATCGTGGCTCATGCCTATAATCCCAGCACTTTGGGAGGCCAAGGCAGGCAGATCACTTGAGGTCAGGAGTTTGAGACCAGCCTGGCCAACATGGTGAAATCCCGTCTCTACTAAAAATACAAAAATTAGCCAGGCATTGTGGCAGGCGCTTTTAATCTCAGCTACTCAGGATGCTGAGGCAGGAGAATTGTTTGAACCCAGGAGGCAGAGGTTGCAGTTAGCTGAGATCGTGCCACTGCACTCCAGCCTGTCTCAAAAACAATGAATAAAATAAAAAATAAAAGGCTCAATATATGAAAAAGGTTTAATTTTGTTGTGTTTATTTTATTTCTTTATTTTATTAGAGACAGGGTCTCACTCTGTCACCCATGCTGGAGTGCACTGGCATCATCCCAGCTCATTGAAACCTTGAACTCTTGGACTCGTGATTCCCCTGCCCCAGCCTCCCAAGTAGCTAAGACTACAGGCATGTGACACCATGCTCAGCTAATTTTTAATTTTTTTTTTTTTTTTTTTTTTTTTTTTTGTGGAGACAGGATCTTGCTATATTGACCAGGCTGGTCTTGAACTCCTGGCCTCAGTCAATTCTCCTGCCTCGACCTCCTAAAGTGTTGGCATTACAGACATAAGCTACCATGCCTGGCCTGAAAAATGTATAATTTTTAAATTCTATACACCAAACATCATGCTAATCAATTATGTAAAGCAAAAGCATTAGAAATGCATAATATAAGCCAGGTGTGGTGGCTCAAGCCTGTAATCCCAGCACTTTGGGAGGCCGAAGCGGGTGGATTACCTGAGGTCAGGAGTTCGACAAATGCATAATATAGATACGTATTTAGTGGAAAACATAAATATATTTCTCTTAGAATTGATCAATTCTAGGGGAACTGCAGAATAAATTACCTTGCTTTAATAGCTACATTTAGAATCTTATAAAATCTTACATTTCTATAACAGACAATATTCTTTTTTTATATGTCCTTAGAACATTTACAAATACCATGTATATGCTCACAAAGAACATTTTTAAAAAATAACAAATTTTAAAAGGTAGAAATATTAGCGACTACTTTCTGAGATCATAACACAATAAAAATTAGGGGAAAACCAAAGGTAAGTTATAAACTATTTTGGAAGCAGTGAAAAGAAGACTGCATACCAAAACTTATAGGTCATTTGAAAGCTGAATCCAGAATGAAATGTTTGCCACTAAATAAATGTATTATTACATAAGAAAAACAAAAAAGGAACTAATTTTTCATCTTAAAAATTAAAAATTAACAAAATATACTGGGACACATGGATTTTAAAAAATGATCTACTGGCCCAAATCAGTGAAACAGAGAACAAACAAAAAGAATAGAAAGTGTGCATAATTAAATAAGCTGGTTCTTTGAAAACAAATAAATTTGAAAATTCCTCATGAGTCTGATAAAGTAAAATTGACACAGCAAAAATAGACACAATTAGGCATGAAAAAAAGACATACTGCATATTCAGCAAAGAGGAAAATAATTTTAAGACTACAAGGAGACTTCAAAAAGTTCATGGAAAAAAAATAGATTAAAAGATACAAATAAGCAGGAGGATCACTTGAGGCCAGGAGTTTGAGATCAGCTTGGGCAACAAAGAAACTTTGTCTCTAGAAAAAGAAAAAAGATAAAAATAAAAATTACAAATTTCATTTCTCAAAATGAGTTCCATCAAGTCCAAAACAGTTTTGTAAGCAATAATACCAGCCATTTAGTCTATCCCTAAAGAACTGAGGGTCCTGGGAATTTAATCATGTTGATGCAGTCTTTTTTACATCATTTACTTAAGGAAAACTGGGTGTCCTTTCAGACTTTTTAAGATAAGGATACAAAAATAAGTAAGAAGGAGCCACATCAGGACTGTGAGGTGGATGCCTAATGATTTCCCATCAAAACTTTCACAAAATCGCCCTTGTTTGATGAAAAGAATGAGCAGGAGCATTATTGTGGTACAGAAGGACTTTGGTAAAGCTTTTCCAGATGTTTTTCTGCTAAAACTTTGGCTAACTTTCACAAAGCACTGTCATTATAAGCACATGTAATTGTTTTTTAGCACTCCAAAAGCCAACATGCAAAATTCCTTGAGTATCCAAAACAACTGATGCCATGCCTTTGCTCTTGACCAGTTCACTTTTGCTTTGACTGGACCACTTCCACCTCTTAGCAGTCATTGCTTTGATTGTGCTTTGTCTTCAGGAGTGTACTGGCAGAGCCATATTTCATCTCTAGTTAAAATTCCTTGAAGAAATATGTCAGAATCTTGGTCCCACTTGTTTAAAATTTTCATTGAAAGCTCTGCTCTTGTTTGCAGCTGATCTGGTGCAACAGTTTTGACACCCATGAAATGACAGTTTGCTCAATTTTTCAGTCAGAATTGTGTAAGCTGAATCAATTGAGATGACTATGGTGTTGGCTATTGTTTGTGCTGTTAATCATCAGTCCTCTTCAGTTAGGGTACAAACATGATTAGTATTCTCATAAATTGGATAATCTTCCACTGCAGACTTCATCTTCAGTATCATCTCTTCCCGTCTTAAAAGAAGCTATCCATTTGTAAACTGACGATTTCTTTGGGGTATTGTCTTCATATACTTTTTAGAAAGCATCAATGATTTCACTATTCTTCCACTCAAGCTTCCCCGTAAATTTGTTGTCTGTTCTTGCTTCAATTTTTGCAGAATTCATGTTGCTTTGATTGGGGCTCTTTTCAACCTCACGTCGTATCTTTCTTAGTGCCCCAAATTAGATCCTGTTCAGACATGTTATAACAAGTTACTACAATTTGTTTGCTTTGGTGCAAACAAAATTTGAAATTTGTGCATAGGTTTTTTCATAAAATGCATTTTCCATGAAACTTTTGAAGTCTTACTACCAGCAATTTTACAGCAACAAATTTGAAAGCCTTAAGCAAATGAATAATTTTTTAGTAAAATATGTTACCAAAAATTGGTACTCTGTATAAAATTGCCATCTTTACAAAAGAGATAGTGCTATGGACTAAATTCTGTCCCTCAAAAATTCATATATTGAAACCCTAACCCCCAATATTTGGAGATAGGGCCTATAGGGAGGTAATTAAGAGTGGGGACCTAATCTGATAGGGTTGATGCCTTATAAGAAAAGGAAGAATCACCAGAGCTCTCTTTCTCTCTTGCTTTCTGTGAAGACACAGTGAGAAGACAGTCATCTGCAAGAGAGTTCTCACCAGGAATTGAACCAACTGGCACTTTGATCTAGGACTTTCCAGTCTCCAGAACTCTGAGAAATAATTTTTTGTTGTTCAAGCCACCCAGTCTTCAGTGTTTTGTTATGATAGCCCAAGCAGACTAAGACAGATTTTGGTTGCAGAAGTGGGGTGCTGATGTACAAATATCTAAAAATGTGGAAGTGGGTAATGGATAGAAGCTGGAGAAACATTGAGATCCATGAGAGAAAAGGCCTGGATTGCCGAGAAGAGACTGTTGGTAGATGCTCAGTGGTTCCTAGATAGCCATGGCAACCCAGTTTCTCCCCTCTCTTCTTCTTACCCGTCGTTTTCAGAATAATGGTAGAATGTGATGGGAATGCAATATGCTAAGATAGGGAGGACCTTCCCCAAACAGCCCAGGCCTTGTTTCTATCCCTCTTAGGAAATGTAACATCTTGAATTAGGGAGAGACTGACCAGGACAGCTTGAGCTTTGTTCCCTTCTCCTCTGTAATCAGGGTATCCTTTAAAGCTTTGCCCAGTGATTTATTTTTCTCTGAAAGTATATGATCCAGAATTGGCTACCTTTCTGTGTCCCTCAGCTGTGGTACAAGTGGAGCACAGGTCATTGAGACTCGATCCCTCCCAGGCAGATTTTTTTGAGTCTTGGGAGAAAAGCTCATGATGGATCCTAGGCTACTTTTGCCCTTTGCTGCCAATCTGTAAGTAAAAAATCTGTTTCATGTAACCTATAGCATGTTAATATGTTTTGTCTCATGGACTCGGGCGATCCTGCAGCCCAGTATGCAGTGAGTAGAAGTATTCAGATTCCTATTCCTGGTGGTTGGCATAAGGGAGGATCTTTTCTGTCCTCCCCACAGTGGGAGTCCTCCCTTGAGATGGGTTATTAGTAAGACTGCTTGACAAAATTGGTTCAGTGAGCAGAGTCCAGTCTGACAGAACCACAACTTTATTGGAGAAGCAGGAGGAGTGATATGCTCTAGTACTCAGCCCCAGATGGAGATGTCAGCCTAGGGATATAGGGTTTAAACATGCAACTGATTGATTTATGGGGAAGGAAGAATGACACATGGAATATAGGTTATATAACCCCTGCACCTTGCCTCACAGATGTGAGGGAGCTGGCTACATGGACTGAAGCAATAGGAAGAAATGTGGAAACAGGGGAGCATGTGCTCAGTTCCCTGGTTGTTGGGCATTTATGTAATCACTCATTCCTGGACCTGGACAGCTAAGGAACTGGGTACTCAGATAGACCCTGAGGCACAGGGAACAAGAAAGAAGTCCTCAGATGGTCCCTGAGTAATCTAAGATGGAACCAACAAGTGCAACATGGGCCTTCACAGGAAGGGAAACTTATGATCTCAGGGACAGATATGGGCAAAAACCAAGAAAGGATATATTATCTTGGCTATCTTAGATAGTTGATCAAGGAGAACAGAATGTTTTGCTCTCCTGAAAAATAAAATGGCACAAGTAGGGATGGGACCCAGGTCTCCAGGTTCCTATTGGAGGCTAATGGCCCTATATGTCTGTCAAGATAAAAGGGGAAAAAATAAACATTATATCAGGAAGTTTTGGGAGAATGTGGTAATCCATGGTGCTTATTTGCTGGTAGAGTTTATCTCCCTATAGCCGGGGCACTTTGGGCCATTTCAGGTGTTAGCAACCATGGTTACAACCACTGAGTACATTATGGGCATTGACATTTTGGCTGCTTGTGACACAAAGCATCACCACCACCTCCTGACAGCTAAGAATTCAAGCCTTAGCAGTGGGGCATATCCACTCCGGCCTGCCACTCAAGTGACTTAAGCTCCAGTGGGTTATTCAACAAAAGCAATACTGTATACTAAGAGGAGAACAGGATATTATTGAGTTAATTCAAAATTTAATATGGACAAAAATGTTACAACCCATCCTGTTACAATGTAACAGCCTAGTTTGGTCAAAAAAAGCTTCCAGGTATGAAGATTAACAATGGACGATTGATTAACAGTTAACATGTGCTGAATGCCAAGGCCACTTGGGCAGGAAGACAAAAAATAAAAGAGTATCCCAGATACAGTCAGGTAAAAATGTTTAACCTTGGCAGTACCCACTCATAAAAAGGAGGCTCAATGGCTGGTAGGCCTCTTTGGCCACTAGACACAGCATGTACCCTACTTGGGTGTTCTTTGGGTTCCCTTAGTCAAAGTGACTAGCAAACTTAACTTTGAATGGGGCCCTTTGGAGCAGAAGACCCTGGAAGTCATTTAAGAAGCCATGGCTCAGGCACTACCTTGAAAAATTGTAGAGCCTGCCAACCTAATGAAATTACAAATGTTCACAACCTCCATGCATGCTGATTAGAGTCTGTAGCAACATAAAACTGCCACTGAGGCCTCTGAGATTTGAACATGTAAGTTACCTGAGACAGCCACCAGATATGCATCTTTTGAAAGGCAATGTCTTGCTTGTTATTGGACACTGGTGGAAACTGAACAACTTATGGCAAGGGTGCCACATGTGACAATGCAACCTGAACTTCCCATTCTTACTAGGGTGCTTGTAAACCCCCAAAATAAAATTGGATAGGCTCAACAAAGCTCAGTTATCAAATGGAAATGGCACAGTCAAGATCGGGCCTAACTGGAACCCCAAGGGACCAGTAGGCTCTATGAACAAATGGCTAGCTTACCAGAGAGGACTAAGGAATGTTGAAGGTATGCTTTGTGGCCACTTGAAGCACAAGATTCAGAGAGTGCCTACTGACAGTAATGACATGGTTTACTGATGACTCTACAAAACAACAAGCAGATAGGGTCCACTGGGCTGGGGCTACCATCTCACCAATGTATGGCCATCTTTTGACTGAGATTAAACATGAACATTCTGCCAATGGTCTGAACTAGGTGCAGTGGTTATGGCCATGCGAGTCACCCCTACAATCATATCTTGCTATATTTTCACTGATTCATGGGCTGTTGCTAACAGCCTAGCCATCTAGTCAGCAGAATGGCAACTGAATGACTGGACTGTTAAAGAACCCACTGTGTGGGGACAAGAACTACAGCAACAGCCTTCTACCTGGAAGGGACAAATATACAGATTCTCCTCCACTTACAATGGGGTTATGGCCCAATAAACCCATTGTAAGTTGAAAATGTATTTAACACACCTAATATATGGAATTTTATAGCTTAGTCTGGCCTACCTTAAATGTGCTCAGAGCACTTACATTAGCCTGCAGTAGGCAAAATCATCTAATATAAAGCCTATTTTATAAGATGTTGAATATTTTGTGAAATTTATTGAGTACTGTACTGAAAGTGAAAAACAAAATGGTTGTATGAATTCTCAAAGTATAGTTTCTACTGAATGTGTGTTCTTTTGCACCATTGTAAAGTTGGAAAATCATAATTCAAAACATAATTAGTCAGGTATGTCACTTGAGTAGATACTGGGACTACCATAGCTGCCCTTGCAAAGAATCTATGCCATGTTTTTGGATACCCTGTGGGACTTCTTTCTGATCAAAGAACATCCTTCACTCCCCCAGCAACAAGACAATGAATATACTCTAGTGGGATATGATGGACTTTACATACATCCCATCATCTGCAGATGAATGGAGCTATTAAACAATGACACAGCTGACTCACAAAGCAACTGAAGAAAGAGCATTAAGGAGGTCTTGTAGTGGGTTGGTACTTCCATTTGACTAGGGTAGTATGGACACTAAACTCTGCACTCTATCGCAAGAGAAATACAGCAATGCAGCATATGTTGGCAAACGTGGAGTTTGGCTGGGGTGGAGGTGAACCAGGTAGCTGCCCAATTAGGCTGCACCTATGAAATTCCAATCTTAGTGTTCCTGATCATTCATTTTCCTTTTTCCCCTTTAGAGTGTACATCTTGGGGTGGTTAATGGTTCACACAACAGTATTTCAGACAGGGTTCCCTAATTCTAATCTGGAAGTATAAGCTTTCCCTGGGATTCTCTCTTCTATGGGAGCCCACAGGGGTGGATGACATCAGAATGTCAAGTTTATACAGAATATGACTTCCTTTCCTGGACTAGATGGCTGAGGCCAAAAGATCTGGGTCAAACAACAAGGGCAATCAATGGGTGTCTGCAGAGGTAGTAGGCTCAGGACAGGGACAGACAGACTGAGTCATTACACCAACTAAGTGCAACCCCTGTCTGACAGGCAGAGAACATCTGAGGTTGAGGGAAGGAGAGAGGGGAACTAACCTGTCAACTTGTTCTTTCTATAGGATCATGGAAGCAGAGTCCTGGAAGCATGAGAACTTTTTGTGAGATTTTCCCAAGCTGTGAACACTACGATGTAGTATTGGATTCGCCATCCTGGACCTTACTCTGTCACTGACCAGAGTGACTCCCTTGTCCTCCCAGTGGTCAACTATGCTGGCAATCCTAACACAATGGATTCTAGGCTTCTTTTGTCTTCCTCTGCCAATATGTAAGTAGTAAATCTGCTTCATGTAACTTGTTGCATGTTAGTATGTTCTGTCTCACTGGCCTCAAGCAATTGGTAACACTGCAGCCTTGGATGCAGTGGGTGGAATTGTTTAGAATCCTATTCCCAGTGGCTGACATTGTAATGATCTTTGTTGTCCTTTCTGCAGTAGTAGTCCCCCTTTGAACTGGTTATTAGTAAACCTGCTTCACAATAGAAATATGAGCATCAAAGGAGATTCTCTTCCAGAGAAGAAAAGAAGAGAGCTGGAGAAAAGGCCTCCATCTTCTCAGAGAATATATAAATAATCATGAGCAGAATATTGGCAGAAATACGGTGTTGAAGGCCATTCTGGTGAGATTGCAGATGAAAATGAGGAACATGTTATTGGAAACTGGGGAAAGGTAATTTTTGCTTTAAAATGTTAAAGAACTGGCCCAAACTATGTTCTAGTGTTCTGTGGAAGAAAAACTTGCCAGCAATGAAACTGGAATCTTTAGCTGAGGAGCTTTCTAAGTAAAATGTTGAAGGAGCAGCTTATTTCCCCCTAAGTACTGTAGTAAAATGCAAGAGGAACAAGATGAATTTAAAAAAGGAATTTTTAAATAAAAGGAACAAAAAGTTAAAGATTTGAAAAATTCTCAACCATCCACATTGCAAAAAACAAAACTTTGTTCTAAAGGGAACATCAAAGATATGGCTGGATTATCACTTGATAAAGAGTTTATGGGATTCTATTAATAGAAACACTGCCAGTTTGAACTGAAGGACATGGAGATGGGATAAAATAAAGGCTGCCAAATTTTTGGAATTCTACAGGACAAGATCATAGAGCTATTCAGCTGTAAATACTTGCTCTTCTTTAAGAAAAGAGAAGAATAACCCAAAGGTGATTTCAGTGATCAGGAGTGCTGCCACTCCCACTACAGGCCCAGGAGGGAAGGATATTTCCTATCGGGTTTCAGAAAGTTGGGTACTTACAGAGAACCACATGGAAGGGGCCCTGGCAGAAAGCTACAGGGGCAGGGCCCTGGAAGAGCTCAAGGGGTATGACCATCCCACAGAGCCATGGGGGTGATACTGTCACCCCATGGGTCCAGAAGATGGGACCATCACTTCAGTGGGTCTGGAAGATGGAGCATCAAACAGAAGAGGATTATTCTTTTTTTTCTTTTAATTTCAACTTTTATTTTAGATTCAGGGGGTACATGTGCAGGTTACATGTGTATGTTGCATGATGCTCAGTTTTGGGATATGATTGATTCTATCACTGAGGTAGTAAGCATAGTAACCAATAGTTTTTCAACCTTCGTCCCCTCCTACCCTCCTTTGTCTAAATTTTTGTGTGTATTATTATCATCTTTATGCCCATGAGTACTCAATATTTAGCTCCCATTTATAAGTGATAACATGCAACATTTGTTTTTCTGTTTCTGCATTAATTAGCTCAGAAAAAAATGGGCTCCAGCTGTATCCATGTTGCTGCAAATGACATAATTTCATTCTTTTTTATGGTTGCAATAGTTTTCCATGGTGTGTGTGTACCACATTTTATTTAGAGGATAATTCTTTAGCCTTAAGGTCTAATGGAGTTTGCCTTGCTAGGTTTTGGAATTGTTTGAGACCTATCACCATTCTCAATTTCCAATTTCTCTCTTTTGGAATGGGAATGTCTATCCTATGCCTGGCCTATCATTGCATTTTGAAAGCATGTCTGGTTCACAAGTTTATAGTGGGAGAGGAATTTTGCTCAGAATGATTTATACCGCAAGTCTCACCTATATCTGATTTAGATGATGTTTAGATGAGACTGAACTTTAGACTTTAGAAATCATGCTGGAGTGAATTAAGACCTTTGCAGCTATTGGAATGGAATATACATATTCTGCATGTAATAAGAGTATGAATGTTGGGGGTGAGGGGTGGAATACTATGAGCTTTTTCTTTTCTCCAAAATCCATATGTTGAAGCCCTAACCCCTAACATGACTATATTTGGAGACAGGGCCTAGAAGGAGGTAACTCAGGTTAAATGAGGTCATAAGGGCAGAGACCTAATCCAATAGGGCTGATGACTTATAAAAAGAAGAGACATCAGAGCTGTCTCTCTCTACTATGTGAGGATACAGTGAGAAGATGGCCATCTATAAGCCAGGGCTCAGATGATCCTCCCACCTCAGCATCCCAGATAGCTGGGACAACAGGTGCATGCCACCATGGCTTGCTAAATTATTATTTTGGAGACAGAGTCTCACTATCACCCAGGCTGGAGTGCACTGACATGGTCACAGCTTACTGCAGCCTTGACCTCCCAGGCTGAAGCATCCTCCCACCTCAGCCTCCTGAGTAGTTGAGACTACAGGTGCACACCACTACCCCTAGCTAATTTTTAATTTTTTTGTAGAGACATGATCTCCCTATATTACCCATAATGGTCTCAAACTCCTGCTCTCAAACTAGTCTGGTATACAAGCAAGACTTGTTTCAGGAATGCAATAGTGTTTGAACATCAGGAAATCTACCAACATAATCTATTACTGTAACAATTAAAAGAGAGAAAAATATATGTTGACATCAACAAATGCTAAAATATTTATTTGACTAAATTACTAGCCATCTGTATTAAACCATTCTTGCATTCCTACGAAGAAATACCTGAGATGGAAAATTTATAAGAAAAGAGGTTTAATTGGCTCACAGTTCTGCAGACTGTTCAGGACACATAGTGCAGACATCTGTTTCTGGGAGGCTTCAGGAAGATTTGACTCATGGTGGATGGCAAAGTGGGAGCTTGCACATCACATGCTGAAAACAGGAGCAAAGAGGGAATGAGTGGGGAGGTGCCACACACTCAAACAACCAGATCTCCCAAGAACTCACTATCCCTGAGAACAGCATCAAGTCATGAAAGATCCATCTCCATGACTCAAATATTTCCCCCCAGGCCCCACTTCCAACCTGGGGGATTATAATTCAGCATGAGATTTGGTCGGGACACATATTCAAACTATGTCACCATTCTAACAAAAATTCTAAGTGAACAAAAATAGAAAGAAATTACCTAAATATAACAAAGACCACTTAGCAAAATACCATTTCAAAAAATAGTTTTTTAAATGACAGGCCAAGTAAGCAATTTACATTCTCAGAGAGAGAGAGAGAGAGAGAGAGAGAGAGAGAGGGGCGGATGCCAGCGGGTCACGCCTGTAATTTCAGAACTTTGTGAGGCCGGGAGAATCGGCTGAGCCCAGGACAACATAGACCAGCCTGGATAACATAGGGAAACTCCATTGCTACAAAAAATAAAAATAAATTAGCCAGGCATGGTGGGATGCACTTGTGGTCCCAGCTACTTGGGAGGCTGAGGTGGGAGGATTACTTGAGTTTAGGAGGTTGAGGTTGCAGTGAGCTATGATTGTGCCACTGCACTCCAACCTGGGCAACAGAGTGAGATCCTATCTCAAAAAAAAGAGAAGAAATGGAAGAAACCCCATTAGAGGTGGTGAAGAAATACAGTGTATGATTAATATCTGAGGCTTTAGTGCTTGCATTTGGAAGGTGGCTCTAATGTTTCTTAGTGTGATCTTGGTCAAGTTACTTAAACCTCTCTGTCACCTGGTTTCTTAATCTGTAAAGTGGGATGATACTGATAATGCTCATAAAATTGTTATTAGGATTAAGTAGTTAATACATGTAAAAAGAAGCCTAGTACATAGAAAATTCTGAATAATTACAACCATTCCCATTATCATTAAATAGGAGAGTGGGAAGTTGAGGGAGAACATAACTATTCATCTAGTTTTTAGTAATCAAGAAGGCAAAGTCATCTACTGACAGTACCTGTTAATGGGTTTAAATTGGACTGGGAATACCAATTAAAAGACAGATTGTCAGACCAGATAAAAAAGCAAGACTTAACTATATGCTTTCTATAAGAAACCCATAGACACAGACTAAAAGTAGAAGGATAGAAAAAATATATACCATGCAAACAACAATCAAAAGAATGTTACAATATTTATGTTAATGTCAGACACAGTAGACTTCGAAACAAGGAATAATATCACGAATAAATAGGTACATTACATAACAATAGTGGGATTAATTCTCCAAGAAGATATAACAATCGAAAATGTGGACGAACCTAAAAATAGAGTTTTAAATACATGAAACAAAAACCAGTAGAACTTTTGGCCAGTCATGGTGGCTCACACCTGTAATACCAGCACTTTGGGAAGCCAAGGCAGGTGGATCACTTGAGCTCAGGAGTTCAAGACCAGCCTGGGCAACAAAGTGAGACCCTCCGCATCTCTATAAAAAATACAAAAATTAGCTGGGCATGATAGTACATGCCTATGTCCCAGCTACTTGGGAGGCTGAGGTGGAAGGATAGCTTGAGCCTGGGAGGCAGAGGTTGTTGGAGTGAGCCAAGATCCTGCCATTACACTCTAGTCTGGGTGACAGAGCCAGATCCTGTCTTTAAAGGAACAAACAAACAAACAAAAAATAAAAACAAACCTAATAGAAATGAAGGGAGAAATAGACAAATTCACAATTGAAATTGGAGACTTGAGGAGACAGAAAATCAATAAAAATAGAAAAGATCTGAACAACTTTATCAATCAACTTGACCTAGCTGACATTTATAAAAGACTTCACTCAACAACAGCATAATGCACATTCCTTCCTTCCTTTTTTTTTTTTTTTTTTTTTAGCTGCTCAAGCTGGAGTGCAATGGCGCGATCTCGGCTCATTGCAACCTCTGCCTTCGTTCAAGCGATTCTCCTGCCTCAGCCTCCCAAGTAGCTAGGATTACAGGCATTCACCACCACACCTGGCTAATTTTGTAGTTTTAGTAGTGATGGGGTTTCTCCATGTTTGTCAGGCTTGTCTGGAACTCCCAACCTCAGGTGATCTACCCACCTTGGCCTCCAAAGAGCTGGGTTTACAGGCATGAGCCACTGTGCCCAGCACATTCCTTTCAAATACACATAAAATGTTCATGAAGATAGACCAAAATCTTGGCAATGAGACACTTAAACTACAGTCATCTGGCAGCATCCAAAAAGGATTGGTTTCAGGAACCTGAGTGGAAACCAAAATCTGAGTAGTGTTAGTGTCTAACCTATGCCCATCCTCCCATATACTTTAAATGAGAGTTCATAATACCTACTACAATGCGAATGCTATGTAAATGGTTTTCTACTGTATTGATTTTTATTTGTGTTACTTTTTATTGTTATATTGTAATTTTTAATTTTAATTATAATTTTTTTGAGACAATGTATCACTCTGTTGCCCAGGCTGGAGTACAGGGCACGATCTCGGCTCATTGCAGCCTCAACCTCCCAGGCTCAAGCAGTCCCCCCACCTCAGCATCCTAAGTAGCTGGGATTATAGGTGCATGCCACCATGCTTGGCTAGATGTTTTTCTGTTTCTGATTTTTTTGTTTTTGTTTTAGAGACGAGGTCTCACTGCATTGCCCAGGCTGGTCTTGAACTACTGGGCTCAAGCAATCCTCCCGCCTTGGCTTCCCAAAGTCCTAGGATAACAGGCCTGAGCCACCCGCCATACCTGATCTATTTTTATTTCTTAAAATATTTTTTTATCTGTGGTTGGTTGAATCCTCAGATGTGGAACCAGTGGATACAGAGGTCAGACTGCAAATTAAAGAATAAAAATCATATGAAGTATGTTCTCAAGCCATAACAATCAAATTATAAATCAATACCAGAAAGAGATATTTTGGCAAATCTCCAAATATTTGGAAATTAAATGACAGATTTTAAAATCACTGTGTCAGTTTTCTATTGCTGCTGCAATAGAATTATCATGTTTTTAGTGGCTTAAAACAACACAAATTTATTATCTTACAGTTCTGTAGGTAAGAAGTCTAACATGGGTCTCACCAGGCTAAAATTAAGGTACAGGCACAGGGTGCTGGGCATGGTGGCTCACATCTATAATCCTAGGACTTTGGGAGGCTGAGGTGGGGCAAATCACTTGAGGTTAGGAGTTTGAGACTAGCCTGGCCAACTTAGCAAAACCCTGTCTCTACTAAAAATACAAAAATTAGCCAAGTGTGTTGGCACACACCTGTAATCCCAACTACTGGCGGGGCTGAGGCATGAGAATTGCTTGAACCCCAGAGATGGAGGTTGCAGTCAGCCAAGATCGCGCCACTGCACTCCAGCCTGTGCAACAGAGCGAGACACTGTATCAAAATAAATAAATTAAATTAAATTAAGGTATAGGAAGGGCTGCATTCCTGTCTGGAGGACATAGGGGAGAGTCCTTTTCTTTGCCTTTTTCAGCTTCCAGAGGCCATCCACATTCCTTAGTTCATAGGTTCTTTTTCTACATCTTCAAAGCTCACAATGCTGGATCCCATCACTCTGATCTTGCTTTTGTAATTATGTCTCTGACACTCACTTCCACTTTTAAGTACCATGTAATTACAGTGGAAACACCTGCATAATCCAAGATAATCTCACTATTTTAGGGTCAGATGATGAGTAATTTCAATTCTATCTGCAACCATAATTCCCCTCTTTGCCATATAACCTAACATATTCACAGGTTCCAGGAACTGGGATGTAGACATCTAGTGGCTGGGGGATGGGGAGAGCATTATTCTGCTTTCTACAATAACCCAACCACCAAAGTGGAAGTCTCAAGGGAAATTAAATTATATATATAATTTAAGATATATTAAAGATATATTTATATATATTAAATTATATATATTTTGTCACCCAGACTGGAGTGCAGTGGCATACTCTCAGCTCACTGCAACATCTGCTTTCTGGGTTCAAGCAATTCTCCTGCCTCAGCCTCCTGAGTACCTGAGACTACAGGCTTGTGCCACTATGCCTGGCTAATTTTTGCATATTTAGTCGAGATGGTGTTTGACCATGTTGGCTAGGTGTAGGGAACCAGCCCTATATCACCCATGGGTACCCCGAGTTTGGTGGCGACAAAGGAATGAGAAAAAGACAGATAAAGAGAGAAAGTAGGACCAGGGGGCTGTCACTTATCACTGGAGGAGACAGTGAAGGCCCTGAGCTCTGATCATGCACACTATTTATTGATTACTATCACTTTGATCTATAGGGTAGGGGTGGAGTGATGGTGGAGTGAATCAGTGAACCGGCACTGGTGTTGATAACAGGATTGATTACAGTGGCGGTTTGGGAGTTTCACAAAACAAGAACATGTGGTTATCTTTAGCTTATTATCTATGTACAGCTGGTGGAACACTGACCTTACAAGGAGCCTACAAGTCTGGCTACGTCATAGTGCTACGAAGGGGTTTTACGTCCTTGAGCACAATGTTTATGGTAACAGAGCCTAGGTCACCCTGCACCAGAACATGAGGCATGGAGAGGCCTTCTTCCTCAGAGGCCTCCTGCAGCCTTCCACAGTTTGTTGTTCCTTGTTTATGTGTTACTCATAACCAATTTGTGTAGGCATTCTGAAAGTCCTTTCTTCTTTGCTGCTTTTCCCAACAGCTAGGCTGGTCTCAAACCTACCTGCCCACCTCGGCCTCCCAAGTGCTGGGATTGCAGGTGTGAGCCACCCCACCTGGCTAAACATATATTTTTAACTGAATGAAAATGAAAATATGCCATGTTGAAATTTATGGATGCAACTAAAACAGTTCACTGAAAATGAGGTTTGAAAAATACTCCTGGGTATATGGAGCATTGTTAAATAAAATTTACTCAAAGCAGCTAGGTGCGGTGGCTCACACCTGTAATCCCAGCGCTTTGGGAGGACGAGGTGGGTGGATCACCTGAGGTCAGGAGTTCGAGACCAGCCTGGCCAACATGGTGAAACCCCGTCTCTAAAAAGAAAAAAAAAAGGAAAGAAATTGGAGAAAGAAAAGCAAATTAAACCCAAAGTAAGCAGGAAGCAGGAAATAATAAACAATAGAAATCCATGAAATTGAGAATTGTAAAATAGTGGAGAAAATCAATGAAACCAAAGTGGACTCTTAGAAAAATATTTAAAATTGATAAATCTCTAACTTGACTGACCAAGAAACTGAAAATACTTACTAGCTAATATCAAGAATAAAAGAGGGAAGATCTCTACAGACCCACAGACACTAAAGGATAATAAGGGAATGCTAAGAACAACTCTAATTAGGACCAGAAGTAGACTTGGGAAAGTCTGTAAAGGAGAAAGAGAGAGGAAGCTGAAGCCAGAGGAATACGGGACTGATAACCCTGAGAATGAAATTAATAGCTATGAATTTGTATTCATGCACAAAATTCAGGTGGCTTAGAAAATTGTTCCAGAAGTTCACTTGAAGGTTGGTGTTTTGTGATGATGCAGTGGAATTATAAGGATATAAGAAAATCAAATGTGTGCATAAGAGTTTAGATACTCAATGCGGAGTCTGAACCTGGTTGTGAAGAGTGTGGGAGTATGAGGCAGCTAGAAGTCAGGGGGATGGAGAGGGACCAAGAGAGGACTGGTGGATGGATTGGGGAGGGAGGCTGTGCTTGGAAGTTCAAGGAAATGGAAGTTTGTACATAAGCCAAAAAATATAGTGAAAATGAAGGTGTAAGAATAATACCTTTAGCCATTTATTTTGCATCTACTGTGTTCCAGTCATTATTCTACACATGGGATATAATGGTAAGCAAGATGAGCAGAGCTTGACGAGTGCAGGAACTTACAGCTTTAGTTCTGATAAATAAGTAATTATAATACTCAATAATACATGCTAGGAAGTACTTAGAAAGGGGTATAGAATAATGGAAAGATTTTGTTTTGTTTTAGAGACAAGGTCTTGCTCTGTCACTCAGGCTGGAGTGCAGTGGCATGATCATAGCTTACTGTGGCCTCAAACTCCTAAGCCCAACTCCCACCTAAACCTTGCAGGTAGTTGAGACTACAGTTGCTCACCTCCATGCCTAGCTGATTTTATTTTTTGTTAAATTTTTGGTAGAGATTGAGGGGGTCTCACTATGTTGCCCAGGCTGGTCTCAAACTCCTGGCCTTAAGTGATCCTCTTGCCTTGGCCTCCCAAAGTGTTGGGATTACAGTGTGAGCTACTGCACTTGGCCTAACAACAGCCAGATTTTAATTAAAACCTTTGCCAAGTAGGAATAAGTAACCAATAGGAGAAGACACTCGAATAAGTGGTACGGAATGCTATATTCTCAGTATATGCTAGTATTAATACTTAAAAACTTCCCATTCAACGGCTATCCCAAAGCTCTCCAATCTCAACATCACAAATCTGTAAGAATCCTCAGCCAAATTATTTTACCAGGGCAAAGCAATTTCTTTATTAAAGAGCATTTTAAAATTCTCTACACTGATTTATTTCTCAAGAAGATGGAAAAGTATAGTCATTTAGGCCCAGCTTAAATGGACAAATATCTCTAGAATTTCCAGTTTCATATGACTACTGGCATCTAGTTTTTTAAAATGGACATACTTCAGACTGACTCAGTGAGACTTACCATTCTGAACTGAAACTTTTTAGTAACTAAAAAATTGCTGTTACACATCCTATTACCAATCATCTCAAACATACACTTCCATCTGATATAATTAGGTAGGCTTCATGCCATGGTTATTTCAAAATACAGTTTCTAAAGGCAAAATAAAATACAAGTGGCCCACCATGTATGTGGATTCTGCACCTGTAGCTTCAACCAACTGAGGATAGAAAATATTCAAGAAAGTAAATGTCTGTACTCAGCATGTACAGACTTTTTTTCTTGTCATTATCCCCTAAACAATGCAGTATAACAACTATTTACATAGCATTTACAATGTATTAGGTATTATAAGTAATCTACATATGATTTAAAGTATACAGAAGGATGTGCATAGGTTATATGCAAATACTACACCATTTTATATAGTAGACTTGAGCATTCATGGATTTCGGTATCCTTGAGGAACTCTGGAACAAACACCCAGGAATACTAAGGAACAACTAACTGTACATATTTACAACTAAACAACATTTTTTGTTTCTTTACTTTCCCTCCCTTTTTGACTCTTGGGATTGTATATTTTTAGTAGAAACTGGTGAAAAGATCTGAGAATATGAATATTGGACTTAAATTCCTTCTTTGACAAACATATGTGAAGTTTCTTGGGAAACTTTTATTTAACGCTTAGGGAAAAATGGCTTGTGAACTATATCTTCTCCCCTCTTCCACCCAAGAGTCATAGAGTTTTGGAATATTCTTGTTTTCTACAACTCAGAAGAAAATCTCCCCATAGTTTCCTTCTTTTTAATGTTGAAGGACACCTAAATTTTGAATTACGCTGGCAGCTTTGAATACATGCTGGCCAACCTGGTAAATTTTATTGAGCTGCTAGTGCCCCTCTGTGGCCACTGACTACAATTACAGCTCAGTTTTTTTGTTCTTTTGTTGTTTTTTGTGTTTTTTTGCCAGTGAGAAGCATTTGAAAGATTGCTTCGGATGTACAAATAGCAGCTTTGGAAGCTGCAGAGGCCAGGCATGGTGGCGTTCACCTGTGATCCCAGCTACTCAGGAGGCTGAGGCAGGAGGATCACTTGAGCCCAGGAATTCTGGACCAGCCTGGACAATATAGTGAGACCCTCATCTCTACTGAAAAAAAAAAAAAAAAAAAAGCTGCAAAGAACCTAGGGGAATGAGACTAGAACTGACCCAAAGCTGTGGGGACCTGGGCTACACCAGGGAGGGTAGATATCTAAGCAGGGACTGGATTCTGTTTGAAAGGACAAAGGGGTGTGCACACTGGGTAGATATTAAACATGGTCACTACACATATCATAATTGTTTCTGTGTTGCCTCCCACACTAGAATATGAACTCCATGACAGCAGAGACATCTTGCCTGGCACTCAACAACAATAGTTGTTAAATGACTGAGCAATAAATAAATAAATTGGATTAATTCATAGAAATTACATATTAATTGATAGCTGTAATTTTTTTTTTTTTTTTTTGGAGACGGAGTCTCATTCTGTTGCCCAGGCTGGAGTGCAGTGGCTCGATCTTGGTTCACTGCAACCTCCATCCCTCAGTTCAAGCGATTTCTCCTGCCTCAGCCTCCCAAGTAGCTGGGATTACAGGCATGCGCCACCAGGCCTGGCGATTTTTGTATTTTTAGTAAAGCCAGGGTTTCACCATATTGGCCAGGCTGGTCTCGAACTCCTGACCAATATGTGATCTGCCCGCCTTGGCCTCCCAAAGAGTTGGAATTACAGGCGTGAGCCTCCGCACCCAGCCACTTTGAGTAAATTTTATTTAACAATGCTCCATATACCCAGGAGTATTTCTCAAACCTCATTTTCAATACACAGGATTTTATAAGCTTGGCTCTACTAATTCCTTTGTTTCAATTAACACTACATTCCAGGAACTAGAGATACAAAAATGTGACAGACACAGTTCTAGCCTGTATCAGACAAAATCCCCGCCTTACTGGCAAACCCCAAATCTCAGCTCCCTCCACTCTGGCAGCTGCAGGAATCATGTTTTGTTTTGTTTTTCTTCAGCTTCCTTTATCTCTCTTGTTGTACCTCTGTTTTTCTACACTTTAGCTCCTAATACTCAATTTATTCTTTTTTCAAATGATGCATATTACAGTGTATTAACCCAAATTTCTTGTACTTGTAGAAAAGTGATATTAAAAAAATGCATCTGTAAGTACTAGAATTTCTCTAAGTAGTTATAAAAGTGGTTTTGAATTCCCCTTTTGTCTCTGAGGAAAAAATCTAATTAGAATAAGAATATATTCTCTGTAACACTTGCTAAAAGGAACCAACGTTCAATGGAGGATTCAAAATGCCTTGGGGATACAAGATAATTCCACATGGAGAAATGAAGCTGAGAAAATACTTAAATTACTATGTGAAAGACATGCATTGATAGTAGTGGCAAAGTTGGAACTAGTTTCTTCGAGCTTTTGAGTTTCTTATTCTTTTACTACTTGTTCAGCCCTTCTCCCTGTTTGCCTCCATAACTTAATATAACCAATGGATTTATAATTATGATGGGCTGTAAAAATATACACACTTCATCAGGCTAACGTAGGGTTTCTTAACCTTGGCACCATTGACATTTTGGGCTGGGGCACTGTCCTGTGCATTGTCAAATGTGTAACTGCATCTCTAGCCTCATGCCACTAAATGTCAATAGGCAAAATATCACCAGACATTACCAAATGTTCCCTGAGGAGCAAAATTACCCCTGGTTAAGAACTAGTAGACTAAATCAACCATCTTTAGTTAAGTTTCTGAGCAAGTTTGTTTCAACTTCTACCACTCAGTTGAAACTGTTCAAATCAAAATTTCTAATTGCTCTCTTACAGCGAAACCAGTAGATATTTAAGACACATAAAGACCATACATATTTAACTTGACCTCTCCAAAACATGTCATGATTCCCTTTTTCTTAAAATGTTCTCTCTTCTTGACATTAACTTCTCCCAGTTTTCCTCTGATTTCTTTGTGGATCCCTTTGCAGCTCCTGTTCCTCTACCCATCTCTTAAAATTCACTGTTCTCAAGTGCTCTGTCCTAGGCCCTCTGACCCTCTCACTTTATACACTCTCCCTGGGTGATCTCCTCTACCCCTGTGGAAGCTATTTCTCTCTGTGCATTGATGATGTCCTTGTTGTTTTCTCAAGCCCAAATCTCTCTCCTAAGTTGTTGGTCCATATAGCCAATTGCCTACAAGATATTTATACTTGAGAATACCCCAGGCACTTCGAAATCAAAATGTACAAAACCAAAGAAGTACAATCAAAAAATGCTTTTTTCTTTCCTCCTGTGTTTTCTATTCCAGTGAAAGTCATCACCATTTACCAGTTGCTTAAATCAAAACTGCAGGATTCATCTTTGATTCCTCCCTATCTCTTTTTCACTTTTCATAACCATTGCTCCTCAAGTCTTGTTAACTCTACCTTCCAGGTTAGTGCTTTACAAACTTTACTATGAGTAAGAATCACAAGGAGGGCTTGTAAAAGAAAAGGTTCTTCTTGGATTCAGTTCCAGAAATTCTGAATTAATGGGGGTGGAGGGGATGGCAGAACTGTATTTCTAACAAGCTTCTAGCTGCTGCTGTTGCTCTGAAGACCATCTTTTATGTCACACTGTCCTAAAATAAACTCATTGTTCCTACAATAAAGCCCAAGCATGACTTTCAAGGTTCTATAGAATCTTATTTACCTCCTTACATTCATCTGTCACCACTCCTCTGACTTGCAATCTGTATTCCAGACTCACCTACTTTTAGTTCTCTCATCTCATCCCTGGTACTTGTCTGCCCTGAAATTTGAAAACCTATCACTTTGCTTGTCTGATTCCTCCTCCTCCTCCAATGTTCAGATCATTTTTTCAATTCTAATGGTCTAGAAATTCAAATATGTGAGTTTTTTTAAAGAAAAATATTTTACTTTCATAAAAATTAAACTTATTGTTTGGTTACTATTCTACTGGGTAATATAAACCAATGTGAGTAATCTTAATAAATTCCGTCTCTTCCACATTTTGCCTGGGTTTTATCTATGTTTGAGGTGACCTATGAAGTTTCAAGATACTAGGTAGTGGGATCTTAGTTATCATCATCCAAATATGCTGGCATCCACCTTCTATCCACAGTCTCATACTCACTTGGCCTTCAAGTGTTGCTGCATCCTTTTTGTCCCACCAGCGAAGTCCATTAACATAGGGTGACCAACCATCCTAGTTTGTCTAGGAATGAGGGTTTTCCTAGGATGTAGGAAATTCAATGTTTAAATCAGGAAAGTCTTGTTTGGCATGTAAGAAACATTTGAAGACTCTCTGTAGTGCTGGCATTGAGGAACTTGTGTAAGCCTATTTCAGGCTTTCTCTCTAGATATTCCATGCAGCCCTCTCTACTCTATGCCTCCTGATCCATATTAGACACAAATGAGCTTCACAAAGCTTGTTACCTTCTTAGACTTCGTTGAGGAAGGGAGAAATATGTTTCCTTTGGTCTTGGATTCCTCAAAACTACTTGAGATGCTATCATTATGAATCTATTGGGCTGCAAATAATAGACAACCCTCCTATAGTAAATTATTATATAAGTTAGGCATTTTCTCCAATACAAAATCTAGAGACAGGCAATGTAGGATTAAGAAGCCAACCCAAGACTATCTTTCTGCTCTACTGTCCTTAGCGTGTGATTTTTATTTCATAGTTGCAATGCAACTGCCATAATTCCAAGGTTATGAATGCAAGTTTTTTTTTTTTTTTTAATTTCTATGGTAGAGAAAGGTAAGGCCGAAGAGTTTGGAATGTTTGAGCAACATACAGTACCTTCCACAAGAACATTAGCGATGTCTAACTGTATTACTTTTCCTATAATTCTCTTTTACTAATACTTATCAGTCAAGTGATGACTCTGATGGCTTATGTATTTAAGTTTTATGTTTTTTTGGTTAAAAAAAAAGGTGGTTTGGGCTTTGGAAAATCAAAATCCAAAAACTAACAGCTAATATCCTATCAGAATCTCTCCCTCTCTTTTTATTTAGAGACAGAGAATTATAGCTCACTGTAACCTTAAACTCCTGGGCTCAAGCAATCCTCCTGCCCCAGCCTCCTGAATCATTGGGATTGCAGGCTTGAGCCACCATGCCTGGCCACAATCTCCCTTGATACATAGGATGCCTCATGGTACACAGATATATTAGGGGCAAATACCCACAGGTTAAAATCTCAAAATATTGTCCCACCACAATTCATGTAACAAAGTTCTTTTAAAAAAATTTGTAGGGTTAAGTTCTCGCTATGTTGCTCAGGCTTGTCTCAAACTCTTGGGCTGAAGCAATCCTCCTGCCTCAGTCTCCCAAAGTGCTACGATTACATGTGTAAACCACCATGCCTGGCCAACAACAAATGTTTATTGAGTGACCATGGTATGCTGGGCACAGTGCTAGGCCCTGAAGACTCAATAGCATACAAGATATCAAAGTATCTAATAGTGCTCATAAACATGCAAACAAATAAATCTTAGGTGTATGATAAAATATGAAGAAATCTAGGTCACTTTAGAAAGTATGCTCAGGGTAATCTCTTTGAGGAAGTGATATTCAAGGTAATATCTGAAGAATATTGAGATTGAGCTAGCCATAAGAAATGCTGAGGGTAGAACATTCCAGATAGAAGGAATCACACTTAGGAGCCCAGAGGTGGAAAAGGACTAGGCACATAAGAGAAACAGAATGGAGGCATGTAAGCCTGGAGCATAGTGATGAAAGGGAAGAGCAGTATGAGATAAAGGAGCAAAGTAGGCAACATCTTGATTATGTGGGGACTTCCTAGGTCATGGTAAGGAATGTGAGTTTTGTTTTTGCTTGTTTTTTCTTATCTCTCTGTCTACTGTTTAAGAGAATAGATTACAGTAGGTGGTGGGGCCAATTGGAGGCAGGGAGATAAGCTGGAAAGCTATTGGAGTAGCCCAGGAAAAAACCTGACAGTGGCTTGGACTAGAGTGGTGACGGAAATGGAGAGTTGAGTTGATGGATTCAAGATCTACTTTGAAAGTAGAATTGACTGGATGTGGGGACATGGTAATAGGATAAGATGTAAGGAATAAGAGAAAACAGGAGTCAAAATCAGTTTCAGTCAGCTAAAATCAGTATATCTGCAGGGCTGAACTCTCTCCAGAGGCTCTAGGGGCTCCTTGTCTTTTCTAGCTCTGGTGGCTGTCAGCATTCCTTGACCTGTGGCTACACTGCTCCATAATCTGCCTCTATGTTCACACTGCCTTCTCCTCTTCTGGGTGTGAAGCATCTCCTTCTGCCTCTCTCTTATAAGGATACCTGTGATTGCATTTAGGGTCCACCCATCTCAAGATCCTTAACTTAATAAAATAAAAAAGACCCGTGTCCCAAACAAGATAACATTTACAGGCTCTAGAGTCTAGGATCTGATATCTTCGGGGGCCATTATCAACCTACCACAATTTACATCTATATTTACCCACTTTGTGCTCAAAAGTATGCCAACCTACTTATTGTAATCCATGAAAACTGGCACTACCACCTTAAATCTCAATGTAAGCTAAATGTGAAAATTTATTTTAACTTCAAAAATTATTTTGGCTGAGTGTGGTGGCTTACACCTGTAATCTCAGCACTTTGGGAAGCTGAGGCTGGAGAATTGCTTGAGCCCAGGAGTTCAAGACCAGCCTGGGCAACATAGTGAAATACCGTCTCTACAAAAAAAAAAATGTTTAAAATTAATCAGGTGTGGTGGCACATACCTGTAGTCCCAGCTGCTCAGGAGGCTGGGGCAGGAGGATTGCTGGAGCCCAGGAGGTTGAGGTTGCAGTGAGCTGTGATTGTGGCACTGCATTTCTGGGCAGTCTGGGCAACAGAGCAAGATCTTCTCTCAAAAGAAATTATTTTGTTTTACAACAAAATTTTTTAATTGCTTTGATTTAGTGATAAATGCAAAGTAATGCATTTAGGTTCTAAGATGACCAAGCTGTTAAATGATCCAAAGCACACCATTTGAAAAGTGGTTGAAAGGACTGGCTGTGTTGAAAAGAAGAAAAGAGAAGGCTTAAAGGAAGAGCATACAGCTTTTTTCATATGTTTATAGAGAAAAGGGATTAGATATATGCTGTATAGATAGAAATAGAAATAATTAATTGCAGGTGAAGAGAGGCAGATTTCAATCCAATAGGAGGAAGTGCTCAGAAAGAACAATGGAAGGTGCCCCCTCAAAATGAAGTTCTTTCCTAGTTCTAGAAGTGTCTATAAATGTGCAACAGCCCTAAGAGGCGGGGAATATGGAGGGGAGAGGTAGAAAATGTATCTTTAGATACAATCATGAGGATATTTTATAAAACGTAAAAGTGTTTTTAATGGTTGGTTCTAAACAAATCTAAAATCTTTCTCCAATTCACTTTTCAAATTATAGCCAGAGTGGTCAAATCTGATTATGTCAGTCCTCTTATTAAAATCTTTCATTTGCTTAACGACCCTTTCAGTATTGATCCCCAGCTTCCTCGTGATCTCTTCTGGAGTTCTTTTTCTCCCTAAATCCTAATCACATTTACAGTTGCTCAACATTAGATGTTCCTTCCTATCTGAAGCTATTGAACACGCTGTTCTCTCTGCCTGCAAAGCTCTCCGGTCCTTCCTGCCTAGGTTACTCTTACCCAGAGATAACTTTCTCCAGGGAAAGCTTCTCTAGCATGCTAAATCAGTTGGGTTGCCGTGTATGTTTGCAAGATACTCTGAATTGTTTCATCAAAATTAAAGGACTTATTGTATAACTGACTATGTCTGTCTCCCCTGATAAACTGTAAGCTCTGTGAAGACAGACATTTTATCTTGTTCAGCACAGTGCCTGGCATATGGTGGGCACGTTTAAATATCTGTTGAATGAATGAACCTACTTTTTTTTTAACCTGGTTTGAAGTGTGGAAGACGTCTGATTTTAAAAAAATATATGTTTACTTGACACCAGGTTTCTAGTTACAAATTTTTCAGAAACACTAGTATGGTTTCTTGGAGGAATATGGTTTCTTGGAGGCAGGCCGGGCATGGTGGCTCACACCTGTAATACCAGCACTTTAGGAGGCCGAAGCAGGTGATCTCTTGAGGTCAGGAGTTCAAGACCAGCCTGGCCAACATGGTGAAACCTCGTCTCCACTAAAAGTACAAAAATTAGTGGGGCCTGGTGGCACGTCCCTGTAATCCCAGCTACTCAGGAGGCTAAGGCAGGAGAATCGCTTGAACCGGAAGGCAGAGGTTGCAGTGAGCCGAGATCACACCACTGCACTCAAGCCTGGGCGACAGAGCAAGACTCCGTCTCAAAAAAAAAAAAAAAAAAAAAATGGGGATGCAGATGAGAAAAAACAAGCAATCATCAAACAAGCCGCTTCAAGGTGGAGTCATCGTGGAATGTCAGAAGCTTCATGAAAGACAGAAAAATTGAAGAACACTTGGGGTTAGGAATTTAAAGGTGGGCAGATCTTATACAGACCTGGCCCTCAACAAACCTACAGCCTAATGAGAGTAGATAAACACTTAGCAAAGTATTAATAATTTCCAAGGAGTGTATAAGCCCTGGTAAAGGAGGTATATTGGTGTTATGAAATACCTAATTTTGTGGGGTGGGGAAATAGAAGGAGCGGAGAAGGATTGGGTGGTCAGAGAAGCGGTTTAAGGTAAGACTTGAAAGATGAGTAGTCGGAGAACTGGGAGAAGCTATGATTTGGGATCCCACAGAGCGAGAGATTCAAGAGCACCTCGGCAGATTTGGTTTACAGCGGCCCCTGGTGAGAGGTCATTAGCTTTGTGAACATCCCCTCGGCAAAAACGGTGAGGTTCTGCACTTCATTTCCCCAGAGCTGAGCTTGCCTCAAATTCCTGGTTCCTTATTCCCGTAGGCTCTCACCAACTGCCGAGCAGAGGTGGCTCGCTGGCGGCGGGGCTTGTAGGCGTTCGATTCACACCCAGCTCCACCCGGAGAGGCCTCAGAGGCCCCGCCCACGCCCTGGCACGTTCTTCTGGGCCAAGTCTCAAGGGCCGCCCGGGCCGCGGCGCTCACGTGACCCGAAGTGTGACGTAGGAGGAAGGAGACGCCATTAGAGGAGGCCGAGAGGCATCGTTTTTCGCCTTTCCTCCGGTTCCTGACGTGGGGGACTGGGCCCTTCATTCTCGGACTTTCTCTCGGCCCTGCCAGACCTCGTTCGAGGAGGGAGTGGGGACAGCGCCCGGGTCGGCGGGACCGGGGCGGTCGGGGCTGAGCCGGCAGTGGTTGTGAAGGCGCCGCCGCGGCTGTGGGGAGGGCGGCGCGACACTCGGGCTCGGGCGGCCGGGAAGCGACGGGATGGCTGCGGCCGGCGGCGGCGGGGCGGTGGCGGCGGCGGCGGGCCGAGCCTACTCGTTCAAGGTGGTGCTGCTGGGGGAAGGCTGCGTGGGGAAGACGTCGCTGGTGCTGCGCTACTGTGAGAACAAGTTTAACGACAAGCACATCACCACTCTCCAGGTGCGGACCTCGTGGAGCGGGAGGGGGCGCCTCGGGGCCCCTAACCCTCCGGGGCTGGGGGAACTTTGCCGCCCGGACTCCTTGATCTAGGCAGGCATATCTCAGGCCTGTCATCTGCGCCTTCGGGTTACCTTTCCGAATTCGCCCCGGGGACTCTCCAGGTCGGGGCCGTCTGTAGACGTGAGGACAGGCTGTTGGGAGGGAAGTGGAAGGGCCCTAAAAAGTCCCCAGTATCCCCCGTGGTGACTGCGCACGTTGTGGTCCCCATCCGTGGGCTAGTTTTTCCCTTTTGCGGCACTTCCGCCTGGGCCCTAGGTGTCTTTAGCGTTGCAGTCTCCAATGTTAGCTCCTTTTCTTTCTTTCGGAATTAGGAACTTAGCTGCGGATTTGATTTTGCGAACTAGGTGATTTGTAACTTCAGCGCTTACTGATGACTAAGTGTTTATGCAAGTTCCATTTTGTCCTGAGTAATAGGAATGGCAAAAGAGCCATCTCTGGAGGTTTTTTGAAATGACCGCTTGCCCAGGCGTGTTACGCAGTTTCATTGCAGCCTGCGTGGGTCTGACTTGTGGGTCAGTCATATTCTGCGAGGTCGATTGACCCACGTTGAAACACCATGTGAATACTGGCCAACAATTGTTCCCCAGACTTTTAAAAGCCGCTGCTGTTAACTGGTTTTCTTTACCTGGAATAAAAGGCCGGCTTTCTTCTGCATGTACATTGGAAAGGTGTTAAAATGTGATCATTTATTGAGAATAAAGCCAGGCCTTTAAGAGAGTTGTACTCACCCCACTCTCCCAAAGAATTCAGTTTTCATGTATTAGAAGAAATTTATCCTACTAATTTGACCTATCAATTTGGTCAAAGGCAGTAAAATCTAGTAGACTTTTGAGCCTGATTGTCCAGGTGCATATCTCACCTCCATCCATTTAGCTAGCTGTGTGATACTGGATAAGTTACTTAACCTGTCTGTGCCTAAGTTTCTTCTGTTAAAATGGCCATAATAGTAGTATCTAGCTCATAGGGTTGTTAGGATAAATATACAGAATATTTTATCCTGGTCCAGTGGACGCTATCTTTAATTACTGTCCCAGTTTGCACAATAGGTCTTAATTAGTAAATGTGTAGTACGTGAGAACATCGATACTACTTAATAGAATGCATAATCTCCTAATTGTTGTGACATTGGATGTTTGATGCTATTATTAAACTACTGAGTCTAGAATTTACAAGATGCTCTGGCTCTGATTCCATGTTCTATTTTTACTCCTCTGTTTTTACTCCTGTGTAAAGCATATCTGAAAAAGTGAGTGTCAGGAAACTGCATTTTAAAACAATCATTGAACCAGAGTACTAACGAAGTTTTAATAGTGGATTGTTATTGTTCAGTGTCATTAGTGAGAGCCTTGTGTTTTAGATCAAAAAAATTCACTGGACAAATACGTACGATCGTTTGGAAGTTTAGAGATTTACTTAGGTAAAGTAGTAAAAATAGCTAACATTTAGTAAGTTCTTACTGTGCTGATTCTTTTGCTTGCTTTCTGTCATTTAATCCTTGTCACACCCTATGAAGTGGATAGTTTAGTGGATAGCCCCATTTTACAGGTGAGGAAACAGGTTTAGTTGAGTAATTTGTTGGCAGTAATATTACCACAAGTCAATAGTGCAGAAGTATCCAAGCTCGAATTTGAACCCCTGTCTGACTTCAGATTTTGAGCAATTAAATCACACTACCTCTGGATATTGGTAAACAACCTATTTAGTGTTTTCCTTTATGCATAGATCTAAGATAAAAGAAAACTGTTGTAATTGAGGTCTTAATGTTTTCTTCAAAAGATAATTTGAGTCTCGTCCTGTCACCCAGGCTGAAGTGCAGTGATCTCCAGTCACTGAAATCTCTACCTCCTGGATTCAAGTGATTCTCTTACATCAGCCTCCCAAGTAACAGGTGTGCACCACCAGGCCTGGCTAATTTTTTTGTGTTTTTTGTAGAGACGGGGTTTCACCATGTTGGCCAGGCAGGTCTCGAGCTGCTGACCTCAGGTGATTTGCCCGCCTTGGCCTCCCAAAGTGCTGAAATTACAGGCGTGAGCCACTGCGCCTGGCCATACCCCTTCAACTTAAAAATTATACTTCCGTTATAAATTTCTCAAACATTCTTGAAGCTAAAAACGGAGTAAAGATTTTTAACTATATGAAAAGCCACTACACTCCTACACAGGGGAGGATGAAGTTACAGAAGATATCCAGTATTAATATCTGAATTATAGAATTTAGGATTTTGTTGTACACCAATTTATATAAACAGCAATGTGTCTAATCTCTTTCAGAGTTATCAGTTCACCTCATCTTAACAGTTTTTCAGAGGAGTTTGATTTATATGATTTGTAAGACACAGCTTTGTATCCTTTTAATTTGCGAATGGAGAAGAAATCATTCCAGAACAGGAGAGGAAGAGTTTACCTTCTTTCTTGTCAACAGACTACCTGTCTCTCTAAACTACTTTGTATTTTATAAAGGGCATTCTTACACATTTCAAAGAATTGCAGGAATTTAAGATAGTTTATGTATGGTTCACTATTTGGGGTTTTTAATAGTTAAATCATGTGATTGTCAATTTTTTTTTAACATCTTGGAAGTGAAATGAACTGGTATTATGGAAAGTGGAAAGGTCACTATGTTCTAAGGTGGCCCATTTCATTTTTTTTTTTTTCTTTTTGAGACGGAGTCTCACTGTCACCCAAACTGGAGTACAGTGGTGTGATCTCAGCTTACTGCAACCTCTGCCTCCTGGATTCAAGTGATTCTGCTGCCTCAGCCTCCTAAGTAGCTGGGCGTATGCCACCATGTCTGGCTAATTTTTGTATGTTTAGTAGAGTTGGGGTTTCGCCATGTTGGCTAGGCTGGTCTTGAACTCTTGACCTCAGGTGATCCACCCACCTCGGCCTCACAAAATGCTGGGATTACAAGGTGTGAGCCACCGCGCCTGGTCCCATTTCACTTATAGATAGGTCTAACTTCTAATAAATTTTTCTGTATATAAAGCCAAAATCTGTTTCCCTGTAGTTTCCAGTCCTAATTCTGCCCTCTGGATCTTGGTGTCTTATATGACATCCCTTTTGATAGTTGAAGATAGCTATCTTGTCTTCTCTTGGGTAAACAGCTCTAGTTCCCTTAACTGGATCTCCAGTGACTGTGACATCATTTTAAATCCTTTCACTTTGTTTTTTTTCTTTTTTTGGAGGCACAGTCTTCTCTTTCTCAGGCTGGAGTGCAGTGGCACTATCATAGCTCCCTGCAACCTCAAACTCCTGGGCTCAAGTAATCCTTCCACCTCAGCCTCCAAGCAGCTGGGACCACAGGTGTGTGCCACCATGCCTGGCTAATTTTTTTTAATTTTTAGTAGAGTTGAGGTTTTGCTATGGTGCCCAGGCTGGTCTAGAACTTCTTAGCTCAAGCAGTCTTCCCGCCTTGGCCTCCTGAAATGCTGGAATTACAGATGTGAGCTACTGTGCCTGGCCCCTGTACTATTTTGATATCTCTTCTAGATACTATTTAATCATTGCCCTTATTAAAGAATGATGCCTTCAGCTGTAGAAATAATTCCAGGTGTGGTGGTTTGAACTGAACAGAGACGTGCAGGCTATTACCTCACCTGTTGAGAATTCTTTTCCAACACTGAAGTAGAAAATTCTGTGAGCTTTCGGGGAAGCTCTCACTTTGATAAATATTGAATTTGCTGTCAACTGAAACATCTTAGTCTTATAAAGCTTCACAGAAAGGGTCATTATTTGTATCTCTCAAATTCTCTTTTCTTTGGTTTGGTAGTTAAGCGTTTTCTTTTGTTTCTAATGTACTTGACCCATTAAAGTTGGCTTTGGTAGATTTGCTTCAGTAGTTAAGCCTGTTAATGTCCTTTTGAATTTTGATTCTGTATTTCATGAAACACTGGACTCCTGTGGGCCAGGCACTGGCTTGGGTCCTGGACATGAAAAGTATAAGGTGTGGAATCTACTCTCTGGATTAGCTACTTTTTAACTTTGTCATCTGAAGGTTTGGTAACAATGCCTTTAATGTTCTCAACAGGTCATTAATAAAGACTGAAAGAAAGCAGGGAGAGAGAAGGCCAAGTACAGAGCTCTGCAGCAAGTCTTCCTGTAGTCCAGTGATGCATGACCAGAAGTGCAATTTTCTGTAGACATATAGAATCTTAGGGAGGGACTTTTTTGGGTCCATGCATGGGCCACAGGCTATCCCCTCCTCCTTCCCTTGAGTGAGAAACAGTTATTAATGGAGTACTGTACATATTAATGATAATGGAAGACTGACCACTATGAACTACTAGTGGACACAAATCCCTTCATACAGTATAAACAGTTACTCCAGCATTGAAGTTCGCCTTTTTGCCCAGGCCACATCTGTCTTGCCCACAAGGTTATCATGAGATGCTTTGTCAAATTCTTGCAGAAGACAAGATATGCTGTGTTTCTGCCATACTCAGAACTATTAGGAGGCCATATAATGTGGTGAAAAGAGAAAGGACTTTGAAGTTAGTCTGGGGTTTGAATTCTAACTCCCACTTCATAGCCATTATGATACTGACAGAATATTCTAATGCCTGTAAGCGAGCTCCTTTACTATAAAATGTGAGTGCCTTACTCGTAGGACTTTATGTGGATTACACAGACAGCCATCATAGGTAAAGCTCCTAGCACAGACCCTGGCACATATTTGTTTAATAAACGTTTGCTGTTAAATGAATAGATGGTGCTGGATTTATGTTTTTCTTTCATGGTAATTCAGTCAAAAAGTAATGGGATTTTCACATGAATTATTTTGAGAGCTCATGCTGTCTCTGAAGGGTCATTACCTTTTAAAATTGCTTATAGATTAGATAAATGTTTTAAAAATAAAACATCCACACTTTTTGTTTTTTTAAATTGTGACATTTGCCATACTTTGGTGTTTTATTATGGCTTTTTCCAGAGCTGCTCCAAGGTTACTGATAGTTATAGAGTAATTCTGTAGGTAAGCTGTCTGAACTTGTATAGAATCCCCAAGCTCCCTCGTGTGATTTCCTCACCGATTTGAGACTTTGATGAACTTGGCAGAAATACGAAAGACAATTGGAGTGAGGGAGTTACTACTGTTTCTCTGGAATTCTGAAGGCAACACTGTTGAATCTATGCAGTTAAATTCAGGAAACATTTATTTTATACTTGGTATATGTCAAACATTGTATTAGCTGGGGAATATAAAGATGAGCAAGGCACTTTATCAGTTACCTTTCTTGACTTTATTCTTAAAGGATTGTGCCATTTTGGTTGTAACCACTTCCTCAATGTGGTGTGTCCTCTTTATATCTGTGCTTCTGGGTTAGGTAACCCTTTTTTTCCCTTATTGAAGGTGCTTATTGAAGATTATACATTCTAATTTAAGTGCCTTATACCACTTTTGACTAATTTCCTCTGTAAAAAGTAACATTGTTTATGATCAGGACCAACAGTTCTCTTTCTTTTTAGAGCCCCCAACTATAGAATTCTGCCTGCCTTCTGAAGTCTAGGATGGGTGACTGGGTGATTATGATTAGCAAAGTAGTGCTGTAAGGTTGGCTGGGCAGGTAGTATCCTGACAGTTTGGGAAATGAGGAAACTAAGACTTGGATTTGGCTGGGTGTGGTGGCTCACACCTATATCCCATGCTTTGTTGGATGAGGTGGAAGGATCACTTGAGGTCACAAGTTCAAGACCAGCATGGGTAACATAGCAAGACTCCATCTCTAGTTAAAAAAAAAAAAAAAATTAGCTGGGCATGGTGATATACACTCATATTCCTAGGTACTCAGGAGGCTGAGGCTGGTGGATCACTTGAGCCTTAGAGGTTGAGGCTGCAGTGAGCTATGATTGTGCCACTGCACTCCAGCTAGGTGACAGACCCTGTCTCCTAAAAAATAGAAAAGCCTTGAATTAAATTTCCAAGGTCCCACAAATAGAAATGGTGTGCCAGGCTGGGCATAGTGGCTCACACCTGTAATCCCAGCACTTTGAGAGATATAGGTGGGAGGATCTTAAGAGTAGGAGGTTAAGACCAACCTGGGCAACATAGTGAGACCTTGTCTTTAAAAAATAAAAATAAAAGGGCCAGGCATGATGACTCACACCTGTAATCAAAGCACTTTGGGAGGCTGAGGTGGGTGGATCACCTGAGATCGGGAGTTCAAGACCAGCCTGGTCAACATGGTGAAATCCCGTCTCTACAAAAACACAAAAATTAACTGGGCGTGATGGTGGGTACCTGAAATCCCAGCTATTCGGGAGGTTAAGGGAGGAGAATCACTTGAACCCAGGAGGCAGAAGTTGCAGTGAACTAATGTGCCATTGCACTCCAGCCTGGGTGAGGCTCTGTCTCAAAAAAGTAAAATAATAAAAAATAAATAAATTTTAAAAATTGAAATGGTGTACCATATTTTTCTTTAGTCTACTACTTTTTAAAAGTAAATTTATTTTATTTTTGTTTTGAGACACTCAGCTTTTACTTATGTTTTAAACACACTTTAACCTGAGCAACACTTGGCATTCAGGTTCTAGAAGTGTTTTTACACTTTGTGTCATAGTCTTAGTCTAGGAATCTTGGTTTCTTTGTACAAAGAATATTTTGAATGTTCAAAATGTTTTCTAAGTATCCTGAAAGCCACATCACTATTGATTTAGGCAATTTATTATAATATCTTTATAATCAATAAAATGATTTATTTTTGAAGTTCTTTTTAGAAATCTTTTCCCCATTCTATATATGTGTATATATTTTTTTGACACAGTCTTAGTCTTGTCACCCAGGCTGGAGAGCAATGGCGCAATCTTGGCTTACTGCAACCTCCATCTTCTGGGTTCAAGTGATTCTCTTGCTTCAGCCTCCTGAGTAGCTGGGATTACAGGTGCCTACCACCATGCCTGGCTAATTTTTTTTGTATTTTTGGTAGAGATGGAGTTTCACCATATTGGCCAGTCTGGTCTCAAACTCCTAACCTGTTGTGAGCCACCATGCCTGGCCTAGCTTAGTTTTCCGATAGCTAATTTTTTGCTAGAGAGGGCTAATTTTATAAATTAACCTGCCTGAATGCTGTCATGTCGTAAATCTGGAAGTGGTAATGCTTTATTCATTTATTTTTTATTTTATTTTAAAAATTGACAAATAATTGTACATTATTCTTTAAATACTTGAGTCTGCACCAGTGTTAGCAACTAGCAAGAATATTTATTTTGCATTCTCTCTCTCTCTCTCTCTCACACACATACACTCCCCCACACCAGGCCCCCAATTAATGAAGTCTTTTGAATTTACTAGATACCAGATTAAGCCAGGAAAGTATTTGTTCACAATGTAGTTACTATGTTGCTTTCAACAGATACCTTATAATTGTAAAATACTACTTTAGGTGGTTTGCTTTGCCAGGAGATTAGTTAGCAAGCACAGCAAATGATTTGGCTAACAAAGAACCAAAAAATTGATTAAACTAGTTATGAAAAGAATTTGACAGATACATTTTTCCCTAATATTTCTTTCTTACAATCCTATTTTGCTTTTTTTAAAAAATTCATTTTTAATTTCTTTCCTCTTCCCTGTGATTACCTGGAGTTTTTTTTTAATAGCGTTTTCTTTTTTTTATTATCCACTATGATTTCCGGTAAGATGTTGGTTAAACAAGAATCAACGTACAAATTACAGATGAGAACCTGAGCTAGTAAGACTGTTAATTTTTTAATACCACTAAAGCATAGAAGATGAAACAATTGGGATTAAAAGAAGTACTCATGCAATAACTCAGGATTTGAAGGACGTGGGGTGGAAAATGTGCCATTACTTAGTGAGATCCTTGCTACTAACACTTTGTGCTTACCCTGAGAATATTTGGAGAGGTTAGGGTCCAGGAACGCTTACTGTCCAAGTGGAGGAGTGCCAAGTTAAGAAATATGTGTATGTTCTAGAATAGTAGCTTTGTGCAATGGAAAAAGCGTTGTGGAGTCAGACAGGCTTCCACCCACTGCAGCACCCAGTTGAGTTGTCTGACCTTCCGTGAGTCACTGTATTTTTTTTTTTTTTTTAAATCAGGTTCACAGCTGTAAAGTAAGACTAATTATCTACTTCACAGTGTTGTTGAAACATTCATTGAAAAAGCCCAAGCACAGTGCTTAGCACATGTGGTGTTTTTCTTACCCCTTCCTATAGTCCTGGAACCTTTTGAATTGCTATC
Source organism: Aotus nancymaae (assembly GCF_030222135.1). Taxonomy (NCBI): domain Eukaryota; kingdom Metazoa; phylum Chordata; class Mammalia; order Primates; family Aotidae; genus Aotus; species Aotus nancymaae. The sequence continues at coordinate 29,063,140 of NW_026988428.1, read as the reverse complement.
GTTTAATGTCACTCTCCCTCCTTCCCTTTTTAGACTGGGGGTTCTTTACGGAGAAGTTGCCAAGCATTTATAAATCTCTTGGAAGTGCGTGGGAATTGTTTTTAGTATGTACATATGAGCAGTTTTTGGAGGAATGAGTAGGTTCATGGCTTTCTTCATATTCTTAAAGAAGTTTGTAGTTCTCCCATTCTCACTACCATGTAATAGAATTAAGAACCACTGCTCCAGAGTAATTATCATAACTACAGTGGTATCTCAGTAGTCCAGCCAAATTAAGTGTGCCTGGTAGAGGTGATTTAAAAAGACAAATTTCAGCCTTTTGATTGTTTGCTGCTATCTTTTATATAAATTTTTATTTTTATTTCAATAGTTTTTGGGGGACAGGTGGTTTTTTGTTAACATGGATAATTTCTTTAGTGGTGATTTCTAAGATTTTGGTGCACCCATCACCCGAGCTATGTATACCGTATTCAATATGTAAGGCTTTTATCTCATACCCAGCTCCAAACCTTCTTACTCTAGTGCCCAAAGTTGATGATATCATTCTTGTTTTTTTGTTTTTTTTTTTTTTTTTTTTTGAGACGGAGTTTCGCTCTTGATACCCAGGCTGGAGCGCAATGGCGCGATCTCGGCTCACCGCAATCTCCGCCTCCTGGGTTCAGGCAATTCTCCTGCCTCAGCCTCCTGAGTAGCTGGGATTACAGGCACGCGCCACCGTGCCCAGCTAATTTTTTGTATTAGTAGAGACGGGGTTTCACCATGTTGACCAGGACGGTCTCGATCTCTTGACCTCGTGATCCACCCGCCTCGGCCTCCCAAAGTGCTGGGATTACAGGCTTGAGCCACCGCGCCCGGCCTTGTTTTTTTTTTTTTTTTAAACAGAGTCTTGCTCTGTTGCCCAGGCTGGAGTGCGGTGGCACGATTTCTCCTCACTGCAACCTCTGCCTCCTGGGTTCAGGCAATTCTCCTGCCTCAGCCTCCTGAGTAGCTGGGATTACAGGCGCATGCCCCCATGCTGAGCTAATTTTTGTATCTTTTTAGTAGAGATGGGGTTTCACCATGTTGGCCAGGCTGGTCTTGAACTCCTGACTTTGTGATCTGCCCACCGTGGCCTCCCAAAATGCTGGGATTACAGGTATGAGCCACCATGCCTGGCCATTGTATTATTATATATTCCTCATAGCTTAGCTCTTACTTATAACTGAGAACGTATATTTGGTTTTCCGTTCCTGAGCTACTTCACTTAGAAAAATGGCCTCCAGTTCCATCCAAGTTGCTGTAAAAGACATTATTTCATTCCTTTTTATGACTGAGTAGTATTCTATGGTATATATATACCACATTTTCTTTATTCACTTCTTGGTTGATAGACACTCAGGTTGGCTCCATATCTTTGCAGTTGTGAATTGTGCTGCAATAAACATACGTGTGCATGTGTCTTTTTCATATGACTACTTCTTTTCTTTTGGGTAGATACTCAGTAGTGGGATTGCTGGATCAAATGATAGTTCTGTAATACTTTTAATTCTTTAAGTAATCTCCGTACTATTTTTCTTAGTGGTTGTTCTAGTTTATATTCCCACTATTAGTGTAAAAGTGTTCCCCTTTTATCACATCCACACCAACATCTATTATTTTGGCTTTTTAATTTTGGCCATTCTTGCAGGAGTAAAGGGTATCTCATTGTGATTTTAATTTGCATTTCCCTGATAATTAGTCATGTTGAGCATTTTTTCATATGTTTGTTGGCTGTTTGTATATCTTCTTTTGAGAATTGTCTTTTCATATCCTTTGCCCACTTTTTAATGGGATTGTTTATTTTTTTTCTTGCTAATATGTTTGAGTTCCTTGTAGGTTCTGGATATTAGTCTTTTGTTGGATGCTTAGTTTGCAAACATTTTCTCCCACTCTGTGGGTTGTGTATTTACTCTGCTGATTATTTCTTTTGCTGTGCAGAAGCTTTTTAGTTTAATTAGGTCTCATTTATTCATTTTTGTTTTTGTTGCATTTGCTTTTGGGGTATTAGTCATGAATTCTTTGCCTAAGCCAGTGTCCAGAAGAGTTTTTCCAATGTTATCTTCTAAAATTTTTATGGTTTCAGGTCTTAGATTTAAGTCTTTGATCCATCTTGAGTTGATTTTTGTATAAGGTAAGAGATGAGGATTCAGTTTCATTCTTCTACATGTGGCTTGCCAGTTTTCCCAGCATTTATTAAATAGGCCATCTTTTCCCAAATTTCTGTTTTATTTGCTTTGTCAAAGATCAGGTGGGTGTAAGTATTTGGCTTTTTTTCTGGGTTCTCTCTTTTGTTTCATTGGTGTATTATTTTTTTAATTGCACTATTTTTATACCTGTTTGCTGCTTTCTTGATGTTTCAGCTTTCTTCTTAAATATATCAATAATTTTATTCTTTAAAAAATAGTTTTCTAAAGGTTTTTTAAAAACAAAATATTAAAATATTTAATATTTCTTTTTAAAAAGAAAGAATATTAAAGAATATTAAAAATATTAAACAAAAAATATTTTAAAAAAATTAAAAACTTAGAATTCATATAAAATGAGATCATTTACAAAACAGAAGAAATCTTTCCATAGAGCAGGGCTTAAGGTTTTCATTATAAAGGAAAAAAATATTTACTAGAGATCCTTTGATAAGCTTTACTAGTGCATAATATCTCTGAGTTAAAATAATTTGATTAATAAGGAAACTTAGGAGTATATCTCCTACTAAATTGAGTTATACCTGCATTGATTTACCTGGGCACATTGTAGATGTGTTTATCTATAATAACAGCATTTGACTGTCTATTGTGGGCAGGGTACTATGACTTTCCCCTTTTCTTCCACAAGAGAAAAGGTGTTAGAGAGCTCAGATCTCAGTCAGGGAAGTATGGCAGCATAATGGCTGTGATTAATGTCTGGAGCCAAACTGCCTGGAATTTCAAGTGGCACTATATCACTTACTGTGTGACCTTGGGCAAGATATTTACCCTCCTTATGCCTCATTTTCCACATCTGTAATACATGGGTAATAATGATGTCTGACTCATAGAGTGTTATTGGCACCTGAGAATTAAATGAATTAATATTTGAGAAGCTCTTAGAACACTACCCATTTCATTGTAAGCACTGTGAAAACGTTAAATACAAATATATAATCTAGTTAACAGAATACTTATACCCATGAGGAGATAATTTATGCTATAAGATAGTATAAGCTGCAGTAAATGGAGAGTCAATTCCCTAAAATTCTTCACGACAGAAAGATTTAGTGTGCATTGCATGCATGAATATAAGAGAACATGAAAATTCAAGGAAAAAGAGCTGTATTTAGATAGGTAGAATTCAGATAGAGAACAAAGATCAGGCCCAAATTTGAGGGGAATTTTATGAACAGAAGAATTAAATAGGATGTAAAAAAAAGCCAAATAAGATGGAGAATAAGTAAATAAATATTGGAAGCTATCCTAGAAGGTAGATGAGGACGCATTGTGGAAGTCTCTGGATATAAAGATAAGGCTTTGAGACTTTTAATTGTAGATGGGGGCTCCCCAACTTTATAAAGAAGAAGCTTATGAATGATTTTGTGAAAAGTGCGTAGCACAGTACTTGGCAGAAAATAAGCATTTAATAAATGTTAGCTAGTATTAGCAAGAGTAATAGAAATGACTATGTAGTGTTTTACTGCATGGATGGGCTATTTTTTGAATTTTTAACTAATTACCCATTAATGAACACAGATAATTTCATTGATTTTGTTTTTCCATATAATGAATGTTGTGATGTGTACCCTTTCTGTAAAAGTGTTTTTTGTATCCGTGGTTCCTTAGGGGAGACTTAATTCTGTCCTTTAAACTTGCCATGGGAGGGTGTTGGGAAATTTCAGAGGGGATGATAGAAAAGAAATGAGGGAGCTTTACCAGCTGTGATGCACTCCCTTTTGCTGAGAAATCTCTGCAACACTCGTGACATAAAGGTTATGATATTAGCTGTCAGCAGGGATGTTTAAGGATGCTTATTAAAAATGATAACCTATTAGGGAACCCTTCTCTCAGTTAGAAGTTTTGTTTTGTTTTTAACTAGGGAAGCTTTGGGAAGATAATGGCATGCAGAGCAGAGTGTGAGGTGAACCAGAGGTATTTATTTTATGACATAATAAGAAACTGGTGGTCATATACCCCAGAGGAAATATGAAGACAAGGCTTGGTGGAATTTGAAGGTATATGAACTGACAAGGGCTTAAGAAGATACTTCTAAGGTTCTAAACTTCAATGAGAAGGTGAATGTGATCAGAATACTAAAGTCTGATTGAAATCAGAATGAAAATCCAATTTTGGGGAGAAGTTTGGTTCAGTCTTACATGTGTTTGAAAAAGAGGCATTTAAGTTGACCTACCCATTAAATATTTGGATAGGATTCAGATTTACGTTTTTTTTTCCTTATGGCATTGATACTGAAACCATGAAAATGACTGAGTTCAAATAAATTACATAGCTAGTATGTGGCAAAGCTGAGATTCAGATCCACAGGTTCTGCTCCAAAGTTCATATTCTTAGCTCCTATGCTGGCATGAATGGGAGAAGTAATTTATTCTCATAACCTATATTTGCTCTTCTCATTTTTCAGGTTACTTTGCTGTTTCGGCATTTAATTTATTTTTCTCCCTTTCTGTGTAATTTTTATTTACTGCAATATCGTGAGGATAGCTTGGGCCTTGAAGGCCGACATACATGGGTTTGGAACCCAGCTCTGCCATTTATATTTATCTGTGGACGTCTTAGTTAATCACTACATCCAGTGGCCTTTTCTTAGTTGCTAATTTTCCATGGCGTGTCCATAGCAAAAAGACCTTCCTGAAATCTAGGTTTCTTATCCTTCAGTAATTTACCATCCTGGCCTTTTATCTGTTTCACCTTTTCTGCACTTTCTTCTATATAAATACACCTAAATGTGACTGTCTCTACATAAGTCTGAACTCAGCTCCCTATTTCTTTTTTTTTTAAAACATGTCAGCTGACTCTGGATTCTGGATATATTTCCTCTTCGATATGGTCTTAGCTCAGACCTCCTCCCTGCCTTCCCCTACCCCCAATTTTGTAATAGCATTCTTTCTACCTATCTTTTCTAGTCCAACCTCCCTTGCCTATCCCAGGGTCATTCTCTTAAAATGTAGATTTGTTTCCCCATTGCTTGAAACCATTCAGTGATTCTCCATTGTCAGTAGTCCTGTTTTTTTGCACAGTTATTCTTTAGGATGAATTAGGTGTTTTTCCGGGGAAAAAAGGTTCAGTGCTATACAGAAGAAACTCGGGAAAAAAGAGTTAAGTGAATTTGGGAAGTGCTTGTATAAATGCAGTCAGCTAGCCTTCCTTTTGGCAGCATCCTAATGCACTAATTGTGCATTGTTAGTGTACAAAGATCAATAAATAGCATTTCCCAAGTATACCTGGTGTGTGTGTGTGTGTGTCTAAATTCATGTCTGGTGTCTTAAAACAGGTTTTATTGAGACCCACAAGGTAAAGTCCATCTATGTAGTCTCATCTCTGTCTTGACCATACCCACTTGGAATTCTCCTTGGGATGCAGTCATGTGTTTGAGGCTTCAGTGGCTTCACTCATCTATCAGGAAAAACCGCTACTGCTCTAAAAGGGTGATCATTACCTTCTCTCTGAAACCTTCTTTGACTCATTCAGACAGCTGTTACACTTTCTTTCTCAGTACTATCTTTACAGTGTGCTTGGCAAGACCCTCCATTTTAGCACTTATCACATGGAATCGTAATTCTCTTAATTTCTCTAATAGAGTATAAGTTCCTTGAGGGCTAGAACCATGTCCTTTCATTTATCTGACATTAATACTTAGGATAATTATTGAATATATGTTAAACAGTTGAGTTATGAAGTAATTGTGGAACCATTTTGAATAGTATTGATATTTGTACAGTAAGTAAATCACCAGTAAACATTTATCTTATCTTACAAATCTTAGACTCCGGCCAGGCGTGGTGGCTCACACCTGTAATCCAAGCACTTTGGAGGCCAAGGCTTGCGGATCACCTGAGGTCGGGAGTTCAAGACAAATCTTAGACTCTTTCTTTCTATGAGTAGTTAAGGTGGCATCAAATTAAATGCTCTAGGAAAAATTGTGTTTCACATAGATAAGGAAAAACATTAAGAAAAAAAGTACTTATTTTTTGTGTATTTTTTTATAACCTATATTCAGAAAACACGATTTTTTTAGATTAAAATGTAAATAATGTCTTATCTTTAATGAAACAGTTTTGATCATTAAAGCTCAGTGATTACTTTTCCTTTCAGAAAACTTTTACATTGAGATGATTCAGTCATCTGTAGTTGTTAGGATAAAGAACATTATTTTATATGATACATTGTGTAACATATATTTCTCTTCTTAGGCATCATTCTTAACAAAGAAGTTAAATATTGGTGGGAAAAGAGTAAACCTTGCCATATGGGTAAGTGAACTTTTCCAACTATTGTGCATAGAGGCGTCTTCCTTTCTTTCTTTTTTTTTTTTTTAAGTTAATTGGAGATTAGCCAAAACTTTTTCTTTTCTTTTTTTTATATATATATATATATTTTTTTTTTTCTTTTTAAAGACGGGGTTTTACCATGTTGGTCAGGCTGGTCTTGAACTCCCAACCTCAGGTGATCCTCCCGCCTTGGCCTCCAAAGTGCTTGGATTACAGGCGTGAGCCACCATGCTAGGCAGCCAAAACTTTTTCAAAAAAATTTTTTAAAATCTTAAAATCTGGTTGAGAATTGTATCTAGACTATAATTGTATATTTGAATATTACTGTCATAACTTTTCATCTGGAGAAGGGTCAATTCAGAAGAGTTCCACTTCAGAGAGAGGACAAGATGGGTGGACAGCGTGCCTGGCCTTTTTTTCCCCACTCTGCTCCGTATTCCAGCCTTCTAAGGGAATGGCTGGTAGAGAGTAGGGTGAGGATAATGCAGTAGGGTACTTGCTGACTGGTGGTCTTGATGCATGTGCTGTTTTCCTATCTCTCCCAGTGTGGGAAATTAAATTTAGGGTAGAGCCTATTCCTGGCTTATAATGCTGTGTTGGCTGTTTTGACCCCCTCTCAACTGAACTGGTTTTTTAAATAGAGGTGAGGTAGTTGCTGAGGAGGAGGAAGGTTGGGAGGGATAAAGTAACTTTTGTATATCAGTAAAACATTACATATTGGTTATAACTTGACTTAAAATTTTTTTGTATGACCTGTTTTGCCATTTTGTTTCTGTTAGTAGGGTTTCGGGGTTGCCTGTGACTTTATGCCCTATTTTCCAATTAATCAAAAGTTCATTGTGGTTGCAATTGTAAATTTGTATTTTTCTTCTAATCTAATAAGCATTTGTTGCTCTATTTAGGATACAGCAGGTCAAGAGAGATTCCATGCGTTGGGTCCAATTTACTACAGAGATTCAAATGGAGCTATTTTAGTTTATGACATAACAGATGAAGATTCTTTTCAGAAGGTATTCTATTTACTTTATGAGTAGATGTCTTAGAAGAGCAACAGTAATTTTTCAAGTTTCCATTAATATACCTTTGTTCACTAATGTGATTAGTTTTGTTTTTAAAAATAAAGTATATAATTTGTGCGTAACTGGTGACCACTTACATTTTCTTCTCTTTTTCTTTTCACCTACAACATGCAGGTATACTCATATGTTTAATGAATACACATGAATTAATTTATGTTAGAATAATTAATGGCTTATTACATGGCTTTCTCAAATATTAGGAGAGGGAAATATTTGAAGTTGAGCTTCAGAAAAATATGGGGGCTTTTGTTTCTCCCTCTTAAGGAGAAATCACACATATTTCCTTAATTCCATACGTACTGGGACTTGAAAACTTAGTGTGGCTGCACAGATTCCTTTATGTGAAAAGAAAAAAGGAGCAAAATCACATTTAAGCTTTCTCCTTGCCAAATATAATACAAGTTTTAAAAGGAGAATCTTAAAGTTCTCTGATTAGTTTATTCCCCTTCAAATATATACCACATATGTACAACTCTTAAAGTTGTCGGGGACCAAAAATGAGTTACCATTTAATTTACCTCTGAATTCTGATCACAATCAGATGGGTTACTTATTTGACCTTTCCTCCTAAAGCTGTTCTTGGAATAAATTTGTCAACAATGTTTAACCACAGGGAGTAATGCCAAGGAAGAAGCTTTTCTAGCTTTGAGTTACAGGCTTGTACTTGGTGAAATTACTTACCTTGTTGTTTTGTTTTTTTCTCTTTATTTTTTTCCCAGTTAAATCTGATAGAGCAGATATACAAGTTAGCCCTTGGGTTATTAATGATGTATGGAAAAACTTAGTCCAAGAAGTAGAAAATGAAACGATAGGTACCTTGCAGATTTAACAATTTTTAAAAGTTATTTTGGTGGTGCTGTTTGTTATCCCCTTCTAGCTTTTTGCATGAAAAGAAATAGTTTAAGTATTTTATTAAGGGAAGATCGAGGCCAGGCGCAATGGCTCACGCCTGTAATCCCAGCACTTTGGGAGGTTGAGGCAGACAGATTACTTGAGGTCAGGAGTTTGAGACCAGCCCAGACAACATGGTGAAACCCGTCTCTACTAAAAATACAAAAAAATTAGCTGGGCCCTGTGGCACGTACCTGTAATCCCAGCTACTCAGGAGGCTCAGGCAGGAGAATCGCTTAAACCCGAGAGGCAGAGGTTGCAGTGAGCCAAGATTGTGCCACTGCACTCCAACCCGGGTGACAGAGCGAGACTCCATCTCAAAAAAAAAAAAAAAGAGCAGATAGTCATTTATATTGAAAATTGACCAGTTATCTATTGCTAAACCCCCAAAATTTGTCGGCTTAAAATAATGATTTATTATTTCTCATGATTCTGTGGGTTGACCAGGCAGGTCCACTGCTGTTTTTGATGTCACTGGAGTCACTCATACAGCTGCACTGAACTGGGGAGTTTGGCTAGGGTTGGAATATCCAAGAAGGCCTAGTTTCAATCTGACCTCTCACTACATCTGGTGTCTTTATCATCCAGTTTACTCTCTCTATGTGCTCTCTCATTATTCTGTATTCGAGCTTAAGCTTTTTTTATATGACAACTGGATCCCAAGAGTTAAAAGTAGAAGCTACCAGGCCTTCTTAAGGCTTAAGTCTGGGACTGGCACAGCATTACTTCTGCCACATTTTCTTGTCAAAACAAGTTATAAGGCCAGCCCAAATTCAGAGGGTGAGGAATTTGACTCTATCACTTGATAGGAGGATTGACAAAGAATTTGTGACCATCTCTACCTTACCAAAAATGTATGGGGGTAAGGAATAGATAGAGTGCCTTTGAGGGGGTATCTGATGGGAAATGACTAACAAATTTTTTTTAAAAATTGGTTAGATTAGGCCGGGCGCGGTGGCTCAAGCCTGTAATCCCAGCACTTTGGGAGGCCGAGGCGGGTGGATCACGAGGTCAAGAGATCGAGACCATCCTGGTTAACATGGTGAAACCCCGTCTCTACTAAAAATACATAAAATTAGCTGGGCACGGTGGTGCGTGCCTGTAATCCCAGCTACTCAGGAGGCTGAGGCAGGAGAATTGCCTGAACCCAGGAGGCGGAGGTTGCGGTGAGCTGAGATCGCGCCATTGCACTCCAGCCTGGGTAATGAGCGAAACTCCGTCTCAAAAAAAAAAAAAAAATTGGTTAGATTAGTAGGTTGTGATACTGTATGCACATGGAAGAGAGTAATACATAATTGGATTCTGGTGTGTTTCTTTTGAGGTGATGAAGATGTACATTTTATGCCAGTACAGTCAAATTTTTCTTATGTGAAATCAATAAAGAGTGGAAGTTAAATGCTTCGAAAACTTTATACATACATGTGAATGAAACAAAAAGGGTGGGGCTATACTAAGAAAATTCGTTTAGCGCTGTTATAAAGATGACATGGTGATGATAATTACTTTTGCTTTTATAAGGATTTTAGATTTGCTAAAGATAGTTCCTCTGCATTCTTGCAGAGAATAGGAATGTGGAAGTGTTATATTTGTGCACTGTAAGACCAGATGCATAGTAAGTGGTTACCACGTATCTAATGCCATTTTTGGAATTTACAGATATATGTGTATTTTTTCAGGAAATTATATAAGTTCAGTGTGATTTGTTTACATCCAGATTAAATTTCATTGCAAAGAATGAAGGCAGCTGTCCAAGTTTGCCTTTTATTCTGTTATTATAATCAACATATTTAAAATTGTGAGTTGAAACGATTAATCTACTTAATTCCAGCTTACTGCCAACAGTGCCTGCTGCTAGGTTTCATTCATATTGGAGAATCAATTCATAGCAGGAGTTATTGTATATCATTGTTTATCTACCAGAGGATGACGATGCCTGGAGACATCCTTGGTTATCACAACTGGAGTATGCCACTAGAAGTGGGTGGGAAGTCAGGGATGCTGCTGAATATCATACATTGCATAGGACAGTGTCCCACAACAAGGAATCATCTGTACTAAAATGTTAGTATTGCCAAGGTTTCAAAACCCTGTCATACACTGAATGATGAAATTATTTTAGCGCTCTTACTTTTTTTGGTGCTTATATACTTTTTTTTGTCTTCAAGGGTGTGACACTGAAGCGCCTATGCCCTCTATTTAGGAATTAATTAGTGTATAAAAGACTGTTTTAAACCCATGTGTTCCTAAGTCTAAAGTGACAGACACTGTTATCTGTATTGTAAAGCATCTATTATCAGAAGCTGGTGTTGATATGCTTTTGCTCTAGTGAATAGCTTTGCTTGGATCTGTGGAAGGCTGATGCAAATTTGTGATTAGAGTTGCTGCTGTATATCCTTCTATTGTACGTTCATATGTATATGGTTAGCAATATAACCTGGCAATAAATGATTCTTCAGTGAATCATTTCTAGTAATAACTAAATAAATAGACTCTTAAACAAAATTCTGAGGTATTTTGACAGTGTTGAGTTTTTTGGGTGTTGTGATAGTGGTAATTCTAACAGGATTCGTTTTAATATGTGCTCTTTTGTATATACAGGTAAAAAACTGGGTCAAAGAATTACGGAAAATGTTGGGAAATGAAATCTGTTTATGTATAGTTGGTAAGCATCATTACTTTTTTTTTTTTTAAGACTCCTTTGTTTCCTTACTGTTTCATTAAAAACATTGTAAACAAGTAATTTTTGTTTTCAAGTTACATGAGAAAAGAAGAAGAGTGACATATCAATGTAAATATTTTAGAATAATTTAGGATTTAGCCGGATGTAGTAGTTCACACTTGTAATCCTAGCACCTTGGGAGGCCGAAGCAGGTGGATCACCTGAGGTCAGGACTTCGGGACCAGCCTGGCCAACATGGCGAAACCCTGTCTCTACAAAAAAAAAAAATTAGCCAGACGTGGTGGTGCATGCCTGTAGTCCCAGCTACTTGGAGGCTGAGGCAGGAGAATTGCTTGAATCCGGACAGTGGAGGGTGCAGTGAGCCAAGGTCTCACCATTGCACTTCAGCCTGGGAGATGGAGTGAGACTCCATCTCAGGGGGAAAGAAAAAAAGAATAATAATAATTTAGGATTTAGAAATAATTTTCCAGGAGATTCAAACTCTAAGGAATGCCTTGGGGAGCAAATCGGAAATTAAACACTTGGGGCTTCAGATTTCCTAGCCTTGCTTCAATTTAACCTTTACTTTTTTACTGTATGATTTTGCTTAGGAAAAAAAGCTTAGTAACTACTTTAAAATAAAATTAAGGAAATGGCTTAAGCCAGTCTTCTTGTTCTACACATTTAACTACACATTTTTGAGTAATGGGCAAATTTGACCGCAAGGATACAAGTAGATCGTGATCCCAGGGTGGAGGAATATTCCTAATGTTGTGTATAAAGGAACTCTACAAACTCACCTTTGGACTTCTGGAATTTCTCTTTGGTTCCTTTTTCTTTAGATTATTATTTCTTCTTTTTTTTTTAATAGAGACGGGGTTTCACCATGTTGGCCAGGCTGGTCTCGAACTCCTGACCTCAGATGATCCGCCCACCTTGGCCTCCCAAAGTGCTGGGATTACAGGCTTGAGCCACCACACCCAGCCAGATTATTATTTCTATGATATCACAATTAATTATTGAACAATAAAAGTGAATAGTGAGTGCACAGCATGGGTTTCTGCTTTCACAGTGTGCTGTGCACTCACAGACATTATCTCATCTAATCTTCATAATCCTATAAAGGTTTAATAGAGGAGGCTGAGTCCTGGAGATAATAACTTGCCCAGTGTCAGGCAGCTTTCAGAGATCAGATTTGAAATGAAGTCATTCTGACTCTTATGTTACTAATCCTTATGATGTATAGCCTCATGCTGTTTTCTCTCTCTATTTCTACATACCTGATGATAAGAACAATGCAGGAGAAGCCAGGATAGGATCATTTTAGTGGAAGACAAAGGTAGTATTTGGGGAAATGAAAGAACAGAATAGTCATTGTGGGGAAATTCTGCTTTTAGCCTTAAGAATTTTTTTTTAACTTGAGTTTACATTTCTTATCTCTTGTCACCATTAGATTGGTAGCTTTATAGTCCCAGATCAGGGGCAAATCTTGGGAAAAAGAGCAAGGAGTTGATTTCTCCTGTGTTTTGGTCTAGATGCTGAATGTTAGGCTAGGCAGGAATATTTCAGACTGGAACACTGAAGTAGTAGGCTACTTGGAGGTTTGGAGCTGAAGCTACAGCTAATCATTACTGAGTTTTGTGTAGCTTTGTGTGGTATATGGACTTACTAGCAGTGGAAGTGGCTACAGTAGATGAATGACTGAAGATTTAATATTTTGGGATTCTGATCATCTCTCCGAAGATAGAAAGAAATTACTAACATATACCATGAAGTCAAGGAAACCCCAAGAGCTTGTTACTTGTCCAAGGTCACAAAGTAACATTAAAAAAAAAATCGCCTAAGTTAAATAAGCTCACGAATAGTTTATTTAAAGTGTATTTTTTTTTTTTAATGTTCAACAAAGTACCTTTTATATGGCCCCTGTATAAAAGTTGAAGGCAAAACATTAAATTGAACCTCAGGGAAAATACTTTTACTGGAGCATCGGAGGGAGTGGTTGCCAGATACTGAATTGCTTTATTTAAAAATGTTAATATATAAAGTGCATATTTTTAATGTTCGTATTATGAGAAGTCTCAGGAATATTGGATCTGGTAGCCTACTGCCTCAAGCAGGGTCAGATACTCCATTTAATATTATATAATGTTTATTAATGATTAGTGTGAAATATAAAAAGCTCTCACTTTCTTCTGTTGACAAGTATGACATGGAATTTTGCTTGGAATTCAGGTTTGGGAGAATTCTGAGAGCTCAGAGACTGATTTGAGTAATAGTAAAACTCCAGTCTCCCATTAAAAAAAAAAAGAATTCTGAGAGCTTATTTACCACTTTTCCCAAACTTAGAGAATTAAAAAAAATAAAATAAAGTTTCTTGGGCCTCATTACAGATATACTAAATCAGGATCTCTATGGATTGAGCTAAGAATTAATTCCCTTTTTTCACCCCACCTTTCTTCCTTCCACAAATATATTTGAGTGGCTTTTTTGTACCAGGCATTGTGTGCTGTTAATTCTGATTTAGTGTACATACACACTGGTGTTAGAGAGCAACTTATTTTTTCTGACACAGTGCAAGAAACGAATTTTTCTTCACATTTAGCTGAGATCATAATCCCTGTAACCTTTTCTTAAGTGATTTTTAAAGTGAACTTTTTATTGTATGTACAGAAAATTATACAAATGTTCAATAACATAATTTTCACAAAATGAAAATCTCACAATGTAAGCATTACCTAAGGACCCTGAGTTGTGTTGCTTTTTCATCCCAACACTCAAGAGTTGTTTTCCCTTCACCATTCCCTACTCCCCCATCACTATCCTGGCTTTTTATTATGTGAATTATTTTCATTTTGAATTTTATGTAAATGGAATCATATAATATTAACTCTTTTTGTGTCTGGCTTTTTTGGCTTTACATTACGTTTCTAAGATTTCTCTATGTTGTATATAGTTGTCGTTCATTTTATTCTGTTTGCTGTCTAATACTTTATGAATACTCCACAGTTTATCCATTTTGCTATTGATGGACGTTTGCATTATTTTTCCCACTTCTTGATTTTTATTATCTGTAGTAGTAGTTCACTGTTTATTGTCTCTTCTGTTTTATTAGTTAACTTTGAAATAATAATATTACCTCTCAGGGTTATGATGATTATATAATGATTTGATGTCTATCTCTCTTGGCATAGAGATAGACATTTGACAAGAATTTATTCTTTACTCTACATAAGATAACTCTTAAAGCATTTGAAGACTACTTAAACAGTTCACTGTAAGTCTTCAATTCTCTAGATTTCAGCTGTTTTTTCGGTGGCCTACCTTCTAGACATTCTGATTATCCTGCTCATTTTGTCTCCTAGGTTTATTTCACTATTATCAGTATGTCTCCCACACTTGGAGATAAATGATAGAATCCAAATGTTGTTGAGTCAGTATGTACTTACAGGTCCTGTCTCTCTCCTCACACTGGCCTTCTATCAGGATTGCCCGAGATTGCTTAAACTTTTTAGCAGACATGTCAACTAGTCTCTTACATAGATTATAGTTATCCAAAATCCTAAGTCCTTTTTTTAAAAGTATTGCTATTCAGTCAGGTTTTTTCCAGCTTGTTCTCGTGTAATTATTTAAAGCTAAGTAGAAATTTCAGCTTGTCATATGTTTTTGAATCTTTATGTTTGATACACAGTCTACTAGCATTTTCATGTGTAAATTAAATACTTAACCTCCTAAGTCCTTATCTTAGCCACTGATACTCATGTGCTAAGCAGTAATAGAGAACCCCGTGTTTCAATAGCAGAGGCTTTTCCCTCTAGGTTGTCATTAGTCCATTGATAGGCACCCTTGGCTATGGTTGATAGTATTTTGCATATGGTCTATCCTTAACATTTGTGTATTTCTTGAACAAATACTATTATTAATCATAGTCACCATTTATTGAGTGCCAGGCCCTGTTTTAAGAACTACACATTTTTTATTTCACTTCCTGACAATGCTACAGGAAGACCATTTCATTTTACATATGAAAAAATGTGCTTAGAGAGCTTGAAACTTCCCAAAGTCACATAGCTTGTTAGAAGTAGACCTGGGATTTTACCTCAGATCTGCCTGCCACTTCAAGCCCATATCCTTAAAATCCTTAATAAACACTTCATTGCTTACTGTGTGCCAGGCTTTGGGAATAGTGTAGTGAATAAGTAAACAAAATAGATACGGTTCTTGTCCTCTCAGAGTTTCTTGTGTAAAAAGAGAGAGGAAAACAAGCTACTATAATACATTGTAATAAATGCTATGAAAGGAAAATGCGGAGTGGAGTGCTATGAGAGCCCAAAAGCAAACCAACTAGATTTGGGTCACGAGGGGAGATAAGGGAGAATTTCCTAGCCCAAGTGTTGAATAAACTAAGTTAGTTAGATGAAGCCAGTAGGGATGGTGGTAGAAAGTGTGTTACCAGCCGGGCGCAGTGGCTCATGCCTGTTATCCCAGTACTTTGGGAGGCCAAGACGAGCAGATCATTTAAGGTCAGGAGTTTGAGACCAACGTGACCACCGTGGTGAAACTCTGTCTCTAAAATCCAAAAAAAATAGCCGGGCGTGATGGTGCATGCCTGTAGTCCCAGCTACTTAGGAGGCTGAGGCCAGGACAATCACTTGAACCTGGGAGGTGGAGGTTGCAGTGAGCTGAGATCACATCATGGCATTTCAGTCTGGGCAAGAGATCAAGGCTTCATCTAAAAAAAAAAAAAGTGGACATTAATTCTCTCATAACAATATTGATTTTCCATTTGATCATTCATTGTGATGAATGTCATTAATATTAATAACTGTTCTTTACTGAGCATGTACTATGCTAGGTCTTTTACAAACATCTTATTTTCACATCAACCCTGCATGGTTTGTTAGCAACACATGCACAAAGTAAGATTAACTAATTTGCCCAAAGCATTACAGTTATGGCCAGGTGTGGTGACTCTCGTTTTTAATCCCAGCACTTTGGGAAGCCAAGGTCGGAAGATTGCTTGAGTTCAGGAGTTTAAGACCAACCTGGGCAACATGGCAAAACCCCATCTCTACAAAAAAACATATATATACAAAAAATTAGCCAGGTGTGGCTATAGAGAGCCATGTTCACACCACTGCACTCTAGCCTGAGTGACAGAGCAAGACCCTGTCTGAGAAAAAAGAAAAAGAAAAAGAAATTACAGTTATGGAGTAAACAAGGACTTAAAAACAAGTTTTATTACATTTAAAAGTTTTTGAAAGCTTCTTTCCACTACGCCCTACAGCCATCCAGTCTAAGCATAATATGATTCTAGTTCTTTATCATTTGCCCTTAGCAGTGGGCATACCCCTTCTAGCTTCTTAACTCAAATATGTATTTTTAAGGAAGATGAAGTTTTGCTCTGCTTAACTTAGAGGGTAGTTTTTCCCTCCTTTTCCAATAGTCTCAGCCTGTTTATTTATTTATTTTTTCATTCTTTATAGTACTATACTTTTAAGTAGGTGCTTACTTTGGTTATTGTCCTTGTTTTCAGGTGTTTTAAGCCTATCAGAAAGTTCCTTATATAGCTGCACAGTGGTATTGAAGCAGATATGAGTCTCAAAGCCTTACTCCTTAGCTGTCTTGCTTTTAAAAAAATATAGAAACTAAAAAGGTTTTTCAGCTTTGGAAAGAGGTCAGTCACTAGCAAGTCGGTTTTCTGCAGTGTATTCTGTGCTATCAATCCGTTGTGAACACTGATTATTCAAAGAAATAATAGGTAAATTTAAAATGTTTTAAGTTTAATAGGTTATTAAGATAGATAGCTATTTTATTAATGGCCTGATTTATTACAATTAGTCATTTAAAATATTATTAAATAATAAAGCAGTGTCTGAATAATTTCTCCTAAATGTTCATTTGAGGCAGTAAAGTGATTGTCTATTTTTCCTGTCTTCACTCTTTTTATAGGTATTGATGAAATTGATGGAATTTGGAAAATGAGGCATTAAAGACCTAGAAAAATAATTGCATAGGGTTTTAGGCAATTGGAACAAAATTCATATTGCTGTGTTTAGTAGGAAGCTATCTTATTTTACCTTTATAAGGCAAAATCTTGTTCCTGTTTGCTGGAGCCACTGGCCACCAGGTGGTGCTTTTTGCCTTCTTTGCAGAATAAAACGACTTGGCTTTTTCTCTGGTTACTGTCAGACAGTGACCATCATATTTAGCAAATTAAAATTTTCAATGACAAATATAATGTAGCAAGTTAGAGCTAATAGGAAATTTCTTGCTGTGGTAGATAGCAGCTCAAAGAAGGAAGAGTTTATTACTGAATTTGTTGGTATCCACTGAGCTTTATTATTGTCTACTTCCCTCTCTCTCATTCTTATGCTATGGTGGCAAATAGTTTCTTGCAGTTGCCAACAACTAAGTTCTCAGATTATTTGAGGTCCTCAGTATACAGAACCTTTGGAATTACCCACCTCAGTGCTAAACATTGTATCTTTTATTGGATGCTTATTTCAATGCCTTATCTGAAATTGTCTCCTAGAATCTATATGGTTCCACAAAAAAAAGTAACCTTATTTGTAAGATTTCTCTTTTCTCCCTAAAAGTCATAATAGAAGAATAAAAATACTTTTTTGAAGTCTCCTTCCATAGGGTGTTTTTCCCTATCGTTATCTACTGTTTTTATTACTTTTAGCACTCTGTGTGTCCAGCCAACTCATCTTAACTTCAGGGAATCAGTCTTTTGCAGTCTCTTCATTTTTGTTTTGGTGGCTTTTTAAAAAAGCGTTCAGCTTGGTTCCATTGTTTAAGGAGAGCTAACCTTATTTATAATAATTTTAAATCTGCATGGTGTACATATACTAAGTTCTAATAACTCACTGAAATTGTTTTTTAAACAAATAATACAGTTTTTTCCCTTATGATTATGGAGTACTTAAACATCTGTACACTTTAATTTTTACTTTAACCAGCTTATATTATCCAAGAAACCAAAATACTTGTAGGATCCAAGAGGCTAGCTTAATGTATTTTAGTAAACACTAAGATAGCAATACTTTATATTGACTGGCTCTAAGTTAATGGGAACTGTAGAAAATTTTGCTCTTACTTTTGATCATTTATACTTGGTTAAGAATCATAGTCATCTCTGTCAGAGGCTGCAGATTCAGGAAAGGTATGAATTGAGCCATTTGAAGGAAGATGAGGCATGATCAGCCCTCAGATCACAGGGCTTAACTTCATAATTTCAAAACATTTAAAAGTCTGGTGGGAATTTGTAGTATTTTTGCTGGTAGTTAAAATGGCCATTTTATATTTAGAATTGGCTTAATTTTATTATAGAAATAAATCAGCATAAAGATAAATATTTACTTTTTTCAAAATAGGTAATAAAATAGACTTGGAAAAGGAGAGACATGTTTCCATTCAAGAAGCAGAATCGTAAGTACTGTGACCCTCCCATTCCCCATTACTCCCCAGTAGAAGTCTTCCTCTTTGTACATTTTGCTTTACTATTTAGATATTATTCAAATCTCTTAACATACATTGAGGTATTAGATTCAGTGAGGTATGTTTACGTGGTAATTTCTGGACTTGTGGCAATAAAAATATTCTGCTCTTACTTCCTTTTTTGACTTCAGCAAAAAATACATATGATCAAACAGTAAGACAAAAACTTTTAAAGTATTTGAGTTCCAAATTAATCTATAAAAATTTCAAGTCTTGTTATACTTGTGTTAGTTAAATTTTGGTTTAATGTATAGGGAAGTTAAATAGCTATATAAACTTAATTTCACTAAACTTGAGTAAATTAATGTCACTAAAACTGTTGCTATAAAAAGTTTCAAAAAGCAGTTAAGACAAAATCATGAACAATATTTCACATCAATCACTGATGTTAATTTTTTTTAAGGTATGCAGAATCTGTGGGAGCAAAACATTATCATACTTCAGCCAAACAGAACAAAGGAATTGAGGAACTCTTTCTTGACCTTTGTAAAAGTAAGGATATTCAGATTTAGTTTGTTTAGGAATGGTTTTTATTTTTTACTTTTTAAAAAATAATCTATCTGTTTTATACCAGTGTTACTTTTTGAAGAATTGGTTCTTTTTAAACTATTGACTATTGGTAGAATTTCTAAAGTGCTGTAACTATTTTGTTAAAGCTTAAATACCTACTTTAGCCCTATTTCAAGCAATAATTATGGTTAAGAAATCATATCTATGGTATGGGCCAAACATATAGGCATAACTATTAAAAGTAGAAGGGGAATTACTTTTTAAAACATATTTAAGGTCTATAACAACCTGTTGCAGTGAATGGACCTTATTTGGACACTGATTTGTCAAACTAATGAACAAGAATGTGAAATAAGATATTTGATGATATTAAGGTATTATTAATTTTTAGGTATGATTATGGTATTGTGGTTATGCTTTATAAAAGGAGTTTTTATCTTTTAAAGACACATTAAAATAAGGAATAAAATTATGGGTCTGAGATTTGGTTCAAAATAATAGTAGGGAAGCTTAGGGTTATGAATGAAATTGGGTGGTGGATTTTCATTATGCTGTATTAATACTTTATGTTTGAAAGTTTCCATATTAAAAAGTTTATAGTTTTAAAGAAAAAAGAAAATAATCCCTTTTCTCATATTACCAATATAATGCATATCTGAGTTTATGGACCTTAGACTCTTGAGAATTTGATGAAATCATGGTTTTCTCTCTAGAAGAGAATATTGATGTGTGTGTGTGTGTGTGTGTGTGTGTGTGTACGTACACACGCACTCACACACTTTGGAATAAATTAGTTTTATGAAACCCTCAAGTCATTCATAGTTCTTCTAGAATAGTGATTATCTAACTGATATCCCTGATCAGCAGCATCAATATCACTTGAGAATGTGTCAGAAATGCAAATTCTTGGGCTCTCCAAGCCTACCGAATCAGAATTTCTAGGGATGGTGCCCAGAATCTGTGTTTTAATAAACTCTTCATATGATTCCAATTAACAGTAAAATATAAGAACCAATGCGGTAAATAACCACTTGAGGACCAAATGCATATTTTGATTTAGTAGGTCTGGGATAGATTGAGGTCCTCATTTCTACAAGCACCCAAGTGGTAGTGATGCTAGTCCTCAGGATATCCTCCCTTCCTTCCTTCCTCCCTTCCTCCCTCCCTCCCTCCCTCCCTTCCTTCCTTCTTTCCGTCTGTCCATTCATCCATCTGTCCGTCCATCCTGCAATTCACTGGGTCAGTGGCTTCCAAATGTTATAAATGTCACATCTTCAAAACAATTTTTGCAAGTTTATTTAGAAATTATATAACATGTACAAGTACTAATATGTACATTTAAAAACGTACCTAAAAAATAGAAATTTTGAAAAGTTGAGAAAAATAAGTACATATAGAATTTGTAATGTTTTCTTATTTCATCTTGGTAGATTGTCGTA
This sequence comes from Aotus nancymaae, assembly GCF_030222135.1. Lineage (NCBI taxonomy): Eukaryota > Metazoa > Chordata > Mammalia > Primates > Aotidae > Aotus > Aotus nancymaae. Next base: position 29,042,569 of record NW_026988428.1, on the reverse strand, counting down.
CATACCTCAACTTGGAAACCACTGATCAAGAGCAGTCTCTAAACCCAAATTTAAGAACTCTTGTTCTATTTTAAGGACCCTCTTTTCTTCTTTCATCTAGTCAAATTTGTGTTTTGAAAATATTTAGTCCCAGTCTGTGTCTTGTATTCCCATTTTTCTTAACTATGTGTCTTAAAGAGCAATTTTAAGTTTCAGTGAGGTCCAGTTTATCTATTTTTCTTTTATGATTCATGTTTTATATCCTACATGAGAACTCTGTGTAAGCCAAAGTCACAAAGATTTTTCTCCTGTGTTTTCTTCTAGACATTTTGTTTCACATTTTACACTTAACTGTGTAATTCGTTTTTCATTGGTTTTTTTGCATAAGGTGTTAAGGTATGGGTTAAGTTTTTTTTTTTTAAACTATAGATATCCAGTTCTCTTAATAGTGCTGTTTCTTGAAAATACTATTCTTTCTTTGTTTAATAATCTTGGCAAACATGTCAAAAATCAAGAGACCATATCTACAGGGGTCTACTTTTGGACTCTATTTTTTTGTTCCACTGATCTCTGTATTTCTCCTATCATCATCTCAATGTTTTGATTAGTGTGGCTTTATACTAGTTCTTGAAATCAGATAGTGTGAGTCTTCCAACTGTGTTCTTCAAAGTTCCTTCATCTTAAACTCCATTATTCTTCAAATATCACTGTGGTTGGGGACAGTGGCTTGCATCTATAAGCCCAGTGCTTTGTGAGGCCAAGGCAGTAGGATTGCTTGAGCCCAGGAGTTTGAGACCAGCCTGTGCAACATAGTGAGACCCCCATCTCTATCAAAAAAAAAAAAAAATCAGCCAGGCATGGTGGTGCATACCTGTAATTCCAGCTAATCAAGAGACTGATGCAGGAGGATCACTTGAACCCAGGAGTTAGGGACTGCAGTGAGCGATGATCACACCACTGCACATCCAGCCTGGGCATAAAGTGAGATCCTGTCTCTAAAAACTAAAAATAAAAATAAAAAAACGACTTACTTAAAAGTATTACATTTCTAGTTGAAGAATAAATCCTGCACCCTAAATATTACTTGGAGCAACTTGAATTTCTTTGACATATTTCTAAGAACACTTGGAAAATCTTAAGAATTACACTTGTATGCAGACATTTGTTCAGGGCAAAAAAAAAATTTTTTTCTTTATTGATGTCACTGTGGCCATTATACCACTGGATAAATAAGCTTACTACTTGATACTAGTTTTTGACACTGTTTTTTAAAACATGCAGGTGAAGCTATTTTAGTGAGCTGACACAGTGTTCATTATATTTAGTTTATTTGTTGGTCAAAAGTCAGAAATAGCTATTATAGTGTTAACTGAAATTTTAGAAAGAGAAAACACAAAGATTGTGGTCCTAATCATGTTTGCTTTCTCTCTCTCTTAGGGATGATAGAAACAGCACAAGTGGATGAGAGAGCGAAAGGCAATGGCTCTAGTCAACCAGGAACTGCAAGGCGAGGTGTACAGATAATTGATGATGAACCTCAAGCCCAGACCAGTGGTGGAGGGTGCTGTTCTTCTGGATAACTGTTCACACCTAAGAAATTAAAAGACAGAATATAACTGTGGATCATTGCCCTCAACATGAAGACTGCCATATTCCAAGTCACATTATTTTACCAATGGAATTATAGAATTAACAGTATTTTAAATTACGTTTATAACACTGCAGAGACCTTAAGTGCTAAACTTAGTGGAGTTTGTGACCAGAGAATTGGCATTTTCTACAAATATTAACAAAGCAATTACCAATGGCCTTTTTACATATTTTTTTCTTTAATGAGGAATAATATGCATGTAGAAAAGACCTACTTAAAGGCTTCCTTTATATTCTTTCAAATCAAATCTTTATTTAATAACTTATATATGTTGTTGGAATGGTTACATTTTTGCAGCCCTTTGTATTTTGTGGTAGTTTGAACTGTATCACTTCTAAACAGCAAACTGTTTCTGTTTCTGTTTTTGTTTTTAATTAGCAGATATCTGAAGTACTATTTTTGCAGGGTTTGCACAGGCCCATAACTGTCTACTACTTTGATATAATCTGTATACATCCTGTATGCTGAGCTGGTAAAATACATTGTAAATTACATATTAAATATTTTATCTGCTTTTACAAACGCAAGGTGCAAAAATATGTACAATAGTCTCACTGATGACTGTAAAGTGAATTAACTTTTGGTGATGATGCCTAAGCTTTTTTGACTCTAAAGATCATAGCTCCCCTTCACTTCTGTCTTAACTTGAACGTGGCGTGTTTAAATTTTTATACATACTTTACTTGAATTATTTGCTGTTGTCATATATTTTTGCCTCTGTGAGTTCATCTGATGATTGAGCAGTAGCATTTGCCTTTTGGTTTTTTGTTTGTTTTTATAGAAGAGGCCGGGCGCGGTGGCTCAAGCCTGTAATCCCAGCACTTTGGGAGGCCGAGGCGGGTGGATCACGAGGTCAAGAGATCGAGACCATCCTGGTCAACATGGTGAAACCCCGTCTCTACTAATACAAAAAATTAGCTGGGCACGGTGGCGCGTGCCTGTAATCCCAGCTACTCAGGAGGCTGAGGCAGGAGAATTGCCTGAACCCAGGAGGCGGAGATTGCGGTGAGCCGAGATCGCGCCATTGCGCTCCAGCCTGGGTATCAAGAGCGAAACTCCGTCTCAAAAAAAAAAAAAAAAAAAAAAAAAAAGAAGAGATGACTTCTGCTGATTTTGCTTTCGAATAGTTACCTTGGAAGAATTTGGGTGGCTCATGTTGAATTTCACTTCTGCAATAGCTTTAGTTTTCTCATAGGCTTTATATGAGATGGTTTCAGTGGTATGAGCAAAAGGAAGATATCCCAGATAGTAGCCAGTCACCAAGACTCATTCAGATAGCGTGTATTTTATGTTCCTGAGGCAGCACTTTTAGATCCTTTGTGAGCAAGTTCTGTTTGTTCATTGCTTGCCAGAGATCAACACAGAATGTTCTGTTTCATTTTATAAGAACTATCCTGAGTTTCTATGGATGGAAACATGACCTGTAATACAGTTATAGTGAACACTGGAAAGATTTATTGAAGAATTATATTTGTGTATACTTTATAAATTAGTCCCTCATTAGATTTTTTTCTTAAGCCTAAGATTGAACTTAAATGTGTTAATTTTAGTAGAATCAGGCACTGCTCACAGAAGGAACACAGATTGTGGAAATTAACATAAATTGTTCTTGTTCTAATATATATATTTTTTCATTTCTGTCATGCTTGGAAAACTAGTAAATGTTATGTCTAAGATAAAATGGAATGGTCCCTGGATTTACTTCTTATAAGAAGCAGTAGTATGTAATAAAGCTGTTAGCAATTAAGAGGCTATAAAGAGATTATAGTTACAAAAGAAATACTGCCATGTTTTTAAGTTAATAACTTAAACCTTCCCAAATGGGTTAAAAGTGGAATGAACTGACACCCTGATGTTATGATGTTAGAATTTTAACTTTTAACTAGAAGGTGTTCAGTGAGCCTTCACTTTACCTTTAATTATTGTCCTTGGTAAACTCAACACAGACCTTTCTGTTAAGTGTTTTTGAGGAAGTTGGGGTGGGAAGAGTCAGGGAGATAAGCTGAAATTGTCTTCTTTCATGGGGTAATTGTACTCTGTAGTCTGTTGGTTTCCTGTGAAGTTAGTATTTATGTGGGGGTGGGGGAAGGCAACAAAAATCGTGAGTATTGTTTTTGCCCTCCTGGCTCTTTCAGACAGAGTAAAGACAGCTTTTCCATCCTGTAGGCCCAGCTACTTGGGAGACTGAGGCAGGAGGGTCACTTGAGCCCAGGATCTCAAATCCAGCCTAGGTAACACTGAGACCTCCATCTCTAAAAGACACAAAAACTAGTTAGAGATGAAATTGAGCTTCATTTTAAAAAACGTTCTAAAGCCTAATAATTGGAGAGCTACACTTCAGCTTTTCAACCTAATTTAATGATACAATAGCTAGGTAGGAACCTCTGCTCCAGAATTGCCAGATCATTATTAATAGGGTATAACTATTCTCCATATTTTGTTTTTCATTTTTCTCCTTTGGTTTCTGGGTTATCTTTCTTAACCTCACGTATTTCATCCTGTTTAGTGGGGACCTGTAATTCAGGCTAATTCAATAGCAACAATAGACAACATGTTATGGCTGCTGTCACTTTAAAACCCAAAAGGTCTTTGGGAAGGAATAGGGTAATGAAAGAGGACCAATCAACTTTATATATACAAAGGAAAGACGAAGAGATGATAAACCAAGGCTGAGGAAATTTTCCTGACACTTCTTCATCTCTCTAATACATCTTTTGCGTTCCTGTTCTGCTAATTGTGTTATTAGGAGGAAGACATGAGTTATCACGTTGTGTATTAAAAGTAGTAGGTAGGTTGAGCCAGTGTTTTTTGAACTAGTAAGCACATACAGTTAACTTATATAATTAAAAATTGGTTTAAGATAGGTGATTTTAAAAACCTGAATATTATGTTAAAAGTATACGTTGTTTCTGTAATGAAGATGGGTAGTCTGCTTCTTGTTTTTCATTGTAATTACAGGGGAAGATTGTTTTTAAAAATGTATATTGCCGTGCTTTTGGGGTAAGCAGTAATATGAAAAGAAAAAAGCATTATGTTATTGTGTGAAATATAAGTGTTCAAATTTGTTTTGTCTGGGATGTTGCCTAAGAATACCCTAAAGCTATGACTGTTACTACATTGAAATCTTTTTTTTTTTTAAATAGTAGCCATATGTTATTAAAGTAAGGAAGAAGAGTAATACTTCACTTTTAGATTTTTAGTAATAAAAGATAAAATTGGAAAAATAGGAAAGGAGCATAGGGAGGAATAGAATGGAAGTCAAGTAAATAAAAAACTACAACCTGACAATTTTTAAAATCACTTTGAAAAGTACATTACTTTTATCAAAGAGTTTCTAATTAAGGCAAACTATACATTATGCCAAATATTAAGAACATTTTAAAATGGACCATGATATTGTTTATTTCTTTTATTCTATAATTTGCAGTGTTCTATATTATAAGTGCTACCAGGATTCTAGATCATTGATCATCCATATTCTTCAGATAATACAGTTTGCTCTTATAATTACCACTTACATTATCTCTGAAAGTAGTTTGATCTGTGCCTTTAACATTAAGAATTTATCTTTTGACTTGTTTGCCATTGTAGAGTTTTCAGTTTTCTCTGTAGATACAGTGTAACAAAGAGGGAATACATAATTTGTGACCATTTAAGATGCTGAGATTTTCTAGGAAAGGATGTAGATAGTAGTGACCAGCAGGAGCCTCACAATAATGTCAAAAGATACAAAGACTGAGTAGATCCCTAACTACTAAGTTAAAAAATACATTACCTAGGCTTTAGTAGTTAAAAGCTGGGATTCACTGAACCGCATCTACTTGATTTCATCATTTGCATTGATTTTAGTATGTTGCTGTTCTGTTATCTGTAATTGACTATAACAGAGTAATATATTTGGTGTTCTGGACCAAAATTCATGCTACACATATGTCTGACTTTGATGGCCTTTACCTTTTCAAGAAACCAGTTGCAATTTTGAGCAACATTTTCCTAGTTGTAATATTTTAATAGTGTCATGTAATGGAAAAAAATTAGAAATACTCCGAAGAGAGTTTTCAATTTCAAGCAGAAATGCTTCTCTTCTAAATAAATACCACTTTAATTGATAGATCTTTAGCATTGCTTGTGCTATCTAGGATTTATACATTTTTGCTTTTCTGGAAAACTGCTTTTGCGGGCTAACCTTTCTACTGCAACATTTTCTCTTCAATAGATGAGTAAACATGGTGAGTTAATGTTACACAGCATACATACCCAGTTAGGACTCTTACTCTTAAAACACCTTACTCTATTTAGAAGTCTGCACATATTTTCAAATGCATCACATTAAAGCCACAAGTCAAGAGGTGGGGTTGCCTACTTCAGTGGCCTTTAATCCCACCATAACACTTCTCACTCTTGATTTTGATACTTCCTGGCAACTGTATCATCTCTTTAATATCAAGTAGTTAAGAAAAAGCTAAGATGATTTCCTTAAATTTGAACATGTGTAGAGCAATGGAGAAAGGTGAGGGATAGCAAGGATAAAGTATGATAATGCTAAAAAAAAAAGTGGTGGTATTTGCTGAACTAGCTCTAGTAGCAAGCTATTTTAAGGAAATCATATGTAGTACTTCCTAGAAATGTAAAAGTTCCTCATTTTGTATTTAATTATGTAAGAAATGTTCTAGGAAAAGAATAAAAAACATATACTGTCAAAGTGCACTTTGGTAGTGATCCCAAATGGTAGTAACTATTGGTCTCTAATATACTCCTCAAATACCTTTTTGCTATGTATTGATATATATGTTTCTGTATAGAAATACATGTGGGTTTTAAATTTTCACATAAATTATGTCTTAGCATATGTTTTGCCATTTGCCTTTTCTCTTGCCAACATGTCTAGGAGCTCCTTGGTAAATACAGACTTTTTCATTTCCTCCCACATCTCTATAGAGGTGTCTTTTTTTTTTTTTTTTTTTTTTTTTTTTTTTTTTAAGAAACCTCTGACTCCATGAAACCTGAAAAGGAATATGTTGTGTTAGGTAGATTTCATTCGTATTTGAATTTATTTATTTTATTTTATTTTATTTTATTTTATTTTTGAGACAGTGTCTTGCTCTGTCACCCAGGCTGAATGCCATGGCTCAATGATCACTGCATCCTTGAACTCCTGGACTCAAGCAATCCTCTTGCCTCAGCCTTCTGAGTAGCTGGAACTACATGTGTGAGCCACCATGCCTGGCTATTTTATTTATTTTTTATTTTTAGTAGAGATTGGTGGTCTTGTTGTGTTGCCCAGACTGGTCTTGAACTCCTGGCTCAACCAGTCTTCACACTTCAGCCTCCCAAAGTGCTGAGATTATGGATATGAGCCACCATGCCCAGTCAGTATCATAGAATTTAAGTGCAAGCCAATGCTTAGACAGAATCAGGGTCTGCTTTAAGCATGTGAATCAGGAAACTAGAAGGCATCTTACAGTTCATTTGAAGTTCATTACTTTTGGCTTATGATTGACTGATTAGTATATAAAATCTAGGAGTTGACTTTAGCAGATTCTTTACTCAATATGTTTTTACTGGAAGGAAGAAGGAAAAGGAGGAAAGGTATAGTTGATGGGGAAAAGGACAAGATAAACTAAAATGTCTTTATATAACTCTGACAGTAACTCCCATAACACAGGCATGATGCTACCAAAAATTCAAACTTGTGTTTGATCTGTGCCTTTAATATAGAGTAAAAACAAAAGTCCCTTTTTAGATCTCCCTTCTCTTACCATCCCACATCCCTTTTTAGAGGTAACCATTGTTAACAGTTTGGTCTGTGTCTTTACAGTTTTACATTTATATTGGGCTTTTGTAAATTTTCCATTCCCTGAATGGAACTTCTACCCTGTATCAAGTTCCACCCTCAACTGACAACTTACTAAGGCAAATTAGAATCATACTTAGTTTTCTAGAACTTTTTTTTGAAACAGGGTCTTGCATTGTCACACAGACTAGAATGCAGTCGCATGATCTTAGCTCATTGCAGCCTCAAACTCCTGGGCTTCAGCAATCCTCCTGTCTCAGACTTCCTAATAGCTGGGATTACAGGTGTATACCACCACCACACCTAGCTAACTTTGCTTGTTTTCTGGAGACGCTCTCACTTTTTGCCCAGGCTGGTTTTGAACTAGTTGTAAAACAAGCCTCCTGCCTTGGCCTCTCAGTGCCAGGATTACAGTCATGAGCCACCATGCCCACCCTAGAATCATACTTTTCTAAAGCAAGTTAAATCAGCAGTGATAGTTCTGGAACTAGAAGTTAACTATTTACCGGACTTTTAAGATGGAAGTTTATCATACCTCAAGCTTAAAGAAAAACTGTAGCAATCTGGGAAAGTAAAATCAAACTCTTGAATGCTATCCTCTGTGGAAACAGGATTGGGAAAGAGCAACGTGCAAGTCCAAGCTCCTTAATACACATATAACTCTGGGTTGGGCTCATCCTCTTGGTGTATTTTCCTACTTGGGGAGCATTGCAGTGTCCAACAATTTATAGGAGCTTCTCTGCACTGTCAGGGCTATAGCTTAGCATATGTGTGCTATGACAAGGTTAAGTGCATGCCCCAGAACAAACACATTTATTCATGTTTGACTTTAAAATTCGGAAGGCAGGTTAAGCACATATGTGAGCTTAATAATTGTTTCTGTATTGTCTTTTAAAAATTTAAAAACACTCAGCTTTTTATGACTTCGATCAGTTTCACTCCTTTGTTGAGTGGTGCCCGGTGCACAAACTGTTGTGTGCCTAGTGTACATACATGGGAGAACCAGATAACCAAAGGCCTTTATAGTTGGAACCTAAAGATGAGGAGGTGATATCTGTTACTTATAGTCCAAGACATAAGTAATTTATCTGGAGATATAACATCACCTGTGCACCCATGCTCACATTCTGTATTTGATCAGATAGGTACCAGCCAAACTTTTGGAGTGAGGTAATAAGAATGACAGTAGTTGAAGCTGACAGTGAATTTGAGGTAAAGCTGGAAAGAATGTTTTTGAATCTTGCAAATAATACATTTTCAAGCCAGATTAAAATTGAGTAACTTATTTTCTAACTTCAAGGGGATAATTAAGTGATCCTCTAACCCAAATTGCTTTTCCAAATTCTGTGGTAGCAGTGAATAAGATGCCTTTTGCTTATTTAGACAACTGCCATTTTTGTTTGATTTGGTTTGGTTTTGTGGTGATTTTTTTAACCTAGAAAAAATACAATTTAAAAAGCAATCATACTGTTTTCTTTGCCTTTGACAGATGTGGCCTTGTCACCACACAGTAAGCCAGAACACAATCCATTCCTGAGTCGTAGTAGGATAGTTTGTATGATTCTAAATGCACTCTCCAATTTGAGAGTAGGGGTCCTTTTTATCCTACCTGAAATTGAAGATATAGGTCAGAAAGGTAGCCAAATGAATATGAACTTTCTAAACATCTTTTCAGTGTCTTTTAAGGATATTTTTGATAGTGCAGTATAATAAAGTTAAATCATCTAGTCCTCCTGGACCTTCTGGGGAGAAAATAGAGCAAAACCATATATGTGTGTGTGTGTGTGTATATATACGCACACACACACACACATACACACACAGAAATATATGTATATATATATATATATATTTTAACTATCCCATTAGTTGGTTATAGACAAGTAACTTTACTTGAATTTGTATTAGTTCACAAAAGGTGAGTAAATATAGTGATTCAATGAGTTCTTCAAAATGTAAAAGTCCTGTAAAGGAAAAGCTAGAGGATGTGACACAAGTTAATTCCTCCCCATCAAAAGATTTTAGTCAATAGTAATGGCATAAGAAATTTATTGATGTGAAAGATACAATTTTGGGTGAACTTTGTTGAAGATGGTCAGATAGTGCATTGTTAAAGGAAGGAGATGGTAGATTTGGGGTTCTAGGTTCTAGGCTAATAAATAATTTACTAAATACTTATCTTTAGTATGTTGCCTTGAGGCTGACATTTGACAGTTCTTATTCTTCAACATTTGGTTTTCTGCTCTGCCAAGACTAAAGCTGGGCCTTTCCAATCAAAAATGTTAAAAGCTAGCCAGGCGCCATGGCTCATGCCTGTAATCCCAGCATTTTGGGAGGTTGAGGTGGGTGGATGGATCCCTTAAACTTAGGAGTTCAAGACCAGCATGGACAACACGGTGAAACCCCATCTCTATAAAAAAATATATACAAAAATTAGCCAGGTGTGGTGTGGTGTGTGCCTGTAGTCTCAGCTACTCAGGAGGCTGAGATGGGAGGATTGCTTGAGCCTGGGAGTTAGAGGATGCAATGAGCCGAGGTCACACCGCTGAACTCCAGCCTGGACAACAGAGTGAGACCCTCTCTCAAAATAAAAGTTGTGGCCGGGCGTGGTGGCTCACATCTGTAATCCTAGCACTTTGGGAGGCTGAGGCAGGCAGATCACCTGAGGTCAGGAGTTAGAGGTCAGCCTGGCAAACATGGTGAAACCCTGTCTCTACTAAAAATTGTTTTTTAAAAAATTAGCTGGCCATGGTGGTGGGCACCTGTAATCCCAGCTACTTGGGAGGCTGAGGCAGGAGAATTGCTTGAACCCAGGAGACGGAGGTTGCAGTGAGCCAATACAGTGCCACTGCACTTCAGTCTGGGCAACAGAGTGAGACTCTGTCTCAAAAAAAAAAAGTTAAAAGTTGTTAACTGGATGTAGAATTATTTGCAAAGTAATCACCATGTGTAAGCAATTCTTATCTGTGGAATGTTTGACAGGAATAAGATTATTAAAATTGGGTGGAATTTTCTTAAATATGGAACTAACAGCTAAAGCTTAAGAATTCAGTGTTGATTGAGACCACCAATCTGGCAGGTGTCTTTTATTTGTCCTTTTCTATTGATAATGAATCCTAGGAATCTGGATAGATTTCATTAGAGAAATAAAAATGGGTAAGATTTGTGATTCAGAATATTAAAAGTTAAGAATCCATAAATAGCCACTTAAAAAATATTGTCAAAGCATCATGGTATTTGTAGTAGTGCTTAAAAAAAGGCAACAGCAGCTGTTCTAAGCCAAGCACCGCTTGAAAACAAAACAAAACCTTGTATTTAATCAAATGGAGAAATTTGGGGATGTCTCCAGCATAAAATGCCTTCTACTGACATTATTTAAAGTCAGTTTAAACATCATTAGGGATGGTTAGGATTGTTTCTATGACCTCTAGTCACTAATTTAACTAATTTAAAGTTAACTAATACCTCTTTCAGAGTTGGCCAAAAGAAAAAAAAAGGCTTTATCCACAATCAGTAAATTATAAATTATACAGAAGCTTCCAGCAACCTGGTATTTGTATGAAGAATTCTAATTTTTCACATGCCATAATTTTTAGTAATGCTGTCCTTGAATTCACTTACATCTCTGCTCCGGTTTTTTGAAGCTCATTAGGATGATGCCTGTCATCTTTTGGAAACCCTGGAACTGGAGAACTGGAGCTGTTCACCACAATTTTTTGCTACACTGTTGAAAACTGAGTAGAATTTAGTGTCCAAAAATCCTTAGTCTCTGATGGAATATTTTTTAATATATGTGAAGTTTTTTGCTTCTTCGGTTTTTCCAGATAATTTTGCTGTTTTTGCTTTTTATTTATTTGCAATTGAAATTGCATGTGCCAGTTATTTAATTTAATACATCTAATGGGAGATTCAAAGCAAATCATTAAAACTATGATATAAACTCAAATGAAATTTTATGACATTTTAATATACATGCTTACCAAGAAATGCTGAAAAGAGCCTCTCTGCAAATGCCTGATGCGGCACTCTGAGAATTAAACAGGAAATGAACAGGAAAAGAGACAAAGCATAGAATAGCTGTGTGGTATACACACAGACAATATAAAATCCAAGAAAGATAAGGTCCAAGGAAGAAAAGGCTATTGAAGTAGAGAAAGAACCTCATCATGAGATTTGAGAATAGCTTTAGAGTTACTCTTGGGATAGTGTCTCGTGTCCCTGTAAGGGAACTCTACAAATTTTATACATTTTGCTGGAAAGTTTTAAGAGCTACCCTTTGTCTGTACTTTACTTAATTTTCATCTTATTTCTAGCTTTTGCTTCATCTTATGAAAGATTAATTTAGAGATTAGGATTTTTACATTTGCAAATAGCCTGAGGAAGAAACACATGCTTTATCAAAGTGGAACTTCTGATTTTCTGTAATATTAAGATGGACATGTGACTGGCTTATCCTTCTTATCTAGGAAACTGGTGTCATTTGGAGATATGTTAACATAAGATCCCTGACTATAAAGTAAGACTTATTTTCTTGTATAGTTTGTAGCATTTAATCTTCTATTTGAATGGTTGGTTTGGATCTACTTGATTTTAAGCTTTACTGGTCATTTGTCCCCCTCATGTTGTACCTAATATGTGTGTAGTTTTTAAGTGAAATCAAACATAATTTCAAGATAACTGCTAGAGACAATGTATGACTATCACCAAGAACATTTAAACCTGATGACTAAAAACTTTAATTTGGTTTACAATTTCATACGTAAATCCAAGAACAAAATTTTAAAGCTAACAGGCCTGTTTTGTTTGGAAAAAAGTATGTGACATGTTAAAGATTTGTGAGAGGAAGAAAGCATTAGATGCTAGAAAGGGACAGAATTGATTAATCTCTTTTTAGAAGAAAATTAGTTTTAATTTCATTTGTGGGTGGTATTGCCAAAAGTGGTATAAATAAATAAATAAATTGAGCAGATTCGGAATTTAATAGGCACTCTGTGTTTCCATTTCCATAATAGGGGTTAGTCATAAACCATTCTATAAGGAGCATTTTACAGGGGCTCTGAAAGGTATATAAAATGTACTACTATGATTAATGTCCTCAAGGAACTTAAAAACATGGGGAAGATTTATTTAACAGATGTGAGAGAATTTAGAGGCATTAAAAATGGAGGAAGAGGTAAAATTAGTATTTGTAGATGATAATGCAAAGCTTAAAAGAGTCAACTGAAAGTCTCTTAAAACTAATAAAGTCACTGGGTATAAAATTCATCACAGAAATAAAAAGCTTTAATTTATAAAAACAACAGCCAGTTAGAAGACATAATGGAAGAAAAGGCCCTATTTAAAGTAAGACCAAAGGAGAGAAGATACCTAGGAATAAACAAAATATGTGCAAGACCACAAAAACAAAACTTTGTATTTCACCTGAAAAGAAATTCAAACACATGGAGATGCATAACATATTCCTATCATATTGGATAGGAAGATATCATACATATTCCAGTTCTCTAAATTGAATGTAATCCCAACAAATATATAAGGATTAAAAAATAACTAGATAGCTAATTCCAAAGTTTCTATGAACAAAAAGCAAGACTAGCCAGGAAAACTGAAAAAAAAAAACAATGAGGGAAGACTGGCCTTATAAAATATTTAAACAAGAGAGCTCCAATAATTAAAACAGTTTGGAACTGGCATATGACTAGACAGATCATTCAAGCAGAAGGAAAAGGTCAAAAATGAACCCATATATGGGAATTTAGTGGATGAGAAAGTTGACATTTCAACTTAGTGGGGAAAATATGGTTTATTCATTAAAGGTAGTAGGATCCCTGGGTAGCTATAGAGAACAAAGCTGGATTCATACCTCATATACCAAAATGAATTCCAGTTTAAATATGAAAACTGAAATGTTTAAAGTACCTGAAGAGGTTTTCAGAGAATTTTTAAAGATTTTAGAGTGGTAAAGGCTTTCCTGAATTTGATGTAAAATCTGGAATAAAATTCACAATAAGAAATGATAGTTTTCAGTATAAATTTATAACAATAAATTATGATTATTATTATTATCATTGAGACAGTCTCCTTCTGTCACCCAGGCTAGAGGGCAATGACATGATCTCGGCTCACTGCAACCTTGCCTCCCAGGTTCGAGCAATTACTACTACCTCAGTCTCCTGAGTAGCTGGGACTGCAGGTGTGCACCAGCACACTTGGCTAATTTTTATATTTTTAGTAGAGATGGGGTTTCACAATGTTGGGCAGACTGGTCTTGAACTCCTGACCTCAAGTGATCTGCCTACCTCGGCCTCCCAAAGTGCTGGGATTATAGATGTAAGCCACTACACCCAACCTATAACAATAAATTATATCACTATATAAAATAAATTGCTCATGCCAAAAAAACCACCATAAGCATAAAGAAAAATGACAAATTTGGAAAAAATATTTTCAAATCATATCATGCATTGCTTAATATATAAAGAACACCTAGAAGTGAAAAAGTCCAACAATCCAAAAAGAAAAAGATCCAAAATTGTAAACAGTTTTCACAGAAAAGAATAAAATGACTTGAACCGGAAATAAAAGTTCAACTTTACTATTAAGAGAAGTATAGATAAAACTATACTGAGATACCAGTTTTTTAACCTATTAGATCAATAAAGACTTTTTAATTTTATAGAACATTATAATATTCTAGATATTATTGGTGAGAATGGAGAAAACAAGTATTTTTGCTGATAGGTAAACTGGAACAACCACTAAGGATGATAGCAAATTCTGGATTTACTCACCCAATGTACTCTTCAAGTTGTAGAGGCTAAGAAATAATTACTAAAGTGTTACCCAGAACTTTTTATGCAGGTTGGGGGAGTCTGAATGCTAATTAAGTTTTCTCAACTATATACTCTCTCCTCATGATTTAAAAGGCAAAAGCGAGGCAGAGGCCAAGTTTTGAAGTTCTTGAATGTTGCAATGTAGGGAGAAATATTTCCATGCAGCAGTGATCAAGTATCTATCTTTCAGCTTCCTGAATATGGAGAGGCTGTGGTGGTGGCAGCAGCTTCTTAATCTGACATTTTAACCCCTAGATTGTGGTGTTACATCTTCTTTCTCCAGCTTCCCAGGAGTGAGAGCTTGTAGTGGCTGGCCTCTGGCTCCCAGAAGGGCTCCATGATGGCTCCATGATGACCCCCCAAGGTTGTAATTCCCCTGGTGAATCACGTTTGTGTCACTGTGGGATTCATTCCTATAGGCTCAATCTAGATTCCTAAACCCTGCTCCTTCAACCCTTCCAGTAACTTTACAAGCATCAAATTCCATTCAAAAAGTGCCTTCCTGTTTAAAATATCTATAATGGCTTCTGTTTCCTGCATTGAAAACTGACTGATCTGGAGGGCAATTTGGCAACAGCAATCAAAATTGTATTTTCTTTTGACCTAGCAGTTTCACTTCTTGGAATATATCCTGTAAATATGCTTGTATATGAAGGAAATGAGTTTGCACAACATTTTTCAATGCAATATTGTTTGTAAATTGACATCAGTAGGGGAATAATAAAATCAATTATTATTTGTGTATATAATAGAATTTTAGGTAGCTATAAAAAAGAGAATGAGAAAGCTTTGTATATTTAAAATAAACCATCAACAAGAATATCAAGTATTTTAAAAAGCCAGGGCAAAACAGTTTGTATACTGATATCTTACAATTTAATAAGTATAGTAGACAAAATATTAATTGAAGTATAGTAAAGATGAAATTAATTGCACAGGTTGGGTGCAGTGGCTCACACCTGTAATTCCAGCACTTTGGGAGGCCAAGGTGAGCGGATCATTTGAAGTCAGGGGTTCAAGACCAGCCTGACAAACATGGTGAAACCCCATCTCTACTAAAAATACAAAAATCAGCTGTGCATGGTGGCCAGCGCCTGTAATCCTAACTACTCGGGAGGCTGAGGCAGGAGAATTGCTTGAACCCGGGAGGTGGAGGTTGCAGTGCACCGAGATCATATCACTGTACTTCAGCCTGAGCAACAGAGTGAGACTCTGTCTTAAAAAAAAAATTAATTGCACATACTTAAAGTGTACAAGTTTGATCTGTGAAACCACCATCACAGTGAAGATAATTAACACTTCCATCATTCCACAAAATTTCCTTACACATTTTTGTAATCTCTTCCCCTTCCAATTCCTGCTTTCTTTAAACTACAGATTTAGTTTGAATTTTCTATATTTTTATATAAATAGAATTGTATAATATGTATACTTGAGTCTGGCTTCTTTTTTTCTGCTTGATTATATTACAGTTCATCCATGTTATTGTTTGTATTGATAGCTCTTTCTTTTTCATTGCCAAGTAATATTCCTTTGTATGGATTAACTACATTTTGTGTATTTATTCACTTGTTGATAGACTTGTATTATTTCCCACTTGGGGCTATTACAAATATCTACTGTAAACTTTTTTGTACATACATTTTTATAAAGACAGATGCTTTTATTTCTCTTCATTAATCAGGGGAATGGCTGGATTCTTTGGTAGGTATATGTTTAACTTTTTGACAAACAACCAGACTGTTTTCCAAAGTAGTTTTACCATTTTACATTTTCACCAGCAGTGTATGAGTGTTTCAGTTCCTCCACATTCTCATCAACACCTAATATGATCAGTCTTTTCAATTACAATCATTCTAATAGGTATGTGTATCATTGTGGTTTTAATTTGAATTTTCCTAATGATATATGATGTGAAGCATTTTTTAATGTGCTTCTTTGACTTTGTATATCTTCTGAGTGACATGCTTGCTCAAATATTTGTGCATTTATTAGGTTTTTTAAAATTTCGTTTTGAGAATTCTTTATATATTTTAGGTATAGATCCTTTATCAGATATATGATTTGCAAATATTTCTTTCTTGCCCGCTTGTCTTTTAATTCTCTCAGTGTCTGTCTTTTTTTTCTTTTCTTGAGACAGAGTTTTGCACATGGAGTGCAGTGGCCACTATCTCGGCTCACTGGAATCTCTGCCTCCCAGGTTCAAGGGATTCTCCTGCCTGCCTCAGTCTCCTGAGTAGATGGGATTATAGGCACCTGCCACCACGCCCGGCTAATTTATGTATTTTTGGTGGAGATGGGCTTTTACCATGTTGGCCAAGCTGCTCTTGAACTCCTGTGCTCAAATAATACACCTGCCTTGGCCTCCCAAAGTGCTGGGATTACAGGCGTGAGCCACCGCAACTGGCTCTCATGTGTCTTTTGAAGAACAAAAGTTTTTAATTTAGATGAAGTCCAACTAAATCTTTTTCTTTCTGAATTGTGTTTTGGTGGTGTTTCTAAGAAATCTCTGCTTAGCTTATGGTCACAAAGATTGTCTTCCATGTATTCTAAACGTTTTATTGTGTTAGGTTTTACATTTAGGTTTATGATTCATATGGAATTACTTTTTGTATATGGTACAAGGTAAGAATTAAAGTTCACTTTTTTCCAGCATTATTTGTTGAAAAGACTATCGTTTTTCCACTGCATTGCTTTGAAGTTTTTTTGTTGTTTGTTTTTGTTTTTGTTTTTGTTTTTTTTGACAGTCTTGCTCTGTCACTCAGGTTGGAATGCAGTGGTGTGATCTTGGCTTACTGCAGCCTCTGTCTGCCTCCTGGTTTCAAGCGATCCTCCCTCCTCAGCCTCCTGAGTAGCTGGGATTAAAAGCACGCACCACCATGCCTGGCTAATTTTTGTATTTTTTATAGAGACAAGGTCTCTCTATCTTGCCCAGGCTGGTCTCAAACTCCTGGGCTCAAGTGATTCACCTGCCTCAGCCTCCCAAAGTAGTGGGATTATGGGTGTGAACCACCATGCCGAACCTGCTTTTATACCTTAAAAAAAAAGACTTGTTCATCTATGAGTGGTTCTATTTTGGACACTATTCTGTTCCGCTGATTTGTCTGTTTTGATGCCAATACCACACTGTGCTGATTACTGTAGCTTTATAGTCTTAACATCAAATTGTGTTAACCCTCCACCTTTGTTCTTTTCCAAATTGCTTTTGATTATTATTGTAGGTTCTTTGCATTTTCATATGAATTTTAAAATCGGCTTGTTAATTTGTATAAAATAATTAAAAAGCCAGGCATTGTGGCTCATATCTGTAATCCCAGATATGAAAGGCTGAGGCAGGAGGATAGCTTAAGACCAGGAGTAAAAAGACCAGCCTGTGCAATATAGTGAGACCCCCATCTCTACAAAAAATAAAAAATTAGCTGGGCATGGTGTGCACACCTGTAGTCCCAGCTACTCAGGAGGCTGAGGTGGGAGGATCCCTTGATCCCAGGAGTTCTAAGCTGTAGTGAGCTATGATCACACCACTGCACTGCAGCCTGGGTACAAGAGCAAGACCTTATCTCTAAAATTTAAATAATTTTTTAAAAGGCTGCTAGCATTTTGACTGGGATTGCATTAAAACTACAGACCAATTTGGGAAGAATTAATAATTAATAATATTGCATCTTTTGATCTATTGAGATAGTACAGTTCTCCATTTATTTAGAACCTCTTTAAATTTCTTTACCAATGTTTTGTAGTTCTTCAGTGACAGGTCTGGCCATCTTTTGCTAAATGGATTTCTAGGTATTTCATGTTTTTGATGTTATTACAAGCAGTATTTTTTTATTTCAATTTCCAGTTGTTCATTACTAGCATATAGAAATCCAATTTATATTGATCTTGCATCTTACAACTTTGCTACACTCACTTATTAGTTCTCATAACTTCTTTGTAGAGTGCATAGGATTTTCTGCATGGGTGATTATGTCATCAATGAATAAAGACAATATTATTTCTTTCTTTTCTTTTTTTTTTTAGAGATGAGGTTTCTCCATGTTGGTCAGGCTGGTCTCAAACTCCCGACCTCAGGTGATCTGCCCACCTCGGCCTCCCAAAGTGCTGGAATTACAGGCATGAGCCACCGTGCCTGGCCAAGACAATATTATTTCTTTATTTCTAATTTGGATGTGTCTTACCTCTTTTTCTTGCTTATTATACTGGTTATAACCTCCAGTACAATGTTGAATAGAAGTGGTAGAATTGACATCCTTGTCTTATTCCTGATCGTTTTTTGTTTAGAATAAGAAGAAAAGAGTAGCCATATGTACATTGTTTGTGTAGACCTGCAAAGTCTCCAGAAAGATACATAAGAAATATAATATTGGTTTCCTCTGAGGAGAGAAATTGTGATAGGGGAAAGGGTGGGAAGCAAACTTCTATTAATAACTGGATAACTGTTTGTATTTTTTTAAGTAGGAGCCATGCAATACATTGCCTATTCCACAAAAATAAATAAATAAAAATAAAACTTACAGAAGGATTAGGTGTATAAATAGCATATACTAAAAACCTAGTATTTTTGCAAAAAAAAATGGAACAAACAAAATCACAAAGTAAAAAATTAACAAAGATAAATTTAATTATTTTAAAATACTTGGTATTTGAAATGGACTTTGAAAGAAGAGGGACATGAATCAAGGGTGAAGTAAACTTTTTTTTTTTTTGAGATGGAATCTCGCTCTGACACCAGGCTGGAATGTAGTGGTGCAATCTCAGCTCACTGCAAACCTCTGTCTCCCAGGTTCAAGCGATTCTCCTGCCTCAGCCTCCCGAGTAGTTGGGACTACAGGCTCCCACCACCACGACTGGCTAATTTTTGTATTTTTAGTAAAGATGGGGTTTCACCATGTTAGCCAGGATGGTCTCGGTCTCTTGACCTCATGATCTGCCTGCCTTAGCCTACCAAAGTGCTGGGATTACAGGCATGAGCCACCATGTCTGGCAATATTTTAAGAGGAGGATATATGCCAAAACATAAAAATAGGAAAAAGCAAATTTTAACTAGCAAATTACTTTGGCTGGGGCACTGGGCCTGGTGAGGGAAATAAAAAGGAAAGATGAGTGGGTGCTTTGTAGGAGAATCAAGACTAACCTAAATGGCAGTTTCATATGGTTCAACTCAATACCTCAGGCATGGATTTACCTTCAACTTTCTTAATTTGGCAAATAGATATTTAATAAGTGCCTGTTATTCACTAGGTCCAGTGCTACGTGCTGCATGTGTTCATAGTGGTAAATCAAATGGACATGATCCCTGACCTAATAACTGCTTTTAGTCTAGAGGGCGTTAGTGGGCCACAAGAAAATGAGCAACCTTTATGTTTCTTTTCATTACAAAATTCTGGCTATATATTCAGTCTGACATTCTCTGATAATCCCTAACCCTTTGTCTGTTCTTAGGTTCATCTATATAAAATTCAAGGTAGTCTTTAAACTCCTTGAACTCCCTCTTCCTCTCCTTTCTCTCTTATCAATATACAGTAGGGATTGAGACTGAGGACTTAGAGGCCAGATGCCTGGGTTTGAAATATTACTCTATATTTTTCGTGCGATGTGGATAATTAACTTTCTGCGTCTCAGTTTCTTCACTTCTAAAATGGGGATAATAATGTACAACAATAGATTTCTGAGAAAAACAAATGAGTTATTACATATAAAGTGCTTAGAATACCCCGACACATGGTAAGTTTTTTAAAAAATATTAGCAACTATTGCTATCAGTAGAAGATCTTGCTTATATCATCCTTTCCCTCCAGACTAACACTTTCCACTACCTGTATCCCACCCCTTCCCACCTGGCGGTCTTTTTGTAGATTTTCCCCATTTTCCCCACACCATACTGAACAGTCTCTCTACTGGCCCTTTTTCTAGAATTATAAACATGATCAAGTTCCTCCCGCAAAATTTATCCTTGTGAACCTCTCTTCTTTCCTATTTTATAGTCAAATTTATTGAAAGTTCACGCTGTTGTTTCCATGTTTTCCTGTTCTCTTCTCAACCTACCACAATTTTTGACCTGATCCCATAACTCTACTATATTGCTTTTACCTAGGTCAACTACAACATTCTTCATGATGACTCTTGTGTCATCCCAAACCCCATAACTTCCTGTTCACTCTTCTTAAAATTATAATTTCTTCAATACATCCTATTCCCTCTAACGTAATGTACTTTTTAGTCTTTCTTTTATGTCTGTTTTCCCTAGTTGGAAGATAAAATCAGGACGTGATATGTACAGGAGACAGGGAGAAACTGGGTAGAAGAGGGCGGTTCCCCGGCAAAGGCCCCCACCCTCAAGCCTGGAAGCCCATGGCCCTAAATGGGAATAGGCATTCCTGTTTGAGGACCAAATGCTGCTTTTTGGTCCACGACACCCCCCTATCTTGTACCCACATAAGCCCCAAACCTCAGGCTCCATTAGCAGAAGAACAGAGGAGTTAGAAGAACAGCGCAGCAAAGGAGAGATGAGAAGGAGTGTCTGAACATTGAGAGGAGTTCAGCTGGGGACAGGATGGCCAAACTCCAGAGGAAAATCTTCTTCCCACTCCATTCCCTTTCCAGCGCTCCATTTATCCTGCTGAGAGCCACCTCCATCTGGCAATAAAATCCCCTGCATTTACCATCCTTCAGTTTGTCCGTGTGACCTGATTCTTCCTGGATGCCAGACAAGAACCCAGGTATCAAGAGGGCACTGAGCTGGTTAGCACTTAAGCTGTCTGTGAAGAGCAGAGCTAAAAGAGCACCATAACATGTCCACTGGCGCTTTGGGAATTGCAGACACTCACCCCTAGATGCTACCATGGGGCTGGAGTCCAAAAGTGCTTGCACCAGCTCCTGTACCTGCCAGTCTACGTGCTTCACCCCTCTTGTAAGGGGTTTGAGCACACCAGGCCACATCCTTGTCGCACATCCTGTGAAGGCAGTCAGGGAACTCTCCAGTTTCCGAAGGAGTGATTTTGTCCATGTTGTTCACTGCTGTATCCTAAGCATTTAGAATAATGTCCGGCACATCCTAGACAGTTGCAAAATATTTGCTGAATAAATATTGAATTGTGATGATCTGTTTTCTTGTCTTGTAAATTAGAGCAGGAACTCCTTTGAAGACTGGAACTGTTGTTCTTATTTCTACTAGTCCTGTTGGCTCAGTGCCTGGCTATAGAGGAATGTGACTGTGATGAGTGCATGGGGAGTCATTATGGTACCAGTATTTTTTTATTTCAATAGTTTTTGGTGTACAAGTGGTTTTGGGTATACAGGTAAGTTCTTCAGTGGTGAATTCTGAGATTTTAGTGCACCTATCATCTAAGCAGTGCACACTGTACCCAATCTGTAGTCTTTTATCTCTCACCCATCTTCCAACCTCCCACCTCGAGTCCTCTAAGTCCATCATATCACTCTGCATGTGCTTGCATCCTCATAGTTTAGCTCCCACTTATAAATGAGAACATACAGTATTTGGCTTTTCACTCCTGAGTTACTTCACTTGGTACCAGTATTTTTGTAAATGCTTCTGGATGATACTCAAACACCTGAGAGAGTAGATTTTAAATTCTACTCTACTTTGTAGAGCTCCAAAGAAGTAATATTAGGATTTTGCAAAGAATGGTAATTTAAGTTGCCTAAATAAACTGTTTATCCCTTTAAATTCTATTATTGATTGAGATTTCTTTGAAATAATTCTACTACTAAAGTCAGTTTGAAATTAGAGGTTTATGTTGTCATTGGGATCTAATTAAACTAAAGAGCTTCTGCACAGCAAAAACCCCCAAAACCAAAAGATGAAAAACAACAACAACAACAAAAACAAAAACAGAAACACTATCATCAGAGTGAACAGGCAACCTATAGAATAAGAGAAAATTTTTGCAATCTATCCATCTGACGAAGGACTAATACCCAGAATCTACAAAGAACTTAAACAAATTTACAAGAAAAAAAACTGCATCAAAAAGTGGGTGAGGGATATGAACAGACACTTCTCAAAAGAAGACATTTATGTAGTGAACAAACATATGAAAATAACCTTATCATCACTGATCGTTAGAGAAATGCAAATCAAAACCACAATGAGATACCATCTCATGTCAATTAGAATGGTGATCATTAAAAAGTCTGGAACAACAGATGCTGGAGAGGATGTGGAGAAACAGGAATGCTTTTACACTTGTTGAAAGTGCAAATTAGTTCAATCATTCTGGAAGACAGTGTGGCAATTCCTCAAGGATCTCAAACCAGAAATACCATTTGACCCAGCAATCCCATTACTGAGTATATACCCAAAGGATTATAAATCATTCTACTATAAAGACACATGCACACATACGTTGATTGCAGCACTGTTCACAATAGCAAAGACTTGGAACCAACTCAAATGCCCATCAATAATAGATTGGATTAAGAAAATGCAGCACATGTACACGATGGAATACTATGCAGCCATAAAAAGGAGGAGTTCATGTCCTTTGCAGAACATGGATGAAGCTAGAAACCATCATTCTTAGCAAACTAACACAAGAACAGAAAAACAAACACTGCATGTTCTCATTGATAAGTGAGAGTTGAACAACGAGAACACATGGACACAGGAAGGGAAACATCACACACTGCGGCCTGTCAGGGGGTGGGGGGCTAGGGGAGGGATAGCATTAGGAGAAATACCTAATGTAGATGATGGGTTGATGAGTGCAGCAAACCACCATGGCACGTGCAAACCTATATAACAAACCTGCACATTCTGCACATGTATCCCAGAACTTAAAGAATAATAAAAAATAAAATAAAATAAAATAAAATAAAAATATAAAAATATTTAGGGTCCCTAAAAAAAAGAAATTGTATGTTTAAACTAAAGACAGGGGAAGGAAAGAAGTACAAAAAAAGAACAGAGGGCATAGTTCCCAACACTAAGTGCACATTAGAATCATTTAGCGGGTTTCTATATCGACACCAGGACCACACCCCCCAAAAAATATTATTTAGGGCTAGGAGCTGAGCATATATATATATATATACACACACACATACACACACACACACACATAAATTCTTTAGATGATTCTAATGTGCAACTAAGGTTGAGAACCACTGGAATAGGTAATCCTTGAGGAATAGGGAAGGCTACAAGAGAAAATGAAAGCAAATGCAGTGAGAGAAGCAGAATGTCCCCGACAATTGCTTAAGGTCCTCTTTAGTAATACTGGGCCATAGAGAGTCCCTGTTATTGCTATTTTGTAGTTGTGATCAGTAATTGGATCCAGACACTTGAGGGGACATAAGAGCAAGACCAAGTACTTAATAGTTAGTTTATGGGACACTAATAACAATTTAAAAAGTAAAAAAAAAAAAAAAAAAAAAAAAAAAAAATTCTTCCTTGAAGCTATCTAAAAGGTTAATTATCAACCAGTTCTTTCAGCCTTTAAATTACTTTCTGAGAGGGAATTAGAAAGAGGTGCATGAATTCTATTAGGAGATTGTGGTACCACTGTAGATTAATTCTTCTTATTAAATGCTATCCTGTTGTTCATTATTCATCACAAAGAGGCTAACTTAATCCTTATTCTGAGCTTGCATATTGAGCAATTCTGGATAATTGCATGTAGAACGATAACCTTTATAACAGGCACAATTCAATACAAAGAAAAATCTGTTCTTGGAATGCAATTTAAAATTCATAAAGTGAAACTTAATATCTTGGAGAGTATATGAGTTTAATGGTATAGTATTATTATTTCTAAGGGAAATTTCCAATATTCTGTGATTCAATATAGCCTCAGGATAAATATATTTTACTGGCACTACCTCAGGCATGCTAACAACTTAGCCACATTTGACCCATTTGAAGATGAGTATGGTTAATCAAAGGTTGTATATTTTAGTCACAGGCACCTTGTCTTGTTAATATTCTCTTTATGAAGAATACATTTCAATTGCAAAAACTCTCCGTATAAAAAGAACATATTACAATCCAATTCTTTGTAAAGAGTAAGGCTATTTTCATGGGATATATTGAAGGTATTTTTTCCCTTCAAATTAACTGGTTCTGGTGAGTAAATTTGATGAAATGGTTTATACAAGAATTGTCTTTTAAATTCTAAAACAAAAACATTAAACACAAGTTGAGTTTAACAGAAATGGATGTTGCATTATTTCTTTTGCAAGTGCCTGTACTTTTTATTTTGTAATGATTTATGTTCCCTGATACGCTTTATCTCATGCTTGACTGATTACAAGTGTGAAGGGGGGTTAAATGTATTTGCTGTTGGCAATTTAGCATTAATTGTAATATGCTGTAATCCAAATTACAATCTGTCATTTCCAGTCAAATTGTGAAACACTGTAATTGTATTTTAGAGTTCTACTGCCATTGATTATAGCTACCTCATTTGTGTTTTAATATACCATGACGAATTTGTGAATGGAAATACAATCTTGTAACAAGCCAGGAAACAAGTATTTCTCCCTATTATAACAGCAATAGAATTATTTCTTAACAAATGAAAAGAGAAGGCAATGATAAGACAGTAAAGAGAATTCATTTAAAAATGAAAAAGATACAAAAAGATTTCAAGTTTCTAGCAATGCATAACCATAAAGGAGCCAAGGATTTTCTGAAAACATTTTAAAATGAAATATTACAAAGATATTTTTTAATTAATTTTATTTTTGAAATCTCTTCATACTCATACAAATTGCTCTAGTTTATTCATTTGATAGCCATATAATATTCTGCAGCTTATTTATTCATTCTTTCCTTGATGGTCATTCAGATTATTGATAAGTTTTACTATTACAAATAATGCTTCAGTGGATATTCTTGTACATGACTCTTCATGGATATAGAAGATTCACTAAGGAATGTACTTAGAAGTGGTAATTCTGGGTTGTAGAGTATGCGCACCCTCTGTTTTACTTGATATTGCCAATTTGTTTCTCAAAATAGTTATACCAA
Source organism: Aotus nancymaae (assembly GCF_030222135.1). Classification (NCBI taxonomy): domain Eukaryota; kingdom Metazoa; phylum Chordata; class Mammalia; order Primates; family Aotidae; genus Aotus; species Aotus nancymaae. Next base: position 29,017,322 of record NW_026988428.1, on the reverse strand, counting down.
CTTACACTTCCATTATAGGTAGATAGATAGACATGAGTAGGGCAGAAGAGGGCTTTCCCCTACCCACTAGAAATGTCAGGTGATGGTTTGGCAATGATCTTATTGCCTCTCTAAAAATGATAATTTGACAGCCAGGGAGAGACAATCTTCTGATGGTCCACACTTGTTAACATTAAAATTGTTAATTGATTACAGGTCCCAGGGAGAAGTAACTTCTTGGACATGTGAGTTAAGAGACAAAACGGTGAAGTGTGATGTTCCAGGGACACATACCACCAGAAAAAGGAAGAAAGCCTGCAGTGGGCATGTGTACAACTCCCTAAACACATTGAGGCATGTCAAGTCCAAAGGGTAAAGAAAGCACTGCATGCAGGAAGCTCACCCTAGGGGAAGAATTTTGGGAAAGAGGCAAGCCCAGAAAGTCCTAGGCTCAAGGTTAAAGGCCTCCTTTTTTCTGATGTCTTCTCCTCTCTCGGACCTTCAGGTGCCCACTTGGATCTCTTCCAAGCGAATTTTCCTTTCTTTCCTGTTCTAAAGCCACCTTTAAAATAAACTTCGACTCCTGCTCTGAAACCTGCCTGGTCTCTTTTTCTGCTTTATGTCCTTCAGTTGAATTCTTTCTTCCGAGAAAGCAAGGACTGAAGTTGCTATGGACCGGAAGGTCTATGCCATCAGTTAACTCGAGGTATCTCGGATCTCTTCCACTGCTAACACTTCCATCGGAAGTATAATTCACTTCTCTACATTCTTGCTTTAGTCAGATTACCATGGAATACTATGCAGCCATAAAAAAGAATAAGTTTGTGTCCTTTGTAGGGACGTGAATGAAGCTGGAAACCATCATTCTCAGCAAACTAACACAAGAACAGAAAACCAAACATCACATGTTCTCACTCATAAGTGAGAGTTGAACAATGAGAACACATGGACATAGGAAGGGGAACATCACACACTGCAACCTGTCAGGGAGTTGGCGGCTAGGGGAGGGATAGATAGCATTAGGAGAAATACCTAATGTAGATGATGGGATGATGGGTGCAGCAAACCACCATGGCACGTGCATACCTATGTAAAAAACCTGCACATTCTGCACATGTATCCCAGAACTTAAAGTATAATTTTTAAAATTGCCTAATTGATAGATGCAAATGACATCTAATTTTGGGTTTAATTTTTTTTTTGCCTAGTTGCTATAATGAATATGAACATATTTTCATACATTTATTGGCCATTTGGCTCTCCTGTGAATTGCCTATTTATGTTTTTCCCATTTTTTACTGTTACATTGTTTATCTTTTTAATTAGTGAGAGTCTGTTATATATTCTAGGTACTAATTCTTTGTTGGTTATGTGTATTTCAATTGTATATTCATTCAAATCATTTGTTGTGCTTGCTACTATCTGCCAGGCACCGATTTAGATGCTGGGGACACAACAATTACAGAAAACAAAGAAACAGACAAAATCTCTGTCCACGTGCAATCTTTAATATCATTGAAGTGACAAACTGTAAGCAAATGGAAATACAATATGTCAGATAAATGATATGAAGAAAAGTCAACCAGATTAAAGGCAATTTCAAGTGGTAAAGTTTCCCCTGAATACAGTAAGAGAATAAGCTATTCTGTCTGAGGGAAGAGGCTCGTAGGCAGAAGGAACAGCAAGTTTCAAGGCAAGAGTTGGGGCCATACTTGACATATTTGAGGAACAATGTGGTTCTCAACCAGAAAACAAAAAGAAGAGTGATAGGAGATGAATTTGGAGAGAGAGATGGCAATAGTAAGAACTTAGGACTTTAAGTGCAATGGGAAGCCTCTGAAGATTTTGAACAAAGGAATTAAAATATTTGTCAAATATCTTAAAAAGACCTGTCTGGCCATATGTGGAAAATAGACTTTAGGTAGGCAAACCTGAAAACAAAGCAGCAACAGCTGTAGTATAGGTGAGAGATCACAGTGCCCTGGATTAGGATGGTGGTTGTAGAAGTGGTAAGAAGTGGTGATTCAGAACATATTTTGTAGGAGAGATGAGATTTTCTGATTAGAGGATTAGGATTAGGACATGAGAGAAACAGAAATTTAAGATGACTACAAGTTTTTTGGCTTCAGCAACTGAGTGAACGTTAGCCTTGCAAATAAACCTTATTTTATCAGTTCAAAGACATACATTTGTTATTTGAAGTTAGGAGGCATCTTATGAATGATAGTGATTTATATTTATGATCACCGTCATTCAGATAGTAATGTAATTTCATTGACTAGGCATAAATTGGTCATAGTTGCTATATTGTCATCATTTCAACTGAATTGTGTATATTGGTATTACGCATGTTGATTTTAATTGCCACTAAGTAGCTTTTTTAAAAGTACACTGATTTATCAGTGAAACTAAAATTCATTTGCTATCTAGAAAGGCTCAAACAAATCAATGAAGCAATTAATCGATATCATTGAATAGATATTTACTCTTAGAGGATCGATCATAATTCCATATTTTCCCACAACGCAACCACTAGGGACTTTACAGAGATCTCAGAGATAAAGATATCCACAAGTGGATGAAGCTGTGGGCTGAAACATGTGCACTGAGATACATGCACAATTGCCTAACCCATGCCAAGTCATACAACTGAAGGTGGGAGAAATTAACAAATTGCCTAGAGTAGAAGAGGGAAATGTCAAAACAATAAAAGGCTGGTGAAACTGATTTATACATCATGCAGAATTATCACTAAAGCATTAAGTTATAATTTAATTGGTAGCATTTTTTTCCTTTTCTACTTTTAAGTAAAGTAATGGTGAGGCTTAACAACTAATGACTTCTTACATTTGATAAAATGCAGCACACTTAGGAAATTTCAGAGTGTATAGACAGTAAAGTCATAGGACTAGATGAGATTCCCTTGGAAATGAATGAAGTTAAAAAAAAAAGAACACTAGAGATTCACTGTGAAACTCCAGTATTTGGATATTGGGAAAAAGAGTGAATCTGGTGAAGATACTAAAGGAATGGGTAGTTGGGTGGGAGGAAAAACGGGAGAGTGGGGTGCTCTGGGAAGCCAAGAGAAGAGAGTGATTCAAGGAGAAAGGAATGATCAGTTGAACCAAATGTTATTGATAGGTTGAGTAACATGAGGATTGAGAACTGGCCACTTAATTTGGCAATATGGAAGTTACTGATGAATTTGACGAAAGTGAAACAAGGGTTGGGTTGGGAGAGAGTATGGCAAATTCAAGGTTTCTGTATCTGAGAAACCAGATCTTCTGGACTTATCACTTTTAAATTTTACTAATCAAGATCTCAAGTCAAAAAAGATTCCAGAGATCATAACCCTTAGTAGTCTATCTCTGAATTAGTCTGGAATCTTTGATTTGCTCTGAATCCACCACTGCAGAGTTTTCCTGGGTCCACTGGTGCTCATGTTCTGTTACAATGGCTATTTGTTGAGCTCTTCTGGAAAGAGGACACTCATACTATTAATTTGGACAATCTGAAAAATTTGTCCTGCCTGATTAATTTTAATGCTTAGGGCATATTCAAGGACATTATTAGTAAATAAAAGGAAACACCAAGTGAATGAAACACTGTACCTAAAACAGCCTTGTTCTTTACATTCAGAGTACATAAAATGTAAGGGTGAAAATAGAGGAGCATGTTGCTCTACATAAAACTGAGGATAATCTTTCAAAAGACATGGCAAGTCTTTTCCTCTTCTTAAAATAGCCAAAATATAGGTAAAGAGGTTTTAACATTTTGAGGATTTGTAATCATATTATGTTATCTTAGTGATTGTCTCAATGAGTCACTTTTATCAAGCTAGATCATGGTGCTAGAATATTATGCCTAGGATCTGGGCAAGGTACAGAAGGAAATGAAAGGATACAATTCTGCAAATAGCATATCAGCTGAATTGCAGAGCTTCCTTTAGGTAGATAAACGATATATAAAAAAAGTATCACACAAAGGTTACTAACCTATAACTCTGTGTGCAAAGGCTCCAATTTCCTGATTCATCATTATGATGAATCATTATGAAAATTATTAAAACATTCAGATCATGCTTTACTTAATCAAATTTTTAATCACTCCTATGAAAAATGTGAATGTGACTACAGAAACAAAAAAATGGTCGAAGATTAATAGACTATGTATTTTAACATTAGTATCATTTATTCAAAACCTAACACAAGACTGATGTTTGTGGAAAACCCCTTTTTGTGAGTAACAACAGGTTAATAAAAATAGTAACAATAGCAACAAAAATTTGTTATTAAGCATTCATTATAAGAAGACAAATTTAGAAAACTTCATTATTTATTAGAGTTGTGATAAACAAAAACAAATTAATGAAAATATATTCAGTTGACTGAAGGCCCCAGTGGAAGAAGTATTTATAATTTCATGATCGACATTAATTGAATGCTATGTAAACACAATGCTAGGCATTAGTGGTATTAAAATTTTGTCTACTATCAGCCGGGTGTGGGGGCTCACACCTGTAATTTCAGCACTTTGGGAGGCTGAGGCAGGTGGATTGCTTGAGGCCAGGAGTTTGAGACCAGCCTGGGCAACAGGGTGAAACCCCATCTCTACTAAAATTACAAAAATTAGCCAGGCATGGTGGGCATGCCTGTAATCCCAGCTACTTGGAAGGCTGAGGCAGGAGAACTGCTTGAACCAAGGAGGTGAAGGTTGCAGTGAGCCAAGACCTGGCCACTGCAATCCAACCTGGGCAGCAGAGCAAGGCTCTGTCTCAAAAAAAAAAATTTTTTTTTTCTACTATTGAATGGTTTATAAACAATAAAATTTAAAGATTTTAGATAATTGCCAAGTGCAATAAAACTTGAAGTTTGAAAGAAGTGGTTATATCTTTTTCTACTTAGTGATGAAGCTATTTATGAGCTTTGAAACCAACTTAGGAGAGGTGATATTGTTGCTCTCTTTATAATACTGAAACAGCAACCTAACAAGATTGCTCATGTCCACTAACAGGAAAAAAAAAAAAAGATTTCTGCCTCAATCTATAAGAATTGAATTAATACTTAATAGATTTTCTATGAGAACAATCTTTACCTATTGCTATGGAGTGATCTCCAGGATATATTATTAAGTGAAAAAAAGCAAGTTTCAGAATTGTACATATAGCATGTTTTATTTTCTCATTTTATTATTATATTTGTTATTTGTTTGTTTATTTATTTATTTACTTTGAGATGGAGTTTCACTCTTGTTGCCCAGGCTAGAGTGCAATGGCACAATCTCAGTTCACTGCAACCTCCACCTTCCAGGTTCAAGCGATTCTCCTGCCTCAGCCTCCCAAGTAGCTGGATTACAGGCGTCCAGCTAATTTTTGTATTTTTAGTAGAGACAGGTTTTGCCATGTTGACCAGACTGGTCTTGAACTCCTGAACTCAGGTGATCCACTCACCTTGGCCTCCCAAAGTGCTGGGATTACAGGTGTGAGCCACCGTGCCCGGCCTATTTTATTATTTTTTTTTAAGACAGAGTTTTTTGCTCTGTTGCCCAGGCTAGAGTGCAGTGGCATGATCACGGCTCACTGCCACCTTTGCCTCCTGGGTTCAAGCAATTCTCCTGCCTCAGCTTCCTGAGTAGCTGGGATTACAGGCTCGCCCCACCACTCCAAGCTAAGTTTGGTACTTTTAGTGGAGACGAGTTTTAGCCATGTTGGCCAGGTTGGTTTTGAACTCCTGACCTCAAGTGATCTGCCTGCCTTGGCTTCCCAAAGTGCTGGGATTACAGGCATGAGCCACTGTGCCCAGCCTATTTTCTCATTTTAAAAAAAAGAAGCCAAAATCAAACATTTAAAAATGTTTATCTATAAAAGAAAGAATAGGAATAGAAGTTAGAATTTTTTTAGTGTGTCCTGATTTGTAAATAGTAATTTAAAATCATGTAAATGGTTTACATAATTATTAAACAAAAATACAGATGAAATAATCAGTACCCACATTGAAAAGAAAATGAAGCAAATGAAGAAAAGACATAAACACAGTAATCTGATTGTACTTCTCTAGTGGAATTCCAAAAATACTTACTGTTTTTAGAGTGGTGACACGATTCTCTGAAACTAGTACGTATTTTAGAGGACATGTAAGAATATAAGTAATTATAATAATGATGTTAGGAGCCAAGATTTTTATTATAGGAGAAAGATATAAATATAAAATCCAATAAGTTCAGTAGAAACTTTGTAATCCTAAATTTGAATGGGAAATGTCAATATAAACTCACAATGTTCTTTTCTTTAAAAAAAGAATTCCTACCTCTGTCTGTTTAAGAGGCCTAGAAATTATCTTGACCAACTAAATAGCAATGCATACTTATAGTATCCGACTTACAGGCTTTAAATATTGTTACTCTGAAATGAATCCAGGGTCCTTGAAGAACACCTGATTCCAGGTTTAAGTTAGTGGTGAGTCTTGAACATCTTGACATCCAGAAAGCAAGGAAGCTACCAATAACTAGTTAAGGTTATATCAGAAAGCAGGGACCAAATTGAAGGGCCTCATTAGCCAAGATGGGCAATCTGAGCTTCAAAAGAATAACTGCAATACATTTCAATGCATCTAATCTGCTAAAGTTTCTGAGTTAATAAAAATAGAAAACAGAAAAAAAAATCCTCATTGTCATCTTTTTAAGATAGTAGGAAAATAACTCATTATTCTGAAAATGAGTTAATAGAGTAAAAGAGTCAAGCCTTTCTTGAACAAGCTATACGTCAAAGGATCTAAATAGTTGGTAAGGGAAAGTTTTTCATTGAAGAATTTCAGCTATTAAATGACGAAGAAATGACCATTTGAGTAGCACCAATTTGCAACTGCTAATGAAAGAATAGCTTTAGGCAGTTATCATTAATGACTGCCAGAACTGTTAGATGAAGGCTGATGGAGAACGTTATAATAAATAGATAAGGGCAACAACAACTGAACCCAGCAGTCAATCTTAATTTCACATGAAAAGAGACAGCTAGACCTATTGCCTCTTGATAGATGTATAGACAAAAAATAGCTATGGCGTATCCTCACCAAAAATTCAAAACTAAATCTGAACAAGCCTCTCTATGTACTCACCAGTTACATAAAGTTTAGGGGATAGATAACACGTTATAAGTATGAAAACAATAAAATCCAGATGTGGAAGACTCTACCCGGTAGATGTCTTGGCTTCTTCAACAAATAAATAGCAAGAAAAAAATAAAGAGGAAGGAGGAACTTACAGATTGAAAGAGATTTAAGAGACATAAACAAATGCAAAATATGGAGAACAAACGATAAACATGAGGAATTTGAAAGTTGATTGGATATTTGATATTATGAAGGACTTATTTTTGTTTAGGTATGACAATATGTTGTAGATATGTTAATACAATAATTCTTAAACGTTTTGAGTTGCTTAAAGGACAACAATAACAACAATAAAAAGCTAGTAATTAATGGGTCACAGAAGAAATGGCATCACATTTTCGGATCTGATCAAAGCAGTGTTATCAATTAAAACTGTGCAATGTGCAGCAGGCAGTACATGTGCAAATTTCATAATAATGTAAAATTCTCCATTAATATTCAAAGCCACAAATAATAAATATCACTAATATGCTGGCTACATTTGTTCACTGTATATTTATGGCAAAGACACTTTTTTTTTTTGAGACAGAGTCTTGCTCTGTCACCCAAGGCTGGAGTGCAGTGGCACAATTTCTGCTCACTGCAACCTCCCTCTCCTGGGTTCAAGCAATTCTCCTGCCTCAGCCTTCCGAGTAGCTGGGATTACAGGCGCCTGCCACCAAACTCTGCTAATTTTTGTATTTTAAGTAGAGACAGGGTTTCACCGTGTTGGCCAAGCTGGTCTCAAACTCTTGACTTCAGATGATCTGCCTACCTTGGCTTCCCAAAGTGCTGGGATTACAGATGTGAGACACCGTGCCTGGCCCCTGGCAGAGACAAGTTTTACAGTTCAACTTGTATAAACAAGAAGAACCACAGACTGAGGCATCACCTTGGAATAGAATAACATAAATTTTATGTAATGACTGTCCATCTCAAATTCTCCTCTTTTCCATGATGTATGTTGCTCTGGTGCATGATCCTTGATCACTGATTTGCTGTGGTATTTCTGGTACCATTCTTTCACTCTCATGCTTGTGTGGCAATTCTAGTTTTCAAAATACAGTTGTCTTTTGGATTTTCTCTCTGCATCTCATGTTTGTTTCCATTCATCTTTTTTTTTTGTTTGTTTTTGTTTTGAGTCAGGATCTCACTCCCTCACTTAGGCTGAAGTGCAGTGGCACAATAATAGCTCACTGCAGCCTTGATCTCCTGGGCTCAACTGATCCTTCCACCTCAGCCTCCCCAGTAGCTGGGAGTACAGGTACAAGCCTCAACGGTGGTGTGTGTGTGTGTGTGTGTGTGTGTGTGTGTGTGTGTGTGTAGAGCTCAGGCTGGGCTTCATCTCCTGGCCTCAGGTGATCCTCCCACCTCAATCCCTCAAAGTGCTGGGATTACAGGTGTGAGCCACCATGCCAGGCCTATTCATCATTTTTTAATGGTATTTCCAGGTAAATTTAGCTACTTTTATTTATTCAGTCATTCTGTAAATATTTACTGAGTGCATTTATTGGTTTAGACATTGCAGATTCAGTGGTGATAAAGACAGACATTCTGCCCTTTGAAAGCATACATTTCTATTGTGGAAAGGCAGAAATTAACAAATCAACAAAGTGATCTGAGAGTATGGTAAGTGCTAAGAAGTATAGGAAGAAAGTGTTAGCAAGTACAAAATTTGTGGTGGGGGGGCAGTTGTTTTTTAAATAGAATGGTCAAGAAAGACTTCTCTGAAGGTATTAGCATTTAAGCTGAAGTTTTAATAATGAGAGAGAGCCTGTCATGAGATCACCAAAGAAGAAAAACTCCAGGTAGTACAAACATCAAGTACAAAGACTTCGAGGTGGGACCAAATAACTGAAAGAATAACAGAGCAATGGTAGGAAATTTAATTTATTCTAAATACAATAATATATAGCCACTGGAGGGTTTTAAGTAGGGAAAGATAATAATTTTGTTTACATTTTTAAAAGACCAGCTTTGCAGTTGTTTACAGAATGGATTGGATGGGAGCAAAAATACATTTTGGAGACAGGAAACAATTGCAGGCTTTCAGACAAAAGATGTGAATGGCTTCAACTAGGACAGTAGCAGTGGAGATGGAGAGAAATGGATAGAATCAAGATGTATTTTAGAGGTACACATGACTTGATTATGGATTTGATTGGGGAAGAGGAGGCAAACGGATCCTCTATTTCCTAGAGAACTTCTAGACTTTATTAAATTGATGCATGGCAACATCCCTGTAGATGGAATTTTGTAACTTAGGCCTTCATAGTACTTTAGGTTTGTGTTTAGAGAACATGTTGTTGTAAAGGTTATTTCATAAAAAGGAAATTTTATTTTAATGATAAATTTGATTTATACTAAAGTTTATTTACCCTACCAACATATAGCAAGTGCTACAAATAAGCTGCAGGACACTGAAACGCCTTCCAATAAACACAAAATGAATTATGAAGAGAAAAAGGAAAGAATCTATCCCTCCTCCTCATCTGCCCTTCTTCTCTTACCACTTCATGTTTGACGTTCACTGCAGATGTTTGACAGTAATCATTCTCAAAACTGTTGACAAAAGCTGCAGTATTCCTCCAAGAAACACAGAACACACTCCTTAGAAGAGAAAGCTTTGCAGTCTTGTGAGGAAAAGTCTTTAAAAAAAAAAACTTGTATTCTCTATCGATGAACTTGGAGGATGTTACATTAAGTGTAATAAGCCAGGCACAGAAAAACAGGCTGGGCACGGTGGCTCACGTCTGTAATCCCAATACTTTGGGAGGCTGAAGTGGGTGGATCACCTGAGGTTGGGAGTTCACGATCAGCTTGGCAAACATGGTGAAACTTCATCTCTGCTAAAAATACAAAAATTAGCTGAGCATGGTAGTGGGCGCTTGTAGTCCCAGCCACTGAGAATGCTGAGGCAGGAGGATCTACCTGAGCCCAGAGACAGAGGTTGCAGCGAACTGAGATTGTGTCCCTGCACTCCAGGCTGAATGAGAGTAACCCTGTCTCAAAAAAAAAAAAAAAAAAGGAAAAACAAATACTATATGATCTCACTTATGTGTGGAATTTAAAAAAGTTGAACTCATACAAGTAGAGAGAAGAATGGTGGTTACTATGGTTGGAGGAAAGGGTAGTGGGGAGAAATTGGTCAAAGGGTACAAAATTCCACTTAGATAGGAGGAACAAGTTCAAGTGATCTATTGAACAATATCGTGACTATAATTAATAATGTAATGTGTTTTGAAAATCCCTGAGAGTAGATTTTAAGTGATCTTACCACAAAAAATGGTAAGTATGTGAGGTAATACATATGTTAATTAACTCAATTGAGCCATTCCACAATGTACACGTTTCATATGGTGTACATCATGTTGTACACCATAAGTGTATATAATTTTGTTTCTCAATTAAAAAAACTAATTTCCTAAAGAATTTTTTTAAAAGCTTGTATTCTTACTCCATTAGTTCGCCCATGTCCTATCTTACTTTGTTTTATATTGTCTTGACTTTCAGAGATCAGAGACAGTGAGTGTTCTAATTGCTGGCAAGCCTAAGGAGGACAAGAAAACTGATAGAATGACTACATTTCTCAGCAAGTTTTCACATCAGGGAAAGCTAGTAAAGCACTATTAAACCAGCAAGGCTGTTAAACAGGGACTTGAAAGTTTACAAGGTACAATGGCGTGTAAAGGACACATAAATTGCCATAAAGTGGCTAAGGTATACATTACTGTCACCTCTGGGCATCTGACAGATCCAAACCTAAGATTGCCGCAATCATTTCTGTTCTATAAAACTGGCATTTTAGTTCAAATGCCTTCTACAAAATGAGATTTTGCTATGAGTTTTATGAGAAAATCTTAATGATACTAAGTGTTCCAAGTAGCAAAACTTTTAGAGCACTTGGCAAGTGAATAACTGTCCCTTATTTTTGTTCAGTTGTCACCAAATTCTGGTCATTACAAAAGATGATCATGGAAAGAAATTTATGAAGAAAATCACAGAACATTGTAGTTCAGTGTTCTCATTTTGCAAAATAAAAAAAAAAGACCTAGAGAAATTAGGTCTTTGGTCAAGCCTTCTTGGCTTTGATTTCCTATTCAAATCTTTTTGAAGTAAAACAAAAACCTGTGAATAGCCACCCTTCTAGGAGGTGGCAGAACTGGAACTAGGATTCAGGTTTCCTTGTTCCAAGAGTAACACTCTTTGGGCCGGGCACAGTGGCTCGCGCCTGTAATCCTAGCACTTTGGGAGGTCGAAGTGGGCGGATCACCAGGTCAGGAGTTCGAGATCACCCTGGCCAATATGGTGAAACCCCATCTCTACTAAAAATACAAAACCTAGCTGAGTGTGGTGGTGTGTGCCTGTAATCTCAGCTACTAGAGAGGCTGAGGCAAGAGAATCGCTTGGGAGGCAAGGTTGCAGTGAGCCAAGATTGCATGACTATACTCCAGCCTGGGCAAGAGAGCAAGACTCCATCTCAAAAAAACAAACAAACAAAAAAGACTCTTTGTATAACCTCATAGAAAACCACTCTGGCTGTTAAAGCTCCCATGCCCTAAAGGTAAAGAAGTACACATCAATAATGAAATCTTCTGTAGACTCTCCTGCTGTATTACACTAATAAATGAGTTGACAAATTCCATGGCCAATAAATACCATGGCTGAAGCAAATGTACTTTGAGTTGTTTTATAACACCCTTGCTGTATTACATAAGATTCCTTGGTTCCAGCTGGGAAAAAAAAATCTCAAACTCACTTAAAAAAAATACAATTTATAGGTTTATATAACTGAGAAGTCCAATGTCTCCAGGACCTTGCTCTATCTGCCAAGTCTACCCCCCATCTGACTTTATTCTTGGACTCAGTAACAAGGTAGTGGCTAGCAGTTCTGACCCAATATTCCAACAGACTGAAGTCTAACAGAGAAGGTGATGGGTTTTCCTGGTTTCTATTGTATTCAAGTCCCAATTTTGCCTCTGATTGGGCAAAATTGGTTATGACATGTCATTCCTCTATTTAAAATCCTCCAATAATAGCTCCTTATCTTCCTGAGAATGAAAGCCAAAATCTTTATAGTGGCCTACAAGGTCCTACACAGTCTGGTCCCTAATATTCTTTAAACCCACTTCCTTCTGTCCACCCCTTGCTCATTCTACTCAGTCACATTTGACTCCTTGCTATCAGTTGGACACACCACATACCCCCAGACTTTAGGGCCTTTGCACTGACTTCCCTCTGTGTGGCATATCTATTTTTTTAATCCAGTGAAACATTTTATCCAGAAAATAAAGAATTTCCACATGCATAAAACAAAATAGTGATGTCATCCACTAGGACAAAGTAGATCTAATGCATTCTCACCAGGTGTCCTGGGAAGTCTACTGATTTTGCATCCTCACCACCAAAGCTTTATTAAGGTGTACCTGACAAATAAAAATAGTATATAGTCAAGGTGTGCAAGGTAATGATTTGATACATGTCTACATTGATTACCACAATCAAGTTAATTAACATATCCTTCACCTGACATAGTTACTGTGCGTAGGGGTGTGGGGGGGTCGGTGAGGATGCTTCATATCTACTCAGCAAATTTCAAGTATACAATGCAGCATTATTGACTATAGTCACCATACTGTACATTAGATCCTTAGAACTTATTCCTCTTATAGCTGAAAGTTTGTACCCTTGGGCCAATATCTCCCAAACCCACCCCAACCCCTAGCCCCTAGAAGTCACCATTCTACTCTTGGCTTCTGTGAGTTCTACTTTTTTAGATTCCATATGTAGGTAGACAGTATAGTATTTGTCTTTCTGCGTTTGTCTTATTTCACTTAGCATAATGTCCTGCAAGTCCATTCATGTTGTTGCAAATGGCAGGATCTCTTTCTTTTTTACAGCTGAATAATATTTCATTGTGTGTGTGTATGTGTGTGTCTATCTATCTATCTATCTATCTATCTATCTATCTATCAATCAATCATATGTATAGATAGATAGGTCTAACATTTTCATTATTCACTCATCTGTTGACAGAACTCTTAGGTTACTTTCATATCTGGTTATTGTGAATAATGCAGCAATAGACATGGGAGAGCAGATATCTCTTTGAGATACTAATTTTATTTTCTTTGATTATATTCCCAGAAGAGGGATTGCAAATTATATGGTAGTTCTATTTTTAATTTTTTGAGGAACCCATACTGTTTTCCATAATGACTATGCCAATTTACATTCCCACCAACAGTGTACAAAGGTTCTTTTCCATTTTTTCATACCCTTGCCCACACTTGTTTTATCTCTGGGGTCTTTTTTATGATAGTCATCCTAATAGGTGTGAGGGTATACGCTTCTTCTATATATCCATATGAGTGTATCTCAGCTCCTTCAAGTCACTGCCCTGAGCACTTGGCCATCAGATAGACACCTTCTCAATTTTCTTTATTGTCTTAGTCTTTCTTTCAGGCTCCTGTGTTCAATCCTCTAGGCCTCATGCATGTCAGTTAGATTCTTGAATTTCAGTGAGTAAATCAAGAAGGTTGTTTTCCTGTATGTGCGTGTAATAGGCATGTTCACAAACCACTGTCCCAGTCTGGGGTCTTGAACTTGCTCAGTTCTAGGGCCCCTGTACTCCTCATGACCTTGTTAGGTATCTGGGTCATAAGGGAGGTCCTCATATGGGATGGACTAACAGCAAGACAGAATCAAGTCATCTGACTCAGCAATCAGCCAGTGCTTCTCTGTGTGGAGCACAATTCTCTATAAGGCTCAGAGTGAAGACTAACTCCCTTAGGCGCTGGAAGCAGCAATGAGAGACTTTTTTATTCAAGTGAAGGCTCCTCATCCACAGGCCAGGATTTCAACAAAATAGCACACTCTAACAATATAAGCCCTTTGTCTTGGATTTGTTTCCACATCTAACTATCTCCACCCATGTAGTCACTCACCTATACATCAGTTTTCACCTGAGTTCTTGCCACAAAACTTTCATATTTTTATCCTACATCACAAAATTCATAGTTTATTTTATTTTATTTATTTATTTTGAGATGGAATCCTGCTCTATTGCTCAGGCTGGAGTACAGTGGCATGATCTTGGCTCACTGCAACCTCTGCCTTCTGGGTTCAAGTGATTCTCCTGCCTCAGCCTCCTGAGTAGCTGGGATTATACATGCACCTGCCACCATGCCTGGCTAATTTTTTGTATTTTTAGTAGAGACAGGGATTTACCATCTTGGTCAGGCTGGTCTTGAACTCCTGACCTCAGGGTGATCCTCCTGTCTCAGCCTCCCAAAGTGCTGGGATTACAGGCATGAGCCATGGTGCCTGGCATGTGCAATATTTTTAAATATTTGGTTTTCATCTGTATTCTACCAGTGGAAGGTAACATACCTTGTGAGATTTTTAAGTGTTCTTGGGCCGGGTGCATTGGTTCATGCCAGCACCTTGGAAGGCCAAGGCGGTGGATTACTTGAGGTTAGGAGTTTGAGACCAGTTTGGCCAACATGGTGAAATCCCGTCTCTATTCAAAACACAAAAATCAGCTGGGCATGCTGGGGCAGGCCTGTAATCCCAGCTACTCAGGAGGCTGAGGCAGGAGAATTGCTGGAACCTGGGAGGTCGAGGCAGAGGTTGCAGTGAGCTGAGATTGTGCCACTACACTCCAGCCTGGTCAACAGAGTAAGACTCTGTCTAAGGGAAAAATAAAAAAAGGACCAGATAGTTAAAAGATGTTTAGAATCTTTTAAAGGAAGCATCCTCATGATGCGTTTTCCCCATTTGTCCTTTTAGTGCTATTTACCTTATGTAGAAGAGTTGTCAAAAAATATCAGCTTCCTTACAGATCAGACCTGGGGTAATACATTTTATCAGCAATATAATATATAATTTTCATTATTCTTTTACACTGGCATTTTTCAAAATGCATTCATGGGACTCTTGTCCTATGGGACACTGAGAGATCTAAAGGCTAGTCCATGAAGAAAAGGTTTTATAGTAGGATTTCTCAGGACAATAATGTGCTAATTTTCATAGTAAATCTCTGGGAGAGTAATAATATAACAAGAATTTCCCAAATTTATTTGACTGCCAAACACTAGTGTTAGTGAAATGCATTATGGGGATATGTGTTTTCTCCAGATGAAGACTCAATTTTTAGGTAAAATGCTTTATACCTAACACTTAATGCTCAACATAATCCTGTTCTTACAATAACTGTTTATGTTACTTGAGCTAATTCAATATTGGCCATCATTCCAAGTATGGATATTGAAGGGAAAAATTAAGGATTCAGAAGGGCTAGAATTAGGCCTGGAATTATCAGGTATGATAAATGGCCATTCAGATATAGTTCTAAAAGATTAACTAAGGCATAAATAGTTTTACTTATCAGGTTTTCCTAGGCCTTACAAAGTTACACTCAAGCAACTAATAGCAAGGCACTTTTAGGACATAAAGAAATACTAGGAATTTCATTATACTTAGACTTTAAAATAAATTTTGAAATAATTTTTATAATCATTTATCCAAAAATCATGTATTATTTCTTTGGACTTAGTCCTATTTCTCTCAAGCTCTTAAAATGGACTAACTTCCAGATTTATTTGTACTCCACTGGTTATTGTTTAGAAATAACTGGGAATTTCCACTCATAATATCAAAAAAGATTAGGGATCCTTGCACTTCACATCTAGACACTGACTAAATCATACAATTTGAGACATTGCCAATCACATAGAGGGTACATGAGTTCTTCAGGAACATCAACCCTCAAATACTAACAAACACACCTGAGTTGCATTTACAGTAGCCAAGACAGGCTGGGTCTGGGGAATCAGGACTGCAGAAAAGGAAACTGAGATGCAGCAGCAGCAGCAGCAGCAGCAGCAGTAATCTGACCAGCAAGTAATCTACCTAAAAGACCAAAAAGTTAAGGGCCATGGTTGCTGTGGCCATACATCAACATTGCTATGGAATACTGAATTTGGGACTGCTGAACCACAGACTCTAGCACCAGCCCAAAATGTCAATAACATCCTGTAGGGGTCCTGACTGATGCACTGTAGCTATAGGCAAAATTAACTTACTGGAAAGAAGCTTTCTAAAGTTTTTTGTAAAATTACAAGATATTTGCTATGGTCTGACTGTGCCTTCCAAAATTAATATGCTGGAATATTAACCCCCAAGGTGATGGTGTTAGAAGGTAGGGCCTTTGGAAGGTGATTATATCATGAGGGTGGAGCCCTCATGAATAAGATTCATGTTCTTATAAAAGAGGTGTGAGGGAACTTGTTTGCACCTTCTGCCATGTGAGATGCAGTGAAAAGGCACCATTTGAGAGAAACAGTCCCTCACTAGACACTGAATCTGCCCGCCACCTTGATATTGGGTTTTTCAGGCTGTGAGAAATAAATGTTTTCTGCTTATAATACCCCAGGTTATGCTATTTTTGTTATGGCAGCCACAATAGACTAAGACAACATTTAAACAAACAATACGTTCACAGATAGAAAATACCAAATACACTAAAAGTCAATCCATCTTGAGACAGAGAAATAACAGATTTAGATTCATAGATTTTTGATGTTGGAACTGTCAGATACAGATTGCTGATTATTACTTAACAAACGTTTAAAAAACATAGAATGCAGTGACAATGATGAACCTCCATAAGAAATTATTAAGAATTTTAAAATTTTAAAAATTAATATCTATATACCATTGCAAATGAAATGTACATGAAAAATACATAATTGTTGAAATAAAAGTCACAATGTATGAAATTTTTGTAAAACTAGGTGAAATGCATTGAAGACAAGCTTAGTGAGCCATAAGTAGATCCACACAGCAGCCAAAAGAAAGAGAGAAATGAAAAATATGGATAAAAGATTCGGAGACATAAAGATTAAAATGAGGTGTAACATAGACAATGGCCATAAATTTTCCAGAACTGGAGAACAATACAAATTCACAAATCCCTGAGGCACAACATATCCCAAATAGGAAAAACAAGAAGATATTTGTTTCTGGACAAATATTTTTTGGATTTTGTTGTTTTATTTTGCTCTTCTCTTTTTTTAAATAACAGCTTTATTGAGTCATAATTTACATACCATACAATTCATCTATTTAAAATGTACAATTTGATGGATTTTTAGTATATGGGGATTTTTATGTTTTTTAAGTATTGAAAGAAAACAAATTTTTAATTGAGATTTATATGCTCTACAAAAATACCATGCAAGAACAAAACCAAAATGCCAAATCAAGCCAAAAAACCCCAAATAACAGCAAAGAAATTACAAGCAAAATAAAAGAATGGATTAGAAAAATGCCTGCAACTGTTATCACAGACTAAGATTTAATATGTATATGCTGTTCTAAAAATTGGGACAACAAAGGCAAGCCCTATTTTAAAAAGTGGATGGATAGGTTGAGTAGGAAGATCACAGAAAGAGAAATACAAATGGCTCTTAAACATATTAAAAGGCATTAAATCTCATTTATAACAGAAGAAGTACAAATTGTAATAAACTGAAGTACTATTTCTTATATATCAGATTGGCAAAAACCCAAGGTTGACAAGTGTAGTAGGAGGGTTTCGCCAGAAAAACAGAAAAATAGGGTATAAACATAAACAGAAATAGAAACAACACACACATTCCACAGACATACATATATAGATAGATTGATTGCAAGGAATAGGTTTATGTGATTGTGGGGACTAGCTGGGCAAATCCAAAATCTATATTGACAGGACATCAGGAAAAGCAAGCTGGAAACTTTGGGGCAGGAGCTGACACTGCAGTTTACAGGTAGAATATCTTCTTCCTAGTGAAAACTTCAATTCTGGTCTTAAGGTCTTTCAGGTGGTTAGATCATGCCCACCCAGATTATCCAGGATGATGTTATTTACATAAAGTCAAGTGATTGTAGATATTAATCATAGCTACAAAATACCTTTGGAGCAACTTCACTAAATTGACAGAAAAAACAAACCCTCACAATATCCTCTGTTGGCAAAGTTATGGGAAAACAGATTCTTTTGTGTTTCTACCAATAATATATTATATTATATTATTGGTAGAAACACAAAAGAATCTGTAGAAACACAAAATGCTAATATCCTTATGAAGGGGAATTTGGCTATATCTAGCAAAGTTACATTACATTTACTCTTCAATCTAATATTCCCAGTTCTAAGGTTAATATACCAAAAACATGCTGAAGAAAACGCAAAGATGTGAGCACAAGCCTATATATACCAAAGCTATATATAATAGCAAAAGATGATAAATCAATTCAAATATACATCAGTAGAAGACTGCTGAATAAATAATGGTTAACTACAATATAAAGTATAAGATGATGATGATGATGATGATGATGATGATGCCTCAGGGCTACAATGATTTCTTAGGGATAAAAAAAGAAATAGAACTGGCCAGGCATGGTGGCTCACACCTGTAATCCCAGTACTTTGGGAGGCTGAGGCGAGTGGATCACTTGAGGTCAGGAGTTCGAGACTAGCCTGACCAACATGGAGAAACCCTGTCTCTACTTAAAATACAAAATTAGTTGGGCATGGTGATGCATGCCTGTAATCCCAGCTAACCCGAGGCTGAGGCAGGAGAATCGCTTGAACCTGGGAGGTCAAGGTTGTGGTGAGCTGAGATTGTGCCATTGCACTCCAGCCTGTGCAACAAGAGCGAAACTCCATCTCAAAATAAAAGAAACAGAACTGAAATATGGGTGAAAATTTGTAATTTGGATGAAAGTAAGGCAGAAGTGAAATTTTTCTGAATTACTGTAATGTTTAATTGTTTATTCTGTTAAATTAAGGATGCATAGTAAAATTTTAAGGATAATCAATAAACAAATAAAATGCAAATCTCAAATTAGGAGAGAGAGAAAAGCAAGAAAGAAAGGCAAAAAAGAGAGAGAAAAAGAAATGTAGAATAGAACTCAGAAAGTTAAACAGCAGAAAAATAGACAAACCTTGCCAGTTAAAAGACAAAGACTGCCAAATTAGTTTTTTCTTAAAAAGCTGTATTTCAACGACAAGATACACATCTAAAGCATAACGCAAAAAAGTCAAAAGTAAAAGGATAGGAAAATATATATCTAGCAAACAATGACCAAAATAAGACTGGTATCAGTATGCTAATATTATAACAAATAAATTTTAATATGAAGCACTTTATACAGAAGATCATTACATATTGGTAAAATAATCAAGAATATATAGGCTGGGCATGGTGGCTAATGCCTGTAATCCCAGAACTTTGGGAGGCTGAGGCAGGAGGATCACTTGAGCTCAGGAGTTTGAGACCAGCCTGGGCAACATGGGTAAACCCCATCTCTACAAAAAATTTAAAAATTAGCTGGGTGTGGCAGTACTGGATTTATTCGAACTCAGAAAGCTGAGATTGAGGCCCTGATACTGGCCTTGGAAACTTTTCACTAAGCCCATTAACATTGTTAGTGACTCTGCTTACTCTGTTTATTTATTGCAGAACCTTGAAACAGCCCTAATTAAGTCTCACCCTGTGTGCTCTCTTTCTTCAACTTCAGCAATTGCCAGATCAATGTACACATCCTATTTTTGTCACATATATTCGAGTCCACAGCTCATTGCCTGGCCCATTGGCTTATGGCAATAACCAAGCAAACCTTCAGGTTATGACATCACTGCTTGATCAAGCCACCCAATTGCATCAGTTTTTTCCAAAATTGAAGAAACTTATCTAAACAATTTCAACTTACCCAGCGACTAGCTAAACAAATTTTCCTGCAATGTCCAGATTGTCAGATCACAGGCATGTCCCCTCCTTCAACAGGTGTTAACCCTAGAGGACCAGAACCTAATAAATTATGGCAAACCAATGTTACACACAGCCCTGAATTTGGAAAACTAAGATATGTACATGTACCCATTGATACCAATTCACATTTAATTAGTGCTCATGCTTTTCCTGGAGAGGCCACCCGATATGTTATTAAACATCTTCACTTAACTTTTGCATTTATGGGACGGAAAACAAAAAAGGGGAAGTATGAATAAGGACCCTGCAACACTACTAGCACAAGCCTTATTTACCCTTAATTTTAAAATTTAGATGATAAATTTCAAATGGCTGTAGAAAAGCACTTTGCTAAAACCTCTCAAAACAGAAACAGAAATATCAGAGCGAGAAACAGAGGGAAAGAATGAGTAAGAGAGAGACAAGAAGAGACAGAGATCAGAGAGAGAGATATATAGAAAAAGTAAGACAAAGGAGAGATATAAAGTAGGAAGAAGAGAAAGACATATTAAGAAAGTTATAGATATAAGAATGCACCTTTAATAAGGAAGGTTACAGAACAAAGAAAGTTAAGGCATGTTGAAGATTATCTGTAAAAGTTGTAAAAAATATTGCAAAGAGGAATTTATGAAAGAAATGTCGTATAATTTTTGTTTTGAAGGTCTAAGGAAGTTTTAAAATGTTAATTGTAAAAGAAATTTTGTGTATAAACATACTGGCTAAAGATAAAGAAGTATTCAGTTTTTCTGTAAACTAGACATTAAAATAAAGCACAACAGGTTTTTCTTAAAGCACTAACCTGCTCTTTAACAAAGATTGTAAAAGGTCTCTTAGCACAGGAACCACCTAGAATTTCCAGTATGCCAGCACCAGCCTGGAGACTATGTTCTCATCAAGGGATGGAAAGGACAAAAAAAAAAAAACTCGAGTCAGCCTAGGAAAGACCCTATGGGACCTGCAGCCCCGGACAATGTGGCTTTCTTGGATGACACAGACACCATTCACTCCAGATAATTTGTTTCCTTTTTATTCTCTCACTCTGCCTACAACCCGTACCTGCTACATTCTATCAGGGTCTCATCTTAAATCTGCCTTTCTTTCGCCCTGTCATCTGGGCAGACACTCCCTTTCCAGCTTCTAACAACACAACTAAAAAAAATTAACATACCCCTGTTGGGATTCCTCATTAATCTAATTTGAACTGAGATGCCAAGGAACACTACAGGACACTCTTTGATTGGAGAAGAATGTTGCTAATTATACTCATGATTTTCTTACATTATTTGCTAATGCTAGGATGCAAAGCCGGAATAAGAGCAATGTCTGCCTTGCTTGACAGACCTGATGCTGCACACATCTGCGCCCTTCAGTCAACAGAGCGTGATGCAGGAAACAGAAAAGAGGGATAGAAGGGGGTTCAATCAGGGTGGTAGAAAGAGTTGTAAGATAAATTATAAAGAAAGTTATGGAAAACAGTCACAAACCTTCTTGGAAGGCCAGAAGGTTTTGCAAAAGCCTCAGGATAGAGTTATGGCTGAAGGCAGTGGAGTCCTCTTTGAGCTAATAGCAAGGGTAAATAACAAAGGGATGTAAGGGAGTTTATCTAAATAATTTGTCTACTCATGTGGTCCTAAAACTAACCTTTAATCATTCACAGGCTGGGTGGTTCTCTAGAGGGAGGTTGACTAGGGAAATTACTCTCTAATGGTGTTCACTCAAAGCCTTTGTCATTTAATGTGTGCTGAATATGAGTTGGGGCCATGGCTGCTAACTCTTGAAAGCACTCTCCTTGAGTGTCTGTCAGTGGTCACGGAACCCTAAGCCTGCTCTTTCACTGGATATTGGTGTTTGAGTGCATTTGTTCATCCATTGCTGGGTCAGGGTCTGCGGGTCGGACCCTGACAGACGTATTTCTTGGAGCCCCACATTTCTGATCCAATTTGAACTAGCTTCTCTCTATGCCTGCTGCACAACTGTCACCCAGAGATTTCCCTCTGCTATTGTCTTTGGTGCAGAGAAAAGTTAAAATTTAATTCACCAATTTTCTTAACTTTTCTCCCTTCTGTAACTTTGTTTTCTTGCTCTAATTTATGGAAAATTTCTGTTTAATTTCCAATCCATTTAGGAATTTTTTTATATATATATTATCTTTTTTGTTTGTTTTTTTTGAGGCAGAGTCTCACTCTGTTGCCTGGGCTGGAGTACAGTGGAGCAATCATGGCTCACTGCAACCTCTACCTCCCAGGTTCAAGTGATTCTCCTGCCTCAGTCACTGAGTAGCTGGGATTACAGGTGTGTGCCACCACACACCTGGCTAATTTTTGTATTTTTAGTAGAGTTGGGGTTTCACCATGTTGGCCAGGCTGCTCTCAAACTCTTAACCTCAAGTGATCCACCCACCTTGGCCTCTGACAGTGCTAGGATTACAGGCATGAACCACTGCACCGGGCCTAATTATATTTTTTTCAAGAGTCAAAGCAGGCGCCGGGCGCGGTGGCTCACGCCTGTAATCCCAGCACTTTGGGAAGCTGAGGCGGGTGGATCACAAGGTCAAGAGATCGAGACCATCCTGGTCAACATGGTGAAACCCCGTCTCTACTAAAGATACAAAAAATTAGCTGGGCACGGTGGCGCGTGCCTGTAATCCCAGCTACTCAGGAGGCCGAGGCAGGAGAATTGCCTGAACCCAGGAGGCGGAGGTTGCGGTGAGCCGAGATCGCGCCATTGCACTCCAGCCTGGGTAACAAGAGCGAAACTCCGTCTCAAAAAAAAAAAAAAAAAAAAAAAAAAAAAAAAAGAGTCAAAGCAGAAATTTATTAAAATTCATTTATATTGTGTTTTACAGAAAAAAGTAGTCTTCAACATTCAGGCAATGACCTCTATTTTCTGAAGTGCTTCATAATAAGATGAATTTCTTTGCCTTCCCCACAATAAGATATTTCTGTTTATACTCCTAAAAATGATGCATTTAATTACACCACCTGCATAAGAACAATCCCTTTGTGATCCCAAAATCTCTGCAGAGAGTGAAAAGAGACGAACAGAACCTTTTCCAAAATGCAAGTCCTCATGACAGAGGTGTAGTGCAAGAGATTTATAAAATGGCAGCTCTTCAGGGGAGTGTGTGGGCACCCAGCAGACAGCCCACTGGGAAGCTCCTAGCTGCAGAGTATGGCCAACCAGGACTGCGTGGCCTCCAGAGCCTCTTCCTCCTCCTTGTCCTCTGCAGTGGCCATCACTCTTGAAGGTTCTAGCTCCAGAAGGGCATCAACCACTTTGCATTGCCCACAGCCCCTGCGGTAATTTCAGACGAGATCAGGTGTGTTCATGGTGGTATGGCCATAGACTCCTGCTGTAATTTCAAACAGCATTTTGTCATTTTCCATTTCTGCTTCTTACTCTACTTCTCTCTGATCGTCTATGCTTTTAAAGTGCCTTCTAACATCTCCTCTATGATCCCAGCCTTCACCATTTCTTTGGATAGCTCCTGCATGGTGGCCTGGACTTCTGGAATCTTCACAAGACAGCACCATATTTTTAATTTCTAAGAGCTTACTTTTGTTCTCTGAATATTCTTGTTTCATGGAAGCACAATCTCATCTCTCTAAAGACATTTATTGTAGTTTCTTCTTCTGTTCTTCTTCTGTTCCCTGAATTGTTAGTTTGCTTTGAATCACCTTTTTTGTTTGTTTTGCTCTCTGATTTTCAAATTAAAGATTTTCTTAAATGTGGAATGACTATGCTTAGATGTTCATGTTTAATAGTTGGGAACTTCAAGTTCTTCTGCTCTGAAAAAAAGTTGGGAACTAGAAGCTGATTGGGGAGTCTTGGATATAAAGGTGGGAACATTGATCTTCACTGTAGGATGATGTGTTTGTGTCATTTCAATGAGTACACCCAACTGTTTATACCTAAAGGTCTGATTTCTTCAGCTGGTCAATTTCTCCAGAAACAAATCTTGTGATCTCTTGGCTGTCATAAAAATCCATGCTCTCTCCATGGTACTATCTTGATTAATTAAGTACTAAAAGTTAGTCTAACTGTTATAAGAATTCAGGAGATGTAGAGATTAATTAGTGGAAATGCTGGGGAAAACTTAATAGATGAAGTGGGACATGGGATAAGCTCAAAAGACAAATAGGCCAGCCAGAAACTGAGGTGAGAGAGAATCAAAGTGAATAGTAATTAAGTGCTGTAGTTCAGAAATAGGAATGATTACTTTTAGCTGACAATGTAGCACAGCTAAATATGACATGTATATGGAATGAAGTCTCTATTTAGCCATTAAGCAGTTTGTGACTTCTGTAAGGCATTACTCTAAGACACTCAATTTCTTCACTTGAAAAACTTGGGGAGATTATCTTCGAAGTCCTTCTAGGTCTAAAGTTTCTTTATGGCATTTACTATTAAGATTCTTTTGCATTATATGACTTTTCCAGTAATAAATTATAATTAGTGAGTGACTATATAGTTTATGGGAATGAATCTAGGAGCTTTGAAATTACTGTCATGAAAACATTAATTTATAGGTAACTTAAAACTTTGTTTACATTAAATGTCATATGCATACTGCTTTAAAACAATCTATCCACTTGCTATATGTAAGTGTACTCTGATTATTCCCTCTAATATAGTAAAAAATTAAAACCTTAAACTAACCCTTCTGAAATCTTGACCTTGTTTCTTCCCTTTTCATGTAGACAGAGAATTTCATTGAAGAAGGAAAATAGGACTCTTTCCTCTATTAATGTATAACTGTGCCATTCCTAAATGGGAAAATTGATTTAAATTAATTTGTAACACAAACCCTTAGTGTGTGTCTACTATGTGTCAGGTATTTGTGCCAGGTGTGGTGGTTATAAAAATGAAAAGTATAGTCCCTGCCTTCCAATAATTTGAGGCCTAGTAGGGAAGGCAGTTCAGTGAACTACCACGTATTTTACAGGGTGATATCATGGGAGTACAGAAACAGAGTCTTTGTATTTGATGTCTGTTTTGGCTTACCCAGCACCATTCCCTTTTTTCTGGAGTCGTTCTTCAATTTTTCTCTAGGAATTACTCCTCCTCCATTCCATGTACTTTGAATAAAGCTACGGGGATATTTAAACCTAATTGGTCAGATCCAAACCTGGCCAATTAGAACATCATACTACTTTATACTTCTTTAAACTTTTTTTTTTTTTTTTTGAGATGGAGTTTCGCTCTTGTGGCCCAGGCTAGAGTGCAGGGGCACCATCTCGGCTCACTGCAACCTCCGTCTCCTAGGTTCAAGCTATTCTCCTGCCTCAGCCTCCCGGGTAGCTGGGATTACAGGCGTTAGCCATCACACCTGCCCTATGTTATACTTTTGTTTGGTACATCATAAAAAAAAAAAATATATATATATATAATTTTTATTCATCAATTATACTTGGTAAAGTTGGCAGGGACAAAGACAAGTAAGCAAAGAAAATGGTAAACAGAGAAATCCAAATAAACGTTGGCTGAATGAAAAAAGGGACTAATGGAGGTTAGATCATTAGTGAGTTTTTTTTTAATTGAGAACATCATATAATCTGGACTAGTGTTTGGCTCAGAGACAGTCCCAGGACCCAAGCCAAGCCAGTGTGCTACAGTCAGAAGCAATCTTGAGACACAGTATAGTACATTCAGAGAACAGCAGATATTTGGCTATAATTGGAGAATTGGGGTTGGGAGAGTTGAGAAACGAAGCTAAAATGGTAGGCAGGAACAGTTTTTGAAAGTCCTTGTATACTATGCTGGAGAATTTGGACTTTTTCCTGAAGATATGGGAAGCCATACGTGATTTTAAAGCAGAGAATTTACATGATCACATTTATGCTTTAGAAAGATTAATCTGGTAGAAGTGTGAATGATGGGCCGGGGTTAGATGAAGCAGAAAGCAAGAGAATGAATTAAGATACCACAGTAGTTTGAGAATTGTGTTCTAGCTACAACTCTTGTTTTAACAAAGTGTACTAATTTTCAGAGAAGAAAAGCAAAATAAAGTTTCACTTAAGACTATGCTTCTCAAAGTTTAATGTGCATAAAAAATCACCTAGGGATCTTGTTAAAGTGCATATTTTTCTGTAGTTCAGGGGTGGGATCTGAGATTCTGCATATTTTTTTAAAGACACAATCTAGCTCTGTTGCCCAGGCTGGAGTGCAGTGGCATGATCTTGGGGCACTGCAACCTCCACCTCTGCCTCGCTGGTTCAAGCGATTCTCCAGCCTCAGCCTTCCAAACAGCTGGGACTACAGGACTACAGGCAGGCACCACCACACCATGCTAATTTTTGTGTTTTTTGAAGAGACAGGGTTCCACCATGTTGGCCAGGCTGGTTTTGAGCTCCTGGCCTCAAGTGATCTGCCCTCCTTGGCCTCCCAAAGTGCTGGGATTACAGGCATGAGCCACTGTGCCCAGCCAGATTCTGCATTTTTTTTTTTTGAGACAGAGTCTTGCTCTGTCACTTAGGCTGGAATGCAGTGGCGTGATCTCGGCTCACTGCAATCTCCACCTCCAGGTTCAAGCCATTCTCCTGCCTCAGGTTTCTGAGCAGCTGGGACTACAGGCATGCAGCATCATGCTTAGCTAATTTTTGTATTAGGGTTTCATCATATTGGCCAGGCTGGTCTCGAACTCCTGATCAGCTGCCTCACCTTCTGAAAGTGCTGGGATTACAAGCGTCAGCCACTGTGCCTGGCCAGATTCTGCATTTCTAACAAGCTTTCAACTGTTGCTGGTGCTGCTGGTCTGTACACGTACACTTTGAGTAGTAAAGGCTTATACTTTTTTGAGGTATGATTAGGTCATTCAAGTCAAATGTCCAGTGGCAGTGGACACAGGAGCTAGAGTTTAGGAAAGAGAGACTTGGGCTGGGAATATTTGGGAGTCATCGGCACACAGGCGATTTTGATGCCAGAATATGAGGTTAATAGCCCAGGAATAGTGTTTGGAGAAAAAGGAAGAGAGGTCCATGGCTAGCCAATAGGTAGTATCATTATTTAAGGGACACTTGGAGGATAAAATGTAAGAAGGTCAAGAAGTAGCAGATGAACCTGGGATGCCAGTTTCAACGAGAAGCTTTTAGTTTTCAAGCTTATTATATTAAAAATATGAGTAACAGCTACCATTTATTGAGCCTTTTATTCCTGGCACTGTGCTAAGGACTTCAACTTTTCTCGAAAACACAGAGTGTAAGAAGTGTGACGTCACATTAAAATTTTTCTCTAAAAACATCCCAATGCTCTGAGCTGGTGGAAAATTTTATTTGGGTCATTAGTAGGATGTTCCACTACACACCAAGATTATATGAAGGTTCTAGGGGTCTTAGTCTCAGTGCAGTACATTTGGAAAAGGCCCTCGAGTCTTCACGCAATGCTGATTCCTGCTAATGTACTCATTGTCCCACTTCATTCATCCCTTGCAGGTAAGCTGTTTTCTTGATTCAATGCTAAGCTTGGGTATAAGGATCTTGGTCGTGGTTGGAATCTCAGATACCTAGCCTGCAATCTCCTTAATACGCTACACATTCATTCCCACCTAAGGTTCCACCACTTCCCTCCCGTTAGGTTCCTGATATTCACATAACCTGCAACTCTTCTTTTCTGTCGTTCAGCTAGTTGCCACTTACTTCAACCAAACTCAAACGCCTCTAACCTCTCTCCACTGTGTGAAAACAGAAGTACTTCAATGGGCACAAGTGTTTTTGGTGAAAGGGACTTTTTATTCTGCCCTGGAGCTAGAGAAATCCCAGATCTGTGCCAGAGTTATCGAGGGGTAGTATACAATCATTCTCTGCATTCTTTTACAGCACTGAGAACGAGTAAAATTCTTACCTTAGTATCTTTACAAATTATTTTACCACACGTGTTGTGAAACCCTACAACCATTCTATGCAGGAGTAATTCCCAGTTTACATCCTGAAGCTTTGATGAATTTAGAAACTTGCTTTAAGCCACAGAGCTATTAAGTAATATGTAGGTGCTATAAACTATGTGCCTTGGACTCTGCAGCTATGAGGGCGTGGTATTATCACAGTTCCTCTGGAAATACCTTGCTGGAGGTCACGTGTGAGTGGCAGTGACCAGACAAACAGAGAAACCGCATATACAGCAGGGAAAATCTCATATACAGCTGGGATATCTCCGTGTTAGTGCTGGGCTTTTTTGGATCTACATCGCAAGGCTACTACCTCGATTTTAGCATATGAAAATGAGGTTTTGAGCGCGTTGGTGATTTGCCCACTGCCACAAAGCCTGTACAATGGGCCAGGCGCGGTGGCTAACGCCTGTAAGCCCAGCACTTTGG
This sequence comes from Aotus nancymaae, assembly GCF_030222135.1. Lineage (NCBI taxonomy): Eukaryota > Metazoa > Chordata > Mammalia > Primates > Aotidae > Aotus > Aotus nancymaae. The sequence goes on along the minus strand of NW_026988428.1, from coordinate 28,989,084 downwards.
GAGGCCGAGGAGGGCGGATTACCTGAAGTCAGGAGTTCGAGACCAGTCTGGGCAACAGTGGCGAAATCCCCTTTCTAACAAACATTTAAAAAATTAGCTGGGCGTGGTGGCGCGCGTCTGTAATCCTACCAACTCGGGAGATTGAGGCTTGAGAATCGCTTGAACCAGGAGGCGAAGGCCGCAGTGAGGCGAGATCGCGCCCCTGCACTCCAGCCTGGTGACAGAGCGAGACTCTGTCTCAAAAACAACAACAAATCCAGGACAATGCTTGCGGGCTCTCAATGCGGTATTATTTTCATCTCACCAAACTGACGTGGCCTGCGCTACATTCAGAGTCTCCAACAAACTCCAATACAAATAGGGTAATCTTCATTTTAGGAGCCTTCCTTGGAGAGACGTGGGGGAAGCGCCAGCTTAGCGCATAGCCTGAGGCTCCACCCTAGCTCCCTCTGAGCCCTACTCAGTACGCAGACGTCAGGCGGCTTTCTTCCGCTCGGCCCCTTTCCTTCGCTCTCTTCCCGCCATTCCCCGCCCCTTTCCCTCCCGGATGTTATTCTGGTTTTGCCGGATGTTGTTGTATGTCCAAGAGACACGTGAGGTTTTGCTACGTCATCACCAGGCACGCTCAGGAAACATGGCGACGGCTGGTGTTGTGAGCGGGAAGGTGGGTAACGGCTTCCAGGTCGGCTTTTCTCTGGGACAGGATGCTTTTGCTCCTTGGCAGCTGGATGGGGGAGGGACACGAGGGACTTTCTATGTCAGGACAACTCGTGGCGTCTGTAGGAGAAGACTGGGTGGTGTCAGCTGGTTTTCCAAAAATGCCAGTTTAGCCGCGGAGTTACAGAGCCGGCTTCTGTTCCAAGGCCAGCTGGGCCTCAGCGCTCTTCTGCCCCAGAGCAGAGGGGCTTTTATTCGTATTACCTTTACTAAGGGGCAGGTGGCTCTCTAGTTTTTTTTTCCCCTGATTCATTTTTCCTTGACTCTTAATTCTTTATGTCTACTCTTCTGACTCCAACGTCTTTTCTGTCTTTGAAGCGTAAACCCAACTTGCCGCATTCTTCTTTGCTACACTCTGGTGAAAATGTCTATGCTTCCTTCGGGAGGAGCTGAATAGGTGCTAGGCAGCTGTGCCCTTAGAGGAAACGAGTGTATTGGGTCTGTTTTTACCAAGCTGCTGAGTTGGTTGGTGATTGTGAGCAGCGGGACGTATTTCTTGAGAGAACTAGAGATTTACACCATCCTGCCTTGTCTAGGAAGCCGTCTATTCAAATATTTATTTCCTAGACCTTTCCTTGGGAGTAATGGTCATGCTGTTTTACGGAGGTCATCAGTGACACACTCCTAGTTCGTTGGAAACTAGGATTACGTGCGGAGGTTTCGTCGTATAGTGCCTATTCGCTTTCCGAGGGAACATCTTATGTATAGTTAGGGCTATCAGCTTTATGATAAGCCACTGGTGGTATTTCCCAGTGCAGTAGTATTTCCTAAACGGCTGGAATCAACTGAAGTGACTCATCGAACACCAAGGGTTGTTTACTCATTGCAGATAGCGTCCTCTGTTCCTTGAGTTTCACTCATGTCTCCCTGTTGCCTTCCCTACCCCATTTTGAATTATTCGACAGCGTTTGTGGTTTGGTGTTTGGAATGTTAGACCAGGCGGCTGCATAACAGATATGGGCTTGGTTTTGCTGTTAATCTGAAGTGTGACTTTGGAAAACTGGGCAGTTGTGACTTCTCTGTCTTTCCCGTTCTTTATCTGCAGAACGGAGGAGATGCCAATCATTATTTCTTGTATTGGAATTGTTAGGGTTATGTGAATTTAAAAAAAAAAGTCATAGAATTACATACTTGTACGTACTAGCTCTTTTAAATGATGAGTGGGCATCCTTTTTTGGATTGCTCATGTTCTTTGGTTGTCTTGTCAGTTTTTTACTTTTTATTTTAAGGGTGGATGCTGATACTCTGCTTGACTCGCTGCATATTTGAAGATTATCCTGTTTGATTTTCCATCTAAACTGATCCAGGCTAGGACTTTTCTTTTTTTTTTTTTTTGAAACGGAGTCTCACTCTGTCGCCCAGGCTGGAGTGCAGTGGCACGATCTTGGCTCACTGCAACCTCCACCTCCCAGCCTGCCTCAGGCTCCTGAGTAGCTGGGATTACAGGCGGGTGCCACCACGCCCAGCTACTTTTTTATATTTTTAGTTGATACGAGGTTTCACCATGTTGATCAGGCTGGTCTCGAACTCCTGACCTCGTGATCCACCCACTTCAGCCTCCCAAGGTGCTGGGATTACAGGTGTGAGCCACCACGCCTAGCCCAGGCTAGGACTTTTCAAGAGGGGATCCCTTCTATTTAAACATCTCCCTCTCTCAGGTTTGGATTGATTTTGAAAGAATCCTTGAGGCAATGAAGCAGAATTGTGAAATGAAAGACATTTTTCACTCTTTCCTTGCAGCTACTACCTTTCATAGTCTGACTTCTTAAAACTAGACTTATATTTCATAACTCTACTTCATAACCTCATTTATTGTCATTCACTGCAAATTCACACCTGTTGCTATCACTCCACTGAAACTAGTTTTCCATGCCAAAAGCTGCTCCTCCCAAATAATACTATCGTGAACAACAAAACCCACTTGTTTTCTCGTTAAGTTCGGATCTGGTTTAATGGCATCGTCTTTACCTGGTTCCATGTTAAACGTACTTGGAGGTCATTCCTATAACAAACTCTAATCAGTAACCATGTCCTACCAGTTTTACCTTAAGAGGTTCCTTAAATTTGCTGTATCTTCTTAGATAGTTCAGTCTTTTAGTTTTGCCAGATATTGTTGTGTGTTTGAGAGATGCTTGAGGTTCTGCTACGTGTTTTGATTTATTGATTTCTTGGCTGATTTTACTCCTTGTCTACAGTCTCTGCCCTTAGTCTTCTCTACACCATCACTGGAGTTATTTTTCTAATGTGCAAATCTGATACTCTCTTGATTTAAAAAGCAAATGACAACCCTTCACTTTTTTTTTTTTTTAACCATCAGCATTATAATAATAATCAAAGCTGGTTAATGTGACATAAAAAGACATGTTACTTTTATGCTTCCCTACTTCCTGGTCTTTTTTTTTTAGGAAAAGGGGTGGGGAGAAAATGTATGTGTATATTTACTTATTTCCCCTCTCCCTTCACCAAGGTTTAGCTAAGAGTTCTAGTTTAGAAATCCAGGGGAGTGAGTGTTAGCTAAGGCTTACAAAAATCACTTGTCATACTTTTTTAAAAAGTACAGATGCTGGGCTACCAGCTCTGTTGAATTAGAATCTCTCAGTAACTCCACCTAGGATGAAACTTTTCTTACAACTCTACTTGCTTTGAACTTGGGAGTTTCAGAAAGTGATGGAGGAAGTTAATCTCTGTCATATAGGGAAGCAGCAAAATGGTTAAGAGCTTGGTCTCTGAAGCTAATCTAGTTTTAGAAATTATCTTCACGCATTTACAAGCAACTTGAGTAAAATTACTTAACCTCTCTGTGCTTCAGTATCCTCATCTGTGATACAATAACAGTACCTACTTTATGGGCTTGGTATGAGGATTATTGGGTAAATATATTAGAACCTGTAGACTCACTAATCATCATGAGGTCAGATCTTGAAATGCTTAATCTGCACCTAGCATAGATTCTGGCACATAATAGGTATTCAGTGAAGAGGAAGAAGCAAGAAGTTATGAGAAAATGAAGAGCCACATGTGGTGGCTCATGCCTATAATCCCAGCACTTTGGGAGGCTGAGATGTGAGGATAACTTGAGTTCGGGAGTTCAGGACCAGCTTGGACAACATAATAAGAACCCATCTCTATGAAAAATCAAAAAAATGTAGCTGGTTGTGCTGATGTGTGCCTGTTGTCCCAGATACTTGGGAGGCTCAGGTAGGAGGATTGCTTGAGCCTGGGAGATGGAGGCTGCAGTGAGCTATGACAGTGCCACTACACTCCAGCTTGGGTGACAGAACAAGACCCTGTCTTAAAAAAAAAAAAAAAAAAAGAAAAGAAAAAGAAAAGGAGAGGGGATTAAATAGAGTGAGATAAATGAGAAATGGGTTCACTAATAGCTGTTTTGTTTCAGAGTTGTAAAATCCTATTGTACACTTCAGTTCACTCTAGGATTTCCCATTGTATTAGAATTTTTTTCTATTAAAAATTACTGGCCAGGCCCGGTGGCTTATGCCTGTAATCCCATCACTTTGGGACGCTGAGGTGGGGGATCAGGAGGTCAGGAGTTGGAGACCAGCCTGGCCAAGATGATGAAACCCCATCTTTACTAAAAATACAAAAGCTGGGCATGGTGGTACACGCCTATAGTCCCAACTACTCGGGAGGCTAAGGCTGGAGAATCGCTTGAACCCAGGGGACAGAGGTTGCAGTGAGCTGAGATTGCACCACTGCACTTCAGCCTGGGTGACAGGGACAGACTCCTTCTCAAAAAAAGAAAAAGAGCCGGGTGTGGTGGCTCATGCCTGTAATCCCAGCACTTTGGGAGGCCAAGGCGGGCAGATCATGAGGTGAAGAGATCAAGACCATCCTGGCCAACATGGTGAAACGCTGTCTCTCTTAAAAATACAAAAACTAGCTGGGCATGGTGGCACATGCCTGTAGTCCCAGCTAGTCGGGAGTCTGAGGCAGGAGAATCACTTGAACCTGGGAGGTGGAGATTGCACTCCAGCCTGGCAACAGAGCAAGACTCTGTCAAAAAAAAAAAAAAAAAAAGATAAAGAAAAAAAGAAAATTAATTAAGACAATAGGGAAATCAGCTGTTTTTTTTTCTTAATCAGAATTTGTGATGGCATTTTTAGTAAGAATTTATTTTGTAGCTTAAAATTGGCCCTAACCAATTCTTTTAAAATATGCTCATAGTCCTGTGAAATTTTTGTACTTTAGACAGATGGATATTCTCAGTATCTAGATTTTCCTGGAGACTTGTTTTCCTATACTAGATGTTGTAGCATGGTAATTACCTAGGATATAATAGGAGTATGTATTATTTTTAAATTTTTCTGGCATTCTGTAGTTCAGCATTTTCATATCTGCTATACTGAGTTCTTTGGATACAAGGGTGGTTAAACACAGACTTGTATTATTATTGTCAATTTATTTTTGCTACAGTCTTTCTCTGTCACCCAGGCTGGAGTGCAGTGGTATGGTCATGGATCATTGCAGCCCTGACTATGTGTGTCCTCAAACTCCTAAATTGTTCCTGTCTTCTATCTGACTTAGCTTGGCACACTGATATCCTTGAGAAACAATACTAGTTCTGCCTTCTGCCCTTCCTTGAGAGTTGTACCCTTCTCTATATCTCAAAGGCTCACTCTTCAGACTATCCGTGATGTATTACCCTTACAACCACCTGTATTCTGCATTTTTTTTAGTTCCACAGTCATTACTGATTAACACATCCCAGATAAAACTCATTGTTTGCTTTCTTCTTTCTGTTCTCCCTGTCAGTAAATGACCTCATCTACACAGTTTTGCCCTTGACTGTTCTCTCCTCACCTCTCACATCTAATCAGTCATGAAGTCTTGTCATTTTGATCTTGTAAATATCTTTCTAAGCCATCTGCCTTTCCTCATCCCACTACCATTGCCTCAGTTCAAGCAACCATGAGTCTCTCCCTCCCTGGATTACTGCAGCTGTTTGTTCTTGGCCCTGCTGCCACCTTACTGGCTTAGGAAAGGCAAGTTTCTAGTTGGTTTTGTCTGCCTTCAGGATAAATTTCAAACTCCTAAATTCTTTAGCATGGCTTATGCAACCCTTTATGATCTGATCTGGTCTCTATTTTTGTTTCTAAACTATTTAGACTCTACTCTCTGGCATATTGGTTTCGATCAAGAACTGAATTGCTTGCTCTGTATAAAATATACCCTCTGCTAAGAACATACGTCCTTCGGTTCTCTGTACTCTCTACTAATTACAATTGCCATTATTCAGATCTCAGTTTATATTTCACTCTAAGTAAGTCTTCCTGATTCTCACTCTATCTGAGCCTCCTAAATCTAGGTAAGACAGCATTTGTTAGGGCTTGCTGTGGCAGCCTATTGGTACTTATGTGTTGTAATTGTCTGTTTTCTTGTCCTAATTCCCAGTTAGATTGTAACTGCTGTGGAGGCAGTGACTGAGTCTTATTTATTTATACCTAGGAGTACCTTGCTCTGTACCTGCCACATGGTAGGCATTTACTGTATATTTATTGAAGAAGTAACTGAAAAGGGTATCTCATTCAGGATTCTCTGCATTCCTCGATCATGCTCTACTATAAACATTGATTTACTGGCTTACATGATATTGCCAGGTTAGTCAGACACTTTTCATTTGTGTGTGTTTTTTCCACTGACACCTTTTATTCCCAGCATCTGGTTGGTGCTCATAAATGCGCTGAGTGTATGAGTAAAGAAACTCCAAATCAGATTAGGTGGAATTGGGAATAGTTCTGAGAGTTTGGGCAGGCTATTGCTTATGTTCTTTTCTGAAGGATTTAGTAGAAGTTATTTGCAAAGAGAAAGGATAAAAGGGTGTTCGAGGTAGATGAGAGAGAATAAACCTGGAAAGAGGCACAAAGCTTTCAGGTAACAGAGGAGTTCTGAGTGGCCCAAAGCAGAATGTTGTATGTGTTGCAGAGTATAAGGAAGTATGGCCTCACTATAGAGGTAAAGGGTGAAGTCAGATTTTTAAGCTCCTGTGTGGTATAACCAGATGGATATTTTGTAAAGGTTAGTTTGGGTAGTGGTTATACATTATGCACCTTACACAGATAATTGGAAGGTGATTTGATCGGGAGAAGAGAGATTAGAATGTTATTTTAGTGATTTAGGCTAGAAATGATGAGGGGCCAGTGTCAGATGAGACGGTTTGGATGGTGAAAGGGACATTTAGGATAACTAAGTGGATGAGATATCTTTGACAAAATTGGGAATATTAGAAGAAGAGCAGGTTTAGATAGAACACATTGAGTTTAAGATGGCTTGTTGAAGTAGAGATATCAAGTAGGTGCTTAGATATTTGGGTATGGAGCCCGTTAGGATGCTCAGTCTTGCATTTCCTGGGGATCCCTTCTGGAGCCAAAATCTCAAATTATCATCTTTATGCCAAATAGTTTTTAAATAAACTGAACTTTTGAAACTTTTTTGGTTGTTATATTAGCCTAAAAGTTCACATAATTGCTAAAGTCAAGAATGTATGTTGTGTATGGCAGGTGATGAGTTTCCAAGTTTGGAGAAAGATTTAGTGCAGTCATTTTACCCTAAACTTACTAGTACATTTAAAATATTTGGGTTGGATGTTTTCCTTTATCTTCCATTTTTGGAAATAAAGATTATAATAATCCTAATATAAGTAAAAATTCATTCTTAAGTGTAAGGACAGTATAAAAATTACTGTATTTTGAAGATTCCTTATTTTTTCCAGCTCTTTGTGTCAGGAAGGACGTTCTTGAGTTGGATTGTGCAAAAAAGTACACTCTGTCTAAATAAAAGTTGAATTTATCTGTTTTTCTGCCTCATTTTTGCTTTTTAATTAAAACTTCTGCTAAATTAGGGGTGAAAAAATTTATTCTAAAATGTTTACTGTGGTCACCAGAGGTTTTTTAATAAGTTATGTTTGACATAGCTCCTTTGCTAGAGGAGAAAAACAAAATGCAGTTTCTTTTGCTGTTAGCAGGCCATCATTGGAAGTTTTATACATGTACTTATTTGCTTGGGCATCTTAGCAATACTTAAGAATAAACAAGAGCCTGGAGGGCTTGAGACATTTTTATCCTAAAAGGAAAACTTTCATCTTTTTTTGTGGTACTTTTACACTTAGAATATTTCTTCTTGTGTAGATATTTTACCTTTATAATAATATTGCTAGCCACATGCAGGCAAGGAACTATAATACCTTTCAATCTTTCTGTTCTTTATGGTGTCTGGCACATAATTGTTTAATAAAAATTTGTTGAATTGAGTTTTATACAATCAGTTTAGCACCACCAAGTGGCAAGTCTTTGAATGCTCTTGGTACATTTTGCTTCCTGTGGACACCTGATTCCAAATTAAGTGTGGGTGTGATTATTTATTAACTATTTTTTTGAGGCAAGACTAATTTCTTTTTGTTGTTGTTTTTTTCTTTTTAGTGAGAATGTCCTCATGTATTTGTGTATTTTTAGTTAGGTTTTTACAGTTTACAACAAGAGACTTTTCATGTAAATTATTTTTTATACAACTCTTTCTTTTTTTTTTTTTTTCCTGAGACATGATTTTGCTTCGCGGCCCAGGTAGAAGTGCAGTGGTGTGCTCTTGGCTCACAGCAGCCTCCACCTCCTGGGCTCAAGTGATCCTCCTATTTCAGCCTCTGAGTAGCTGGGACTGCAGGCGTGTACCATCACACCCAGCTAATTTTTGTATTTTTTGTAGTGATGGGGTGTTGCCATGTTGCTCCGTCTGGTTTCTTGGCCTCAAGTGATCCGCTCACCTCAGCCTCTCAAAGTGCTGGGATTACAAGTGTGAGCCACCGTACCTGGCCTATACAGCTATTTTTGAGATACAATTGACATAATAGGCCACATTATTTAGGGTATACAACTTTTGATGTTTGTGTACACCATGAACCCATGAACACAATTAAGATAATGACATTTCCACCACCTCTGTAAGTTTTCTCTTGACTCACTGTACTCCCATCATTCCATCTGTCCTTAGGCAACCACTGAGCATTTTTTTGTCACTATAAATTAGTTTTAATTTTCTAGAACTTTATATAAATGGAATTATATAGTATATACTCTGTTTTTGTGTGGCTTTCTTTATTCAGGTTAATTATTTTGAGATTCATTCATGTTGTTGTTATGTATCATTATGTTTTTTTATTTCCAAATAATATCTATTGGGCCGGGCACGGTAGTTCACGCCTGTGAGATTCCAGATTCATTCCAAAAGCAACTTCTATTTCTTCAAAGAGCAAAAGAGAGAAGGTTCTTATGGTGAGCTGTAGATTCAGCATCATTATATGTTACACTGGTAGTCCAGATTGATGAAAATAATACTTTGTGAATCATCAGTCACTACAACCCTTAAGCTCCTGAGCTGCATTGGAGGCAACATCTCAAAGATACTTGGCTACAAAATGCTAAGTTTCCCCAGAAGGGTATTGACCCATTATTGCAGGAGTGCTTCTATAGCTCTAAACTCAAAAGGTTAAAGGGTTTATAACAAGTTGACCCCCTCCAGACAACTGTGAAGGGAGTTCCCAGAACACCCATTGCTCTGAGTTTAAATTACGATGATCTAATGTCAGAAGACACTCTGGAGTTATCTCAGCTTTCAAATACTCCATTCTCATGATAATCCTATTGTTTCTGATTGTCATACTCATTACATGCTGAAATCTCAAATCTCTGACCTGAAGACCTAGCTCTTGGTATAACTCAGTTTTCTTCCTTACAAAAGAAGTACAATTTCTCTGTTTGTCAAGTATTATCACAGTAAATACTGGGGCTACACTGGCTAGAGTGGTTTGAGAGACATCAAAAGTTCTAAACCAGTACATTTCACCTGCCATGCAGAGCCAGTGGGGTCTGCACAGTAGTGCGACCCAGCTTCTTCTGAGCAGGTTGGCTGTGCAGTTACAGGCAGCAATGGGACAAGCCACAGAGTTTTTGTTCTGTTGCCTAGGCTGAAGTACAGTAATAAGATCATGGCTCACTACAACTTTGAATTCCTGGGCTCAAGTGATCCTCTGCCTCAGCCTCCTAAGTATAGGACTACAGGCATGTGCCACCATTCCTGACTAATTTTTTTTATTTTGTAGACATGGGGTCTAGCTGTGTTGCCCAGGCTGGTGTTGAACTCCTGCCCTCAGGCGATTCTCCTGCCTTGGCCTCTGTATTCGTCAGTTCTCACACTGCTATAAAGAAATACCTGAGACCTGGTAATTTATAGAGAAAAGAGGTTTAATTGGCTCATGGTTCTACAGGCTGTACAGGAAGCATGATGCTGGCATCTGCTCAGCTTCTAGGGAGACCTCAGGAAACTTAGTCATGGTGGAAGGCAAAGAGTGAGCCAACACTTCACATAGAGCAGGAGGAAGTGGGGGAGGTGCCACACACTTCCAGATCTCATGAGAACTCACTATTATGATGACAGCATCAAGAGTGAATGGTGTTAAACCGTGAGAAACCACCCCCTTATCCCTAACCTCTCACCAGGCCCCACCTCCAATATTGAGGATTGCAATTCAACATGAGATTTGGGTGGGGACACAGATCCAAACCATATTATTCCACTTTTGATCCCTCCCAAACCTCATGTCCTTATCACATTTCAAAATAGAATCATACTTTCCCAGTACAGTAGTCCCTCAAAGTCTTAACTCATTTCCAGCATTAACTCAGAAGTCCTAAGTCCAGAGTTTCATCTCAGACAAAGCTATTCCTTTCCACCTATGAGGCTGTAAAATCAAAAACAAGTTAGTTATTCCCAAGATTCAGTGGGGTTATAGGCATTGGGTAAACATTCCCATTCCAAAAGGGAAAAATAGTCAAAAGAAAGGGGCTACAGGCCCATGCAAGTTTGAAACCCAACAGGGCGGTCATTAAGTTTTAAAGCTCCAAAATAATCTCTTTTGACTTCATGTCCCACACCTGGGCACACTGATGCAAGGGATGGGTACCCAAGGCCTTGAACAGCTCTGCCCTGTGGTGTTGCAGGGCTTAGCCCCTGTGGCTGCTCTCAAGGGCTGGCCTTGTGTGCTTGTGGCTCTTCCATGCTGAGAGTGCAAGCTGTTGGTGGATATATCATTCTGGGATTTGAAGGACAGTGGCCCTCTTCTCATAGCTCCATTAGGCAGTGCCGTTGTGGGGACTCTATGTGGGGCTCCAATCCCACATTTCTCCCCCTCACTGCCCTAGTAGAGGTTCTCTATGAGGGTTCTGCCCCTGCGGCAGGGTTCTGCTTGCACTACCAGGCTTTTCCATACATCCTCTGAATTCTAGGCAGAGACTCTCAAGCTTCAGCTGTTGCATTCTGTGCACCTGCAGGCTTAACATCATGTGTAAACTGCTAGGGCTTATAGCTTGCACCTTCTGAAGCAGCGGCCTGAGCTTTACCAGGGCCCTTATGAGCCACAGCTGAAGCTGGAGTAGCTGGGATGCAGGGAGCAGTGTCCTGAGGTTGTGCAGTGCAGCACGGTCCTGGACCTAGCCAAGGAAACCGTTTTTTCCTCCTAGGCCTTGGTCCTGTAATGGGAATGGCTGCTGCAAAGGACTCTGAAATGCCTTTAAGTCCTTTTCCCCATGTCTTGGCTATCAGCACTTGTCTTTTTGTTAGTTATGCAAATTTCTGCCATGGGCTTCAATTCTTCTCCTGAAAATGGGCTTTTCTTTATGCCACGTGGCCAGGCTGCAGATTTTCTAGTTTTATATTCCGCTTACCTTTTAAATATAAGTTCCAGTTACATGTCATTTCTTTGCTTACATGTATGAGCATAGGTTGTTAGAAGCAGCCAGGTCACATCGTGAACACTTTGCTGCTTAGAAATTTCTTCCACTAGATACCCTAAATCATCCCTCTTAAGTTCGGAGTTCCACAGATCCCAAGAGCAGGGTCATAATGCAACCAGGCTGTTTGCTAAGACATAACAAAAGTGACCGTTACCCCAGTTCCCAGTAGTTTCTCATTTCCATCTGAGACCTCCTCAGCCTAGCCTTCTCTCTCCATATCACTACCAGCATTTTGGTCACAACCGTTCAACCAGTCTTTAGGAAGTTCCAAACTTTCCCCCATCTTCCTGTCTTCTTCTGAACCCTCCACACTCTTCTGACCTCTGTCTGTTACCTAGTTTCAAAGCTACTCCCACATTTTCAGGTGTCTTTATAGCAACCCCATTCCTGGTACCACTTTTCTGTATTAGTCAATTCTTACTCATTGCTCTAAAGAAATACCTGAGACTGGGCAATTTATAGAAAAAAGAGGTTTAATTGGTTTACAGTTCTTCATGCTGTATGGGAAGTGTGATGCTGGCATCTGCTCAGCTTCTAGGGAGGCCTCAGGAAACTTACAATGATGGTGGAAGGTGAAGGGGAGCCAGCACTTCACATGGCCAGAGCAGAAGGAAGAGAGAGAGGGGAGATGCCACATATTTTTAAACAATCAGATCTCACGAGAACTCACTATTGCCATGACAGCATCAAGTGGAATGGTGTTAAACCATGAGAAACTGCCCCCATAATCCCATTACCTGCCACCAGGCCCCACCTCCAACATTGGGGATTAGAATTTAACATGAAATCAGGACAGGGACACAGATCCAAACCATACCACCCTCCCAAAGTGCTGGGATTACAGGCCACTGCACCTGGCCAAGTTGTGACTTTAGTGTCTAGAACACATGGAATAGACTTGAAATAAATACTTTAATATCCTTCACTACTGATTATTTATGTCATTCTGTGGCCATTTGTAATTGATTGCTTTTTCTTTTTGTTATAGGTTATATTTTCCTGGCACTTAGCATGCCTTAAGTGGTAAATTTTTTACTGGATGTCAGATATGTTAAATTCTCTTTTTGGATGCTAGATATTTTTGTGTTCTGTAAAATATTACTGAGCTTTATGTTAGAAGGCACTTAAGTTGCTTGGAGACAGTTTTGGTACTTTTGGGTCTTGCTTTTAAACTTTGCTAAATGGGATCAGCACAGCGTTTATTGTAGAGCTAATTTTGCCTCACTGACAAGACTATTCTACCCAGTGCTTTGTGATCGATGAGGTTTCCCACCCTGACTGGTGCAAACAGCTATGTGAGCCTGCAGATAGTTTCTTCTAATAGTTTCCCTCTTGCCTTGAAGAGTTTACTGACAAACATGCACTGTTCCGTATTCTGCTGAATACTCAAGGAAGACTTCAGATTTCTTGAGTTTCCTGTGTGTACTTCTCTTTTTTCTGGTACTTTCTCCCAGGAATTCTAGCTGTGTTGGCATCTCCCATTTCCCACATCTCTCTCCTCACTGGACACCTTCTGAGTTTCCTCTCCCTTTCCCATAACTGGGAACTCAAGACAGTAAGCTAGGCAATTGTATTGCTCACTTAATTTGGTTCCTTTCTCTCAGTAGTCACTGTCTGCTTCATTGTTTGATGGAGAGTATCTTGAAACCATTGTTTCATAGATTGGTCAGTATTTTTAGTTTATTATTAATAATATTATTATTGTTTTCCTGGTGGGAGATTAAATCCAGCCTGTCATTTTATCTTGGCCAGAAGTGGAAGTTTTTGTATAGGGTTTCTTTTTCCTTTTTGTTTTTGGTGGAATTAATACCTATCTCTTCTGTACATGTTTTTTTTCCCCCCTTCAATCCTAGGCTGAATGTTTGTGTTCCAAATTTGTTCTCTTTGTTGTTCTGAACTCTTAAGATAGCTATTTTCTCCCCAGATTTTACTATTTCCTTCTTGTTGGTCTATATTAATTCTCTTCTGTTCTGTACCTTCTGACAGGTGACATTATCAGCAAGACGTTCAAGAATTTTAACAGATGGTATGTATTTAGAGAGAGTGCCAGTAGATATTTGGGTAGCTGAAGGTTATCATCGTCTACATAGAGTGGTTTTATACCAGTTTGTAATTTGTATTAAAGTGTCTTTTTTGACCGGGCTTAGTGGCTCACACCTGTAATCCCAGCACTTTAGGAGGCTGAAGCAGGTGGATCACGAGGTCAGGAGTTTAAGACCAGCCTGACCAACATGGTGTAACCCTGTCTCTACTAAAAATACAAAAATTAGCCAGGCGTCATGGTGCACGCCTGGAATCCCAGCTACTTGGGAGACTGAGGCAGGAGAATTGCTCGAACCCGGGAGGCACAGGTTGCAGTGAGCCAAGCCACTGTGCTCCAGCCTGGGAGACAGAGTGGGACTCCATCTCAAAAAAAAAAAGAAAAGAAGAGTAGAAAAGTATTTTTTTCTTTCGTCTCATTGATAGTCTGTATAATCTTCCAAAACAATAGCATTCCTTACCCACCCCACCCCACTGCCTTTTCTTTTGCAGGTTCATATGATGATAGGTAGTACTACTTCCTCACATATCTGCTTGATCTGTCCTTCCCTTTCTTTTTCTCAAGGTATATTTTTCCATTGTTGAATCTGTGTCATATTTTCCATCAGATAAATATTCCTTCTATACCCTTGAGATTTGATTTAGATCCTATTTAAGACTTTACATTTTGTGTGTTAGTTCATTTTCACACTGCTATAAAGAAATACCTGAGACTAGGTAATTTATAAAGGAAGGTTTGATTGACTCAGAATTTCGCATGGCTGGGGAGGCCTCAGGAAACTTCATGGAGGAAGGTGAAGGGGAAGCAAGGCATGTCTTACATGGCGGCAGGGGAGAGTGCTCAGGGGCAACTGCCACTTTTAAACCATCACATCTTTTGAGAACTTTCTTACTATCATGAGAACAGTGTGGGGGAAACTGTCCTTATGATCCAGTCACACCCCACTGGCTCCCTCCCTTGATACGTGGAGATTACAATTTGAGATTAGATTTGAGTGGGGACACAGTTGAACCATATCATTTTGTGTTTATTACCAGTAATTTTTAGCATTTTTGTTGTAAAACAAAATTCAGATACTGAAAATCACACTTTTTATATATTTGAATGAGTCATAGGCAAGCTTTCTTGTAATCACCACTCATGTTAAGAAATAGACCTTTGTGGATAACTCCAGATGACCTTCCATGTACCACCCTTGTCTCCTAAGTAACCATTATCCTAACTTTTACCATAATCACTTTCTTGGATTTATTAGTAGTAATATTAAAACATAGCTATTGTGTCATTTTTTAAAAAAGTTCTTCCATATCTTCTACTTAATATTACTGGGTAACATTAAGTTTTTCTCAATCAGTTGCATCTTTGGTCTTTTTTTTTTATATGTGATATCTTATTTTGGGGGGGTATGTTGTTATTCTCTTCCAATTTCAACTTTAATCATTTAATCAATACATTATTTCTTGATTTTGAAAGATTGGACCATACAGAAATTATGGTTCACCCACCCCCATACTGCCAAACCTCCCAAATCTTGATTTCGACACTATGTATCCTTCGTGCAATTTTCGTATTCAGTGTTCTCTGCCAGATGAACTGGAAGATGAAAACATCATTTATATCCCCATTAGGTCTGTATTCCAGATAAGTTTTTGCCATATAATTTGTTCCCTTATAAAATATCACAAATTAGTAAGTTGTTAGGCTTGGGGATCTTATATAGACTTTTAGTAATATCTCAGATATGGTCTGGGAGACTGATTAGGCTATTCTGTTTTTACATATTGATACCTCTGTATCCCTAAGTTAACGGTCATGGGAAGTCTTTATTGCTTCTTCTGTTATTTGGGATGCATGGTGCTGATTCTTTGTAGAATTTGGCTTCTTAGGTAAGGAGTCTCAAACACGTTGCACATCTCTGGTAGTGTAGGCTTTTGTTTCAGTCTTTTTCTTCTTTTAGCCTTCCGTTTGCCAGATTCCGGATTGTAATTTCCATAGATGGTTACCTTCTTGAGATACATATTTTTTTCTTTTTTTTTCCTGACTTATTATTATTTTTTTGATTTTTCCTGTGAGCTCTTCATCTCTCAAATCTTAAGTAGTAGAAAGGAAGAAAGTGACTGCTGATGCTCTTTCTTTGTTTTCCATAGTACAGAGGACCTACTCATATTCACAGCACTGGTAGTTGGTGAATACTCCAGATTAGGATGCAAACAGCACGTAGGATATTGGATTAGTTTTGTCAGTGTCCATATGTGCTGAGTCTTAAGTTGATAGCTTTTTTCATTATGTACTCTTTGGACAAATAAAACTTGTAGAGTAGACCTTTGAGTCTCACCTCCAAAGTAGTGGAAGAACCTTGAGCAAATCACTTAATTTCCTTGCAGTTTTTTCAGTTACAAGATGGGAATGATATGGCTGTCCAACTGAATTTTGAGGGTCAGATGTGATAATGTAGAAATATTTTTGTAAAGTAATGCATAATAAAAATATTACATAGCAGATAAAAGCATGTGAAGTTTTCTTTTTAAAAGTTTTTAATTTAATTTTTTTTTTCTTAAGAGAAGTGGGCATCTTACTTTACTGCCCAGGATGGTCTTGAACTCCTGATCTCAAGCAGTCCTCCTGCTTTGGCCTTCCAGTATCCTGGGATTACAGGTGTGATACACTGTGCCTGGGCAGAACCTTTCTTTTTATTTTGCATTAGAGATCATGAATAAAATCAGAGTAAAGAAATTGAAAGCTTATTCTACTAACAAATGTTATCTGAGATGAAGTTCTTCACATCATCATTGTTTCCTGTAGCAAAATAATTTTTTGTAACAAATATGCCTGGAGATATCTTTTCAAATGTCAGTTATTACAATTGATAAACATAGAAGCAGAATGTTCTGTGGCAGAATGATATTCCTCAGGAATCAATTCATGATAGAGTCTAATTAAGAAATATCATCTTCATTGTTACATATTATTAAAGTTTTAATTGGATTTTTAAAAAAATCTAGATTTTGCTTTTATTATTTTTAATTGGCCCATAATTGTACATATTTATGTGGTACAGTGTGATAATTTGATATATGAATATATTGTGTAATAAGCAAATCTTAGTATATCTATCACTTTGAACATTTATTATTTCTTTGTGTTGGAAGCATTCAAGATCTGCTCTTCTAACTATTTGAAAATATACAATAAATCATTAATTATATCATGCGATAGGGCTGTAGAACACTAGAATTTATTCTTCCTGTTGAGCTGTATTTTTGTATTCATTAACCAACCTTTGTCTATTCCCCTTCCCCCAACCCTTCCCTACCTATAGTAGCTGCTGTTCTACTTTCTACTTCTATGAAGTCAACTTTTTGGTTTCCACATATGAGTTAGAACATGTGGTATTTATCTTTCTGTGCCTTATTTTACTTAACATGTGTCCTTTATGTTGCTGCAAATGACAGAATTTTTTTCATTTTTATGGCTTAATAGTATACCATTGTGCATATATGCCACATTTTATTCCTTTCTTTTCTTTTTTTTTTTCTTGTTTTGAGACAGAGTTTCTCTCTTGTTGCCCAGGCTGGAGTGCAATTGTGCGATCTCGGCTCACTGCAGCCTCTGCCTCCCGGGTGTAAGTGATTCTTCTGCCTCAGCCTCCCGAGTAGCTGAAATTACAGGCATGCACCACCACACCTGGCTAATTTTGTATTTTCAGTAGAGACAGGTTTTCTCCATGTTGGTCAGGCTGGTCTCGAATACCCAACTTCAGGTGATTCACCCGTCTCAGCCTCCCAAAATGCTGGGATTATAGGCGTGAGCCACTGTGCCCGGCCACCACATTTTCTTTATCAAGTGATCTGTTGATAGACTCTTACATTGACTCCGTATTTGGCTTTTGTGAGTAGTGTTGCATTAAACATGGGAGTGCTTCTTTGACATACTGGTTTTCTTTTGATATATACTCAAAAGTGAGATTACTGAATCATAGGTAATTCTTTTTTTTTTTTTTTTTTTTTGAGATGGAGTCTTGCTTTGTTGCTCAGGCTGATGTGCAGTGGTGCAGTCTTGGCTTACTGCAACCTTCAATTTCTGGGTTCAGGCAGTCTCCCCAGCTCAGCCTCCTGAATAGCTGGGACTACAAGCGTGTGCCACCATGCCTGGCTAATGATTTTTTTAAATTTTTGTAGAGATGGGGTTTTCCATGTTGCCCAAGCTGGTCTTGACCTCCTGATCTCAAGCCATCTGCCTGTCTTGGCCTCCCAAAGTGTTGGGATTACAGGTGTGAGGTGTGAGCCATCGCGTCCAGCCACTGTTTATAGTTTTTGAGGAACCTTCATACTGTTTTCTTCAGTTGTTGTACCAATTTACATACCCACCAGGAGTGTATAAAAGTTATCTTTTCTCCATATCCTCACCAGCATTTTTTTTTTTTTTTTTTGTATTTTGGATGATAGAAAGTTAGTCATCAGTTAATTAGCCTTTCTGGGATGAGATGGTATTCATTGAAGTTTTGATTTGTATTCTACTGATCAGTGATGTTGAACATTTCTTTCATATACCTGTTAGCCATTTGTGTGTGTGTGTTTTTTTGTCATTGGTATTTTTTAATGTAGGTGTAGAGTTTATTTGGGCCAAGATTGAGGATTGCATTCCAGGAGCATAAAGTTTCCTTGAATATAAACCCCCTGTAAGTCTTCTTTTGAGAGATAATAGCTCATTTGTCCATTTTTAAATTGGAGTATTTTTTTTTCTGTTGAGTTTTTTGACTTTCTTTTATGTTCTGGATATTAAATCCTTGTTAGATACATAGTTTGCAGGTATTTTCTCCCATTCTACAGTTTGTATCTTTATTCTGTTGATTGTTTGCTGTGCTGTGCAGAAGCTGTTAGTTTGAGGTAATCCTGTTTGTTTTTTCTCTTGTTGCCAGTGCTTTTACAGTCTTCTCTATAAAATCTTCTTCCTGATCATTGTCCTGAAGAATTTCCTCTAGTAGTTTTTGAGGCATTTTCTTACAATAGTTTCATATTTTTGGATCTGACATTTAAACCTTCAATCCTTTTTTTTTTGAGATTGCTGTGTTGCTCAGGCTGGAATGCAGTAGAGTGATCTTAGCTCACTGCACCCTTTATCTCCCAGGTTCAAGCAATTTGTCTGCCTCAGCCTCCTGAGTAGCTGGGATCACAGGCACTCACCACCATGCCCAGCTAACTTTTTTGGTATTTTTAGTAGAGATGGGGTTTCGCCATGTTGGCCAGGCTGGTCTTGAACTCCCAACCTCAGGTGATCTGCCTGACTCAGCCTTGCAAAGTACTGAGATTACAAGCATGAACCACCACGTCCAGCCCTTCAATCCATTTTGAGTTGATTTTTGTATGTGGTGAGAGATAGGGTTCTAGTTTCATTTTTCTGCTTATACATATTTTGTTTTCCCAGCACCATTCATGGAAGAGACTGTTTCTTCCTCAAAGAATGTTCTTGGTGACTTTGTCAAAAATTAGTTGGCTCTAAATTTATTTCTGGCTTCCTTATTCTATTTAATTGATCTGTGTATGTTTTTATGTCAGTACCATGCTGTTTTCATTACTGTAGGTTTGTAGTATACCTTGAAGTCTGGTATTGTGATGCCTCCAGCTTTGTTCTTTTTGCTCAGGATTGCTTTGGCTATTTGGGGTCTTTGGGATTCCATATGAATTTTAGGATTGTTTTTCAATTTCTGGGAACATTGTCATTGGTATTTCGATAGGGATTGCATTGAATGTATAGATTACTTTTGGTAGTGTGGTCATTTTCACAATATTAATTCTTCCAATCTATTAACATGGATGCCTTTCCATTATTTTATGTCCTCTTTAAGTTTTCATCCGTGTTTGTAGTTATTCTTTGTGTGTGTGTGTGTGTGTGTGTGTGTGTG
The DNA here is from genome assembly GCF_030222135.1 of Aotus nancymaae. Taxonomy (NCBI): domain Eukaryota; kingdom Metazoa; phylum Chordata; class Mammalia; order Primates; family Aotidae; genus Aotus; species Aotus nancymaae. Next base: position 28,969,628 of record NW_026988428.1, on the reverse strand, counting down.
TGTGTGTGTGTGTGATAGAGTCTCTCTCTGTCGCTCAGGCTGGAGTGCAATGGCACAATCTCGGCTCACTATAATCTCCACCTCCTGGGTTCAAGCAATTCTTCTGCCTCAGCCTCCCCAGTAGCTGGGAATACAGGTGTGCGCCACTGTGCCTGGTTAATTTTTTTGTATTAGTAGAGATGGAGGTATCGGCCAGGTTGGTCTCGAACTCCTGACCTCGGGATCCACCTGCCTCCCAAAATGCTGGGATTACAGGCGTGAGCCTCTGCACCTGGCCTATAGTTATTTTTGTAGAGATCTTTCACCTTGGTTAAATTTATTCCTACATTATTTCTTTTTTGTTTGTTTGTAGCTATTGTAAATGGTTTCTTGATTTCTTTTTCTGCTAATTCATTATTGGTGTATAGAAATGTTACAGATTTTTGTACATTGATTTTGTGTCCTGCAACTTTATGTAATTTATCAACTTTAGTAGTTTTCTTAGTAGAGCTTTTAGGGTTTTCTATATATAAGATTATATCTGCAAACAAGGATTCTTTACAATTTGGATGTCCTTTCTTTCTTACTCTTGCCTGTTGGCTATAGAGTTCATTGTGTTTATGTTTCTCCTACTAACTTGCTTAGAGTTTTTATCATGAGGAATGTTTAATATTATAAAATACTTTTTTTCCTTGTCTATTGAGATGATCTTATGATTTTTATCCTTCATTCTAATGATGTTATAGATCACATTTATTGATTTGCATATGTTGAACCATCCATGCATCGGGATAAATTGTATTTGATTATGGTCAGTGATCTTTTAATGTGCTGCTGGATTCTGCTTACTAGTATTTTGTTGAGAATATCCCTACGTTCATCAGGGATATTGTTCTGTGGTGGTCTTTTTGTGTTGTGTCTTTGTCTAGTTTTGGCACCAGGGTAATGCTGGACTTATAGAATGAGTTTGGAAAAATTCTTTCCCCTTCAGTTTTCTGGAAGAGTTTGGAAGAATTGACGTTTGGTTTTCTCTAAATGTTTGGTAGAATTCTACAGTAAAGCCATTGGATTGTGGGCTTTTCTTTAATGGGAGACTTTTCATTACTGATTCAAACTTAATTGTAATTGTTTTGTTCAGGTTTGGTTTCTTCTTGATTCAATCTTGGGAAGTCGTATGTGTCCAGGACTTTATCCATACTCCAATTTATTGAAGTATGGTTGGTTGTACTTGTCTCTCTAATGATCCTTTATATTTCTGTGGTATGTTTTAATGTATCCTTTTTTAATTTCTGATTTTATTTTGGTCTTTTCACATTTTTTCTTGATTTGTCTAATGGTTTGTCAATTTTGTCTACCTTTATAAATAAATTAACTTTGTTCTATTAATTTTTTTTGTCTTAATATTGTTTATTTCTGTCCTGATCTTTATTGTTTCTTTTCTTCTATTCATTTGTGTTTGGTTTGTTCTTGTTTTTCTAGTTCCTTGGTGTGCATTATTAGGTTGTTCATTCCTGTTTTTTAACGTAGGTGTTTATTGCTATAAAATTCCCTCTTAATACTGCTTTTGCTGTATTCTGTGGGTTTTGATATGTTGTTTTTCTATTCTTGTTTGTTTCAAGAAATTAAAAAAAATTTACTTCTTAGTTTCTTCTTTGGCCCGTTGGTCATTCAGAAACATGTTTAATTTTCATGTATTTGTACAAATTTTTAAGTTCTTATTACTGATTTCTAGTTTTATTCAATTAGGTTCAGAAAGGGTGCTTCATATGATTTCAGTTATTTTAAGCTTGTTGAGACTTGTTTGTTTAGTGGCCTAACATGTTCTTTCCTGGGGTATTGGCCATGTGTTCATGAAAAGAAAGTTTATTACGTAGCTGTTGTATAAAATGTTTTGTAAATGATTTCTATTTCTTTCTGGAATTTCTCATTCATATTGTGAATTATTTTCCTCATTTTATTGAATTATCTGCATTTTTTTGTGTTTTATTGTGTTTCCTTAAGTTTGTTATTTTGAATTCTTTTTGTTGATTTCTTTTTCACTGGGGTCTGCTACTAGAGAATTGTTATGTTCCCTTGGTCTTTTGGGTCCATTTGGTCTAAAGTGCAGCTTAAATCCATTTTTTTTCTTGTTGATCTTCCATCTAGATGATCTGTCTGACACTGAGAATGGGGTGTTGAAGTCCCCAGCTGTTACTGTCTTGGAGTATAGCTGTCCCTTTAGAGCTAGTATTTTGCTATATGGATCTGGGTGCTTTGCTGTTGGGTGCAAATATATTTATAGTTTCTATACCCTCTTGCTGAATTGATCCCTTTTTCATTATATAATAACCTTCTTTGTCTCTTTTTACAGTTTTTGACTTTTAAGTCTGTTTTATCTGATACAAGTAAAACTACTCCTGCTCTCTTTTGGTTTCAGTCTATCTGTGTCTTTACAGATGAAGTGAGTTTCTTCTTGGTAGCTTATAGTTGGGTTATTTAAAAAATTCCATTTATCCAGTCTGTGTCTTTTACGTGGGTAATTTAATTTGTTTACCTTCAAGGTTGTTATTGATAGGTGAGGATTTATTCCTCTCATTTTGTTAATTGTTTTCTAGTTGTTTTGTATATCCTTTGTTCCTTTTTTGCTCCCGTAGTTTATCATTGAAGTTTGGTGGTTCTCTGTAATGGTAAGGTTTGATTCTGTTTGCTTTATCCTTTGTGTGTCTGCTCTAGCAATGAGTTTTATACTTTTGCTTCTTTTCATGATAGTAATTTTTGCCTTTTTCCTTCCAGATATAGGACTCCTTTGAGCAGTTATTATAAGACCAGTCTAGTAGTGATAAATTCCTTCAGTTTTCACTTATCTGGAAAAGACTTGTATTTCTCCTTTATTCCTGAAAGATAACTTTGCTGGATATAGTATTCTTGGCTGGAAGTATTTTTCTTTCATGACATTGAATATATTATCTCATACTGTCCTGGCTTGTAAGGTTTCTATGGAGAAATCTGCTTCTAATCTAACAAAGACTTCCTTATATGTGACTTGATGCTTTTTTCCTGCTGTTTTCTTTTGACAGTTTGACTATAGACTTTTTAGATTGAATCTATTTGGGGACTTTTGAGCTTCCTGGATCTGGAAGCTTGTATCTCTCTCCAGACTTGGGAAGTTTTCAGTTATTTTATTAAATAGGTTTTCTATACCTTTTCTTATCTCTTCTCCCTTTGGAAGTACTATAATATAAATATTTGCTTGCTTAATGATACCCCATAAGGCTTTCATCATTCTTTTTTTGTTTGTTTTCCCACTGATTGGTTAATGTTAGACTACTTATTTTTAAATTCAGAGATTCTTTTGCTTGATCAGCTCTGCTTTTGAAGCTCTCCATTGTGTTTTTTAAAATTTTATCATTGAGTTCCTCAGCTGCAGGATTTTCTGTTTGGCTCTTTTTCATTATTTCTATTTCCTTCTGGAATTTCTCATTCATATTGTGAATTATTTTCCTGATTTTATTGAATTATCTGTATTTTTTTTTTTCGTATTTTATTGTGTTTCCTTAAGGTTGTTATTTTGAATTCTTTTTGTTGATTTCTTTTTCACTGGGGTCTGCTACTAGAGAATTGTTATGTTCCCTTGATGGTGTCCTATTTCCTTGCCTTTTTTTTTTCATGTGTGCCTCCATTGATGGCTTTGCATCTAGTGAAACAATTCTCTTTTCCAAACCTTGTAGAGTGGCTTTTGTAGAAAATGACTTTACGGTGGCTCACGCCTGTAATCCTAGCACTCTGGAAGGCCGAGGTGGGTGGATCACCTGAGTTTGGGAGTTCAAGACCAGCCTGACCATGGTGAAACCCCATCTTTAAAAAAAAAAAAAAAGAAAGAAAATGACTTTCACCAGCAGTTGGGTTTTAATGTGCTGGTTAGAAGCATGTAGTGATTGTTTCTGAATTGGTGCAGTGGTATAGTTTCCATGTAGCTTCTTTAAAGCTGCTTTCAATATCAGCAATAATTGTGGGCACCTCAGTGGCCTAGGTTGTAGAAGTTTGTGCTAGCAGTGGTAATGTCTTTGCTGTCAAGGGCTTTTGAGGTCCTCCTAGTCTCATTTTCCTCACAACAGGAGGCTTAGCTGAGGGTATCTAAATCCTTTTTGGTGTCAGATTTGTCATGGCTCATAAGCAGCTGCAGTGGCACTGTATTCTATGTGTAGGTGCTTGGAGCAGCTGTGGGTTTCAGGTTCTAGGCTCAGTATCTCATAATTTTGTCATCTGGGTCTTGGGGTGGAGGTTTGCTTACTCTGGCTGTGTTGGATGTAGATTGCTCACAGAATCAGGATCTATGACACTAAGGCATCCTGTAGCAGCTTGGGCCCAGGGGCCTGGGTTGTAGCTATGAGTCTGTTCCTGGAGGGCAGGGCACAACACTGGCCTGACTCCTGAGAAGAAGAGGTACTTTGAAGGTTTGGGCCTGGGGAGCAGGGTGTGGCTATAATGCAGGAATCTGAGCCAGTAGGGTTCAGTGGTAACTTGGATCTTGGAGGATGAGGTACTGGGTAGTAGTGACTCTAGACTGTGGAATGGTGGGGCTTGTCAGTATCCCAGACTCTGTGAGGCCAGGTGCAGTAGCAGCAAGTACCTCAGAACGGCAGAACACTGCTGTGGTTTGGGCCCCAAGAGAGCCAGTAGGGAATAGCACAGTGATGACTTTACTCCCCAGGGAGAGGAGTATCTCAGCAGCTTAGACTCTGGAGAGCTAATCCAGCTCCAGGGAAGCAAGATACTAGAGTTGTTTGGCCTATAGGGTGGGCTATCTAGCTCAGCCATAACTGTGTTTCTCTTAGATGTGGGGTACTGTGTCACCTCAGCCTGGGGATGTGTAGCTGCTCAGTTCAGGCAGGGCACCAGTTTTCCAGTTAGTGATATGCCTGTTCAGCTTTGGTCTGGTGGGGTGTGACTGTCCTGCTCAGCTCAGGCACATTTCCCTGAGATGAAGGATGCCACTTCAGCTTGGGTACTAGGGTATGTGACTGCTGTGGGTGACCAAGGTCCTGTTTTCCCAGGAGGCAAGATGCCACTTTTAGCTCTGGCCTGAGGGGTGAGGGCAAGGGTAAGTGGACTGACTCTGTTTCCACTTGGCCCCACAGGGAAGGGTATAAGAGCTGTTCACAGCTACCTTGGAGATGGGCCAGTGGGCTGGGGTGGTTCGGTGGTGGCTCAGTTTCAGTGATGGAGGGAATCTGTGGCTACTTGCCCCTAGAGCGTGACACATTCTGCCACAGTTCCAGTTCCAAGATGGCATAGTGCAGTAGTCTTTTGGACCACAAGAGCGGGACACAGTATCTTCTCCTCTTTTGAGGGAGCACAGTTATTTGGACTCCAGGCAGCTCTCTCAGCTGGGCTTAGTGCCTGTGAGAACTGCAGGGACCCAACTGGTGGGGTCTGTAGGTGTGGTGTCCCAGGTGTTGGTGGAGGCTGCTGGTATTCTTTTGTTTATGTCCTTGCTTTAGAGAGAAGTTCCTCCTGGTTCCCAGACGATCTCAGCTCTGGGATGGAGTGATGGGATCCCAATATTTCCTTCTTTGTGTGACCATCCTGAGTTTCTTTGTGCTCACAAGGGTTTCTGTTGTTCCTCTGATGCACTCTAGTGCTCTCCCTCAGTTATAATTTATTTTTATTTTTAGCAATAGAGTCTAGCTATGTTGCCCAGGCTAGTTTTGAACTCCAGGGCTCAACCACTCCTCCTGCCTCCACCTCTGAAAGTGCTGGGATTACAGGCATGAGCCACTGTGCCCGGCCTGTCCCCTCAGTTATTTTTGATAAAATGTAGTTGTTCATTGTTTTGGCTTCTTATTGGTGGGTGGGGAGAAATTAACACTAAGGCCTTCTAGACGACCATTTTACTGACTTCAGTCTCCAGACTTCTGTTTTTGTATTTTGGGTTATTTTAAATCGTTGGTATTTGAGAGTTGTGATTTTTGTATTTTACTAAACACATGTGTTTAGAGATTGGGGTGATGAACAGATATGCCCTATAAATTAAAAATAAGTAAGATCACACCCTTAAAAATAGATTGAAGGACTATAATATTCAAAGATTGATTTAAACCAAGATAATGTGAAAAGGACTAAGCTGCTTATGTAGAATACTTAGGAGTTCAGATGAGAGTAAGGGTTTTTGTTTAAAGGTTTTGCATTGGTTTATAAATTTAGACGTTTAAAAACTGGTTTTTAGTTCTGAAGTAGCATTGTTTTCTGCATTTAAGCCATTTCAGGAACTGTTTTCCTCTAGGGAAGCCATGTGGAAATTTTCTGGTAGTTTCTTTAGATACTAACAGTTGTAATTTAATGGATGAAGGTGTCAGGAAATCTGTAATCGGTGACTTTACTCCAGACCACGTATTTATCAAATGAAAGATTGGATTACAGAATTTCTGATGGCTCTTGCCTCAATTTATTCTTTCATAAAATAGAGATGTAGATAACATATCAGTTTTGACTCTTTCAGGGTGACCGTGAGGATTTAAATGAGATCAGAGTACTTGGGAAACAAAGTGCTACAGGTTGATTATCCCTTATTCAAAATACTGGGGACCCAAAAGTGTTTTGAATTTTGGATTTTTTAGGATTTTAGAAAATTTGCAGTATACTGGTTGAGCATCCCCAGTCTAAATAACTGAAATCCACAAAGTTTTCATTTTTTAAAAAAATTTTATTTATTTATTTTTTAGAGACAGGGTCTTACTTTGTTGCCCAGGCTGGTCTTAACTCCTGGGCTCAAGCAGTCCTCCCATTTTGGCCTTCCAAAGTGCTGGGATTATAGGTATGAGCCACCATACCCAGCTGATAAAATGTAAGTGCTCCAAGGTCCATTTCCTTTGAGCTTGAAGTTGGTGCGCAAAGTTTGGAGCATTTCAGATTTAAGATTTTTGGATTAGGGATGCTCAACCTATATTTAAGTTAAAATTGTTATCACTAAATGATTTTATATTTGAAGTAAATTATGTACCAATGCAACTATTTTTTTTCCTGTGCCCTTAAGTCTTATAAAATATAAGACTTTTTAAAGTTCAGTAGCTATCACAAATTAATACATTTATTAATTTTATTAATCTGCCATTTCTGGCGCAACTGTTAGTTCGTATCAGTTAATGTCACACCCTTGAAAATTTGAAACCTAAACACTACTGTTTTCTGAAAACAGTATAAATGTGGTTTGGAATTAGGAGTTTTGGGATGTGTAATTTGTTCCTCAAAAAATACTGAAGAGTTAAGGAACACAATACAGAATGAGTGCAGCTTTGACTTTTTTGTAAGGTGTCTGTCACTTTAATTTTTATTATTTACCCAGCTAAACTACTTAAGAACTCTTTCAAGTTTTTCTTAAGTGAAAAAACATAGGCAACACTTAACCCAACAAATGTAAGAGGAGGAGTTGCTTAATGTGCCTAAATAAGGTAAAATGTTTCATTTGATTCTATAGGGTTCACTTCATTAAGGTTCCAGAATCTCTTTAGTGTTAATGGTGTCATAGAACCTTAGATTGTTATTATTAATGATAACAAGCTTTTCTTGCCAAATGAGTGTCTCTTTTTCCACTATGAGAATTAGGAAGTTCCCGACTATTCTACTAGCTGAGTTTTATGTGAAAATGTGAAGTGTTATTTCTGGGTTTGTCTCTGATCCATTTGTCACAAAAGCTTGAGAATATTTTTCTTTCTTTTCTTTTTTTTTTTAAAGATGGGGTTTCACCATGTTGGTCAGGCTGGTCTTGAACTCCTGACCTCAGGTGATCCGCTCGCCTTGGCCTCCAAAGTGCTTGGATTACAGGCGTGAGCCACCACGCCCGGCCTAGAACATTTTTCTCAATATCTTTTTAAAAATAAATTTTATTATGTACATTTGAGGTTTACAGTGTATTATGGGATACATATAGATAGTAAAATGGTTACTATAATGAAGTAGATTAACGTATTTGTCATTTCACATAGTTACTTTTTTGTAACGAGCAGCTAAAATCTGCTTATTTAACTGGAGGGCATTATGCTAAGTGAAGTAAGCAGATACAGAAAGAAAAATAATTGTGTGATTTCACTTATATCTGGAGTATGTATAATTAAAAAAAAAAACAAACTCAGGGCTAGGTACAGTGGCTCACACCTGTAATCCCAGCACTTTGGGAGGCCAAGGCGGTTGTATAACCTGAGGTCAGGAGTTAGAGACCAGCCTGGCCAACATGGTCAAACCCCGTCCCTACTAAAAATACAAAAATTAGTCGGGCATGGTGGCTTGCATGCTTGTAATCCCAGCTACTTAGGAGGCTGAGGCAGAAGAATCACTTTAACCTGGGAGGCAGAGGCTGCAGTGAGCTGAGATTGCATCACTGCACTCCAGCCTGGGTGACAGAGCAAAACTCTGTCTCAAAAAACAAAAACAACTCAGATACACAGAGTATTAAACAGTGGTTACCACAGGGTTGCTAGGAAATGGAGAGTTGTAGGTCAAAGGATAGAATAGATACATAGATGAACAAGTCTAGAGATCTAATGTACAACATGCAGACTAAAGTTAATAAAATTATATTGAAAAAGGTTGAGATTTCAAGGGATTTCTTTTCCACAACCTTTTCATATATTTTTATTTTCCTAGATAAGATTATCTGGTTCACGCTCCTGTTTTATAAATTGATAAACTGAAGTCTAGAAAGTTTAGTTTATACTTCTAGGCTTTCCTTTTTTCATGTTGCTCTTTAAAATTATTTTTAATATATGACTGTATTTTCACTTTGAAATATTCAAATAAGTCAGAGACATTAAGATAGAAAGTTAACAGTTCTCTTTCAGCCTTTCATCATCCTTTTCTCCCAAAGTGATCTTTATTAACAGCTTAAAGTATCCTCCCAGAATGTGTCTTTATATTTCATGCAGATACAAACTTTTTAAAAGTGTAAATATCAGCATGCTATATATATACATGATGATTTTTCTGTGTACATTGTCTGTTTGCTCATCCATTTAATCTGCCTCGTCCTTTAACTCTTGAATAGTATTCCCCATAGAATGGATATCCCAGGATATATTTGGTAATTTTCCTATTTATGAATGTTTAGGTGCATAACCTCCCTTTCCTTCTCCCCTCCTCCTTCTCCTCCTTCTCTGTCCTCTAATATATAAATAATACTGCTGTAAATGTTTTTATGCATATTTTTGTGCACATATATATAGGCTTTAAAATTTTTCATCTCTGTACAAACAATGTAGAATTGTCTCCCACCCTTTCTCAGCTCATCCTGTCCCCATGTAAGCTTCTGTTTACATGCTGGTCTGGTGCTTACCTAGGTTTTTCGGTAAGGCCGTCTTACTTAAGTTTTTCAAATCAGAACTTCCCTGGTAATCTTGATTACTTAAAAGACTCTTTCCTGACAAGTCGTATCACAGTTGATTAATATAACAAACACAGGAGAGAGACAGTAAAAGTAATGTGGAACCTTTATATTGTAGTGGCTAAGAGCACAGTTTTCTGTCGTCAGACCCACTGGGTTTTAGTTTCATCACCACCTATTATCATTTGCCTCATTTACCTTGGGCAGTTATTTAACCTTTTTCAGTTTTCTTATTCACACAAATGGGTTCCTTATCCCAATGAAGTGGTAGAATATAGTTGTATAATCTATGGTTTAGAGTGGTTGTAAGGATTAAGTTACAACATACGGAGTTTCTATTGTATAAGTGTTCCATAAATGTTAGCTAAAAGCAGGAAGATACATGTCCATTTATATTTATGAGTGAAGGAGTCATAGACTTTGATGTGCTTATCTTGCATTGCTGGCCCATGATATTCTGAAGACTAATATTAATAAAAGGTCTACAGAAATAGGATAATATACTGTATTCCAGACTTAAATATGTCAAAACTACTTAGGTCTAGAAGTGACTGTTTTGTTTTTATGTTACTTATTTTCATAATTAAAATTTTTTTTAATGCTTTGAAATAGGTCTCAAGAATGGAATCTTTATAACATTATGTCTATGGAAAATAAGACTTAATTTTAAATATTTAAACTTACTTAGGAGTTAATTTAAGTCTCCCCTATGTTTCCATAGGAATTTATTCAAGGATTAAATCTTTATCATCTTCATGTGCTTTTGGCCATTGTGTTTTTTACATATAGAAGCGCTCAGTTAATGTGAAATTGAATTAGTTTAGTCATTCCTAGGCATCCCTATCACTACTCTATTTATTTTTGTTCTCATCACTACTCTTTAAAATTCCTGTATTATTTCCTGAATTTCCGTGCCACGGTGTTTAAAAAACACACCAAAATGATCTTAAACTAAAAATATGCTACTATAAGAATAGTTAGAAAGGATTTCCTCATTGTGTTTCATCTGTTCATATTCTTGGATATTTTCAAGTGCATTTTCAATTTGAGCTCAGTATTTTCCTTAATGCTTAAAATTATATAAATATATATATATATATATTTTTTTTTATTAGAGGGATGAGTTCTTGCAATATTGTCCAGGCTGAAATGCAGTGGCAATTCACAGGTGCAGTTGTAGCACACTACAACCTTGAACTCGGGCTGAAGCCCTTCCTCCCAAGTAGCCGGAACTACTGACACATGCCACTGCATCTAGTGAAAAGTGTAAATTTTAAGTGGAATTTATATATTGAGACTTGTTACAATTAGTCTGACTTCTTTGTTTAAGTAGGAGATCAAGATCGTGTTAATCACGAATCTCATAAACAAATTTTCATGCATTAACAAAGCAGAATTCATTCAAGTTTATGTTTGCTTGAAGTACTTTTAAGTCAGAGGTATTTTTTTAAAACACACATTTATATATGGAATAATGGGAAACTTGACCAACTGTGATGAGAAAATATATCTTAATATTTTTAACAAATTAACTTAAAGTAGTACTCAGTAGAAATGATGTGATTCACTTTATTTTTGCTGTTTTAGATTGTATATGAACAGGAAGGAGTATATATTCACTCATCTTGTGGAAAGACCAGTGACCAAGACAGCTTGATTTCAGGAATATTACGTGTTTTAGAAAAGGTAAGTTTCTAGTAAATGATTTTATTTAATAATAGTTTATGGTAGTGATTCATCTTTGGAGAATTATCAGAAAGTTTGAATTTCATATGTAAGATAAAATTATGTGATTGAACAGTAGTTGTAAATGTAACATGGAAATGATGTAATGGTAAAACACATGCTTCTTGACTTATGGGGTTTTGTCTTGATAAGCCCATCATAAATTGAAAATATTGTTTAAGTCAAAAATGCTTTTAATGTACTAACTTACTAGACATCATAGCTTAATTTCCTTAAACATACTCAGAACACTTACGTTAGCCTCCAGTTGGGCAAAATCATCTAACATAAAGCCTGTTTTATAAACAAGTGTTAATTATCTCATGTAATATATTGAATAGTGTGCTGAAAGTAAAAAAACAGTGTTTCTGTGGTTACTTGAAGTATGATTTCTACTGCATGTGCATTGCTTTTACGCCACCCCATTACAAAAAAATCCTCAGTAACCATCATGAGTCAGGGACCATCTGTACTTTAGATAAGGGGGTAAAAATGACATGGAATATTCTAAAACTTACATAGAAGTTGTAGTAATATAAATTTTTTCATAATAAAAAGTAGGCAGAATTTGAAAAGTCTATGTAACATTTTTGGTTTGCATATGATATTAGCATATTTAAAATGTTAACATTTAAGAGGCTGAAGTTTTATTTTGGATTTAGGGAATAAAATAAAAAAGTAACATATTGCTTACTATTAAATATAGTTCATAATTTCTTTCCTTAGGATGCTGAAGTAATAGTGGACTGGAGACCATTGGATGATGCATTAGATTCCTCTAGTATTCTCTATGCTAGAAAGGTATTTAAGAAAAAAAATGTATGGCTAAGGGAATGCCACTTAAAAAACAACAGTATTATTGATATATAATTCGTGTACCATACAATTCATCCTTTTAAAACATACAATTCAGTGGTTTTTAGAATACTTTCAGAGTTGTGCAGCCATCCACCAGTATCTAATTTTAGAACATTTTCATCACCCTTCAGAACTCTATCAGCAGTTAACCCTCATTTCACCTACTTTCAGTCACTGGCAATCACTAATCTACTTTCTGTCTCTAAGGATTTGCCTGTTTTAGACATTTCTTATAAATGGAGTCATGTAATAGTGTAGTTTTTTTGTGACTGGCTTCTTTCATTTTGCATGAGGTTTTCAAGGTTCATCCATGTTATATAGCATGTATGGTACTTTTGTTCTTGATGAATAATACTGTATTGGTACATCACAACTTTATTCATCAATTGATGGACATTTGGGGTTGTTTTCACTTTGGGGCTAATATATATAATGCTGCTCTGACCGTTCATGTGCAGGTTTTTGTGTGAACGTGTTTTTACTTCTCTCGAGTATATGCCGAGGAGTAGAATTACTGGGTTCCATAACTCTGTGTTTTACATTGGGGAAACTGCCAAACTTTTTTTAGAGCAGCCGCATCATTTTCTAATCTACCAGCAATATATGAGGATTCTAATTTCTCCATATCCTCATCAATGCTTGTTATTATCTTTTTAATTTTAGTAAATCTAGTGGATATGAAGTTTTCTTTGTTTTCTAGGACTACTGTAAACAAATCACCACAAACTGGATGGCTTAGAACAATCTTAATTTATTGTCTCCCAGTTCTGGAGGCTAGAAGTCAGCAATCAAGGTGTTAGCAGGATAGGTTTCTTCTGAGGGCTGTTAGGGAGAATCTGTTTCTTGCCTGTCTACTAATTTCTAGTAGCCTCAGAAATTAGTTTCTGAGGTTTGTAGATGGTGTCCTCTGTGTGTTTTCACATCATCTTCCATCTGTTCGTGTCTATCTTGTTAATCCCCTTTTTATAAGTGCACTAGTCATATTGGATTAGGGCCCATCCTGATAATCACATTTTAACTTGATTACCTCTATTAAGACCCTATTTCCATTAGGTTGGTGCAAAAGTAATTGAGATCTTTGACATTGCTTTTATGGCAAAGACTGCAATTACTTTTGCAACAACCTAATAAATCAGGTCACATTCTGAGGTAACAGGAGTTAGAACTTTATCTTTTTGGGAGGGGGCAGCACAATTCAAACCATAACTGAAGTTTATGTCATTGTGGTTTTATATTTTCTTAATGACTAATGATGTTGAACATCTTTTAATGGGATTTTTGATCATGTATATATACAGCTGTCCTTTGGTATCTGTGGGGTATTGGTTCCATTCGATGTAGCATAGTACTTGGTGCACAGCAAGTTCAAGTTTTACCTTTTGGACCTTTGTGGAATTTTTTTTTTCCTGAATATTTTAGATTCCAGGTTGATTGAATCTGCAGATACAGAACCCAGGGATATGGAGGGCCAACTATCTTCTTTGGAGAAGTGCCTGTTCTAAATCTTTTGCCCATTTATTGATTGATTGGTTGAGACGGAGTCTTGCTCTGTCCCCATGCCGAAGTGCAGTCGCATGGCCTGATCTCAGCTCACTGAGACCTCTACCTCCCAGTTTCAAGCAGTTCTCATGCCTCATCCTCCCAAGTAACTGGGATTACAGGTGCCTGCCACCATGCCTGGCTAATTTGGCGTTTTTAGTAGAAACAAGGTTTCACCATATTGGCCAGGCTGGTCTCAAACTCCTGACGTCAGGTGATCTACCTGCCTCAGCCTCCCGAAGTGCTGGGATTACAGGCATGAGCCACTGTGCCTGGCCTTGACCATTTAGTTTTTTATTTTTATTTTTATTTTTGAGACAGGATCTTGCTCCATTGCCCATGCTGCAGTGTAATGGTGTGATCTTGGCTCATTGCGACCTCTGCCTCCTGTCCCAAGTCATCCTCTCACCTCAGCCTCCCATGCCACCATGCCCGCTAACTTTTGTATTTTTTGTAGAGACAGGGTTTTAGCATGTTGACCAGGCTGATCTCAAACTCCTGAGCTCAAGCAATCTGCCTGCCTTGGCCTCCCAAAGTGCTGGGATTATAGGCTAGTTACTTGTCTTTTTATTGTTGAGTTCTAAGAATTCTTTATATATTCTGGATATAAATTTCGCATCAGATGTGTACTTTGCGGACATTTTTTCCCATACTGTGTACTGTCTTTTCACTTTCATGTTGGTGTGCTTTAAAGCACAAACAGTTTTAATTTTCATGAAGTTCAGTTTGTCTATTTTTTTCTTTTGTTGCCTGTGCTTTTGGTGTGTCATATCCAGAAAACCAGTGCTTAACTCAAGGTTATGAAGATGTATTGCTGTTCTTCTGAGTTTTATAGTTTTAGCTCTTATATTTAGATTGGTGATTTTTTTTTTCTTTTTTCCTCCCTTTCCCTCCCTTTTCCTCACTTCCCCATCAAGTCTCCATCACCTGAGTAATGTGCATTGTACCCATTAAATAATTTCTCATGTATGATTCATTTTGAGTTAATTTTTGTATATAATGTGAGATAAGGAATCCCATTTTATAATGGGAACAGATTTTTTTATTAAATGTTTATACTTCCAATTCTATTGTTTTTGTGCTTTTTGTATGTATCTGATCAATATTTTCTTAATTTTTTTTACAAAAGATTTTATTATTTATAAAATTTATTCTAATTTAAATTATATATTTTCCTATATAAATTTTATGTTTTAGAAGGTTTATTATGGAAAACAGAGGTACTTTTACTTTTCCAACAAATTTTCCATCTCCCATGGCAATCACAATCAAACCTGGTAGTGTTATTTTGATTAGGTACAGCCCTATGTCTAAATAACATTCTTCTAACACTACTATTTTTTTTCTAATTTACATATTATGTGTTGACTCTGCACTGTGGAAGGTAGGGATTTAGCTCTGTTTTATCTTTGAATCACCTTGAAACTCTTGCTCAGTTGTCTATATTTCTTCTCAGAATATTTAAATACATACATTGTCTTCTAATTTCATTTTCGTAGAGACTCTTATCGCAGAGCCTTCTCACAAGCTTATCCTGGACTGATTGCTCTCTTGGTTTGCTGTGTAGCATTTTTCCTGGGGGTTCTTTTTTGTGTCTTTCCCATATTTTAATCCCTCTGTTTTCTGTATCCCATGCCAACCTCTATTTTGGTTTATTCCTTGTTTTGCTGCAGCTCCAGTGCTTCCTGAGAAAGAGAGTAGGTGGGAACAAAAACATTTCTTCTTTATTTTTTTTTTTAAGACTTTTTGGCCTTATTCTAAATTGATAGCCTGGCAGGCAAAGATTTACAGTTTGAAAGTAAATTTTCCCATGGATTTTTTTTGCAGTTTTTTTATTTTGTTTTTTTGAGACGGAGTCATTCTCTGTCTCCCAGGCTGGAGTGCAGTGGCGGGATCTCGGCTCACTGCAACCTCCGCCTCCTGAATTCAAGAGATTTTCCTGCCTCAGCCTCCCGAATAGCTGGTACTACAGGTGTGCACCACCACCCCTGATTAATATTTGTATTTTTAGTAGAGGCAAAGTTTCACCATGTTGGCCAGGCTGGCCAGGCTGGTCTTGAACCTCTGACCTCAAGTGATCTGCCCACCTCAGCCTCCCAAAGTGCTGGAATTGCAGATGTGAGCCACTGCACCTGGTTTTATTTTTTATTTTTTTGAAGTTTTGCCCCAGGTTTTCTGGTTTCCTTTATTGACATTAAGTCTAATGAATTCTAATTCCTGATCCCCTGTATTATTATTATCATCATCATCATCATCATCATCATCACCATCACCATTTTAACCTCTTTAGATGCTTTTAGTGATTGTCTTTTTGTTTCTAGTGTTATGTTCTGGGTATGTGCCTCTGTGGATTTGTTTTTTTAATACATTGTGCTGGGTACTTGATGAGCTCTTTTAATATGGAAACTCCTGTCTTTTTTTTTTTTATTCTGGGAAATAGTTTTGATTTATATTAGTGATAATTTCTTCTTTTCCATCTTCTGTTTTCTTTTTGTTTGGAACTCCACACTTTGTAGACTGGTCCCATAATTTTAAAATCTTTTCTTTTCTATTATTCCTTTTTTTTTGTCTGTACTATTTTCTAGGAATTTCTCTCAATCTTCTATTGCTTTTTTCATTTTTGCTATCATTTCATTACTAAGACATCTTTCTTGTTCTGAGTGTCCTCTTGTCCCCTTTTAAAGAATAGCATTCTGTTCTTTGTGGTTGTAATATCTTTTCTGATTTCTGAGGAGTTTAAGGATAGCTTTTTAGATGTTTTTCATCTTCTTATATAGTCCATTTCCCTCTGAGTGACCTTTTGCCCCGCCTGCCACCTCATTTCATTTGGACTCTGTTTTCTATAGATAACTTGCCTTTGATGTTTGTTGATTATGTAGTGTGGTGCTCATATTTAACAAATTTAACAGCAGATGCACTAAAGTGATTATATTCTTTGTAGGTATGAATAGGCCTGGTAATAGTGAGACTTTTTGCATGCATGACTAGGCTGTTTCCTTGGGGAATCCCTAATGTCAAAATCCAAGTCTTTTTGGGCTAGTAGATTTGAGAAGAATCTGCAGATTCCTGCCTGGAAAGGGTAAGCTTGGATGGCAGTATTCTTGAAAATGTGTGGAGAAAAAGGGCTGGGAGTCTTGCCAACTTCTTTATATAGGCTGACTTTCAATTCATTCTCCTGATTTCAATATATGATTCCTTTGCTCATCATGCTTGATTTCTCCTACTTTAGAGATAAATGATGTTTTCTAAAACTCCAGCCTTTTGGGCTTAGTTGTCCTGTCTTCAGGTTGACCTTTATTCTTTCCTTATTATTGGCATGACCTACCAATTTGATGGTAGGGTTAATAGGGATGGTGGATGGTGGTGAGAGCTTTTTTTAAAATTTGTTTTGTTTTGTTTTTGAGAAGGAGTCTCTCTCTGTTGCCTAGGCTGGAGTGCAATGGTGTGATCTTGGCTCACTGCATTCTCCTCTTCCTGGGTTCAAGTGATTCTCGTGCCTCAGCCTCCTGAGTAGCTGGGATTATAGGCACCCACCACCACTCCTGGCTAATTTTTGTATTTTTAGTAGAGATGGGGTTTTGCCATGTTGTCCAGGCTTGTCTCGAACTTCTGACCTCATGTGATCTACCTGCCTTGGCCTCCCAAAGTGCCTATAATATAGCATAAGCCACTGTGCCTGGCCTGAGGGTTGATTTTTTAAAAAACTGATCAAACAAGGAAAGCTCCCTGAGAAACGACATTTGAGGAAGGAACTGGAAGAAAAACCAATCTATTTTATAATTTCATTTGTTCAGTTTCCCTACTTTTAGTCTGTTTCCATTTCTTATATATTTTTCTTGTGCCTTTATAATTTCTTTTCATTCTTACTAATTTTCCTTTTTCCGTTTTAAAAAAGAATTATACTAGAGACACATGAATACAGTCCTGTTGCAAATATTCAAATAATAGAAATTTGAAGTCCTGTTTGACTAGAGCCTTTTCCCTTACCTATCTCTCTCTCTCTTTTTTTTTTTTTTTCGAGATGGAGTTTCTCTTTTGTCACTGGGCTGGAATGCAATGGCACGATCTTGGCCCATTGCAACCTCTGCCTCCTGGGTTCAGGCGATTCTCCTGCCTCAGCCTCTCAAGTAGGTGGGATTACAGGTGTGTACCACCACGCCCGGCTAATTTTTTTGTATTTTTTGTAGAGACGGAGTTTTACCATATTGGCCAGGCTGGTCTCAAACTCCTGACCTCAGGTGGTCCGCCTGCTTTGGCCTCCCAAAGTTTTGAGATTACAGGTGTGAGCCACTGCAGTCAGCCTCCCTTACCTGTCTCTGTTTAATGTATATTTTTCCAGACTTTTACCTGTACATATTTTATTTTTGTGTATGTGTATGTGTAGAAAGACCTAGTTTTCTTCTGTGTTTCTAGTTGTGTATGATGCATTTAATTGTTGTACTACACGCATTGTTTCGCAACTTTTTTGTTGTATTTATTTATTGAATATATATAAAGTTTAGCATATATCAGTGTTTAAACTGCTGCCTAGTATTTCATTAGCTACTTCTTTTTTTACTTATTCTCTCACTGCTAGATATTAGGTTATTTCCAGTTTCTATCACAAACAGTGCTGCCGTGAAAATCTTTGTATATACTTCTTTGTGTACATGTGTAGGTGTTTCCATAGGGTAGATGATAAAAACGCAGTTGTTGTGGTTAGATACATGTTTTGAATTTTAATAAATATTTTAAATTGTCCTCTTGGGGTCAGGAGTAATGAGCACTGTCATCAGCAGTGTGAGATAGTCCATTTCCTCATGTTGTCTTCCATATTCAGTATTATCTTTTTTAATTTGGGAAAAAAATAGAAATCTTATGTCAACTTGCTTTTCATGGTTAGTGGAGTTGGACATCTTTCTGTGTTTGTTACATTATATTTCTTGTTTGACTTGCCTATTCATACTATTTGCCTGTTTTTCTGTTTTGATATTTGTCTATTTCTAAATAAATTGATAGGAGTTGTTTTGTAATTTGGATGTTTTTCTTTTGTCATATATTTTAGAGAAATGTTCTAGTTGTGCTGTCTTTAGCTTGTATATGGTATCTTTTGTTGTACAAAAGTTCAATTTTTGATTTACTCGAACTATATTGCATTTTAGACTTTTGGTTTTTTTCTCTTTAAAAATGGGAAGTTCTATAGAACTATACAGGTAGATATGTTGCTTTTAGCTAATTTTTATTGCCTATAAGAAAATATACAACCAGTAGTGGCTTAAATAGCCACCATTGGACTCTTTTACTTAAATAACTAAAAGTCTGGAGATTGGGAGCTTTTGGCAGTGGTTCTCTTTCTTTTTCCCTATATTCAGAAGATGACTATTTTTAGGCAGCATGGTTACATTCAAAGCAGGAAACGATAAAAAAGGGATGAGGCTTTTATTATGAAAGCAAACACATTTTCAGGGTTGACTTCTGCTTATATTTCATTGGCAACTCTGACTGTAGGGAAGTCTAGTCAAGCTTCTCTTGCTTTTTATTTTTATTTTTTTATACATATGATCAAAGAGAGAAAAGGATATGAAAAGGGTTCAATTTTCCCATGAGTGATGTCATCTGCAGCGTACAAACATTGAAGCTGAGATGATGTTATGGACTGAAATTAAATTTGTTTTAGACTTTAAATATTTCATATGTTATAATTATTTTAGGACTCCAGTTCAGTTGTAGAATGGACTCAGGCCCCAAAAGAAAGAGGTCATCGAGGATCAGAACATCTGAACAGTTATGAAGCAGAATGGGACATGGTTAACACAGTTTCATTTAAAAGGAAACCACATACCAATGGAGGTATGAATTAAATCTTTTGAAATCTTAAACTGATTTGCTACAATATAATATACTAATAAACAAAAGTGCAAAGAAGATTCTTGAATGCTCCTCAGTCAGAAGGATGATTAATATCTGTGCTTAATTTGTATAAATCTCATATTTTAGTTATTTTTTATCTCTGTTTTATTGGTTGTGCCTTCAAAAAGGATTTTAAAAATACTTACTCTATTTTATAGTTATTAATGGCAGCAAATAGAACCACTTTAAAAAATTCCTTTAGCTCTCCTTTATGCACATTTTTCTTAATCTAGTAGAATTTTAATAATCATGTTATTTTATCCTAAAGTAACAGGGGGAGATGGAGTATACTACTAAACCATACTATTCCAATTTCAGCATTTTGCCTCACTCTTCATGGTTCATTGCAGTTTTCCCTTAATATGTGTTCAGTGACTATTCTCCTTTCTACATATATATAGTCATGTGCCACAGAACAACGTTTCACTGACTGATCGCATATATGTC
This sequence comes from Aotus nancymaae, assembly GCF_030222135.1. Classification (NCBI taxonomy): domain Eukaryota; kingdom Metazoa; phylum Chordata; class Mammalia; order Primates; family Aotidae; genus Aotus; species Aotus nancymaae. Next base: position 28,949,839 of record NW_026988428.1, on the reverse strand, counting down.
AGTGGTCCCATAAGATTATAATGGAGCTGAAAATTCCTTGGCACTTAGTGACATCATAGCCTTTGTATGATCAAAGCGCAGTGCATCACCTTTTCTACGTTTAGACATGTTCAGATACACAAATATTTAGCATTGTGTTACAGTTGCCTATGGTATTCAGTATAGTAATATTGCTATACATGTTTGTAGCCCCGAATTTCGTGAAAGAAAGAACCGTTACCATAGATGAGAATAACATAATCTGACAGTGAAGATCACTTTGGATTAGTGGTTCTCAGCCTTGGCTTCACATTGAAATCACCTGGGTAGGTAAGATTTAAAAAAAAACAACCAAAAATCAGACTCTGGAGATAGAGCTTGGGCATCTGTCCTTTTTAAAAGGTCTTCAGATGACTTTAATGTGGGGTCAGAGTTGAGAACTTCTCTGTAGCTGTGTAGCTTAGCAAAAAATGACAGATGTAAATCCTGCTTAAGGCTTGACCGCAGAGTGGACTTAGAAAGTGAATAGACTTTATTTTGTAGTTATTAAAAGTTAAGGAGGCATTTTCTAAGCTCGGGGGTTCATTTCTAAGCTTGAGGGTTTATTAATTAGAAATTCCAGAGGTTTTAAATATATGTCATTATGCAACTTTTTTATTTTCTAAAAGGTTTTTTTTTTACCCCCAAAGAAGAAGGCTTTGTTCTTATCTTTTACCCTTCTCATTTTTAACGTTGTATTTTTTTCTTTTTTATGTGAAACACAAAGGAAATTTGGGACAAACCTTTAAAAAATTGACTATCAGACTTATTTAAATTTGTATTGCTTAAGAGCATTTAGCTTTATATTTCATAAGAGCTTCTACTGCTAAATCCTTTGTTGTTACATACCAGACAGACTAAATGTTTTAGAAATATTTCTTCCAAGAACATCAGTCTGCTTATGTTTTAGAGATCTATCCAAATAAAATGTGTCCTTGATGTTAATTCAAGACATATAGCTACTTACTGAACTGTTCTACTCTTACAAGAAGACTAAAGCTGCTTGTTCTATTCTTCTGCTGTTATATTTAGTATTCTCATGTCAGTGTGTTGGAGATAACTTTTTACATGTATTTGGTAACATAGTAAATTCATTAGAACTAATTAATTTTCTTTACCTTTGCTTTGAGTAGAAAGATATTTTGAGTAACTCTTGATTTCTGTTTTCCTTTGTAACCATTTCTATTTATTGCTACCTATTGCAGCAGACCAATTTGCACATTACTTTTATGTTGACGTAGTACTAGGTTGTTAATTCACTTATTCGACAGATCTTTCATCTTTGAGTACCTACTGTATGCTAGCCACTCTTCTAGCACTGAGGATATAGCTGTGAACAAGATAAAAGTCCTGTTCTCACAAAGCTTTTATTCTAGTGGAGGGACTAGAATATTTCTTTGTCAGGGCTTTAAATTTAAATATTTCTTTGTCAGAGCTTTAAACGTGGAAATGTGTGAGGCATTTTATTTTTGTATGTAATATATGACTCTTCTGTTATTGAGGGAAAAATCTATGTAAAACCTTTACTCTTGAATATGCACAAACTCCAGATAATTCATATAGCATACATGTAGTTAATATTCTTCATGTGATTTTCTTGCATTAATTTATATAAAATACACTGTGCAATTGAAGAATTTAACTTAAAAATTGTCTATATGCAGTTTTTTTGGTTTCTTTTTTTAACATGTAGTTTTTCATTGCTATTTTTCTGTGAAATATTTTTGGTATTTGCAGATAAGCTAGCAGAATATATCTGTTCTAGGTAGTCTAAGTACATTTACACTTAAATGATTCATGAATAAGTTGAAATTCTAGAACTGTTCTCACTTAGATATCAGCTTGAAGTGGTGTTAATGAGCTCTATAATATAAATACCAGTGAAACGTGATGTAGTCAAGTGGGCACATGGCACTTAATCTACTATATCTTACATATGAGTTTATTATCCAAACTGGTGTGAAAGCTGCTGGTAATTGTATATAGATAAGTTACTTTTGCTTCCTTCAAATGATACTTAAGTGTCCATGAAATAATAATGGCACATGCTTTCCTTGCAGTTAGAGGTTTCTGTAAGCTGTAGATTTCTTTTTGTGAGTTCAAGGGATCTTATTGGAGATGACTGGAGATAGGGAGGTGATACATACATGCAGGTCAACACTGATTAATCTGTCTTCTGATCAAGTCTTGTAAGCAGCTGTCTTACAAGTAGTTTATATTTGTGGGAATGGTAGTGTGGGACAGAATTAGTAAAGATCTTGAGTAGCGGGGTAGTATGACACTACTAAGAAATGCATTTTAGGAAAGGTTTTTCAAAATTTCAGAGACATGACTTGATTATATTGGAGTTAAATTGTTAAAATGAAATGGTATTTTAGATTAGAAGTGAATTGTAAGTACTAGCATCATCAGTGAGAAGAAATATTTTTTCTTTGTCTTTCAGTTTTTTATTTAGAGTCTCACTCTGTCACCCAGGCTGGAGTGCAATGGTGCGATCTCAGCTCACTGCAACCTCCGCCTCCCACGTTCAAGTGATTCTCTTGCCTCAGCCTCCTGAGTAGCTGGGATTATATGAGTGCTATAGTGATTCCCTGGGTTCAACTAATTTATGTTAGGCAGTCATGAAGAGCACTGTCAGTACCTTTTAAAAAGGTGAACAAAAATATTTTGCCCCACTTTCTTGTTTTTAAGATGCTCCAAGTCATAGAAATGAGAAAAGCAAATGGTCATTCCTGTTCAGTTTGACAGACCTGAAATCAATCAAGCAAAACAAAGAGGGTATGGGCTGGTCGTATTTGGTATTCTGTCTAAAGGATGACGTCGTTCTTCCTGCTCTACACTTTCATCAAGGAGATAGCAAACTACTGATTGAATCTCTTGAAAAATACGTGGTATTGTGTGAGTAAGTATCATATTATTTTCTACTTTTTGAAACCGGATCGTTGTATTAATCCTGAAGCAAACTGTTTTTACTTGACCTTGGGCATCAGTGACCTATGTGCATATGTTGACTTGAACAGCTTTGTTTTTTCTGGGATATTGATTTCTTTGGAACAATGACTGAAAAATATTGTGTTATTTAAATAATTTGAATCTGAGACTTACCACCTAATTACTGTTAAAAAGAAAAGAGTAGTTTAATATTTATTATACATTTAAATGGATGATGATGCATTAGTCATTTATGGACTATATATTTACCTAATTTACCCTTTATTATGTATTTTCTATTAGATATATAATTTTACTTGTAATGTTGCAACTTTAAGTCACACAAGTCCTAAGTCCTTTATAAAATTATTTCTTAGTTGGAAGACAGGGCCTTACCACTTTCCAAAATCTTGTTTCTCATTTAGTTACCTGTGTGCATCTGTACACACACATGCTTCCTCACTCTTACTCTCAGCAAATATTTTTTGGTTATCTGTTACATCCCAACAGTATGGTAGTTGCTTGATATTTAGTAATGGATAAAATGGGGGTGTTCCTGGAGCTCTGAGAATTTACAGTCTTATGAAGGATGTCATCAAGTAAAATTGCAATTAAAACTCAAGAACTAAGATAGAAGAAGTAAAAGCTGCTTTGGGAGCTCCTGGGAAGGAAGGAGGGGCACGTAATTCAGACTGGGAGTGGGGATCAAGGAAGACTTCCTGGAGGAAGAAGCATCTAAGTAGAGACCTGAAGAATGAGTGACCATTATTAGGAAAGGATAGGGGATATTTAGAGGGAAGGTTGTTTTAGATGAAGGGAAGAGTACAAACATGATGTAATCACAGAACAAAGTAGTTCAGTATTACAGATCTGCAAAGTATGGGGAGGTGAGGGTAATACAGTTAAAGATGAGGCCAAAATGCTGAGTAAAGTACAAAGCCTGAAGCATCTTATAAGTCATGTTAGCAGGTTCTTCCAGTTATCCAGGTGAGATTAAAGTGGCCTGAACTGGGATAGTGACAGGAAAGATGGAAGTATTGGAGTACTTAGGGTTAGATTTTGTGATGGATTGGATATATAGCAGTGAGAAGGGAGAAGTTAAGGGTTTGGGCTTGGGGAAATCGCAGGATATGATTGCTAACATTTATTTATTTTTTATTTTTGTTTTTATTTTTTGAGACAGAGTCTCACTCTGTTACCCAGGCTGGAGTGTGGTGCAATCTTGGCTCACTGCAGCCTCTGCCTCCTGGGTTCAGATAATTCTCCTACCTCAGCCTCCCGAGTAGCTGGGATTACAGGCATGTGCTACCATGCTCGACTAATTTTTGTTTCTTTTAGTAGAGACAGGGTTTCGCCATGTTGGCCAGGCTGGTCTTGAACCCCTGACCTCAGGTGATCTGCCCGCCTTGGCCTCCCAAAGTGTTAGGATTACAGGTGTGAGCCACTTCATTTATAATGTCCTCACTTTATAGTAGAATTTAACATGTTGCCTAAATTTAGATTACATAAGGTTAGAAGTGATAACAAAAATTGGAAGGTTTTTGACTGTGTGTTTTCTGGCACGAGATTCTCCCCTGCTGTGTTAATCACCTCTGACTGGCAATAGGCAAGCTGTTCAGTGCCAGTAAGTGTAAGAAAGTCAGACCTGGATGGTGGTATGTGGATCTTGGATCTTGAAGTGAGAACCTGTGAATAGGCTATCATTGAGAGGGTGAGTAGATTTCAGGAGAGGCAGTGTCATGACTGGATTAGAAAGTTTTGGTTATTGAGTAGCAGGCATTAAAGACTTGGGAGTTTTAGCACCATAGTAAGCTCAGTATCAGTGTTGTGAAGTAGTTCACAAATGAGATCATTTGGTCTGAGACTGTTGATTAAATCATAGTATCTAGGATGAGGGAGGTGGTAGCTCCTAACTACTTTTTACTGATAATATTTTGGAGAAGTAGGCTTGAACTGCAAATAGTAAACACTGCATTTTAAATGTTCTAGACTACCTATACTGTATTAAAGAGATTACCAGTGTAAGGAAGGAGATCAAAGTCGTCCTATGAAAAATATTTGAAGGATATGGGAGTTTATCTTGAAGTTTCAATGCAACATTAAATAAAATCCAGACTTTTACTGTCATCAACAAGGGCCTGCCCTTGTTGTTAGCTCTGCTTATTTCTTAAAACTCATCTCATGCCATTATCTTTTACATTCTAGTCATGCAGATAGATATTCTTTCAGTTCCTAAAAACCCCTAAACTCTTTCTTGTCTTAAGGTCTTTTTTTTTTTGAGAGGGAGTTTTGCTCTTGTTGTCCAGGCTGGAGTGCAATGGCACAATCTTGGCTCACTGCAACCTCCGCCTCCTGGGTTCAAGCGATTCTCCTGCCTCAGCCTCCCAAGTAGCTGGGACTACAGGCATGTACCACCACACCTGGCTAATTTTAGATTTTTAGTAGAAACGGGGTTTCTCCATGTTTGTCAGGCTGGTGGTCTCAAACTCCCGACCTCAGGTGATCCTCCTACCTCACTACCCCAAAGTACTGGGATTACAGGCATGAGCCACTGTGGCCTTGTCTTAAGGTCCTTTATGCATACTGTTTTATTTTACTTGGAATATTTTCCTCTTTCTGATCCCTGAGGTCTCCATTTAATGTCACTTCCTCAGAAGGGCTTTCCACGATGCCCTCTTTTGCCATCTAATCTACTTTTCCTATCTCTGCTCCTCGCTATCTAATTTTCTTGTTTGCTTCCTTCATGGCACCTAACAGCATACAATAATTTTATCTATTTAGTTTTGTGTTTTACTCTAGAATATAAACTTCTTGGGAATAGGGATTGTATCTATCTTGTTTCCATATTCTTCATGGTTGCTCGCTACAGTGGTACAAAATAAATGTGCATTAAATATTAGTTGAATGAATAAATGGCATAATAATTATCAATTTGACAAATAATTTTTGAAAGGTTATTGTGAGAAACAAGTTGTAGATTTGCTTTATATGACCCCAAAAAGAAATTAGGAGACAGGTTTTAGCCCCGGAGGTAGAGTTTTCTATCCTGAATGGGTTCAAGGATAGTCTTGATAACCACTTAAGCAGTTATAGGGGAATATGTACCTTGAATGTGTGTTGTTCGTGTTTTCATGAGAGTAGCAAGTGAAAGCTTGTTTTCCTTTTCTAAATTTGTAAATAAATGAGAAGTATGAGAATCAGAGATAGTAATCTCTGCACTTTGGGAGGCCAAGGTGAGCCAATCACTTGAGGTCAGGAGTTTCGAGACAAGCCTGGTCAACATGGTGAAATTCTATTTCTACTACAGATACAAAAATTAACCAGGCATGGTGGCAGGCACCTGTAATCCCAGCTACTTTGGAGGCTGAGGCAAGAGAATTGCTTGAACCCGAAAGGCAGAGGTTGCAGTCTGTCGAAATTGTGCCTCTGCACTCTAGCCTAGGCGACAAAGCAAGACTCCATGAAAAAAAAAAAAAAAATCAGAGATGGTAATGAAAATACTGTTATTAGAGGGGTTTAGACATAGCATTATAATAGTTCACCCCAGATTAGTTTTGAATTTACCCGGTTGTTGTTGTTACTTCTTGACACCCACAGGCTTTCCTAATGAGGACAGACCACTCAGGATGTGAATGAGAGCAGAATGAAAGCACCTTCTCTGTTGATACGCAGATCTAAGAGAGAGAGGGAGAGAGACCCTAGAAGGAATTATGCCAACCATGTACCCTACTCTTTCTCAATACCAGCACTTAAGTCCCTGGGAAGGAGAGTTTCTTTAGAAGTGCTTTTTCCATTTGGAAACGTGAAGCCACGGAATGGTGGTATTCCTTCTACATGTTTGGTTTTTTTTTTTTCCGTTTCATTGAAGTATTTTTTTGAATGCCTGCTGTATCTTAGATGCAGTAGTGCTGTTTGCTGGAAAGAAAGCAGTAATCAAAAGGCATGGCTCCTGCCTCAAATTTCAGCTATAAAAAGTGCTGTGAATAAGGCATATGGTACTATAACAGCATATTAGGATAATATATAAGTTTTCCTTGTGCAGGAGTGATTGAAACTCTGAGAGAGAAAGAAATCAATGAAGGGGAGGATAGAATTGGAGGAGATATGAGCGTAAGTGATTAATTGCACCCTTTAATGATTTGGTAAAAGAGAAAAAGCTAAAAGTAATTCCACCCTTTAACGATTTGATAAGAGAAAAAGCTTTGTATACTTTGTTCTGTTCTCATTAGGCTTAATCATTAAGTTTTTAGTGAACCCCAGGATGTGGTTGCTCTTCTTGGGGAAGGAGATAGTGTCTAAAGTGTCTACCTCAAAAGCTATTCTCCTAATAGTCACTGCTTTGGGTATTCTCCTGTGACACTGAGAGGGCAATTTACTTTTTGACCCATGAATGGTCTGAAATGTATGAAAACAGTGCATCAAATATTTTATCTCCAAGGCCCCTCCATATTCTGGGCTGAAAATAAGTGCTCCCTATTCTCCTTCCTGTCACAAATTATCCCCAATTATGCCATGTAGTTCACCATAGATTTTATAGAGTCTAAGTAGTAGAATAAAGCTATTCCAAGTAAATCTTCACCAGTATTTAAAAAGTCACAAACAGATTATTTTTTGTTTTAACATTATTTTAGATTCAGGGGTATATGTGCAGGTTTGTTAAGTTGGTAAACTGCATGTCACGGCGCTTTGGTTTACAGATAATTTTGTCACTTAGGTAATAAGCATAGTATCTGATAGGTAGTTTTTCTGATCCGCTCCCTCCTTCCACTCTCCACCCTCAAGTAGGCTCTGGTGTCTGTTTGTTTCTGTCTTTGTGTCCATGTGTTGTTGTTGTTTAGCTCCAACTTATAAGTGAGAACATGGAGTATTTGACTTTCTGTTTCTCCATTACTTTGCTTAGGATAATAGCCTCCAGCTCCATCCATGTTGCTATCAAGGACATGATCTCATTCTTTTTATGGCTGCATAGTATTCCATGGTGTATATGTACCACATGTTCTTTATCTAGCCTAACATTCGTGGGCATTTAGGTTTATTTCACATCTTTGCTATTGTGAATTGTAAAATTCTTAAGGAGAAATGTAAAGGCACTTGTTCCTGTTATGATAGAAGTTAGTGGAATTCCCAAATTTTTAAGTTCAAAGAAATGAAAATTTTTAAATAGTATACCCAATTTTTATTCTACTAGGTGTCAGCCAGGGGAGTCTCATTTCCTGTCTTTGGAGCAGTTATCCTAAGCAAGATGGTGTTTCCGGAGTCTTATTTCTATGGTCAAAGATTGTTTTAGAGACCACAAAGAAGAGTAGTCAAGGAAATCTTGGTTTTAGCCTCATTGGGATGCCAGCCAGTCTGTGCCAGTGGTGACCCTTCTTCTTTTGAGTTCAAAACCAAGAGAATTAGACCAGATACCTTTTTTATTTTTGATTTAGCTAAATTGAGAAATGTGGCTTGCATTTGTGGCCATGTTGGCTTCCCAGTCTACTTCCTAGTGAATTATATTTATCTTCCTAAAGAGCAGGCCTTCCTCTTACAGGAGCAGGGCCTTACCATATGAATGAGCAGAGATTGCCAGTAATCTAGGAATGGGCAACCTAGATGGTTCACAAGAGCCAGGAAGAGGCTCTGCTAGGCTAGTCACCTGTAGTTCCTTCTTTCAGTGTCAGCAATGTGATCTAGTCAGTGCAAAATAGGCCATCTTCTTGAGGCTTAATATTTTTTAGATGGTTTACTTATTTCCCAGAAAAACAAATTGTCATATTTGTTGATGTTTGTAAGTGTTCTTTGATTTATTATCATTTAAAATGTGGTATTTACTTGGATAAAAGAATGAGCTACAAATACATTTTTCTTACCTTTCTGGAACCAAGTTGGTTGCTAGGAGATGAATGAGACCTGTTGATTTTATTAAATTATTTTGTATATTGGGCCATTTTTACATTGATATGCAAATATCCAAGCAGTAAAATATTCCCTTAAAAAGCCAAATTGGTTGTATCATCAAACAGCACCAGCCATTTAAAAGATTAGGTTCTAGATGTAAAAGTTTGTTACCGTACCTTTCTAGTTTTTATTCCCAGTTTTGATTAATCTCTGCAATGCTGTTTATTTCTTTAGCCTTAAATATTGGTCATTCTCAATAGAAATATAAAACAGTTACTGCTACACTTGAGTATACAAGCATTGTTCAGTTTATGAGTTTACTATGAGGTTGTTGGGAGAGGCTCACTCCAAAGCCTGGGATGTACTACAGAATTTTCAGGAGATATGCTTCTATACTTGTGATATTAGACTACAGTTTTCTTCAGATTGTTTAGCAGGCTATAATGGAATTGCTCGGTTAGCATCATTAAAGTTTCATCTTACTTTTGCAATGAATTTGAAAGTCTTGAATGTTAGCATGAGAGATCAACTTCTCAGAATACATATTTTAGATTAAATCAGTGTGGTGACCTGGCAGGTAGAATATTCTGGTAATATTTTGGAATACCAATCTTCCTTATGGTAAGCTCTGCTATTGCCTAGCAGTATAGCAGTATACTACTTGTCCTTTGACTGATAAACTTTTTAAATGTTTTGTTGATTTCCTTTTGGGCAATCAGGTTTTAAATTTCTTCATATCTTTCCTCTTTCTTAGAGCTTCATCCATCCCCCATCACAGAGTATTAATTATAAAAAAAGAAAAGAAGTAATTTCTTTTAAAAAAATATTTGTGGTTGCTTGTTGGTAAGGCAGTCATTTCATCTTCTGATCTCCAGTTTACTGGCCACTGTTTAAGATATAGAGCCATAGAATCATCTGAGCCCAGAGAGCTGAGAATTGCCTATTGGTTCCTCTTCTATATGTATAGGCAGTGGTTTGATTTTCATGATCATTTTTTATTTGGGTTTTAAAGAAATAATTTAATTTAATTTATTATTAGAAACAAAATGATGACAGTGCCAGCAGCACTGTGCTAGGAATAAAATTTTGTTCCTTTATTAGCTATTTTTCTTTTCTGATGCTACGTTTAAAAGTTCATCATTTAAAAAATGCCCTGTGAGAGAATCTGTAAGTCTGCCTATTAATTATAACCCCTCAAAATGTTCAGAAAAGTGAATGTTTTAAAATATATGTTTTTTTTCCCTCCTACATCAAATGACTCAACCTCAGCTCCTTTTAAAAAGCCAAGGGTCTTATTAGCTACTATTGTATATGCAGATGGAGTTCAGTGTCTGACTATGTAAGAGTATAAGATCCTGTTTTGGATTTCATATCCCCTCTAGCATTACAGTTGCATCCTGTTATGCTGGAATTGAGAAGAGATAACTGTTATTAAAGATCTTATCTCAAACATTTATAATAAACTAGAGGTGTATAGCAGCAAAATAACACATTTAATTTTTGTTTTTTTTTTTGTTTTTTTTTTTGTTTTTTTTTTTTTTTTGAGACGGAGTTTCGCTCTTGATACTCAGGCTGGAGCGCAATGGCGCGATCTCGGCTCACTGCAATCTCCGCCTCCTGGGTTCAGGCAATTCTCCTGCCTCAGCCTCCTGAGTAGCTGGGATTACAGGCACGCGCCACCGTGCCCAGCTAATTTTTTTTGTATTAGTAGAGACGGGGTTTCACCATGTTGACCAAGATGGTCTCGATCTCTTGACCTCGTGATCCACCCGCCTCGGCCTCCCAAAGTGCTGGGATTACAGGCTTGAGCCACCGCGCCCGGCCTAATTTTTGTTTTAAACATAGAAAAGTTGTAGATTTATTAGAACTAAGTCATAAAACTCACTAAATAGAAAAAAGACTGGATAATTTGTCATATGACTAGAAATTGGATGTCTGTTTTGAAAACATTTTGTTTATTCTGTAGTTACTAAGAAATGTAAAGAGACTTGCTTCTAGAGCTTAATAAGCAAGAACTAAAATCATAGTATTACCCAAACCATATGTAATAATGTTGTTAAAATATGTTCATATGTGTATGTTTGTAATTATGGTTAGCATGATTAATGATCTTTATCAAATAACTAATGTATTTTATATTTTTAACATCTTATATTGCAGTATTACTAAGCTGTGAATGAATGTGGAAACAATTTCAAAATAAGACAAATTTTCTGTATTGTAAATATTACATACTGATGACTCCTAATGTCTGTTTTGGCCTTCTTTAATTTTTATGATAATAAAACCAGATATATTGTAATGCTTTTCTACTGTAATTCTAGAGAAGAATTTGGGTTCATTACAATTTAGTCCTTTATCAGGAATACAAATATACTTTATATTTGTTTTATTTATGTTATATACAGTATATTTAGTATTTGTTAATTTTGTATTTTATGTTTCATGTGGTTTTGAAACATTTAAAACAGTTACTAAATATTTGCTAATGTATTAATGGAAGACTGTTCTAGAATGGAACATTAAAATGTTTGTTTTTTTTTTTGGGGGGGTAAGGAACATTTGTGTTAGTAATTGTTCATGTAGTAATTGATGCAATGTATTAGTATTTTCTACAAATCCTCTTTTTTATTATAGATCTCCGCAGGATAAAAGAACACTTCTTGTGAATTGTCAGAATAAGAGTCTTTCACAGTCTTTTGAAAATCTTCTTGATGAGCCAGCATATGGTTTAATACAAGTATGTTTTTTAAATCTATCCTGTATTAATCTATTAATCTGACTGCATTATTTTATATAACTCCTTCTCATCTCAGAGTATGCAGAATGAGGCTGTGTGTGTGTGTGTGTGTGTGTGTGTGTGTGTATGTGTGTGATCTTTATGGAACTATTCTCTGTAATATTACAGAAACAGTAAATTTCCATGCTATTTGCAAGACTCAGAGGCTTCCTCAGAGGCTTCTTTGGTTCTTACTCATAAAGCAGTTTCTCTGTTTATTATAATACTACAATTAGACATCAGTAGATTTATATCATCACTTTTGTTGATTAGGTCAGGGGTCACAGAGTAGGTCAGTTTGAATTCATTAATGATCAGTTTAGGCCAAAATCTGGTTTGAATTTAAGTAAGTTGTTTTGACGTCATGAAAATCTAATTCCCCTAAGAATATTTGAGTATTGTTCTTGGCATTTGGCTAAAAATGTACACTTAATAATAGGCAGAAGTAAAGTTAATTTTCACTCAGATTACTATGTAATGAGATTGTTTATTCATTTATTTATTGACTTATTCATTTAACAATATGTGAGTGCTTGCTGTGTCCCAGCTACTCTTTTCCTGTTTTTGTGTGTTTGTTTTTTCAAGAGACGGGATCTCACTCTGTTGCCCAGGCTGGACTGCAGTGGCCATTCACAGACGCGATCCCACTACTGATCAGCACGGGAGTTTTGACCTACTCTATTTCTGACCTGGGCTGGTTCACCGCTCCTTAGGCAATCTGGTGGTCCCCCGCTCCTGGGAGGTCACCATATTGATGCCAAACTTAGTGCAGACACTTGATCGGCATAGTGCACTACAGCCCAGAACTCCTGAACTCAAGTAATCCGCCCGCCTCAGCCTCCTAAGTAGCTGGGACTACAGGCACGCGCCACCGCACCTGGCTTTTTTTTTTTTTCTTTTCCTGGTTTTTAAGACATAGAGGTTAATAAGATATAGAGGTAACTTTTTAGGAAGACAGATGAGAGAGAGAACTAAACACTGTTTAAAATAGAAAATAAGAGGATAATTTTTCTTATTGTGAAAAATTATTTAATAAATAACAATTTTTGCTAAATACGAGTGAGCAAGTAGTTTGGGCTTCAGAGGTTACCCTAGCATTTAACATTAGAAAAACCTTTTGCTCTTTTCCCGGGTAGCACTGCCCCAGAATAAACTATTCTTGTTGGCATGATTTACTATTCATATAGTTAGATTAAAATGTCAGCTAATATTTAAATATCATGAGCTTTTAAATTTAGCCATCAAATATTTTGTGTCAGAATAGCATGGTAGTACACACTTCAAGAAATATTTTTTTTTGTGTGAAGGCAGGACTGCTAGACAGAAGAAAGCTGTTGTGGGCCATTCACCACTGGAAAGTAAGCACTGCGTGTGTTTTTGATGTATGCAGATTGAGTGAAGCCTGCAAATCATTTGTTTATCTGCAATTCAATCAGTAACATTAACTTGTCATTTGTTATGCTATTTTAACTAAATGAAATGATTGGCTTAGAAAATTTAAATTTTTCTTCCAAGAAAGAAAATAAAAATTTAAGATAATCTTAGAACACTCTGTTTTAGTCTGATTTCTTTTCTTTTAAAAAGCTTTGCTTTTTTGCCCATCACGGAGTATTCATTTTTCTTTATTTGAATTAATAATGCTCATATTTTTCTCCCTACTGCATAGAAAATTAAAAAGGACCCTTATACAGCAACTATGATAGGATTTTCCAAGGTCACAAACTACATTTTTGATAGTTTGAGAGGCAGCGATCCCTCTACACATCATCGACCACCTTCAGAAATGGCAGATTTTCTTAGTGATGCTATTCCAGGTCTGAAGATAAATCAACAAGAAGAACCAGGATTTGAAGTCATCACAAGAGTGAGTAAAGATTTATATTAATATACCTCTTATATTTAATATGAGAACATGTACTATAGAAATAGAAACTTAATTTTGGTGATATCTGCCTCTTTCCATAATCTGTTCTTACAACTTTTTGCTAATATATCTGACAATGAATGCTTGTCTTACCACCAAATTCTTCATTTGTTCTCTATCTTATACTCTCTCTTCATCAGTGTTGAATCTTTCTTTGATTACCTTTTGATAATAATGAAGTTTGTTTCACTGAGTGCCTAGCAGTGAGTGAAGAATAAACCTTTCCTATTGCCTCTTAGTTCTGTTCCTCACTTGCATGTTTTTTCAGTAGGCATCAGAGACAGCCAGTCAGGACATTACTTTTAGGGCTTTTATTCTCATGCAGTACTTTCTTTTTTAAGTAAGATGTGTTTTGGCCTGAATTGTGGCAGATCTTTATATGTGCTCAGCAAGACTTTTGAATTTGCTACAATTCTAGGCTTGTACATAGTTAGAAAATTATAAATATCTAAATTTTAGTGCTTAATTAAAGGGTTTATCTTGCAAATAGTGTTTTAAAGTTACCAACATCTGTTAATTGAATGAAACACTATAGAAATGCCAAGTGAAGTTAATGGGTCATGAATCAGTTCTGAGAAATACAAACTTTAGAAGAAAAGCTAATTTTAGAATATGATTAATAGAATAGTTATATATTTTCTTTTTAAGTAATATAGCATATCATTTGGTTTGAAGGTTTCTTATAGAATTTATATGATGAATATTCTATACTTATATAATTGAACCCAAAGTAGTAAAGAACTTTTTTTTAATAACAAATATTTTTAGTATGTGAGGTTTCCTGTTTCCTGTTTCTGAATTTAGTTGTGTTTTTAATAGAAGAGAAATATGTATAATGCTAACTATTATAGTTAACAAATCAAACATGGGAAAATAAGGGATGATCTTAGAAGTACTAGAAGTCACATCTGAAAAATAGTATTTTAAATTTAGTTTCCATGTATCTTTATTTCACTGGTTAAATATGTACTTGTTATTGCTTATCTTCTTATTTTAGATTGATTTGGGAGAACGACCTGTTGTTCAAAGGAGAGAGCCAGTATCACTGGAAGAATGGACTAAGAACATTGATTCTGAAGGAAGAATTTTAAATGTAGATAATATGAAGCAGATGATATTTAGAGGGGTAATTTAAACACTCTACTATGACTTGTATTATAAACTCCTAGTATTCAGGGGTTTTGTTGTTATTGTTACTGTTTTGGTGTTTTGTTGTTGTTTTAGGGGAGGAATGAACTCTTTTATTTCTTTGATGAATGATACCTTAAAATTCCTGGATTGAGTGGGACAGAGTGAGGTGCTTATGATGTTCCTGGGGATTGGGTAGAGGGAAACTCTTAACTCTAGGGGAAGATATTCTTCTGTACTTGAAGCTGTGTTGGTTATGTGAAGGAGGCCGGCATTCCATTGGCATTTGCCTTATTCTGTAAGATTGGGCTTAGACTCACCAGTCCCACTGTCTGTCTGCTGTACAGTTTACTTTATCCTGTGTACTGTTTAAACTTTCTGGCAGCTACTGACATCTTTTGAATCTAGAATTTAAAAAGAGATGGTATTCACTGAATTGAACTATTTGTATATATAAAACAGTCTCTTAAAGATTAGTTTTTATATGTAAGTTTTGTGAATATGCAAGTTTTGTAAACTTACAGTATTATATTCTTTTTTATTAATGTGTTTAATATGCATGCTTTCTTCAGGGACTTAGTCATGCATTGAGAAAGCAAGCATGGAAATTTCTTCTGGGTTATTTTCCCTGGGACAGTACCAAGGAGGAAAGAACCCAATTACAAAAGCAAAAAACGTAAGTAATGGTCTTTTGTACGTTCATTAAAGAGGTTCAAGTAACCCACTCATACAAGTTAGTATAGAGTTTCTAGATGAAGATTTGGAATAGACTAGGGAATGGGAATATAACTTCGTTTTTAGTGTTTTAATTTAAAAATTATGAGCCTTCTAATTATTTTAAATCAGAAATACATATCAGAAGGCTCTCATTGCAGTTATGTTTGTGAATATATAAAAAGAAGATAAACATACTCCATTTCCCTTATGTAAGCCTTGTACAAGCCTTTTGCATACTTGAAAGATGACTATTTAGACATACACTTAAAAACATCTCATTCGTCTTGATTCACTTTTACAATTCATTATGAAATTATAAAATTGGCTCATAAGAAATATATTTGCTAGTTAGATTAATTACCTTTAAGTTACTTTTCTGATACTCTTATAATGGATCCTTTATTCTTTTTGGAAGAGTATTTCTGTTTTAAGTTATTTCTCAGACTTGAAAGGAAACACAGACTAACTTTGCAGGTACAACATCTTGTTCTCAGTTGTCGGTCTAGCCTTTGATTTAAAGCTATTTTCAATCATTATATGCATATTTAGGTTATCTGACAGTCTTCTCTTTTCAGCATGTTTACCAGTTCTTCTAAGACATTTTTACATTAACTAGTTTCTGGAATAAACTGCTTGGAAATAGAATTATAACGTCACATTTTTTTTAAAAAGTCACTTAGATTTGTATTTACAATTATTTGAAAACTTAAGTGGTTAAAATATTTCATGACTAGAATACTTTTAGATATGATTTTAAGGATTGAGATAAATGTTTTTGTCTCAATGCATTTTGTCAAAGCATACCTAAAATTCTAGTAGTTGAACAAAGTTTACCACATAAACTTTGTGGCATGTATAGGTTTTTTTTTCTTTTGTTGTCACTTATTTGTCATAACTTTAAACAATTCATTATTGTTTTTATAAACTTACATCCCGCCATCATCATAAATACTTTGATATACTGTTTATAGAAAAACCCAATTAAATAATGTTAAAAATAAAGTTTTCAAATAGCTTTCTTTGGTGTCAAATTGTTTTCTATAGTGATGAATACTTCAGAATGAAACTGCAGTGGAAATCTGTCAGCCAGGAACAAGAGAAGAGAAATTCGAGGTTAAGAGATTATAGAAGTCTTATCGGTAATTTTATCTTAACAACTTTGGAAATGCAAGAGGGGATTACATTGAAGTCTTGATAAGCTTAACAAAGTAAAGATACATGCTATAGCACTAGGGCTCAAAAGAGAAATCAGAATAGGAAAGTACATTGCAGTGTGTAGTTAATGTTCTTTGTTGTTCCTCTTCCAGTAGGCATATTAATTCAGTAAGTCTAGTTATAAGTGCTGATATATTTAATTTTCAGTTCCAAAGTATGAAATTTTCAAAAAGATTGTTTACCTTTATTTGCTTGTTGAATTAATTTTATTTTTAAAAAACTTTTCATTATTATGAAAGGCTGTTTATTGTAGAAAAATTAGTAACTATAGATGAGCAAAAAGAGGAAAATAGGGCCGGGCGCGGTGGCTCACGCCTGTAATCCCAGCACTTTGGGAGGCCGAGGCGGGTGGATCACGACGTCAAGAGATCGAGACCATCCTGGTCAACATGGTGAAACCCCGTCTCTACTAAAAATACAAAAAATTAGCTGGGCACAGTGGCGCGTGCCTGTAATCCCAGCTACTCAGGAGGCTGAGGCAGGAGAATTGCCTGAACCCAGGAGGCGGAGGTTGCGGTGAGCCAAGATCACGCCATTGCACTCCAGTCTGGGTAACAAGAGCGAAACTCCGTCTCAAAAAAAAAAAAAAAAAAAAAAAAAAGAGGAAAATAAAAATTATTTTTGTTTCTGTCACCCAGAGATAATTATGGTTAATAGGTATTGGTTTATATCCCTCCAGAACGTCTTTAGATATACATATATTTCATTTTTAAAATTAAATAAATGATTCTAGATATAAAATTTAGTTAGTATTTGAAAATAAAGTATTTACCTGGGGATAACTATTGTCTAAAACAAAGATGCTTGCAGTTCATAATCTACGTTTACAGATGAGAAACTGAAGTATGAAGAGCATAAATGACTTGTCCAAGGTCACATGGTTAATAAGTGCAGAGCCCAGTTTAATGTTCTTATTACACTGTCTCTGTAGTTTTAAGATAGCATTAGATAGTACTGGAACTTAGTTTGAAATTCTTATGGTTGTATCTGGATTTGTATATCTGTGGTTTCATAAAGAACAATAGAGGAATTTGCTGTTAACACCCTCCCATGGAAGAAATAATTCTTTGAATTATATTTAGAAAGCCCAATATAACAGGCTGATTTGGTACCGTTTGTGGACATAAAAACAAGATCTTTTTAAAAAAAAAAAAAAAAAAAAAAAAACAAGATCTTTTTGTCAGTGATACTTTTGATCCAAAAAGAATTTATTTTTTCTGAAATATAAATGATACCAGAAAAAACTGTGACCTTCCTCTGATTAAGGCAAATGGTTGGGAGTCCCGAGTTGTGAAGTTATCTAAAGTGTCTAACTGAAGCTTCTTGCTGTTTCCAGTTTCACTAAGAAAAATAATGGATTCTGGTGTTTTATTCCTGCTTGAGCATAAAATATTTGAACTGGAAGGGAAGCCTGTATTCTAAGCCTCTTTCTGCATGCCATATCCTCTTCCCTTTATATCAAGCATCAATGTTGATGTCTCTGATGTTCTCAACCTTTCATGCCATAGCCTCATCCTTTCCAGGAGACTGGTAGAAAAATTTAGTTATTTTTCAGTCCTCATAATGTAATTTGAATTTTGAGACATACTTTAGCCTACTTTATTCATTTTTAACAGATAAAATTGAAGCCCAGAACAGGTTAGTCAGTTGCCTTAAGCCATCTATCTGGTTAGATCCATAGCTCAGATTCATTCATACTCAGATCTAATTTAAGTGGCCTTTCAGCTATTCCATGCTTTCTGCCAGTAGAAGTTTATGTAAAATAAGTTAGTTTTAAAGCATTCTTTTTCTATAATGCTTTTTCCCAAAAGTATTTTGAGAATGATTATCAAAAGCTTTTTGGGCAGTATACATTTACTTTATTAAAAACAAAACTATACAGTAAGCCTTAGATCTTGCATATATGCCAATAAGTTGGATTTTACTTTAAGTGTGATGAGAACTTACTGAAGCTTTTTAAGGAAGAGTATTTTATTTAAATTTTAAAATCATTTTTACTGCTTTGTGGAAATTCAATCAAAGTAAGAGTAGGACTAGGGAGACCAGTTAGTAGAAAGCAAAAGTCCAGGCAAGAAATGGTAGTTGAGGAGGTAAAAAGAAGTAGGTGAGGCCAGGCATGATGGCTCACACCTGTAATTCTAGTATTTGGGAGGCTGAGGTGGGAGGATCACAAGGTCAAGAGATCGAGACCATCCTGGTCAACATGGTGAAACCCCGTCTCTACTAAAAATACATTAGCTGGGCATGCTGGCACATGCCTGTAATCCCAGCTACTCAGGAGGCTGAGGCAGAAGAATTGCCTGAACCCAGGAGGCAGAGGTTGCGGTGAGCTGAGATCGCACCATTGCACTCCAGCCTGGGTAACAAGAGCGAAACTCTGTCTCAAAAAAGAAAAAAAGAAATGAGAGAAGCCACAAACAAACAGAAAAATGTTCTATTCTCATGGATAGGAAGAATCAGTATCATTAAAATGACCATACTGCTCAAAGCTATTCACAGATTCAGAGCATTCCTATCAAACTACCAACTGTCATTCTTCACAGAATTAGAAAAAACTATTTTAAAATTCATATGGGGGTCAGTCGTGATGACTCATGCCTGTAATCCTAGCACTTTGGGAGGCTGAGGTGGGCAGATAGTTCGAGACCAGCCTGGACAACAGGGCAAACCCTGTCTCTACTAAAAATACAAAAAAATTAGCTGGATGTGATGGCACATGCCTCTAATCCCAGCTACTTGGGAGGCTGAGGCAGGAGAATCGCTTGAACCCAGGAGGTGGTGGTTGCAGTGAGCCAAGATCTCACCACTGCACTCTAGCATGGGTGACAAAGTGAGACTCTCTCTCCAAAAAAAAAAAAAAAATCATATGGAACCAAAAAGAGTCCAAATAACCAAGGCAATCCTAAGCGAAAAGAACAAAGTTGGAGGCATCATGTTATCTGACTTTGAACTATACAATAGGGCTGCAGTAACTAAAACAGCATGGTACTGGTACAAAAAACAGACACATAGACCAATGGAATAGGATAAAGAGCCCAGAAATAAGGCCACACACCTACGGCCATCTGATTTTCGACAAAGCTGACAAGAACAAGCAACGGGGAAAAGATTCCCTATTCAATAAATGATCCTGGGATAACTGGCTAGCCATATGCAGGAGATTAAAGTTGGACCGCTTTCTTACACCATATACAAAAATAAAGTAAAGATGGATTAAAGACTTAAACGTAAAACCTAAAACTATAAAAACCCTGGAAGACAGTCTAAGCACTACCATCCTGGACATAGGAATGAGCAAAGATTTCATGACAAAACACCAAAACAATTGCAACAAAAGCAAAAATTGACAAGTGGGATCTAATTAAACTTAAAAAAAGCTGCTGCACAGTGAAAGAAATTATCAACAAAATAAGCGCACCTCCTACAGAATGTGAGAAAATATTTGCAAACTATGCATCTGGCAAAAGTCTAATATCTAGCTTCTGTGAGGAACTTAAACTTACAAGGGAAAAACAGCCCCATTAAAAAGTAGGCAAAGGACATGAGCAGGCACTTCCAAAGAAGACATACATGCGACTAACAAGCATATGAAAAACTCAACATCACTGATCACTAGAGAAATGCAAATCAAAATCGCAGTGAGATACCATCTCACACCAGTCAGAATGACTACTATTAAAATATCAAACAATAGCATGAGATTACATAAAACTGAATACCTCAACAAACTAGGCATCAAAGATACATAACCTCAAAACAATAAGAACCATAGCCAATATCATACTGAACAGGCAAAAGATGGAAGCATTCCCCTTGACCAGAACAAAACAAGGATACCCACTCTAACCACTCCTATTAAGCATGGTACTAGAGTCAGGCAAGAGAAAGAAATAAAAAACATTGAGATAGGAATAGGGAGTGAATGGACAAGGGAAATAGAGCAGGCTTGCCAGGCAGCATTCAGAACCCACTTCATGTTAGTGATGGTGAGTATAAAATGGTGTCAGTCAATATGGTTGTTTTTCTTCAGCCTTTTTTTTAGCTACATCAAATTATTAGATGGAGAGTTAGATTTAATAAGAACTTCTTGTTTTTTGCTTAAGTACTCATTTTCTTTTCAGAAATGGGTTTTCTAGAAATAATTATAAAATAGCATTTTCATATATCATTTTTTATCCCTTTTCTGCTTTTCACCTGGCTTGTCACTATTAAATATTTATACAAGAAGAAATACTGATAGTTCATGAGAATACAAACAACTTTTTTTTTTTTTTACTATGTTTAAAAAACATATTAAGGCAGATATTCTGTATTGGCATTATGACAATGTAAATTATGCTCGAGTTAATAAAAATTAATTTATTCTTTATCAACTGTGAAATGAGACGAAAGCAGTCTTGACTTTTTTTTTTTTTTGAGGTGGGGTCTCACTGTGTCGCCCAGGCTGGAGTGCATTGGTGCCATCATGGCTCACTGCAGCCTCAACTTCCTGGACGCAGATGGTTCTGCCACTTCAGCCTCCTGAGTAGCTGGTACCACAGGCAGGCGTCACCATGCCTGGGTAATTTTTATGTTTTTTGTAGAGATGGGTTTTTGCCATGTTACCCAGGTTGGTCTTGAATTCCTGGGCTTAAGCAGTCCTCCTGTCTTGGCCTCCCGAACTTCTGGGATTATAGGTATGAGCCACTGTACCTGGCCCATTTTGATATGTTTAATTGAAATTTTTTATAAATAGCATATTTTTTTGTTATTACTTTTGCTTATTTGTTTGAGAAATGCATCAAAATTCTGTATTTGCTTGCTTTTTAAAAATCAAATTTACATTTTAACAGAAAGCTAAAATATTTTAATAATTTTTAAAAATGCCCTTATAGAATCTAAGCTCATGTCATATCGTGTTGTTTGATTCTACTCTGTTGTATCTCCTTATCTTTTTTTTATTTTTGAGACATGAGTCTCACTCTGTCATCCAGGCTGGAGTGCAGAGGCATGATCTTGGCTCACCGCAGCCTCTGCCTCCGAGTTTCAACTGATTCTCGTGCCTCAGCCTTTTGAATAGCTGAGATTACAGGTGCATGCCAGCATGCCCGGCTAATTTTTCTATTTTTGGTAGAGACAGGGTTTCACCATGTTGGTTAGGCTGATCTTGAACTCCTGACATCAGGTGATTTGCCTGCCTTGGCCTTCTAAAGTGCTGGTATTACAGACATGAGCCACTGTGCCTGACCTCTTCATCTCTTTGTAAAGAGTTTTGAGAAAGTTTTCAAGTTATTCAGTTTAATTGCGGGGAGGCAGTTATCACTTTTAAACAGTTGATTCTAGAGTAAATTAATCAAGAGTTTCTTTAAGTTATTTCTTCCTAATTTACTGAGAGATTCAAATTTAGAGAATGCCTTGTTGTAAAGTGTCCCACATCATGATGCATTTAGTAGGCATCAGTGTTTGTGAAGTGAATTGTCAGTACAGCTTTGGACACACTCATGATGATGTTTCCAAATCTGTTTTTCATGAAGTCATTTCCAGCTTATAATGATATCTAAAGTAAATGGTGTAGATATGAAAATAAGGAAATAATTTGTCCTAAAGATAATTATGAAACATGACAAAGAATTTGATGGTACTTCTTATAATGAATGCAGTAATTGTGAATGAAACAAATCTCTTTGATTAAGTTTGATTAGGTGGTAGCCTTTTTTTTTTTTTTTTTTTAAGTTTTCAAGTACTACTATCTATAACATGCATTAATGACTGACATTTTTGTTACTAATGCAAATTATTAGTGTTGCTTCTAATTCACTGAAAGTGTTTTCTACTGTGCAGTTAAAAGGTTTCTATGTTTGGATAAAAATTGAAAAATATTTTAAAATCTGCACATGAGGAGAGGAGGACTGATTCTTGAAAAAATTCTGAAGTGTTACTTTATTGCATATTGGAAATAGAATTTGATGAATTTTTTATTCATTAAGTGAAGCTTGTTGAATGAAATTAATAGCAAGAAAAATGACTCCGTACTTGTAATATGTGAGCTTTATAAGAATCTGTTTTTTGAAAGGTTTTCAAATATGTGATGATTTTCCTCTTCAGAAAAAGATGTTAACAGAACAGATAGAACAAACAAGTTTTATGAAGGCCAAGATAATCCAGGACTGATTTTGCTTCATGACATTTTGATGACCTACTGTATGTATGATTTTGATTTGGGTAAGTTCTTCTCTAAAGTCCTAATTTTAAATGATGTAAATATATTTACTTTTTTACATTTTTAATCCAGTTAGACATGGGTAATAGCTTTGTAAAATAAATGAGGATGTTGGTATCTAGTTGAACTTCAAGGTTTGAGAAGTATTGTAGTGCTCAGCAAGTGATAAGCTCATAGGACGTAATACTTACTTATTTGTTTTGACCTAACTGCTTAATAAATGGAGTTATTATTTCTTTGAGACTTAGTAGTGCCTTGGGAAAAATTACCAAGATACTAAGAATGATAACCATGAACTGAGAAAGTTTGCAAACCATTGTTTGATATGCTGTTCCCCTTGTGAAGAAAAATACTGATTTGATATCTTAGATAAGCAGTGCAAAAATTTTGTAGGGCATGTAGAGCTTACTCTTTTTTTGGTAAATCTCTCTACAGAAATTCATTGTAAGAACTGATGCTGGGGCCAGGCGTGGTGGCTCATGCCTGTAATCCCAGCACTTTGGGATGTCAAGGCAGGTAGATCACCTGAGATTAGGAGTTCAAGACCAGTCTGGCCAACATGGTGAAACCCTGTCTCTACTAAAAGTACACAAATTAGCTGGGCTTGTGATGCGCCTCAGGAGTCTGAGTCAGGAGAATTGCTTGAACCTTGGAGGGGGAGGTTGCAGTGAGCCGAGATCATGCCATTGCACTCCAGCCTGGGCAACACGGTGAGACTCTGTCTCAAGGCAAAAAAAAAAAAAAAGGAACTGATGGTGGAAGCAGAAGTGGGAAATTACGTGGGGAAGGGACACAAAGGGACAGAAAACTTAAGGAACCATTATTTTAAGAGGCAAGCTAACCCAAGATGGCTCTTCAAAGGACCAACAGCCTGTCTGACCTTCAACCTTTAAATAAGTAGAAATACTAGAAATACTTGAGACCTGCTGTGTGAGTGTCTTCTAGCTAAAGGATAATAGAAATAGAGGTTTTCTAGATTATTTTAGTAATGCTTGAGATATCCTTTAGAGAAGGAGGTTGGATACTTTGCACATTAAAACCAAATGAACCTTGAATTACGGGTACATTTTCTTCACTGTTCATATCTATGTAAATTCCTCTTCGTTTCCTGTATGTAAGTTAGGGGAGATATAATCTCTGTTTTGATCTTGAGGTATCAGCCTCTTTGGTGACAGTAAATCAAAAGTTGGAGTTTTCTTTAAAATGTAAAATGTAGTCAGCTCTGTCTATGACACCTATAATGAGCTTCAAATTGAATTGTTGAAAGAATATTAATAGAGTGCTTTTCAGGTTACAGAGTGCTTTCATACTTGATTTGATTTTTAATTCTCATAGCCTTTTGAAGAAGTAGGGAAATAATTCTCACTTTATGAGTAAGGTGATTTTGATTTAGAGAGTGACTTATGGTCACACAAGTAAATAGTTGGTCTGGGAGTAGAGACCCAGGTCTTTATTGAAGGCTGGGATTCTTATCTGTATACCTTCAGCATCCCAACCCTTTGCCATTTGTTTTAGTTTCTGTTACCACCATAGGGGATAGGACCATTCTCCTTGAGAATAGAAGGCACTGCCCCACTCTTTCAGATGGTAATTTTGAGATAGGAATTCATACCTATTCTATAGCAGGAGTTCCTGAATGCTTAGTTTTCTTAGGGCATTTTCCCAGACCAGCTAACTGGATAACTTGCCATCTCTGTTTGTTTATACTAATATCACATTCTTTCTATATAAACATTTCAGTTATCTGAAACATAGTTAAGGTTTCTGTGGATAACTCTGACCTTATGAGAAGCCAAGATACTTTTTATAAAAGCAATGGACAACATTTCTTACTCTTTACTCATAGCAGAGTAACCTGGACTGTAAATTTAGTCTGTCTTATAGGTGATTTCATTATATGGAGTTGTTTGGCTTCTTAACCATAGGTGAGGTATAGGTATATTTGCATTATACTATTATGATACAGTCTCAGTAGTGAGGAAGGAGACAAAAATTATCAAAAGCAGACAGAATAACTTAAGGAAGGGTGATTTTGAGTTAGTGAGTGCCGATACTATACTTCAGAAAGTTTCTGTGGGTGGTATCTTTACAGGGTTTGTAATGATGATACTGAATAACCAATGAAAGATTAAATTAGGAGAGTGTCTAATGTTTTTTAAGAATGATTTCTGATCCTCAAGATTTTTGTTTTTTAATTTGATACTCTAAAGGATAAGCTTCAGTAACCTGGAAAATTGAAATATATTTAGTTTAAATTTTTCTTTTTGGTGTAAGCAAGTATACAGTAGGATGATAAGGTGTTCATTTCTCAGCCTCTCCCCCCCCAACACACACACTGAAACAAATTTGCTGTTGAAGTAATTTTAGGGAAGTACTTCAGAAATTGTAGTTGTGCTGATTAAGATGTGCATCAGTCAGCAGTAGTAAAGAATCTGAGTATCACCGAATGCTAATTTAAACATTCTTAATCTTGCTTTAATTAAAAGGAATTTGTACATTAATTCCACCCCCTACAACCCATGACATACCCCAAAGAACATCATGTATAAAATAAAACAGATTAAAGGCAACTAGAACATGAAGATTAATTTGACAACTTCCACCTAAGACATAACAGAAGAAATATGGTAATGATTCCATATGAAAGCCGAAGACTTAAAGGATTAAATTTGCTTCTTAGGAATTTTTATTCATTATAACTTAATAATAAAGCACTTTTTTAGGAGAGGAAAGGTGCTTTGTAAATCTTTTGAATAACACACTTTGAAATATTTCTGTTGTAGATCATACACAGTCAGACTCAGTAAAGTAGTACTCTTGCACTTTGTTGAATTCAGGTTAGATTTCCTTCATGCTTTAATTGGTTTAGCCTTTATTATTTATCATTGATTTCACTGTGTCTGGTAAGAAAGTTCTGATGATAACAATTTAGTCTTTCATCTATCTTATTTCTTAAAAAGTGTACATTATTTAAAAACCATCTGTGTAAATTTGTAGAAATGATTACATTTAGTTGTTTTGTCACAAGTCACTTTTGTCTAGCTTTTTTCCCTAAATGTCTTGGTAACTTCGTTGTCTGGTACTATAAGGATGTCCTCCGTGAGAACTCATGTGCCCTTTTATGCTAAAGTGAGTAGAGCTGTATTTTCCTGCAGAATGCAGTGTACACAGAGTGAGGTCAGTAGGACTGTGGAAAGATATGGCAGTAGATGATTGGACAGAGGCTCACAGCGAATTGAGCTGAACCTTTATTTGTTAGGAGATTCTGAGGTGATCTGAATATCTCTGTCTATTGTGTGTTTGATCTGAGTTTTCTCAGATGATTTAGTTTACTGGCTTTCTGAGATCATTTTTTAAAGTTTTCCTCCAAAACAGAAAGAGTAATGTATAATTAAATATCATTTATATTATAGCAGAACTATCCCCTCCTCCTTTTATTAAATATTTATTCTTAACTGGCTTCAGTGCAGATAGATTTTTGGTGAATAAAAATGTAAGCTTTGGATTTGCAAATGAAAGACTATTTTCCAGACTTCCCAGGCTACCAACAAAGAAATTTCTATGTGATTTTAATAAATACACAAAACTTACCGAAGTTGAATAACGTGTAAGTAAAAAGACTTAGTATAAGCTCTTGTCCTTTCATTTGTTCAAGAATCTCTTAAGTCTGAAAATTTTTCAAGTCTTGAAAATTGTAAAGGAAGGATAATTGAGGGTTTTATAAGAGAAAGTAAAGAAGCAAGAAGTTTGGCATGTTCAGGTGAAAAAGTGAAACTAACACTTTTTCTTATTTTTAAGTGAGGGATCTGACTCCTTAATTTTCCAGTTTTTCTTTAATCAAGGGCTCTATTACTGTCACCATTGAGAAATTATGGTAACATCAAGAGACAGGTAGTTAAGTGGTCATTTTAGGTACAAAATAGTGATTGGATTAAGCCCCGTTGCTGGCATTGGTTGGATGTAGAGAGTAACAAAGAAAGAAAGAAGGACCTAGATTAAGGCTATTTAAAAGAGGCTCTTAATTTTGTAACTCCTTTTGTGTGAATCTAAAGTCCTGATTGCTAAAGCAGTGGAACCCTTTTCAGTTCTTATTTTACGTGGCTTACTCGTGGTAGTTTGGCATCCTTAATCACTCTGGGCTTGCAACTTTCTTCTTGATTTTTGCAACATTCTTCTCCCTTGATTTTTTTCTTTACTTCTCTGACTGTTCTTTATTAAACCTGTCTTTTTTACATTCCCCTGGGTTATCTCTTCACCCCTTTTCTTTCTCATGATGATCTTGCATGCTATGTTAAAAAATATTACCCACTCTTGATAGCGTATCTGCACTGAGACACATGCTGGAAGCTATATTTTGCTTGACATCTCAATCTGAAACAACTCATCTTTCTTACTAATGACTAGAGTTTCTCCCCTCATTTATGTTCTTTTCTTGGTGAACATCAGTGTCTACCAATTTCTGAATCCAAAAAATAGATACAATTTTAAGTGAAATGGTGGTGATATGCACAGGAGGATACATAAAGCTTAGGTTTTCAGAGACGTTATTGTTTCTGTTCTTTTTAGGATATGTGCAGGGAATGAGTGACTTACTTTCCCCTCTTTTATATGTGATGGAAAATGAAGTGGATGCCTTTTGGTGCTTTGCCTCTTACATGGACCAGATGGTAAGAACAGGGATTCCTTCCATTAAACTGATTTTGAAAATTTTAGTTGTATAATTTTATAGTATAAGGTTGATTTTTATATTTAGTCCACTGTGATGGAACTTAAAAAAATTACTTCATGCCTTTTGTTATCTTTTTAGTAGCCATTCAAGGGCTTAGAAATACTGGTGTTTTTAATATAGGAAATAGTTTGTGCCTGTAGTATAGGAATAATCAGGATTTAATATCAGTAAATGCTTATGTTCTACAAAAGAGCCATGAGTCATTATAGAATATTGATAAAATAAATGAATTCAGTTTTGTGGAATAGTTGAACTTTAATATCATCTGTTTCAGAGATAAAGCTTAGTCATGGCAAGTAATATCCTTACCTTTTGTGAACATTTTGAATTTTTTCCTTATAGTAACTGATTTTTCTCCAGATGTGTTTGAACTGTTTGTAACTCTGATACTTTATTAAGAATTTATTGTTATTTTCCCAGAAATATGTGATTATTAGAATTGAACTATGTCTATATATACATGTTAGTACAAAGAACATTTTTATTTATTATCATTGTTAAATCTTTGAGACAGAGTTCTAGGACCATAGTGCAGAGAATATTGACAGGGAAATAAAATAGAAAAGTCTCTTCAAGCAATCTATTAGAGGGAAAAAAAAAGCAGAAGGGATGAGACTGGATAAAGGCACATGAAATCCAAAGATCTGACTACATAGGTTCCTGTATTTTTTCAAAATAAGACTAATATACTTGATGCTGGGCCTTTATGTTGTGATTGAAATGGCTTGCTTGCAAGGAGATAAGCATTTTAAATCTGTAACCATCTGAAATATTTTCCTGTAATATAGGGTTTAAATCAGAGTTTCTGGGATACAAATGTGAAATTTGGAAGTGGTACCCTTCTCTTTTTTTCTTTATGTCTATTCTTTTCCTCTTGCTTGCCTATTTTTTTTTTCTCCCTCAAATTTTCCCCACTTTTGGCTATTTTCTCAAGTCTCTTTTCCATAGATTCAACTTGTTCTCACGTCTTTCAGTTTTTTCTAAATGTGTATTTGGTAAGATTTTATAGTTTTAAAGTGTTCATTTATTGTTAAATTCATAAATATTAAAATTGTTTCTTTGCCATAAATTAATGTTTTTTTATTATTTGAAGGATTATCAATGCAGTAATTTGGTAATATCATAGTTTGACTTCCTTACTTTTTTGATTGATTGATTTGCCTACCTTCTTAGTTCCATTTACTCCCAGTGCTCTAGAAACCTGAGGCATTTGTTATAAAGGTCTGTACAACTGATACTAATTACATAAAAACTGTTGTCTGCCTTCTTTGTGTTTTTGTTGTTTATCCTCTTTTCACCAGAGCTAGTATGTTCCTTGATAAAAGGGATTATATCTTTGTTTCACTGGTAGCATACCAGAATTTTCCTAATGCCTGACATAAGGTTCAACAGATTTTTATAGAATAAACACGTGAATCTTTCCCCAGTGATTAGTTTAAATTGCTATAGTAGATATTCTAAAAAATAGAAATAAAACTAAGATGAACATACTGCATTTAGTTCTTGCAATAATAGTTTTCAATAAAACTAAGCCAACATTGATATGTTAATGTATATTGACATACAGTGCCACATACATGCATGTGGCATACGTACATACACACATGTGTGTGCATGCATGTATAGAGGTCTCATGTAATGACTACTTTCTGAACATGTGTAATATATACTTTACAGTCTGTCATTTTTTTGTGTATGAAGGTTCAGTTTCTTTGTTCTGTCATTTTCACAGTAAATGTTCTCTGTTTGCCTTTTCCATTAACTATGTTCTGGGGATTTTTCTAGTCTTTATTCTAAAAAGATCTCTCCTTAGTATATTGTCTGCTAACATCTTTCATAATATTTGAATGATAGGGCAATACGTGGCAATCAAAATAATCTGTATGATTATTTTTCACTGCATTTCCCTTGTCTGATGTCCTTAAAACTGTGCTGCTGTTTCTTGATTCTTTGTTTTTGTTTTATAGCTTTATTTCATGTAAGTTTGTACTACTTTTGTGGTGGCTGAACCTAATGTCCATAAATTTACTTTTGTTGATGTTTACTTACATCTAGGTATAGACTTTGTCTATTATTTAGGAAATACAAAGTACTGAGTGATCTGATGAACTTTGTTATACTCATCATCCATTTTGCCGTGTAGTTTTTGGTTCCTTTCTTTGTCCCTTGCCCCATATAGACACGTTTATTTATAGACACATTTGAAGCCCTTTGTATATCCATTGTTGAGCCCACTCTCCTTTCTCCAGGAGTAACTACTTTTTCAAATTTGGTGTCTGTCATTATGGGGGTGCTTCTTTTTTGTAGCATAGTGGGTAGCAAATGTCTGTGCCATGTTGGTATTCCCAAATCAGCTCTAGTCTTTGACTATGTCACAGCAAAAATGATCCTGCTAATCAGAGTTGATTCTGCCCCTTCTCTGTAGATCTCTCCTGTAAATGTGAAGGAACTATTTCCTGAAGCCTTGAGTTAGTCCATTAAACTAGTTTTTAAAATTCATTAAAGAGAAACAGCTTATTGAGAATTAATAGCCTTAAGTTGTTTTTAACTCAAGAATGAATTGCTTCTAATATGATAGTTCTAATAAAGCACTGTTGTACAATAAAAGTGAAAAAGTTAGTGTGAAGGAGGAAATGTTGTTCTAAGGCTTTCACTAGGGTTGGACAGTAGGTTACCACAGAGGGCCTGGGACGTATGAGTTAAAGGGATCCAAATTATTTAAGAAGCCTTTCAGAGCATCTGTTTTGGTGCCTTCTGGCCCCTTGACTCAGGCATTTGTAGGGAGTCTACTCAACTTTGAAGATTGTGTAAAGCATATGAACCCCAACAGTTCTCAAACTTCGTGACCTCAGGACCCCTTCACATTCTCCCACAGTATGAGCTTTTGTTTATGTCGGTTATATCTGTTGATGTTTATGTGAAAAATTAATACTGAGAAATTTGTATTCACTTATTTATTAATTCATTAAATAATAACAATAAACACATTCCACCTTAACATAGATTACATTTTTTTAATGAAAAGTAACTTTTCCTAATGAAAAATTTACTGGCACAAGGAATTGTTTTAAATTTTTTATTTTCAAAAATGTCTTGTTTAATAGAAGACAGCTGGATTTTCATATCTGCTACTGTGTTCAGTCTCTTGCAGTATCACTCATCATACAGCCTTTGCACTTGTGAAAGAATTAAAGTACGAAATCCAGATAATGTTTTAGTATTATCCTGAAAATGGTTTTGACTTTACAGATTCTCTAATGTCATCAAACCTAAGAAGCAATTAATTCTTTAAAATGAAATACATATTAAAACTAAAATTAATTTTATTATATATGGTAATTTGAAGGAATATTTAACAATGGAAATAATGTGATAAATATTTATTTCCCAAATGTGTGTTTCTTTCACCAAGTCCTTCATGCTGTGTAAGAAATAAATATCTTAGTCAGTCTGCAGTTGCTATGTCTGCATTCTTTATCTAAGTCAGAGGAATAGAGGGAAAAATAATCCTTAGTTTTGAGACCAAGGATTCTTTCTCCTTACCCTCCTTTTCAGTGTTACATTAGCTTTTTGATTAGTTACACATTTTTTAAGATAACCAGTGTGGTATAAGTTTAGCATTTGTCCTTAGACATCATATTTTAGTTATCAGTCATTATATACTATAAAATATTTATTAAATATTACTTGTATAGTTACAATTATTTCCTTTTAAAGCATCAGAATTTTGAAGAGCAAATGCAAGGCATGAAGACCCAGCTAATTCAACTGAGTACCTTACTTCGATTGTTGGACAGTGGATTTTGCAGTTACTTAGGTAAGTTTAGTGAATCAGAGCTATACCCAGCAAACTGTAGGTTAATGCATAGAAAAAAATATAAAGAACTCTTTTAAAGAAGCCAGGTGCAGTGGCTCATGCCTCTAATCCCAGCACTTTGGAAGCTGAGGAGGGAGGATCACTTGAGCGCAGGAGTTTGAGACTAGTCTGGCTAGCACTGTGAGACCCCATCTCTACAAGAAAAAAAATGCCGGTTGTGGTGGTGCATCCCTATAGTCCCAGCCACTCGGGAGGCTGAGGTGGGATGATTGCTTGAGCCCAGGAGGTTGAAGCTGCAGTGAGCTTTTATCTTTCCACTACGCTCCAGCCTGGGTGACATAGCAAGACCCTGTTATAAAAAAGAACTTAAAGACATATGTACTCTACTGCACTTTCTTCGGTTCCATAAAAGTGTGAGACCAAACCCTCTTTGTATAATTCTGCCTTAAACTTGATTCATCAAATGTATTATTTGTTATTTTTTAGTTTTTAAAAAGAAGTCGGCCTTCAAATTTGAAATGATTCCTTAACGTAGTAGAAGACAAATGTATAGGACTTTGAATTGCCTCAGATGCATAGGAAAATTTGAGAAATGTAACTGTATTCTGACATAATTAACATAAGAGTAAGTCATATGTATGTTTTTTTCTTCTGTATAGAATCTCAGGACTCAGGATACCTTTACTTTTGCTTCAGATGGCTTTTAATCAGATTCAAAAGGGAATTTAGTTTTCTAGATATTCTTCGATTATGGGAGGTAAGTCCTTAAATTATTATGAAAAGAAACAATTTATTCTGTAGAGTAAAAATGGATTGTGATAGCCTTACTGAAATATCTAAATTAAGAATGTTCCAAAATTCTGATGAACTTACAGCTTCTGCTTAAAAATTAGTCTCACACTGAATATCTGGTCTTTGGAGCTTTGTTCTTCAAATCACAATCTCTGTGAGATTTGGGGCCAAGAGGTATCCCAGAACAAGTTCTCTAGGCCGTTTGCTGCCTTTGTTCTTCCTTTGAGAGACTTGACTTTATGTCAGGCTTTGCCACATCTGGCATAGAGGATATTCTTATGTTTTTGATGTACTTCTTTTATTCCATTTTTTACCCAGGGCAACTCTATTTCTTTAACTTTTTATTTTAGGTTTAGGGAGTACACGTGCAGGTTGTTTACACAGGTAAATTGCATGTTGCTGAGGTTTGGTGTGTGAATGATTCTGTCACCCAGGTAATAAGCATAGTACCCAACAGGTAGTTTTACATCCCGTGTCTCCCTCCCACCATCCCCCTCCACGTGTAATCCCCAGTGTCTATTGTTCCAGGGCAACCCTTAATGAAAAACAAAATAATTTCACATTTTCTTAAATATTTGTTAATAATAAATCAATGTGCTTTTTTTTTTTTTTTTTTTTTTTTTTAAAGAGAAGGGGTCTTGCTATGTTATCCAGACTGATCTTGAACTCCTGGACTCAAGTAATCCTCTCACCTCAGCCTTATAAGTAGCTGGGACTACAGGTGTATGCCACTGTGCCCAGCTCAGTGTGCTTTTTAATAGAATACTGGTATAATGATTGATAATACCTTAGGATAACAGAAATTCTTCCAAGGAAGGAACTGGGAGACAATCCATTTTGATAATAAATACAACTTTATACAGCAGAACTCTAGTGGTCTCTGAGGTTTTTACAGCTGGAAATTGATTCCTATGCTATTGATGGCTCTGCTACCATTAGACAAGGCATTGTGCTGATTAAAAGTTGATTACTTTGTGCTCACTTCCTCTGTTCTGAAGTTAGAAGTAAAACCCACATGCTTGCTCTTTATCTGGAAGTATACTTAAATGTTTATCAATTTTGTTAAATTAGTATCTTAATTTATGGGTTAAAAATGGGTTAACCCATTTATGCCTAGTGTTCCATTATTTGAATGCTAAGCATGTGGGAGTTATTTATATCCTGCTGCTCAAGGTCATCATGAAGGTCTGATTGCAAAAATTCAAAAAGTTGCAATCTCAGGCATAAATAGGTTTTAAAGGATGAATTAAGAATATTATTGCCACATAGCTAGAATAACTCCTCAATCTGTGTTTACTAAATAAATTCAAACTTTTAATGGAAACTTTGAGGTTAATTGCATTGTAATTAAACTTTCAACAATTGGATTTAGTTTGAACATTATTCAACTTGATTTACTCCTTTTGAAAGAAGTAAACACATTTCAGGTATGCTCTAATTGTACGGTTTGTGTGCATATTTTTATCTTTCCAGAAAAGATATTATTAGGTACATGAAGGAGGGGGAAATTAGGACCCTAAATTTGAGGGTATTATCTGACTTTAGAAAGAGCTATAGCTATTGATCAAGCATTTTATATGTTTGGTTATAAATTTGGGGTAGTTAATTCAGTTATTGTCACAATCAGGGATACAATGTGATACAAGGGTTTTACGTATTTAGAATGTAGAACTGCTTCTGGGTGTTTCTGATTCCATGTTCTGTATAACTGAACCTTTTTTATTTCCAGGAGTTAGCTTTAGTCTTTTTTTCAGATCAAAGTGACAAACTGCTATTTCAGAAAAATAATTGAAAATGCATCTAACCCTTACGTAAACCTTAACCTTGTGGCTGTAGCTCCTGCATTAATAACATTTGTCATATTGGTTAGGCTCAGTAATTTACTTCCTATGGTTATCTTAAAGAGCCACACTTAGAATATGTCATATTCATGTAATGTTAAACTTGATAGTTACTTTGTAGCTGAAGGTAAGACTCTCCTTCCCCTCATTTCCTAGCTAGAAAAACCTTGGACTTCCCTAAATAGGCAACATCTACTTTGCTTGGAAATCATTCAGTGTTCAGAATTGTGTCAGTGAGGAAAATATTTTAGAGTCAATATCGTAAATAGTTCTTCTGCCTTCTGTAGGTAATGTGGACCGAACTACCGTGTAAAAATTTCCATCTTCTTCTCTGTTGTGCTATTCTGGAATCAGAAAAGCAGCAAATAATGGAAAAGCATTATGGCTTCAATGAAATACTTAAGGTAGTTATTCCTTTAACTTAGATTTTTGGTATTCTGGCTCTTCTGTCTGTTTGGTGGTCCTGATATACAAAACATTTCCTTGGAACGTTATTAAATCTCAAGTAACTTAAATTGTGTCAATAACAGTGCTAGGAATGACTCTCTTAGAATGACAGTTCGAATACATATTGGCCAGTTATTTTTACCTGGTTAATTAGGAAGAAAAGGAAATTCAGCAAGGGCTCTTTTATGTAGTTTAGTTTTCCAAAAATTAGTTGTCTTTTGATTATAACTTTGAGATAACAGACTTGGGATAGCTGCTGGATTTAATGTTCCATAAGCTTATTAGCTAGTCTTTAGCTTTAAAACTTGAAATAATCTAATGAAAGATATATTGAATTTCCTGTGTATTTGTAGTATATGAATGTTTTTATTTTAAGGATTTTATCTGCAGTGAAATATAACTGGTAATAAATTGTTTATATAGTAGAATATAATAGTGCATTCAGTTTCAATTATCACTTTATTTTGTTGATACTTTTTAGCATATCAATGAATTATCCATGAAAATTGATGTGGAAGATATACTATGCAAGGCAGAAGCAATTTCTCTACAGATGGTAAAATGCAAGGTATATAGTGTTTTGATTAATTGCAAGATTTGTTGGTTTGTTTTTGATGGGTTGAGATCAAGAAAGATTTCTCTTCTTGGAAATAAAATAGCAATTTTAGCAAGTTGAGGGCAGACACAAAGTATAGGCTGGCTTTTTGTTTGCCCTTCTAGATTTATAGCACTTAATTGAAAACAGTTGACTAATTATGGCAGCTAGGAAACAGTAATAAGGTAAAATGGTCAAAGTAATGAAAATATTTCTATAACAAAGAGGGTGTGGAATTTCAGCAATGATATATTATTTAGTTGAACTCATGAATGCAGAATAGGCTCTCGTATTAAATATGCGTATCTCCAACACTTTTGATGTGTTTTGGCTTGCTCTCTCTCTCTCTCTCTCTCTCTCGACTTGGTTCATTTCTACAAACATTTATTTGATACCTGTTCTCTTTCAAAGCATGTCAATGAGAGACTTCTTGCCTTTGAAGAACTTCTGTTTAATGGGAGAGAAAGATGGTCTAAGTAAGATATTACAAAAAGGAGAACGAGATAAATGCCAAATATTAGGAAATGCTGTGTTTGTGGGAATGTGGAGGTGGGATGGAGAGTGACTAATTTGGAAGCTATCTAAGACTTACTTAGGGAAAGATGGTTAGCATTTTATTTGGAACTGAGAAAATAAGTTGTGAGAAGGTTACATAGCATTTACACTGTTAGGACAAATGCTCAGATTCTGGAATCAGTGTAGTCTTAAACAGAAGTGTTACTTTGTGGTTTTTTTTCCTCTGTAGTAAAAGATGGTTTTGTGTTTGATTTTTCATATCCAGGAATTGCCACAAGCAGTCTGTGAGATCCTTGGGCTTCAAGACAGTGAAGTTACAACACCAGATTCAGATATTGATGAAGAGGAAAATGTTGGCATGACTCCTTGTCCTGCATCTGCATTTCAAAGTAACGCTTTGCCTACACTTGCTGCCAGTGGAGTCAGAGATGACAGCCCAACACAGACATCAGTGTCCTCAGATGGCTGCAGATTAACACCTGCTTGATCATTCTTCTTGCTTTTTTGGAAAGAGACACTTTGTTGCAACTCTTTTTCAAGTACTTGAAAGCTGGAAATTTAAAATTTTGGTATTGATCATGCTTTAAAGTTTATGTAAAGAAAGTGTACTGATGTTCTTACATTAAAGCTTTACAAAGATTTAAACTAATTATTTTTGTAGTTACTTTTACAAAATAGCCTTTCCTTTTCGATAACATTCCTGAGTATTTTTATAGTCGAGTACATTTTATTTTCTTGCTGATGAACTGGAATTGGATAAATATCGCAAGTGGATGAGTTGGAAATTATGCACTTTGAAAAACATTCCCTTTGTTTACTCTTAAGTTTATTGGGTTTGGATTTGATTAAATTAAATGTGGAGGCTTTCTATAGCATTCTAAGCTGAGAAGTAGATTGTTACCCAGTAATAAAAATTAAAAGGATTTTTTTCTCGATTGCTTACAATACTCAGCTTAAATATTTATGCTGGTTGAATGTGATTTAAATTGGACATTTTCATCAATGCAATCTAATGTGTAGATAAATAATTATTTCAGCCATAATAAGTGGATTGGCAGTATATTTTTTTCATTGAACTTTTCTTCACTTGTATATAAAGATTATAAGTCCTTATTTATGAGTATAAGAAAGGTTAGGCATATTTTCTTTAACTGAATAAACTTGACTATTGATTTATATAACCTAGTTTGACAAAATTTAACCTGGCTTCAATATGAGATATTTTTCAAAACTATTTTCTTAAACATTTATTTCTTGAGATTATGTTCAACCCTGTACCTGGTGTAATTTTAAAACTAATTGCTTGTAACCTCACTTTACTAATAATGTTTATTATCTTTCCTAATAATGCATTAACTAAGTAATCAGGTGTTTAAATTTTTATAAAATACTCTTTGCAAAAAGCTTATTTCAAAAATTTCAAGATGCTCTCATGAGTCTCAAAATAACAATTTTTGTATATGAACAAAGCTGTTATTTTTACCATGCAGTATTGCATGATTTTAAGTTATGTGAAATTAACATAACTGATTTTGTTTTAATTGTAAGTTGTTAACTCCTGTATATATCATTAAAGTAAATTTGAAGTTGAGTAGTGTTTTTAGTTAAATTATACTTAGAAATAGTCTGCTAATTTTTTTTTTTTTTTTTTGTTTTGAGACAGAATCTTGCTCTGTCTCCCAGGCTGGAGTGCAGTGGCGTGATCCCGGCTCACTGCAACCTCCACCTTCTGGGTTCAAGCAGTTTTCCTGTCTCAGCCTCCCAAGGAGCTGGGACTACAGGCTCGTACCACTGCACCCGGCTAACTTTTGTATTTTGAGTAGAGATGGGGTTTTGCCATGTTGGCCAGGCTGATCTCAAACTCCTGACTTCAAGTGATCCACCCGCCTCAGCCTCCCAAAGTGCTGAGATTACAGGTATGAGTCACCGTGCCCAGCTAATTTTTTACCAGAAGAAGAAACATCCAAGATGGACCTCAATACATCTGTTATTTTTACATGATTGAAATGATCATCTGAATAAACTTTTTACCAGAAGAGAAAACATCCAAGATGGACGTCAATACATCTCTTATTTTTATATGATTGAAATGATCATCTGAATAAAGTTATGGAAATGAAAAAGAAATACCCCTTTGATAACTGAAAAAAACTTTTCATCAGCGTGGAAATGGGCAGTGTTGCCTTGAAGGATATGTTTATTTGTCTCAGTAAAGCAGCTTACTACAGCTGATGCTAATAGTGTAAAGAAAAAAATTGTACATTTCTAAAATGGTCCTAGAGATTGACTTTTTTCCCCCAAGAAAGGGAACCAAATGAACTTTTTTCCTAGTTGAGCATTAACTGACAACCATGACAGTAGAACTATTAGATTTTAGTTTTTAATATTATGTGTGTTATCTTTCATCATAATAATGAGTAAGCCTATTCAGAAAAAGAACATAAACTGATCAAAAACCCAGCCTCTCCAGCCTTTCATTTCCTGCTATTCAGGAAATTGCTTAGAACATCTTGATGTCCTCCTTGTTCTTCCTGGACAGTGACTTTTTGGGAGTTTTTTCCTATTGTGTGATGTGATACCTACTTCAGATTTTTTTTGTTTAATCTTTATAC
Organism: Aotus nancymaae; assembly: GCF_030222135.1. NCBI lineage: Eukaryota > Metazoa > Chordata > Mammalia > Primates > Aotidae > Aotus > Aotus nancymaae. Next base: position 28,911,699 of record NW_026988428.1, on the reverse strand, counting down.
ATTTAGTAAGTTGAACTTCTGTCAAGTTTTATTACAAAACTACTTGTTAAAACAATTTTTACTAACCTGCTTTCTATCTAGTGTATTTTTGATATGGAAGTGGTAGTATAGTATAGTTCCAGAAAAAGTCTTAAATCAGTCCGTGAAGTCCAGTTAGCAAATACTATGTGCTATTAAGATTGCTAAAATACATTGTTCAGGTAAATTTACTAGTTTTTTAAAAAGTTTATTTGTTTTCACAAGATGCTCTGTCCACACCCTTATAACATGTAAAATATATCCTATATCATGTGATAAAGTTGTTAAAATGCATTTCTAACATTAACTGTTAAAAGTACAGACAAACAATCTAACATGATTTGAATTAAAAACTTTCAACTAAATTTATGATGATCTGAATGCAGTGCAGTGAATAGAAACCATACAGCTGCCTTTTTCACTTTCACTACAATATTCTATAAATTACATGAGATATTCAACACTTTATTATAAAATAGGCTTTGTGTTAGATGATTTTGCCCAACTAAACTAATGTACTGTTCTGAGCATGTTTAAGGTAGACTAGGTAAGCTATGGTTGGTAGGTTAGGTGTATTGAAAGCATCTTTGTTTAATGATATCTTCAATTTATAATGTGTTTATCAGAATATAATGTAAGTTGAAGAGCATATGTGTTTTCAATTCTGGCATAAATCTATGGGAACTTTTGCGTTTAAGAACCTCCCCATTTTGATAATTTCATGGGTCTAAGATTATTTATAAGAAATTTTCAGGGCCGGGCGCGGTGGCTCACGCCTGTAATCCCAGCACTTTGGGAGGCCGAGGCGGGTGGATCACGAGGTCAAGAGATCGAGACCATCCTGGTCAACATGGTGAAACCCCGTCTCTACTAAAAATACAAAAAATTAGGTGGGCATGGTAGCACGTGCCTGTAATCCCAGCTACTCAGGAGGCTGAGGCAGGAGAATTGCCTGAACCCAGGAGGCGGAGGTTGCGGTGAGCTGAGATTGCGCCATTGCAATCCAGCCTGGGTAACGAGAGCGAAACTCCGTCTCAAAAAAAAAAAAGAAACTTTCAGTGACTAGAGACTTAAATTTTTTTTGAGCATTAAGACAACAGCCTTTTGGGAGAGATAATGAGTGATTCTTACTGAACCTGACATTGCCAAGAAATTTTATAGATGCCAACTAATTCTTAGGTGAAATTCACATATATGTGCCCATTATTAAAGATAGTTTGTATAAAGTAACCCTAAATTTTTTGAAGAACCTACAGTGTCAGCTGAGTTACGTGCAGATATGTACCAGGAGAATATCATTTTAGCTTGGGCGTCTTTACTTGGGGTTTTCAGAGGATACCGGAACCTCACTGTATGCAAAGTGTTGTGGGTGTACCTGCATATTTTTGGAGGCAGGTTGCGTAGTTTCTGAAAGTGTTCTCATTTTCCTCAAATGTTGGCAACCATTGTTACAAGTTACTTAACAGAAGAATAGTAACGATATATAACTTACGCTAATTTTATGTGCTGAGCTCCCATTAATTAAAATATACTCAGAGTGCTTGTTTCCTTATCCTTGGTCTGTATTATTAAGATATATGTCCAGGTGCTACTTCAGGCTTACAGAATCAGAGTCTTTGGAAGTTAGATTAGGAATCTGCATTTTAACAAGCATCCAGGTGATTTCCTGAGCCCCTCTGAAGTTAGAGAACTACCATTATGTATTGTATTTCGTACGTTAATCTTTTGATTTATGGTCAAGTCCCTTAGTTTTTAAAAAGCTGGTTCCTTGACTTTCTAAGATGGATTTGCTCTAGTTCTGGTTGCCATTTTTAGTAGAAAGTGATGACAGTCATCTCAGCCTATTATATGAAGATTTTCTCCTCATTTCTTACATTCTGAAGAAAATTAAGCTTTCTGTGTCACTTCTGAGCACAAAACAAGATTAAATTATTGGAATCTGAAAGGTTTCCGTCAATATCTATTGTTATTACCTGATAGTAAGCATCTGTACTTGGACATGAGTGTATACACTGCCATTTGAATGATGCGACCATATTTGGCCTTTTCTTCCCTTGGGATCTTACGGGGATTTTAAGTTGTATATTTTTGAGGAGTTTTCTAATTACAAATGTTTCCCCCACTGTTGTAAGCAGGCTTTTATTTTTTAGGCCATCCATCTTGATACAGGGAAAAACTATGTGTTGCCCTTGCCTGGAAAGGTTGGAGGAGTGCCTGCAGTTGTACTGGACTCCACAGTGTTTTTTGATATCCACAGCACCTCTTTCAGCCCCCCAGGAAATTCCACTGTTTATGAAATCAATATTTTAAAAAAGTGATTATACACAAAAATCTTCTAAGAACAATCAGGAATTGGAGATACCATATTTGCCTAATATGATTCAATCCCTATTGATAAAATCAGGATGTTAGAATAATAGGTGAGCTATTAAATATGCCTCTCAGTCTCAAATGATCTAGATACTATATTGCTTCTCACATACCTCTCTTTGTAAAAGATGACAGAAGGAAAAAACATCAGTAAGCTTTGCTGTGATCAATGAGCAGCAGTCCAATTTAGTTTAGCTTTTTTAATTAAAAAGACCTATTAACTTCAAAGATGGACTTTTGCTGTGACAGTCAACCATGGTTCCAACATCAAACTAGTTTGATTGGATGCCCAAGATCCAGTGGGTTGGTAGACTGCTTTAAAAATACAAATAGGGCTTTCTTTCTATGGCCTTGGGTCTTGTTTTCCCTGATTGTATAGGTACTAGAATCTCTTCCATTGGTGTCACTGACTCGACTTACAAAGCAAATTGCTCTCCAGTAGGCGAGCCTTCAAGATACTTCTGAATGTGAGCATTTACATTGCATGCTGCTACAGTCACTGTCAGGGGCACAAGTATGGAGTATATACCCAAAGATTTCGGCCACATGATTTTTTTGTTAGCTAAGTCAAGTCTTAAATGAGCCAAATGTAGCATTTGCTGACTAGGAAGGAAGTCATTTGAAATTAACAGTATTTAGGCTGTGCATTGTGGTTCATGCCTGTGATCCCAGCACTTCGGGAGGCTGAGACAGGAGTTTTTCTTGAGCCCAGAAGTTTAATGTTACAGTGAGCTATGATGGTGCCACTGCACTCCATCCTGGGTGACAGAGCAAGACCCTATCTCTAAAACAAGTTAACATCTAACCTTAATAGATTATATAAAGATTAAATTTGTTAAGATTTTGGAGTGAAATTTAAGTTCTTTTAGTTTTTATACTCTTAAAAGTAATGCTATTATAAATACATAGATAAACCTTTATATACTACTTCTTCCCCCAAGTGGACAACATGCACTATTCCTCCTTTTGCATATCAAGATGTAAAGAAGTGAAGTCTAAAAACTGAATTTTTTAAATTTCTCAAATATTTGTCCTAAAGTTACTCAACTTTAGGACAAATATTCTTTTTTGGTTAACAGAGCTTTTAAGCATTCTCTGTAAAAGCTAATGACTTCTCAAAGGAGGAGAACCTATCTTATGGTTCTCACTAGCTTCCTCCACATCCTGTTAACTAATAATGTTTTTCTAAAATAACCTTTGAACTTTCTGTGGAGAATGACTTTTGCCAAAGTTTTATTGGCAAGTGAAGCCAGAGGAGAAAAGGATCCTTTTCATTGACATTTCATACCTGAAAAGCACTTTATAAGCTACAGCTTCTGTAATGGATGGGTTGTCTCGGCAAGGCACATCTTAGAGTTGGAATTTAAGGAATAAGAATGTGGTCAATTAGTTCAGATTACAGAATCCTGAAGCCCTCACTCAGACATAGTAGACTCCTTTCCCAATTAAAATTGCTTTATCAAAAGACAGGCAATAACCGATACTGGTTAGGATGTGGAGAAAGGGGAACTCACACTGTTGGTAGGAATGTAAGTACAGCCACTGTGGAGAACAATGTGGAAGTTTCTCAAAAAACTAAAAGAACTACCATATGATCCAGCAGTCCCACTGCTGAGTGTATAACCAAAAGAAAGGAAATTAGTGTATCTAAGACATATGTGTACTCCCATGTTTATTGCAGCATGACTTATAAGAGCCAAGATATGAACTCAACCTAAGTGTTCATCGACAGATAGGTGCGGTGGCTCATGCCTGTAATCCCAGCACTTTGGGAGGCCAAGGCAGGTGGATCACAAGGTTAGGAGTTCGAGACAAGCCTGATAAATTTAGTAGAGACATGGTGAAACCCTGTCTCTACTAAAAATACAAAAATTAGCTGGGCATTGTGGTGAGTGTCTGTAATCCCAGCTACTTGGGAGGCTGAGGCAGGAGAGTTGCTTGAACCTGGGAAGTGGAGGTTGCAGTGAGCCAAGATTATGTCACTGCTCTCCAGCCTGGGCAACAGAGTGAGACCCTGTCTCAAAAAAAAAAAAAAATGTGGTATATATACACAATGGAATATTATTCGGCCATAAAAAATGAAATTCTGACATTTGCGACAACATGGATGGAACTGGAGGACATGTTAATTGAAATAAGCCAAGCACCAAAAGATATATATTGCATGTTCTCATTCATATGTGGAGGCTAAGAAAAATTGCACTTATGGAGAAGTAGAATGATGATTACCAGAGCCTGGGAAGAGTAGTGGGAGGTGGGACAAAGAAAGGATGGTTAATGGGTATAAAAATACAATTAGAAGGAATAAGATCTAGTGTTTGGTAGCACAATAGGGTGACTATAGTTAACAATAATTTATTGTATGTTTCAAAACAAAAAGTAGAGACTGGGTACAGTGGCTCATGCTTGTAATCGCAGCACTTTAGGAGGCCCAGATGGGCAGATCACGAGGTCAGGAGTTCGAGACCAGCCTGGCCAACATGGTGAAAACCCGTCTCTACTAAAAATACAAAAATTAACTGGGCATGGTGGTGGGCACTGTAATCCCAGCTACTTGGGAGGCTGAGGCAGGAGAATCGCTTGAACTCAGGAGCTGGATGTTGCAGTGAGCCAAGATCTTGCCACTGTACTCCAGCCTGGGTGACAGAGGGAGACTCCATCTAAAAAAAAAAAAAAAAAGAGTGGAACTGGAACATTCCTAATGCAAAGAAACAACAAGTGCTTGAGATGATGACTATCTGCCCTCTCTCCAAAAAATGTCTTTCTCCAAATGTATTCCCCTGGATCCTAACGGGACAACTGAATCATACTGAACATGAGACCACACCTTTCTTTAAACACACACACACACACACACACACACACACACACAGAGACACGTAGAAAAGGAGATTCTTTACCACAGAAATGCTCATTTTTATGGATCACTCTAAATTTGATTTTGTGACACTTTTTTCCATGTCTGGGTTGCTGAGGTTTCCACATCCTTCTTCAACTCTACCCCTCAGACATAAAGAAGTAAGTTTAGAAGAGAGTTTATTCTGTAAGAAGATTTGAATTTAATAGCTTCACAATATGGAGTGGATCCATGAGAGGCCTAGCCTAGGTCCAGGGTTCACTCATACTTTATAATCTCCTAAATTTCCTAAGTTTTTCTTAAAGACTCACACTGTCTAAGAGCATCACCATGGATTTTAAAAAATGCAGTCTTTGTTGTTAACCTTAAACTTTGACCAGGTGTGGTGGCTCATGCCTGTAATCCCAACACTTTGGGAGGCTGAGGCAGGTGGATCACCTGAGGTCAGAAGTTTGAGACCAGCCTGGCCAACATGGCAAAACCCTTTCTCTACTAAAAATACAAAAATTGGCCTGGTGTGGTTGTGGACACCTGTAATCCCAGCTTCCTGGGAGTCTGAGGCACAAGAATCACTTGAACCTGGGAGGCAGAGGTTGCAATGATCCAAGATTGTGCCACTGCACTCCAGTTTGGGTGACAGCGAGACTCCATCTCAAAAACAAAAACAAAAAACTTAGAAGTTTTACATGCCTTATTTTTATTTGTGTTTTCTTATAATGTATCTGCTATCGCTCACCTAAAGTTTCCTGGCCAAAATTTAGAATTTTCTACCCATGCAAATAATATGAGCTGTGTTGATAGGTGGTACTTCTGATCAAATAGTAGTACAACTTGCTTTAGGGGCTTGTTTTCTCAAGTTCAAGGTGAATTCAGGGTGGAGTCTGGATGCCTGGGTCACCTTTATAACATGCTTTATATTCTTGCAAAGGATATAAAGTTTATTCTATACGCTTTGGGAGTCAAATATCAGAAAATAATTTAGTCAAACTGAATTGTTCATATTAGAAAATGTCTACTTATGAAGTAGAACGAAAAGTTTAGACTAAGAGCACAGATTTTGGAGTCAGTCATGGATTTGAGACCTGGTTCAGTTTCTTCTTAGTTTTGTGACCAGACATCTCAGCCCCTCTCATCTGTAGATGGGTTATTATCTTCCTCAGTTGTGAAGAGTAAATGGAGTATATATAAACTGTCTAATACAGTCCTGGGCATGATAAAGCACTTATAAATGCTATCATTATTATTATTTCATGGCAACCAAATAAATATTGCCACAAGCTATCTCTCTGAATCTCAAAGCTACATAGTTTTCCTTTCCTCCCCAAACATACTATTTGCAGGTAGAGCCTTGAGGCACCCATCTGTTTGTTTCCTATTGACTGAGGTCATATTCACTTCAAATCTGAACTGTGTATTCTGGTTTCTTCTGAGCCATAGCCTCACTGACCCCACCATAAATTGCTATTCTTTTTGTGCTTCAGTTTTTTTCAAAATTGGCTTTGATATGCTTGCCTTTTATCCATTTTCCCTTTATAAAAATTATTAAAAATGATGAAAGCATAAGTGTAAGATATAGCTCATATTTTGCTTATTTATGAAGTCTGATCACCTTCAAGTCAATAAAAATTCACAAAAATTAAAAATGACAGGTCTGCATTAAACTTTTTAGTAGTATGGAAAATTACAGTGTCCATTTGACAATTGGTGAATATCTTATTAGGCAACAAGTTAATGCCTAATATTGTGGACAGCTGTTTTTGGTTATGCTTCAACAGTAGGTCAATTCAGTCAGATTCTGATATCAAATTGTCCTGCTTGATTTCAGGTCAGATTGTATTGTCTGCATGTCTAAGTGGTTGACACAACCTTCATGCAAAGTTTCAGTGTACTGTTTTTTGTTCATCCTTTTTCCCTCTCAAATGATGGGTTGTGTAGTATCTGAGAGTAATCAGTAGGAACAAATACTTTCTTTGTGTATGTTATAAGCACCTTCATCTGTTACAATATGAGTTGAAGTGGTAAACACCACTTGAGTATTATATAGTTTGGAAATTTTAATCTGGGCACAGTGCATCACTCATATTGACTATCGAGACTAATAATAAATCAAAGCTTTTCACTCCAAGTCAGGAGAGATGTTGGCTTGTGAATATCTTGAAAATAAAATGATGTTGTGTAGGAGTCTGCTTGAGTTTCCTAAAAGTAAATCATTGCAGGCTTATTTCATTTCCTTTTATTGATAAGTTACAATACTACTAAATCAAGGAAGCACTTTAGATAGGCAATAAAGTTATTTTGGCATGATATTCATGTGGTTAATTTGATGAAATTAGGAGTAGTTGGTAGTAACAGAGAGCAATTCCTGTCAAGAAGACAAAAGTATACCCTATAAGCTCTAGGAGACACATGTCAATGGGAAAAAAATCCAGCCAAACTGATTGTTAGCTTGGTTGTGTGCTATAAATACAAAGCTCAGCCCTTTCTCTTGCCTTGTTCAACATGAATTTAAGCATAGTAAACATATGCATCAAATTTGCTTGTGACACATACTTGATAGACTGGAATGATGGCTGAAAACCTAAAAGACAAGTTATTCAAGGAAAAGGAATCAGACTTTTTGTCGAATTCCAATCTTGAAACACTCACTGTTGCTTTGAATCTCTCCAAATGCTCCCATCCAATATCTATCCTTTAATAACTTTACGCCTGCTTTCTCCATTCACATTGGAGAGTTGCCAGGCAAATTCTCCCTTACTTTAAGTTTGCTTATGTCCTTTCATTCTTTCTCCCAAACACATTTCTTTTCACCACTGAAGCCTAGCTTTGTCTTCATGACATCGCATTTCCAGTTGGCTTCTAACTTGGCCAGGGTTGTGGGGGTGAGTGGTAAGGGAAGGAGAAGAAATAAGGAGTCTTTAGGCCTCTCGCCTTCTGTCCACAAAATGGAAATCGGTGGGCGTGGATAGGTTGGTCTCTTCCCATTGTGGGCCATGGATGCTTCAGCTTATTTATATTGTCTCAGTTTATTGATAATGCTTTTTTCATTTCTTCGTTTATATGGGCTACAGCCTCTCAGAAACCAGTACCATTTTTCCAGGTGTTGTAAGGACTGGTGTATGATATTTCTCTCAATTTCACTACTGTCCTCAATGACAACAAATACCTATGTTGAGGACTCATTGATGTCCTTAACATAAAACTTCCCTAATTTGGTGGATCCCTATTTTATATCATCTCAGCTGTTCGCCATCATGGTCATTCATGATCACATGGCCCTCTTCCTCCTGTAAGATGTTATATGTGAGGTCTCCTTATCTGACAATATCTCTCTTTATATTTTCCCACTCAGTTTTCCACTTCCTGACTCCCAGCCTCTTTAGCTGCTTGATCCAAACAATTCTGTTGGCTCACCTTATGACTATTGACTTTTTACTTATCACTAATTATGAGGACAAATACCTCATTAAAACCTAGATATCCACGTCTCTTAAATTTCTGTCAAAGATTGCAAACCAATGCCCAATTTTATATTACTCTGGCTTCAGAATCACGGAGGCATAGGAATATAATTAACACTTTGATTGTTGAATATCTGCCAGCCACCATGTTAATCACTTTATACATATCCAATGCAATCAGCATAACAGTTCTCTATAAGCTTTCGATACTATTGCCCTTCTATTACAGAAATGGAGACTGAGAAATGTGAAGTAATGTGTCCTGAAGCACAACTAGGCAAGTAGAGCTAAGATTTAAACTCAGGTGTTTTTTTTTTTTAAATGCCCTATTTCCACACAGTATTTTTTATTTATTTACTTTAGAGATGGGGTTTTGCTCTGTCACTCAAGCTAGGGTGCAGTGGCATGACCATAGCTCACTGCAGCCTTGAACTCCTTGGCTCAAGAGAGCCTTCTGCTTCAGTCTCCTGAGTAGCTGGGAATACTGCCACATACCCCCACACTATAATTTTTTTTATTTTTTGTCTGTTGTAGAAATGTGGTCTCATTATGTTTCCCAGGCTGGTCTTAAACTTCTGACCTCAGCAATCCTCCTGCCTTGGCCTCCCAAAATGCTGGATTATAGGCCTGACCATTATGCCCAGCATAATTTATTTTTAAAGTTTATATCTTTGTAATCAGTGTCATACATGTGCATGGTTTCCACAAGATTTGTTGTTATGATAAACTGTTCCTCTCCTTCTCCCCACCATCCATATCCTCCTACTCTCCCCATCTCCCGCCAGTGGCAAGACTTTCAACTGTCAGCTCACGTTTGTGGTATTTACTTCCCTATGTCTCAATGTTGTAATATGTGTGTGTTGCTGCTACTTTGATTTTCAGTTCTAGACATTAACCATTGATTTCTCATCTTGGAAGACAAGAATTTAGCAGTTTAACCTCTCCCCACAGCCCCTATTATTCACATGCACACTTCCTTATCTGTCCGTTTTCTAATATAGTCGATACAATATTGGTTAGGCCAATATTTAGTGCTTATGTTATGGCTTTGTAAATGTAATCCTCAAACGAGACATGCTCCTCTTCAGCCCTAATTTTCATTTTTCTTGGGGAGTTCTTTTCAAGGTTTTTAACTTGCTGATTTTATATATAGTTGTCACTAACCTAACCCCACACTCTCTACCAAATGCTTAAATTGGGGTTTGTCAAATGTGAGCTTACCTACAGGGTAATTTGATTGCACCATTTTGCTCAGAGCTTTCAATATTATCTTAGCTCTCAATGTGTTTTAAGGTCTTGCTTCTTAGCTTTGTCAGATTCTCCAAAGAATTTTTTTTTCTTTATTTGGCTGAGAATAAATGCCTGGTTCTCAGCCTTCTGAGGTTTGAGAGGCTCAATGTCATGATATCACGAGTCTCAATACCTCAATACATTCATTTAATCAGAATAGCACCCTTATTCTCAATTATGCCTGATGCTTTTAAGTACAGAGGCCCTTTGTTTTACCCTTTCTGGAAACTAATCTTTACTTTTCTACCTGGGGGCAAAAGAGGAGGTAGCTTAGCTATTTAGAATAGTCAAGAAGAATATGGGATTTTAACTGCTTTTTAAAAATAAGGTAACAGTGTCTCTCATTTTAAAAAATTATCTCTTTTTACATCTTCTAGACATTTCATATAAACAAAATCTTACAATACGTGGTCTTTGGTGACTGGCTTCTTTCACTCAGCATAATGTTCTCAAGGTTCACACATATTGTGACATGTATCAGTACCTTATTTCTTTATATTGCTAAATAATATTTTATGATATATCATTTTTTGGTCTTTTCATTAGGTGATAAAATTTGAGTTGTTTCTACTTTTGGCTATTACAAATAATGCTGCTATGAACATTCATGTACAGTTTTTGTGGATATATGTTTTCATTTTTCTTGGGTGTATACCTAAGAGTGGAATTGCTGAGTCATATAGTAACTCTAGTTTTACCTTTGTGAGTACCAGCCAAATGGTTTTTCAAAGTGACTACACATTTTACATACACCTAGGAGTAAAACTGTTGAGTCATACAGTAACTTTATGTTTTGCATTTTGAGAAACCACCAAACTGTTTCCCAAAGTGCCTGTATAAAACCACCAGCAATGTCTAAGGGTTCCACATTTTCTGCTTCTTCATCAACATTTGTTATTGTCTGTCTTTTTTATTTTAGCCATCCTAATGGGTCAGAAGTCATACTGTGTTTTTCTATTTGCATTTCCCTAATTACTAATGATGTAGAGCACCTTTTCCTGTTTGTATTGGCCATATATTCTTTGGAGAAATGCCTATTAAATTTTTTTTTTTTTGCCCAACCTGGGCATGATAGCAAGACCCTGTCTTTACAACAGCTACAAAAAATTAGCTGGGTGTGGAGGCCTGTGCTTGTAGTCCCAGATCCTTGGGAGGCTGAGGCAGAAGGATCACTTGAGCCTAGGAGGTTGAGGCTGCCAAGAACTATGATTGTGCCACTGCACTCCGGTCTGGGTAACAGAGCAAGCTATCTCAAATAAACTTTCTTTCCCAATTTAAAATTGGTCTATTTGTTTTTTTCATTGCTGAGTTGTAAGAATTTTTTATTCTGAATACTGTCTCCTATGAGATATATGATTTACAAATATTTCCTCCCATATTGTGGGTTGTCTTTTCACTTTTCTGTGGGTGTTCTCTGAAGCACAGAAGTTTTTAATTTTGATGAAATCGTATTTTTTTCCTTTAGGTACTTATGCTTTTGATGTCATATCTAAGAAACAATGGCCTAATCCAAAGTCAAAAACATTTACTCCTATACTTTCTTCTAAGAGTTTTAGTTTTAGTTCTTACGTTTGTGTTTATGATTCATTTTGAGTTGCCTTTGGTGTCCAATATGAAGCAGGAGTCCAACTTCATTGTTTTGCACATGGATATCCAAAGTTGTCCTGGGACAGTTTTTTCAAAAGATTGTTCTTTCCCCATTGAATTGTCTTGACACTTTTATTGAAAATTAATTCCCTCTACAAGGGTTTATTTCTGGTCATTCAATTCTATTTCATTTACCTATATATTTGTCCTTAGTACCACACTGTCTTGATTATTGTAACTTTGTTATAAGTTTTGATTTGTCTAACTGCTTCTCAGACTTGGAACCATTCTTTTTTAGTCTCATCTGTCTACCTTCAATTCCATAGGTATTTGAGCCTTTAGGGTATTTTGTCATGTAAATTGTGTTGCTTCTCAGTCTTCTTCACTGATAGCTTAAGGTTCAGCTTTCCCATGACTGCAAAGCCTTTGATCATTATTTTCTTCTTTCAAGTTTCTAATTTTTTATTGCTGTTTTCCAATTTAAGCAATTCTTGTGTTCCTTGAAAAGGAATTTTAAATACTGTTTTAATAGGATTTCTGGTGTGAGTAAAAGTAGTTAAATCTTTAATATTCTAAATAAATATTTTAAATAAATTACTTTTAATATATTTTTCTCTTTGCTTCCACATCCAAGCAGGGACACTGTCCAGTGGATTTTATCCCATCACATCTCTGGTTCTTTCATTGCATCTCAATAACATTAGCTATTATTATCATTACTTCATTCATCTTATTTAAACTTCCTTCTCCCATTAGCTGATTAGAGCTCACCTTTACAGAAAATGTAAGTCAAATCATATTTCTGGAATTAGATCAATTAATAATTATGTCCCTTTAAGACTCAAGAAACAATTTAACTTCAGTCAATATTAGTTCATCCCTACTTGTTTTGAAAAAATTTTTTTCTATACAGACAAGCAGTGCCAGCACCCGATTTTGTTTAGATTTTCAAACAGCATATTTGGTCAAGAGTTTTCATTCTTCAGGAGAGTGGTAACATTTTCCTGTGGCCTGGTGAGTTTAATTTTATGACTTTCTAAGGTTTGAATAGTAAGAATATTGAATAATCTATGCATGTCTTGTTGCCTGATTTGATCTAGTTCACAATGACATTTGACAGTATGTGTAGTCATTAAAAGCTCAAATGTCTTAGTACTCTTAACCTCTGCTTCCTCCTCACCACATAACACACAGATTTCATATATTTAAGTAGTATTTTATATATGAAAGGATCATGTCCGTGGTTAAATTTCCATGATTTCCAGTGGATAGAAAAAATTCAGTGGCCACAAGAGTATTAAAATGAATGACTGATATGTGGACACCTAGTTTCCTTTTATTTCTCATTTAATGAGGAAGATTCCAGGGTTAGCGTCTGAGCTATACATATCCACATGTGGTTAAATCAAAGCCTTACATTTCCTTTGCAATACATTTTCCTCCATAACTCTACATAGAGGCATCACAGGATTAAGAAGAAGTCCTTTTATGAAAGCCATTACACATATGTACACTCACACATTTGCATGCACAAAATTATAATATCTCAGGTCAGAAAAAGCTTATTAACATAAAATAGAGTTAGTCAATGAGTAAAAAAAAAACACAGGCTGATAGGAGGAATAAGATCTAGTGATCGGGAGCACAATAATTTATTTCTTTTTATATTTCAAAATAACTAGAAGAATGGAATTGGAATGTTCCTAACACAAAGAAATGATAAATGCTTGAGGCAATGGATATCTTGATTACCTTATTTGATCATTACACATTGTAAACTTGTATCAAAATATCACACGTACCTTATAAATATGTACAACTATTAGTTATCCATAAAAATTAAAAATGAAAAAGTCTGTCAAATGGTTTAAGGGTTCAGCAGTGCTGATCTTTTTAAAATTATTTTTCTAATTTTGAAAAGAAAGCACAAAATCTTTGAATTCACAGTTGCTTAAAGACTGAGGTCAACTTGCCAGTAGCAGACTTGAGAGATGAGAGCTAACGTCAGAGGATAGATGGTTTCTTGTACAAATAATATCCCCTTATGTATTGTTCTCCACCACCCCCGCCCAAACGGCTACTCGACCTATGAAACAAATCGCACCATGAGCACAGATAACCCCAGGCTTCAGGTCTGTAATCTGACTGTGGCCATCGGCAACCAGAAATGAGTTTCTTTCTAATCAGCCTTCCATCAGTCTCCATTCATTCATATAAAGAAGCCCGGGGATGGGAGGATTCGTATTGCTCTTCAGCACCAGGGCTCTGGACAGCACCTCAAGCAGGCAGCTGATCGCACGCCCCTTCCTCTCAATCTCCTCCAGCGCTGCTACTGCCCCTCTAGTCCCCCCTGCTGCAGAGAAAGAATATTACACTGGGATCCATGCAGCCAGCAATGATGATGTTTTCCAGTAAATACTGGGCAAGGAGAGGGTTGTCCCTGGATTCAGCAGTGCCCGAAGAGCATCAGCTACTTGGCAGCTTAACAGTGAGTACTACGTACCTGGCACTCTCTGAAGAAGTATTTTCTAAAGTAGTGACCATCTTCTCCTCACTATATGAATCCCTCTTATAGCGTAAGCACAAACACCTCAACTTTCTCCTTTATAATCTGTTTACCCTGCTTTTCTCCTGTCTGCCTTCAGTCTTCCTCTTCTCTCCATAAAGTAAAGCGAGTGTGCCAATTACTGCGTGCTAAACTTCCTTTCGGCAAAGTTTATAGAGAGTTAAGAAGTTCCTGAGCATTAAGAATGAGAGATTGTATGATCCAATGTCTTAAATCTACAACCAAATAAAAGAGTGTGTAGAATTTTGAAAAGCCATTTATTATGAGGAGGAGGAGTAGGGAGAACAAATTAAATAAATTTCCACAGTTTTCAGAAGATCATTGTGTCTCCTACACCCCCTTCAGTTTACAAAGCCTGGTCTTTAAACACAGAACTATTATTTTCTGTTCTCAGCTATGGATGCAGGTTATTAGAATGAAAGAAAGATTGGATTCCTTTCAAAAGTTTTTCTGTGTTCCACATTACTCAATTTTTTTTCCAGTTTAATTGATGGAATAATGAAAGCAATACACCACTTGCTATATATTTAAGGGAGTTTTATGTTTAAAATATTTACAGAGTAAAAAAACTGTATTTGCAGGACTTTAGATCCTGCTTTGAGGTAATAGTTGTGGGCTTAATAACATCCATGAAATAAAAATGTATCGAGGTCATTGTCATTAAAAATATTAAATGGTATTTTATTACTCCACTATCAGAGTTTATCAACCAAATCCAATTCAGTCTGTATCATAGAATAATCTGTTTTAATAGCTCCAAATATGTTCGAGAGGGTTGCATTGTATTGACATATCGTTACTGATAAAAATGTTGAAAAGTGAACATGGCCACTTTTGTAGAATTATTTTAATCAATTTGCAAAAATGAGGCCAAAACATGAATAGATTTTCTAACATTTAAATATCATGAATATTTGGAAGAGATATTACAAAGAAGAATTTTGAAGTTATAATTAACTGATAGAAGGAAAAGAAAGCTCCGAGTTATGGTTAATGTATGACCCTTTCATATAAAAATGCTACTTATATATGTAAGATCTGTGTGTTATGTGGTGAGGAGGAGGCAGATGTTAAGAATACTGAGACATTTGAGCTTTTAATAACTAAACATACTGTCAAATGTCAATGTCTGAATAAACCTCTTCCTTCCCTCAAGTCATAAATAATAAAATCTTCATGTCTATTATATATAAATCTAGTGAGTAAGGCAATACTAATGTGTGAAAATAAAGCCAATAGAGAAATCAGAAGAAGACAATGACAAATAACTATTCACTGGGTCCCAAATCAAACCTACATTTGTCAGTTTCAGAGGATGTATAGTAGGTTGGTATAATTGTATTAAATCACCATTTGCCAGGAGTTACTTCTATGTCTGCCCAATGCTGTATTTACATATAAAGAACATAAAATAGACCATCATAATTTTGCACTGACTGTCAAATGAAAGTTTCCAGCTTATTGTTTTCATTTTGTTTCCTCCCATTCTATTCCTAAATAAAGTTTCCAGCTTTTTATTCTGCATTTCCGGCAATGTGATCTGAGTTATTGAAATCTGTCATTGTTTTCTTTAGCTAGCAGGACTAATAGACATTACTTCATCAGGCAATATAAAATCTTAAGTGACTGATGAAGTGTTAACCTTTTTCAGTTTCTCAGATTTTACTGTTTGCTCCTAATGATTAGCTGGCCAGGTTTCTTCCTTTCTTCTTTTTTCCTTTTATTTGTGGCTGAATTTTAATAGTCACTTTTCAAATATTTTCTGACATCTTTGGCCTTATAGTTACACACTCATCTGTGCTAAACTTTTGCAGGTGTATTCACATTGACAATGTAGATCTAATTGAAGAAAGTAATGTTACCCATTAGTTTCTGGGCATGTGCTGACATATTTCAGAATGAAATAAGTATTTTGTTTTTAAAATTTAATTGAAACTAAAATTATTGTCAAAAATATGTCTGATCTTATTTTTATTATGGTTAGTAATTAATATGGTTTCCATATGATTCAACTAGGCTAAGAGATCAATTTTTATGCTGTAAAATAATCCTAGAAAGGCAGGAATTGTTCATATATGATACTTCATGTTTTATGACAGTCAGGTTTTCGTTGCTATGAAAGTGAAGCAAATCTGATCCCTTTTTAATTTCAACCACTAGATGATGTCTTAGACCACTGGAAAATAGTGTCCCAGAGTAAATTAGACCAATATTTATGATTGAAATTTATGAGTGACATGGCAACTTCACCTTAAGTTTGTATAATCAGTGGAGCTTCCAGCTTATGAATGAAATGTGTGGAAAAAAATTTAATTATGGAAGATTTTGGAACCCTAACTAATATTTTGTTTTATTATGCTTCTACCTTCCTGAAGCTAAATAAAGGTAACTCTGGCAAACATGACGACAAAGGCAACAAGGGAAGCAGCAAAAGTGAAACTGCTACTGAAAGTGGCAAGACAGCTGTTGTATTCTCCTTGAAAAATGAAGTTGGTGGATTGGTAAAAGCATTGAGGCTCTTTCAGGTGAATGTAAAATATCATTACATGATTTTAAAAGTGACTGTGTGCCTGGCTACAAACCTGTTATCTGCTATGAAACATTACTGAATCAATTTCTGGATAATGTGGTGAAAGATTCAAAGGAACTAAACTTGATGAGGCTTTAAGGGGGGTTTGTCTGTTAAACAAAGAAATAAGCAGAATTGAATAAGCTGTGGCTTATTATTGCAGAGTTAGCTTGTTAGGAACTCTGAAGACTATTGCCAGGTTAGGAGGTCAGTACTTCAAAAATGTGAGCTTCACACCTGAGAATGAAAACACAAGAGGAGCCAAACAGGGTATCTTAAGTAGCAAGAGCCTGCAGCTTGATTTGATTTGCTCAAATTTGAATTTACACATGTCCTAAGAGCATGCTTATTACAAAAAAGTGAGATATATGAGTATAGGCACTTGGTATTCCCCTAAGCCTCATTGTTTATATGTCTTAATGTATCTTTTTGTAAATATGAGTCATTCTCCATATATATATATATATATATATGTGTATATATATATATATATATATATAGTTGGGCTAGCTTTCCCCTCATCTTATAGAAATGCCGTAGCATCTTCCCAGGCCCAAATCTGTAGTTTGAACCTCAAGAAAGATCCCAGTTAGGGGTGAGGCTGGAAAAGCCCAAAAAAGCTGTTGTGTTCTTATCAGCATACACCGAATGGTTTCTCTCTCCTTCAGCAAACACCCTCCCTTACAAATGCATTTTGTTTGGGAGCAGTGGCTGTTGATGAGAGCTGTAAGATAAGGAGCCTAGCTCTGTGTGATGCCTTGGGCTGCTAGTGCAGTGGAAAGATAGCTGGAATTGCAGTCAGGGGATTCAGATCTGTGTTCTCCTGGCTTGGCTAAACACTAGCTGCTTCCTAGATTCAATTTATTTGTAAAATAGCAATAATAGTTCCTACCTAACAAGATTGTTGGATGAAATAGTATGAGTGAAAGTGCTTTGTAAAGTATATAACTATGAGGCATTCTTATGATGCCTCTATGATGATCATAGCAGGGGAATGAGCAGCCTGATTTGGCAAATAATTTCTTGTTTTCTTTGACCTTGAAGAAAAGATCAGGCACCATAAACAGTGGTAATGGAAATCTGGGGAAATATTTTACAGATAATTATGTCATCCAAGGCTGTGTCCATACAGTGCCAAAGGCAGGCCAATTCAATTAGACAGCTGGGTGCAGTGGATAAATTCCTGGAGAAGGAGTTAGCAGCCCTGAGTTGTCACTCTGCTATCAGCTAGTCATAGGGCCTTAGCTAAACCATTTAACCCATCTGGATCTCAGTTCCCCTAAAAATATCTACTCTGCGTCAACCAAAGATCATTAAAAGCCCAAAGTGACACAATGTATGTGAAATCTCTTGAGTCTTAATATTAATCTTACTATTATTATCAGCCAATTGAGAAAATATGACATTATTTTAAAGGTTAATAAAAACAGAAATAGAACATTTAGTTTCCTTGTCACGAGACTAGTTTCTTTATATAGGAGAGGGTGCTGTCTGATTTGATACAGTTCTGGCACTGGAAACTACCTATCCCGTTCTTATGCTGAAAATTCTGAGATCATCTAGGATTGTGTCAGGAATTGTGCTGATGATCAGAGTGTATCATCTGGAGTGAGAAGATGTCTGCTTGTTTGGAGGTGGGTTGGGATGGAGAGAACAGAGTCTTCAATTAAGTAAGAGGAAATAAAAAATACATCACTGGAGAAATTCTAATCTGATTTTTTAAATATCAAATCACTGCCCTTATCTCTGAGATCCATCATAGAGTGATAGTTGCAGAAACACGTCCTTGGTTGAAGCCAGTTTGAAGATTGCCAAAAAAGAACAATTATTAAGTGGTCCCATTTAGGGGTTATTATTATTTTTTACCTTTTTTTCACCCTCCTCACAATGGCCTGAGTAAGTTGTTTTCCTTTTGCCTTCAGAGAGTCTCTCTTCACTACTCACCTTGCTCCACATGGGTAGAAAAAGAAACACTAGTTTGGCTAGTGTTTCCCAAGCCTCAGTCATTTTCATACCACCTCCCGTTTCTGCTTGCCATTTGTACTATTTACTCATAAAAAGGTTATAAAAGGTTATTTCTCAAAGCTTATTTTAAAACTTTATTTTACAAGAAAACTTTATATTAGGGGTTTGAGTTTTAGTTATGTTTTTCAGAAACATATAAATCTGGATATTACATGATAATATCATAAATAATTTTTCCCCAGATAATCACGTGCCACCTGTGGGATGTGTACCACTCTCTGGGAAATGATGATGTTCATAATTAAATACATTTTATAGGGCCATTATATATTTTAAATGCCTCTTCTGTTTTTCATGAGGTAGGACAACCTATTATAGAAGTATAAATATATAGTTTGTTTTTTATTAATAGAGATAATGGTTGGAAACATTTCCAAGTTACAGTCAAAGAACAAAGAGATTGTCTCTTCCTCTTTTGTGGGTACTTGGCACCTTGCTTAAGACATGAACAAGAAAAGCTGATGGCATTCCTTTTATTGTCCCCTGAAGGTGATTTTGAGTTGTTCATGTTTCCACAGGAAAAACGTGTCAATATGGTTCATATTGAATCCAGGAAATCTCGGCGAAGAAGTTCTGAGGTTGAAATCTTTGTGGACTGTGAGTGTGGGAAAACAGAATTCAATGAGCTCATTCAGTTGCTGAAATTTCAAGCCACTATCGTGACACTGAATCCTCCAGACAACATTTGGACAGAGGAAGAAGGCAAGGGTGATCTTAGCTTGTTGGGTAATTTTGCAATCTGACAAATATTGCAAAGGGGAAAATACAATCTGTGAGCTAATATTTTTGAACCTGCACTGTTTTCAACAGAGCTACAGGATGTGCCCTGGTTCCCTCGGAAGATCTCTGAGTTAGACAAATGCTCTCACAGAGTCCTCATGTATGGTTCTGAGCTTGATGCTGACCACCCAGTAAGTGTCCAGTAAAATCTATTCCTCACATGCTCTCTCAGCTCCACCCATGTGCCAGGTAGTGTGCCATGTTCTGTGCTGCAATGCTTTATTGTAGAACAATTTATTATTTATTCCCATAAATGAGAGCAGACTTCCAAACGGTAAAGCTTCTCTGGACACGTGTTGACTAGAAGCAGGTCAGAAGGATGGCATTTTCACATAGCATTTATTTTTAAAAGGGTTGGATAGAGGAGGAGGCTCTAAACCTTGGAGTATATTTCTGTGGAATTAGACAGCCTGAAATATACTTGCAGATGGCGACCCTTGGAAAAACGATGAACTGAAATTGATCACGCCTCTGGGAAACTAGGGAGGACTAGGTATTATGGGGCTCAGTAAGAGAATAAAATTCTTCTTGCTATTTTCCTTGACTGGAGGTAGTTAGGAGTGGAGTAATGTAGTTGACTTCAGTCTCAATGGAAAGGCAGAGAGTTTTAGAATAAAGGCTATGATGGAAGACATATCTCTTCCCACACCTACCTTGAATCTATCTACCATCATTCTTTCCTCTACTCCAATAAAAATGACCATATTTAAAGAAATATGATACTTGGGTAAGCATTTCCCATTATTCTCCCCTTCCCCCCTTACATCAGTTTTTATTTAACACAAGAGACCTGAAACTTCTTTATGGCCAGAGTGAAGTACAGTTAATAGTCTGGGAAAGTAAGCTATGCACCCATTCATTATAGGCATTTTTTCCCTCCTCTGGTGCCCCGTGGCTCAAAGTGGGCAGATAAAAGAGTAAAACTCAGGCAGATCACTAATGCTTACAGGAAGCCTCTGTGGTCTGCGGGTAATAGTTTACAGATATTCCTTGTGTTTAAACTGAGGAAATCTTGGGGTTTGACAATGTGGCTATCTCTGTGCAGTGGCTAAGTGCGACCCCAACATCAGCAGTGTCAGTATCACCTGGGAACTTGTTTTAACAAGTCCACACTTAAGTTTGAGAACCCATGTTTTAAAGGAAACGACAACTTTAACACTAGGGAAGTTTTCAACTAAACCAGTCATTTGACATAATATACCAACTCAGACCAATTCAAGTATACACTACTCAAACAAATGGTCAAACAGACCTAACTCAATTGCATTATTTTGAAAAGCCTGAATTCTATCAAAGAAAACAGTGAGTTATATTTGCTAGCATAGTCTAAAATTTCAGAGTATTTTCCAGTTACTTACATTTAAGGCTCTGGACATTAGAAAAACATTGAAAAATGGCTTTAATGATCACCCATTGTCATCTTTCCCCTCTCCCAACATCCAGAAGGCATAACAATTAGCACAGAAGCCTGATTTAGGAGCTAAGCTATACCTAGACTGCACAGATACCAGCTGTTAACTTGCAGAATGACCTTGGCCAAGTCCCCTTACCTCTGCACCTCAACTCCTTTTTGTAAAAAGTGGAAATAAAATTGTTATTGACCTCAAAGGAGTGTTTGAAAAGCCTAGTTAATAAAACAACTGGAAAGCATTTGGCAAGAGTAAATGCTTAATTCCAGAAAAGGAAATGCTGTATTAAATCATCCAGATCAGTGCCTGGACAGTAAAGGGTTTTTTGATAACCTCCTATTTCCAAATGCTCCCCTTAGTCTAGTTTGAAAGTTACTCAACCTGGAGAAAGGAGTTCAGTCATTTTAATGAAACAACCACAGGAACCACTGACCTTGCTGAGAAAAAATTTATTCCAATACCCAGCATAAATTTTCCTGTGCTTAATTTTATTCCATTACTCCTAATTATATCCACCTTATGATCCCTTCTCTTATTTTCTGTGCAGCCACTTGAAATAATTGCAAGCACTTAGCAATCCCCTCTCTTGTCATTTTTAAAACCACATATATTTCTTTCATAAGCACACCAAATGTTCATTATACAGAATTTCATATTGGCAAATTGGTGTTTTTGTAAGTTATTTGATGAGGATGGAAAAGTTGTCTAAGTACTTTTTATGCCTGGGAATAATCCCAGTCCTGAGACAAACACAGGGACCCTTGTGATTGGATGCTTCAGAAGGGACTTGGAATATAAGAGTAATGTTGCTGAGGCTCCCTAGAAAGGGCTAAATATCTAGGTCAGTGCCTCTCAAACTTTAAGTGGGAAACAAATCATCTTTAAGATCTTTTTAAAATGCAGATAATGATTCTGTCAGGCTTGGGATTCTGTATTTCTGGTGATCTCCCAGATAAGACTTGTACCAGAGGGTCTGGGGACCACACTTTGAGGAGCCAGTATCTAGACTTGGAAGGTCTTTCAAAGTGGGGTTCAACATTCACACATAAGGTGTTTGGTAAAAATATAGTATCCTGATGCTCATCTGAAGTCTACTGAGTCAGAACTTTCAGGGATGGCCCAGGAATCTGCATTTAAAAGTGTCTGCAGGGGATTTTGATGAGATCTAAAGCTTGAGAACTAATGTCTTAATGTTCTAGCTCAGTGATTCTCAGCCCTAGCTTTCCATTCAAATCATGTGTGAAGAATTAAAAAATACTAATGTCAGGGCCTAGCTTTCCATTCAAATCACATGTGGAGAATAAAAAAATACTGATGTTGGGAATGTGGCCAGGTTTGATGTATTATTTAAAACTCCCAGGTGATTCTAATATTCCACCAGGGTTGACCTATTTGGGATAGCTACTTAAGTGTCAATATAAATTTAGCTGAGCACTTTAGGGTTCAGGCTGGGTCTTCAATTTCCTTTGATTTAAATTGAGAGAGGGAGGGTGGGTACTCTGGGTGGTAGGGTTGCCAGATTTAGCAAATAAATATCTAGCACGCCCAGTTAAATTTGAGTTTCAGAGAAATAAGGAGTAATTTTGTGGTATAAGTATGTCCCATGCAATACTTGGGACACATTTATACTAAAAAATTATTTGTTGTTTATCTGAAATTCAAATTTAACTGGGTGTCCTGTATTTTATCCATAACCGTATCCCTGGCTTCATTTCAGAATGGATGACCAAGGAATGCTGTTTCTCTGTCACTACTAGTGCAGCTAGCGTCCCCATTTTACTTTGCCGGTCCGTGGTTCAATCCAGGAAGTTCTGGATCGCCCACAACATTTGCGTAATCACTGCCACACTAAGCTAATGAGGCATGATGAGTAAATCACTCTCTTGTGTCCTTGGAAAAGGTGCAGGTGTTTGCCGAAGAGAGGCAGTTGAGATTCTTCAGGAGGCCCAGCAGATTATGATGCCGTTACCATGGAGTCCAGTCTGGCAGGAACCGGGGAACAGATGCTGTGCTTTTCACAGGACGCTTTTCCTTTTGTCATGGCCTGTTTTCTTTTTAAATGATAAAGGTGCTTGGAATTCTTTGGTTTTACCATCTCAAGTAGCCTAGTTTTCCTAGTGAGTGTTGAAACAAGTACTTTCTAGCATGACTGCATCTACCATCTACAGCAGGAGACCTTTTTAAAGGGCACAGATCTGTTTGTGAATGTGGTAACTATTTATTTTATTATTATTATTATTATTATTATTATTTTACCAAATGTCCAGACTTCAAGGACAGTGGTAACTATTTTATAAAATTTTTTATATAGACATTTTAGGACTTCACAAGCTGCCTGTGAACCCCAGTTTAAAAAACCCCAATTCACAGTAAAAAAAAATTGCTAGTTTCTTGGACAGAGCATACTTCATTTCTACATGGAGTTAAGGTGGTCTCGGGGCATTTTCTCTCTCCTCTCCTTAGTAACTCTCTTGTCATTTCTGAAAGAAATGTTGGCAATGGAAGTTCTTCGTTTCTGTCCTGCAGACAGCCCTGTGAAAATTTCTAGCCTCGAGGCCAGTTCTCTTCAGCGGGACAAGAGAGTGGGGTGATTTGCTAATGAGTTTGAGGTTCCTCTTGAGCAGCCCACCTTGCAGAATTGTCTTAGGTACAGCAGAGGTAGTCTAGGCCTTTGTGGGCCTCACCCTGTTCTTTCACTCTCCAATGCCATGATCCCAGAGGCTTGTCTCCTTGCCTGGCCTCCATTCTTAGTAAGACATTGTGTCCTGGTTATCCTTCTTGGTTGCAGGGCTGTAGAGGTAGGAGTTAAATTGGAACAATTCCTTTTGGGCTTCCAACAGCCGGAAGAAACAACCCTGCGAAGAACTTATTGTCTC
Source organism: Aotus nancymaae (assembly GCF_030222135.1). Classification (NCBI taxonomy): domain Eukaryota; kingdom Metazoa; phylum Chordata; class Mammalia; order Primates; family Aotidae; genus Aotus; species Aotus nancymaae. Next base: position 28,887,894 of record NW_026988428.1, on the reverse strand, counting down.
AAAGTGTTTAAAGGAAAGGAAAATGTCTAGTCTGTTGACAAGAGGAGAGATTTTTGAGTAAACCAAGAAGTCCTCTCGGAAGGATTTCACTTGACTGAAAAATGACAGACATAATGTTTAATTTCCCAAGTGGTCGATGATGGATAAAAATCTTGAAGTTGGCTAAGACTAACTAGAATTATAAGAAGTCAGAGTGGAGTGGTGCTAGGCTGCTATCCTGTGCATGAATTCCCTAAAATCGATTTTGCATTGTGTGGCTCTAGTCATAAAATACAGCAAAACCTCTTTAATTTGTACCAATTTGGGAATGTGTTGATTATTCAAAATGATAGAATTTATAATAAATGTTACATTTATTAGTTATTCATACAAAGCAATTAAAATTAGGTCAACTTACTGAATAATCATGTTAAAGGGATCTGTTTTAATGAATAGGATAGGATTAATTTGTGATTAAGATCAATTACATGCAAATGATATTTGAAAACCTAAAGGTATTGTTCACAATATCAATATGCTCAACTAAGTCATTCTGCTTACTTAGTGGAAAGGTAAACTTCAGCCTGAATTGCCACACATCCTAAATTAGTTCAGCCCCAATTTAATGAGGTTTTACTATAAGCACGATGTGTTTCTGTCTGTGTCATCAAGATGGTCATCCTAGGATAAGATTTACATATGAATTGAACACTCGATAAACACGACAGTGATTTTCTTTTAGGCCTTCTGCAGCTAATTTTCAGCACTTTGTTAAATAACTTAATCTCTTTTATGTTTAAGGGATTTAAGGACGAAGTCTACCGCCAGAGAAGAAAGTATTTTGTGGATGTGGCCATGGGTTATAAATAGTAAGTACCTGTGTAACTCTTTCTTGTCACTGGCTAGTTAGGAAAAACACATGCTGTGTTAAACAAACCTGTCATCTCTCCACTTTAACTTTTGTAGAAGGCAGGCGTGAACCATTTTAAACACTCACCAACTCTGTAGGCTTTAAATGCCAACACTGAGGTTTGACATCTGGGTATAATTGTAAAATAATGAGACCCACGGGCCACATGCCAAGTGCCACATTTACACCATTGTGTTCCCAATTCCACCAAGGCCAAGAACCATTTCTGTGCACTCTGCAGGTCTCAGAAACTGTGTTTTAATTTTAATTTTACTTTAGCCTTGACTTTTCAGTAACCCCCTTCAATCTCCTGCTTCTCCAGTGAAAGTAGAGGATTCAGCAAGAATGGTGAAAGGGCTCATTTAAGGAGCTGTAATAGAAAAGACATGTGCTTGCTTTACTTGGAGAGGAAAACTTCCTGTAAACTGCAGGGGATATGAAGAAGTTTCACACCCATTCCCAGATCAGGGTTGGGATGGAAAACGAGGACCTCACTTTTGGGAGTGAGGACTGTGCATGATGCTAAGTGGCAGTGACAGGATGGGCTTGTGATTGGAAATGATGTTGTGTGTTGACTGCAGGCTACGTTTAGAAAAATGCAGTGGTGGTTAGGCCTCTGTTCTACTCACGCTAGTATAACTCATAGTTCATCACAATGCTCTCTTTCCTCTGTCTGGTATGTGATCAGCTATAGGAAACTTGTCATAGATCAAAATGTAAATCCATACCCCTAGTAAGGGAAAGATTCGTCCTACCCCAATTAAGAGTAGGTGTGAAACTTGACTGTCCTGAGAGGCAAATTTGCCATTGGTGAAAGTTAAGACATTATGTATGTTATAGAGGGTCTCAGTGTGGGCTTCGTTTATAACAAAGAATTCTACACACAGGTGCTTAAGACAAATGAGAAGATTCTTCATCCCACTTCCTGTTGGGCATCCCTATCTTCCTTTGATGTTTAGGTGCTCTTCCCTTCATCCTCTCAAGTCACAGGTATCCTTCTCCCTTCTCTACCACATTTAGGAAAACCATGTTCTTAAAAACCAGGACTACATGGCACATGCCCTTTCACACGTGTCTATTTTCATCTCCTCTGTTCTAAGCAGCTTCTTTCCCCGCTCTACTGTGACTTCCGACACTTCGCAATGTCAGCATGCACTTGTTCTAGCCCAAGCCCAACCTCAGGCCCCCTTCGTACCCTTGGCATCACCACCCACTAGCCCCTTCTCCCAGTGTTTCCTGATTAAATTGCCAAGCGAGGACTCAAATGGGCTGAGCTCACGTTTTTCACCCAGGCCCTGATAATGGTTGTGAGCCTTACAATTGGCTCCCCCTGGTTCACAGGCTCCTTCTATGGAATCAGGTCATGACTGTATAGGTGGATCCTTAGAGGGGGTGTGGCCAGGACAGTTCTTTGTGGCATGACCTGCCAGAACATGGTAGAAGCTCGGTGCCTGGCAGAGCCTTTTCCTTTAGATAGAGTAGATAGCTTTGTCACTCAGGCTGCCTCTTGAGTAGCAGGGATTACAGGTGTGTGCCACCGTGTCCAGCAATTTTTTTTTCTTTTTTTTGAGATGTGGTCTCACTCTGTCGCTGAGGCTGGAGTGCAGTGGTGCAATCTCAGCTAACTGCAACCTCCATCTCCTGGGTTCAAGGGATTCTCCTGCCTCAGTCTCCTGAGTAGCTGGGACTATAGGTGTACACCACCACAGCTGGCTGATTTTTTTTTTTTTTAAAGACAGAGTCTCGCTCTGTTGCCAGGCTGGAGTGCAGTGGTGTGATCTTGGCTCACTGCAACCTCGCCTCCCAGGTTCAAGAGATTCTCCTGCCTCAACCTTCCCAGTAGCTGGGACTACAGATGCGTACCCCCCGCCCAGTTAATTTTTGTATTTTTAGTAGAGACAGGGTTTCATCATGTTGGCCATGATGATCTTGATCTCTTGAACTCATGATTCACCCACCTCAGCCTTCCAAAGTGCTGGGATTACAGGTGTGAGCCACCATGCCCAGCCTGCCCAGCTAATTTTTAGAATTTACTTTTTGTATTTTTGACAGGGTCTTGCCGTGTTGCCCAGACTGGTCTCAAACTCCTGGACTCAAGTGATCCTCCTGCCTTGGCCTCCCAAACCATTGGGATTATAGGTGTGAGCCACTGTGCTTGGCTAGAAAATGCATTTTATATGTAAATGCTATATGTTTTCTATATGCGTGTGTGTCTGCATGTGTGTGTATATAAAATGACATATGATTTTGACATAGGATTTTGTTAGCATAATGACTAAAGGACTAGCTGAAGTGTTACTTATTTCTTCTTGATAGAATTCAAAAGCTGGACAAAGGCAAGCTGATGTTGTGGTGACACAAGCAGAATATATGAGTCATCGAGTTTCAAGGAGCATTGATAATAAGGAGTCATTTGGTTTTAAAGGAAACATATTTATATGGAGAGGACAGAAAATGAGCATATAGTCAAAATGATGGAGAGTGAAGTTCTCAAAGTGTTAACAAGAGTTTGTATTTGCCACCTTTGCATAGCTAAAGACTAAAATGAAGCTGTGATATCTGTTGAGAAAAAAAGTAGAAATTGGAGAAACTGGTGGACATTTATACAAAAGAGGGCTGGATGGAGCTGGTGCATTCCAGGATCTGGTCCTAGTTTGGAGGGCTGGGGAGTGCTAAGGTTCAAGGGGCTTGGCTCTTACTAACTGAAAGTTCAGGATGCCAAGGTAGGCAGAAAATGGCAAATTCATCATCTTATAGCGAGAAACAACCCTCATAGGATTCACAAAATCATCCCTATAATCATGATAGCAGAGGAAGCCAGATTATAACCTTACTTGGGGATGCAGAGTCATCCCCAAGTTAGGTATTTGCCTAACAGAGTTGAGAATCCAGGGCATTACAGCCCTCTCCCCTGGATGGTGCTGAGCCCAGACTGACTAGGCAGGATAACAGCATGCTAAAAAACTGCCACATTGGACTCAGACAGTCTGGGTTTGTGTGCATTCCTCTGCATCCGAGCTGGGTGCGCAACCTAATTGTGCCATGGCCTCTGCATCTGGGGAGTGTGTCCAACAATAGGACCCATTTCCCAGGTTTGTAGTAAGGACTGAAAAAGAGAATACATGTGCTGCACCTAACACGGAGCCAATGTGTTCTTCAAAAAAAAGAACACATGACCAATGATTATAAATGTCACTTGTATTATTAGATTTAATACATCTCCCCCGACCTTTTCCACAGGCTGTCTTTCATTTCCAGTTGACCTACTGTTTTCTTCTTTAGTGATGTTAATACATTGTTTATGCTGCCATTTAACCAAATAATGTAGCTCAAAACGTTCTTGGAAGAAACTGTTTAGTTTCCCATTGAAAGGCTGTTGCATATACAGAAGCGTTTTGTGTTGACCCACATTCCTCTTTATAAAGAGATTTCATAAAAAGCAGTCATGTTCCTCCTCATCCCCTCCGCCATTTTTTTTGCACATAGGAAGCTACCAAAATACTAATAACAGATTGTCAGTACTTCTTGTGAGTGGATGGACCAAGGGAAGGTACCTACCAAAGGCAGTGAAATCAGGAAAGCACAAACCCAGGACTTGTGGGAAGTAGAGCCAAGGATCATCCCTTAATGTCCCTCATGCTGTCATTGCTAAGGTTTCTCTGAGTATGAGTTTGAGGATGGATAAGAAAGAGCCAGTCCTTTGTGTCACTTTTAAGCTCAGGTGCCTGCTACGGTCCTGGTGGGGGTGGGGCACAGACACTAACAAATTCTAAACCAGCCTCGGCCATTGTCTCCGGGCTGCCATGTAGCAAGTAAGGTTTCCCTTCAGTTTATAGGAAACAGAGATGCAGTTTCTAATTGAAATAAATATTTTTCTAGTGCTGATGGTTTTCTGAGTACATAACGAAGAATGATGTGGATACCCTAATTGCTTAAAATAACCTCACTTAAGTGTGCAGCAACCTGATTTTCCAAACTGAAGTTTAGAACCACTTTGTCCAAGGAATAGATCATTTGAGATTGGGGTGGTTTTGAAAAATCTGGCATATGTGGTCCTCAAAAATACAGTTGTTTGGTGATAAAATTAGAGACCGTTGTGACAAGGGGAGAACAATTCAATTCCCTGTTGATAGTTAAGACTTTCTGGACAATGAGAAGAAGTCAAACATATGGTCAGAAATGCAGAGAAAGATGGGGTATGGATATTTTGGGGTTGTAATAGGGGTTGGCAGAATGTAGTTTGAGGTGTCTGAAGGAAAGAAGGAAAAGAAATGAAATACAGAATAACATATATTGAAACCACAGCCAAGAAGCTCTCTGGGGGATTCGTGTTGAATACTATATTTTCTGTGATTGTCTTGAAAGGATAAAGCAGGGGGGAAGAATAAACACAAGCAGAGAAAAATGAAAAAATTCCACTCTATGATGAAATAACAGCAGGCTCAAAGTCTGTATTACCATGAACCCGAAAGAGGAGAGGGAGCGGGAAAGTGCCGGCATGCTGCGAACTGTCAATAGATGCCACTCAGGCGAGGTTCTGATTGACAGTGCTGCCGAGAAACATGATTGATTACCCAGAGGCCCACAGCTGCCTGCAGACATAAGTGTGGGACAGCCTAATTGCCTCACCAATAATAGCACAGGAAATATTCATTAGTGCAAATATCATTCTTCATTGAAGATCTGAGAATGAACGCCCTAGATCGAGAGGACACTGTTTGTAAAATCATCTGTGAGAGAATGTCTAACACGCAGATCACGCCTCTCCTCCCCTGCCCAAATAAAATAAATTCTAGTATAAACAGGAAAAAAGTACCCCATGATTAGATAATGTGATGTGCATATAGACTTGCAGTTCAGAGGAAATGGAAGTGCGTGGGGGGCAGATGGCATGTGGAGGAAGAGGAAATTATGACTGCGATGTTGTAGCTGTGAGGTTTGTCTGAAACTATCCAGCTTTTTGTCTTTGGTGCCTTCATATTTTAATCTTGGCATTAACTTTGCCGCATTTCTGTGAATTTCACAATTACTACATTGTTGGGGGAACAATCAGTAATGCATTTTTTTTCAGTTGACTAGAAATAAACACATTTTTCTTTTGGGGGCTGTTATAATAATTATTCCTCAACAATATGCATACACATTTAATTTAATTATATTTTTGGTGGAGATGGTGGTAGTTATTTCAATCCATCTTATTCTCTTGGAAAGAGGCCCCGAGCTCTGACTTTAGTTATGCCACTCTTGTTTGCTTAAATTGATTTCGAATATTATTGTGATTGTGTTTTATTATGAATGTACTTACTCCGGGTTGAAATTAAGGTAGCACATGATCCTCATGTTCTTCTCAAGGGGCTGCCTCCTCTTTGATTTATTTATTTTTATTCATGGAATCTGAAATGTAAATAGGCAACTACAAATGTCAATAGGTAAGGTAAACGAGAGTTTCAACATGTCAGAATTTCCAACTCTAACCTAAATTAGAGTTGGAAAATTCCTTAATTTGCCAAGAGAACTCATTCGATTTCAAATTCAGGGATCCAAGTCATCCCTTAACATTGCTCAGCCTCAGTTTTTCTCCTCTATAAAATGGAGATAAAAATATCTCTTTTGCCTCTCCTGGGAGTTTTTTTTTTTTTTTTTTTTTTTTTTTTTTTAAGGATTAAATGAAGTAAGTGGGGCATTGCTATACAATGTACTTTATTATTCTTATTAAAACAAGAATCAGAGAATCTAGACCAAAGGCATGGACTTTGCTCAGACCCCTGAAAGCATAGAGGCCTTGGCTGCTTTTCCTGCTTTTCTTTAGATCTTAGAGGCAGGGTGTGAAGTTGTTAAGTGTCAGAAGTTGGAGCTGCATTGCCTGGGGTGAATCCCAGCTTTATCGTTTACTAACTGAGTGACCTGGGTAAATTGTTTAAGTCTTTTGTATCTCAGTTTCCTTATCTGTAAAATGGAGATAACTCTAGTACTACTTTATAGGATTGTTATGTGGGTTGCATCAGCTAATATAGTAGCAACACTTACAACACTATATGTGCTATATGAATATTTGTTAATATTGTTATTTTTCTCACTTCAAATGATCTCTTCTTTTTGTCAGCCCTCATGCTCCAAATCATTTGATTACCCTTTGGTTGCCAGTCTTCTCCACTCCCCTTGGCCAAGGCTTTTTAAAAATCCTGACTTCTGTCTGATTTTTACACTTTATCAGTTATTGCTACATAAAAAATAATCCCAAATTCAGCGCTTAAAACAACAAACACTTATTATCTCACATAGTTTCTAAGTGTCAAGAATTAGGGAACAGCCTGGCTGGAGGGTTCTAGATTAGGGTCTTTCATAAAACAAACTGTTGGCCAGAGAAGCAGTCATCCAAAGGCTTGACTGGGGCTGGAGGACCTGCTTCCAATATGTTCCTCACAAGGCTGTTTGCAGAAGGCCTCAGCAACATGGCCTCTCTACCAGACAGGTTGAGTATCTTCAAGATATTGTATCTGGCTTCCCTCAGATTGTATCTGCTCTCCCTCTTGGATTACTTGGGAGAAGCGATCCAAGAGGGAGAGCAAGGCAGAATCTATAATGCCTTTATAACCTAGCATTGGAAGTGACACACCATCACTCATGCTGTACCCATTGGTTTCACAGACCAAGTGTGACACAGTGTGGGAAGGGATTACACATGGGCATGAATACCAGGAGGCAGAATTCAATGGGGACCATCTTGGAAGTTGGGTACCACATGTGTTTAACTTGTTCCATTTCCTTTCTTCCTCCCTCCCTCCCTCCCTTCCTTCCTTTTTTTGAAACAAGGTCTCACTCTGTTGCCTGAGCTGGAGTGCAGTGATGTGATTTTAGCTCACTGCAACCTCGACCTCCTGGGCTCAGGTGATCCTCCTGCCTCAGGCCCCTGAATAGCTGGGGCCACAGGTGTGCATCACCATACCTGGCTAATTTTTATATCTTTTGTAGAGATGAGGTTTCCCCATGCTGCCCAGGATGGTCTCAGACTCTTGGGCACAAGCAATCTGTCTGCCTTGGCCTCCCAAAGTGCTAGGATTACAGGCGTAAGCCACTGTGCCTAGCCCCGTTACATTTCCTTATGACACGTTTTAACTGCTCTCTCATAGTGGGTGCTAACGTGCTATCTGCACAACCAATCCCTATGAAAGCAGACGTAGCATGATATAGCAGAACATGTGGCAGAATGTACAGGTTTTGGAGCTAGAGAGAACTAGGTTTGAATTCCCACTCTACCACTTACAAGCTCTATGGCCATGGGCAGTGAACTAGTCTCTCTAATTCTCATTCTCAAGCCTGTTTTTTCTTTTTGAGACAGAGGATGGAGTCTTGCTCTGTCACCAGGCTGGAGTACAGTGGCACAATCTCAGCTCACTGCAACCTCTGTCTCCTGGTTTCAAGCAATTCTCCTGCCTCGGCCACTTGAGTAGCTGAGACTACAGGTGCACGCCACCACACCCAGCTAATTTTTGGATTTTTAGTAGAGACACGGTTTCACCATGTTGGCCAGGATGGTCTCAATCTCTTGACCTTATGATCTGCCCACCTTGGCCTCCTAGAGTGCTGGGATTACAGACATGAGCCACTGTACCCGGCTGATGCCCTCATCTTAAAATGAGAACAACCACTACCTTGCATGATTGGGAGGATTAGCAGTGATTACAGGGCCCAGAGTGCTGACTGGCACAAGGAAATGTTAAATCTATGATAGATATGATTATTAGTGTCACGTGGTAAATAGCTAATGGTTTCTCAATTTCATATAATCAATTGTTAGGCTCATTTAAAATGAGTAAGGGATTTGGTTTTTTTTTGTTTTTTGTTTTTTTGTGAGGCAGAGTCTCGCTCTGTCACCCAGGCTGGAGTGCAGTGGTATGATCATGGGTCATTGCAGCCTCCACCTCCCAGGCTAAAGTGATCTTCCCACCTCAGCCTCTTGAGTTGCTTGGACTACAGGCATGTGCCACCATATCTGGCTAATTTCTCATATTTTGTAGAGATGGGGGATCTCATTATGTTGTTCAGGCTGGTCTTGAACATTGGCCTCAAGCGATCCTCTTGCCTCAGCCTCCCAAAGTGCTGGGATTACAGGTGTAAGTCACCGCATCTGACTCTAAAGGATCTTAAGGAGTAATTGAATTAAGAAATTTCAGGCTCCATGGTGGGCTGGGTTAAAGAAACTTTAAAAAATAGATGTGTGTTTGTGTGTGTGTCTGTGTTTGTGTGTGTGTGTGTGTGAGGGGGACCTTTCACCTTCACATAAACCATGCACATAGTTTGCTTCTTTAATCTGAAAAATTGCCCCCTTACAGGCCTTCACAGGTCAATGTGTTTTAGCCAGAAAAAGGTTGAGGGATAAGCTCGCAACAGGGCTATGCCGGACTCATTCCTGAATGGCTCATGGTGGTGAAAATGTTCATTATGTTGATCTCTCAGCTAACATTTTCAGATTTTATTAGGTTCCTTTTCTTAAATTCCTGCACTGTGTTAAACGTGTCACTTGACCTTCTGTCGTTTAACCACACAACGAGCCTTTGAGGTAGGTGCCATTATTGTTCACACTTTGAAGAGAGGAAACTGAGCTTTGGAGACATTAAGAAACTTACTAAAGGTGACACAGCTGATCGTGTCACTTGCATAAAACACCAGGTGTAGATGCTTAAAATTCCTCTGAAATGTAGCAGTAAATTGAAGAGTAGAACCGATGCCAATATTTATAGTACTAGGGTCCTTTCCTGTCTGACCAGAATAGTTTCTGAGTAAGGTCACTTTCAGATGTTTCAAAAATGCCTCTCTTGTAGAATCTAAATGTCTGCTCAGAATTCCCCACCCTTTTCTTTTTTGTTTCCTGAAGTGGCTTCAGCAACTTCCACTTAGGTGGTTTCATACACAATTTGGAAATAACATCGACAGAACTAAGTGACTTGGGATTTGTAAAAGTTATTCTCTTGACAGAATGCTCAGCATATTTGAAATGCACAGCCCTGGCAAGTATTTAATACATTTAGAACATTATGGAGTCAGAACTTAAACCAGCCCTGTGACACTGCAAGGCTATGTTGTTTCTCGCAGGTTGTTGGCAACATCTGCCAGGGTCTGGCATGATAGAACCATGTCCCCATTCTGTGTAATAATTTTTCCCTCTCTCCCAGGCCCCATGCTTTCCTCCTCCTCCTACCCAAACCCTGACCCTCATGAGATATAGAATAAATGGAAATAAACACAGCTGGGCTGAAGCTTGAAAATCAATTGCCAGGGATGTGTCACTCTAGTTTTTACTAGTTGCTAGCCTATTTATTTCTCGATTTTTTGATTGATAAAATAGCACCCTTTGTGATTCATTTGCTCTGAGTGTAAGTACATAGCTAAACAGAGACCCTAAAACAAAACAGCTCCAAAAGAGGACTAGCATATTTGAAAAGTGCAATCACCAGCTCAGCAGGCACATTCAATTTGGGTGAGCTTGTGAATATTCTACTCAGCTCCATCAGAGAGGCAGAGAATTTTCTCCTTTTACATGGAGTCATGTTGATTCTAACCTTCTATTCTCATCAAAGCAGAGAAGGGCACTTTTATACCCTCCTCTTCCTGCTTATTCCACCAAATACTACATGATGTAAAAACAAAGCCCTCTGGGACTGAGATTTGGTAGTATGCCGTGCATTTTAAGATATTTGAGTAGATACATAAATATGGAATGGATGTGCCTTGGAATGAACATGTAGGATTTCCAAGCCAGCATCTCACTTCTTAGGAGGTCTTCTCAGTTTCCTCTTTCACGAGGTGACTCAGCAGGAGTCAGCCACAGGTCTGCAAAGAAAAGGAAGGAGACAGATGATCAGAGACTAATAAGGGTAGACTGCAGACTTGCAGGAGAGCTGTTTTGCTGCTCTGTCTCTCACTTCCTAGTGCTCAGTACTGTGCACGTTGGGGTTTCTCCCGCTTGCAGGTAGCTGTGACAGTTTAGCTTTGTGTTTGAGCTAGGGGATTACTGATGCTGAGTTGTTCCTAAGAGGCATTTGCAATTATGGCAACTTGCAGAAAAATAACTGGGGTGGCTCTACCTCTCCACCTTTCCAGAAATTTCAGTTGACCTTAGCATTTCTCATTTCATGCGAGAAGAGGCATGATTTATGGATCCTGCTTGGTTTCAGAATGCAGCTTAAAGGAATGAATACATTACTAACAGGAGTTGTGAGTGCCACATTACCTATTTTTAGACAGGCAAATCTTAATTGGAAACATAACACGTAGAAGGTAGAGGAAGGATGGAAGGGAAGGTTATGCTTTCTTAACAGGGAAAAAACTTAACTAGGGGGTTGCAAGTTTTTCTTTTTAATGATGTTTTCCCCATCAATTTCATTGGCAGATGGTCACCTTGATGAATTGTAGGCTCTACTGTGATGTGAAACCAAGCTTTAATTTTTTCCCTTTCTCTGCCCTTTTGAGAAGAGGCACCTTAGAAGGCAAATATGTTTTCTCCCTGACTGAGCTAATTTTACCCCATTCCATTATCTTCCATTGATTTGCTTTCCCAGGTTTTGAATGAAGCTGAGATATATGTGGCCATTTGGGTACTTTGTGACTCCTGCATAAACACCAGTTGTTGATGCTTTAATTTCTCTGAAATGAAGCGGTAAATTGAAAAGTAGAACAAAACCAAATATTTGTGGTATTGGGGTCATTTCCCAGATGAGTAGGATGGTTTCTGAGGAAGGTCATATTAGGGAGTTTTAGAGTGCTTCTCTTGTGGAATCCAAATAGCTTTCTCTACCCAAGGGTCCGCATCTTTTCTTTTTTTAAAAAAATCTGCTTATCAACTTCCATTTGGCATAGGTGGTAGGTATTACACAGGATGAAAACAAGACCAACAGAATTAAGTGACTTGGGTTTTTAAAAAGTTATCCTTCTCTTTACAGAAGTCTCAGCATAGTTGAAAGGCACAGTTCTTACACATATTTAAAAGACTTCAGGCTTTATGGGAGAATCATTTTCATGCCAAATGTTTCTCTCTACCTGTAGCGGAGCTCAATGGCTGAAAGAAAGGGAGCCCGAGAATTGCAAAGAAAGACAAAAGGGAAAATTGATTTGGAAAAGGTTTCTCTCCTTTTTGCTTTTTGGGCTTGGTGGGTTTTTTAGATGTGCGTGAATGCCTCAGTAGGATATTGTCTGATTATAGCATGGCTCCCACAGCAGTGAAAAACATTAACGCAGTATGATCCTGTATCACTTACTGACAAGGACAACAGTTACACCAAATTTTAATGTGTTTCACAGGGAAAGGGGTAGGAGTATTTTTACTTTAAAATGATTTTCATGAACGTGAAGGATTCGAATTACTTCCACAAGTCCTGCCTGAGAGGTGGTGGATTTAAATGGAACAGTGCTGTTTTGTCATCTCCAGACCTGTTCCCAACCCTGCAGGGAAGTGATGAAATTTTATTCATTTTTATGCACCTGGAGGAAGAGGATCAACTATATTGAGTACCTATTAGGCTCTAGGCACTGGCCAGGATTTTTTACAGATGACCTCTCCTTTGATTCTCACGATGCCAAAAGTCTTATTTCCCTCAGTTTCAAATGAGGAAACGGAGGCCAAACCTTTTGTACTGAGGTGTATTGGTCAAGAGTGGGGTCTCTAGAGGTAGTCTTCTTACATCTGAGTCCCCACTATTCTACTTACTAGCTGTTTGATCTTGGACAGATTATTACATTTGTAAGCGTCAGTTTCCTCAACAGTAAAGTGAGGCCATGAATAGTCATTTAGTCACTCTGTAAGCATTTATGACATAATCCATGTGATGAACTATTATAGTATCATTATTGTTACAGTGAAATGGGTGGGTAAATGAATGAACACTATTATTAATTTGCACTGGGCCATGAGCTCTAGGATAACTATACTTCTTCATCTACCACTCTTCAAAAGATCAGGGCCTAGTAGCTAGCAGTGTTCTGTTTCTTTCAAACAAGGTGTAAGATGTATGTGATTAAATTTTCAGCTCTTAGAGACTCTACCTCTGTGACTCTTCATTCTCGTGGCCCAAGACTGTTAGTTGCTATTGGTGACTGGGAATTTTAGCTCTTTTCTGTATCAAGTTCTTTGAGCTCAAGCTCCTTGTGTATGGTGAGCATGCACACATTGATGGATGTTAGATCCATTGTTGTTGCTGTTGATATTTAATTTCATGATAGTTTTTGCAGATGAAAATCACTTCTCTAGAATATGAAGAGGGCTTTCTGCAAGGTGAGAAAATGGCGGGAAGCCCTATCCTGTGGTGCACAGGACAAATAAAAACAAATAATTTCTGCGAGTTAAATCTTTGTTCTCCCTGAGGCTCCCTAGGTGCAGTAGTTTATTTTCATTATGTCTCTTGTAAAGGCAGCACCAATATTAACAATGTGAACAAAACAAACTAACGTTTTTGTTTGCTCCCATCCATAAGTTCCTTAGGGCCCGTAGACTCATTTACGAAAATTCATGTGTGCAAAACTCATTTGCAAAAGCAAATAAAATATGTGATCACAAATGCTCTTTACCTGACTGGCCTAGGGGACTAGCTGAAAGTGCGTTTGCAGCTTTATGCTTAATCTCTGGTGTGGCTTAGCCGTCATGGGGCTCCTAATCTCCTCTGCAACTAAGTCCCCGTCAAGTCACATATGTCAGATGACTTGAATGTTTTGAAATTTAGGCATAACTTAGAGGGTTGTTAAGTTGCTGTATTGATTTGTGAGTTTCTGTTTGTAAATCATATTATTAAATCATTGTGCTCTGTAGCCTTGAAAATGTTTTTAAAGCTCATTCATTACAATGTCCAGCCAAGGAATCATCTCTGTACTTAGTTAAGTTTGGACTTTTCTGTCCCTTTGGGTTTACATATGCTACTCTCTTTCCTGGTAAAAATTTTGGCTACAAGTGTGACTGAGTGATGATGTCTAGACAAGAGTCAGGAAAACTGAATTGAGAAAATTAAAAAAAAGAAACCCTTATATGTAAAGTAAATAGTGCATAGGAATAATTGGAAGCTGCCAGAGTTTATTAAAATCCTGAATCTTTGCTTTTTGCAAAGCAATTGAAATATATGAGGCAAAACAAATACATATCTGCCAGACTGTCTGATGCATAATTATTTTTTTCCCAACATTTAAGCTTGTGTTTTGCTTTAGACTGACTGATTGATTTACTCACTGAACAAATATTACTATTTTATTTTGTTTTTGTTTTTGAGACACAGTCTCTGTTGCCCAGGCTGAGGTGCAGTGATGCAAACTCAAGCTCACTGCAAACTCCACCTCCTGGGTTCAAGTGATTCTCCTGCCTCAGCCTCCCCAGTAGCTGGAATTACAGGCACACGCTACCATTGCCTGGCTAATTTTTGTTTTTTAGTAGAGACAGTGTTTGACCATGTTGGCCAGGCTTGTCTTGAACCTCTGACCTCAAGTGATCCACCCACCTCGGCCTCCCAGAGTGCCGGGATTACAGGTGTAAGCCATCATGCCTGGCCAACAAATATTATTTGTTGAACACCTCTGCATTCCAGCCTCCACCCTGGGTAGCAGGGATATAAAAATGAACAAAGCAACAAAAAACTCTGCCTTCAAGAAGTGTATATTTTAATAGGGAGACACAGTTAGCAGAGTAATATTTTGAATATTTTATTTTTTGTTTTTTTACCCCTGGGCATTACTGATATTTTATCATAAATTTATTGCATATCCTTTGTGGTCTGAATTCTGAAGTATAATTTTATCAAATGCAGGACTCTCAGACTTCTTATGAATTCCTGGAAGATATGAAATATGTATATATACATATTATACACACATATATACATGTATAATATCTATGTGTATATATATATTTTCTGGCAATATTTTCCCATGCTTAGAGGCATAAGTGACCTTCTTGAATACTCATTGACTATTTGGCTGTACTCTATAGACACCTGGATGCAGGTGATACTCTTTCATGAAGGTGGTACCAATGAATATAGTACTAGGTAACATTATGGTGACTGGCTAAAAGTGAGAGTCATCAATTACTGATAGAAATTTCTACACACCTGATGTGTCACCTCAGTTGTGGGAAGTGCAAAAAATGCTTCATAACAATTAATAATAAATTTTGTGATAATGAATTCTCTTTTTTTAAACTTTGACTATAGGTTTGAAGGTTTGTTACATAGGTAAACATGTGTTACGGGGTTTTGTTGTACACATTATTTCATCACCCAGGTGTTAAGCCTAGTACCCAATACTTACCTTTTCTGCTCCTTTTTCTCCTCCCACCCTCCACTCTACAGGAGACCCCAGTGTCTATGGTTTTCTTCTTTGTGTTATAAGTTCTTATAATTTAGCTCCCACTTATAAGTGAGAACATGCGGTATTTGGTTTTCTGTTCCTGTGTTAGTTTGCTAAGGATAAGAGCCTCCAGCTACATCCATTTTCCCACAAAAGACATTATCTCATTTTTTATGGCTGCAAAATATTTCATTGTGTATATGTACCACCTTTTCCTCATCCAATATGTCACTGATGGCCATTTAAGTTCAATGTCTTTGCTATTGTAAATAGTGCTATAGTGAAGTTTTGGATGCATGTGTCTTGTTGATAGAATGATTTATATTCCTCTGGGTATATACCCAGTAATGGGATTGCTAGGTTGAGTGGTAATTCTGCTTTTAGCTCTTTGAGGAATGGCCATATTGTTTTCCACAATGATTGAACTAATTTACACTTCCACCAACAGTGTATAAGTGTTCCCTTTTCTCCATAACCTTGCCAGCATCTGTTATGTTTTGACTTTCTAGTAATAGCCATTTTTACTGGTGTGAGATAGTATCTCAGTGTGGTTTTGATTTGCATCTCTCTAATAATCAGTGATGTTGAGCTTTTTTTTTATATGATTATTGGCCGCCTGTATGTCTTCTTTTGAAACATTTCTGTTCAAGTTCTTTGCTTACTTTTTAATGAGGTTGTTTTTCTCTTGTGTTAGAAACCACAATTACTTTTGTACCAATTTAATACATTTGTTTATGTTTCTTATAGTTGCTGGATATTAGCCCTTTGTACCAATTTAATACCTTTGTTTAAATTTCTTATAGATACCGGATATTAGAACTTTGTCAGATGCATAGTTTGCAAATATTTTCTCCTATTCTGTAGGTTGTCCATTTGCTCTGTTGGTAGTTCCTTTTGCTGCACAGAAGCTCTTAAGTTTAATTAGATCCCACTTGCCAATTTTTGCATTTGTTGCAATTGCTTTTGGTGTCTTTGTCATAAAAATCTTTGTCTGTTCCTGTGTCCAAGATGGAACTGCCTAGGTTATCTTCCAGGGTTTTCATAGTGTTGGGTTTTACATTTAGGTGTTTAATGCATCTTGAGTGATGAATTCCTCAAAAAAGTTACATTAGAGAAAACTCAAGGTTATTTAAAAAATAATGTTAGAATAATGTCAACCTCACTCTTCTATATTCTTAGATACTTTCTTGAATAGGAATAAAAGGGGATAAATTACAAATAGCTCTCTGGAAATTATGCAAAATTCATGGTATATTTATTGAGGAGTGCAACAAAGGCATCTCATAAATAAAGAAGGAACAAGAGACTGCCAGCCTTGGTGTTCCCATAATATTTCTCCAAAGGCTCTAAATATTTTTTTTTAAAGGATTCTGTGGTTTTATTGATTTAACATCATAAACTACATTTTAGAAATTAAGGTATAATTTACATACAGTAAAATTATATATATGTTTTTATTATACTTTAAGGTATAATTTACATACGGTAAAATTATATATATGTTTTTATTATACTTTAAGGTATAATTTACATACAGTAAAATTATATATATGTTTTTATTATACTTTAAGGTATAATTTACATACAGTAAAATTATATATATGTTTTTATTATACTTTAAGTTCTGGGATACTGAGGAGCTGCTAATTGCTAATGAGTTGCAGAGTTGATGCATTTAATCTCTTCTTATTGTTTTCTGCAATTCCTAGGTAGAAATGTCAATCAAGACAGAAACACAGAGGGTGGGGAAGGAAAGAAAAGATGAGAGGGACAGTCTGTTCCAGGCAGATAAACATCTCTTGAATAAGTGAGGCATCTCCTGCCTTAAGGAACACGTAATGAAATAACATAGTAAATGAGTTCATTCTCAACTGTTTCTATGAGATTCACCCATTCCCTTGCCCAATTCTCTGTTACCTTCTGGTCTGTTTGGTCTTTGCCACTGAGAAAATCTGGGTGTTTTCAAAGAACACAATTAATATTGTGTTTCAGACAGTCTTGCCATCTTGATGTAAATACTATTAATTGCAGCCTGTCACATCTTCCTCCAATGAATACGTGAATTGGTTCCACACACTGAAGTTCCTCTAAAGATAACACAAGCTGAGAAACTGCATCTCATATCAGGAATTCCAGCAGCAAGGACTCCAGGAGGCAGCCGGGATATAGCATCACAATCGAGTATTTTCCAATTCCCCTAATTAAAAAAAATGTGTAAGAAAAATAGCTTGCTGTTGGACCTGCTGGAGGATAAGATGAAACAATAGCTAAATAAAATGAAAGCATTGTTGCTTATTCATCTGGTTGTAGAGAGAACTTCCACAATTTCAGTCTCAGTGGGGTTTATGTCCCTGGATTTCTAAGTAAAAAATGTGTTTGTTAAACGACTTTGCTCTAACAAGCTCAGGACTCACACAGAATAAGTATATCTGTACCTGCCCTCAATTAGATTTGCCTATGCACTTTCTACTCCTGCCTCTCTGCAGACACAAGGCTATTTTATCAGAATCATCTCCCTGTCTCTAGGAAAAGTGGGGTTTAACCACACAGGCAGACAGATACCTCCTACAGGCTTCAATATTTTCAAAGAAAGTTCTTAGTCATCTCTGAGTAACATAATCCACCAGGGAATTTTCCCTATTTTCAAGTCGACATCCCCATGGTGACCATTTTAGCCTCTTTCTAGTACTGTCCTCACTGAACACTGGTTCTGTATCAATGCTTGTAAAATCTTAGATTGCCATTCTTTGACAAGAGGGCAGAATCTGCAGGGAATGTAAACTACTAAAAGTCCCATTAGTCTTTTTTCCAGCAAGTTAAGAACCTGTGAATTATAATTTTGGTGGTTATTGAGAAGGCTGTAATCCCAACTAATTCCATGTAAATGAAGGAGAGTCTCTAGATATCCAATTATAATATTTACATATAATTAGTTTGTTGAGGAATATTATCTTGTAGGGGTTTATAGCAACATCAAATAGTTTTATTTTTCCCACTCTTTACTTTCAACTGTATTGGGTTGAATCCTACTTTCCTGCTGGGAAGCAAGTTCCTTAGCAACATCTAATTATCTGTCATTTTCAATTACTAGTATAGTCTCATTTGGGTATTTAAGACCTGGTCTTGTTCATTTAAAAAATATTAATCTCAAACTTGATTCAAAGTATATTCTCCCTCCTCCACAGTTATTTGGATGAATGTGTGTGGATGTGTGTGTGTGTTTTGGGGGCTTCTCTGGTTCTGAGACATTTTCCTTCTATTCTCTAGGATCTAGTTCTTCTAGAGTTGGAGGCTTCGAGGAGGGAGGGAGGAGGCTGAGGCCCTTTTACATGCTTGCTGGAATGTCAGTGGTGAGCAGGTCTCAGGTCATGCTCACCCTGGTTCTGACAAATCCTTTTTGATAGAGTGTTCTCCGCTGAAATGGTGTTATGCATAGTTGGCTTGGGGAAGACCATTCCCTCACCACCACTGCTGCAGAAATGTGCTCTGCTTCCCTTGGCCTTGTCAGTGACATGCCATAGCTGGGGCAGCCCTCAGAGCTTCTCTATGGCAGTGATGGGGACCACTGTGGTGTCTTCTTCCTCCTGAGAACTGAGCAGAACTGGATGGCATGGGACTTTTCCATCTTTCTCACAGGCATACCACACTGAGTCCCACATAAATGTCTAGATTTTGCTGGGCATTAGGCTTCATGTTCACATGAACCTCAAATTTCAGAGGACATATGTCCAGGCTTCCCATGGTACATTGTCCTCCCAGGCCTCCAGACACTCTCCCAGACTTGGTCCCCTGCTCTGCAGTGGTGGCAGCACTTGGGGGCCTGGATCCTGCTGCCCAGTAAGGGTCTATTTGGGAAAGAAAGTGCCCTATTCCACTTCTCTCAGGTGCTCTATCAGGGAGCAGCCTGCTGTCTTGACTTAGAGAGGAGGAAAGAAACTTCCCTTTTCCTCAAACTGTGCCCTCCTCACTATGCTGAGCATCTTTTATTCCCTAGTAGGCTGGTGGATGAGGTCTGGGGAGGGTGTGGTACAGGTGGTACAGGAGGAGTTTGCTGGTTGTAGGGCCATTTGTGCTGCCTCTCACCAAGTCCTGTAAAGAGATGGTTGGCTTCAGCTGCTGGGGGATTTCTCTAGAATGTGGAGTCCTTACATAACTTTAGTTTTGGACCAGAGCAGAGTTGTAGGATGCTGGAATATGACTTCTGTTATATATATATTACAACACGTGCCCACAGAAAGATGCATAAGCATATGCAAGTATATATCAAACGCTCTGAAAAGACCAGGACACCCCTCTGGCTCCCTTCTCATACATGATTTGCAAAAATTTAAAGAAATACAACACATTCTGATTTTCCCCATGACTATGATTTTTTCCCCCGAATGTCAAATTTCAAAGTTCTAAAAAAATGTGAGTGCCCTGCATTCCTGGTGCCCCAAACACATGTTTATTTTGCTGGGGAGCCTGGTAAAACCTCACAGTCTTACTGAGAAGTTTAAATGAGTGAATGAATATGAAAGTAGTCTTTGTTTTCTACAAATATATCCTAGTATCATGATTACATATAATTGTATATGACATTTTCTACATATGAATACACACAGCTGTAAACCTTATTTTAGATAGGTATGTGAAAAATAAGTTGGGGTGTGAAAAATCAATTTTACTCCATCAGTCTGGAGTAAAGTTTTTTATTTAATTTGTGTATAGTAATTTGTTAAGACTACAGCCAGTCTTTTGCTAGACTGACTAGGTTTAAGCCTGAATCCATGATTTTAGACAAGCAGCTTAATTTCTCTGAGCCTCACTTTCCTCATTCATAAAATGGAGATAGTAATAGTACCTACTTCATGAAATTGTGAGAATCAAATGGGTCAATTCATATGAAAACACTTAACCTTAAACATATGCCTGGCACATAGAAAACTCTCAAATATCAGCTGTTACTGTATGCTTGTGTTAACTACATAGAAAAATGGGAACTTTCTTACTTTTTCTGTATTTTGGATATTTTCAATAGAAATGAAGTAGATAAAACTAGTATTTGCTTTGTGATAAAACTGATTTTTAATTATTTACCTTGAAGAGTTACCTGGGGTGTGGGGTTAGAGTGGTGTGAGAAATCGTGAGAAATCTGTTGATATGACTGGAGGCAGACTTAACTTGGGTTTAAGGCAGCAGTACATTGCACCAGTTGTTAACTCAAAGAGCAGGCCAAGTTATCCAGGACAGACAAACAGAACAGTTGACAGTATACATGACCACCCATGTCCCAAGTCTGCAACACTGGAAGTTCATTATTAAGTAACAGACCCGTGTAACTCTTTCTTCCTATCCTAATTCACACTTGAACTCTTTCTGCCTTTTGAATATTCAGTTTCCCTCTGAAATGCTGCATATTTGCAGGTTAATATTGAAGGGAAAAGTTGACCTAACCATTCTTCTCAAATGGTTTCTCAATATTTCCTTTATTGTCTCAGCCTCATTGCTTTCCTACCTTCTGATCATGCACAGCCCTGATTAGCTTTATTGGCTTCCCCAACTCAAATCGATTTAGTTGAATTTTCTGGAACCAGAGGCAGACCATTTATACACTTATTCCCTTGCATCTTTTCTATTTTTGTCTTTTCATTTCAAACTTTCTTTCTAAATTCATCACAGGTATGAGGTCTTAGAAGTCTTGATCTTCCCAGCAAATATTTTCCAGGTTGTAATTTTTTATTTGTTATCAACAGCCAAATTTAAACAAGGCTAATGTTGCTCTAATTTGGTTTGTGAAAGCCCTAGTCTTGATATTTAGAGAAAGCAAATGAGAATTTCTGTTTTTTACTTCAGTATGTGTTATTCCCTCATCCCTCATGTACTGCAATTAATTTTTTTAAACAAAAATAATTTGGGGGCAGGAGAAACTCCGTTTGAATCTGAACTTTAAACAAAGTATTTTGGTAAGAACACTGAAATATGTGGAGGGCTGGGGAGGAGGAAGGCAGCTAGGGGATCTGTTGATAGCGTATTCTTGTTATTATCCTCTGTCTCCTTTTTCTCTACCTCCGGGGTGCTCCTGAATGATCCCAGCTCATTGAAGATGCCCCCCACCTGAGCTGCAGCAACCCTGAGTGACAGTTGCTATCTCTGCATGGGTTCCTGTGGTGACCACCTGCTATAGGCTGGATTTGTAGATTGCAGGGGCACAACTCCTAGTTCTATGTGTATATGTTTGGACTTCCATATGTTGTACATGTATATTTGCTAATTGCAGAGGCAGAATTTCTGATGCATGGCCAGGGTGGGAAGTGAGGGCGTGCTGCAGGTGGCTAAGTATGTCATGAGAGATTTTCTGAAACCCTAACTGAGTTTCAGAATAGCCATCTTAATCAGAGGCTAAATTCAGATTCGGGTCCCTCAAGCAACAGCTTACAAAAGCACATGTTTGTATTCTCCTTCTACCCATCTCTAGCTGCATCACAAGGTATGTTCCTTGCTTGTGGCTGCTGGCTGCTATTACATTAGAGCACCAGTTTTTCCTCACTTTCTTTTTGTTGGAACCTGCAGGTCCTACCTGGCCAAAAAGTCTCAGCTCAAGTTGTGCCTCCTCCAGGAAGCTCTCTCTGACCACTTCAGTCCAGCACAATGTTTCAATATTCTAGACTAGTCATCAGCACACTACTGTTTATGGGCCAAATAAAGGAAGTTTTATCAGAATACACCTACATCCATTTGTTATTGTGTATGGTTGCTTTTCAGATATGGTGGCAGAACTGAACAGTTGTGACAGAGACCGTGTGACCCACAAGCCTAAAATATTTACTTTTTGGGCATTTACAAAAAAAGTTTGCTGACCTCATCTGAGGGGCTTAATGTGTGTATCTTTCAGCATGACCTGCAATGAATGCTTCTTATTTTGTGGTTTGCAAAACTCTCACTTTTAAATTCAGCATAGTCTTGCAGTATCTCCCAGACATTTTGGACATTGAACAAATCTCAAAATTACACTTGAAGATTAGGGTGAGTCTGGGCAAGGGACAAAGAGAACCCACAAAGCAATTTGATTTTTAAGAGACAAAACATTTATTTATTACTGTTGTCAGGTGTTTGCAGAAAATGCTCCCAGAGAATAGTTTTGTACCTTAACCAGTTCCTTCTAACCCAGAATTGTTACTTGTTACTCATCTCAGTTTAAGAACATAAATCTTATCACATTTCTATAAGGATGTGTGAAGATATAACTTATTTACAAAATAATTTATATAGAAATTCAAATACACATGCACAACGTTAGAAGTTTAGTATTTGCTTTAAAAAATAATACTTAATGGGATCCTTTCAGACACTCATGTGTTCCACTTTGCCAGAGTCTGACTTACAATAGGTATTAAGGTGAGAAAATACTTAACTCAGTGATTCAAAGCTAGATTCATTTATTTTTCTTCTCTCCTGCCTAGTGGTCAGCCCATTCCCAGGGTGGAGTATACTGAAGAAGAGACTAAAACTTGGGGCATTGTATTCCGGGAGCTCTCCAAACTCTATCCCACTCATGCTTGCCGAGAGTATTTGAAAAACTTCCCTCTGCTGACTAAATACTGTGGCTACAGAGAGGACAATGTGCCTCAACTCGAAGATGTCTCCATGTTTCTGAAAGGTAAGATTTCACACAGGCCATCTCTTGTTAGTCAATATCCTCAATTGCCTTCCAAGGATACAGGCTGCAGCAATGACTCTTTTTCCAAAAAAGAAAAAAATAGTGATTTAAAAAGTTGTTGGCTTTGAGCCAACAATTACCTGTGGCCACCTGTGGGAAGCAGAGCAGGGTCCCTGGACAGGGGAGATGGACTCAGCTGTTTTTGCAGCTCAGGGGCTTGCTGAAGCCTCTTTGTGGTTGGCTGCTATAAATGGAAAGGCCCAAAGGATATTTGCAAGTTCAGTTCTGAGCTTTTTCTGATCCAGGAGCTACTATGCTGGGCTACCTGGGTATGAAATGACCTCCAAAGGTGCCTTTTTATTTGCTTTGTTAAAAATTATATACTGAATGATGAAATCTTATGGGTAATGTTGAACATTAGTGACTTTCCTCTGGAGGAAATCAGGCAACTGTCAGAAGCATTTGAACCAGAGTAACTCCATCTTGAATAGGGGCTGGGTAAAATAAGGCTGAGACCTACTGGGCTGCATTCCCAGGAGGTTAAGGTATTCTAAGTTACAGGATGAGATAGGAGTCAGCACAAGATACAGGTCATAAAGACCTTGCTGATAAAACAAGCTGCAGTCAAGAAGCCAGCCAAAACCCACAAAAACCAAGATGGCGATAAGAGTGACCTCTGGTCATCCTCACTGCTGGTTATACACTAATCATAAGGCATTTGTATGCTAAAAGACACTCCTACCAGTGCCGTGACAGTTTACAGATGCCATTGCAATGTTGGGAAGTTACCCTATATAGTCTAAAAAGGGGAGGAACCCTCAGTTCTGGGAATTGCCCACTACTCTCCCAGAAAACTCATGAAAATTCCACTCCTTGTTTAGCATATAATCAAGAAATAACCATAAAAATGGGCAACCAGCAATCCATGCCAGAGCTCTGCCAATGGAGTATTCTTTTATTCCTTTACTTTCTTAATAAGCTTGCTTTCACTTTATGAATTCACCTTGAATTCTTTGTGTGATATCCAAGAATCCTCTCTTGGGGTCTGAATTGGGACCTCTTTCTGGTAACACAGCTAGTCAATCAATCAGTCAACTGATTGATCAATACTTTATATTATAATTTGTGTGCCAGGGACTGTACTTGTTGCTAATGTTACACTAGTGAACACAATGACTCATACGGTGACATTGTTTCACACTCTCTGTGGGTTCTTCACTGACAATACCCTCTTGGAACAATAGCTAAGAAATAGGCTTGTGAGGGGTTGGGGGAAAAGGCAAAGTTTCATGGTGGTCCAATTTCTTCCTCTGTTCTTCATTGTGCTTAAGTCCTTGAATTCTGTGCTCTTTTCTTTCTCTTCTTCTTTCAAGTGCAATAGCTCCAAAAGCAAAAAATTCTTTGCCTGCTTTCTTTCCTGGAACTTGCTTTCTTGCTTGTTTTCCCAGTTTCTATCAGTAATTTTTTCTCTACACTCATCAGGCTTGCCTCTAAGGGCTCCTCTGAATTCCTACCCACATTATCCCCACCCCTGCCCATAATCAGTCCTTCTTTGTGTTAGTGTCCAATAATAGCTATAACACATTACCATAAACTTTGTGACTTAAAACAACACAAGTTATCTCACAGTTCTGGAGATCAGAAGTCTAAAATCAAGGTGTTACAGGTCTCATTCCTTCTGGTGGCTTCTGTGCCCTGGCCTTTTCCAGCTTCTAGAGTTCTCCTGCATTCCTTGGCTTGTGGCCCCTTCCTTGCATTACTCCAACCTTTTACTTTCATTGTGACATTTCCTTCTCTGACTCTGACTCTCCTTCCTTCCTCTTATATGGACTCTTATGATTATATTGGCCCCACCCAAATAATCTAGGACAGGTTCTCCACCGCAAGATTCTTAAGTTAACAACATCTGCAAAGTCTGTTTTGCCATGTAAGGTCACATATTCACAGATTCAGGGGATTAGAATGTAGGCATTCTTGGGGGGTCATTATTTAGCCTACCACAGTCTCCCCCTATTGCCACTTATGGCTTTGTGACACATGGTAAATCTATCCTTTTCTTTCTATTCCACTGCTACCACCCAAATGGAGGTCCTCATCATTTTATAACCTTGATGCTTCTATTTTCTTCCCTTAACTCTCCTGCCCACTGCCCATAAACAATACTTTCTAAAGCATTACTTTTTTACTGACATCTCTGCTTAGAAACTATCATTGACTCCCTCTTGTTTTCACTGAGACTGGCAAACGTTTTTTTGTAAAGGGCCAGATGGTAAATATTTAAGGATTTTTGAGCCAAAAAGCAAAATTAAGGCTATTATATAGGTACTTTGATGGCCATTTAAATGTGTCTATTAAAAAATACAAAAACTGGCTGGGTGCGGTGGCTCATGCCTGTATAATCCCAGCACTTTGGGAGCCTAGGGCAGACGGATCACTAGAGGCCAGGAGTTCGAGATCAGCCTGGCCAACACGGCGAAACCATGTCTCTACTGAAAATACAAAAATTAGCTGGGCATGGTGGTGGGCGCCTGCAGTCCCAGCTACTTGTGGGGCTGAGGCACAAGAATCGCTTGAACCTGGGGGCAGAAGTTGCAGTGAGCTGAGATTGTGCCACTACACTCCAGCCTGGTTGACAGAGTGAGACTGTCTCAAAACAAACAAACAACAAAAAACTGTTCTTACTTGTGGGGTGTACAAAAACAGGCAGTGAGCTGGATTTGGCCTGCAGGTGATAGTTTGCTGATCTCTGTTTTATATGCTCAAGTCTGAACAGTTCAGCCTCAATCTGAGGCCCTGCCCCAAGTTTCCAAGTAAGTTTCCTGATGCAACTGCCCTGTACAAACCCTCTGACCTTGTTGTGGACTCTCTTTGTCTTTGCTAGAAAGAGATAAAGAGAGAAAACTCTCTCTCTAGAAAGAGAGTAAACTCTGTTCTTTTCTAGAAAATTTCATCTCTTCTCCACCTACTCAAATTCTACTTATTCTTCAGGACTCAGAGCAAGTCCTGCCTCCTCCATGAATCTCGATCATAGCAGCCACCATGACCTCTTCCACTCTGATTTCATTCTGTGTTATGTGTGAACATCATCTACTATATTTGTTACTGAGGAAAAGAGATTGAGAACTACCGATCAGTATCACTTAATTAGCACCTAATTATCTCATGCCTTATGTTGTTGCTTAACTAATCTGTATTCTCCCATCATGTTCCTCTTGATTTCCCACAGAGCTATATGCATATTACCTCTTTACTAAGAGCTGCTTATATGGGGAGGGCTTTTTACTGCAATGTTCCCCAAACCCTGATAGTTAGAATGTTATCTCATAGTTATTGCCGTATTTTTTTTTGAGATAGAGTTTCACTCTTGTTGCCCAGGCTAGAGTGCAATGGCACGATCTCAGCTTACTGCAACCTCCACCTCCCAGGTTCAAGCAACTCTCCTGCCTCAGCCTCCCAAGTAGCTGGGATTACAGGCATGCGTCACCACATCTGGCTAATTTTTGTATTTTTAGTAGAGGCAAGGGGTTTCTTTATGTTGGCCAGGCTGGTCTCAAACTCCTGACTTCAGGTGATCCACCTGCCTTGGCCTCCAAAAGTGCTGGGATTACAGATGTGAGCCACTGTGCCTGGTCCCAAATTAATATTCTTATGAAAGGCAGTATGGTATAGGGGTTTAGAGCATAGATCCTGGATATAGAATATCAGGGCTTTAATACCCACTCTGTCACTTCCTAGCTAGGTGACCTTAGAAGAGTCACCTTAATCTTTCTGTATCTCTGTTTCCTCCTCTGTCAAGGGAGATAGTAATTTCATCGACCACACAAGGTGGTTGGGAGGAGAAATTAATTGATATACCTTAAAGGCCTAATGTGCCTAAAACATATTAAGCATAGCAGAGTCTTAGCTATTTCTTTCGTTATTGTTTTCCACAACCCTCGGTGAACTGGATATATAGCCTAGTTTGTATCACTCCCTGGCATGTAGCCAGTATGATGTAAGCGTAGGTGTTCCTATATCATTACATTGACTCACTTTTAAAATACCTAATTTATTTAAAACAGAAACTTTTAAAGCAATGATATCTACAAATTCAAAGTTCTTGATGTCATGGTTTCATATTTTTTCTAATTCACATAAAAATAAAATACATAACTATTAAAAAAAGTTCCTCTGTGTACTGTCACATATGTCCCACATGTGGGATATACTGGCTTAATTGATGTTATATGGAAAAAGAAGAAAATACACTTATCTTTTTGATATGCACCAGGGAATAATCCAAAGTGAAAGCTTTTGAAATGAACGTAATGCTATTTGAATTACGGGTCTGAGGAGGCCTGAGAATAGGTTATTTCCATGCAGGTACCAGAAATCCTAGGATGGGCTTGTTTTATAAGCTTAGTTGGTTCTTGCCTCTTAAGATCATTTTCAACCATTCTGCCATAGTCTCCTAATGAGTTGACGTTTTCAGAATGGGAACCTTTACAATGCTGGCATCAGGGATAAGAATAGCCCTCCAGGACAATTATGCTAAGTGAAATAAGCCAGACACAGAAAGAAAAATACCGCATTATCTCACCTATATGTGGAATTTGGAAAAGTTAAATACACAGTGGTTACAAGGGGCAGGAGGTGGAGTAAGTGGGGAGATATTGGTCAAAAAGTACAAAGTTGCAGTTAGATAGGATGAATGAGTCTAGAGATCTTTTTCATTCATTATTATTTCTTGGAGTCTTGCTCTGTTGCCCAGGCTGGAGTGCAGTGGTGCTATCTCGGCTCACTGCAACCTCCACCTCCTAGGCTATAGCAATTCTCGTGCCTCACCTGTAGTCCCCGAGTAGCTGGGACTACAGGTGCATGCCGCCATTCTAGCTAATTTTTCTATTTTTAGTAGAGATGAAGTTAGGCCATGTTTCGCAGGTTGGTCTCGAACTCCTGGCCTCAAACCATCCACCCACGTTGGCCTTCTAAAGTGCTGTGATTAGAGGTGTGAGCCACAGTGCCCAGTAATCTAGAGATTTAATGAACAGCATGAAGACTATAGTTAATAATACCATATTACAAAAGGGAAATTTGCTACAAGAGTAAATTTTATGTGCTCTTACCACACTCACACACACACACACACACACACACACACACACAAAACTATATAGAAGACAGATGTGTTAATGAACTTGAATGTAGTACTCATTTCACTATTACAGTTAGTCCTCACTTAACATCATTGATAGGTTCTTGAAAACTGTGACTTAAAGTGAAACAATATGTAACAAAACCAATCTTTCCCCTCATCAACATTATGACAATACGATGTTGAAGGAAATGATGTTATTCTAGGACCTGCTTTATGTCCTTTCACTTAAAGTCGCAATTTCCGAGAACCTACTGACAATGTTGAGGACTTACTGTCTGTGTGTATCAAAACATCAAGTTATACACTTTAAATATATACAGTTTATATTAAATAATAGAACTGCTCTTGTGAGAAGAGAACAGAACATAAAACAGCCACTTGAAAGTACAGTCATGTGCTACATACAGACTTTTCGGTCGACAGTGGACCACATGCATAGCGGTGATCTTATGAGATTATAGCACCATATTTTCATCATACCTTTTCTATATTTAGATATGTTTAGAGATACAAATACTTACTAATGGGTTATAATTGCCTACAGTATTTAGTTCAATAATGTGTTGTACAAATGTGTAGCCCAGGAGTAGTCTGTATTATCTAAGTTTGTGTAAGTACACTCTATGAGATTTACACAACAACAAAATCACCTACCAATGCATTTCCCAGAATATTTTCTCATTATTAAGCAATGCGTGACTCTATATGACATTTTGATAAAATGTGCATTCCAAAAAAAAAAAAAAAATCCCTTCTGTTGTAAGTTTTCTGGGCCTTCCTGAGAAGAAAACATTAGGTAGCCCTTAGACTGAGAACACCGATGACTCACAACCTAGTTGAATTAGTGGTACGGGGCAGTTTTATAGACTTTATTGTGTTCTTACTTTGTTTCCTCTTACCATAAACCAATAGAGCATGTAGGGCTTTGGTGTACCTCTTCAAATCATGGTAATTGATATAATATCACAAAAATAACAATATAGAATGAAGGAGTTAGCAGGTATTGGCAATAGAAAGCCCCAGTGTGAACTGATTTGAAGATGCTAGTGAAGGGGGTGCCTTAGCTGTGTGTCACTGAACACATGCACACAGAAGAGATCCCTCGGTGTGTCTCTTAGAAAGATACTAGGTAATGCGTCCTAAGCGTCACTTTAGATTGTAATCGATTTATCTGAGTTTTCTTATCCTAATTGGGCTTCTGAATTTAAATCTCCGAATACTTTTTTCACCCTTCTTTTCATTTTATTGAATGTCTTTTCCCCCTGGAAACCATCTTTGAGAGTGATTTTAGTCATCAGAAGCACCAAACATAACAGATAGCTGTTAACAGTATACATCATTCAGTTTTCAAGAGGTTTATGACCTTGATTACTTTGTTTCTGGATCTTCCTTATAAATAGTAGAAGCTCCCGCTTGGGCCCTCAAGTCTTGCTGGGTTAATATTTAGTTGGCTCTTTCTGTTGCCTTTTTAGAAAGGTCTGGCTTCACCGTGAGGCCGGTGGCAGGATACCTGAGCCCACGAGACTTTCTGGCGGGACTGGCCTACAGAGTGTTCCACTGTACCCAGTACATCCGGCATGGCTCAGATCCCCTTTACACTCCGGAACCGTGAGTATCTACATTAAAGCCCAGGCTGGACAGAGACCACCACACCGTAAAGTGGTCAAAGGTCACTTTACTTGAAAATGACTTAGGCCCTGTTTTACCTCCAAACTAATTTCTTTGAGTCAATGAGAGTCACATCATTCACCTAAAGAAAAAAGAGCTAATTGAAGGATCGGACTCCTCAGTTGGGTCCACTGGGGCCCCTGTTATTCCAGCTCTGGCTGGTTGCTCTAGCTTTATCCCAACACTGAACCATCTGCTTGGCCAGATCTCCATTTCTGATGAGGAAGAGAAGGCACAGAAGTGTAAAGTAGACGTCGACACATGGTCAGAACATGTGTGCCTCTCTCGTCAGGAGGCCTCTTTCATGTGAAGGAGGTTCAGTGCACACACCATAGCAACTCATTAGTAATCCTCTCTCACCTTTTTCATCACCTCCAAACTCCGAACTCTGTGCTTTGCTCTCCCTGCCATTTTAGTTTCTTGAACATTCCTCTAATCCTGCCCATCACCTCCAGGTATATATAGGGTTTGTGGTTCTTCTCTGGTTCTGTCAGTTTTCCTTTGGGGCTTTTATCCATTCTCTCCTGGACAATGGGTAAGCTAGGAGTGGGAGAGAGAAGCTGAGAGGTGATGCTATACTGCTCTGTCATGTGTAGGAAGCAGGAGTAAGCTGGGAACCCCCCACGTATTAATCATTTGGCCTAATCACACATGGGACTGTACAGTCTCTGAGTGTGAAATGACCTGTATCGTATTTCTTTGAGCTCTTTAAAGAATGTAACATGCATTTACTGGGAGACAACTACTTGCTTGGATTATCTGGGAATGAGACAGCATTCTTGCCCTTCCAGGTAAATGGTGAAGACAATGGTTAGCATATAGACAGACAGATAGGGAATATGGTGTCAGGTGTAAGTGCTACCATGAAGTGCTAATAAGTGCTGTGAGGACAAATAGAGCGTGGGGAGGAGAAGGAGAGTCCTGGGCGCTGCTTTTTTGGATTGGGTCAGGACAGTTTCTTGGTAGGCAACATTTGAACAAAGACTTGAATGTGGATATGATAGGATGAAGAATTCCAGGTCAGGAGGACAGCAAAAGCAAAGACCCTGAGGCTGGGAGCTATGGGGTTCTTTTACCTTCCTGGGCTCCATTAAAATGCGTGCCTTGCTTTAATCATACCCCACTGTTCTTCAGGCCACTCAGGGTATGCTTACAATGCTGCTTTACTTGAATGCACTTGTGGTTAATGGGTTGCCATGGTCTTCACTGGGGAGCAGAGAAGCTTTTGAGGTTCAAGCAGTTAAGTAGCTGATGGCAGTGGAAGTGAGTAGGGATAAGTCAAGTCTCTGAAGCACCCCTCCCCTTCCTAGGCTGGCATAAAGCTTACTGTCCAGGTAGGTCCCTGTAGGGTCAGTACATTTTTTTAAGCTTTTTTAGCTTCCCTGAAAGTGTTTTCAGGGTAAACAAAGGTTACTTATAGGACCCCAGACATTTGGTAAAGAAGTGCTTCTTTCAGTGGAGTGAGTGCTCAAAGGAGCACTGTCAGAGTTAGAAAGGCAATCTCTAAATCTAGCCCAGCGGGTTTACAAATGGCTCTGTTTACAAATAGAAGGCACTTTGTTAGTTCCCTTTGAATAACTGGCCCGCCTGAGACCTGTGATAGCGTGCCAATAGGTATGCAGAGAGAGAGAGGCAAAGAAATGAGATTTTAGCCACAGAGGATAATGTGTTAACATTTTTACCAAAGTACTTTCGGTCAATTCATTCAGCAAACATTTATGTGGAATGCTAGCAGGGCAGTGCAGTGGATTCAGAGATAAATAAAATATAGCAGCCTTTTTTTTTTTTTTTAAAGCAGCTCACATTCTGGCAGTGGAGATAGAAACATAAATTATTAGGAAATAGTGTGGTTAGGGTTATAATCAGTGTGTGTAAAAAGTGCTGGAGAGCACAGAGGAAGGCACAGTACCAAAAGCCTTTTCAGAGAACGTATAACCTGAGTGAGGGCCTGGAAGGATGAGCAGAAATTTCATTTTTGGACAAGGCTGGGTGGGGAGGGAAGGGGAAACTTTCCGAGTCAGGGAAAACAGCAAGTGAAAAGTTGTGGAGACACGCAAGAGGCACACATGAGCAAGGCTTGTTAGAACAGAGTAGCCAGGATACAGTTTATGTATTAGGGATGAAATGTATCTTCAGACCACGTAATAAATGACCATTTATCAAACTAGGACATTTGGACTTAATTCTGTAGGCAACAGGGAGCTATCCAAGGTTCTTAGGCATAATTGGGTAAGTGTATTGAAGAAAAATGACTGGGGTTGAGGGCTGAGGAATTGTTGAGAATGAGCAACATGGAAAACCAGCTGGGGAGCTACATTCTATGAAGGAATATGGTTCATAAGGTGTGGAGCTAGAAGAGGTCAGCAGCATAGTACAAGAGGGCACCTATTTGATGCCTTCTTAACACCATAGAGATGGAAGTAACAATATTCGGTGACTACAGTAGGGGTGAGACGAGGGGAGGGCCCCTAAGGTAAGGCTAAGAGTTTTGTTTGGGAAGCTGAGTGGGAAGTCATTTCTATTAATGACTGAGAATATTGGAGGAGGATTAGGCTGGGAGGGAAGAGGAAAGAAAAGAGGGAGGGAAGAGGAGAATTTGGGTTTGGTGTATAATGTCTTGAGGTGTCCATGGCTGGAACCTCTAGATGGAGAAGTTTCTGGTAGTTACAAATAAAGATTGTAAGTTCGGAAGTGAATGTAAAGCATCCATAATAGATTTGAGTAGTTATTTTTTTTTCTTTTCTTTTTCTTTTTTTTCTGAGATGGAGTCTCGCCCCATCACCCAGGCTGGAGTGCAATGGCGGGATCTCAGCTCATTGCAACCTCTACCTCCTAGGTTCAAGCAATTCTCCTGCCTCAGCCTCTCGAGTAGCTGGGATTACAGGTGCACGCCACCATGCCCAGCTATTTTTTTGTATCTTTAGTAGAGACGGGGTTTCATCATACTGGTCAGGCTAGTCTCAAACTCCTGACCTCCACCCACCTCAGCCTCCCAATGTACTGGGATTACAGGTGTGAGCCACCGCGCCTGGCCTGTGTAGTTTTCTTCCAAGACTCCTATGACTACACAGACAAGAGGAGACTAAGTCAGAGGGTGGAAATTTGGGATTAACTAACTTGGGGTTGTTTTTACAAGCCCTCTATTTTTTGTGGGTTTCATATCATTCTTATTTATTTATTTTTGAGACAGAATCTCACTCAGTCACCTAGGTTGGAGTGCAGTGGCGCAATCTCAGCTCACTGCAACCTCTGCCTCCTGGGTTCAAGCAGTTCCCCTGCTCAGCCTCCTGAGTAGCTGAGATTACAGGTGTGCACCACCACACCCAGCTGAGTTTTTATATTTTTAGTAGAGATGGGGTTTCACTATGATGGCCAGGTTGGTCTCAAACCACTGACCTCAGGTGATCCATCCGCCTCAGCCTCCCAAAGTGCTGGGATTACAACCCATTCATTTGCTTTTTAAAATTGTTACTTTATGAATAGGTAATACATATGCATAGTTTAGAATTTAAAGTGCACTAAAAGGTATACTGTGAACAGTGAGTTCCTTTCTATCCTCTGTCCCTTTGATACCCTGTTTATCTTCTCCAGAGGCCACCACTGCTACTAGTTTCCATTGCATCCTTCCAGAAATATACTGTGCAGACAAAACGCTCTGTAAAGATCTTTGTAATCCTTGTATATTGCAAAGTCCTAAGTCCCTTCTCAGCCACATAGTTTGAATCTATAGGTACCATACTGGGAGGGCTGTTTCCTGCCCAAGCACTTCCACAGGCATTGTCTTTGTAATGAAATTCCCTTTCCTCAATTGAAAACCAACTAGAGGGCATATTCTCCAATTTGTGAAGTTCAACTTGGCTACTGTGTTTGGGGCTTGTACTGTGCTTCCAGATAACTGCCTTCAATTGCTGAACTGTTGCAGTGGAGGCAGCGCTAATGAGACAAAGGTGAGCCCTGAAGACCCAGGTAGAAATGAGCATGAAGCAACAAAAAAGACATTATCTGAAAAGAGAATTTTATTTTCCCTTTCAGTCTGGGTGGAATGTATTTTGCCATCATAGCTTTCAACATACGTTAGATTTTAAACTTATCTTCGACTTCTTTTTACATTTTACAATTTTAAAGACTCTGACTTCTCTAAACCTGGTACACTAGAATCTCAAACCTCACCATTACACAATAGATTTCTGTAACAAACCTGCATGTGGACCCCCTGATTCTATAAAAAGAAAAAATTAGTGATGGCAGATTGGACTGGTTCCCTGGGGAAAGTTTTCTGGCCTGGAAGTCAATAAAGGAAACCCTGGCGGATTAGTGACTCCTGGTTTTCCTGATGGGAGGAGTTGCTTTTCTGTGCATTAATGCCTGGGTTGAAAGTTCACTGATCTGCTAGAAGAAGAAAGGTACTCTTGCTTTATCTCCCTTTGACCAGTGCCTGAGGCAATGAATCTGCGTTTCAGTATTGCCTGGCTCTATGCTTTGATCAGTTGTGATTGCAATGTTCTCTCTAATCGGGTAATGAAGTTTGCAAATGATTTCCTTAAAAAAAATCAATTGGGCCAAATTCAAGGTTATTTCAGTAATACCTTCCCTCTCTCGCACTGAAATGAGAGGGAACGATGCAGAGTTCTAAGTTATGTGGCATGTGAGCATCACCTGGCATGTGTACAGTGGCAGAACAAAGAATTGAGAAGTTCTAAATCTTCCTGATCTTCTTTTTGTCTCACTGGGAAGTCCATTGTGTGCTCTCTCCTGCTATGCCCTCCTGCCACCTCACCTTCTTTTTGTTGAATAGGGTTACTTGCAGATCCTAGGCAGAGAGGGTGCAATGTATCAGGAAAGCAGTCCTCTTTCATCTCTGGGTCACATGAATAAGGAATGGAGAGTCAGGCAGAGAAAGAGAAAAAGATAGATAGACAGAGAGAGAGAGGGAGGGAGGGAGAGAGATAGCACAAACTCTGGCAACTAGCAGAGTGTGGCCCCTTTAAGGTTCATGGTCTGATGCCTCAGTGGTCTGTTTAAAAGGCAAAGTCGGGGCCCAGTCTGCTAAGTGGGAAAGATAACTCACAGTTCTAATCTCTGGCCACCAGCTTGGGCCACAGGGGCGTGATACTCTGTTTCCAATGCCAAGGCAGCACCCTTTGCTGTGTTGTTCCCGTTCCACACATCTCTTCTTTTCTGCTGGTGTCAATTTTCAAATCAAAGAGCAAACTCTCACCACTGAGAAATAATTCAGGACACCAGTGACTAATGTTGCAACTTTTATTGCCATAATACAATGAAA
The DNA here is from genome assembly GCF_030222135.1 of Aotus nancymaae. Classification (NCBI taxonomy): domain Eukaryota; kingdom Metazoa; phylum Chordata; class Mammalia; order Primates; family Aotidae; genus Aotus; species Aotus nancymaae. The sequence continues at coordinate 28,852,955 of NW_026988428.1, read as the reverse complement.
TACATTTGCATTAAGAGCATCTTTTTTTGTGACTGTTGACCAGTTTAGAGGCAATTAATGCTATTTTTAAATATAAGTGTTAAAAGGCTTTGCAGTCAGGTAATTTTTCTTATAATTACCATTGTTTAATGTTATAAGAAAAATAAAAGTGAATTATTTCTGACACTATTTTTCATCTGATTCTAAGTAAAGTAAATGAATTTATGCTTAACGCTTGCTTATTAGGAAAGCTTGGCTGCTCCTCTCTTGAATAAACAGTTGCCTCTCACTAGGTCCATAATGAGAGGAAAAATACGAATTTTTTCATTCCCAACTTTTCCTCCTTGTTCCCACCCGAGAGGTTCTGGGACTTAGGCCCTGGCTGTTGTTGGTGTTTTTAATATCAGGCCTTGCTGAAGTCATCTCAGCATGGTCTTACTGCAGAGTGGGGAGGACAAACCAGAGCTTTATGGAGTTTAACCTGCATGCCCATGAGCTGTGTTTAGCTTAAACTTGTTCTTTCCCATAGGACATGCGAGCTTGGTGGCAAGCTTCCTGCTCATCCAACTGGCTTCCTCCATAGCACTATTACTATTCTTGCAGCTCAGGATAGCGGAGTGGCATTATTATTAACAGTGATTCTCAGAAAGTGGCATATTCCTGGAAAGCCAGTCCCATCTGGCCTCCTTTTCCTTCTTTGTAACCGGCGCACATACCCTCAGTTTGGTAGCCTCTGATTTGGCCTATAGTGAGGGCCAGTTAAGATGTTAGAGGCGCCCAAGACCTGAAAATACTTTAATTCCTTCCATCCTCCAGCATAGATAATCTCGACAGCAACCACAACAGCAGTAGCAACAATACTTTTCACTATGAATAGCACACATGTCTACTATACATCAACTGGATACAGGTTTACTGTTAGTAGCACCAGACACTATTTTAAGTGTTACGTATGGACGAGCTCACCTAATACTACAATGCTTTGAGTTTTATTATTATTATTATTATTATTATTATTATTATTATTATTCTGAGTTTATAGATGAGGAAATGAGGCACAGAAAGGTTAAGTACATTGCCCAAGGTAACACAGCTGGTACGTACCTGAGTCGGGGTTTGAACTTCGGAGTAATGCCAGCACCTGTGGGCTTAACCGCTATTTTGTTAATCAGTAACACCAAACAGAAAGACTCAAAATTTGTATGCTGAAGTTGAATAGCATTTTTTTGTAGTTGTTGTTTTCTAATGGCACATTTTGTAGAAGTCATTTGAAAGGGATACTTTTTTTTTATTTGGTGACCCTGATTTGCCAGAACCCTAAAGACTTTGTGACTATTACATAGTTTAGTGCTGCGCTGCCCCATCCAGTCCTTGGCCCAACTTCCAGGTTCCCTAGAGGCCCACCCTCTCCTTTCATCTTCACAAGGTCACAGTTGGTCTGCCCCATTTATCAAGAGGTGGAATCTTCTATCTCACTGGGAAAAAGAAGGGACAGCACCCTTCTACAGTGTGGTAATGCAGATAGGAGACCGCTGTATCCCCAGGCAGGAGGACCTAAGGACTGCTCACCCAGAAATGTAGGCCCCACTCTCAGCTCCCAGTGTGACTGTCGGCAAGCCATTTAACCTCCCTACGTGAGCGCTGATGAAATAACACTTTGATCTTTGCAGAGAGAAAAGCTTTATAAAAATACCAAATAAGTCCACCCTTACTTGGCACCTCTTAAATTCATGTGGAGGGCTAATGTGCCTCATAAAATTCCAGTGCGTCCTTAGTTACAAGGCTGCGTTCCAGGACTCCCAAGTTTTCAATCATAATATTGTGTCTAGTTTTGTGAAGTGCCTGAAAGCAAAAATAACCCCTGAGACTTCTTACAGAGCCTTTTGTCTCAAGAGCTTAAGCATTCTAACAATATACATTCTATTTTAAAAAATCTTACACATTATTTAAAATGTGCAGTTTGAAACCAAAATTGTGTCTAAGTGTCTGCTGGAGCCCTGTTTTTCTTCTTTTAGGCTGTTTTCCATAGTGATTTGGGATACAGCTTCAATGCGTTAGCCACCCTTCTTCTTTTTTTTTTTTCCTATTCAAAGCAGGATTCCTTCTGTCACTCTCCCCTAGCCCTGCACCCAGCTCTGTCTTCCTTGTGTGGAGCCCATAATCCAAAATTAACACTCATAAGCACCAGACTGAAATCAAAATTTATATTCCTTCAGCACTCTGTAGTCAGGGAGAAGTTCATTATGTATTTTCAGGTGTGGAAGACTGAGATGACCAGGGAGAAATTTTTCCAGGAATATTTGCATTTTTAAATTGCAAGTTCAGAAGAAGAAATCCAAAATGATTGAATTTTATGCAAGAAAGAGGTAATTGCTGTTCATACCTCTTTACTATCGTGTAGAGAATTACGTCTTTGGACAGGCACAGAAGCCACCACAGGAGAGAAGCAAAGAGGGAGCGGACAGTTCCCACACACATTCTGTTTGTCTGGCATCATCCCACTCAACTCTATGAGGTGCACAGGATTGTCACCATTTTACAGATGGCAATTCCAAGGTTCAAAGAAGTCAATTAATTTCCCTAAGGTTACACAACTAGAAAATAGCAAAACCAAGTTCTGGTCCAAAGCCTTTATGTGACACTGGAAATTAGAAAAACCATACTTGAGTTTCACTTGGATTCACTTCTATTTGGAGCAACAGAGCCCCATCATCACCTGCTCTATTCAGTTGAGTTCAAAAAGCAGTTATTGAGCATATCTTCTGTACTAGGCTTTTCTAAGCACTGCAGACCCAAATATGAACATGGCTTAGCCTCTGTCCTGGAGAAACTTACTTCTTCTTAAGTGATAAATTACCTTCTCAAAGGGCAAAACTTATTCAAGTATGGTAGGCTTAGGTATAAATACAATTTAATGTAATAAGTAATAATACCTAACTTACAGGAACTAAGATTTTCAATGCATTCTCTTAGTACATCATTTAATAATGTAAGAGATGGCCTGGTGTGGTGGCTCACACCTGTAATCCCAGCACTTTGGGAGACCAAGATGGGTGGATCACCTGAGGTCAGGAGTTTAAGATCAGCCTGGCCAACATGGCAAAACCCTGTCTCTAGTAAAAATACAAAAAAATTAGCTGTGTGTGGCGGCAGGGAGCCTGTAATCCCAGCTATTCAGGAGGCTGAGGCAGGAGAATGGCTTGAACCCAGGAAGTGGAGGTTGCAGTGAGCTGAGATCACGCTACTGCACTCCAGCCTGGGCGATAAGAGCAAAACTCCATCTCAAAAAAAAAAAAAAGTAAGAGATAAGGAATCTTACAATCTCCATTTTATAGATGAGAAAACTCTATGTCTGTACTGTCCTATATCATAAGATGTGGTTATCTACATTTATTAATTAAAATTAAATGAAAGTACACCTTTAGTTCTTCAGCAGCTCTAGCCACATTTCAAGTGTTCAGTAGACACCTATGTCAAGTGGCTATTATATTGGATGGTGCAGATGTAGAACATTTTCATTATTGCAGACAGTCCCATTGGACAGTGCTGCTGTAGGTAATTTGCCTACACAAGAATATGAGAGATGAACTTAGGTCTGATGCTAGGGTATATGCTTTTGACTGTTATTGTTATATTGCTTTCATAATTACGCTGAACTTGGAGAGGTGGAGAGAAAGTTAAATATCTCTTATTTCTTTAAGAAATAAGAAATACCTCAGAAATGGTGGGTGTATTAGGTCATACTTGCATCGCTATAAAAAATACCTGAGACTGGGTAATTTATAAAGAAAAGAGGTCTAATTGGCTCATGGTTCTGCAGGCTGCACAGGAGTATAGTGGCATCTTTTTCTGGGGAGACCTCAGGAAGCTTTCAAACATGGAGGAAGGCACATAGGGAACAGGCAGGTCACATGGTGAGAGTAGGAACGAGAGAGAGAGAGTTGGAGGGGGTGTGCCAGACACTTTTAAAAGACCAGATCTCGGGAGAGCTCACTCACTATCCCAAGGACAGCACCAAGAGGATGGTGCTAAATCATTAATGAGAAATCCATCCCTGCAATCCAGTCACCTCCTACCAGGCCCCACCTTCAACACTGGGGATTACATTTCAACATGAGATTTGGATGGGTACAAATATCTAAGCTATATCAGTAAGGAGCTAGTGACATACCAAGAGAATTTCCACTGTAGTCTTTCTGTGGTCCCTCTTGGAACGGGGAACTGTTTCTTTTGATGCATCAGGAAAGTTAGTACTTGCTATTTGATTGCCTTTTTATGGAACCGGTTGGTGACTTTTGCTAAGAGTTATTCTAAGATTATGCCTTATTTACTTTTAAGCTTCAGTTCCTAATATAGCACCTGGTACTTGATGAGCACACAATGAACTAAATTTTAAGAAAGACAACTATAATATCTGCCAGTCTTAAAAGAATTGTAGTAAACAAGAGAAACATCGGTGGATATCTTTACGATTCCTAAGGGGAAAAAGCAAAGAAGATTTTCTCCAGGGCAGCATCCAGGTGCCTGGCTTCATAAAAAAAGGCAACTTTGTAGCTATACTGTGATAGGGATATAAGAAGGAGTGATCGCAAGAATTGCCTAAAATTTTATCTGGGTCAGATTTTACAGTATGCTATTTTAAATCTAAACCAAAGAAACTGTGTATGGCTCCAAAACAAGCCCGAAGAAAAAGTTGCCTCGCTACCAAGTTAATTCCCCTTATCATCTTATGCAGTGAAAGCAAACTAAGTCACCTGTCTGCAACGCATTGCAGTGTGTTATCCCAGATTACTTGCCTTTACCCACCAAATGTTGTGTGAAAGCTGAAAAACACACCCAATTTTGGCTCCCAGCTCATCCTCCTGCTTCCTTTTATTAATGCAAAGTCTCCACCTCTCCCACTCATCTCCCTTGCCTTCTCTTCATGATTTAGCTAAAGTGTTGGCTTCTGTGTCATTTAGAGCAAACAAAACCTATAGAAATATGTTTTAAAAGACAGATGCACAGATTTGGGATGGGAAGCAAATGTTGGATGCTCACTCAATGCCTCGCAAAGGCTTTAATTTACAGCAAAAATAAAAAGGAGTTGTTCAACACGCAGTGCAAGGAGTCAGCTTCGGAAACTGATAAGAAAAATGCCAGACACATTTTGAATTTGAACTTAACAACCAGAACCCTTATTTCTTCATAGCAAAATGATGGCTACTTTCTTGGACTGATTTAAGAATTTCCCAGAGACATTTCGCCCAGGCTTCTTTGTGAACCGATTTCTGCAAGCTTTAGAATCCCCCTTGCAGGGCTTATCAGAGAAGATTCCAATTTAGAGCAGCAAAAGTTTAGTGTCTGATATCAGCTCTTTTTTTTTTTTTTTTTTTTTTATTAAAAGGAGACATGATGTTTTACAGTGTTAACAGCTTTGAAAGGTCTCATATTTCCAGTGAACAGAGCACTTTGGTGAAAAGGGCTCTGAAAAGTATTATTCAGGCAAAAATGTATCAAAGGGATGGGAGTTAAAAAGAGAAAAGTTCGCAGATGTAGCGATTGGAGGAAGCATGTACTGACAGGTGCAATTATGGCCAAATAATTGAATCTTTTAGGAGAGATCTGGTGAGATACGGCAGTAGTTGTGAACTCACATCAGAAGCCTGTTCATAATTAGATACTCAGCGGTTTGGCTGTGGATAATACAGCCAAAGTGGGGATCTCAAACTACTTTACATGCAGGACACAGCAGCAGCGGCATTTGCACTTTGTAAAATAGAGTTTAATAGCATAACTTGAGCCCAGCAGACCTTAATTGGTACAGAGGTTAGAGAGAAGGCTTTGTGGTCTACATTCTCCCTCAGGCTCCCCATAGCCTGGAACCTCTCTCTGCCCCAAAGAGTGAAGGTCAATTCAGCTTCTAAGACCTCTGGTCTCAGAGAATCTAAAAAAAAAAGTAAACTTTCAAAGTTAATGAATTGCTTTTATTAGTAATGTTAAAAATCTTCGCTCTTTGGTTGAAGAGTTTCCAGGCACTTCAATTTCCTTTGTCTACATGTGCCTTAGCCAAAGACAGTGGGATAGAGAACAATACAGGGTTTATTTCTGAGAATGTTTCACCAAAGACATCAAATATAATAACCTTGTTCCTGTTCTTGAAATATAGGTGCTTAAAGCCTTGACCCCATGACATACTGCATCCACACTTTGTTCAGGAGTCTGAAGGACAGTTCTTTCTCAGGGTCTCTGTGTAGAAATGCAGCTGAGAGGAGGATACAAGCCAGCAAAATACGGCATGGTCATTTCTCCTTAGAGCAAAGGATATCTCTAAGGTTCCATTAATAATTCTGCTAGACAGCCCGCATCAGGCTTTCATTCTTAATGAAACAATATAACTTACTCTGCTATGTTGTATGATTTATTTCTTCCAAATTTATAATTTCTTTTATCCTCTTCAAAGTTAGATTACTTTGTCATTGTAATGCTATTAAAGGTTCTTAAGTTGGCTAGTGAGTTATAGGTTTCTGATAATGACACCTTAACTTAATACTCAGGTGATAGCTCCTTTTTCTACCGTGGAGAACTGACTCCTGAATGTCTTTGGATCTCTAGTATTTTTCTTCCTTTTTCGTAACTGCTAACTTTTCACCTTACCGTCTACCAGTAAGCTTTCAGACTCCGTTAGTATCTAATTAGATGGAAGACTGTCTTTTGCATTGGCCTTCTTTGTATGTAACAAATTCAAAAGTAAATTCCGTATTGCATCAAGCATCTACCACTACTGTAGCCTTGACCTACCCTATTCTCTTCTTACATTATGAAGCATTTAGTACAGCGCCTGGCTTGTAGTAAGCATTCACTATAGTTGTTATTTTAGTTTCTGCTCACCTTGTTTACTTCAATGAGAGGTTGCTCGTCATCTTCAGTATTTTCTTGGAGTTTGACCTAGTGACTAAAATTATTGTTGCCACATCTTCTGCCTGGATCAGTGGGAGCTCTTTAGTGTTAACATCATAAGCCACAATGGGGGTTTTCAGATTTTCTATGGTGGGTTGCTTGATCTTAAATCCAATATTGGTGCAGGCAGCATGACCTTTTAAAAAAATTGGTCACAAGAATGAGTCTATAGGGTCCACTCCCAGCTTAGAAGTATTGGACTTGTAACTGAATCAAATGCACACAGAGAAGGAATTAGCTACCTTTCTACCTCTCAGTCACCACCTTTCATTCTTCTTCAGTACCATGATGCAATTTTAGTGGAATTAAACTTGAGCAGTTCTACATGATGTAATCACATTCAGTTGTAGTTTTAAGTACTAGTTGCTTGAAGCTTGCTAGGAGAGCTCATCAGTTACAACAGTGGATTTCAGCCCTGGCTGTGTCTTATTATCATCTGTAGAGAGTTAAAAAAAAAAAAAAGCTCAGGTTTATCTCAGGGAGTCTGACTGAATTAGTCTTAGGCAGGGCCTAGCCATTCGGTATTTTTAAAAGGCTCCTCAAGTGATTTGGAAGGTTGAGAACCACTGAGTCGGAGGAGAAGAGACTTAGGAAATACCAAGTACAGTTTTACTTGTGCTAGCTAACTTGGCTAAACTCTCTTCCTACAGCCTAAGCTATGTACACCCCAGCCCCTTTCTTACTTATACCAAAGCTACAAATTGAAACAACAGAAAGCAGAAAGAGTGTAGCTTTAGAGTCCAAAAAATTTCAGACGTCTCTGAGCTGGGTGCAGTAGCTCATGCCTGTAATCCCAGGACTTTGGGAGGTCGAGGCGGGAGGATCACTTGAGATCAGGAGTTCAAGACCAGCCTGGGCAACATGGTAAGACCCCCCGCCCCGCACCCGCCCCAGTTTCTACAAAAAATTAGCCAGGTGTGGTGACATGCGCTTTTAGTCCTAACTACTTGAGGGGCTGAGAGGGGAGGATCGCTTGAGCCAGGAGGTCCAGGCTGCGATGAGCTGTGATTGCTCCATTGCACTCTAGCCTGGGCAACAAAGAGGGACCCTGATTAAAAAAAAAAAATTATCGCTGTCTCTTACTAAAAGTGTGGTAGCCTAGGAAAAGATTCTTAGATTTATGAAATTTTAGCTTCCTCGTTTGTTAAATTGGGATAAAAAAGCTTCTGTTATTATTTGTATTTATTATTCCTTTATGAAACACATAAGGAAAGATTCAGTTACCAATGTGACATGAAAACATTTAGCATAGTACCTAGTACATAGTAGGAGCTCAGCATATTCTCTCTTCTTTATTTTTCATCTCTTCATATGTAAAATGAAGGGCTTGGATTACATTTAAATACTCCTATACCCTAAAATCCAGTGAATCTGATTATTTGCCATAAGCAATGTGATTGAAGAATGACCACCTCATTTTCCTTTTTATTTTTATTTTATTTTTTATTTTATAAACTATTAACTAAGTTCTTCCTAAATTTAGTTGGACCTATCATTTTTTTTTTAAAACAAATTCAGTTCAGTTCATGTACAAAAAAGGAAGTTATTGACACAGTTGACATGGGATGAATTTGGAGTTTTTTTCGGCATCCTGTCCATTATTCTCAATTGGCTGCCCTTTCAATCTGCTGTCTATGAAGTAACTGGCCAAGGTTGGGGATTTGGTTTGAGTTGTGGGAATAAGATTTTTTGATAGAGTGATTGAGTGGTGCTATCTGTTTTGTGTGGGCATCAATCTTGGCCCTTGACCATCATTCATTTGCTTCAACCATGTGACTGTCCAACATACTTTATGCTTGTAATAATGGTAGCACCTGGTATTTGTATTATAGCGCCTATTTGAAGTAATACATTTCAGAGGAGAACAAGTGAAATAACAAATATCTTTTAATTACTACCTAGATAATTAGTGGGGTTTTTTGGTCAAGAATTTAAAATGTTCCTGCATCTCAATCCATTCCCAGACAGCCATAGGGGAATTCATTCCATTACAGTTTGGTATTATGGAACAGTTCATTATTCATGGCAATGACTCAGGAAGGCACCTGCCTTGTATTGTGAAAAATACCTGTCTTTCACCCACTTACCTGGCTCCAAATGAAAGCTCAGGCAAATGAGAGAGGTTCCAAGGCTTCTATTATTATTTAGTTCAGGCTAACCAAAGCAGAGAACTGGGAGATTCTTCTAATGTGTTATCACAAGAGAGTTGCTTATGTTAGAGCTATAAATCATCTACTGGAATAGCTACTTTGATGATGATGACAATAGAATCCTCTTCTGTTACCCATTGCCTGGCAAAGTGTAACAGGGTTGCAGTGCAACGTAAGGGTTAACAGCAAGAGTTTAAAAATCATGACAAACTGGATTCCAATTCTGCCTTCCCCACTATCTATAGGAGGAAACAGCAAATGTTTTCTATAAAGGGCCAGCTAGTAATTATTTTAGCCTTATGATCTTAGTCATAACTACTCAACTCTGTAGTGTGGTCAAAAGCAGCCACAGATAATACATAAATGAATGGGCATGGCTACGTTCCAGTAAAAATTTATTTACAAAAACAGGCAATGGACCAGATTTGGACCATGGCTGTTGTTTGCCTGTCTTTGATCTACAGAATCTTGTGCTAACAAGTTATTTTAATTCTCTAAGATTGTTTTGAGGATAAAAGATATAATGCGTGTAATAAAAGCACCATGCACTTGGCGTATAGTAAAAGCTTGAAACTAATAGTTGCTTTTATTTTATTAAAATATTATATATCATATGTTTTAAGTGCTATTGATTATGAGATGCACTGGGATTTCAGACATATTTAAATGATTGAAAAATCCAAGCACTGATGAAATATAGTAAGTAATTAATTATGGTGACAAGGTCATATTTAGGATTTTAAGTCTTATTCTACCAGTGGCAATTTAAAGCTTCTTATATAACATGTGCTTGTGATGCCTGTTTTGTCAGAGACACATGCCATGAACTCTTGGGACATGTTCCACTACTTGCGGATCCTAAGTTTGCTCAATTTTCACAAGAAATAGGTCTGGCGTCTCTGGGAGCATCAGATGAAGATGTTCAGAAACTAGCCACGGTGAGTTCATTTTCAATTTAAAAACAGTTCTATTTATGTCCATTTGTAAGGTAAAGAAAACTTTGGGATTACTGACTATGAATTATAGGTAAATATTCTAGAGAAAGCATGGTGAGCTTACCTTTTCCTATGTTGTATTCTTTTGAAGCACAATGAATTCTGCTTATTGACCACCAAAACATTTGTATTTTATCACTCTTGTTCAGGGGTCAGCTAGAGATAAAGGACTAGATAATAAACTTATTAGGTTTGTGGGTCGTAAGGTCTCTGTCAGAATTACTCAGCTCAGCCACCGTGGTATGAAAGCAGCCCACAGACAACAAATAAGTAAATAAATGAGTGTGGCTGTGTCCCAGTAAAACTTTATTTATAAAAGTTGGTGATGGGCCAGATTTGGCCTGTGTGTTGTGGTTCACTGACTCTCACAGAAATAGTAGTAATAGTAAAAGGTATACATTTATGATAAAGTGGGGATTGCACCTGAAACTATCTCTGATTATTCTAGATGGTTGTAGTCAGACTTAATTTTGAGTCAACAAGCAGTAAGACACTTTGGCTCAACAATTATTTTAAGTACAAAACCAGGAAAAGATTTAACAGATGTTATACTATCTTTTTAAAACTGAAGTTCTGCAAACAAGCAGTATGAGAGGAGAAGTCTAATGTTGGCTGCTACCTTTAAGATGCTGAAGGGCCAGATCTAGCATGCTCATATGCCTTACACTAGTTCCACTTCCAAGGGCCCAGGAAGAGAAAAAGCAGGTTTAGCCAACCCGTTGCCTATAGAGACCAGTCAGCCTAAGTGAGCAAAACTACCAGGGGATGAAAAATGGGACCTTAAATTGTATGTATTCAGCACAGATACACAACAGTGGCATATTGAATATGCAGGAATATTCTTCACTTCCACCCAGAAATAAGTTTTTGCCTAATTTCTTAAAAAAACACAGACCTGGCCAGGCGCAGTGGCTCATGCCTGTAATCCCAGCACTTTGGGAGGCTGAGGTGGGTGTATCACAAGGTCAAGAGATTGAGACCATCCTGGCCAATATGGTAAAACCCCGTCTCTACTAAATATACAAAAATTAGCCAGGCACAGTGGTGTGCGCCTATAGTCCTAGCTACTTGGGAGGCTGAGGCAGGAGATCACTTGAAACTTGGAGGTGAAGGTTGCAGTGAGCTGAGATTGCACCACTGCACTCCGGCCTGGCGACAGAGTGAGACTGTGTCAAAAAACAAAAAAACGAGAAAACAGACCTTTCAGTATATCTTTTGTTTCCTACTTTTGCTAAAGATAGAGGAACTGGGAAATATTTCTCAACTAAAAGATAAACAACAATGCAGAAGCCATCTAAATGGCAAGGACCCCTTGGGTCAGTATGGAGATGAATAGGGTCTGGTCCTGTGGTGGACAAGGGACAGCATGTCTCTTGTATAGCATGTTCTCAGCTTCTGCTGATGGTTGTCAGATGGGATGTAGGCCTTTGTGTTGCTAGAGATCTCCTAAATTTTTGAGAGAGACTGGCAATCTAGATTTCTAACTGAAATTTAATGATTTAAAAATTGTTGGCTTATTAAAAAAAAAATCCCACCAGTATGAGCTGAAGAAAATATATTTGTAGACTGAATCTAGACCTTGACTTCCAATTTGTAACTTCTGGTATAAGGATTGTATCTCAGGTGTATCATGATATACACCTTATTGTATCATGATATAATAAATGATCTCAAAACTTAGTGGCTTAAAGTTTCTGTGGTTGGAAATTTGAAAGCAGCTTAGCTGAGTGGTTCTGGCTCAGGGACTCTTGGGAGGTTGTAGTCAAGATGCTGGCTGGGCCTGTAATTGTTTGGGAATTGGCTTCCAAGATGGCTCACTCATGTGGATATTGGCAGGAGGCCTTGGCTCCTCACCGTGTGGGCCGCTCTTTAGGCTATTTATAGCATGGCCACTGGCTTCCTCCGCAAGTGACGAGAGAGAGTGAGAGCAAGAAGCTGTAATGTCTTTTGTGACTTGATCAGACGCTGTTCACATTGGCCATATACTATTCTTAAGAAGGGACTCATTTTAGCCCACGTTCAACTGGAGTGGAATTAGTTTTCACCATTTGGAAAAAGAATTGTCAAATTATTTGTGGACATATTTTAAAACCACCATATCATGAGTTATTTAGTTCTTAAACGGTGGTTCTGGCTTTAGACTCCTTGTTTTGAAATCTTTTCTGTGCCTTTCAAACTTGCCTTGAAATTTTCTGGCTTCAGTCTCTACCACCTATACTCTTGATCACGGAGCAAGATATGTTGCTTACTTGTCTGACTTTAAATAGCCGTAAACTGATACTCAATGGCCAGGCTGTGTGGAGCTGATGTGTGTGTGTGTGTGTGCGCGCGTGCGTGCGTGCACATTTGCAAGTGAACATGTGCATCCAAATAGAGGAGAAGAAGGAAAAAGGCAGGAGTTTATGGACGTGATTGTAGGTGGATCCTCGTGAGTGCTGTTAATCTTTTTTTAAAAGCAGTGACATGAATACCGTTTTATGGTCCTTTATTTTTACAGCCAATCAAATTATGACTAATTAATTCCATCATTTAAATTACATTTATAAGGAATATGACATGTCCTCCTCACTTTCTGGAAATTTATAGCTTATATCGATAAAACAGATTTTAAAAAAAAAATAGTTTGTACTGAATCTCTATAGATGAGAAAAGATAGTCCAGTGGAGAAGAGTGAAAGCGGGAACAGAGGAACAGTTTCAGTTGGAACACTCTCTCTGGTTTGGCAGGGCTGTGTTCTTTCATGGGGGCTCTGGGGAATGATCTGTTTTGTTGCTTTTTCCACCTTCTTGAGGCTGTCTGCATTCCTTGGCTCATGGCTTTCTTCATTCCTATTTAAAGCCAGCAATGCTGCATCTCTTTGATCTTTTTTCTATCGTCACCTCTCTCTCTTACTGTCCAAGACTGGGGAAGGTCCTTTGCCTCTAAGGGCTTCTATGATTAGATTGAGCCCACCTGGATAATTCATGATAATCTTCCCATCTCAGGATCTATGCCCATCATCAACATCTGCAAAGGTAATACAGTCACAGGTTCTGGGGATTAGGGCATCAAAGTCTTTATGGGATCATTAGTCTTTGTTTCTACTTTTATACTTTTAGGAAAAAAATTATACTCATACCTTGCAATCTCTTTTACCAGGGCCAGCAATTTTGTAGGATAAGTTTTCTTTCGGAGCTTACATTCCTTAGGATAATTCCGATATTCTTGGCCTTGGGTTGCCTGAGCTCCAACAGCTAAAAACACTTCCATCTAGTAGAGAACATTAGGCCATTAATCATGTTTCACCATCTTCTCTCTCTTTCTCTCTCTCTCTTTTATTGTCCTTTCGCTGAAATGTACCTGCTTTTTTGCAAAAGCCAATTTAAGCTAACAGGTATTCTTTAAGTGGCTAAAGGATCCTAGGTACCCTGAGGTAGGGATAGGGAAAAAAAGAGGTGGTAGTTTCTTCAAGAAACTCACAGTCTAGTACCACAAAATACAAAATACAAAAAACCCAGAGTCAGTATTATTTTTTATTTATATACATGAGTAGTTATGTATGAGATATGGATTTAACTGAATATTCCCCATGTGTGAGTGAGTTCTGAATTCAGTGTTGGAGACTGGGCTTCAGAATAGGGGCCTGAAGAGAAGGTCTTCTCTGTATAGACGATGGGTAGGAAGGATCAAGTGTCCACCAAGGAGGCCAGACTACCTGCAGTCTTATGATGACTTTGACAGTTTAAAAAAAAAGTGTGAACTTGCAAAGGACTTAACATAAACGCTTTAAATGCAGTGAAGAGTTTGGGATGGAGTGGGGGTGGGTGTTTGCCTCACCATGGTTTTGCCTGATTCACTCATTTCTCTTTTCTTGATATTTCTTGAGCTCCCACTCCAACTCACTCTGACCTTTTGTATCTCATGAGCCTTCCAGTTCTGAATTTTCCCAATTCTATAGACTGCCCATTTACTTCAAATAGTGTTTTTCAGACCAAAGAGAAATTTGGAAGGATTTTTCTGTATGATGTGGAGAGTATGGAGGAGGATAGCCTCACGCAGTGTGAGGAGGCTAAGGGAGATTGTTCCTGAAATGATACTAAAACTGCTGTTGACTTCAAGAGCTACATCCCATCCATCAGTTAAAAACAAAGTGAATAGAAAACTGCCAGAAGATAGTCTTGAAAGAAAACAAAGATTCCAATGAGGCAATTTCAAAGTAAGTCCTTGAATAAATAACCTGTTGGATACCATGCATATTAATGAACCTCAAACCATATACTGAAACTAGAAGGCAAATTTAATGACCCACTTGAAGAAACAAAAAGATTAAGAGCTCAGGTCAGTAAGATAAAAAGGGATAAAAAGTCCAGGGTAGGGGATAGTGCTAGCTAGTGAGGCCAGATGAGAAATAGAGGTATATTGGCTAATTTCCTCAAAGTTGTTCACATTAAGTCTTCTGAAGAAGTAGAGGAAAATGAGCAATGAGATGCACCAAAGGAGAAAAATCTATAGAGAGGACAAATGGAAAGCCATGGAAATCACTATTTACGCAGAACAATGAGACAGGCCATATTACTCTTTGACTCTAGGTGAGATTTATATTATTAATGATGCTGTTTCTATAGTGCCTGTTTTTCTTTGCTTAGTGAATTTAAGCACTTATGAAAAAGAGAGTCATGCCTAGTGAAAGCAGACACATAATAACTTTCTGTGATATACTATCAACAAATCTGTCTAAAGAAGAAAACAAACTCTACTAGGACTGATCGGTACTGCCAAACTCTTTGTCCAAAGCAGTTTTGAACTTCTTGGTCTGATTTTCAGAGGTACCAGACTATATTGCCTATGGCTACTCTGTTTCCTTGCTATATTTTTAGAGAATATTTATTTTGACATTTTAATAATGCTCAGTTTTGAGAATAAAGTGATCTCTGCTGTTTAATGTGGGCAATGGTTTCTATGCCCTGAGAACCATTTAAATGAACTCTTTTGTATCTGAAGAAATTAATGACAATGCTTAGAAAATGTATTTCAAATGCATTGTTATACATGTAAATAATTTGCCCTCTGGTGGGTAATGAATAAGATCACTGGTTTTGGCAGCAGTACTCTTTTCATACTCATCATAGCTGTCCAAGGTCTGTGTGTGATAGATATGCAAAAATATTCTCAATAAAGGCTGCTTAGAGTGTAGTTATAATTTTGAGACCAGCTATTTACCACTGTAGTGCTAGTGGAATTGAATTTAATAGATTAGCGTGTATGTTAGCAGTTGTAAACTTAAATGCTACTTCAGTGGCCAGCTAGGTAGCACACACGTGTAAAACAGCCTATTATAAGATAATAAGGAGTATTAGAGCATGTGGACAACTGGAGAATATATATTATGCTAAAGGGCTTCAAATTTAAAAACTAAAACAAGACAAAAGCTTCTTCAGCTGCAGGTGCTGTCTGCAAGCTGAAACAGAACTTCATGGCTCAGTTCTCTGTCCTTGTATTTAAAGTTAAATTCTACCTTAGACTATACCATCCTTGAGGGACAAGCCCATGCTAGATTCATCATTATATCACATTCTACATTCTGAATTACTGTTTTCTGGACAGCACATTATTTTTCCTAAGAAAAGACAGCTATTACAGCGTTCAGTAGAGATAAGTATCTTATTGCAGTTGAGAGGTGCTGGTTTTGAGTTATAACTTGAAACAGTTACAAACATGACTCCCATACATATGCACTGAACATGTGTCAAAGATTTATTTAACACCCATTAACAAGGGAAAAGCAGGATGGTAAATCTAGTTCAAAGAAGAATTTGAGAGACTGAGAATATAGTCACTGAAAGAAAGAATACCTAAATAAGATGCAAAATGGTTTATGCTCTCCAGGGTAATAAAACTATAACCTTGAGGTTATCTTTTCTACCAGACAGAAATTATTTGCACGTCTGGTGGACAAAAATAATTTGCAATTTATCAATCTTCACAAATTAACATTGAACTTTACAGTGTGTGGACCCTAATCAATAAATAGGAAGTCCGACAAAGATTATATCCCCTAGATCAGTGCTTCTCAAACTGTGATGTATACAAAGTAACCTGGGGATCGTGTTAAAATGCTGATTCTGACAGAGTAGGTCTGGAGTAAGGCCTGAGACTTGGTATTCCTTACAGATCCCACATGTTGCTGATGCTGCAGATTCAAGGACCACACTTGGTAGTAGGAGAGGTGGGTGACATTTTAGACATGTGGATCCCTTAGACAATACTAGAGTATGTCTTTCAAAAGACACTTAGTATTCTTTTATCCTTATTTCCATATTTTTCCTGCTTTTCTAACAACTGGATGAACAGGATATCACCAGATAAATATTATGCAGTATGAGATAAGTATATTTATGTCTTACTCAAGTCCTGAAATGGACTTTTGCATCTATGAGAGCCATGTCATGGCTTCTGTTTTGTGTCTCTGCTTTCACCCTCTTCTATCTGCTGTTTTCTCGTATGCCTTACATTACTTATTTTTATACAATACAGAAATTTACTGATCAGATGAATTTAGGAACTAGTCCCTGAAATATATTGATTTCCCTTCCCCCAAATGTTAGAAAATGTAAAAGGGCATCTTTCTTCAAACAGTACATCCCATCCTATGATGCAGATGGCTTCAATTCAGTCTATTCATTTCTCATATCATAAAGGCATTTGAAACAGACAAAGCTGTGTATCATCTGTAGGGAAAAGCAATCAGTATGAATACACCACAGATGTTTCCAAAGCAGAATAAATCGGCCTCTGGCCCAGTTGGAATTTTTCCTCCGCAAGAGTTTTAGGTCATCCATTCAGTTCTGTCAACCCTGAAACATGTTTACCTTCACTTTCTGATTGAAGGATTTCTGTTACTGTGTCTCAGTAATGCTGATGAGAGGAGTCTTGGCCAAGGGTAATGAGGGAATAAGGAGTCTTTCTCAGAACCAGTTCCTGAAATCTTAGCCTTATGAAATGGTATTATAAGTTCTGTAAAAGGAGGGATTCATGGGCAAATATATTTGGAAAACACTGGCTTAAATAAACAACTTTGTGTGTGTGTGTGTGTGTGTGTGTGTGTGTGTGTCTTGAGACGAAGTTTCTCTCTTTTTGCTCAGGCTGGAGTGCAATGGCGTCATTTCAGCTCACTGCAACCTCCACCTCCTGGGTTTAAGCGATTCTCCTGCCTCAGCTTCCCAAGTAGCTGGGGTTATAGGCATGCACCATCACGCCCAGCTAATTTTTGTATTTTTAGAAGAGACAGGGTTTCACCTAGTTGGGCAGGCTGGTCTCAAACTCCTGACCTTCGGTGATCCACCTACCTTGGCCTCCCAAAGTGCTGGGATTACAAACTTCTTAGAACCTTTAATAACATAATATGTGGAGTGAATCTCCAAAAGTGGTAAAACGTTATTTTTCTAAATTTACCATATCTCCTCCATTTGAAGGTGCCATTGGTTATAAAACATATTGTTAATTTGATAGTGACTTTTCTTTAGAAAGAAATAGATTCAGCTAGCAAAATTTTTGATATTGTAAAATGAAGCTCCATTTTGGAAATATTAAATTATTAAAAAAGTGAACTTCAGAATTGTTGGTCAAAGAATAAAAAGTTTTAGATAGATAGAAGAAATAGGTTTTGAGGTCTATTGCACAGAAGGGTAACTGAAGTCAATAATAATGTATATTTCAGAATAACAAAGACAGTAACTTTCAGATGCTCACCATAAAAATAATAGGTGGATGAGATGATGGACATGTTAATTAACTTGATTTAGTCATGCCATGTCATATACAAATATCAAAACATCACATTGCATCCCACAAATATATACAACCATGATTTTTCAATCAATATTAGAAAAAGATAACCAGCATGCAAAGAGGGTCTGGCTGTTTGTACTCCCAGCTGAGAAAGAAAGGGTGACCAGTGCTTATAGTTACAAGCAGAACCACAGATGTCACTAGATGAGGGAGGGGGAAAGAGACAGAGACAGAGAGAGACAGAAGGGGGAAGAGAAAGAGACAGAGAGAGACAAAGCAAATAAGAATAGACTGAAATAGTAAATTAGAAATTGGTTCTTCATCTGGCCAGGACAAGGGTGGAAGAAACATGGCTACATCTGAACTCTGATAATGGCACGGCTAGAACGCTAAACATTTAATACTGATTGCTATGGAGTGCACTTGACAAGTAATACAAATCTTAGAAACAAAACAAAGCACAAAAAGAAAGAAAATACATTATGTCATCAGTGGTTTCTTTTTATGAAATGGATGTTAACATCCCAGGCTTTTAATATTCCAAGAAATACGTTTTAGGAGCTATAAATCTGGAATGTTTTCTGAAAGGGTGAAATTCATTGTGAACATGACCAGACCATCAGCTAATTTTTTTTTTTTTGCAGGAAAGACGTGTCAGGAAATTAATAATACAGGGTTCTGTTTGTACTTTCCTTGATTAAAACAATTTTTTTTTCAAGTAAAAGAATTTGCATTGATTGGGGCTTTTGATGGTCATGAATCAAGTGTATTTGAATTTTCAGGTATTACCAGTATTTTCTCACGCTGAGAGTGGTAATGAAACGCACAATCAGTCTTAAGCTAATAATAACTATAATTTATATTAGAAGTGTAATTATAAAGATAACCTTAGTTTATAAATTGCTAATTAATATTTTCCCTCCTGCTGAGGATATTATCTTGTTTCCTGGTCCCTCTTGTCTTTGCCTACCTGGCTGGGGATGGGGAATCTTTGGATGCTAAAAGACTTACTCACAGCTGTAGTTCTTTCTGAACATGGATGACATTAAAAATGACCACTTTAGTATCTCTACAGAAAGCTTGAAATAAGCCTCAGGCTTATTTATTCCATGTAGAGTCTTTGAACTAGTTCAGCTGTTTGGATCATTTGATACAAAGCTGACAGAGGACTGGGAGGAATGCGCTTTTATACATTCTTAATTGAGATGTTTGTGTGGATGATTAGTTTGTGTGTTATTTCTAAGAGTAACTTAATTAAAAGTTAGTAATATCTATTCCAAGTCATTAATTTCACTTTTATGTCTGCTGTGCATATAGAAAAGTAGTAGATCTTGCAAGAAGCACTCTAATTCTTTAACTAGTCACTTAGACCTTAACTTCTGTCCTTTTCCACTGTTTTCACCACTGCCTTTTCTTGGTCTTTTTCTACCTGGGTGCTCTGAGGCCACACTGCCTGCTAATTCTCTCCTGAGAACTTTGGTATTATATCCCAGGATGCTTCATTCTATCCATATGTGCATGTTTTCCTTATGATATTTGTTGTTGCCATTATGAAGTGTTTGCCATCTATTTATATTATGATGATAACACCAAAGTTATCTGAAATTAGAAAAACAAACAAGAACTCTGCATTGCTCACTATGTTCAGAAACAAATACATTTGCAATCTGGAATAGTTACATATTTTTGCAACTCAAATCTTTCTTTGTTATTTATAACTGTATTCTAGGGCTCTCAGAGAGCCACCATGTAACTGCAGATGAGAAACAAAGTAATACAATCCTATTTTAGATATTTGGAAACTCATAAAGATAGAACTACCTTGGTAACTCTTCATTCTGTGTTTGCTGAGTTGGGTGCTGAACCCACTGTGCTCTGTACACACTTCATTTTATCCATGCAGTAGCATCATAGTCAACAGCGGGATCTCTCAGCACTTATCTGAGCTTGATGAAGATACTATTTGGGATGTTTGATGTGCAGTATGTGGTGTGGTGCAATGTGATGAAAAGAATCTGAACTTGAAGTTAGCATAGCTGGGTTTGAGTGTTAGATTTGTCACTTCCTAACCTTGTGCTCAGCTTAGGCACAAAGAAACAAATTTTATTACCTCTTTTGTCTCAAACATCATCTTTCAAATGAAGATGTTCTTCTACCACCCAACTTTGAATAAGGAGCAAAGGAGATGGCATACTTTAGTGATGTATGTATGATATTATCTACATCATAGCCAGGTCTGGTATTACTTCATCTCACCATTACCTAAAAGAGTCTAACTGCACCAAAGGAGGTGTGTTGTTGGATATTTTAAGCCCCTCAATTCTCTAGTTCTTCCCATAATTCAAAAGTCCCGACATTGAGGCCTTCTTACTTTTTCTTCTCAAAGTAAGCTAGAATATGTTCATCAAGCACAGAAGATTTCTGCAGTCATTTTAATTTCCATAAAGATGTACAAAAGGAAGTTTCCTGGTTTAACTACAATGGAGTAGGCTCTCAAAATCTTAGACTTGTATTAACAAATATCTGCGGTGTAATTCCAT
This sequence comes from Aotus nancymaae, assembly GCF_030222135.1. Taxonomy (NCBI): domain Eukaryota; kingdom Metazoa; phylum Chordata; class Mammalia; order Primates; family Aotidae; genus Aotus; species Aotus nancymaae. Next base: position 28,832,585 of record NW_026988428.1, on the reverse strand, counting down.
TTCTAGCAAAAGCAGAAAGAAGATGGTTAAGATTTTTTATGAGCTAGAATAGCAGAGGTAATGTTATATCAAACTATAGGAATTTAATTACCCTATTCCACAAATGTAGTTTTCAAATAAAGGAGTCAAAAGGATTTCTAAAGCTATTCTTCTGAACTGTGATATAAAAACCCAGAATATATTTAGTAGATGTAAAATGTATTACTGTACATTATGAGCCACCACAATGAATGGTATCACAATAAGAAACACGACATGAGATTGAACACAGTGATTAGAAATCTCTTTGCTCTCTTCTTAGAAATATTGCAATTTGCTTAGGGTTTTATATGCTTGTCACTGTAAGGATGGGCATTTCTGGACTCTTTCTAATGGGTGAATTTTACGCTAGGGAAAGGTCTCCTAGGAAATGGAAATGCTGTCATTTGAGGGCTTAAATCCAGACTAGGGATAAGTCAGAAATGATGTTAGGTTTGGGAGGAATAAATCACCTTGTAAGGGGGGTGCTTATCATTCTTTTCAGGATCTGAAAGTCTGTCCTTTAGGATGTCCATAAAAAAAAATCAACTCTTCAGCAACAAAGAGGAGGCTGATGCAGGGTGACTCAGGGACTTCTTTCCTGAGAGGGCTTTAAAGTCTTTACAAAAACCTTTTATTCTCCTTCTTATTAAAAAGGTAACATATTTATTGTAGAAAAACTTTAAAACATAAATAAGGAAGGAAAATAAAGACCAGTTGTGCTATCACAGCGACAATAAACACTCTTAACATTTTGGCTTGTAGCCTTCTAGATTTTCTGAAAAGTCATTTTGCCAAGTCAAATAAGAACTTACTAAAAGGAAGTTCTGGCTTTGGAAAAAGGAGGTGTGCATCCACTTGGCAAACACTTGTGCTGTCAGGAGGGTCTTTATCTTTTATATCTTCAGAAGAAAGAATAAATAGGGTACATTCTAGAAATATGGGGTTTGTGACTTTCACTCAACTAAGTTGCAAAGTGTTTTAGCGAACATTATCTGTGGCTAATGAGTTTCGTTTGCTTTTCCTTCTTTGTTTTGAGAAAAATTGAGCAGATACCACTTTTTAATGAAAGAATTGTTTTCCATACATGTTTCCTCAATCTTCACATTTTCCTTTAGTTTTGTCCGCATTAGTAAGAGCTACTTTCATCCAGTCTAATCAATATTCGCCCCTTTCATTGTTCTTATTTTGAGTTTAGATCATAAACATACATCTGCCAGTAGCAAAAGTATTCTAAAGCTCCCCCACTGTACTCGGTCCCAGACACTCATATTGGTAGGGTGCAAAAGGGAAACTGGAATCCATAAAATGGAGTGAACTCTACTGTAGATGACACTATGCAGTTTTCCTGAGCTATGCCCCATAGGGACCTGCTGGTGAGGCAGTATAGCATAGTATAGTATAGCATAGCATAGTATAGTATAGTATAGTATAGTATAGTATAGTATAGTATAGTGGGTAATTGAGAGTGCAGGTTTGGGAATTAACTTACCTGGGTTAATACCCAGGCTCTGTCACTTACTGGCTGGATGAGGTTAAAGAGAAGATTATTCATAACACTTGTTAAAGAATGGCAAGGAAGACTGTATGCAGGACTATCATGATAGGTGAGGAAACCACTGCAATGGGGTTGTGAAGTAGGGGAGGGAGATCGGGTTCAACTCCTAATACAACAAAGAAAAATGAGAATTTGTAGCCAAGGAGCAGGGTTGGGGAGGTGGTGGTCAGTGCATGGAGAGTTACTAAGAGGATCACGAGGTCAGGAGATCGAGACCATCCTGGTCAACATGGTGAAACCCCATCTCTACTAAAAACACAAAAATTAGCTGGGTGTGGTGGCACGCTCCTGTAGTCCCAGCTATTTGGGAGGCTGAGGCAGGAGAATTGCTTGAACCCAGGAGGCAGAGGTTGCAGTGAGCCGAGATCACGCCACTGCATTCCAGCCTGGTGCCTGGCAACGGAGAGAGACTCTATCTCAACAACAACAACAACAACAACAACAACAATAGCAATCAGAGGAAGCTTCAGGGTCAAGGAGGGAATCTGGCTAAACTGACCTAACAGGACTCTTGTAGAAGGCAGGCCAGGATGATTCAGACACCATCTGGGGAAAGGTAGGGGATCAGGAATCTGATCAGATACTGAGGGTGATCAAATATCAAGGGTGATTCCAATCAGATATTGAGCGTGATCAGATGTCAAGGGTGAGGGATTCTGGCTAAATTAAACAATTTAGCAGGATTCTTGCTAACATTGGACAACGTAGACATGAGCATGGAAGCACCAAAGTCAAGGTGTCGCTGGAAAAATAGCTCAGAGGAACCTGATTGGAGTTTGGTTAAGATGAAGACCTTTGTCAGTAACCTTGGACAAGTTACTTAACCTTTCTGTGCCCCAGTTTTGTCATCTTTAAAATGCGGTGAATGATACTATCCAATCTTGTAGAGCTGTTGTGAGAATTGATGAGATAATGCATTGCGAAGCTGCTTAGGCGCAGTGCTAAGTGTTCAAAAAATGCCCGCTAGCAGGTTTCACATGACTGTACTCTCGGACTTCTAGGTGGCCATATCAGAAATCACTCATGTCCAGGAAATGCCCCTGGAGAGTTTCTTACTTGTCCCTGTGACCTTGGGCAATTCTTTAACTTTTGACAACTCAGGTTTTCCCTTCTGAAGTGCCGACTGTGCAGTTTATATTACCAAATGCTTTTAGATGGAGATAGCATGCTACTTTGCAATGTAAAGTGTTTTAACCATAAATAATAGAGGTAAGGCCTCCCCTTAGAGATGTCAAGCTTCTCCTTGGAGATGGAGGAGGCTTCCCCTGAGTTAATAGCACACCTCCCCTGAGCATAGTGAAAGGCAAGTCACAGGAAACAGCTTGGGGAAAACAAATGAGAAAATATTGTTTGTGCCAGTGAATTCCTGACTAAACTTCTTAAGCAGATTAGGAGTGATGCTGTTCATAAATACATGCAGCCCTCTCCGAATAACTAAATAAAGCTATAAATTTGGGGTTTCAGATCTTGGCTGCTCCTCCTTATGAGTTCAAGCTTCTGAGAACTCTAGCCAGGTGTTTGCAGTTTGGCTGTAAGATGGCTTCATTAACATAAAAGTATGCAAAGAAGCTATTGGAAGAGTTCCAAAAGATATTATTTGCTCTAGTTTTGATGCATTTTGGATATGTCTTCATGTTTGTACACAGGGGTTCTATGTTGGTGTCTAACTAGCAAGGTTTAAAAGTTCTCTGTAATAAAACAAGGGGAGGTACCTTAAAATGACATACTTTAGAAACGTTTAATTGTTTACCTCTCATGAAAACTTTTTTTTTGGCTGTTCACTTTTTCCTCTTTTGAATCTAATTAAGAAGACTTAGTTTTTCCAAGAAAAACACCAAAGCCGTAATGGGCAAGATAAAGGCGATGGGTTTTGCTTCTTTGCAAAGGTGTTCTAGCAAAGGCATACTCTTATTGTATTCCTACTAAGCGTCTTTTCCATGGCGCTGATAGAATCAGTTATGGTCCATTAATTTACTCATTAAATAATATTTACTGAGCAACTACTATGCATCAGGACTTAGGAATTCAATTGTGAAACAGCTAGTTTACTTTTTGAGAGCTTACAGTCTACCGAGGGATATAGATAAGTGAACAGGGACTTTATAGCTTGTGAAGGAAAACATAAAGGAAGGAAGGCACTCACGTCAGATTCAGGGAGCAGGATGGTGGATGAAAGGTGGCTTCCTGAGGGGAGGCTTTCTCAGCAGTCAAATTGGTAATTTTTAATTTGCTGTTGCATATGCTTACTGATAGATGTTAATACTTCAGGAAACATTTGCATCTCAATGGCCTATCTCTATGCTGGAAAACTCCTTAGATTGAGAGTCAGAAACTGTTGACCTGTAATTAAGCCCATGCTTGCCTAACCAGAATGTAATTTCTTTCAGAGCCCTGAGATGGGATGAATCAACCACACAGATAACCATGTTCTTTACTGGCCCAGAGCAGGGAATCTTCCCCCAAGTTACAGCTCTTACATTTAGTTAGCATCCAACATGTGTTCATTCATGTAAGTCTCACAATGGCACTTCAAGGGAGGCGGGACTCATATTATCTTTTAACACAGTCCTGATATTCATTCACATGATGCTGCACACACAATTGGTGTTTAATACAATTTTGGTGAGGAAAGGATTCCCCATTTTATAGGTGAATAAAGGGATGCTTGGACAAGTTAAATGACACGTATAAGACCATATAGCAGAATAATGGCAGGGGCTGAGATGTTAGTTTTCTGAATCCTGGTCTAGTCTAGCAAACCACTTCTCAGGAGTTTAGGGTGTTAGGGTAAGTTGTGACCAGGTTAGACAGCAGAGGCACTTGTTCATCATCCTGGAGAGGCAATTTGTTGTTACAAAGTGGATTTCAGGCTTTTTAAATCATGCAATCCTCTGTAAAAGGGATTACAAAGCAGCATCTTCTGGTCTGGCTAATATCTGAGGAGTATGTGTGTGTGTGTGTGTGTGTTTGTGTGTGTGTGTGTGCGCGCATGTGTATTTGCCTGTATCTTGCTTGCAATGTAAAAAAATTGCCTATATGTACACATCAGAGAATATCACATGACATCCAGATTCCTAGCTTCTCTCAAAAACAAAAATGAAAACAATACCAGCTTCTCTGGCAGTCAGATTGCTTTATACCAGGGGCCAATTGGCCAGAGTTGAGTTGCTGTTGACCCCTTAGATGGGGTTCATGATCCTCCACTGGGAAGTGGAACTTCATCTTCAATCACCTGCCTGTCCTGCCTCTACTGATTGATTAGGGGGGAGCAAAAGAAAAGAGAAGGACTGTCATTCTGAGCAGCAGCAAACTCACCAGCTCTCTTAGGAGCCAGAGCCAGAGAGTAGATTGGCAAAATAACTTGTTATGAGACCCCAGAAATATTTGAAGTCATCATCTTTTACCATCTCATAAATTTTCACTATCCTTTACCAAATTAATTTTGTGTCCATCAAATAATGCAAACATAAGTAGAATGCTGGAAAGTAATATTACATAGTATTTTGTTTTGTGCTTTGTAATATTGCTTTTTAATAGAGACACAGCATATTATATTTCTAACCTAGCCTCATTGATTGTAATCTCAGCTCCCTTGAGCAGTGCTAATTGGAGTGCTGTTTCCAACCCGTGAGACTAAGAAGACTGTCTTCGTTGTGTGACTTGTTTATAGTGTGTGCTCTTCACTGGCTTCCAAAAGGCCTGTGTTGTGCTTCTTAGGAGATTCAGAAGTCACAAAGGAAATGAAGGTAACTACCCCAGGGCAGGCCATGGCAGGATGGCTGCAGGAAAGCTAGACAGACCCTTGTCTTTTCTGGCACACACCAAACTCAACTGTCAAGAACATGATGTAAACATCAATTCTGGGGTCATGCAATGTTGAGTCACTCTGGGGACAGAAGGAAGACAGTGTGTTATGGTATAAACAGCATAAACGTTGAGGTTTAGACACACCTGATTCCAATCTACCTCCATTGCCTTTGAATTTGCAGAAGTTACTCAAGCTACATCTCAGTTTCCTCATCTGTGAAATGGGGGATTTAGCACTGGCAAATAATAAAACTTCAATAAGTAGTAGTTACTTTATTTTCTCCATTTTACAGACAAGGAACCTAAAACTCAGAATTATTAGAAAATTTCTCCAAGGTCAAGTAAATGGCAGAGCATGCCCTTGAACCTTGGTCTCTCACTCCAAAGTCAATGCTCAAACTACCACATTATATCACTTTCATAGTGTCTGCCTCTCAGGGTTGTTGTGAATATGATGTAAAGTGCTTAACACCGTGTCTGGTGGAGTGCAGGCTTCAGTAACTGGCAGTGATTATTATCAGAGATAGGTGAGCTCAACTGAGTTTAAATTCCTTTCAGAGGTTCAATTACCAATAGACCCTCAATATGACAGGGACCCTAGTCCACAGGTATATCTTTTCAGCCCCATTTACACATATAGATGCTTGGTGTCAACTCTGAGCATGAGAGATGATGATGGTAGTGGTGAAGGTTAGTGACTAGAAAAGAAACATGACTTCATTAATAAAAACTTAAAATAGAAGACTGCTCAGTGCAATGGAGTGGCAAGAATGACTCTCCCTGCCAACCATACCTTTCTTGTCAGTTTTCAGACATATAATCATCTTCCAGGATTCTCTGTCTTGCCTGGAAAGAAATAGGTGAGAAAATGCAAGCTCTTTAGACCTAATGTCTAGGAGGGTGTTGCTTTTAGTAATGCAGGAATAAAAATAAAATGACCCTCTAAAAGGCAGTGGTGACTACCCACAGCTCACATGGGAGTCAGTAAAAACCTCATTTTTCATACTAGCATTCGAGAGCTGACCTTTAAAATCACCACATCTGGGGAGAATGTGTGATTTGATGCAGAACATTTTAGGGCATGCCAAAGGATGAATGGCTGAGAATGTGCTCATCAGTTTTCTTCTTTTTCAAGGAGCTCAGAATTGCTTAGACTATAAAAGTCAGTTCCTGGGCACTGCCAAAGCTATAGCATTTGCTTAAGCAGGTCTTCTGTGCAAAGTAGATTAAGCACATAAATAAATGGAACCCTGATCCATGCACCTGATATGAAAACGATGTGTACCTGTGTGTGTGTGTGTCTGTGTCCTCACAGTGAAGTTTAGCTATTGCAAGGTAGCTAGTTATGTAAGTTCAGCAAAGGGTCATTTGGAAAAAGATGGAATTGCTTTACAAGGAGAGACAAACTCTGTCAATTGCTTTGTTATGGAGATGTTGCACTGAGGCTCATGTACTATTTCTAAGGTCCAATGAGTGAGACTGCTGAATATATAACTAGCTTTTGATTTGTGAAACTCAAAATACCTGCAGGTCCAGAAGGAATAAAAGAAGCCTGTTTGTATTCATAGAACCCAGTTTTAAAGAGCCATGGAATATTGTGGAAAACAGGATTGGATGGATGGCCATCTCACAGATTAATCTCCAAGAAAAAATAGCATCTATCTGATCTTGTGTCTCATCATCTCCTAAATGAAGGTCTGGGCAGTGATGCTGATAGAAATTCCTCTTAGCTGCTAATTCTGAATGGGCTGGGCTTTGAGGGGCTTTGGAGCTTGGATCTGTCACAAACTCCTCTATACTCTAGCATTTTCCCTGGCTAGTCTCCAGTTGGCTACAACCTTCAAAAGCAGCAAACTGAAAAACTTTCCCCCTGACATTTTTGGATGAGATTTCAGATGTCAGAATCAATGGGTCTTCAGCATTGCTGCTTGTAATGAGGGAGACCAGAAACCACTTAACCACAAAACTGCTACTGAGCTTCTATGGGAGCTACCTGTCAATCAGCCTTCAGAAGGCTTGTGGTGTCTTAGGGCCTGATTGTGGCAAGGAGGCTGGTTCCACCCTCCCTCACTGACTGGGGGGCCACCGGCTATTGTTTAAAGATGGTAGAGAGAGAGGTCAAAGAACAGATCTATTTCTGAACCTACAAGTGAAAACCACTCTGATGGCTACTGTAGACTTTTACAAAGTCTGTGATACTGGAAAATTGGCTGAGGTTAGTAATGACTCCCTCAGAAGGCTGGCATTGACTGTTGGCATGGCTTGCAGGGCAACTTTTCTTGCTTATCTATTTCCTCCTCCCTCTCTTCCTTCCTTCCTACCTTAACTATTTGCCAAGTACCTTCTGCATGTCAGGCAGGATGATAGAGACCAGGAATTCAACAACAACATCAACAACACCAATAATAACAACAACAAAAGTCAGACCCTGTTCCTGATACCAGGAAGCGCAGGGTCTGGTGGAGAGGACAGGCAGGAAGGCTGGCAGTTTCTGTATGGATTCACACATGCTACCTTGGGGATGGGACGAGGGCCACCTAACCTGGCAGGTGGGCACAAATCAGACAAAGGGGCAATGACAAGAGCATTTCAAGCAGAGAACACAGTGTGAAAAGGCCCAGGTGGAATCTGCAGAGAGCAGGGTCAGTCTGTGCAATGGCCACTAGTTCCCTGTGGGGTGGACAATTGGGAGGAAGAGGGTTGAGTGATAACACTAGAGAGAAAGTGATGGCTAGGCCATGGAGGGTCTTTTCTGCCATATAAAGAAGTTTGGACTTTTACCCTTGAGCAGTGAGACAATGAAGGTTTATCATTGGGCTACCAGATGACCCTATCTTGAAATCATCCCAACTCTTCTCTTTTCTGCACTTGTTTTTCCCTCACTTGTTTTGAGGAGAATCACTGGCAAAAGAGGCCATGTCTTGTGGTCCCAGTAGAGCCTGTGATCTTGTACATTCTGTAATTTGATCGACCTCAGCTTTCCTATGACGTGCCTTTTGGGTTCCCTGACATCACCCCCACCCCTCCCAATACCTCAGGCCAGTGTCCTAGACCATTTGCTCTTTGCAATAACTTCTCTTCTTGCAGTCCTTCTAAGATCCCATTTCTCCTTCAAAGTCTGACACAAGCTTCATATTCTTCACGTCCTGAGACAGATAAGCCAAGATGATTTCAAGATAGAATGAGATGTTTGTGGTAGGAGTAAAAACAGGACCTACCATTGAGTCTTGGAGTTGGGAGTATCTTAGATGGATCTTGCCAGAGTTTTAAATGTGGGCCAACTGCTTGGGTGGCACCAATGTCAAATGAATGCATGACATTCCTCTTAGTCCAGGAGTGAAAGGAAGAGATTGGGGTATATTTCTTTCTTCTTTTTTTTAAAAATTTTATTTTAGAAAATAGCATTAAAGGCTGATGTAGGAATTACTGTTAAATTATAAGTCAGGTGGCCTTCTTTGCAGTTGAAAATGCTCCCAGATAAGCTTAGGAAGGGGCAATAAAACTGAAATGGCCAGAGAACACTTAAACACAATCATCCATTTATTCTTGAAAGCAACCCAAAAGATGTAGGAAGCAATAGTTAAGAAACACACAAAAATTCAGACTAAAACAGCGCTGCTGAAAATTGCCTATGTTGACGTATTCTTCAATAAAAGTTGTTTTCTGCTGACACTTTTTTTTCTTCCTGTGGATGTCCCTCTTATATTTGATGATCAATTTTCCACAAGGTTTGCCATAATGTTTCCTCAGAGCTTAGGTTTTTACATTTTAATTCATTCGATGACTATTCTTAACCTAAGACAATGTATGCTGTTTTCACAATTCAGGGTCATCTTTTTCTAGCTGACAAGATGTTTCTCAAATCTCAATTCTTCTCTTTTCTCCACTTGTTACTCCCTCTCTTGCTATGAGGAAAATCACTGGCAAAAGAGACCGTCTCTGCTGGTCCCAGTGGAGACTGTGATCTTGAACGTTCTGTAATTTGATCGACCTCCACCTTCCTATGACGTGCCTTTTGGGTTCCCTGACATCACCCCCACCCCTCCCAATACCTCAGGCCAGTGTCCTAGACCATTTGCTCTTTGCAATAATTTCTCTTCTTGCAGTCCTTCTAAGATCCCATTTCTCCTTCAAAGTCTGACACAAGCTTCATATTCTTCACGTCCTGAGACAGATAAGCCAAGATGATTTCAAGATAGAATGAGATGTTTGTGGTAGGAGTAAAACAAAAGAGATTTATTATTATTTTCATTAGTCTCTCTCTAGCCATATCGTGGCTTTCTTGAGCACAGAGATGATTTCTTCAGCTACTTTTGTCATCTCAACTAGAGCTTAGCACAGTGGAATTTAGTATATTTAATTTAAAAAATGTGGTTTGATGAAGTTGTGACCTGCTGCTCACTGTGGACCAGCCCTAATGTCTTCCAGCTCTAAGTTTCTGGTGTTTTTTACACTCTAGCTGGGTAGGTGGTAAAGGGGTGAGAGTGGGAGGGGACCTTGAGAGTTCTTCACCTTTTCAACAGCTTTGCTATGAAACCCAGTGAAATGGTAGGTTTCATTGAGAGGCTCAAAGAAAGTATATAGTAAAATCTGACAATGGAAATCTAGGTGTAGCTGCAGTTGCGCCAGGCATTTGGACCAGTGGTACATGGTAATCACAGATCACCTCCCAAATCTGTGAATGCTTGATTAGTGGCTTCCTATTGCCCAAGGGAGGCTTCAAGATGTGACATAAGTGTCCTGTCATTACAGAGCAGCTGCAGCCCTAGGATTGCACAGGACATGTTAGTGAGTACTAGAACTCTGGACTAGCCCTAACATCTTCCAGCTCTAAGTTTCTAGCATTTTTTACACTCGTAATTTACATAGGACTAGCTCAGGGCAAAATAATAAAGCATGCAAAAACTATTTTCTGCTATCTCTTGAAACTTAGTCCCAGATTTTTTTTTTTTTTTAATAAGAAGGAGTCTTACTCCCTCACCCAGGCTGAAGTACGGTGGCATGATCTTGGCTCACTACAATCTCTGCCTCCTGGGCTCAAGTGATTCTCCTGTCTCAGCCTCTTAAGTAGTTAGGATTATAGGGGCCCACCACCATGCCCAGCTAATTTTTGTATTTTTAGTAGAGACAGGGTTTTACCATATAGGCCAGGCTGGTCTTGGACTCCTGACTTCAGGTGATCCACCCGCCGTGGCCTCTGAAAGTGCTGGGATTATAAATGTAAGCCACCAGGCATGGCCCAGAAGATTTTTTAACTCAAGAATCCTTGCTCTGCAAAACAAAGCACTGGGGTAGTCATTGATGCCTTAGTGTGATTTGGCTTTATGTGTGACTCTTGGGAGTATTTGGAGTTTAAATGATTGAAAAAACAACAAAAATTGATGTCAGGTGGGAGGTTTGGATGAATAATGTTGGAATAGATATTTCAGAGGCAGTGGGACCTCCGTAGTTTAAGCAATGCAGCCTCTTTTTCACTTTTGATTCCCAATGTTGATTTTTATTGCCTTAAAACTTCTATTCCAAAGCTTCCTGTTTAGCCATCAAGTCTCATTCTTATTTCAGTACTATCGTCATTTGCAATTTAATCAAGATGAAGGAATCTTGGCTAAAGGTGTGAAAACACTTATTTCTTGCAAACTGATATTTTGGTGTAGAAAAATTCCAACTCTAGTAGCTGGGGTAGGTGGTAAAGGGGTAAGTGAGAGTGGACCTTGAGGGGCCTTTAGCTTTCAACAACTTTGCAGGTGTACACATTGATATCCTAGTTGTCTCAAAAACTAGACCAAAAAAGTTAGCAAAAACACTGTGAAAGGAGGGCTGCAAACCACAGAGTCTCTTTTATGTGTTTTTATCTGCACTTACCAAAGCTATAGCCCCCTGAGGTTAGAATATCTTTGAGTGACATTCTTCTTTTCTGAGATTTATCTTTTTTTTTTTATGACATGGCCCCTAATAGAACAGATGCTTGCTAGACTTGCATCTGAGCAGGATCCTGGAATTCCCAGCTTTATAGATATTGAGCCTTTGTTTGGTAGATCATGAAGAAGAGGCAGTGGTGAGAAGGGTGTGGGAGATGAAACCTAGAAAGGGCAGTGTCAGTGTCTGGGGTTGGGAGCATGAGGTGATAGCTATTTACACTCATCCTGGAAATATTTCAGTATTTCAACAACAGGAAAGACTGTGCCAGAGTGACTGGCTGATAGTGGCCCTGTTTCCATAAGTACAGTTACTGATAAGAAAAGAATGCTGGATTTGAAGTTGGGAAACTTGTGCATGATTCCTAGCTCTGGCAACCACTAGTTGTGGAGCTGGGCAAACCACTCGAACTTTGAATCTCAGTATTCTCATCTATAAAGTGGAAATAATAAGTGCTCTATCTACTTTGCAATGGGTAGTAAGATAACATGTGCGCGAACACTTATTAAATGAGGAAGACTTCTTCTGGCTAAGTTTTTCTATTATCTTGATATTTCTGTATCACCAAAGAATTCTGTTCTTTAGTGATAACGTCAATATGGAGCATTTATTTACTCAAACACCAAATATTCTATTGCTGGACTTTTTGGGTTGGGCTGCTTTTTTGCATAGTTTTCTTGTTCACCTCCTAAGTGAGGGTGTGGGTTTGGAAGTTACGTGACTAAGCTTTGTTAGAACTTAGTGTGTGCAAGATAAGCATAGCTAGTATCTGAGGACTGGAGGAATTCTCTTATAAGTGAAGTACACCAAATTTAAGGTATAACTTTTTGTTATGTTTGGTACATCTCAGTTAGGGCCCTTTTAAGTTCTCTTTGATAACTTCCTGCCTATGTGCTGGATATATAGATAATGGAATTCTAGATGTGGAATGATATATGTGATTATTTTAAAATATATGCTACCAATATGCATAATCAAATTTTTGGGGAAGGCGATAGAGAAAATATATCACTCAGGCACTTCCTCACTTGCTTACTCAGGAATTTATTTATTAAATGACGTGTGTAAGCGAATTTCCTGGAGAAAGTGAAAGAAGTAGGCAACTTGGGCTTCCTCCTAGAAGTTTATATATATCATTTTAATCTAATTTATGAATATTGAAGGACCCTCAGGAAGAGACCATGCAATTATTTCAAGGAGGGAGGCAGAGGGTGAGAGGAGGGATACAAAGGGCCCTTCAGTAGGAAAATGGGAACAGTAAATTTCTTTTCCATCAAGGGTTCCTTGACAAAGTCATAGATTCTTTAATTGTGACCTTAGCAAGAACTTCAGGTGCCTAATGCCAAACATAAGAAGGGTTTTTGCATATACTGCTTTTATAAATCACCAAGTGTGACCATTACATATTTTATTAGTGTGATTCTGTATCTGTGGACTCGGTCACTTCAAACTTTTGCCACCCCATTTGGCTCGGCCAGAAGTGCTGAGAGAATGGCGTATTACCAGTAGTGATCTGAAGATGGCAGCATTGGGCGACCTATCTCATTTTCCTAAGCACACTCCCTGCAGCTCGGTTCCACAGCGTGTTAGGATTTCAGATTGTCACTCAGACGTTCTTCTGCTTAATGACTGTATGTATGTAAATGACTCTGCCACTATTGAATAGAAAAGGTCTGAGCTATCATTTCTGTTGTGTTTTTAAGTTAATGATTATATGTAATTATATCCAGATAAAATATTTATAAATAATTATATCTCATTAATGGTATGTAAAATTTGGAATTCATGCACACCAGCTTTGATGAAAGGTACTCTTCAATTTGGGAGGTGCTAGTCTTAGTATTATTATTTGTTTCTGTTTAAAAGACATTAGTGGCCAACAATCTGCAATTTTCTTTTACAGGTGTTCTTACAAGTCTCAGTGTATTTTTATTTTTTGTTTTCTTGATAATAGGTAGGATTATTCATTTGGTAAATCTCTAGGGAATATATTATAGATACACATCTGGAGAATTCTCTGAGGAAACCAAATTATATTTTCTTAAACTTTCATGAAGCAATTAGTTATCCTCAATTTCTGAAGGGTCTTCAAGGAGTCATCGAGTGCAACACTAAGTAGGCTTTGCATTTAAAACCAGACTGTAGCAATGTGTGGTTCCCCCTCCTCCTGATTAGTGATCATGCCCTCTGCATTCTGAGGTCTTCACCACTATTGAAAATAGAAAGAGAAAAATTATTCTGAGCAAGTTTGTGATTCAAATTTTGCTAGCAACCTAATTTCACATGCACCTTACCATTTCTGTTTATCTGTTAGCCACACATGGAGCTGCAAATAGAAGACTATCTCAAACCAAAAGGTCTAATTCTCTAAAGAGAATGGGCTGTAGAAACAGCATTTAGGGGCCTTCCTTGGTTGAGGACAGCAGGAAACCAAAGGGAAAAGTGGATAGGGAATGAGCAGATGGTGCTATGTAAGGCCAGAGTTTCTGGAACGACTCCCAGATGAGATCTGGGGCCAGAGAGCATTCTGAGCGATGGAAAGGAAGAACACAGGGGCTTTTTCCTCTGAGGTTGCTCTGATTCTAGAAGCACATTAACCAAAGACACGCTGGGTGAGAGATTTAGCTTTGACTCTTTAGTTAAATTGATGCAGACCTACCTTTTAATTCTTACCTTAAACTAGGATGGTTTGCCAGTTCTGTGTGAAGACTGTGTGTGTCTATGGCATACCAGATTTTTTCAGAGGCTCTCTTAGTGTGTTTTGGTTTAGATCATAACTGTGATCATGCATTGTGTATGCATTGACTTAGCATAGGAAAAATCAAACATGTGCTTAATAGGCTGACCAAAACCCTCCTGTAGCTGGCTCTGAATGTGTATTTTGGATCCTTTTGAATTTGACAGCACATTTTTCCAAGAGCTCTTCCATATTCAATGTTAAGGCTCCAAAGATTTCATGTCAGGTGTTGTAAGTGCAATATAAATTAGGAAAATCAGCAAAGGTACACCAAGAAGATGCTGTGACATTCTAGTTTTCCTCCATTTTAGACTTTTATTTCTCCATTATTTGGTTGTAAAGGAAAATCATGCATCTATTAATTTTTTATCTTAGATCTCTTAAATGTCACTGACTAGACTGCTCCTGGGTAAATCCCTTCATCTTCCTCAACTTGAGTTTTCCTTTAGGTAAAATAGGAGAGCTGAACTTCCAAGCCTTTGTTCTATATTCTATGACTGTGTGATTACTTCTCTTCATTGCACCCAGAATTATGCAAAATTTTTTTGAGGATATACTTGAAGGCTGTGTTTTAGCTTTTCAACATGTAGTTGCATTTTTTATCTTGGTTCTTCTCCTAAGGGCTCTGAGATATTTACTTCTCCCAACCCCCTGCCATCCCTAACCCAAGCCATATTCCTGATCACTCACCACTCTTACGTGCCACTGCCTTCTAGCTGGTCTGTTTTCACTCACCGTTGCTCTCCTACAATCTAGTTTCCATGAAGCATCTCCATGACCTTTTGAAAGCTAAGTTAGTACATACCTTTCTCCTGCCTAAAACCCTCCAGCAACTTCCCATTGCTCTTGGAAAGAAAAAATCTATTCCTGCCCCAAGGTCTTTGCACTTGCTATTTTCCCTTCTAGGAACATCCTTTTCTCTAGATCCTTGCACGACTGCCTTTTTAAATTTCTTAATGAAAAGCTGCTTTTAAAGCTGTTTGCAGCTTAAACATACCCCTTCACAGAAGCTGTCCCTGACCCTTTTTCTAAAATAATTGCATTCCCTGCTTAATATTTGACATATTAAACGGCTTTTATTATATTTAGAATACATTCCACTTGACATTACCTGGCTATTGATTTTTGTTTTTGTTATTGCCTGTCTCATCCCAGTAGCATATGTGCTTCATGGGATCACAGGCTTTGTTGCCTTGTTCATTGTGTATCCTTAGCATCTAGGGCAGTCTGGCATGTAATAGTTGCTGAAGAAGGATTTGTAGAATAGATGATTGAATGGATGGATGGATGCCACAGAATAGATGAATGAGTAGATAGATCGATGTCACAGGAAGGAAAACTACAGGGCAAGGTTGGAGTCGTATAGCTAATTAGAAGCGGGGCCCAGACTAGAACTTGGATCCCTTTGTGTGTTTCTTCCAGATCATTCTCCACATGCAAGTCTAACTTTGAGATCATTCATTCATTCACTGTTTATTTGTTAATGGTTCTTATTGAGGTCTTGTTATCTTTCCGACACTAGTCTAGATCAATTTTTCTCAAGTAAGGATGATGTTGCTCCCCTGGGAACATTTGCCAATGTCTGCAGACATTTTTGGTTGTTACAAAGGGGTGGGGAGTCTACTGGCAACTAGTGGGTAGAGGCCAGAGATGCTGCTAAACATCCTACAATGTCAGTAGTCAGCACTATTGACATTTTAGGCTACATAATTGTTGTGAGGACAGACTCCTGTAACAATTATGTAGCCTAAAATGTCAATAGTGCTGACTTTGGAATACCTTGTTCTAAATGAAGAGAGATACCTGCTTTTGTGGAGTTTATAGTCTAGCGTGGGGGTACAGATGATAAACCGCACATATCATGCATACAGAAATTGCAGGCTATGTCAAAAAGTGGTTGATGGAAAGAACAAAAAGGTAGAACAGAGTAAGGAGAAATGCTGATAGGTGCCATAGGTTATGATAAACGGTAGGAAGGGCTGTTATTTAATTTTATTTTATCTTATTTTATTTTATTATTTTTGAGACAGAGTGTTTCTCTTGTTGCCCAGGCTGGAGTGCAATGGTGCCATCTCAGCTCACTGCAACTTCTGCCTCCTGGGTTCAAGCAATTCTCCTGCCTCAGCCTCCTGAATAGCTAGGACTACAGGCGTGTGCCACCATGTCTAGCTAATTTTTGTATTTTTAGTAGAGATGGTGTTTCACCATGTTGGCCAGGCTGGTCTCAAACTCCTGACCTCAGGTGATCTAACCGCCTTGGCCTTCCGAAGTGCTGGGATTACAGGTGTGAGGCATCCTGTCCAGCCTAGGGCTGTAATTTTAGCCTCTTTGGGAGGTGAATCAGGAAAAAAATTTTTACTTCTGGAGGCTAAGCTCCATGACCTGGAAATGATCAGTCCTTTGGGTCAGCCCAGTGCTGCAGAGCTTTGGATAATTCAACTTCAGAGATCACTCTCACATTAAAAAAATATATAACCTTCCTGAACCAAGGGACATCTTAGCCTCCAAATAAAAATAGAGCAAACTGCCATGTGCTAGAAATAATTATTATTTTCTGCTCCTTTTCAGGAGTGTTTAAATTCTCTTTCTCAACACCTTCAGTGCTCTATCCTCACTAATGCAGGACAGTGCTAATTTGATGGAATTTTTATTGCTTGTTGTCAGCATCTCACTTTTCTTTCAGAGCAAAAATAGAGTTCAGCCTCTTTCAACAGCACTGTGAGGTTTTTTTTCCCTTGTTGTGCAGAGATTCCTCATCTGTTTAGGCTGATTTCTTAAACCCAACAGAAGTAATTGAATATATTAATGTTCTGGGGAGGTTGTAGTAGTTGATGCTGATAAAACTTGGGTCAATAAAGTGTGTATGTGTGTGTGCATAACACCCTCCACACACCGCTTTCCCATTTATAATAGATCGACTTACAGTTTTTTAACTTCATGATGGGTGTGAAAGTGACATGCATTCAGTTGAAAGCATACTTCAAATTTTGAATTTCGATCTTTTCAGCACTTTATTATAAAATAGGCTTTGGGTTAGATGATTTTGCTCAACTGTAGACTAATGTAAGTGTTTTGAGCACTGTTAAGGTAGGCTAGACTAAAGTAGGATGTTCAGTAGGTTAGATGTATTAAATGCATTTTCAACTTAGGATGTTATTTTTAACTTATTGGGTTTATTGAAATGTAAACCTATTGTAAGTCCAGGAGCATGTACACACACATATATAAATCTACACATGCATATACATATGCAAATATAGATATGCATTTAAGATTTTACTAAAAATTACATTAAAATTGTGGTTTTGGTAATTTGGTAGTCATAAAGAGGTACTTGCTTTCTTGTTTTCTCTCTCTCTTGTTTTTTTTTTTTTTTTTTTTTTTTACCACAATTCTTTACCAAGCATTGGCACCTAGTGGGGACCCAAAAAATGTTTGTTGAATGAATAAACAAATTGCAAAAAGCTGTTTGCAATGACTGGATTCCAACTTATTTTTCCACATTTGCATAAACTGTTTTATGTCATTGAAATACAGCTTGGTAAATATGTAGCATATTGTTATGGAGGTATCATTGTGATATATTTATTAATTTCTGTATCTGTGTTTTTGTTTTTAAAATGATTTCAGGGGTTATAATCTGACTCATAGTACTTCTGAACTCAGGAAGCATAAGACTTTTAGTAGTTAATACTTTTTTCATATGTGTTCAACCTAGGGAGATAATACTAAACTAGAGAATGGATTTCAATAAATGTTCTTGATTTAGATGTATTTAAATTGATACTATTGAAGAAATTATGCACAGTACCCATTTTGTTTTGGGTGCCATTTTATCCTATCGAATAACTCATTGACCAGTTCACTGGATATGTGTTCATTTTTTTTCAGTGCTATTTCTTCACAATCGAGTTTGGCCTTTGCAAGCAAGAAGGGCAACTGCGGGCATATGGAGCAGGACTCCTTTCCTCCATTGGAGAATTAAAGGTATGAAGCTGTGAATGAAAATATCCTTCCCAAACAAACTGGTTCAAGGTCATGGAAAATATTGATTTGTTTGTCTGAACATTTCTACTCACAGGTACCCCATAAATACTTAACATAGAGGATTTGGCACCTCAGATGTGGGTGCTGACCTAACTTTTTGCATTTCTGAAAATGGGTCATGCCTTTCTGGGTTTGTGGTGTGACTCAAATGGATGAGCAGCCATGTGCACATATCAACAGCAATGACAAATGTATGCCCAAATCTTGGTAACAAATGGCTGGCCCAAATTTAGTGCTGAAAAGTGGGCAGTGAGCTAGCAGTGATCCTACTGATTGAAATTTACTTGTGAGTGTGGCTAGGTTACTCTGATTTCTGTCACCTCCCTGGCTCCTTTGGACTCCTCAGCATCTACTTCCTCAATGGGAGTTTGATGTTATTTCAACTTCTTCAAAATTAATGTGCATTAAAACATTTGTGGATATAAACAATTTGGAAAAACAAACCAAATAAGTATATTATCAGACAGGTATCTAATATGTGTAATGATGCCTAAAGAATGCTAATTTTTGCTTTAAAATACAATAAAATGGTCATTTTCTTCAGAAATGTTGAGACCTGGAATATTCTGATAATTGAAATATTCTGGCCATTTAACAATTGCCATTTATACCATGGGGGGATAGCAAGTTTTGGTGAATTTCAAATGCAGTGTGATATACAATCTAGAATAGTACTGAAAATAATTTAATATTTCTTTGACTATTCAGACTAAGGTCAAAATTATGGGTCATTCTTGAGTTTTTATTTTGAGCATTGATTATCCTTATGTAATATAAATGGGAAGTATATAGTTATTGGCACTTTTGGGTCATTTGTATTATTGAAAGATGCAATGTAATTGTAGTTTTAGAGTCTGGTCACTTTATGACTTCATTCATTCATTCAGTCATTCCTCAAACATTTGGTTAAACATCTAGTGCCATGTACTATGGCAGTCACTGGGGATAAAAAGAAAAGTAATAATGATGAAGAATAAGAAGAAAGGATGGGTGTGGTGGCTCATGTCTGTAATTCCAGCACTTTGGGAGGCTGAGGCAAGCATATCACCTGAGGTCAGGAGTTTAGGGTCAGTCTAGCCAACATGGTGAAATCCCATCTTTACAAAAATGTAAAAATTAGCTGGGCATGATGGCTGATGCCTGTAATCCCAGCTACTTGGGAGGCTGAGGTGAGAGAATCACTTGAACCCAGGAGGCAGAGAGGTTGCAGTGAGCCGAGATCGCACCACTGCCCTCTAGCCTAGAGGACAGAGGAGACTCTGTCTCAAAAAAAAAAAAAGAAAAAAAAAAGAAAAATAAAAGAAAAAAGAGTAATGGTAATACCCAGACCAAGCATTTAAATGCTGGTGCTTTAGATGTATTAACCCATGTAATGCTCATAAGAAACCAATGAGATAAGGGATATTATTATCACAGATGAGAAAACTGAGGTGTAAAGACATTAAAAGGAACTTGCCTAACATTACAGTTAATAAGTGTTGAGCTGGGCCCAAATCCCAGCTTTCTAGGCTCTAGGATCAGAGCTCCTAACCACTAGTCTGCAATCCCTGGGATCCCTGCCATGAAAGAGTTTATAGCACATTTTAGTGCAAGAGATAGACAACAAATCATATAACACAAAAAGAAATGTGCCTGGCTCATATTAGGCCATGCCTGAGAAGGCTTCCTCACAAGGGCCCTGCTTGATTCTTGAGGGATGGAAAGGGTAAATAAGGAAAGGATGGAGTATACAGATCTGTCAGTGGAGAGCCACATGTGGACCCTCAAGATTCTAGTTAAAGCTGGTCCATTTGGGACCTTGTATAGAGCTGGAGGAAAGAAAGCTATGAAAAACCTTTTAAAAGTCCTGGTGGTACAGTAGGAGCTTTGCAGGAAGTTTGCAGAAGTCTTTACCAATAATATTTAGAACTAGTCTCCAAGTGACGAAAGAAAAATGTTTTAATATTTGCAAGCAACTTTTGTACAGTCTTTATCGAGATAAACATGGCAATCAAAATGTCCATTGTTTATAAACTGAGAATTTGCCAATATTTTTCAAGGAGAGGCTTCTTGCTGAATTTTGATTCTGCAGCTGAAATTTAGGACAGTTGCAAACATGGAGAGAAGAAAATTATTAAAATTTGGACATTTTAATTAAAAATTGTACAAAAGGGAAAAAATAGAATAAGTATTGCAAACCATCTCTGTGGTCTTGTTTGAAAGGGCAAAAGTTTTAGATTGTACTAATTTTATAACTTACTGGAGCAAAAATGTCCATGCAGGTTGACATCGTTGGTAATTTATAATAGCTTTTGTTCAATCCCAACTTTCCATTTTGTTCAGATTAAAAAAACCATGAAATTACTGTGTTGAAATGTTTTCTTATGGTTTGTAATATTTCTGTAAATTTATTGTGATATTTTAAGCTTTTCCCCCTTTATTTTCCATAGTTGTATTTTAAAAGATTCGGCTCTGTATTATTTGAATCAGTCTGCCGAGAATCCATGTATATATTTGAACTAATGTCATCTTTATAACAGGTACATTTTCAACTTAAGTTTTTACTCCATTATGCACAGTTTGAGATAAATAAATTTTTGAAATATGGACACTGAAAAAAAAAAACCTGGTCCATTTAAAGAAGTGTCTGGGGTTCAACATGACTGGAATAGAGGATAATGTTCAACCTAACAAAAACCTGATGACCTGATGTAATGTGGTAATTTTTTAAAAAACTAAATTCTCAACAAAGAATCCATTTGGTGTTAATCTAAGTGTGGTGGGCAAAGCTCACAGCAATAGCATGATGTCATATCCCCTTAAGACCATGCCCTCTTGAGCGATTCTTGATTTTCCTGAACAAAAGAGTCAGAAAATGATGTAGCTCTTGAGCTGTGTCTATTTACATTCTCCTCAGACGGTTTATAAGTTACACCAGAAATAAAGGAAACAGATCTCTCTCATGTCCCTGACTTTCCACAGGGTCTTCTGGTCTGGTTAATGAGGCATGTGTGGGCAGCGCTAGGTTGAATCTGTTGTTTTTGTTCCTATTGGTGTGGATAGAATCATTTGGAAATGGATATCATCCAGAAATACTTACCAAGAAGGGCAGTGTTCACGGAGTGCCTTCTTGCTCTGGTCCATCACCCCCCGTCATTAGCGTTCTTCCATTCTCAAATTTCAACACCTCAACACCCCTATGATTTCTACGTTGGACCATCTTTACAATTCATAAATACTTTCTATGCAAAATATCTTCGGATTTTTCACAGAGAATACATAACACAAGACGCTTTCCCTATCACCTTTTCTTTCACATTCTCCTTGCCCTGATTGTGAAAGTACCTAGAGACCTCTCAAAGCACTTCTGAGTACTTTTAACCTTTATTTGAATGAAAAAATGATAGTCCTGGACTCATTTAGGAATAACTTTATTAATAGCATTATCATAATTCATGGCTAAACAAGCTTACAGTTTTGAGTGCAGTTACCTTTTGCAGTAAGTATTTTATTCTGTTCCAACTGTAAGTCCCAGCTACTGGAGGGTTTTGGTGTCATCTTTGTAACTTTTTAGATGGAGTTGATGGGGGTTTTGGTGTCATCTTTATAACTTTTACATAAGTAGCCACAATCACCTCTTCTTGAACTGAACACATTCTAAAATTTGTGCTATAAGGGGCTAAATTTTCCTGAGGCATAGATGTTGCTCTTTACAGCTGGCCACTTACTTCAGAGCAGTGTATCTATAGTTCAGATAACTTTCATTTTTTCCTCTTATTTTTTGACAATGCTTATTCTTTCTGAAGACAGAAACAAAATAAGTACGGAAAAGCTTGCAAAAGTTAGCATAAATCTTACAACCATAAACACTACTTTTTCCCCCTCAGCAATGGTTGCTCCTTTCTTATTCTAATTATCTGTTCTATGGTGTACTTACAGGAATGCCAAAAAGTGCATTTGGTGGGGCTTTTCCATACCTTTCATTACTATGGAGAACAATTAATCATGAGTGGAGTTACCTGGAAAACTGACTTTAAAGAAAAGGTTGAAAATAGGATAATTGCCTTACCCACCGTCTAGCTTGTGTCCTTCCTTTCACACTTTTTCTCTTTAACCTGAGTTGATTTAACTATATGTCTCTCATTTTTTGATTTATTATGTGTCTGCTTATTCATTTATTTTGTTCAACAAACACAAAATTGGTGGTCCAAGATTTCAAGAAGTAGAAATGTAGTAGGTAAATTCTAAGAAAGTGATTGATATGGATCTTTGTTGAGCCCAATTCTCTTGAAGAAATGACAGTAAAGTTTGTTCACATTAGGTGGTAAGGAAATGATTGCTAGTCAATGAATTTGCTGAGTCTTATATCAAAAAGTTAACCCATCTCTAAATCAAAAGACAATTTCTATTCCTTTTTCATGAGTAATGGTAATATCTAGATCTTTATATCTTTCAGGCCAGAGACTAGAATTTTTTTTTTTTTTTTTGTGAATACCCTTAGCATCTACCCCATAGTAGTTGCTGACATATTACATATAAATACATCTGTTTTGCTCTTCAGGTTTTGAAAAAACTGATGGTTTAAACAAATTTACATTTTTTTTGGCTTTAGTTTTAGGATATCGTGCATGACAAATTTATTGTGTTGCCTTGAAATAGCTATTAATCAGCATTCTCAGAACAGCTTTATATTTATTAGAAGCATTTGTATTTATTACCACTTGCAGTAACTCTGGGAAGTGATCAGAATTACTGCTAGCCTTCTAAGGGCCTTGGAGTTTCTCTGATGTTATCTGTTTTGTCAGTGGTGTGACTAAACTAAGGACTCACTGCTGCTGAGCTCCCACATGTTTACCCTGTTCAGATGGCTTTCCAGTCCCTTCCTCCTGCTCTTTCTTTTCGTGAAGTTAGCACTGTGGGTAATGACAGAGTAAATGCTGGATGTTGGGAGATGGAAACTGTGTCTTTGGTTTTTGTGGAAGGATTGCTTGAAGACAAAGGTTGTTTCCTCGACCCTGCAGCTTATTCAAATTGATGAAGCCTAATTGTGAATTTAAAAAAGTATAATGCATCATTGCCTAGTTTGGCAATGGAGATACAGATGTCACGTTGTGCTTGTTTAGCAGGATGAGGCTTTGAGGGAGGCTTAAAAATATTATATACACACGTAATGCATTTATACATATAAATGTGTATATATTTGTTGTTTTTTTGATGTGGGAAAAGATTATTGTGGTGTGAGTGTAGGAGTGTTTGCAAATTCTTATTCAGAATCTAGGGCCCAAACTACTCACAAATCTGACTTCACACTTGAGTTTTTTTTCCCCCAACTTTAACCAGTCCTAATATAGACAGTGAGGATCACAGGATTTGCATGTAGAATAGTTGAGATAATAACTGTATCATTGCAAAAGCAGGTGTCTGGGAAGAAGGAAGATTTTAAACTGATGAACCCAGGGAAGGCACTATGATAGTCTAGGACCTGAAAGCCTCAGAGCTGAAGATGTTTCATTCTCTGAGGGTTTCAGACCGCTGAGGGAGAAGGGCTGCACAAATGGTAGAAGGTGTGGCTAAATACATGTGTACACAAAGCATCATCTCTGGACTGAATTAGTGATGATAACTAAATATACCGAGCAATTCCCATGCCAGGCACTTTGCATTTATTACCTTATTTAATTTTGATCACAATCCTAGGTTATAGATACTACTATAAGTATCTCCATTTTCCAGATGAATGCTAAAATGGGCTTACAGAGGTAAAGTAATTTGCCCAAGGACACGCAGTTAGGTAGAGATGGAGTGAGATTTAAACCTCAATTCTTAATTGTAAAAACCTGTGCGTGTGGGTGTGTGTGTGTATATATATATAAAATGTGTGTGTGTGTGTGTGTGTGTGTGTATATATATATATATATATATATAGGTTTTTTTTTTTTTTTGAATTGGAGTCTCACTCTCTCGTCCAGGCTAGAGTGCAGTGGCGCGATCTCAGCTATCTGCAACCTCCACCTCCCTGGTTCAAGCAATTCCCCTGCCTCAGCTTCCTGAGTAGCTGAGATTACAGATGTGTGCCACCATGCCTGGCTAATTTTTACGTATTTTTAGTAGAGATGGGGTTTCACCATGTTGACTGAAGACATGAATTTATAATTACCTTATAGTGTTTTCTACTAATAGTTGGATTCTGAGAAATTTTTGATATTGAAAAGAGATTTTTATATCCAAAAAGATGGAATGGCAAATAAGTCTTAACCTGTGCACTAAAGTCAATGAATGGGTAGAGAAGGGTGGGAAGACTATCCCCAGGCCCAGTGAGACAGGCTGCTGTGGTCAATTTATTGTGGCTCGTGTGGAGAAAGGTAAATGTGGTAGAGTGCTGTGTACTTGCAGGCTTTGTTAAAATTATATTTCAAGAAGAGTCTTAGAATTCATATAGGTCAGTCTCCTCAGTTTATCAAAGATAAGGCTGCAGCCCAACATGGGGTAGTTTCACTCATTTGATATTATATGTCTAGCCTCTGGGGACAGCTACATTTAGAACCCAGGTCTCCTGGTTCCCAGCCCTGTGCCCTTGTCTCTAGCACTATGGGTAAATCCAAAATAGTCCTTTTAGAGAGTGTTCTGATGAGAGAAGGTGACTCTCAAGTATTCCTATACTTTAAAAATGGCTTGAAAGTAAAAGACTGTCAACTAGATTCTGTCAGCATTATAAAGCTTCTCTCTGCAGGAAGTTGGATTAATTCTTGCAAACTTCAGGATATCAGACTGCTAACGTTTCAAGACAGAATCACTGCAGAGTTCCCTAGGGACATCAAGTAGTTTGGTTCAACATTTACGGAGAATCTACTCTGGATGTAGAGAAGAGGGTACAATAGCTGCTCCCCAAAACTGAGGGACTTAGAGAGAGACATGAGAAGCAAACTCAGTCAGACTTCTCTATTGGGCAATAGAAGTTGGAATCAAAGACACTGATGCTATTTTACACCCCTTGGGACACACTGTAGTATTCAGAGATAGGAGACCTCTTGGGCTGCATGGATGTTCCTGGAAATCAGCACACAGTCAGCTCATGGTCAGGTAAATGAGGCCATTTATATGGGTGATCATCACTTATTGTTGGCTTCATTCACTGGCTGCTCCCCCATCTCCAGGCTCTTGTCATTCTCCAGACTAATCCATGGGTACCATTATTATCCCCATGTTCATTAACAGCCAAACAGCAGCACTGGTTCCATACTCCATGGGTGGAAAAGTCTTCAGCAGGTAACCAGCATATCACACGCATAGTAGGCTCCTGAAGGTAGGCTGCAATTTTGAGAACTTAGGACAATTAACTTCCAGTTTTTCCTTTAAATATTACATTGGGCAAGTGTGATCTATATTGCTTAATGGTCTGCCTTAAATTACATATGTGAACCCACTGATTTTTTCTGGAAGTCTGAGGCAGAGCGCCCTTATGCTCTGGGCCTTTTCTTGGTCTACTTTAATCCTTTTTAGCTGTTAAAATGACTAAATAGGCCAGGTACGGTGGCTCATGCCTGTAACCCAGCACTTTGGGAGGCTGAGGCGGGTAGATCACGAGGTCAGGAGATCGAGACCAGCCTGACCAACATAGTGAAACTTCGTCTCAACTAAAAATTCAAAAATTAGACAGGTATGGTGGCTTGTGCCTGTAGTCCCAGCTACTTGGGAGGCCGAGGCAGGAGAATGACTTGAACCCAGGAGGCAGAGGTTGCAGTTAGCTGAGATAGTGCCACTGCACTTCAGCATTGGCAACAGGGTGAGACTCCGTCTCAGAAAAAAAAAAAATGGACTAAGCAAGTATCTGGCTAACCAGTGGAATTGTCACAAGATGATTTTTTTCTAAAACCACACTGATTTCAGTCTGTTATTGCGTACACACATTCTGGAGGCATCCTGTATACATTGTGACTGCTAAGGTTGCTAATGTCTTATAGAAGCATTGGAGACACAGATGAGTTTCTCTTCTTTCTTGTGCTTGTCCTTGATCCAGTGAAATGTCCTTAGCTTAGCAAAGGATGTCCCAAGGGAGCCATGGCTTTAATGCTCTTATAGCCTGTTCTGCTACCATTCTGGCCATGCCCCTGAATGCAGGGATGAGAGAGCAGGAAGATTGAACACACTGAGCCAGCCACTGTCCTTCTTTCTGTATGTACTGATGGATGAAAGGACTATTAGAACAACATAGTATATTAAATGTAACTAGCATGGATGGATGCAAAGAAAGCTAATTCAAATTCTGAAAATCATAGCAAGCCAATAGGAAGCCAATTTTTGCAGAGGAGCAACTGCTTTCATATAGGGACATTTTGTTTCTTGAAACTGTGAATTTGTTTCTAAAATTGTGGACAGAATTATTGGTCATGTGGAACCAAAATCCCTTGATGTTCACTGCACTGCATTGAATCTAGCACAAATGTATTTGTAAGCGTAGTGACCTTCTGCTTATAATGAAGTTGTTCTGTGGGCCAAAAAAATGAGTTCATGCTGAGAGGCCCTCTGCATTCTGTGATTCATGTATGCATTTATCCGGACAACGGAACTTTGCCAGAAAGCAAATCGTACGCAGGGTGCCCTTTCTCTTACATGTCAGTCTTTTGGTTCTCAATTGCATTTTCAAATTTAGGGAACCACAGACTTCTTCATGGAGGGCTGTAAATCATTCCATGCGTTTTGAAATTGTTGGAGGAGTGCACGAAGAATATTGAACAGGAAAGGGTTTTCAGAATTTATCCAGGAAACCTTAGCTGTTAGAGACTGAGAAGTGGAAAAGTACATGGGTGGAATCCAGAGGCTAAAATAGAAAGTGTCTTCAGAATCTTCCAGCCCAAAACTCTTATTTACAGTTGAGGAAATGGAGGTACAGGGAGGTTCGATGATTGCCGAGGTTACACCGTTAGACCTGGACTAAAACCCAGGTTTCCAACTCTCAATTCATGGAGTTTCTACTACTCCTTTTCTCCTCTCTGCCTTTTCCTCCCAACAAATTTACCTCTTAAATTAAGGATAAGAATAAGGAAGAAAATTTCTCAAAATATAGTTCACAACCACTTATGTCGGAGTCACCTTGGATTCCTTTAAAATGAAGATTTCTGGGTTTCATCCAGACCTGCCAAATAAAATTGAGACCTGGATATCTGCATTTTCATAAGCTCCTCAGTGATTCTTACGCATGTTGCATTTTTAGAACCATCAATCTAGGGTCTATAAATAGGCAGGAGGCACATGGCAGGAAATGACCACTAACTTTTAACATCACTGAATTTATCTTGAAAATATAGTCATTCATTGTTCCCTGCTGTTCTTAGTGCCAGTCATGTAGTGAGCTGAACAGAGCTAATGATGGTTCAAAGAGTAATTACCCCAGCTTTCCTGGTTTTCTAATACCTGCTCTTGGCATAACTCTAACTATTAATATTAGCTCTTTTTTTCCTCAAGTGGCAATATTTATCTGCAGTATATTGCTCTGCTGTACTTGGTGGGAGGTAAATGAATGCTTTTGCTTTATAAGTATCCTCAAATATACAGGCCCACTCCAGACTCTGTGGATACACAGTACCTGGCCTCAAAATATCTTGCAATGAGTCAACAAATAGTTTAGTCAGAGCCTCAATTACCTCTCCACGCAGATAATTATTACTTCTGTCATTTAAGTGAAATTTTAGTATATTGCTTATAGCAATAAATTTAAGAGCATATTTATGCTGTCCTTGCTTCTATTCATAGCATAGATTTAAAAATGCATTTCTGTGGGGGTGTAGCTCTGAACTATCCTTCAGTATGAATTTGGAATAAATTAAATAATACCATAATCTCATTTTCTCACACAGTACCTGGTACACTTAAAACAGAACAAAACAAACAAACAAAATCCTAGTGACCAATTTACTCTGCACACAGGAGAGTTCTGTATTTCATGGCAGACTAGTAACCGAGCAGCTCTGTAGGATTACTGAACTATCAAATGTGTTGTAAAAATGTGATGTCATGGCACTTTGGAAGTCTCATTACAGAGTTTAACGGGTTTTGTGGTATATTTTGCAGCATGCCCTTTCTGACAAGGCATGTGTGAAAGCCTTTGACCCAAAGACAACTTGCTTACAGGAATGCCTTATCACCACCTTCCAGGAAGCCTATTTTGTTTCAGAAAGTTTTGAAGAAGCCAAAGAAAAGATGAGGTAAACTTGTTTTTCTCCTACCTAGAGAAAATAACTTTTTATTTTTCTGTCTCTATTCTTTCCTTCTATCTATCTCTTGTACCAATGGGGGTTGATCACATCTCTCTCTCTTTCTGTTTATTCTGCAGGGACTTTGCAAAATCAATTACCCGTCCCTTCTCCGTATACTTCAATCCCTATACACAGAGTATTGAAATTCTGAAAGACACCAGAAGTATTGAAAACGTGGTGCAGGACCTTCGCAGCGACTTGAACACAGTGTGTGATGCCTTAAACAAAATGAATCAGTATCTGGGGATTTGATGCCTGGAACTGATGTTGCCAGTGGAATCTTTTTGGGGCTTAGCAGCAATTCAGTCAATGTCATATTACACAAATAACCTTCCGTGTCATGGCTTGGCAAATAAGCATGCAATTCTGTATATCTATACCATCTTGTAACTTATTGTGTTAATATATAAAACAACATAAGAAACTCAATGGCAGATAACCACTCATTGTATGAAAGAGTGTAATATGTTTAAATGTCTTTAAAAGATCTGACGTTCCTGCTTAGTGTCCTTAAACCAAAATGCATCTATTTAAAATTTGTAACAAATAGCCCTTTTAGGAGTCTATCTTATGCCCTTTTCTTTCTCAGATCTAAGCCTTTCCTCTGTGTTCATTAGATAAAATGAAAAAACAGGGAAACTGTTTCTATTTTCAATAGTATCAGTGTTTTCACAGCATTACTTGAGATAAACCCAGAATTGTAGGAAACTTCCCATCACAATAACAAAAGATTCAATATTCTGTTTCAAAAACTGTTGAGGTAACACAGCAGGTGGAATGATTTTTAGGTTGAGTATTTATACAATGCAAGAAAAGACCTTTTTACAAGTGGAACATGTAGGTTGCATTGACCTTGTAGGACCCGAGTTATGGCAAGCTTCCTGAAGTATTTTGGAGGCTAGTACTTCCAGAAAGAACGTTAGGTACGACTAAACAGTGGGCAATCAATCTTCGGACTATGAATTTTATGCTGGAATAAAGTAAATCATCATGATTAGGTGTTTAAACAATTTTTTTCTGGTCAGAGGAGAATAAAATCTCAGCTATGAAGATCATCTTAGATTTCAGAGATGTGGAAGTTGAGTCACAGAGAAGTTGTGATTTGCCTGAAGCAGCGCAGTTAATTGTGCACTAGCATTCATAGTCCACTGCACTTTCCTTTTGTTTTGCTGATAAATCTGTCTTGGTGCCTGCATGTGTTTCTGTCATCCGAGATGGGAAAGTTCTTTTTGGTATGTGCGTGTGTGTTAGTATGTCACCGGAGATGGAAAATAATGCCTGTCCAAACTAATGTTTATCAGTAAACAGAACTTGGCTTGTGGTCAAGGGTTGCCAACAGTATATATGTTGTTTCCCCTCATAGCTGATATCAGGCCAAATCTATGGAAGGTTTTCCACTTTCCCAAAGTTTTGGCAACTTTGGGTAAACAGTAGTGACACGGCATAAATTTTTGGTGGTCTTTGCAGTAAGAGATGAAATTAAGTAGTTAGGTGAACAAATAGAAAACTGCTGAGAGTGAATGAATTCCTTCAGAGTCCCTCACCAAACATAACCACTGTTCTTCTGATTCTGCATTTGGTAGTACAGAACAGTGGATCGGGGAAGGAGGGGGCAAGAAAAGCTAGAGACGAAAAAAATGACAAAATAGCCATTTAAAATATTTAAAACTTTTAGCAATTTAAAATATTTACTTGAGCAATTTCCAAAGATGTTCTTTTAGAAAGAAATTACACATAATTTCAAACTAATTCATACTTTATATGGAGCCCACTAAGGGTCAGAAATCTTTGGACTAAATATATTCAGGAAGAACATGAGAAAGAGCTAAAAGACACATCAGGGAGAGATCAAACTAAAATGAAAACCCAGAGGTTTGAACATTGGTTGTCTTAACTGTTGAGGATCTTTCCTCTCTGAAACATTTTCAGAACAACTGAATTCTGAGAAATAAATTGGTGGATAGAATGTGAGAATCACAAAATATAAATGCTATTCCAGGTGAAGGGAATAGTGCCTTGAAAAATTATTGGTGGTAGAAAAATGATGAACAAGCTAAATCAAATTTAAAAGATCTAGATAGAACAAGCAGTTATATATTTTGATAGTTTCATGGATCCATAAATATGTAGTTTCTTATATCTTGCTTTGCTAACTCTATATGACCCTGAATAAGTTACTTATAAATTAGAATCCCAAATTATAATCCAGAATAACATATCCCTAACTTTTCAGAAGTGGTTGCTGAATTTTCTCAGAGAAGAAAATTGGCTAAGAAGTGCTCAATATCTGCCTTTGGTGTTGTTTTTATAATTTGGTGTTGCTTTAGACACAAGTCCTAGAGTTCTGTCATACATATATTTTTTTCATTTAAAAAACCCTGCAAGTAGCCATCAAACTTTCCCCTTCTAGCCCCATGAGATTGGAACATCTTAATTAAATATAGTTGAGAGAGAATTATATTTAATTGTAAACAAATTCCCTCAACAAAAATAGCATTTGAGGTGTCTTCTGCATGGCTTGTAGTGGAATCCAATTTTCTAATATGTGCAAAATCTATCTTGTTTCAAAAATAGAAGAGTTGCAAAGTAAATGGGCTTTCCCACAGAGCTTATATAGGTGTCATACAAGGAAGTGGAATTACTTGATTTTTTTAGATTTGTTCTCCATTTGGAATAGCAGTAACCATGGTTTTCCCCCTGTGAAACAATGGAATCATGGTTTTCATTTGTTGTGAGCATTTAACATGCAAATGCCATTACAGCTAATGGTGGGAAAAATCCTATAAAATTTAATAGCCATCATAGGAAAAGTGTTGGCAGAAAAATTCCCTGTAAGGATACAGTGTAACAAAATAATCACAGCCAGATTCTTGTCATATCTGATACCTGCTCAGTGTAACCATTTATCTCAATTATGCTTCATGACTTAAAGCTAAATTAAATAGATCCAAGGGCAATTATAAATTTAAAGACACTTGCTCACTGTCATCTCACTGTGAGTTGTTACTTTATTATCACTTTGCTGCTGACTTCTGTAATCAGCTAATCAGAAATCAACACAAAATTCCTGGCAGGACCAGGTTGCTTATGTGTCACACTTTGCAAAAGATAGCCAAAATATGATTAGTCCAGTTTTATTCTTGAAGCATTTTGCCTATTATGAGTTGGATAACGCATATAGTATATTCTTGAATGTTTATTTTATTTGGCATAATAAGAGCATAATAGACTGTTAATAAATTATACCTTTTAAAAGTGGAAAAATTCAACATTTGGCCTGAATTTTCTTTTCTTTTTTTTTTTTTCACATTAGTGGTGGTAGTTGTGAGACTCGGGTTTCTGATTTAGTCTCATTTATTTACTGTGTAATTTACAAATGATGCTTTATGGGCATGATATATCTGTGCTTGTCTTGCTTATAGTAAATGGTCCTGAGCCTAATGATTGTAAAGTATTGCAACATTTACCAACATGAAAAGTCTACAATGAAAAACAGTGTGCTTTAATGTGAAATCAAATAGAAATACAGAGTTTCATTTTCAAATGGAGTCATGGCTCACATCACCTCATTTTCTTCATTTGAGGAGGAAAACATTAACACAAGATGTAGTTGTCCTCCAATTCATTTGATCTAATTTTCAACTTCTAAAGAATCAAGCTCTGATGTTTATTCTCACAAACTTGTCTTACTTACAATGAAGAAGAAAGCAGTCCAGGGTTTTCTGATGTAGCTGAGTTTTTTTTTTTCTTTTAGGAAATAATTCTTATGCAAATCTTCATGTTCTGGGGGGAGTTAAGGGAATTAAAAATGGGAGACTGCTTCTTGTAATACTAGATTTGCAAATGTTTGAAATAAAATCAGTTCTAGAACATAAAATGGTGGTTCTTTATAATGTGACTTG
Organism: Aotus nancymaae; assembly: GCF_030222135.1. Classification (NCBI taxonomy): domain Eukaryota; kingdom Metazoa; phylum Chordata; class Mammalia; order Primates; family Aotidae; genus Aotus; species Aotus nancymaae. The sequence continues at coordinate 28,800,368 of NW_026988428.1, read as the reverse complement.
CAGTTTCAAAACATTCATCCAGTTTCTTAGAACATGTCAGGCACAGTATCAGCATTGTTTTAGACACTGAGGAGGTAAGGATGAATGAGGCAGAGGAGGCTTACACCCACTTTGAACCTACATTCTAGAGTCAGATACAGGCAAAACAAACAAACAAACAAAAACCAGATGAGTTGAAATCACAGCAAGTTTTATAAAGAAAATAATCAGGATGATATGATAAAGAGAAATGGGGAGATGGTATCAGGGGTCCTGGAAAGGCGTTTCTGAGCAGGTGATATTTTACCAAAAACCAGGGCTGAGAAGGAGCCAGACCTGAAGAGGGCCATGGTTAGACTGTTCTTGGAAGAGGAAACAACAGGACTGAAGGCTCCAAGGCAGAAATTGGGTTGATGTGTATGAGGAAGAGACATATTGTCCGTAGGTGGAATGGAATTATATGAGGGCAGCATGGAAGATGAGGATGAGATAATAGTACGGGGTTCCATAAGGGGTCAGGTGCACTCTCCATGCAGTGGAAGGTTGGAAGGGTTGTAAGGAAGGCAGTGACAAGGTCTGATTTACGTTTTTAAGAGCTTACTCAGGCTTCTCTGTGGAAAGGGAGTGTAGTGGGGTTAAAGGGTGGATGTGGGAACAAGGGTAGAATTAGTGAAACCAATTTGGAGACCATTGCAATATTAGGGATCTGCAAAATCAGTATCTTGCTTGATCATGGTGGATGTTATTAAAAATCGTTGTAATTAAATAAGTTACAAAGTGAAGTGGGTGGGTACCATCAGACAAAAACAGAAACTGGAATGATCTGTACCCAGGTTGATTCTCATTTGGCTGGAAAAGAAGTCATCCAAACATATCGTGTGTCTTTCACAAATACTTAAAGCCTCCTTTGACAAACATCATGTATAACTTTCTCTGGCCAGCTTTTAAGGGAAAAAAATCTAGACTGAAAAGCAAATGCATTTTTTTTTAATGAGTCACAGATATTGACAACAGAAGCAAAAATGACACCGAAAATAAGGTATTACTGGTGAATGTTGGTGGTGCTGTCATATGGGGTAATTCCGGAAAAAAAAAAAAAAACAACTCTCCTACCTCCAGACAAACTGAATAGCTGTGTTCACTGTTCACTCTGGTTATTTCTATAGGAAGAAACCATTTAATGTTAGTGGATCAGTTAACTCTATTTCCACTCTGCTCTCTGCCTCCCATCTCCCCAAATGCATAGTTCAAATATCCCAGGAAAGGTTCACCTACTGCGATTTTGTCCTCTTTCCAAGAAGGATGGGACTGGTGCAGCAGCTGGAAGTTTATTTCCTTCTTTGGGAAGATTGCAGTGAGCCTGATGTTCAACCCAGGGGCATCTGTAGTTATGGTGCCGGCAAACAGCATTCTCATAATCCAGTCTGGATACAGTTTTTATAATTGAACAACAAAAACATCTGACAGATGTGGGCAGGGTAATTTGAAAGCTAGATGGCACAAAGAAATCAAGTTCATTTTTTGTTAAAATCAAATCTTTAAAAAACAGTACAAAACTAGTCCTTATTTTACAGGTTGAGAAAGATAATATTAATTACAAGTAGGTGGGAGGAAGTTCCTAGTCCCTCCTTCACTCCTAGATCTCTTGCCGTCTCCTTGCTTTTTAGCTTGTTCATTTCCATGGAACTAGCAAGATTGCTGATTCAGTAGGTCTATTATTCCCAAAGGTTTGCAAACCACTGAACACATCTAATGTACAGCTTGCCCAATTTTAGTGAACAGCTAACTTCACAGACTTTAATGAGGCCAATTATTGGCAAGTGAATTTGAAGTGAAGAACACATTAGGTTTGCCACTATAGCAGTTATTTGTTTATCTGGATTGATTGAGGCAAACTTTCTTTTGATCATTACATCTGATTGATCACTGCACATGGCATTATGAAAGAATGAGGTTTCCAAGTTAGATAGCTACTTGTAAGAAAAATCTCTACCTTGCAAGGGCAGAGCATGTTTCCCTATCCATTTCAGTGTGAAAGCCTAGCCATTAAATTGGAATGGATCCTAATTAGTCTCTTCGAAAATCTCTAAAACGTTTTGGTCTTTCCTGTTGAGCAGAACTTAAAAGAAGCCTAAATTTCTCCCTTGCCCATGTATAGTCGATATCAAAGAAAATAACTCGCATGGTAATACTGCTGAAAATGAGTGCAGACATAACAATCCTGATTTGAAGTGGCATTGGAAAGTATAATTTGATTCAACCAGCCAAATGATTACTGCAAGTACAGATCATCAGCATGGCCCACTCCAGGACATTTGAATTGGTGATGAGCTGACAGCTAATTGCCAGACTGAGCCTGCCTCTTGAGCTTCTGCCTGAGAACAGAGGGAAAAAGCCCCATAACTCCTACAAACTCCTAACTTGGATGGAGGCTACTTTTCCATGTTGGACATATGTCTTTTAGGATGATCGTCTCTCTGATCATACTGACCAGCTGTTGTTAACCCAGTATCCATACCTTTATTGTCCCGTAACTACACATAGTTTTCCTTTTGTGAATCCTGTCTCCAGCTCTTATTCCTTACTTTGGGTGGGGCTGATTCCACTTCTCAGTTCTAAGGGTGGGCTTATGATCAATGTTTAATTAATGAGCCATTATATTCTTCTGGTCACAAAGATTAGTTCATGGGTAGGCCGGGATCTGAGTTGGGCCAATTAAAGCCAAACCCTGGACATTTCTAAAACCATCGAGAAAGAGGTGTACTGCTTTCTTCTATAATTGTAAAGTGGTAGAAAGTGAGTCTGGAACTTCCGTGGACCACCAGATAGCGAATGCAAGGCCAAGTGTAAGGGATACAGACAATGTCTTCATGGCATTATTAAGCTCACAGATTGAGCTATGCACGTAGCTAGATGTGCCTTTAGATTTTCTAGATCCATGAGCTAATAAATGACCCCTCCTCTCTGCTCTCATTTTCCTGCATCCTATCACTGGCATCAAAAAAAATGCTTACATCTATAATGAAAGCAGGAGAGAAGGGGTAAAGGATTTTAGATTTGCTTTCTTCACACTTTTCCTGTTGGTTCTGGGAATCATAACTTCCTGAAGAAGTACAGGCAAACCTCAGAGATATTGTGGGTTTGGTTTCAGATCACTGCAATCAAGCAAATATAGCAATAAAGTGAGTCACATAATTTTTTTTTTGTTTTTTCAATGTACGTAAAAGTTATATTTGTACTACACTGTAGTCTAGTAAGTATGCAATAGCATTAAGTCTAAAAATGGAGATATCATAATTAAAAATGCTTTATTGCTAACAGATGCTAACAGTCATCTGAGCCTTCAGTGAATCATAATCTTTTTGCTGGCGGAAGGTCTTGCCTTGATGTTGATGGCTGCTGACTGATCAGGGTGGTGGTTGCTGAGGGTTGGGATGGCTGTGGCAAGTTCTTAAAATCAGACAACCCTAAAGTTTGCCATATTGATTGACTTTTCCTTTTATGAAATATTTCTCTGTAGCATGCGCTGTTGTTTATAGCATTTTACCCGTAGTAGAACTTCTTTTAGAATTGGAGTTAATCCTCTTAAACCTTGCTCTTGATTTATGAATTATGTTTATGAAATATTCTAAATACTTTGTTGTAATTTCAATAGTTCATAGCATATTCACCAAGAATAGGACCATCTCAAGAAAACAGTTGGTTTGCTCATCCATAAAATGCAGTTCCTCATCTGTTCAAGTTTTATCATGAGTTTGCAGCAATGTTGTTACATTGTAAGTCTCCACTTCTAATTCTAATTCTCTTGTTATTTCCACCACATCTGCAGTTGCTGCCTCCACTGAAGTCTTGAACCCCTAAAAAGTCATCCATGAGGGCTGGAATCAACTTCTTCCATACTTCTCTTAATGTTGATATTTTGACCTTCTCCTATAAATCACAAATATACTTAATGATGTCTCGAATACTTTCTTTCTTTCCAGAAGGTTTTTATTTACTTTGCCCAGATCTATCTGATAAATCACAACCGATGGCAGCAATACTCTTATGAAGTGTGTGTCTTAAATAAGAATTAAAACTCAAAATTACTAATTGATCTGTGGGCTGCAGAATGAATACTGTATCAGCAGGCCTGAAAGCAATATTATTCCCTTGTATATCTTCTTCAGAGCTCTTAGATGACCAGGAACATTGTCAATGAGCAGTAGTATTTTGAAAGGAATCTTTTTTTCTGAGCAGTAGGTCTCAACTATAGGCTTAAAATATTCAGTAAACAATGCTATAAATAAATGCACTTTCATCTAGGCTTTGTTACATTTCTAGAGCACAGGTAGAATTAGCATAATTCTTAAGGGCCTTAGGATTTTTTGCCATGGTTAATGAGCATCGGCTTCAACTTAACAGTGACCAGCTGCATTCACCCTTAACAAAAGAGTCAGCTTGTCTTTTGAAGCTTTAACTTCTCCTCTGTAGCTATGAAAGTCCTACATGGCATTGTCTTCTGATAGACGGCTGTTTGGTCTACATGAAAAACCTGTAGTTTGGTATAACCTTCATCAACAATCCTGGCTAGATCTGTATAACTTTGCTGCAGCTTCTCCCTCAGCACTTGCCGCTTCACATTGCACTTTATTTATTTATATTTATTTATTTATTTATTTATTTATTTATTTTTAATGAATGAGAGGTTCTCATATTGCCCAGGTTGGCCTTGAACGCATAGCCTCGCCTCCTCAAGTTCCAGGACAACTGTCTGGAGCCACCATGGCTCCCCACATTGCACTTTAATGTGATGGTGATGGCTTCTTTCCTTAAATCTCATGAACTGACTTCTAGCTTCATAATTTTCTTCTGCACCTTCTTACTTCATTCATCCTCAGGGGAATTGAACAGAGTTAGGACCTTGCTCTAGATTAGGCTCTGCTTAAGGGAATGTTGTGGCTGGTTTGATCTTCTATCTAGACGACTGAAACTTTCTGCATACCAGCAATAAGGCTGTTTCACTTTCTTATCATTCGTATGTTCACTAGAGTAGAAGTTTTAATTTCCTTAAAGAATATTTTCTTTGCATTCACTATTCAGTAAACTAGTGTAAGAATTTTAGTTTTGGGCTATCTTGGTTTTTGATATGCCTTCCTCACTAAGCATAATCATTTCCAGCTTTTGATTGAAAGTGAGAGATGCGTGACTCTTCTTTTCACTTGAACACTTAGAGGTCATTGTAGGGATATTAATTAACCTAATTTCAATATCATTTTGTCTCAGCAAATAGCTTTGAGGACAGGAAGAGAGATGGGAGAATGGCCGATTGATGGAGCAGTCAGAGCACATATAACATTTATTGATTTAATTTGCCTCATATGGCCATGGTTCATGATGCCCCCAAACAATCACCATGCTAACATCAAAGATCACTGATCAGAGATCATAACATATAATAATAATAAAAATGTTTGAAAGATTGCAAGAATCACCAAGATGTGACACAGAGACAGGAAGTGAAGACATGTTGTTGGAAAAATGGTGCTGATAGGCTTGCTTGATGCAGGGTTGCCACAAACCTTCAATTTGTAAAAAATACAGTATTTGTGAAGTGTAATAAAGTGAAATGCAATGAAGCAAGGTGTGTCTGTACTATCCATCCTTTTGTCCTTCCTATGCTATGGAACTATGGGGCATCTGGGGTATCTGACCTGTTTATACTACTCTAATGTTGGGAGTGGTGTGACTTGATTCCAGTGAAATGTGGCCAGCAAAATTGCTCAACAGAAGTGTTTAAATTAGACTCCAGGTGACAACTTGAGATTCATTCTGTAGGTCACTCACTCGTTTGTTCCATGGAAAAAGAAAATCAAAGTGAATTCAACTTATGATGAGAAGCAGCTTAGATAACTGGGTAAGACTTTTGCTGTCCCAGTTTTTCACTGTAACTGTTAGGATGATCTGGTTTTCATTAGGGCACCTTTAAATAAAACTTGTCTCCCAGAGTGTAGAAGAGAGAACATGGGCATTGACATCATGTAAACAGAAGTACAAATTCTGGTTCCTCTACTTACTAGTAAGCTGCATGATCACTATAGAATTATTGACACTTTCTGAGTTATAGTTTAGTTTTCTGAAAAATGGTAATGAAAATACCTCATTTATAGACTTATCATGATTATTATGCATATAATTGAACTGTGGGAAGTGGGCTATGAGCCATTCCACAATTGTCTTTCTTAGAAAAACTGAAATACAGGGCATAGTGGTTGGTGGGTGTTATGTTCTAGTCACAGGACCATACTAAAAGGAAGGCCCAATCAATCCCCTCTATGTGAGAGGTACTACGTTCCCAAGGCTTCATTTCACAAAGCAATTGCTTAAGTTGTCTCTGACTAAAATAAACTCCTGGTCAGAGGGAACAAATTAGGTCCAGAATATAAATCTGTATTATTTGCACAGCAGGAAAGGGAAATGCTAAATAAAAATAGGAAATTGGAATATTATGTGTTGAGAGAGCAATTCCTTTCATCCTTGCAGTTAATGGGCTGAGCAAAAAGTGAACAATTTGTTTCATGTGATGATTCGCTAATACTAACTGACAAGGTTTCCATTTCTGAGTACCATTCCACATTCAGCTGCTTGTTTTGTAGTGCAGTAGCGCAATTATCCATCTTTTGCATTGCATAAACAAAATGGCTGAAATGTATGTGAAGCATAACCATAACTGCTTAAGTCCTTCCTGTTAAAAAAAAGGAGCAAGGGAAAGGCAATATGGAATGTCTCCTACTTTCCTTAAAGTAACCATCTGTTTCCTTTGTGATGTCCTCTTCTCTGGAGAATTCTCTTTTAGAAAAATATCCTAATACGGGAAGGGGAACAGTGGTTGGGTTCAGTTTCACTTTGAGCTTTATTTTTATCTCCATTTTGTCTTTGTTGTGAACAATATTGAAAGGAGTGCTAATTCTAAACACCAGCCTAGGCACAGAGCAATTGTGGCTTGCCTGTACATGGGGAACTAGGGTAGGCCTTGGGAGAGCTGACATATGACCGCCTACCTCATTCAGTAGGGTTTATAATTAAAGATTGGTTCAGTCTTAGCTTCATTTTCTGTTTCTTACATTTATTTTATTGACTTTTATTTTTCTATCATTTGTATAATTTGTGTTTGCTTGGCAAACTAAAGGGAACTTTACTATATGTGACTCATGGAATCCAAGAGCAGGGATGTGGTGGCCTTCAGAAGGAATGAGAGCTGGGAACTGAGAACATTTCAGAATTTTCTCTCTGCCTCTGTTATGCCTTCTCTGAACATCTGTTTCACTGTACTGTTGGTGACTCTCTTTTATTCTTTTTTTTTCTCTGCAGATGGGATTTTTCTGCTTATCCATGTACATGATGGAATATGGTAACTTTATAACTTCTGAGTTACAGGTTATAGTTTTAGACAAAGACAGATTGATTGCCTCTGAATTTGAATTCCAAAATCTTGGGAAAGGGAAACTGATTGATCCAGTGTGGGTCAGCTGTCCATTCCTGGTCCAATTGACTATGGCCAGCATAGAAGGTAAGGTGGCTTAGATATGACTGCAGAGACTCTCACTTATGAGTAGGGAGGCTTTCCTGGATGCAGCTGGGCTGGGCAGAGACCCGAATAGATCTTTGGAGTCCAGACCACAACCATTGTCCCTTTTGGAAATTGCCGAGCCTAATGGAGCTTGTCCTTGGATCCTAAATGATCAGACTTTGGGTTGGCCTTTACCCCTATGTTTCAATTTATGACTCCTTTTTAGATTTGCTGGCTTTTCATCCAAATATTCTAGTTTTTAGAGTGGGTAAAGTGACCTCATACTACAGGTAAACCACCTTTAGCTTATCCATTCTTTCCCTTGGTCACTTTGTACCTGATGTCATCTCAAATGCAGGCTGGAAAGGCTTCTGGGGAGACTCTTGTGGTAAAGAGGTGGCTGAAGAGGAGGGATGATGCAAACAGGAGGAGCATCCAGAGAGGTAGGAGGCTTAGCAAAGGGTTGTCCCAGAAACCTGAGGAGAAGCTCCTTAAAGCATAGATTAAGGAGCTATGGACTGTGCAAAACTGAGACCATGGTCCCTCCAGAGGTGTTGGTGGAGACCCTGGGCGCTAGGAATAATGATGAGCAAAGCTGGACAAGTTCCATGCTTGTGGAATATGTGTTCCTACAGAGAGTCTTGCTTTATTCTGGAAGTGGTATTTTTCTTGTTTTTAAGAGGTAGGTAGATCTTATTGCAGCTTGGTTCTGTCGAGATACTATCAGAAAAACAGGCTGACACAACAGATCTAATCTCATTTGACTAGCTAGATGTCATATATACGAAAGGTCTATGGTACCTACTATGGGAAAATTTGGTCCCGCTTATCTTCTCTGTCTTAAACATTTCCAAAACTTTTTTCTTTTGTATACTGTGACCTTGTGGTTATGATGTTTTGTGCTGTACAACCTAGAAAAATGAGGGCAGAGGCTGAAGTTTAAGAAGTCCATACAGTGTCAAATGTCTTCTTTAATCTTAGAAAGAAATCGACTCATTAACTTCACTCAATGCTTCAGAGTAGAAGCTTCGACCTATACTAAAAATGTTGTCTTCAAATGACCACACTTGTGTTTTGAAGATATTTATAGCTTTCCTCCCTTTTTTGAGACAAGTAGTATTTTTAAAAAAATGAGTTAAAGTGTTTCACTAATCTTAGTTTATCATTTAGAATTACTTATCTCAATTCAGAGAAAATTAGATAACTGTGCACTAATATTAATTAGCTTGTTTTATCAGGATTAGTTTAATATCCATTATTTTTAGTATAATTGCTACACATAAAATGACACTGAAGAGAACATAACAATGGATTTGTCTGAACACAACAGCACATTGTCCTATATTTCAGTGGTACACACACATACAATTAAACAATGTCTCTCTTTTATTTTATAGAATAATTTTCTTTTTCTTCTTCCTGAATCAGGTTTAAAGCTTATAAAACAGTCAATATTCTTCCAGTGTTGATGAAGAGACAAGTTTGTTTAGGCTTGGCAGATATGTGAATTTTTTTTCTGTGTGAAATAGGGGCTAAGAATGTAGATGCTGGTGTCAAATACAATTGAGTACTCAATTCTGCTACTAAGAGGGGTAGTTGTCCTGAATACTTTATTTTTTCTGTGAAATGAGCACCAGTAATGGTACTGATATTATAGAGTGACTGTGAACAGTAAATGAGATACACTTAAAGCAATCAGAATGGGACTTACCACCTATCTCACAGAGTTTTTGTGAATAGAATAATACATGAAAAGCACTTGGCCCCATGCTTGACACATGACATTTGTAGACACCCAATAAATGTGGCCTATTATTATTTTATCTATTGTTCCTTTTTAATCATATGGTTATATCTTCATAACTTTTCTTTTATTATACAATTAATATATCAACACATTGGGCATGAGCCAAACATAAAAGAGTGGAGAACAAAGTGTAAACCTTTCCCTTTGTTGCCCACGTCTGCCAAACTCAATTAACTGTCAACCTTTGCTTTAGGGAGATTTTGGTCGCTTCATAATCTCTATCAGTCCTTCCACACCATTCTTTAACAGTGACATTTTCTGTTTTTTTCTTCAGTTTATTCAAAGTTTCAAGCAAACACAGCTTGGAGCTGGGGATACTCTTAAAAATGTCTAATCTCTATATCCACTTTCTATGCATTGTATTCACAAACATACACCTTTCTTTGGTTATATTTGGGACCATATTATACATAGTGTTCCTTTACTAGCATTATAAAACTTGGAGTTCTTTCCGTATGAAAGTGGGTAAGTCTACCTCATATATTTATTAAACAACTATGTCACTGGCTTGTGGTGGCCAAGCATTCATAGCGACGTTGCTTTTTGATCCTTCGGCGTCAGCTCTTCCTATCATTGTGAAGCAGAATTCACCAAGCGTTGGATTGTTCACCCACTAATAGGGAACGTGAGCTGGGTTTAGACTGTCGTGAGACAGGTTAGTTTTACCCTACTGATGATGTGTTGTTTATTAAATAAAAAAAATTAAAAAAGAAAACCAACTATGTCACATCTATAGTACAAATAAGTCACAATTCATTATTTATGTTTTAATGGATGTTTTTATTTGTAATTTTCCATTATTACACATAATATTACAATAAATATTCTTTATATAGTTTATATGATTTTGAACATATGTGGCTGTTTCATGGGATAGATTTATTTCTGGAAATATAATTTCAGCATCAAGGAATGTGCACACTTACAATTTTGATAGCAATAGACAAAATTCAAATCAGAAAAACTTAATGAAAAACATGCCACCAATTTAAACTGTCACTGACTGCTAATTTCTTATATACCTACCAATATGCAGTGTCATCAATCATAAATATTTTTTGCCAATTAGAGAAGCAAAGGCTAAAAATGTTATTTGATTATTCAATTTGCATTCTTAATTACCAACAAGGTCACATCACTTTTCTTTGGGAAGTTTTTAACTATGATTTCTTTGAGTTCTTTTCTTAGCCCTGCTCTTTTCCTTCTCTCCTTGCAAGACTCCAGTGACAGGAATGTTAGATCTTTTGTTATAGTTTCATAAGTCCCTGAGGTTCTTTTGATTTTTTTAGTCTATTTTCCCTTTGTTATTCACACTGCCTAATTTCTGCTGCTCCATCTTCAAGTTCATTGATTTTATTCCTGTCTCATTTATTCTGCTATTGTCTTTTGTTTTGGCATTTGTATTTTTCAGTTCTAAAATATTATCTGGTTCTTCTTTATAGCTTCTATACTTCTGCTGAAACTCTCTATTTTTTGTTTGTTTCAAGTATGTTTGTAATAGTTTATTTAATATTTTTATAATGGCTATTTTTAAAATATTTGCCAGATAATTCTGCCATCTGTCGTTTTGATGTTGGGATCTATTGATTGTCTTTTTTCATTCAAGTGAGATTTTCCTGACTCTTGATATGATATGTGATTTTCGATGGAAACCTAGACATTTTGAATATTATGTTATGAGACTTTGAATGTTATGTTATGAGACTCTCAGTCTTCTGTATTTATTGGCTTCCTCTGACATCACTCTGGAAAAGAAAGGGGTGGAGCCCACCTTGTTACTACCAGGTTGGGGGTATAAATCTAGGTTCTGCACTCAGCCTCTGTTGACACCTGGGAGGGGGAGGGGCTCCTCTTTCTTCTGAGAGAAGGTAGCGGTGTCTTGTTACTGCTTCCATGTCCCCACGTGGTCTCCACTAACACTCTGGGGGAGGACAGCTCCAGTTACTGCTCAGTGATGATAAAAGTCCCAGCTCCCTACTCATCCTTCTCTGACATCACCCTGGTAGGGGGGTTGAGGTGCTCTCTTACAGCCTGGCAAGGAGGAAAGTCTAGGCTCTTCCTTGGATTTTGCTAGTTGGGGTGGGGCCACAGTTTTTTCTGCCATTTTGGTTGCAATAAAGTGGAATTGTCCTGGAAGGCTGCATGTTTCCTGGTTCTTTGGTTGTAGAGAGTGGCATTTGCTGGTTTTTTTTTTTTCCTTCTTTGGTCTGTACCTGTTGTTGTGCCTAGGTTGCTGACTTCTCCAGCACCCAGTTTGGGATATATCAGCCAAAAAGGAAACCCAGGGAACTCACTGCTGTGTTGTTCCTCAGATCCCAAGGTCTCTAGCTGGTCTAACTTCTTTTCTTTACCTTTCAGAGCCTTCTTATACTTGTTTTACATATAATGTCCTGGAGAGTAAGAAAGAAACCAAGAAAGAGAACTAGCGAAAGAGAGCAAAACACAGAGACACAGAGACAGAGACAAGGAGGTGATACTTGGTAATTAGGAGCTAATAATGGTCAGTAGTGGAGTAAGAGCACTATGCTTCCAGGTGAATGAATATCCTGACCAAAACAGGGCAAGAACCGCAAAGATGTAGGTGGGTTCTTACCACTTCCCTCTGCCTTTTCCTTTTTTTTTTTTTTTTGAGGCAGTCTCACTCTGTCACCCAGACTGGAGTGGAGTGGTATGATCTCAGCTCACTGCAGCCTCTACTTCCTGGGTTCAAGCAATTCTCCTGCCACAGCCTCCCAAATACCTGGAATTACAGGGGCCCGCCACCACACCTGGCTAATTTTTGTATTTTTATTAGAGATGAGGTTTCACCATGTTGGCCAGGCTGGTCTTGAAGTCTTGACCTCAGGTGATCTACCTGCCTCAGCCACCCAAAGTGCTAGGGTTACAGGCCTGAGCCACCACACCCGGCCTGCCTTTTCCTCTTGATGAGCTACACAATATACTGCTTGCTCATTGCAGATACAGATTGGCAATATGGCCTGTACAACACTGTTTGGGGTGCTGTTGTTCCAGAAACACAATTGATGTCTCGGAGTGTTAAGACAACAGGACAAGTGGTAGGTTGAAAAGTTTCTCTGTTTATATGTCATTGGAATGACCCAACCCTACTCTCAAATCTTCCTTTAAGATTCATGGGTAAAATCTGTTGAATTCATTCATTCAAAATATTTACTGAGCATCACTTATACTTTTATATGTATAGGGTTATGGAGCAAAGTGTCTTATGTGAGGGCATATATGTTTGTGTCTTGTGTGTGTCAATAAATGTGTGTGTACATATATACACACACATACTACACACACATACACAAACAGACACATAAACAAGACACATTGCTCTGTGATATAAACATAATCATGAACAAAATGCATACATATTATGTTCATACATGGATTCTACAATCTGAAACAGAAGATAGTAATGAAATGATCATAAAATTAGTGGAAAATGTTAGTTTATCAGTTATAATGATTGCTATTAAGGAGAAGTATTGGCTCTGTCGGTATCAAAGGTTGTCTGGGAAATCTTCCCTGAGGGAGTGAATATGCTGAAATCCTAAAGACGATGATGAGGTAACGTGGTGAAGGGAATGGTTGGACATGATGTGAGGAGATAAAAGCTTTCCAAGAGGAGGCAACAAACAGCACAGGTGACTTGGAAGGATGGACAGGTCATCAGCAGAGTGGATGTGGATAGCATTGTTTCTTTCCTAGTGTGTGTTTGGACCTTATTCATGCGTTGTGCAAATATTAGGTCCATATAGGCCAGCTTCTTTATTACAAAGAGTTACGTTTAAGCCACATAATTATATTGGGTGTAATTAGGAAAATACACTGTCAACAAATAATTGAGTCTGTTTATGATTGAGTTTAACCAGACTAAAGGAAAAAATTATAGAATGTCAAATATGATAAAACTTTAACAATAATGTTAATTATGTATAATAAACTACAGATATCCATTCCATTCAACCGCTATTAATTGAGCCCCTTTATGTGATATAGAAATGTGCCAAAATAGGGACATTTCCCTTCACTAATGCTTAGGCTAGCTGGGAGACAGATCTGCAAATAAGTATATCATCTACTGTCAGACGATTTAGCCAAATTGAGATTTTAGCCAAACTCTGAGAAGAGGGTAGGATATATTTCTGCATTTTTCTGCATCTGATCTCTCTTGCACTTAAAGTGTAACTACTGAATTAGTCAATTCCTGAAAGATGCCTGTTAGTTCTTACAAAAAAGCTACCAACATTAGTGACAAGCATGAGCAGTAAAAAGTGCAACCCATTTGGACTATAGTTGGTATTTAGTCTATGGCACTTATTATGTTAATTATTTTGCATGGACATATTCTGTCTCTGCAAGTAGACTATAAATTCCTTGAGAATAGGGATTGTGTATTACATGTTTTTGTGTTCACAAGACCTAGCATTGTACTTTGCTCAGTAATATTTTTTGGATGAAAGGCCAAGATAAATCAGGTTCTGGAAACTACTATCATATGAGTAGTACCTGTAGGAACAGGGAGATTTATTCAACAGAATATCTACTGGTAGATAGAACTGTCTTCAGCCATGTAATTAACACCCATGGATTAGCAACCTTAATACACTCCTATAAACATTCAGAAAACTTTGTACTTTGTCAATTACTTTCCACTGCTACTACCAGTTTTACCAAATTATAGCCTAGCTTCTCTTTTGAGCTTCAAGGGAATCAAACTTCTTTGGAATGATGTTTGCTTTATCTTATTTTCTTTAAACTTAAAATATTTTTTTTTCTTTAAATGGACTTTTCATGTTACTTGGGAGGGGACTTGGAAGATATTTAGGTTTTTGGAACATTTAAAAAATAATTTTGAAAAGCAAAGAAAGAAGACAAAAATAACTTCCAGTTGTATGGAGTCTCGTTTATTATTTATCAAATACAGTGCTAGGCTAAGCCTTTGAAATGTGTTATAGCATTAATCTTCACAACAACCTTATGTGATAGATAATAAATAATAAAGATGTCTCTTTTATTATGCTTTTTCCTTTTTAAGGTAAACAATCTGAAATTGTGAGAAAGTAAGTAACTTACTTGAGGTCATACTGAGTGCTGGTGTCATTTTTTAAAACCTGGAATGACTGACCCTATAGCCTGGTCTCTGACCTCTGTGCTGTTCTGCTCTATTTTTGCTGAAACGGTGCGAGGCACTGAAACTTCATAGATGAGCAAGACCTAATTCTTGCCCATGTAGTCCATCGTCTAAAGCAAGAGCTAAGTCAGAGCCTGTCTACAGCTTAGCTCTGGAGTCAGGTTATCCAGGCTCAGATTCTAGCTCTACCACTTAGTAGCTGAATAACTTTTGACAAGTTACTAAACCTTTCTGTGCTTCAGTTATCTTGCATGTAAAATGGGGATGGAATTCTACATGGCATTGGGAATGGTACATGGCAGTGCACACAGCAAGTGCTCAATAATGTTAGCAGCTATTATTACTATCCTTGTCATTATTACTGAGGTTGGCTGAGACCAACTGGGCTGTCATATCCACTGAAGGAACAAGACTGGTTTGAGAATCTGAAAGGGGCTCCTCCTATTCACAAAATGTGGGTAGATGAAGGGCCTTGTTTGGGACAATTACTTGGAATTTTCACTGTGCTTAGCTATTGCGACTCTGAAGAAGTTGCTTTTCTCCCAGGGACTTGTCCCTCTCAAGCTTAGCATGTCTCCTTCTTCACATCCAATATTAACATTCCATTTTGGCTGGGGTTTTAATTTATGTTTTCTCTCTATCCAGAGACAATGATTTTGCTCCTACAGTTTATTTTTAGAGTTTATTAGGAAATAGAATAATTATGGAGTTGTAACAATATCCTACACTTTCTAGGCAAATCTACTAATTTGGAGAACTGACTTCTTGTATTAGCTGTGATGTAAACTACTATCAGCAAGCCATAATACCTCACTGAGCTTCAGTTTCATTTTATTTATAAAATGAGAATTTGATTTATAGTTTCTAAGACTACTTTCCTTTCTAACATACATTTAACATGATTTTCTAATTGTGTTTCTATGTGTCAATATATACAGGTCAGATTTTTCCCCAGACTACAAAAAACCTATACACTCCTCTGTCATACATGGTTATTAAAGGTTTTTAGGTGTTTTAAGAGCTGACTGGTTGGCCAGGAAGTGTGTTAACACTGGGAAACACAGCTCAGTGTCCTCCCATCATATTATATTAGTCACTTTCCTACTGGGCACAATCACTAATTGCAACTCCCTCTAACTACTTGTGGCAAACCTCCCCAGAGGCCTGTTGGAGTCACACAAGTAGACAGATATTCTTTTACCTCAGTCACCTTTTAATTTTTGCTTTCTCATCTACCCATGTTTACAAGCAGATTTCTCACATTAGTAGTGTAATGTTTTTCTATTGTTGCCAAAAAATTACCCCAAATCAGTGGCTTAAATTAACACAAACTTATTACCTAAATTCTACAGATTAGAAACCCAACACCACTCTCAGTGTGCTGAAATCAAGGTGTCAGCTGCACTCCTTTCTGGAGGTTCTAGGGGAGAATCTGTTTTCTTGCCTTTTCTAGCTGCTTGAGACTACACCATTCCTTGACTCATGACTCCCTTTTTCCATCTTCAAAGCAAGCAATGGCAGGTGGGTCTTTACATTGCATCGTCCCATCTGACCATGCTTCCGTCATCACATCTTCTCTGACTCTTCTGCATCCCTTTTCTACTTATAAGGACTCCTCTGATAACATTGGGTCCACCTGGATAATCCATGATACTCTGCCTATTTCAAGCTCAGCTGATTAGAAACCCTAATCCCATCAGCAGCTTTAATTCTATCAGCAACCTTGATTCTTGTTTGCCATGTAATTAAAAATATTCACAGGTTCTGAGTATTAGGACATGAACCCATTTGGGGGCAGGTCATTATTCTGCATACCACAAATACACAGAGACATCTTCTAAAATCATAGTTCTACCATCTAGACTTTGTATACTGCTTTATTTACATCTTACACTTCCTAACAAAAAACAGTGAAGAGTTTTAAAGGGATCAATAGCGGTACTGGTGAAGAGTTGGTAAAAATTTCAGGTTGGTGACATTAGGCTTGACAGATTTACAGGAAGAAGGGAATTCCTTGCTTTCTGCTCACACACTCCCTCCTAGAATACAAAACTTATTTGAGCAGTTTCTTTTTTTAATGGCCTTAGAGATTGCAGAGTCCTCTTAATTAATTAAAAAAACATTTATTTTAGTATCTTTAATCTGCATGGCCCCAAATTATTAACTATAAAAATAAACATTGATACTGCATAAATATCATCATATTACTTCCTGAAGTTGTTCATTCATCCTGACCAGGTGCCTTTTATAGGCCCGGGGTTGCAGAGATAAACCAGATTCCCAGGTGCACCACTGTAATGGAGAATCAAAAAGAGAGTAAACATCTTTGGTCCCTTTGTCAATGACAGGGCTTCCAGCAGGGCCAAAGTTGTTCCCTGCTGAAAAATATGAACTAACATGTTAGAAACTCCTAGTATAGTGCCTTGCATATGATAGAGGCTTGTTAAAGAATATCATTATTCTTTATGTAATACCTGGTGAACCCAGACAAAGAGTATGGCTAAGAGAGAATTGTATAAGAATTTTTTTCTGATTTGCCCTCTGTTGTACTAGAAGTTCTTACAATGCAGTCCTTTTCCTATCAGAAAAATAATGTCTTTTCATTATAGGATGTTTGATAAATAAAAAAATTAAACAGTAAATAAAGTGGCATGCTGTATTAGTTTGTTTTCACACTGCTATAAAGAATTACCTGAGATTGGACAATTTATGAAGAGAAGAGGTTTAACTGACTGACAGTTCCACAGACCGTACAGGAAGCACGGCTAGGAGGCCTCAGAAAAATTGCAATCATGGCAGAAGGGCAAAGGGGAAGCAAGCATGTCTTCACATGGCGGCAGGAGAGAGAGAGAGGGAGGGAGGGAGAGAAAGAGAGTAGAGCGAGAGAAGGGTGAAGTGTTATACAATTTTAAACAACCAGATCTCATGAGAACTCACTATCATGAGAACGGTAAGAGGGAAATCCATTTCCACCAGGTCCCTCCCCCAACACTGAGGATTACAATTCAACATGAGATTTGAGTGGGGACACAGAGTGAAACCATATCACATGTGTAGCTACCCCATAAACATGACTACTTTTGACGTTTTAGTATATTTCTTGCTTTCATTCTTGCTCTCTTGTAGTCTTAGAGGTGTTTGCAGCTATAAGCATCAGAAATTCAAACTCTCTTAATAAAAAATGGACATTTATTGAAAACATATTTATGAGACTCAGAAGCATTAAGAAAAAATGTAATCAGTAACTGAAATGACAGTAGTAACAACCTACTCTCTTCACTTCTCGAAGGCAGAATGTATTTTTAATCTTTATTTCCTTTTGATGTCTTTCTGCTCTTGAAGACTGGCTTTCTCAACTTTGTACATGCATGTGGCTACCCCAGTTCTGGCTTTCCACTGCCTTTGTATAGGTTTCAGAAAAGGCCAAGCTGTTGCAACAAAGAACCCTCAAAGTAGAGTGGTTTCAAAAGAATTTTATTCAAAGAAGTTATCTCACTCCAGGTTGATGAGACAGGCCTACTCCATGCAGTCATTCTGAGATCTAGGTGCCTTCCATATTTTCTTGCTCTGCTGTTCCCTAGAGCATTGCCCAGTTTGCCTGGATGAACTGGTTCAAAGGCATGCCCAAGTTGCAATTCATGGGAGGGGATGGAAGGAGCTAGTTCAGGAGAAAGGGTTTACCTTTAGGAGATAATCCAGAAGTTAGATGTGTGACTTCCATTCATAGTCCTTTGACTTGAAGTAAACCAGATAGTCGTAGCTGGCTGTGAGAGGCTTGGAAATGTCAAATCTAGCTGGTCTTCCATGTGTCCAGCCACAACTGTGTTGCTATGGACTAAAGAGACTGGTGGACAACTGGCAGCTTCTGATATGACTTCTTTATTCAAGAACAGAACTACAGCTCCTCTGCCTCAATTCCAAACTCTCTTGAATGGGGCTCTGATTGTACTAGTTTGGGTAAAGTATCTATCCCAGTTTAGTCAGTCCTTGTCTTGGAAGACAGGATCATGTGGACTATGGCAACATCATGGGGGTTCTGAGAGAAGACGAAGAAGGAGCAAGTAATACAAAGTGCTCATCTGTATCTGAATATATGTATTCCCCTACTAAATCTGGACACATACAGACACACAAAAATATTTGGGAATTCTCTCTTTTTTCTCTTTCTGCCACCCCCACATAAGTCTATGGATTCTTATCTTTATTCCATCCATCTATCCATCCATCCATCCATCCATCCATCCATCCGTCCTCCACATCTTACCCAGTTCATTGAGATTTAAATAAATTTGGCTTGACCGCACTAAGTCAGAGAACATAGTTCTCCTTTCCTTCTGGGCATACATCTAGATCATAATTCTTAGCCTTTCTTACAATTAGGTATGGCCACATGACTGAGTTATGGCTAACAGAATGTTGGACACAGAAATAGCTAGCATGGTTATCCACTCTTTCTTTCTCTCCTACCAAGAGCTAGCTGATTGTCCAGGTTGACCTTGGAACCCATGTGATGTACCTTTTATCAGCTTGGGAACTTAAGTAACTGTGTGGAACAGAGCTCTTACCTTGCTACTTGCCACCAGTTGAACTGAGATATGACATAGAAATAAATTTCTATTGCTTTAAATCACGGAGATCTTGAGATAGCAGGTAGGGTTACCTTAATATCCTCAATAATTTCTGTCTTATAGGGTGTCCAATACCCTAGCTATATTTTCTATCACTTCTTAGAGAAGTGATATTATATATTTTACGGTACTCTCTTTTCAATTTCCCATTTTCTTAAACCCTTGAAACTCACTCATCTCTCAACTCCTAGAGTGGTTCTTTCTTCCTTGCCTGCACCAACACAGGGGATGTGCAAATAGCTACTGTTCTTTGTTTTTCTCAAAATACCATCATCCAAGGCATTTATATGCATGGCATAGTTTACTGAGGGTTCACGGCAATCCTAGTGAATTGCATATTTAGAAATCCATGCTCTTAAAAGTCCTTATTTCACCTACTGTTGTGTTACTTCACTTCCTATTCCCTCTCCTCTTTCCATTTGTCTACTATGCCTCCACCCCAAATTAACCTTTTTTGCAGAATAGTTTAGTTAGCTATTCTTTTCAATTTTTTTTAGCCTATCCAGGCTATCCCCAGAGAGCTTCCTGGTCCCTGAAACTCACAGTAACTAAGGCATCTTAATTTATTTTGACCTCTAAGCCAGATGCAAAGAAAAAACAAACAAACAAAAATCCCTCTGGCATCCCTTGGGTTAATATGAAATGGCCCTTTACACTATTGCCTATGATGACACAAAAAGCATAGCAAAATCCAGGTGGTAAGCTCCTTTAGAAAAAAATCAGAAGAAATGGCAACAATGGGTGCACATTCTCAGATACAACTAGGCTGGAGCTGAGTTTTGGTTGTCTGTATAGATTGGCAAGTGCTCTTTGGTATGCCACAGATACTGCCACTGTCACTCTTCCTTGTTTTCTCTCATACAGGGATCATTTCACTCATTTATGTCACCTGCCAGCCTCCTTTAGGCATATGAGCTTGCTACTTCTCTTCCACCTGGAAACAGGTTCTATCCTGATAAGAACAAAGTGCTCAGCTCTCAAAATAACAAATATTCTCTCCTGTACTCATATACATTGCCCATTTTGCTATTTATCTTGTCCATGGAAGACCCGATAGTAACAAATAAATGTATTATAATTTATCTATTTCCATAAAGTTGTTATTTAGAGTGCTTCCAAATCTTTGTGTATAAATGTTTGTTTGCTCTCCATGTTCACAGACCAAATTTAAAGATGTAGTATCACTTGATGAAGACATATGAAGAATTTATTGTACCTTTTACAGAGAACTAAATTGTTCTGAAAAAGATGATATCCATAATGGATATCAGAATTTTGCTTGCAGTGGTTGACAGGGTTACAACTCAGTCTTCGATCATGGCTCCTAAAATGCCTGGAGGGTTTTTTAGACTTTGAACTTCAATTTTGACTGAATTGATGGCATGAAATGAAAACTACATAGAGTTTAGTATCTGGTTAACTTAAATATAATTACATATGATAAACTATAAGTAATGATAATGGGACCACATTTTAATTCACTTTTACTAAAGAGTGAGTACAAACCTGAGCTAAACATGTCTAAGAGAAAACTTTTAGTTCCAGTTTTTCTCCTGGTCCGTCCAAATTTTGTTGATTCTTTCCCATGTGTTTCATGGTGTCCTTGTTCTACATTAGAAGGTTATTTCCTCCAAACAGGACATTTCTCACTATTTGCAGCAAATTTTTAGCTTCCTTCTACTTCTTAAAATGATACAGTCTATTCTAGTGTTCAGAAGAGACTGATATTCTCTTCTATCACGCTAAACACTTCTCATCTGTTCCATCCTACCTTCATGATATTTTTAAGGTCCTCTCCAGAGTCTTTCTCTGTTTCGTGGATTGCCTGGTTATAGTAGTTTCAGCTAGTATTTAGGATTTAGGCAGAAATATTGGGTCAAATTGTCTAGTGGCATAATCACCAGGATGTTTTCTGTGTCATACTGTTAAGTGTCACTCAGGACTGGAGCAAATTAGTTTAATTATTTAACTACTTCTTAACCAGGTTCATGCAGCCTACACTAGTGAATGTAAAGTTACAATTTACTACAGCAAAACTCTTATTCTGACAAAAGCATTTCAAAGGAAACTTTAATGCAGAGATCCTCATTTATTTAGGAATTCATAAGCGGCCTGCCTTAAAGGCAAGTGTGTGGTTGGTGCTCTTGTAACATTGTTCCCATTCCAATAATTATATGATGAGCCTTTACACCAATAACAACAAAAATCAAAGTCTCCAGATATTTTAATGATCGCCATTCTAACTAGCGTGAGATGGTATCTCAATGTAGTTTTGATTTGCATTTCTCTAATGACCAGTGATAATGAGCATTTTTTCATATGTTTGTTGGCCTCATACCATGGGTTTACCTATGCAACAATCTTACATGTTCTTCATATGTACCCCAAAACCTAAAATGCAATAAGATATATTAAAAAAAATCAGAGTCACTGTCCAATTCAATAGAGTCATTTTTTTTCCATGTTTATAAAGGATTAAATTTAAGAATGAATCATTGGATCTCTGTGTTTTGCTTGTCTAAAGTAGCATCAGAAGTAGATTAATCAATTTCAATCAAGACAGTCGTTAGTTAAAGAAGTTAACTGAAGATGTTGGTTAAAACGGGAATTATTTTAAAAAGGCACATTCAAGATTTTACTTACCTTAAAAACATGTGTATTTGTATTCATTCATCAATATTTTGTTGGAGACCCACTGTCTTCATTTCTACTATGAGTCCCCTGGTTGAAGCTCTGCGTTGTCTTTCTTGCATCAACCACACCCATAATTCATTGTCTGAGAGTTCTGGTTTTGCTTTTGTAAGTGGAGCAGTAACCCAAGGACATGGGTAAAGCAAACTGAGTGCTGACACCTTTTACGTTTTTATGATTCTTTAAAAATGTTTCATGTTTATCTCACTCACACATAGTCTGATAGCATATTTCTTAGTGACTCACCTTCATAAAATCTTTCTAGCATTCCACGTGGTTTTCAAAGAAGCCACTTTTTTTTTGCATTTACATGTCATTGACTTATATAACATCTCAAGAAACTATGTAATTATGTAATTATAACATTGAATTTAAGAAGCACTAACTGTTGGAAACAAACATAACTGACTTTTGGCAAGCATCCAACTCAACTAGTGGGAGTAGAACTGAGTGAGCAGACCAGAGAGCCGTCTCTGCCAGGGGCTTTCTCTCATCTTCCGGCTTCAACAGAAAAGCTTTGCAGAGAAAGGGATGCATGTGGATAGATAATCTGGCAAGTTGGCTGAGTGGAAATGGGTTAAGAGAGTTCTTCCGTACTCCTAAGATTCTTGTTAAATGCTTTATAGAACAATTTAAGTGGTACTTCCTATGATCTCAGTTAAGGTATAAGATATTTTGCAGAAATGCAAAATCTTTTACTTTGAGTTTCTGGAAAATTTTACCTTTTACATCACTGGGACTCTAACACTACTCCTGCCCTAATTTTGGCAATTTCGATACCTGGATTGGATATTGGAAGGTGAAATTTCTAGTACACTGACTTCTCACTTTCTTCATCTCCCCTCCTCTACCTCTCTCGTCCTCCACGCTTCAGGTATACTGTTCTTCATTCTCCAAGTCTATACCCCATCTTTGTGGTTGTTGATATCTGCAATCTCTCCATAAGCTCTGTTTCAAACAACTACTTCTTGCCATTACCATTTTGACCATGAAGCTTCCTTCAGTAACTACAACTCTAAAAGTGCTTCCACCCAGGTTTTTACTTCCCCTGACTCCCCTCCAGTACATATTTCTCTTTCTCTCCAGCTTCAATTCCATGGTCATTCATTAGTATTCCCTTGCCTATGCTCTCAGCTTCCCTCATATACTCTTTTTATAAGTTTTGTTTGAGAAAATCCTAACCTGTATAAATCTAATTATCCCACTACTCTATGGCTGCACTCATGAAACAGAATGTAATTGCAGATAAACACAGAACCATGTGATTGGTCTTGCTTTAAATTCATGATCACTCACGTCAAGTGGGTCTTATACAGCTTGGCTTTATGTGGTGAATTTACTTTTCCATTCTCCCATCTGATTATTTCATCCTTTCTCCTTTCTCATTGAATGCCCAGGTCTCCTTCATCCTCTCTTAGCTGACCTTGCTTCCTGTTCCATTTGGAAAGTATAAGCAACCAACAGAGACTTTCCTTATGCTGTTACTCAACACTACTTGCCTTCCAGCATGAGTTTTAATATACTCTGCCTTCTGTCTGGTTTATCAATTAGTCCCCTGTCTTCTTCATCAAGTTTTCTTCTCTGCCAGATCATTCTCAATAGCAAATAAAAGAAGCCATTCTCAATGCTATTAAAAAATCAAAACTCCATTTTAAATATATATTTTTTTCTCTAGCTACTTTCCCATTTCTCTGTTTGCCTATATACCAAAATTTCATAAAGTCACCAGACCTTCACATTGCAAGATCCAATGGTACTATTTCATCTTCATCCTGTTTGACTTATAAGTATGTAATTTGGTCCAGTAGATCACTGATATGGTTTGGCTTTGTGTCTCCACAGAAGCCTCACCTTTAATTGTAATAATCCCCACTTGTTGTGGGAAGGACCCAGTGGGAGGTAATTGAATTATGGGGACAGGTTTTCCCAGGCTGTTCTTGTGATAGTGACTAATTCTTACAAGATCTGATGGTTTTATAAAGAGGAGTTCCCTCGCACACGCTCTCTTGCCTGTTGGTATGTAAGACATATCTTTGCTCTTGCTTCACCTTCTGCCATGATGGTGAGTCCTCCCAAGCCATATGGAAATGTGAGTCCATTAAACCTCTTTCCTTTATAAATTACCCAGTCTCAGGTATGTCCTTATCAGCAGCAGGAGAATGGACTAATACTGTATATTGGTATTGGTAGAGTAGGGTACTGCTGTAAAGATACCTGGAAATGTGAAAGTGACTTTGGAACTGGGTAACAGGCAGAGGCTGGAACAGTTTGGAGGGTTCATAAGAAGACAGGGAGATGTGAGAAAGTTTGGAACTTCCTAGAGACTTGTTGAATGGTTTTGACCAAAATGCAGATAGTAGTATGGACAATGAAGTCCAGGTTGAGGTGGTCTCCGATGGAGATGAGGAACTTGTTGGGAACTAGAATAAAGGTCACTCTTGCTATACAAAGAGACTGGTGGCATTTTGCCCCTGCCCCAGAGATCTGTGGAACTTTGAACTTGAGACAGATAATATAGGGTATCTGGAGAAAGAAATTTCTAAGTGGGAAAGGGTTCAAGAGGAAGCAGAGCATAAAAGTTTGGAAAATTTGCAGCGTGATGAAACAATAGAAAAGAAAAAATCCATTTTCTGAAGAGAAATTCAAGCCAGCTGCAGAACTTTGCATAAGTAATGAGGAACTGAATGTTAATTGCTAAGACAATGGGGAAAATGTTTCCAGGGCATATGGTAGACCTTCACGGTAGACCTTCTCATCACAGACCCAGAGGTTTAGGAAGAAAAAGTGGTGTCCTGGGCTGAGTCCAGAGTCTCCCTATTGTGTGCAGTCTTGGGACTTTGTGTCCTTTATCCCAGCCACTCCAGCCTTGATAAAAGGGCTGAAGTATTGCTCAGGCTGTGGCTTCAGAGGGTGCAAGCCCCTAGCCTAGGCAGCTTCCACATGGTGGTGGTCTTGTGGGTGCACAGAAGATAAGAATTGAGGTTTGGTAACTTCTCCCTAGATTTCAGAGGACCTATGGAAATGCCTGAATGTCCAGGCAGAAGTTTGTTGCAGGGGTGAAGCCCTCATGGAGAACCTCTGCTAGGTCAGTGTGGAAGGGAAATATGGGTTTGGAACCTCCCCACAGAGTCCCCACTGGGGCACTGCCAAGCAAAGCTGTGAGAAGAGGGCCACTGTCTGTCAGACCCCACAATTGTAGAGCCACTGACAGCTGGCACTGTGCACCTGGAAAAGCCTCAAATACTCAATGCTAGCCCATGAAAGCAGCTGGGTGGGGACTGTACCCTGCAAAGCCACTGGGCAGAGCTGCTCAAGGCCATGAGAGCCTACCTTTTGTATCAGGTATTCTTTTATTCCATGTCTCACATTTGACCTGAATGTGAGACATGGAATAAAAGAAGATCATTTTGGAGATTTAAGACTTGGCTTCCTTGCTGGATTTCAGACTTGCATGGGGCCTGTAGCTCCTTCATTTTGGCTAATTTCTCCTATTTGGAATGGGTGTATTTACCCAATGCCTGTATGCCCATTATATCTAGTTAGTAACTAACTTGGTTTTGATTTTACAGGCTCTTAGGCAGAAAAGACTTGCCTTGTCTTAGATGAGACTTTGGACTTGGACTTTTGGGCTAATGCTGAAAGGAGTTTAGACTTTGCGGGACTGTTGGGAAGGCATAACTGGTTTTGAAGTGTGAAGACATGATATCTGGGAGGGGGCCTGGGTGGAATGACATGATTTGGCTCTGTGTCCCCACCCAAATCTTACCTTAAATTGTAATAATTCCCTTATGTTGTGGGAGACACCCAGCGGGAGGTAATTGAATCATGGGAGTGGGTTTTTCCCAAGCTGTTCTCATGATGATGAATATGTTCTCACAAGATCTGATGATTTTATAAAGGGGAGTTTCCCTGCACATGTCCTCTTGCCTGTTGCCATGTAAGACGTTCCTTTGCTCCTTTTTCACCTTCTGCCATAATTGTGAACCTCCCCAGCCATGTGGAACTGTGAGTCCAGTAAACCTCTTTTCTTTGTAAATTACCCAATCTTGGGTATGTCTTTATTAGCAACATAAGAAGGGACCAATATGGTCACTTACTCTGCACATCATATTATTCACTAAACTTCCAGGCACCATCCCTTTTGGACCTTCTCCTGTACTTCTGTCTGTTCCTACTCAGTCTCTTTTGATAGTTCTTTCTCATTTTCCTAACATCTTCTCATTGAAGTGTCTCAAGGTTTAGATTTCATCTGTTCTTTATCTACATTCACTTCCTAGAAGATCTTAACTAGTCCCATGTCTTTAAATACCGTCTAAACTCTTATGACTCTTACACTTATACTTTAGCCTATACCTCTTTCTCCATATATGCAATTCCTATTCAATCTCCCCTTTAACATCTTAAATTTATTATGTCCAAGACTAAAATCCTGTTTTCTCCCCCAAACTTGTTCTTCCTACAGAATTCCTTATTTTAGTAAATATAACTTTATCCTCTAAGTTGCTCAGTGTATCAGCTAGCTATTGCATCATAACAAACCACTCCAACCCTCAAAGGCTTAAAACAACAATCACTAATTATTACTCATGTGTCTGAAGTTGATTTAAATTTGGCTGATCTGGATTTGGCCAGGCACCTCTGCTTCAAGCTTCAGAGGCCAAGGCAGTTCTACTTCCGACTGCAGGTCTGTTGGTCACTTGAGCAGCTCTCTCCCACCTGTTTCTTATCTTCCCATAACAAGAAAGCTGGTTAGGGTATATTCTTTTCATGCTGATGGAACAAATGTAAGAGGGCAAGAAATAACGTGCAAGGCCATTTAAGTCCTGGGCTCAGAACGAGCAGGCAGTCACTTTCATACACATGTCATTGGCCAAAGTTAAGTTTGTGGTTGAGTCCATAGTTAAGAAGCAGAGAAACAGATGCTGCCCACAGTGAGGCCAGGGGAGAGCATGGATCATGGATTCTGGGAAACATGGAGAATTAGAGTCAATCATTTGGCTGATTATGCTCAGCCAAAATTGTTGGTGTCATAGTGAATTTCTCTTTCTCACATTTCTCTCCATTCCCCCTACATCCAATCAGTAAATCCTATGAACTTTACCTTCAAAATATATCCAACACCTGATCACTTGTCATCACCTTTACTGCTTCCACTCAGGCCCCAGCCACCATCATGTTTTATTTGGATAACCGTAATAGTCTTCTATCCAGTCTCCCTGCTGCTATCTCTTTTTCTTGATCATATTTCTTAATGAGGTAACCAAAGTGGTCCTGCTAAAATGTCAGATCATGTCATTCTTTTTAAACTCTTTCAGAAGCTTTCTAACTTAGGAAAAAAGCCAAAATTCTTACTATGGCCTAAAAGAATGTACCCTGATCTTGATCGTATTCCCTTACCTCTATGATATTGTTGTTACTGTCTTCTGCCTCATGTTGCTCCAGGCTTACTGCATTTCTTGATGCTTTTTGAAAATGTCAACCATACCCCTGTGTCAGGATTTTTGAACCTACTTTTCCTTCTACCTGAAATGCTTTTGCTGCAGGCAGTAACATGTCTTCTTCTCTTACTTTCTTAGGTCTTTGCAAAAATGCTACCTTTTCAGCGAGGCCTTAATTATTCAATTTGTTTCTCTTCACTCATCCTCAAATCTTGCCATCCCTAACACTCCCCGTTATTCTTTCCTACGTTGTTTCTCCCTAGTACTTATTACCATCTAGCATACATATGTTTTATTTATTTTGTTCATTTTTTATTTTTCTTTACTGGAGTATAAACTCTATTCTTACACATTTCATCTGAGTTTTTTTTCCCGTCTTGTTCACTACTGTATCTCCAGTGTTTCAAAGAATGCTTAGGACATAGTAGTCCTCTAATAAATGTATTTTTGAATAAAAGAATGATTAAATGAATTTTACTGTTTCATCAGTATTTAGTTTATAATGGATAGAAAGATTACTCATAGCTTATTTGTGAATAATTACCAGTAAATGTCTTAGGGATGTTTAACTTCTGAAATATTATTGATTATTTATAATTTTCCTCAGTCAGCTATGGATTTAAGAATTATTTTTCCAAAATATTTTTTATCATTTAGATGTTGAGAAATTATTGTTAAAATGGTAGAGAATATATTCATTGAAGTTATTTTTTTCACCTGAACTTCATTTTCATTTTTTCTTCCTCTTATTTACTCTGAACAGTACAAAATCTATGTGATTTGTTCCTTTTGTAAAATGACTGGTTTTGGAATTTCCGTAAAAATGACCTCAGTTGTAGAAATAAATAAGTTTAATTCTCCTTTAGATTTTGAGATGATTAAGATTGAGAATAGGTCAAATTTTTTGTGTGCTATTTTTGCAGCATTTTATACATTTATTTTCAAGCTAGTTTATTTTTCTAAGCCCTTCCTTTTTTTCCTCCACTGAGGGCAAAATAAATCACGTTACCTTGCAGAAATGTGCCAGGAGCATCCTGCAAAATCATTGAGGAAGCTTATCCATTGTCATTAATTTTTGAAGATTCATGGAGCTCTGAAAAGACATAAAAATTCTGTGCTTGGAAGCTGGTTATTATTATTTACTTTTCTTTCCTTTCATATTCAAGGGGTAGGTGGGCATATTGCCTCAGTTTTAACAATAGTGAGTCATGATCAGAGATCATGATATTCTTCTAGAGCTCAAAAGGGAGGGAGTGACTTCTTATCCAAGAAAATAGAAGCTGGTCTTCAGTCAGAATTATGTGTGTTTGGATGAAACAAATTACTTTCCTTTGCATATTTTACAAAGTTCCTTTCATTTTTTTTACTGTATGAAAGGTGATTGAAGTAGAGGTTTAAAATAACTGAATATATTGCTGCAATTCTCTACAACTATTATGTTTCCTTCTGTATGTCAGGCTAAAGACAATTATCAATAAAATGTATAGAAGTATTATTTGACACTGACACACCACTTCTCATGCACATTTGTAAAGGTACAGGGGATGTGTTGGGTTAGGTTTTTCAAGTCGTTATGAATAACTTTTTTGATCTTTGATTGTTTTCATTCAAATTTAAATGTTTTAAAATTCATATTTAATCTTCAATTTGTATAGGAAACAAAATCTCATTATCCTGCTTCTTCATGTTTCACATTCCAAAGGAGGATTTCTCTCTCTCTTTTTTTGGCAGCAATGTGTAATCTTGTGGTTTTTCTTCCTCTTAAAATCATCAAATGAAAATTTCTCTTTATATAAAAAAATTGAACTTAAGTGATATCATTTTTAATGGCTGGCATATATTAAGAAAAATACTTTACACCTGGTATTTAATCTCATTCCTAAAATAAAAGCACCAGATCAGTGGGTCTGTAAGAATGAATAGTGACTTTAGTATTTTCTTGCTGAAACCTTTTCAGTTTGTTAATATGATCTCACATTTTCTTTAGAGGCCAGTGATCCTTTGTCCCTACATCTCTTCCAGAAAATAAATAGGAGACTACACTTTAATGAAACAAATAGGAAGAAAAACGAACGGACATATCACCATGTACATACTTTGCAGATATTTCCAAAGTTAATTTCTCCCCAAAGAAGGGCAGCAAGCAGTCATTCACTTTGGAAGGTCAAAGTCTTATTTTTAGTCATTCAAAATGGGAATGTTAATAAGAACACAATTAGAGTAAACAGTCTATAGCCCATGTGAGAATCATCAAAGTTATGAACAAGAGGAGGCATTTAAGTGATAAACATAATTGCTGAAATCGGGTTGCAGAGATAAAAGGAGATTAGACTGACAATATGCTGTGAGATTTTAATCAGATCTTTTCTTTTTTACAACATTCCACCTCCTACTCCCTTCCTGCCCAAGTATTGGGCAAACTATGGTCATCCTCTTAGGCTAGAGGACAGCGGGTGTAAAGCTTCATAGACAAGATAGTGAACATTCACTTCCCCTTTCCATTTCCCACCTACGACAGCCTACCGATCCAACCACTCCTGGTGGGTTACAATCCTTGCTGTAGCCACACCCACATGCCTACGAGGGGCATACAGGGTGTGAAGTGCCGATGAGGCTTACTCTATCTCAGGGGGATGCTAACAAAGGGGAGTTGGTTGGACCTCAACACACCTTTTTTAAAATGCGAAAGCACTGGAATAGGCACATTGTAGAAAGAGGTTTTAAGGTTTTGCGTTTGGAGATTGTCAAGGAAAACATTCAGTTCATCAACGGCCATTCACGGAGGCTTATTTTGTTTTCATGTTCAGAGTTTTCACATCTGCTGTCATATGGCTACACCAGGACATGGAGGGCACAAGGAAGTTCTTATTTTGCATCACTTAGATTTCACCTGTCTGATGGCAAGAGGCCCCACCCAGCCTGGAGAGCCAGGAGACAGCTGGCTGGTGAAGAATGTCGCCTCTGTAGTCACATCGCCTGGCTTTGAGTCCCAGTTCTTGCTCACAAGCTGTGGGACCTTAGTTAATCGTTGAATCGCTCTGTGCCTCAGTTTCCTCACCTGTAATATGGGGCGATAATAATATCTCCCCATGGGGTTGAAGTAAAGTGCTTAGAACAGTGTCTGACACATTGTAGCTCATGAGCTGGGAGTGGAGGAGGGTGAGACTAAGAATGATTCTACTTTTTATTTAATGTGAGATGTGACTGAACCATATAAAATTAAAGTGACTCATTAAAAAGTGCTACAGCAACTGTGAATTTTATTCCACCTCAACACTTAGGTGTAAGATATTTCTTTTACTGGCATACCTCGATTTTTGCATTTCACTTTTTTGTACTTCTCAGATATTGTGTTTTGCATTTTTTAAAAAAACAAATTGAAGCTTTGTGGCATCCTTTTGTTGAGTAAGTTTATAGACACTATTTTTTCAACAGCATGAGTTTACTTTTTGTCTCTATGCCACATTTTGGTAATTCTTGCAGCATTTCAAGTGTTTGTACTGTTATTGTATCTGTTATGATGATTTGTGACCCCCACTCTTTCATGTTGCTATTGTATTTGCTTTAGGATGCCATGAACTTATATAGGAACCCATATAATTTGGTGAATTTAATGCATCAATGCTGTATATACTCTGACTGCTTTACTGACTGTCCATTTCCCCATCTTCTCCTTCTCTTCAGACCTCCCTGTTTCTTGAGGTACAACAATATTGAAATCAGGCCAGTTGTCAACTCTATAATGGCCTATATGTGTTCAAGAGAAAGGAAGAGCCATACATCTCTGATTTTAAATCAAAAGCTAGATGTGACTAAAGTTACTGAGGAAGGCATGTCAAAAGCTGAGATAGGCTGAAAACTAGTCTTCTTATGCCAATGGTTAACCAAGTTATGAATGCAAAGGTATAGTTCTTAAAGGAAATTAATAGTGCTACTCCACTGAACACACAAATTATAAGAAAGTGAAACAGTCTTATTGCTGGTATAGGGAAAGTTTTAGTGGTCTGGATAGAAGATTAAATCAGCCACAGTTTACCTGTAGATTTAAACTTAACCCAGAGCAATGTCCTAACTCTGTTCAATCTTTTGAAGGCAGAGTGGGATGAGGATGCTACACAAGAAAAGTGCAAAGCTAGGAGAGGTTGGTATATGATGTTTGAGAAAAGAAGGTGTAACGTGAAAGTGCAAGATGAGGCAGCAAGTGCTGATACAGAAGCTGCAGCAGATTATCCAGAATATCTAGTTAAGATCATTGATGAAGGTGGCTATATTAAACAACAGATTTTCCATGTAGACAAAATAGCCTTCCATCAGAGGTGATGCCATGTAGGACTTTTATGACTAGAGAGGAGAAAAAGGCAATACCTAGCTTCAAAACTTCAAAGGACAGGCTGACTCTTATTAGAGGGTAATACAGTCAGTGACTTTAAGTTAAAGCAAATGCCCTTCGATCATTTAAAAAATCCTAGTACCTTTAAAAATTATGCTAGATCTGCTCCGCTTATGCTCCAGAAATGGAACTACAAAGCCTGCATAAAAGTCTGTCTGCTTATAGTATGATTTACTGAATATTTAAAGACCATTATTGAAATCTACTTCTCAGAAAAAGAGACTTCTTTCAAAATACTACTGCTCATTGACAATGTACCTGGTTGCCCAAGAGCTCTGATGGAGATGTACAAGGGAATAATGTTTTCAGGCCTGCTAATACAGTATGCATTCTGTAGCCCATGGATCAAGAAGTAATACTGACTTTTAAGTCTTATTATTTAAGACATATGTTTCATAAGGCTATAACTGTCATACATTGTGATTTATCCGATAGATCTGGGTAAAGTAAACGGAAAGCCTTCTGGAAAGGATTTAGTATTCTAGATGTCATTAAGAACATTTGTGATTTATGGGAGGAGGTCAAAATATTAACATTAAGAGAAATATGGAAGAAGTTGATTCCAGCCCTCATGGATTTTTGGGGGTTCAAGGCGCCGGTGGAGGAAGTAACTGCAGATATGGTAGAAATAGCAAGAGAATTAGAATTAGAAGTAGAGTCTGAAGATTTGATTGAATTGGTACAATCTCATGATAAAACATTAATAAATGAGGAGCTGCTTCTTATGGATGAGAAAGCAAATAGAAGGAATCTATTTCTGGTGACAGTGCTGTGAACATTGTTGAAAATAACAACAAAGGATTTAGAATATTTTATAAACTTGGCAAAGCAGCAGTAGTGATTGAAAGGATTGGCTTAAATTTTGAAAGAAGTTTTACTATGGGTAAAATGCTATCAAACTGTAATGTATGCTACAGAGAAATATTTCCTGAAAGAAAAAGTCAATCAACATGCCAAGTTTCATTGTTGTCTTAATCTAAGAAATTGCCACAGCCACCTGAATCTTCAGCAACCACCATAGTGATTAGTCATCAGCTATCAAGATGTAGGCAAGACAATCCTCCAGCAAAATCACGGTGCACTGGAGGCTCATGATTTTTTAGCAACAAAATATTTTTAATTAATATGTGTACTTACTAGACTACAGTATAGTATAAATATGACTTTTGCATGTACTGGAAAACCAAAACATTCATGCGACTTGTTTTATTGCAATGTTTACTTTATTATGGTGATCAGGAACAGAACCCACAGTATCTTCAAGGTATGTGTATACGTCTCTAAATCAAATTTAATCTGATAAAGGCCTTCATCTCATTATGTTGGCTGAAATTTCAATTTCAACAATTATTGGAGTTTTTTCTGTTTCTGGATTGGGCAAAGGTGCTATTTAGGGTACGTGGGTGAAAGGCGGATCTTCATGTCTTTGGTTCAAATGGATTTTTGCTCAAGCTCACAACAGCCCTTGACGGGGAGGGGATCTTCTACTTTTGTTCTGTGTCTTTGTGAGGCTGGGTGCCCAGGCACTTAATGTCCCGTCTCCCTACATACACAACGCAGTTATTCCTTTCAGGTGTCTGCTATCTCCCCCTTTTGTAGAACCTGCCTGTAGAACCCACAGATCTCAGTCCACATTATAGTCTTGGAAGGAGCTTTCCCATGACATATTCACCTTATTTTCTTCTCTTCTTAGCCCAAAGACCTAGCATAACTCCCCAGATGAGTTTAGGCCTTTAGGAAGAAAGAATCCAGGAAGATGCATAATCTTCAGGCAAATTCTTCTTTAGCCATACAACATGAACTCCTCTAAGAAGAAAAGCTATAAGACCTGGTGACCACCTTGGAGCAAGGAAGCAAAATGACAGGGAAAATAAGACACATATTAATCTCTTACCATCTTGATTCAACATGGGTTTCAGAGGGTAGAACATGGGAGTTTCCTCTGAAGTTTTATTGACACTTTCTTCACACCTTTGAGAGTCATCTTCTCAGTTGCTCACTGAAATCCGGTCATGCTAAATGGCAGTCTACACAGTTTTAGTAATTTCTGGCCCATCTTATAGCCCATATATGTTCTTTCATTGGCAAAGGCAGTATGATTCTTCCCACAACAGAGATCTCAAATGATGGAGATGCAATGCATACCAGCACAGATCTTGAGGGACCCAAACACACCAAGATAATGATACCTCAATTATATTTGGTCTGCATTTTAGAATAGATTTTTTGATTCATAGAATTGAAATAAGCCAATTACCTTTACTTCTGTAAAATTACTATAGAATGGATTTTAAAAAGTACTGTGAAGCCGACTTTGTTTATGACTTTGAAATCTCTGCCTGACCTTGAAGGAATTACTGAGAGTCTGCCACTTCTCTATTGCAGGCTCATTGGTCTCTTCCTCTTCTGTTTTCTTCTCTATTTATTATTATTTATTTCTCTCTTTTTCTCCTATGCTCTTCCTCTTTAGTTACTCTATCTGTTTTCCCTGTTTTCTTTCCCTATTTTGGTTTTTAATCATAGAATAGTCATTTTGTAGCCCCATCAAGAACATTCAGGACTAAAAGATAATTTCTATGTTAAGGTATTTTCTTTCTTTTAAACGGAAGAGCTTCTTTGTTTTCCCATTAAGAGCATATAGATATGTTAATTCTTTTACATACATATATAAATGATGTCTGTTACTCTTTTCTTTTCTACCTCAAATATCTAAACTATAATTTAGGGAAGCAACATAATCTTAGGAAATATCATTCCTAGGGTTCACATCAGAAAAAATCAGGACAATTTTCTCTACACTAGTTCTCATGTTTCTAAACTCATATTCCCTTGGATATTTTTAAGACCAACTGGTAGTATTAAAGTCAGAACTTTAATTGTGAAAATCCAGAGATTTTTGTTTTCATTAAGAAGCTGTATAAAAAAGATGTTCCATTCTGCTTCCATTTCTGCAGCAGCATTTTTCTGAAAGTGGTTAGTGTCGGTTATCATTGCTCCATATCTTGCTCTCTCTCCTGCCCTCTCTCCTTCTCTTTCTCTCTCTTTGTGTGTATTTGTGCAAAGATTGGACTCCAAAATCAAAAGAATAAAGTTCTCCAAGTAGTTCAAGTCAATTCAAAAACTGCAAAGATCATAAAAATAGTTCCTAGCCTCTAGAACCATGTTCAGCAAACTATGGCCCATGGGCCAAATATGGCTCGCTGTATGTAAACATAGTTTTGCTGGAACATAGCCATGTTTGTTTCCATATTGTCGATGGCTGCTTTTGCACTTCAATGACAGGGTTCGACAGTTGCTACAGAAATGGTATTGCCTGAGAAATCTAAAATATTTACTCTCTGGCCCATTATAGAAAACATTTACTAACTGCTATAGAAGCTCACATTTAGTGTGGGAGTGCTGTGGAGAGTAATGGGCAAGGAGATGTAGTTGCCTTTTTGCTCAACTTTATTATATGTCGTGCTGGGTGAGGAGGCAAAGTTGCTTGTGTTTCCATTGTATCCTGTATATACTTCTTTTAAAGCACTTACCACTAGGCAATTGCAGTTATTTCTAAAAATTTTTCTTCCCTAGTGTTTAACTGTGTTTATTTTAAAAACACATATTGAGGACCTACTTTGTGCCAGTTGTGAAAGATATGGTAAAAAAACAACAGTAAAATATTGACTCTCTTTCATGGGATTTCCAGTCAAGGCCAAATGTTGCAAATCCAAGTGTTTTCAGGGAACAGGTTGGTAATATAAATGAGTAGAAGCAGCCCAGGTATAAGTTACTTTCTTTGACTGTTAGTTGTATAGAAATAGCTTTCACTTTCACAGAGTTTGTGCTATATCCTGGCTTTATTGAAACCTGAGTTTCTCTTAGATTATCATTCACTTTTCCAATTATGATAGAGACACCTTTGAGATATATGAGAAAAACAACAATGTGTGATGGCTGATGGGGGCTGACACTTGTCTTTCATGTCAGGAAAATGATAAGGAATGATGGGGACTATGACACACTGGAGACCACTAACTTCTTCAAAGGGCACACCAGCTACTCAACTCCAGAGTATTACTGTCATATAGGAATGTTAAATCCTTCTTCTTCCTCCCCTTTCTCCTTTTCCTCCACCTTTTCATGTTCTGCTTGTCCTTTTTCTTCTCCATCTCCTTCTTTTGAGGGGAGAGAGAAGCTGAAGAGCTAATCTGGATTTTATGTGAACTTCTAATTTTTAAATGTTGACTAAATATGTAAAATACTGTGCAGACCAAACTCAGTACATGGTGCTGGTCAGATTTTGTTCACAGTCCATCAGTTTGTGTTCCCTGTGTGAGAATGATGTAAGGTCTTTGGGAACAAATACCTTGGTGTAAAAGTGACAATATTTTCAGGGATTCTTTAATTGTGTGTTACTTGTTGTATTGGTCCATTCTCATGCTTCTAATAAAGACATATCAGAGAATAGGTAATTTATAAAGGAAAGAGGCTTAATGGATTCACAGTTCCACATGACTAGGGAGGCCTCATAATCACAGTGGAAGGTGAAGGAAGAGCAAAGGGATGTCATGCATGGTGTTAGGCAAGAGGATATGTTCAGGGGAACTCCCTTTATAAAACCATCAGATCTCATGAGACTTATTCACCATCACAAGAATAGCACTGGTAAAACCCACCCCCAGAATCAATTACCTCCCACTGGTCTCTCCCACCACATGTGGGGATTATGATAATTCAAGATGATATTTGGTTGAGACACAGAGCCAAACCATATAATTTCACCCCAGCTCCTCCCAAAAATCATGTCCTCACATTTCAAAACCAATCACGTCTTCCCAATTGTATTAGTCCATTTTCACACTGCTGATAAGACATACCTGAGAGCAGGTAACTTATAAAGAAAAAGGTTTAATGGACTCACAGTTCCATGTGAGTGGGGTGCCTCACAGTTGTGGCAGAAGTCAAAAGATACATCTTACATGGTGACAGACAAGAGAGAAAATGAGAGCTTGTGTAGGAAACTCCCTTTGTAAAACCATCGGATCTCATGAGACTCATTTACTATCATGAGAATAGCACTGGAAAGACCCCCTGCTCCCATGATTCAATTACCTACCACTGGGTCCCTCCCATGACACATGGGAATTGTGGGAGCTACAATTCAAGGAGAGATTTGGGTGGGGACACAGTCAAACAATATTATTCTGCTCCTGATCCCTCCCAAATCTCATGTTCTCACATTTCAAAACTAATAATGCCTTCCCAAGATTCTCTCAAAGTCTTAACTCATTTCAGCATTAACTCAAAAGTCCACAGTCCGAAGTCTTATCTGAGACAAGGCAAGTCCCTTCTACCTATGAGCCTGTAAAATTAAAAGCAGGTTAGTTATGATCTAGATACAGTGATGGTCCGGGTATTGGGTAAATGCACCCATTCCAAATGGGAGAAATTGACCAAAATGAAGGGACTACAGGTCCCATGCAAGTCTGAAATCCCTGTGGTGGCCAAATCTTAAAGCTCTGAGATGATCTCCCTTGACTGCATGTCTCACATCCAGGTCACACTGATGCAAGACGTAGACTCTCGTGGCCTCAGGCAGCGCCTTTCTTGTGTTTTTTCAGGGTACAGCTACCTTCCTGGCTGCTTTCATGGGCTGGCATTGAGTGTTTGTGGCTTTTCCAGGTGCATGGTCTAAGCTGTTAGTGGATCTACCTTTCTGGGTCTGAGGGATGGTGGCCCTCTTCTCACAGCTCCACTAGGCAGTGCCTCAGTGGGGACTCTGTGTGAAGGCTCCAACCCCACATTTCCCTTCTGCAGTGCCCTAGCAGAGGTTCTCCATGAGGGCTTCACCCCTGCAACAAACACCTGCCTGGTCATCCAGGCATTTCCATACATCCTCTGAAATCTAGACAGAGGTTCCCAAATCAATTCTTGACTTCCGTGCACCTGCAAGTTCAATACCATGTGGAAGCTGCCAAGGCTTGGGCTTGCACTTTCTGAAGCCATGACCTGAGCTGTACCTTGGCCCCTTTTAGCCATGTATGGAGCAGCTGGGATGCAGGGCACCAAGTCCCTAGGCTGCACAGAGCAGGGGTAGCCTGGGCTTGGCCCATGAAACCATTTTTTCCTCCTAGGCCTCCAGGCCTGTGATGGGAGGAGCTGCAACAAAGGCCTTTGACATACCCTAGAGACATTGTCTCCATTGTCTTGGTGATTAACATTTGGCCTCTCATGACTTAGGCAAATTTCTGCACCCTGCTTGAATTTCTTTCCAGAAAATGGATTTTTCTTTTCTATAGCATTGTCAGGCTGCAAATTTCCTGAACTTTTATGCTCTGCTTTCCTTTTAAACATAAGTTCCACTTCCAAACCCATATCTTTGTGAATACATAAACTGAATGCTTTTAACAGTATCCAAGTCACATCTTGAACACTTTACTACTTAGTAATTTCTTTCACCAGATGCCTTAAATCATCTCTCTTAAGTTCAAAATTCCACAAGTCTCTAAAGCAGGTGCAAAATGCTGCCAGTCTCTTTGCTAAAACATAATATGAGTCACCTTTGCTCCAGTTCCCAACAAATTCCTCACCTACATTTGAAACCACCTCAACATGGATTTCATTGTCCATATCTCTATCAGCATTTTGGTCAAAACCATTCACCAAGTCTCTAGCAAGTTCCAAATTTTCCCACATTTTGAGCCCTCCAAACTGTTCCAACCTCTACCTGTTACCCAGTTCCAATGTCACTTCCACATTTTCAGGCATCTTTACAGCAACACCTCACCTTATCGGTACCAATTTACTGTATTAGTCCATTCTCATGTTGCTAATAAAGACATAACTGAGACTGGATAATTTATAAGGGAAAGAGATTTAATAGACTCATAGTCCCACATGGCTGGGGAGGCCTACACAATCATGGTGGAAGGTGAAGGAAGAGCAAAGGGACATCTTACAAGGCAGCAGGCAAAAGAGCATGTACAGGGGGGAACTCCCCTTTATAAAACCATCAGATCTCATGAGACTTATTCACTATCATGAGAACAGCATGGGAAAAATCTGCTCCCGTGATTTAATTACCTCCCACTGTGTCCCTCCTACTATACTTGGAAATTATTATAATTCAAGGTGACATTTGGGTGGGAACACAGAGCCAAACAATGTCATTAGTGTTTCTATTTTACAAATAAAACTGATGTTCAGATACAAGCAACTGGTTTGAAGTCCTGAAAAATCCCTTCCTCTTTCACCAAGAAAATACTGCCAAAAACACAGGACATTCGTAATCATT
The DNA here is from genome assembly GCF_030222135.1 of Aotus nancymaae. Taxonomy (NCBI): domain Eukaryota; kingdom Metazoa; phylum Chordata; class Mammalia; order Primates; family Aotidae; genus Aotus; species Aotus nancymaae. The sequence goes on along the minus strand of NW_026988428.1, from coordinate 28,761,470 downwards.
TAAAGAGGCAATATATGTGAAAATTATTTTATAAACTGTAAAACATTGTGTTTTATGTGAACTATATGTGAAAGTTATTTTGTTAACTGTAAAGCCTTGTGCTTATATTGATATATATTGGCACTTATATTGGTACATAAAGTGATAAAAGAGAGTTTCCACATGATCTGTAAGAGTGAGGGAGAGAGAGATTTATTTGTTGCCAGAGACTTTGATGTGGACCTCCACAGAAGGCTGGGACTTTGAATATGTGGAAAAAGAATGTGTCCCAAGCAGAGGGGCCTGAACAAAGGCCAGAGCATTCTACCTAAAAGATTTCTGAGAAGCCCATTGAAGCAAAGGCATTTGAAAAATGCTGGCTTAGAAATAAGTAGCTGTAGACATCCCTTAGGGAACTGAGTATAATTGTGTGATGGAAACACAGTTGTGCCTACTGAACACATGTTTGGAGAGTTAGAAAATTGCAAAATCGCAGAGGGCCTGAAGGGTGAGTCTGGAGAATCTGAACTTTATTCTGTAGGAAACAGGCATTAGTAGGGGTTTTAGGCAGGCAAGAGATATCTTTATACTTGAGTTTAAGGGGAAAATACACTTCTTTAACAGGGGTAGGCATGATGGATAGCTTTGGGGAATTGACTGCAGGCTTGGAAAAAGGTTTGTTCATCTAGGAAAATAGCCAACAAGTACAAATGAAGGATATGATTGGGGAAATGTTTTCCATAGTCTTTCTCTTATCTTTGATAAAGCTAGATTTTAATAAGGAGATATTTAGATCTGGCCCATAGATTCATTCTAGATATCTTAAAAAACTTTTACATCACTAAATTTGATCTGTCACCAGCAGTTTGGAAATGTGAAAGCACTGGACAGAATGATATACACTCATTTTTATTTAGAAAAATTTAAGTATGTGATAAAAAATCCACTTGGTGGTACCTGATGTTCTGATGTTCATGAAATATGGTGCACTGGGTTTATATGCTGGATCTCCAATAAGGATATATTCTTCTAGGCTGTTGATAGAGAGCTTCTAACTCCTCCCCTCTCTTTTTTTAGTGGCAATGTTTAGACTTTGCTTCATTTACTTGCTTCAGAATATTATCCAGTTTAGCGACTCATACCAACGTGTTCTCTTGTCATTATTTCTAGATTTCTTAGGTAGATTGTTTTGGTTCTGTATTTTTTTTTTCTTTTCCCTTGCAGAATTCTTTATCTAACAGATAATAACTCAAATGCTCTGTCAAAGGCTGGTTTTCCAGGCCTATTGGAGACAGACTACTTGGATAAGAAACAGTCAAGAGACTTTCTCCATCATCTGTTTCTCCCATGTCTAAGTCAGTATTCTGCCTCCACAGGTGATTTAATAGTGGGTGTCTGATATCTCTTTGTAAGTCTGAATTTCTATTTTAGCTTATAAATAGCCATCTCAAGAGAAAACGAGAGAAAACAAATCTGAGTAGATGGAGTTTATGCAGATTGATTCAGATTAGCATTATTCATTAACCTCGGCAGTTTGTGCTGGTTAGTGATCACCAACACACCACACTTTGGAAGATTACTTAGGTGGTGTAAATGTCCCTTCAAAGACGTTCTTGCTATTTCATTTAAAAGGTAATGAATTAGCACTGGACATCTGCCATCTATAATTTCTATCTAGTAGAAGTGCCCTTCTATATAACACATTAGATTTTAGTGCTGAGAAAATTTCACCATCAAATAACATTTTGTTTCTCTAGTGGGAAAAATAATTGAAGATCAGAATAATGTCAGGAGTGATAATAAAATTTACATATGATTTTTTGACATAAATTGTTTACAATTGATTTTTAAAGTACCACATAGACACATATTTAGATCAGGAAATATATACAATGTGACATTATTTTAAAACAGACTCCATTTTTATGGTTTGGAGTGTGATAACTCAAATTCTGGAGACAGACAGATCTGGGTTCCATCTTAGTTCAGTCTCCTGTTAGGCATGACATGGATAAATTATTTAACCTCTATGAGCTTCAATTTCCTCAGTGCAAAATGAGGATAATAACAGCTACTTTATAGAGTGGTTTTGAGGATTAAGTAGACAGTGCTTAGAAAGCACTTACCAGAGTACATAGCACAGAGATAGGCCCTACAAAATGGTAGCTATAATTATTATTGAATCAGATCCTTCCAAAAATTAATCTATTCCTTGATTTTAACTTTGAGATATAATTTTGAAATAATTATTTCAGACATTTCTTTGTAGAGTTTGAAATAAGAATGAATGGTTTTAGAATCTATGATTTGCAATTTACTTATCTGTGTGACCATGGACAAATCATTCATTCATTCATCTCATGCATTTATTCAATGTAATTTGGTGACATTACATGTGAAGTTTTAGGCATTGGAACTAAAGAGGTGAAGAAGAAAGACAAGTTCTTTGTCCTTATAACTCTGACATTCTAATATCACATGTTGACAACCAAAAATGGAATGAAATAAAACATAAAATGATGATAATAAAAAATAAAATAATTAAAAATGGTGTTATAAGGAGTGTAAAAATAGACTATTGTTTTGGAAGGTAATTGGGAGGGGCAGATAGATGGTGTGGCCAAGTCTGAGAAGATGTATTTCATTTAGTACTTAAATCACAAAACAGTTGAACATGCAAGGATCTGTGAGAAGAACATTCCAGATAAAGAGACCTGTATGTGCCAAAGCCTTGAGAGGGTAATAAGCTTGGTGGGGAGAGACAGGAGGAGGCCTCATGCAGTAGGATGCAGTGATTGTAGGGGAAATGTGAGAGATGAGAACAAAAAGGCAGATAGGGCCAGATGAGGAAGGGCTTGTATATTATAGTAAAGAATTTGAATCTAATTTTAAGTTTAATAGGAAGCCTTTGGAGAATTTTAATTAGGAGGAAGGCATGTTCTGATTTTCATTATTTAACCTTTTCCTGGGTTCTGTTTCTTATGTATAAAAAGTAGACAATAATGGTAATTACTTGACAGGATGTTGGAGCATTAAATGAGATATTGTGGGTAAAGCACCGGTGTATATAGCCACAAAATAAATGTTAGTTTTTGGTTTTGTTTAATGTATTACAGCTGCTATGGAATGAATTGAGTACCTCCAAAATTCCCAAGTTGAAGCCCTAACCTGCAGTGTGTATTTGTAAATAGGACCCGCAGGAAGTAATTAAGGCTAAATGAGGTCATAAGGGTAGGGTCCTAATCTGATAAGGCTGGTGCCTTACCGGAAGAGGAAGTGACACCAGAGCTGTCTTTCTACCATGTGAGGACGCAGTGAGAAGGCTGGTTGGTGTTGATTACATGGGTATGTTTGGTTTGTGATAATCCATTGAGTTATGCAGTGATGTTTTGTGCACTTGTCTGTATATGTATTTTGCCCCCACAAAAATGCAAATTCATGAAATGAAAAAATCAGATAAAAAATAGGCTACAACTTAGATTAAATACAGAGCTTAAGATAGTTTATCTCAAATGTGTAAGGAGCATGAATTCTTTTCAGAACTAAGAAACAGTATTGTATCCTTGCGTTCGTCTCAGTTACCATGCCTATGGTTTGGGCTGATTGTCCAGGATCCGTAAGTGGGATCAGCTTCAGCTGGGCAGGAGCGAACAGGGCTGGGCTTTCGCATAGTGAGCGCTGTGAAGTAAGCCGGCAGGTGGGTAGCTGGTATCTGGGAGGCCTGGCAGTGGTTTGTAGACAGATGTCCTGGCTAGTGGGTTAGGGCTTTCAAACTGGCAGCAGGCAGGCAGTGAGTGTCCAAGCAGGCAGGTGGTCAGTGCAGGGAGTCCTTACAGAACGTAGTTCTGATCATGCCATGATAATAGGGTTCAGGGACTGGCCTCCACATCATGAGAGGATTGGAGGAAAAAGATGGAATTAAAGTCCCAGAGGAAGAGAGTACAAGGCAGAAAATAAGTCAACAACTTAGTTCTTGAAAATGGGGAACAATGTGGAGGTTTGGTCTTAAGAGTCTCAGAGCCTGAAGCTATTTTGAGCCTACAGGTGGGAGTTAAGTGTTTGCAGCTGTACAGCTTGCAGGCTGGAGAGGGAACCAGGCTGCCATACAATTTATAGTACCTAGGAAAAATAATAGAAACATAAAATGTTAGCACCAGAAGGGATCTTAAAGCTCATCTAACTCAATTCCTAATATTACTGAATATGTACCACCTGTATGAAACACCATTGCTTGCTTTTTTATGAGCTAATCTGATCCTCCTAACCACCCTGTGAATGAAATAGTTATTATTTTTATTATAGATGGATCAGAGAAGTTAAGTAACTTCTTCTGTGTCACACAGCGCAGTCAATATGTTTGCTCACATCCGTACTGTTTTAAAGCCTTGTGCTCTTTCCACTTCATTGCATACCTAGTTATGACACAGTGGGGTTGATAATTAACCCTTCTTGACTTCTAGGTTTATTCTTATATGATACAACAGAAAGGACTAATTGTACTTACATGTATCTACTGAAAAGGAGAGGATCTAAGATTTCAATATTTCTTCTATCTCAGTTGAGCTGAAAACATGGGTTAACTGATTATTTACACTGTAAGCATTGGGTTCCGGTGTGTCTGAAGGTTGTTGAAAATCTGATTTGTACCTGAAATGGCCTCAAACACAGAGAAATGATTTAATGGATCAAATTGTATTATAGGGTTCCAGTTGAATTTTTCTATGTACAGCCTTAGTTCAGAAAAACCAGAGCATGCTAAAGTAAAAAAAAAAAAAGAAAAAAGAAAAATGGAAAAAACATCCCCCAAATACGAAACTTCTAGCCAACTGTTCTGAAGCTCTTTCTGGTGAGAGGTGAGCTGATGGAGTGGAGAAAGGCTAATGACACCCTTGCAGCCTACTATCAGAGACTTATTAGCCCTGCGGCAGAAATGGGGAAGACAATGGAAGCACTCGGCAGGGATAGAGGAGGAGAAATTTCCAAAGCCACCTGAAAAGCTAAATAATTACAGAGAGTCATCTGAAATTTAGCCAGAAACACAGCATGGACAAGTCACTTAACACCTTTATTCATCCTGTCTGAATTGCAGATAAAAGCTTTTTATCTACTTCCCTTATAGAGACATAAGAAGACATGTAATTTTTGTTGTAAGAGTCTTCCAATTATTTTACAAAGAATACTATCTAAAGACAATATGTTGTTATTACCATTTCTTTTTGCTTTATGTCTGGGGAGATTTTGAAAGATGCTATAAATGAGTCAGATGGTATCATGGATAATATCTCCATCCCCCAGGAGTTTGAAATCTGTGGATGGTAAGCTATTTTTATCCCTAGCACCTAAATGTAGAAATGCAAATAAACACATATTGATATGTACATAAATATAGAAAAGATGCCATTGTCATAGTTATATTGTTAATCACCTTCATGTTAGTCAAATGAGTTTTCTTGTTCTCTCTCTGTATCTTGCTATATGCGTTGCTCCTTTTTTCCTTCCTGCTAATGTTCATTCTGCATTCCTTGTCAGAAGTGTCTGCATTTATTGAGATGTTATTCCACTTTCAAGTCCCTTTTCTAATCTCGACTTTTCCTTGATCTTGTCAGCTTTCCCTGGTCTCTTTTTTCTTGAGTTATTATTGTAGTTATCTATAGAATATAATATAGCTGTTAATTATTTTCCAGTTATTTCACATATCCTATTTGGCACAATTACATCCTCTATAGGAACTTTATTTTATACATTTTATACATTAATTTTTGGTATCCAATTATGCCATGCACAGTTCCAGGGGCACAAAAATGCCTCATAAATATTCATTTGTTTCTCCCTCCCCACTGATGGTCTACTTCTTTCCCTCCTTTCCCTCCTCTTCCCTCCTTTCCTTCCTCTCCCCTCCCATCTTTTCCCTCCCCTCCCCTCCTTTTCCTCCCTCCCTCCTTCCTTCCTTCTTTCCTTCCTTCCTTTTCTCCCTCCCTCCCTCCTTCCTCCCTCCCTCCCTTCCTTGCATTAATTTTCCAAGATGAAAAGTGAAAATTTTTATCATTCAGAATTTTTCTTTTTCTTTTTTAGTATATATTCTATTGCACTTTAGGTTCTGGGGTACATGTGCAGAACATGCAGGATTGTTGCATAGGTACATACATGGCAATGTGGTTTGCCTCCTTCCCCATCACCTATATCTGGCATTTCTCCCCATGTTATCCCTCCCCAACTCACTACCCTGCACTGTCCCTCCCCTAGTCCCCCCAACAGACCCCTGTGTGTGATGCTCCCCTCCCTGTGTCCATGTGTTCTCATTGTTGAACACCTGCCTATGAATGAGAACATGTGGTGTTTGATTCTCTGTTCTTGCCTCAGTTTGCTGAGAATGATTGTTTCCAGATTCATCCATGTCCCTACAAAGGACACGAACTCATTTTTATGGCTGCAAAGTATTCCATGGTGTATATGTGCCACATTTTCCATGTCCAGTTTATCATCAGTGGGCATTTGGGTTGGTTCCAGGTCTTTGCTATTGTAAATGGTGCCACTATGAACATACGGGTGCATGTATGTTCTTTATAATAGAATGATTTATAATCCTTTGGATATATACCCAGTAATGTGATTGCTGGGTCAAATGGTATTTCTATTTCTAGGTCCTTGAGGAATCACCACACTGTCTTCCACAATGGTTGAACTAATTTACACTCCCACCAATAGTGTAAAAGTGTTCCTATTTCTCCACATCCTCTCCAGCATCTGTTTTGTCCAGATTTTTTAACGATCGCCATTTTAACTGGTGTGAGATGGTATCTCAATGTGGTTTTTGATTTGTATTTGTCTAATGACCAGTGATGATGAGCATTTTTTCATATGTTTGTTGGCGTCATATATGTCTTCTTTTCAAAAGTGTCTATTCATATCCTTTGCCCACTTTTGAATGGATTTGCTTTTTTCTTGTAAATCTGTTTTAGTTTTTTGTAGATTCTGGATATTAGCCCTTTGTCAGATGGGTAGATTGCAAAAATTTTTGCCCATTCTGTTGGTTGCCAGTTCACTCTAATGATTGTTTCTTTTGCTGTGCAGAAGCTCTGGAGTTTAATTAGATCTCATTTGTCTATTTTGGCTTTTGTTGCCAATGCTTTTGGTGTTTTAGTCATGAAGTCCTTGCCTATGCCTATGTCCTGAGTGGTTTTGCCTAGGTTTTCTTCTAGGGTTTTTATGATGTTAGGTCTTATATTTAAGTCTTTAATCCATCTGGAGTTAATTTTAGTGTAAGGTGTCAGGAAGGGGTCCAGTTTCTGCTTTCTGCACATGGCTAGCCAGTTTTCCCAACACCATTTATTAAACAGGGAATCCTTTCACCATTGCTTGTTTTTGTCAGGTTTGTCAAAGATCAGATGGTTGTAGATGTGTGGCATTGCCTCCGAGGCCTCTGTTCTGTTCCTTTGGTCTATATCTCTGTTTTGGTACCAGTACCATGCTGTTGTAATTACTGTAGACTTGTAGCATAGTTTGAAGTCAGGTAGTGTGATGCCTCTAGCTTTGTTCTTTTTGTTTAGAATTGTCTTGGCTATGTGGGCTCTCTTTTGGTTCCATCTGAAGTTTAAGGTGTTTTTTTCCAGTTCTGTGAAGAGGGTCATAGGTAACTTGATGGAGTAGCATTGAATCTATAAATTAATTTTGGCAGTATGGCCATTTTAACAATATTGATTCTTCCTAACCATGAGCATAGAATGTTTTTCCATGTATTTGTGTCCTCTCTTATTTCCTTGAGCAGTGGTTTGTAGTTCGACTTGAAGAGGTCCTTTACATCCTTTGTTAGTTGAATTCTTAGGTATTTTATTCTCTTTGTAGCAATTGTGAATGGCAGTTCATTATTGATTTGGCTGTCTTTAAGTCTGTTATTTGTGTATAGGAATGCTTGTGATTTCTGCACATTGATTTTGTATCCTGAGACTTTGTTGAAGTTGCTTCCAGTTTCAGGAGATTTTGGGCTGAGATGATGTGGTCTTCTAAATATATAAACATGTCATCTGCAAATAGAGATAGTTTGATGTCCTCCTTTCCTAATTGAATACCCTTTATTTCTTTTTCTTGCCTGATTGCTCTGGCTAGAACTTCCAATACTATATTGAATAGGAGTGGTGAGAGAGAGAGCACCCTTGTTTAGTGCCAGATTTTAAAGGGAATGCTTCCAGTTTTTGCCCATTCAATGTGATATTGGCTCTGGGTTTGTGATAAATAGCTTTTATTATTTTGCAATACATTCCGTTGATACCTAGTTTATTGAGAGTTTTTAGCACAAAGGGCTGCTGAATTTTGTCCAAGGCCTTCTCTGCATCTATTGAGATGATCATGTGGTTTTTGTCTTTGGTTCTGTTTATGTGGTGAATTACATTTATAGACTTGTGTATGTTGAACCAGCCTTGCATCCTCTGGATGAAGCCTACTTGATCGTGATGGATAAGCTTTTAATGTGCTGTTGCAATTGGTTTGCCAGTATTTTATTGAAGATTTTTGCATCTATATTCATATTGGCCTGAAGTTTTCTTTTTTTGTTGAGTCTCTGCCAGGTTTGGTATCAGGATGATGTTGGTCTCATAAAATGATTTGGGAAGGATTCCCTCTTTTTGTATTGTTTGGAATAGTTTCAGAAGGAGTGGTACCAGCTCCTCTTTGTATGTCTGATAGAATTCAGCTGTGAACCCATCTGGACCTGGCCTTTTTTTGGTTGGTAGGCTATTAATTACTCCCTCAACTTCAGCCCTTGTTATTGGTCTATTCAGGATTTCAACTTCTTCCTGGTTAGGCTTAGGAAGGTGCAAGTGTCCAGGAATTTAGCCATTTCTTCTATGTCTACTGGTTTATGGGCATAGAGTTGTTTATAGTAATCTCTGATGGTAGTTTGTATTTCTGTGGAATTGGTGGTGATATCCCCTTTATTGTTTTTTATTACATCTATTTGATTCTTCTCTCTTTTCTTTTTTATTAATCTGGCTAGTGGCCTATTTTGTTGATTTTTTCAAAAAATCAGCTCCTGGATTTATTGATTGTTTGAAAGGTTTTTTTTGTGTCTCTATCTCCTTCAGTTCTGCTCTGATCTTAGTTATTTCTTGTCTTCTGCTTGCCTTTGAGTTATTTTGATCTTGCTCCTCTAGCTCTTTCAATTTTGATAATAGGGTGTTGATTTTAGATCTTTCCTTGCTTTTCATATGGGCATTTATTGTTATATATTTTCCTCTAGATACTGCTTTAAATATGTCCTAGGGATTCTGGTACTTTGTATATTCATTTTCGTTGGTTTTGAAGAACATCTTTATTTCTGCCTTCATTTCATTGTTTATCCAGTCAACATTTCAAGAGCCAGTTGTTCAGTTTCCATGAAGTTGTGCAGTTCTGAGTTAGTTTCTTAATCTTGAGTTCTAATTTGATTGCACTGTGGTCTGAGAGACTGTTTGCTATAATTTCCATTTGCTTGCATTTGCTGAAGAGTGATTTTCTTGCAATTATGTGGTCAGTTTTAGAGTAGGTGTGATGTGGTGCTGAGAAGACTACATATTCTGTGGATGTTGCGGTGGAGAGTTCTGTAAATGTCTATTACATTTGCTTGCTCCAGATCTGAGTTCAAGTCCTGGATATCCTTGTTAATTTTCTGTCTCATTGATCTGTCCAATATTGACAGTGGAGTGTTAAAGTCTCCCACTATTATTGTGTGGGAGTCTAAGTCTCTTTGTAAGTCATTAAGAACTTGCTTTATGTATCTGGGTTTTCCTGTATTGGGTGCGTATATATTTAGGATTGTTAGCTCTTCTTGTTGCATTGATCCTTTTACCATTATGTAATGTCCTTCTTTGTCTCTTTTGATCTTTGTTGGTTTAAAGTCTATTTTATCATAGACTAGGATCGCAGCTCCTGCTTTTTTTTTTGCTCTCCATTTGCTTAGTAAATCTTCCTCCCTCCCTTTATTTTGAGTCTATGTGTATCACTGCACATGAGATGGGTTTCCTGGATATAGCATGATGGATTTTGGCTTTTTATCCAATTTGCCATTCTGAGTCTTTTGATTGGGGCATTTAGCCCATTTACATTTAAGGTTAATATTGTTATGTGTGAATTTGATCCTGCCATTTTGATGCTAGTTGGTTGTTTTGCCTGTTAATTGATGCAGTTTCTTCATTGTTCATTATTCAAATGCTCTTTACCATTTGGTACATTTTTGGAGTGGCTGGTACTGGTTGTTCCTTTCTATGTTTAGTGCTTCTTTCAGGAGCTCTTGTAAGGCAGGCCTGCTGGTGACAAAATCTCTGAGCAATTGCTTGTTCTTAAAGAATTTTATTTCTCCTTCACTTATGAAGCTTAGTTTGGCTGGATATGAAATTCTAGGTTGAAAGTTCTTTCTTTAAGGATGTTGAATATTGGCCCCCACTCTCTTCTGGCTTTTAGGGTTTCTACCGAGAGATCCACTGTGAGTCTGATGGGCTTCCCTTTGTGGGTAAACCGACCTATTTCTCTGGCTGCCCTTAGCATTTTTTTCCTTCATTTCAACCCTGGTGAATCTGATAATTATGTACCTTGGGGTTGCTCTTCTTGAGGAATATCTTTGTGGTGTTCTCTGTATTTCCTGGACTTGAATATTGGCCTGCCTTGCTAGGTTGGGGAAGTTCTCCTGGATAATATACTGAAGAGCGTTTTCAGCTTGAATTCATTCTCTCCGTCACATTCGGGTACACCTATCAAATGTAGATTAGGTCTTTCCACATAATCCCATATTTCTTGGAGGCTTTGTTAATTTCTTCTTACTCTTTTTTTATCTAATCTTGCCTTCTCATTTTATTTCATTGAGTTGATATTCAATCCCTGATATCCTTTCTTCTGCTTGATCGATTCGGCTATTGAAACTTGTGTATGCTTCGTGAAGTTCTTGTGTTTTTGAGCTCCATCAGTTCATTTATATTCTTCTCTAAACTGTTTCTTCTTGTTAGCATTTCATCAAACCTTTTTTCAACGTTCTTAGTTTATTTGCATTGGGTTAGAACATGTTATTTTAGCTCAGAGAAGTTTGTTATTACCCCTTTTCTGAAGCCTGTTTCTGTCAATTCATCAGACTCATACTCCATCCAGCCTTGTTTGCTTGCTGGTGAGGAGTTGTGATCCCTTGGAGAAGGAGAGGCATTTTGGTTTTGGGTGTTTTCATCCTTTTTGTGCTGGTTTCTTCCCATCTTTGTGGATTTATCTACCTGTGATCTTTGTAGTTAGTGACTTTCGGATGGGGTCTCTGAGTAGATGTCCTTTTTGTTGATGATGAAATTATTTCTTTCTGTTTTTTAGTTTTCCTTCTAACAGTCAGCCCCCTCTGCTGTAGGACTGCTGGAAGTCCACTCCAGACCCTGCTTGCCTGGTGATTACCTGTGGTGGCTACAGAACAGTAAAGGTTGCTGCCAGTTTCTTCTTCTGTTATCTTTGTCAGAGAAGGATACTTGCCAGATGTCAGCCTGAGCTCTCCTTTATGAGGTGTCTCTTTGGATATATGGGGGTCGGGGAGCTGCTTGAGGAGACAGTCTGTCCCTTATAGAAGCTCAAGTGCTGAGTTGTGAGCTCTGTTCTACCATTCGGAGCTACTGGGCAGGTATATTTAAGTCTGCTGAGGTGGAACTCATAACTGCCTTTTTTCCCCAGGTGCTCTGTCCTGGGAAGGTGGGGCTTTATTTGTAAGGTCCTGATGTGCTGCTGCCCTTTTTCAGAGATGCCCTGCACAGTGAGGAGGTAGCCTAGTCACAGTTTGCCAGCAGAGGCATTGCTGAGCTGCCATGGGCTCTGGCCTCAGAAATGGAGGATTGCCTCGGTAATGGCGGGCTGCCTCAGTAGTGGTGGAGTGCCTGGGTAATAGCAGATGCCCTACCCCACACAGAGCTTGACCATCCCAGGTCCAGCTGTGCTTGCTGTGAAACTCTCAATCCAGAGCATTTCAGATTGCTGGTTTTTGTAGGGGTGGGTTCCACCGAGCCAGATCACCTGGCTCCCTGTTTCAGCCCCCCTTTTTTTAGTTGAATGGGTGACTTTTGTCTCTCAGGCATTCCAAGTGCCAGTTGAAACAGCTGCCTAGATTTGTGTAAGTTTTTGTGCAGCGACGCGCTGCGCTTCCTGAAACAGCTGTGCTGGAGACTTGTGGCCCTTTTCCGCCTGGGAATCTCCTGGTCTGTGGGCAGTAAAAACTCATTTGGAAATGCAATGATCACTCACCCTCTGTGTTCTCACTGAGAACTGCACTCCAGAGCTGTTCCTATTCAGCCATCTTGGATTGTCTTGACCCAGAATTTTTCTTTGTGATGGCAAATATTCAAATGCTCTTAAACATCTGGAAATTTGAAAGTGTCTGTTTGGTACACTATTGAAAAATATGCAGACATTCCATTTCAAACCAGTGTTGGGACAAGTATCATAACCTAACAAAATGCCCTAGAGGTAAGAAACATGTGGTTCTCTCAGTGTAGATTTTATTTTAAAAAAGTAAAGTAGGTTGGGTGCAGTGGCTCATGCCTGTATCCCCAATACTTTTGAAGGTCAACACAGGAAGATTGCTTGAACTCAGCAGTTCAAGACCAGTGTTGGCAACATTGCAAGACTTATAAAAAGAATATTTAAAAGTAGAAAATAAATTAACCAGGTGTGATGATGTGCACCTTTAGTTCCAGCTACTTGGGAGGCTGAGGCAGGAGGATAGATTGAGTCTAGAGATCAAGATGGCAGTGAGCTATGACTGCTCCACTGAACCCCAGTCTGGGTGACAGAGCAAGACACTGTCTCAAAAATAAATAAATAAATTAAAAAAATAAGTAAATAAAGTAAAATATACTTATATATGGAAAAATATTCACGACTATGGTATGAAAAATAGATTGTGCATACTTGATAAAGAATTATTGATGGAGAGGGAATGAGGAAATGTTGGCCAAAGGCTATAAAGTTTTGCTTAGGTAAGATAAATAAGTTCTGGAAATGTGCTGTACAGCATGGTGACTATAGTTAGTAGTAATGTATTATCTACTTGAAAATTCCTAAGAGAGTAGCTCTGAAATGTTCTCACTATAAAAAAAGATAAACATGTGATTGATATGTTAATCAGTTTGATTTAATTATTTTACAAGGTACACTTATATCAAAACATTTGTTATACACCACAAATATATACAGTTTTATATTTTTCATTTATACCTTGAGAAAGCTGGGAGTGAAAAGAACTTTGATACATAGACTAGGGTCTGGAAGCAATATGGGGTGGTGGGGACTGTAGTTATTTATCACCATATGATCACATAGGAACACTGTAGGTAGATTTTTCAAATTTTTAAGTAAATACATAAATTTCCATTTTTAATGTGCAAATTTTCAAATGTTGTCAATAAATTTAACAATCTTTTAAAACACATTAGTAGGTAGGGCAAATGAAACATGTCTGTGAGTCAAATTCTGTTTATAGGTCCTAGTCTTTCAGGTAAGATATTGGTGAACAATTTAGATTTTCATATACATGCAGTGGAAATAATTGAATAGTCTTAGCAGGAATGATGTGATCTAATTTACATGTCCAAAGAACCTTCTTGCTACAGGGTGGAGAGTGGCTTCTTAGGAGAGTAAGAGTGGAAGCAAGGAAAACAATGAGAAGGTAATTGCCATGGTCCAATTGAGAGATGACAGGCTTTGGAATATGGAGTTGGCAATGAAGTAGAAGAATTGGAGTTACATTTTAGAGTTAAAAGAAAAGGGCATAATAAAAAATGTCACACAAATTTCAGGTCAAAGCTATTGGATAGGTGGTGGCGCCATCTACTGAGATGGTGAAAAGAGGGAAAAAAGTAAGTTTCAGATAGAATTTTGGACAAGTTCTTTCTTGAATCTCTTACATTGAATGTTTAGTTCCCTATTTTTTTCTTTTAAAATTGGTAGTATTTCTGTTTTGACCCCACAAAGATTATGAATTTTATTTTTTTGGTGGCTTGTCCCCCAAGAGTCTGTTACATTTCTACTTCCTTTTCAACCCAACTTTGTTTAGTAGAGTATTTTTAGATATCTGAGAGGTTCCGGCTTTGTTATTGACTTCTTTTAATTGCACTGTGGTTAGAAAATGGAGTTTATTCAAATTCTGCCTTTATAAACTTACTGAGATATTCTTTGTTTCCAGTATTTAATTGGTTCTTTTGGGAAAAATATCTATTTATTCACATTACCAAGGCTTCAATATTTTAGAAGGCATATTAGAATTTCATACTCAGATCGACTTCAAGAAAGAAGAATTATCATTCTGTTTAGAACAATTTGCTTTGTTATTGGAAATATCTAATACAAAATCAATCTTATGAGGAGTTAATGACATACCATTTTTCACATACGTTTTCAAGTTAACATGGTGAAAATTTGCTATTGAGCATTTACTTTAGATCAGACTTGGACAAAAGGCAATTTCATTTTGGATTTTGTCCAAGGGAGTTTGACTGCTTCCAAGGGATTTAAGCACCTGAAGGCTAGAGTGTTACAGAGTCTCCAGGACACTTTCTCATAACACGTTCCCAGCCCTTGCACAACCTGCTGGTCCAGTGGGTGGTGCTCTCTGCATCACAGATGCTCCCGTCTCAAGTGTGTACTTCTGTGATTCCCTCAGATGCTCTCATTGCCTCTTTCTTTCACAAGCCCTCATTTCTATGAGTTCTTTGATAACATCTAGGAAGTGCTGAATCTTATGCACATACATTTCCTGGTACTTCCCTCTCTAGTTCAATATTTTGCAGCTGCTCAGCAATGGAGTGATCATCTTATGACTGCCACCTTTTACTGGCCTTTTCAGTCTCCTTTCTCTTCTTTTTAGAAATTGGTCAAGCAGAGAAAACTCTTGCCAAACTCCTATTCTTCATTATATTCCCTTGATTTATTTGTTAGTTTATTTTTTCAGTTTTATTTTCTCCTTGAGTTTCTATAAGGTATTTATTTCACAAGCATAGGTAATTTTAAAAACTCCTTATAATAAAATATTCAATAGTTAATCTGTTTATTTTGTACTGTTTTGGATTTCAGTGTACACATTTTTATAATTTCTTTGTGAATTGTTGAAAATAATGGAATAGAAAGAAAATAATGAAAAGAGTCTAATGAAATACCTTTATAGCCAAAAGCTCATGTAGGAAGAGATTCTCTCTGATGCAGTTCTGAAAAATAACTGAGGAAAAGGTTGTACTAAGGGTGAGGGAAGGTAAAGAATTCAATTCAAATTCTTTCCCAATTGTTAGCTAGTATTTTTGGTGTACATTGAAAATGAAGTAGTCTACCCATTACTAAGTAGGCTTGAATGCGTTATTTTAGGAAAAAAATTATATGGGATTTAAGTGCACGCTCAGGAAGAGAGAAACCTAGGCTAGCTTTCTCATCTTCTCCGGTCCCCATTTAGTTGCAGTTGCTTCTGAAAGAAGCAATCAGCAGTGGTTTATGATGCTCAGACATTTCTATGATGTGCACTCACTGAAAATCATTGATGTTTCTGCTTTAACTAGATTTAGCTACTTTGGGTTGAAAGCTCTATGCTGCCTGAAATCCCATTTTACTAAACCCGCCAGTGAGTAAAACCACTGAGTCCTTCAGGAAAATTCCATTGCACAGTTAGAGGAAGCTATTAATTACAGCTACAATCAGTGAGAAAACTCTACCTTAAAGGTGCAGGAATTCTGCCTGCTCTAGCTAGGCTTTGTATCCAGCCCATGTGGTGCCATTCAAGTAGCATCATGTGGCTTAGCTTCTTTTGATGTATTTCCTGGGAACCTATGATTATTGTGTCCCTGCAAAATGCTTTGAGAGCAAGGCCACGTCTTTCAGGCATCTCTTCTCTTTTCCATTTCTGGGATTCCAGGCCCCCCTCATTCTGCACCCATCCTCCCTACCCCTAGCTTTAGCAAACAACTAATTCTTAAAAAATAAGTCTAAACAAGACCCACACTTGATTATTTGTAGAACTGGCCCCTTTGCACAGAAAATGTTACCTTGGGAACTGGGACAAATTATGGGCTTATAGATTATATATTTTTTTACCTTAATGAAAATTTAATTTGTTATGAATGGTTCATCATAACATATGCCAAGAAGAGTGTGCCAGAAATAACAATCTGAAGGAACACACGGGATCTAATGCTTCCATACTTTTCCAGGAGTAAAAGAGATCATTGAAACAACACATGTCAGATGCTATTACTGTCATATTGTTGAGGCCATCTGTTAAAAACCAAGATCAGGACCTGCTGCGTTCATTGAATTTGCAGTTCTAGAAAGGACAATGTCACATAAAATTAAGTTGATTCTGTTAAGAGCAGTATATCTGAGGGATTAATTTTTTTTTCCTGAAAGATTAGCCCATGTTATTTGTGTAGCTGTCCATATAAACATAGCAGCTTTTTAAAAAGAACACTCAAATTTGCATCACTATGCTAATTATTCAGATTTTGAAACACTAAATACCAATAATAGTTTGTGTATTTAGATAGATATTTGGCTCTGTGCATATAAAGTGCAGAATGTGGATATATACCTGATAAAGCTGGCATTCGGAATGCTTAAGGGCTTTCAGAACAAATCAAGAATGACTGTAAAAGAATATCTGATAGTTTATAGAAAAAATTATGCTGTTTCCTTTGATATTCTGATGAAGCCTAAAAAGTGGAATTTAAGAGTGGTTTTTAATGAGAGGTTTGCTCACTTTTCAGCCATTCTTGCTTTTATATTAAAATATCAAGCTGCTTTTATTAAACAATAACTACATGGGCTTCCCAGTCTCCTAGAATGTTTCTTTGGGCAGTAGTTCAAGTGTCCCTGCTAACATCCCATTTGTCTGTGTTCTGTGCTCTTTTACATTCACTCCCAATACACTCTCTCCTCACTTAAGTAGCAAAAGAGTATAGCTTCTCTTTCTAATTCTTCTCTTTCTAATTTCTTAACTCTGATCAGTCTTTGTGTCTGGCATTCTTTAGTAAAAGCATATTTGCCTGATGCATTGGTTCTTAACCAGTGACTGAATGCATTAGGCAAGTCATGGGCAATCTTTCAATTTTAGTTTCCTCATCTATAAAATGTTGGGAGTAAATTTAATGGTCACTAATATTATTTCCACCTCTATAAGTCTAGGATCCTAGAGAAAGCAAAGTCTTGCCTATGTCTATAAAGCAATATGAGATGCTGTATTTGATACTTATCCTAGCAGATAATGTAAAGTTAATGATATATATAGCAAAATTAGCAAGAAAATCTAAGACTTAGAATAATAATGTTTGATGTAAATCTTTACCCATTGAAGATGCATACCTACTTTCTGAATATTTCTCTAATTTTTTTCTATAGATGTCTATATTTCCACAGTTTCTTTATCTTATTCCTTGTTTCACCACAAATTCATCTCTCTCTGTGAATCTATCCTTCCTTCTTTCTTTTTTTTCTTCCTTCCTTTCTTCCATCCATCCATCCATCTATCCATCGATCCATGCTTGCATTTATGAAGTTTCTTTTGAGGTTATTAATGACTTTGATGCATGCAGCTGGTTTTTCACGCATTTTCTGTGGGTAAAGGTCAAGGCTGTTCCCATATTATCACAAGCCTAGGGAATTTTTCCTTCCCATACATAACAATTGAACAGGAGGGGAAAGGAGGTGGAGTGGGGACCAAATTGAAATGGATGCAGACCCAGATGGTTAGAACTATAGGGCAACACCAAAACAGTAGGGGTGGCTGTGGGTGGAGACAGGATGCTCACTTTAAGGGTTTGTGGTGAGATTTTATTGCTGAAATTCTGTAATTTATCACTCTCTTTCCTAGAACTTCCAAAATAGGGGGAACAGACACTGAGAACTAATTTTAAGTAGAAAATAACATCTGAGTAGTTACCTGATGGGCCTGTCGAATAAATGCTGAAGCACAAGACTTATATGCCTGGAAGCCCAAGAGCCGATTCCCATTCCTTCTCACTTAATAGTTGACCTTCATGGCAGACCCAATCTGACCCACTCAGCCATAAGCTACAAATTAGGATTTCTGATTTAACTGCAGTGATTGTGTTCACTTGTGAAATGGATCCAGCATCTATCTCGGTCTCTAGCTAGTGTCCTGTAGCATCCATTCCCTAGCTGAGTTCCAGGGAATAGCGTGTGTGTGTGTGTGTGTGTGGTGGTCAGGGGAAGAATGGAAATGAGTTAGTAAGGGAGTAAACAGTGGTGGAAGCATAGACAGGACACATCCCTGTAGGCAGAGCAGAAATGCAAAGAGGGACATAAATACTCCCTGACTCCAGCACTTCTTATATAAAGAGTAAACATACCAAATATGGTAAGTTGTTCACCTTCTTTTCTCTACCTACAATTCTTGGGAAACTTCTTACTCATGATTCCAGACTGCTTTAAGAATTTAGCTTAATGAGATTATACTTATTTATATTTGGGGATCAAAATACTTTATGCTTTGTACTTCCAATAAGGAGGGATTTGCTTATCAGCTTTATTGGAATTTCTTCTGAACTTATTTAAGTAAGCTACTAATTTATTATGACTCTTCGTAGATTGAAGGAGGGTCCTTAACCTACTGGAAAACTTTTAACTGGATGTTATCTATAGTTGATTAAATTAAACAAAAAGTATTGTCTATCGTATGAAAATTTCTGTAGGGTATGCAGAATTAAGTTTCTTGTTCTTGAGAATCTTACAGTTTGTTTAAAAATGTTAATACTGTACATACATTCTAAGATACAGATGTCAACATTTCTAAAATCGGGATACTTCTTACAGTTGGTGGCATGACATAGTTTAATTGACGGCATTTAAAATTTCTTAATAGTACATTAAAGTATGTGCCTTACAACTAATGTCTTCAGATTCAAAGAGATAATGGTTGCACCAGCAATTTGGGCAATTCTACCTGCCTGCCATTTTACTTGATAAGCATATGCTATCAGTGATTGTGGGCTAGGAAATACAGATCTGCAGTTCTATAGCTCAGTGCCAGTTTACACATGTCTCTCATTGTGTATCTCACCAGCTGAAAGTAATTTCTAGGATGTAAAGATATATCATTGTCTCAGAACATGCTCTCTAAATGCAAACCAATTACCTCACTTGGCATTTAGTAAATGAGAGAAATCTCTTCCAATACTGGAACATTGGGTATTCTAGAATTACTAAAATGTAATGTGATGAACTTAAACTTGGTACCTTTCTAAGAGATTTTGAGAAGTAAATTTGACTGTATATATTTTCTCCCATAAATCATAACTAAAAGACAATGTAAGATACGTTTTCACTTTACAGAACTAGTGAGGGTATGGCATTTTGACATTGGTAGGAAGACTGTATGATGCCTAAGTCACTTCCATGCATTTGTACACTTGGAAAATATATCAAATGCTTATTATGTTAATGGCTACCCAGTCTGGAAGAGTATAATTGGAAGGGCCAAGAGATATCGTTATGATTTTTGCCTTCAAGAACTTTGTAATAAAATATAGCAAAGTATATACAAATACTTAAATGAGCAAATATTTGTAATTGTTGATATTATTAAATGAGTTAATATTTTAAAATGCATTTAGAACAATATGATGAAGAAGGCTACATGAGGGACAAGGATATCCAAGAGGTTGTGTTTACAGAACATAGTACTAGCATCCTTGGTGCGTAGGCTGAGTAAGGTCCCAGCACTGGAAAAGTGGTTGTTAAATAGTCGTCCAGATAGATATTAAATTAACTTATCTTCCAAGTCCTCGGTGTATCTTGAGAAGTGATGTGAAGGTCAAAAGATTATAATTACAAGGAAGACTGGAAAGAGCTATAAGAGAATCAAATGTACTTTGAAGAATTGAGGGCATATTTTAAAAAATTGTGAGTGGAAAGAGCAAAGATCTGCAAGAAACAATGGGAGAATGGAGAGTGATAGCCAAATATTTTAGCATGAAAGTATATAGGCTGTTTGACAATGGGCATTTATTTGAGAGGCATATTAAAAACCTAATATTTTTAGAGGAAAGATGTGCTTTGAAGATTCTGTAGGAAGCAGGTTAGCATTCTAGATTAGAGTATGGACTACAGCATTACACAAGTCTAAATGAAATCCAGGCTATAGAGCTGTGTGATCCTCAGCAGCATAACTTTGCTGTGCCTTGGTTCTCTCGTCTGTGAAATGGAAATGATGATAGTATCTGGCTACTATAGGGATTAAATACTTCACATATCTCCAATCCCGAGTTCTGTTCTTCTCAGACCTCTCATCCTTTACTGGCTCTGTCTCCTCTCTGGGCTTTTACTATTGAAGCATTTTAGGGCTCAGACCTTGCTCTCCTTCATTTTCTTCCCTCCCCTCTCTTGTCTTCTCCTTTTCTCTCCTCCCCTCCCTTCTCCTGCCTTCTCTTATCAGTCAGCTTTTTGGTTTTAAATAGCATTCATATGCTAATTACTAAATATGTATTTCTAGTATAGACCTTTTTTTCCAAACTTCAGACCCATATATCCACCTGCCTATTAGACCTCTCCATTTACATGGTTATTAGATATCTCCAAATCAGTATGTTCAAAAATTGAAAAACTGATTCTCCTCCTCAAACCTCCTTTACCCATTGCCTTCCCTATCTCATCAATGGCAACTCTATCCAGTTGCCAAGGTCAAAACACTTCATCTTTAATGACTTTAAAGTCAACTTTTCTTTCTTGTTTGCTTTCTTGCTTTCCTGCTTGCCTTCTCTTTTTCTTTCTTTCTTTCCTCTTTCTTTTTTTCTTTCTTTCTTTTTTCTTTCTTTCTTTCCTTCCTTCCTTCTTTCCTTCCTTCTTTCTTTCTTTCTCTCTCTCTTTCTTTCTTTCTTCTTCCCTTCCTTCTTTCTCTCTTTCTCTCTCTCTCTCTTTTTCTTTTTTTGATATGGAGTCTCACTTTGTCTCTCAGGCTGGAGTGCAGTGGCGTGATCTCGGCTCACTGCAACCTCCGCCTCTCGGGTTCAAGTGATTCTCCTGCCTCAGCCTCCTGAGTAGCTGGGACTACATGTCCTCTTTCTTTCAGACATTACATCCACGTGGCTCTAGCTGAAAAGAACATCCTGAATCCAGTCACTCCTCACTTTTGCTGCTACCATCCTGATCTGAGTTTGTTACCTATACTGTTTCCAGCATTGCCCTCTCAAGTTTTTTTCCCTTAGCAAATTTGAGCCTGCCAGAGAGATCTTTAAAGACATAGGTCAGATCATATCACTCTTTTAACACTGTACATTAGATTCCATTTCTCTCAGAAAAGTAAAGTTCTTTACACAGACCTACAAGACTGTACATAATCTGTACACTCCCTACTTCTCCAGCCTCATTACCTTTTGCTCTCTTCCTTTCTCACGCTGCCACAATCTGTGTAGCCTTCTTGGGGTTCCTTGAACAAGTCATTTATGCTTTTGTACTAACAGTTTCCTCAGTCTAAAATGCTCTTCCTTCGTGTATTATTTTACTTCATCATCTTCAAATCTTTGTTGAAATCATACCTTCTTAATGAAGTCAGTCCATGCTGATGACCCCATTTAACAATTCACCATGTACCTGCCACTCCTCCCCACCTTCCCACTCATTGTACTCCTAATATCTTAACCCTGCTTTACTTTTTATTATCACTTCCTTACATACTATATAATTTACTTATTTATTCCATTTATTCTTTATCACTCCTCTACCATGCAATGAGAAGTCTGTGTGAAAAGGGAACTGTATTTGCTTTCTTCTCTGATATACACTAAGAACTAGTATGGTAATTGGCAAGTGGTGAACACTCAGTAAATATTTCTTGAGTAAATAAAACAATAGATGATGAATGACTAAAGATTTTTTTATATGCTGGATATTATGCTAAGTACTCCATTAGTGCTACCTGTCAGTATTGGTGTCACTTTTTAGTTGCAGAGAGAAATGAATACATCCTAGGAAGATTTGGGAAAAAGGAATAGGAAGGAAAACATTTTAGGTTGACATAGACTGTGGCAAGCAGATTGTGACCCAAAAATAAACCCTAATAGGTTATTGGTTTCTCTGTAAAAGACTTCTGGAAGAAGGTGTCTTAGGGAGAGCATAGTTAGGTAATAATTTACCCAGAGATAATTATTACTAACAAGGATGAGTCTTTTCCCACTCTGACTCACTCAATGGAGACTACTTTTAAGTAATTATGTTGATTAAGTTTTATTAATCTTTTGGCACTGAACAAAATGGTACACTTTATTGGAGGACACTATTCACCACTGAGGTTTTAAAGCTCTTGGGGGAGCATTTGAATGAGAATAGAATTTGATAGCAGGGTTGATTTAGGAGTGGTTGTTCACATTTTACTTACTTTTTCTCTTTTTATATCTTGAATGTTTGGGCAATTAGTGTGTTTAAGAAAGAACCGCAAAATTTTAGAATATGAAATTTTCTGATTACTTGGAGTGTGTTTTTATGCCTTTTGAATTTTGATGCTTCATGTTCTTGTACTGCCCATTGCCTTAAGTATGGCTTGAAATGGCTTAATTGCTATGTTGGGACTGGGAGTTTTATGGTAGACCCAGAGATACAGGTAGATATTTTTAATTAAATTAATCTTTTAAATTATGACATAATTCATATTTATCATAGACTTATAAAATGCAGAAAAGATAATATTATGACATAATTCATATTTGTCATAAACTGATAAAATGCAGAAAAGATACAAAGAAAAATTTGCTCTTCTCTCTAGAGATAACCACTTGGCCTATTGGCATATTGTGCATGTTTTACTTTTAGTTATTTCAAAGGTTGGATTTATTTCCTTTGGATTTTTTTTAAGGGACAGTCTCACTCTGTCCCCAGGCTGAAGTACAGTGGCACAATCATAGCTCGCTGCGACCTCTAACTTCTGGGCTCCCGTAATTCTCCTGTCCAGCCTCCTGAGTAGCTGGAACTGGAGGTGTGCACCACCATGCCAGGGTAATTTTTATTTTATTTTATTTTTTTTTGTAGAGATAGGATCTTACTATGTTGCCCAGGCTGGTGTCAAACTCCTGGGCTCAAGTGATCTTCCTGTTTCAGCCTCCCAAAGTACTGAGATTACAGATGTAAGCCACTGTGCCCAGCTGAATTTATTAGTCATCAAACCACCTCCTAATCTAGGCACTGATTCCCAACCCTTTCTTGCATTGTGGACTCCTCTGAGACTGTAATAAAAGCTATAGATTCACTTCCTTCAAATCCCTATATGGTTAGATACATAAATTTTGTGTTTATTATCAGGGGTTTTATGGACAACCTGAATTCTCTAATAGCCTGTGAGTTCTAGTTAGAATCCTTCATATAAGATATATGTCTCTTTTTAAAAATTTTAAAAATCTGATAAATTCTGAACAATCAAAATGCTTTTCTGTATTCCAATATTTATACTTGTTCAAAGGTAACTATAGTGGATATCTGCTGCTTTCAAATACAAGTGGACAGAGAAACTCAACCAGTACAATCAGGATCTAGCTTCTCTCTTCTTGTCTCTGGGACCTACTTCCTGTTTGTTGTCTCCATTCTCAGACAAGTCTTCCTGTGTGGGTGCCAGTGACTATTGCATCCTTTCAGGCTGAAGTCTCTTAGGAGCAGAGAGCATTATTTCTTTAGCTCCCAGAGGAGTCTTAACACCTAGACTGTATGCAAACAGTTAAACCATCTCTGGGGCTAAGGGAGTGCAATGTGATGTTTGATGTAGTTTGGGGGCATGTGCTTTCCCATGGAGTCTCGGTTCCATCCAAAATTCATGGACTAAGAATGGTGGGGGGAGGTTAAGAGTCAAAAACCGGAATCTATTGCTGGAAGAAGGGTATAAAACTACTTTACAGTTAATATGATTCTTTTAAAGTCACAACTTAAATGTATTCTCAGTTTCCAAACATCAGGACTTCTTTAGCACACTCCTGTCCTCTACTATGGAAACTCACAACCTTCTACTCCCCAAGGCTTCCTTGCAGTTTATGTGTAAGTATGACTTTGAGATTTATCAAGCTCTCCATTTACACTGTGAGAAGGAACTTAGTTTTGAGAGTAGGAGGAGCCCTCAGCATGTACTTGGAATAATTTATTGTTCTGATCTGCTTGATATTTTATTAAAAATAAGAAATTATTCTTAAATTGTGAGTTGGTTGGCAAGTTTTTTTTCTTATAGCACTTTGATTATCCTACTTCCTCCTGGTCTGGAAGGTTTCTGCTGAGAAGTCTGCTGATAGCCTATGGTTTCCTTATTTGTGATAAGTTTCTTTTCTCTTGCTGCATTCAAGATTTTCTTTTTGTCTTTGACTTTTGACAATTTGACTATAATTTGTCTCGCAGAGTTCTTTTTTGCATTAATATTGCTTTGAGTCCTTTGAGTGTCACAAATCTGGATGTTTAGATTCCTCCCAAGAATTGTGACGTTTTCAGCCATTATTTCTTTAAACCACTTTCTGCCTTTTTCTTCCTTTCCCTGCTGGAATTCCCAAAATTCATATATTTGTATGCTTGATGGTATTCCATAGACCCCTAAATTTTTTTACCCCTTTTCATTCTTTTTTCTTTTTGTTCCTTTAATTTGCTAATTTCAAATTACCTGTTTTTGAGTTCTTAATTCTTTCTTCTTTAGATCAATTCTGCTGTTCAAGGTATTTATTAAAATTTTCACTTCTGTCCATATGTTCTTCAGCTCCAGAATTTCTGTTTGGTTTGTTTGTATGGTTTCTAGTTCTTTGTTACACTTTTCATTTTGTTCATTCATTGTTTGCCTAATTTCGTTTAGTTGTCCATCTGTGTTCTTTTGCGTCTCATTGAGCTTCTCTAAGATGCTTATTTAAATTCTTTTTCAGATAATTTGTATATCTCTATTTCTTGGGGTCAGTTACTGAAGCTTTATTAGTTTCCTTTGGTGGTGTCGTGTTTGACAGGTTCCTACGATCTGTATAGCTTAATATTGGTATCTGTATTTGAAGGAGCAAATGTCTCTTCCAGTTTTACAGACTGTTTTAGCAGGTAAAGACCTTCTTTTGGGTCCCTGGGCTGATGGGATTGCCCCTGGGATTGTGGTTGAATGGAGCTGGAGCAGGGTCATGTGGCTGCTGTTGGGTTTGCATTGGAGTCTGTGGTTGGTGGGCCTGTCATCAGAGATTACTGGATTTAGCATAATTCCTGTCTGGTACTTGGGTGAACTGGACTGCCTCTTAGACCTTGGTCAGTAGGACTGGTGCTAGGATGAAGGACCACAGATGACACTAGGTGCACTGACAATGTAACTTTCTTGGTTCCTGAAAGGGCTGTTAACTGGGTCACTAGGTGAGTCCCTGGGCAAGCAGAACTGGTCCTGGACTATGGCTGAAAGGGCCTGGGACTGAGTTACAGGGCTGAGTAAGGGGCCATAGGCAAGACAGGTCTGCAGGCCTGCCTCTGGGGTTACTGATGAGCATATTTCTTGGTGGTTCCCTGGATGGACAGGACTGCTCTCAAATGGTAGCTGAGAGACCTAATTACAGGCTCTTTTGGATCTGCTATGGGACTGCAGTCAGCAGGCCTGCCTGCAGGGATACAGATGGGTGTATATCTCTTCCATTCCCTATATAGGTAGGATTGGTCTCAGACTATAGCTGAGAGGGGCTGGAGCTTAAGTACAGGGCCACTTCAGGGTCCTAGCCAGGATTGAGGTTGGCAGGTCTGACATGCAAAGCTTTAGTAGGCATGACTGCTTCTGGGTTTCTGGAGGAGGGTTCTGGTGGCCAGGCCAAGGCCAAATAAGATTGCAGCTGCGTCCACAAGAGAATGAGGCTTTTTCTATGTCTGGAGCCAGGAACTCACACAGTTGGTGAGTCTGCCACCTGAACCTGGGTCTGCCCTTTGATAGTGGTCCTTCTCAGTCCTAGGTTCCACCAGAGTTTCACAACGTCCTACATGAATCCCAACACAAAGATACTTTTGTTCACGGATGGCTATGAAACTATTATTGCTGTGGGGGAATAGAGGGGGATACCTCCTATTCCATCATCTTGTTGACATTATTGCCTTCAAATCTTTCTTGATTGTCTTGAAGTATCTTTTCAGAGCAGAAATTTCTGAAGAACATATCAGCTCTGGAGGGCAGACTAGGAGATGTTTTCGTCACCAGTTCTGTCTTTTAGATCTAAATTATTTTCCATTGGAAAAGCAAAATGTCCACCTGATATAGCTGAGAAAATCATTTAGTGTGGGCTGTCTCTAGCAGTGCAGTGTCACCTTGGCTAGGCTGCTGCCAACACCCACGGACCCCTGTTATTGCCATTCTCAGCAGCACATGTCCTACTTCTATTTAAATAGCATAAAGGTTGGAGCTGGAAAAGAGAACAATATCCAATTTGGCATTTGAAGCAAGTGTTATAAATATAGACTGTAGAGATCCTAGGAAGGAATGAGGTTGGTGGTCCTAGATGAGAGAGGAGATTAAAACCACCTCATAATTGAATGTTGGAAGTCAGAAGGTACCATAGAGGTCCCTAGTGCTACCATCCCCCTCCTCACCTTAGAGATGAGGAAGCTGAAATCCAGCTTGGTGACATGACTTGGTTAAGTTAGCACCAAACCTGCAACTAGAACTCAGGTCCCCTCACTTCTGGGATGATGCTCTTTTTATTAAATTCAACTCTACTTTCTGTATCTTTCAGACTTGGAAGTCAGTGACAGCATGCTGGTAGGATATTTTCCTGTAGATCTGGATTTTGTAAGACAGAAAAAATAAATCAGTTGTTGACGTAGAAATTTGCTAAGACTTGTTGTTCCTATACTCAGTGTGATGGTTAATTTTATATGTCAACTTGACTGGACTGCAGGTCTCAGATATATGGTCAAACATTACTCTGGATGTTTCTGTGAGAGTGTTTTTATATGAGATTAACATTTAAATCAGTGGAATTTGAGTAAAGCAGATTGCCCTCTATAATGTGGTTGGGCCTTATCCAATCAGTTGAAGGCCAGAATAGAACAAAAGATTGACTTTTCCTGAGCAAGAGGGCATTCTGCCAGCAGATGGCTTTTGGACTTGAACTGCTGCATTGGCATCTCACTGGGTCTTCAGTGTGATGGCTCACTCTGCAGATTCTGAGCTTGTCAGCCTCCGTAATCATGTGAGCTAATGTCTTAAAATAAGTCTTTCCCTATATATGTGTATACATCCTATTGGTTCTACTTATCTGGAGAACTCTGACTAATATACTTAGCAGAACATTTGTTTCTCTAATCCAGCATTTGCACCTTAAATATTTGTGCCCAGAACATCTTGTCTGATGTTTTGGGTAATCATGTACTATTATTTATTTCTTTTATCCTCAGTAAACACAAAGATGCTCCTCTTTTATTTTGGTATCACTAGAAGAAAATGTTTAACAATTATGTCAAGTTTGGGCAGTGAGATTATTTCTTCCTCAGTTATGGAGATCATTTTGTAATAGAATCCCAAGTGTCTATATCAAATTCTGATACCATTGCTACTGCCTCTCCCTATTGAAGGCTAAGCTAGCTTTTTAGCTCAGATGCCAAAGATGGCAAAAAAGGAAGCACACAACAGCTCAGTTTTCATTCCTTTTCTCAAAAATTGGTTGTTGTTGTTCTGTCCAGTGCTCCATCTTGCTTCCCCAAGGTACTTCCAGGTCCTTGCATCTTCTTTCTTCGTACTAGTTAGAACTCTTTTGCTCATGAATAAAGAATAGCCCAGCTCAATCTAGCTTAAGCCAAAATAGAATTTTATTTGCTTATGTAACAAAAAAGTCTGAGGAAAGATCTGGGATATAGGTGACTACAGAGCCTCAAACATTGTCACCAAGACAGCCTCTCCTCACCTTCCTGCTTGATTTTCCTTTGTGCTTCTATTGTTTCCACGCTAGCCTGCCATTTGTACTGGCAAAATACAGTCAGTAACTTCTAGCTCACATCTTGTCCACTTAACAGCACAGCAGAAAAGAGTGCTAACAAAACTCCTGGGCCTGACCCTTATTGGCCAATTAGATTATCTGTCTGTCCATTACCAAAGGAACTGTTTAGCTTACTACTGGATCATATGCCCACCTTCATACTTGAGTTAGGATTGTCCTCTATCAACCCCCATGTACCAAGAGTAAGGAAGAGGTGGCTTTCTCAAAAGAAAAAGATAAATGGATGCCAGTTAAATACAATTAATAGTATATACTACATCATCCTTGTTCAATTTGAACAGTCAGATTGTGTCTGGCAGGTGGGTAAGGGGCAGTGGAGAAGACAGCTAAGAAGCTCAGTTTTCAATAGTTCCACCTGAGGTGTCTATGGGATATCCTCTGCTTCTGATAATAGGAGTCAGGAGATAGAGAAAGAGCACTAGCCTAGAGAGTCACTTCATAATTTTAGAAACAGATGATGTTTCCTGGAAGGCTTTAAAGTTCTAGAATGGAGTTCACTGACTTTTTTTTTTCTTTAGACAGAGTTTTGCTCTGTCTCCCAGGCTGGAGTTCTGTGCTTTGATCTAGGCTCACTGCAGCCTTGACCTCCTGGGATCAAGTGATTCTCCCACCTCAGTCTCCTGATTAGCTGGGACTACAGGTGTGTAACACCATGTCTGGCTAATGCTTTGATCTTTTGTAGAGACAAGGTCTCAATATGTTGCCCAGGATGGTCTTGAACTCCTCTCCTCAAGCAATCCTCCTGCCTCATCCTCCCAAAGTGCTGGCATTACAGGTATAGCCACTGCACCTGATCATCATTGACTATTTTATTGTCAGCTCCAGGACCTTCACTTTCATTCCTTTTTGTGGTTTGTCACAGATTTCAGAATTAAATACTAGAAGGTAATGCTTTGTGAGGAAAGCGGTTTTAAGCCTCTTACCAAATGCCTAGAAGAGTATTAGGCCGTTGGTAGGCAGTCAAAAAATAGTCATTGAATAAATGGTTGGATGCACTGCATTTGTTATTTTACATGTGGCCTCACCTCAAATTGATAAAATGTCATAATAAATTCTGTTTCATTCACAATACTTTATTTAGTTTTTATTTTACAGAGATGAGGTCTCACTGTGTCTCACAGGCTGGTCTCAAACTCCTGAGCTCAAGCTATCCTCCTGCCTCAGCCTTCCATAGTGCTAGGATTATAGGCTTGAGCCACTGCACTCAGCATACATTATTTTTTATAATGAGATTCTTTCTAGTTGATTGTTTAAAAATTAAACTTTTAATTGTGAAATAATTACAGACTTACATGAAGTTATAAGTAATAATACAGAGAGAGCTCATGTAGTCTTTACCCTGTTTCCTTCAATGGTCAAATCTTGCAAAACTCTAGTATAATATCACAACTAGGACCTTGAAGTGTTGACATTGATGTGGTCAGTCTGGATGACTTTTTAAACATTTTTTATGGTTGTGGTAATTATTTATGCCCACAATTTCTTCTCATCCAAAACACATGTTCTTTGGCAATGTAACTTTGCTGTTTCGATAATTTAAAGGTAAAATCTTTTGTTTTATTTCTTTAAAATTGGGCCAGATTTGTTTTGCTTTGACCAACAGAATTTGGTAAAAGTTATGTTGTGTCCCAGAGTCTAGGCTTCAAAAGGCCATATACCTTTTATCTCCTCTCTCGATATGTTTTCCTGAAGTCCTCTTGTACAGAAGATGGTCTAGTCACTGGAGGATAAGAGACCACGTAGAGGCCCCAGCCAACAGCTAGAACTAACTGCCAGACATGTGAGTGAGGCCATCTTGCACCTCCCAGGCAGCCGACTGTCTTGCTCATACATGAGGAAGCTTAGGCAAAACCAGCAGAGGAACTGCTGAGTCAAAAACCACAAAACTGTAAGAAAGAAGAAATCACTGGCTGGACACGGTGGCTCATGCCTGTAATTATAGCAATTTGGGAGGCCGAGGCAGTCACATAACCTGAGGTTAGGAGTTCAAGACCAACCTGGTCAACATGGTGAAATGCCATCTCTACTAAAACTACAAAAATTAGCTGGGCATGTTGGTGGGTGTCTGTAATCCTAGCTGTTTGGGAGGCTGAGGCAGGAGAATCACTTGAACCTGGAAGGTAGATGTTGCAGTGAGCCAAGATCACATTACTGCACTCCAGCCTGGGCAACAGAGCAAGACTCTGCTAAAAAAAAAATCATTGTTGCTTTAAACCATTATTATTATTTTTTTTTTGCCAATTACCACTAAAAATTCCATTTGTATGTATCCAAATTCAGAAGGAAATGGAAGGTAAAGTGGTGTGCTAGTGTGACTGCAGTCTAACTAATTTGAATCTATTTGCCCTCCATCATTTCTGTGTCAGCATAGCCATACCATTAATTTTTAGAATACTTGTTATATTGCAGAGGGTAACTGTGACAGCAGCATCTCACTCTGAGAATCTTTAGGTATAAAGACTCAGGTTTTGTTCTTGGATTTTGCTATGGTGACTAGCAGGTAAGGATTGACTATGTACAGTTTGAATTTTTTTTTCCTTAAATACATAACCTGTCAGTTGACTTCATCTTGTTATGCTTCAACTCAGCTATATATATCAAGAAAATCTGATGAATACCAGCCGTCCTCTCTCTCTTTCTTATTAGCATGTGGAATTTTTAGTGACAATTGGCCAAGAAATTTAATGGTTTCATGTAGGTACAGACTCAGACTCTGTTTTTTAGGTTAATATTTATATAGACTTAAATCTAGTGAAAAAAATGTTTCAGTGGAAAAATCCACATTATCATATTTTAAGACAAGTCTGGAAATCTAGAATTCAGGCTCAAGATGGCAATTCAAAGACTCTACATTTTCTGAAAACCATTCAATAGCTATCACTTTGATTTTTATGTTGATTCTAATATTAACACCAATGATAAGTCTTTAACAAGATACATTCTGAAAGGGTACAATGTTTCAGAAATCCCAGGAAAGTATCTGGACACACAGAGATTTCTATAGATAGTAAAGATATGAAAGAGCTTATATTTATTGACTCTTTACAATGGTTTTTTCTCAAAGATATTAAAGATTCATCAAATATACCAGTGGGTAGTTCTTTCTTTAAGTAATGGTTAAGAAATCTGTCTTCAAAGTTAGATTGTCAGGGCTAAAGTCTAATTATATTACTTAGACTGTAGGGCCCTTGGCAGACTGCTGAATTTCCTTGTGCCTCAGTCCCTGCATATATAAAGCAGGGGCAAAAATAATACTGTGTAAGTCTTGTTATGAGGATTAAATGAAAAAATGCACAATTTATACCACATAATAATTACTCAGATGTTACTTAATACTATGTCTCTTCATTACTTCTCAGTTTGCAGCTACTATTACTTGTTATATTCCTTTTGTTGGCCACTAATATGAACTGTCTTATTCCTAGCTGATTATAGGTTTTGTCACCATTAATAAATGTTTACCAGAAGGTCAGCAAAGTATAGCATGAGAGAAGCTCCCAATGGGTCCAACCCAATCACTGTGGTGTGTTTGTTGTTGTTATAGTTATTAATCTTCTGTGGACATCCCTTCTACTTCCCCGAAGGAGAAGATAAAGAAAGATTTCTGAAAGTTGCTGCTTGCTAGTCCCTTTGGGATCAGGAGAAGAATAGGCCCCTTGAAATGAAAATGACCCATCTTTCTCCTGGCTGTACTTACCTCTCCAAGACTTATTTGTGAACAGGACCCAGTCATTCTACCAAAGTGAAAGACTTGTTTCCATTTATTAAATCATAGCTGGGTCATTGACCCCCTCACATAGATGGTAGGGTTATATCAGTCTGAAAGTTGATGAAAGCTAAGTCCTTAACAAGATCCCTCATACTTTCCTCTGCATAACTGTGATCCATTTTGGCTGCTAAATTCATTGGAAGGCACATTCTGGGTCTTCTGGATGCAAATAAAGCTGCATGGGATGTATTCAAATTCAGAAGTAAATGAAGGGT
The DNA here is from genome assembly GCF_030222135.1 of Aotus nancymaae. NCBI lineage: Eukaryota > Metazoa > Chordata > Mammalia > Primates > Aotidae > Aotus > Aotus nancymaae. The sequence goes on along the minus strand of NW_026988428.1, from coordinate 28,729,575 downwards.
AAAGTGGTGTGCTAGTGTGACTGCAGTCCAACTAATTTGAATCTATTTGCCCTCCATCATTTCTGTGTCAGCATAGCCATACCAAAGTGGATTCTGTGAAGCTGATTGAATCACAGCATCTAGAAGCTTAATAAGCTGCTGAAATGTAAATACTGACCTGGGGAATTTTGCATGCATGGCTAATGAAGGCAGAGTTTGAAGTGTATGATTACATTATACAGCGTTACCAAAACAGCCAATAAATGTTTACAAATCCATTTGATCTACTCAGGTTGTCTGCTTGCAATATAGGTGGGGTGATTATATTTCAATAATAACTTAGCTCTTCCAGGGAGAACAGCATGAAGGGAATGAAGCATTAGACACAGGGTGAGTGGCTGCTTTGAGTCTTGGTTTTAAGGATGGCTGATGCACAATCCTCAAAGTGTTCTGTTTGGTGATTACAATATCAGCTCTAAGAACAAGAAGCTTTCTGCCAATAACTCATGTAAATAGTTTTGGTTTTGGAAGGGAATTGAGGGGTGAGTGGAGAAAAGAGAATACAAATGCTTTGTGCTGTGAATGCTGGGTCTTTCCATCCGAAATCTGTAAATACAATATAGATTTTCCTGGCATTGTGTTAGATTTGGCAGATCCTTCATTCCATTGATCTTGAAGGTAATAATATTTATCATAGTGTAATCCTTTAAATAGAAGCAAAAATGCTTCTGACTGAAGAGACATTCCAATTATTCATGTCTCTTTGTTATTGTGCTATTATCTTTATGTTTGTTTTCTTTCACTGTTTTGGTAAAGACAGAACAGGCTGAGAAAAACATGAATTTGAAATGGTACAGAGTGGGAACCCTGGAAAATAGTAAATACGGCTGGGCGCGGGGGCTCACGCCTGTAATCCCAGAATTTTGGGAGGCCGAAGCAAGCGGATTATGAGGTCAGGAGATAGAGACCATCCTGGCCAACATGGTGAAACCCTGTCACTACTAAAATACAAAAAAGTAGCCAGGTGTGGTGGTATGTGCCTGTAGTCCCAGCTACTCAGGAGGCTGAGGCAGGGGAATAGCTTGGACCTGGCGGGGCGGGGGAGTTTGCAGTGAGCTGAGATTGCACCACTGCACTCCAGCCTGGTGACAGAGCAAGACTTCATCTAAAAAAAAAGGAAAAATGCATCTGTAATTTTTCACTTTGAATTAGAGGCAAAATTCCTTTCTAAACCAAAAGCATTGTTAGTTATAACGATAGCCTATTTTGTTTAGATTGTTTAAAATTTCAAAGTGTGTTGTTAAATACATAGATTCTTTCTTTCTGCCTCTTCCTGTCTGAATCTTTGCTTAAATCAAGGACATCTCAATGAAACACAGGGAATCTTTAGAAAGCAGTAATCAAGCAAGATGAACTCAATCGGGAGTGCAGAGACTTGGTACAAATTATGCTTTTCATAGCCCTCAGGTATATTTAGGTATCTGGATAAGCTAAATTCACATCCCAGTGTTATGCAGTGTGGGTGCCCTCCTGCCCTGCTGCCCTTCAGATAATAGCAGGGCTTAGAGTAAGGCATTAGGAGGGCGACAGAGGGAAATGCTTAAACCTATAGTCACCTCAGAGGAGCTTTCTTTCAAGCCAGACTGGTTCAGTCATACAGAGACTCTCCAAATGTGGTAGAAGGATTGATCTCCAAGGACACAGAGAAATGCCAGGAATTTGACAGGTTCATCGAATACTTAAATAACCTGTTTGTCATGGATGATCTAAACCTGATAGGCCTGAGTCTGCTGGGCCATCTGATTCCATATCCCAGCCTGACATTAATCTTAACCCTAAATTTGCTTATTTATGGCATTAAATTCCAAGCTTATACTTTACTAGTTCAGCTGATAAGAGCCAGCCTATGGTCTACTGAAAAATATTTGTGGAGCTAGGACATCTTGGCAAAAGCTTTGGGAGTTTTAAGAGGAGGAGAAGGGAAGCAACTCTGGGGAGTCACTGATACTATATAACTTTCTAACCTATAACTTTTTAAATATGCCCCCGTGAAGATAAACGTGGGGCTGAGAAATTAGGCAGATCCCAGTGTATGATGAATAGTCATGAATGTACCATCTAGATCCCTTTCAAGGAAGGGCTTGTTGCCCCAGTTTGTGGGAGTGCTTTCAGAAGACACCTTAGAGGTACTGTCACAGCAGCAGAGAACCACCTGCCCACCGAAGGCCACTTTCCTGGGCAGCCCGTATCTAATGACTCATCTAGGCTTGGCTGTTTTGGCCAAACACAGGACAAATGACAATCCTTGCTTGCTTCAGATCTTGCTTTGCAGTGTGACTTCTTTTTCTACTCAATCCTACTTCCTTCTTCCCGAAAGCACAACCTGTGCATGAAATTCCATCTCAGAGTCAGCATCCCAGAGAATCAAGTCTGAGACACAATGTGAACAATTAGGTCCCATTTGAAAATGCAGCTAGAATTTAGTGAGTTAGAATAAAAGTATCCTGATTTGAAAAGTAAAGGAGATTAAAATCCTTTGCTAAACTAACTGTGTTAGGTCTGATATTTAGGATATTGTATCCTAAGGAAGTATCACATTAGAATACGACTAAATAATTATTATTTAAATGAATTCATTGGAAAATCTGCCACTTAAAAGACTCTTAGGATACAGAGTTAATAAGGCCCTATCCAGGTCACAGGGAAAGGAGACCAATATGGCATAAGGGAGCTGGGTATCAATAGCAGCGGTTATAAAAGATAGACTTGAAGCGTCCCTTGTTGAAGACCCTGTTTATATTGTTTATATGATTTTCATTTAGTGTGAACTCTGTGACAGGATTCTCTCTGGTTCCTTTTAGAGTCTTGAGGAATAGAGGCATCTATTTTTCTGTGTTTCCACAGTCTTTATTCCTTTATTAAAGGAGTATTATTTGCAAACTGGTCTTCCCCATTAGACTATAAGTTCCTTTTTTTCTTTTTCTTTTTTTTTTTTTGAGATGGAGTTTTGCTCTTGCTGCCTAGGCTAGAGCGCAATGGTGTGATCTCAGCTCATGGCATCCTTCACCTCCAGAGTTCAAGCAATTCTCCTGTCTCAGCCTCCCCAGTAGCTGGGCTTACAGGTGCATGCCTGACTGATTTTTGTATTTTTAGTAGAGACAGGGTTTCACCATATTGGCCAGGCTGGTCTTGAACTACTGACCTCAGGTGATCCACCTGCCTTGGCCTCCCAAAGTGCTGGGATTACAGGCATGAGCTACTACACCCAGCCAGAGTACAAGTTTTTTAAGGGTATTGTGTTAGTTTGGATTGCCCTGAAAGCAGACAGTGAAGCAAAAATTGGAATGCAAGTAATTTCTTTTCTTTTTTTTCTTTTTCTCTTTCAAGGGGAGATATACAGAAAATACTGACAGGAATTGTAGAAAAGTAATAGTGCAAGGAGGAGGCCAATACATTGTCCATTATCAAGTGGGTAATAATGGGCCACTCCTGTGTCTCAGCATTCTGCCTCTCCAGTGTCAAAGAAATTAGAGTGTTTCCATACCCACTCCTATTCATCATTGCTTGGGGGCTGTAGAAGGCAAGGTACAGGAGGCTGAAGAGGCATAAGGAGGTGTTAATTCCCTTTTCCTGTGACTTCTGACCTGTCATTGTCTGGAGGAGTGGTTTTCTGGAAGAATTCCTCAAGTTTAGAGATGCAGATACTAGCAGATGGAAGTTGAAACACACCTAATCGGTGAAGTCTGAAATACATGGGTGTGGGGAAAGAAGCTTACAATGGGTGTTCAGGCATAAATTTTATTGTTTACTCTTATATTTCCCTTTACCTGTACTGGGACTGGTCCATAGCAGTTGCTCAGTTGCTATTTATTAAAATGCCTGAAAAATGAGACCAAGCTCAAGTCCTTCCATGCAAGGGTCTGAGACTCTTAGCAGGGCAGAGAAGATGATTGTGTGTGGCTTGGGTCATCTCTTGTTTCTGAAAGAGAGAATAGAGAGGGTCAAGCACAGTTAGACTAAGTTCTTAAAGATTAATGTAATACTTGGTTTTCCTGACAAGCTCTAAATTAAAGTTGGAAATTGCCTAGTGCAATTCACAAAGGTGCATACACAAGAAGGGAGAAAAAAAATTCTGATTACGGTTTTATTTGCTGACACTCCTTAACAATTTATGTTCAAGTGCTATTTTGCTAATTAATGGCTATTCAAGAAATGCCATGTGTCAGCAATGAATCACTTACTTTTGTTGCTCTTCAATGGTATATGGATAATGAACAAGGACAAGTCACATAATTAAAGCTGAAAATAGCCTGGCCGTGGGACAGAGGCCTGTCAATAAGAAAAAGATGTGTGTTCCAGTATCCATGCCAGACTATTAACAGTTAAACAAGTGAAAAGCACAAGAGGGGACCTTACTGACATATATAACTCAATAGCCAAGGACTTGGAACAGTGGGTAGAACTAGCTTCAGGGACATTTTGAACCAGGAAGTAGAGCATCCACATTTCCACCTCACATCCCTCATCTTTGTATCTCTCTGCTTCCTTTATTTTCTCACGGTAGCCTTTCCATGAGTTGGGGCCATGGCTATTAGCAGCTCTGGGCTCACACTAATACAGTTCAGTGCCAGAGAGGAGAGGGCTCTTCTACTCCTCCATCCAGTGTGAAGTACTTCAAGGAAGGACTAACCAGTTGTGAGAGTCAGATGGCTAAGGAAGTGGGCCTCAGACTTCAGAGCTACCATGTTTAAGGGAACATTTCTCAGAAGGGAAGATGCTGTTGCACAGTATCAGCAGCAGTACGAGGACGTACATGATTAAAATTCTGGGTGAACAGTCTGCATTAAAGCTGCCATTGTAATTCAGAGAAGGTGAGGGGCATGGCTTAAGTGGTTGGGGATGTAGGACTGGAACAGGAATTTGATTAATGGAAAGATCACAGAGAAAAGAGCATTTCAGATAAGTGATGCTAAGTGAATAAGGTGTGGATTCAGGATTAAATGCAGGGCCCTGGGAAGACTGGTCTGGCCAGAGCAGAGCTAGTCTGTGCTTGGGAGTAGAAAGAAAGTGGAGGAAAGTAAGATTATAGACAACTGTGAATGCAAAGCAGGGAAATCACAATAGAATTTTGAGCCAGAGAATAATATCATAATAATGGTAATAACAAATACAACACTCTGGGTCAGGTATTATTTGAAGTACTTTATATAATATCTCATTTAGTCCTTATAATAAGTCCATAATTACAATTATTATTATCTTACAGAGGAGAAACTGAGGCACAAGTGTTTTGTGGTCAAGGTCATATAGCTAATAGGTGGCAGTCTGACTCCACATCTGTGCTTTTCACTGCTATGCTATGCCACTTAAAGGCAATACATCTTAAAATTTAATAACACCTGATATGTGTATAATGTTTTACATACAACAAAGTACTTTAATTCATTTGAGCTTTGTTATAATTCCATGAATTTAGTAGAGCAGTTATTTATTTCTGTCTTTTATTTTTGAAACCATTGAAATATGGTTCTCTCTAATTCCTAAGCAATTTCTCTAACATATGACTGGTAAGTGGTTGAGATCAGACTAGAGTTCAGAGCCTGAATATTATGTATTGCTGGCAGATGACATCAGATGTGGCCTGGGGAGTAACCCATGGAGGAGGGATGATTCAGGAGGCTGCCTGCAACGTCAGAGGGTTGTGAGAGTCTGAGCTACAGTAGTACTGTTGCGTACTGTTGACCTTCCAAATCAGGAGGACATGTTTCAGTTAATTTTGGTGTAGTCCCTCAACAATATGAAGGTCTAGCAATGTGCTTTCCCACAAATTCTCTGGCAGCTTTGTTTTTTTCTTGTCTGCTGATCATTTCCAATTATCCTGAGATTGCTTCTCATTGAAAGAAATCTGCTATCACAAAGTCTTTGGAACCTATGAGGTTTATTTTCTACCTAAAGTTGAGTTGCAAAAGGCAGTAATAACCTACATATATGCTAAAATACTTAGGAGCACACAAAGTGAGAGACGCCTCCGGGGATTAGCTGTAACCTGTGACTTCACCTGCTGGACCTCTCTGTTGATTGGTTGTAGGTAATTAGGTGAACTCTCTGAACTCTTTCAAATCTTCCAACAAATTGGACTATTCTCTGTTTTCTATCTTCCATAAAGAGTTCTGCATTGCTACAGCCTGGAGCTAATTCCTAAAGGTGCCTATGGCATTTGCAGACACAGAATTATCAACCTTCAAAGCTACTGAGGCTCTTGAATGGCTGACTTAAACTGCTGGATACCACAGAGACTCTGCAGGACTGAGAATTATCAATGACTTTGATCATTTGCTGAGAATTTAAAATAAACTTATTATAGGGCCTGTTTAGATTTTTTTTGAAATCTATCATTTAATGAATTAGATTTATTGAAGAATACTTCACTCTTTCACTTGCTGGTTTAAAGGGCCGTATACTTGCTTCCCTGGAATCGTATACTCTAATCATCCAACTAATGACGTGACCTTTTGTTTTGCCTGCTTTCCTCTAGTGATTTCTCACAGTTCAAGTACAAATATTGTCTGTATTTCAAATTTTAAAAATATGGCTTCCTGATAAATAGCCAGGGACAGCCCGGAGAAGGCATAGCACTAATATTGAAACCAGCTAATTCTAGGAAGTGATCTTGTTCTACACCAGTAAGTGAGAAAAGCAAGCATGACTTGCTCAGAAAAACAAGGATCATTAGAGGTGGTACTGTTAATGGTAGGGCAGCAAAACTGCTTTTTATGCAAATAGATGGATTTGTAAGAACTAGGTTAGTTAAGGAGTAGATAGGCTGAATTTTGTTGCGGTAAATGCTGAAACAATCAGAAGGACAGTTACAACCCCTCATCCAGAATAGAAGAAAGAGGAAGGAAGATATATGGATGGTTTTCAGGTTTTACATATGTTGACCGAATAGTTAAAATATAATATGATAGGTATTATAAACTGAGAACACTGATACATATATTTTTTCAGGCTAACACCATCCTATTTGCAAAATGGACAGATGCTGTTTATTTTTGCAAGTAGTCAACTAAGCTAATGTGAGTGCCAGCTTCTTCTTTGATGTTTCAGCTTTAAGAAAGTTGCATTAATGGAGGGCAATTATGGTAATTTGAATTAGGAATGGAATTATGGTAATTGAAAACTTCTGCAGTGACAGGTATTTTCGAGAACCTGGTGTTCTGGTGCAGTTCAGAACTGCTATTAAGCCCATGGTAATTAGCATTTTCGCCCCTGAAATGGTTGAAAGAATAAGGGAACATAAAACAAAATTTGACAGTGTGAGAAGGGAACTGGCAACAACATCAAAACCTATAGTCAACACAAAGAAACACAAACACACGAATGGTCTTAGACTTTTTAAAAATAGAGAATCAGAAGAAAATCACAGCTTTGTATAGGCCACTGGGGAGGGAAACATTTATGCTGTGGGTCTGCAGTATAGAGCCATTTGCAACAGAAAGATGAAGCATAGAAAGCCATTCTTGTTTTCTGGCTTCATTTCCAAATCAAATTGTTGCAGAGCGGTCCACAGGTCCCCACAACACAAAGTATTGGAAAGCTACAACAAAATTAGATGAGTCACTCCACAACAATCACGTGGTCATTCTACAAATGTTTGTCCATTGCCTACTATGTGCCAGGCAATTTGCCAGGTGCTAGAGATGTAATGAAGACTCGGTTCCTGCCCTCACAGAGATGCTGCATTAAAGTCGAGTAAGAATTGAGATCCATTTGGCTCAACTTTAAGGCAGGAATGTAACTTGTTACATCTAGAGCTTATTATACTCTTAGCCTCACTTATGCTATAAAAGATGCTATTTTTGCTCTTAATCTCTTAAGCTTTCTTTTTGTCATTGTGATTTCTCCTGAAGTTTCTAAGGATAGTCAAAGGAGAGAGTGTCTATAAATTAGAATATGCTTGGCTGCAACTAACAGAATATATGACTAAAAATATATACGTGACTTAACTAATATCACGTAATAAGAAATTCTGGAGTTAGTATAGAAGGTCAATGGTATCACTAACAACTAGGCTCCTACTCTTTCTGACTGCTATTATCTCTATGGTGGCAGTGTCTCTCTAATGGTGACAAAATGGCCGTCAAAGCTTTAAGCTAATGTCTTTACACAACGTTTAAACAAAACGAAAGGTGAAAGAAACAAAATACCTTCTCCTTCATTTCTAGGGGAAATTTTTTCCCCCCAAATCACTAGGAGACTTCCTACATTTTATTTGTTGAAACTGGGTCATATGTCTACTCTTAGAACTTTAATTGGTGAATGGAAATAGGTATAGGTTTAGGTATAGGTTTACTGGTTTAGGTAAATTGTTACTCATTGCCTGTGGCTGAGCACATTCTCTTTCTATGAAAATTGGGCTTTACTTAGCAGGAAAAAGGGGACATGGCTTTGGTTACACAGGCATCTCTGTGCAGTAAGAGATGATGGAAAAGTCTGTATATACTTTCCTTTGAATTTTACATGTGTAATTTTTCCTTCTGGGTCAAATAAGTTTTCAAACATCTCTCTGTAAAAATGCAAATACTTCTGGGAAAGGCATCACATCAAGTTCCTTAATGCCTCAGTCTGTTGGATGCACTTTAATAAGAGAAAATGGGACACCATCATTAGGAGTCTGCAAGTTTAAGATGAGGTTAACAAAATAGGAAAACCAGGTAGAAAGGTGAGATTGGGAGTGCTGAGGACACATTTTCCCTATATAATAATTTTGCCAAACTTCTATGTAAAATTTGACTACTACAAGCGAGGTCATATATATTGACACCTATTATCTGTAGAGTGCTTTATCCTCTGGGCATTTAATTCCTACAACAGTCAGGTGAGATAAGGCCTCCATTTACAAGTGAGGAAGACAAGTTACAGAGAGTTTAAATAACATGCAGATTGAACCCAGCCAGGTCTGATGCCAAAGTTCATTTTTTTTTTAAAATTGCCCCACATTTCTTCTCAAAGTCCAGCATAAAAGGAAAGTCATTTGAATCTGAGGATGTGGTTTATTAGTTTTCTGTCTGTTGTGAATTTCTTTTTTAATGCTAATTTCTATATTCTATATCGCTATCCCAGCCAGAGTACAAACACATTGGGGAAAAATTTTAAACTTTATCAAATATCTGAGGTTAAATAATGCTAGGTTCTTTGGATAAGATATTAGGTAATTAATATTCTGACCCTAGGTGATGCCATCATTGCTGTTCTACAATGATTTATTACATATGAACTGTGGGTAGGAGATTTTACATTGAGCAGAGTTGTTTCAATATAGACAGAGGAAAGACTTAGCAATCTATAACTCTAGTAGAAACTGTGTTTTGTAAATGAGACTAAATGGCCAGTAAAGATTTGTGTTATTGTTTTAATGGAAGGAAATGATGGAAAATAGGGTACAATTCCAATGTGCTCAAATGAGAACCATGTCCTATTAAGTTGGCAAGTACCAGTATGTCTCTTTTCCTGTCACTCTCAGGCAATCTATATTTGTGAAATGTGTCCTGTAGACTCCAGTTCAGTAGAGGGTAATTGACCAAGTCAACTTTGCCAGTCAGTCCTTGTCATTACCAGCTATAATTCCATGTCCTCTGTGAAGAATCTGAGGCTCACTTTAGTTATTGGAGTCCCTCTTTGAGAGAACAAATGTTTTCCGGCTGTTGAACGTTAACTCATGTTACAGGTGTGATTGAAACAACGAAGTAGTTCATTTCAGAGAGCGGGGACACTGGTTCTGTTGATAATTTGATTTCCTCATCCTGATGACTTATGTTAGATACAAGAGTTTGTGTGTATTTGACAGCTTCTGGTGATAAAAGGACTGTAAACAAAAGGAGTGTGTATTAACTGTTTCTACTCAGTTTCTCATACTATTTAACAAGCAAACATACAAAAAGGCAAACCTTCCCTCAGTAATTTAGAAAGGCTACTTATTTTCTTTATAAGTAGAAAGTGGAATGAAACAGCTCATTGTACTGGAAAAAAAATCCCATTTGGGACTACGAAAGAACAATTTGACAATTATCTCCCTAGTTCTAAGGTCTGAGAGAGAGAAATGACAACATTTTATTATAAAGCACTTTTAATTGAAGTAATTAGAAGCAAGAATGCTTGTTCAGGCTGAAAGATTGTCAGAAGGGAAATAGATTTCTGGTCAAGTTTGCTGAGTTTGGAGGCTCTTGATGAACTTTTGTGATAATAATTAACATAATACTTCTGAGGCATTTTCAGCCTTACCAAAAATTATTTTTCTCTGCCTCGTTCTTCTTTCAGATGAAATAATAATGTTTGGCACTTAGCTGGCATCTTTCATTCAAATGGGTCCCCTGGTTCTTAAACAATTTTTCTATCTTCACATGTGTGAATATGTGTCTACACAGAATCATTTTAGCAATTGCCAAAATTTTCAGCAATCCCACTGGGTAGCACATTGCAGCTGTTCAGTATTATCCAGCAAAGCTATAGTGTTTCAGGGGAAGGAGGTATAGAGAAAAAAAATCAAGAAAATAAAGTTAAAACTTGATGTTAATACTCTAGGAAGAATCTGGAAGGCAGAAACGTGTATATACACAAAAGGAATCGCTCAGCATCTACCTACCCTTGCTTTAATATATGAGCCATGGAGTATCTGGGAGCCAGGAGCGGGACTGTGAAGTCAGTTTTAAAATACCTTTGAAATACAGTACTGTCAGCAGCAGGGTTTCCTGATGCTGTACTGGGGCATCTGTTCAGCACTGACATAAAGCCATATATGCCACTTCATTGAATTAGCAATGTACTTCCTGCAGGATACTGTGTATTTCTCAGAGGTCTCACTCAAGGACTGGCCATGTCTGCTATCTAGGTTTTAGGAGCTGATAAGTAACTGTGATTAGCCATTCAGATTTCATCTGAAAGGAAATAAAATCATATACTTGCTTTAAAAATATGTGTACACTCACAGAATTGGTGTAACTGGAATTTGAAAAGTGATGACTGCTTTCTCCAGTAAATGGTGTCATACTTGGCATACAGTAGGTACCACCTATTAAATGAATAAATGAAAGCTTTGAGTTCCTGATGATAATAGCCCTTGCATTTGTATGATGGTAAGTACTTTTCAACACACTTTTATAGATGACTTTTTTGATCTCATTGATATTTTACTGAACTTAATTTGACATTGTTAACATCGTAAGAATTCAATATAAGAAATACATCAATAAGATGACTTACATTTCTCTTTGGCAAGCCATTAATCACACTCGTAGATAGATTAAACTTCTCCGTCGTGGCCTACTCACACTGCATTCTATGAAAAACCGCCTGACTCAGAGGCGTTGTTTCCTGTGAAGCCCAATTTTTAGCCATGTGATCCTTTTCCTTTTTGTTAGCTCTCAAATCAGCTCCATAGGCCTAAGGTGAACCTCAGTAGTAGGGATCTCACCAAAGGGTAGCCATTACACAGGCTAGTCAGTAATGTAGGACCTGTATCTTCATTTCCATAGAGAAGTTGAATCAGGCAGATTTTCTCTTAAGATTTTTTTTTCTTTTTTTGAGACAGGGTCTCACTCTGTCACCCAGGCTGGAGAGTAGTGGTGTGATCACAGTTCACTGCAGCCTCAACCTCCCAGGCTTAGGTGATCCTCTCACCTCAGCCTCCCTAGTAGCTGGTACTACAGGTGCACACTACCAAACCTGGCTAAATTGTTTTTTGTTTCTTTGTAGAGACTGGGTTTTTGCCATGTTACCCATGCTGGTCTTGAACTCCTGGGCTCAAGTGATCTGCCTACTTTGGCTTCCCAAAGTGCTGGGATTACAGGTGTGAGCCACTAGGCTTAGTCTTCTCTTAAGAATTTGCAGTTAGTGGCCGGGTACAGTGGCTCATGCCTGTAATCTCAGCACTTTAGCCGGCCAAGGTGATGTTTGGTTAGGAGATCAGATCATTTCAAGTCAGGAGTTCGAGACCAGCCTGGCCAACATGGTGAAAGTCTGTTTCCACTAAAAATACAAAATTAGCCAGGCATAGTGGCAGGCATCTGTAATCTCAGCTACTTGGGAGACTGAGGCAGGAGAATCACTTGAACTTCAGAGGCAGAGGTTGTAGTGAGCCAAGATTGCTTCACTGCACTCCAGCCTGGGCAACAGAGCCAGACTCTGTTTAAAAAAGAAATTGCAGTTAGATTAAATTTATTCCTATGTACTTTTGGAAGTTACTGTAAATGAGATTGCTTCTTTAATTTCTTTTTTATATAGCTTGTTGTTGGCATACTATATATACACTACTGATTTTTGTATATTGATTTTATATTCTACAACTTTACTGATTTATTTGTTCTAACAATTTTTTGGTGGAGTCTATATGGTTTTCTATATATAAGATCATATTTCTACAAACAGTAACAATTTGAAATCCTCCTTTCCGATTTGAATGCCCTTTATTTCTTTCTCTTGCCTAATTGTTCTGACTAGGACTTCCATTGCTATGTTGAATAGAAATGGTGAAAGTAAGCATCCTTGACTTTTTCCAGATCTTAGAGGAAATAGTTTTCAACATTTCCCTGTTCATTCTGATGTTAGCTATGGGTTTGTCATGTATAACCTTTATTGTGTTGAGATATATTCCTTCTATACCTAATTTATTTAGGGTTTTTATCATGAAGGGATGTTGAGTTTTATCAAATGCTTTTTCTATGTCTATTGAGATGATCATATGGTTTTTGTCCTTCATTCTGTTGATGTGATGTATCACGTTTGTTGATTTGCATATGTTGAACTATCCTTGCATTTCTGGGATGAATCTCTTTTGATCATGGTAGTAATCTTTTTGATGTCTGTACAATGAAAATGATAAAATATTGATTAAAGAAATTGAAGAGGATACAAATAAATGGAAAGGTATCTCATGTTAATTTGATGGGAAGAATTAATATTGTTAAAATGTTCATACTGCTCAAAGCAAATTATAGATTGAATGCAATCTCTGTCAAAATAGAAATGATGTTTTTTAGAGAAATAGAAAAAATAATTCTAAAGTTTGTATGGAATCACAAAGACCCTGATTATCCAAAGCAATCTTGAGCAAAAGGGACAAAGCTGGAAATGTTACACTAACTGACTTTGAAATATACTACAAAACAATGATAATCCAAACAACATGGTACTAGCATAAAAGCAAACACATAGTCCACATAGTCCTTGGAACAGAATAGAGAACCCAGAAATAAATCCACACATTTATAGCCAACTTGATTTTCAGTAAACACATGAAGAACACATATTGGGGAAAAGATGGTCTTCTAAATAAATTATGTTGAGAAAATTGGGTATCAATGTAAGGAAGAATGAAACTAGATTTCTATCTTTCATCACTTACAAAAATCAACTTGAAATGGATTAAAGACATAGTAAGTCTAGAAGCTATAAAACTACTTGAAAAAAAATGTAAGGGAAATGTTCCATTATATTGGTCTTTGCAAAGTTTTTTTTTTTTGTAAAACCTCAAAAACACAGGTAACAACAAAAAGTAGACAAATGGAATTACATCAAACTAAAAAGCTTCTGTACAGAAAAGGACACAATCAACAGAGTGAAGAGACAACCTACTGAGTGGGAGAAAATATTTGTAAACTATGTATCTCATCTGATGCACAGTTTCAGATGCAAGGGATTGATGTCTAGAATATGTAAGAAACCCAAACAAACAAGTAACAACTCTGCCAAAACAAAACACCCAAATAATTTGATTAAAAAATGGAAAAAACACCTGAATAGACATTTCTCAAAAGAAGACATATAAGTGGCCAACAGGTATATGAAAAAATGCATAACATCACTAATCATCAGGGAAACGCAAATTAGAACCTCAATGAGACATCACCTCACCTCAGAAAGGCTATTATCAAAAAGACAGAAAGTAACAAATGCTAATGAGGATGTAAAGAAAGGGGTTCTCTTATGTATAGTTGGTGGAAATGTAAAGTAGTATACCATGATGGAAAACAATGAAGGTTTTTCAAAAAATTAAAAACAGAACTACCATATGTTACAGCATCTAACTTCTGGACGTATACCCAAAGGAAATGAAATCAATATGTTGAAGATACATCTACACTCCTATGTTTATTGAAGGACTATTAACAATAGTCAAGATATGAAATCAACCTAAATGTCCATCATTGGATGAATGGATTAAAACATGTGATACACACACACACACACAGGAATACAATTTAGCCATAGAAAAGTATGAAATATTGTCATTTGTGACAACATAGATGAACCTAGAGGATATTACGTTAAGTAAGTAAGCCAAGCATAGAAGGACAAATACCTCATGACTTCACTCATACATGGAATCCAAAAAATTTGATCTCATAGAAGTAGAGAGTAGAATAGTGATTCCAAGATGCAGGAGTAATAAATTCTGGTATGCTATTGCACAGTAGGGTGACTATAGTTAACAGAGCTTAAGGGTGAGGCTGAAAGTTCCAACTCTTTATTTTTATTTTTTTTTTATATGTTTTTCGAGACAAGGTCTCACTCTGTCACCCAGGCTTCAGTGCAGTGGCAATCAAGGTTCACTGCAGCCCTGACCTCCTGGGCTCAAGTGATCCTTTAGCCTCAGCCTCCCAAGTAGCTGGGACCATAGGCATGCACCACATGCCTGGCTAATGTTTTTTATTTTTAACATTATTTATAGAGATGGAGTCTACCTATGTTTCCCAGATTGGTTTCAAACTCCTGGACTCAAGTGATCCTCCTGCCTCAGCCTCCCCAAAGCGCTGAAATTACAGGCATGAGCCACTGCACCAGATTCCAACTCTGTAATTACATGGTTGTTTCCTTTGGCAACCAGCCCCCATCCTGAGCTTTCTAGAGTTCTACCAAGAGTCACCTTAGACTCACCCCTATCATTTAGAAAATTCCAGGGTTTTAAAAAGCTTTGTGCCAGGAACCCAGGACTAAAATCAAATATATGTTTCTTATTATATCACAATATCGTGTAATCGTTGTTATGGTATTGGGAAGAATAAACAAGCTATTGCCTTGAAAGATGCTTTCAACTTTCTATATGACCTGGGTCCTTTTTTCTTATCCATGATAGTGCTTAGCTGCTGCTTATTATATGGTTTACATCAGATTCTTTGCACTCTAGGACCTTATATTCCAACTCAGCTGGTTATTTGTTAAGGTTTTACCTTAGAATTGTTTTTTCTTTTTTGACCAGAATCTTCATTGGCTCTCCTAGTTTTTCTCTGGTTGGTTTTCTAGACCAGGACTACCTGCAGTTCTTGCATTCAGAGAAATTAGGGTTCAAGAGTGATATCCTCTTATTTCTGAGTTTAGGTTTATGCCAGGGGCTCCTGGATTTAACATTTTGGGGAATGAAAAAAAAAGGTATGCTGGGTAGGCAACCCCGTCGGCCAGTCTTAAGAAAATGTGTCAAACATTCCTGACTAAATATTTCACAGGCACCTCAAGAGCATTAGAAAACATAGCTGACTCTGCAACAACGTAGGTGTTAGATGAGATTTCTTTCACCCCTTTGCAGCTGAAATCCCTGTATAACTTTTCACTCTAAAATACTTAACAACTAATAGCCTTCTGTCATCAGGAAGCTTTACCAATAACAACCAGTTGATTAACATATAGTTCGTATGTTATAAATATATACCATATTCTTAAAGTAAAAAGAGAAAAGGAAATGTTATTAAGGAAAATCATAAGGAAAATAAAATATAGTTAGTATTCATTAAGTGGAGGTAAATTATCACAAAGGTCTTCACCCTTATTGTCTTCACAATAAGGTAGAAGTAGGTAGAAGAGGAAGAGGAAGAAGAGGGCTTGGGTTTGCTGTCTAGGGGAAGACAGAAGTGGAAGAAAATCCACATATAAGTGGACCTGCACACTTCAAGCATGTTTAAGGCTCAACTGTGTGTGCTATGGTTTGGAGGTGAGAGGGAGGATACAGGCATACAATGTGTAATAATCACCTCAGGGTAAATGGGGTATCTGTTTATCCTTTCTTTGTATTACAAACAATCCAATTATATTTTTAAAGTTATTTTAAAATGTATAATTTTTTTGACTGTACTCTCCCTGTTGTGCTATCAAATACTAGATCTTATTCATTCTATCTAATTATATTTTTGTTCCCCTTACCATTCCTTCTTCCCCTGCCCTCCTCCCATTACCCTTCCCAGACTCTGGTAACTATCATTCTATTCTATCTCCATGAGTTAAATTATTTTAATTTTTAACTTCCACAAATAAGTAAGAACATGTGAAGTTTGTCTTTCTTTGCCTGGCTTATTTCACTTAACATAATGACCTCCAGTTCTATCCATGTTGTTGCAAATATCAGTAATTTACTCTTTTTTTTAGGGCTGAATAGTACTCCATTGCATATAAGGTACCACATTTTCCTTATCCATTTATTTGTTGATAAGATGCTTAGGTTGCTTCCACATCTTGGCTATTGTGAATAGTGCTGCAATAGTTCAGATGTTTCTTTGATGTACTGATTTCCTTTCTTTTGAGCATATAGCTAACAGTGAGATTACTGAATTATATGGTAGCTCTATTTTTAGTTCTTTGGGAAATCTCTGAATTGTTCTCCCTAGTGGTTGTACAAATTTACATTCCCTCCATCAGTGTACAGTGATTCCCTTTTCTCCATATCCTCACCAGCATTTGTTATTACATGTCTTTTGTACAAAAGATATTTTAACTGGGGTGAGTGATGTCTGGTAGTTTTGATTTGCATTACTCTGATAATCAGTGATGCTGAATCATTGATGTTTGCCATTTGTATGTCTTCTTCTTTTTTTAAATTTTACTTTAAGTTATAGAATACATGTGTAGAATGTGCAGGTTTGTTATGTGGGTATACATGTGCCATAGTGGTTTGTTGCACCTATCAACCTGTCATCTAGGTTTTAAGCCCTGCATGTGTTAGATGTTTGTCCTAATGCTCTCCCTCTCCTTGACCCCCACTCTGTCAGGTTGCAGTGTGTGACGTTCCCTTCCCTGCAACCATGTGTTCTCATTGTTCAACTCCCATTTATGAGTGAGAACATTTGGTGTTTGGCTTTCTGTTCTTGTGCTAGTTTGCTGAGAATGATGGGTTCCAGCTTCATCCATGTCCTTACAAAGGACATAGACTCATTCATTTTATGGCTGCGTAGTATTCCATGGTGTATATGTGTCATATTTTCTTTATCCAGTCTGTCATTGATGGGCATTTGGGTTGGTTCCAAGTCTTTGCTATTATAAATAGTGCTGCAATAAACATACGTGTGCATGTGTCTTTATAGTAGAATAATTTATAATCCTTTGGGTATATACCCAGTAATGGGATTGCTGGGTCAAATGGTATTTCTGGTTCTAGATCCTTGAGGAATTGCCATACTGCCTTTCACAATGGATGAACTAATTTACACTTCCACCAACAGTGTAAAAACGTTCCTATTTCTCCACATCCTCACCAGCATCTGTTGTTTCCTGACTTTTTAATGATCACCATTCTAACTGGTATGAGATGGTATCTCATTGTAGTTTTGATTTGCATTTCTCTAATGATCAGTGATGATGAGCTTTTATTCATATGTTTGTTTGGAAATATTTCCTGATTTTTTTTTCCAGATTGTTCACTGCTGGCATATAAAAGCACTGCTGAATTTAGTATGTTGATTTTGTACCCTGCAACTTGACTGCATTTATTTTTCAGTTTTAATGGTTTTCTGGGAGCTTTTAGGTTTTTTGAAATATAAGATCATATCATCTGTAAACAAGGATAATTTGACTTATTTCTTTCCAATTTAGACACTCTTTCTTTCATTCTCTTGTCCAATTGCTCTAGCTAGGACTTCTAGTACTATGTTTAATAACAGTGGTAAAAGTGGGCATCTTTGTCTTGTTCCAGATCTTGGAAGATTTTCCCCATTCAATATAATAGTAGCTGTGGGTCTATCATGTATGGCGTTTATTGTGTTGAGGTATGTTCCTTCTATACCCAGTTTTATGAGTTTTTTTTTTTAAATCATGAAGGGATGTTTAATTTTATCAAATGCTTTTTCAGCATTATTTGAAGTGATCATATGGTTTTTGTCCTTCATTCTGTTGATATGACATATCATATTGATTGATTTACATATGTCGAACCATCCTTGCATCCCAGGGATAAATCCCACTTGATTATGATGAATTATCTTTTTAATGTGTTGTCGAATTAGATTTGCTTGTGTTTTTTTGAGGACTTTTGTATCAGTGTTCATCAAGGATATTGGCCAGTAGCTTTTTGTTGCTGTGTCTTTGTTGTTTTTGGTATCAGGGTAATACTGGCTTTGTAGAATAAGTTTGGCAGTATTGCCTTCTTTTCTGTTTTTTGGAATGGTTTGAGTAGGATTAGTCTTACAGGCATAGGGTCCCGAGCTTTTCTTTGCTGGGAGACTTTTTATTACGGCTTTGCTCTTGTTACTTGTTATTGGTCTGCTCAGGTTTTGGATTTTTTTCATGGTTCAGTTTTGATCGGTTTTATGTATCTAGAAATTTATCCATTTCTTCTAGGTTTTCTGACTTATTGGCATATAGCTGCTCACAGTAACCTGTAGTGATTCTTTGAGCTGATGCAGTATCAGTTATAATGTCTCCTTTATTGTCTCTGATTTTATTTATTTGAGTCTTTTCTCTTTTTTCTTAGTCTGGCTAAAAATTTGTTGATTTTGATCTTTCAAAAAACCAGCTTTTTGTTTTGTTGACTTTTTGTATTATTTTACTAATTTCAGTTTCATTTATTTTTACTCTGATCTTTATTTTTCTCTACTAATTTTGCTTTAGTTTGCTTTTGCTTTTCTAGTTCCTTAAGATGCATCATTAGGTTATTTATTTGAAATTTTTCTTCTGTTGTGACATAGGCACTTATAGCTTTACACTTTCCTCTTAGTAGTGCTTTCGCTGTATCCCATATGTTTTGGTGTGTTGTATTTTCATTATCATTTGTTTCAATAAATTTTTCAATTTCCTTAAGTTCAATTGACTCACTGGTCATTCAGGAACATATTATTTAATTTCCATGTGTTTGTATTATATCAAAAATTCCTCTTGTTATTGATTTCTAGTGTTATTACATTTCGGTCATAGAAAATGCTTTACACTATTTCAATTTTTTGAGTGTTTTAAGACTTGTTTTGTGGCCTAACATATCGTCTATCCTTGAGAATTATCCATGTGCTGAGGAGAAAAATGTATATTCTGCAACTATTGGATAAAATATTTTGTAAATATCTATTAGGTCCATTTGTTTTATAGTGCTGATTAAGTCCAATGTTTCTTTGTTCATTTTCTGTCTGGATAATCTGCTCAATACTGAAAGTAAGGTGTTGAAATTTCTAGCTATTACTGTATTGGGGTCTCTCTCTCTCTCTTTAGGTCTAATAATATTTCCTTTATATATCTGAGTGCTCCAGTGTTGGATACATATATATTTACAATTGTTATATCCTCTTACTGAATTGATTCCTTAATCGTTACATAATAAGTTTCTCTCTTTTGACAGTTTTTGTCATGAAATCTATTTTGTCTGAGTATGGCTACTTCTGCTCCTTTTTGGTTTCCATTGGCATGCAATATCTTTTTCATTCCTTTATTTTCAGTCTGTATGTGTCTTTATAGGTGAAGTGTGTTTCTTGTAGGCAGTAGATCATTGGGCCTCATTTTTTTCTTCATTCAGCCACTCTATGTCTTTGGATTGGAGAGTTTAGTCCATTTACATTCAATGTTATTATTGATAAGTAAGGACTTATTCTTCCCATTTTAAAATTTGTTTTCTAGTTGTTTTGTGGTCTTCTCTTTCTTCTTTCCTTCCTTCCTGTCTTCCTTTAATGAAGGTGATTTTCTCTGGTGGTATATTTTAATTTCTTGCTTTTTATTTTTTTGTTATCTGTTTTTGTATTTGAGGTTACCATGGGCTTGCAAATAATGTCTTATAACCTATTATTTTAAGCTGATGATAACAACACTGATTATATAAACAAACAAGCAAAGAGAAAACTTATAAGATTTCTACACCTTAATTTCTTCCTTCTACTCTTTAACTTTTTGTTGTTTCTATTTATATCTTATTGTACAGTCTCTGCCTTGAAAAGTTATAGATATAATTTTTGATCAATTCATCTTTTAGTCTTTCTACTCAAGATATGAGTAATTTACAAACCACAATTACAGTGTTGTAATATTCTCTTTCTTTCTGTATACTTACTATTACCAGTGAATTGTGTACCTTTGGATGATTTCCTTTGCTCATTAATGTCCTTTTTTTTTCTCAGATTGAAGAATTTCCTTTAATATTTCTTATAGGATAGGTCTGGTGTTGATGAAATCCCTCAGTGTTTGTCTAGGAAAGTCTTTCTTTCTCCTTCATGTTTGCATGGTACTTTTGCTGGATATTCTGTTCTAGGATATAAGGTTTTTTTTTTTCCTTTGTCCTTTTAAATATGTCATACCACTCTGTCTTGTCCTGTAAGGTTTGACTGAAAAGTCTGCTGTCAGATGTTTTGGAGCTCCACATATGTTACTTATTTATTTTCTCTTGCTGCTTTTAGAATTCTTTCTTTATCCTTGGCCTTTGGGAGTTTGAATATTAAATGTCTTCAGTTAGTCTTCCTCAGGTTAAATTGCTTGGTGTTCTATAACCTTCTTGTACTTGATTATTGATATCTTTTTCCAGGATTGGGATGTTTTCTGTTATTAACTCTTTGATATGGTTTGGCTCTGCATCACCACTCAAATCTCATCTTAAATTATACTCCCATAATTTCCATGTGTTGTGGGATGGACCCAGTGAGAGATAATTTGACTCATAGGGATGGTTCCTCCCATACTGTCCTCATGGTAATGAATAAGTCTCATAAGATCTGATGCTTTTTTCAGGGGTTTCCACTTTTGTATCTTCCTCATTTTCTCTTGCTGCTGCTACATAAGAAGTGCCTTTTGCCTCCTGCCATGATTCTGAGGCCTCCCCAGCCATGTAGAACTGATAGTTCAATTAAACCTCTTTTTCTTTCCAGTCTCAGATAGGTCTTTATCAGCACCATGAAAATGGACTAATACAGAAAATTGGCACCAGAAGTGGGGTGTTGCTGAAAAGATACTTGAAAATGTGGAAGCAACTTTGGAATTGGGTATCAGGCAGAGGTTGGAACAGTTTGGAGAGCTTAGAAAAAGACAGGAAAATGTGGGAAAGTTTGAAATCTAGAGACTCGTTGAATGACTTTGACAAAAATGCTGATAGTGATATGAACAATAAGGTTCAGGCTGAGGTGGTTCAGATGGAGATGAGGAACTTCTTGGGAACTGGAGCACAGGTGACTCCTATTATGTTTTAGCCAAGAGACTGGTGGCATTTTTCCCCTGCCCTAAAGATTTGTGGAACTTTGAATTTGAAAGAGATGATTTAGGGTATCTGGCAGAAGAAATTCTAAGCAGCAAAGAATTCAAGAGGTGACTTGGGTGCTGTTAAAAGCATTCCATTTTAAAAGGGAAAAAGAACATACAAGTTTAGAAAATTTTCAGCCTGATGATACGGTAGAAAAGAAAAACCCATTTTTTTTTTTTTTTTTTGAGGAGAAATTCAAGCTGCCTGCAGAAATTTGCATTAAGTAACAAGCAGCTGAATGTCAATCCCCAAGACAGTGGGGAAAATGTCTCCAGGGCATGTCATAGGTCTTCATGGCAGCCCCTCCCATCACAGACCCAGAAGCCTAGGAAGAAAAAATGGTTTCATGGGCTAGGCCCAGGGTGCCCATGCTGTGTGCAGCCTGGAGACTTGGCGCCCTGTACTTCAGCCATTTCAGCAATTCATAAAAGGGACCAAGGTACAACTTAGCCTTTGGTTTCAGAGGGTGCAAGTCCCAAATCTTGGCAGCTTCCATGTGGTATTAAGCCTGAGGGTGCACAGAAGTCAAGAATTGAGGTTTGAGAACTTCCACATAGAATTCAGAAGATGTATGGAAACGCCTGGATGCCCAGGCAAAAGTTTGCTCGAGGAGCAGGGCCCTCATGGAGAACCTCTGCTAGGGTAGTGCAGAAGGGAAATGTAGGGTCAGAGCCCCCATACAGAATCCCTTCTGGGGCATCACTTAGTGGAGCTGTGAGAAGAGGGGCACTGTCCTCCAGACCCCAGAAATGTAGATCCACCAACAATTTGCACCATGCACCTGGAAAAGCCACAGGCACCCAGCACCAGCCCTTGAAAGTAGCCAGGAGTGGGGCTATACCCTGCAAAGTTACAGGGGCAGTGCTGTCCAAGACTATGGGGACCTATCTGTTGCATCAGTGTGACCTGGATGTGAGACATGGAGACAAAGGAGATCATTTTGGAGCTTTAGAATTTGACAGGCCTGCTGGATTTCAGGCTTGCATGGGTCCTATAACCCCTTTGTTTTGGCCTATTTCTTCCATTTGGAATGGCTGTATTTACCCAGTACCTGTATCTAGGAAGCATCTAGCTTGCTTTTGATTTTACAGGTGCATAGGCAGAAGGGACTTTCTTGCCTCAGATGAGACTAAGGACTTTTGAGTTAATGGTGAACTGAGTTAAGACTGTGGGGACTGTTGAGAAGGCAGGATTTGTTTTGAAATGTGAGGACTTGAGATTTGGAGGGGGCATAAAATGATTTGGCTCTGTGTTCCCACCCAAATCTCATCTTGAATTGTACTCCTATAATTTCCATCTGTTGTGGGAGGGACGCAGTGGGAGATAATTTAAATCATGGTGGGGGTGGGGGGTGGTTCTCTCATACTGTTCTTGTGGTAGTGAACAAGTCTTATCAGATCTGATGGTTTTATCAGGGGTTTCTGCTTTTGCACCATCCTCATTTTTCTCTTGCCACCACCATGTAAGAAGGCCTTTCACCTCCTGCCACGATTCCAAGGCCTCTCCAGTCATGTGGAACTATAAGTCCATTAAGCCTCTTATTCTTCCCAGTCTCCGATATAACTTTATCAGCAGTTTGAAAACAGACTAATACACTCCTTGAATGAACTTTCTACCACCCCCACCCAACCACATTCTCTTTAAGGCCAATAACTCTTAGGTTTTCCCTTTTGAGGATGTTTTCTAGATAGTGTAGCTGTGCTTCATTCTTTTTTATTCTTTTTTCTTTTGTCTCCTCTGACTACGTATTTGCAAAGAGCCTGTCTTCAAGGCCACCAATTCTTCTTTTCTTTGATCAATTCTGCTATTGAAAGACTCTTATGCATTCTCAATATGCCAACTCAGTTTCCAACTCCAGAATTTCTGCTCCTTTGAAATTATTTCAATCTTCCTGTTAAATTTATCTTCTAGGATTCTGAATTCCTTTCCTGTATTATCTTGAGTTTCACTGAGTTTCCTCAAAATAGCTATTGTGAATTATATATCTAAAAGGTCATATATATCTATCTCTCTGGGATTAGTCCCTGGTGCTTTATTTAGTTCATTTAGTGAGGTCATGTTTTCTTGGATGGTCTTGATGCACGTGGGTGATCTTCTGTGTCTGGACATTAAAAAGTTAGGTGTTTATTATAGTCTTTGCAGTCTGGGTTTTTGTACCTGTTCTTGGGAAGCTTTCCAGGTATTTAAAGAGTCTTGGGTATTGTCACGGTAGCCGTATCTGCATTAGGAAGCACCCCAATCCCAGTAATGCTGTTGCTCTTGTAGTCTTATAGAGGTACCACCGTGGTGAACTTGGGTAAGATCCAGAAGAAATCTATGCATTAGCAGGCAGAGACTCTTGTTCTATTCTTTTACTTTCTCCCTAACAAATGAAGTCTCTGTCTCTGGGCTGACCTGCTTGGAGTTGGGGAAGGGGTGACACAAGCACCCTTGGGACTGCACTGGGTCAGACCTGAAGCCAGCATAATACTGGATCTTGCCCAAGACCTGTGATAACTACTGTTCTACATTCAACAGTTGGTGAGGCCAACCAGGCTTGTGTCCTTCCCTTCAGGGTGGCCAGTTCCTTCTAGCTCTAGGTAGGTCCAGAGATGCCATCCAGGAACCAGGGCCTGGAGCTGGAACCTTAGGAATCTGTCTGTTTCTCTATTCTACTGTGTCTGAGCTGGCCAGAAGAGAAAGCCTTTTTCACTCTTATCTCCCATTTCTACAAGCAGAAGAGTATCTCTCCATGACCACTGTTGCCCCAGGCCCACAGTGATAGCCCCTGGCTATCTACCATGTTCATTCAAGGCCCAAGGGCTCTTCTGTCAGCTTGTGGTGAAGGCTGCCAGGCCTGGGACTCTCCCTTCAGATCAGTGGGCTTCCCTCTGACCCTGTACAGGTCCATAAATGCTGTCCAAGAGTCAAAGACTCGAGTTGGGGACCCCAAGAGCCTATTTCATGCTCTACCTAACTGTGGCCAAGCTGATACTAAGGTGCAAGACAAAGCCCCCTTTAGTCTCCCCTCTCCTTTTCACAAGCAAGAGTCTCTCCCTGTAGCAACCATAGCTGGGGATGTGCTGAGTTGCACCTGAAGCCAGCATGGCTCTGAGTATCACCCAGGGCCACAGCAAGTACTGCCTTGATGTTAATTCAAGGCTCAAGAGCCTTTTAGTCAGCAGGTGATAAATCCTGCTAGGACTAGATCCTTCCTTTCAACCCAGGGGGCTTTCATCTGGCCCAAGGTATGTCTAGCAATGTTGTACAGGAGTAAAGGCTGGAATGGGGCCTCAGGACTCTGCCTGGTGCCATATTTTACTGGGGCTGAGTTAGTATCCAAGATGCAAGACAAAGTCCTCTTTCCTCTCCTCTCTTTAAGTGGAGAGAAGGGGTCTTTCCTGGAGCTGCCAGTTCTGCTGCCTGGGGTTGGGGAAGGGATGGCACAAGCACTCCCTTGGCCACCCTGGTTGGTGTCTCGCTAGACTATGTGCTCCCTAAGTCCACTGGCTCCAAGCCCAGCACAGCACCAAGACTTGTACGGAAATTGCAGTCCTTGTGGCCTAGACTGCCTTTCAGGTTTATGTAGGACTCCAGGGCACTTTAGCTCATAGTGGAAGGGCTTTCTGGAACACAGGTTCCAACTGCTCTGATGGGCAATTCCCTTCGGGCTAGCGTTGGTCTAATTGCTTCCTCTGCGGGCACCAGCTGAGTTGTGCTCTGTGTTGCTTTCCATTGTGACAGGGCAGCACTGAGTTCCAGTGCAAAGTCTCACAATCACTCTGTGCTCTTTTCTCCATGCCATGCAGCCACTGCCAGGTGAGAGGGGAGAGGTGATGGTGGCTATTCAGAACTTTTCAGTGCCTTTTTCAGTGATATGATATTAAACTGGGAACTACAATAGCTCACCTGCTTTTTGGTTCTTATGAAGTGGCTTTTTTTTTTTTTTTTTTTTTTTAAATGTGGATAGTGGTTCAGTTTGGTGTTCCTATAGGGAAAATGATTGGTGGTGGCTTCTGTTTGACCATCTTGATCTGCCCTGATCTATGAGAGAAGTTTAACTGAGATTTGGAAGGTTGAAGTGTAGCATTAGCCAGATGTCTGTATAGGACCAGATGATCTACTGGTTTGACTTACCTGAGTGGTGTAGGGCCATAGCCAGGCCGGCTCTGTGTGCCTCCCCTCCTTTTCCATGTCTTATCTTTGTCTTTGTGGTAAAGGATATCTATCTACTATTCTTCATGTCACTCACACCAAGGATGGAGGTGGTGAGAGAAATGAGGGTTCCAGTTTGTCCTTGTTTGTTCCATTTTTTTCCTCATAAGTTGCAGCTTGTTTTCGTTATCCCCCATTTCATACCCATATTTTCTTCTGTGCTACTGGCCCCACTGACATCAGGCCAAGCTCTGGAGGCAGAAGCAACAGCTTATACAATTGCAAAGGATTTAACCTTTACAATCAATTCTTTATTCTGTGTCATTCATCATGGTTCTTACCTGTAATTGAACCCTAACTGACATTGCTCTTAGTAAACCTATTGGTTTAATTGATTCATTGATTAGTTATGACATTATAATTTTTCCCCACATAAGAATTTTAGACAGTGACAAAATAGACTGTTTAGCCAGTTTTAATAAATCAGTAGCAGGATATTCTTTGCTGAAAAAAGTCCTGTTTTTAAAGAAATTTTTCCTGTAGTAGAATGTGATGTTCAAGACTTTTGCAATAAATTATTTCTAGAAAGTTTTTTTCTAATAATGGCACTATATATATTTTAATTGCTTTAGTAAGAAGGTAACTTTTTAAAAACTGGTAGTTAACTTAAAATGTTTAGCACTTTATACGGAAGCGTTCAGAAGGAAGTCACTGTTTTGGATATTTGGGAACTCTAACACAGACTTTGCTCTAGAGATCATGGTACTAATGATCTAATCCAAAAAACGGGTCTTCTATGTGAGTAGAAGTGGCAGCCCCAAATATATCTTTTTCTTTTTGTTCACAAGGTGCTTTAAACCTAGTTATTAAAAAATACATTAAAATATGTAGTATATAGCCTTTTAAAATATACCTGCTAAATATTTCTTAAAGCATACTGTGAGGACAAAAAAAGTGAAAGCTAACAAAAAAAACACACCATCTTGAGTTACACATTTAAAGAAAGGAAAATATTTAGTCGTAATGCCTGGTCGCAACTGTTAATCTAGTAGATAACCCAACATTCACACCTGAGGTTAATTTTTTTTTAGTTAAGTTTAACTTAAAGTATACAAAGGCAATACTGCTTTTGAAACTGGAGACTGAGCAAACCTAATGGAAACAGGTTGTGATAGTGCTGTGTACACCAGAATAAACTCAGTTTAATCTGTTGGGCAATGGGAAGCCACTGTAGGTTCTTCCACCAGAAAGTAAAATTCCCAGGGATTACTTAACAGGGAAGAGAACATGTCAGGAAGATTAATCCTAGGGAGCTATGAAAGATGTTTCAAAAATTATATTTGAGCACAATAGTAATACATATCTTTAAAATATTCTCTCTATATTAAAAATAATACATTTTCATTAGAGAAATTTGAAAAACTCAGATATCTAAGTAGAAAGAAGAGCATTAAAAAAACTCATAAAACATCATCATCGAATCCCAATGTTAGCATTTTGGTATATTTTCTTCTCACCTTTTTTCCTGTTTAGGGTAACAAAGCTTTAAACATGATGTGTATATACTTTTACCCTAATGTCTTCTCATTTAACATTGTTGAATAACCTTGAAATGTATAGGATTCATAATGAGATTTTTAATAATGTTTAAATTCATGAATACCTTTGAGCATATATTTTTACCTTTTAAAAAACAAATTTATTAAGGTATAATTTTGTACAATAAACTTCTCAAATGTAAAGTGGATAATTTGATGAGTTATGACAGAAATATATATATATATCCATGAAACTGCCATCACAATCAAGATATTGAACATTTCCATTATCTCCGTAGGTTTTATCATGCCTCATTACATTCTTCCCCAGGCAGCCACCGATCTATTTTATACCTTCGTGTGTATTTTCTGGTATTTTATACTAAAGGAATCTTACAATATATACTCTATTTTTCGGTCTGGCTTCTTTCTTTCAGCATAACACATTTGAGACTCATCTATATTGTTACATGTATCAGTGGTTTGTTCCTTTTTATCGCTGAGTGGTATGCGGTTGTACAAGCATATAATTTTCTTCATAAAATGTGCAGAGAACAACAAAACCACTCTGAGATTCAGATACCAGGCACCTCCTGTATATTAGCCCCCATATATCTGATTCATAGTGCCTGTGAATCAAATTAATGCCTCAACATAATTACATATTCTTAAAAGCCATATAATTAAGATCACCTATAAATGGTCAAAATCGCTGATATTCAGTAAATTTATTCATACATTTAAGATATGTAAGTTTTCTACACCTTCAGCGAATGGAAGAACTTTTTTTGTTCAGCTGATATTGTAATAGGTGAAGGTAGGAGATTTGTTTATAATAAATAGTAAACATAAACACATAAGTCATCCACTTTGTTAGAAGGTGAGAAATTCTACATAAAAGGGGAAAAATAGAGCTGAGAATAACAGATTCAGAGTGCTGGGTATGTGTTTGTGATGATAGAAGTAGTTGCAAAATTAGATAGAATCATCAGGTTAGGTATCAGTCAGATATAAACGTTAAAATCTGACAGCATCAAGGATGTACATTTTATGGCATTTTCTATGTAATTCTTTGTTAATATTATATGACTATGTAATATTCAATTAAGTGATTATATCATACTTTGTTTATTCAGAGCTACAGTGGAGCATTTAGATTACTTCTGATTTTCACAACTGTATTTAATGGTGCTATAAACATGGTTGTGAGCAAAGTTTTTAAAGTGTACATATTTGCAGGCATGGTGGTGCATGTCTGTAGTCCCAGCTACTTGTGAAGCTGAGGTTGGGAGGATCTTGAGTGGAGGAGTTAATTCTTGCAATGTAGCAAGATCCTATGTCTAAAAAAAAAAGAGAAAGCATTGAATTGTCTGTTGTTTACATAGCATGAATTTGGAAAAGTAAAATTATTGTAACAAAAGATAAAAACATTTTTCTTTTAATGTTTTAGGTTTTAAATGTTGAATCATTATTGTATTCCTAATATAAATCCTCCTCAGATATGATATATCCTTGTTTCCTAAAAACAATGCTAGATTCAATTTGTTAATATTTAAGATTTTCCATATATTAAAAAAATAAAATTGAGTTGTAATTTATTTTCTCGTGCTTTTTTTTTTGAGTCAGAGTCTTGCTCTGTCGTCAGGCGCCAGACTGGAGTGCAGTGGTGCAATCTTGGCTCACTGCAATCTCCGCCTCCTGTGTTCAAGCAATTCTCCTGCCTCAGCCTCCCGAGTAGCTGGGACTACAGGCGCGCGCCACCATGCCCAGCTAATTTTTGTATTTTTTAGTAGAGATGGGGTTTCACCATGTTGGCCGGGATGGTCTCGATCTCTTGACCTCGTGATCCTCCCGCCTCGGCCTCCCAGAGTGCTGGGATTACAGGCGTGAGCCACTACGCCTGGCCTTCTTGTGCTATTTTTATAAAGTATTGGTACTAAGATTACTTTATCATCATAAAATAAATGGACAGCTTCTCTTCTATTTCTCTATTCTCTGGAATCGTTTTGGGTAAAGAGTTTTGTTTCTTTGAAATCTTCTGTTCTGGATCTTTATGGTGCAAGAGAGTCCTTCTAGGTTGTTTATATGTATTTGAAATTTTGTTTTTTACTTACGCTTTCTTACAGTTATTTCCATTGCTTTTCTATTAATTAATTGAGCTTTCTTACAGTTGTTTCCATTGGTTTTCTATTAATTAATTTAGCTGAATGCTTAACTCATTAAAAAATCTGGACCTCAGGTGTTTATCATAGAGTTGGTTATATTTTTAGTATTAGGACAAGTGATCATCACCAGGCAAGGACTTCACCTGTTGAATTGCTTATTTGTTCCCTTCATGTACCATCTCTAATACTCCTTTATCCCTCCAACATACACTCCTATGTATTTAATGTATTCCTTCCATTTGTTGTTTATACACTTACATATTTTTGTTCTTTAAAAGTATATGGTATTTTAAAGTATGTAGCATTTTTAAAATGCTTTTAAAATCTACATAAATGATTTCTGGCCTAGATAGAGTAACAAGAGTAACAGCCTGAAACAAACAAAACAAAACCAGACAGATGGTTTAGCCAGTGATTTTCCAGACAATGGAAATCAGACAATATGAAAGAGTGATCCCGGAAAGATGGGAAAAAATGAGGTGATCCCTATGATTTTCCCAGCTTTCCAAACAATGATATAGAGCATGGGGAACCAAGGTGGGTCCTGGAAGACTTCCTGAGTAGAAGAGATGAAACTGAAAATCTGGGGAGACCAACATGGCCTGAGTTTGCAGAACTGAGTATTAGAGAGGAGTGAGCTGCAAAACACCAGAACCCTGGAGATGTGCAGAGGGTGCCGTTGAGTATTTAGCAGAGTACTGATCAGGGAATATGTGTGAATGAATTACTTGAGACCAGAGAAAGAATCATCAAAAATTATTACATAGCTGCACACAAAAAAATAACTAGAAATACCTCTAACCAAGGAGGTGAAAGATCTCTACAAGGAGAACTACAAAACACTGCTGAAAGAAATCATAAATAACACAAATGGAAACACATTCCTTGCTCATGGATTAAGAGAATCAGTGTTGTTAAAATGACCATACTGCCCAAAGCAATCTACAGATTCAATGCTGTTCCTATCAAGCTACCAATGTCATTCTTCACAAATTTGAAAAAACTGTTATAAAATTCACATGGAACCAGAAAAAGAACCCAAATAGCCAAAGTAATCCTAAGCCAAAAGAACAAAGCCAGAGGCATCACGTTATCCAACTTCAAACTATCAGGTTACCGTACCCCAAAAGAGATGATACTGGTACAAAAACAGACATATAGACCAACGGACAGAATAGGTAATGCAAAAATAAAGCTACACACCTACAGCCATCTGATCTTCCACAAAGTCTACAAATAAGCAGTGGGAAGAGGCCTCCTTATTCAATAAATGGTGCTGGGATAGCTAGCCGGCCATATGCAGAAGAATAAAACTGGACCTGTACCTTTCACCACATATAAAAGTTAAGATGGATTTAATATTTAAATGTAAGACCTCAAACTATAAGAATCCTAGAAGAAAACCTAGGAAACACCACTGTGGACATTGGCCTTGGGAAAGAATTTATCAGTAAGTCCTGAAAAGCAATTGTGACATAACTGAAAATAGACCTAATTAACCTAAGGAACTTCTGCACAACCAAAGAAACTACCAACAGAGTAAACAGGCAGCCTACAGAATGGGAGAAAATATTTGCAAACTATGAAGCTGACAAAGGTCTAATATCTGGAATCTAAGGAACTTAATTCAACAAGCAAAAAACAAGCCCATAAAAAGTAGACAAAATACATGAACACTTCTCAAAAAGAAGACATAGAAGCAGCCAACAAACATGAAAAAATGCTCTTTCTCACTAATCATCAAAGAAATGCAAGTCAAAACCACAATGAAATACTTACACCAGTCAGAATGGCTATTATCAAAATGTTAAAAATAACAGATGTTGGTAAAGCTCTGGAGAAAAAGAGAATGCTTATACACTGTTGGTGGGAATGTAAATTAGTTCAGCTACTATAGAAAGCAGTTTGGAGATTTCTCAATTTAAAACAGAACAACCATTTGGCTCAGTAATCCCATTACTGAGTTTATGTCCAAAAGACATGTACTTAGTAATGTCCAAAAGGTCATTTTACTCATATGTCCAAAAGGTCATTTTACCAAAAAGACACATGTACTCATATGTTAGTTGCAGCACAATTCACAATAGCAAAGACATGAAATCAACCTAGGTGCCCATCAATGGTAGATTGGATGAAGAAATGTGGCACATATACACCGTGGACTACTATGCAGCCATGATAAAAAATGAAATCATGTCATTTGCAGCAACATGGATTCAGGTGGAGGCCATTATTCTGAGTAAATTAACACAGGAACAGAAAACTAACTACTGCATATTCTTACAAGTTGGAGTTAAGCAATAAGTACTTATGGACATAAAGACGGCAACAATAGACACTAGAGGAGTAAGGGAGAGGAGGGGGTAAAGGGTTGAAAAACTACTTTAGTGAATAGGTACTGTGCTCACTACTTTGGTGATGAAATCATTCATATTCCAAACCCCTGCATCATACAATATACATAAGTAACAAACTTGCACACGTAACTCCTGAATCTAAAATAAAATTTGAAATATATATATTTCAGAGAAATCTGTTTTCATCCTTGTCTTTATTCCTCTGTACACACGTGACATTTTCTCTGGCTACTTTTAATATTTCTTCTTTAGCACTGGTTTTGAGCAGTTTGATTATGATGTGCCTTGGTGGTATTCTTTCTTTCCCTAGGGTTCTTTGACATGTTTAATTTAGATCATTGCATTTATATATATATATATAAAGGAGGAAACAAGTGCCTTGCACTCACGCAGGGTCAGGAACAATGTCTATTCTCACTACCTAGTCTGATAAACTTGTATATTTACAGCACATTGAGTACTCAGAAAGGTCTTGCCTCAGTTGTGGGAAATAATTAGCCCTAGAATAATTGTGGTCCCATTCCTGCCTAACACATCTTAAAAGCAAGAAATGATTAGTGTTTATCCATAGCTTAGCTGATATTATGTAAAACTGTATTCCAGATTTACCAACTGATTTGTTCTGTATTCCAGAAAAAAGCTCAACAGTATTGATAGAAACACAAAAAGATCCAGTACATAGCAAGATAAAATTGGATACTGAGCATTTAATCAAAGATTACCAGGCATGCAAAGAAGCAGGACAACATGATCCATCATCATGCAATTGAAACTAACAAGAATTGACACAGATGTTAAAAGTTTTTAGACAATGACATTAAGGCAATGATTAAACTATGTCATATGTTCAAAAAGTCAAGTAGAGATATCAATAATATTTTTTAAAAGGCTAAGTTGAAATTTTAGGATTTAAAACTAAAATGTGTGGAATTAAAAAAATCACTGTATGGGGATTAACGGCAGATGAAATATCGCAGATGAAAAGATTAGTGAATCTGACAACATTGCTATAGAAACTCTCCAAAAGAAAACATTCAGAGATTTAAAACTGAGATTAAAAAAATGAAAACAGGAATCAGCTGTGAGAAAACTTCAGGTAGCCTAATATACATGTAATTTGTGTCTCTAAAGTAAACAGAGGTGGGGAGAATAGAAGGAACATTTGGAGAAATAGTGACTGACAAATTTCCAAATTAGATGTACCCTATAAACACGCTGACCTAAACATTTCAAAGAACGCTAGTGAAAGAAAGAGGAAAAAAAATACCATCAAGACACGTCATAATCAAAGTGCTCAAAACCAGTGTTAAAGAGGAAATAGTAAAAGCAGCCAGAGAAAATGTCACATGTGTGCAAAGGGACAAAGACAAGAATGAAAACAAATTTCTCTCTGAAAACAGTGTAAATCTTTAAGGTCCTGAAAGAAAAAAGTCCATTTGGAACTCTATGCCCAGCAAACATATCTTTCAAAATCAAAGAAAAACTAAAGAGGATTTGAAACATATGAAAGTTAAAAAAATTTATCACTAGCAGACCTAAGTGGAATATTCAAAGAATTTATTCAGGTGGAAGGAAAATGCTACCTTATAAAAATATGAAAATATGGAAAGAAACAAAGAACATTGGAAATGGTCAAGTGGGTAAATATATGAGTTCTTATTGTGTAGATGCCTTTAAGCCATAATTACATATCAATTCTCATAGTGATGAATGCCTAGATAGTCTCCAATACCTTCCTGACACTCTGTAAATTGTGATAAGCCTTATATGTCTATGTAGGGTTTCCCTAAGGATGTATAATTCTTGGAAAGCTAGAATTAGAAGGAAACTTCTGGATGACAAAAGTTCTTTACCAAAAGCCTTTATATGAAACAGAAACTTTGGATACATTTTACTTAATGTTGGGAAAGAGAGAAGAATGACTGCTTTCACTGCTACTGTCCAACACAGCACTATAGGTCCTGGATACTGCAATAAGTTAAAAAAAAAAAAAGTACACAAGACTTTTATTGGATAGGAAAATTTTTCAGATAAAATAATTACTTCAAAGAGAACCCAAGAGAGGTCAGTAAGATTGTTCAATGCTAAATCCAATAATATTTCTCTATTCTAGTAAAGACCAATTCAAAGTGTAATAGATACTATTTGCAATAAAACAAAAACTATAAAGCACTTAGGTGATTTACTAATAAAGGTTGCACACACTCCTAGTAGAAAAATATTTTCAAAATTTCTATTAAGGGACATGAAATAATAATAAATGGAGAGACCTATTATAGTCATTGTTGGAATATGTTAAAGATTAAGTCTTATCCAGATTACTGTATAAATTCAATGCTGAGGTAATTTTGAAAAAGAACAGAAATGAAGGACTGCCTTATTAGATATTAAGAAATAATACAAAGCCATAGTTATAAAGATAGTATGATACTGGTATTGGACCCAACAAATTGTTTAGAATAAGATCTCCAGAGAGATGAGTAACCAAACTGAGGAAAATACAGGAGAGTATCTTCATGACCTGTGGGATGTGAAATGATTTGTCAAATAGGACAAAACAAAAAATCCTAAGGGTAACATTAATGGATTTATCTACATCAAAATCAAAGATTTCTATCAATTGAAAAACATCACAATGGGTAAAAGACTGGGGGAAAATATTTGTAAACTAACAAGGAAAGTTCGAAAAATGCAATAGAAAAATGGGCACAGGGTATGGCTAATAAGTATGTGAAAGATTCTCAAACTCACAGTTAATCAGGAAAATACAAATTAATATGTGACTGCAAACAACTTCGTACCACTGAACAAAAATGAAAAAGCTAGATAATATCAACTGCTAGAGAAGATAAAGGGAAACTTGAAACTTTATGTACTCCTGGTGGATTGTAAACTGGAAACATTTTCATTTTGAAAAGCAATGTGGCAAAAATAAGAATTTAGGTCTTTTTCTACATACTGCCAAATAGTTTTCCCAAAAGTATAGTGCCTTATGATGTCTGTTTCCATATTCCTTGTACTACTTAATATGTTTTAGGTTTACCAAAAATTATATTGTTATTTTCACTTCATTTTAAAATTTATAGCAGTGCTATATATTTTAAATTTGTTAATGAATAGATTTTTTTTTTTTGGTAAATTATCCCCTTTTCCCATATATCTTTTGGGAACTTGGTGTTTTCCCTTTATTGATTCACTTGAGCTTCCATAAAAGTATTTTTATTTTGATACATTTGCATGAAATGATTGGATTGTTTGTTTTCAATTGTGCTACAGTTAACAAAATGATCCTCAAATATCAGTTATTCAATGGCTGCTGGTTGGTGACAGCTCTTTTGAAATTTGCCAGGCTCTGCTCCATATCATTCTAAAATCCCAGCTCAGGGAGCAGCCCACTCTGGGACATGCTCTCTTTGTGTAAAGGATAAAAGTCAAGTGAACAGGTGAAAACATATAATGACTCCTAAAGCTTCTGCTCTTAACTGGCATTGTCACTCATGCTCATATATCATTAGCTAAGCCAAAAAGGGGAATCATATTCCCCCTACAAGGATGCATAGCAAGTCACATGACAATGGGTGGGAATGGGTCATCTTCTCACTGGAAATGGAGTAACGAATGATAGAGGACCCTAACACAACCTAATATAGAGCTTATTTGCAGAGGACTAATTTTTTAAAAAAGAATTCAACTACTTTTATTCCTATCCTTCAATGATGTAACAATGGAATAAGAATGTCTCAGGGTAAGGGTTTTTTAACAATAAGAATGATCCCTGGAAAGGTATTTTGTTGTAACTTTTGGAGTTTTGAGCCTGCACTACCTTGTGTTGTTTAATCAAGTGGGGAATGTGGTAAGCCTGCTGGTTTGCCTGCTGAACACTGGTGAGGCTAGCTGGATGTCTCTAGTAGCACCAGCAGTTAATAGCACTTGAAAAAAAGATCTAGGGTTTCATAATAATAAAAAAAAAGAGTTTTGAAGGCTACTATACCGATTTTGAGAAACACGGGCATTCTCATTCTTTGAGGGGCACTGCTTTGGGAGAACATTTGTGTGCCCAACAGGAACCAGATCAGAAAGTCAAGTCAGGGACATTTGGGTAGAGGATTAAAAATTAGAAGAGTGTAGACTCAAGATACAAGCAGTCCCCTTTCCAGTCTCCACCTTTTCTGATTAACAAGTTCTAATGTGAGAGAATCTGACCTCCTCACAACATTCTTGCATTCTCTCTCCAACAACTGAAAAAGCAGTTGTCTCAAAAAATCAGCCCAATCCTCAGCTCTAAGTCTGCTCCACACATCAGTCCTTGGTGTTTGAGGGGACTGTTCATTTCAGTAAGTATTTATGGAATGCATTCACATGCCAGCTCTATGCTGGGTGCTAGGGACATAGAGATGAGTAAAACCTGTGCCCTAACAAGCAGACATGAACACAGGTAATTATCTTTCAAGCCAGACTGATAGACACTACAAGACAGCCTAGAGCAAAGACATGAATTCAGCCTGGAGGAGGGTGTGTCAGATGAAATTTTGTAGAAAAAGGGATATGTGACCTGGATCTTGATTAGGAGGAGAGGTGTTCGAAGCACAGAGATAGCATGTGCACAGGCATGGAGATGGAAAGAGGAGAGATGATCGAAAAGACCCCCACATGGCCAGAGCAGATAGGACATGGTGGGGATAGGAGGAGGGGTGTAAGAATCTATAGAATCAGAGCCATGGCAAAGAGTGTGAATTTTTATTCTGTGGGCAGTAGGGAGACATTAAAAGCTTTTGTAAGCACACATGCAGTACCAAGGCACAGAGATTCATGCTTCAGAAAACAGCTATTGACAATTTAAAGATGAATTAGAGAAATAAGAGTTTGAAAGTTGTGAAACCAGTAGGAAGTTAATGGCATCATCCAGACAAAATTAGTGAGTCCTAGTGAAAGCAGTAACAGTGTAAGCAGAATGCAGGGCAACAGATTCAAGCCGTATTTCAGAGAGGAAATGGACAGAGTTTGACAACAATTTGGAAGTGGTGGGTAACAGGGATCAACGAAGGCTGGGCTTGCAGTGTTGGGTAGAAGACTGAGAGATTACAAGAAGAGCAAGTTTGGAAGAGAGGGAGGAGGCGCTGGGGAAGATAACATCATTATCCCAGAAAAAGTCCTATTATAAGATGCCTGGGCTAGAACATTAAGCACCCAACAGTTTTTTAGTATACTATGTATTTTTCCATCTGTTGGTTGAATTTCAAGATGGACTAAAATTACATTGACATCACAGCATTTATGCTGAACTTGTGGGGTAGTGACTGATATAGAGGTCTATCGCTGGGCCACTAGGTGTCCCTTGTAGCATGCCAAAGGCTGCCCATCTCCTGACCCACACTGAGTGTGCTGGGTTCTCTGTGGAATATTTAAGTAACTTACTGTCCTGGTTGCTCCTGGGCTAGGTACACTGCTGGGGGTACGAAAGCTGCAGCATCCCTTTTCTGACAACAGCTGCCTCTCCTTTCACCTCCTCCTCAGCTTTTCCCTGGGTGGCTGTTCTATATGCAGAGAGATAGCAATCACTGGGGATAGGTGATGTTGCTGACTGCAAGGGGAGCAAACTGGTTTCTCTAGACTTTTGTTTGTGCTGGCAGCTAAAGTTGTTAATTCACTCCTTGCTCTAATTAAAATTAGAGTTTGCCAGGTTCTGGGTCAGATTTTTCTTAGGAATAAACATTAATATCTTATGATGGAACTGACAGGTTTTCTTAAGTGTTATTGGCACAGGCTGATCTTTGATTTCCTTCCCTCCAGGATTTGGGTTAGAAGAGTAAGCATAGTTTGAAAATTCAAATCAAGAAAATAATTTCATTGTCCTTGGTCTTTTTTTTTGCCTTCTTCTCATGAGCTCATTTCTGGACACTTTCCAGAAAGACGGCTGGTCCCTATTAGGCTTCATCCTACAAATCGGGGTCTCCTGACATGCCTGGAGAATCCCTCTATTGCCCCGGCTGGAGAAAAAAGTTGCAGCAAAGGATTACAGAGGAAAACTTGGAAGAGGAGCATAAAAAGTAGGATAAAGAAGAATGAGACACATGGAAAAATCCATGCCAGCCCTGTTACTTAGGGATAGAAACAGATTTATTTTAAGCTTCAGGCCCTCTCAGTTGCATGGTCTTCTTCCAAATTCCTAAGAGGGACCCGGGCAATGTATTGCCATCAATATATATTTTTGCAAAACTATTTGTTTCTTTTTTCTCAAAGAGGGTCTTCAAATTGTATAAGCCATAGGCTCCACAAAACCTGAACTTACTCTTAAAAAAGAAGAGAAGGGAAAAACTTCTAATATGTAGGAGTTCTTTGAACTCCTTATATGCTATATGTTAGCTTTATCTGGCTCACTGACATTCTGCAATTCTAAATGCAGCTATTTTCAAAGCAGGAAAGTTTGGGGGTTGGGTGCAGAGGAGGGGGTGGGGGAGTGGGAGACAAATTTCAGCTGGACCATTTGATTCTGTAATTTGCATAATTCCAGATAAACAAATGATGAAAGCAATGACTAATCGCTATTGTGATACTGCCTTAATTATTTCAAGCCAACAAAATGGTAATATGTCATCTGACGCTAGACGTTTTATGTTTGCTCTGTTTTGGATATATGTGTGAGTTTCAAAATTAGTCATCACAATATGCAAAACACTATTAAAAAAAGGAAAAAAGGAAAGACAAGGATGTGAGCATGAATGTAAAAATGCATTAGGCTTCAACAGAAAATCAGATGAAAATTGGCAATAAGCCCAGGGCTTGTGGGGTTTTGGACTCTAGCTCAGTCACTCAAAATTGGCACTGAAGTGTCATTTTCCAGAGGCATAATCGGAATGACCAGGTCTCCACAGCCTCTTCAGCTTTGATGATTCTCTTCTGTTTATTATTAATTTGTCATGTTGTTTTCAAGCATTTCAACACAATCTTCTGGTTTGAAGCACATTTCTGTTCATTATCACTTCTGCGGAAACCCCATGAGGTATGATGTCAGCTTTATTGACCTGGTCTCTCCACTGGTGACACGGAGACAGAATGAGATGAAGAAGCTTGCCTTAGGTCTCACA
Organism: Aotus nancymaae; assembly: GCF_030222135.1. NCBI lineage: Eukaryota > Metazoa > Chordata > Mammalia > Primates > Aotidae > Aotus > Aotus nancymaae. The sequence goes on along the minus strand of NW_026988428.1, from coordinate 28,690,857 downwards.
TTCAATCAATACCTGGGACAAAGCTCAGCAGTGGCTGGTAGCCTTGCTGGCCCTATACCTGGCTACTGGGATATCCTGCTTTCATGGTTTTTCTATAGTGTGTAGGCATGTTATTTTTTTTTAAACTACGAGTTATTTTAAAATAAAAGGACTAGGGAAAAATGTATTCTTATCTTAGCTGCCTCAAGTCCTTGAAAGGACTCACAAGGGCTATTTACTGTTGATAAAATACAAGTGCCTTGTTGTGGGATGAGATCAATAAGTAGTGTTCTCTAGGTTTACCGCTGAACTCTGAGGAGATGAAGTTAGTTCTGCCTTCACTGAGATTATTCTCCCTTTAGAAGCAAGCTGTTGTGCTTCCATCCAGGTCTCTGGCTGAGTTATGCTACTGGGACAGATGTGCTGCCCCTGTGGCATTTATTCTCTACAATTTTTTTTTTTTTTTTTTTTGTAATCAGTACTGACATCACGGTACTGGGCAGCTCAGTAATGGATATCTTGGGGCTTGTTTTTTTCCTGGAGACATCTGCTCTTCTACTTTTGCTGCATCGTTTGGTGTTGCTGTAAGCATGCTGTTCATTTGCATCAGCTGGGCTATCAATGCTCATCTTTTATTTGGACCATGAATATGTAGTGAACGAGTCAGGTTTCAATTAATTTAGATATTTCTAAAATTTCTGAACTGTGGCTGGCTGGGGAAAGGAAGATGTCTAGGCTTATTTTCAATGCAGAATATAAGCAACTCTGTGCTATGAGGCTATATGAACATCTGCAAAATGGGATCTTTATGTTTTTAAAAAACGTGCACTGTGATGGAACAGAAGCATAATATAACCCATTAACATTAGTGTCAGCATAACAGTCTCTGAATTGCATATTGGTGAGAAAATATTGATAGCAAAGTGTAAACAACTGCAAATGGGAAATTCAATAAAGCTCTCTTCATAGAACCCGTAATTTACAATTAAATAGGCCACATTGAAATGATATGAAGCAGAAGCATACATGTCCAAAGTAACAGGGAGTTTGAATGAATGCTTGTACTTTCCCATTGACCTATAAGCAGATAAAAATAAAAAAGCAAAAAGTAAAATAAACTTAGTGGATTCTGTGCCCAGCGTATGGCTAATTATGGTACAAATAATGTTAATCATAGTTTGGGATTGTATAAAACTTTCAGTGGTTAATATTCTATGTTCTGCAGTTTAGTAGTTTGCTGATGGCAATAAGACAATTTGTTGGAACATCCATATCCCACAGCAAGGGAATATCCAATTGAAGAGGAATATTCTCCCAGGCATGCAGCTATATTTTGGGCTAAGAGATGACTTGTTTAATCTAGTAAATTTGCATCTACCTTACAGAATTCCTGGGACTTCAGTTTCCTCTTCAATACACTAATACATTTGACCTAAATTAGTATTTTTCATTCTGCTTTCCACTGGGTCACTCCTGTGTTATATAATAAGGTAACAATGGATAGTTACTAGTGTGGTTCTTGGGAAAATAGTCAAGTTTAGACTATTTTATCCTATGATTGTGTGTTGAGATCTTGGAAGCTAAATAGTACTATTATTGTTTTTGTCATTCTCAAGTAAGAAATGAGGGGGGTACTGTGATGAAGGAAAGGAGAGTCTCCTTCTAGGTCTGGTGCCTGGGGATAAAACACTGGCCATGTACAGATTGGGATTAGGCCCTTGGGAAAAGCATGATATGATGGTTAATACTGAATGTCAACTTGATTGGATTGAAGGATGCAAAGTATTGATCCTGGGTGGGTCTGTGAGGGTGTTGCCAAGGGAGATTAACATATGAGCCAGTGGTCTGGAAAATGAAGTCTCCACCCTTAATCTGGGTGGGTACAATCTAGTCAGCTGCCAGCATGGCCAGCATATAAAGCAGGCAGAAAAACGTGATAAAAAATAGACTGGCTTAGCCTCCCAGCCTACATCTTTCTCCCATGCTGGATGCTTGCTGCCCTTGAACATCAGACTTCAGGTTCTTCAGCTTTGGAACTCAGACTTGATTCCTTGTCTCCTCAGCTTGCAGATGGCCTACTATGGGACTTTGTAATTGTGTGAGTTTAATACTCCTTACTAAACTCCCCTTTCCTTCTCTCATTCTCTCTACACATATATATAGCTCTCTCTCTATCTCTCTCTCTATAGAGAGATATATGTATAGAGACATATGTAGAGATATATTATATATAATATATATAGATATAATATATACATAAATATATATTATATAAATATATATTATATAATATATATTTATAATATAATATATTTATATATTATATATTTATATATATTTATATATGATATATATTATATAAAATATAAATATATTATATTTATATATGATATATATTATATAAAATATAAATATATTATATTTATATATAATATTGTTATATATATTATATTTATATATAATATTGTTATATAAAATATATTTGTATATAATATGTTATATAATATATATAACATATTATATATTTCATATTATATATATAATAGTATATATCTATATAGACATATATATCTATCTATATGTCTATAGATATCTATATATAATATAGATATAGATATGTATATAATATCTATATATGTCTATCTATATCCATATCTATATAGATATATATATCTATATAGACATATATACTATATATACTATATATATACTATATATCTATATATCTTTATAGATATATACTATTAGTTCTGTCCCTCTAGAGAACCTTGACAGACTTTGGTAACAGGACTGCTTCTAGAGGAACAGAATATTAATGATGAAGTTCTTCTGTTGGCTTTGGAGTTTCTGGAGTTGACTGCTTAGATTAGACCCCCAAATGCTAAGGACTCTATTTTTAAAATTATAGAGAACACTGATAGTCCTTGGAATAAGCTGTTTAGAGAGTTATGCAAAATAAATGCATTTGACACTCCTGAATCACTGCTCATGAGAGGCAAGGAGTTTAGTGACTCTATACATAATACCTTTGAGCATATGTGGAGAACCAAGGAACATAATGAAGTTGGTTGGTTGCTCCTAAGTTCACTGGATAAAATGATGGAGGAAAATGATGAAATCAGGGATTCCAACTCCCAGCTTCAGAAGCAGATACTGAGCCTCAAATCTGCTAAGATTGCCCTGAGTGAGAGTCTTATCTCCTATAGAGAAAGAGCTGAAATTGTGGAGATCTATTAGGGCATGTCTTAGTATTATAATGCCCTGTGATTAATGTCAATGGGAAATGTTGATTACAACAGACTAATCCAGGCAGGAATACAAATGGTCTAGACACTTCTGGAATGAAGGTTTGGATAACTCCACCCGGAAGAGAACTGTGATCTGATGAGGTGCTTGCTAAAGGCAAAGGGAATACAGAATGGGTAGTGGAAGAAGGTAGTCATAATACAAGCTACAACCACATGACCAGTTGCAGAAACAGGGACTGTAATTGTCATGAGTATTTCCTCTTCATTTTGTTAAAAACATGTTTTGTTTGTGCATATGTCACTTGTTAACAACATTTAAATGCTGATATGAAGTCAGTAAATCTTACGTCACATGATAAAGGAAAAAGAAAATAAAATTAAGGTATTTATACAAAGGATAGTTGTATTATGTGAGGTATAATTATGACCTTATTGTTGTCTTTATTTGAAGATTATGTATAGGTTCAAGTTGTCAAGGGGTGGACTTGTGGTGGTTAATACTGAGTGCCAGCTTGATTGGATTGAAGGATGCAAAGGATTGATCCTGGGTGTATCTGTGAGGGTGTTGCCAAAGGAGATTAACATTTGAGTCAGTGGGCTGGGAAAGGCAGACCCCACACTTAATCTGGGTGGGCACCATCTAATCAGCTGCCAGCATGGCCAAGATATAAAGCAAGCAGAAAAATGTGAAAAGGCTAAACTGGCTTACCCTCCCAGGCTACATTTTCCTTCCATGCTGGAGGCTTGCTGCCCTTGAACATTGAACTTCAAGTTCTTCAGCTTTGGGGCTTGAAATGGATTCCTCACTCCTCAGCTTGCAGATGGCCTATTGTGGGACCCTGTAATCATGTGAGTTTAATACTCCTTACTAAACTCTTCTATATTTGTGAGTTTAATACTCTTACTAAACTCTTCTATATATATATGTGTACACACACACACACATATATATAGAAGAGTTTAGTAAGGAGTATAATATATATATATTATATACATACATATGCATATAATATATTATGTATAATATATAATATATGTATTATATATGTATATAATATAAAATATACGTGTGTGTGTGTGTGTGTGTGTGTGTGTGTATATATATATATATATATATATATATATATATAACCTATTAGTTCTGCCCCTCTAGGGAACCATTTGAAGTGAATGCTATCATTGAATGTCCATGATTATTATGTGTTTTTATTTTTTGGAAACCAATCATGGAAGAAGCATTTTCTGTGTTTTAGCCACATAATCAAAGGAGCAGGACTAGATCCAGTCCTGTGAGACAGTTCAGAAAGAAATACTAACTGGCTTTTTAGCCCAAAGATAACAGCGTTCCTTCTCTAAAGTTGTAGAGGAAGGCTGGTCTGGACATGAATGTGGCTGATGCTCAAAACTCCTTCCCCCTTGTAGCCTGGCCTGTGGTTTATATAAAAAGGAAAACAGCTTCCTGTGTGTTTCATTTGAGAGCACTGTGCCACTAGCAAGTGATAATGCTGACAAGCTCCTTGTGATTCCTTGGCTAGGAGGGTAGTAGTTGTATGGAGGAGAAAGTTCCCAGCACCTGTTTTTTTATGGCATATGATCATGGCAAAACCCACACCTGCTGCAGCGTGTTCTCAGGCATGGTTACTAGCTGATGGTAACATTTGTGGGAAGAAGCTTCCTCTTCCTGTACTCTAAGAAAACATTGTCATACTTGTGACAGCAGTGCGTGCTTTGGTCTCTGCAACAGGTTTCTGGACCACCTGTTATCCACTGTGACATCATAGGGCAACACCCCAGCAATAGCAAGTGAAACAGAACAGATTTTCTGTTTCCTCTCTGGGAATGGTGCCCTTTGAAAAGAGTAGGAAAACATTCTCAAGGTAGCAAGTGGAGGACTCAGAGTCATTTACATTGCCTGTCCTAGGAGAAGTAGTTTGTTTTGGACCCCAAGGTTATGAAACAGGGCATTTTGGATAGATCCACATGTGAGACAGATTCTCATTCTAATTATGCTCACTTTGGGCCACTGCATAGATGAGATCAATCATAGGTTCTCTTCAAAGGACAAGTCAAATGACCAGAACCGTAGGGATTATTTTAAAACCTTGAGGTTCTCAGCCTTAGTCTGGCACTTCAAGGATCCCCTTTATGCTATTAATAATATTTCCATTTTCTTTTCAGTGATCCTTGTACTACCAGACTGGGGCTGAGAGCCTCAAGGTTTGTAAATAAGTCCTGTGGTTCTGGCCATTTTACTTGTGCTTTAGAGAGAACCACTAATGCCCTTCCAACCTCAAAACGATTGCTAGGAGGAATATCAACAAGGAAATCTGCCTTCAACAGAAGAGAGCTTTGAGGAAAGAGAAGTTAAGAAAGGGAGTAAATATGGTGAGATCACATCTAGAAATAATCATTTTTGTGCTCTTTCCTGCTCTTCATAGTATGTGACCATTGCCTGGTCAGTTAGAACTATTCTACAGGAGAATTAGGATCATGATAGCAGGAAGGCAAAGAGAAGGAAACAGTCATTGTGGTCTTTGTGACTTCCCAAATAGGTTCTTGAAATCAACATGAGAAATGGTAGTTTTGAAAGTCAAAGCTTTCTATTTTCAAGAGCCAAGTTCTGTAAAAGCTAAGAAAAGCATCTTGAGATTCCAGAGGGAAGAGCTTGAAAGCAGCGTGACGTATAGTTTAAACTAGAACAATAGGTAAGAAAGTGAAAATAGCAGTACTTCTGAACCCTGGCTGAACATAGAATCACCTGGAAGAGCTATTAAAATGCCTATTCCTGGGCCTTGCCCCAGGCTAACGAAACTAGAATATCTCAGAATGGTCACTGAGCATTGGTATTTAAAAATAAAAACAAAACAAAACAAAGCAACAAATAAAAAATCTCTGGATTTTTCTTTTTTTCTTTTTTTTTTAATAGATTATTTTTTATTTTTTATTTTTTTTATTGCATTTTAGGTTTTGGGGTACATGTGAAAAACATGCAAAGTTGTTGCATAGGTGCATTCATGGCAGTGTGATTTTTCTAATGTGCAGTGAAGTCTTGAGAATAAGTAAAACTGGGTAAACCCAAGGCTATTCTGATATGAGAGGAAGAAAGAGAGGAAACAAGGTGTGTACCTGACGTAGGTATTTGGGGCCTGATATCAGAAGAGATCTAGGTGGATCTCATGGAAAGGATCAGTTCCAGCTTGGAAAACTGTCCGGACCCATCTACTGCTATTAATATCATCAGATAGTTGTGTGCAAAGTGAGGTCAATGATATGATAAATTGATTATGAGTCTCTCTGAGGAGTCATGGTTATTCCTCATTTTCTGGGGAAGATATTCCACTGTCCTGTGCTTGTAGGTCATCCGACAGAGGTGACACTCACTGGTGCTCAGACATTGTTGTGAATTGTCCAGACTTTCCTGGTGGACATTCCCACTTTCAATGTCCTCAACACTTAGTATGGTGAAGTTATGCAAAAAGCAGCAGGTGAATATGGCTGTGGGAAGCAAGACTGTGTTGAAACTCATTTCTGCTCTATAAAAAAGGGGTATCTCAACAAAACCAAATGATGAGCAGTAGATTTACTTTAGAAAGAGAATGGATTGTGTGAGCATAGCCTCCCTAACTAGGGGTTACCATGGTGATTTTGAAACAATCCTTGATGTACCTGGTAATATATTAGGATTTGTCTCTCCAGTGAAGTTGAGGTGTTCTATATAAAGGAACATTTAAAATTACTATAACTAGCAGAATTGAGTGTAAAAAGAAGAAATACAAATGAAAATGCTGGCGATATTTCTGCATCCACCACCAAATTTTAAATGGCAGAACTGATTTTTTTTTAATGTTATAAAATGGCTTTTAAGGGTAAATTTAACGATATTTTTTTCTGGACAACATGTAGGTTTTGACAAATTTTATAATGATAAAAAGTTTAGAAAGATTATAATAGTAATACTTGCATGACTTTAATGTTAATAGGGTTATAAAATATCAATGTGTATGTTTTATGTAAAATACATGTGAAGAAAGAAAACCCTACTAGGGGAGAGTTGGGGATTATTGAATCCTCCTTGGTGTTCATGTGTAGCCATTATAAATAGGAATGTTTTCAGCCAAAGCAGGAGATTTAATTTTTACAAAGAAGGAACCTTAGGAATGACACAGGTGGTAGTGATGCTGAACAGGAAAATAGAATTCTCTGTACTTTGTGCCAAGTAAGCTGTCATTGAGATCACAGCACTGTGCATTCTAAAGTACCACTGGATCAGTTTCATATCAAAAATAAAATTACCCTGTTGTAAATCAAAAATAAATTCTAAGCCCCCCAACCAACTGAATGGACCTCTCTTCTTGGCCAAAGGCTTTCTAAAGTAAACCTGAAACAGTAGTTCTGGTCACGATGGGAATGAGTGGTTGGATAGGATTCATTATTATCTTCCTCCCTTTAGAATTCAGGCACAGTTGACCAGCATTAACATTAAAACAAAACTTTAAGCCTTACAAAACAGACTCTTCATAGCAATAACATACCAATGTGACAGAAAGCAGGCTTTGAAAGAGATTGAAGCATTTCAGCTCAAAATGTATTTCTCTGACATATTTTGAAATGGCCCTGTGAAGCTGTCTCTTGTGGGGAAAATCTACATTCTGTAGAGAATCCTCTTCCCTTTCCAGATCTTTTTCCTAATCCAGGAGAGAATTAACAAAGAGTCTGGCACCTTTTAAAGTCTGACAAAAAACATTGTATTCCCTCTGAAGAATGCACACAGTCTATTCTCTCTGAAGCCTTCATCTGTATAATAAGAACCTTGGTCCCCACAACCCCTTATTTTAACTCAGATACTCTCTTCTAGTGATTCTAGTCTATAGGTAAACTCTTTCAACCAATTACAAATCAGAGAATCTTTGAACCCACCTAAGACTTGGAATCCCCCTCCCTGCTTCCAATTGTTTCACTTTTCCTGACAGAACATATAAAATGTGTATCTTATATGTATTGATTGATCTTGTATGTCTCCCTAAAATGTATAAAACTAAGCTGTAGCCTGACCACCTCGGGGACATGTTCTCAGGGTCTCCTGGGGCTGTGTCATAGGCCATGATTACTCACGTTTGGCTCAGAATAAATATCTTCAAATATTTTATAGAGTCTGTCTTCTCTTATCAACACTATTTTGAGAAATAGTCTTATTTAATGAGAATATAATTATTTTTGCTGTGATAGAACAGCCATAATATGAGTGACGGAGTATGTTAAGGAACTGGATGGCCTCGTAATCAGTCTGGGAGTTCTCTGCTGCCCATTTTCCCCATGCATGGTTTTCTCAGGTATATGCTGAGACAGTTATTTCAACTGAGTTTTGGCAGAACAGCCAATAAAAATAGTGTAGCTCATTGAGCAGAATATAAATTTTCTTAAAACAAATCTGGGGAGAGGGTAAGAAGAGTAGTAACTGCTGAGGTAAAGGACTAAGCTGAAAAGAATCAGAAAACTCCCATCATGTAATGGTTCTGCTTTTTCAAAAGCTTTATTTTTTTCATCAAATAAGAATAAAGGATGCCAAGTTCAATTTGAATTTCAGATAAGCAAACAATGATTTTTTAAAACACATCAGTACATCCTATTCAATACTTCGGGCCTACTTATATGAAGATTTAGGGCACCTTGTATTTTATCTGGCAACCCTAAATCGGTAGTCACACCTATGAGGTGAGTCTTGAGCAGGCCCTCAAGGAAAGTTTCTATGGATAAAATACTATTATTCCCCCCCGACTACTCTGTAGCGTGATATTCCACTACTAAATCATTCCTTTGAGTTAAAGGCACTATCCAAGAGGTCTTTTTAAAATGCAAACATATCACATGATAGTGTTATTTTATCTGAATTTACCAGGGTCTCATGCTATCAGTCCCCACTTTTTCACTGTCCCTGATAGCCACAGAGAAAGTCTTTTGTGACCTGTGGGCTTAGCTCTGTCCATTCATTAACTAGTCCTGAACAAGGTAGACGATGCTCTTGAAGGTCCCAGAATAACCAGCAGGGTGTTCTGGAATTATTTTTGTGGTTATGGTTTCTACTCTTAGGATGACTTGGCTTTTTATTATAGCAGTTTTGTGCCTCTGAAGCTGCAATCTTCACTCACTCATATTTGTTGAGTCCCTCTATGCCTGGCACTATGCCAAGTATTATAGATAAAAAGACTAAAAATAATGGTTCTTGTCTGTAATGAGTTTACATCATAAATATTAATACAACAGGACTTGCTATAATGTAGGTAGTACAGTAGAAGGAGGCTCTGGATGCCAAAAGAGTATGTAAGATAAACCTCCAAATCAGATTGAGGGTATTGTTACAGGTAGTTAGGCAAAAGTGGGGCAGGAGAGGGCTTTCCCCTACCCACTAGAAATGTCAGGTGATGGTTTGGCAATTATCACATTGCCTCTCTAAGAGTGAGAAATTGGCAGCTGGTGCCAGGGGGAGGCCATTTCCTGATGGTCCACACATGTTAATATTAAAGTGTTAATTAAAGGCAGGCCCCAGGGAGAAGCAACTTCCTGGGTATGCACATTAAGAGACAAAAATGGCAAAGTATGATCTTCTGGGTATACTCCACCAGAAAAAGGAAGAACGCTTCAGATGGACAGGCATACAACTTCTTAAACACACTACGCCTGCTCAATTCTTAGGGGTAAAAAGGGCACTGTGCATGCGGGAAGCCCACCATAAAGGAAGAATCATGGGAAAGAAGTGAGCCTATAAAGTCCCAGGATCAAGGTTAAAGGACCTTTTTTCTCTCTTTGACCTTCAGGTGCCCACTTGGATCTCTTCCGTGGGTTCTTTCCTTTCTTTCCTGTTCTAAAGCCTTTTTAATAAACGTCTACTTCTGCTCTGGAACTTGCCTCAGTCTCTTTTTGGCTTTGTACCCCTTAGTCGAATTCCTTCTTCTAAGGAGGCAAGGGCTGAAGCTACTGCAGATCTGCATGCATACACTGCTGGTGACTTGGGGTAACTCGGATCTCTTCCACCCTAATAGTGATACGAACAGAAGAAAGGGAAATACCAGGTAGAAGAGGGTGGTCCCTGGTAAAGGCCCCACCCTGAAGTCTGGATACCCATTGTGCTAAATGAGAATAGGTATTTCTGTTTTTGTGTCCCAAAATTTGCCTTTTGGCCCACCACACCTCCTATCCTGCACCCATATAAACCCTCAAACCCCAGGCTCCAGCAGCAGACCAGCAGACCAGCAGACCAGCAGATGGATGGCAGAATGATGTGGCAGAGAAAAAGAGAAGAGGAGGAACATCTGAACGCTGAGAGGAGTTCAGTTGGAGGCGGTCAGGGAAGAATCTGGCTGCTGGGCAGCCAGACTCCTGGGTAAGATCACCTTCTGACTCTGTCCTCTCTTCCTACTCCCCATCCATCTCACTGAGAGCCACCTTTACCACTCAATAAAACCTCCATTCATCCTCAAGCTCATGTGTGACCCAATTTTTCTGGGATGCTAGACAAGAACTCAGGATACAGAAAACTGTCACATTGTGAAAAGGCAGAGGGTCCATTGAGTTAACACTCAAGCTGTCTGTGGACAGCAAAGCTGAAAGAGCTTTGTAGCACTGGGGTTTCAGGCACCCACCCTTAGACACTACTGTGGGCCTGAGAACCCAAGCCCTTGCCCTGGCCTCTGCACCTGCCCCTCAGCATGCTCCTCCTCCCACTAGGGGTATGAGCAGTGGGGTGACCAAACAGATGAACCACATCCCTGTTGCACATCCTGTGAGAGGGATCAGGGAACTCTACCCTTTCAACAGTGTTAGGAAAGACTTCTGGAGAAAGTGAAGCTTTAATAGAGTTTCAATGGCAATTAGGAATTGGCTGGATGAAAGGAGTAGGAGGAAGGAAGGAAGGAAGGGCCTTCTAAGAAAGGATTTGTTTATGCAGGGAAACAAAAGGGAGAAAGCACTCTATGTTCAGAGAATTACAAATACGGGTTATGCTGAGATCTAGGATGTCTGTTAGATTTGGGGTACAGGATGGTTTAGAGGTAATGCTGGAGTAGCAGAAGCAGATTATGAGGATGTCTCTGGCACGCTGAGAATGCTTTACCTGCATTTCCCATATTAAATGGATGAAGTAGGCCTCTGTCTCAGTTTCCCTTTCAGCATTGGCCATTTTTGTGGGGCTAGAGTGTTGTTCTGACCCCTTTGGTAGGAATCAGGTATCATCCTGCTTGTCTCTTTTTAGTCTTTCCTTGGTCGTGATGGTAGTGGTCGCTATGATACATGTGTGCATGCATGGAGGGTTAGGGATGAGCTAGATCTTATTTCTTGAATTATTGGATTGGGTCTAGATGACAATATAGTGTTAAGAAACTCAACACCATATCCAAAATACCTTTCAAATGTTTTTGCTAGTTTATGTCTGCCACCATGTTCAATTACCAGATTGAACCTTCTTTGTTACAGGTGATTAATTTACCGAAACTTAAGTTTATCACTCACTTTTGTAACTATAGATTGGACAGATTAACACTACTTTTAAGGAGTCAGCCAGGTTCCTAGTACAGGTTCTGTGCAGTTCAAAGTTCTAAGTTTACTGGAATGTGTTCACCTATGGCATGTTGTTATGCCTCAAAGGTGAGTTTCTGGAATGGTAGCTCAATCAGGAGAGAAGCAGTGAGGAAAGGAGGAATTCATTGCTTCTAGGGAGGACACATACTTTGGAAGAGGCTGACTTTTTAGGGGGTCATGGTAGGACTCACAGTGGGTCAGTGTTTTTTGCGAGACTGTCTCTTTCTTTGAACCCCTCCCCTGCAACCCACCCATTCCTTAAAGTTCTGGCTGTTTTGTCTCTATTGGCATCCCACCCAGCTATTAGCTTCTACTAATTGCTAGCTGATTGTGCTATTGTTTTTGACAATGTCCTAGGGGCATAACTTGCTCCAAAGACTGATCCAATTAAAGTCAGATCATTTGGCCCAAGTAGTCTTTGAGGTTTTCTGTGACTCCAGGCCAGCTTTCGCTTTCCCTTTCCCTGGTTCTTTTTTTTTTTTTTTTAAACTTCTGGGTAGGGGAGGTGTCTCCTGTGTTACGTGTGGCTATCACAAGCTATCAGCCTTCTTTTAAATGCTCACCATCAAGATTTTCACTGTCTTCCCATGAAGTCCCTGGGCTTGAATTCATCTTCCTTGCTCCAAATACAGTCTTGGAGAGAGCTATTGAGCCCTCTGTCCTAATGGCTTGAACTTCTCAGTGGGAAGAATGTCTGTGCTGCTCTGCTGGAGCTCCCACTTTTCTCAGAATAACAATGCTGTTCTGTGAGAAGGCATTGGGATATGTAGAAGTGTCTAGTGTTCTCAGCTTGCGCCTCTTGTTATGTAACATTTATCTTGTGGGAGAGCCAAGGATAGGGTGATTGGAGCCCAGTATTCTCAGCCTGTCATGCTTGTAACAGAGTTTTTGCCCTGCTAGGTGCTGGTACAAGAAGGGAGTCCTAGACTTCTCTCCATGTCTACTTGGAAGAGAGTTTCTACAAAGATTAGGGGATGAAGATGGGTTTGATAAATACTGACAGACTGCCCTTCCAGGGAGAAACCATCACGCTAGCTTGGGAGCTGGGGAAGAAGGAGCCCTGTCTTCTCAGCTGCACCTGCCCCAAGTAGAGTTTCCATTACACTGAGCTGTTCTTACTGAGATTTATTGTATTTTCTTTAATAAGTGTTTCTCCATTTGCTATACGCCCTTAGGACAATTTCCAGAGACTTTAAATTATTGTTGCTTTTTTGTTTTTTGGAAATATAATATTCTCTGGTGATGGTTGTTTTGCTGGGAAGAAGGTCCACAGAGATCCACATACCACCATTCAGACAAGTTTCATTTAAAATGATGTCTTAGATTTCATCTTGAGGAAGAAGCATGGTTTATTCAACCTCTCTTGGTTTTGGGAGTTTTAATTTCTTCACAATACTACAACAATGCTACAGCAGCCACCAGTGTAGTTTGGTGTTGATACACATCCTGAATTATTTTCTAAGGATTATTCTCTTGAAGGTTCATAGATTGTTCTAAGCTAGTACCTGATTGGATTCTAATGAGGGCTTAATCACGAGGGCTTGATAGTAAAATATCATCTTTTAAAAAATTCTGTTTTCATGACACCCATTCTATTTCATGATCAAAAGCTGACTCCTTCAAAGGCTCAGTCCTTTCTGTATGACCCATTTCATTCTGTTTCCTTTATGAAAGCCTCTTTCAGTCTTCAGATCATTTGGCTAGCAAAAGTATGGTTATACTTTTCTAGTCCTAATAACAAATTCCTCCCAGTTCTAGAATTTCTCAGCTGTTCTCCAGTGCATGTAATGTCCAAATATCTTAAGCAAAAAACATAATAAAACATGATTATTATTAAAGCTAACATTTGTTCCTTCATAGGTTTTGGGAGTTGAAATAGGGACTCCTAAAAGTAAACTTTTCCTATTTTAAAATTTCCCAATTTCCTCTAAAGACATTCCCAGTGCTAATCATGTTTCAAGATTCTTATCTCCTATTATGCATTTCTTAGTACTAGAAATGTGTCAAAATAATAAGAAAATAATTTTAAAAATCTGAAATAAGGATTGTGTGCTATTAAAGGTGTGATCTCCTTGAGGAAGGTGTATATTTACGAGTGAGACGTACCAATGTATTAGTTAAGTCACTAGACTTCATTGAGAAACTAAATTCCTTATCTTGTTTAAATACTTAAGGAGATGTGTTCAGTTGTCATCCTTGTTCTTGTCTCCTTACTCTTAGACTATTTTAATTAGCTTCATTCTCTTTTTTATTTCTAAATTATTTAGGAGATAATAACATAGCAATAATCTTCATAAGGATACTTTTGATCATTATTTTTACCCTATTATGTCCAGTGTCTGTAGAGTAACATTATTTAACCTGTAACATCATGTTTCAAATAGTGCTCTAAGTTTAATGTTTCCAACTCCCTTGCAGCAATTCTCTTCTCTAGCTGGTTTGGACTATTCATTTTTCCCCAAGTGTGTTATGTCCAGCATCACTTCTTATTTTTACTTATTCTATATCTATATCTGAATTTCCATCTCTTGTAATTATTTTTCAAGGTATAACAAAATAGCATGGAGAGGCTAATCTTTCCAGATATAAATATATTTAAGATGAGGTAGAACTAAATTAATGGTTCAGAAGAGAGTGGTGAATAACAGTTTTAAATACACAGAAAATTTGATCAATGAAAAAGTGTTTGGTTGCCCTGCAGCTCAAACCTCTTGAGGAAGGGAGAACATGTAGATGGCAGGTGCAGAGGCTAGGGCAATTGCTCTAGCTCCGTGTAGTGTCTAGGGGTGGGTGTCTGCAACCCCCATGTTACAGCTTTACCGTCTGTGGACAGCTTCAGTGTAAATCAGCTCAGTGGACCCTCTACCTTATCAAAAGGGCAGAGGGCCAGTGTGATAGCCTTCTGTATCCTGAGCTCTTGCCCAGTGTCTCACAAGAATTGGATCACACATGGGCTGGAAGGATGAGTGCAAAGTTTTATTGAGTGGTGGAGGTGGCTCTCAGTGAGATGGATGAGGAGCCAGAAGAGGGGATGGAGTGGGAAGGTGCTCTTCCCCTGGAGTCGGGCTGCCTAGCAGCCTGACTCTTCTCCAACGGCTGGGGCAGACTCCCCTAGGCGTCCAGATGTTCCTCTTCTCTCTTTATTTGCAGCATCATTCCGCCATCACTGGTCTGCTGGTCTGCTCTGGAGCTTGGAGTTTGGTGTTTATATGGGGGCAAGATAGTGGGTGTAGTGGGCCAAAGGCAACTCTTTGGGCATGAAACAGAAATGCCTATTCTGATTTAGGGCTGTGAGTATCCAGGGTTGAGGGTAGGGACTTGGCTGGGGATCTGCCCTCTTCTGCCCAGTATTTCTTTGTCTCTTGTCCATATCTTTACCTGATTAAGGAATTTTGGGCTAGTGCCCTTTTTGGCCTTAGCCCACCTGCACCTAGG
Source organism: Aotus nancymaae (assembly GCF_030222135.1). Classification (NCBI taxonomy): domain Eukaryota; kingdom Metazoa; phylum Chordata; class Mammalia; order Primates; family Aotidae; genus Aotus; species Aotus nancymaae. Next base: position 28,675,624 of record NW_026988428.1, on the reverse strand, counting down.
TGAAAAAAAGAAAAAGAATTTTGAAAACAGGTCTAAGCAGGATTAGTTCTGCTCCTTCAGGTTTCCTCTCATTTGTGGACTGTCCTCAGATGTACAAGTTCTATTTGGCCTTGTCACCCTGGGGAGGCCTGCTGTTGTGCAGATCTACCAGAGCTGAGTGCTAAGTTTACTTAAGGGAATATAATTATGGTAATAGGCCAAATTGCATCCTATAATGTAATCTTATCTTCAATAAAACTGCTTGAAAAAATCTGCATCTTTTTGATAAGAGCATCTACGTATCAGTTGGCTTTGAACTTGGGATAGGCAATAAGCATGATTATACTACTCTAAAACCTCAGTCCCAAACTCAAAAAGTCATTAAAAAAGAAAACAATAAATAAAACTTCTATCAAGGCTCAAGACTTCTGTCATCATCGAAGGTCATGGCAAAATCTTTTACGTTCCATCTCCCAAGCTTTATACTGATATTCCTTGTTTGGCACTTATTTATTGCCATGTGTATTTATAGATTTAGTTGTATGATGTAGTCTTCTTTAGAGTGTGAACTTGTCGAAGGAAGATAATCTTTTAGTCATCTTTGAACACCTAAAGTGCTTTCTAGGGTAAATGCTCAGCACATGTTGAATGATATCAATTGGGCTGAACAGCTCTTTAATGACTACTACAAACTAGTTCCTGATATAATGACTTATCTTAAATAATAATGTTAATGAATTTGTTTTGTACTTTACAGTTTTCACACTGTACATCAAATGATATGACTTACCTTATTTAATCTTTTGTTGTTGTTGTTGTTTTTGTTGAGATCGAGTCTTGCTCTGTTGCCCAGGCTGGAGTGCAGCAGCATATGCTTGGCTCACTGCAACCTCCGCCTCCCAGGTTCAAGCAATTCTCCTGCCTCAGTCTCCTGAGTAGCTGGGATTACAGGTGCCAACCACCACTCCCAGCTAATTTTTGTATTTTTAGTAGAGATGAGGTTTCACCATGTTGGCCAGACTGGTCTTGAACTCCTGACCTCAGGTGATCCACCTGCTTCGGCCTCTCAGAGTCCTGGGATTACAAACATGAGCCACCATGCCCAGCTACCTTATTTAATCTTTAAAGAATCCCATGAGATGGGCAGAATAAATATTTCTATTTCTTAGATGTGACAAAAAGATCTCAGAGAGGTGAGTTTCTTGCTCAGGATCATGGTGCTTATAAATAGCAAGATCCAGAACTTCTAATTCCTAGGAGATAACTCTTTTATTTTACCATGACTGTTTCTTGCATGAAGGTGAGACCCTCAAATGCCCTTCCAGAAGTGTAAATAATCCAACGGCATTAGAAAATATGTGACCTTTCCAAGGCACTAGTTGAAATTTGATGTGAAATTTTATCTGACATGTTTGTAACAGCTTTAATTATTTAATCAATTTAATAACAATATTTAAAGCAGCAACAAAAATCACTGGGCATAACCAGTTTCATCCATAAATCAGACATTTTGCACCTCAATTTTTACTCTTCATTTCTGTTTTGTGAACTAATTGGCAACACTTGATGGAAATTTAAGATGTAAACAGACTATAACAGGTGGAGAAATCACATCTTCACAAGGAAATTAATTTATATACACACACACAAACACACACCCATATTCATAGCCTCTGATCCTGCCAAGGAAAGAGCCCCAACAGTGCGGTTAGCTGCAATTATGGTTAAGTGTCATAAAACAATTTTGAAATATCATGATGCCCTTAGGAATTGCAGTGATCTCTCAGTTCTTGGCCTTCCAAGCACATTTCAATCTCATATGAATTCATCCTTGCAAGTTTTCTTTTTGCTGTTTAGTTTGTCAGAAAAGTAATTTGACTACATCCTGCAACTTGTTTTGTGAAAGCAGCTATCTTGCAAGCTGGACTAGAACAAAGTATGTCAGTATGATTTACAGGAATTGCTGTGACTCTGCTGCAATGAACAGATAGCTCCATATATGACAGTGTATATGCCCAAATTCCTTTTCACAAGAATGGTTTCACTCAAATTTCCTGAGTTTTTTTAATGCTTCTGTGATTACATGGTTATCGTTGAATGTTTGAGTAGAAGCAGTCTTTGATTACCTTGTGTCTTCTTTTTGGTAAATTCTAACATGATTTTTTTTCTCTGGCTTGAAAATTGCAAAACAATCAGAGTTCTTGGAGTTTAGATTATACTATAGACCTGACTGCAAGAAGTCCAATAACTATATTTTCTCCAAACTGTAATTTGGAGTTCACTAAGTACCTTATGTAAGGTAAAGTATGTGATGTGTACCGGTAAGAAAACTCAGAATTGGTTATAAGTCCTCATAGTTCATTATTTCATATACCAAGATTGAGAGAAAAAGGGAGAATTTATTATTATGAAATATTCCATTCAATTCTTCAGTCAATATGAATTAGGAGTAAGGCACTGTACATGAGACATCTGGTATTATTTAATTATGAAGCCAATATAGTTTCAAATAGAAAATACATGTTTAAAAAAATTTCACTAGTTTCTCTATTTTTAAAAATCTCAGTCACCCAGCTTGGCATTTGCATGTTGTTTCAAAGCAGGATTAGAGTTGTGTTATATATTTACAGAAAAGAACACTCATTCTTTTTTCCCTTCAGAATAAAAATAACTAAATAAATAATACATATTTATTATAAACCACTAAATCAAACCAAACTACATAAAAATTTAAAGAAGATAAATAGTATGTGAAGTCCTATCAAAGAAAGCAATTGCTAATATTTTGGTAAATATCTTACCCAACATTCCAAACACAAGCATATTTACTGAAATTGGATGAAAACAAATATGTAATCTTTTTCCATTCATTAAAATATTGTTCTCGTTATTCCATATCAATAAATATAGCTTTACATTATAATTATTCATGGTTGCAAAGTGTTCCAGTGTATGTATATTCCATAAATACTTTAATTCTTTGTTAATGGATTTTAAATTATTTCCAGTTTTAAGCCTTTATAAATAATATAGGTACAAAGGCACAACATATATGTACCACTAATTAATGCAATAAAATTTTAATGGGTGTTTTCTATGTGCCAGACATTATTCTAGGTGCTGGTGAAATAGTGGTGAATAAGACATTTAAGACCTTGGCTTTTATGGATCTTAAATACTAGAAGAAAAGTCGAACAAATAAGTAACCAAGATAATTACAAAGAGTATTGTGTGCTTGAAGAATATAAGATAGGCAAATAAAATAGTAACTGTGTGACAGGAAGAGGTACATTAACTAGTGTGGTCAAAAATGCCTTCCTAAGAAAAAGATACTTTAGCAGAAACCTGTACAGAAGAAGCTGGTAAGAGAGACTTTTCTAGGCAATTGTCCCAGCACTGATTTGGGATGACCTGGGAGTGTTTCAAGAAAAAAAGTATGGGTAGTGAGTCTTGAATACATTGAGTAACAGAGAGAGGGTTAGAAAAAGAGGAAGGAAAAAGATTGTAAAAGTAGGCAGAGGTTGATCTTTTCATGCCTCATAGGCTGTGATTAGGAGTTAGAGTTTATTCTGAGTGGAAATTTTTTCAAAGTTCTAAATGCTATTTGAGGAATTTAAGTGTATTAGAGGTGTTGATTTTAGGTGAAGAAACAAGGGATATGCTCATTTATTTATCTGTTTTTCATCAAATATATATAAAGCAATTGTCCCAAGCCAATCATATTTTATGCCCCCAAGTATAGGGAATGCTAGGATTCAGTAATTCCCCAAAGAGAAGTCTTTGCCCTTTTCAAGCTGACATTCTAGCTTCACATAATAGAATGTTCAGTAGCAATGCATGTGAAAATTAAAGCAGGGTAGTGGGATATGCACACATGCTGTTATTGATAGGGTGATAGAAGGCCTGTTAAGAGATGACACTTAACTGACATTTACAAGCAGTGAACAAGTAAGTCAAGCCAATATCTGGGGGATGACTGTTCTGGGCAGAGGAAATAGCAGGATCAGCAACTGCACTGGTTTTCTAAGTGATGGTTCTAAGAAATCCAGGAGTATAGAATGTGAAGACAGTGATAGAAGATGAAGACAGAGAGGCAGCCAGGATCCTTGAAGAGCAGGGTGAGAATTTTAGTTTTGGTTCTAAATATAATGGATAGAGATTAGAAGGTCTTGAGCAGAAGAGTGACATTATCACATGTGTTTTAAGAAGACATCTTAGCTGCTGTGTGAAGGAGGAAATGTTGGAAGTACAAGAACAGTTAGGAGGCCATTATAATAGTTTAAAGCAAGAGATCATGGTGACTTTGATCTGGTGATAGTAGCAGAGCTGGTGAAACATTGTCAGGTTCCAAGTATACTTAAAAATCAGAGCTAATAGGATTTGCTGGTGGATTGGATATGGAGTCTTAGAGAGAAAGAGTCAAGTAAGATTCCAGTAGTTTGACCTTATATACCTGGTGAATGGTGGTGCTAGTTTTATAGATGGGGAAGACCAAGGAAGAAAATGAGAAGGGGAAAATAAGAAGTTCATTTTGAGTATTAAGCAGCAGATGCCTATTAGATTTTTCTATGAAGATGTTGAGTTGGTTGTTGAATATACAAACCTGGAATTCAGTCAGGTCCGGTAATATAAATTTGGAGATACTGACATTTGGATAGTAATAAAAGCTGTAGAAATAGATGAACCAGATAGGGAGTGAATTGAGCAGGGAAAAGAAAAGATCACTGAGAAAGGAGCCTGGAATTTGGAGATCAGGTGGGGAAAGGCAAGAGGTAGGAGGAAGGTGAGAAAGGTGTGCCATCTCAAAAACTAAATCGAGTATTTGAGGAAAAAGGGCATGTGTCAAATGCCCTGTGTCAAGTAGTGCTGGAGATCAATGTGTCAAATAGTGCTGGAGAGTCATATAGGATGAAGGCTGAGAATTGACTGTTGGATTTCATAATGTGAAGTTCACAATGTCCAAGCAAAAATGTTTTGGTAGGAGGTGTCAATGAAAGTCTGATGGGAGAAAGTTTGGGAAAGAAAAGTGAGAAAATGGCGAGAGGATATAGGCAATGAATATATATTTTTTTTTAAAGGAATGAGAAAATCAAGAAAGGTTTTTTGTTAAACCCCCACTTGTACCTCCTGAATCTAAAATAAAAGTTGAAATTATATGTATATACATTATATATGTCTTTCATACATTCATATGTATATATATTATATATATCTTTCATACATACATATATATATGTAGAAGAGTAGGCTCATTCATTGTCATGTGTGTGTAACTGCCTCTTTGTATCTTCCAGTAATTCTCACCTTTTCATTGACTGATGAGTATTATTTATAGATTAGAAACAATAATTGTTTACCAAATATGTTGTACCTTTTCATTTGGGTTGCCATTTATTATTCAGTCTGATTTCTGGTATTACTTTTTAAATATAGTCTTAAATTTGTATACAATAAAGACTATTTATCTTTTTCTGTTTCAGTTCTTACTTCGGTGTTTAACCCAGATGTTAGGCGTTCAGAATTAAGTAAGATTTGCATAATCTTCTATTCTGTTTTGTTGGAGGCCTTCCCTAAGATACCTGTAAATTCCTGATGGCTTATATCTTAGAGCATTTTCTGACTTTATGAACATCTGATTTTCTGAGTCTATTTACTTCTTTATGATTCCATGCCAACTTATACACCATTCCTTGAATTTTTCAAAAGCCATTCACACAAGAGATTGAGACTTACTTATTGTTCCAAATGGCCAATGTGCCAAGTGCTGAATACCCCTCTTCTGCCTTAAATGCCATTTTAATGTATTGAGAACTCCTTATATAAGCTTGGGTCTACTTCTAGACTCTTTAGTTAATTCTGTTTGATCTATCAGTCAACAATATGATTTTAATTACAGTAACTTTATATTGATTTGTTCATTTATTTAATATATTTGTTGACTACCTAATGTATACCAATCACTACCAAATTCTAGGAACACAGTGGTCAACCAGGCAAAGGTGGGTTCCTCTTTTCATAAAGCTTAAATTCTAGTGGAAAGTTACTGATAATTAACAACAGAATATATTTAAAAAAACAAAACAGAAACAATAATTGTCAAGAAACACATACTTAGGGTACAGTGATAGTAATTCAGAGAGCTACTTTATAGGGGAAGAACGGGAAAGACTTCTGATAATTTATTTAACATTAGACCTCACAACAGAAGGATGGAAATGACCCAGCCACATGAGTTGTTTCAACTAGGCAGTGATGAAGCTAAGGCAATGGAAGAACTTCAGTAATATGAATACAGGTGACATGATTCTTCTGCTTCGTAGTTGTGTATTTGCTAACCTTGAACTGCCATTTCTTCAAGATGATACATAATGGTTTTTGACTATATGCAGGGATTTTCAAATCAGATATGTCTGGCAAACATGTTTGAAAAAGTTTTCCAATTATTTTGTTTTTTTCTTCAGGCATGCCAACTAGCTTTACATTGGACCTTTGTTACTTTTACTTCATATCCATCATTTTCTCTTTAATGTTTTTCTCATCCCTTCTTTATTTCAGTATGATTTACTCAAGTCTGCTCTCTACATTATGGATTTTGTCTTTTCTCTGCCTTTCACTGCTACAAATACTATGTTAAGTTCTCCCAAAGTGTTTTTTTTTTCTAATTTTTTTTGTTATTATACTTTAAGTTCTGGGGTACATGTGCAGAACATGCAGGTTTGTTACGTAGGTATACACGTGCCATGGTGGTTTTCTGCACCCATCAACCTGTCATCTACATTAAGTATTTCTCCTAATGCTATCCCTCCCCTAGCCTCCCAGCTCCCGACAGGCCCCAGTGTGTGATGTTCCCCTCCCTGTGTCCATGTGTTATCATTGTTCAACTCCTACTTATGAGTGAGAACATGCAGTGCTTGATTTTATGTTCTTGTGTTAGTTTGCTGAGAATGATGGTTTCTAGCTTCATCCATGTCTCTGCAAAGGATATGAACTCATCCTTTTTTATGGCTGCACAGTCTTCCATGGTGTATATGTGCCACATTTTCTTTATCCAGTCTATCACTGATGGGCATTTGGGTTGGTTCCAAGTCTTTGATATTGTGAACAGTGCCACAATAAACATATGTTGCATGTGTCTTTATTTAGAATGATGTTTAATCCTTTGGGTATATACTCAGTAATGGGATTGCTAGGTTAAATGGTATTTCTAGTTCTAGAGCCTTGAGGAATCGCCACACTGTCTTCCACAGAGGTTGAACTAATTTACACTCCCACCAACAGTGTAAAAGCATTCCTATTTCTCCACATTTTCTCCAGCATCTGTTGTCTCTAGATTTTTTAACGATCGCCATTCTAACTGGCTTGGAGATGGTATCTCATTGTGGTTTTGATTTGCATTTCTCTAGTGACCAGTGAAGATGAGTTTTTTTTTTTTTTTCGTATGTTCGTTGGCCACATAAATGTCTTCTTTTGAGAAGTGTCTGTTCATATCCTTTGCCCGCTTTTTGATGTTTTTTTTTCCTTGTAAAACATAATGAAAGGATCAAATTCACACATAACAATATTAACCTCAAATGTAAATGGGCTTAATGTCCCAGTTAAAAGACACAAACTGGCAAATTGGACAGAGTCAAGACCCATTGGTGTGCTGTATTCAGGAGACACACCTCACATGCAAAGACACGCATAGGCTCAAAATAAAGGGATGGAGGAATATTTACCAAGCAAATGGAAAGCAAAAAAAAAGCAGGGGTTACAATCCTAGTCTCTGACAAAACGGACTTTAAACAAACAAAGATCAAAAGAGACAAAGAAGGACATTACATAACAGTAAAGGGATCAATGCAACAAGAGCTAACTATACTAAGTATATATGCACCCAATACAGGAGCACCCAGATTCATAAAGCAAGTTCTTAGAAAACTACAAAGAGGCTTAGACTCCCACACAATAATAGTGGGAGACTTTAACACCCCACTGTCAATATTAGACAGATCAACGAGACAGAAAATTAACAAGGATATCCAGGACTTGAACTTGGCTCTGGACCAAGTAGTCTTAATGGACATCTACAGAACTCTTCACCCCAAATCAACAGAGTATACATTCTTCTCAGCACCACATCACACTTATTCTAATTTCTTTCCTTTCCCAGTTCTCTTTTCATCTCATTTTGTTGTCATATCATCTCATCTTACATCTCTCATTTTATTGCATTCTTCATTTTTCTAAATTTCTTTAGAGGTTAAAGTAGTTATTTTCTAAATCTAGTTGTGAAATTATCTCCTCCTAATTGTGTTCTTCTTATACCATTCATGCCATGCTTTTATTTTTTCTTCTTTAAAGGGATAGAAGTTTTGCATAGCTTTGATGTTACCTTTCTTCTTTTTCCTCTGCTATTTATTTAGAAAAAGCTCTCTCTGATTATGTCATATACCCATATTGTTGGCCAAAGTTTCCTGGCTGCCCTCTCTGCCACTCTGACTTCCATTTGAATACTGCCAGGAACTAAGTTGGAACTCATACTCAGTCTGTGGCTCTCAAAGTGTGGTCCACAAAACAGTAGCATAAGTATCCTCTGACAACTTGCTAGAAGTGCAGATTCTTTAGCCCCTATCCCAGGCCTCTTGAATCAGAATCTCTGAGATAAAACCCAGCAATCCATACTTTAAAAAGGCCTCCTTGTGATTCTTAGGAATACAAAGTCTGAAAACCATTGGTTTAGATATGTTTCCCTCCTCCCTCTACCCTACATAGTTCCCATTCTATTTATGTTCATGTCACATTTCTAAATATCAGAATTATGGGGCAATGTACTTGAAATTTATTACTGTTTTGTTGGTAGTGTTTAGTGTTATATGGATGTTTGAGTAGAACTGTTCACTGTCCTGGAATTCTTTTTCATATATTCAATACTGAGATTTTTTGGTTTGTTTTAGTAAATACAAAATTATTTTTGGTTCCTCTCACCTCTGTCTCCTTTCTCATTGGCTGCAAATTGTACCTGGACTATGTGACCTGCTGATAGTGGCTGATAGACTTTGCCACCAATAGTATGTGTTATCAGTTGTAGCAAATAAATTTTTTTTACCACATTAATCCAAATTTGGAAGAATATCTATGATGTTAGCTATACATCAATATGCTGCTATATACATTTAAGAGCCAGTGATTTATATTATGTGTCTAGTCATATTGATTTTTGTGGTAGGTAAGAAGAGAACTAGAGCTATGCCCCAACTTAAGAGCTTTTTAATTTTTTCTGGGTTATCTATGGGTGAACTGGAATTTTTATACTGGAAGATAAGCTTTTTGGATTTGAGCACATATCTTGCTTTGTTGGCAGGGGGATGGGGAGGGAATTGGTTTATTTTCATATTTAAGAATGAGTTGGCTAATTTGATGTGATGTCAGATGAAAAAGAACTCCCATATGGAAGATTACAAAGGAATCCAGAAAAACTTTTAAGGCTGATGGACATGTTTATTTGATCTTGATATGTGTTTTCATGATATGAACACTCATCTCACTGTACACTTTAAGTATAGATAGAATATTGCATATCAATTATGCCACAATAAATCTGTTTTAAAAGCCCCATGGGTTTTGTAGGCATGTCGATACAGTTTGCCCAATAATATGGTATGTGGTTGGGGATCATTGGCTCTAACTGTGGCAGTTAGTATATTTTACCTGTTTTCCCATCATCCATGGAACAGACGGGAAGTATGGCAAGATAGGCTGGCTTTGTTAAGCCTATCACTGTGATTTTTGAAGTGTTTCTGATACTCAGTGAAAAGCGTACTACAAGAGATATTGGCTAACATTCATCCTAGCTCTCTTCTTATATGCTGAGAATGGAAAGCAGAAACAATATTCCTAGGCTCTTTAGAAATATTACTGCATGAGACTCTGATTAAAAGAATGAATGGAGCAGACAGAGGTAGAGTGTGGGGGCACAGGTTGCTGCAGAGGTGACATGATTCTGGAGCTAGCATATTAAGTGGTGACCTCCTAATGTGGAGATGGTTTCCTGATCCAGATGCTTCCTGTCGGAGTGGTGGCAGTGTTCCAGTCACAGCAGAATTAGTATGGTTTTTCAGTCAGCAATAGTGCAAATAGACTCCTGATTTATTATCTTGTGCATTGGCGATGGTTGCTTTTTCATTCACAGTAGTGGCAGAATGTTTCTGAGGGCTAGAAGTTGGTCCTGGGAGATTAGCCTGAAGCCAGCTCCTCCAGCTGTTCAATTTATGTAAGCACTGAATTCCCTGTATAAAACCCTTTCTGCTTAAACTAGTTAAAGTGAATTCTGTTGTGTGCAATGGAGCCTTGAGTGATAAAGTAATTAGAAGTGGTTGCCGGCAATAGAACATAAAAAATATGACTTTATTGTATGTACAGGATATTATGGCACTGAGTGAGCAATTACTTAAATTATCAATTCTGGTTATCTGAAATGCTACTGAAGGCAAGGATTTGGAAGAGAGAATGACCATTGTGATAGACAATCATAGGGGGCATGAGGAAGAAAAGGACTTTGGGGCGGGCTTTTTTTTTTTTTTTTTCCAATTGTGCTTGTGAACTAAAAGAAAGAAAGTGATAGGCTCAATATTTTAAATTCTTAGCTCTAGGAACTGTCTGAGAATCAAGGAATTTCTACAACTGTTCTTGAAAAATCTCTCATCTTTTGTAGCCTCAAGACTAATTTAGATGGAAATCAGATGGAAAGCCTGATGCTGCAGTTTGTTGAATTATAAGGTAGGTTGAATTTACAGTTTTACCATTTGTTTTTCAAAAAATTGAAAACATTGCCTTAGAATGAGCTAGACTCCCTAATTGAAAGTGTTTTGTTTAGGAGGATTTGAATATACATGCATGCTCTGTACCCTTGAACCTTACCAAGTCTCTCTTGCCAGCTGAAGCAGCTCCTCCCTTGCCTGATGATGTTGATTTTGCCTTATTTGAAGACCTATAACAGCTTGTCTGAGGCAGGTTCCTTGCAAAGGGATGCTGGTTCTCCTCTTGCAGTATCTTTACTAACTTTGTTGTTACCTCATCCACAGCCAGTCAGATCCCTGCATATCCCAGGCAACAATTGCAAAGTCAAGCCTCAGAGGAAAAGGCTTTTAAATGAAATGAGTTAAGTGATTTTTATGAATATATTTATAACAGCAGAAAGCTGGAGATTAAGTGTGGGAAATGGATTTTGATGTTGCTAGACCAAGGCTTTGATAGGTCTAAATTCATGATATGGATACAATTACCAGAGATTTGGGATTCAGTGTGTAGGTTGAGCATCTGAGAGTATTTCTGTTTGTTCTGATAACTGCTGAATCCTAGTCTTAATGGGAGCTTAAGCTAAATGAAATTGAGATGCCGTACATTTTTGAGTATCATAAAAAAAAAAAGAAATGCGAATCTTAGAATGGGTTTAACATATAATTAGTTTAATTGTCCTGCAACTAAATTGGCTGGGCATGGTGGCTCATGCCTGTAATCTCAGCACTTTGGGAGACCAAGGCAGGGGGATCACCTGAGGTCAGAAGTTCGACACCAGCCTGACCAACATGGTGAAACGGTCTTTACTACAAATACAGAATTAGCCGGGCATCATGGCACGTGCCTAGAATCCCAGCTAGTTGGCAGGCTGAGGCAGGAGAATCACTTGATCCCCGGAAGTGGAGGTTGCAGGGAGCAGTGATTTGCCACTGCACTCCAGCCTGGCCAACAAGAGCGAAACTCTGTCTCAAAACAAAACAAAACGACTCAACTCATTGATAAATGCATTGATGAGGGTACTTTTTTGACATGGTTGTTTTCTATAGGCTGGAAATAAAGACAGACATGTTGCCATTCAAATGGAATCACAACTTTAATGGGGATGTAGAATTTTATGTAATGAAGGGCAACTCTGGCACTAACCACATCAAAAAGTCTGAGCAGAGTTACCTCGATAGGCAGAAGGGCAAGGGTGGTTTGATGCTGTTGTGCTGAACTCTTATTAACCTCAGTAGGGAAGGCACCAGGTTTAAGAGACTGAAGAAGAGACCCAGAGCCAGCACATGAAACATGAGGTTTTACCAGGGTCTTACATGCAGGGGAGAGAGTCCAGTGGTGGTGCGCTAAACAGGATAACTACCTTACTTATAGAAATCTTCCAGTGGCAGCAGGCTGGACAAGATATCCACCTTACATACAGTCCAGTGGCGGTGGGCTGGACAACATATCTGTCTTCCTACAGTCCAGCAGCAGAGAGCTGGACAAGATAACCACACGGCCCAGTGATGACAGAATGGGCCGAAAAACTGCCACTGCTTGCAAACAGCATGCAGTTCGTATAGCATTTTCACTTAACATGACTTTCCTCACTGACCTCCATGTGGCAACCTTCACTTAATCCAATACTCAGGGCCGCAATCCCCTATAAGTTCTGTGTTGCAAGGGATGGGCTAGGGGCACAGATGTTTCTCATAGACAAGGAACAAATCTCTGGGCTGTCCATTTCCAGATTCCCAAGCTTGGAACACACATTCAGATGCATCTGCCATACAGGGTCATTCTAAGGGTATGCTTAAATTATTGCTATCAGGTGCATTTACCCTACAGCTGACATAAATGTTTAGTGTGGCTTATTGATCTTGAGGACTTAGGAATAAAATAGATGGGAAGCTTACTAAAAACTCAAGGTCTGTGAACAAACACCTGAAATGAGATATCATGGTAATCATGTCCTTCCCACCAATACCCAGAACTGTCAGCACATGGATGAGCCGCTTGCATAAAAGGGAATCATTGCTCTCTATGTGACTTTAGATTCTCCCTTCTTTGTTACACCAAAAGAAGGAATCTTTTCTTTCTAGTCCACCATCAAATTCAAGTTTTCAGTTCACCAATGATCCTTGAAAGACTACCAACACCTCACAAGTACATACTGTAAATCTTCCTCCTGTTGCTGATAATAAGGTAATAATGTATGGGGTGAAAGAGAATACTCAGATCTTTCAGCAATAATAGATATTGGTTCTGAAATAACATTGATCCCTGGAGACCAAGCTGCCACTATGATCTACTTGTCAGGGTGAGAGGCTTTTAGGTTCTAGTGAGAAATACGGTTTTGGCCAATGTCTACCTCAGAGTATTTTTGGTAGGTTTATGGATATATGCTATTTTTCCAATTTCTGAGTATAGAATTCATATATACATAGATATACGAACATATATATGTATAATATAGTCACACTTTGCTTAAGTTGATGTATAATAAGTCATGCATATTCTGAGAAATGCATTGTTAAGCAATTTTGTTGTTGAGTGAACATCAGAGAGTGCACTTAGACAAACCTAGATGGTTTTATCCCATTGCACACCTAGCCTATTGTTCCTAGGCTACAAACCTGTACAGTGTAATACTGTACTGAGTACTGTAAGCAATTTTAATGTCAGGCTAAGTATTTGTGAATCTAAAGATATCTAAATATAGAAAAAGTATAGTAAAAATACACTATTATAATCTTGACCACTGCCAAAATATGTGTGGTTAATTTTTGACTGAAATGATGTTATGTGGCACATGACTGTGCATGTACATGTGGATATATATATATATACATGCATACACATACATAATTACTAGCAGAATTCACACATGCCATGCTCTCTGTGGTAACTAGCAATTCTCCTTTTGAAGAACAGCTCTTGGTATGCTATGAGACTCTAGCAGGGACTAGATATCTAACCACGGAATTCCCAGATATCTGTCTCTCATGAGTTGGGCAGTGTCTGATTCACCAACTCATAAATTATGGCATAACCAGCAGCGCTCCATCCTCATGTGAAAGTATAATATATATGCCTAAGGCTTGTGCAGGTTCTTCTGATGCACTCCATTCTTCTCTTAACCCACACCTAGGACTGGATGGGAAGTTCCGTATGACCCGAGAAAGAAAAATACTGAATCCTGTGTAAAGATGATTTCTCGTGATGTGGCATGAGCTGAAAGTAGACTGGCTGCTGAAGCATTACGGCTTTCTCAGGGGGTTAGTGAAAGATAGAGAAGTAAATCTTCCCAATGGGCAGAACATACAGTGATAAGTCTAATAGTCTATTTTGCCTAGAATGAAAGATAGATGAATGTGCGTGTGTGTGTGTGTGTGAAAGAGAGAGAGAGAGAGAGAATCAAGGGCAATAGCTAATGGCTATGGGTTGGAAAGATTTGAGGACTGATGACAAAAGGGTTGAGGAAGAAGTAGGTAGATGGCCCTTTGGATGGGCCCAGAGGCTGAGGCATGTGTCCTTTATGGTTACTCTCCAAAAGGTCTCACTCTGAGACAAGGTTCTCAAAATCAAGTGAACGTGATGGTCACTTGGTAGGTGAGAGAGAAACTCTTTCTCCAGCCAGTCCAGTGTTGGCTCAATAGGTTAATGAACAAAGTGACTATGGTAGCACGGGTAGATTTCTCTATCAGTTTAAGCATATGAACTTTCCTCCACCAGAGTTGATATGGTTGTATATCAACTAACTGTCTAAACTGCAAGGAACAGAGAATCATGCCTGGGTAGTTTGGTGGTAGACAGATTATAGTAAGCCCTTTCCACCATGGAAAGAGCAGAAATTTTCTGCACTGAAAACGGATTATTCAATCTAGAAATGGATTTGCCTTCTCTGCTTACAAAACTAACATCTGAGGACTTCCTAAATAGCTTATTTGCGGTATCCCACACAATACTTATTCTGACCAAATAACTAATTTTTATAGCAAAAGAAAGCATCAGATTGAGGCTTAAGGGATTTCACTAGTAATAGCAATCCAGAAGCAGCTGTTGTATACAATGATGGAATAGTCTACTGAAGACTCAGTTATGACAGCATATAAGAAACAACACCTTGTGGGATTAAGATGCTTTCTTACAGATGTGGTATTTACTTTAAACCACTGACCAACGTATTTACCGATAATTGGAATACATGGAGCCTGATAAAATGAGAGACATGGAAATGACATCTGTCACAATTATATCAAATTACCTACTTATAACATTTTGCTTCTTGCTGCTGAAATTTTAGGTTCTGCTTGTTCAGATGCTTAAGTATCTAAGGGAAGATTGTGTCCTCCAGAGGTACAAAAATTTAATTGGAAGATGAAACCATCAACTGGCTTTCTTAGGAAAAAGAGTCTAATCCTGTATTGGTGGGCATGATTGATTCTAATTGTGAAGGGGGAAACAGAGGGAAGATTATGGCTACAACACTAGTCATTCTTTTGAATGTCTCCTATGACTGCCAATCTATAGCTGAAAGACTAAAGCAGATATGCATATTTTGGAGGTTGTTTTGTTGTTTGGAATACTAATATGAAAAAATAGGTTGCAAGTAGATGCTGGGTAAACTGAAAGCAGCTTTTTAAAAGAAATATTCTAAATTTTCTAGAATGAAAGATTGACAAACTAAAAACCACATTTTCCAGACTCTTTTGCAGCTAGAGTTCTGGACATAATTTAGGTGATACCAATCAGAAGCATTGTTTTTGTGTGTGATAGATTGATTATTAATTGATTCACCTGGGTAGTTCTCATGGCTGTGAGACATCCATTTGCTTATACAAATAGAGGATAATTGAGGTTGTATGGTTCTGGGGTCATCTGCTAAAGCTTTCTCATTTAGAATGTGACTCCCTGCTTCAGTAGGTTCTTGCAGAAGAAGCTTTCTTGATCACAGAAGAGATAGTGTGGATTTGGGAGATGTTCAGATTCAGTCTTGCTCCTCTTGACCTTCCAGCAATTTTGTAAGTACTTAGTTTTCTGCATTGGATCCTATTATACTTTGACTAACTAGGGTGGATTTTATTTTCTGCAATTGAAGCTTGTCTGATATTTCTTCCCTCCAACTGGAGATATGAGTTTTTTTTTCTGATAAATTTCCACTTAATTCCAATCATGTCATGCTATTCTTCTGATGGGGTAAACAATGTAGATTATTGGCAACTTCTTTTAATTTAGTCAAACTTTAGACAATGTTTCTCAAATGTTGTGCTCTAAGGTTAGGATTATGTCTTATTTACAGGACCGAGTTTATTTACTAATTTTGATTCTTTCTTAGAAATTTATTTTCAACAGAAAAGAGATCTTTAATAAGTTATTACATAAAAAATCTTGAACTGATTTATTCTGAAGTTATTTTAATTTCAAGCTCAGTTTACATTCTGTTGCTCAAGCTGGCAAGCTATGTAACCATGCCTTCCTCATCTATTTGGGGATTCCTTGAAATAGGAGAACAGATTCATCTAAAGATATCCTCTCCAGTTCTCAAGTTATGTCAATGAAACAGACTTTTTTTTTTTTAAAGAAGCCCAAGGGTTTAATTCTACAAACCAGGGGAAGAATAATATGGGAAGAATAATATGTACACAGGATAATATGGGAAGCTGCTAAAGAGTACTAATGCAAGGGTCACACTTCAGATAAATCATTCTCTTAGTGGGTATGCATTTTTAAAAACCTCCCCCAGATGTTTCTGATTCACAATTATTGGTAGTCTGCTTAGACTGTCAAACAAAATACCATATCCTGAGTGGCTTAAACAACAGGAATTTATTTTCTTACATATCTGGAGTCTAGAAGTCTCAGATTAAGTTGCTGTCAGGGTTGATTTCTAGTGAAGTCTTTCTTTCTGACTGGTAGATGGATTTTTCTCTGTGCCAGTGTGGAGAGAAAGAGATCTCTGGTGTCTCTTCCTCTTATAAAGATGCAAATACTAGTAGGGTGCAATGGCTCACACCTGTAATCCCAGCACTTTGGAAGGCTGAGGTGGGTGGGTTGCTTGAGCCTAGGAGTGCAAGACCCACCTGGGTAACATGGCGAGACCCTGTCTCTATAAATAATAATAATATAAAAGAAAGATGCAAATCCCATCAGATAAGGGCCCAACCCTTATGACCCCATTAAATCATAATTACATCCTTCAAGGCCCTATGTCCAAATATAGTCATTCTTGTGGTTAGAGCTTCAATATATGAATTTTAGAGGACACAGTTCAGTCCATGATAATGGTGACTGATAATCACAGCGTTAGTGGAATCATTTGGACTTTGTGGTTAGATCTTAGGGCAAAAGAAAAAGCCAGAGAATTACAATGCTATGCCAGATCTATGTGGCAACCTGGCAACTTCTACAGGGTAGAATGGAAAGAAGTGACAATAAATAGGGAAAAGTATGGGCTGGAAGCAGGAGCTAGTCAACCAGAACATATAGTCTTGGTAGACTGGTAGGCTCAAGTCCAGTTCAAGCTGGCATAAGGTGTTAAGGCTAGTATAGCCCATTTAAGGGTGGATTACAATAATGAGACTTGTCAAGGGCTGGAGTTCTTAAAGTCATGACTTCTAAAGTAGATAACAAGAATATTAGACTGAGGGTCCAATTTTAGTGACAGGAGCAGTAGGGAATAGATGTACGGTCCTGGAAAGTGGTTTTCAGAACAAAGGTCTTGACTTTATGTGAAAATTGGAAAGCATCGAGGCCTCAATAGCCAACCAGAAAACACATAGGGGAGGTTACAGAAGATTTAACAGAAGACTACATCTAGCCCCATGGTCAGCTGATGCGGGGAAGCTGACTATTATTAAACTCACCTGTTGGTGGTGTAAAACATCTTTTTGATACTGATATTGCTCTCATTGGTCTAGTATCTGGAGCAGTGGTTCTCAAACTTTAGTGAGCATCAGGATCACCTGGAGAGGTTGCTCAAGCAAGGACTGCTTGGCTCTACCTTTGATGTTTCTGGCTCAGTAGATCTAGAATAGACTTATTCTGACTCAATAGGTCTGGGGTGAATAAAGAATTTGCTCTTGTAACAACTGGTGTGGAGACCACTTTTGAGAATAACTGATCCTGCATGCATGCAGTAGACAATTTATATGTGAATGCTTAAAAAGGTAAAGCATCTCCACAATTTCTCTCTCTCTCTCTCTGCACAAATAGCTAAATAGAAAAACTCAGAGAAGGTAGGAAAGCAACTTTTGATAATGGGAGACAGGTTGTTATGTAGATATCCAGGAAGCTAATCTGTTCTGAGAACTTCTGGGTAATGGTAATGGGTAATGGAAAAGAATCCTCCAGATGATACTCAACTAAGAAGTTATTATTTCTCCCTAAAGCTAAAGAGATCAATAAGTTCTTTTCCATGATAACAGTGGCCACATGTTTTAGCAAGTGTTTCTAGCCCTTTTCAGTGTGCATTTTATCAGAATTCTTTGATATAAATTAACTTGTACTCTTCTTTTGGTTTCCTTTCTCACCTTTAAACTATCGAAAGTAGATTCCCCTCAAAGGGAAAATCAGGGATTTAGGGAAGGAATCTTTAGAAAAAGAGGCCTTATCTAAATGTCCAAATAAAAAAAGTGGGATTAGTTTGGTTAGTCCAAAGCTTAAAGAAAAGGGGAAAAGACCCAGGCTCTCACTTAACAAGTGTTCTAGTTCTGCTTTGTATAAATGCGAGAGGTGCTCTTTCTAATGTAGCTTAGGCTGAACAAATTATTTGGATGATAATCTGATAGATGACAGGCAAATATCATGAGGAAGAGACCTTTTTCTAGTTTACATTAAGTCTCCATTTGGGCAAGCAGTTTCCCGGCAGAATCTCCAGTTAGGGGAGATTGATGGACAAAAGGAGGGCTAGTATAGTCTGGTGTGAGAGATTGTGTCCAGATGTCCTGGTCCATTTCTGGGGGTGCTCCTATATTTGTGTTGCTGCCTAGAAGTTGCCATGTGAGTGGTCTGAGAGAAAGACCAATGAGAGGGATACCTTTCTCATACTGCAGAACTGAGTGGGACCAGGGAGCCAACACAAGCCCACTGCCTTTGGGATAGCTTCCGGAAGAGGGTATCTTAATGACGTAAGAATGCTGTGGCTTTTGTCCTCCAAGAGCTCTCCTACTGATTGTCCTATCACTATATGAGTCATACTGTCACCTGTCCATACCTGAAGACTTGCTCGCCAATTTTCCAGCTACTGAATTTGTGAGACTTTAAGTTGCCCATATTCAGAGTCATCAAACGAGTAGCAATAATGTCCTACATGAGCCTTGACTCTTCACATGCCCACCGTTCAATTGCCCTGTGAGGATGCTTCCCCCAAAGCCCAATAACACTCTTAAGCCATAAGAGGGTTCTAGACATTTAGTGGAGTAAGAGTGTGAGAAGGACCTGCCATAGCTCTACCACTGGACAGTGTAAGGGCACATCAGTATCTTCCAAGAAAGGCACAAATGGAGGAAAACATATCTCTTATACATAGAAGGCTACATGGCCGATGTCTTGGCTCTTCATTTATCTATTAAGTAAACAGGACAGAATATTTGATTTAACTGAAGTTAGTTAATGTATCACCTATGTGTGATTTCAGACATAAAGATTGAGAACACTTCATAACAGCTAACCTTGATTCAACACTTAACTGCATGCCAGATACAATACTAAGCCTTTCACTAGTATTACCTCATTAAATCTCCAAGCTACTCTATAAAGTAAGCATTTTTTATTTTCTCATCTAAAATATGGAGGAACCAAGGTTTAACTCAGGTCTGCTTGACCCTACAGTATAGCACTATAATGACTCTGTAGGACAGAGTTGTATAATTAATGTATTTCAGTTTAGATTCAAGGATATGACTAATATAACACTGACTAGTAGTCATTAGAGATGGACATAAATAAGAGTAGGGGGCAGGAAATATCAAAGAAGGTTTCAAGTACCAGAGATGAAAGTGACATGCAGTAGAACCAAACCTAAGATAAAATACCATGGCCACTCATAACCAAAGTTTTCACCAGTGTCCTAGTAATTCCAGTATCACAAAGATGCTTCTCGAGAAGATAGTTCCAATACTAAATATGCTTACTAGATGCTTCAGAGGATAGCTGCTTCTTAAAGATGCATAGTATAAATTAGCTGATTACTAAAATCTGTTTAATGTTGGTTTTACTCAACATTTTTCAAACATATGTGGTTGCAGATCTCTTTTATGTGTAACAACAAATTCCCCCAAAGTCTCTGCTGCCCTAGTGAGATGAGATTAGTAGGCAACTTCAGAAACACACTGGAGTTATATCAGAATACTATCTTTTATTAGTGTATTGTATTGAAAATTTTTATTCTTGTATTTATGGAAATGAAATGACTTTGTGGTCAGATAGACCTTAAAGTGATAGAAAGCTAGAAGAGGTTGCTGTGACCTGATAGTGGGTAGAAAAGGATTACCATCCAGATACTCACCAGCTATCTGACTAAAGGTTTCACTTGACATTAGAGAGAAATGGCACAATTTCCTGTGATACATAATTCATAGCAGTAGAAAGATGCAAATATGAGGTTTAAATAAATAGGAAAGTACTCAAAACCCAGAAGACAGGACACTCTTGAAATAGTCTCTCTGGCACCTTCCTTTAAGGACCTACTTATTCCACCTGCATTGTTCCTGCATGTGCTTTTGTGTTACTACAGTGACCCCAAAATGCTGGTGCAAATTGAGGGAACCAATACTTCAATGGGACTTAAAAAAGGTTTTTCTTATGAAATAATTGTAAACTTAAAGAGTTACAAGAATGGTACAAAAGCATCCTATATGCCCTTTATATCCTTCATGTAGATTCAGCAATTGTTATCATTTTGCTACATTTTCTTCCTCTTTCTTTCTCTGTGCACGCATGCGCGCACACACACACACACACGATTAATTTTCCTGAACTGTTTATAAGTTGCAGACATTACATACCTTTATTCTCAAATACTTCAGTGTGTATTTTCTAAGAACAAGGACAGTCTTAATTATAGTATGATGCATTGCAAAATGGCTATTCTTCCCATACCTGTATGCAAGTCCTTTTATAATGTAATTTTGATGCTCTTGTTGTAAAGAGAACCAGTCCATTTCTTCAACCCCTGAATCTCAGCCATGTGACTTGCCTTGGACACAGAATGTTAAACTTTGATGTAACCAGAAGCTTGAAAAATGCTTGTGCTTTGGGGCTTCCTCTCCCTTGATACTGGGAATATGTCTGCCACCATGTGAACAAGCCTGGGCTAGGCTGCTAGAGAAAGAGAGACATACAGCCATCCTCTTTGTCAACATCCAGCCAAGTCATTAGTGTGAGTGAGGTCATCTAGACTATATAACTTCAGCTGAACCCACCTAGAATATAATTACTAGCCAATTCATAGAACCATGAGAAAGAATAAATGTTTGTGGCTTTAAACTATTAAGTTTTAAGGTAGTTTATTTGTACAGCAGAAGCTAATATACAAAGAAAAATGATAAAAAATAGGAAATGCAACATTAAGACAATTTTATTACCTAATCCATATTCAAAATTTTCCAATTGTCCTAAATATGTTTTTTATATTATTTTTTCTTCCCAATTCATGTTCTAATTCAGATTCACACTCTGCAATTAGCTGTCACATCTCTTTCATTTCTTTTAATTTGGAACTCTTCCTTAGCCTATTTTTTTCCTTCATGACTGATGTGTTTGGAGAGGACAGAGCAGTTATTTTGAAGAATATCTTTTAGTTGAAATTTGTATGATGTTTCTTTATGATTAGATTTAAGTAATGTATTTTTTTTCCTGCAAGAATACTACATAAATGATCCTATGTCCTTCTTAGTACTTCGTATCAGAGGACATGGGATGTTAGTTTGCCTTATTATGGATGATATTAACTTTGTCATTTCATTAAGGTGGTGTTCACCTCATTTCTCCACTATAATATACTATATTTCCATTTGCTATTACTAAATAATCTATAGGGAGATATATTGTCAAAGTAAATAACTTGTTTTAATTCTACTATCACATAATACTTTTTAAAAGTTTTAAAATATATTATGCTTTTCAAAAATTTTTTATTGTGGTAAGAATACGACGTGAGAGCTACTCTTTTCCTAGATTTTTAAGTGTATCATAAAGTCTTGTTCACTATTATAGGCACAGTATTGTACAGCAGACCTCTAGAATGTATTCATCTTGAATAGTCTAAACTTTATGGTTAGGGATTAGCAATTCCCCCCCGCCTTTTTTTTTTACCTCACCCCAACCTTTGGCAACCACCATTCTATTCTTTGCTTCTATGAGTTTGAATATTTTAGATACCTCATCTAGGTGGAATCATGCACTGTTCATTCTTCTGTGACTGAATTGTTTCATTTAGTATGGTATTCTCAAGGTTCAGCCATGTTGTCCTATGCTGCAGAATTTCCCTCCTTTACCGGAGCAAATTGCTACTGTGGTGTTTGTAAAAGGACCTCAATGGGGTTTTTCAATATAGAACTTGACAGCATCGAGTAATTCTCTTCATGTGGCTGAATCTATAAGATCAGCCGTCAGTGATAGCTGATATCACTGGAAAGACTCCCTTTCATGTGGAACAAGCTGGTCAGCAGAGGGAAGAATGAAGCAGAGCTCTGCTCCTGAATCCCGGCTACATCCTTGCTATTCCCACATCCAAAGTATTACAACTTCTTAGTTCTCTGAGTCAATGAAGTCACCTTTTTGCTTAAAGTTGGGTTTTTGTTACTTGTTATGAAAATAATTCTCTTTACCTAATGTACCACCTATACTTACAAGTAGAGCCCATTAAAAGTATGCTGCCAATGTAAACATTACTAAGGTAAACAAGATCATGAGTATGAATTATGAAGATAAGCATTCTACTATGATTCTATGAATAACCTCAAATGGCAAAAGCAATTTTAGAGTCTGATTGTGAAGAAGGATCAACTCTGATCATATATTGCAGGTTGGGATCTCTGGAAACAGATGCTGAGATGGAGTTTAGGGTGTCAGATGTTTATTAGGGGTTAATGCCTATGAAAGGAAGAAGAAGAGGCAGAATTGGGCTGCGAGAGAACTGTGATTCCTGCCTAACAAGGCCATGGTCCACCTTCTCAGTCAGATTCAGGCCTAATAAGGCCATGGTCCACCTTGTCAGTCAGAGAACCCTGTGTCTGGCTAAAATTTCTGGTCTGGCCAGGCATGGTGGCTCATGCCTATAATCCCAGCACTTTGGGAGGTGAAAGCAGGAGGACCTCTTGAGCCTAGGAGTTTGAGACCAGCCTGAGAAATATGGTGAAACCCCAACTCTCTCAAAAATAACCCATACCCCCAAAATTAGCTGGGTGTGGTGGCACACACCTGTAGTCCCAGCTACTCAGGAAGCCTAGGTAAGAGGATTGCTTCAGCCTGGGAGGTGGAGGTTGCAGTGAGCTGAGATTGTGCCACTGCTTACATTCTCATCTTACTTAGTGTAGATGTGGCTGGGTTGGGAAGGGAATGAGCTCAGGCTAACTGCCTCTGCAGCTGATGCAGACCCTAGGGAAGCTGACAAATAGAGGGTGTGAGGCAATGAGTCTTTCTGGGTGGTTCATCTTTGTGTTTTCCATACTAAAATACTCAAAAAAGGGGTGACAGGTGTTTGCATGAATAAATACATGCTGTCTCAGTTACTTAAAACTAATTGAGTGCATTAATGTAGTGGTATGATTTTTTTTCTAAGAAGCTGTTATTAAGTCTATGATGCATGTGTAGCCAATGTCATCTTAGAATGGGAAAAATATAGCAATTGAGATTGAGTTGTTAAATGAAAAGTGGTCATTAACTTGTTTGAAAATTTTCAGTAACATTTTATTTATTTCAGAGATAATAAAGGAACTTGGAAAACTTTACTTTCAAAAGAGTTACTTCTCATTTAAAGATAGTACAAAAACTAAAATAGTGATTTTGATATTTTGATACCAAGGTTGCTGTGGATTTATTTAGAAGAACAAGTTGAATAATACCTTACAGAGAGGCAGAAAGCATGCAAGAAGAACAAGATAAATAATGGAAAATAAAAATTTTTTTTTCCATTGGTAAGGAAGCTAGGGCAGTCCAATAGATCATGACGACAAGTGAACGGTGATAACTATAAAAGATATTCTTGGAATGGCTATCCCCACAATTCAAGTGACTGGCCTTAGTCCAGGTCTTTATTTCTAGGTCTTAAAAATGATATGTGTCGGAGCATCACCAAAGGTTTTTTTTTTTTATTGGAAATTGCTATAACTAAGGACAGATATGATTGGAATTTGGAAGGCAGCATTTATCATTGCTAAATTGGATTGCTTATATTTATAGTTCTTTCAAAAGTACCAAACATGGAAGGTTTCCACTTGCAACAATTCTATAATATTGTATGTTAGCTTAAAAATATGAGAATAAAGTACTTTTGAGACTTGATTTTATAAATACACTTTGGAAAAATATACATTGTGCCTTAAAACCTGAAACCAGGAGTATAATCAATTCAGGTCATTTAATGGCATTTATCTAGGAATGTATACTGAACACAGGCATTTTGAAGATCAAATAAATAGCTACAATAAAACAACCCAAAACAATCCAAACTACAGTCTAGCAAACTATGACCGGTAAGAACAAAATTGTAAAATTTCTATAAATGTTATTATATGAGTAAATATACATTCTACATTCTACATATGTGGAATAAAGACTAAATACCAAATTTTTTTCTACCAAACTAGGTTTACAGAGTGTCACAGTACGGTGTGGGCTTAGACATAATACGTTTTTTCTCTATAAAAAATAAGTATTTTAAACTGCATGGCTGCCTGAAACTTCAGATAGCTATGGAATTATCCCCCAAATGTGTAAAATAATAAATTATAATCTATCATTAGAGCCTATATATTTATATAAACCAGCAATATTACTTATGAAAATAATGATTGGGCTGCCTATGAAAGGAAAAATAAACAAATACGTGTGAGTACTTGGAACTGTTTTCTAACCTTACGTCATATTGCATTTTGTCAACGTAATCTCCAAGATACACAAAACAAAAATATTTTTGAGAGGTAAGTCTGGGGCTATAATTGCCAAATGTACATTTTAAAAAATGTTGAATAGTTTTTTAAAGATCATTTTTAACATACAATTCAGAAAATAAGCAATTTCTATGATATCGAGCACCATTAATTGAAATGTTTGTGCCTTTGATTTGATAAATTTACCTCACAAACTTGGTTCAGAAGCTTTTTGATTAAATAGTCTATGCTTCTAAGTTGAAAAATACATCGGGGGAGTATTTACTTTGACTTAGTTGGATAGTATGGTGGTATACATAGAATATTATACTGTGTATTAGGATGTTCAGGTCCAGATATTGAATTATCAGATACTATACTGCTATTATAAATAGCAATATTTATGAAAACAATAATGATAACAATAATGGTAACAGCATTGATGATGTCAAGACTAAAATTTAAAATCCCAAAAGAAATAATGATAATACACAGAGTCGTTTAGAACTCTAAGAACTGATTTTTAAAAATCTTGCCCAACAGACCAAACATTTTATTTTCCAAAACTAATAATATAAAGTAGCCTAAGCTGATAACTGTTTTACTAACTAGAAATATCTCAATAATAGAGAGGAACAAAATTACTGTAGCCTGTGGGTTTGACAAGATTTGATGAGGATGGAAATGGAAGAACATCAAAATAGAGGTAGTTATCATACTGAGTGGAGTAGTTTCAGAATGGCTAATGAGAAATCTTACAAACCTACAGAATCTATCCCACTTAGGCATAAGTTAAAAAGTTATCACTTTCTACTAATTGCCATACATAAGAATATTTCTAACTCCAATGTAAGATATTATAATGTATTTGACTAGCACTGTTAAGTTGACTTGAGAACAGATTTATCTGAACTGTGAAAGCAAATAAAATGATAAATCCAGGTCAAGAAATATCAAAATATTTCTTTAAAATAAACAAAAGAAATAACTCTGAGATTACTTCTCATGAGAAATCAACTGCAGAGGTAATTTCTACAAACCAAAGATACATAGAAGAACAATTTGGAAGGTTCCCAAATGTCACTGAAACAATATGGCCTTGAGAAGAGATAAATTGGACAGATGGAATTATGCAAATGTCACCTATGGAAACATGAACAGGAGGTGACTGATGTAATAAAAGCAGCTTGTAACCAGAAAGCTCAGGACCTGACTTATTGCAGATTTCTGGTACAAGAAGTTCATGACAACACTTGGAGTTGTTGCAGGATATATCATGAGTAAACCAGAATACTGGATTTAATAAGACACAAAAAGAAGTAGCAATTGCAAATAACAGTATTTTGAAGTCAGTAGAATTTATATCAGTAAAATTTTACCTACTTTCTATAAGCTATTGGCATGAGTTTTGTTATAGATTTGTCCCATTTGGAGGGAACTGTCTCCGCTGATAAGCTTCAAGGATTTTACAAATTACTGAAGGGCTAAAAAATTAGACTATTATAGACTGTACCTGTCGCCTTCAGATACCTCATGTTCCAGCCACCCACCACCCTAATGCACACCTTTACTTTTCCAAGTTACATGTCTTTGTTAACGCTTTTTGCTTTTCATGGCATCCCTACCTCCCCATTTTTACATATCCCAATTTCACCTTCAAACACCAGTTGCTTCATGAAGCCACTTTTGATCATCTCAGTAAGATACATTCTCTTTTGTGTCTGAACTCTACAGTCATATGGCTTTTTTACTTTTGACCTCGTATTATAGCTAGTTATATTCTTATACGATTTCCTTTTTAAATACAAATTCCCCAAGGGAAGAGTTTAATCAGAATGCTTTTCTCTGCAGCAGCTAACACAGTATCTTATACATACAGTAAGCATTTGTTAAATGAACAAATAAATCATAGCCTAATTTCTGAACAGTTAATAAACTAAGAAATATGATTGAGTCTACTTGTGATTCTTCTAGTTATTTAGAGGATTTATAAAGGCACAGGCAGTCCCTGACTTTGGTTACTTTATAAAGTTGTGCTATCCTTGTAGCACATGGTAGTTAATTAATACTATCTAATAATTTCTGTTAATAACTAGTAATTAATATTACTACTAATAATCACAATTAGGTAGTATTAATTAATGCTGCTTAATTAATACTCGTGCCTCCATTCTGAAGTTCATTTGTTCTTTTATTAACTCAACCTATGCAAATATGTATTACGGTTCTAAGTTGTACTTTTTCTAATAAAAGTTATGTTTTTAGAGCTTTGCTATATATTTTAAAGCAGTTTACAATTTACATGCTTTGAGTAAAATAGGACATGCAGAAATATTTGTGTGACTTGCATATTATTTTTTAAAACATTAAATAATTGTCAACATCTTAATATTATAATAAGAATTAACATAAAAATACTAGATTCCTGCCTTCTCTTGAAAAATTAGATCTATAATACTATGTCCCCATTTTTCAGGACAACAATTTGCTGGATTCAATTAGTGCCGGCCCCTTTAGGCATGGAATGTTCTCTAGTTTTGGACAGTTGCACCAGGCCCTTTTTCTTATATGTTTCTTAACTGGTCATTTTAGACTCTTGAGTTTATTATCCTTATTTTAATGCTCATTTTGAAAAGGGATATGGTAGAGACCTTAGGTCTTTATTAAAATCAGTTTTTTTTTTCCTGGATTTGAAGATATACTATGTTTTTCTAGCTTTCCATGCTGTTGAGTTTGGCCAGGAGATTTGAGTTCTAGCCAATGAATGGAGTAGAGGCAATAATTGTCACTTTCCAGGCTACCCCATGCAAACTTTCCATGCAGACTTCTCCCACTATCTTTTTCCTTCTGATAGCTGGATTCAGATGAACATAAGGGCTAAATGGAAGAAGTCTGATTCTTCAATGATCCTAACTATAGGAGAGCTGACTTACTGACTGTTATGCTTCCTGACTGTTATGTGAGCAAAAAATATACAGCTATGGTAAAAGTTTATTTAGTTCTCTTGATTATGGCAGTTAGCCTACCCTAAATAATACAGAATACTAATGACCTGGTAATTGTTAATGGCAGTCCTGTATGAACACAGAAGAAGAGTGAGAGTAGATGATTGATTTTTCCTGGTGGCACCATTAGTTTTGTTATGTAGAGCTACATTTGAAGTTTTGGATTCAATTCAGTACACAATTAAGAAGTGTCTGATGTGCAGGGCCTTGTAAATAAGTTTCAGTAGTAGTTAGAGGTGAAGGAAAGAAATGGGTCATCCTTGACTTTTAAAATATTTTCTACTCGGAGAAGCCCTATCATTAGCATCAACAACAATCCTCTACTGACCTCTGGGCTTAATGCTTTGAGTTCATCTCCAAGGTCAGTAGAATGATTTTGAATTTCTCTGCTAGCTTTATTGGAATTTGTTGAGAGAAAAAGAAAACCCCAGTTTCAACTCACATGTGCAGCTTCTTCAAAGAGCCCTGGGCTAATCAAACCAACACACTTCTGTCCTTATAAATTACAAAATTACAAGCAACAATAATTTAAATTAAATATTCAATGTGTATTATCATTTGCATACCAGCTTTACATTAAAATTTGAAGCTATAAATGTAGTTATTTATATGTAGCATGATTTAGAATTGTGTATTTATATGCTAATAATATACTGAAGAATATTATACCTGTTTATAAGATTTGAAGCATGATTTTAATTGACTGAAGACTAGTTTCCATAATCATTCTGTCTTTGAAGTCTTCATCATGGCAGGTCTCTCTGGGGAGAAGCCTAGAAATTTCTAGCTGCTCTGCTTGCTGTTGGGTGGATAACTTCAATTTTGGAGATAAGGATCAGGAAGTCAATCAATTTTGAAGTTTTATGCACTGTACGTGGCTGTAATATACTCAATGGCCTACACCTCATACTTATTATGTTGTTTTTCTAGTTTGCTCAGTGGCAACCCACTTTATGATATAATTTTCAGGAACACATTGCAATAAAAGTAAAAAAATATCCAATATCTTTTAAATGTGGTTTGGGTAGAAATGTCTTATATCTGTCAAATTGACAGCCATCTTGTCACTGGATATATTATGTGGAACTTATTAAATAATAATGGGTTTATGGGTGAATACTATTTTAGAGCCCTGAAATGTTAGAAATCAAAACAGTACTTTGATTTTCAGTGTGTCTACCCAACTTACCTTCTTTGGAATTTTCCCATTTTCTCCTATAGAAGGAGACCTAGGCTCAAGTAAACTTACCCCTTTGGCTATAACTGGAGTAACTGCCCACAACAGGGATGGACAGTTGATTTAACCTGAACCAATTAAATTATCTCATTCTCCTTTGTTTGAACTAATAGCTATAGAGACTGAATTGGACAGCTGGAGGCCCCAGAGCTGTTGTTAGGAAATGAATGAATCAAGTAATTATACCAAATAAAAAGATTCATGACTTCGGTGGTACCAAAATATCAGCTTTGCTCTTAGTAAATCTGAGTTGGAAAATCACCTGGATTCAAGACCAAAATTGGCTGACTTCTTACCTCTTACCTCTGTAGTTGAAGTTTTCTTCTAGTAGCAGAAGGAGCAGCTATAATTTCACAGGCTTCCCCTTATCCACTCCTGTTGAAAGCAAGACCTGCCAGGATAAGCATTCTGTACAGATATCATACTACCTTGGTGGAGAGAGAACATCCAAGGCATTAGGAAGGGCAGACCCCAAAAGAAAGAGAATTTAAAAAAATCCAGGATTCTACATGTCCAAAGATGCTCTTCTCAGCCTCATCAGTCAGATAGGTCCTGCTCAGGACAACAAGTGTAGTAAGAGGGTAAAGAGAAAATACACTTGCTTCCCAATACTCTTGAAACAGGGAAAACGTCCAGTTTTATGGGCCAAAGCAAGAGTTTGGGACTGCGGAGAGGCTTATTTTCTCTATATGGTCTTAGAACCAGTGTTGCAAGACAATGTTATGGGAAAATAGGAATTAGGAGTCTGTAGAGAGAAACAATATGGGCAGAGGAGGGGAGAGATCAAACAATTGGCAGAAAATGTGGAAAAAGTAGCTGCCTGACATTTCTATTCCCATGAGGCTTGCTCCTTCTTAGGATGGGTTCTATGAGAGTCCCCCAACTCCTTATAACAAACTTCCATTTCTTAACTTGGATAAAAAATTTTCCTCTCTCTGTAACCAAGCCATCCCTAAGACATTAACTAACCTTTACTAAAAGTTTATTATGCACTGAACACTGTGGTATGTACCCGATAATCTTGAGTTAATTTGGTGAAAGGCTGATTTGTTGTAATGAATGTAATTAAAGATTTGATATTTAAAAGGTTTAGCATTTTAATAGCCCCCTTTGCCCCAATATAGATTCCCAGAATTGCACAGAATATGATAAGGAGCACTTAGTAAAATCTTTTCTCTAACACTTGTTCATGTGTGGAGAATTATTAAATGCTTTCTTTAGATAAGATATAATTCCCCAGAATTGCTGTGAATACATTTGTCATAGTTCTAACATTTATTTGACATTATAAAATGGTCAAGTACAGACAAAAAGATCACGATATTAGGTTCAGCTATATGACATTTTCATTTTTTTAATAGGTCAAAATGGTCGAATATTGGCAATTTCACATGCATCAACTTCATTATGCACCATAATAGTGTTAATGGCTTTGTGTATCTGAGAGATGAGGGTTTCTTCCTGCAGAGACTGTTTAGAGTCTAGTTTAGACTAAAGCATTAGAGAAGTGGTTCCCAAGCCCTGGTTAAAACTTGTCTGTGCAAAATGACAGAAATAATGAGAGTAAAAAGGATGTTTTCAATAGTTAAATTTCTTCAGTTTTAAAACCCTGATATTATAGGATTTAGGCTGGATGAAATATATATATTTTTGTAAAGTGATGTTATAGTAGTTGGTACTTTTAAAATCTCAAAAAAAAAAAAAATGGAAAGTGTATATCAGCCTTCAAATTTGTTCTTGAATTTTTACTATTCTGTAAAATACAAATGTTTAGGAACCACCCAAGGCTACATAAAATAGCTAGAAGCAGTACAACACAAGCGTAGACAAGTAAGGAAAATCAAATGTTGCGCAGGTCACTTGTTCATCACGAATTTTTAGTTTTGTTTTTCATTTATTCATGCAATATCTTATGGAACACCAAAGATTATTTCATGCTACCCTTGGGGAATAGGGTCTTGGGTACTTGGGGTCTTCTCTTCTGCTGTCACCTGTATTTTTCCTTGGCTGGATGGACAGGCATAACTCTTTCTTGTAATCCATTGGTGGGGAGGTAACGTCCTTCTAGTTCCTTCTCTTCCAAAGCCTCAGAAAGATGATTACAGAGAAGTTACCATTCTGTACCTGATTCTCTCGTCTCCCCTTCTTCCCCAGCATAAGCACATATTTTATTACTACAGAGGTTTCTGATGTTCTTTAATGGGGCATCTCAAGAGTCTCAAAATGCTGAAGGTTTTATCTCTCTTCCTTTCTCTCTTATAGTATGGAAAGGAAGACTCTTCCTTGAATTAAGCCTTCAAAAATTCCTCTGTCTCCTGAATGACTTCTCTTTCCTTGACTTTTTTCTGTCTGCTTTCATGTTCACTGTTTTGTTCCCTACTCCTCCCTCATAGAATGCAGTTTCGATTCCCCTTACTTGCAATTTCTTCTTACGTCTTAAGGGTTTCAGGACTTGGCTGTATCTGATTTGGAGGTGAAGCATGGCTTTTTCCCCCATTAATGGGAGAAAAGTAAGATTTTTCCAATTCTGTTTCTGTCTGTAGTTGTTGTGGTTGATTTCTTCAGTAATTTCACCAAAGAAGCAAGTTAAGAATTTTTTTTTCATAGACAACACAGTATTATCTCAAATAAGTAAAGTATATTTCTTCTATTAATGTAATTTGACATTGCCCATTGCAAAACAACAACATCAACAAATAGAATTATTTTACTAAAAAGATTTTGACTTTTCATTAGATCTGGCTCATTTTTTTTTTTTTAATAAAAACACTACGATTGCAGTTGTAAGTGGCTCTCCTTTACTGCCCTGAAGGGTAGCACTAGTTCCAATTAGATTCCATTAGATTCTTAGTCTCCTTGCTGATAGGAAGTAGGATAAAGAGACTGTGTTGCCAGCTTATCTTACCAATTAGGTGATAGAAACTATATTAGGCATGGTGGAAGAGAGAAGGATGAGGCATAGGACCAGATCTTCACAAGCTCACAGTTTAGATGGAACTGTAGTTTTACAAATCTTTATATCATCTTATACTAAGTAGTACACTACCCTAGAAACAGAATTTTGGCATTCAGTACAAGAAGTTCTTGATACTGAGGCAACTTCAAAAAGTCACAAGGATTAATTTATAATGGTTTGTGAAGTGTTTTCCTTTTTTCTTTCTTATTATTTCATTTGATCTTTGTGATTATGCTATGTTGGGAGGTAGATATTGTACCTTATTTCACAGATAATCAAAGCTCAGAAAGCAGAAATAACTTGGTTAAGGTCATGTGGTGTATTAGTCAGGGCTCTTCAGAGAAACACAACTAATGCGCGCGCGCGCGCACGCGCGCACACACACACACACACACACACACACACACACAAGTCTCTATTTGCCATTTGCAAGCTGGAGTACCAGGAAAACTAATGATGTAACTCAGTCTGACTGAGGCCTGAGAGGATGGTGGTGGTAGTAGTGGATGGGGCATGATAGTATCAGTCCCAGTTCAAGTCTGAAGGCCCCAAAATCGGGAACACTGACGTTCTATCTCGAGTGGGGTGAGGGACAGTAAATTTGCCCATCCTCTACCTATCTTCTCTACTCAGTTTACTGATGTAAATGTTCATCACTTCTGGAAACGCCCTCACAGAAACACCCCAAAATAATGCTTTACCAGCTATCTGGGCATCCTTTAGCTCAGTCAAGTTGACATATAAGATTAACATTGCACCCAACTTCTGATATACAGAACTAGGATTTACATAATAATTGAAAGATATTTACTGCCTTTGACTACTGTGAACTGTGTTACCAGATTAAATGTAGCTAAGATTATATATTCATAGGTTATTCTTAAGTTTAAACAAATAAACAGTTTAGGGATCTATTATACACATTAAACCAAGAAAGTAATATATTATTAATAGCAAAATGTGGAATAATATAGCCATAGCAAACAGATCAAAACTCTGGCCAAAAGAACATTATGTGTTAATATTTGGTTAACTTAATTAACAGTGATGGTTCCCGATGTTGCTCTTCAACAAAGCAATCATATAGAGATTGACACAGCAAAGACATATATTGTTGACCATATGATTTAGAGGAATTGTTAAACAAATGTGGAGATTGAGCAAATTAAAGCTATTATGATTTTGGGGATAGATATTCAGTAATCAGTGGTTCCAAGTCTTGAGCAAGATGAAACTCATTATAGTTGTGGGTAAATTCTTTCAATTGCATTGGCATTTGGAATAAAACTAATTTTTATACTAATAATTTTCAGTTCCTTTAAATAGGTAAAGCCATTGTGAAAATGTATCCCTCAAACAATTGGCACCAAATCAGAAGATAGTGTTTTTGTATCTCAATTATCAAGATCTGTTTCAGACCAAATTATTTACTGCCTATTTTCCTGTATTCCCCCAACCCTGTACCAAGTCGAGTTGGGGTAGTAACAGTGAATTTAAATGCCTTCAAGAGCACTGTAGGCTACATTAATGGGAGAAAGGGGCCAGGTTTCAACAGACTATTGGTCTCTGTGGTGAATTAGCATGTGAACTCATCTACAGAGGCAGCCTTAGCTCTTGCTGATGTTGCCTTGTGACAATGTGGGCTTAGCATCGCCACATCATCCAGCCTTTCAAGAAATGCCAAGAAATCTGAATTTTTTGTGTATGTGAAAGACTTTAAAATAAATCAGAGTAAATTAAGCACTTTGAAAAAGACTTAGCGGGAGGGGAAACTATGCCTATGGCTAACCTTTGCCTTGCATATTGACAGTTGCATACTTCTGAAGTTTAGCCTTCTTTCTTTTCCTTGTGTCTTTGGCACTCACCTACCCAGCTGGAAGAATCTTCCCCATCCAGATGCTTATCCCATGAGGATCAGGAGAAAGGCCTTTGGAGACAGATCTGCCATTTAAGCAACTTATTTATATTTCTACTCTTTTTCTCTCCTCTCAGAAATGAGGATAATAAAATGCATATTCACTTAGCTGCCCTAAAAACTTGGTAGACAGGGAAAGAAAGAATGAATAAATGAAGTAACATCTGCAATTACCTGTAATACAAAAGATTCTTTTATGCTTCAGTGCAATGACCTCCAGTAAATATTATAAAGAGAACTGATCAACTAATTTTTACTGAGGTATAAATGATTGATAAGATTTTAATATTATATTCAACTCAGGGGTATACATCACTCATATTCAAGAATATACTTTAATTTTTAATAGTAGGATTTCAAACTTTACAGGTAAATGAGTATTTTGAGGGAAGAATGATGGACATTATGGGTAGATGTTTTCCTTGTTTTTTTTTTGAGACAGAGTCTCACTCTGTTGCCCAGGTTGGAGTGTAGTGGCATGATCTCGGCTCACTGCAACCTCCACCTCCTGGTTTCAAGTGATTCTCCTGCCTCAGCCTCCCAAGTAGCTGGGATTACAGGCGCCCACCACCACG
Organism: Aotus nancymaae; assembly: GCF_030222135.1. Lineage (NCBI taxonomy): Eukaryota > Metazoa > Chordata > Mammalia > Primates > Aotidae > Aotus > Aotus nancymaae. The sequence goes on along the minus strand of NW_026988428.1, from coordinate 28,641,106 downwards.
TCTGGCTAGTTTTCATATTTTTAGTAGAGACAGGATTTCACCATGTTGGCCAAGCTGGTCTTGAACTCCTGACCTCAAGTGATCCTCCTGACCTCAAGTGATCCCAAAGTATTGGGATTACAGGCGTGAGCCACCATGCCCAGCCTCAGGTAGACGTTTTTCTATTCAGAGAAAACACCCTCTCACTATCATACCTTGAGTAATACCAACCCTCCAACTTTCCAGCTTCTCAGTATATACAGACTCTTGATTATTTCGCCATCCCAAAGGAAAACAGGAAGATTTACTTTAGTGTTAACATTATAATAGCAGGACCTGCTAAACAGGCACTAACATGTACCCTAGATGGCCTGGGTATGAAATATGTAACTTGAGAGTGGAAGAAAAATTTAAAGAAAAATTCAGGGGCTGGTCACCTTGGTGAAATATCTGAGAGACCTGTGATTTGGAATATGAAGGGATATTCCCTCCGAAATGCCTCTAAGAAGGAGGTATACTGTTTAGGTGGTTGCTTTGGATTTTGGAGGCAACATATCCCACATTTGGGAATGTGCTCTGACCTATCTATTGAGGGAACCCAGAGAGCCATCAGATTTGAGTGAGAGTAAGAGTAAGAGAAGACAGCAGCTGGTTGAAGCCTCACTGCCAAACTCTGCCATTTAGTTTTTACGAGCCTACAGATACAGCGGTGCTTGAAGTGTCTGTAGTTTGGGATGTCTTATCTACAGAGGAGATAGCAGACACCTACACAAATCCCACCCACCCACTCAAATATGTACTACAAGCATCCAAACAAGTAGTATTCAAAAGTAAAAAATATCCTACTCTTGAGAAACTGCTCTTGTCTTGCTACTGGGGCCCACTGAGAGTCTGACCATGAAAACATAGTCTCCAATAATGACTTGAGTGTCTTTTGCTTCAACAGGCATTAATATCAAGTCTGTCTAGCAGCACTCCAGCATCGAGTAGAAATGGCATCTGTAAGATCAGGCTTAAGCCAAACCTGTAGGCACTAAAAAATCGTAAAAGCAGGTGACTCACATTTCCAACATACCTACTCCTGTTGCAGTGCTACCTCACCATCAACCCACCTGTGGCCTCATGAAGTGTTTTCTATAACTAGCTAACTGAGGAAGAAAAAGTTCAAATCTGGCTTACATGGAGCCCTGCCTGATAATCCGGCAGTGCACAAATGCCCTGCTGTAGCATTTTAACCCAGGGAGGAGGTGGGCCTAGAGCATAACAGGGAAAGAAGATTCTTTTAGCAGGCAGAAAGTTGAGTGGCATAAGTGATTTTCCACTTCTGTCTGAATGGTCAGAATCATGGCTCAGTACCAATTCATGGAAAGCATTTTGGAAAGACAATGATTGGAAGATTGGTGATAAGTAAGTTTAGTGAAGAAATATGTGAATAGACTTCTAATAATGGGCCCAGAATGTAAAATTATTTGTATCCATGTGAGTATTTACCAAAGTTCCTCCTCTATTGAGATCTTCTGTAACCTTGTGGACAAAACAACTTTTCCTGTAGATGTCATTACATCTTTCCCTACCACATCGGGACTTTCATGGAACACACTGGTCTTACCATATACTACATCACTTACAGACAGAAATCTTTATAGAATGCTTAGTGGGCTCTATTTAATACTGGTTAGTGGAGCTTATGGCAGAAGTGATTTGGTTCTGGAACTAGGAGCTATTGCAGTGGCTTCCTGATTCTACAGTCAGCTGCTGTTTTCTATAGTTGTCTTATTGTATCAGTGACAGTAGCTCTCATAGGTCCAAGTTCTAGAATGAGACTTTGGGCATCATCATTCCATGAATCTCAGACTACATTTCATTTCCACAGCCCTTCTAAAGATGGTTATATAATAATACCCTATAACAATTTACATGTTTCTTTCAGTTAGTAATAATGAATTTTGTTTTTTCTCTTTCTGAACCCTGACTGATACAGGTGGGAAAGTCTTTCCTAATATCCTAAAATTCTGCAGACAACTGTTTACATATAAGTAAAGATAATTTTAACCAGTGCCTTTTAACATGTGGAAATTTCAGGATGTTTCAACAGTAACTGATTCTAGTGCACCCTTAAAATATTTTATTGTTGTCATAATACTCAGAAAAATTTGAGAAAGGGAAAAACAGAGTATAGATATTAGTTCTTTGGGAGTTTAAGTAAAAAAATGTAAAGGTAAGCTAGCAATAATAAAAAATGTTTGGAGTTGTCAATGGGGTGTTTTGTGATTTACAAAATGTGCCATAGAATTAAAGTGTAAACAAGCCTTAATATCGTGAAAAAATAATATCTATTCATTATTTTAAAAAAAATCAGTGATTGAAATATTTTCTAAAAACAGAATCCTCCCACTGAAGTTGAGCAGTAATATGAGCATTAGTAAAAGCTGCATGCCTAAGAGTCTCTAAATAGAAGCTTTTCTGGGTTAGCTTTATAGATTGGAAAATTTGGGGAAATTTCAAAACACAAGGTCTGTACTTCCTGGATCTCACTTTGTGCATCTGCTGACCTCATTTCTCATCATTATTATCAAGTGCTAGAAGTGTATAGTGACTACTTATAAATGACACTTGTAAAGCTTCTTAGTGATTTTATGTAATATTAGAGGAGATTAGTGCAAGGTCTACATGGACCTGGATGACCTATGATCTATATTAGTGCTTCTCAAACTGGGGACTCATTCAGCAAGTTGAAATGGAGCTTTAATTTCTGCATTTATAACAAGGTCCCAAGTGATGTTGATACTTTGGGTCTTCAGATCACAATTTGAATAGGAAGAAATTTTAAGCTGAAGTTTAAAATATAAATCAATTAATTGTCTTATCTTTTTAAGATAGCAGCAATACTTTGATTGACTTACTCTTATAATCAAGAGAAATTATTTGGATGCTGCATCTAACCTAGATCCAATGCCAACTCAGGATAAATATTTACAAAAGTAGAAAGAAGGCAGAGAATTTAAGGCCACGATTGAAAGCACTGACAGTTTGAACTCTGGTTTAACCCTAAGGCTTTCCTTTCTACATTACAAAGCAGAATCTACTTTGTAGTGTGAACTTTGGAGTTAGCAAGACCTGGATTTGAAGCTTGTATGTAAAGTTCTTGTGGTGGTGGTATGAACTTAGCTAAGTTTTTTTTTTCTTTTAAACTCCTAACCTTGGTTTCCTGATCTGAGTGTCATAGAGTTGCTGTGATTTAAAAGGGACAACACAGGTAGAATGCTTAATTGAGTGCTGTAAATAGTAAGTGCTCAAATATTACCTATTTTGCTAGTTGCTATCTTCAATAAGCAAATGAGCCTAGATCCAATTTAATTGTGATTTTTATTGGAGGAGGAAGTCTTGACCAAAAGTCTATTGACTGTAACCAGTGAATGAGGCAGTTTTGTGAATATTAGTTTATCACCATCATCATCGTATCATCATATCATTATCAAATAAGAAGCTGATAATTGCATTAAAATATTTTGTCTGAAAGAAATTGTGAATATCAAAGTTGGATAAATTTTATTTTCAGATTCTTGTAATTGGAAATTATCTCATTTAAAACTTTTGGCTAAAATCTTTAAGTATTAGTATACTAAATTTTGGAATTGTTACAAATATATAAAGAAAACAAAGTTTGTCCTTATAAAGATTTAGCTGTGTAGTTGCCTTAAAGCCTCTGATGAATTCCATAAACATATAGATTAATATTTAATATGTATTCAGCATATTCCATTTCAACCTCAAAAACTTTTTTTTCCAATTGAGGAGGCATTTGTGCAGTTGTTTGCATCTGTAGAACCCCTAAAACTGTATTTATGTAAAATTACACTTCAGGATAATTGCCTATGTAATTAACATTCAGGAAGAAATTATTTATTCAGTAGCACATTTCACAATTCAATTTCAGTCTGTGACAAAGAGGCTTTTTAAATGTTAATCTTATGAGAGAAAACGGAGCAAATAGTAAAGCCTGTGGATTAATACAAGAGGCAGCTATTTACAGCATAACATTTTCCCTCACTGGGAATTACCTATTTTCTACCAGAAAGTCTAGGCATGTTTCAAATCTCACTGGGAAGTAGTGGGTTGAATCTCGTGTTTTGTGTATGTTAGATGGTTTCACATCAGGTGACCAAATAAAAAAACAAAACAATTACCAATAATTTTGTTCTTGAAGATTTAAAAGAGACAGAAAGAATAAATACACAGTATGGTAGAGTTTAAAAATGAAAAAATAAAGAGGTATGTTTTCTCAGTCTCCATTCTATGGAAATTTTCCATTTTGGATAATAATGATTTCAAAATTCATCAACAGGATCCACACCTCCCTTTCATCAGCTATAGCTTTTTCAGTAACTTATAGGTAATATCTGTTGAAAAACCCAGGAACTATTCCTATCACATACCTATGATTGTTGTAACTGGTGGAAGAATGAGGGAGATAAGAGTAATTAAAAATATTATCATCTATTATTTGCATTTTTTAATGATTCCTGAATATCATGTTGAAATAAGATTAAATAATTTGATAAACACCCAACAGAACACAAAAAATTTTGGGAAAGTAATTTTCTAACCATACATGTGATAGGAGATTAAAATCTTCTTTCTCTTTAATTACTCTGGGACATAATTTAAGAGTTTGAGTTTCTTTAAAAAAATAAATGTATGAATACCCATTTAGAAAGATTATTGATATTGATCCACAGAAATGAGATAACATATATTCTAGTTTAATCATAAAATAAAACTTTGTTGTCTTTGTTATTACCTTAGTCTACATCACCAAAACCTCTCATCTGTCCTATTGCACCAGCCTTCTTATGGAAGTCCTTGTTTTCACACTTGCCCAATTGCCTATAGAGCAATCAGAATGAATTTTAAAAAATGTCAACTTTTATTTTAGATTCTGGTGGTACATGTTCAGGTTTGTTACCTAGGCGATGCTGAGGTTTGGGGTACTGAGCATGGCACCCAATAGTTAGTTTTTCAATCTTTCCCCACTCCTTCCCCCTTCTAGTAGTCCTATTGTTGCCATCTTTTTTTTTTTTTTTAATTTTTTTTTTTTGAGACAGAGTTTCGCTCTTGTTACCCAGGCTGGAGTGCAATGGCGCGCTCTTGGCTCACTGCAGCCTCCGCCTCCTGGGTTCAGGCAATTCTCCTGCCTCAGCCTCCCGAGTAGCTGGGATTACAGGCACGCGCCACCATGCCCAGCTAATTTTTTGTATTTTTAGTAGAGACGGGGTTTCACCATGTTGACCAGGATGGTCTCGATCTCTTGACCTCGTGATCCACCCACCTTGGCCTCCCAAAGTGCTGGGATTACAGGCGTGAGCCACCACGCCCTGCCTTGTTGCCATCTTTATGTCCATGAGTACCCATTGTTTAGCTCCCACTTATAAGTGAGAACATGCAGTAGTTGGCTTTCTGTTCCTATGTTAATTTGCTTAGGATAATAGCCTCCAGCGGAATCCATGTTGCTGCAAAAGACATGATTTCATTAATTCTTTATTATGGCTACATAGTACTCCATAGTGTATATGTGCCACATTTTCTTTATACAGTTCACCATTGATGGACGTTTAGATTGATTCTATGTCTTTGCTATTGTGAATAGTGCTGTTATGAGTGTACGTGTCTTTTTGGTAGAAAAACTTATTTTCTTTTGGATACATACCCAGTAATAGTATTACTGCACTGTTCTCATGTTGCTGTGAGACTATTTTATAAAGAAAAGAAGTTTAATTGACTCATAGTTCTTCAGGGCTGGGGAGGCCTCAGGAAACTTACCATCATGGTGGAAGAGGAAGCAAACATGTCCTTCTTCACATGGCAGTAAGAAGGAGAAATGCCAAGCAAAGGAGGAAAAGCTCCATATAAAACCATCAGATCTTGTGAGAACTCACTCACTATAATGAGAACAGCATGAAGGTAACTACCCCCAGGATTCAACTACATCCTACTGGGTCCCTCCCATGACACATGGGGATTATGGGAACTACAATTTAAGATAAGATTAGGGTGGAGACATAACCAAACCATATCACTGGGTCAAAGGGTAGTTCTGTTTTAAATTATTTAAGAACTCTCCAAACTACTTTGCACAGTGTCTGGAATAATTTACATTGCCACTAGCAGTGTGTGAGCCTTCCCTTTTCTTCACGGCTTCACTAGCATCTGTTGTTTTTTGACGTTTTGATTGTAGCCATCCTGACTGGTGTGAGATGGTATCTCATTGTGGTTTTGCTTTGAATTTCTCTGATGATTAGTGATGTGGAACATTTTTTCATGTTTGTTGGACACTTGTATGTCTTTTTTTTTTTTAATTGTACTTTAGGTTCTGGGGTATATGTGCAGATCATGCAGGATTGTTTCATAGGTACACACATGGCAATTCTCCATCCCCCTCGTCACCCACATCTGGCATTTCTCCCCATGTTATCCCTCCCCAACCTCCCCACCCCCCTGCTGTTCCTCCCTTGGCTCCCCCAACAGATCCCTGTATGTGATGCTCCCCTCCCCGTGTCCATGTGTTCTCATTGTTCAATACCTGCCTATGAGTGAGTGCATGTAGTGTTTGATTTTCTGTTCTTGTGTCAGTTTACTGAGAATGATGGTTTCCAGATTCATCCATGTCCCTACAAAGGATACGAACTCATCATTTTTTATGGCTGCATAGTATTCCATGGTGTATATGTGCCACATTTTCCTTGTCCAGTCTATCGTCGATGGGCATTTGGGTTGGTTCCAGGTCTTTGCTATTGTAAACGGTGCCACTATGAACATACGTGTGCATGTGTCTTTATAATAGAATGATTTATAGTCCTTTGGTTATATACCCAGTAATGGGATTGCTGGGTCAAATGGAATTCTATTTCTAGATCCTTGAGGAAGCACCACACTGTCTTCCACAATGGTTGAACTAATTTACACTCTCATAAACAGTGTAAAAGTGTTCCTATTTCTCCACATCCTCTCCAGCATCTTTAATGATAGTCATTCAAACGGTTGTGAGGTGGCATCTCAATGTGGTTTGGATTTGTATTTCTCTAATAATCAGTGATGATGAGCATTCATTCATATGTTTGTTGGCCTCATATATGTCTTCTTTTGAAAAGTGTCTGTTCATATCCTTTTCCCACTTTTGGATGGGTTGTTTGTTTTTTTCTTGAAAATCTGTCTTAGTTCTTTGTAGACTCTAGATATAAGTCCTTTGTCAGATGGGTAGATTGCAAAAATTTTTTCCCATTCTGTTGGTTGCCAGTTCACGCTAATGATTTTTTCTTTCACTGTACAGAAGCTCTGGAGTTTAATTAGGTCCCATTTGTCTATTTTGGCTTTTGTTTCCAATGCTTTTGGTGTTTTAGTCATGAAGTCCTTGCCTATTCCTGTGTCCTGAATGGTTTTGCCTAGGTTTTCTTCTAGGGTTTTTATGATGTTAGGTCTTATGTTTAAGTCTTTAATCCATCTGGAGTTAATTTTAGTGTAAGGTGTCAGGAAGGGGTCCAGTTTCTGCTTTCTTCACGCTGCTGGCCAGTTTTCCCAACACCATTTATTAACAGGGAATCCTTTGTATGCCTTCTTTTGAGAAATGTCTGTTCATGTATTTTGACCATTTTAAAATGAGGTTGTTTGTGTTTTGCTTGTTTATGTTACTTATAGATTCTGGACATTAAACCTTTGTCAGATTTACTTTGCAAATATTTTCTTCCATTCTGTAGGTTGTCTGTTTACTCTGTCAATAGTTTCCTTTTCTGTGCAGAAGCTCTTTAGTTTAATTAGGTCCCACTTGTTAATTTTTGTTTTTGTTGTAATTGCTTTTGAGGACCTAGTTATAAATTCTTTCCCAAGGCTGATGTCTAGAATGGTGTTTCCTAGGTTTTCTTCTAGGATTCTTATAGTGTGAGGGCTTTCATTTAAATCTTTAATCCATCGTGAATTAATTTTTGTATATAAAGTGAAAGGTATGGGTCCAGTTTTGTTTTTCTGCATATGGCCAGCCAATTATCCAAGCACCATTTATTGAATAAGGAATGCTTTTCCCATTGCTATTTTTGTCAGCTTTATCAAGGATCAGATGGCTGTAGGTGTGCAGCTTTATTTTTGGGCTCTCTATTCTGTTTCATTGGTCTATGTATCTATTTTTTTGTACCAGTATCATGTTGTATTGGTTAATTGGTTATTGTAGCCATACAGTATAGTTTGAAGTCATGTAATGTGATGCCTCTCACTTTGTTCTTTTTGCTTAGGCTTGCTTTGGCTATTTAGATTCTTTTTTTGGTTCCATTTGAATTTTAGGATAGTTTTTCTAGCTCCGTGAAGAATGATATTGGTAGCTTAATAGGAATAGTCTTGAATTTGTAGATTATTTTGGGCAATGCAGCCATTTTAACAATATTAATTCTTCCAACTCGTGAACATAGAATGTTTTTTTCATTTGTTTATGTCGTCTATGGTTTCTTTCAGCAGTGTTTTGTAGTTCTCCTTGTATAGATCTTTCACCTCCTTTTTTAGATATATTCTTAGGTATTTTATTTTTATTTTTGCAGCTATTTTAAATGGGATTGTATTCTCTATTTGGCTCTCAGCTTGAACATTATTTGTGTACAGGAATGCTACTGATTTTTGTACACAGAACCAACTTTTAAAACTCTCGATTATATCCAATTCTTCGATTTTCCCTGAACCAACTTCAATCAGATCGGTCACCACTATTATTTTATTGAAGTTATTTTAATCAGAGTTTTCCAATGACCTCCACATTGCAAACAAAATTCAACAGTCAATTTTTAGCCTCATTTTTAACTGAACTGCAGCCCCATTTGACACAAATGATCATTTTTTAATCTTCGCAACACTATATGTAGTAACCTTCTGGGCCATCAGAATTTCCATTTTCTTCCTACCTCACTCCAGCTCCTTTTTAGATTTTCTTATACATGCTCATGGTGTGCTTCCTCACTTCCTTTAGGACTTTGCTCAAGTATCACATCACAGTGGGGCTTTCCCATTCCACTCTATTAAAATGGCAACCCATATGGTACACCCTATCCACTTTCCTTTCTTGGCTTTATAGCAGGCACATTGCCATCCACATACACTAGGCTTCATTTATTTACTTATTAGTTAGCTGTCCCCTTCACTAGAGTAGTAGTTTCATGAGAGCAAAGGATTTGTGTAATTTTTTATGGTTGTATTTCCTGTTACAAAGCAGTGTTTGATACATAGTAGATGATGAGTTTCTTAAATGAGTGAGCAGATGTAACTCTTTTGCTTAAAATTTTTACATGGTTTACTTTTGGACTTAAGGTAAAATCTAAAATGCTTACTATGGCCCATAAGTTCTGGATGACCTTCTCATTCCTTCCTCTTTAACTTCTTGTGTTCCTCTTTTTCTTGTTTCTACTTCGAGTTCCTAGAACACACCAAACTCTTTTCTGCCTCAGGGTCTTGGTATTGTTCCCTATTCCAGGAACACCATTTCTTCCTTTGTGTATCTGGATCCTGCTTATACTTTAGATATGAGATTAATAATTACCTATTCAAAGAGGCCTTCCCTGGACATCATATTTTCTAGGTATTCCTCTATTATTATCTATTACTGTATCTATATGCTTCATTCATATCTCTGAGTTCTAATTACATCTTTTATTTTTAATATTGAATATAATCCACATGCCACAAATTTGTCCTTTTAAAATATACAATGTAGTGGTTACTAGCATATAATAAAAAGTTGTGCAACCATTACCACTATCTAATTTCAAAATATCTTTATTACCTCCAAAGGAAACCCCATACCCAATAGTAGTCATTTCCTCATTTTCCCCTCGTGGTTCCTAGCCAACATGAATTTACTTTTTTGTCTCTGTGGCATTGCATTTTCAGGACATTTCTTATAAATAGCATTATATAATATGTGACATTTTGTGTCTGGCTTCTTTCACTTAGCATAATGTTTTCAAGGTTCATTCATGTTATCCCATGTGTCAATACTTCATTCCTTTTATGATAAACAGCACTGAATTGTATAAATATACCACTTTTTAAAATCCATTCATCAGTTGATGGACATTTGGGTTGTTTTTGCTTTTTTTGGCTATTAAGATACTGTTATGAACAATTATGCACAAGTTTTGATGTGGATATATATTTTCATTTATCTTGTGTGTATACAATTTTTAATTATATGTTTATCTGCTTGTTCCTTATTTAGTTGTCAATATTAAAAAAAGAATATGTTTTATGAGGTCAGGGATTATACTGTATTGTCCACATGTATAATAATTACTCAGTGTCTAGAATAATTCTTGGCCCACAACAAGCACTCAGTAGGTATTTGTTGAATAGTGAAGGCTTGCAGTCATACTATACACAGCCTGCTTTTTCAACTCATGGTTCAATGAATAGGTTAGCATCTTATAGTGAACTTTTGTATTGTAGGAGCTCTGGATTCTAAGCTAGAATGCCAGGCTAAAAAGGTTTTCTGCCTGAACTGGATATGTGCCTTTGGGCCAGTTCTTAATATCTGTGGGCCTTACTTATTTTCTCATTCATAAAATGGGAAGATTAGAGTAGATCATATATTTTCCAAATATTTTTTGTCAAGGTGAGTGTAATAGTACATTTTCACATTGCAATAAAGATACTACCTGAGACTAGGTAAATAAAGCAAGTTTAACCGACTCAAACAGTTCTGCATAGCTGGGGAGGCTTCAGGAAACTTACAATCATGGCAGAAGGTGAAGGGGAAGCAGGCATGTTTTACTATGGTGAAGCAGGAGAGAGAAAGAGAGAGAGAGTGAGTGAGGGAGGGGGAGAGAGAGAGAGAGAGAAAGAGAGAGAGAGAGAGACACACCAGGTGGGAACTGCCACACACTTTCAAACCATAAGATCTCCTGAGAACGCACTCACTACCATGAGAATAGCATGGGGAAAAATCCATCCCCATGATCTAATCATCTTTCACCAGGTCTCTCCCCTAACGCTGAGAATGACATGAGATTTGAGTGAGGACATAGGGCCAAACCACAGCAGTGAGTGTGACGTTCCTCAGTCACCATCTCTTTCCTTTGACTGGAGTGACTATGTGCTTAGAGTAACAGGTTTCTACATATTATTTTATTTAAAGATCCCTATAGGAGGTATGTCAGAGCTTAAAAAAAGCAGCTTAACGATTAACTATTAAATTAAATAAAAAATTAAATATTAAATATTAAAGTGACACAACAGAGGTAGATCAAGCTGCTCTCAGCTCTAACTTCCTGTGATTTTAAGTGCACTTGGAAATCAAAGGAAAGAGGGGCAGGTAGAGTGCCAATGACTAGGAGGAAAATTCTCAGGTACTACCTGGATGGGGCCTGTTGGGCTGGTGAAACTATCTGGAAACCATGTATGCCAAGCTGTGGTAGCATGTTGAGGGGTCAAAGAAAAGACCACATGGAGGATGAGAATATTATATAGATTGGAGTTAGAATTTGGAAGGCTGTAGATGCCGAGTAATATTTGTGACCCAACATTCCTACAAACATTAAAGAGCTACTGCAGTGGTTTAAACAGGTGACTTGGATAAAAAAGGAAGGAAGATAAAGACATAGCAAACTAGCAGCCCACTCCAGAAACTGAGATAGGCCTTCAAGAGGCAGGCAATTTGATTAAATTACTTTGTTCATTATTCATTCAGTGAATTAGGGGCTTGCCATTTAGTTCTTGGATTATGTGAAGATTTTTCTGGTCTCTATATACCAGTGCATTTTTATTAGGAAGCTCACACTATTTTTATGTTTGGATCCTAGTATGAATTTAAATTCTAAAGGGCTAGCTTGTTTGAGATTTCTTTTCCTTTGTGTTAAATTTGCTCTATTGTGGTGAAATTAGCTTGAACTCTTTAGAGTCCCTTTGGTCGTTATATGCACGTGTGAATTTTTTACTGGGGATATTTGTGTGTCTCTCAGCTGAATGTAGGGTGCAACTGAGTAGTTTTACGGAGTTCTAAGGTATTCCCCAAGTGAATAAAAGAGTGACTAGAGAGTCTTTTTAGTTCTTGCATATTGATGGATGGAGATTTATTTCCAATTGACTGTGTTCCTCCAATGGAATAAGAACAGTGTCAGTTGCAATCCATTAAGCTGACATCGCTTGTAATTGAAAGCCAAACAAGTTTGTGTAGTAAGAATTTTTTGTGTATTTGTGGATGTATTGAGGAGATGGAAGGTAAGAAAGAAAAGATTTTAAGGAGGGAATTCTGTAAATATAATATTGAAACCTCAGTATATTTAAGGAACTTGAACTCTATCATAAGAGAGCTCCATTTAGTAAGTCATCCAAAAGACGTGTATTAGAATAAATACCTGTTGCCTGAGAAAACCGATATCTCATCTTGAATTATGTTTTCTACAAAAATATTATTTTTGATAATGGTTTATATTATTTATTGTGAAGTCAGAAAATGTGTTTCCTGAGCATAAGTGGTGAATATTGACTACTGGAAAACAAAAATTATAAAGTTTGCTTTTGCGGCTGGATTGGGATATGCAGGGAGTCAAAAGGACATATAACGATGAAGTAACTTTTAGAGTTCAGGTTGTATTGTTAACAGCTAGTAGAACAGTGAAGAGGCAGTTTTGACAATTGGCAGTCTAGATCAAGCTGAAGGTACTGATTAACTTAGCCATTTGTACAGCTTGTCCTGCTTGCAAGGGTCTGGTTGTCTAGTAGAGAAAACAAAAAAGTAAACAAGCTTCTATAATACAGATGGGGCTAATTGTATAGAATGTTTATAAGTGTGCAAAGACAGGGCACCTAAACCAATTTTGTTGATGTGGGGGTCAGAGAAGTATTTGGGAATAACTGTGAGCTAAAATGAGCCTTAGCAAGGAGCCTGGAGTAGGACAGTGATACAGGAAGACTTCCTAATAGAGGTAGAAGCATGAGAAAATTGCTAGGTGTAAAACTCTGGAGTACTATATGTCATTAACTGTATTAGTTTACTTAGCTTAATATTCCTGGAGATCTCTTTCAGCTCTCTAGGACATCTCTCCTGGAGTGGAACTAGGGGAGAATGGAAAGACATACAATTGAAGCAGTAAGCAGGGACCAGATCATGGAGTCTTCATAAACCAGGTTAAGGAATTTCAGTCAGTGAAATAAAAATAATTAAAGAAGAAAAAGAAATTGCCACAGCTGGAACCAATAACAGAGCTGTAAGATCGAAATCCAATATCTTATATTTACTATAGATTTTTTGAGCAGAAAATTTTAGGGAGGTAGAGACATATCAAAAGAATAAAGTAGAAAATTGGAATAAGGAGAGATCAATACTTTTGCCTAAGATTTTGAAGTTAGGTTCTTCCCTAATTTAGCCTAACTCTGTTAAGCTTCTAGCTGATTTCATGTATTGCCTCTACACAAGAGGTGACTTGAGGACCCCTCTAGTCTCCAGACCCTCTGTGAGAAGAGTCTCCCATGGATCATAACAGGGGTCACCAAAAATACTTGCAGGAGTGAAGTAGGTAACCTAATGGAGTGAAGTATGCTGGGAAGTGAGCAAAACATGCTGGGAGGGGAGTGAAGTATGCTGGGAAGGGAGTAAAGCATTCTGGGAGAGGAGTGAAGCATACTCTGGGGGAAACATGGGAGGGAAATGAAGCATGTTGATCCAGGCATGTGCCATTAAAGGAAGCAGCAGTTACTAGGCCAGCTGATGGTTGCATGCAGCAACCCTGCCATGGTGTTGCCACATCTGCTTTTTCAAATATTGACAACAGATTAAAATGTCCTCTGCTCTCTGTATTTGCTTATGTCATAGCCACATCCTATTATTTATGTTGTTAGAATCATAAAACTATGGAAGCTACCACCAAAATTTTCATTAAAAAATAATCAACAGTTCATACAATTTCAATTTTTAGTAATTCCAGAACTCTGTCTTATTAATTTTGAGTGCAAATATAAAATGCTGAGTGGATGAGATATTTGCACTGGCCTCAACTGTACTGTCTCTTTTGGCAAGCAACCTATATGGGAAGCCAGTTAATCATCATGGTTGCTTGGTGAGATGACTGAAATCAGATTTTGATTTTAATTTGCATCCAACTCCATGGTAGGCCTTGGTCTTAGATGTGCCTCGGTTCTTCTTGTTTCTTTGTTGCTAAGATTCCCCTTTTGTCTATCAGTGAGATCCCTTGTCCTCTGGTTTCCTGATTCTGGCCAGCGGGGAGCCTTGACAGGAGTTCTGAGGGAAGAAGGAGAGTAAAGTCATGTATTTATTCATTTAGATGCCTCAGGGAGAATGCACATTATAGAGCTGTTGAGAAGTTTCAGTAATATGAATTTAGCATAGTCCCTGGTATATGTACACTCTCAACAATGCTTTTCTAAATTGATTTTTGTTTTTATAAAAGTGATTAATATAGCTTAGGAAGTCAAACATTATTTTCCTATCTCTACTCTGGGAAGCTGATGTCCCTTTTGGTCTAAGGTTGGTTTTAGCTTCACTTCTAGCTCCGGATTTCTGCTTTATCCTTTCTGGCTCCCTATCTCCACTCAGAACATTAAAATGAATTTCTTATTATACAAACCTCCTGGAATTACTCTAATGTGACTGTGCCATCCACTTCCTGTGGGAATCCTGATGATTCAATACTTGATACCATTGTCATCTCTAAGTTCCATTTCAGGCACAGCCAACCTAACATGCAATTCAGAACATGCCACCTCTCTTCTAATATTCTCTGTATGTCCATTAGATTAGGCATTTGCTAATTGTATCATTTAGAATCTTTTATTCTAATAAAATATTTATTTATCTATATTATTAAATTTCTGAATACTCCATTTGGTTCTTTTTTATGTTTCCCATTCCTTTGTTATAGTGTTCATATTTTTCCTTTGGGTTTCAGCTATTTAATATTCTTATTTTAAATGTATTTTATATTTTAAAAAATTTTATTCTGTAATCTCAAATTTTCACAGTTCTAATCACAGATAGTTTTTAAGTTTGCTATCTCTTGCATATAGTGAACTATTCCCTCATGTCTTTTATAATGCTTATTGCCAGTTCATCTTCAATTTGTGTGTGTATGAGAGAGAGAGAGAGAAGAGAGAGAGAGAATGGTATAATGATGCAAAATGTGGGAGGGTCACTGCAATTCACTCATTTATTCCAGGAGCCCTAGGAATATCAAAAGTCTGAAACCTATTTGATGCAATTTTATGTTAATTTATTTACTTTGATGTTCTGAACACCACACACCAGCACAGGCCTATTTTTTGGCATGTGATATTTCTAATAAACTTTCTTAGTTGTTTACTCACTTGGAGTTCAGGAAGAGTTAAAGTAAATTACCATTTGCCTGTGTGCTAGGAGATAAATTTTTTCTAGTATACCCCTAAGTGAGCATATAACCCTTTGAAGGTCCTGGGTTTATGAGGATACCTCGGTTGCAACTCTCCATATACATAGGCCAGACACATTCTTTTTTCCTTGTGTGTGTCAAGTCCTAAAATACTTTAGTAAGATTAACAGCTCTCCCTTTGACCCACCCCCAATTTCATTAGCATCAGCTAATGTCATCATATGGTGGCTTGAGGATCTCCATATTATTACATAGTAGTTTAGGGGAATCTTGTTTGGCACCTGATTATTTCGCTTGATTTTTTTCTGAGTTTAGTAATGCATTTCAAGAATGTTAAATTATAGCCAGATTTCTTAGGATTTACTGTGGGAGCATTTCAGGTTATCAAGTCTGTTATATTTTTGGAACCATACACTCTTGAATTGACTCACTAGTCTACTCAGTCTTTCTTTTTTGGCAAAGTAGCTGTATAGTTGGTAGATTCAATAATGTGTTTCTGTTTTCCTCCTACATGGCTGCTGCAGATTTGATACTCTCATCCACATTTTCCTTCATTTAATACCCTATCTCTGCTTCCAGGTCATTTCTCACTTCTGATTCACCTTCAGCCTCTCAATTGATCTGAAGCTTCTCCTATCCACCCCTCCATTGCTGTGCTTCCTGTGTTTATTTTTTTTTTGATAGAAATGATCATTTTTCTCTTACATATTCTCCCTGGGTGATTATATAAAATCATAAATTAAGCAATCACTTTTTGTTTGACGCCTTCCTATGTTTTTCTTACTAGTCAAATTCTTTCCTGAGCTCAAAACTCTGATTTAATTGATTAACTATTTTCATCTGATGTCTCACAGGCATCTAAAACATGTCCAAATTTAAATTCATTACTTTTCTTGCAATTTCCTTCCAATTTTCTATTTTAACTTTTGGTATCATTGTTAAATTAGGCAGGAATAAGATTGAGTCTTTAAGATCAATAACTATATTTGAATAAAAGACTTTGACAATACCAAAATGTATGCTTATATACATATATCAGAAACTATATAATGAGCTTCTTATATCCTTTTTTCCTCATTAGTATTTTCAATGTTTATGTTTATTGGGTTGAGTTGCTTTGTCCTATGTCAGGTCATGAAAAACAGTTGTTTAAAATTTAAAGATAAAAAGGTCAAGATTAAGTGGGCTTACCATCCTCATTTCTTTTTACACTTTCTAGGAAGAGTGCTAAATAAACTATGATGTATAATATTTTTACAATGAGGACATAAAATAACATGGCATGCTGGTAAAATAGCTGTAAATTGTTACAGACAATGGAAAAGATATTATTGTCCTTTCAAGGAACTTGTTTGATAAATGGTCTGAGATAATCCCTCCATAGCCTATGTTCCAGTCATTCAGACTGCTTATCCCTCAAACAATCTATGAACTTTCACTTTGGGTCTTTGTTCATGCTTTTCCATACCCTTTGGTACATCACTATTCAAAACTTAGGTCACATGCTGCCACTGCTCTGAAGCTATAATCCTCTGAATTAGAATTAATACCCTTGCCTTCACTCTTCCCTTCGTGTACCAAAGCACTGATTTTTTCTTTTCCTTTTTTTTTTTTTGAGAAAACGTTTTATGCTAAAAAGCATATAACATAAACTTATCCTTTTAAAGTTTTTGAGTGTACATTACAATATTGTTAACTATATGTACATTATTATACAGCAGATGTCTAGAACTGTTTCATCTTGCATGACAAACTTTATACCCACTGGAAAACAATTCTCCATTTCCCTCTTCCCTTAGTCCTTGGCAACCATTATTCTACCTTATTTTTCTATGAATTTGATTACTTTAGATACCCCATGTAAGTAGAAACATGTAGTGTTTGTCTTTATGTGATTGACTTATTTCACTTAACATAATAGCTTCAAGGTTCATTCATGTTGTGGTATATGACAGAATTTTCCTTTTTTAAAAAGGGCTAAATAGTATTTCATTGTATGTCCATACTGTATTTTCTTTATCAGTTTATCAATTGATAGACATTTAGGTTGCTTTCATATTCTGAATAATGCTACAATGAACATGGATGTTCAAATATTTCTTTGAGATCCTGGTTTTAATACTTTTGAATATACACCCAGAAATGGGATTATTGCATTTTATGGTAGTTCATTTTTAATTTTTTGAGAAAACTCCATGCTGTTTTCCATAGCAGCTGTGCCATTTTATAATTCCAGGAATACTGCACAAAGGTTTCAATTTTTCCACGTCCTTACCAGCACCTGTGAACTTTCTGTTTTTTGATAATGGCCATCCTAATAGGTGTGGCATGATATTTCTGCCTTGCATTTTAGTTAGTTGTTTACATGTCTATTTCTTCACTAACCATAGACTAGAAACTTTACCTGTAGTAACCTGATAGTGCCTAGTACATAGTAGGTGTTTAATGCACATTTATATGTAATTCCTGTTAGCAGATTCTCTATGTCTTGTTGGTTATAAATCAGAAAGTGCAGATCTTTTCAATACCTGCCATATACTTCTTTTTAATAGGAAAATATGAACTGTGTTTCAGTATTATCCCTTTCCCATGGAATTCTATTTTGTTCATGTATTCTATTACTCTTCCAAAATGAAAATTTTAAAGAAGAAATATTAATATATAATTATAGTACTTTATATGTAATAGCTTTATTTTGACATGAAATGTTATATTCTATAAATCAACATGTAAATACTTATATGTAATATGTTTATCTACATATAATAATATATAGGAGAAGGCATTTTGCATATGATGGATCGAACTTGACACTAATGACAACTCACCATAAAGGAACAAACTTGTTGAAAACAACTGGAACTACATGATTTATTGAACACAAAGGGATGAAAATAAGACTTTTTACCTTTATCTTTTAGTGTTGTACTCTAAGATTCTCATGATTTTCTATTACAGCTTGCTAAAGTGAATCAATAAATCTCCACATTTTACTTGCAATGTTATTTTATCTTTCTCTTGGACATCTGTTCATACTTCATCCTTTTGAGAAATATTAGAAGGCTGTTTCCCCCCTAAGATGGCCTGTTACAGCTGATGACCAGAAAAGATATGTGCAAAATAGAAAATGGGAGGACAGCAGGGCTATTACATATGGTCCAGTCACATTAGCTTAGATCAAAAGTGCTTATTCTGTTTTTTATCCCATGTCACCTGATCCTTGGAATCTGACTTTAGGCAAAGAAAGAAAGCATAAGCTCAGTGGGGCAGTTTAAAAGGTCATGGTTGAATATTTTAGGACTTGAATTGAACCTGGTCTAGAGTGACAAGGTTAGTACCATATGTCAATACTGGTGAAAGAAATGCACAAAATTTCCACAATAGGAGATAAAATTCCCTGACAAAAAGGAAAGCAACTTTAATATATGGCTACAATTCAGTGTTTATGAAATGATTACAAAAATAAACCTCAACAAAAAAGGCACCAATAGATTATAAGCTATTCTGGTAAAATGTCTGTGTTGCCCTTTATTAGTAGAATATGTCAGCAGCTGTTCTTGACATGATCGAACAGGATGGTTTATGTTGCATTGCGCTTGCTCTTCTTTGTATACAGCAAACTAGGATATCCACAGGTCTCACCAATCTCTGTAAGCAATGAAGCCACATTAACATTAATACCTGCATTTTGCTGCTTGTAATGCTTTTCTGTACAGCTGTGGAATAACAATTTTTTTCCTTCTCCCATTTGAAATCGCCTCTGTTTATTTCTAGGCATCTCTGGGATAGTTCTCATAATGTCTAAAGAAGAATTCCATTAATCTGCTTTTGTCTCTGATGTCAGCTGCTCATGAGTCACTGTTGGAAGTGTCTCAGCACTGTCACTGGTTTTGGTGCCGTGCTGAGCATCTCTGTTGCCCCTCCATAACTGTTCCAAATTTTAGCCCTTGGGCTCTACTAGGCCTGTGTAAATCATAAGTCTCAGGGGAGTTCCTCTTAAACACAGCCTTTCTAACTTCTACTTTCAACCTTCAGCTATTCGCTAATTTCTACCTTCCATATTCTACCCTCTGCCCTTTAAACATACATCTACACACACACAAAGACACATGCACACACATACACCCCTCATACCCTTCACACAGTTCAGACACTCAAGAGCCAAACCAAAAACAAGAGTCCTTCCTCATTTCAACTTAAACAAATGGGCTCGGAGGAGGAGGGGCAGGGCACCTTCCATGTATTTGCAGTCATTGTTCAGGTTCCACATGAGTATCTAACCTGATATTCATAATATAAGAGAAAGGGAAAATCAGGGTAAAACAGGTTAGATAGGGAAATGAGAGTATAAAATAGAAAGAGATGAGCCCAGTCATTGCAGCCTCTTGGAAAACAAAAGGAATGAAAGCAGCACACAGTAGTGCTTAGGAGTAGAGACTGTTGGGTTTCAAATCTCTCTCTACTACTTACATGATTTGGGGCAAGTTACTAAAATCTGCATCTATTTTTTTCTGATCTGCAAATTGAGAATAATAATAGTATCTATCTGACATGCTTATAGTGAGGATTAAATTAGTAAATGTATGCAAAGTACTTATGAAGGGCTATGTACCTATTAACTATTATTATTATTGTTTGCCATGAAAACTATAAATGATTCCTAGATTCTATATCCATGCCTTCATCAGAGTTGAATTAATTCATGCGTATCTGCCCATTTTGAAGCCACAGTCAACATTTCTGAATCCAGAGACAGTTGTGTTCAGCAGGTTGTTAAACATCCCACTCTTCTTAGAATCTGAAATCCCCAACCCTGTTCACCAATGCTATTCTTATGATTTCACTGGGATCCTATGCCATAGATAATCCCTGCCTTTCTGCTGCTCCGAGCCTACTACCTCTGCCTTCCTGACATTTTCAGATTGGCCTCCTTGTCTATTTGTCATCATAGAGGATTTTCCACATGTCTTCTGCTTAACTGGACTTGTGGTCTTGGCCTCTCTGAGTCAGTCCTCTCCTGTTGAAGCTGTACCCTGCCATGACAGGACTGAATATTTGGAGATTATAAGCAGATGGATTGTGATGAATATGATCTATTTTGCCCTCACTCATCTTAGTAACAGGTGGCTGCTCAGCCAGCTGGGGTCTTCTTGAGGAAACTCTCCCAGGCCTCCCTCTGACCATATGCACTCCCGTCCAGATGGTGACATGATTCCCCAGAGTCCTGAATCAATGTAATGGGAGATGGCAGGCCTATGCTGATTTTGCCTAGGGTCTAATATAAGCATGGGGTTTTTGAATTTTATTTCCTAATTTGGGAAAAAGGAATAAACCCTATGTGAAAATCATGTTCACAATGTGGTTTCAAATTCTCTCACAGGAAATCTAAGTTTGTGTGACTAAGTTAACATTCATAAATGCCAAGGCAAGAAAACAAATTAATTTAACTCTTGGAAAAGATAAAGATGATTTTGGATCATCTAATAATCTAATGTATTTGATAATTTACTCTATCAATCTGATTTATCTTTGTAAAGATTCTTGCTACATTAAAATAGGGGCAAACATGTTTACTCTGTTAAGAATCAACTTGGTAAAGGGTGGAGACAAGTTGCTTTCACTTAAGGTTACAATAACTACTTTATGCTGTTTCCAGAACTAACTTACTTTCAAACAAATTATGGCTTACAAGAACAGTACATATTTGCTTACAGTTATCTCTGCTTATACAGTGTGTTTTCTGATGCATTTATGCAAGTGTTGATTAAATCCTTCATGCTGCTTGAATGCTTATTATCACTGAGTTGTTGGTTAAGAAAATCAGAGAAATATGTTCCAGGGCCAAGACACAGACATTTTTGAGGCTTAAAAAAGAATAAATAATAAGGACATTGTTTAAGAGCTTGAGAATTTAAAATAACTGCAAGGGAAATAGTTTATGGATTTTTTCCAGTTAATATTAAAACCCTAACTATTTAAAATTTCAATATTAATATTTTAAAATATGAGCTTTGTAATATCTAGCCACAAAGATTCTAGGTTCTATAAGATCTATCTATCTATCTATCTATCTATCTATCTATCTATCTATCTACTTTCTGATAAAGTAGCATACCTATCTTTTAGGTGTGTATACCTTTAGTGTATGACATTAAAAGTTTCAGTAACATTCTTCTCAGTAACATGGCTTCTTCTTGACATGACCATATTCTGATGATGATCTCCATTGTTTCCCTGTGCATCATCTATTTTCAATGTGTCTGCTATTGTTTATTTCTCACCCTGCAGATTAAGCCCAGTGAAGAGGAAAGAAAGGTTAGGAAAGGGGAGAAAACTAATAAAGGACAAAAAGATCAGGGCAACAGCAATAATGTTGCCCAAATGATGTTCAATATTTGTGTTTATGGATAATATTTTTTAAAAGAGAAAATCATGACCCTTACAAATATGAAATGAACATATGTCAAAAATTTTATTTAACTTTTTAATTAATGGGAACCAGTAAGATGTTACAACTGGTTAAAAGGAGAATGTAACTTACAACAATTTTTAGGTTCCTTTGGACAAAGTCTATTTGCATTTGTATGAACAGGAGTAGTTTGCAGAACTTTGAACAAGAAACATTTTCATTACTATCAGTTTTCTAAATAGTCTAGTCAAAACAACCAAAGGTAGAGCTAATCTTAATTGTTGAGGCTTGACACCAACTTCTTTCCTTTTTCCTTTTTCTTTTAACTATTTTTAAATCATTCATAATACTTTCTGACTTATACACATAATGCCTAAAAATCTCAACATAACATTCATAAGGCAAAAAATTTAAAAAGGAGTGTTGCTTTATTTCAAAATTAATGAAATTTTAGAACCTTAGCCGCTGGCTGGCTACATAATTGATGCCTATCCATTGATTTCACCACCCTCTTAGACTTGACTACGGTATTTGTTTCTTTATACTTAAAGGGAACTCCTTGGGTCACTTGAATACTGTGGAAACAGGAACCCTCTGTCTCTTTCCTGCTTCCAGACAAAGCACTTTGCTTGCCAGCCCAGCTCTTTGGGATGACAGAATTTCCACACTAGGAGTGGCAAGCAGAGAAGACCAGAGATCACCATTCCCATCTCTGTTACAGTGGTGCTAAGCTTCTCCCCAAGAGGAAGGCAAGCTATGAGGATGAAGAGCTTACCTTCCTTCCAAAGAAGGAACTTACTTTGTATGTAATAGATGGAAAAATGTATACAGTGCAAAAAGTAACCTTGAAAAAGCTGAAGTGGCTATGTTAGTACTAAAGTAGACTTTAAAACAAATATTTCTAATGATAAAGGGGAACATTTTATAAAGATATAATAGTCACTATCAGGAAGATATAATAATCATAAACATATTCATCAAGCTTTTGATAATTTAATCAGTGATCAAAAAATAACAGCATACCACTTCTAATATATTCACAGTTGTTGATAATACATATTAATTCCGTCAACTATCCATTACTATTTTGGTCCAGGAATTGTGACAGGCCCCAGGGACCCAAAGCTATAGACTGACTGCTAGTCTTGAAGAATTCAGGAGACATAGATATTTTAAAAACTTACTAGTTTAATAATCTAATGTGACAAGGGATTTTATAGAGTACTTGGAGAAAGTATTTTAAGAAAAAAGACTAATTTAGTACAATAATAAAATAAAGCTAATTTACTCCATAGATGAAGTCTTACAATATACATTTATAACGTTGCATTTGATGATCACAACCACTTGCTTTTATGCAGCTAAAACACTTGAAGTTCAGAAAACCCAAGTCCAAAAAACTGATATGCAAATATGCTTACAATATATCAAAGAAAAAACCGGTCTACAGAACTATGTACACTATATCTTCCCACTAAAATGTATATATGCATATATATATCTATATACACACAAAAATTAGAATATGTACACAGAAAATAGGTTTTGGAAGCATAAACCAGGGTGCTAGAAGTAATTGTTTTGAAATAAATATAATTATGGATGTATTTTGTTTTATTGTTTTTTCATGTAAGTATTTTATGATTTTTCTCCAATTAACATGTATTGGCTTAGACATGTTAAATTCACAAAACAATAAAATTAAACCAAAATGTAAAAAGATAAAACAATAAAACTCTTAGAAGACTTAGGAGTTAGTATGTATGATTGACTTTTGAGAAGCAATACCAAAGGTATAAGAAACCAAAGGGAAAAAAAAGATAAATTGAACTCCATTCAAAGTAAAACATTGTGGTATGAATAATAACATCAAGGAACTTAAAATAATTCACACAATAAAAGAAAATGTTATCAAACCACATATCTGATAAGAAACTTGTATTCAGATTAAATAAATATCACTTACAACTCAATGACAATATAACAAATAATCCATTAAAATGGGTAAAGTGTTAGACATTTCTCCCAATAAGTTATATAAATGATTAATAAGCATCATCAGTTATTAAGGAATTGGAAATTAAACTACAATGAGATATCCCTTATATATACTAGGATAGTTATAATATAAAAGATAGACAATAACAAGTAATGGCAAAGTATGGAAAAATTGATATTCTTATAAATTGCTAGTGAACTTACAATGGCACAACCACTTTGAAAAACAGTTTGGCAGTTCCTTAAAATGCTAAACATAGAGTTATCATAGAATCCAACAGTCACACTCTTTGGCATACACCTGAGAAATGAAAACACAAATCCACACAAGAACTTGTGCATGAATGCTCATAGCAGCATTATTCATAATAGCCAAAAAGGAGAAACAACTCTAATGTCTATTACCTGATGAGTGGTTAAATAAAATATAGTATATTCTTACTATTTTGTTTAGTGGGATATTATTTGGCAATAAGGAGGAATGAAATACTGATACATGCTACAATATAGATAAACCTTATCCATATTAAGCTAAATAAAAGAAGATAGTCACAAAAGATTACGTGTTATATGTATGATTCCATTAGTATGAAATGTCTAGAATAGACAAATCTATAAATATAGCAAGCAGACTAATGGTTACCTTGAGATGACCATGGGGGAGTGTATTGAGAGTGACCGTTAATCGGTTTTGGTTACTTTTCGTGGGGACAAAGATGTTCAAAATTAGGTTGTGGTGGTTGTTACACAATCCTGTGACTATATTAAAAACATTGAAATGTACACTTTAAATGGGTAAATTATACTGCATATGATTTATACCTCAGTAAAGCTGTTGAAAGTATCACATTTTGAGTGCATCACAGTTAGGAAAGGCACTTTTCTAGATATTTCTTTTAAATGCTACAATAAAATTTGTTGGTATTATTTTCACACAAATTTTCAAGAGGGAACTGAGCTTCAAAGAGAGACAGTGACTTGCCCAAGGTGCAATTAACAGAGCTAGAAGAGGGATATTAAATCTTTTAAATGTAAATCCCCTGCTTTTTCCACTGTACCATGCCATTGGTTATATTACACCTGCAAAGATCAAATTCCAACATTTTCCACATACTTATCTAACTTATGTGCCTGGATTTGTACTGGAATTTTGTAAAATTCAAAAACAAATTACTTGGCATTATTTGCAAGCCATAACATGAAACGAAATTTATTTAAACTTCTGTGAGCCAATTAAGAGGATTACATATGCGTTGAATAATTAATTTTATTACAGTAGCAACCCACATCACATGGGTCATCTAACTGGGAACTGAGGAGGAAAATGAACTTTATATAACTTATACTTTAGATCCCCTTATCTTCCATATGCATATTTTGTATGCTAAAATTCCAAATTTAAAATAAAACACAAACTGCAAAGTGAATGAAAACAACAGCCCTTTTAATCCTTGGTCAGTGATACATAATCAGATGTTTATATTTTTAGGAGAGTTAAAATTTTGTACTTTTGCTCAATGAAGATCAAGAACAACTTGATAATTTTATTACAGTTTGTAGGAGAGTGCCTTAGAAGTGGTGAAGGGTTAATATACTTATTAATCTGACTAACAATTTTTAGAGACGGCATGAAGCTCTCCTAAATTCTGCTGCAGTTCTCTTTCCAGAGCACTGCATTCTGAATACTGAAACACAACACTTCTTAGAATGTAAAATAAAACCATTAGTTCTCTTTGACCCTATCCCAGGATAATTTGACTAGAAATTAATAACTGTCAACTAGAAATATTTTGCTGGCACTAAGGCAAAATGATGCGTGATTCCTCCTTCAGGTTACTCACATCGCAGACCACATTTACATTTGAAAATTAAGTTACTGGCTAGAGTGAGGAAAAGGATTTTAATTTGCAAAACAATTATTACTTTTTCTGAGGTCATGAATTTGGTTTTCTAGATATTTTGAAGTGCTGCCTCACTCAGTTGCTGAGTAACAAGGCTAATGATAAGGTTTCAATGACTTTGTGATAAAGTATTCAGTGTTTTACATTTGAATGGATCTTTACAAACCATTTGAAACAAAATTATTCCATGACAACAAAACAATAAAAACAAACAAAATCAGTAACACGTTTACCTAGTGCTGAATGAATACACACATATGTTTTTGAAGAAAAAATAGACCCTATAAGACAAAACTTAAATTGTGATTAAAATCCATATTTAATTATACTTTTTCTCCTTTGAGATCTTTTCTCTTCATCCTACTCTTGGCCAAAGAAACAAAATATATTTTTTCTCTATATATATTCTTCTGTGCTACAGCAGCAATAGTCCTGAATCTCTGAAAGCTTTTTAGACATCATTAAAAAGAATTGTGTCCTTTTCACTTTTTAATTCCATGCAAACAATCATTTATTGAGTGCCTTCTTTGTGTTAGTTGCTCCTCCCACATGACCTTCTTGCCAGTGATGGGAAGCACATGGGTTAGAGCCAGCTCAGTTTCCTAATTCATTATCCACTTTTCTGCCTCTCATTCAACAACTGTTTGCTCATCTTCAACTGCCCTTACCAAATCATCATGGCAATAGTGTAGTTTGGGATTCCACAGCTTTGTTTTCAGGGCTTATGATGATTTTGATAAATTTGGGGTCATGAGGCAGCTTTGTTTTGTGTCTTCATCAAGAGTTTAAAAGGACAGATGGAAATGTGCCTATCAATGCCTTGGAATTCACTGGATGGCAGCAATGACACCTGAATTCCTGGGGTGGGGGTGATTGCCCCTCAGAAATGGTTGGAGACTGACCATTTGGAAACTAAGCAGCTACCTTTGAAAATAGAAGAAGATTGTGGTTGCATTAGTATTTTACGTCTGAATACGCACTTTAGCCAAAAGGAAAAATTTGGATGGGCTATAGATTTAGTTGGGAAAAGTTGGGGTATTGTAACAAGACAGAGCTGGGTTTACATGATATCTCCTCTATTCTACTAAATGACATTAGGCAAGTTAGTCAATGTAAGTCTTTTTCTTTATTTGTAAGATACAGATAGGAAAATTTATCACTCTAGATTGTCATGTGGATTAAATTAGACTATACAAAGACTTAGATAGAAGGCATTTGAGTGTTAGCAAGCTTTATACTTTCCAGGAATCTAGTGACTAAGGACAACCAAGGAAAGACTGGGTAGATTTTGTGTTAAATTCCATGAGACTTGTAGGCTAGCAGCCTAGAACTCATGTGTAGCTACTAAAGCATGCCAGCTCTCTAGCATTTTATGATTTACTGAGCATTGTCAACCCATTATTTCACTTTATTTTTATGAAATCCTTTTGGTAGATATAGGGCCAGTATTTTATATGTGTACTATTTAAACTCCATTTAACACAGATGAGAGGACTGGTGGTCACAGAAGTATCTATCGTGACTTAGCCAAAGTCACAGAGTGCTTTCATTAGGGGCCTCTTGTGAAAGGAGGGAATGTGGTGGTCTTGCAAGGTTCATGGCATTCAGATCAACTTCAACCTACAATTTCTATTTCGTTTATTCTGTTGTAAAATATGTACCTTAAAGAGAAAAGAATGCCTTTTAAGGGAAAACACAGAACACATTATAGTAATATTTTTGTATGCTTGACAATTTATGCTGATTGATTTGTTGTGTCACCAAACAAATATCATTTCTATATTTTCAATTACCATTTACATTTCCTCTAAGATTTTATTCCACTCTAGTCATCTAATGAATTAAATTTGCATTCATTTCACTTCAGAAAGGTTGAGAGAATTTCCTATTATGAATAATTTAACGGAAAAAATTTACATAAATTGAATTCTTCAAATTTCGTTTTAATGGTATTGGCCATGAAAAGTAAACGGCAACCTAACTTGATGTGTACTTCTGCATTTTGTGTCTGAACGAATTTTAAGGTAATGCTAGTTTTTTTTTTTTTTAAGTAAGATTGTATTAAAGAAATTGTTCAGATGAGCAATTATAGTTTTCTGATCTTACTATATACACCATAAATGATTTCTTTGGGAATGTCAGTATATTGCTGTCCTAAGAAAAGAAAATAGAAAGTGGATAATGTTTACTGATAAGAAATCTTTAAAAAAAAAAAGAGCAGAATGAAGGTATGGGGAACATATTCATATGCACGGTGTCTTTACTCTCTCCCTCTCAGGCAATCAGGCCTAGTAATGAACTTTGATTGTTCCATTCAATTTTAGCAAGTAGCTATAATGAATCAAGTTACTCTATAACCTCATTAATACTAAACACCTCTCTTTCTAGCCTTTAGTTTCCTAGATAACTATCCATCTACATCTTGGTTAAGGACTTTTCCTAGTGCTCTTAGTAATTAATGGATGGTAGCATTACTCCACAGCTTCTTAAAAAGCCAAAGATCATTTACTATATTTGGAAAAAATCAATGGATGTCTGACAGCACGTGAGAGTTCCTTGCATCTGTCAATCTCTTATTTGGTCATCAATGTGCAGTCTGTCAGTTAGATGGTCTCTGTAGGTAGACGTAAGCCTTGTTAATCTCTGTAAAACCCAGAAATCACTGCTCCATCATTCCAACTTAATGGCTGATTTTTTATATGCTGGAAGAACAGTGCATATACATTTAAAGTAGTAAGATCTCTGCAGATTCAACAGAATGCTAAGTGAAACAGAGATGCTTTCATTGCACAATATAATGAATCAGAAACATAAAAATTTTAAAAACATAAGCTTAAATGTCAGATTGCAGAACAACAACCACCCAAGTTTTTTACTATGTTTGATGGGAAAATGTTAGAACAAAATATTGCACTTCTCTTACAGAAACCTAGAGTCACATATACTAATTTATTTCTGCATATTATTAAAATAAACTTTAAGATCAGTTTTAAATTTTAATTTTTTTGTCTATAACAAAAATGTATACATAATTATGATTGGTGATGTAGATCATTCCTGATCTAGCAATGGCAAATAAGTAGTCTACATCAATAGCCTTGAATTTTACTTTCATTCATAGTCATTCATTTATTTATTCAAATAAAGATATATTTATTTATCCAAATAAAGATACTAATGTGAGTTATAGATAATATAGGCACAGAAAAAATGTGAAGTTACTTTCCATATGATCACAATTTTGTATCAGTGAGATTTTAAAAGGAAAATAATAGAAAATTTTAGCATTGTGGTTTCTGGATCAGGTATAAATTTGGTCAAACAAGTTTGATTAAAAGTCTAGCTTATGGCTATGTATGATTACCAGTTCTCAGCTAAAGGAAATGCAAAGTTGGGAGAATTGTCACTTTGATATTCTTCTTCTGACATAAAATACCAAATACAGTGGCCTCAGACTATAGATTCTTGCAATTTCTTACATTTTC
Source organism: Aotus nancymaae (assembly GCF_030222135.1). Lineage (NCBI taxonomy): Eukaryota > Metazoa > Chordata > Mammalia > Primates > Aotidae > Aotus > Aotus nancymaae. Next base: position 28,611,948 of record NW_026988428.1, on the reverse strand, counting down.
ATGATGCTGTTTTTCTTTTCCCTCACTCTTCAATTTGAATAAACTCATGTATTAGTTTCCTAAGATTGCTGTAACAAATTGCTACTAACTGGGTGTTTCAGGACAACAAAAATATATTTTCTCAGACTTTTAGAGCCTAGAAGTTTGAAATCAAAGTATCAGCAGGATTGGTTTCTTCTGGAGGCTCTAAAGGGTGGTGCATCTCAGGCCTTTCTCCTAGCTTCTGGCGGTTTTGGGCAATCCTTGGTGTTCCTCAGTTTATACTGCATACACATAACTCTAACTCAGTCTCTGCCATCATATGGCCTTCCCATCTGTGACTCAGTGTCTCAATTCTCCGTCTCCCTTCTTCTTATAAGGAGACTTGTTATTGGATTTAGGGCCCACCTTAAATCTGGATGACTTTATCTTGTAATCCTTAACCTAATTGTATCTACTAAAATGCTTTTTCCAAATAAGATACTGAGAGCTAGGACTTGAACATATCTTTTGGGGAGCCATTACTCAATCTATTATACCCTCTTATCCCCCAGTTTCACAAATCGGTCAGGTCCAATCTAAATTTTACCAGACAGCAGAGAAATAAAAGAATCAATGACAATAAAATTTTCACAAAGTCAAATGAATTCAATATATAGTTCTTTTTTCTGAGGTTAGTACTCCCTAGTCTCTTCTTACTAAAATGTGATAGTAATAGTAGATGGTAATTATTTTAAAACATTTTGGGTATTTTTTTTTGGAACATTTTGGAAAAGACTGTACTAATGCAATGAAACTCCCAAACTGATTTATCTATCAATTTATTAGGACTTTTATTTGCCAGTGGCCAAAACTCTGTCTGAGAATGTAACTGTTTGAAGCTTTGGACTCATTCATCTGACATATATTTTTAAGTGCTTAATTTGTGCCCATCATTGTCTTGCTATAAATAAGACTGAGAATGTTTTTGTTCTTATGAAGCCCAAGTTATAGTAATCCACAGTTTTTCAACTTGATCACCAAGAGGTAAGAAATCTCCACAGCTACAGAGAGAGTCATTTTGAGGGAAGAATTCCAACTGGCTCGGCCTGAACCATGTGCCTTCCCACCCTTGAACCAATCACTTTCCCATTTTGGGTCACATGCCCAGCCCTGAGGGTCCACATGATAGGCCTATTGCTAAAAGGAGGTGAGAGAAACTACATAGACAAAAACAGAAGATGTTGATGACCATTACTAAAGTCATCAAAAGTGTGTTTTTTTGTACTACAAGTACAAGTAGGATTCAGTTTGGGATTTTCCCTGTTAGTCCATGGTCCTTTTGTTCATCTTGGTATTTATTTCATGCATGTGTTCAGTGGAGGTCTACTGAGATGTGCTTGATGTTGGGAATGCAAATGTAAATAGAACAAGGTACTTCCTCAAAATAACTCACAACTTGTAGGCACGAACAATTGTAGACATTCAATTAAAATATAACATGGTAGCTACTCTCATTGGGATCTAGGAAAAGTGCTGTTTGCAGAGATAAAGAAATAACAAGCTGGGAATGGGTTACAATTCACAAATAAAGGAGAAGCATAGAGTGAGCCTTACAGGCATAAACAAAAAATGGGATGTGAAAAGGCACAGGCTTTTGAAGGGGAACTGCATATTTTCAGATACTTTTAGGGTAGTTAGATTAGTTTAGGATATGTGATGGGGAGAGTGTGAAATGGGGTCGAAGGCTAGAGAGAGAAAGCCTTATATGACTTGGATTGCATCTTTTAATAAGCCTCTTAAATGTCTTTGTGGTGAGTAGTTTCTTCCTTTTTCAGTCCTGAAAGTTGTTATCTAGTACTTCTTCTAAATGCTTGATTTGGTCACGTTATCTTTTTTTTGAAAAACCGACCTAGACTTCTATGACCTAAAACATACAATCTGGCTTGCAGCTCTTGTTTTTGAGATAATACAAGTGAAGCACTTGAGACAGTAGCTGGCAGACACATGACCAGTTCTCATTTCATGTAAATTACTCATGTTATTTGTGTTGTTAGCCTGGCATTCCTGCATTCTCTAGGTTATTTTTTCAACTTCTTCTATCATCACTTTCCAAACTGTCCAAAACTCAAGGAACTCATTGTTTCCCAAATGTATCTTTTTTTTTTTTTTTCCAACTTTGTTGCTGTAGTATCTTCATAGGTTGGAATCATACTCATACTTCAAACTCTCACTCAAAGTTTACTCCCATCTCCCTTAGTCAGAAGTTATTTCTTCTTTCTTCTTATATAATTTTGCTGGAACTCCTTTAAAGAAATTTAACATGGATTTTTATGCTGTAGTTATTTATGCATGTGACATCCTATCTAATTTTTACATTGACTTAACTCTAATTTTTTTTTTTTTTTACTGTTGTTGTTGTTGGCTAACTTTTCTTCCATCAAGGACTGCTACTGGATATTTTTGACGTGGGTTTTTTGTTGCCTTTCCTTATTGTGAAAGCTGGTATAGGTGTGTTTGTTTCTAAAAGAGTTTTAAATAAATATAATAACTTTTATTTTAAAAAAACGTATAAAATTATTAACTTTTTCTGAACTCTTTAGCCAATGAAACAAGATAATGAAATGAGGTATAAATATTAGAAAGGAGGCAGCAATATTATAATTATTTGCAGAAGCTATAATCATCTACTTGGAAACAAAGTCTATTCAGTGTATTTGAGAGAATAAATTGAAAAGCTTTAGAAAGATTTAGATTTTTTAGTAAGGTAGTCATAAACAGACAATACTTTTACAATATGCCAGTTAGAAAATATGTATGTATGTATATTTTGGGAAAAATAATGCAATCTAATAGCACTTACAACAGAAGTAGAAAATGCTTAAGAATAAATTTATGAAGAAATCCTCAGGAGCATGGAAAGAATCAAACTCAAGGAATACTATCATGAAAGAAAGCTTAAGTATATGAAGAAATATATCAAGTTCCATGGGACATCTTACTATCATAGAACAAGCTAATCAGTAATTTTTTTTGTTTATTTATTTTCAGACCTTGAAAATTGTTATAAAATTCATCCGGCAGACTAGAGATAACACTATCAAAAATGGCAATAGTGAGAAGAGTCCTATTCACTATTAAAATGTATTATACAGCTATATTTAAAATAGTATAGAAAAGGTTCAGGACTAGGGAGACAGATCAGTAGTTTAAAGGAAAAAGTCCAGAAATAGAAGCAAGAATATGAACATATTTGACCTTATTAAGTGTGGCTTTTATAAAGAACAAATAGAAGGTGGACTATTTCATATATGACATTTGGATAACTGACAATATTTGGAAAAAAAAAAACCAAGGTTAGATTACCGGAATACCATACATTCAGCTATCTACTCACTAATAGTGGCTTAAAACAAGACCATTTTTTATTCTCTCACAGATTCTGTGGGTTGTGAATTTGAGAAAGGCACATGTGGTTGGGTCTGGCTCATGTTTTCTCATGGTGTTGCAGTTCAATGGTGGTTTGGAGCAGCTGGGTTGTGGACCAGCATCTCTCTGTGTAGTGTCAGAGCCTCTTCATGTGGTTTCTTCTCATGAGCGACTTCTGGCTTCCTCACAATGTGGAAGCTGCAGGGACTCCAGTTTCTTATGTGGTAGTTGAAAGCTTCAGGACCAAGATTTCAGCAAGGAAGACAGAAACTGAATTGTATTTTATTACTGAGCTGTGGAAGTCTCACAGCACCATATCTGCCACATGCTCTTGATTAACACTGAAAAAAAAAGTCTGTCCAGATCCAGGGTAGGAGACATAGATCTGCTTTTCTGATGGAAGGATTATCAATATCATGGTAAGAAGAGCGTGTGGAATGAGAGAGATTGTTCCTGGTAAGAAGAACATGTGGAATGAGAGAGATTGTAGATTGTTCCAGCCATCTTTGGAAAATACAGTCTGCCACACTATGTAACAGCTTGCTGACTGGGAATTCTTGGATAAATCTGCAGGAAAGTCTCCTCATCTCTCTACACTGATAACAACCATAATAGATCAACAATTTTCAAATGTTAGCAAGTGTCAGAATCATCTGGAGGCCTTCTTAAAACAGAGATTTCTGGATCCTTTGGCTGGGTTTCTGATTTATTATGTCTGGGGATAAGAGGGTGAGAATTTGCATTTCTAGTAAGTTCCAAGGTGATATTGATGCTGCTGGTCTGAGGAACACATTTTGAGAAACTTCATTCTCCATTATAGCATTTGTTCCTTTTTACTTACTACTATCCTTCATGTGGATGTCATGGGCTGAGTAAGCAATCCTTTTCCATGTGTTAAATTCCTTTCAGGATTGTTCCAGACTCCCATCTGCATTCATAATGGTCCTGGGGAGATTAGTAGGCTAAGGATAATAGGATAAATTTCCAGGCTTTGTGAATTTCAGCCAGCCTGCACCTCTACCATTTGGAGTCCAAAGGTTACTTGAGTTTTTGGTGGAAAGGAATACTGCAGAAGAAGATAATTTGTTGCCATCTGACCCCTTAAAAAACTTCTGCATCAGGTGCCCAAGATGAAGCTCCTCCTTTGTTAGTATCGTCCATCAAAGGGCTGCTGATAACCTAAGACAAGTTCTATCTACATAACACTGTGGTGATGGGCTCTACATGACAAATGTTGCTGAACTGCCCAAAACTTTTCACCACATCAGCATAGTGACCTGAAAAAGAAATTACAGGAGGCAATCTGGGATCCCATCAAATTTAAATATTCTTATAGTCTTCTTTTATGACTTTAAAAATTTTCAGGTGTAATTAATCCGTGTGGGAAGACCCGAGTTTAGCTGTAAAATCAGAAAATGAGGGCAGATTGTACAATATGGTCTCCTGGGATCTGAAATTGGTGATGATGTTGTGGAAGCTTGGCATCCAGAGGACATCTGGAGATTTATTTTTCCTGGTTTTACAACCCCAGGTTAACAGCTCTGAACTTTGTAGAAACCCTGATACTCTGACTGGAAAGCTTATTCACAGTTGACTTAAAAACTCAAGCCAAATAAAGCAGGTGGAGAAGGACATCTTTTCCAATAATTGTTCAAGGGCAACTTTGAATATTGGGCTCTGATTCTCTTCATATTTATGTAAGATCATAGTTCTGTCTCATTGCACATAGAATCTTCCTTGTTCAATTTTTAAAGAAGATAATTATTTTCTAACCCCAAATTACAGATCTGTTAATGTAGTAGAAATTTATCTATCTTAATCAGTATATTCAGCGAAATGAACTCAGTGGTATGTAGATTTAAAAGATCTTAATTTTCTCCAATAATTGACTTCAAACATTCTCACTTGACATGCCCTTTTTCGTCCATTATGTAGAACTTTGACAGATGTCATTGCTTTTCAGTCCCTTTCAGGTGTACAAAGTTCAGTTTAAGGATTCTATCTCGCATCCAGCTCAAAGCACTACCTAGCCTCTAATTCATCCTTGGCCAGGTAGGGATTCATGCTAAGAAAGGGAACAGAAGCTCTCATTTTTCTTCCTCCTTTCTTTCTGGGCTACTTTATCCTTGGGGTATTGAGGCCAGACATGAAGGATGGGTGAAGGAGAAATGTTCCCTATTTAAGTCACACTACTGTGGTCTTCCTTTATGTAAGCTGGTGGTTTCTGTATAAGGGGCACCCCAAACCTGAACTTCTTAGGGTCTATGTGTTTGTTTTTCAGGGGCGCCAGGGAATAGTCACTACTGAATCATCCCTGACATGGGAGATGTGCTCCTGCAAGATTTCATCCAAGTCCCATCAGTCTTGGATCTCAGTGGTACACCCAAGCCTCACACTGCTGGGGCTTCTCTGTTGGTCAGGCAGTCTCTTTGGTTATTTTCTATGGTGTTCTCTCTCACTGAAACTCAATGAGACTTAAATTCTTGCCACTTCAAATCATAAGAGTGCAGGCCAGCACACTGATTGTTCTCTTCTCTCTCACTATTTCACTTTAACGTCTCCTCTACTGTTCGTCTATATACAGAATATGGATCAACTAATATGCTATGTATGGGTATCTCCAATGAGGAAGTGAGATGCGAGTCTATTTTCCTTGCAAACATTCTTCATCTCTATGAGTGGCCTTCAACTCTGTCATACCCAGTGCCCTCTTTTAAAAACACATACTTTGTATTGTTTCTTTTTTAAATCATGAAATGAAATTCAGAGATAATGAAATTTTATAAAAAGAGCATATTTAATTTTTAAAAGAACATAAATTTGAAAGAACAATACAATAACTATAAAGGAGAAAGAAAAAGAATGAAGTTTATAATGAAATAATATGCAAAGCATATTAATATGTAAGTGCTCTGACATGATTATCCTAGAAAACATAATGAAATAGTCACATTCTTGCTACTATTTATGATGAATATTTGGATTCAAGAGTTTTAAAAATCCAGAAGCCATTCTGAATATAGAAAGAAAATTTAAAGGTCAGAGCAATGAGTGGGCCCTAATTAAAACTAGTGGAATGATAAGTAATAATAGCATGACTTATCTGTAAATGGTAAGAGAAAAATAAAACAATCTTAACATGGTAGGGATAACATGCCATGGCAAACTACAGACTGTCAAAATTGAGGAAATTTAAAGTTAGCAAATGAGCTAGTCTTATTTGTAAGTATAATGTGAAAATAGTTTCTATCTTATGACATTAGGTTAGTCAGTGTAGAAATAACAGAGAAAACATCTTTCTCATTTTGAAATGCTACCACACATTAGGGTGTGTATTAAGTATCTGCATGTCTAGCAGAACACACTGGAATTAGGAAGGTGCAAAACAAATCTTCACTGAGTGGAATGCTCTTGTGCATTGCAGGATGTCTGAAACCCCTGGATCCTTCCTACAGAATGCTAATACCCAACAAACACAGTGAGAACAACAACAGCAATAATAAAATCCTCTCAAAATTTCCAAAATGTTCTCCAAGGGATGGTTTCTTTCTTGTGGCAAACAACACGTTTTGATTTTTTTCTTTCTTAAATGAAGCCAGATCATCTCATTGGTGTATTGCAGTGAATGCTGCTTTCACTAAATTTAAGTTTTAGGTAAATCCCCTAAAACTTAACATTGTATTTTCTACAAATGTAATATTGAAGATACTCTTTCTTATCACATGAGTTCTTTCTGTGCAGACTAATGGGACACATTTATTTCTGACTCCATACTGGGCTACTTCAGCTTCTCCTGAGTCCTGCTCACTTTCAGTCATATATCTAATCATGTTTCCCTCTTTGTGTGGGGCAAATGAAAGCCTAGAGTCAAATTTCTGGCCTGTGCTCAGCAAGTTGATGGGGTAGCATAGAATGCCTTATATCTACTAACTTCATATTTGATTTATGTCTTATTTGTACCCTCTTTTTCCTTGTGCTTTTATCACTTCATGTACAGACACAAAACATTACAAAACTTTATCTTTTTTTTTTGAGAGAGAGTCTTGCTCTGTCACACAGGCTGGAGTGCAGTGTTATGATCTTGGCTCACTGAGACCTCTGGCCTCCTGGGTTCGAGCAATTCTCCTGCTTCAGCCTCCTAAGCAACTGGGATTACAGGCTCCCACCACCACACCAGGGTCATTTTTGTATTTTCAGTAGAGATGAGGGGTGTTTCAACACGTTGGCCAGGATGGTCTCAAACCCCTGACCTCATGATCCACCTGCCTTGGCCTCCCATAGTGCTGGGATTACAGGCATGAGCCACCATGCCTGGCCATCTGTTTTAAAAATAATTATTTTTCTCTTCTGTTGGGACAAAAGAACTCAATACTTCCAGTTTTAAGATTGCAAATGGAACACATGGTATAATTTCCTCCCTGAATCAAATCCCTAGAACTAATTATATATGTGTCCAATCAATTAATCAGTCAATCATCTATCTATGCATGTGTCTATTTCAAAGTGTAGTTGCAAATATGAAGGACCCCCACTAGGTAGGCCAGAACCTGAGCTGTAAGGATAACAAGCCACCAAAATTCTCTGGACCTTTGCAAGTGATGTCTACCCAAGAAATGACTATCGGTTGTAGAGCTCAGCAGTAATGGGTGTGGTGGTATGGGAAGGCCAGCCAGTCGGGTTGATCTCTCAATATCAGATCCTATTCATACCAGTTTGCTCCATATCACTAACTGGACTTTCGTGACTGCAAAATATTATTTTTTTGCTTGGAATTTGGTTGTGAGAGCATCAAGTCACATGATTTCCCAAGGAAGGGTTGTGGTAGAGATTACTTTTTAGAGGTGGTAGTAAGTTCTGCATCGTTAGGAAAGAGCAGGGTTCTCTGTAGGTTTTCTTCTTGCTGGGGGTTCCCCTGGATTACTATTATTAGCTACTCAAACAAAGATAGCAATCAACAAGCTATACTTCAGTAACAACAAAAATTCAGTGCTAGGATATAGTTTTATACTAATGAATATTTTGCAGCATATGTATTTTATAAACCACCTTAAGCCGTTAAAGTGAGTTATAAACATTCTCAGTGGTATGATTATTAGTCATATCTCTCCACTAATGCAACTATGCAAATAGTTACATTTTAAATCATCTTACCCTCCCCTTTCTTTAAAATACTTGTTATCTCACTCAGCACTTCATATTTAATTCCAATGTTTATTCTGTTTTATTTATTAATACTGGATTCAAATAATTTTAGGTTTACTTTGATATTAGTAGCACAAACTCCATTTGCATTGATCTTAAGTCAACTTTCCTATACTTGAAGCATTGGAGTTCTGCAGAGAAATACACCTCTTCCTGGCAAATAATAATATAATAGTACGCTGTCTGTCATATACTAAAATGATGTAATTGACCAACTGTCAGGAAATGTTCTCTAAAGTTTTTTTTTTCTAGTGATCACATTGAATTACTCTGTTGGCTATAGTTAGAGATGCAGTCTTGCAGAAAGATATTTCTCTCTATGAAGTTAATTGACTCAGATAAGGAATGAATGTGCAACATTAGCCTCATAAGCAGTACACCCTCTAACCAAGTGAATTGCTGAAATAATATTTATCACCATCACATATAAGAATCTATTGTTTATTAAAAGCTTAGTGCCATTTGCTTCTCACATAGCATAAATTTATCTCCAACTATCCAGAAAGTTAGGGAAAAGCCAGTGGAAAGATAGAAGAAAGCCGGGAAATAGGAGGCGGTAATGGGATGATGAAGTATCAGTTAGCTTTAAGTGCAAACACTGAAATTCATTCCAAAGCTTTTCATCCCAGTTTGGAAAAACTAATTGTGTTGGTTTCCTTATATAAAAGGTGAGTTATTAAGCATTTAATGTAGTAATATATGAAAAGTCAGTGGCATTATTTCTTTTCTTCTGTTTATAATCACACTATTCTCCTTGGGAGGTGGGAGATCAGTTATTGTATTCCTAAAGAAACCAGGAAAATGAATAATTTCTTTTGTGGTCCTGAGGTTTGAAGTTACATGATGTGCCATTAAAAAGGGTCCAGGAAAAGAAAGGCTAGGTGTTTGGTTTTTCCCCCAGGGGTTGGAGAAATGAAAGTTTGACCTTTCAGGCAGTGAGAGAATTCCTCAGAGAAGGAGGAACCAGAGGCCAATTGTTCATTTGTGTGGTGAAGGCCAGGATCTCACCAGAAAGTAGTGTTTAAGAGGTGTCATGACTCCCCAAATGATATTTGTGTAGGTGTCAGGGAGGATTGTGTACCAAAAGCTCTCCTATGGAGACCACAGATTAGCTGGATGCTAATGATATGAATGATATCTGCAGAGCAATCCACCTTTGGGTGTGCATAGGCATGATGAGCATTTCATTTCAGACCAGGACTCTCCTTTATTTCCTCAGCATTTTGTAAGCTCAGGGGTCTTCTTAAGATTCTACAAGAGGGATGGAAGCCATTTAAAATGACTGACATTGCTGACCACGGCAAGTGAGGGTCCAGAGGTAGATTTATTTGATATAAAAAGAAAACATAACATTCTTAGCCCTTTGTGTATGAGGAAAAATGCTCACATTAGCATGCACACCTACCTTGTTCACTCCTGAGAGTTTCTAAAGGGATTAGTGCTATTCCTTGCTGTTTACATTCTCATTCCCTTTGAACTCCTATATATGCAAAAGTGTGGGAATAATCTTTTTATTTTGTGAAAACTCTTTAAAACAGGGTCAATTAATTTTAACTGCAGCATATTTGAATGGAAAAATAGTGATGTTAATAAAATATAAATTACTTCTGTTTAGTAGAAATTCAAGTCATGATCTTTAGCTTTTGTAAAATAAACAGACTGTAAGCCTCATTGCTGATTTGTGAATTCCAGAGACCAACTAGTAATTATTTGACTTACTGCAATGAAGAGTACACTAAAGTGATAAATAGAATCATCATTTAAATGTACTGAGGCTGGCATAATTGAATATGTCATGGAGTCAGTATAAAGTATTTAGAGGTATTCTGAAATGAACGACAGACAAATATAACCTCTAATTGAACTGGCACATGGCTGATAAACTACAGATTTTTGTTAGGATTCTATCAGAGAATAATTAGCCAAAAAAATAAGAATGGTACCTAAGATTAATGATAACATCAGTAAGCTACTTGAGCTCAACAGGCTGATAAATGAGTATGTGGAACTCAGCAATTAAGCACCTTTGGCTTAAATAAAGTACCCTTAGTTGCTAGGAAAATTACCCATGGCATTTATATTTCCATTGGGAAATATTTCTTGGGATTGAGGCAACCAAAGCATTTCAAAAACAATGGAAACAATAACCAAGATAAAAATATTTTAGAAATAAAGAAAGAAAGAAATAAAGCCTTCCTGACCATTATTATATTAAGTTCTTAGCAAAATAACAGAGTAGATATTAAGAAAAAAAAAGTGTTATGTATATGTATTAGTCTGTTCTCATGCTGCTAATAAAGACATGCCTGAGACTGGTAATTTATAAAGGAAAGCAGTTTAATGGACTCACAGTTCCACATGGCTGGGAAGGCCTCACAGTCATGCCAGAAGATGAAGGAGAAGAGCAAAGGGATGTCTTATGTAGCGGCAGTCGAGAGAGGGCTTGTGCAGGGAAACTTCCCCTTACAAAATCATCAGCTCTCATAAAACTTATTCACTATTACCAGAACAGCATGAGAAAGACTCACTCCTGTGATTTAGTTACCTCCCAAGTGGGAGCTACAATCCAAGATGAGATTTGGGTGGGGACATGGCCAAACCATATAATTCTCCTCCAAAACCTCATGTTCTCACATTTCAAAATGAATTATATCTTCCCAACAGTCTCCCAAAGTCTTAACTCCTTTCAGAATTAACTCAAAAGTCCACAGGTGAAAGTCTCATCTGAGACAAGGCAAATCCGTTTTGCCTATGAGCCTGTAAAATTAAAAGCAAGTTAGTTACTTCCTAGATACAATGGGGGTACGGGCTGTGGGTAAATACATCATTCCAAATGGGAGAAATTGTCCAAAATGAAGAGGCTACAGGACCCATGCAATTCTGAAATATAGTGGGGCAGTCAAATCTTAAAGCTCCAAAATGATCTCTTTTGACTCTGTGTCTCATATCCAGGTCATGCTGATGTAAGAGTTAGGCTATCATGGCCTTGGGCAGCTCTGCCCCTGTGGCTTTGCAGGGTATAGACCCCTTCCTGGCTGTTTCATAGGCTGGCATTTTGTGCCTGCAGTTTTTCCAGGTGCACAGTGCAAGCTGTCAGAGGATCTACCATTCTGGTGTCTGGAGGACAGTATCCCTCTTCTCACAGTTCCACTAGACAGTGCCCTAGTGGAGACTCTGTGTGGGGGCTCCAGCCCACATTTCTTTTCTTCACTGCCCTAGCAGAGGGTCTCCATGAGGGCTCTGCCCCTGTAGCACACCTCTACCTGGACATCCAGGCATTTCCATCCAGCCTCTAAAATCTAGGTGGAGGTTCCCAAACCTCAATTCTTTACTTCTGTGCACCCACAGGCCCAACACCATATGTAAGCTTCCAAGGCTTGGGGCTTACCCTCTCTGAAGCAATAACCTGGGCTGGACATTAGTTCATTTTAGCCATGGCTTGAGTGAAGGAGACCAAGTCCAGAGACTGCACAAAGTGTCAAGGCCCTGGGCCTGGCCCAGGAAACCATCTTTTCTTTTCCTTCTAGGCCTTTAGACCTGTGATAGGAGGGGCTGCTGTGAAGACCTCTGACATGCCCTGACGTTTTCGCCATCATCTTTAATTATGTATATTTCTGCAGCTGAGTTGGCTTGAATTTCTCCTCAGCAAATGGGTTTTTCTTGTCTCTTGTTTTTTTATGCTCTGCTTTCCTTTTAAATATGAGTTCCAACTCCAAACCATATATTTGTGAATGAATAAAACTGAATGCTTTTAAAAGTACCTAAGTCATCTCATGAATGCTTTGCTGCTTAGAAATTTTTTCTGCCAGATGTCTAAAATCATCTCTCTCAACTTCAAAGTTCCATAAATCTCTAGGGCAGGGGCAAAATGCTGTCAGTCTGTTTGTTAAGACATCACAAGAGTCACCTTTTCTCCAGTTCCCAGCAAGTTCCTCATTTCCATCTGAGGTCACCTAAACCTGGATTTCATTGTCCATATCACTCTCAGCATTTTGGTCACAACCATTCAACAAGTCTCTAGGGAGTTCCAAACCTTCCCACATCTTTCTATCTTCTTCTGAGCCCTCCAAACTGTTCCAACCTCTGCCTGTTACACAATTCCAAAGTCACTTTCACATTTTCACGTATCTTTACAGCAGCACCCCACTTCTGGTACCAATGTCTGTATTAGTCCATTCTGATGCTGCCAATAAAGACATACTCAAATTGGTAATTTATAAAGGAAAGAGGTTCAATGGACTCATAGTTCTATATGGTTGGGGAGGCCTCACAGTCATGGCAGAAGATGAAGGAAGAGAAAAGGCCTGTCTTACATGGCAGCAGGCAAGAGAGAACGTGTGCAGGGGAACTCCCCTTTTTAAAACCATCAGATCTCATGAGACTTAGTCATTATCTTGAGAACAGCATGGGAAAGACCCCCGCCACTCCCGCCGCCATGATTCAATTACTTCCTACCAGGTCCCTTCCATGATGAAAGAATTGTGGAAGCTACAATCCAAGATGAGATTTGGGTGGTGACATAGTCAAACCATATCAATATGCATCCAGAGAGTAGTGAAAGCCTGAGTGATAAGCAGCATGGGCTGATACAGAACAGATCATGCCAGATATTGAATTGCATTCCTTTGATCAAATTACGAAGTGGATGAGGGTAATTTTGTGATGTAATATATCTGGACTTTACTAAATCATTTGCTTAATGCCTTATGAAAGCTTACTTAATATTTTAATTAAAATTAGCTTAACTATTTATACAGAAACATAGCTTGAAATAAAGTCATACATAAAAAAAGGGAGATTAGATTTAGCAGCAATCTATGAGGTAAGGAAGAGGGAGGCAGAAAACTCCCTAATGCATGTTAGAAGAACAGTTGGTCTTTAAAGATAATGAGAACTGCCAAAAGAGGAGATAGGTGAGATGCTAATACCATGTTACAAGTCAGAATGAATTTCTCAAATGTGATAACTCAATATTCATTTTAAGAGACATGGGCAAATAAATATTTTTACAATATAAGAAATGACACAAATATTGTCAATTTCTACATGTGCTAGCAAGTGGGTCTCTGGTCTGCCACCATCTAATGGTTTTTTTCCTGAAAAATCCCTGAGTTACCAAAGTTGTGTTGTAAAAACTGTTGTGCCATGAGAACACAAGGGCCTTAAATCTTAAAAAATTGGAAAAAAATGTGCAAAAATAAAATTGTGTTTTTTTAAGAAATTTTAATAAATATTACCTTAGACCCTATCTAGGTTTGGGTCATTAATAATGCTCTTTGTTTTCTTATCACTGTTAACTACACCACCAGCTCCGTGCTTCCATACATTCTTATCATCCTTATTACATCTATTATGATAAAGAAAGCAGCTGTTCTAACAGTTGCTTCAATTTTACTTCTTACATGAATGCGTTGGCAACCAGACCTGATCCTGATATAACCAATAATCTGTGTTTTGTAAAACATGTTTTCTAATGTATCAATCACATCATAGTCAATTTAGAATATGGAAATTCACTCTGTCAAATAAAAGCTGTCTATGGAAGTAAATTGTTCAGCCATACACCCAAAATAGATCTCATTCACAGTAACTGGCTAAAATTTGCAGTAGCTGCTACTAGATGGTGAAATCCTATGATGGCCTAGTATACTGATATTTTAACAAATTCCAGAGCTTCCCACTCACAACTCTTAAGCTTTTCCCAGAGTGGCTGATTGCAAAAGCTCTCAGGACACCCTAGCAGAAAGACCCGTTGACCTTATCAAAGCAGGGAGATGCATTTTCCTTCTACTCTCCTTACTGTAAAATTCCACTCCAGCCAAATATGCTTATAAAAGTCGGTTGTGCCTTATAAACTGTCCAAGCTTATAAACTAGAAAATACAGTAATGTAGCATAAAACTCATTTTAAGGCAAACATACTGTTACTATGAATCATTATTCTGTTTTCATCACTGTGTAGAAATGTAAATAAAAAATAATATACTGAAGTTATTTTAGGACCAAGTATTAATATAAACTGTGAAAAAGAAGTAACAAAAATGATATTGTCATTTTGGAATTTGGATATTTATTATCAACACTTGGATATCAGAACTATGTCATTCCCATAGAGTTAAGTCACATTCTAGGCAGAAATTTAGCAGATGAATTTTGACTGTCTTTTGATAAAAAATTAGAAGCACATAAAACTATATATCTATGTAACAACTAAGGACAGGCATGAAAATTAAAAAAAAATTATCACACACAAAGGCAACTAAAATATTTAATGTTTCCCCAGTCACTGAGACAGCTGTAATATCTAGGGTCAGGTTTTTATGGATTCTAGCATTTATTTACATTCCCCTCCCTCTCAAATCACAGTCTAATGTGCCAATATCCAAGTTTGAAAAACATATTATGAAGTATTGACAAAATTTACTTGTTTAAGGAAGTCCCCCACTTCATTTTGGAGTAACATTAAGTTTGATAAGAGTTCTGTCATCTGATAGTTTAAAAAATTAACTTATTAAGTTCCTATCAGAGTTTGGAGTGGCCCATGAGGCCATTCCTGCCTTAGCTGCTTTTGTGTTATCAAACCAAACAGGTGTTTTTCTTAGAGCCCAGAAAATTCAGAACATAGAATCTCTAGGGAAACCAGCTTGTTATGGTCTGTAGGTGGTTACTTCTAAAAAACCTATACATTTTCTTGGGTCACAAGATCTTCTGGAAATACTATGCTTAGCTCAGATCTGGTTACGTCCTTGCTGAACATACTGCTTACATTTTAGGTGGTAGATGACATCTGATTAGGAAGCACCACTTATATTAAAGAGTTAATGGTGTGGACAACTGGAGTGAGGCTATGGAGTGATGTCAAAAAGTGATGGTTGTATAATCAGAACTGGAGTAGAATATTTTTGGCCATAAGGAATAACTTTTATTTTTTGTAAGAAAGCTAATTAATATGGCTTTTAGTTATGGCAGACCCAAGACCTGGTCTGAATGGAAAGAAAACTACCCCTATGTCTCTGTTGAGGAATAAAATGAATTTGTAAGTTGTCTACTGGCTGCTAGGTAGGGACTTGTTTGAAAATGTACTTGGGATTTTGGTTTATTCAGGTATGGTGGGGCCAAGAGATAAAGAGACAACTGCCACTGAAAAGATAGTTTGTTACTCATAGTTCCCAAGAGGAGGGGCACACCAGGCCATGCAGGGCCATATGAGAAATGTCAGGATAAGTCAGGAGATAGAATTGTGAAAGGCATGCACAGACAGAGCCTTTACTGTGCTTCTCACAGGAAGAAATGGGCCAGGCAAGTGAGCTGTTCAGCAGGCTTTGGATTGAACAGTGTGAATAACTTCAGCAGGCTCTGGCCTGTAGAGGTGGTCCCTTCTTGTCTAGTACCTGGCCCTAGGGTAATCAGGGTAGGGGAATACTGCCTCCTGGTGTGTAAAAGTCAGATGGAGGAGGTGCTGGAATAGGGGCTGTGGTTTGGTAAGTTTGTATATGAAAAACTCCATTCACTCCAGGGTGAATAGTTTGCTATTTGTAAGAATTGGCTACATCTAGGAGCGGCAGTCTCTCCCTAGTCAGTGAGACCCCAGATAACAGAGCACCATGAAAACAAAAAACAATAACAAAAAAATAGAGTTAATACAGAACTCTAGAATCAGGAAAAGGGTCTAGGTGGTGAGAAATTTGAGAACAGCGCTAGCATCCTCATTGCTAGAACTCTAATATACCAGGGAGGCTCTGACCTCAGGGCCTTTGCATTTGCTATTTTCCTCTACCTAAACCACTCTTGCCAAACATATCATCATGGCTTCTTCCCTTATTTCCTTTATGTCTTTTTCTAAATAACACCTTTACAGTAAATCTTTCCCCTACCACCCTTCTTAAAAGTGCACCCCTCTCTAAAGTTTCTCTGCCTTCTCTGCTTTACTTCTTTTGAAAACACTACTCTCTAACTTATCTACTTTACTGATTTATTTTATTTATGATCTCTCTGGAATAAGTAGACTGCAAACTCTATCAAAGCAGGGGATTTAATCTATTTTGTTCACTTCTGTAGCTCCATGATGTTGAATAGTGCCTGTGCAGGGTAAGAGCTTAATAAATACTTGTTAATGAATGAGTAAGTGAATGAGAATTGACAGTCAACGTTCAGTTTAAAGCTGTTTTCTGTTTTCCATTCTCCCCAAGCCTCCAGTAACACTCTGTTATACACACAACCTTTAGTAAGCGTTCTGGACAATGAACCAGGAGTACTGTCCTACTTGGAATGAAATGGTGCCAAGAAGGTGAGAACTCCAGGAGAAACCTCTCTTATGAATCAGGAATTAGGCGAGAGCAGGTATTCAGAGTAAAACTGGAATAAGACGTATCCAGAAGAATTGTAGGCAACACTGCCCTAATTCTCAAGGGGGGCAAAAAGGGATTTGTATTTCCCCAAGCATGTAGTGTGGGAAGTCAAATCATTTTATCTGAACATTCAAAGAAGAAGTGACTCGAGATGGCTAGAGGGCTGGGGCATACAGGCATTACAATGACATTGCAAGATGGTCTTAGGTAAAGGACAGAAGCATTAAAAAAGTTTAATGGTAAGAAGCAAATTTGTTTTCTAAGGTAAATGCAATTCATAAAAGAAAAGAAGCACACAGGTTTTGTTGAAGAGTGAGTAGACAAGGCCATTACCTAGCGTTATTCTAGGTACTTGATGATATTTTCAGTGCATTTCACTGATAAATAAGAAACACAAAACCTCAGCATAAAATTTCATAGTTTGTGAGTCAACAGTACACGAACATGTACAATAAATAATATAGCATCCTCTAGATAAATAAAAACTCTGCTATTGTTTCCAACTCCTTGGCAAAGTTATTCTCTTTCACAAGATTCTACTTTGAAGATTTTTTTTTCAGCCAATGCAATACTTGCTTTGTTTTGTCACCTAATTTTTCAGTCACCTAGTTCTAGCTGATAATAAAAGAAATGAATAATATCCCGAGTGTATGCTCAATTCTGTGTTGTATTACTAATGGTAGGAACTATTTGTACATAACAGTAGACCATTTCTCTAAACTGAGGATAATTAATTTTTATTTGTGATATGACACATCTACTGTACACCTATGAAACAAGAAAACACCAAATTTTATTGTAAAGCTTGCTGATGAGATACAGTAAACTTCAAACATATTTTAGTATAAGTGAATAAAAGAAATTTTTTTCTCTAAGTGATATCAAGAAAATATTTAAATGTCGAGTAAAGCCTTGTAATTTTTATGTTCACAGCTTTGTCAAAAAGATGTTATCTTCCCAGCAGCATTGTGTTATCGAAGATGCAAACCTTAAATCAACAGCTGTTATACCTTCAGCAAGTTATGAATTTTTCCTGATTTATAGCAATCATTCTTTTTATTTCTTTTCTCAGTCAAGCAGGGAAATTAAGGTTATTTTCATGTAAAAGATGCACACATTGTGGCTTAGTATTTTACATAATCCACATGGCTTACCTTTTAAATTAAATTTCCACTGAAATGAATATGATCTGAGGGCTCTTTCTGATTAATAAGGGAAATAGTGTTAGAAAATAGAAGGTAGAGACAACATTATTTACATAAAAATAAAATGAAGATAACAGAGACATAATAACAAGAATCATTTTTATGATTTGTATTATAATGATAAATCAGAACAAAATGAAAATAAAAGCTGAAGAGATTTTGGGTAGCAGATGAGAGAAAATAATATAGTGTTGTTTTTGTTGGTTTTAGGTGCTTTTTATAAAAATCTATTTTGTCTTAAATTGATCAGAGGTTACCTTTTAATGAATTTAGGTAAACAACACTTTGAAGTTAAAATCCACTTCTTAATAAGCTAAAAGTGACCTTGTAGTTCCTAAAATTGTTTGAGCAAATTAAGGACAACTAGCATTTATTAAGTCTTTGCAATGCAATAAATATTGTACATGAAGATTTTCTATAGAGCATCTAATTTAATACTGATAACTGCAGAACTAAGAACTATTATAGTACCTAGTTTACTGATAAGAACATTGAACACTCAGTGTCTGGCACAGTGCTTAGAGAGTGAAACAAGAATTCAAATCCAGGTCATTTGACTCATCAGAAGAATCTTCAACATATGGAACACTGAAGCATTATGTAACACGAACTCTTGATGATGCTGAAGACAGTCTCTGGAGAATCAAGCACCCTCTGGAAGAAGCAACAAATATAGAAACCATCATGTTCTTGATAGGGGTCTTTAGGGGACACATTTATGAGTAAATGAGGTTTATTTTATTGATCCAGTATATACTATTTCAGAGGATGCTGTGTACCAGGCACTGTTCTAAAAACTTTATAAATATCAACTGCATGAGATAGACATTATCATCATCCCATTTTACAAGTGAAAAAACTGAGGCATGATTTAAATAACTTGCATAAGGAAATACAGTTGATAAACTGTAGAGATTTTACATAAAGGAGTTTGGTCTTACAGTCTGCAGTCTTAAACATACTATACTAAGGCAGCCTGTCTGTATTGGTCAGCTATTGCTTTAACAAAACATTGCCCTAATCAGTGTCTTACAACAAGCATATAATTTTCTTGCTCACAGGTCTTCAGGTTAACCATGGTTTGGCCAATTTGTGAAGGGCTCAGTTGGATGGCTCTGCTTCCAGTGGTGGGTTAGATAGATGGCTTTCAGTCCAGGCTATAGATGGGATTCAGGTTAGCTATGTATGTGATCGCTG
The DNA here is from genome assembly GCF_030222135.1 of Aotus nancymaae. NCBI lineage: Eukaryota > Metazoa > Chordata > Mammalia > Primates > Aotidae > Aotus > Aotus nancymaae. The sequence goes on along the minus strand of NW_026988428.1, from coordinate 28,592,610 downwards.
GGAGGCTTAGGCTGAAGGGCTAGCAGCTTCCCACGATATGCTTCTCAGGCAGATCATCAGAGTACTATAGCTAAGCCCAAACTACAAGAGTATACTTACAGCCTCTCCTCACAGAACATCTGCTAACATGCCGTTGGCCAAAGCAAGTCTGGCCAATGGACAGCATCAGTAATGGGAAAGTATATTATTGCACCAGAGTGAGGCAGTCAATATGTACAAATGGTAAGTTTTAAAGTCCCAAAGCAGAGTATGAGTCTTTTGAGAAAAATATTTTGTGTTGGCATAATTTTCCCAGAACCACTTAGAACAGACATTTCTGTCTGGTTTTATGAAAGTATACTGTCTTTCTTCAAGGTTCAGAAGAGTCACATTTTTCCAAAATTAATGTCAATCATTTTTACTGACCATAACTAGTTAAAACTCTCCATCATTACATAACCTCATGGTTTTTTGTTTTTTTTTTCGGTATATTTTTAAATATAAAATTACTCAGAAAAAGCAGATGGAAGATGAAAGATTAAACCTATTCTTCTATAGTGCCAAATCAAGGCAGAGTTGCAGCTATAATATGAAAGCAAGTATTCAATTAAAGATGTTATTCATGATATGACTCACCAGTTACTAATACAATTGTAACGCTTGTTGCAATGTAAAGCAGTTCAGTTACATCACAGCAAAATAACCCTAAAATACAAAATTGTTATTTCTTACCTTTTTATGTGTAGGAATTTGGAGCATCTAAATCATATCTTGTAGCTATCACTTTTCAATCATTATTTATGTCAAATATATTATTGACCGATGAAAGCCAGATATTCCTTTCTCCTCTTAAAACACTTAGAATAGTTGCTCTTGTGTCTTGCATTTTTGATAAGTACTTTTTGTGTCAAAAACATATTATGCCATAGCATAAAATCGTTGCTTCAGGCCCTGCATGCATGATTTTTCTAAATGAAGATAAAAATCTGTTAGGTTCCTTTAAAGTAAAAAAACCTATACCACAAAACAAAATCCAAAAAACAGTATGCTACATACCATCCACAGCCTTTTAGATCAATTTATAGTACTTGCTTTGCACAAGTTTAATTGGAAATGTAAGCGAGACCTTTTTTTTCTATTAATAACATGAAAATAACAATGACAATTTTAATTAAGAGAATATATGCTTTAATTGATTTGTTATTTTCTTGGGAATTTCTGTATCTTGTACCCTAACAAAAGAAATCTTGCAATGCTGTCAAAACTTATATGGGTTTTGGGATTTTTTTTTATTTGATTTAAATGGCCCTGAGAAATGTTTATTTTCTGTGTCTCTCCTCTTTTAAGTAAAATTGTTGGTTCATGGGTAAGAGCTATTCTCTAGAGTTAAAGCAGCTGGTGTATCAATATCCATATTTTTAAGCTGAAATAGCATAGTGAGATCATTGTGGCTAGAAAAGAAGGAAATAAATCAGCTTGTGAGATATTATCATTCACTTTACATCGTGAAAAACAAATACAGCTGTTATATCCTAACATTCACCACAGATAAATTGAAAATGTATATCATTATTTAACACAGTGAAAAAAGAGAGAGTTTCTGTCACTAAAGTATGTACAATATTTTGGTAATATGTTTTATTAAAGCAAAGAAAATTGGCTATTGGGTGGTAAAATTGCAAGAAGCTTATCAAAGTGATGAATCAGAGACTCAATGTATAGAAAAAAATCATACCTGTTTAGGAGCAAACCATATATTAGTGTTTATTAATCTCTAGAATAAGCTATAATATTGTGTGGCATTTTAAAAATATAAGAAAATATTGAAGTACATTTTTATTTTTTGTTTTCTCTGCACCTCTTATCTCTTTTGGGAAAAGGACTCGATTTCTTTTGAAGAGTACCTCTCCCTCCTTGTCTCCTATTCTGGTGGGAAGGGTTATTGCCATTCTGTAAACCAGCGTTTCTGATCTTAGTGACTGCTCTTGGGGGTGAGGGAGTCCTGTAACCAAACTGAACCAATCACAAGATTTTATCCTGTCTTCTCACAGTGGATGTGATTCCAACAGGGGCTATGACAGTCAGTACTTCTCCAGTAGTTTTATTTTTTTAACTACAGCCAGAAACTGGGAATTCCACAGTAGGTCTGGAATAGGAGAGGATGAGGCTCAAATATAGCAAGAAGCAGAGAAGAGAGAAGTACGAATCTTGTTTATGTTTCAATTTTTGTGTCTAGGTTCTAAAATCCTGGAAGCTGCTGTACAAAGGTTTTGTTCTTGGGCATTTTTTCAGTTTTGTGAGAATCCACAGTATCATTCCTATAAACATTCCCTACTTTTTTTATTTTTGGTTCAGGAAGTTCAAGTTATATTTCTATCATTTTCAAGCAAAGGAATCCTGGCATATCTGTATATTCAATATAATTGTGTATTGTATATGTTTATGAAACTGTTTATTTAAATCAGGTAAATATTTAATTAAAACTCCAGCATTTTAAAAGACCAAGTTGATGAATTTTAATTAGATAATAAGGCATTTTGGATTATGTGTCTTCAAGGAATGTTTTGTAGAATATTTACTTGTCCTCAAAATCCCTGAAGACAAATTTTTATTTTACTTCATTTTGATAGCTGGTGAGAAAACAAGTCTCTAGGCACTTATTTGCCATTTATGCAGCAATATTCATTGAGAATTGCTTTATGCTAGGTACTGTTCTAGGTGATATAGTATTCAAAATAAAACAGGCATTATGCCTGTCTTCATAGAGCTTACATTGTAGTTGTAGAAGGCAGACAGTAAAACATAATAAATAAAAAAGTAAGAGTATATCGGGAGGTGAAAAGGGCCATGGAGAAAATAAAATCACAAAGCAGGGAAGGTAGGTAGAGGAACTGGGGTAGGGGTTACAATTTAAAATCAGATGGTCAGAGGGTCTTTAGTGAGTGGGTGAGGTTCAACAGACTTGAAAGAGCTGAAGCAAAAAGCCACAAGTAGGGTGACTATATAATTTATTATCCCAATTGAGACACTGTGAAGATTGTGCCTGTTGTGCTGGGTAGCGGCACAGATGGGAACTGATACAGTCTGGCTCTGTGTCCCCACCCAAATATGATCTCTAACTGTTATTCCCATGTGTTGAGGGAGGGACTCAGTGGGAAGTAATTGGATCATGGGGGTGGTATCCTCCATGCTACTGTTCTTGCAACAGTGAGGGAGTTCTCATGAGAACTGATAGTTTAAAAATGGCAGTGTACCTATGCAACAATCTTGCATGTTCTTCACATGTACCCCAAAGCCTAAATTGCAATAAAAAAATGCTAAAAAAAATGGCAGTTTCCACTGAGTGCACTCTTTCTCCTGCCACCTTGTGAAGAAGGTGCCTGCTTCCTGGCCATGATCGTAAGTTTCCTGAGGCCTCCCTAGCCATGCAGAACTGTGAGTGAGTTAAACTTTTTTTGTTTATAAATTGCCCAGTCTCAGGTAGTAACTTTATAGCAGTGCAAAAACAGATTAATACAGGAACTCTTTGTCAAAACCAGGATGTAGGCACACCCTAGCTATGTGGGATCTGGAAAAGAGACTTCCATGTAGCAAAAAGAGCTATTGCAAAGGCCTTGAGGCAAGACTGTTTGGCTGGTACATGGTCCAGCAAGACCACTGTGGTTAAGGTCAATGAGCAAAAAAGAGGGAAGAAGGAAAAGAAGGAGGCCAGGCATTTCATTAGTGGCCCTGAAGGCCACAGTAAGGACTTCGGTATTGACTTTGAATGAAATGGAGAGTCACTGGAGGGATTTATCCAAGGAGTGACGTGACTTGAATTGTGTTTGAAAAGTATGGTAGAATGTAGGTGGCCTAGAATAAAAGTAGGGATTTCCTTTAGAAGCCATCATAATAAGCTAGGTGAGGAAAGATGGTGAATGGTGCTGGGTGTGGGTGGTAGCAGAAGCAGTGGTCAGAAGTGGTCAGATCCTTGATATATTTTAAAGGTAAAACCAATGGCATTTGCTGATGGATTTCAAGGTGGTGTATGAGAAAGAGAGAGGAGTGAAGAATGACTTTAAGATGTTTGGACTGAGCAATGGAAGGATGTAGTTGCTATTTCCTATGATGTTAGAGATCATAGATGGAGCAGGTTTTAGGGGAACTATTAGATATGTTAAGACATGTCAATAGACATGAGATCTCTATAAAATAGCCAAAATAGTTCTCCTAAATAAAGTTGAGATACCATCATAAGAGAATAAAGTCTTGAACAGATCAAGTCTGAGGACACAGCATCAATTACTTGTAGTTACGAATTACACGTAGTACTCAGAGGAAAAAAATGAACTTTGTCATGACTTATTTTCAGTGAGCTTAAGCTAGAATTTTAATGGTGCTTCTTTTCTGCATTCTCCAAATCTGTTCTTTCAACAATTCGGCATAGAATTTTCCTATAGTTTTACTGGAACTACTTTTGCATGTCTTCTGTTCTCCAAAAGTTCTTGCAGTGCTCTGGAGTGTATCTAATTGTTAACTTTTAAATAAAAATCTATGTGTTCTTTTAACACCCCCTCATTTTTAGCTTCTGTTTTCTTAAAGTTTCTTTCACCTTTTTTCATTTTCAAATCACTTATTCAGTTTTATTTTAAAAGTAACATGTGTGAATTATAGAATATTTGGGAAATACATATGCACAGCAAGATTAAAATCCTACACCAAAAATAAAAACTGCTAACATTTCAGGGTACGTCCTTCTCACATTATATATAATGTGAGAAGGACATATATATACATATATATATATATATATATTTGTATATATATAGTTGAATATATAGGTATGTAAATAAAATGACATTATATTGTACATTCTGTTTTTGTAACTCACCATTTTTATATATAAGGTCATCTTGACATGGAGGCATAACAACAATCAGATAGTTTCAAGCTCTTTCTGTCATCTGTTAACCTCATACCATCTGCCCTTAGCAGAGGGCTTTTTGCTTCCTTTTCTTTCTCCAATTAATTAAAAAAAAAAAGACAAATTTTTCTGGGCATTATTTTTTCACACATCTTGATTCAACCTAGAAATTTAGTCGTCCCTATTTCTAACAGCTTTAAGCCACTCTCTTGCCTTCATTTGTCCATCATGTGCCTATAGTGATCACTGCTGGTCGTGTATTATTGGACACTCATTCCCCTCTTCCTTCGTCCTAAAAGGACTCCTATTTGTGTTAGTTATCCCCAATCCAACCCTGCACCCCACTCCCTATACATGCAGCCATACGTCTAATCAATTCCATTTAAAGCAATTAACATACAATGACTTTTTTGGTGTACAATACCACAAATTTTAAGACGTGTAGATTCATGTCACCACCACTACAATCACGATACAGAACAGTTATGTCACCTCAAAACACATCACTGTGCTATCTCTTTGTAGTTGCACACTCCCCCTTTATCCCTAACTCCTGGGGACCACTGATCTAGTTTTTACTACTATCATTTTATCTTTTTGAGGGTGTCATGTAAATGGAATCTACAGTGTATAACCTTTTGAGATTGGCCTCTTTCACTACACATAATGCCTGTGAAATATATCCAAGTTGTCATGTGCATTAATATTTTATTTTTGCAGAGTAGTATTTTATTATAAATATATACCACAGTTGTTTATTCATTTGTTGTTCATTTACATATTGAAAGACATTTCAGTTGTATCTAATTTGGGGAATCAGGAATAGAGCTGCAGTAAACATTTGTGTGTGACTTTTTGCATGAACATTTTTCTAGGGCAAACACTCAGGAGTAGGATTACTGGCCTTATAATAAGTATATATTTAACTTCATAAGAAGCTGCCAAACAGTATTCCAGAGTGATTGAGTGAGTTTTTGTTGCCATCAGCAATTTATGAGAGTACCTACTGCTCTGCATGTTTACCTGCTTGTGGTATTGTCATCAGTCTTTTCATTTTTTTTTTAATGTAGTCATTCTCATAGGTGTGTACTGGTCTCTTGTTATGGTTTTAATTTGAATTACCCCAGTGGTTGATGATGTTTCACATATTTTATGCACTTATTTGCTTTACATATGTCCTCTGTGAAGAAGTTCAAGTCTTTTGCTTATTTTTAATTGAGTTATTTTATTATTGAGTTATAACAGTTCTTTATATATTCTGGATACTAGTTCTTTGTCAGATATATGATTTAAGTATACTTTTACCAATTTATAAAATATTCTATTATTATATTTAAGCCTCTTTTATGGAGCAAATTTTTGAAAAACATAATGTTTATCAATTTTTAAATAGATTATCTGTATGGTGTCATATCTAAGACATCTTTGCATAATCTTGGGTCATGAAGAATTTCTTTGAATTTGGTTATCAAAGTTGCTTTTTTGAGCTCTTCCTTCTCCACTGTCTCCCCAACAATTTATAGTTCCCCATGTTCCCTTTTTATGGTTGGAAAGCTGGGGCTTTATTTACCTTGCTCTGCCACTTTCCAACTCCACGGCTAAGCATCAAGAGGCAAGAGAGAGAAAAAACTAGTGGGGGTTCTTGCCACCCTCTTGGGACCACAGCTCCTCTGCTCAGAGAATAAATTTATGCCAGGAATATCTTAAAGTACAGTATTCTTTTTTCTATATTTTGTACAAGCTGTCTGTTTTGGGTGCTGTAGGCTCCTGCTGCCATGACTATTGGTGCCAGTAGACGTTCCTGCTTCCTCAGCAGGAGGTAGTGGGCTGCTTCTTGAGGCCTCTCCATCCACACCAATGTTCACATCTGATTTTTGGGTTGTCTTGAGATCAGGCAGTGAAAGACTAGAGGGGAAAAAAAAAGATAACTCACTGCTGGTCAGAGGTCATTTGAATCTCATCTCATTTCCCAATCTGCCTGGTACTATTCACTTTAGGATGTGGAGAAATTGGAACACTTTTACACTGTTGATGAGAGTGTAAATTAGTTCAACCACTGTGGAAGACAGTGTGGTGATTCCTCAAGGATCTAGAAATAGAAATTCCATTTGACCCAGCAATCCCATTACTGGGTTATATCCAAAGGATTATAAATCATTCTATTATAAAGACACATGCACATGTATGTACATTGTGGCACTGTTTACAATAGCAAAGGCCTGGAACCAACCCAATGCCCATCGATGATAGACTGAACAAGGAAAATGTGGCACATATACACCATGGAATACTACGCAGCCATAAAAAATGATGAGTTCATGTCCTTTGTAGGGACATGGATGAATTTGGAAACCATCATTCTCAGCAAACTGATACAAGAACAGAAAATCAAACACTACATGTTCTCACTCATAGGTGAGTGTTGAACAATGAGAACACATGGATACAAGGAGGGGAGCATCACACACTAGGGTATGTTGGGGGAACTAGGGGAGGGACAATGGGGGTAGGGAATTGGGGAGGGATAACATGGGGAGAAATGCCAGATATAGGTGATGGGGGGATGGAGGCAGCAAACCACATTGCCATGTATGTACCTATGCAACGGTCCTGCATGTTCTGCACATGTACCCCAGAATCTAAAGTGCAATTATATATATATATAAAAATATATTATACATGTATAATATATATATAAATATATTATACATGTATAATATATATATAAATATATTATACATGTATAATATATATATAAATATTATACATGTATATATATTTAAATATATATACATGTATAATATATATATATAAAATATATATATACACACACATATATATATATATGAGTCCTCAAGTAGATACTTGAATTTTGTCCCATGAGTTTTGTCCCAGTTTTATTACTGAATTCAATGGGAGAGACAGGTTGGAGAATGGCTACTTCATCTTAACCAAAATTGGAACTCCCCGTATCTACTTCTTGATGGTGATTGGCTAAGGAATGGCATTTAACTCAACTCTGGTTAATGAGATATGAAAGAAATCCTAATGGGAGCAGTCTCTGCAAAGTTTTCTCACTACTTTTACTTCTAAATGCTATTATATCAAGATGTGACATCTGGGACTACTGCTGCCATTGTGTTACCAGCCTTGGGATAAAGGCAACACACAGATGGCAGAATAAAAACATGAAAAGAACTTGGTCTTTGATGACATGATTGAGTCTGCCCTACTTCAGGACTTCCTGCAATAAATGCTACTGGCTTTCCCCTTTAAGCTTTTTTGAGGTTTGGGGTTGAAGCTTTTACTTGCTGCCAAAAGTATCTTAACGTACAGTATTCTTTTTTCTACATTTTGTACAAGTTTCTTGTTTTTCTGAACTTCAGAGAGTTGCTTCTATTGTCATCTATTTTCTTTAAACCTGTGCTGTCCAGTCATATGTGGTTCTTAAAACACAAAATGTGGCTATTCTGAATCAAAAAGTGCTGCAAAGTGCAAAATATATACCAGATGTTGAATAGTTTTAAAAAAGAAGGCAAAATATATTGTTAATAATTTTTGTATTTATTACATGTTGAAATAACAATATTTTGAAAATACTGGTTTAGTAATTATGCCATTAGAATAAATTTCATTTGTTTCCTCTTACTTTTTGAAACGTGACTACACGTAAATTTAGAGTCACATATGTGACTCACATTATATTTCTATGTAACAGCACTGCTTTTGAGAATTCTCCCTCCTCCTGTTCATTGTAATATTTTATATTTGCATTGTCAGACTGTTTTAAGAGCTTTACAACCATCTTGATTTATCTTTACTTTTAAAGGCTTCATGGCTATTTTTTTCCTTTGAAATTGTTGATTTCTCTTTTCCATGCACTAAGTTGTTCTCAAATATGACAGACCTGAAGCCTGGAATTATTGTAAAAAATATTTTTAGCCTTATCCTCTGAGAACCTGATTAATTAAGTCACAGAGCCCAGGTTTCTGTATTTGTATTTCTCACCCACTGACCAAGTATGTAGGGCATGTAGAGCAAATAGTCCTACCCTGCCTTCCCTCAAATATCTGTTTATGTAGACTACATCATAATTTTCCATCATCTCATGTCATTCACTAAGCCTGGTATTCAGTATAAGGTTCTATTTATCACCCTGTGCTATTGGATTTATGTTATTATCCGTTGTTTGCACATTGGTGGATAGATTTTAGAGACTATGGTGTTACTGCCCCCTACCTGGTGACTTTCTGATGTTGTCTATTGGATCTTTACCATTATTTTATGTTACCCTGACATACTTCATAACAGCAGCCTTCAACCTGAGGCACACATAACTCTAGGAGCAAATAAGCTTTCCCAAAGGATATTATATTAGAGTTGGGTATTGTAAATGATGCATTTAATAACACTGTAAGTTCAGCTCCTAATAATGGCCTAACCATTCTTTTGGCTATTAATTTCCACTGGCCCCTCATTATAGATAAAAATAATAATAAATCATCCATGGCTACATGAACTAATTAAACGAAAGGAGCACCATCATTTCAATAAGAGACAAATTCCAGCTAAAATTTTACCTTTATATTTGCTAGTTATACTAATTTTAAATATATTTATGATTTGAATAATTAATAATTTTAGTGAAAGTTTAACCCAGAAGAAGCATTGCCATACTTAATATTCCCATAACATTTTTAAAAATTAAAAATTAACTTTATTTACATATTTTATTGAAGACAATATGATAGGTTGATCAATAAAATATTTTTAAGCATAACATATATTAAATTAAAATCAAATTCTTTGGGGTTATGGAAATAAAAATGTAAGATCAGAGAGAAAAAGGAATGATATAAAATTCTGACTGCCAACAAAGAACTTGTTGATCAAATTATTATGGTGTTTAAATAGATTTCACTAACATTAAATGTGTAGACACAATTCTATTTTTAAATGTCATTATTTAAAATACACAAGAAATTTACATCCTTTATATAACCATTTATACTTATATGAGAATTTTTAGATGTTAAGAATATGAGAGGCATGTGAATAATTTTACAACATCTTTTATGGGGTGCAGGAAAAACTGAAGCTCTAGACTAAATATCGTCAATTTATCTGGGCATTTTTTTTTCTCTAGCTCATCCTATTCAATATAAATTTCTCTTGAAGAAATCAAATAATGTATAGTCCATAAAATCAAACACTACATGTTCTCACTCATAGAGTGAGAATGTATTTATGTCACCAGCTTGTGACATAAATACATTCCTGACTCACCATACCCATGGCTTAGAAATCCAATCACATTCTTTCATTATATATCTATGTCTGTGTGTATGTATGTGTGTGTGTATATATATCTCTACATATATATAATATGTATTATATATATATTATATGTATGGACAGAGAGAGAGGTCTACCTCTCCATCTCTCTACATAGGTGGATTGGTAGATAGATATAGATGTAGATATAGATATACATATAGATATGAGTGAATAGCTGGAGAGATGGAGGCTCTCTACCTACCCATCTCTCCAGCTACTCACTTCCTACATACTACTTTTCCTCCAAATTCTCAACCTTCAAAGGGAAAAACAGTAAAAACAATCTAACATCTTACAGTCTGACAAGGCTATAAATCCTTCAGTATTCTCTCTAAGGTTTCATAGTCCTTCTAGAAGTTTCTTGTCTTCTCTGTGGGAATTTTCCATTATCTGGTTCCAACCAGAAGCAGCAGAATATTGTTTTATTTACAAAAGGTTCACCTTTACTTTTACAAGTGTATTTATACATCTATGTAGATAAAAATACGTAATTTAATTTTCAAAGTTATATCAAACTATAAGTTTATAAAGACAAGAAGTATATATGTGAATATATGTATGTATGTATGAACACACACACACACACACACACATGTATATATTTAATATATTTTTCCCACATCATATTCCTCTATCCAGGAAATCATTTAAAAATTTTTTAATATACTTAAGTTCATTCACATACACATGTATTTAGTGAAGGAATTTTTATACAACTGGGAGTATAGTATATATTCTGTTGATCTATCTTGTTATTCTAACTACAACAATGTACAAAGTAGTGTATTATATTTAACCATGCCCTATTATGGTCATGTAGGAGGTTTACAATGGTCAGGCTCTTTCTTAGTCACAAACAATGTTGTGACAAACATTCTTGTTAATATATCTTTGTGCTCATGTTTAATTATTTCTGAAGGAGGGATACCTATAAATGGGATTAATTGATCAATGACTATACATTTTCACCTTTAATTGATATTGTCCTTGAAAAAATGGTGCCATATTATGCTCAGATAACAATGAAAAAAAAATCCCTACACCTTCAGCAAAAATGCATATAATAACTCTTAAAATGTGCCAACCAAATAGAGAAAGACTGAATTCTTGTAGACATTTTATTTTTCCATCTTTGACTTCTGTTGCATTACTCATGAGAAGTGACATGCACTTATTTTGAGTTTCAGTAATACTGAGTTACTTTTCTTCCTCCTCTAGGTCATATTTATCTACTCAGTATTATTTGGATATGACATTTGATTCCCCTCTGACTCCTAAGAAACATATTTTCCAGTTTTCCTTTTGGATAATTTCCACATTTCTACTTTTGTCTTCATCTTTCTTGATCAGTAGTGTAGAGAGGTCTTCCTTGGGCCTGTTCGCCTTCTCCACAAGCAGCTGACTTGTTTAACATAAATAGCTCAATATTGCTTCTGGTAAGGACACAAACTGAGGACACTCCCTGAAGGGCCGAAGGAATAATCACCTCGCCTTCTATTCCTCTTGCTTTTGGTTAGTTCTAATACTTTGTTATTAAGTGTTGGAAAAGTCATTTTCTTCTTCATATTAAGGTGGTGCTTTTGATACTTTTCCAACAAATTGTTCCTATAAGCACAGAAGAGTGAACTTGCAAATAATGTTATATTTTTCTTATTCTGAACCTCTGAGTAAATTAAAGGTGCAGGAATATTTGTCATTTTCTTCTGTCAGTTCTTTTACTCTCTGACATATCCTGGGTAAGAAAAACTGTATTAAGTTGGGTAAAGATCAAAATCATGATTAATTCAATTCAACTTTACAAAAATGTATATATTGCATACTAAAGCTCAATTTAGCAATTACAGTAATCCTTCAGTATCCATGGGGGATTAATTCCAGGACCCCACAGAGACCAAAATCCATGGATTCTCAAGTCCCTTATATAAAATTGTATAGTATTTGCATGTATCCTGTGTATATCCTCTCATATACATTAAAGCATATCTAGATTACTTATAATACCTAGTACAACATAAATGTTATGTAAATAGTTGTTATACTGCATTGTTTAGGAAGTGAGAAAAAATCTGTACATACTCAGTACAGATGTAAATATTAATTAAAAAAAATATTTTTTACCTTCTGCATGGTTGAATCCATGGATGTGGAACTCATGGATAGGGAGGGTTGACTGTATATAGGAATTTGGGGGGAAGTTTTGGCCTTTGACATCACAGAGCCCCCCGAAAGAGTCTCAGGAACCTCCACTGGTCCATGGACCATACTTTGAGAACTTCTAATCTAGAACAGTGGCTCTCCATCTGTCTGAACATGATGGGTACTCTGAGCCTCAGACCCAGAAATTTTGATTCAATTAGTTGGGATAGGCCTGGCCGTTAATGTTTTATAAAAATTTGCTGGGTTATTTTAACCTGCAGCTGGAGTTCAAAATCACTGCTGTAGAACATAGCATAGTGTTTTTCATAATAGACACCTACAGTATATTTTGGGATTGTACTGAAGTATCTGAAAGTGCAAAAACATTTAAAATACAATAAAATTATCACAATATTGGGCTATAATGTGTAGATTAGGGTTATTTTGTGTGGAGATTGAGCCAGAGAAATTTCAATACCCTCTTTCTCAGAATTACTGACACCAGAATGGTATTTTGGAATTTCATTTGCATTAGGTATAGACCACTAGTTTATCTATCAGTCTATCTATTCATCCATCTATCTTATCTATCATCTATCTTTTTATTTATCATCTATAAGTCTGTCATATCTATCATTGATCTGTCAATCATCTGTCTCTGTATGTATGTGTGTATATATGTATGCACATATATAGCTAATGGAATAGAATATTTAAATTTAATGGTGAAGTGTTTATTCATATGTGTTTTCAAATACATTTTAAAAAAGAATCAATATTTCAAATGCTTTTTCTAACTCATTGTGAAACTCCCTCTTAAATTTTCTGAGACTAACCCATTTCAGAGGATAAGTCACTGGAAACGGAACATCAGAGAAGAGTAAAGAGAACAAAAACATAAGGTTGAAAATTTACTGATTGTGTAGTAGTTTTTCCAACTCTTGAGTATAGGAGAAGGGCAGAATTGGTATTGAGTCCTCTTGTTGTCATGTCTTCTATGCAGACCCTATTGAGCTGTGAGAATTTCAAGAGCAAAGACGGAACTAGAAGTATAATTCTTGAACAGAGCAAAATTAAGGTGCAAATTTTCATAGATAATGCTTTTGCCTTGGCAGATGTGAAATCTAGGCAGTTTCCTAAAAAACTAAACAGTTTACACATTTGAAACCCTCACTGATAGATCCTAATGTTCTTATTTATTACATTGTTGGTAATTCTTTGGTTTTAAAAATAAAACACAGATTCTCTAAGAGGTTCACTTATAATAAGTTTAATATTAATGGATACAAAGGGTGTTGAGCTCTGGTTTTTATTATTATTTTTAATCAAAAGAAAATTAGAATGTATCCTAGGCCTAAATATAAAAGATGTAACTGTAACACATCTAGACAAAAGCCTAGGAGTACATCTTCGTGACCTTGGGGTAGGCAAAAATTTCACAGAAGACAAAAGTAGCTAATAGTAAAACTTAAAAAAAATGATAGATCAGATCTTATTAAAATGAAAACACTGATCTTCAAAGACATTCTTAAGTAAAACAAAAAAGTAAGCCATGAATTGAGAGGTAATTTTTAATAATCTGTGTACCTGACAAAGAATTTTATCAGTAATATATAAACTCAGTCATAAGAAGAGAAACAACCCAATTAAAAATAAGCAGGAGATTTTAGTATATGCTTCACAAAAGAAAATATACGAGTTGAGCATGGTGGCATGTACCTGTAATCCCAGTTACTCTGGAGACTGAGGCAGGAGGGTTGGTTGAACCCTGGAGTTTCAGATCAGCCTGGGCAATATAGTGAGAACTCTTAAAATATAAAAAAGACATGAAAGCTGGTAAGCACATACAAAGATGTGCAACATTATTAGTCATCAGGAAAATGTAATTTAGAACCACTTGATACACAACTATACACACACCAGATTGGCTACAATAAAAAGAATAAGCAACTGTTAGCAAGAATGCAACTGGAACTCTCATGTGTTGTTGATGGGAATGTAAAATACTCTAGCATTTATAAAGTTAAACAAATATACACTTACCCTTAGATTCAGTCATTCCGCTTCTAGTTATTTACCCAAGAGAAATGAAAGCATATGATGGCATACAAAGACTCATATTAGCTTTATTTGTAATAGTTCAAAACTACAAATGACTCAAACGTTCAAGAACAGGTAAATGAATGAACAAAATATAATATCTCTTATAAAACTTATATAACAAAAGACTATTACTCACCAATAAAAATAAACTGATAAACACAACTGCATGGATAATATAAAAAAATTATGCTGAAGAATTTAAAGAAGGCATATGACAAAAGAATACACACTTTTTGCTTTCACTTAAGTACAATTCTGGAACAGATGAAACTATAGTGATACAAAGCAAAATAATTTGCCTGGGCCTGGGGATCAGAGCAAGAGGCCAAGGGAACTTTTTAGGGTGATGGAAATGTTCTGCTACTTGATTATGATGATGGTCACACAGGGTTGAATTCATTTGTCAACATGGTATTAAACTTACACTTAAAATGAGTGGTTTTTATTGCACATAAATAAGTTTCAATGCAAAATATACATGTTAGTATAGGTAATAATTGTGATAGAAGTTTGGAGATGAGAGAGATTACTAAGGGCTGACAGCGTAGAATGTAGAAATGTCAGTTCTGGCCGAACACTGAAAAGCTGCTGAAGGCAGTAGGAGAATCACACTGGCTTCAGAGTCAGATAAACCAGCTTTGAGGATGCTTCCTCTTACCTAAATTTTAGTACAGATTGGAACAGGCTGAAAGATGTGTTTCTCTGTATGATAAAGGTCAGAGAGTAATCAGGAACCAGATAAAAAGAGAACTCATTGTGTATAGTCAGAAGGCAACTTAAAAAAAACTTTCTATTAAGTTGCAGACAGACTCTTAGTGGATGCTCAGAGAATGTTTGGCACTAAGCTGCTTTGAAATGCTATCAGAGGCTTCTCAGTCTCAAAAAGGCTTCAGAGTAGATCTGAGGATTTCTTTCCCTTTGGCCAGAAAAAAGGCCAGAGATAGTCTCACAGCCTAATGTTAAAGCTAAAAGTGTATGCTGCTGTTTTTACTTTTTTGAGTTTTACCCAAAATGGTGTGTAACTTTCAATATAATTTGCAGATATATAATTGTTTGATTTTTTTTGCATACTTTAAAGCAATCTATTTAGAGCATAAGATTGCTCAGATTATCTAATATTTCCTCTGGAAAGCCACTTTTTGGTCTTTCTTATTTATTTAACTTTTTTATTTTGAGATCATTGAGATAAATATGCAATTACAAGAAGTAATACAGAAAGATTCTGTATATCTATCACCCAGTTTCTCCCAATGCTAACATCATTTTGCATAACTATAGTATAATATCACAGTGGGAAAACTGACATTGATTATAATCCATTTACCTTGTTCAGATTTCACCAGTTTTACATACATTCATTTGAGTGAATATATATGTTCTATACAATTTTATCACATGTGTAGATTCATGTGACTACCAACAGAGTCAAGATACAGAATAGCCCCATCACCATAAGGTTCCCTGACATTGCCCTTATAAAACAACACTCTTCCAGCCCTCTCACCCTTACTATATATACCCCCTGATAACCACTAATAATTTTCCCACTTCTATAATTTTATCATTTAATAAATATTGCAGAAATAGAATCAGAATACATAACCTTTTGGAATTGGATTTTTTTTTTCGCTCAGCACAATTCCCTGGAGATGCATTCAAGTTATTATGTGTATCAACAGTTCATTCCTTTTTATTGCTGAGTTCTATTTCATGGTAGATACAGATGCACCATAGTTTGTTTAAGCATTCACCCATTGTAGGACATCTGAGATGTTTCCAATTTTTGGGTACTATGAAAAATGCTGTTATGAACATTCATATATAGGTTTTAGTGTAAACAAAAATTTTTATTTCTCTGGGATAAATGCTGATGAGTAGAATTGCTAGGATGTATGGTAACTCCATGCTTAGTTTGTAAAGAAAACTGAAATGGTTTCCCAGTGTGGCTGTACCTCTTTATATTTTTTACTAGCATTGCATGAATGATTCAATTCTTTTACATCCTTGCCAATATTTGGTGGTGTTACTATTTTTTAAAAATTTTAGCCTTTCTGATAGGTACATAGTGATAGCTAATTGTTGCTTAATTCGCATTTCTTTAATGATTTATGAAGTTGATATCTTTTTACATGCATTTTTTGCCATCTGTATATCCTCTTTAGTGACATGTTTGCTCATATCAATTTTCTAATTGAATTATTTCATTTTTACTACTGAGTATTGAAAATTGTTTATATATTCTAGATACTAGTCCTTTGTCAGTTATGTGGCTTGCAAATATTTTCTTTCAGTCTGTAGCTTGTCTTTTTTATCCTCTGAACAGTGTATTTTGCAGAACAGAAGTTTTAAATTTTAATGAGGTCTAGTTTATCAACTTTTCCTTTAATGAATTATGCCTTCGATGTCATCTAAGAATTATTTGCCTCGTCCTAGATCCTGAAGACTTTCTTCTATTTTTGTAAAATTTGTTTTATATTTTACATTTAAGTCTATTACCAATTTTGATTTAGTTTTTGTATAAGATGTGAAGTTAAGGTTGATATTCTTTCTTTTTGCCTATGGGTGTTCACTGCTTCGGCATCATTTGTTAAAAGGCTATCCTTCCTTCATTGAATTATTTTTACACTTTTATCACAAATCAATTGGAAAACAATCAGTTGGAAATATTTACATGGGTCTATTTCTGTGTTTTCTCTTCTGTTCCATTGATCTGAGTCCATGCCTTGGCAAATACTGCACAGTCTGGATTACTGTTGCTGTACTGTAAACCTTAATATCAGGTAGAGTGATTCTTCTCACTTTCTTCCTCTTTTTAGATTATCTTAGATATTCCGAGGTTAGTGCTTTTCATATAAATTTCATAGTAGGCTACCCAATGCCTATAAAAAACTGCCTTGAATTTTGATAAGAATTGTCTTAGAGATCCATTTGAGGAAAATGGACATTTTTACTACCTTGAATCTTCTGATTTATGAATATAGTATGTCTCTTTGCTTATTTGTCATCATTCATATCTTTCATCAGCATTTGCAACGTTCAACATCAGATGGTATACATTTTCTGCTAATATTTCATTTTCCTTGGGTTGATTATAAATGTTTTAATTTTATTTTTATATGTTTGTTGTTACTATAGCAATTCTCATGTAATACCATTGGTAGGTTCTTAGAAACTGTATTTTAAGTGACATGATGTATGGCAGGTCCTGGAATAATGTAGTTTTGCTCAACATCATTTTGTTATAACTTTGATGATGAAAAATTAGGTTTAGTTTTATGTTGTTTTGCTTAAAGTCACAGTTTCCAAGAATCTATTGATGGTGTTAAGGAGAGGACTTACTGTGCATAGAAATGACATTGGTTTTCATCTCGATCTTGTATCCTGTGATCTTGCTGAAATACTTTTTAGGTTCTTGGAGTTTTATTTTTGTATAATCTATGGGATTTGCTAAATAGATGATCATGTCATCTGCAAATAGGGAGAGTTTTATTTCTTCCTTTTGAAACTGTTTGCATTTTATTCCTTTTCTTTTTTCTGCCTCCCCTCTCCCGCATTTCAGTGGCTAGAACTTCTAGTACTGTGTTGAATAGGAGTGGTGAGAACTGAATCTTTGCCTTGTTCCCTATCTTAGAGGAAAGCATTCTGTCTTTCACCATTAAGAATGACAGCTGTAGGTTTTTAAAAAAAATGAACTTTATTTTTTACTGCAATTTTAGGCTCACAGAGAATTGAGTCGAAGGTACAGAAATTGCTCACATATCTCCTTTCCCCACACATGTATAGCTTCCCTCCTTATCAACATTCCCCACCAGAGTGGTATATTTGTTATAATTGATGAAAATACTCAAGGTTCTTAAAGATACTCTTCATTAAGTTGAAGTAATTCCTATCTATTCCTAACTTCCTGAGAGTTTTTAATTACAAATGAATATTGGATTTTATCAAATGCTTTCTCTGCATTAATTGTTATAATCATCTTCTTTAGCCTGCCAATTCTTCCTCCTTATTCTGTTTATTTGGGGGCTTATGATGATGAGGCTTGCTATGAAAATTGAGTCTTGGTAAAAAGCCAGGTGTCAGTCATGAAGTATTACAAATGAAATTCAAAGGAATGGATTCATAATACATAGTACAGGAATTCCCTATGGTACATTAAAGTTGAGTGGCAGTCAGTGGAATTAAGTATGAATTCTTAATAGTACAGAAAAGGATACATGTATGTTGAGTTCTGGAGCAAAGAGGAATGTATTGCTTAATGAGAAAAAAAAAGCCACTATTTTCTAGGATTAACTGTGCCTTAAGCATAGTGACCTCATTTCAATAACTAGTACTGTATAATAATACTTCTTCAACTTTACAGGACCTACAATCTATTCATTCTATTTCATTTTCTTTGTTTTTAACCTTCCACCCCTCTTAGCCCTACTTCCCTTCCTATCCAGTTTTGATTGTGGTCCATGTTTATAATTGCTCCCCTGCCAATATCCTTTATGTCCCTTGTCCCACTCTTCCCTGGTTGCAGTTGCTTGACTCTCAATCCTATTAAATCCAACTCTCCAACTACTCCAGGCCTGCACACACATGCAAAAAATGGCTCCGGGGAAACTTCAAATTTGTGACCACTAGTATCATATGAGCATTTAGGCCCAGTATTCCTAAGGCCCAGCATTTTCACTATCTATGTTCTATTTTCTCTTCCTCTTAGGTTAGTATATCCTTTTCCTTTTTTCCTCAAACCTTTAACACCTTCTTCCTCATTTTCATTCAGCTGATGGTCTTGCTTCCCACTTTATTGAGAAAATAGAAACAATTAAAAAGAAAAGAATTTTTGTAAACACCCACTACCACAGGTACCCACTTAACAATCTTCCTACTGGTTCTTACAGATGAATTGTCTGACTTCAAACAAAGACCCATGCCTTTTCTTCTAGAACCCAACCCTCTCACACATTATAGGATAAAATTCCAACAAATCCCTTTCTTTCCTGCATCATCAATATTTTCTAATGAGTAGATCACTTCCATTAGCATATAAACATGCTACAACTAACTCTTACTCATCCAAAAATGATGTCCTTTTCTCTACCACTCTTTGAAGAAAAGCCCTTGGAAATATTTGTCTGTACTCTCCATGTACTACTGCTCTTTTCCCATTCACTCTTGAACCCTCTCCATTAGGCCTCTTCCTCCAGTACGCCACTGAGCCTGTTCATGTGAATGTCTCTAATGGCTTGCACAATGCCAAATATAATGATCAATTCTTGGACCACATATTCTTGACTATTAGCAATACTGACACAAAAATCTTGATTTTCCTCTCCAATCTGCCCCTCCCTAAGCTTTTGCCATCTTAATAAATTGTGAAGTGGGTTCACCAATAACCAATCCCAAGAGAGGACTTCCAATCTGTGAAGGACAGCAGAGATCATCACTGTGCCAACCATAAGGAACAGGAGTCTGAACACCTCTGTCCACTGCATCCTCAGCTCAGTGTTACCAATTCCCTGAGACCATGAGACAGAAAATACTCATATGCAATGTGTTATATGAAGCAAGTTAATTACTTACAGATAGACTGCAAGAAACAAAACAAAAAAGCCGGTGATTCATTGTGAATAGGTTCCCCAAGGTTTGACAAATCTGCCTCAAGCAGATGGAGTCTTGATTGTGCTTGCTTCAGTTGAACCACAGCTGAGGAACCTGGAAAGGCAGCCTGCCCTTCCCCACAGGGGCACTGTGACTCAGTGGATAAGCTTTGAAGGTAATCCTGCTTCCCAGGAGAGAAGAACAATCCATGAGCTGTCCCTGGCAGTTCCTCTTTAACTCGAGATGTTACATTCCCTAGGAAGTACAGGAATAAGGTCCAGGCTGTTTCAGGCAGTTCCTGCCTATCTCAGAACATTGCATTACCAGTACATTCTATAGTTATTCTTGATAACTACCAACAAAAAAGAGGGAGAACTGGGTGGGTCCAGGGCCATTCAGGGAACTGTCCTGTGATAAATGTCAACTTGATCCATCTAGCTGCTCAGATAAAACATCCTGATATCAACTTTGAGGTTTCTCACCTACACTCCATGTATAATCCTTCAGCAAAACCCAATCACTTCTCACCACCCCTCTACTACCATCCTTATCCAAGCTACAATCATCTCTTGCATGGATTATTTGAATTACCCTAAAACTGTTATTTTTCCTTTTTATCTTTCAGTGAATTTTCATCAAAAGTACCAGGACTTTTCTAAAACCTACAATAGATCATGTCATTCCTCAGGTCAAAAGTTGACCATCTATCAACTTTCATTAGTCATTTAAAAAAAAATGGTCTATCTCTCCTATTAGAATGCAAGCTCCACAAGATCAGGAATTTTAATCTGTTTTGTTCACTATGCCAAGAACAGTACTTTGCACACAGTTGTTGCTTAAGAAGTATTTGTTGAATGAATGAATAGCAGAGATGACAATCTTTGGACAAGTTTCCAAAGAGAAGCCTCATGATCTAATACTGGCATTAGTTACCATGTTGAAAAGAGATTGCTGTAAATTGAGGAACACATTCTAGCCCCTTCCTGTGGTGCCCAGAATATCTAAGGAGATCTGCAGTCCTTTGAGAGGTGTGGAGAAGATCCTGGGCCAGAAGAACAGACCCAGGCTCTCATCAGCATAGAGATGAAGCTTACTGAGAACAGCTCCACTGGATGACAGCAAATAGCACTCATACCAGCTATATCTGAACATGGTATCATGTGAAATGACCAGTAACTGTGGTATACCGTTCTAGTTCCAATAGTTTTTGATTGTAAGGCTCTCAGAGGGAATTAAGACATTGGGAATTATTTTCATGAGGCCACAAATAGTACTGCCAAGTGGCTTAATTTTTTTTATCATCTTTGTTGTCATCTTTATGATTATCCTTCACAATTATTGTAGTGATTATAAGGAGGAAAGCACCAGGCTATCTAACACAGGTTGAAAATCCTTAATCCAAAAATCTGAAATCTGATGTTCCAAAATCCAAAACTTTTTGAATGCCAACATGATGCACTCCAGGTCACAAGTGGAAAATTCCACAACTGACCTAAGGTAATCGGTCACAGTCAAACAGTCAAAACTTTGTTTCATGCACAAACTGTTAAAAGCATTACATTATCTTCAGGATGTGGTTTTTAAAGAGTATATAAAACATAAATGAATTTTGTATTAGACTTGGGTCCCATCCCTAAGATAATCCCACTAAGATATGTGCAAATATTCCAAAATCTGAAATCCAAAACACTTCTTAACCCAAGCATTTCAAATAAGGGATCTTTGATATTTCCAAAGTTTCTGTGAGTCAGATTCAGGCAAGAGAGGTAAAATATCTCTCCTAATGTAACTTGAGGTCAGTGTTTCTCAGATGTTTTAAGTGGATGATTATTGCTGGAGATTTTAGACAATGTGATGGTTGTTTTCTTTCCATCTCCCCTTTTATTCCTAAAGAATGGTAGTAAAGGTAATTTGAATTTAGATCTTCTAAAGTTGCTTCTCTTTTAATAACTTCACACATTCCTGAAAAGTGCTGTTTAGAGTGACAGACTGTTGCAAAGCCCTGACTTAATGCAGAGGAAGATGGCTTAGAAAATTAAAAAGTTTAAAAAGGGGAACGTTTACATCCTGATTCTCTTTCTTTTCATGTTTCAAGTGAGGAGTTTGAGTACTTTAGATTATAGGGGCAAGAAAAATTGCTGGAGGTTCACTTCTCTTTAATTAATTTTAAGAACAGTTTAAATCTCTGGTCCAAAGAAGGGAAAATAGTGATAAAGAGGAAGAGGGAGGAGAGACAGCTGGGTAGAAGATGAGGGTGAAGAAGGGTAAATGTGTAGTTATGCTTTTCTCTAGTCTCACCAGATGCTACTTAACCTGTTTGTCAGGGGGATGAACAGGATGTAGCAAACTACTTTATGTTCATAATAGGTTCTTCCAGTAGGGTGAATGCAACTTCCAAAAATAAAGAAGAGTAGGAAGGAAAATAAGAAGAAAAGGAAAAAAAATAAAAGTAGTGCAGAAGGTATTCTCAAGTATCTTTTGCTGTGTTTAACATGGGTACATGGACTATGTGAAGGGGAAATGTGAATAGGCAAAGCTGGTGCCTACAGGATGCCAGCAGAGTAGATAAACCCCAAACAGCAAAACCTGTTTAAAAAAAACTGGTTTGTTCACATTATGTAATTAGTTCATCTTCTTTTCGATTTTATTGATGCTATCATTAGCTTCCCATTAATGTCCCTTTCTCGGCTTGTATAACTTTAGAGCTGCACAGTCAGAGCTTTAAAAAAGAATTAATGAGAATAAAGTTGCTTCTGTTCTAATTTTTCATTTTCAAATAATTTCAAACTTGCAGAAAATTTGCATGAATTAATTTAATAAATTTGCATGAATAGTATGGTGGACTCCTGAGTATACTTCTCTCAGAAATTTGATTCAAGTTTTGCCTGTTTTTCTCATAATGTCCTTAGAGTAAAAAGGTCCAGTTCAGGAGAGCACATTTTACTCAGTTGTCTGTCATGTCTCTCTATCTTCCTTTAGTCTGAATGAGTTCTGCAATCTCTACTTGACTTTTGTGACCTTGACATTTTCGATGGTCAGTTATTTCATAGACTTTCTCCAAATTTCTGTTGGCTGATGTTTCCTCTTGATTATAACCAGCTTATAAATTTTAGAGAAGTGATGTTGTGTTTTTCTCATTACATTTCATTAGGTGACATATGATATTGATTTGTCTCATTACTGGGAGTGTTAACTTTGATCACTTAATTCAGATAGTGTTTCTTAGGTTTCTCCACTATAACGTTAACTTTTTCTCCCTTTGTAATTAAATATTTTGTAGAAAGATACTTTGAAACTATGTAAAATTCTATTTCTCATCTCACTTTCATCCACTAATTTTAGCATTCATGGATGTCTTACTTGAACTCCTTTTGCATTTATTACTTAGTATTCTAATGTAAGAAAGAATCTCTTACCCAAACTCTTACCCATTTATCTTCTTCCCATGTATCTATTTACTTATTATATAATTGTGGATTCATGGGTTCCTCTTTCATTCAGTGGTTTATAATCCATTACTCTCATTACTTATTTTTATGCTTAAATTGTTCCAGATTTATTAAGCAGGAGCTCCTTCAAGGTGGCTCCTGGATCCTCTGGTCATGTTCCAATTGTTTTTCTAAGAAATTTCTTACCTTCTGGCCCAATGACATGTTCAAAGCTCCTTATTCTTTCTGTGTTCTACTTTTAGAGTCTCAATAAACTCTTGTCTCTTATAGTGGAAAGATGCATTTAGAAATCAAGACTAGGCATTAAATTTGCTCATTGCTGCTCAGGCATTGTTGCTCCTAGTTCCCTTCAGTGGATACACACAGCCACACCCTTAAATTCGTGTTTATTTACATGTCATATATACTTATATATCCACTCTTCCAATTCCCATCTAATACCTCAGCATTCATCTCAACTTTTCCTCTTTCTATGTTTGTACCTTCTCCAGCACTAGGAAAGTGGATTCCCTGTGTGGAGTCAAGCATCTGATTCTACCTGGCCTCTGCCCTGTTTAGCAGTCGTCCCTCCATAGACCCTGACTCCTGTCAAGCTGCCTTCATGCCGACTTCAACTCCCACTTTGTGTGGACCCTGACACTCACTGGATACACTTTCACTGGGAAGAAAGAAAGGCAATCATTGGTATCATTTTCTAACTGGCCTTTCTGCATTGGCTGGCTGTTTAGGCATCATGTAAACATAGTAGTGAATTGGTAGTAGTGTTCTTAAAACAGCAGAGTTACAACATGTCAGTGTTTTATTCATTCAAATTCAACTTAAAATACTGAAAATATTGTAAGATTGCAAATATCTTCTAGGCCCATCTATATATACACATTGCTGTGCAGGAATGGATCCGCAGAATCATGGTTTCTTGCAATGTGTGGACAGTTTAGGAATTTTTTTCAAGTGCAAATTTGATATTAGATGCTTCTTACCTTATATGTTGATTTCAAAATCTAACTCTTCTGTCAAATATGACTCTATTGTATAGCGTAAATTGTCTCAACATCTAGCCAAATTCTTTCTTCAGGAGTATTATCATTTGGTTTCCAAAAAGGAAGCTGAGAGGATCCCACACTGATTCTAGAACATATTACGGACCCATTCAGGAAAAATAATACAGTTTTTCTTTGGTAGGTAATCCTCTCTAAAATGTAGACTAATGCTCTGGTGACAAGTTTCTAGGCTAGAGCTAGGGAAGAGTAGGGTCTTGGCTGTGGGACCAACTCCAATAGAGTGGCTCACTGGGGCAAGTCACAGGAGGCCAAGCTGAAGAGCACCCTTATCAGGTATGCAGCCAAAAGAGTGCTGGGCAGGGAAGAGGATATAAGCTTTAAACCAGAGAAGGGAGTAGTGAGGGCCAGGAAAGTGATGATAAGTACCACTAAATGGAGCCTTCATTCATTCAAAATATGCTTATGAAGGACAGTATGTCCCAGAATCTTTGCTTGCTATGTGGATACAGAAATGAACACATGTGTTTCCTGCCTGGAAGAAACTTTCATTCTAGTAGAAGAGAATCATGCCAACAGTTACAAGTATCTCAAGAGTCTTGCTACAGTCTTAAATTTGTGAATTTTGACAGCCATTTCTAAATTACTTTCCATAAGGCTTATACCAAGTTACAGAGTTGGAAGTCACTTCTAAATGCTACTTTTAACACCACTTTCATACAGTATTTTATGTATTTGAAAGGTATAGTTTGAGAAAGATTTAGATTAAAATTTTAGATATTTCCACCCTTTCTTTCATTTCTTGGGATGTTAAGTAAGTATTAAAAAAGTAGATAATGAATTTCTGAGAAAAAGTCAAAGTGCCTACTGGTTGTATGTTCCCAGATCTTGATGTTACTGGACTGGACTCCAAAGGGTACAGAAAATTATCTTTCAGTTAAAGCACTAACTTATCATTTTGTTTAGTGTTCCTTTGTTCATTTACCATACAATTTTGGAATAGCTTTTGAGTAAATGATGTTTATTAAGCTTAGTGTAAAGTTGTCTGGACATTACAAAACCAGGCACATAGCAAACTTTTCTGCAGGAGGTAATGTGGCTGGCAGAGACCTATTTTGAAGATTTTAAAAAATGATAGATTACTCTTAGTGGTTATACATAATAAGCAATGCTAACTGTGATATTTACCTACCGCAGACTTTTGGCTTTTGAAAATGGAATTCGGCTCCTTTCTCTTTACTTTTAGATACTTATTGTTTATTAGTGAGCTCTCTTTTATAGTTTCTAGTGGACCTTCTTTTGCTGTTGACATATTTTCAGTTCTATAGAGTTTGTGGGCAAAATGGTATTAGAAAAGCAAGTAAATCATCATGATGTTCTATATATTACCTTGGCAAATAATTCTGTGGGCAAGAGCTCTAGACTAATAAATGAGAGCATGTGGATAATTTAGAATTGTTTCTTTTTTAGAATCAATAGCCTGGGAATTGAAAAATTCAAAGTGCTTTGTCATGGCATTATTGTTTGAATTAATTTTTTACAAAACAATTTCAGTTCATTTGGAGCTGGCTCTGTGTCTCTTCAATTTGTACTCCTGAGAAAGAACTGAAGGATACTGAACTTTGGAAAAAATTTAATAAAGTCAGTTTACAATGGAACACTAGATGATAAAGTTCCTCAGGCCTAATTCTTTTGGAATTGTGGGAACAGACAGGGGGTGAAGGTCAGCAGCTGTCCATCCATCTGCAGAGCAGAAGCTCCCCTCTCAGGCTGGCAGTAGCAAACAAAGGCTGGTGAAGTGAGACTGAGGTCAAGACTACAATTCGTTCTCTTGTTTTAATGCAATTTCAACTAGCTAATATGTACAAGGTGTTTCAGGAGCATTAACATTTTGAGCCTTAGGCAATCAGATCTGAAGGCTCATTCTGTTTGATTCATAATGTGGATTATATTTTATAATGTTGCCAGGACTTGATTATTTGCACGTCCTAGAAGGTATAGCTCCTGCTCTGAACATTTAAAAGGAAACTGCTATAGAACATTGAACATTAAACAGAAAGCAACTATAGGTAAATCTCAGAGAAATAAAAAAAATTCTATAATCACAGTGTTAGAATTAAATGTTTGGATGATTCTCACATAAGTTTAATTTGACTGTCTTGGTAACTACTAAAAATGGAGGAGTGGCACAAGGAACCATTGGCACATTATATAATACTGCAGGTTAGCATAGTGATAAATACTTTATTCAGACCATCTAGAAATATACACATTCCTCCCTCATCTACTTGTAACTGTATCTTTACAGATAGATATAAAGACATATACATACCCAAATAAGATACAATGGTCACAGAAAGTGTTTGTAAACATTAATGTTGACTTGTGGACATACATTGATTTGAAACAAATCCTTTACTTTAAATAGCTTTGATTTTCTGTCTAGAAGATGAAAGAGAACATTAATAGCCGTCACTTATGAAGTTTACCTAGTTGAATGTTAGCGCCTCTAAAAATGAATCAATATTCATTACTTTCCCACATTGGAAGATAAAAGGAATAAATGATTTTTTGAAACTGAAAATACAGTTCTCAGAAATGTCAAGAAAATCTTTAGTGCAGTCTCATTTTAAGAAAAATTGAAGAGGGATCATCAAAATCTTTTTATATTGAAAAGGCTATTGGTATATAATGTAACCCAATCATTTAGGATCTGCTTAATTTGAAATATGTAACAGAGTAAAGGTAAAATATGTTTTGCTTCTTGTAACTTGTTAAAAAACCCCATATAGTTAATAATAATGAGAATAGGATAAAATATATTCTGGGAATTGCGTGCTGAAGTATCAGCTATTTGTATATAGTTCAGTCCACATTCTCCCCAAAACTGTATGTGTTCAAGAGGTTTTCTGGAGGGTCCTATGCAGAAGTTCATTCAACTTAAACTGAAGGAAGACATACTCTCATTATTAAAGCTAAAGTTGAAGCATGTGGGGAGGAAAATGGTCAAAACTTTTCATGGTTCCCAGGTTAAAAAATAAGCCCTTTCTCTAGTGTGTGTGCATATCTTATTTTTATTTTTGTTTTTTGGTTCAACTATAAGAACAGTACTTGTTCAGTGACAGCCACATAAAGGTTAAATGGAGAACTATAGATTAAATGTTACCATTCTAGTGCATCTTTTAATTTGCTCTTATACCAAATCCATAGGAAACTGGATATGTGTCAGAATGTTATGGAAAGATTGATATATCAATGGGTATAGCAATTAAAATGCATTTCCTGAATTGGAAAGCACAATACATTGCTTTTAGAGACAAAGCACAGGATTCGCTCATTAAGAATAACGGAGTTAAATTCTAGGGTTTCTGCCGTCTTACTCATGGTATTTGACTGCCTTGGTTCTATAATCGGATTTTAGCAAGCCTGTAAAAATACTTAAAACTTTTTTCTTGTTGGTGGTGTGCTTCCAGCATAGATAATGAATAGTTTATGACATTCAGGTTATAGGTCAAATCTGAGGTCTTATTGCATAACCGGGGAAAATTACTTTTTGAGTAACGTACAGTATAACCTTCAACTCTTAATAGGGCAGGAGTTCAGATACAAACACTTACACATTCAAAGTGATCAGATTACGTATGATTTCTACTTGTTCTGAAATGACTTCATAAATGCAATTTAAAAATTTATTTCACCACTACAACACACGAAAAACTTAGCAATAAATTCTAACATGTTCAGGTGAAACCATTCATTTTCACTTGGCTATTCAAAACATTATTATAACATCTCTAATACATGAAGAATGTTTGGAAACCTACAACACATTTCCCGTGCATCTCAATTAAAAAAGACATTTCAACGCACTATACTGACTTTTCCTTATTCCCTTGTAATGGCAACATAATTAAAAAATAAACTGAGTAAGGTAACTCAATGCAAATTCAATCTGATATTAGAAGTAAGCTGCATGTGAGACTAAATCAGATATGGGAGATTTTTCTAAAACAGGATTAAGCAGTGTTTCAAATCACCTAGAATCAATTATCATGGGACACTGTTGTAGAAATGATGATACTGAGTTAAAAAACATTTTTGTTAAGAAAAAAATCACAAGTCAGAGATTGTCACTTATAGTATGCAAGATAAATTTGGTGATGATTCTGTAAATGAAACATCAATTTTTGTGTAGACTCCAATATTTCTAATCTATGAGAAACAGGTGTCTTATAGATTCTGGTGTCCAAAATGGCCAATTTCAGAATCTTCTTGTGAAGTGGTTGCTTCTCTGAGAAAACAAACAAAATTGCCTCACATGTGAATCATATCACATTTCTTTATAAGTCTAGCTTCAATACAAGCAGAGTTAAAAACCAAAAACACCCTCCAAACCCTATGTATGTATTGTTACTGGCTGACCCACAAGGTGGCACTAAAGAGAAAAGTGACAAAAGTGAAGATCACAGGCAAGTTAGATATTAAAACAATTCTATTATGAGAATAAAATATATTTCATTAAATGATTATCCATATTTTAATATGATGATAATTCAAAACAGTCATCTTTAGGTTCATTTTTTAAAAATAGAGACTGTTCTAGAGCCGAAAGTTTCATTCAGTCAAGCAGCTGGTTATTTTCAAGAGTTAATAATTGAATTTTTTGTGTAGTTATTTTGTAGGAAAGTTTTTTTTTTTCTAGAAACAGACTCCATGACTATTATTTGATTATAAACTGTGACTGTTTCTCTTTTATCTTTTGTATTGTGCCTAGTGCTTCATGTTAATATAAATGTAAAAAAAAAAAAAAGACCCAACAGATTTAACTTTATAATACTAAGCATACTAACATATATAGATTTTAATATTTGTAATTATAGCACACAAATAAATTTTCAAATGACCAAGAAAAAGTCATTTTAGCCAAAGCCTAATTGTTTGAATTTCAAGAATAATTCTTGGATCCCCAAACATATTTTTCACCTAACTTTTAAGGTGCCTGGAGAGTAAGTTCTGAGCCTGTATAAGGCTGTGAATGGAACGACGCTCTCAGAAAAACATGCACAGAGAAAAATAATGGCATGATATTGGTGTAACCTTGGTGTGTAACCCTGGCGGATTCTTATAGTGTCATGTGGTGGAAGAAATTGGTAATTTTATAGCAACCATCTCTGAATATAAGCAAGGAAAAGGGATGGACCAAAAAAGAAAAAAGAGCTATTTTTCAGTTCACGATTAAGAAGATATATTATTTATGTACAGATCTAGTACTTGAATAAAAAAATCAGAATACATCATTTTCCATAGTTCGAAAGCAGGAATTCAGTGAGGTTTTAAAACAAAACAATTGTAATTATTGTTGTGTATTTGTTATATATACTCATATTGTGATATATTCTCTAACAAAAGGTGTGCTTCTCATGCTGACATGACTGTACCTTTGACCAGAATCCTCACTTGGCAAAACTATGTATATTTTATATTATGTTATATATTATTAAAAATCAGAAAACACTATAGTTCAAAATTAGCTTTTAAAATCTACATACAGATATATAACCTCAATACTAGTGATATTTCATTATCTAAATGAAAAATGTCATCATATTTCTTCTAATTTCTCTTCATTAACCCATTTACAATAACCACTTGTTACTCAGATTCAAAAAAATACCATAATTACTTCATTTAGACAGCTATATTGATAAACATTTACATATTAAGCAGAATCTATCTGTAGTAAGTGAAGTTTTTAAGTGATAAACAATATTTTATTATGAAATGAAGGAATAGGAATAAATTATTAGAAGACAGAGAAAACATATATGGACTAGAAGATACATGTGGATGAAATAAAGCCGAATATTGTACGTCTTTATGTAAATTTACATTAATATTTATCTATGTATGTCTTTGAAACAGATACTTTCATGGTTTGAAAGAGCTGAGGCACCATTCAAATTATGTAAATTTGTGCTGTCAAGTAAGCCTGTGTTAAATATATATTTTTGGATGCATTGAAGAGGTAAAATTCCTAAAGCATGTAAACTGTTTATTCTGCAGTATGAAAATAAGCTAGTCAATTTTTTCAATTTAGTTCTCAACCCAGAAGGAATAATATTGTCAGATTTTCTTTTTGTCATTATCTTACAAAATTATAATTATTTCTCTGCTCAGGGTCATACTATATTATTCTCTCTTCATTTATTTAACAAACACATAACACTTATCATGTGCCAGGCACTGTCCTCTTCAAGCAGAGTATAGACCATGTATGCTTCAGTGCTAAATCCCTAGCATAGTGCCTGGCACTGACTTCACAATTAATGTAGCAAGTACTCATTAGGCAGTTGGGTAGATTATATTTGGCTTACCTTTCAGGAAGTAGTACAACATAAAGGTTAAGTATACAGGTGGTAGAATAACCTGCCTAGTTTTGAATTCCAGCTCTGCCATCTACTAATCAAATGACTCTGGGCAAGGTGATCTTTTTTCAGCCTCCGTTTCCTGATTTGTCAAATGGAGGAAATAATAGCATTGACCTCATGATTTTCATGATTACATAAGACAGCATAAAATGCTTAGACAAATACTTGGCACAAGTTAAGCCCTTAACAAATCTAAGCTATTATTATTATATTCATTAATTCTTCCTGCCATATTTATCTGGAAACATGAATTTGAGCAATTTAAGTTCATGGTAACAATTATATGGGTATATTTACTGTTTTCATTTCTTGAGTGACTAGACAAATTAGTTAAATGGAAACATTTCTGGAACAATACGTAATTTCTATTGTTTGTAGACATTGGTCTATATTAAGTTTGCAGGTTTCCTGAATAAATTGTAAACATTTCCATGATATATACTTTGCCTTTTTATAAAGCTTTCTTATAGAAGTCATAAACCAAAGAGCCTACAGTGAGCACTAAAGAGTTTTAACATAGCATTAGAACCCCTCAAATAATGATATAACTTCATTGAGATACTAATTCTCTCTTTAGATATAACATTTAATGCTAAAATTGGGAATGACACTTGAATTATTTGGTCATTCTTTTCTTACCTTTGCTATCTATAGATATCCATTTTATGCTGTGAGGCTTGTTCTAGCTTGGTTTAAACATAATCATGAGACTTTTCTGGGACTAATAACATATAGTATTATATTAATCAGTTAGGCAATGTTTCTGTTAAAAACAACTTCAATTATGAGGCTGCAATGAGCTCTCATCACACCATTGCACTCCAGCCTGGGTGACAAGAGTGAGATCTAATCTCTAAAAAGAAAATATAGTAAAAAGTAAAAATAAAAAATGAAAAAAGATAAAAACAACTTCATAGTGCCACAGATTTTTATGAAGCAAAAAGATATCATCAAATTTAGATGTAATTTCCATTTAGATTAATCCTTTTAAATAAACAAGTCAGACAACTAACAGTTAAATCAAGGTGTTAATTGTTGTGGACAAACTGCAGAGATCATGAAATTTCACTATCTCAATTATAGCTAATTTTAAGAAATTCTTTCCTCATCTTCAAGATCTTAAGAAATGTTCTGTCTGGAAGGGTGGTTCTTATATGAAACGCCTCAACAACATCAGCAGATCAGTGGGTCAGATGTTATGAAATTTTGAAAGTTTGCAATATAAAAATATTAATAAACTTTGCAGTAATGTTTATTTCTCCAAATTAAAAATTTCATCAAATGATCAGTTTCAAATTTCAAACTGCTTTTTTGCTATTGCCACATGGCGGCACCACTTCAGCTGCTAAACAGAGACTTCACCATTCTTTTTTCACAGTGGTCTCCAGTTGTGGGAGGTCTTCAGAAACATATCCCTGTCATATGATACATCAGCCTAGTTTTGACTGCCAGGCTAGTGAGATTTGTTTGTTTCTTCCTGTACTTTTTCCTGTACGGTGTGCTTTTATAAAATTTATTTATCCATTAAAGTTTTAGTTTTTGATTGAATTATTTTTTTGCTTCTCATGAAGATTAATTAAATATTTCTTGAGAACATAAAAAGGGTGGTATATTAGCTCCTGTATATTTTTCACAGAAGTCCAGAGCTGAAAAATACCCCCAACTCTAACTGCTTTACATGAACACATTGAGAAATTGAGTCCATGAAGTAACTGGGTTAGGACAATGGAGGGAAATGGAGGTGAACAGGGTCTAGTTCTTTCTCCTGAGCCAAGCTGTTTCTGGACATGAGGTTTTGCTCACATGTGAAGAGACAGCGTGCACAAAGGCACCTAACTATGTGGTTCTATACACAAACCAGTGTGAAAAGAAAAAAAAAAAAGACAAGTGTAAACAATCAAAAATAAGACCCTGAAGCCAATGCATTTACTCAAGATAGTTCATTTTGATCATTTCAGGACCGAGGTGTAGATTTTATTAAAAACAACTTCCATTTGGCCTCATATATATTAAATATTCAGACTGTTTTTACTTTTACAAGTCTCTGAATCAAATGTGGCCACGTCATGACTTTAGTGATATTTATTAGCTAAATAAAGTAATCATAAAATTCTCATAACAAACACACGTTTCTGAGAGAAGCATCAGGCTCTTTGGGAAGTTTAATTTCCTTGTTTACAGCACTGCATGGCTCTAGTATTGGCAAAATCAAACCTATCTCAGATCCAGTGACCTATAACACTGAAAGAAACTTTAAAAAGGAGTATTAGTAAATTATATCTTTAATATTTTTGTGAAGTGCACACTCTGAAATGTCACCCCCCCTTTTGCTTTGGAGGTAGAATGAACATCCTCTAGAAAAAAATAATATTAAAAAATTGTTTTACCAAAGTGCTTGCTTCTTTGGGAAAGCATGGTATATACTTTCAGAAATTAAAAAAAAAGAAAACTTGCTGAAAACCTTTGTAACATTGATATAAAGGGGAGAAATATTTACCCACTTGATCTTAATACTAAGTTTTATTATGCAAAGTTACACTTAAGGAGAATCCATGAGCTAGAAAGTTATGTCCATTCTATATTAATAATCATATGTCCACTCCAGTAGGGTCTGAAAAAATAATCCATTTAGTAATTTAATCACAGTAAGTAGAGACTTTACTAATTGATAAATGCATTATTTAATTCTGACATATTTCAGATTTGCCATGTAATAATTTTCAGAAGCACATAAACACATTCATAAAATACAAAGAAGAACAGATGGAGCTAAGGAGTGGAAAGAGATAACAGATTGAGAATGTGAGTGAGGGAAAGAGGAAAGGTGAAGAAAACTGGGTTAAAGGGTACAAACACACAGTAAGACGGAATCTAGCTGCTCAGTGTTTGAGAGCAGAGTAGGGTGACTATACCTTGCAAAAATGTATTGTACTCAGGTGATGGACACCTTAAATACCCTGACTTGTCACTACACATTATGTGCATGTAACAAAATTTCTCATGTATCCCACAAATTTGTACACATTTAAAAAAAAAGGACAAACAGAAAAAGCCTTCTTTGAATCTTTTCTTCACTAATGTTTTAGAAAGAGAAAATCTTACAGATCCCTTAGTGGGTAACCTCTTCCTTTAGGCAGCAGTTCTTAGAATTTTGGGGAGGATTCCAGAAGCCTCTGATAATCAAATGCACGAAATCCATGGATATTGAATCATTAATACTGAATTACCAGTTTAAAACCCAAAAGTCAGAGAAGTCTGGTGACCTGCTGAGGATCTCGGGACTCCTCTCACTTGCTTGCACTATAGTTCCTGATTCTGTGAAAACAAACCAATGAACCCCAACTCCTCAACTCTTAAAATGCATACAGCCAGATACATATGGACAGCAAGAGCACAGACATTTAAAAACAGAGCAGAAAAAAGTAACTTGAACAGAATGTGGCATTTCCCTTGGTCTGTTGCTAACGGCCCACATACAACATGCTTAAAAAATCCCACCCTGGCACTTATTTTCATCATCACTTAAAAATGATTCAAATGGACATTTAAAATGCATGGCATTGAGCATGTATCCCATCTGGGGATAAATGGAAAAGGGCTTCCTCGAGCAGGGCTGTGTTTTTTTTAGTGGTTATCAGACTAAGGTTGATCTGTAATTGGTCTCTTCTCTTTGGTCATGCTTTTAAAGCCAAACACAATATTTTAATTGTCTATTTTCAGTACTCCAAAGCCAGAAGCATTAACCATTCCTTTTTGTAATAAAATAGCTATGGACGTGATTTGTAAAATGTCTTCAAGATTTGAAGACATGCAAGAAACATGTAAAAAGGAATTACCTCATTTTCTTTCTATTATTCACTTTTTTTAATTGACCCAGAAGCCAATCATACTTTGTTTTATTAAACACTGGAGACTCCTGCTTCTTAGCTGTCGTCACCTTTGGGGTGGCAGTTTTCTGAATATTGTTCCAATTAAAGTTCTTCACACAAATAGTGAGTGTTGGATATCCCACATACTTATACATACTCTTCACTATATTTTTAAACTCCAGTGTGCTCAGACAAGAGTCCATAACCAGCTACGAACCTATTTTGATGCTGCCTGCTGTCAGCAAACTGTCTATTGATAACTATCCTAATAAAGTTTAAACAATTTTCATGGTAACATTGGAAAGCTGCAAGAAAGTAATTATGGCTAGGTGCAATGAAACACTGACCAATCATGGAATGTATTCGTTCACTGTATTAAGCTCTTAGCCCAGCTTTTCTCAGTCTCAAGCTTTTGGTACTGAATGTTCCACTGTAGGCATTGTGTTTTAATCATTTCCCCAATCTAAACATAGAAATTATCCTATGGGGAAAACATCACTTTGCTTTGGCCTTTACTTCCAGAGGATTTTAATGCTTCATTGCTAACCATTATTTTAGTGCTGCACACCTGGACACATCACACAGTATAATGTAATATATGTAGTCAGGCTTTGGAGAATTTATTTCAATTTACATACAATCCTCCAAATCCTCTGTCGAGCTTGATGTGAAATCTGACACAGCCACATCTCCCCAGCAGGGTCTTTCTTTGCTCTCTCTCTTAATAGCCAAAGGCTCCAAGGATCTCTCCGTGGAGCGCGGTGGGGCTAAAGAGTCAAGAAGAGGGGTGACTGCGGGGCTTGTTGCGCTGAAGATTTACAATGTACTTCTCGCAGGCGGCTCAGCAACCCCCTCTGTGGCTGTGGGTGTCTGGTGTGACAGAGCGGAGAAAAGCTCTCTAATCTCCCAGCGCCTGCCTCTGCCGCTCAAGCGCTCCCCTCCCTCCCGCCTTTCCTGCCTCCTCGCGCGCGCTCTCTCTCTGCCTTTCTCGGGGAGTTTCAGTCCCTCAATGCAGCTGGAGTAGCCCTGGCAATCTAAACCCGGAGTCTGTGTATATACACACACGCACACACACGCACACACATGCACACGCGCTCGCACATACGCACTTCGGCTCTCCCCCTGGGGATATGGAGCAAACCCAGAGCTTCATCTACCTGAAGGGGATGGCCCGGCTGGACACTTCTTTCTCACTTGTCATCTCCGGAGGGCAGAGCAAGATTGGAAAGAGGGAGGCTCGCTGTCGGGTTTGCAACCTCCTGCCGTTTGCCGCCACCGAAGCTTAAAGTGCCCAGGGTGGAGGAGAAGGCTTTTCCAGGACGGATCTCCGTCGTAGCTTCGCGGCCCTAGGACTTCCTCCTGCTGGTTCACTCTAGTCTCTCCCACCTCAGCCATCCTCTCCTCTCCAGCTGCAGGGTGTATGGCTCGGGTGCCTCTCGTGCTGTGGCCGCCGTCACTGCTGCTGCGAGCACATTCTACCCAGAGGACTGAACGCCGCCGCTGGAGTGGGGGAGAAAGCGGAAGCCCTAACTTCCCCCTCCACACCCTCGCTCTCCCTACTGCTCCCGTCCTTCTCCCCAGCCGAGGACCGGTTGGAAGGCTCCCGCAGAAAGCCGGGCGAGAGCGTGGCGCAGGGGAGGGACAGCTGGGAGCCGCAGGCGCGCAGGGGCGGGAGCAGCATGTGCCCCAGCGCCGGGTGCTCGCCCGAGAAGTAGCGCGCGCTGGGCAAGCAAGACGCTTTCCAAGTTGGGCGCGTCCCAGAGCTCGCAGCCCGGAGCCTCGGCAACCCGAGTCAGGAGTGAGGCGGGGCTGATGGGGGTGGCTGAAGCTGCCGTCGCTGGTGGCCAGAACCCGTCTTAAAAGAACCCGGGCCAGCATTCCCAGTCGCGCGCCCTCGGCCCGCGTGAGCTCTCCCATGCCTGCTCTGGCGGTGGCCCCGGTGGCCCGCTCGCGGGGGGTGCTGGAGGGGGCGGGGGAGGAGGAGGAGGCGGTGTGATGGCCCTGGACGGCGAGCTGGGGGAGCAAGAGGAGGAGAAGAAAAAGAAGAAGAAAAAGAAGAGGAAGAAGAAGAAGGAGGAGGAGGGGGCAGAGAAGAGCAGCTCACCCTTCACGGCCACGATGGGGGAAGACGACGCCGCGCTTCGGGCTGGCGGCAGGGGGCTCTCGGACCCGTGGGCAGACTCTGTGGGAATGCGACCCCGCACCACGGAGCGCCACATCGCTGTACACAAGCGGCTTGTGCTGGCCTTCGCCGTGTCCCTCGTGGCACTGCTCGCGGTCACCATGCTCGCCGTGCTACTCAGCCTGCGCTTCGACGAGTGCGGGGCGAATGCCCCGCCAGGCGCCGACGGTGGCCCCGCGGGCTTTCCGGAGCGCGGCGGCAACGGGAGCCTCCCAGGATCGGCCCGGCGCAACCACCACGCAGGCGGGGACTCCTCGCAGCCCGAGGCTGGTGGGGTGGCCAGTCCGGGGACCCCGTCCGCCCAGCCGCCGTCGGAGGAGGAGCGGGAGCCATGGCAGCCGTGGACGCAGCTGCGCCTGTCGGGCCACCTGAAGCCGCTGCACTACAATCTGATGCTCACCGCCTTCATGGAGAACTTCACCTTCTCCGGGGAGGTCAACGTGGAGATCGCGTGCCGGAACGCCACCCGCTACGTAGTGCTGCACGCTTCCAGAGTGGCGGTGGAGAAGGTGCAGCTGGCCGAGGACCGGGCGTTCGGGGCTGTCCCAGTGGCCGGTTTTTTCCTCTATCCGCAAACCCAGGTCCTAGTGGTAGTGCTGAACAGGACGCTGGACGCGCAGAGGAATTACAATCTGAAGATTATCTACAACGCGCTCATCGAGAATGAGCTCCTGGGCTTCTTCCGCAGCTCCTATGTGCTCCACGGGGAGAGAAGGTATGGAGGGAGGCGGTGCCCCGCGCCGCCCCACCCCGCCGCGCGGCTGGAACCTCAGGCGGCCAGCGACCCCGGGGACCCAGCTGGCTTCCAGTACCCGGGAAGCCAGGGGTGGGGGAAGGAAACGAAAGCTGGGTAGGGCAGTCAGAACCTCGGGGTCTCCTAGATGCCTCGGGGTCTCCCTGCTGCCAACTCCGCAAACTGACTCACCCGTGCCAAAAGATGAATGCCGCCCCCTCCTCTAGTCGGGACCTCTCCTCTTCCCTTCAAAGTTCCTTAGCCATCAAAACGTAGGGCTCTTTTTCTGAAGGGTAACTGGTAATCTGAGCGATGCCAGAATGACATGAAAAGCTTGTCAAGTTGCCGTCGAGGGAAAATACATGAGCGCCAAAGGTCAAGACAGCAGCGCATCCAGGTTAGGATGTCAGCGCAGGTCAGGGACACACCGTCCCTCCCCTGCCCCAACATGCTTATCTCCCCTGACTATTAGTAGTTCCCTGCCAGGTGCAGAGCAGAGAATGGGCTTTGGCTGAGTAAAGTTTCCCCAAACTTCAAGTTGAGATTCGGAGTGAAAAGAGTGGTTTCCAGAGATAGGCTGAGAGAACCCGGCCAGGGGTGGAGGTTGCAAAGGCCAAAGCCAGGGAGAAGCAGCTTCGCGGGCGCTACCAGCTCTGTGCTAAGTCAGGGCCACTCCAATTGTTTGTTCATGGGTTGCTGTCTCTGGAGATGATTCCAGTGGTGAAGGGTGGAAAAGCTAGTGGTCAGTCTCAAATGCCTTGTCAGTGAGTATCTTTGGTGGGTTTTACATTTGGGTAGTCTTGTATTTAAAAAAAAATTCTGAGAGGCCATGGAGATTTTCATCACTTGTTTAGATCTCAGACTTCATAATCCAATAGAACCGAGTTCGAATCTCTGCTGTTCATCTAACTGTGGTGAAGGTTTGAGGAAGGTAATTAACCTTTTCCTGACATGACTACTTCTAGTACTTATTGCACACCCATGAACTCAATCCGACAAGAATTCTATGAGGTAGATGCTATTATCAGCATTCCTTATTTTACAAGTGGGGAAATGGAGGCACAGGTAGGTCACGTAGCTTGACTAAGATCACCAAGAGTGAGCAGACAAAGCACAGATTTAGACCCTGGGAGTTTGGCTCTAGAGCCTAGACTTTTCATTCTGACTTGGGGATACCAATAATAATATCCTACTTTAGTATTTGTATAGATGTCTATGGGCGATTGCATTACAAAGCACTTACCCCTGTGCCTAGCATATAGAGTGTCCACCATAAATGCTAGCTCTCACGAGTGTCTTGTGGCAGTAAGCTCTCAGGTATATTGTTAAATGAGTAAGTGATTCTTTTTCTTTGCTCTAACTCCCTCATTGCTAAAATAACTTCAATTAATTAAATGACTATAGGGCAGATGCACAACCAAAGTGAGCTTAAAAATTAAACCAACAACTTTAGAAGAGGAGGCAGGTTATAGATCAGTAATGAGGCAGAGCCTCTCCTTTTCTCAAGTGATTCTCACAACAGCAGAACACTGGGGCTCAGAGAAGCCCAGGGCCCTGGAGGTCAGCAGGCTTGTCAGTGGAGAGCTAGGACTTGAACTCTGGTTCTTGAATCCCTGGACCAGACAGAGCTTATGGTGTTTGGAACCTCTCAGAAGAAGTTATTGTGTAAGAGGCTGTGGAAATAGCAATGTGTTGTGAAAGTAAGCAAAAGTTTTATTATTTATAGAGTTCTGTGAAGTAACCTCCTATAAATAAAATGCCCAATGCTTTCGTAGTTGTATGATAGTTAAAACCTTCTATGAGTGAATGTATAAATTATTCACTTCCTAACTCCTGACATCAGATATGGATAATTTAAACCCCCTTCTACCACTTCCTCTAACATGCTCTAAAGAATACAGGTTAAAAATATTTTTAAACCCAGAATTATATCAAATGTGGGGGAAAGGCATAGAAAACAAATTTGCATACTATGTTTAAGAGCAAGCTTGTTATGTCAAAATGTCAATAGTGGGAGTTGCATATCATTACTGATGCATCTTGCTGTGGTGAAATAAATGCTTTCAACAAATCCTGTTTTTTGAGCCATGCCAAAATATATTTGGCAGAACTGAGTTTGTTTTGGTCAGTGCTTTCAAATTAACAGGACTTTTAAAAAGACCAGATGTTTCTGCTTGACCCATAACTGATTTCTTTTACCCCTAGTGCATATTTGTATTCAAACTCTCTCCTGCAGTTTTCCCCAAAGAAGTAAATAAGTTGGTTGGAAGTTTAACCTAGTTCATATATAGTTAAACTCTTCATCCCAGTGGAAATGCAGGACTCAGTGTTCTGAAAATCCCAGGATTGTTTTATTTCTAAACAGCATCTTAGAGAAAATCCTTGTTCCTCATTTTTTTCCCCTTTTCATTATTATTACCAGAGTACTGATAATTTCTTGGATGTTTCTGCTGGAATTGATAAGGCAAAAGAAATGAATCTAATAAACCATTTCATAGTTATGTAAACTTTCTACTTATTAAACTTTTGTTTTGCTACTAAAGCCACTTGGAGCATTTTGAAACAGACCCATATCAACATCTCAGATAGGGTTATACTTTTATTGGTGAGTTTGTCCGCAAAATCCAATGTAAACTGGCATTTTTAAACTCACTTTCATATAGGACACAGTTGCAAACACTGAATTTTTATTTGATTAATAAATAAATATTTTGGTCTTTAGTTAGATATGATTTTGTCAGTTTAATTATAGCATAATATCTGTAATAAAAACAAATATTTTATTTGGCAAAGGAAGTCATATTGAGCAATTTGAAATGCTTAAAAAAGCAATACTACCATGCAGTCCACTTCTCTTAGCCTATGTGGAAACAATAACGCGTTAAAATTCTATCAGTTCTGATTCTTCAACTCGCTTTTCAGAGATCTGAGCAAAAGAATTTTGGTGATGGCAAGAAAATTAAATTCCACTGTGTGCTGTATACCTTGGACCCCTGGAAGGTTTTATCCCCCGCTGGGTGTTGTAGGTAGCCTGGCTTTGTATAACTGGGAAGACTTGCTTTTCCTGGTTTCCATACTGTAGTGTACAAAGTTTAGAAGATGAGGCCCCCCCTTGAAGCCCAAGGTTTTTTCAAGTTGAGACAAATTCTCTACTCTTGGTTACTACACTTGTTGAATATCGGAAATAAATTCTTTTAAAATCAAAATGTTTACAAACCAAGCAGTAAATTAGGCAGAATACATACTTTTTCATCAACTAGGTGTGCAGCAGGCAGATAAAAATGGATGTGTATTTTTGCCATAGTCTATGACAAGATAATATACTTGCTTAGAATTAGATAAAATGTTCATTTACCTGAAATAATTGCTGCTTTTGGGTAGCCAGATGGAGAGCACACCCATGTTCAAAGCAGGATACCTTAATTTAGATCCAGATGGTTGGATTGAAAGGTAAATATAGCCAAGATAAAGAACATTCTATTCAATTTCAAAAGGGAGACTGTTTTCCTTGACAAACTTTGATAGGGTCTATAACATGCCAAAGTGAAAGATGACATTAAAAATAGGAGGTCCTTTTCTATAAAGGATTGTTTAGAGAGAAACTATCGTCTCCAAGTAAAATGGGAAAATAATAGTGGTCGTTCTTAAAGAGAATTGGGACCATCCTTTTGCAAAAATCTTGGGGAGAAAATGGAGGATTTTATCTCTGGGTAGGCATTTGCTCTACTGTGGTATTAGTGTGTGTAATTTGATGCCTTCTAATTTTCTCAGAATGAATTAATACTCATGATATTTAATAATAACAAGAAATTCACTACATTAGTTTTAGATTGAAAGCAGCTTCATTTCTCCCATTCACTTTGATAAGAAGATAGCTTAACATGAGCAAGTAGGATGTTCCTCTATTGAGGGCTGTGAACTGAAAAAATCTTTTGAGAACCATTTGTTTCTGTAAAAACTTTTTTCTATGTATGATTCCTTAATGGACTTAGCTCATTGTTTTTATGTCAGGCTCACATAACCATATGGCAAAACTGAGTTCAGTGCTGGATTTTGAACACAATTCAAAATACCACC
This sequence comes from Aotus nancymaae, assembly GCF_030222135.1. NCBI lineage: Eukaryota > Metazoa > Chordata > Mammalia > Primates > Aotidae > Aotus > Aotus nancymaae. The sequence continues at coordinate 28,550,830 of NW_026988428.1, read as the reverse complement.
AGTAAACCATATCTAGACAATGTTTACTAAAAAAGAAGCTCTGACCATTTAATAATGACTCACTCAGGGAGAAAATTTATGCAATTGGTGTTTGTCTTGCTGTGTTTTCTGTAGTGTCATTCGATTTGATCACCCTGGATAGTAATTAAATATACAGTTTTCTCAAATTATTTTAATTGACATAAAATTGTATATATTTATTGTGTATAACCTAATGTTTTGAAGTATGCATATATTTGGAACAAATGTAGCTAATTAACAAATGCATCACCTTGCACAGCTATTTTCATGGAGAATACTTATCATCCACTCTCTTAGCATTCTTCAAGAACATAACGTATTATCATTAACTGTAGTCACCGTGCTTTATAATAAATCTCTCCAACTTATTCCTTTAATGTAAGTAATTAGTATCCTTTGGCCAGCAGCTCCTTGACTCCATTCTTCCCCTAACCTCTTAGTGTCTGGTAACTTCCATTCACCATTCTACTTTAATTATATCGGGGCGACTTTTTTAGATTCCACATATGACTGAGATCATGCGATATTTGTCTTTTTATGCCTGGCTTATTCACTTACATGAAGACTTCCAGTTCATCCATGTTGTCCCAAATGATGGGATTTTCTTCTTTTTATGGCTGAATAGTATTTCATTAATGTGTATATACATTTTCTCTGTCCCTTCATTCATTGATGAACTCTTAGGTTGATTCTGTATCTTGGCTACTGTGAATAATGCTGCAATAAACATGTTGCAGATATCTCGTCAACATAACGATTTCTTTCTTTTCTTTTTCTCTTTCTCGCTTTTTTTTTTTTTTTTTTTTTTTTTAGACAGTGTGTCACTCTGTCACCCAGGCTCGAGTGCAATGGCATGATCTTGGCTCACTGCAACCTCCTCCTCCCAGGTTCAAGCAATTCTCCTGATTCAGCTTCCTGAGTAGCTGGGATTACAGGCATGCACCACCAGACCCAGCTAATTTTTGTATTTTTAATAGAGACAGAGTTTCATCATGTTGGACAGGCTGGCCTCAAACTCCTGACCTCATGATCTGCTTGCCTTGGCCTCCCAAAGGGCTCGGATTACAGGCGTGAGGTACTGCACCCGGCCTCAACATAATGATTTATTTTTCTTTGGATATATAATTTCCCAATAGTGGGATTGTGAGATCATATGGTAGTTCTATTTTTAATTTTTGATGAACCGTCATATTGTTTTCCATCATGGCTTTACTAATTTATAGTGTACTAATTTCCACCAATAGTGTACAAGGGTTCTTTTTGCTCCACATCCTTGCTAACTGTTATTATCTTTTATCTATTTGATAATAGCCATTCTTACGGGTGTGAGTTGATATATCATTGTGGTTTTGATTTGCATTCCACTGATGATTAGTGATGTTGAACAATTTTTCATATACCTGTTGGCTATTTGTATGTCTTCTTGTGAGAAATTTTCATTCAGGCCTTTTGCCCACTTTGAAAAATCAGGTTGTGTGTTTTCTTGCTATTGAGTTGATTTCCTTATATATTTTGTTTATTAATCACTTATCAGATGTACAGATTGCAAATATTTTCTTCCACTCTGTAAGTTGTCTTTTTACTCTGTTGTTTATTTCCTTTGCTGTGCAGAAACTTTTTAGATTGATGTAATCCCATCTGTCTATTTTTTTGCTTTTATTGCCTATGCAGTTGCCTTTGTTTTTATTTATTCAATACAACTCCAAACTGAGCCTATCTGCTTTGGATCTCTTTCAAATAAAGATGGACCTGATACTGGCTTTCCCAGTATTTGTTTGGTATGTACAACATGTTTGTTTCTTTAAACTGATTGTTGCCACTGTTTGTGTGGATGGGCTTGAGAAAACAATGCAGGATGATGTTTTAGGTGTGCTTGAGGATGGTGACATCTGGTCAATATGATTACAAAAATAGGACTTACCTCTTTAAGTGGGACTTCAAAGAGTGATAAAAAACAGTGAGGAAGAAAGAATTTACCTTTAAGGCATAAATGTTTTATGTCTGTAAGGAAGGGCATCCCTCCTTCGCCCCCATGCTCATCCTCCCAACCCCCAGCAAGCATAATCTTCATCATCACCACCATCATCATCATCATCATTTCTTAATTCTTTGCGTGTTCTTTACTTCCTCCTAGATTTACATTAGTGGCCAGCTTCCACCAGGATTTTTCAAAGTTCCGTGCCATCCTACTTTCTACTACGGGAGAGTGCATACTTTCTCCCACAGGTGGAATTTTATTCGGCAGAATTTTGGAAAATTCAAGTGTGAAAAATGCTTCCTGCTCTTTCCAGTTTCCTGAGCAACCTGAAATGGTACACAAACAGGCACAGCTGCAGGATGGTGGTGGAACTGTGAGGGTAGAGTAAGATTGGCAATGTTGCATGGTGCTGAATTAGGGTGAAGAACCCAGGCTCACTCTTCCTGCCCTCTTTGCCTTCAAGCCTCTGAATGCCTGGGTGGACCTGACATTTATGGAGCTCTGGCCCCAGTTGTACAGGGACAGAATAAATTAATTCCTCCCAGTGCACACCTATGTGTGTGCTGCAGGATGAAGTTTTGTTTTAATCATTCAAATCTTTCCTCATGACTATACAACTAAAAAAAAAGTCAGAGGATAGACAAAGAAAGTAGTTTAAAAACTATGGTTGTTGGTTGCTTTCAACATCTTTTAAAAATAGATTATTGTAAAAAATCTTATATCTTGAAAAAAAATAGTCCACTTTTGTTGTGTTGCTGGATGGAAAATTGTGTGTATTTAGTGTGGTCATTCTCTTCCTCCTAAGCAGGGACTGTGGAACCAGACTGCTTGGCCTCATGTCCTGCCTCTGCCACTTATTAGCTTTAAGACCTTGACCAGATTTCCTAATTGCTGTGTGTCTAGTGTCCTCATCTGGAAAGTGGAGATAATGCTATTTTATTGTACAGGGTTGTTGTGACAATTACATCAGTAATAAAGCACTTAGAACAGTGTCTGATAATTGGTAAACACATCTGTAGTTATTAAATATAATTTTATTATTCCATGGCTGGAGATCTATTACTTGGGCTAGTACCAGGCTGTGTAGGACGAACATTCTTGCTTTGAGGTTTCCCTTTGCTGCCAAAACAGTAGAGAAATGGTCACCATGGACATTCCTTTGGCTGATGTTTGTTTTTCCCACCTAAGCAGAGTTCAAAAGACAGGGAATGGGAAAAGAAGGTGGGAAGGAAGAAGAAGAGCCTGGTTACCAGAAAGAAGAGAGAGAAAAGAAAGGTTGTGGTATTTCAGCCAGAGAACCCCCAGCTTGCATCAAATACTGTGAGATGGAGAGGGCTGAGTGAGCAGAAAGACTGAGGGAAACAAAAGAAATACACAACTATCTGATTTCAGCCCTGCTCTCTATTACCAGTGAGAATAGCGGGAACCAGAGACTGAAGGGTTAGCAGGGCACCAGTATAGCAAGAAGAAAAGCCCTAAGTACCAAGGAAAGGTATCTCAGTCATTAGATATTGTTCCCAAGACTTTATGTGAGTTTTGACAACAGCAGTACTTTATAATACTTATATAATGTTTTGCCTCTCTCCAATAAAAAAAAGCAAATGAATCTCAGACACTAATTTTATTTTTGTGAAAACCTAATATTATGACCCGAGAAAATTATTTTAATGCATTCATAATACCCTTCAACAATGATGATCAAGTACTCAGTACTTATTTTTGGTAAGCATATTTAGTACATAAATGCTGAAACAATTATGAATATTATGCTCTGTTTTTATAACACGATTATTCACATATGCACCACTTCCTACATACATATTGCTGGCATTATTGCCTTATGTTTTTAGTTTACTCCAATGGTTATTTAAAAAAAAATAGACTACACACTTGCTTATAGTATTGAATATTCAGCAGGAGTACTTCCCTTCTGAAATAGCAGAGGTTTAATGACTCATTGAAGTGCATAAAAACACACAGTCTGAACAACGACCCATTTTGGCTTAAAGAATTTTGTCATCGGGTAACAATTTGCATTTTGGATTAACAATTTAAAACGGGACACGTGTAACTTCCATGACCTTGTAACAGTCCGCTTACTGCAATCAGTTGAATAGTAACTAGATGTTCCATTGAAACTTTTCTTTAGGTCTTGGGAGTTTTTATTACCAATCTTAAACTACTGCAATATTAGAGAAATTGCAGTTGCTATAGAAGTAGGTTCAAAATCATTTTCCACTGTGTTATGCATAGATGTGGCCAAAAAGGAAACCTGTCAAATGATCCATGCTGTTTGTGAGGTTCTCTTGGTTTTGGTGGATTCCACAGTGAAATGCCTTGAATCAATCTGAATACTAACCATGTTATGCAAATGTTTGTTTCCTCTGCATATCTTACCTTTACGAAAAGGCAAACTGAAAATAATAGAGCAGAAATTGTTTTGTATCACATACTGTAATTTGTTGGCAATATCAACCAACATTAATGCATTACTTCTGCTGAATGTTATCATAATGACTTGACACAAGTAGCTTGCCTAGTGAACTTCCGCAGAAATAAGAAGAAATCAATTCTCTATATCCTTCAGAGGCAACACGGAGCTTTAAGCCTTCCTTCTTAGCTCAACCAAAATGTCAAATAGACAAGTTGTTAAGAAAATAAAGTAATTTATTTTAGATAGAAGAGAATTAAAATACATGTATGTTATTCACATTTTTCCAGTTATGCTAAAATGACATTCTAGGAATCACACTCCCAGAATGTCACTTTTGAAAGTGGAATTTTTTATGGTAACAGACAGATTCATGAAAAGATAAAAATGATTTTGTTTAAAAAAGCAGGAGCATAACAGACAACAAAATACTTATCCCATTACCTTCTGCCTTTTGCTGTTTTGTTTTACTTTTTGCTGTATTTACATATATTTTCATGTCTATACTATATATTGAAATATTTCTATTTTTAATTTTTTTTTGTATTTCTTATACTTGGTATCCTGCTGACCACCTCAAACTCACCACAAATTCACTCCAAACTCATTATTTTATTCTCAAAATCACTGTTGCTATGGGCCTCTTTGATGTTTTTAAATGACAGTAAGCAGAAGAGAAGTCTCACTTCCACCAATTGAAGGCAACCATAAAATATATTCAGTGAAGGCAAAATTATATTTTTGAAATTCTACAGGCATTGTTGCCTGTTAAGGGCACTGACCTGAAACTGTCTCTCTTTTGTTAGAAAAAAGAGTATCAAGGGTGAAAAAGATGTTACAGATGAACTTGAAATACTGAGATCTGATGTAACCAGAATCTGCAAGACAGCAGACAGGGCACAAACTTAGTCTGTGAGTGAAAACTTTATTGAAGGCTTATTTCTGTGCTACCTATAGTCAACTCACTCATTTCTCCATCCAACTCTGACCTTTAAACTTCTACCCAGGTTTTAAGACCAATTCTTTTGCTTTCTTTTTCATAAAACCTTCTCTGAGTTGTTTAAACTGGTGGCTTTCAACTGGGACAATTTCTTCCTACAGTGGACAACTGCAATGTCCAGGGACATTTTTGCCCATCTCAACTGGGGAGAGATGATACTGGCATCTAGTGGTAGAGGCCAGGGATACTGCTAAAGATCCTTCAAGGCACAGGACAGTCCCCACAACAAATAATTATCTAGTCTAAAATATCTGTAGTGCCGACATTGAGAAACTTTGCTTTAGGAGAATGTAGTTTCTTCATACATTTTTTCCCTCTTTGTCATGGCTTTTTGTATAATACCTGTCCAGGTATATGTTTAATTTATTTTATTAGCATACAAACTCTTTGCAGGAAGGAAGCATATATATTTATCTTTTTCTCTCCAGCATTGAACACTCAGAAATGAATGATTAAAAGAAGCAAATGCATTATAGAACTTGTAGTAAAAAGCTATTTAGTGGTAGTGTAATTTAATATCTTTAAAAAGCTATCACATTTGGGGAATATTTTATTTCTGATTTTTGTTCAGTTATAGGACCTCAAGCTTGGAAAAGACCTTAAATGTAATCTAGTCCAACTGCTCTTCTTTACCAAGGGACTTTTTTGATTTTCTAAATACTGAATTGAAATTCAATTGCAATCATCTTCAGGTGCCAGACTGTGAAATTGGTATTTCCTCATTTAGACATTATCAGAATATATGGTGGCCCTCTGTGCATAGATATATACTGTGTGTATGAATTTATTAAGAATATTAATTGCAGAAGAAGTCACTAGGTGATCTTTATAGTTCTTTTCAACCCTGAGGATCGGTGATTTAAATTGCTACCTTCCCTAACATACTTACTTACTTGGTAAGGCAAAAAGAGACTGTACTATGTTTTTTCTCTGCATAAATATTTGTTCTATCAAATTATCCTTAGCCCAGAGGTATTCACATATTTTACACCTAATAACTTCTTACCCGCTAATTACTTAATATCAAAGACATCTTTGATTTTTACTTAAAGGCTAATTCATTCTAATTACAACCTCTCTGTTGAACTCTTATAGAACTCTTCCCCTAGTATTATTAGCTGTCCTTTCATTTCCCATGAAAAATATTATACATATATATATATTTCATGGAAAATATATTTTTCAATTAGACTGCAAAGGCCTTGAATACAAAGTTGGTAATAACTTAAAAAATTATACAGACTACCTAATACAAGGTGAGTATCCCCACTCTAAAAATCCAAAATTTAAAGTGTTACAAAACCCAAAACTTTTTGAGCACCAACATGATGCTCAAAGAAAATGCTTATTAGAACATTTTTTATTAGGATTTTTGGGTTAAAGATGCTCAGCTTTTAGTATGAAATTCATATATTCTAATATCTGAAAAAAAAATCCAAATTCTGAAACACTTTTGGTCCAAAACATTTCGGATAAGAGATACTCAGCCTGTATAGCATAAAGCTCTCAGATAGCAGACAGTATTCATTCAGTGATTGAAATGGAGTTCTCAGATATTTCAAAGTTAAAAGGGAATAACTTTGGCTCATATATAAAATCCCATGGGCATCTCTTAAATAGACTCACTGAGAAATATTAAGCTTAATGGACATTTTAATTAATAAGCTGAAAGATAAGATTCATGAACATTATGTAAGATAAAAACATAGGAAGACAAAATTGTAAATAGGTACATTTTAACTAAAAGGTACTGACATTTCATTAAGCAGAAAGTGTATTACTAGCAGCAGAAAAGAGTAAGAAAAATATTACCATGATACTGGCAAATTGGGAAAGAAGAATCTTTGTTACCTACAGCTGAATTAAGACATTGTTTATAAATTACGGCTAAAAATTAATTTTACTGTTTTGAAATGTAATTCAGAAAATGTGAGTTCTAGACCCAGCTTTGTGCTAATTGTCTGTATAACTTGAGACAAATCACTTAATCCTATTGGATCCACTTTTTCAACTTAGAAATTTATGACAGTAGGACAATTTGTTTCTAATATTGCTTCCAGCTTTAACTTCATATTTGTATGATTTATAATTAAAATTTATTTTCCATATATTATCTCATTTTATTATTTTAACTTTTGTAAGGGAAGCCTAGAAAACATTGTCTTTTCCTTCTACTAATGAAAAAATGGGGTCAGACAGTTAAGTTACTTAACCAAGCCTGGTGTGTAGCAGCCTGATGCTGTTTCCATGATAACTCTCAAAAACCTTGTCTGTGAGAATAACAATTAGTGTTTAAAAGGTTTTATTTTTCTTTATTCTAAAACTAAGCTTTAAGAAATTAGGTCCTCAATGATCAATGTAAGCTATAATTTAAAAATAGCGTAAAAATTTGTACCTCGTTCTTCAAGCTAGGGATAGCCAATAAGATTCAATGCGCATGTCAACCCGTATTGATTGGCAGTAGTTGCCTGAAGTGCTGTGCTGAGAGTAATTTTGAGGCCAAGTTTGGGTTCAGTGGGAAAGTTGCCGTGTTAGATTAACCAAGTATATCATGGATAATGGAGAAAAGAATGGTGGCAGAACTACTTAGGGGGAACAAGTCTTTTAAAGAAATTGCTTCAGAACTCAATAATATTCTATTAACAGTCTAATATTGACTTGTCTTATAACGTTTCATAACTAGTATTATTTAAAAAGTTTAATTAACCTTTGTCATGTATGTTTTCTTATTTAGAAGAGTGAACTTCTTTTTTTTTTTTTTGAGATGGAGTCTCGCTCTCTCCCCAGGCGGGAGTGCAGTGGCGCAATCTTGGCTTACTGCAACCTCCACCTCCCAGGTTCAAGCGATTCTCCTGCCTCAGCCTCCAGAGTAGCTGGGACTACAGGCATGTGCCACCATGCCCAGCTAATTTTGTGTTTTTAGTAGAGACAATGCTTCACCATTGTGTATATATGTATATACGTATATACATATATATGTTTCACTCAAGTTTTCAGATATACATATATATAGCTATACATATATAACATATATATACCTGTATATATGCATATGTGTGCGTGTACTCACATTGACATACTTATTATATTCATGTATTTATATCAATATACATATGGTATATTAACATATATTAATATAACATATATTATGAGTAGTAAAAAACAATTTTTTCCAGACTATTCAGTATAAACATTTGTTCCTGTGCTCCAAGAAAGGTTGAAGATATGAATCAGCAACTGCTCCATGCTATTCACAGTCATAGGTGCTTTACAGCCTTGCTTTTCCTCTAAGCTGTACAATACTTTTTGAGTTAGACTTGATTATTTATTTTTTTCAGCAATGACCAACTACGTCTTAGGGAAGTTTAATAATTGCCAAGATGGCATAGCTGAGAAAGTTGTGGAGCCAAAATTCAGACCAGAATTTATCAGGTCTTAAAATCCTTTTTCTGAACAAAACCAGGCTGTGTCTTGCTGAAATTTTAGGGCACAGATATTTCCTAAGTGATGGTCTATATTCTAAATATATCTGAGGACAGTTTTTGGATTTTGGTCTCATTGTCTTTACATGTTGTACAGCTTCAGGGAAGAAAGTGAAGCACACCAAAAAGAAGAATCATCACTTTCCAGTTCAGGCCAGTGTGATGCCAGTGAGCTATTTTTCCTATAGTATGTCATGTTTCATCTAACAAGCACTTTTCTGGGTTTAGAGAATTTGGTTTAATTGAGACAGAAACCTCCCTGAAAAACTTTTATTGTTGGGGAAGTATATTACATATGGATTGTGCTTTCATGCTATTCATGGACTTAAGTTTGGTTCAGAAAAATATTGCAATTTGAAATAATATATTATTTTATCAACAGAAGCATGTAATGTGGCCATAACTTAACACACAACACAAATGTAATTAAGAATGTCATTTTCTTTTTTTCCAGATTCCTTGGTGTTACTCAGTTTTCGCCTACACATGCCAGAAAGGCATTTCCTTGTTTTGATGAGCCAATCTACAAGGCTACTTTCAAAATCAGCATCAAGCATCAAGCAACCTATTTATCTTTATCTAATATGCCAGTGGAAACTTCCGTGTTTGAGGAAGATGGATGGGTTACGGATCACTTTTCACAGACCCCTCTCATGTCCACATATTATTTAGCCTGGGCAATTTGCAACTTCACATACAGAGAAACTACCACCAAGAGTGGGGTTGTAGTAAGTATTTTCAGCTTAATGATGTTTTTGGATAATGTACACTCTGTAAAGTAACCTGATTTCTGGATTAACAATGAATCATTTCTAACCTTTTTACACCTTATATAGTGTAATTCTTTCTTTAGTGCTTACGGGGGGTTATATATTTTACTGGTTTCAAAGTGTCAGAGAGGAACCTCTCTTCTATAAAGCACTTTGACCACCTCCACCTCCCTCCCCTATCATCCTTGTTCCTCCTCATCTCTACCCGCACTATCGTACATCTCTGGAACAACTGCTGTCGTCGGTTTTGGCAAATTGCCTGTTTGTCTTTGATTGGGAAAGCTACTTCTTTTTATTGTAACATATTTTAAATATGTACAGAAAATGTGGTCAGTAATATAGTAAACGCCATAGACCTACTATCCAGTTCTGTAGAACTAAATATTTTACCATCTTCAGTCCAATTTTATTGCTGAGAAAGTAAAACATAGGGTGGAGTTGAAGCTCTCTGTATAACCATCCCTTGATCTCGTTGCGTTGATCTTGATCCCTTAGAGATCAACACCATCCTGAATTTGATGTTTGCTATTTCCATGCATATTATCCTACAATTATTTCATATCTATCTATAGACACACACACACACGCACACACACACACACACACACTTACAATACATACCATGCTTTAAAATTTCATGTAAGTGATTTTCTATTGTAGATAATATCCTACAAGTTATTTTCATTTCATTTTATTTTCTTAGGAAGGGTGAGATAGAGGGAGCCTTGTCTGTATTAAATTTATAATAAGAATCAATTAGACTCTCTTTGATGACTATCGTTTGTGACACCATGGTATTCTAGGCACTTTTCACATGCAATTGTATTGCCTTAGGATAGACTATGCCGTGCTGAATTCACATTTCAATGGCTTACATGATATATATGCATTTATTTTAATTTTTATATTAACATTAAGACAAGGTATTATGATTCCACTTTTTTTTTTTCCAAATGAGTAAATTGAGTAAAGTTAAAGGAGATTAAGTAACTTGTCCAAGGTCTAAACGTGAGCAAATGTTAGAGCTCAAACCTCGGTTGGTTTTATCCTAAATTTTGGGCGTTTTCCTTTGTGCCCTATGAACTCTGTGTTTCACCATTTCACTTGTGTGTCTATAAGAAAATTCAGATTGTGATTTTCCTCATCCAGTAAACTTTGTATTTCATGTTGCTTGAACACAGCAAAATAGGTGAATAGAAATCTATATTTTTAATTTGTAGGAAGTTCATAGAACTAAAATAACCTAAATTTTGAAAAATAGTTTTGGCTAAAGAAATTTTCCTCACTGTTACTTTTAATTTAAATCATGGTGGAATCTGTTTAAAAAATAAAATCTGACAGTATACAAAATCAATGCCATTACTGAAAAACCGCTTGTAATGAATTCATCTATCTAATCATTAAAATCATGTTTTAAATACAGACTTCTTAGAAGGCTAGTAGGCATATTACTCTTTGGACTTACAATCATTTCATATGTTGAATTCCTCTGATGTTTGTTGATATCTTCTATGGGCATTTCGAGGCTGTACTCATTGGACCATACACAGACATGGAACACAAAGGTATCTCATTTCCTTTTACGTCTACAAAAGTTGATGATTGACTTGCTATAGGTCAGCTAGCATAGAGTACACTGGAAATTCTTTTTTCTAGTTTGTTTTCTTTAAAGTATCTTAAAAGTGTTCTTAGCCCTAAACAATGATGCTTGTTGCTAAATGACCCATGTTTTAAAGCCAGACACACTTCAGTTATTTAGATGTGACTTTTTATTAGAGTTAAGAATCTCTAAGTAATTAATAAATATTTTTAAATTCCTGCTTAAAATTTTTTACATAGAAATGATAAAATACACTACCAGAAAACACTGAAAGGTGAATTGAAATAAAATTTTAGATTGCATAACCTAAAAATACTAAAATCTATAAAAAGGAAAACAAAATTGCCATTGGGAGCTCTTATTTATCAACCGTGGAAATATAGTTTAAAACTTGACTCCTTTTTTTCTGTCACTCCTTTGAGAAATCTAATTTGTTTTCTTTTCACTGCCTTTCCCCTTTATTATTCGGAGCATATGAGAATGACATTTCTCAACACTTAACAGCTGGAAGGAGTGGAAGTTTAGCTTTAGAATCTTGGATGTGGGATGGTCACATGAAGTCCAGGTGGTCATTTCAGATCAGAAGCCGAAGCAATTTTCTTTGCTATATGAAAGAGGAACTTGAGTAGCATATTAATAATGCACAGCTGAATAGTAGCAGATTCCCAAGTGTGAATATTTGAGACATTTTCATCACCGTTATTATTTGCTTACCAAGCTACCTACACTTTGCAAGACAATATTCTAAGTAATTAGAAAGATTTTTTAAAAATCTAAAATTCCTCTAGTACAGAGATTGCAAATTCAAGCATTCAGACTGAATCCAAGGCTGCAGCTATGTTTTGTTTACCCATCCCCAAAATGGCTTAAATATTTTTTTATATTAGTTGTCAACATTTAGAAAGTGGAAGATCGCACATAAACTTACTTATTTCTGGCTTCTCTTGAAAAATGTAAAGCTCTTGTAACACTAAGGTCACACTCCCATTTGTTAACATTTGTTCATTCATGTATTCCTTCAACAGATATTTATTGACTGCAAGCCAGGTATTATTCTAGGCTGTTATGATATAGCTGCAAACAAAGCAGGAAAGGTTCCTGCTCCCAGGGAGCTTATATTATAATGAGGTGAGAGAGCCAATAAACAAAAAAATACATATACTATGTCAGGTAGTAATATATGCTAATAAGAAAATCACTGTGTTAGAGCTTAGTGTTGGGGCATTTGCTTCCCAGTTTAACTTAGTCCAGACTACTTTTGTTCTTTTGCATCTAGTCCATTTCACTAATGTTTATTTCCTGTTTGGATCAATCCTATAGATATTTAGAGTTGAAAATCCAGAGGGTAGCTTATGACTATGTATAGGAAAAACAATGAATTCAATAATTGTGACTTAGGAACATTAGTATTCTGTATTAACGAATTGCTTTGATTGAAAGTTGTAGAAAATAAGTTCAAGACTAGTTGAAAGAGGGAGAAATTGTTAAGGCTTGGAGTCTAGGGGTGTGCTTCACGGAGGAGATAGGATTCAGTATGGTCCTGAATGACGGTTTCATCTTAGAGAAGCAGATAATGTGTCTATATAATTCTTTGCCAGGGAAATGTTAATAGGAAAAGACACAGGGGTAGGGATATCTCTGTGGAATATAGTATAGTATGATGATTATAAACATTGATTTTAGAATCAGATTCATCTGTTTCAGAATTATTCCTCTGCTTTGCTTCTCTGTGAGCTTTATTAATTAACTTCTTTTTATTCTGATTTTCTTGTTTGAAAACTGAAAGTATGGATTCTTCCTTTACAAGGTTGTTCTGGTTTCTATCATGTCATAGAAAACTACTCCAGAACTTAGTGGCATAAAGCAGCCGTATTATTATACTCAAAGCTTATGTAGGTTAGGAATTTGGAAGGGCACAATGGTGGCAACTTCTCTGTGCTCAGTGTGATGTCTAGGGCCTCAGTTGGGGAAGTAGGATGTTTGGGGGATGACTTGACAGCAAGGGGCCAGAATCGTTTGAATCCATCTTTGTCTGGTGATTGTGCTGTCAGTCTTCTGGGATGTGAGCTGAGGCCATCAGCCATACATCCACGAATGGCCTCTTCACGTGGCCTGGTCTTGTTCAAAGCATGATGGCCTCAGGATGGTTGGTCTTCTTACATGGTAGTTCAGATCTCCAAAGGCGCGTGTCCTAAAAGAACTAGGTGGGCGTTATGTGGAATTTTTAAACTTATCTTCAGAAGTCACAGAGCATCACTTCTAAGACATTCTATTGGTGGTGAGTCACTAAGGATAGTGCTTATTCAGCAGAAGAGGGCTTTAGACCCCAGCTCTTGATAGGAGGGGTGTCAAAGAATGTGTGGGCTAGTTTTAAAACTAACACAGTCTGCGCTCTACCTGCAGACTACTAATATTCATCCTCCAGACAATATATACTTGCAGTGGGTCTCATCCCATGCAACAGCAGGCTCAGACTTGAGTCCAGGCCTCAACATCTAATTTAGGTTCAAGCACAGAAGAGATAACTTGGGTTTGGTTTTTTGGGCATAGTTTCTGTCACTCTGAAGACCAGTCAACGAAAGATACAAGCTATCTTACCTTGCTTTTCTCTCTTTAATAGACAATAATAAGACTGGAATATAGTTATGACAAAAGCCATTTCCATTCAAGAATGGAGGAAATGGGAAGATACAGTAGTCACTAGCCACTAGCCCATAGCAATTCTGAAACCCAACTGGGCACATGTTACCAATTCCTTAATTATGGATGAATGGCCCGTCCCTGTGAACTGTTCTCTTTGGCATTTGGCCCCACCCTCTGGGTTCTTTGTTTTGCCTTCTGAGCCATCCTTTCTATTTCAATTAAAAAGTAGTTTGTGTTTAAAACTAAATAGTGATAGTTGCATAAAAGTATACCCAGTACATATCTGTGGGTTCTACATCCATGGACTCAACCATCTGTGGATTAAAACCATTTAAGAAACATTATTTTGGTATTGAATAAGAGCCAGACTTCATTTTTCTGGTTCTTCTTCCCTAATGTGACAACTATTTACATAGCATTTACTTTGTATTAGGTATTATAAGTAATCTAGAGATAATTTAAATTATACAGGAAGATGTGCATGGGTTCTATGCAAAAACTATACCATTTATATATGGGAGTTGAGCATCCATAGATTTGGTTTCTGTGGGAGGTCCTGAATACCAAGGGATGACTGTAGTTTGTGTTTGCGATTGAATTGAATAACCTCAGCTTGCTTCCTACCAGTAAAATGTTGGGCCTACAAAGACCTATGTTTCTTTTGTATTGGCTCCATTACATTCAGCCTAAGCAGGTATACTTATGTTAAAAACTGTTCGCTTTTTATGTATCAAGTTATATCCACTCCATTAGACAAAATGATACCCACAGATCTCTTTAAGATGAACCTTTGTCAACTTTGAGGCTTTGTGGAATAAAAATTCTTAGATGCTCTTTTATTTAACAGGCTTTATGAGGCATGCCCTTAAGATCTTTATAAAGCCTTTTGCCTTTTTGAAGAGGTTATGGGGCATCACTTTAAGAGTTTCTAAGGTCTTGGTAAAGACTCGCCCTTGGCTTCATCCTTAGACCTTTTTTTCCTGACAGTGACCTGAATTTGTTGTTTTTCTGAGGCTGTTTCTTACTATGAGAATCTTCTGTTATCTGAAGAGGCTGAGAAGAAGAAAAAGTTTTAATTTCAAAACCAGCAAGTCCTGGCTCTTTTATATTTCCTCTAAATTTTGCTTGAAAACTGGACAGTTTAATTTTAACCTCATCTCTTTTCTTTTATAATTTTCATGGCCAGTGAGAAGAAGCCAGGTAGCACTTTTACTGTTTTGCCTGGAAATCTCCACAGCTAGAAAATATAGTTGAGTAGTTATATTTCTTATATTTTCACAGCATTACAAGTAATGAGGTTTCCATACTTTACTATATAACAAAGGTCCCCTTTTCTTCAGCTTTCAGTAACATTTACCTTACTATCCTTCAAGCTCTCACCAACAGCCTCCTCAAGCCCTAGATGCTTCTGCTAATAATCCCAAGGTTTTTTCAGTTTTTACTCATAGTATAGTCCCAAAGTCAATGCCACATATTTCAAGGCTTTTATTATGGCAGTGCCCTAATTCCAGGTATCAAAATTGGTTCAAATCAACATTGCTGAATAAGAAATAATTTTAAAATATAGCAACAAAAGGTAACAATTTTTAATGCTCACTGTGGAGAGTGTTGTGAGCATGAAAATTCTGTGAAGAGTTTAAATGGTACAGAGCAGATAACAACTTATCTCTGCTACACGATGTCTAGGGCCTCAGCAGGAGAGGCCTCATTGATTGGGGTTAACTTGATAGCTGGGGGTAGCAATCTGACTGCACCTTTACTAAATGACTTTACTCGATGTTGTGTGTTTTTTGGAACCTCAGCTGGGGCTCTCATCTGGGGCATCTACCAATGGTCTCTCCAAGTGGCCCCAGCTTCCTTGTACTAATAGCATAGTGGTCTAATATTGATGGGATTATTGGTTTTTTCCTTGATAATATGTTTGAGTTTTTTGTAGATTCTGGATATTAGTTCTTTGTCAGATTCATAGCTTGTGAATATTTTTTCCTACTCTGTGGGTTGTCTGTTTACTCTGCTGATTATTTCTTTTGCTCTGAAGAAATTTTTGGTTTATTAAGTCCCATCTATTCATCTCAAAAAGGGAAATTTATCAGAAAGTGATCAAGGTATATCAAGGAACCCAGGTTAAGGATGGACTTAGGGCTTGGAGCACTGTGGGTAGCTCAGAAATTCTATTTTGGGTCTTTGTCAATGCTTCTTCTTTACTTTACTCTCTTACGGGGACAGGCTTCCTCTTATCTTTGGTTTATATGCTGGAATATGCTTGCCAAAAGTTCCCAAGTTTTGCATACTGATGTGAAGACCCCAAGAAAGAAATTGACCATTATTAATTCCCAAACTCATAGGGAGTGAGTTGAGTGCCCTGGCTTGAGTCAATAATCATCGCTAGTTACTGTGTATAGTATGCACATGTGGCTTCCCTCCTATACTCATTGGCACCCAAAATTTGGAGGGCACTGAGGAGGCAGGGAGCTGGCATGTCAGTACTGCCCTGAGCATGTGCACACCCAGATGCGCTGTGACAATGCTGGAGCTTGCCCTGACTTTGCTCCAAGATAGGAGCAGGTAAGGACAACAGGAAGAAGCCAGGCAGTGGGAGAAGGCACTTATAAGCCTGCAAAGGCAAGTGGGGGGCTTTCCTGGGCCCCCAATAGTGTAGGGATGCTTGGGTCCACAGCTGGAGTTTGGGTGGCTGCAGCTATGTTGGGGGTTTGGGGGGTGGGAGGGTTTGTAGATGGGGCTCCTGCCTGCTCCATGGAGATGGAGACCTGGGTGTTCAGCCTGGTTTTGGCAGCTGCAGCAGCACTGGGGAGCCCCCATCCCAGCTCAGAAGGGACAGGGCTCCCACTTGTCCCTGGCTCTCACAGCCTTCATGGGGAGTGCAGCCCAGGCCGTGCCTCCCTGCTGCACCCAGTGAGATGGCAGTGGCTGCTCCAGATGGCCCACCGCTGCCATCACTGGGATAGGAACATGGTATTTCTACTTCAACCTCATGGGTGGGAATATATGTTGCGAAAAAGAAGGAAGTTTAAGAGAAGGGATGCTTGGCAAAAAACTGCTACATGTACTCAAAACATACTGTTTAGTTGTATTGTGTGGACTGACTACAATAGGAAGGACACACAAAATTTACAGTGATGGTGTGTATATATTTATACCCACATCCAGGAGAGTACAAGACACGTATGTATAATGCACGTTCCTGATGCTTATTTTTCTAGATGTGATATTCTGTATATATACTTGAAACAAAGGACTATTCTGTGAAGTTTTCTATTGAAAACAAATTGTTTTATTTTAATGAGGGAATTAGTGGAGTGTAGTTTAATGTACTCTAAGCATATATTCTATTTTTTTTAAATAAAATCACATTAGTAATAGAAGTCCTGTTGTCATTATACATTCTAGTGAGATTGCATTACAAATGTAATAATAGCCCATAGAGAAAGAAAAGAAATAGTAACAAAAGAGTTGGTTTATCAGCTATTTAGGAATATAAGTAGAGGCTTCCTTCCTACCCTAGGAAGAGTTAGTCATCCTCTTCCTCTCTACTTTCTGAAAACTTTTACACTCATCTCTTATAGCTAGCTGTCTTCCTGCTGTTCATAGAACTTTCTTACCAGTTCCCTTAGACTGTGAACTCTTTGAAGGCACCATCTTTGTAAGATTAGCAGTTCATGTTGTATATAGAAAATGATAAATACTCAGTGAAATTCCACTGGTTGTCTAAATGGGTGAATTCCTATCAGAGATATCACAATGTCAAGGGTTTTTAAAACCTTTTGGCTAGATTAATATGTGGGGCCTGAAAATTCCTGAGAAATAATTTTGACGAATATTGAAATAAAAATTGAAAATGTTACAATACCAATATCATCACTTTTAAGGAAGTTTGCAGGAGAATGTAAGTGAAAAGAGTTACTAAAGAGAGTCAGGTACTGAGGAGAAAAGTTTTACTCCCAAACAGGGAAGCGAATCCAGTGCAGACTCTGAGGAGAAATGGGATGGTTCCTGTGAATAGAAAGACAAAGAATTGTCTCTGTTTTTCATTAGGAAAGCAGCACCTGAGTATTGTTGATTTGCTGGTAATAGCTGAGTCATAGCCAGGTGGGGCCTGGGGTGGTTCAGTGGTCTGCGGCCATGTGGGTGCCTTTATTGCTATTATGATGTCCAACTCACCTCTGCTGCATGAGAGCCAGGCCTGAGTCAGACATGAGTCACCCAGTCAGGTCTGTGGTGGTATCAGAAGGCTACATGGCCAGGTCAGAAGTTTATTAGAATCAAGAAGTTTAAGAAGTTAAAAAGAAAAGAATAAAATTGATGAGCCTCCAGAAATTTCATTAGTGTGGTGGAAGCAGAGCCAATAGGTTCTATTACAGAGTGAGTGTAGAATGAAGAAATGGATGTAGTGACTGTAGACTATGTTTTTAACAGTGCTAGTTAAGAAAAGGGATAAGAAAATTATTTATTCAGAGCCTGGTGCAAGGGGTTTTAGATTATGGGACGGCTGAATCTATAAGAAGAGAACAAAAAGTTTCCAGAAAGCAGCCACGAACTACTTGATGTTTAATGGCTTGTGTCTCTAGGGGAAATAGCAACACTCTGCTGTGCCTTTCTGCAAGTTTTAAGAACTCAGAAATATGAATAGAAAAAGCAGATGTAGGGAGATTGAACTTGGGGAATTGACAAGGCACACGTGGCCAGCAGTTAGGAAAGTTCCAATGTATTGTTGGAATCATTGGCCATGGTATCCAGAGAAGCAAGGAGGCAAGCGACCCCATAATAGAACTAATGTTCAGAAAAATGCATAGTAGGGATGAAGAATACAAGTCACCATGAGAATAAAAAAATAAGAGTAGAGAGATGAAGTGGATGAGCTGGAAAGATTGTACGTGACAGAGAGGAGGGTTTCAGATTTCAGGGTGAATTGGAGAAATTTTAAGCCTGTTATTACAAAGTTGAGTGGATGAAGGGAACTGAGGATAAAATTACGGAGTGAGCAGAAATAAAGTAATCAGAAGGTTGTGTTGTAACAGATGCCAATAACATGGAGAGGTGATCCTTGAACAGGTCAGGAGAATCTCTGAAAAGGCTGCAAGTCAGGTTTCAGATTTATGAAAAACGTTCAAGAGTGTTACCTGCAGGGCCAGATAGAGAAGAAGAATAGTGAAAGCCATGAACTCTAAAAGAAGAGAGTTGTTTTCAAGGAAGTGGAGGAACAGTGGTGTAAAAGCAGCAATGGCAGGAGCTGGGAAAGTGCTCATCCTTCTCTCTGCCTCCGAGGGTGGATGAGAGCATATCTGCTTAAGGATGAGAGTGTGGGCAGAAGTAGTGGGAGCCAGGGGTTTGTGCAAAGGATGAAAGTATTGAGAAAAAGGATTACTTATACAGCAGACAGAATGGTAGACTGGAGGGACATGTTAACAATCGAACAGGGGGAGGACTGAGCAAGCCAAATTTAGTTAATGGAGGAGCTTATAGAACCATCGAGCCCCAAGGTTTCCATTGGGATGTTGATGTAATGACATGGGCCTCAGCAAATCTCCATCCCCTTGTGGCTGGCTTGGGCTGATGGTGGATTCGATGATGAATGATAATGGGTTTTGTTATATAATCCACAATTTATCAACTTCCCTGAGGTTTAAGAGTCTACATATTGAAGAGGCTGATGGAGCTAATAGAAAGATCTTGAAGTGAAAAACAGATCATAAAACAGAACAGTTTGGTCAGTATGTCCATGATTATGCTATGTTTATACTTGATAATGTGTGTGATAGATTGCATGGTGTACAGCTAGGTCTGTTTTTCCTTCAGTAGAGAGGAAGGGGATGATTCTGGCTGTGATCTTCCTTCCCTTACTCTTCTTGGTAGAATTTTGGGTGACTGCAAAGGAAGTTGCCAGTCCTGTTGTCTCTTAGATAAGGTACGGGCATATCTAGAGTAAAGTAATGGCATAGAATCTGATAATACTAAAAAGTTTGCTCTTTCTTTTTGGCTTCAGATTTGTGTTTATTTTTTGACTTTCTTCTTTTGCATTCCAGTTCTTTAAGACTTTTACTTTAAAGGACTGTTTTTGGCCAAGCCTTTATAATCCAAGAGAGGTAGAGTGTTGTGTAATACTGAGGAAGAAGGGAGTGAGTATGAGGTTGGAGATTTATGCAGGAGCCAGATCATGAAGGGATTTGTATGTCATGTTAAGGAGATTTGGTTGTATGCTTTAGACAGAGGGGAACCATTAAAGGATTTGAGCTTGGGAGGGCTTCGGGGTTATATAAGGCACATTCTTTAGAAGCATGGAGATAATACAAAATTTCTTATCCTCTTCGTCAAAAGACTCTCAATTCCTTTTCTACACCATTTACCTGACCAGGATCTGTTTTCCTGTTTCATTAAGGCTGCCACATGGATCTAGCTCAGCTTTCCTGAGGATTAAGGAATAGGCATTAAGTAACTGTCTGGGCAAGCAAGTAGAGTTTAGGTTGCAGCTGGCATAAAATAGTGGGCAAAGTTTTGCACAAAATGTGCTGCAGTACGAGAAGAATCTCTGGATGACCATGATACAAAACAAATGATAGGACAAAATTATATTCTAAAGATTGGTGTCACTGAGATTCAGTGGTTCTTACAGGATTTGAAATCAAATTTCAGAAAGATTAACAAGACATTCTTTTGAGATACATTAATATTTCTAGGGATGAGACTTGTACAAAACAAGGAGACAAATTATTTCCTGAAGAATCAAATGTTATTCTTGAAAGGCCTTTGTATTCAGATGGATAAATAAGGGTGAATATTCAGAGTGGCAGAAGATAGCAAAAGTACTAATAGTACGGTCTGTCCTCAGCCACTGCCACCTACTAATGTTTCTTGATTTCCTTATCAGACCAGATGGCAAGATGAAGACTTGCTGGATCTGTGAGATGCTGTTGTTTTCTCATTAAGTTTAATTTGGGGAGGAACCGGCAAATGCCTAAAACCAATCACTACCCATATGTGCTGTTCACATGGTACTGAAAATCATTTCTTACTGTCTATCTTAAAACCAAAGAAAAGCATTCCTTTATTCATTCACAAATATATATTGAGAAACTGTGTTCAATAATGAACTGAAATATTTTCAAAATTCTGTCATGGTTAAGATCAAAGAGAGAAGTGACTGAGCAGAATTCAACAGTTCATATAGATGTAGGACTTTGAGTTACAGAGAGAGGAAAACTTTCTAAACTTTTCTGATTAACCTGAATCAACTCGTGTCCTCTTTGGGCTGAGCACCATGTTAAATGATTTTGTTTTCATGGGGTTTAGGAACCAGATGATAAGACAAGATAAACACACTATCGCACACTAGTTTTATGAAGAAAAGGTAACTTCAGTGGGATGCTAGTTGTTTAAAAAGAACAGAGAAGAAGACCAATGAGGGTATGCATAATTATTGAAAAGTATTGGATCTTGAGGGGTGAATAGACATGGTAGGTGGAAGGCAAGTTAGAGAGTTTTCTCTGTGATAGGAAAAGTGTACACAAAAAGGATGACCACTGGGTTTTCTTAGAGTCAGAAACATCTTTTTTTAGTTTCAAGAATGACTGCAGTTTAATTACTTAGTGCAGATTTAAAGAATATTGTTATAACAAGGAAGTACAAGAGGTTAACTGTTCTTCCAGGCGGTGTTAGGCTTCATCTCCTCCATGCAGCCTTGCCCCAGCTGGATTGTTTTCATTCTTTGAACGGTAATAGGCCTTCAATGTTTTTGAATCATTGGACTAATACACTTATGTTGTTGCTTTCTCACATCCTTTCTCACTTACTAGATTACAAGATCTGTGAGGACAAGAATTGTTTCCAGTGAAAAACACACTCATATAATATATATACATACTCCTGGGCAGCTCACAGAGATATGTATTTTATTTATATATATATATATATATATATATATGTATTTTATATATATGTATTTTGTTTACACAGACACATACATACATATGTGTGTATATATATTTATTATATATATATTTGGCACCTTGGGAGGCTTATAGAAATAATGTATGGTGTGTGTGTGTGTCTGTGCACATGCATGTATGCATATTTATCCTGAGTAGCTCACAGATGTATAGCCTGTGTGTGTGTATATATATATGTTCTCACATGATATATAGTATATAAACACACACATATACACACATTATATATACGTGTGTGCATGCCTGTGTATGTGTATTTGTGTATGTATGTGTGTGTATGTATAATCTCCACGGTACATAGCATAGCACAGCTCCTTGGCAACTGTAGTCACTCAGTAAATATTCAAAGCATGATTGATATAAGATGCAGTCTGAAGAAAATTCAATAGGTTTTGATGAGTGCCTTTATTTGGGTGACAAAAAAAATAGAAGTGAATCAAAGGAAATCTCAAAGTTTCAGGTTGCCTGACTGAGTAGATGGTGCATTAGCCCTGTGCTGTTATTTCTGGAAGTTTTTCTCTTTGCATTCTTTCCCCTCCTCTTTTACTTTCACCCACGCTTCTCTGCAGAATTCCAGGTTCAGGAGGAGAACTGGCCAGAGTGAAGAATTTTGCTTCCTTTTTCCACTTAACACTATGTGATCCTGTTGTACCAGTGAGAGAAAAATGAAGAAATATGGAGTTCTTTTTTTTTTTGAATATGGCAAATTTATTACATGTGTCTCTCTGATGAAATGTAAATCTTTTAAATGGCAAGTCGGGATGAAAGTTAGGTTATCTTCACACATGCCTAGAATTAATGCAGAAGTGTCTCAGTATTTCAGATAGGGGGAAAAAATAAAGT
Source organism: Aotus nancymaae (assembly GCF_030222135.1). Lineage (NCBI taxonomy): Eukaryota > Metazoa > Chordata > Mammalia > Primates > Aotidae > Aotus > Aotus nancymaae. The sequence goes on along the minus strand of NW_026988428.1, from coordinate 28,528,101 downwards.
ACCACTTTGTCTAAACGGGAGAGTGGTCTGTTTTTTTTCCTTTCAGTAATTCATTAGACAAAGAGAAATCCCATCAGAAGGGCCTTTGTGGGAATGTAAGAGATGTTTATGGTGGAGACAATCCTTTTACCTTACCTTTTCCCAGGGAAAGGCAATGTGAACAGTGAGAGAGGGAAATAGTCCTATGCAAAAGAATCAATGGAGAATTTAGGGATCCTATTAAATGATGTGTTTTTAGAAGATGATAGAGGAGTCAAGCACAGGCTAGGCAGAGAAAGTTAGTGGAAACAACATTGGTGTTGGGCAAGTTGTGATTGGATTTTGAATTCCATCACTTAGTAGAGGCAAGTTTCTTGACTAGATTTGTATTCTCTTACACAGAATGGAGACAACGATGTAGATCTTGTAACGCAGTTGAGAAAGTTAAAAGGAACAGTGGCCATCAAAGTGCTTGACACATAAGAGTGTGCAAACCCTTGGCAGCTACACAGGCAAGATCAAGTTGATGTCTCACCAGTGAGCAGGCTAGGACTGCAGGTAGGGTGAAGGAGAATGAGCACAGATGGTTAAATGGGAGCCCCTATGGGGACAGCTTAAAAAAAGGTCATTTGCAAAAGGCAAGGAGACATTGCTTATAAGGTGAAGACAGGAATACTGCTATTTCTGTTACAATACTGCTAGACCTACCAGCATAATGCCACGGTGGAAAGTGTTGCAAAATTTGTAGTGTTTATTTTTCCTGTGATTACCGACATCATGCAAATGACTTATAACCTAATTATTAGAGGAAGTGAGATGTTTGTGAAGTATGTTCATTTATGATTCTGTTACATGTGGGAAGATGAAACGTTCTGGGGTTTGTGAAAGAATTGCTTCCAGGAAGAAACCAGAGAGAAAAAGGTGCTTGAAGAGATAGAGATTAAATCAGTAACCTAATGCTTCTATGCTTTTTATCTATGTGTATGTGTGTGTGTGTGTGTGTGTGTATGTGTGTGTGTGTGCATGTGTCTTTATATACACAGTTATATCCTGCTTATTATCAGGCTGTGATTAAAGGTGGGGTGGAGGAAAACAGCATACAACTTGAAAGATAGAAAAGAGGATATTTCTGCCCTACTGGAACTTCATAAAATCCATTCAAGTTATTTTATTTAAAAATTGGATTAAAAAATAATTTGTAATGTGTCGGGTACTATTCTAAGGTCTTTACAAAGGTTATCTCATTTAATATTCATAACAATATAAGCATGTTTCTACCACAGCATTTTCATAATCTGTAGATAAGGAGATGGAGGCTGAGAGAGATGGCATAACTTGCCCATTGTAAGTGCTGGAGCTGGGCTTAAGCTCAGGTGATCTGACTGCAGAGATCCTGCTCTTCACTGTTTGGCAGATGCTATGATTTAATGACTATAGGCAGACACAGGGGTGTCTCGTTCTCTTTGTGGAACTTACTTGTTAGCTAGATGGGAGATACTTCTCAGAGAATGTGTATTTTGAGCATTCTAACCACAGATCTGTTGAGGAAGGGACCCCTTTGGTGCCGTTTGGAACAAGGTTTCTCAAGCTCAACACTGGACCTTTTGGACTGGATCACTTTTGTTGTGAGAGTCTGTCCTGTGCATTGTAGGATATTTAGCAGTGTCCCTGGCCTCAGCTTACTAGGTGCCAGTAGTACACTTGATGTGACAACTGAAAATGTCTCTAGAGATTGCCAAATGTGCTCCGGCAAAATCACCCCTGGTGAGAATCACTATGCTTGAATAATGACTCTGGTGATTGATGATCCTATGGTGGTGACTCCATCTGGAGGTGTGAAGCCCATTTGGAGCTTATATCCAAGGAGTGACATGGGCTTATCAAGACTTGTTTCACTCACTCATTTCTACTTACTTCTGCAGATAAACGTGGACTCAAATGCAATGAATGGATACCTACTACATATCATTAGAGACGCTGGAATTAAAGCAAAAGGAGTAAGAGATAAACATTTCCTTTTAATTATTGGAAACAGTTCCTCATGTGGAAAGAACACATGAGAAGGAAATTTTTATAGTATCTTCTATGGTCAGGGATTGTTTGGAGGCTTTAGGGATGGTTCGAGGGTTGTTCCTTTTGTCATGTTTCCAATGCACTATTTGACTGATGTTCATTTACCCTTCATATTCTAAATGTATGAGACTTGATGGAGCCCTTACTGCAATGGCTTTTAAACTACATGTACATATTAGAGTCACCGGGGGACGTTGTTTCAAAATTCACATTTATGGACCCTACTCTAGACTTAGTGAATCTGCACCTCAGATATGGAAGCTCAGCTTTAAGGGTATATTAAAAGTCTCAGAGGTACACCTTGGAGTAAGAAGCATAGACTGAAGTTTTTCTTCCCATGCTCTCTATTTGGGATGATCTTTGGTGGCTCTGCTTTTCCCCTTTAAGGGCACGGAAGTCACACATAGGGCATGTCTTTAAAATTCATATTAGCCATAACTTTCTTATATGCTATACCTAGCTGCAGACAATGTTGGGAAATATAATGTCTATCACATGGCCATATGTCAAGCTAATAATGAGGGTTTCTTAAACTAAGGATCTAGGGGAATAGACATGGGTGGATAATTAGCAGTCCTTGCCACAGACTGTTAAAACACAGCAACAGTATCAGACAGTTGTCGAACACAGAACATGTTCCAGGGGCAGAGAAAAGCAACCAGGTTGTGTGGCTGCTATCATTATCCTTATTTTATAAATGAGGAAATGGAATCTGGAAGGACTGAACACAATCATTGTCACATAGCTTGTGGATGTTAGAACTAAAATATTAAATAGGTTCTATCTGGCTCTACAAGTGTTTTCCACTAGACTATCTAATTACACTCCCTTAATTTCCTCAAGCAATCTATTAGTTACAGTTTTTAGAGTCTTTAGGTTTATAAATATATATAGCATATTTGACCCTTATTGGTATAAGAATGTCAATATTCTTAATCGTTCAGATTTTATTAGAATTATATTACTGTATATCTTGAATTTAATATCTACTTTGTTTTCTTAGTTTTAAATGAGGAAAGGAAATAGCACCATAAGGTGGGAACAGCTGCAGAGGGAGGTTGATGTTATTTAGTAAATTTGGCAACATTTTGAGCTTATAGTTCCCAATAATCCAGAGGATCATACATTAATAAAAGGAAATCTTGAAGTTGTCATAGTGATCTCACCAGGGTATGCATCATAGAAAACCTGATTTGGATTTGTATGAATATATAGGCCTTTCTCCATGATAGCTAGTTGATGAATCAAGTATAAAAAAAAACCTAGTTAAGCTTATTTATCATCTTGAGATGACATAGTCAAACAACTGTCTCTAGGAAGTCTTAGATCAATGTCTGTCTAATCAAGAGGGCAGTTAATAATGAGTCCTCCATAGCTAAGTCTATCCCTAAAATGCTTACTCTCATCTGGAGTTTTTCCTTAGAATTATTTTGATTCCCAATATCATCATGCCAGATTACACATATAAATGAACTAGGAATGTTTTAGGAAGTTATTAATATAGGGAATTTATTTCTCCAGGCTATGATTGACTTTTTAAATGGTAAGTAATTCATAGCATGCTACTGTCTTTAGGGAAATATTTCCTCTTTAAGTAGGTTGTATGGGGTTGTAGGTTGTAGATAAGCAGAAATTGGTCTTAATGTCCCACGTGTCTGTCATCTTATTCTGTGGTTAAAGATTTAGAGGAAGAGAGAGCATGAGAGAGAGAGAGAGAGAAAGAGAGAGAGAGAGAGAGAGAGAGAGAGAGAGAGAGAGAGAGAGAAAGTAGGTAGATAATAACTTTTTTATGTTAGAATACTCCACTAGTAAAAAAGACCCCAGTGAAATTTCAACAATAAAAGCCCTTGATTATAGGAAATAGTTACCTGAGTGTTACATCATTCGGCATTCTTTTTTGTATTTTTATTTAAAAGTATTAAAATCCCAACAATAACAGCAAACAACTCTGACAAAGTTAGAAAGATGACATTTTGACATGAAAATAATAAATAATAAATGTTATTCCATAAATTAGGTTAAATTATTTCAACAATTAATCCTCCCTGAAAAATGGATCACTAAATCTCGCTAAAAGGCTCCAGACTAGGGTTATTATGGACAATTACAGAAGATTATGATGGAAGATTGTCATTGCTCATGGTATGACTTCTGCAAATGAAATCACAGAATCATAAATTGCCATTGGAAAAAGTTAAATAATTTGTTACCTAATGGTAATTATGCATCCAGGAGGATTTTGGCTACAGGAATCATTTGCCTCTTCAGTAATAGGTTCTAATATTTTCAATAGGATTCACCCTAACTGTATGAGAACAGTTGTATTAGGAGGTACCTACAAATGGGGAAAGGATATTTCTGTATCTGGTTTAATATGCAAGAGAAGGGCATCAAATGCTTGGGGATTCCCAAGCTGGCAAGACAAAACAAAACAACAAAACCAAAAGTCAACAGCAGTGAGATTTTATTGTTGAAGATGCGAAGGCTGTGTAAAAGAGTAGGTGCAGTCTGAAAAGAGTAGATCATTTACCGGTTTCACTGATTCTGTGCCTAAAACGTGGATTCTTCTCAAATACGGTTATGTGAATTCTCCACACACTCCAAATCTTAAAATACACTCCTAGGTTTCTCTATTGGTGTTCTACTTCTCTCTGACTTGGCCATTATTACTTTTTAGCTTATTTGTACTGGACACTCCAGTGGTACAGACAGTTCCACCTTCCCAGGCTTATTACCAGTAAGAAGCACTAATCCAAAGGCAAGTCGCATGCAGTTTGGGTTGTTCTGTTATTCCCTTTTCCCCTCTGCTGCCTCATGGCTGAGTGTTTTTTCTGCTGATGAGTATCAAATTGAAACTCAGTTTACTTCTAAAAAATTAAATTATGAGATTAGATGACTTAATCTAATATTTTGCAAGAGAAATAAATAGGACTTACATACATCTACTTCTTACGAATGTCTTCTACATTTGTGTATTCACTGAAAACAAACTAGAGGACAGTATTCATTGATGCATCCATCAATTTTTGATTCCATGTCAGGAAGTAATTATGGACTAAGCATAATATCTCTGTAAATCACAGGCTAGTCAATACTTTTTGAAAATCGGCATAGTACTAACACTATTAAATCAGAGTGGGGAGGACTTATTTTATAATACACAAAATTCCAGTATTGAACCATGTAAGGCAGACTTTTGCCCTAATTTCTCATTTATTTAAAATTTACATTAAACAACTTGGCAACAGTATTAGAGTAAGTAGTATGTACTTCAGCAGTAGCAAACAAGAACATAAGCATTGTTGTCTGTGTAGGTATCATGATTTAAATCATTCAGTCATGCAATAATGTTCTTTTAACCAATACTTACTTGAAGTTTCACATTTTTCCAGACACTATTCTGGGCACTGGGACACAGCAATAAATAAAATGGGCAAAACTTCACTGAGTTTACATTCTTTCTATTCCAGTGGGGCAAGGTTGACAGAAAAATTAAAATGTACAATATATAAAATGGTGCTATATGCCAAGGAGAAAAGCAAAGCAGAGAAAAGGAATGATGCAATTCAAATAAGATGTTAGGAAAGGCCTCTCTGAATGTGAGTGTTTGAGGAGAGACTGAACAGAGAGAGTGGACCTTGGGATATTTGGGGAAAGAGGATTTCATACAGAGGGAACAGGAGTTGAGGCAGGGGAATGCATAGAATGTTTCAGGTGTTGCAAAAGCATTAGGATGAAGAGTAGAATGGTAGGTGATAAGATCAGATATGATTGTGTTTGTGTGTATAGGGACATTTACTTTTGTCTGAGTGCTATGGAAAGCCTTTGGAAGGTTTCAAGCAGAGGAGTGCCATGTCAGACTTCTTTTTCTTTTCTTTTTTTTTTTTGAGACAGAGTTTCCTTCTGTCGCTCTGGCTGGAGGGCAGTGGTGCGATCTTGGCTCACTGCAACCTGCTCACTGCAACCTCCGCCTCTCAGGCTCAAGCAATTCTCATGCCTTAGCTTCCCGAGTAGCTGGGATTATAGGCATGTGCCACCAGACTCAGCTAATTTTTTTGTATGTGTTTTTAGTAGAGATGGGGTTTTTCCACTTGGCCAGGCTGGTCTGGAACTCCTGGCCTCAAGCAGATCCACCTGTCTCCCAAAGTGCTGGAATTAAAGGTGTGAGCCACCACAGCTGGCTAGACTTGTATTTCAAAAGAATCTCTTTGGCTGGAGTGTAGGTATATACTATAGTGGGGTAAGGCTGGGCTCAGAGAAATTATGTAAGTGGTTACTGCTGCAGTGTGTGGAGTGCAGAGAAGTAGTGGGATTTGGGATATATTTTGAAGGCAGATCTTCTGGAATTCATGATATGTATTTGATATGGGTTGTGAGAAAATGAGAGAACTCAAGGAATACTCTGTTTTATGTTAATATGATGCCTACCATTTCTAGGTTATACAGGGAACAGCTGAGCTGTTGCTCATTGTTGTCAGAAAGAACAGTTCTGAATGAGCTCAACTTAAACTAAAATTAAAATCTTTCCATTGTCTAAATGGATAATACTAAATAACTTTACTCAACAAAGTAATTAATAAAGGCTTTGAAGATGAATTTTGCAGCTAACACATTTTATATGCACCTGTAAAAATGAAGTTTTTATTATAAATCAGATGCCTTATGGTCAAGGTAGGATTTTTTGTTTGTTTGTTTCTAGTTATGCCTGTCTCTTTCATGTTATATGGTCTAGCATGCTTAGGATTCCACCAATAACTGCCTGAAAGCCTCAGTAGAATCAGGACTGATAGTGTATTTTTTGCTTTCTTGAAAATCATCCTCTGGTTTACATCATTATGGAGGGAGGACCTAGAGAGACTATAAGTTGGGCTCTTAGAGCAGTGCAATTCTGACTCCTGCATTTCTTGGTGGCTGAAGCACATTTTGTTCTCCTCCGGTCCCATAGACTATTGGTACTTCATGTGCGTGTGGGTGAATGTGAGGATAAATTGCCTGTGACTCAGTTTTTGCCAATAACTTCTTCAGACAATTGATATCTGAGAGAGATCATTTAATGGGCATGTGGACAATTCATTCATTTTTATATCAGTGGTTGCGTATGGCATAGAGGAAGGACTTTAAAGTTTGACAGATTCTGGAACTGATTCTGATTCTACTATGTGTTAGCTGTATTACTTAACCACTTTAAATAAGTAATCTAATCTAACAAGCATAATAAAAGCTTGTTAGATAAAATGAGATTACATGTGTAAAGTACTTGGCATGTGGAAGACAATTTTTCTTCAATTTTTATCTATTCTTGCAGTGTATTATCTTGTCAGAAACTAACAAGCCCAGTCTAGGTTATATCAGTAGCTCTAAAAATGCTTTTATTGAGTGATAATTTAATGTTATACACTCATTTTTTTAAAAAAGAAGGTGGTACATAAAATGTCCAATTAAGTATTGTTTCTATATATTTTTCAAAACTGTTATACTATCTAAAATCTCACAAGTAAAGCGTAAGTGATCATGGTAGAAGTTATCATACCATTAAGAAACTTTCTAATCCAGTATTACTCCCTTTCTGACTTAGTTGAGAGGAAACTCCCATCTCAATTTAGTGTCTAGTTGCATAATTTATCTGACTTCATCTTTTGATAATTCTAATCCACTTCAAGATCATTTCTTTGTTCTTTTTTTAATATTAGAACTCTTGTCACACTGAGCTTATTTTTTAATTAACTTTTTGAGGTATAATTTATATACAGTGATGGCACCCTTTAAAATGAACAATTCAGTGGGTATTGACAGATGCAAAACCACTGCTACAACCAAGGCAGTTTCCATCGCCCCCAGAAGTTTCCTCTTGCTCTTCCCTCTGTTTCCAGTCCCCAGCAGCTGATGCTGAATTTGAGCTAGTGAGCCTTTTTACAAAGTCATTTTTGAGGTAGAAGGCAGATGGCATTTGTTTCAGAAGCAAAGAAGAGGTGAAGAGGAAAGACAGAGAACACCTACTCTTTCAAGCTATTTGTCTGCGAAGAGAAAGTCTGAGAAAGAGAGTCAGACACAGATTAAGGGAAGGATTTTTTTTTTAATTTTAAATTTTAGCATGTGTTATGTGCTGATTGAAAAAAGCAGTGGAAAGGGGGATATTAAAACTATTGGAAAGATGTGATCAATGATGAAAGAGGGCCCCCAAAGAGATGAGAGGGGCTGGGATAAAAAGCACAATTGGGGAATAACTGGAAACGAGGAAAAACAGCTTTTCCTTGAAAAGAGATGAGGTGGTCCAATATGATGCAGATAAGGGGTATATTACTATACTTGGAGAGAACTGAAGAATTCATATTTGATAGTTCAGTTTCCTCAGTCAAGTGCAAGAGCAGTTTATATGTTGAGAGATGCGGAGAAGAAAAAATATGAGAAGGTGTATTTTTTTTTCCTCCCAGTTGCTCTTTTTTTGACGCTGGAGAGAATTTACAGAGGGTGTAGAGGAAAGACAGGAAAATCAGGAAGTTGAATGCTTGTAATATAATGGTTGATGCTATGCTATGCACCATGAAGTTTAAACAGATCAGGAAACTGGTCAGAGTCAGGAGTCAAGGGGTAGAGGTAAGGTGAAGAACATTTTATTTTCCCTGATAGATCTGAAGTCCTATTTAAAATAATAAAGTGAAATGCTGATCATTCTATTTTGTTGTTAATGCAGTTCTGTTTCCATTAAAACTAATGAGGAGAGGGTATACATCGGTGAGATTGGGACGTATGTCCAGCACAAGAATAATGGAAGATGCTATGACACACAGTAGTTCATGGTGCTGGACCATGGAATCTGGAGCCCTATTGCCTGTGTTTGGATTTTCTAGCTGTGTGATCTTGTACAAGTTACATAGCCATTTTATGTCTGACTTTCTTCACCTGTTAAAAGGAGACTATAATAGTATCCACCTCATAGTGTTGTTGTGAAAATTAAGTGTCTTAATATGTGCCAATAGCTAGGTCTAACTTGTATTATTAGGAGTCGGTAAACCTAAATTCGAGTCTTGTGTCTAAATTCAGAGCCTTCTGTCTGCACCTATGGGCAAGCCATTCAACCGTTGCTGTTGCTTTTCACTTACTTTGTCTGTAAAATAGGTTTAATAATCTTGACTGCATATATTTTATTGATAATTGAATGGGATAATATACATAAAAGTATTCTGTAACTTTCAAACACTCTATTTCCACATAATGTATTAATTGCATTCCAGTTAAACAGAATAAAGCAATAAGTGTGAAAATGCTGTGAAATATGAAATGTTTACATAAATGTAGAGCCACACTGGGAACTGGAAATGTTTTGTCAGTTATTGTTATAATAATTTTGATTATGTAGTTATATGAGTATATTTTTAACTTGTAGCTCTGAAGAAAAAAAAAAAACACTGGCGAGAAGGCAGCCGTTTAAATTCCTAATTAAAATGAAGCTTTTGCTTTCCTCGTGGATCTATTTCCTTCCTTAGCATGTGGAGTGGAAATTTGACAGTGCCTAATCAATACCAATTTCAGCTGATTCCGACCTCTAATGGTACTGAGTCAAGAATTTATTCATGTATAAAATGTTGCAAGTTTTTTTAAAAAGATTTCTGACAACTCTGCATTCTAGCTTCATGAAGTATTATTGGAGAAAAAATCAGAGCATATTTTGTCACTCTGGCTACTCTACTTTCTTTTCCCGTTTCCAATTAGTTTTTATTAAAGCCAAATTATTGGTATATATGTTATATAAAATGATATTTACCCTTCTTGAGTATATAGTTCTAAGGATTTTGACAAATGCGTATAGTTGTTAACCACCACCACAATCAAGATATAGAACATTACCATCACTTCAAAATGTTCCTTTATGTCTCTTTGTGGTCGGTCCCTTACCCTGACTCCAGGCCTTGGCAACCACTGATCTTTTTTCTTTTCCCATTGTTTTGTCTTTTCCAGAAAGTCATTTATATCAATTAGCTATTTTTAAACAGGTTCTGGAAACATGTTATTGGACTTCATTACCAATGACATCCAGATGTATCCATCATCTGTGCATGTATGAACAAATCAGTCTATGTGTCTACAGTTGTGGTCGTCTATGGGCAGTTGAATAAAGATGGTGCTAATGAGTCTACAGATACAGGCTTCATTCATAACTTAGAGCAGCTAGGGCTAGTGGTGCAGTCTTCCTGGATGGAATCAGCACATTAACATTGTTGAAAATCAAGCAAAAGGAAGAGATTGTTTTTCACTTGCCATTCAGTAAATATTGCTGACTATTCATCAAATAAATGATACTTTAATGGGATACTAACTAAATAGCTTTACCTACTGTCAGGGAGAAACTCAGTTAATCTGTATGATGAGAATGATAATAATGACAGTATTAATCCTATTTTGTTCATTATGCTGGCCAATTTGGAGTATCATAGTTGAGTCAGTACATTTTGGTAGATATCCGGTAATACAGAAGCTGGAGAAAAAATTGATGGCAAAATGGGCAATTGAGGGGCAATATAAATTCTTCCTGTAACATATGGGGGAGAATAAAACTCATTATTTAGCTACCTGCTGTGATAGCTTCAAATCATTTAGTACTTTCCTTCCAGTAAGGCGTATTTTCTTACACTTCCTTTTTTTTTAATTCTTATTTTCTTCATTAAGACTATTACATAAATTTCAGTGTCTGGATTGTAGCATTAGCATGTAGAGAGAAGTGGAAGCAAAGTTAACCAATACTTGCCGAGTTTCTGCCCCACGTGTTATAGACACTTAAAATACATTTTGCTTTAATCCTCACAAAAACCTCTGAGAAGTAGGTACTGTTATCACCGTTTTACAGATATGCAAACTAAAAGGGAGCTTCTTCAGGGTCACAAAGCTAGTAAAGTCAGGACTGCCCTCAAAGGCCATAGTCAATTACCTCACCTTGCTGATTTCCTGTATTGCTGCTCATTATGCGGCATGATGACTTTTCAGTGTCATCCCTTATGCTCTATTTATCTACTGGCTAAATGTATTGATATTGTTCACAGAGCATCAACTTTATGATTATGTACAATTGTTCAACAAATAACAGGAATTGCTTTTTATTTTCTATATTTAGGAGGTTAGAACAACTTATAATAAATATGATGACCTTTAGGTCAGACATTTCCTGTAAAGTAATGACCAGACCTTCTCCAGCTTGCTATTAATTATGGTCCAAGAGCACTCAGCCATTATTTTAAAAATAATAAAAATAAATAAATAACACAACAAATGATACTTCAGTTATTATGGAACAGTGTGGTGGGTGTTAAAAAGGTAATATTGGTAGCCTACCGCCATTTCCCGTTACTTCACTCAGAGAAGATGAACACAGTTTCCGGGAGGCCACGAATTTACCAGATTTCACTGGGCTATATTATTCTCTCAAACCTTAATAAAATGTCACAAAGGTTATAGTTCCACTTTTTAAGGATATACCACTTCAAAAAATGAGATAAACATCAGCTTCTTAGGTAATGAAAAAGTATTTGGTCCAGGAATTTTATTAAGTAATAAAGTAGTGACCCACACCTCCATTATTTTTGCCTTTCCTCCCTCTTCCTTCCTGCATGTCTGCCAATATACATCAACAAACATCTAGTTTTTGAGGATCTTGAAGCAAAACTTTTCTTAAAATTTTAAAAACTTTTAAAAGAAGTCTTCTTTCCTCTGTCCTTCCCTTCCTTCCTCTTTCATTTTTTGTTTTTAGCCATTTGAAATATTTTTACTCTTGTGATAGAAGCCTTTATACTGTATTTGATTAGAATATAAACATTCAAATTCTTTAGAGCTATCAGGTTTATGATTTCATTATTGTGGGCAATATTTATAGTCCCAAACAACTGGACCAGATAAATAGTTCTACTGTTTTCTTAAAACCAAAATATTTGGCTGCTTTCTGCATATCGACAGATTTTAAAAGATTTTCAGAATTTATTGGTACTGTAGAATACCTGATAGACCAAATATCAATACAAGATTTTTTTCTTGTCTCTGTGTTTTTTCTTTTCCTTTTGACCTTCTATTTCAATTATAACAACAAAAATATTTTTAATACTTCTTAAATGTTCAAATGAGTGTTTTTAAAAAAAGCTATCTTAAGCAAATGTGATATAACTGTGGCAGTATAAGATATAGCCCAAAATATATTATTGTACTGAAATTCTATCATTGAAAGGGTGTAATAATTTTTATATATTTTTCTTTTTGTTGACACCAAACTGCACCATTTTATCATGGAAAAAACATTCTCCTAGAATATCTTTATTATTAAGTAAAATGTAGAAGTATTTAGAATAAATAATCTTAGTGAAGTATGAAATATATAGCACAAAACTTTTGAGGGACAATTCTCTAAGGTTTTTCTACAAGTCTTGTGAAACCTTTTATTCAATTCTGGATTATCTTTTAAGGATGTTTGCATAGTAAATAAGTTTCAAAGCTAGAGATAGTGTCTACCTATGGGGAAGAGGGCAAATTTGTTCCCTGATCAGGACAAACTCCGTTAGGGACAAAGATTAGGCAAGTTTGCTTACAGTTCACTTTATAAGATTGAGGATTTTTCAAGCTTGGGATTTCTCACATCCACTGTGTGTGCAGCATCCATCTGCTTTGTATCACTCCCACAAGACCTGGGAGCAAGGAGAACCCATACGTAAATGTAACTCATGCTGCCTGCTCTTCTATGAATAATAAAGTTATTTTTCTCTGACCCAGGGGTCTCATGTCTTTTGTCAGCCTCTATGAAACTGTGGCAGGCTAAACTCTTAACTTGCAAGCAGTGTAAAACCTCAGACCCTTAGCAGTTCTTGACAAAAAATTGTGTTTTATCACATGTGAGCTGAATTGAATAGTAGAGCACCAGACATCAGGTCTTTTCTTTTCTTTTCCTTTCTTTTCTCTTTTATTTTCCTTTTCTTTCCCTTCCTTCCTTCCTTCTTCCTTCCTTCCTTCTCTTTCTCTCTCTCTCTCTTTTTTTTTTTTTAAAAATAAAACCTTATAAATTGCAAACTTACAATCTGTTACTCTGGATTTCCGGTTGATTTTGCAAATTAAATGCACTAAGAATGAGCCATTCATATATAATTTTTTTCTTAGAAACATTATGTACTATGGAAGCATTTACTGTAGACACAGTACATGAATATGAAATTAATTTTATTTGCATAAAATTGCTACTGTTTCAAATGGATGTCACCGAAGGAAAAATTGTAGGAAACACTGAAATGATAGTTTTGGGTTTGATATATCTGGAGTTTGTAGTTCTGTGGAGTGCTTCCCTTGGGACCTACCAAGAGTCTCTGGTGAAATTTATATTGAATTGTGGCAAGTATATTAAAAAAATCAGACTTTTAAAAAGTAAAGATGCCTGGTGACTGTAAGTTTAATGTTATGTGTTTGGCATTGTGTCTTTTTATTTTTATTCCAAATTAGCTTCCCTGATTAAATGTTAGAATTAGGAATTGGGATTTGGAAATGTGGTTACATTTACAAAATATTTTTTAAAACACTGCATTTAGGACTAATGTTCAGGTGGTTAGATGGCAAGTTTGCACTCACTGAACCACAGATACCTTTTTAATATAATTCATGTTTTAATTGAAAATTTACCAAGTTAACTTGTTGCTACTTGGTTAAGAATAAATTGTTTGGGCAGTTATAGCTGTATAACTTACATTAGGATGATTTCTTAAAATTTATTCAGAGTATTTTAACCCTTAGCTTTTTAAAAGAATATTTTTGTTCAATTTAAAGGAAAACTGTGTCCTTTATGTTTTTAAAGCAAGTTGACTCTTTTGAAGGTTTTCTCAGCTACTTGCCTCAAAAACCTTTGCATAATTTAGAAGATAAACTTTTACTTTAGACTCTGGTGAGATTAGGAAGTATTTTAAAGTGATAGCTAAGAATTGCTTTCTGCTAATTTTGAAAGAAAAAAACAAACTGATAGGTCTTAGACAAATTCCTCAAGGTGGCAATATTTTATGGAACAAGTAGTTTAGATTTCGTAAGTCCATATATACTTAAATTTTTTTCAAGCAGCCATCTGTGCCATAACTCATGATTTCTTGTGCATTTTAATCAGCATCTAGTTATGCATAGCTCCAGCCTTATTGCCATCTAAATACTTAAAACAGTAAAGTGCTGCAGGATATTAAGACATGTAGCTGTAAAATTATGGTATGCACTTTCTCTCTGTACCTGAGCAGATGATCTGCAAATCAAACCCTCTCAGAGGCACATCTGCAGAGCTGCTGGAAAATGTGGCTGGCCACAGGAGTCCAGGACTGGTGGTTGAGGCTGCCAAGGAGCCTAGGTTTCTTTTGGTCTAGCCTTGGGTCATCCAGTTAGGCAGCACTGCCTGATGCCCTCTTGTCCCTAACTCATTTTGATCAGCCTGTCGGTACTGATGGGAAAGGAGAGCTGGCAATGCAGCATTATTGCCATGTAGCCTGATTTTCTGCAGCATTTTAATTGCATTGTGTGGCCTTGGAATTATGGTTACTTTAAATGGATGCTCAATGATCTTTTCCCCCCTTTATATGTAATTTAGCTGGGGGAGAAAAACACAACTAAATTCCATTTCAAACAGAAATGTGTCATGCCAGCTGTGGATTGAGGCCTGGCCTTGATTTGCAAATTTTCCTAGATTCAGAGGATGTTCTGCCAGCCGCCAGCATAATAGCTGGGATATGGCTGAAGGGGTAGCTTCTCATTGAATATATTCTATTCCAGCTTCTGAATGCACGAATCCATGGAACTTTTTCCTTGAAAAGACACTGATATATTTACTTGGAATAGCATTATACACACATAAATCAAGAGCTCTGGCAAGAAAATCAGTACTTGCAGGTTTTAGTTCTGAGTCATGGATTTGTTATATGACTTTGTGGTAGTTATGCTGCTGCACCTTCTCATTTTAAAAATAAGGGCATTGCCTGTGAACAGGTATCACTAAGAGCCTGGAAGCTACACAGTGTATAGCTAATGCTCACAGCTATCACCGAAATATACATATAGAAATGTGCTCAAGTCATATGCTTATGTCTCAGTGACTTTTTACAAGATGAAAACACCCCAATAACTACCACATAGATCAGGAATACCACCAGTACCCATCATGGCCCTCTCAGGTTTCTCTTAGTCACGAACTCCACCTCATTCTCAAAGGAAAGTGATGTCCTGCTTTTTACACCATAAATTAGTTTTTGTGTGTTTCTGAATCTTGTATAAATGGAATCATCCATACATGCTCCTTTATTCTTGGCTTGTTTCACTCACTGATACGGTTGTAAAATTCATTCATGTTGATGCAGGTAGCAAAGATCCCATCATATGAATATGACATGATTTATCTATTTAAAAAATAAGAGTGCATTGGATTAAGTGACTCTGTAGTCTTTCCTTGGTGTATAGTTCAAAATGGGATGATTATTCAGAGAAATGCGTTATGATGTATAAGTTACATGATTATCTTGTGGTAGCTCATACAGGATAGCATTTAATATAGACTCAAATTCCTGAGAAAGTAAAATATAGTAATTTTTAAAGATGAAGATGTTTGAGCCTAATACATATCAAAAGAAGAATTATGTGTTTTTATTATGCCCTGTACTACTAAATTCACTAAACATATACTAAGCATCAGACACTATATTAGGAACTTTTAGTTTTCACAACAAATCTGAGGGTATCATAATTCCATTTTTATAGGTGATGAGACAGTCTTAGAAAGTTAAAATTAGTTGCCTATTTTTATACAACTTCTAAGTGGCAGAACTGAATTTAGTCTGCTTCATTTGACTTAAAATTCATAGTTTTTCTACTGTATTTCCTTAAAGATGACCAAGGTATAATCTCTGCATGCTTGGAGTATGCATTCTTGTGGGGTAGGGAGATACAAGTGGGCAAATTAAATGAGAATTTTAATATGGCAGATAAATATTGTAATACAGGTGTCTTAGTTTGTTCCTGCTGCTGTAATACAATACCAAAGGCTGGGTAATTTATAAACAATAGAAATTTATTTCTTACAGTTTTGGAGGCTGAGAAGTCCTCCAGAGAAGTGGGAACTATAGGTACATGTAAAAATTTTCCATGTAAGGAATTTATAGCCATCAAAGCGCTTTCATTATGAGAGAATCATGACCAGAGGCCATACAGCACAGCAGTGTCAATGTCTTTTAACAGAAGACCACCAGTAACACATCTTTAACTGTTCAAGTTGGATTTACTGTATGCTTCAGTGAAGGAAGTAGGATGGAGAGAGGATGCAGTCGGTGAGAACTAAGGCTTAGGAGAGGGAACAGGACAGTGTACCATGGCACGGGATTGAATGAATTGGTGTCTGGTGAAGGCTCACTCTCTGCTTCCAAGACAGTGCTTTGTTGCTGTGTTCTCACAGCAAATAGGACCAAACAGGCTCCCTTAAGCCCTTTTATAAGGACACCAATCCCATTCTCGAGGGCTCCTAATTGCTTCTTAAAGGCCCTACCTCTTAATGTTGCATTGGAGATTAAGTTTAAATTTTGGACATAAACATTTAAACCATAGCAACAGGTGTGAGAACTATAGGTACATGAAAGAGGGACACCAATGTCAGCCTGCAGGGTAAGGAAGGGGTTAGAGAAGGGGGGAATTGTAGGATGGAATGGGCAGAGAACATTCAAGGCATAACAATGGCATGTGTAAAGGTATGAAATATTTGGAAAACAGTGCTGTGGTAAGACGTTCAAGATGGGTGGGAGGGGTGAAGGGGCAGGAGGAAGGATGTGTTAGGAATGAGGCTGAAGAACGAGGCACAGGTAAAATGTTGGGGGAGTGAGTTTTTCTTCTCATAAGCTAAAACTTTTCCGTGTAAGGAGTTTATAGCCATCAAAGGGCTTTCATTATGAGAGAATCATGACTAGAGGCAGGACAGCACAGCACTGTCAATGTCCTTTAACCAAAGACCACCAGTAACACGTCTAATTGTTCAAGTTGGATTTACTATATGCTTCAATGAGGGAAAAGTACAAAGCTAAGAGCATTGGCGGGGGTGCGTCTCAAAGGATGTTAGAAAATACTTGCTGGATTTGGATTATGGTTGGGTGATTTTGTGGAGTCCAAAGAAACAGGGGTACATTCCAGATAAGTTTATCAGTAAACAGGATGATACAGTGACTTGGTACCTCAATACATCTTATCTAAAAGGAAGGCAGACAAGGGCAGGCCTAAACTTGTAATTGGTAAAAAGCAAGTTACTCATATTATCTGGGAGAAGGTGATGTGTGATATTTTTGTGAATTTGCACAGTGACCTTGTTTGTGTGTGTGCTTAGACAAGATTATGAATTGGTCTTGGTGCTGGTCTCAGTTTATCACAGTCACAGTGACCTTGGCCAGTGCTGACGTTCCCTGAGATTGCTTTTCCCGATAAGAGAACACCATGGCTCAGCCGTGAGTGTGAGGCTAACTCTCCCCGGTGTCAGAAGCTTCTCTTTTTCAGTTGCTAGGAGTGCAGTGTGTGAATTCTAACTGATCCTTTTAATATCCTGGCTCCATTATGTCTCAACTGAGTGATCTTAGAAAAGTTATTTATTTATTTTTTTGTGCCTTAATTTCCTTGTCTAAGATGGAACTATTTCAGAGTTATGAGGAATATATGAAATAATAAGTACTTAGAGCAATTCCTGGCAGGTGGTAAAATCTCAATCAATAAATGCTATTATTATCATTTTGTAATGATTACTCTATCATCAGACTGGGGGAGGGTATGCATGAAAAAGGAATGGCAGAGAAATCACTGGTAGGACGATTCTGGAAGGCAAATGAGGACTTTCTCTCCTGAGTTGACATAGTAGAAGTAGGCATGTAAAGTATGCCACTTTACATCTCCACCAACAACGTATGAGAGATCAAGTTTCTTCATATCTTTGGCAGTATTTTCATGTTTTCACTATTTTTTATTTTAGCGATTCTGAGGGGTATAAAGTGATATCTCATTGGATTTAATTTGCATTTCCGTAATGGCTAATGATTTTGAATGTCTTTTCATGAGCATATTTGCCATCTCTATAGTCTCTTCAGTGAAATGTTTATTCATGTCTTTTGCTCATTTTCTAATTGGACTTTTTTTCCTACTGTTGAGTTTTGAGAGCGTCTTACCTATTTGAGATAGTTGTACTCTCTTGAATATATGTTTTGCAAATATTTCATTCCAGTCTGTAGCTTGTCTTTTAGTCCTCTTAACAAAATATTTTGCAAGGCAAAAGTTTTTCAGGTACACATTCTTTTCAACTGTACATGGACTGTTCTCCACAACGGACCATCTACTAGACCATAAAACAATCCTCAATACATTTTTTAAAACTGAAAAAACAAAAAGGAGTCCGTAGCCATCAAAGGGCTTTCATTAAGAGAGAATCATGACTGGAGGCAGAACATCACAGCCACTTTACAGGGCACAGTTGGTGAGAGCTAAATGTGAGGAGAGGAAACAGGACAGTGTACCATGGCTTGGGATTAAATGAATGGGTAGGATGGGCGGTCACCAGTAAATACTGGGAATACAGGAATAGAAAAGCACATTTTAGGGCAGACATTATGCCAGATGGAGATGTCCAGCAGACTGCTGATGACACAGGACTGAAGCTCAGAAGAGAGGTCAAGTGCTGTAGCCTCTGTTGCTTTCTGATGTCTCATAGAGGGGTCTGCTGTCTAGGTGGAAAGAGAAGTGCTGCTTACCTTGACCTCAGTTCCTTCCTTGACTTCCCTCTATAGGACTGTGGGAGTGGGTCTCTTTATTTTATATTTGGCATCAAACCTAGATCCACCTCAGTAGATCGTCAGAAGTTATGGATTTGACTTTAATCGACAACATGAAATATTTGTATGTCAAGAACTTGTCAGAGATTTTTAACCTTGAACTCTTTGCTATTCAATACTTAATCAAAACTTGGATGGAAAAAATGGTACGTATGGAGTGCCTGAAAGGTATGCTTTTCTAGATACTTTCTTAGGTGGTAACTTCATCTCTCTTTGTCTTTCTCTATTTATCGTCTATCACCACCTATCTGTTTTTATTAATCTGGCCCTCAGATTTTCTGAGTACCTGGGCTGGACTATGTTGGCTCTTCGCAGGATTGATTTTTACTGAACTGTGATTTGGCATTATGCTGGCAGCTTGCATTGAGAGATAATAACCATGGTTTATTTTTTATGCATTGTTTTGATATTGTGGAGAATCTAGTTCTTTATACTGCCCAAAGGAGACATTATGAGGGCTCTTGGGAAAAAAATGTTTCTAGGAATCAATAACATGTTTTTTTTTTTTTTTTCTCCTTGACATAATTGAATTGAATAGCTGATGATGTTTCCCTCTTTCTACTGACTGCTAGGAAGCTCAGAGTAAAATAATGGTCCCTCCTAAAGTATCTGATAATTATGGTATTTAATTATGGTACTAATGATACTTCTGGCTTAAAAAATTATTTATTTATTTTTTTATTCTCCAGGTGAAACTTGAACGCTTTGATGTTATTTTATCTATCCTACTTTTATTTTCCCTTACACATGATTTTCTCAATTATTCCAGTCTTATAAATTGCTTCAGTTCTTGTTTGGAATGAGGAGTGTATATGCATACACCAGCGTGCCTACACATACACAGAGAGAGGCATGTGCATACATATACCTACAGCCCTCCCTCGATATACATGGGGGGATTTGTTCCAGTACCCCCTATAGATGCAAACATTTGCTGATGCTATTGTCCCTCATATAACATGGCATAGTATTTGCATACGATCTGTACTCACTTTCTGTATATTTTAAATGATTTCTAGATTACTTACAATACCTAAAATAATGTAAATGTTATAGAAATAGTTGTTATAGTGTATTGTTTAGGGAGTAACAGCATGAAAAAAATCTGTACATGTTCAGGGAAGATGGAACCTTTCATTTATTCCCCAAATATTTTTTATTTGTTGTTGGTTGAATCCTCAGAGGTAGAACTTATAGATACAGAGGGTTGATGTGTGTGTGTGTGTGTGTGTGTGTGTGTGTAGCAACTAATGGAATTGCATTGGCTCTTCTATGTGAAATATAAAAATAAAAGCAACACTTAACTTCTGTCACTCCAGAGTTTTACCTTAATAAAAAGGATATATTTTTAAAAAATGCAATATGTGATAAAATATGGGTCAGCCTTTTTGCTTATATAACAGAGTGTATTAGGTAAAGCTCTGGATTTCAAATCAGAAGATTGGATTTCACCTTTCTTGGTCTGTTACTAGCTGTGTGGCCTCAGGCAAGCTGTTTAATCATTGCAAATTTTGCATTTCATGGTAGAGTGAGGGTGAAAATACTTGCTCTAGCCAACTTAGCTTTATTAGAAGGATCAAATTAGATAATGTGTGAGCCTCTGTAAACTGTAAAGAGCTATAAGCAAGATTATTAATTAAGCTTTGATTCTAAGTGAAGGGTATTTCAACTTATTAGTGGGAAATGTATCTACCTTAGTGCAGAACAGGAATCATCATCTCGAATGACAATAAGAATGAGCAGGGTGAGAGAAAAATAAACTTGTGATTCTCAGCAATTTTTATGTCATTTTTGATAGAGGCGTTAGTAATAGAAGTGCTTATCTTTTAATTTTACAATAGCAAAGTGGCAGTTGACACTCGGCCACAGTATGAGTAGTGAATGGTAGAAACTGAGGTGACAGAGGGGGCAAGCGCCCTGAGCAAGAGGCAGCCACTGTTTAGTGCTAGCTGATGGCTTCTAGGGAAGAATTGGGGATGGTGTGCACAGATAATTTTTCTCAGAATAATTTGGGAAATTAAATTCTTGTAAGTTCTATCAGTTTATAACTTTTTACAGTTAGTTCCAAATTTAGAAAAATATGTAAAATGGGTTGACACTGTTCAGGGAAAAACCAAACATGATATTTGACCTTTGGGAGACTTGTTCACTATTTCTCCTCTGGAAAATGTTTTCAAAATTCATCTTGTGTTTGAGGCTACATAGATCTAAGTAAGAAGATATTTGTAAGTTATTTTTAGAAAGTAAAGGTGTGTCTATTTTACCAAGTATTACAAAGCCTTTTCTCTAGTGAATATTCATTAAAACGTACATACATTATGTTTAAATATATTGTTTTGTTTTTTAGAGGCACTCTTTACTGTGAATGGATTGTAGAGGTGTACATTAAAATGCAAGATTAATATAGTTGTAAAGTACAAAAGTAGCAGTATTTGTAAATAACCCTTTGTGAATAATTTATAATTTTGTTTAGTGTTTAGTGTTGGTGCTCTCTGCATAGTTGTGGATAACACACATATATATCTATACACACACACACACACACACATACACACAGCCCAAGTGTCCTAGAGGCTATATTCCACTAACATCAAAGGAACTGTTGACTGCTTATTATGGTAGTTCTTATGCATAAGAGATCACAAAATATTGAAGAAAAAATAGGACACAGTTTATTCACTGAGTCTATGTATGTACAGTCAATCCTCTTTCTTCACAGATTTCTTATTTGAAAATTCTCCTATTTGGTAAAATGTATTTGTAACCCCCAAATCAATGTTTGTGGTGCTTTCATGGTCACTAGAAGATGTGGACAGAATGGCAAAAAGTTTGAGTCACCCGAGGTCAATATTCTCAGCTGAGATTGAAGAAGGAGATGCTCTACCTATTTGTTTCAGCCCTCATGCTATAAACAGCTATTCTTTCTGTGGTCTATTTAGTGCCACTTATTTTCTTGCATTTTGCAGGGGCTCTTTCTCTTGGTGATTATTTAAGGATCGCTACTTAAAATGGCCTCCAAACATAGTGTTTAAATGTTTATCTAGTGTTTCTGCGTGCAAGAAGGCTGCTATCTGCTTTATAAAGAAAATAGTGTGTTAGATAAACTTTGTACAGGCATGAGTTATATTGCCGTTGATCATGAGTTCGGCGTTAATGAACAATATATATTAAATAAGCTGCTTTTAACAGAAATAAATATCAAACAAAGTTATGTATTGATGAGTTGACAAAAATGCGACCAGAGGCTCATGTTAAGTTAAACTTGTATTTTCCACAGGGGCAATGATTCAGTATTTACTAATTCAGTGTTTGCAACAACTTTACAGAAGTAACAGCTGTGAATAATGGTGATAGGTGTTTTATGAAAACACTGAGATGATCGATTGATTTTCAATATGGATACAGATTTGCAGATACCATTTCCGTATTAGAAGAAATACCTGACAAACTCAGTGCTAGCTAGCTATATGATAAACTGCAAATACGTTTTTAGGACTTGAGTTATCATTTGTGTATTACATAATGGTGGATATAGGGGGTGCAGAAGCCTGGCTGGGGACTTGGCCTACCTGGGTTCTTGTCCTAGCTTTGTTACTGATTAGCTGTGTAACATTGGAGAAGCCATTTAGCCATTTTTATTATCTTGGACTATTTTTTCTTATCTCTAAAATCAACAGGTAGAGTGAAGATTTCAGAAGTTCTTTCCAATACTAAAATTATGTATATTTATAAATGAAAGTCTTAATTTAGCACTCGTGGTTTCCCATGATCTTGGGAAAGGGGAAAGAGAAAGGTTACAGAAATGTGTCTATGTAAAGCACAATGCCCACCATTAAGAAGTAGTAACTAATTTGGGAGAACCCACTAAAATTGAACTAGTAAACAGTAAGAAGTGATGTATAATTAAAAGATAAATTAGATCCTATCGAGCAGTGGTTTTCCACTTGGATGTGGATGGTAAAGAGTAGCTTATTAGAATCACCTGGTGTGGAATAATTTTCCAGATAAACTACACGTAACCCTCTTTTCCACTTTGTGCTGTCCCTTAGAATGTGTTCTAACAGAATAGGCTTTAGAACATGTGGTAATGAAAGTTGTGTAAGTTCTAAGAAAAGGACAGTAATCTACCTGCTGTCATTCTTCAGCTTTGTCCTTCCCACAACTCCATTTAGGTGATCATGGCGCTGAAGGGGCTGCTTTTTTCACAGCCATGTATGCTCCAGATGATCCTGACTCTACCCCCTCACCTCAATTCCACAAATGATTGGATTATATGAGGGCACCTGACACAAAATAAGCTAGTCCATAGGCTGCGACTGACTCTTGGAAAAGCTCGGTGCCAAAATATGAACTGAACCAATCTTATTTCCTCTTAGCAAATTTGAACTAGGAAATAGTTACAGAATGAGACAGCTGTGGGAATTGAAGGTCAGATAGAGCCAGTTGTGATGTATAGAGAGGTTGGGTTATCATAGATGGGTGTCTTGCAAGATGAAATTATGGAGAGAGAGAGAGAAAGAGAAAGAGAGGTGGAAAGGAGAATCTGGCTGATATAGATGGCAGCAGAGAAGTAGATGCAGAGTGACGATCTCAGTCACATTAAGGGCAAAATATTTATTGAAAACCCCAAGGCTTAGCTTTGCTACAAAGTTTTATGCTTTCTGAGACCAAAATTGACTATAACTCATGGTCTTCCTAATACTAGATTGTTCAACACTTCCTGTGCATGCTTATCCTTACCATAACCTTGATTCACTTTCTTTCTTGGAAACAAAGGGTCTAACAAAATTGAGTAGTGAGGCTGTAGTAATCAAAATAATTTATCTTTAGTGAGTACCTACTAGATACTTTTTATTTGTTAATTTCAGTTTAAAACTGACAAGAATCTTAGAGACATTTGAGGCCCAGAGAAGTTAAATGACAGAATCAGAAATAAGTAAATGTGTCAGAGCCAGGACTAGAACCTTGGTCTCCCTAATACCATAGTCTCTGATGTTTACATACTGCCTGAATGAATAGAGGAAGGCTTCAGAGAGGAGGGGAGGTACAGGTGATGGAGAGGATTTACAGCGAAGGAGAAATGGGCCTTTCACATAGAGGTAAAAATGTCATGAAGGATATAAAAGGGAATGATACATGGGAGAGAAATCAGGTGAAAAGTCAGGCATGAGCCGAATATTCCTATTGCTAAATATGGCCCACAGGAGTCATCAGATCAAGGCTTGGGAGTTAGGCAGGGAAGTGCAGACTCCAGCGGGTACAAGAGAACTGTGTTCCATTTGTGACACAGTGAAAGACCGGCTGGTTCTGTGGAGAAATTAGAATCAGGGAAAGGGGTGGAATGTCACTGCATAAATGAAAAGTTTATATTGAGGATAACTTTCTCCTAAAGCAGTAAATTATTTTCCCTTTTTGAATCTTTACAGATCTCCATTTTCATCTCTAGATTTCTATATCAGAAGGAGGCCTATGACACCGTCTTCAGTATTATTTTATAAAGCTCCTTCATGGATAACTATACTTAGATGATGTTCTCTTATTTTTCTGTTACAAACATCATTCTGGACATCAGGTATGGCTTGACTTTTCAGGAACCACTAGTGATCTTAATTCGAAATGTATGGTAGGTTGTACTTTCAGAGTGTTGATCATCAACTGGGAACTTCTGAGCCAAAATATTCCTCTTGGAGATAACAAAAGAAAGGGGCAAATTGTTTGAATCCAAATGGAAAAATAATTTAAAAAAAGAAAAACAGAATGAAACTCAGTGGAACTCTTTTGACAAAAACATTTCCCATAGTCATTTGCTTCATTTTTTTTAACTTGAAAAAAACCCTTATTTTGTGTTATGTAGACATAACATCGTTATTTTTAAAAGGCTTAATTCTAAATGAAATTCTATTTTCTTCAGTTTAAATCTGTACCCTCCAGTTTTATCCTCATGCAGCCAACATTCTTTTAACACTGTCCACTAAAGAGATTTAGATTTTTATCTTCAGAGGTTTATGTAGTTTTACACATTTATTCAAATCCCAGATAGGAAAAATCTAGAGAAAGAAAGCCATTAAAACAAATGAACAGTTCTGTTTACCAAACAGCCTTTTGTAAAGCAAGACTACAGTGGCAATTTTGTTGTTGTAACTGGAATTTGATGTTTTAGGAATAAAGAAACGATGCAAAAATAACAAATAACACCAACAAAATAAAGGATTATTTTATAGAAAAAAAAGGCCAGAGAAAAGATAGTACTTTTCTTTTGTCAGAATTATTTTACCTATATTTAATCATTTTTTTATATCATCTGTCAATCTCTATTATTTTCAGGTTTTCAGTGATTTTAATCAATGGTTATTAAGTCATGTTTCCTCCTATGTTAAGCACCATGGTGAAATCTATCTATTGTAAGATTAAGTTTAATTACTTTGAAATGAGGAACTATTTAGTGAAATTGACAATATAGTGAAACCAAATCTTATTTTAATAGTAGGTTTGGGATTTTTTGCTTAAATTAACTGGATAATAACATGTGCAATTCACTATGCTTTGACACAAAATATGATTCTTGGTTTATGGAACTAACAAACAGAAATATAATGTGGTGTATTCACTCAAATAACTTGCCAGTTTATTGGAGGAAAAGGGTCTTGTTTTTGTGGAACCACTCAAAAACAATTATCAATTCAGTTCTCCAAGTATTTGGCATTATTAACAAACTGCATAGAGACAGAACAACTCCAATATTTGGAGGGTCTCTGCTTTTCTTAACCACCAACTGTTCCATGTTCATGAGGAAAAAAAAATAGTCTTTATTATTATTGTTTTTAATGGACAACTATACAGTTAAAAAAAGCATTGACTTGTAGTCAAAAAACATGAATCCTGTTTCATTCTGGCACTTAGTGGACCACATTACTTTGTTCTGGTTTCTTCATGTTACCAGGCTTCATCTATAAAATAATAGTGTTTGGACAGGAACAGAAAACCAAACACTGCCTGTTCTCACTCACAAGTGGGAGTAGAACAATGAGAACACATGGACACAGGGAGGGGAACATCACACATCAGGGTCTGTTGAGGGGTGGGAGCAAGGGGAGGGAGAGTATTAGGACAAATACCTAATGTATGCAGGGCTTAAAACCTAGATGATGGGTTGATAGGTGCAGCCAACCACCATGGCACGTGTATACCTATATAACAAATCTGCACATTCTATGCAGGTATCCCAGAACTTAAAGTAAAATACAAAAAAAAATAGTGTTTGGATTAAATAAAACTTCCAAGCTTAGGAAATATACACAACAGAAAATTAAGAAAAAAAATATTGTGGACCAACACAGATTTGTCAACTTTTAGTTTGTCAAGTAATCACAAGTAACTCTTCCCCCAGCAAATCATCTTCATTGACATTATTCCATTAAATAAAGTATTTTAACACCAAAAAGTAGGAAGTACAGTTTCAGAATAACAGGTAATCCTTCACATTGAACAAATTGAGCCTTATCAAAACTTGCTCCATTGCCCTTACTTTTTTTATTTTGACTTAACTTTGACAAGGAGTGGCAGCAACTTTGGGACTCTTATTTGGGAACTGCTAAGCTATATCTATATGTCTATATTATTTCTATATTATATATCTGTATCTTTATTATATATCTCTATATACCTACAAGCTCTACAGTTCTTTGATTTTATGATTCTATGTTTTGTTTCTTCCTTTAAGCATACATTTTTACAGTTTGGAGAAAGAAATAAGATCTATTATTCGATTTTGATTTTTTTGATGTGACTTCCTTGTGAGAACTTTTATCTCACTCATATCTTCCACAAAAATCAAAGATATTTCAGAAAATTCAGCTGACATGTCTAGTGAGAAAAGGGGGCATGGAGGTTGGAGACACTGAGGAGGAACTCTAATTAGTGAGAATGAAGCCCAAGTCAGGGAGCCTTTTCTTATTTTTGTTTAATTAACCTTTGGACTTCTACTGAGAAAATGAGGCATAGGGGTGAGACCTGAGGGTTGGGCAGTGATAGGAGTATGGTCTAGATTTCCCACTGATTAGGAGAGTGTGTGAATGAATGAGTGAATGTCCTTTCTCACATCATTAAGACTTCTCCTGGTTAACAAACTTCGGTTACGTTTATGATGTTCTAAAACTGTTTGTATTTGGGGAATCGTTATAATTAAATGGATCATCTAGCAGAACACACGGAATCACCAAACTGATCATAGAGATTTATTTTAAAAATTCAACACTACGTTTATGGTAACATTAGCAACAGAGGAAACTGCTCTGAGGCCACAATTAGGAGAAGTTGTGTATCATTTTAGAAATTTTTTTTGTTGTTTATCTGCTTGCAGACGTGAACACTTCTTTTTTTTTTCATTTAAAACTTCTTAAATCTTGGATAAAACTAGCTTTTAGCAGCTGTTCTCTTTTATGGGATTAATTTTAAAAGAAAAAAGATATAACATAAACTTAACACCTAAGCTATTTGATTATGTATCAGACTGTGAAGGTTTTTTTTTTTTTTTTTAAAAAAAAAACAAAAACCGAACCCAAAAAAACCCAGCTTTGACTTTCAAAGATTTTTTTGCTGAGGCTTCTTTTTGCCATTTGTCTCACACACATTTACTCATCAATTTTCTTACTAGAAATGTGTCCAAGGCAAGCAGCCCAGTTTTACTAATTATCCTTGCTTGGCTTTTGCCTAATCAACACCAGTCACTTGGATTTTTGCATACTGTCATGCATTGTAAATGGCTCACCAGTATCATCAGAGAAAGAAACCTGGTTTGCTATGTTTAAACAATGTCAGGTCATGAATTATATCCACTAAAGCCAAAATATTCAAATCCGAGCCCTGGAAAGTCCATTCTAAAATTGTTGCTAGTTTGGTGTACTTTTGTTTTTCCATGTAGTGACACACACTAAAATTAGTTTTCTATAATGGTTGCCCTTCATAGGGTGGGCTAGGCATTCTAGGACAATTAAAATAGAAGCTGAGTATGATAGACATATTATAAATAATTGCCTAATTTGGAATTTCTTTTTCATGCTAGGTCACCTTACTACAATTTAATAGTTTAAATTTAAGTTTGATCTACATTCTTTTCACAAACAACATTCACATTTCTATTGGTTTCTACAAAATGCTTGTGCATAGGCCTAAAGTGTAGTTTAAGAGATGTTGCATTTACTTTTGGATTATTGATGATTCAATTCATCATGATCTGAGGATAATAAAAATGAGAAAGCAATTTGTGCCTTTATGATTTGGGGGCCTTTGTGGGGGCATATGTATCATCTTTACCCTAGACACTTCTTGGATTTTAGTACGTTTTTGCTGTGTTATATTTTAGGGAGAAACTGTACTACATATGCATAATAAGTTGACTGGGCCAGAAAAAAATTTGCTGAAATGGTTGAACATGAAAATACTTGGGTGAAGTAATTTTATGGAGAGGAAAATTTCTTTGCTGCTAACTTTGTCTCGTGATACTATTAGTTTTCAGGTAGCATAATTTCAAGGGCTTTTCCCAATTGGCATAATCCTTTTTGAGTAAATAGTTCATTGTTTATTTTAGCTTATACCATAATAACTAGTTTAATAGCTAAATTATATAAGCTTCTTTGAAATAACTTACCCTTTATATCGGATAAAGATTATATAAGTTATGCTTTTTATGTGGTTTCATTTCTCTGGTGCCACTGAAAATATGTCTACATAAAAATACAAGACAGTTTCAAAGTTTTGTAAAGTTCTTCCTTATTCGTTTCATCACACAAGTATTTATGAAGAGCTCATCATTTTCTTGTCTTTTGCTAGACTCTTGGGATATAGTAGATGCTTGCCAGCTCACAGTTGGCTAGTTAGGGACAGATAAGAAAATCAGTGATTATCATATATTGTCTATTCTGTTAAATGGAGCAGAAGGCATTATGGCAAAGATAGAGGTACGTTCATACTTTTGGATATTTATTAAATAAAGAATAGTGGGTGTTGAATTTATCCACTGTAGATAAACCTGTCCTTAAAAGTTTAAATAGCAGAAAACAAGCAATTGAAAAAAATTAGGCTACAAGAAAATATTGTTTGATTTGGAAATATGAATCAGGTATATTTAGAACAGATCTTGAGTGATCAGAAATTTACTATGATGATAGTAAATGCATTGAATCCATTTTTTCCCCTCCATGTTGGTAATGTAATACCTTTTCTTACCAAGTCTTTAAAGTGGGTGTTGTGTAATATTTCAAAGGCAAGCAAATGGAATTTGTTCAAAAAACCAATTTCTTTGGTTTTTGAGGACATTTCTAGCTTATTTCTATTTTGTTTGTTATTACATCACAGGTTGCATTGATAAATAGTAGAATCATATATCTCTGTATTAAAGACGAATAGGTGATGGAAATAGAACATGTTCTTTATTATTTGTCCCATTTGAATGGAGAAAAAAGAAGTTCCCATCTAGTTTACACCATGAAATAATGGCTTATTTATCCTATGCCAGATAGGAAAAAGATGTCTAGGGGCTTTTGACACCAGAAGGAATCCGTTGTCCTGGATTCAGTTTGTTCTCATAAAAATCTAAGAACACTGATATGTCAGGATGGGTGGAGAGAAAGAACCAAGAAAAACATAAGGGAATCAGAGAGATGAGAGATGAAAGTGGGACTCCAAAAAAGATAAATTGACCTGCTGTCAGTGCAGTGCAATGAAAATGAAATCAGTGTAGGCAGTGCCCATTCCCCTCCTCATGTCTAGCCACAAACACTGCTTTAAATAAAACATATTTCTTTTATTTCCCATTTCTTGCTTGCTAACTTAAAGATAAATGGCTTGCTTGCAAGTGCAGTGGAAAGGAAATAAAGTCAGTAACAGGCAGTGCCCAAAATGCCCCAGCTGCTTAACGGCCTGGCCTTGAGCAATACACAGTTTTTATGGAAAAGTTTTACTGTTCTCCTGTTAAGGAAACAAAAGCAACTCTCCCCATTCCTCCCATCCCCCTCCTCCCAATTCTTAAAAAATAAAGGCAAAGAAAAGAAAAAACCAAAACCATAGCTCAAAAAAGCCAGAGCAATTCAGAATCGTGCACACAGTTGGCTCATGTGGCCACAGGGATATTACGTGAGCGAGCGGAAGTGTCAGAACTGGAGCTGAGCGAGGAGCGCTCTGCCTGGAATGCTACTCTCAGGGGCGATGGGAGAGCCTGTGATCACGCTTCTGCAGCCAGGGGTCAGCTGCTGGTAATTAGACCCAGGGATGTTTCTACGCAGGCTATTGGATGCGCAATTAAATAGTTTGTGAGCAGCAATTTGGAGCACTCTCAAAGGGTGGCAACTAGGCAGCTCTGTAATTGAAGTAACTGGGTAGTTTCATACACAGGGCAGGACAGTTTGGTGCTGGAAAGTAGGAAAATAAAGTACTTTCAGAGAGAAAATAATACCTTATAAAAGGAATCATTTAGTGGGTAGTCCCTCCTGTGCCTGACACTAAGCTTGGGTGGTTTACATCTACAGTTTCCTCAATTGCTAGAACAGCACTTCTCAAACTTTAGCATGCCTCAGATTCACCAAGAAAGCTTGTTAAAACTCAGATAACTGGGCCCCATTGCCAGGATGCTAATTCAAGAGGTCTAGGGTGGAGCCTGAGAATATGCATTTCTAACAAGTTTCCAGGTGATGTTGCTGCTGTTGCTCTGAGAACCACATTTTGAGAACCACTGCCGACATGAAACCCTCTGCGGTGATAACAGCAACAGCAAACTTTGAACACCTGTTGTATGCCAGGCAATTTGCTAAGCAATTCACATCTGTTATCTTGTTTAATCTTTACAAAACTTTAGTGGGTATATTATTTACTCTCTTTAAGTGTAGTGCTTTGGGCTCCCACAAGTCAAAAGATTCACCGAAAGATGTAGATAGAACAAATGATGGAGCCAGGATTGGAATGTAAGTGTTGATCTCCAAAACCATGTGCTAACCACTATCCCACAGCACTTCCTGGCATCTTGTCTTTTCACAAAGTTTGAGTAGTATTTTTGACCTGTTCCTGTATTCCAAGAAAAGAATGGAAAAAGCTACTGAAAATGATTAATTCTCTTTACTTACTTAGCAGAGACTGTGGAAATACAAGAAAGTTAACTCTCTCAGTGAATTGTACCTTGACAGAAAGACATTTCATTATTATGCCACCGAATGAACTAATTATCTCTGCTGTGGAGCTGCTCACTTGTCACTTTGCTCTACTTCCAATGCCTAAAAACAACTGTGAGATACAGATCTCCTGGAAACGGTGGCATCAGGTGTGGCTGAGCAAGCTGGGTGGAACTTCATGGAAGAGGTAGGACTTGGGCTGAAAAGGTGGGTGGACCTAGGTTTATGAGGAAAAAGGAAGGAGTTGTGGGACACTCTATGAGATGAGTGTGCATTTGTATATATGCAGTGAGAAAAATGACCCAACCTAGAGGAAGTGGTGTGGCAAGAGGTGGAAAGATAGGCATGTTGAATTACATATAGATCAGTTTGATGACTAGAATGAAGAGTTGGGTTTAGAAATGATTTGACCAACCCTACATAAAGGAAAATTGAGTTAAGGTGAATGCACGCCTTGTCTATATTTTTTACTTCTTGTGCCAAGCTATTCTTGAGTTGCTATAAAGACATACCAGAGGCTGGGAAATTTATAAAGAAAATAAGTTTAATTGGCTCACTGTTCTGCAGGCTTTACAAGGTATTGGCATCTGCTTCTGATGAGGGCCTCAGGGAGCTTACAATGATAGCAGAAGCTGAAGGGCAGCCAGTGTATCCTATGGTGAGAGCTGGGGCAAGAGAGCCAAGGGGGAGGTCCCAAACTCTTAAACAACCAAATCTCGAGTGAACTAACTGAGTGGGTACTTACTTATCACCCAGGAGATGGTACTAAACCATTCATGAGGGATCTGCCCCCATGATCCAATCACCTCCCACCAGGTCAACATGAGATGTAGAGGGAACAAACATCCAAACCATATCACTTCTTCTTTAATAATGTCTCTTCCACAATTAATTATTTATTTAAAAAATATTTATTGAATATTTACTATGTACTAGGTACTGAGTCTAGTGGGCGAGGCACAAGAGTGAGAGTTAAAGGACAGAGACACTGCACTCAGAGACCTTACAATGGAGCCCTTTGCTATTCGATGATCAGCAGCATCACTCTTAGGCATCATCTGGGTGTTTGTTAGAAATGCAGAATCTCAGGTCCAGCGTAGACCTACTGAATTAGAATCCACATTTAAACAATATTTTGAGGCAATTCATGTGGACATTAATGTTTGAGAAGCATTAGACAGTTCAGCTTTTACCACTTTACCCTCTTCTCAAATTTACTGAAATTATCACCGTTTTTGAAGGATAGTCTGACTTAGGAGATGAATACATTTCTCAGGAATTTATGAGGATGCGAAGGAAATAAAGTCCTTGACTAACGGTTGTCAGATCCTTGATTTAATGCCTCCAGTAATGGGGAGTGTGCTCATTACCTTTCCATCTCTTCTTCAGCTTCTATCACAGGGAAAAGAACTTTGGTGGTACTCGGTGAAAACTGACAGATTGTTTAGATGATGGAGAAACTAATACAAATTAAATCAGAAAATACAGATTGTCCTCAACATTTACCAATAGGTATGGATGTCCTACTGTAAGATTTGATGCTAGGATAAAAACAATATTTTTGATAGATTTGAAGGTTGTCTGAATTGGGAAGTGTTAAAATTTAGGAATTTGGAATAGGAGAGAATAATAATCCAGGTGAAGATAATTGAGATCTAGTTTTAGAAAAGGTGTTTTGGGGAGATATTGTGAAAAATTTGTGACAGTAATGAGGTTAAAATCATAGTTCTGTACTACTGAAGATTCCTTGTTCTATGCATTAAACGTGGATAGACATGAGTGGTAGAAACCCAGGAGATGGAAATTCACAAACCTCAATAATTAAATGTATAGAGAAGAACGCATACATACGCCCTTAGTAAATCTTGTTTCATCTACTTGCCTATGTGGCATGAACACATTTCTGTGGATGGAAATGGGAACAAAAACACCTTAACACCATCAGATCGAGCCAGTGATTTGAATTTGGGGTTGAGGTGAAGTGTTATTTTGAACCCTGGTCACCTCTTAGTATTTTTCTCCTAGGAATATGTAGACTTCCTGTTGGAAATCCTATTACTCAAGAAACATAGGTTTTTAAAAAAGCATTATTGTGCTGAATAATTCAAATTTAAGTGACAGTACATGGAGAGAAGTGATGTTTTATGGTTCAGTTATTTAGAGATTAAAGTCAACCTTTTGATTTTCTATAGCTAGTGGAATGGGTATAATTTTAGGTTTATTGAGAGTCTTCTGAATGGCTTTCCTAATTACTCTCTCTTCTTTTAATTCTTTGAAAGTGGAGAGAGAAGAGCAGCAGTGGCTTCTACCATGAGAATTGTATTTCAAGGGGCACGGCATAAAATAATCACATTACAGTGCTCATGGAGAGTAAAAATCTCAGTGTAATATATTGTTCAGCAAATCATTCATCATCATAATTGCCATAGTCGACATTTTGCTCATTTGTAGGTTTTTCCTTTCTTGCCAGAATTTTTCTTCAGTGAAAATGATTTAAAGAGTAGCTACAGGGTTCAATCCGATTCTTCATATAGAACTGAGATAAGAACAGTGTATCTTCCAAATCAGCTCCTACTCAAACTCTATTGTGAGTGCACATTCCTTAAGAGCTTGCGTTTTAAGAGTCCACAGCTAAATTGGGGTTCTAGCACCAGAGTCGCTAGCAACCCTGCCCTAATGGGAAATGAAGGGGAGCTGGATGTGGGTGTTTATAGTGCACCTTTTACAGGACATTTCTTTTACTTGGCAGATGGCCTAATGCCCAGGTGTCTGATCTGCAACCAGGTAGGAAACTTGTTTCTTCAGCTAGGAAACTTGCTCATCCTGGCAAATGCCCTTGTAGCTCTTGTCTGATCCATATCCAGTTTATGTGTGCCTGACCATCGCTGTAGCACTGGGAGCCTGACCTTGTATTCACTCTGGCATCCCAGGGAAAATCCAGCCTGAATAGGCCTGAGTTCATCAGATGGAAGGCACAAATTCAATACACCACTACAATAGGAAATAAGTTCAAAGATTTATTACTTACAGATCCTGAGCGAAGAGGGTGCAGTGAATGAGGGCAGTCCTTCATCCCCAGGTCATTCCAGGCAGGACTGAAAAGAGTCAGGTAGGGAAAAGAAGAGAGCATAGCAACTAACAGTGGATATAAAAGGAATAGGATCTTGGTCACTTTAAGTTCACAGGCAAATGCTGGAATGATCCCTTTAAAGGAAGCAGCAAGAAAGCAGAGAGCCCAGTCTGGTTTGCAGGGGAGATGCCTCTAAGTTCTCACCTCTGGCCACAGCCTAATCCCTTTGGGCGTGGTGTGGAACTGGAAATGGTGTCAAGGGTGACTGTGCCCTGCTTCTGGAGTAAGAGAGTTAAACTTATATTCAAAATGGATGCGGAGGCAACATAAAATTATAAGAATTCACTACAGCTTGCCAATCACAGAGAATTTTCTTTATGTGCTCTTGGAGGTATATTCTAGATTCTAACAAGAGATTTCAGGGAGTACACCCCATTATTACTGCAAAGCCTTTTTATCTACATTAGGAAGACTAATTCTTTGAGCAGTGGACTTTAAATACACATGAACCAGTGGGCACACATGTATGATACAAGAAATTACATTGGCAGTTAATAATGTTTTATTTCAGTCTTTTCTGTGATGGGCCAGAAAGATAAAGTAGATAGGAACCAAAACAAGACATTTGGCACCAAACACCAGACTGTACTTGGGTAAGTGTATATCATGCATACCTTCCCCTACCTCCTGCCAACTACCTCTCTGCACGCACACAGTCATTCATTCATTAAGTGCTCTCCATGAGCACTGTAATGTGAGCAACTTGAGGGCATGGATAGTGAAGTAATCATGTGGGCTTGCCCTGTAGAGCCTTGCACGTAGGAATTTTTAAATAACACTTGAACTTATTGAATACAAAATTTAGTAAAAGATTTCCCAGAGATTGTGGCAACAATTCAGAACGTTCAGATTTATATCTCTGGTGATTTTATTTGGAACCCCCAAACTGGAGACAATTGTTTGATAAGTGGGCAGGAGATTTGAATTCAGAGCTGCCTTAATAAGCCAGGGTGTACAAATTGCCACATCTGTATTTCTTTTCAGGAGCATGAGGTTCATGAACAATTATTTTAGAAATGCTTAGTGAGCAAGTTGGATAATGCATTTAACACATTTTCAAAAAAAAAGTGAAAGTTGTAAATTTAATATGAGTTTTGTTAGACATAAGCACATTTAAGTAGTCAGAAATGGAAGTACATATGTAGGATGGGGAGAAAGCATTTATGGTAAAGCTAGAGATGTAGTTTTCTTTAGGTGCCAATATAAGGAGAAAAGAGTTTTAACATTTGTTGAGAACTTGCCGTTTATTATCTATTCTAAAACTTCAGAACCAGGTTTTATTACACCTGTTTTGTCACTGGAAAATTGTACCTCAGATTGGTTATTTGACTCCAAAAACTGTGCTGCACACTGTTTTATGTTAAAACATTGTAAAGTCTTAGACCAACAAAAGGAAGTCAGCAGCAAATACAGTCTCTCCTAGTCCCAAAAGTTATCCATATTAATTATCTATGAATGAAGATACCATGGGAATTTCTTCTGTGCTTTTTCCTGATATTTAATCAGCTCAAGGATTGTCCTCTCCATGAAGTTTACCTTCTCTGTGTCTTTCAGGATGGGTTAGGTACCTATGACATGTCAACATGTTGCATTTAGTTATCCCTTTCTGTGTCTGTCTTCCACAAGAAACTCAACTCCTAGAGCCATGGTACTTGTATTAGTTCATTTTGTGTTGCTGTAATGGAATACCTGAGACTGGATAATTTACAGACAGTAGAAGTATATTTGGCTCATGATTCTGAAGGCTGAAAAGTCCAAGAGCATGATGCCAGTATCTGGTGAGGGCCTTTGTGCGGTATCATCCCATGATGGAAGGTGGAAAGGCAAGAGGTGTGCAAGAGCAAGAGGAGGCCAAAGTCACTCTTTTTTTTTTTCTTTCCTGAGACAGAATCTTGCTCTGTCACCCAGGCTGGAGTGCAGTGGCATGATCTTGGATCACTGCAATTTCCGCCTCCCTAGGTCAAGTGATTCTCCTGCCTCAGCCTCCTGAGTAGCTGGGACTACAGGCATGCACCACCATGCCCAGCTAATGTTTGTATTTTTAGTAGAAACAGGGTTTCACCATGTTGGCCAGGATGGTCTTGATCTGTAGACGTCGTGATCCGCCTGCCTTGGCCTCCCAAAATGTTGAGATTACAGACATGAGCCACCACGCCTGGTCCAAACTCACTCTTAGAACAAGCCCACTCTCATGATAACTAACTCACTGTTGCAATAACAACATTAATCTAGTCATGTGGACAGAGTGCTCTTAACCTAGTCACCTCTTATTAGGTCCCACTTCCCAAAACTGCTGCATTGGGGATTACTTTACAATATTAAATTACTTTGGGAACACATTCGAACCATAGCACTTCTCAGTGTGGTCTGCAGACTGGCAGCATTGACATCATCTGTGAGCATGTTAGAAATGCAGAATCTCATGTTTCATCCCAGACCTACTAAATAAGAATCTGCGTTTTAGGGGACTCACCAGGTGATTTGTATGCATTTTAATTGAGAAGCACCGTCCTAGCACACGATTATTTGGAGCAATTAAATGCAACAGTAAATGATAGTAACATACATAAAACCCACTTCTCTGCTTGGATTTTAGGAAGGTGTGGTTGCTCCAGCTTCCTGGAGTGGCAGAGACAGGTCCCCGGAATGCCAGCTGACAGAAGTCTTTTCCTTCTGCTCCTATAGTTGTTCTTTTCAGGCCGGGATGAGCTGCATGGCTGAAAGGAAAGGGAGATAGTCATGCTCCTCATGCAGGGGCAGAGTAGCTTCAGTCACTCACCCTTCTGGTTGCTCTGCCCCAGTATATCCCAGGCAGCAGCAAACAACTCTCAATACAAATGTGCTCTGAGGCCAGGAAGAAACAAAGGGAGAAGTAAATCTAAAACTTCATTTTTAGACCTCCTTCAGAGACAACGAGTAGTTTCTCTCCTTAATTATTTATGGTGTTACCTTGGTGGTATTTATAGATTACGATCAGGTTCCCTCCTTGAAGCTCATTCTCTAGACTGTATAAATTTAGTTTCCCTGAGTGTGTCTCGTATGTCTTTTTCTCTGAGCCAAGTCTGAAATGCATTCTATTCCCCTTTGCGTGCTCTGTGATTTATCTGCATTATTCCTAAACTGCTTGAGTCAGACGAGTTCCTGCTTATATCTTTTGGTGGTCTACATTCACTGCTGCCTCCCTGCCTTTATCTGCTGTTCCTAATATGCATATCTGAAATTTGCACTGGTATTATTATTATTTTTAATTGTCAGCCCACTGCAAACATTTAGGGTAGCAGATAAATACACTGTTTTCCTGTTGCATGTGATTGGCTGTGGTTACACGTAATACTAGCAACACTTAGGTAGGAACTTAAGATCTGTGAAAAATCTATCAACAAAATCAAGTTAATCTTCAAGCAGAACTCAGAAAAAAAGTAACTTGTAGAAATTTCGAATCTGCAGGAATTTTCTGCTAACTGGAACTCGAAAATATGTTTCAGATGACTTTTTGAGCAAGTGTTGCTGTGCCTGCTTATGTTTTCACACAGAATGTTGGAAAGAAGTGCCTTTTCTCTTTCTTGGCTATACTTATTTATTAGATTGATGCCAAGCTTTTCCTCTGAAGCTTTTTATTGCCAATGTGAGAATTTATTCTACCATCCTGCCTTAGGCAAAAATTCTGTTGTTTTCTAACTAAGGATGGTGGTGGTGATTGTTTTTCTGCTTGGCAGTTTGTTACATCATGGTTAGGGTTGATCATGTAAACAGAATGTGATCTTAATTGGTGTTTCCTACTTGTAGTACTTGGTATTTTTTAAATAATTAAAGAAAGATGAAGAAATAGCTAAATTGACTGTCAGAATGTAGGATCATCGATGGCAGAGAAAAGAATGTATGTGAGCATCAGTGTGTGGTGTAAATGGGACAGAAGTATTTGGTCAAAAAAAGTTGGAGTGTTAGGTTCTAGCTTTTTATCTGCCATGTGTTTTGTGACCTTGCCCACAGTCACTTGTTTGTACTGAGGATAAGTTTCTCCTACTTCACAAGGCTGTAAAGAGGATTCAGTGGTTGATGTATGTAAAGCCCTGTGCAAACAATGATGTGCCATAAACATATCAAGTTGCAGATGATGATGAAGATGCTGTTGCTACTGCTGCTTATGGTAATGTAACTTAAGTCCCACAAGGAAGACATATTCTAGATAAATTTTGTGAACCTATAGCATGTCTTTATAGAGAGATGCTAACAAAAGGAGACTCGTAATATGTGATTTCTCCATGAATTCCAAGATACCACAATCAACATAGTAGTTTGAGTTCTTTAAAGAAGAAAGAGCCTTTGAACTCTTTCTCTTTTGAAATTGGCTATAAATAGAGAGTAGGAAAGTATCATATTCAACAAATTCAGTCTATCTGTTTTCAGCAGAAGAATATTTTTGGGTAAAATTCTAGAAATAACCTTTTTCTTTGATATGTCAAATATTGTGATCTGTTGTATGACAGATAATTGCAATCTCACTTTAACTGAATTTCCAGCATGGCGGAGCAATCCCTATGTGAAAGTCCACCTTCTTCACAGCTCTTGATTTCTTGGGATACTCCTATAATTTTTTCTGTTTTGGTACTTTTTTACTCCATGAAGCTCTTACACACTTTTGTTTAATTTCTGCTAATTATGTTTACCTTATATTTTACTGAAAATATTGAAACTTTTACTTTCAAATTCCTCATTTACATTTTCAATAATACTGTCTAATATTATTAGCTTCATACACTGTTATCTCAACAAATGACGTCTTTTCTTATCTTCAAGACTGTCTTTCTCTACTTACGCCTTAACCCTTGCACTGACTGATTGTGCCATTTCACACTGAGAGTGTACCTTAATAAGACTTTAAGCTTTTTGGGCATCTCATTTGCCTCATTTCTAAGGAATGTCAGCATAGATCCGATAGGGCACTCCAACTCTATTTTCCTCCATCTAGCAGGATTTTGTTCTCATAGTTATATTTCTAATGAGCATCTTCTATTTTTCCTTTATTGATTTTATTCCTTCTGCCTGAAAAGACATAATTATTTATTGGTTTGATTATCCATCAGTCTGTTCATTCAAAACAAAATCATCGGATCATGGTTTTATTATGTTAGGCTTTGCACATTTAGAAATGAATGAGACACAGCCCATGGCTATGGTGGATACTCTGGTGCTCACCCATCCCCCATCTGCTGAGGATGCCTGCTACTAAAGGATCATGGTTGAGTCCCCCACTGGAAATTGCCCTTGGCTACAGGGACCTTATTCAGTCAAGATTTATCTCCCTGGGAGAGAAGAGGTAAGGGCAAAATAAATGACTGTCTGATGTACAGATAGCGAGGTATGCCTTCTTGCCTCAATTTGTATATCACTGAAGAAACTTCATGGCCCAATATTTCCCTTTAGGATTGGTTGAGGCTTCAGTTGCAACTACACTACAGGTCAGCTTCTGCCTCTGCCCAGTCCTGTCTTCCCCATTTCCTTATGGGTATGTCTTCTAACAGTACATCTCAACAAACTTTCTGTATGAAACTCTCTTTGTTGCATAACTCACCTGGGAGTATGGGAACTCAGAAAATGATAGAGAAGTATGACTGATGATCTGATACTTAGTGTGTGTAGAAGCTAGCTATTCAAATGAAGCAGATAAAAGCAATATAACCAACCAAATGTTTTTGTTATAAGGCTTGATATATTTGGGCAACCCTAAATAAAAATGAACTCTGCATAAAGTGAATGGATGTGTGCAGCAAGCATCTATTGCTTTATTTCTGTCTAGCACCCATTTCACTTTTTTTCCAGTATTCACACATTGAGTTTGCTATGAGGAACTGTTTTAGTTCAGATTGGATTTAGTTGTAAATAATGGGAATCCCACAAATAACAGTGGCTTATACTAGAAATGTGCCTATTTCTCTCTCACATAAAAGAGGTATAGAGGTAGTCAGTTTGGTGCTGCTGGGGTGCTTCGTGGTGTTAGGGACTCAACTTCACTCTGTGCTATTGTTCTGCTATGGGTGGCTTCCAGTGTCAAAGTCACTTGATGTCCAAGATGGGTGCTAGACCCATCTACTCCTTCTGCATTCCAGCCAGCAGGAAAGAGGAAGGGGAGAAAAAGGCTTCACCCACCCCCATCTTTAAGGATACTTCCCAGAGTTGCACACAATAACCTCCTCATATGTTCCATTGGCCAGAACATGGTCATGTGGTCCCACAGTGTGTAGAATGGGAAAACTGTAAGCTTTATTATAAGGGACTACATATGAAGTTAAAAATAGAATCAAAAGGCAAAATACTGTGAAAGTTAGCAGTCTCTGCCACAGGAGCTATCACCTCCCATTGGTTACAATCTTGTTAGATACGGGAGTGGGCAATGACTTTAACCCAGCTAAGCCATGGTATTTGTCCATTTGTTCAATTTATTTATGGTATCTGAGCTGAGTGACCCACAGCCAACATGGAAGGTGTTCCTAAAGGATCATCCATGCGTTTCTAAAACTTGGAATCTTTTTTTCTCATGCTATTTCATCAGTCTTTCCTTCAGTTTTGTGAATCACCCCTGGTTTCCTCTTAAGTTTGATTTTGTTTCTGTTATTTGCAGGTTATTTCTTAAGTGGCATAGCATATTATTTACGTTAAAGGATTCATTGTTATTCTATAGATGAAAGAGTGCATTGATGGTTTTTAAGCAGGATAGCATTGTTATCAGATGTTTGCTTTGGGAAGTTTTTTGAAAACTTGAAAATTGGATGAATTGAAAGAAGTTAAGATTGGAAACAGAAAGAGTTCTAAAATTAGTACATTAATATAGATGAGAAGTGGTGATGGGTCAAGCTTAGCAATAGCAATGACAGAGTCAAGGGGCAGTATTTGAAAGATATTTGGGAGGTAGAATCAACAGAATTTAAAACCTGTGTATCTGCAGACAGATAATATATATTAATAGAAGATGAATCTGGTGTTCATAAAGAATGTTCTAAAAGTTTTCTAAAATTAGCTTCTTCAACATCCTGAGCTGGTAAGTTACAAGAATATTCGGAAGGAATATTTGAAAATGATTTTGGAAGAACTAGTGTACAGAAATGTTAAGCTACAAAGCAGCAGGAAAAAGCCAGTATTAGGAATGATTGAAATACACAATTAAAAATCATTGCTCAGGATACAAATGTGAGTACAAAGAAAAGACTTTAAAAACTCCCAAATTTCTGTGGAGTGATCTGAAATAAAACTGAAGCTCACTGAGAGACAGAATTGCCCATATTTGGTAGTTCTCTTTCAATTGTGTTTTACTGTTATATTTTGATTCTATTCACTCATTTTTATCATTACCTAATAACCTAATTCAAAGAAAATCATGGTTATAACCTTTTTGTTAGATTGGCAAATACTTGAGCAATGTGATTTAAGTGAAAATAAGTTACTGCTGCCATACTAAAGATTTGTTTTAGTTCTCAACTAATTATTTCTTTTTAAGTGTGTACTCCAAGCTAATTTTCAGTGTCTTGAACTCTTAGAAAACAGAATGGGTTTTCAAGAAGAGGGAGGTTCCTGAGCTTTGAGAGATGTATCTCCCTAAATAGTATTTTTGAATATATTCTGCTTGTTTCCTAAAGAAAGCAATAATGAAGAGAATATGGTTAGTATAGGTGATTAGGATGTGGAATTGGGTGAATTAATCTTTTTAATTTTCATTAACTAGTGAGGTAAGCAATTAATGAATAAAGAAAAACATTAGACTACAATTTATATGTTTTATAAGTAGATTTAACTAGTATCTTTGAGGAAGAGTTATTTTTATTGTCTTTCTTAATATTAGCGGAAGATGAAGTTGTACATATAGGAATTAGAACACATTCACTGATTTGCTTTCTTCACTCTAGTGTTATGTAATATAGTTTTGTAGAAAGGATCCTTGGATGGAGCTTTTTTCCCTTTCATCTTTTTGGAACTCAGCCATTGTAGCAACTAAGCTTTGAGATAATATTTAGTTTCCATGATAATGCTAGTAATTATAGCCAGTGTGCAGCATTTATTATGTGGCAGGCACTGTGGTGAGTGTTTTACACATGTAATAATTCTAACATCCTATGAGGTGGGTCCTGTTACTATCTCTACTGTGTAACTAAACAAACTGAGGAATGAAGAGTTTTATGTAACTTGTACAAGGCTACATAACTAACATTCAGAACTAGATTTCTAATCCAGGCAGTCAGACTTCAGCCTATGGTCTTAATCACTGCTTTACAGCTAGCATATATTGATGATGTCAACTTGAATAGCCCAAAGAAAACAGAGAAAGTCGCTTCTCAATATTGGGTATTGGGATATTGGGTATTGGTGCCAGGAGACACCCCCTAGCCCCGCGACCCCTGTGCATACTCAACTCTGCACATGCTCAAGTCCTCGCAGTTGGCCTGTGCTACCTGAATATATAAAAAAGTTGGCTGTTTATATATGCAAGTTTTGCATCCTGCAAATGCTATTTTCAATTAGCATTTGGTTGAAAACAATATGCCTATGAATGGACTTGCATAGTTCAAACACTTGTTCAAGGGTCAACTGTGTTGAGTTGCAAAGTTAAATGTCACTAAGATTTTCATGATTCTTACCATAGTCCATAACTCTCCACATTTTCTTGTCTTAAGCCAGGTGTAACTGTCAACATACTAACTGTTCCTTTATGTTCAATTTTATGTATTCCCTCCTGTTTATTGTACCAATTGTTTATGTTTTTGGTGTTATTTGTTTTAGATCATTCATAACTGATGATGAGTATTCTCAATGGATATACTTTCTTATATGATCTTTGAAGTGAAGAAAGAATTATGACCATAGATATAGTAATGTGAGACTTAAAAAATTTAAAGGAAGGGTTGAACTTCCTAAAATGAACTTCTACTTCATTGATTCTACGATGAGGGAGCCCTTTTCAGGGCTGGAGAACCTCTTGTTGGTTTATTTCCTGAAATAGATCATTTCTATCACATTGTTCTTGAAAACTTATCTTGCTATTGTTACTCTTGTCTGTCTAAATCAGCTTTATGGTAGAATTATATTTAATCTCCTTTATTTATATTTATTACATTCCTTGTAATTTTTTTCACTGGACTCATTTGCTTTTCAGGACAAGATTTCCTGAACATATGACCAGATTAAAATAAGCTACATTTTTATTAATACTTCAATAATCACTGTATTGGAATTTATAGAAAGTTGAATACTGACCCAAAGTATTATTAGTGCTTTTGTAGGAGTAGATGAAAAACTATTATTTGAGTCTTATTATATAGACATAAACTTTTAAAGCCTCAGTTTCTATGTTTCTGAAATGGGCATAATTATTATAATATTTCTCTCATAGAGGTAAAGTGTGCAACGATTAAAATAAGGCTGTCTGTGTAAAGCATCAAGCACAATGCTTAGCAAGTAAGTGCTTAATAAAGGTTGCTACTATAACTATCACATATCTTACTTAATTTTTACAAAAAAGGTTTATTAATCCTCATTTGCTTCTGAAGAAGTTAAAGCCTTTGGGGCTTAAATGTGTTGCTTAATGCCACATAGCTAATAGACAATGGACCAAGATTGGAGTCCATAAAATTCATTTCTTCATTAATTTAAACTGCTGAGTCCTACTGTGTGCTGCGTCCTGGCTTGGGTTCTAGTGATAGGATGATGAACATAAAAGAGCATCCCCTGCAAGTGCGCTACATGAGCAAGGGTTTGGCAATAACAATTGTGTAGATAATTCCAAGTAATCTGGTGTGCTGTTGGTGTGCAAAAGACAATACAATTAGAGGGAGTGGTATGACTCCTGGTTTGCCCCTAATACATGCAGAAGTGGAGGTGACTCCCGAGCCTCCACTCCTCAGCTTTGACCTGCTGCCGACCCAATTGTCTTCCTACTCCTGCTTGAGCATCATAAGGAACACTTCTTATGGGTGAACATCCCTGGCTGCACATCTCTCCCCCATGGTGCACACCTGAGAGGGGAAGGATTAAAAAAAAGAGGTTTGTGCTGGCCTTGGGAATGGACTCTGGGCCTACTGTGTGCTGGTATGTTTAACAACTAGCTTTCTGATTATAATTCCTACGTGATTGACATATGGCACAGTGGTTGATATGTTTATTTATGTTGATGAGCAAGTGAAAGTGAAACAGACAAGTAGAACTTCACTCATTAATCAATGAGGAGTGCAACTATTACACTAACTAACTACTACTGACGGGACGTGTCCTTTTTTTTTTTTTGTATTACCAAATACATGGAAAAGCTATGGACATGACACATTTTAAAGTTCAATAGGCTTTATTAATATTTTCTCCGTCACTTTCTTCTGCTTGGACAATCAAGAAAAAATAAATCAAGCCCTGATTTATAGTACTTGCTGATTTATGTGGTGTAGATACTTTCACTAAAGCCAATTACCAGTTACTAGCATGATGTCATTGAATGCAGAGTCGGGAAGAGATGCACAGTCACACGCCATTGTCTAGTATTGCCACCATCAGATGCAATAGGCATAAATAATAAGTACATAAATAATAGCA
This sequence comes from Aotus nancymaae, assembly GCF_030222135.1. Lineage (NCBI taxonomy): Eukaryota > Metazoa > Chordata > Mammalia > Primates > Aotidae > Aotus > Aotus nancymaae. Next base: position 28,483,360 of record NW_026988428.1, on the reverse strand, counting down.
AAATAGTTAGAAACTAATGAGTTTTAAATGCTAACTACCTTTGTTTTCAATATAACTGATTTGAGTTTATACAATTTATTTTTAATAATGGTCATATCTAACACCTGGCTTTCAAAATTTGTGAAAATTTAACAGTGGACTTTTGTGAACCTGTAGGTGAATGCCTCCAGGACACCATTGTCTGAGATGTTTGGCCTTGGAATTTGGGTTTTTGGGTATACAGAGCATTGTTTAATGGGGTGGAGGAATGTGTGGGCTCTTGGTGGGCACATTCCTTGGATACTCTATCCCTTGGGGAGACAGGAAGCTGAAGAAGAGGTAAAGAGAGATTATTCAAATCCCAGGGCCAGTGTAGGGTCCCTGCTTCCTCACAGTAAAGGACAGTTCTGAGGCTAGATTATAGAGTGCCTTTTAGTTTGCCTTCTATACTTCTCAAGCAGTGACAGGTGTTCCTTGTTTGGGTGAATCTGTAAATATAACACATTTTGATACGACATCAATTTTACTCAGGAATTTGAGAGGAAAATCCATTAGTTTTCTATTAAAATAAAGAGTTAATGTATCATGGAATGATATGCAAAATTTAGATTTGCTTTTCAGTGACACAGAAACATAAATTTCATGCTCAAGGTGGTTTATTTCTGGATACCTCTGGAAGAATCTAACATTCTCCTCTGCTATTTTGGGCCCTTCTGTGGACGTTGAGACCTGTTGTGGAAACTGGCTCCAGCAAACTACTGTTTGGGTTATTGGAGCACAGGATTCTGAGTTCTGGGGTGTGCTTATCAAAGGGTTGGTGATGAATCATGAAGGTAAGTTCTGAAAGATCTGTGAGAGCAGAGAGGGTAGAGACCTTTACTCAGCTTCATCGTTAGTGGGCGTGCAAGTTGTCTTTCACAAATCATCCAGCCAAAATGGTGGAAATGCATGCTAAAATCCAGCAGGCACAGTCTTACCAACTTTGCCAAGATAGAGCTGTTGGGTCTGTCTGCCCGTGTGGTGTGCTTTTGTGTTAACTGTTCCTCTGAGGAGCATCTTTATGTTAAGGCATCCTCCACAAGGGGGTGCCATTTCCCAATTTGTCTGCCTGGGAATGGTTCCCTTTTCTCAAGCACAAAGGCACCCTAGGTACTACTGTGCTAGCATGTGCTGCAGCTGGATTTTTTGTTACTAACGCCCAGTACCAAACTTAGAGCCTGGCATGGAAGAGGCTCTCATTTGCTGAATGAATGAATAGGTGTAATGCCATGGTGAGATTCATATTTCAAGCAGATCTTTCTTGGCAAGCTGTGTAGAAGGTGGTATATTCGTTTGCTGGAACTGCTCTAACAAAATACCACAAACTGAGTGTCTTAAACAACAGAAATTCACTGTCTCACAGTTTTGGTGGCTGGAAATCCCAGATTAAGGTGTCAGCAAGGCAATGCATCCTCTGAAGAGTCTAAGGAAGGTCTGCTTCAGGCTTTTCTCTTAGCTTCTGGTAGTTCCTTGATGTATGGCAGCATCACTTCAGTCTCACATGGTGTTCTCTGTGTGTGTGTCTGTATCCAAATTGTCTGCTTTTTAAGGATGCCAGTGATATTGGATTAGTGGCCCAGCCTCCTCCAAGATGACCTCATCTTAATTAATTACATCTGCAATGAACTTATTTCCAAATGTGGCATATTTCTAAATAAATTCATATTCCGGGGACTAGGACTCCAACGCTTAAGTATTTGAGGGACTCACATCCACAAGAGATGAATTCAGAGGAGACAAAATGAGAAGCAAGAAGACAAGTCTAAATGAAAGATACTACCATCCTGGAATTGAGTAATCAGATTTTGGGTAGAGACAAGAATCTTTGCATTCTAAAATCAGCAATATATTTATTCATAGATGAATATTAATTAGGAGGCTCTTTTCATTACAAATTGCATATTATCCATTACTGTGTAACGTAACAGATTACCTCAAAATTTAGTGGCTTAGAAAGCAGCGTTTACAATCTCACAGTTTCTGTGGGTGAGCAATCCGAATGCAGTTTAGCTAGGTTATCTGGCTCGGGGTTTCTCATGAGGCTGAAATCAATATATTTGCAGGGGCTGCAGTCATCTGAAGGCACCAATGGGGGTAGGGCCACTTCTAAGTTACTTGTGGGTTTTGGCAGGATTCAGTTCCTCATGCGTTGTTGGAATGAGGACTTCAGTTTCTTACTAGCATTGGCTGGAGGCTGCCCTGAGTCCTTTGCCATGTGAACCTCTCCATAGGGCAAGTTACCCTCACAACTCAAACTCACAACACAACAGCTGGCTTCATGAGAGTTAACAGGCTAGAATAACAAGATAGAGCCTAAGGGAGGAATCACAGTCTTGTCTAGCCCAGTCTTAGAATTGGCCTTCCATTACTTTTGCTGTATTTTATTCATTTAGAAGCATATTGCCAGGCCCAGGTGACATTCAAAAGAAGAGGATTACACAATGGTGTGAATACCAGTAGGCAGGGGGAAATCACTGAAGGCCCTCTTATAAAGCCTACCCATGGCCAGGTGCAGTGGCTCGTGCCTATAATCCCAGGAATTTGGGAGGCTGAGGCAGGCAGATCACGAGGTCAGGAGATAGAGACCATCCAGGCTAACATGGTAAAACTCTGTCTCTACTAAAAATACAAAAAATTAGCTGGGCATGGTGGCATATGCCTGTGATCTCAGCTACTTGGGAGGCTCAGGCAGGAGAATTGCTTGAACCCAGGAGGTGAAGGTTGCAGTGAGTCGAGATTGTGCCACTGTACTCTAGCCTGGGTGACAGAGTGAGACTCAGTCTCAAAAAAAAAAAAAAAAAAAAAAGGCCACCCACACATAGGCTTGATTGTGTGTGTGAGTAAGGTAAGGATTTGCATTTGAAGTAGTTGCTCAACTTTTAAAAAAAATATTTTAATTGACAAATAAAAATTGTATATACAGCATTTATGATATACAACATGATGTATGTACATATGTGTATATACATTCATGTATATACTCATATATATACACACATTGCGGAATGGCTAAATTATGCTACTTTACATATGCATTACCTCACATACTTTTTTGTGATGAGGATACTTACAGTTTACTCTCTTAGCAATTTTTAAATATATTTATGTCAGTCATCTTGGATTTTCTTTCTTTAATCCCATTAAAGCAATAGAAAGCCTCTGTGCGCTGGCTTAATTCTCGGTGTGTGCATGCTACACCACATCTCTTCTGCATTGCCCTGGACCACTGGTGAGGCAGTTAATCGCTTTGATCCCTGACAGTGGCCTTGATCTTTTACATCTGGGAGTCTTGCTATTTGAGCAACTCTCTAATTGATTCAGGCCAACTTTCCTTTTTTTGGTGTGAAATATTTTAAAAAGATTATTCAAGAAGCTGTTGTAAATCTTAACTGATGTAAGTATGCTGAGGATGTTCAATCTCTGTTTGCCTTACTCTTCCTATCAGAGAAGCTAGGACTTCTTTATCAGACAGAGTAATTTCACAATAGAGACAGAAACTTGGAATGCTTCACATCAAATCTGTGGTAGCTAACATAATATTTTCTTAAATTAAAAAATGCATTTGTGTGCTCCGATCTATATGCATTCTTTTGAGACCTATATACTCAGAGAAATATGTTGGTACTTTGATGGATATAGATGGCCATAATAATAGCCATATGAATTTTCTGGAATTTTTCTTTACTTGAAATCATTTATTTTTACATTTTCTTTGAGTTGGAAATCTTTTGTTTAGTAGAGGTCTTTTTATTTTGCTAATAGATTTTTTCCAGTAAGATATGGTATATGGTAAGTTTGATTTTTTGTTTCCCTATTTCATGGTTAATGGATTTTGCTTTTTCAAGCTGAACTGTATGTCTTTCTCCTCTGACATGTTTCTAGCTTGAAGGAACGTAGTCTCCCTCTGGTCCATTAATATTAGCAATTGTAAGTGATGTAATCCTGTTTCATTTCTACTGTGGATTTTATACCGTACTTGTAACTTCTCTCGTACATAAAGTTGAGTTTAGCTAAGAATGCATTTCTGCAATTTTTCCTATAAATATCTTTGCATTCCTAGAAATATTAACTATATATATCAGAAATTCATTTGCTCACACAAATATTCTGAATCATCATAGAAATACATGATTTTATTTCTAAACTGCCTGACTTTTAAAAATTGCCTTTATTAGACAAATAGATGTTCTTTATGCTTCTGAAAATTTTAAGCATTATATGGCAATCTTGAAAGAAATATCACCAGCAATGTTGTTATCAGAGGGACTTTATTTATTGCCTTTGAAAACAGTGAGTATGAACATGGTTTGGTTTTTCTTCCTTCTGTTTTACCTCTAGTAAAAGGATTTCTTTAAAAGGTAGTTGGCGTGCTTTTAGGTCCCTTTGCCTTTTTTGGGGGGCGGGGCTTGTAGACAAATACACACCTTTACAGCGTTCAGAGCAGTAGACCCTGCTTACTTTACACTGAGGCCCAACAATATCCGTTTTTTGTTGAGGGTGATGATTTGTGACTGTAACTAATTGTGTTTGCAACTCTTGTCAAAGAAGACCAAGCCACGTGGCCTTGCGATTGACTTTGGTGTAGTAAAAAGAGCATGGACTTTGAAGTGAGAAAACCTGATTAGGTCTTGCCCTGTTATTTCCTAAATATATAACTATAAATGAGTCACTTTTTTGAGATTTAGTGACCTCATCTGTAAAATGGGAACAGCTGTCATGCATTTTTCATCCATAGCTGTTAATTACAAGCCAGAATATGCTTGTCTTACACAGATCTAAAAGATAATGAAATAAAAGAGATACTGGATTCAAGTCTGTGATATCAGTCCTTTTCTTCAATTGATGGTTTATATCATTTTATAGACCATTTTCTGTATTCTATGTACTTTTTTCTTTAAAACTACAATTTACTGCTTCCTGTAACCTACTTTCCTCAACAAATACATATGCTAGCATCACTTCATCTCTTCCTCTATCTCCATATATTCTTGCTGAACTTACTGAGTTTTTAATATTTATTATTAATTGCTATATGTCTTATTCAATCTTGTACCTTTCAACATGCCAGGAGACAGAGACAACTGGCACAACCTTTCCTTCCTAAGCATCCCTCCTTGTTTGGAGGGTGGTCATGCCTGTAGGAAAGTAAGAAACATAATAAGGATGACAGCAGTAATGGCAATGATAGCTCCCACACTTCTCTCTGTTGCCAGCCCTCTATGTATTATATATCTCAGTATGTTACATAATGTAATATAGAACATAATATATTTTAATCTTCTTTTTTGTAAGAAATGGAGGCTCAGGTAGGTTAAACAGCTTGTCCAAGGACATATAGCTGGTAAGTGGCAGAATAACAGATTGATACCAATGTCAGTGTTTTAAACCAGTGCCTGCCTGTGCTGATGTATAGGCCCCAGTTCCAGAAGGTGGTTGGGATGGCTCGTTCTACTTGTCTAGGTTTTGATCTTCTAGGTACTGAAATCCCTTCCTGAATTGCTTATGGAAAATGAGGCTTGATAGAACAAATGGGGCTACAGATATATTCTAAAGATTAAAACTGGGAGTGTTTTTGTAATATGTGAATGGATATTAACAAATAACTTGATACCCCAGTTGAGAGAGGACATGGCAAAACTCACAACCTTCCTAGTGGTTTTGGCTTAGCAAGGGAGAAAACATTCATTTAAAAACCTCACAAGTGAAATTACTCTGAAAGACAGGCTCATGGTCAATGTTACTATGAGTGTCAATAATAAAAGAATCCAAATATAGCCAGGTAGAACTAGCCAGTTGCCTACAATTGACTGTGAACGTGAAGGAAAAACTGTAGCAAAAATCTTTACATGTGTTTGTGTTTCTGTCATATACGTTTTATTCAACACATGGGAGAGCTAGAGAAAAAGGTTAGAAAAAATTCTAAGCGTCTTCGGGTTTTACAGATAAAATACTTCATAAACTGGAACAAATTCTTCGATAAGAATGAAGCTCTGGGAAGTAAGCATCCTGCTTGTGATAATCAGATGTGCTGAAGAAACAAATGAGGTTAACGGCAATGAAAATAATGGATGTCCCACAGGATTAAACGGGATCATGTGTTGGTCTGCAAAATTAGTTCTGCCATGTTACAAAAGTTTAAATTACAAAATATGCAGAACTAAAAGTGTTCTGTATCACAAATGGTGCAGAAACTATTTCTTTAATGGATCCATGGAAAATTCTGATGGGGTATTGCAGCAGTTGCAAGAGAGCGAATTTCTTTTAATATACAGAGATGTGCTCAACTGGCAGCCATAATAGAGAAGGCAGTACAATGCCTAGAAAGATTCATGGAGAAGTTATGAAAGAGGCATTTGTTGCATCTCTCCTTTCCTGTTCTGTCCTATTGATTTTGCCTCTTCAGTATCTCTGGAGTTCCTGACCCTCTCTTCATCTCCATCACTACCAACTGGTCCAAGCTACTACTATCTCTCAGCTGGACTATGGCAACATCTTTATAATCGGTTTCCATTCTTGCTATCTTTCCAATTCATTCTCTAAATTAGATCCTCCTTTGCTGAATCCCATCAATATCTTTCCATTGCACTTAAATAACTAACACTTAAGATAGCCATATATTTAGATATATTCTGGACATGTCTTTTCTCCCAGGTTTATCTTGCATTTTCTTTATTCTCTTCATCCTAGCTATTGCTGTGGACTCACTATTCTCTTTTATATCCTAGACTTTTGCACATGTGCTTCTCCCTAATCATTTGCTTATCAGCTTAACTCATTCTTTTTCTGCAGATGTTGACTCAGGGAAGTTTTCTCTGATCTTCCTGACTAGGTCAGATTATTTTAGTATAGACTCTTGTAACATTGACCATGAGCCTGGCTTTCAGAGTAATTGCACCTTTATGCGATTTTTACATGAATGTTTGTCTCCTCTTCTTAGTCATAATAAGGTTGTTGTCAGTTTTTTTCTCATTTTTGTAAACTCCAGAATCCAGTAGATGTTTGCTAAGCTTAAATTGAATGATCAACTGAGTGAATCAGCATATCAGCTCTGGAATTTGTTGGGGGGAAAAAAAAAGATTTGGCCAATATTTTCTTAATTGTGTCTGTTTACCTACTTAGAATATTATGGATGCAGATAGAAACAAGTTGTTGATCACCAGGATGCCTTCTCTGTCAATGTGTGAATTCTTGTATAGATCACCTGACCTTGTCATTTAAAAATATTGAACAGAGTCATTTATTAGAATCCCATCTGAGTGGTATGTGGAAGTGGTGCTGGCTGGTCATCACTAGTATTTCTAGTTTAGCTCTGATACCCAATTGCTCATTTTTATATAAAATAAACTTTTTCAAGATGAAGACAGTTACTTTTCTGTTGAATAATACTTTTGAATGTATGTTTAATATATAATCTAGTAGTTATAAATGTATAGATCTGGGTGAGGCAGTTTGCGTGGCACTTTATCAATTTCTGTGTTGTTTTGAGTTACTAGAAAAATGTTCACAAAGTTTAGTGTTCATTACATAGATTTCCTTTGAACACTGATTCTTATCAAATGTTTATTGGTGCTCTATTATGACGTTTTTGAGGGTTTTCTGTGTGGTTTTATAAATGATTGCTAAGAATTCTATTAACTATGGCCTTTTAAAAGTGATAAATAGTTCCTCTGGGAATCTTGCAGAAAACTACACTGTTTGGGCAGCCTGTTTTAAAGATCAAATTATAATGACTTTGAAATTGAGACAAAGTACTTGTCTCTGAGAAAATTTGACAGAATCTTTACCTCTTCTGTGCTTTTTTTTTAATTTTAAAAAAGCAATACTTGTTTCTGCTTCTTTTCTTTAAGAAATTACCCAATGAAACCTCAAATACAGTTGTTTAATTTTTCCAGTTTGGAACTAGGATTTGTTTTTCACCCACACTTGTAGATTTGTGTTGTGGACATAGAAAAATGGAATATAAATTAAATTTTATTAAAAATGTATTGATCAGATTAAAAATACATTGACATTCAAAATTATGTTCACAAAAATGACCTAGCAAGGCAGTGAGCAGAAAGAGCAAACAGTCAGGAGTTTTTTAAAACAAAACTGAAGTATTTAATTTGTGATCACTCATTCATTTATTCATATAGAAACATTTTTAGTGGTTTGATACCCAGAATATACAAGAAGCTCATGGAAACCAGAAAGGAATATACAGGAAATATGGCAGAAAAGTGGTTGAAGGATATAAATGGGCAATTTATAGAAGAGGCTATTTGAATGAAAAAGAAAAGTAAAAAATACAGTAAAAGATAATGATAGCTAACATTTATTAAGCATATTCTTGTCACAGATTTTGTTCTTGGTGGCTAATTTTTTAACCACTTAATTCATCACAGGAGAAGTACTAGTCATTCCTATTTTACAAAGGAAGTGAAAGATTCATCTACCTGGGATCCAAACAAAACTGCTTTGAGTCACAGAGCAGTTAATATACTCATGACTACTTGGATATAAATGGAAATCTGTTTAAGAACCTCTTACATGTATATGGATACTCATCTCACTAATTATCAGAAAAATATACATTAATAACAAAATAATACCTTACCATAATCAAATTTGCAAAAATGAGAAATTTTGATAATTACAAATGCTGGGGAGAATGTAGAGATAAGGGGAGACCTTTTCTACTATTGATGGGTATGTAAAGTGGTGTGGTCATTTCAGAGAGCTTCTTGTAGATCTTATGGAAACTGGGTATGCTAATCCTGATGTCAGGGCAGTTCATCTCTTGGGCATGTGCTTGAGAGAAACTCTCAATATGATGCACATGGAGACGTGCAGTTGTATGCTTATTACATCAAGTTGGGATGTGGTGAGATGGATCCTTGTTATATTCATAGGATAGTATACTATGGAATACTCAAAGGAAATTCACTGGATTTTACATGTAGAAATGTGATAGATCTCAAAATTAGTCAAATGAACAAATAATAAAAGTAAAGAAGAAAATGACATTATAATGTAATACCATTTATTTAAAAAATCTAAAATACAAAATACAATATATTTTTCTGGTTATTCTTACATGTATAAACAGATATGATTGATGAATAGAAAGTATAGAAGAGTAGTTACTAATAAGGAGAGAACAATGGTCTTGGGAATAGGGAATAAAAGGGAAAACAATAGTAAGAATAAAAATCTGAAACAGAGAAGGAAACTTTCACAGACCACTGGTAAAAGTATAGCATAGCATGATCTTAATGTGGGCAGAAATTTAGCTTTATTTATTGCTGTATCCTGAGTGCCTAAATGGATGCCTAGGGCATAGCAAGTGTTCTAATAAGTAAAATGGGAATGAAAAATGAATGTATAAATTAAGAATGATGAACTCAAATATGGGATCCAAACAAAACTAGTGTCTGATGGCCTTTTCCCAGTTTCTTATTTTATATAATAATTTTAAAAAATAATTTTTGACAATTTTATAGTATGTATATAAAATATATACCTATTTTCTAATTTTATAATTATATATACATATTATATATTATAGATAATATATAATATGCATATACATGGTTATCTGTGTGTGTGTTTGTGTGTGTGTGTAGGCACTAGGTCAGTTGTCTAGTTGTAAGTACAAAAGTGAATCAAATACATTCTTTGCCCAGAGGCACTATAATCTATTTGGGGAGACTAAGTGAAAACTGTTAATCATGTCAAATGTGATAAATATTATGAGACAGGAATTTCAAGAGTCGAGTGGAAGCACAGAGGAGGAATTAATAAATGCTTATTCATTTCTTAATTCAGTCATTTTGACAATATTTATTGAGTTCCTGCTTTGTGTCAATTCCTCTTCTAGATGTGGTGAATACAGGGTGGGACTTCTTAGTCTCCTGGGGAGAATAATCTTATTCAATAATCACACAACTAAAAGGAAGGTGCAAAATTGCTGCTGTGCCAAGTATTTGTTATGAAAAATTATAGAAAAAGAATGAAACAAAAGCCTTGATCTACATTTGGATTCCAAGGTGGTTTCCCTGAAATAGGGGTGAGAAATTTGAAGGCTAGTAAAAGTTAATTCAGAAGTGGTGGGGTCTGTGGAGAGTTGTAGTTGGAGAAGATGTTCAAGATTAAACAAACAGTGCATGCATTGCTGGTTAGACTGGTCATGCAAACCTTGTAGGCCCTTTTCCTTAGAGCAAATAAAGGTTTTAAGATGGAGGCTACATGATAAAAGAACCTTCAAAACCCAAGAGGACAACCTAGGCAATACCATTCTGCACATAAAAACTGGCAGGCCAGGTGCGGTGGCTCATGCCTGTAATCCCAGCACTTTGAGAGGCTGAGGCAGGTGGATCACGAGGTCAGGAGTTTGAGACCACCCTGATCAACATAGTGAAACCCTGTCTCTACTAAAAATACAAAAAGTAGCTGGGTGTGGTGGTACACACCTGTACTGCTGGCTACTCAGGAGGCTGAGACAGGAGAATCACTTGAACCCAGGAGGCGGAGGTTGCAGTGAACCAAGATCGCACCACGCACTCCAGCCTGAGTGACAGACCGAGACTCCATTGCAAAAAAGAAAAAAAGAACCGGCAAAGATTTCATGACAAAGACACCAAAAACAATCACAACAAAAGCAAAAATTGACAAATGGGAACTTATTAAAAACTTAAGAGCTTCTATACAGCAAAAGAAACTATCAACAGAGTAAACAGACAACCTACAGAATGGGAGAAAATATTTGCAAACTATGCATCTGACAAAAGTCTAATATCCAGTATCTATAAGAACTTAAACAAATTTACAAGAGAAAACAACCCCATTAAAAAGAGGGCAAAGGACATGAACAGAGACTTTTCAAAGGAAGACATACATGTGGCCAAGAAGCATATGGAAATAAGTTCAATATAGTTGATCATTAGAGAAATGCAAACCAAAACCAAAATGAGAATACCATTTCACACCAGCCAGGATGGCTATTATTAAAAAGTCAAAAAATAACATGTGGTGAGGTTTAAGAGGAAAGGGAATGCTTATACAGTGTTGATGGGGTAAGCAGCTATTGTAGAGAGCAGTGTGACAATTCCCCAAAGAGCTAAAAACACAACTCCCATTCAATCCAGCAATCTCATTACTGGGTGTATACCCAAAGTTATGTAAGTCATTCTACCATAAAGACACATGTACAAGAATGTTCATTGCAGCACTATGTACAATAGAAAAGACCTGGGATCAATCTAAATGCCCATCAGTGGTAGACTGGATAAAGAGAATGTAGTACATATTCACTATGGAATATTACACAGCCATAAAAAAGAACGAGATTATGTCCTTTGCAGGAACATGGATGGAGCTGGAGGCCATCATTCTTATCAAACTAATTCAGGAATGGAAAACCAAATGCCACATGTTCTCACTTGAAAGTGGGAGCTAAATGATAAGAAAACATGGACACAAAGAGGTGAGCAACAGACACTGGAGTTTACTTGAGGGCGAAGGGTGGGAGAAGGGAGAGGAGAAAAATAACTAATGGGTACTAGGCTTAATACCTGGGTGACAAAAATCTGTATGACAAACCCCTGTGACATGAGCTTACCTATATAATAAACCTGCACAGGTATCCCTGAACCTAAAATAAAAGTTAAAAAAAAAAATCTTCTGGCTACATTGTGAAAAGTGGATGTAGGCAGGAAGAAATGGATGTTAGAGGTTATGAGGTTTACAGCAGTCTATGTGAAAGATGAAGTCACTTGACTAAGATGGTAGTGGATGCAGAGAAAAATGATGGATTAAAAATTTGTTAAAGAGGTCAAATTAAAAGGGCTTGGTGATGGATTGGATTTGGGGTGGTTTGGTGAGGGAGAGGGATAGAGCAAGAATGACCTGAGCAGGATAATTTAAAAAAAGCCACATTTGGAAATATCATGGTGAAACTATGAAACACCAAGTACAAAGAAAACCTACCAGTCAGCCAGAGATCATTTTTTTAGGTGGATAATAACATTGTGGTTATATAAGAAAATATCTTTATTTTTTGGAAATGCATATAATATGGATAAAATGACATAATATTTGTGATTCCCTTTAGACAATTCAGCAAAACAGATGAAGCATATTCTTGATAGTTGTTGAATCTGTATTCAGTTCTCTCTGCTTTTAGGTATACTTAAAAAAAACTTTTTTTTAATGTTTAATAAAGCAACCAGAAAGAACCCAAAGCAATTTACAGATACAATTCTATTCCTATCAAACTACCAACAACGTTCTTCACAGAACTAGAAAATATTATTTTCAAATTCGTACAGAACCAAAACAGGAGACCGAGCAGCCAAGGCAATCCTAAGCAATACCTATTACTTACAGAATTCGCCAAATACTAGTCCGCAAAAAAATGCTTAAGAAATACCAAGATCTTCTGACTTGTTCATTCTATATATTTGCTACTTTGTAAATTTTGACCTACATATATCTTCATTTCCCTTTACCCCAACACTGGTAACCTCTGTTTTATTTTCTATCTCTATATATTTAATTTTTTTTTTAATTCCACATATAAGTGATATTATGCAATATTTTTCTTTCTGTGTCTGGCTTACTTAACATAATGTTCTCTAGGTCCATCCATGTTGTGGCAAATGGCAGGATCTCCTCCCTTTTAAAAACTGAATAATATTTCATTATATATACGTGCCACAGTTTCTTTATGCATTCATCCATTGATGGACACCTAGGTTGTTTCCATATCTTGGTTATTGTGAATAGTGCTGCAATGACCATTAGAGTGTAAATATTACTTGGTATTCCTCTAAACAAGTGGATTATAGTTGCTCTTGTCAAAAGGGAAAAATAGGTAACTATATGAAAAGATAGCTATGTTACTTTATTCTGCTATAGTTACTATTTTACTATAGTAATGATGTATCTTACAACATTATGTATACCTAAAATATACACAATAAAATGTATTTTCACAAAAATAAATACCAAGAATCAGTATCAAAGAGATCATGCTTTTGGCAATAAAGTTAGATCTCGATAATAAAAAGATAACTGAAAAATTACAACATTAGAAAGTTAAAAAAACTTCTAAATAGTTTATGAATCAAATGGAAAGTTATGAAATATTTAAAAATTAATGAAAAGTAAGAACACTGCTGATTAAATTTTGTGGAATGCAACTAAAACAGTACTTAGGAGGGATGTACAGGATATAGTGTAAAAGAGCACTATAAAGATACAGTGTAAAAGGTCTTTGTGAAAACATGAATGATTTAAAATTATCAGGTGATTGCTTTATTGAAGCATTTAGGGAAATAGCAGAATACATTTGACTCTTGAATATGGGTTTGAACTGCACAGCTTTCCTTATACATGAATCTTTTTCTGCCTCTCCCACCCCTGAGACTGCAAGATCCACCCCTCCTCTTTCTTCTCCTCAGTTTACTCAGCAGGAAGACAACGTGTATGAAAGAACTTTATGATGATCCACTTCCACTAAATAAATAGTAAATGTATTTTCTATTCTTTATGATTTTATTAATAACATTTTCTTTTGTCTACCTTGCTTTATTGTAAGAATACAGTGTAGAATACACCAGACACACAACATTAGTGTAAATCAACTGTGTTATCAGTGAGGTGGTTGACAGTAGGCTATTAGTAGTTAAGTTTTGGGATAATTAAAAGTTATACATGGGTTTTTTATTGTGTGTGGCCAGCATCCCTAACCCCTACATTGTTCAGGGGAACTGTAACTGTATGGTGAAATAAAAGAGAAAATAATTGAGATAAGATTAGACATTCATGAAATAAAAGCTAAAGGAATACTAGAAAGGCTCAGCTGAGCCAAAAGAGAGTTATTTGAAAAGACGACAAGACCTACTTCTGACAATCTTAATGGAAAAAGAGAAAAGGTACAAATTTTGTTAGAATTGAATGTAATTAAAGATAAGGGAGAGATTTTAGAAATAGAGAGTATTATGAAGAATTTCATACTCATGCTTATAAAACTTAGATGAAATGCATAATTTTAAAGAAAACTGTAAGTAATCAAGAACCTTAAAGATACTGAATCAGTTGTCAAAATTCTAACTACCGTCTCCTCTACAAAAAAGAGCCACCAAGTGCTTACAGTTTTATAGGTATGTTTAGGTATGTTTCACCAATGCTTTAGGAAAAGTTAAATTTTATCTTAAACAAAAGAAGAGAGCTTCCTAATATTACTAAGTACATGTACTCCACTCCCACCTCCCCAGGAAAGCAAACAATTTGACACTAGAAAACTTATTACTATAATTCACTACCTTGTGACCAGTTCAGATCACAAGAAAAAAAAAAAAAAAAGAAACATATCTGAATGGAGGTGAAAAAACTCTTAGAAAAACCCAACACTATTCATGATACAATTCTTGGCAAACAATGATTGAAGGGAACTTCCTTATCTTGCAAGCAAGAATTATAGTTGATAGTGAAACAGTAAAAGCATTTCGAATAAAGCCAGAAATACGATAAGGGTAGCGTCTTCCATGGTTCCTATTTGACATTGTTCTAGAAATTCTGACTGAGACAAGCAAATATAAAACAACACAGAAAAACTATTTGAATTAATTGAGAAAGTTGACTTGTTTCAAAGTCACTTTAGAAAAATCAATAGGTAGCTAATATCATCAGAAACAATAGATTAGAAATATGATTTTTCAAATCCCATTTACAGTAACAACAAACCATAAGATATCTAAAAGCAAATCTAACAGAAGTCGTGCAAGGCTTATATAGAGGAAATTGTAAAAGTTAGACATGGGTCAAAGACTGAAATAATCAAGAGATCTTATTCAAGGGGATAAATGCTAAGATCTAATATTTTGAAGGTATCAAGTTAATATGTAAATCCAGTGCAATGCTAGCAACATTTACAGTAAGATTTTGTATACAAGTGTGGAAAATTATCCTAAAATTCATAGAAAATAATAACAACATTTTGAAAAAGAATAAGGAGAGGGTTTTGGTCTTATCAAGCTTTGGGATTTATTGCTTAGTTTTAGTGATTACAAAATGTGCTATTGGCACCGTGAGAGACTGACTAGCCAATAGGAAACTGTGAGGAGCCCAGTATATATGAGAACTTGATATGTGCAAGAAGGGCATTATAAGTCAGTGGGAAAGGCAAGATCATTCAATAAATAGTACAGAGACAATTGATTATCCACACAGAAAAAGTATGATGAGATCCCTGTTTCACAGCACTCACACAATACATTCCACATGAATGGACACCCTGACTTTGAAAAACAAAAGTCTTAAACTTTTGGAAGAAAACAAACTTTTGACCTGGAGGGCAATGAATGATTTCTTTAAAAAGACCCAGAAAGTACAAACCCTGAAGAGAACATTTTGATGTTTGACTACTTCCAAAGTAAAACATTCTGTTTGATCAACGCCATAATGTACAAGACTGTCATAGACTGGGAGAAGATTTTTGCAAATTGCACATTGACAAATGATTACCATCCAGGATATACAAGAATTTCTACAAATCCTAAGAAAAAGATAAATGATCTAGTGGTAGAATAGATAGGTAAAATAGGCAGTTTGCAGAACAAGGCAGTTTGCAGAAGAGAAAAAATTAAGAGCCAATAAGCATATAAAATGATGCCTAATCTCATTATTATCAGAAATATGCAAATTACAACTAACAGTGGAACACTATTTCATACCCATTGTTTAACAAAAATCTCAAAATAGAATTTTGGTGAGGATGTGAGGAAGCAGGGCTTGTACTGGAAAGATATAAATTGGTACAACTCTTTTGAAGAGAAATGGGTAATAGCAAGTAAAACTGAGTAAAAGACAAATATAAAATGCGTTGAAAATATACTGTACAGTTGATGGTGGAAGCTGATACTTCATGGCCATGGGTAATTCTAGAGCAGGGGGAATGGGAATAAGATGAAAGGAGTGTGTTATAGTTATAATATTTTACATATTTTTAAATTTTAATTTAACGTTCTGGGGTACATGTGCAGGATGTGTAGTTTTCTTACGTAGGTAAACGTGTGCCATGGTGGTGGTTTGCTGCACCTATCAACCCATCACCTACGTATTAAACCCTGCATGCATTAGCTATTTATCCCAATGCTCTCCCTCCCCTCATCCCCGCCACAAGCCCCAGTGTGTGTTGTTCCCTTCCTGTGTCCATATGTTCTCATTGTTCAGCTCCCACTTATAAGTGAGAACATGCAGTGTTTGGTTTTCTGTACTTGCACTAGTTTGCTGAGGATAATTTGTGTATATTACTGTCTGTTTCTCCTTTTACTTCTTTGTTAATTCTTCTGTGGAATTGCTCTCTAAAGCTCTTTTTTTTTTGTATCCTTCACATCTTTTAGAAGAACATTAATTTTACCATGTTAAAAAAATCCCATAGAATTTATTTATGTGTTTTGTTAAAACTATATGCTTTGGAGGTGAAAATTCAGATATTTTAACAAAATTAATGTGTCAAACTGAATAAAAGATCAGATTTTGTGCGCTGACATGCATTATCTATAAATGCAGATAGTAATATTTAATAGATTTGTTGGAAAGACACAATAAAGTGTAAAAGATAAAAAATATCCAAAGCATATGTGGAAAATATCAACATTAAATCTGTTTGAGGTATAAGAGTAATGTTATATTATTCTTTGTACTTTTCTATATGAGTAGGTGTTTTCTAATTTATTTAATGAAAGAGTTGAATGAAGAGGTATGAGAACTAATATAGTCAAGATTTTAAGGACATGGATAAGTGGCGGTTCTTGGAATTCATTCCCCTCAGAAACCTGTATCAGTGTTACATCCTCACTTTATATTTTTCCTCAAATATCTTCTGAGTGATGCATTCCTTGGCATTGGACATGTCTTAATCCCCTTATCTGCTTTATTTTTATTGTTGAAAACTTATTATTTAACATTCTATAAATTGTATTTATCTGGCTATTACCTCTCTTTCCTATGAGAATGTAAGCTTTCCACAGTAGAATTTCTACTTGTTTGGTTCACTCTATGTCCTCAGCACCTAGGAGAAGTTCTGGGACAGGATAGCCTCTTAATAAATATTTGTAAAATGAATGAACAACAAATGAATCTGGAGGTTCTTACCCTGGAGGACAGAGGGATGCGTGGATCATTAAAAGATACAGGAGAGATAATTGGTGAAGGCAGAATGCTGTGCTTGAACTGCATGGTGTTGATTTAGAGAGGAAGATGGTATATGTCAAAGTGAGGTCAGCGGGCAGCTGAAAATCAAGGAATCAAAGGACTGACGGGCCAAACTAAATTGATACTGAATTCAACTCAGCATTCAGCCCCTGTATTTACAAATAGATGAACTTGGCTGTCAGTCTTGCTGAAGAAGTTTGATCAAGCGTAAAATAGATAGCTTAATAAGGAAATTCTTTAAATTTATTCTCTCGCTTTAAAAACAAACAAACCAATAACCAGAAAGTGCAATTCAGTTTACTACAAAAGAGGTACTCTATTTCAGAGGGATTAAATGCTACTGTTTTATCTGTGGGCTGTGACAGAATTAAACAACTTTTTCTGATTCCCAAACATTGGATCTGACTTATCTGTTGTTTATTGCTTATTGTGCAGCAGAAAGATTAGTTGTTATAGTTAAAAATAATAACAGCCGTGTTGACTGTATTTTCATTGAAGACTCTGATGTTGAAATAGATTTAAGAAAACATAATACATATTTTTTCCTGTTAGGCTTTTGCTAAATATTTATTTCAAGCTTTGAGGTTTGCTTGTTGTGGGGCTAAGTGAACAAAACCTTCTTCAGGTGACTAATCCAGTGGTTCTTCAACTTTAGAATATATATGATTCAACTGTGAGTTTGTTCAATGCAGGGTCCCACCTAGGAGAAAGGATTCAGAACCTGTGGTGTGGGAGGGCCAGGAATCTAAGTTTCAAACAATGACCTTTGGTGATTCTGATGCAAATATTAGGGGACAACATTTGGGGAAAAAGCACTAAAGATGAGTTTAACTTTTCAAAATTATTTCATTTTTCTGTGTACCATTTACATGTATTAATGTATTGCAAGTTTGGTAATAATACAGGTGAGTAATACAGGTGTGCCAAAGTTAGCAGCTTGAAAGCTGTAAAGAATTATACCTACAATAAAGAGAGGAGCACAAAAATGAACACACACTGTGCTCCCACAAGAGCACAGTGAATTAACTGGCAAGAAGATAAGAAGGTGTAATATATTAGTTTCCTACTGTAGCTGTAGTAAACTATTGCAATTCAGTGGCTTAACACAACACAAATTTATTATCTTACTATTCTGGAGATCAGAAATCCAAAATGAGTTTTATGGTGCTAAAGCAAGGACTGTGCAGGGCTGGTCCCTGTGGAGGTTCTATAGGGTGGTCTGGTTCCCCGTCTTTCCAGCTTCTAATGGTTCATGCGTTGCCTTCCCTGGCCTGTGGCTCCTTTCTCCATCTTTGCATCTTCTCATTTCTCTCTGCTTCTGCCATTCTATTGCCTTCTCCTCTTCTGTGGTCCAAAGTCTTTCTGCCTCCCTCTTATAATGACGTTTGTGATTACACTTAGGACCTACTTGGATAATCCAGGATAATCTCCAGTAATCCAGAAATCTCTTAATTTAATCACACCTGCAAAGTCCCTTTTGTTGTAGAAGGTAGCATTAAGATGTAGCTATCTTTGGGGGCCATCACTTAGCCTCCCACATATTTAGAAAAATGTGACAATATCAGTGTGAATATAGCAAAATCCTGCCCTTCCATAGAAATCCCTGTAAGTAACTTAAACTTGTGAATTCCACAGCTTAGTAAGTAAATGTGAAGTGATTTACAAGAAGAGACTGTACAGTTTGCCACAGTGCTAATTTCCTTGCCTGAAGCAAAATGCAGTTGGAAGATGTAATCAATCTATTATAGCAACATTTTAGAACTAGAGTGGACAAGGACCTTCAAAGTTTATTGCCATTTTATGGGAGTCAGAAACATGTTGTCAAACCCTATTGGGTGCAAGGCATTGTATTAGACATAGTAAGGAGTGAAAAGAAAAGACAGACCCAATGATTAAGTGACTTAAAGTCCTGTAGAAAGATGCGCCAAACACACATTAAGTATAAGGAGCCTACAAACCTATAAAATAAGGGCCACAGGGCCCAAAAAGAACCACATAGTATGTAGCAAATCTGTTTCAGAATTCTTAGTGTTTTTCTTATGAATTTTTAGTAAAATTCTATAAAGAGGGAAAGGGAAGTACAAGCAGGGATAGGCCATTAGAGCAACTTGATTAATGACAATACTCTGGATTTACCTTATAACAGTGTTTGCTATGGTGCAAAATTTGGTATAAGGCTGACTTTTGACCTCAGTAAGGAAGTCTAAATAATTGTTCTCAAAATACCTATTAATATGTATCTGTGGTGCAGATTCTTGGTGAGATTCACCAAACGGCTCTGACATTTCTATCTGCAATGTGTTTGTGTTAGACTGATAGGTTTTGAGGTAGTTGTGGTTTTCATATCATCATGTACCTCATTCTTAGCACCGAGATTTTATTTCCCATCCATCACCTATTGTATATTCTCCTCCTCCTCAGAATGAGCTTCTCGACTATGGTGATGGAGAGTGCCTATTACTGGCTGTTCTTGCTATAAAGACCACAGAACAAATTCTTCACCTGTAATATTATGCTTTTCTACTCACTGGCCTTGTCTCAATGCCTCTTAAGTTCTGTTGCCTAAATAATCTCCCGTGTCGTTTTCAATCATATCCCTCTGCCTCAACTCCTCAACACTGCAGTGGCTTTCAACTCCTCAAACCCACATGTCTAGTCTTCATAAGAGAGGTCGAGCCCTCTGCCATATGCTACTGTGGGACCAGTGCCTTCCCCTTCCTCCTTCCAGCCTCTTCTTTATGTGTATTGGCTCCTGAATGTGAATCTTGGCGTGAGTTCTCTGTTCTGTTAGACTATCGTGTATTTATTTCGTTTTTGCTTAGAAAAAAAAGTTATCTTATGAATGTAAATAAGACTAATACTCCTGGGCTTTTAGTTTATTGTTTACAACATCCTTTCTTCTTTGTATCAACCTGCTCATTTTTCCCTGGCTCGTTCTGTTTTCCAGATTTGTAGGACGAACCCCCAAATCAAATTATACTCACATAGGTGAATTAATTCAGCTTTACAGGCTGCAATTCAGTGCATTGTAGTTTTGGAATTATTTAAGAAAGGGACTAGTTTTTCAGTAGGCAAAAGGAAAAGTAAATGTATTGTTATAGTGGTATTTTAAAGCTGTAAAATAATTTCTATGTCTTCCAAAGTTTCTAATGTACTCTTGCAGCGTAAAATTTTCTCAGAGAATAACTCTGGCAAGTCAAAGGCTTATTTGGCTTAAAGTACCAAATTACAAATGTCAAATTAGAGAAAATGTTATTTAAGTCTTTAACAGGTGCACTACTGTTGTAAATGTTTTTTTTCTTTTTCTTGAGTGTGTGGTGTAACTATACACTGTTTCACATAAGTATATAACAACTACCACAACTCATTTTTAAACAACAAATAATGCAGTCTAGAAGAAAGGCTTTAGACAGAGAGATTTAGTTTCATTCCCTTGAAAGAGAATCAATGACTAGAAAATCTCTTCAAATTCTTAACAAAATCAGAATTTATTGCTAACTCCAGGTAGTTTTTGACGATAAACTTAAAAAGTCTGCAAGGTACATTAAATTATTAGAAGATAGTTCCTAAATTTCTTTAGTAGAAGATTTCATAATATTTCTGACAACTGAATATGTCTTCTTATATTTTTTGCATTATATTGCAATTATATATGTATTTTTACCTTTCAAAAATTTTAGTACAATGAAAGGTAGAACTTTATATGTAGGAATTTGAATAATTGCTCATCTTTACTTTCATGGAACTCTGACGTTGTTCTGCATAGCCAACGCCTCTTTAGAGAGAACTTTTCTGAAGAGCTCATGTAAATTAGGTCCACTTTGTTGTTCTAAACTATAGGACCATTTATTGTGTCTCCTTCAGTGGACTACAAGCTTCTTGAAAGAAGGGAGCTTTTGTCTTTTGCTTACCTTTGGATACTCAGCATGTGAATAGTGACCTGACCCTTAATAGGCCCTTATTAACTATTAACTGAACAAATAAATGTCTCATCGATGAAATCCTTTAACATTCTTTGATGTTCTTTTTCTAAATGGTACAGCTATGAGACATAGTTAATTCAAATCTATCTGAAGTTCTCTTCCATTTTGACAGCTTCCCAAAGAATATTCTACCCTCATAGCGTTGAATATCTGGCACCAGCGCTCTGTTTCCTACCTTGTGTACACAGCCAGCATTCCACGGATTGCGGCACTTTTTCCTGCTGAGTCCAGATGTGGTCTCAGGATTCTTTCCAACATGTCCTCTAAGCAGCCACCCACGTTGTCAGGATAGCTGAAACTTTATTGCCATCTTTGACTTGTGGGAAAGTGAGATGACTAAAGGGATTGAAGATATCTGCCTTTAGTCTGTTTTTCCTTTCAATGATAAAAATACTTAAAATTCTATAACAAGATGACATAAACATTTATAGCAGGTCCATAAAATTACAGAGTAAAGGCCTCTAGGTCCCCTGGAAACATCAATCGGAGCTCCCATTTTATTCTAAGGGATCAAAAGTTTGTAGTTGTCCACTCCGCCTTAGCTCATCACTGTGGTGTATTGCCACCAGGGTGGCGCCATAAGAATATTTTTCCACAGCCAGCTTCTGTTTTGTATTGGTTATTACAGTGATTTCTGATTTATCAGTACCAAGTTCATGGCCAGTCAGGAAAACGAAGAATACTCAGGAGTAAAGGATAGAGAAAGGTAGCTGAGCAGTTGGTTTGTGTTTTCAAGGGAAATAAAAAATGTAAAGGAGTAAAACTGTGTGAAGAAATAAAAACCTTTGAATTATTTTTTATCAGAATAAATGCAGACTAAATGAGAATAATTTTGGTATATTTCTATGACACACCAATCTCTCAGGCATAATATGATAAATAGGTAACGATAAACTCTAGTCCCTGAAAGGAACTTTGAGCTGAGACCCAGAAAAGTTAATGACTCTCACAACTAGACAGTAGTTAGTGAGAAAGTTAACCCTCCAGTCCCTGCATGCCATTTCCTAGTGTAATGTCCTTTCCACTGGACTAAATGTTCAGGGAGTTTGGTTCATATTAGTTGTTGGAAGAAGCTATGCAGAGGAAAAGATAAAGCCTAGTAAGCAATTTACAGTTTCAGAGCTGGGCTCTTATCATGGAATGTCAGGAAATGCCGCAAATAAGCAGGTGTTGTAAAATTATATTTTATTGCTTTTGAGTAATAACTATTTTTATGAAAATTTACTCTATGTTATGATTAAGTAGGACCTAGTTACTCTAAAAGAAGAAAACAACTGTGATTTTTTTCACAGTATAAAGTGAATTATTGTACAAAATTCACTTGATTAACCATACAGGAATTACTCAGTTTGCGAAATATTTTGGACTTATCTCATACTTATTCAACTGGGTCTCATGTGTTCCAGCAGGTTACTGGAGTGAGATATGTAGTACAGATAAGATGAGGGATTGTTTTTAAGTAAAAATGCAAAACTGCAATTGGCTTTACTTCGTAACTAAAGGACATGTTTGATGAGTGTTAGGACTGATTGAATAAATCCACCTATTTTTCTGCATCCCTACTGCCATCTCTCCAGTCCAAACCACTGTCATCTTTCACCTAGACTTCTGTGATAGTCTAAGTCATGTCCCATTATTTGTTTCTGTTTCCTCCTAATCCATCGTCTTCACTGCAGCCAATGTAGTCTGCTAAAACCTAATTCTGATCATGTCATTCTGTGGATTAAAATCTTAAAATGACTTGCTTATGCTGACGGTATTCAATTCGTATTTTGCCATTTGGTTTACAGACACTTGTGTAATATGTTTTGCAGCTTCTCTTTACTTCTCCAGTGCCACCTATCACAATATATCTCCTCATTTTTCTAATTAGTCTTTCTGCCTGCAGTTTTAACAAGCAACTTTCTCTATCCCAGTTCAGCTGGTATAGGTGGTTGTGATTTTTTTGAAATATGAAACTAATTTTTTCATGTTTTGGCTTAATATCCTCCTATGAATGCTCACACATTTTTTTTTTTTTTTTGAGATGGAGTCTTGCTTTGTCGCCAAGGCTGGAGTGTAATGGTACAATCTCTGCTCACTGCAACCTCTGCCTCCAGGGTTCAAGCAATTCTCCTTCCTCAGCCCCCCAAGTAGCTGAGATTAAAGGCATGTACCACCACACCCATCTAATTTTTGTATTTTTAGTAGAGACAGGTTTTGCCATGTTGGCCAGGCTGGTCTTGAACTCCTGACCTCAGGTGATCTACCTGCTTTGGCCTCCCAAAGTGCTGGGATACAGGTGTGAACCACTGCACTCAGCCAATTCCTACACATTTTAAAATAATGCCCTAGTATTCAGTAATCCCTTTAAGGTTACTTAGTATTTGGTCAGAACCATTGCCATAGTATATATTGTTACTTTCGTCTGGTATATCATCCTCCTCTTGGTAGCTTCCTATGTCCAGCTTATTCTTCAAGATTCAGCTGAAACTTTCCCTCCTCTAAGATGGGTCCTTATTACATACTTCCTACTTCTTTAGGACCTATACGTACCTATGAGATTCACCCATTTGTTCATTTATTCATCAAAGATATATGTACTAGGCGTTTGAGAGACTAAATGAACAAAATATTTTGACTCACAAAACTGGGTCTTTCATGTGGCTTGACCTAATAGATAAAAATCTTTGCCCTCATGCAATGTAAATTCTGGAAAAATGGTAGCGAGAAACAAAATGAATAAATAAAACATGTATTTTGCTAAATGGTGATAAGTGCTTCAGGAAACAATAAGTCCAGAAAAGGAGATAGAGGGTCCTGGGGTCAGAGGGAAGGATGATTTTCAGAAAGTGTGGGATTTGGACAAGTATCTAAAGAAGATGGAGGATCTAGCCATGGGGCTATCTAGGGGCAAACTCAAAATCCTTCATCAAAAATCTCTCTGGTATGTTTGAGGAGTGACAAGGAAGCTAGTGTTATGAGTGGATCGAAGTTAGTGTGGAGCAAAGTGCTAGAATATGAATCCAGAGAACTAAAAGGGACTAGATTTCCATAGGACATTTTGGGCCCTTGTAAAAACCTGGGTTTCTACTGTGAGAGGAGAGGCCGCTGAAGGAGTAAAAGCAGAAGAGTATATGATTTGATGCTCATTTTAACAAGAAAATTTTTCATTTCTGTATATATAACAGCTTCAAGGGAGCAAGGGACGAGACATCTGTAGGAAAAGTAAAGCAGTCATTCAGGCAAGAGATGGAGGAGGCTTGGACCAGGGTGGTAGTAGTGAGGTTGTGAGAAGTGGTTGGCTTCTGGATGTATTTTTAAAGGTAGAGCCAGTAGGATATGCCAACCAACTGCACATGGAGTGTGAGAGAATGCGGGAAAACAAGGATGATGCCCAACAAGGTGTTGGGCACGGACAGCTGGATAGAAGGATGGAATTACCATTAACCAGGTGAGAAAGATTTTAGAAGGAGAAGGTGTGTGTGGGGTGTGTGTGTGTGTGTGTGATATCAGGAGTTTGGTTTGAGACACTTGTTAGATCTCCAAGTAGAAATGTCAGGTGGATAGTTGAATTATTGAGTCTGGAAGTCTGAAAAAACTGGATAAAATTTTGGCATCTAAATGATATTTATGACCATGAGACTAGATGTTATCACCAAGGAACTGAGTGAAACAGAAAAGTAAAAAGATCTATCTGAAACCTGGGAGCCCTCCAACATTAAGAATTGATTAAGATGAGTAGTAGGAGGAATCTGGCAGGAGTCTGAGGAGTGGCCGGTGAGACCAATAGCAAAGTAAGAGAAGCAAATAAAATGCTTTAAGGACAGGAAGTGATTGATCAACTATGCAAATGCTGCTGGCAGCTGAAGCATGTTGAAGACTGAGAACTGGCTGTTGGATTTGGTATCTTGAGACCATTAGTGATCTTTATGTGAATAGTTCTGGTAGAGTAGTGGGAAGAAAACCTTGTTGCAATGAGTTCAAGGGAGACTAGAAAAAGGGAGTATACATAGGCAAATGCCCTACTTGCACCTATTGTCCCAGGTTGTAAGTATACTCAGATATGTTTTGATTTGGCTGTTGACTGAAATGTTCACCCTGGCTATACAGGAAACACTTTCAAAAAGCATGTAGGGAAACCATAGCTGGAGGAACTGTGATCAAGAGAGCTTAGACTGGTGATGTGGGAGATAAAGGGGGGAATTTGGAGAATTATGTCTTTGAAAAGGCAAGAGGAGATTAAATGTGAAGGGCTCAGCCTTGGAGAGGAACTTAGTTCATCCTTTGTAATGGGGGGAAGGGAGAGCACACTGTTATATTTCTCACATTGTATTTTTGTTACTAATTAATTTGCTTGTTTTCTACATATTATGAATCTCTTAAGAGCAGTAAGTATAAATGTCTTGTTCATTTTGTGATAGGAATTTTATTGTTCTATTTCTATTCCCTAGTACAATGCCCGGCACACAGAAAGTACATAATAAAGGTTTGAATGAGCAAATGAAGATACTGTGCTAAGCATGCATATATTTTATCTTCCTGTTCACATTGGATCATTTCCATCAAATCTTGACAACTAGATTAATTTAACTGTGTTTCTCTTGTCTGGGCATACAGATAACTTGACTACCTGGTAAGATTGATTGATAGGAATGGCTGTATTTCTACCAAAAACAGGGAAGTGTCTTAAGACTAAAAGCAGTGGCATTTGCTATATAATTTTATAGTAGTTCTGGTTATGGTTTTAACATGAAGGTACTAGATACTTTATGTAAGACCTTTTGAAAGCTATCCATTCTTCCTCAGTATCCATTTTACACTTATGTTTTACCATTCATATGGCAGGTATCATTATCTGCGGTCACAATCTAACTTAATAAATGACAATGTCTTTGATAATGGTCATTGCATCTTCATTGCTTTTTATCTCAATAATGCATGTCTTCTTCATGGCTAAATTAAAAATGCTTAGTCCAGGCTCTGATACAAGGTGGGTGCCAAATAAATATTTGTTGAATGAATGAATGCACAAATTAATGAAGACTGTCTCTTGTAGATGTGGTTGATGCATAGACAGACTAGATCCCTTTTCCTGTTTGGTATGCATACCTTCTAGCTCCCGCTGATTTGCTCCTAACAGCTCACACAGGACACCTTCTCCAAAGGACTATCCCTGGGCAGTGAGACCTGCATCACCAAGATGCTCAAGAACCAGAAGTGCCTGGGGTTTTATGTCTTCCCTTTGGTAACCAGTAGCCAATGACAAGGTGTAAGAGTATAGAAGTCTAGGTCTCTTGCCTCAAGGCAGTGTGAACTCACCAGTGTAATTCGCACTCCAGAGCTCCTGTGGATCAGGCTGAGTCCGGGACTTCACCTGAAGTTGCACTTTTGCTTGGCTTATTATCCTCCATTATCCTGCTTCCCCCATTCCCCTGTAAGTTTCTTCTTAGAGCACTTCTTTATTAAATCTCTTGTACACTCATCCTTTTTGATATACCTGCTTCCTGGAAACTTTACTTCAGATATTGTATGTTTATTAACAGTTATTGTCAGGGGTAGGGGGTCCTAACCACTGCCTTTTTAAGAGTGCCAAGTTCTACTGTTGTAGATAGTCTCTTCTGATAGTTTTTGGTTGTCTGATACTGCCAGCTCAAAATGTTGGTGAATGTAGACTAAATTTGATATTTCGTTTAGTTGTGGGTAGGAAAATAGCTTTACAATTTCAGTAAATAATTGTTACAGAATTTAGTAAATAACATTGCATTACGAGTCTTTTGCACATGCAGTCAGAATGTTTTTTCCTTAAACTTTTACTGTTTTTGATTACAAACATTTCTGTTCCCATTTCTTAGGCAGAGATAATAAAGAGTTAATAATATAATCAACTTTTATTATACATCATAACAGATGATGTATAATATGTACAACTTTCTTTTTTTAATTGAATGTAAGTATTCACTTCTGTATACTGAGTAAACCATTTATTTTTCTAGGTATTTGAAATGAACAAAAATTCCCTTATCTGTAAAATGGGGTTGGAAGTAATGTGTTTTAGAACTGAAAGCACTTTACCAGTCAGCTGGTGGCCAACATCTTCATTTTATAAATGAGAACATGGGAGACCTAAAGAAATTAAGTAATTTGTTCAATATCACCCAGCTTGGTTAGCGGCAGAGTAGGACTAAAATCCAACTCCCAAACCACTGTGCTCTCTACTGCTCCACAAAATATGTATTTCTTATTCACAGAATTGATATGAGGATTAGGGACCACATCTGTGAAAAATAGATTTAGCCTTTGGAAAGAAAGATGCTGGGTAGTTTTATGAAATCTTTATGAAAACTAATCTGATTTTAACCTTTTCCATACAATTGTTAGTTTTGTTCAGTTTTATGTTACTTGCTTTAGGCTTTTGTTTTTTGGCCAAGGACTAGATAATATATGATGCTTGGTTTAAAAATCAATATTAAGTATCTGGATTGTGTTAGAAGTATGAATTACTTCTGCTGAGTTTGAAGCCAGGAGCAGTTGCAGACAGCATTCCAGAATGGTGATTGCCGTGTAAATGAAAAGTTTTCTATCCCTACTTTGCATATTGGGAATAAAGAAAGTTGATTCTAAAGAAAAGAAGGAAGCATAAATTATATAAACATTTTTCTCAGTGTGTAATACTTTGGAAGCTTGGTACACAACCTGTCTTTAACAAACCGTGAATTTTCTCTCCTGCCAAGTCACCATACCCTGCCTACTTTCAGCATAGTCAGGGACCCATTGTACTAATCCACTGTACCTTCCTATCTCTAGCAAGCACATGTAAATGATAACTTTGAATATTTATTCTGATGCAAGGTGTGTAAATCTTCTCAATGTCATCTTGAAAAGCGAGGAAATTGTGACTTGCTCTACTTAGTCACTTCAATTACTTCATTTGTTTAAGACTGGTTCTTTTAGCCACAGTGTGCTTTGCTATAGTATATGAACAAGAATCCTGTTTAAATTTTGTAGTATTCTAAGTGATTTGTGTAGATTCATATTTGCAGGGAAGATAAAACTCACATGCTAAAAGGCTAAAGTAACTTTTATATATATTTTTAATTAGGTACGATTATATGCAAGACCTGATGCTATCAGAAGAGGATCCGGGGACTATGCTCTCCATATAACAAAGAGATTAATAGAATTTTATGAAGACTACTTTAAAGTGCCCTATTCCTTGCCAAAACTAGGTAAGAATTTCTTGGTTATTTTATTGGAAAGGCTCCTCGAAGGTAGAATTTATTCTTCATGTGTTTATTTGAGCCATCCAGAAACATGAAAATTTTGAGATTTATATTTTTAGAGAAGATAAGCATGAAAAAATAATTTCTCTTTTTGAGGTAAAATAAGATTTAGTGTTTCTGGAGTCTTGCCAATAAGTGCTCATAGGAATTAAGAAGGCATTATGTTAGTTTAGGATTCCAAAAGACAAGCCAAATATCTGTAATTTGTTGAGTATGTACTATGGAGGGGTGCTTGCCAACATGATATTTAATCAGTAACACTACCATGGGGGTAGGCACAACTAGAAGATTTTCCATATAAGGGAGTTAAGACCCAGGGAGTTTTCCATTCATCTAAACAGGAGTAAGTGAAGGGATTGGGATTTTAAACTAGGTCTTGATGACTCCCAAAACAACTCAGTATTTTACATGGAGAAGACTTTCATTGATTTGTTTCTCTTTTCAAATTTTCACGTCAGAACTCCATGTATGTTATCCCTTAGATTATTTTTGTTTAGTCATATATCTAGTACACTGTTATAGTAAATGGAATACAAATAAGAGAGAAGAGAAACATGGTAATAATGGAGATTGTATTCTCTATGAATGTTCTTATATTTCTTCCTCGTACAAAGAGAATGCACTCAGTAATTGTCGGTCAAATGCATAAATGCATTAATTTGTTATCTGAATTTGAATGAGGTTACTGCTTTTGCCAGGGAGTGAACAAGACTTTCCAGGAAGTTAGAAGGGTCCCTACATGCATTAGAAATGTGGAAGTTATTTTTCCTTCCCAGAAAACCTGTTTTGAAATATTACATCGCAACAGTCCTTTATTCCCCCTCTCATCCCTCCTCTTCCCTTGTCTTTCCCAAGAGCATTTTTGATCAGATTCCATATTAAAGGTATTTCTCATTGGCAAGATTAAAGTGCTTACTTGATCAAAAGTTTTTGTGTTTGAACCACAGGTTCTCCTCCCTGTAGAACCGGGTCGCTTTCATTAAAGTACCTGCCTACTGTGTAGCTTTAATGGTCTTGCAATGAGTAGTTGGTTCAGAAAGTCAACAGAATAGTTGCTATTGTTATCGATGGGTGTGACATACAGTTTTTATGAGTGATATTACAAAATTCTGAGCTCTTTTTGAAATACGTGCTTTTAGAATTCATAGGCAAAATGGTATTTTAAATAAGATCAATGTTTTGTTTTGTTCTGTTTTCCTTCTCTTTTCTCCCTGTGTATCAACTTCCCTATTAAAATCTGTTGTACTTAAATCTCCCTGGTGGTCACCCAAGGCAGAAAAAAATACTTGACCTTATTTGCATGGAAGATGGCACTGTTATCTACTCCAGGTGTAACTGCTGGGAATTTCCCAGCTTGACCCTAATGTAAAATTCACAAGTGCTTATATTGCAAGTGCAGCAAAAGAAATGAAATGTGGATCCTTATTTGTCCCCTTCACACCAGTAATTAGCAGAGGAACTCAATTTATAACTTCAGGGGGTTCCGTGTAACTGTCAGCTTGCAGCAGGAAGCATTTCTGTTCCTCTATTTCACTCACAATTGAACCACGCAGCCTTTCACCTGTAGAAAAGAGCTTTGTTCACCATTACCACTACTTGTTAAGCTACCTTATGATGTATATAATTGAATGACTTGACTTATCCCAGCATACTTCTTTTTATATATCTAGGGGAGTTACCATGGCCCATGGTGCTTTGTAAAATTCCTCTTAAAGTTCTACTTATTTTATGTATCTACAGATATTTAGATCTATATGTTAATGGATTTATAAATTTGTTTTCTAAATACCCCCTACATAAAAAACCCTAAACACATATGCATTTTGACATCCCTACTTTCCACTCTACATTATGAATTGTATTTTAAATAAATTCTATGGAGACCAACTTAGTCTTTGTTGGTGATGCATATAGATGTATCCTAGATATCACCTGAGGCTGCCTTGACCCTTCATATCTAAGATGGTGTTCCAGATCCATTCTACCCTTTCTGCATGCCCTAATTTGTTCTATAAGCATTTACTGAGTGCCTACCATGGACATTTTCCTATGGGAAGCATATACACCAGTGAGTGACAAAGGCAAAAATCTCCTCTCTCCTGGGGCTTACATTCTTTTAGGTGGAGAAAGACATTAAAGCAATTAGTAACACTGATAGCATATCAGATTGGAGATACATACTATTAAAAATAAAGCTAGAACAGAGGGATAGGAAGTGTGGGAGACAGATGGGGCATGCAAAAGGGGCTGAGTTTTTAAAATGGGCAATCATGGAAGACTTCATTGGGAAGGTGGCTTTTGAGTGAAGGACTAAACTCAGTCGATACCATGAGACAAAAACTATAGGCAGAGGGAACAAAGTGCCTAGGCATTGACGTGAAAGTTTTCCTGGTGTATTTCAGGAATAACAAAGAGGCAAGTGTGACAGGAGCAGAATGAGTAAAGGGGTGAGAAGTAGATGATATGGTTAAGGAGGAATGGGTGGGTGGCAGATCACAGACCATCAGCAGAGCAGGCTGTAGCTTTCCCCTTCCTTCCTTCCTCCCTCCCTCCCTCCTTTCCTCCCTGTTTCCCTCCCTCCCTCCCTCCCTCCCTCCTTCCTTCCTTTCCTCCCTGTTTTCCTCCCTCCCTCCCTCCTTCCCTGTTCCCTTCCCTCCCTCCCTCCTTCCCTCCCTCCTTCCTCCCTCCCTCCTTCCCTGTATCCCTCCCTCCCTCCTTCCCTGTTTCCCTCCCTCCCTCCCTCCCTCCTTCCTTCAGTTTTGTGAGATGGAAATCTATGGGTCAGTTTTAAGAAGAGGCATTATATAATCTGATTAATATTGTTAAAGGTCATTCTGTGGCTAAATTGAGAGTACACTGTAGGGCAATGTTTCTCAATTAGGGGACAATTTTGTCCCTCTGGTGCATTTGGTAATATCTGGAGACATTTTTGTTTGTTACAACTTGGGAGGTGAGTACAGTGTGTGCTACTAGCAGTTAGTTGGTAGAGGCCTGACTGATACTGTTAACCATCCTAGAATGCACAGAATGGCTCTTTACAACAAAGAATTATTTAGCCCAAAATGTCAATACTACCAAGGTTGAAAGAATCTGATATAAGATGGAATGACAGAGGCATGACAACCAGCTAAGAAGCTATGGCAAAATTCAGACCAAATATGATGGCTGCTTGGATGATGATATTAACAGTTAGAGGTCAGAAGTGGTACCCTTCTGAATATATATTGAAAGTAGTTACAAAAACTTTTAATAATGGACGAAATATGTGATCGTAAGAGAAAGAGAGGCATCTAGGGCAATTACAAGGCTTTTGGCCTGAGAACTAAGAGGGTGGAATTGCCATTTACTGAGACAGAAAGATTGCAGAAGGTGATAATTTTCAAGACTGACATGTCTATTAACATTTAGGTGGTACTGTTATATCTGTAAGAAATCCAAGTAGACAGCTGAATTTGAAAATATGGAATTTGGATGAGTAATCTGGCTAGAGATGTGCATTTGCCAGCATATTATGATGTGTAAAGCTGTGAGGCTCAATGGGATTATCACAGCAGTGAGGGCAGGTAGAAAACAAATAGGAGCAAGTGGGGACTGGTCCCATGTTCAGAGGTTAAAGACTCCTAGGAGTCAGTAATGGCTACTGAGCAGGAGCATGTGGTTAAGGACACCAGATATTTGTGGTGTCTGGGACATGGAGTGGAGAAAGCATTTCAAAGAGTAAATAATATTTGTGGTAAATCACATTAGATGAGGTCTCAGAATTAACCATTCATTGATGCTAGCAATATGAAGGTCACTGGTGACCTTGACAAGAGCAGTTCTACAGTACAGACTTGACAGGTGTGCTTAAAAGCAAATGGACATGGGGTTGGGGAGGGGAGACAGTGACTAGAAGCAGTAAGTGAAGATCACATGTTGGCATTTCTGAAAATTTTCATTGGGGAGGATTCTGGGAATGGGGAGAGGGGGAGACAGGCCTGTGGTATAACAATACCCACCTCTGGAGAAGAGCTGTTTCTGCTGAAGTGATGGCATTCTTACTTCACAAATTATCCCTGTCCCAAATTATGTCCAGGAAGGTGTGGAATTTGCCTCTTTCATTGGTTTGCATTAGAAAACCAAAAATGGAAATAAGTAAATAGGAAGACTCTTCACCAGTTGGGCTGACTTTCCTGAAGCTTTGGAGGGAATGTTAGTATATGTGAATTTCAGGGTGTTACATTGCAAAACAGACAAACAAGAAAGTAAAACAAAATCTTAAATCTTAGTATTGGATCCTTCTCTTAAAAGTTGTTTTGCTGTTCTGTCATAAACTCTACAATACCTTCTTTCTTCCCAAATTCTTTTTTATTTCTGATGTGGAATAGAAATTTCTCTGCTGTGGCCTCATCTCATGCTAGTTCATCTCTAAGGATTTGAGTTTCCACCTCAAGTAGTTTATCAGGATAGTTTCCTAAGAGGAATTTTGATGCTAGCTGTTAGGATAACGCATTATTCTTTTTGCTTTATAAAGATACTCTTTTATAATTGTTAAGCCAAAGTAAGTAACCAGTGCACACTGTGTGAAAATTTGTTTTTAAATCTCTAAATTAGGTAATTAAAACTATTTGTATGAGGTTTGCAGAAATTCTCTATTTCTTGGTGTTAAATTGTAATAAGAGGTTTAGTGCCTACTTAAAACAATACAGGAATCCCTTCTATATCTATGTACCTTATTTTTGTAAGAACTCTCAGATGCATGGAGAGTTACTTTAAGAGAAAGTTGTAGACATATAAATAATTGTTATTTTTTAAATATCCCAAACACATATTGATAACAATAACAACAACCGGAAACTATTTGTGTTTACTAAATGTGAGCTACTTTTAAGGATTTTGACCATTCTAACCCTGTTTTTTTTGGAGACAGAGTCTGGCTTTTTGTCACCCAGGCCAGAGTGCAATGGCATGATCTTGGCTCACTGCAACCTCTGCCTCTCAGGTTCAAATGATTCTCCTGCCTCAGCCTGCCCAGTAGCTGGGATTACAGGTGTTCACCACCACATCCAGCTAATTTTTGTATTTTCACTAGAGATGGGGTTTCACCATGTTGGTCAGATTTATCAGGAACTCCTTACCTCAGGTGATCCACCTGCCTCAGACTCCCAAAGTTCTGGGATTACAGATGTGAGCCACTGTTCCAGGCTCCCCATTTAATGTTTATTGCAGTATTCAGAGGTAATTTCTGGTGTTTTTTTTTTTTTTTTTTTTTTTTTTTTTTTCATTTTCCAGATGTGGAAATTTAGGCACTCAATGACTAAGTAATATGTTCTGATCACACAGCAGAAAACGTATATTTGGAATTCAAACCCAGGCTGTCTGGCTCCAAAGTCTTGGGATTTTACTGAAATGGATTTCAGAAATTTTAAGGATTCAGAGATTAAAATATAGGTTGCCTTATAAACTCAATAATTTGATTACTAGAGGAATGATATAACAGCTATTTTTGTTATTTTTTTACTGATGTTAAAAGTAATACATGGTCTTTGTAAAAAATTTGAAAACTTAAATTCGAAAACTTATAACTCAGTTTTATTAACCTGAAGATATATGAGTATTACAAATGTGTTTTAATCATAGGTGCACTATAGTTAATTAGTTATCAGATAAAATGACTCAGGTTTATATTGTAAGATTTTGTTATTCACACTATTTAGACTTAAATTAATGACAGATACTGTTCAGTTTCCTTTTACTACTATTCTGTAATTTGTAAATCAATGTTTCATAAAGGAGTTTGGTTGATTGCTTTTATTTTTTTCAAGACACCATGCTTTTATAAAGAATTCATTACTTATCTGAAACAGTGCTATGATTGTAGAGAAAGCACAGGTGTTTCGTAACTAGAATTTCTGGCCTCAAGGAGATTGTGGTTTTGTTGAGGAGAGAATGCAATATTTACAGAAATGAATGAATGAGAGACTCATACAATATAGAATATAATCAAGATTTTGTAGAAAATATTTAGTACCATGTTAAGAGAGTGGGATTGTTGTACAATGCTGTAGGAATAAAATGCACATAAAGAGAATTATTTTTACTTCATGCCAGACCAAAAAATACATGAATTTAATTGAAGAAGAAAAAGAAGAGGTCATTTCGAGAATTGTGTAGTAGGAAATCCCATGAATGCCCTAGAATCTATGTATCATGCTGATAGAGTGAACATTTTTCCATAATGGAATAGATAAATTATGGGATAAATTGCCCTATTGAAATCGTAAATATGAGGCTAGCTTAAATGATCCATTTTTGCTTAAGATACAATAAACATATCTTTTTTTTATTGTGGTGATGATGATTGTGATAATGATAATAATTTAATACTTGCAAATACTAAAGCTTTTCATCACATATTTGTATTGTTAACATTTTATCAAATATTTATGATGATTCTGGACATTTTATCCTCTGTGGTTATGTGTTTTTTGTCTTAAATTAGTGAATATATTTGCTGTTTTTAATTTGAGATGACACATATAATACTATGTTCATCTTAATCAAACATCTCATAATTTGAGCCCTTTCTTATGTTTTTTAAAGTATGACTTTTCTTGCCTTGCCTTTGATTAGGTAAATATTGAGTTACTATGTATGTGTTTTGTCACTGGCCTAAAGTAATACTGTCTTTTAAAATAAAATCTCTAGGGGTTCTTTATATGGTTTGGCAGTATGGTCTAATTTTATGTAATGTGAATTCACTCTCAAAATGTTCCTTCAACAAGAGCTCTTCAAAATATTTGATTGTATACTAGAGCTATTTAATTGTATGGTTTTTTGGTGGAAACTAACCTGAGGTTCTCTCTTTGGTTACCATTCTTAGTGCCTTTCTGGGGACTTAGCTAAGGTGGTAGTTTGTCTTCAAAGTTAGCAAATACCATAGAGAAATGTTTCTTTAAGGGACTAACCTCTCCCCCCTGCATTTAAAATCAAATAAATGTTTTCTTCCTATTTTATGAAGGTAATTTAATTCTGAAAAACCCTTCATATGTTTATTTTCTCATAAACCAAAATGCCAGTTATCATTCCTTTCAAGGAGAAATATTTTTATGTGTTTCTAACCCCCACTCTGACAAGCATTTGTACTAAAACAACACCAAATTATATTAAAATGGACATGGTTATTTCAATATTTAACAGTTATTTTAACACAATTTAAAAAGGTCTTTTATCCCTTCATTAATTCTTCTATAATATGACCATTTAACTGTTCTTGTTAGCTATTTTGCAGCTATTACTTGCTGTATACTTTCAAGATTATACTAACAAACCAAACATATATAGGATACTTAATGTTTATGATATTTAGCCATTAATGCAAAAAAGAAATAAACACAACAGTAAGGATAAAAGAAATCAATGAAAACAATGCGTTTTAGTGAGAATAATGCATGAGATGATTACTTCTATAAACTATTTAATGCAATACAAACCAACTTACAACTGAATTAATTTTATCAGCATTTATTAAGTAGTTACTATGTACATTGTGCTCAGCAGTGATAGTAAGTGACCTCTTCTCCTAGAAGCTTAAAATCTAGTTGAAGAGAAGTTTTTTACTATTTTGCTAGCTTGACAATATTGTTACATGTCTCATTTGTTTACTACCCTCCTCCCCTCTTCTCTAGTTTTAAGAGTTTCAGACCTTCACAACCTTGGGTTTAATCCTAAGCATATATTCACTAATCCTATCAGGATTGTAACCTAATCAGGGCATAGTTATGACGAGTCCTTCAAGGAATTGTTTTATGTATTCCGACAGTGTTTTGGCCCTTACAACTTTGCCATTAAATTAGGATATAACCATTTTCAACATTTTCATATTTATTCATTGCATAAGCCTTGTTCCTTATACTCCACTGTTTTCCCTGTTACTATGGATGAACTGGCATTGCTCTAGTAATAGATACTTCCTGCTCAATGTCCTTGAGCAGATGAGAGAGGATGGGATGCACCTCATCCTCTCTCATCTGCTCAAGGACATTGCTCCAGCAATTTTTCTTTTTCTCTCCTGAATCTTCAGTTTTCTCTCTCTATTAAATTTTTCCCTATCAACATTAAAAATATGGTGCTATTTCTCCCAACGTAACCACACACGTGCACATTCACTCAAGCTACTGACCCATTTTTTTCTCCTTCCTTTTACAGTTAAACTGCTTGAAAGGATTGTCCATCTGCACCCACTCCAATTTCTCTCTTGCCTTTTGAATCCATTTTACGTCAGACTTCCCCTCAACACTATACTAAAACTTCTCAAGTTCAATAATGCCTCCACATTGCTAAATTCAAGGCTCTGTTCTCAGTCTTTATCTTGAGCTATCGGCAGCATCTGACACAATTGTTCTCTCCAACTCCTTGAAACACAGTTTTTCATTTGTTTTTTGGGGCAACACATTTTTCTGTTTCGTTTTTCCTATTAATTGGCTGCTCTTTCTAAGTCTTCTTTCTCCTGCTCTTTTGCTTTTCTAGCTGCTTAAACTATGAATGCCTCAAAACTCAGGTTGGAATCTCTTCTCTTTGCTATTTACATTGGCAGTGACTGCCCTTGGTTACCTCATCCAATCTTATGGCTTTCAACACCATGTGCCGATACTTATGATTCCTAAATTTTTATCTCCAGCTTGGTTCTTTCTCTTCAACTCCAGACTTTTAGTTTTACTGATATCTGTGCTTGGATGCCTAGAGAGTGTATTAAATTGACATGTTTAAATTTGAGCACCAGATCTTAAACCACCATCATTTAGATGTAAAATCTTGGCCTTAGACACTTTTTCCGTAGTACGACACATCTGACCTATCAGAAAATCCTTTTGGCTCCACATTCTAAATGTATCCAGAATCTGATCTCTTCTTACCATTTCCACTGCAAGTACTCTCATTCCAACCACCATACTCTTTTGCTTGGGGTCAAGAGTTCAACCTAAATAAAATTTGAAGTTAAAGACTTAATTTAAAGAGTTTTTGTGAAGGATGTTGAATTTACCTGGTGATGCTGTTCTGCTGTTCAAAAATACCAATAGCTTCCCATTAGTCATAGAGTCTAGGATTCTGATATGGTTTGACTATGTCCCCACTCAAATCTCATCTTGAATTGTGGCTCCCATAATTCCCACATGTTGTACGAGGGACCCAGTGGGAGATAATTGAATCATGAGGGTGATTTCCCTCATACTGTTCTCCCAGTAGTGAATAAGTCACAGGAGATCTGACGGTTTTATAAGGGGAACCCCTTCCACTTGGTTCTCATTCTCTTCTGCCTGCAACCGTGTAAGATGTGCCTTTTGCCGTCTGCCATGATTGTGAAATTATGAGTCCATTAAATCTCTTTTTCTTTATAAATTACCTAGTCTCAGGTATGTCTTTATCAGCAGTGTGAAAACAGACTAATACAGTAAATGATTCTTTCTTTGGCTTGCAAAACCCTGCATTCTTACCCCCTACCCTAAGCCCCTTGGCCCCTCTAATCCCTCCTACTCCCTCTCCGTTTCAGCTGCACTGTGTTCCTCACTGTTTCTCCAACAGTCCATACCCACTCCAGCCCAAGGCCTTTGTTCTTGTTCTTCTCTCAGCCTAAAACATTTTTCCTTCAAATAGATGCATGGCTGAAATATCATCCTGTTTTAGTGAGGTCTTCTCTGACCCCTCTGTTAAATTTCAGCTTTGCAGATCATTTGCAAAGTCTCTCTTCCCTGATTTACATTTCTCCATAGTAATTTTTTATTATCTCATCTAATTTGTGATTTGTTTATGTATTATTTTCTTTATTATTTGTTTCCCACATCTCCCTTCTTTCTTTACCCAAATGTAAGCTGTATGAAAACAAGAGTTTTTGCCTGTTGGTTCACTGCTCTATTCCCTCTACTGAGAGGTGTGCCTGGCCCAAAGTGGCACTCAATAAATTCTTGTTATGTGAATAATACCTAATTTTTTCCTGTTGTAACCATTTTCACCACATAGGAGAGAAAGAGAAGGCAAAGCTTCAGCTGCTTTGTCAATAAAATAAAATATGATTTCAAACAAATAATGGTGATAAACTTTATAAACTACTAAGAAAACTCTTTTCTGTAAATAAAAATGGAAGGGATAAAAGATGACTTAGCTATAGTTGCAGCTATTTTCTCATTAAGGATATTGTTGGTGGAAAATGAATGAGTTAGTACCTGGAATAAATAATGTGCTTTTGGATTATTATCATAGCAATCCTATGGTAAGGCTATTAAGAAGTTACGTTTTGTACCTGGTATGCTTTTGCAATTGGAAAATGAAATAAGTATCTAGTTGTCCATCAGCTCTTCTCCTCCTTGTTTTTTTAAATGAGAACATTTACTATGGATTTGACAAACATCTATTGTATCCATATGAACTAAACAGTGTTCTACTTGGTAATAGAAAAGCAGCAGTTAACAAAAACCAGCAATCCCTGTCCTCATTGGACTTATATTTTAATATGAGAGAGAGGCAGAAAAAAAACTTGTGTAGTTGTATATGAAAGTGATATCTGCTACAAAGAAAATGGAGCAGAGAAAAAAGTGTCAGAAATGGTGGGTGGGGAGGGTTTGCAGTTTTAAACAGGTGGACGGTCAGATAATGCCTTGCTGAAGTGGTGATAGTTGAGTCAAAATCTGAAAGAGTACAGAAACCCTAAGGAGGAGGGGATCTGACTTGTGGAGTAATACCAAAGAGATCAGTGTCCTGGATCAAAGTCAGTGAAACGGAGATGAGGGTGAAATGAAATCTTTGAAGCAACTGTGGCAGATGCTGAAGGATCTGTTGTCTGGCCACTGAAAGATATGCAGTTTCATTTTGAGCAGAGGCGTTGTCCTAGTCACCTTGGGGTGCCATAACAAAATACCGTAGACCACGTGACTAAAATAACAGAAGTATATTTTCTCACAGTTCTTGAAGCTAGGCTAGGGTGCCGACGGGGTCAGGTTCTGGTGAGGGCTCATTTCCTGGCTTGCAGATGGCAGCCTCCTTGCAGTGTTCTGGCATGGCAAAGAATAAACACGTTCTCTGGTGTCTCTTGTTATAAAAGCCCTAATCCCATCGAGAGAGCCTCAACCTCATGACATCATCTAAACCTAATTACCTCCCAAGGTCCTGTCTCCAGATACTATCTATATTAGGTCTTAGGGCTTTAGCATGTGCATTTTGAGGGGATACAATTCAGTACATAGCAGGCACAATCTGGTGTGATTTACATTTTTAAAGGATCACATTGGCTGCTTCATGTAGAACAGACTGTTAGGGGATGGGAGCAAAGATCAAAGCAGAGAGAAGCTACTGTATTAATCTGAGAAACAATAGTGTATGGGGATGAGTGGTAGTAGTGGAGGTGGTAAGAAGAGGGCAGATTCTAGATATATTTTAAAAGGAGTATCAACAGGATTTGCTGTGTTATAATAAGATTCAAATGAAGGCTTGATGTTGGTTGCTTTCAACTGCAGTTTAGGAGACTGTGACAAGCTTGAAAAACTATGAGCTTTGCTTTGTTGTCCCATGTGGTTTACTTGCCTGTGTAGCTATAATAAAAAGGACCAATCTTCTTATACTTCCTTTTGTCTCTCTTGGTTATTTGAAATCAACATAGCAAGATACATAATTTGTATTTTCTGTATTTTCTAACCAGAGCAGCTGTATTTAGAACAAAATAATGGTTGTAATAATCCTTTTCATGGAGTGAGTTGCTTCCTTCACTGGCTATTGGTCAATCCGTAGTTAATTATAGCCAAATAGCAATCCAAATCCCTAGAGGAAGGAGGAACATTTCATTAAAATCTAGCTGGGGATTACTGCTGACAGAAGCATTGCCAATCAGCCAATTTAAAAAGAAAAGTGACCATTCTCATAAACTTTAGAGCTAAAACAGCTTATATTGAGATCAGAAGGTTTTTCAAAATAGCTTCATTTCAAGTAACTGGGACTGAGGGATAGTTATGTAAATTAGGGTTAACCATCTAAAAGTCAATTAAAGCAAAATACTGTGTAAGAGAGAAATAGTCAAAATACATTTTTTTCTTTTCTTCTCAGTGTTATTGTAACAGTGTTCTTTATCCAGAACTTTTCAGACCTTTCCATTGTAAAGATACTCCATGATTACTTATTGATTGAATATCATTTCTAAGTTTTAGGAACTCTAAGTGGCTATTAGAGTTCACTCTAATCAGGACATCACTCCTTTACATTTTGCATTAAGGTCTTATTATCTTATCAGATAATGAAGCATAATAAAAATCTTTGCTTTAAACGGTGGGATAGCTGCTTGTAAATTTGTGGGGTGAGAAGCGGAGGTACTATGGTAACCTGAGTCAGGCGTATTTATTTTGTTCACTTGCTCGCCTAATATAAAAGATGAGTCCTCAGCACATCCTATAAAATTGAACTTGGATAGTTATTGAGAGATTATTACAAGAAAAAGGAACCTTTGAAAGAAATTTCCCGCCAATATAAAAGTGTTATATCATTTTAATAATAAATAATTTTTAAATAAATTCAGTTATTTTAAAACATCTTAAACTTATGACTTTATCCATCATAACACTGGAGGGATTTAGGATTTGGAATGAAACATTTCGAGAGGTTTCAAATGAAAAATGTGCTCCTGGCCCACCTTTTGGTCATAAAGTCTTTCATTATTGTTTTTGAGAATTTTGATGCTGCTGCTCATGTATTTTGAAATGTAAAGTAGACTGAAGTGTGAAACAAACTTTAGCCTGTAAGGGAGGTTGCAGTACACAAGCAGAGCAAATCCAATATGGTAGTCGTAAATGAAGCCTTCAGGGCATCTCTGAAGCTTTTTAAAGGGAGATTTTGAAAGAAAGAGTGAGTCCCAAATGCTATTTTTCAGTTGGAGGAATTTTAATGGTTTGTAACTTAGACTTATTCTTTATTGGCTTTATTTTTTTTCCTTATGGGTTCTGTCTTCATATGGTAAATAATTCACAAATGACCTAGACTGTGTCTTCGGTAGGATAGAATAGGATGTTTTTAAGCTTTTAAATTGTAAAGCAATTCTTTTTATTTTACAGACTGAAAAATATTCACTATGCTGTAAAATAATTGGTAGGTTGATAACGTTTAGGATCATTTAGCTTCTTAAATACATTGAGATATACCGTGTCAATTTTTATTAATATTAATAAAGGTCGCTGATAAATGGCATGAAACTTGATGAGCCAAACTTCTCTAGTGGACAAGATCAACATTCCATGTCTGTAGCAGAAATTTGGGCATAATTTCTTATACCTATTGCTATGGACTGAATTGTGTCTCACCAAATTTTATATGCTGAAGCTCTAAAGCTTAATGTAACTGTAGGGAAATAGATAGAGGGTAACTGAGTGGTAATTAGGAGGCTTTATTAAGGCCATGTGAGATTTTTAAGGTGGAATCCTAATCTGATAGAATTATTGGCTTTCTAAGGGGAAGAGAGATCCTTTTCTCTCTGTCCCTGCCATGTGAGGACAAAACAAGAAGATGGCCATCTGCCAGCCAGGAACAGTCCTCACCAGAATTTGATCATGCTGGCACTCTGATCTCACACTTAAGTACATTTCTTCTGTTTAAGTCACCAAGTCTATAGTATTTTATCACATAAACCTAAGCTGACTAATATACCTATGTAAGTCTTGGATCATTTGCAATACCGACTGGGGAGATTTGTGGTAGGGATGCCAACGAGGACATGGCCAAAATAGAGGGTGGCAACCACATTAATTACTCAGCTCTTTCAATCACAATTCCATTTTGTTCGAATTGCTTTGATCATTTCAGAAGTAATTACTGATTTACCGCCTTAAATATCTTTTGCTCTGTGTCATCCCTCCTTCTGATCAATAGTGAAATAATAAGTGATTGAAAAAGGGGTTTCATAATGTAAAGAAGCTTCCATAATCAATATCACAATGGTCAGCAAACTTTCTCTGTAAAGAACCAGAGAGAAAACATATTCAGCTGTGTAAACTTTACAATCTCAGTTATAATTATGCAACTCTGCCATTATAGCGAAGCAGCCATAGACGACATATACATGAATGGATGTTCATGCATATGAACATGAATTGTGTGTTCATGAAGGGTTGTGTTGCAATAACATCTTATTTACTAAAGCAGATGGCTGGCCAGAACTGACACATGGACTACAGTATGCTGAACCCTACATTACTTGATGACTCCTTTAGTTTACAATATAAAAATTACAAATCCCTGAAAGGCACTTATTCAAGATTTATTTTTCTACATTTTTGTATATGCTCAAGAATCAAACTGAACTGGCACATTTGAAATAACTAGTACATTTTGTTCCTTTTAAGGCCATGCATTTGCTTATAAATATGTGCAGAATCAGCACATTAATGGAATTTACATTTGTATTAATAAACACTATATACCCTATTTTATATATGATATATCAATTTATTAATACATTTAAAAACTACACACTACACATTTGTATAAAAGTTTATATATACTGATTTATATTAATGTTTCATATTGTATATTTATATTCAATATGACATATTACAAAAAGACTCCTGTTGCTTCTTGT
Organism: Aotus nancymaae; assembly: GCF_030222135.1. Classification (NCBI taxonomy): domain Eukaryota; kingdom Metazoa; phylum Chordata; class Mammalia; order Primates; family Aotidae; genus Aotus; species Aotus nancymaae. Next base: position 28,440,311 of record NW_026988428.1, on the reverse strand, counting down.
TATTTTACACCCTCACCTGAAGTGAACAATGTCAGGAAAGCCTGATTTTTTTTTTTGTCAGGATTAGCACACTTATTTTTCTCTGCAACCTCTAATAATGCTTCAAACTGAGAAGGCAGATAGAGAGTCATGGCTAATCATATAGACATTTGAATCGGTGACTGGACTTAAATCTCAGATCCATGTATCTAATAATAATGCATATTATTGATAGAATGCTGGCTCTCAAAGTACTAAGTTCATCAAGGCTCATGCATAGGTCGCTGCAGTCCCTGTTTCAGATCTTGGGCCCCAGAAAAGTGGTCCTCTGTGTAGTAGAGCTATTCCTGAGAAATTCAGGGTGTGGGAGGCAAGGGCAGCGAGGGGAGTGCATAAACAAACAGTGAATCTCAGAGAACACATAACATGTTTCAGAATCTGTCACATTTTTAAACCTAACAAATGGTAAAATTGAAGATCTGTTCCCACAGTGTCAGATTTTGTCTATCTGTTGTCAAACATATCAGTCACTGAAGATATGAGATGAAGAAAACTACAAATAAATGATCACAAAAAAGAAAATATGCTGATCTTCATTCTTGGATAGTGGTAGATTTATTTTGATCGATATAATACTGTGTTATAGTTGACATTTTTTTTTAGTACAGAGACTAGAGAGCGAATCTTAAAATGTTGAGCCGAGATGAGAAGTATGTTGCAAGTATCACAAAGTTATTACTATGAATTTCATGAAAATATTAAATCTTGCTGTTAATAAGTCTTGTTTCTTTCAAAAATATAGTGGAGTCACGGTTAATATATCAATTCAACTTTCACGCATTTTCTTTCTGCAGTCCTTCATTGGGAGATAATGAATGATTTAGAATTATAGGTAGTAACTGTGAATGTGTACACCTGGCTCATATGAACATACTCAGGTATATATTACCCATTGTGTGCCTTGAGGTTGACAAGTTTAAGAAATATGGTTTGGACAATTAATTCCATTGACTTGGAGACCTTAAAATGAACTATTATCAGGCTTACTTTATCATGCTTAATTTAAGTTTGTAAAGTCACCAGAGTCTAATAAATGGTGCAAGACAGTATTTTCTGAGCTCTCAAATTCTAAACACAGAGAAATTTAATAGACCAATTAACATATTCTGGAGATACCACTTGCAACAGGATTTAAAGGATATCCATAGGGCAGCAAATATTCTTGCCATGAATTATACTCCTTTTACCTTCCAACACCGTAACAAACTGCCTGAGAGATCACTACAAGGAAGAACATCATAATTATATTAATTAGCCTTCCTCAGAGAGAGGATTAATTCATTATCATTATAATCTCAAACACCCCAGGGCATCCCTTGTCACCTTGAGTCTTTTTCATATATATATACACACATATATATATATGCACGTTCTTTAATCTGATTCAAATTCACTTCTGTTCCAGACTCTCCCATTCTGCCCATTGGAACTCCCCTATGCAAATCCCCCTATGTCCTTAACTTCTATAAATGTTTTGTTTACTTTTTAACTCTTACTGAAACCCGTCTATATGTTGAAGGCACTCTTTCCTTGTGGCTCTCTCAAGTGTGGGCAATTTTCCTTTCACACCCATAGCATACAAGTCTCCATATAGGTGTCACCCTATTGTTTAAAGCTAATTCCAGGTTACTATTTATCTTTGCCACCTTCCTAAAAACTCTGGATACCTGAGTGGAGGCAGGTAAAGTATGCCTCCTGCTCCATCATCTTGGTTGAATTCATCTACTATTGTCTCCCAGGGATCATATTTCACCAAATGATGTTTTCTTAAAAATTTTTAAATTAAAAAATTTTACATATGTATCGCTTACAACATGATGGTTGGAAATATGCATGCATTGTGGAATGTGTAAATCTAAATCAAGCTAATTAACACATGCATTACCTAACATAGTTATTATTTTTTGTGGTGAGAATACTTAAAATCTACACTCTTAGCAAATATAATACATTGTTATTAACTATAGTCACCATGTTGTACAATAGATCTCTTGAAGTTATTGTTCCTATCTAACTGAAATTTTGTATTCTTTGACCAACATCTTCCCAACCTTCTCCCCTCCTTCTTCAATGAGATTATTGATGAACCTGAAACACTGACTTTTCATCACTGGTCTATCATCCTCATTGGTGACTTCAGTATTCATAGTGATGATCCTTCCAACACCCTTGAAAGGCCTTCATCTTCTCAGTTCTATTGATCTTGTTCATTGCCCACGATTCAATCCACAGTCATACCCTGGACCTTGTCATTTCCAGTAATCGTACCACCTTGAAACATCTTCATTTCAAGCATCCTATTCTGCTTGCAGCCTCCTATCTTTGTAGCCTTGTTCTTTCAGTTCTTTTGCTCCAACAACTTGTCACCCTCCTTCTCTCAAAAATCTTCAGCCTATTAATTCTACACATTTTCAGGATCATGACTCTTCTCATAGCCTCCATCTCATTTCACCCAGGTTAGATGATATAACATATCATTGTATAATTCCTTTGCTTTTATCTTCAATGCTTTTGGGCCTTTCTCTATCTCTCTCACTTGAAAAGCATTTACCCTTGTTAAATCCTACACTATGCCTATTCTATGCCTGCATTGACTTGACCATGGTATTTACTTTAAATTTATGACTACATAGTAAAGTGAGCCATTAATTTTTTGCAGCAATCATTCTATATTCCTATAATCATTTTGCTCTTCTATTCTCCAAGGATACAATCTCACGTCTTTTTCCCTCCCCTCAAACCTCTAGTATATTCTTCCCTTCCTCAATCTTAGCCAATGAACTGGATACTTACTTTATTATTATTATTGTTTTTTACAAAAGCAATCAGAAATGAATTCCTTCTCTTACCTACATGCATCTGTACTCATATACCTTGTGTTCCCTCCTGGTATGACATATATGAATTTTCTGTACACCTGTATGGGGCCAACTCCTTCACAAATGGTCTTGACCCTACCTCTTCTGGCTGTTTTTAAAAGTTCACTCTAAAAATGATCCACTCTTTCTCGCATCATCAGGTCTCCACTCTTCCAACTAAACATCTTTAAACAAACAGGCTTCAATATACCCTTTCTTAAACAAGCAAATAAGAAACATTTCCTGATCTTGATTCCCCCTTTAGCTATGATTTCTCTGCTTCTGTTAATAGCATATTTTCAGAATGTTTTCTCTACAGTCTTCATTCTTTACCTCCCATTATCCTTTGAGCTCATGTTAATCAGCCTTTGAGTCTTGCCTGTGATTCTAAGGTTGCTGTCTAATGGTCAGGTAAGAGACCTAATTTTACTTGTTCCCTCTATAGCATATATGAGAGTTGTTCATTCACTCTTTTAAAACTTTGTTCTCAGCCAGGCATGGTGGCTCAGGCATGTAATCCCAGCACTTTAGGAGGCCAAAGTGGGTGGATCATGAGGTCAAGAGACGAAGACCATGCTGGCTAACATAGTGAAACCTCGTCTCTACTAAAAATACAAAAATTAGCTGAGCATGGTGGCATGCGCCTGTAGTCCCAGCTACTCAGGAGGCTCAGGCAGGATAATCACTTGAACCCAGGAGGTAGAGGTTGCAGTGAGCCAAGATTGCGCCATTAGACTCTAGCCTGGTGACAGAGCGAGACTCCGTCTCAAAAACAAACAAACAAACTAACAACAACAAAACTTTATTTTCTTGGCTTCTGGAATGGTACACCAGCTTCTTAACCTCACTGGCTATTCTTTCTCAAACTCCTTTCCTGTGTTCTTATTTCCTCAATATACACATATTTCATATTCCAAGAATGGACTCCTCTCTCTTTTCTGTTCTCAAATGTATCTCTCCCTATTGATCTTATTCAGTACCATGGCTTTGAAGCCACTTATATGCTTATGCATTTATATGTTCACCTCTGACCTCTATGAACTCTGATTTCTTATTTGAAATTTCCAATGTGAAATTCAAATACAAACATGTCAAACACAGAACTCTTCTTTCACCTATCAAGCCTACTCTTTCTTTTATCTTTTTCATTTTAGTAAATGGCAAACCCATGCATCAGGCTGCTCTGTTAAAACAGAATCAAAGTCAACCTTGACTCATCTTTTCTGTATACCTTTTATGCAATCTATCAGTAAGTCCTACAGGTTTTTCCCTGAAAAATAAGCTTTTGTCTTAATAAGTGCCTGCATTTTCCTGCTATTCCAAGTCATCGAGCCATCATCTTTTTCCTTCTGAACAATTGAAACAGCTTCTAAATTACTCTCCTTACTTGAACTTTTGCAACTTTTCCTATTGTCCATTCTGTTATCTAAACACCAACCAAGAGTAAACCTTTAAAAACATAAGTCGCATTACATCAGTATCTTCCTCTATTTCTTCCTATCAAATTTTAAACAAGTCCTCACATCAGCCTATGAGGCCCTCCACCATCTAATTACTGCTACCTTGCTGACCCAACCCACCATTCTCCTTGTTCTCACGCCTCCCTATTGCTGTGACCTTTTTATGCTTATTTGAATACATCACTCTTATTTCCCTTAGAAACTTCATGTTGTCATTCTCTTAGTCTGAAATGCTTTTCACTAGAGATATATTTTGGAAATATGTTCAAGTGCTACATTCTGAGAGAGAGAGAGAGAGAGGGAGAGAGAGAGAGACATAGAGACATCCCCTGGTGACATTATCAAAAGTAACTGCCCTTTAGGACCTGTCTTTTTGTCCTTTTTTAATAGCATTTATTACATTCCATTGTATTATGTACTTTGCCATTTATATAGCAGTGTCTACTTATTCAATTGAAAGTTTCATGAGGACAAGAATTTTATCATGATATTCTTAATGTTTCCAAGAGTATTTGACATATGGTAGATGCTTAATTAATATACCTTAGATAAGAGAATTACCAAAATATCAGTGTTTTGTTTTAAATTACTCCTGACTTACTATCTTTTATAAGAAATTTGAACAACTTTTAAATTACTTTAAGTCAGCAGAACTACATTTTTAGTAAATTAAATATAATTTGGGGACTCTATGAAGACAATAAATATAAGCAGAGCTTCTCTGGTTAATGGGAGTGGGGGAGTGGTAGGGTATCCCTCACTTTACCCATCTTCCAGAGATGCAGATTACATTGTTAGATGCTTTATGTTAATATAAACATTTTTACAAGTCCAAGCTTGACATATTTACAAATTAAAAATTAAAACTCTAAGCCAGGGTTCCCCAACTCTGAGGGCATGGACTGGTGCCAGTCCCTGGCCTGGTAGAAACTGGACCTCACAGCAGGAGGTGAGTAGTGAGCGTTACTGCCTGAGCCCTGCCTCCTCTCAGATCAGCGGTGACACTAGATTCTCAGAGGAACACAAACACTATTGTGAACTGTACGTGCAAGGTATCTCTAGGTTGTACACTCCTTATGAAAATCTAATGCCTGATGATCTGAGATGGAACAGTTTAATCCTGAAACCACCCCCATACCCCTGCCTCTGTCTGTGGAAAAATTATCTTCCACAAAACTGGTACCTGATGCCAAAAAGGCTGGGGACTTCTGCTTTAAGTATTACCTGAAGGCTAATGTTAGAAAAATCTTCATGGAATTGCTTAATAGAAACTTCCAAACATTAGATCATGAAATTGAGTTTGCAAGAGAGGAATATCTAATTTTCACTTGGAAAGTACTAACCATTTTATCCAGCAAGTGGGTCATTTTCCAATTTCTGAAATAATCTGACCCCAAATTTGCTAATATTTTATTTATTTAATGATAATAAACTGCTCTTATGCTGCTTGTAAACATATAGGAAACAGAGATGTTTTACTTATTATATAATTCACGTAAGAACATAAATATCAATGTTGCAAATTCTATTTCTCACCAAGAAACTGGTTTTCATCATGAAAAACACTGTAATTCTTGGCAAAAGTGAAAATTTGCACATAGAAAGTTCAAATTAAACCCAGTTTATAGTTGTTGAGACATATAAGCTTAAAAATAACTTCCTTTCACTGGATTTTACATGATTTCTGCATGTTTAATGAAAAAACTTGTTTTTTCTTCTGATTGTTTATTAAAGTGTAGTCATTCTTGTAACTTTAAAAATTTGGCTACTTTTTAAAAAAAGAGTAAACTTTCAATGATAAATGGCGAACAGATTTCTAGATTCTTTATTGCCTCTGTATCTCAATTGTCTGTGGTCAATTTTAAGATGTAGATGAATAAGCTTTCAAGGGAGAAAATGGAGTGTAACAACTTCAGGTTTAATTTCCCTCTCTGCTACGAACTCACTCTTTATCTTGGGCAAAAATCTCTCTGGAGCTCAGTTTTTAAATCTAACAAATTGACATCTTATAATTTGTCATATTCTTTTTGTCTAGGATATTGACATATGGGTATCAAGCCTTTTGAGTCAGAAAGTGACTTGAGTGAATATAGAGTAGATACCTATGTTAAACTTTTCTATCTGATTAGGCAAGGGTGTCTTCTTGCATATTAGTAAAATGAATTTTTACAGTGAAATGTACTTATAGGACACTGTAGCAGAAGGTATTTTGTAGAGTGTTCAAGTTTATTAATGTTAAAATTATTCCTCGGTTTTTGAGAATTATTACATGGCAATGTGAAAAACTAGGTGTTGGTATTAGTGACTGTTGGTATGAGCAATTCTTTTGCTCAAAGAAGAGGTGTATCTTAGACTACACCTACATTTAATTTAATACGTAGGTGTAAGCAAAATCAGATTTTACATGCTGACAAATAAAAATTCTCAATGTAAACTGGTGTTGATAAGCCCAATAGCTTTCATTTATAGGTGTTACATATTCTCAAACCTTGGGATAGTAGTGAGGATTTTGCAGAGATACTAGCAGAAATACCTATCAAGTTTTACCATGTATTTATAAGTAACTTTAGAAAACCAGATTCCTAGTTTTAGAGATTTTAAATAAACCATATTAGAACTGAATTACAGGTTACATATACTGTTAAATCACATATTTTATTTCATTGTACATTGTATGCTATTCAGACTTAAGAAAAAGTTTGTCTTAGAGAAGCTATGATTTCTGGAACACTTTGCATGTGTAATAATGTTCTCTTGTGTCTTCTTACCTACAGCACTTTACTTACTTGCTTAAAGAAGTGACTTTTAATTATAAAAGAAGATGGAGTAAAACAATTTCTTCTTCTTGGGTTATCATATTTTAAACACAGTTAAGATAAATGTACTCCAGCGTGCTGAGAACATTTAGGGAATGTTTTTAAAAATAAAATATTTTAGGATGGTGCTTTTAAACAAATTTCTCCTTTTTTTCTATGCTTAACACTTTATTCAGCTCTACTTGTTTTCTAAATGAGTTACCGTAGGGAAAAATGTAAAAATGAGAAAATAATTTTTAACCATTTTATAAATTTTTAATTGATACTTTGCTTTTGGTGGGTATTTGTCTTTATTAAAGGCAGATTTCCATGACGGTTTTGCTTTTTCAATTTCTCATTAAGGAGTTAATACACACCTAATACTAACTACAGCACAATAATAGCTAATATCCGTTGAGGTCTTGCTATATACAAGGCTCTTGCCACATTGGAAGAAGAATTGTCTTTGGCACACATGAAATATACTAACACTAATTGTAGCTGACGAGATAAAAAATATTTGCTAAAAAAAAAATCATTATGTTTTCAGAAAGTTTACAGATTTGTGTTGGGTCATATTCAAAGCCATCCTGTGCTGCAGGCGGCCCATGGGCTGTAGACTGGACAAGCTTGATCTATACCATGACTCTCTCCTGGCTTCTAGGGGCTTGCAGGCCATCTTTGGTGTTCCTTGGTCTGTGGAAGCATCACTCCAATCTCTGCCTTTACATTTAAGTGGCATCCTTCCTGTGCATGTCTTCCATCTGCATAGGTCAAAATTTTCCCTTTTTATTTTGACATCAGTCATACTGAAGCAGGGTCCACCCTAATGATGTCATCTTAAGTTGATCCTCTGAAAAGACTATTTCCAAATAAGGTCACATTCACAGGTATTGGGGGTTAGGATGTCAACATCTTTTTGCAGACCACAGTTACATACATAAAAAATCCCATTCTAGTTTAATGATGCTAGATTTCTTATGAAATAGCCTCATTGATTTTTTTTTTCCATAGGGCATACCTTTTTCATCCTTGAATCTCCTTTTGCTTCATCCAATCTCATTATTTAGACAGTTGGTATCTTCTCATTTGGTGGTCCTAGCAGAAGATCACATATACAGTTTAGTTAAGCCCAGAAAAAGCTGGTGCCTATGATGGGCATTGAGGGAACAGAGGTGACTAATGTATAATAACCCCTGACACACTTGCATACATACATGCACACATGGGCCTCTCTCAGGAAGCTGACAGTCTAAGTGGTATGAACAAAGAGACACATGATACATAATGTGACAAGGATTGAGATAAAAGCTTGTTTGGCTTGTTGTGAGAACACAAAGGAGGGACTATTCCTTGAATAAATGATTGAGCTGAGCCTTGAAGAATGAAGGTGACATGAGATATACAGGGAACTTTCGGGGCCTTTGTATTGATTTTTTTCAGATAAAATAATAAAAGCAGACTGAATTATACTGTTGTCATCCTTTTTTCATCCAACACACTTTTGCATTGTTTGCTATGTGCCAAGCACAATTGTTTTACATTTATTTTTTTTTATTGCATTCTCACAACAACCTGTTGAAACAGGTCCTAATATTTTTCACATATTTCCAGTGAGGAAATTGAGATTTAGAAAAAGTAAAAGCTTGCCTGGGATCCCTGAGATTCAATCCCAAGTTAGACTTACTCTAAATATTTATACTTGGCTTCAAGAAAAGATGGATTCCGAAACAAGGGCCAGGACTGGATTCCCAGGGACCTGGATTAGACACTGGAGCAGAATAGGCCAGATACAAAGGCAACAGAGTTTGAAACCAAAGGTTAAATAAGATTCTGGAATGATGCCAACATTGAAACCCAGCTAGGAAGTCTAAGTCTGGCTGCTGGCTTAAGAGGATAGTCAGAATCAACAGGAAGGAAACCAGCATTACCAGGTCAGTTTATGGGGGCTAGGAGTAAAGTGGGGGGTGAGGGATTAGGTGATAGTTGAAGATGGTTTTCAGCAGGCATTTCTGATTTTGACTATGGATAGAAAGAAAAATGTTAAGGAAGTCAAGTTGACTTGGACTTGAAGTCTGTGCTTTTTACAACTAAACTGAATGCACACAAACACATCTTTGCCTGTGTGTATGTGTCTGTGTTTCTGTGACATCAGTACTCAGTGTGTTGTACTAGTTGTACTAGCCAGATGTATTAGTCTGTTTTCAAGCTGCTGATAAAGACATAACTGAGGGCCAGGCATGCTGGCTCACACCTGTAATCCTAGAATTTGGGGAGGCTGAGGCCAGCAGATCACCTGAACTCAGGAGTTCAAGACCAGTCTGGACAACATGATGAAACCCTGTCTCTACTGAAAATACAGAGAAAATTAGCCAGGCAAAGAGTAGCTGGGCATCGTGATGTGTGCCTGTAGTCCCAGCTGTTTGGGAGGCTGAGTAAGGAGGATTGCTTGACCTGGAAGACGGATGTTGCAGTGAGTTGAGATCATGCCACTGCACTCTAGATTGAGACCAACAGAGTGAGACTCTGTGTCAAAAAAAAGAAAAAAAAGGAAAAGAAAAAAAGAGAAAACATCATAAAAAGATTTATTATAAAAGAAAGAGGTTTAATTGACTCACATTTCCACATCACTGGGGAGGCCTCACAATCATGGTAGAAGGCAAAAGAAGAGCAAAGGGTCATCTTACATGGTGGCTGTCAAAAAGAATTTATGCAGGGAAGTTCCTCTTTATAAAACCATCAGATCTCATGAGACTTATTCACTATCATGACAACAGCACAAGAAAGACCCACCTCCCATTGGGTCCCTCCCACTGCACATGGGAATTGTGGGAGCTACAATTTAAGTTGAGATTTGGGTGGGAACACAGCCAAACCATATCACCAGACTATGTGGGTTAAAAGTCTGAGCTCTGCTACTTCCAAGTTATGCGACCATGGGCAAGTTAGTTATCCTGTCAGTGCCTCTGTTCCCTTGTCTATAAAATGAGGATAATAATACTGTCTTCATTTAATCACATAGACCAGTACCTAGTATATAATACTTTATAATTAGCAGTAGCTATTGATTAGTTATAATAAATTCTTGAAGGAGATTGTAATGAGGGAAACAGATCTAAGTAAAAAATGACAGTATCATAATGATTATTTATTGAGTGCCTATTATGTTTAGTGCATGTGCTAAAGATTTTTAGGAGTTATTCCACTTAACCCTTAAGATATCATTAGCTGTTTTTACAAAAGACAAAACTGAGACAGTAAGGGGAACCATATATAGATATATCTGATAGGGCACCATCCCAAGATGTCTTAACTTGGCTGTGGGTGTGGGGGCAGGTCATGGAAGACTTCATGGAGGAGATAATGTTTAATTTTTTATCTATAGACTTGAAGAATGTTGTATATAACTTGCACGTTTTGTTCATTTAAGTGGACCTCTCCACAGATCACTATGTTTACTATGTTTATCATGTCTCCACTCTCTGCAATGGTCAGTCATGGTGATTTGAGTTAGCTGTACATTGGCATCTCTGATCTCCAGCTGTACATTGGTATTTCTGATCTCTAATATTTGCTTAATTTCAAATTATACTTTTCCCCAGAGCCATCACTACATTAAGCCTATCTCATTGAAAGCTTCTGTAATTTCTTTTATTTTCTATCCAAAGCCTTCTCTCACATCTGTTCTCCAAATGCTTGGACCACAGAAGAGAAAATTAAAAGCAAGCAGAAAACCACTTGGCTACTTCAAAGGCATTTTATGTAGATTGATTTAAAACCTCACTGAAGTCTTTTTTGATATTTCCTAAAGGGCGAATGCTTGTTCAGTGTAAAGGAAAACATAACGTTTTATGAAGATTATATTCTCAAGCAAGTTGGCAATGTTACATATGTAAAACAGTTACTGAGGAAAAGATTCTGAGGGTGTGAATATCAAATAGATGGTCAGTATCTCTGTCTTCAATTCAAATCACTATTACCTTTGCACAAACCTTTGCTTTGTAGGACTTGCCAACTGAAACAGCATTATCTCTGTCTCATTAACTCTCCTCAATATTCAAACATTTCTTTGCTCACTAGCTTGTAGAACTTTTACTTCTCTCTGGCTTAAAAAAGACAAGGAGGAGGAGAAGCAGCAGCAGCTTAAGTAACTTGGCTGTTTTACTAGAAAGCATTCAGAAATCTAGGACTCTCAAGTCTTTTATATAAAATAATAGACTGTATTATTTCAAATACTGTGTTTACAAAGCTCATACTGCTAAAGATTAAAAGAATGTGCCTTGACAAATCTAATTCTGAGCAGGATTGCCTTCTCCAAAATAGATCAGTTGCATTGAAGTAGAACTTTTGATTTATGAGAATTAGGGCTTCCGAGGGAATTGTGTAGTACTCTATATGTCAACAGATTTTGTTTCCACTGAGATTCCCGGTGGAAGTCCAGCAAAGTCTAGCAAAACTCTCTTGGCTTGTAATATTATTGCTTCTGAGCAGAGTTGAACGTACTTGGGATTTTCCTCATGTAAGAAGCACTCTGTTTTTAGAGGAAATAGGGTTTATACTGTTAGGTGCTGGTTGTCTTAATAGGAAGTGAGTGGGGTTCCTGGATCTTTTTGGTGAGGGTGAATTTTTTTCTCCTCCTGAGGGAGAGATTCTCATAAGTATTGTTAAATATCTCTTGATTTTTTAGAAGGCTTTACTGCTCTTCTCTCATTCTTCTTGCTTTGTGAGATACTTATTGTAAGGTATATTGCTGAGTCGAAATGAGGAAACTGAGCTTGTGAGAAAAAATGAGAATCCAATTTATTCAGCTCTCGGGTGAGGTTCTGTGGTCCAGGAAGGGGCCAGAGAAGTCGCAATGGGCTTCTCAGGGCGTGGGGTTTTATAAGAAGTGGAGGTAGTTGATTGGTCATTGGGAAACAAAGAGCAGACAATTTCATTAGTAAGGAGATTTGATTGATTGTTAGGGAAACAAAGAGCAGACAGTTTCATTGGTTAGGGGGAGTTGAGATGCCAACAGGGTGAGTAGCCATTCGTAGTCAGGCGGGGCTAAGGAAACAAAGAGCAGACAGGTTCATTGGTGGGGAGGTTTGATTGATTGTTAGGGAAACAAAGAGCAGACAGTTTCATTGGTAGGCTGACTGGCTGGGGAGGTTAAGTTAAACTGCCGTTGGACAAATCTTCCGCGGGCTTTTTAAATTTTGAAAGGGTTGAGTGAGGAATGCAGGAGTGAATGTGTGGAGCCTGCATGCAGAAGCCAGATAGGAGCAGGTGTGGGGAGCCAGCACAGAGAGGCCTGATAGGAGTGTGTGTGGGGAGTCAGCATAGAGAGATAAGTGTGTCCATTTGGCTCTTCAGCGAGGCAGCCGGCCTTACACTTATTTGCCTTTGTTTTCACCTCTAGAGTTTGGGTGTTTTTATAAATTCATGATTATAAAATTCCAACAATTCAGTACAATTTAGTACATCATGCAGTTTTACTTGTATCTTTTAAAAAATAGTAAATAAATGGTGAAAATAGACACTAGCCTTCTCACCATAAGCATTGCAGAGATTACTGCTAAGTGTGGGGTTAAAATTTAAAAAACTCAAATTTTAATAATTTGTTTTTCATTTTGACAAATGATATCAAAGTGTACAGAATGTTTCATTTTTGACTAAGGTATGAAAACCAATGCCAAGTAAGAGGACAGTTCGCTTCCCATGTAGAATTTACAAAATGACAAGCTGCTCCATAAGTCTTATGCTCCAGCATGATCAAGGCCATAAAGAATCAGAGATTTGGGAGGATGAGTTGTCACAAAGGTTTTCTTGCAGAGAGCTACTGCTCTGTGGAGAGTTTCCATTCTGTTGCCTTTGGGAGAGGAAGGGTCTGTTCCTTTCTCTGAAAGCTAGAAGGGGAAGGCTTCAGTGAGACAGCTTAAAACTCTAATTTTGTCTCCTGCAGTTAGAAGCTATAGAGGACTCATGTCTGACTCACATGTGAGAAAACTAAAGCAGAGGTTGGGAGGAGGTCTGACTCCTGTCTGAGAAATCTGGAAGTGATAAAAGATTGAAAGATTGCTTTATGATAAAGTTAAAGAGGGCTAATGTGTTCTGATTTACCTTCACTTCCAGAGTTGGAGCAAGGGATGTAGAGCATTTCCCATAAGCTGGATATAGGTTATACAGGAGAATGCTGATGTGGAATCATTTGAGAATTTGTCCAGTAGTCACCTTCAGTGGAAAGAATCAGGGAGAGGTCATTTGGGCCAACATTTGCATTGGAATAAAACAACTAAAAGTGCTGCCTACAATAGAAAATAAGTGTCTTTTTAAAAATATAAGCTTTAAAGATATAGTAAAGATCTACCAAGTTAAAATATAAGTCAAAACTGGAATCAGAAGGTAAGAGAATCATTTAATCCACATTTCTTTGGGGATGTTTGTCAAATGAGTTAAGCTTGAATAAAAGTGGAATAGGGTAAAGGGTAAACAAACACAGGGCACACTCCAGGTGGAAGTCTAATAGACAGCACCTTTCTGTAGATCTAGGAACCCCAAGGAATGAGAGGTAATTAGAAATAAACTAGCCTCATTCTCCCAATATCATGCTTTTGCAATGAACAGTACCTTGATGCTTAGCAAAGCAGAAGAGGGAATTGCCTTAGTTTGTTTTCTGTTGCTGTACCAGAATAACATAGGCTGGGTAATTTATAAAGAAAAATATATGTCTTATAGTTCTGGAAGCTGGGAAGCCCAAGATGGAGGAACCAGCATCTGTGAGGGCCTTCTTGCTGCATTATAATACAGCAGAAGGCATTACATCGTGACAGAGCAAGAGCAAGCGAGCTAGAAAAAAACTTGCTTTTATAAGAAAGCTACTCACATGATACTAGAGTAACCACTCTCGGATAAGCACTCTCTGATAGTGACATTAATCTATTCATGAGGGCAACATACTCATTAATTCCTTAATTCATTCATAAAGAAAGAGGGATGAACATGTGAACTTTTTGGAGAACACAGTCAAACCACAGCAGGAACTCTCAGAAAAGTTATAACCACAACCTGGCTTTTGTGAATATTAAACACCCAAATTTACAAGAGTCTTTGGTTCTCAGTATCCACATAAACCTAGCAAAAATAAATTAAAATATTTTCTGTAGAAAGGTATTTTCATCTTATTCTTAAAATGTACCTATAAACACACTTTTAAGGAAAATGACTAGTGGGCACTCCCTGGCAAGAATAACCAATCACACACACAAAAAACAAGGACACTAATATTAAGATCCAAAACATAAAACAGAAACAAACCTACAAAGACTCCGTATATTATGACTATAGCTACCAGCTATAAAACACCATGCTAAAAATGTTTAAAGAAATAAAAATATTCCTGATATTAGAATACTCGAAATGTGCCCTAGAAGATTGGAAAAACCAAATCAAACTTTTACAAAAGAGAAATGCAATAGCTGAAAGTAAAAACTCAATAAATAAATCAGCCAGAATAATTATTCTGAAGATCAGTCAGAATAACTTTATAGGATGTAGCATGAAGAAGCAAAGAGATTAAAAAATATATAAAAGAGACATTAAAAAGTCATGGAGGGCAGGATAGAAAGTCTAATATATGAATTCTCATATATGTCTAATCAGAGTTCCAGAAGAAGAGAACAGAAAGAATAGAGAGCAGGAAATATTTAAGGAACTGTTGGCTGCAAATGTTCTTGAACAGAACAATAATATTAATCTATGGATTCAAGATGCCCAACAAATCTCAAGCATGACAGGTAGAAAGAAATATACACTTGAATATATCATAGTGAAACATCTGTGTACCACATACAAGTTAAAATCTTAAAAGAAGCCAGAAATGAAAGAGAATTATCTTTAAAGGAATAGCAACGAGACTGAGATAAATTAATAATAACGATGGAATCAGAAGAAAGGGAAAATATATCATTATTGTATTAAATGGAAAAATATTAACAGAATTGCATATCCGGGGAAAATACATTTTAAGAATGTCAGTAAATAAAATACATTTTTTCAGGCAAACACTGAGTTTTTCAATGACAGATATTATCTGATAGAAATACAAACACATGGTGGAGCAGATAATATTAATATATTGATGTCAGTTTATCTGGCTTCTTTTAATAGGGACCTCATGTCCTGATGACAATCAAATTTGACCATATCACTTATCAGACAATACAATGTACATGGAAGTGACAAGCAACACTTAAAAGCACTGTTGAAACTGGTGTCCCAGATAGAGGATGCCTCTTAAGCTTTGATTTTGAAATGAAGAGCACATTCAGCAGAGCTCTAGTTGATCCTCCATGGATGTAAATATGAGAGAAATAAACCTTTGTTACTGTAAGACAATCCAATTTTGGATTTATCTATGATTGCAGTATGATTTGGACATGTGATTTAGGCTGAAGGAAAATGATCTCAGAAGGGAAATCTGGAAAGCAAAAGTAATGACAAGAAGCTAGAGGCAAATATAAATGAATAGGAATTACTTAAAATGATAAAAATGTATTGTGGAGCATAAAATAGAACTATAGTAACTACTTATGATAACATATACATTGAGAGGGGAATAAATATAATTTAAGTGTTTGAAGGTCCTTGCATTATCCAGGAATAGGGCAGCAATTAAAGTATTATAAAACTATCAAAAAAGAGATGATCAATAAAGCCAAAAAGTACACTTTCTAAAAAGAATAATGAAATTTATAAATATCTGTTGAGAATAATCAAGGAATAAGAGATAATGGACAAATAATTAATTTAAAGAGTAAAAAAGAGATCACAGATACCATATATATAAAATAATATTAGGGATTTATTAATATTTCATGTCAATAGTTTTGACAGTTAAGTAAAATGAACAAAGTGCTAGAATAATAAACTTACTAATGTTGACAGATACATATATAAATAAATATATAAATATATATATTTATATATAAATATATTATATAAATATATAAATAAATATATATATATAAATATATATATAAATAAAGTATGTTAAAATATTTCTATAAAGAACTCTGAGTCTTGTCTTTATTATTGAACTCTGTCATATTCTACCAAACAGTAAAATAATCTTTATTCAAATTTTTAAATATCAGTAGAAAACCACATTTTTCAATGATTTTATGAGGTAAGCATAACTTTAATATTAGAACCTGACATGATCATTATAAAAGGTAAAATTACAGGTCTTTCTCATTCATGAACATACATAAAAACCCTAAACAAAAGTTTGCAAATATAAAAATACATTGTAAAGTTTAACTGATTTCAGAAATGTGAAATCAGACATTTAAAATCAATCAGTATAAATCAGCACAGTTAAAAAAAAGGAGAGAAAATATATGATTCTTTTAATAGAGGCAGAAAAACATTTAATAAAAGTCAACATCTAATTCATGACAAAAGTTTTTAGCAAATTAGGATCAGCATGTTAATATGATGAAAGATTATTGGCAAACATTATATAGCAGAATCAAATGTTAAATGACATTTAACATTTTCTCTTTTGGATAAGAAGTCAGACAATGATGCTGGCTGGCTGGCTACCACTTTTAGTCAACATTACATGGTAAGCCTCACCCAAATCAGATAGGCAGAAAAGAAAGAAAACATTTGAGATTAACGAACAACATACAAAATTGCGATTATTTACAGTTGGCATGATTCTATAAAGAACATCGAAGAGGTTTATTATTATGACTAATGAGAGTTCAATTAGGTGCATATTTACATACAATAATAAATTACATTTCTATATGCCAGCAACATAACAGTTAAAATGAAGTAATATATATTTTATTCCAACTTAAGAAAATATGAAGCAATTGGGAATAAATCTAACAAAGACATAGAGGAATTCTGTGGAAAAAATATAAAAATGTATATTAACATGACCTAAATAAATTTAGAACAAAAATTAATAGAGTGAAATAAAAGTTATGAAAAATCTCAGTTCTATCTTAGTCAAGACAGTTGATTTCTATATATTTAATGAATTTTAAATGAAATCTCAGCAGACTCTTGTTAAATTCAGCAAGCTTGTTCAAACTGTATATGGAACTTCGAAGGGTCAATAAAAGCCAAGAAAATTTTGAGAAAGGAATATAATATGAAAAGAATTGACTTATAAGTTATCAAAACATATTTTAAAGTTATGTAATTATGACAGTGGCATGGAGCTAGGCGAGTTGATGAAAAGAACAGAGTAGAAAGCCCCCACTTATTGAGGGATATTTGAAAGGCGGAAGAGGTAACTTTGCAGGTTATTGTAAAAAAGACAAACTTTTTAATAAATAATGCTAGACCTTTTAGAAGTCAAACTGAAATAAAATTAAAATTGACACCTGCCTCACACTATATAAAAACTGATCTTAGTACAGATTAAGGACCAAAATGTCAATGATCAAATGCAAAGCTCTAGAAGATTATAAGAATAACTTCGAGGTAGGAAAGTCTTTTTTATACAAGATACAAAAACCAGTACCTATAAAGGAAAAGATTGACATATTGTTTTGCATTAAAATTAAGAACATCTATGTATCAAAAAGTCCCCATTAAAAGTGTGGTAAGACAAATTACTCAGTTGGGGAAATTGTTAAAATTTATATAACTAAAACCAACCAAACAGAAAGGACAAATACCCAGGACTTATAAAAGATGTACACATCAGTAAGAAAAAGAGGCAACTTCAAAGAGAAAACTGAAATGGTCAATGTGTATATACAAAGATAACCAATTTTATTAATGTTTAGAGAAATAATTCTACAATGAAATGCTATTATATTCTCATCTGGTTGGTAAAAATTATAAAATCTGACAATACCAGTCACTGGGGAGGTTGTAGCAAAACTCATGCATAAGTGTAAACTTATCCATCAATTTAGGAACGTCTGACATTATCTAGTAGAGTTGAAGATGGGCCCTGTCATATAACCCAGCAAATTCACTTCTAAGTGTACTCTTGAGGTGCTCTCAGGCAGGTACCTCTTCAAGGTACATGGACAAGAATGTTCACACCAGAACTGTTTATCATAGCCAAACACCAGAAAGCACTGTGTATAGGTCAATAGTAGAATGCTACAGTCACACAATGAACTAATAAAGCTGTGAACATGAATGATCTAAAATATATCTGAGTCCCACAAAGACAGCTTTGAGCAGATGTTGAAATTCTCAAAATTATACATACTATATAATTTCATTTATATGAAATTAAACAACAGCAAAACTAAACTGTTGTATATAGTTTGGGGGATACATAACTAGGTAATAAAATTTTAAAGGAATGTAAGGAAATGATGATCACAAATATCAGTGTTGTATTTACCCCTAAGGGGGAAGAAATGGGTAGTGATCAGGGTGCTGCACACTTTGAGGGTCATTGGTTATGAAGTGGTTTGTTAAATTCTTTTTATTGACCTAGAGGATGATTATATGGGAGGTTGCAATATATCATTATTTTTAAAATTACATTTGTGTTTTATATACTACTTTTATATATGTTATTTCATAATTAATAATTTTTAAAAGATCTTATTAGGCAAAAACAGATCCACATAAGTGTCAAT
Source organism: Aotus nancymaae (assembly GCF_030222135.1). Lineage (NCBI taxonomy): Eukaryota > Metazoa > Chordata > Mammalia > Primates > Aotidae > Aotus > Aotus nancymaae. The sequence continues at coordinate 28,421,553 of NW_026988428.1, read as the reverse complement.
GTTACTTTGGTACCCAGGCAATTCTATGCCATAATTTTTTTTAAAAAATTATTTTCAGCATACGTTTATTTTGCAAACTATAGAATGATAGGTTTCTAGGCTTTTTTTTGGGTAGAAGAGAACTTGAAGTTCTCTAGAGCTAGCTGTACCATCCAATAGGGTAGCCACTAGCCATGTGTGGCTATTGAACACTTGAAATGTGGCTAATTCAAATGTGTATTTAAAATACACACTGGATTTCTAGATTTAGTATGAAAAAATAAATCAAAGATCTTATTAATTTTTATACAGATTATATATAAAATGATATTTGGACTATATATATGGTTAAATCTTATTAAAATTAACTCTACCTGATGGTAATCCCAGCACTTTGGGAGGCCAAGGTGGGTGGATCACCTGAGATCAGGAGTTTGAGGTCTACCTAGCCAACATGGCAAAACTCTGTCTCTACTAAAAAATTCAAAATTAACTGGGCACAGTGGCAGGCGCCTGTAATTCCAGCTACTCAAGAGGCTTAGGCAGGAGAGTTGCTTGAACTTAGGAGGTGGAGGTTGCAGTGAGCCTAAATTGAGACATTGCATTCCAGCCTGGGAGATGGAACAAGACTCCTTGGCAAAAAAAAAAAACAAAAAACAAAAAATTAACTCTTCCTATTTCATTTTTTTTTTAAATTGTTCTTACTATAAGTTCTGGGGTACATGTGCAGATTGTGCAGGTTTGTTACATAGGTATACATGTGCCATGGTAGTGGTTTGCTGCATCCACTGACCCGTTATCTACATTATGTATTTCTCCTAATGCTATCCCTCCCCAATCCACCCACCCCCTGCTGTTTCTCCCCTATCCCCCCAACCCCCAGCCCCCAGTGTGTGATGTTCCCTTCTCTGTGTCCCTGTGTTCTCATTGTTCAACACCCACTTATGAGTGAGAACATGTGGTGTTTAGTTTTCTGTTCTTGTGTCAGTTTGCTGAGAATGATTTCCAGTTTTATCCACGTCTCTGCAAAGAACATGAACTCATCCTTTTTTATGGCTGCATAGTATTCCATGCTGTATATGTACCACATTTTCTTTATCCAATCCATTATTGATGGGCATTTGGGTTGGTTCCAAGTCTTTGATATTGTGAACAGTGCCATATTAAACATATGTGTGCATGTGTCTTTATAGTAGAATGATTTATAATCCTTTGGGTATATACCCAGTAAGGGATTGCTGGGTCAGATATTATTTCTATTTCTAGATCCTTAAGGAATCACCACACTGTCTTCCATAATGGTTGAACTAATTTACACTCCCACCAACAGTGTAAATGTGTTCCTATTTCTCCACATCCTCTCCGGCATCTTTTGTCTTCTGCTTTTTTAATGATCACCATTCTAACTGGTGTGAGGTGGTATCTCAATGTGGTTTTGATTTGCATTTCTCTAATGACCAGTGATGATGAGCTTTTTATCATATGCTTGTTGGCTGCATAAATGTCTTCTTTTGAAAACTGTCTGTTCATATCCTTTGCCCACTCTTTGATGGGGTTGTTTGTTTTTTTCTTGTAAATTTGTTTAAGGTCTGGGTAGATTCTAGATAGTAGCCCTTTGTCAGATGGGTAGATTGCAGAAACTTTTTCTCATTCTGTTGGTTGTCAGTTCACTCTACCAATAGTTTCTTTTGCTGTGCAGAAGCTCTTTAGTTTAATTAGATCCCTTTTGTCTATTTTGGCTTTTGTTGCCATTGCTTTTGGTGTTTTAGTCATGAAGTCTTTGCCCATGCCTATGTCCTGAATGGTATTACCTAGATTTCCTTCTAGAATTTTTATGGTGTTAGGCCTCATGCTTAAATCTTTAATCCATCTAGAGTAAATTTTTGAATAAGGTGTAAGGAAGGAATCCAGTTCCAGCTTTCTGCATATGGCTAGCCAGTTTTCCCAACACCATGTATTAAATAGGAAGTCCTTTCCCCATTGCTGGTTTTTGTCAGGATTGTCAAAGATCAGATGGTTGTAGTTGTGTGGCGTTCTTTCTGAGGCCTCTGTCCTGTTCCATTGGTCTATATCTCTTAAGGACAATGTCAATTGAGTCCATTTTATAGACAAGAACACGAGTCCCAAATATAGTAAATTACTTGCTAAAAACTAGTCTATCATAATTAATACACACATTAAAACTTAAAATTTTCCTGAGGTTTCTGGATATAAGAAAAGTTCACAGTCCTCCAAAACTAGATTGTCATACCGTTGTGGTAAGATACAAAGAAGGTTAGCCTTGCTATAGTACAAATTTAAGTCCAAATCACAGCAGTGTAGCTATGCCACTTTCATAAAGTTACTTAATATAATAAAGTCTTAATTTCTTTGTTTATAAAATTGTGTAATATTAGATCACTAAACAATTGCATCAATAAAATGAGATAAGCATTGCTAGTTCTTAACAAGGTGACTTTTAAAGAGTAAATCTTTATGTGTATTTCACTTTAGTATTTATATAGGTTGCCCCTGCCTTAGAATTTTTCATTTGCTTATATATTGTTTGGGGATTGAGGCCTATTACTATTTGTGTTTTATTTTACTTCTACAAATGGATTCAAAGTTACTATAGGCAGATTTGAGGATACATGCTGACAAAAAGTTTCTAAGTACAAAAAAAATATTTCTATGGCCCGGGTCAAATTTTAAGATCAATGCTTTATAAACTTAGGAGTTTTTAAAGAAGCAATGAAACTGGTAGTTTATAAATTAGTAGGGAGGAACATCAGAGCCCACTAACCCCTTTGGATAAATTTGAAAGACTAATGGAGATAGACAATGAAATTCATGGGCTGTAATACTAACCAATGTTAGTTATTAGCTACTTGGGGTTACTGCTTTTTTACATAGAATTAGAAGAAAAGCAAAGAAAGAAGAATTAAAAAACCTTCATAGATTTTAGTTTTAAACAATGAATTGAAAAAGGCAAAGAATTTCCCAATAACAACTCTGTCGAATTAAGCATAGAGTATGGTAATTGAATAAGGTCAAGAAGAAAGTGACTTAATTTGCAGTTATGTAAGCAATAAAGACTGGCATCTAGGCAGTAAGGCTGTTAATTACTATGATAACCTACTAGAGCTGGCTAGCTGTAAAATTGCTTTCCCTAAAATGCTTTCATTTGTATAGTGTTTCATTTTGGGAGAGACATGAGACGTATTAATTGATCTCTGCCTAGTATCTTCTAGGGTGAGGACAGGGAGAACATAATTTATTCATTTACTACTCTTTGTTGATCTCTTTACATACATTAAACCATTAATTATTACAGCAGTCTTGTGACAGTGGTGTTACTATGCTTTTATTTTTAATGAAAAAAACTGAGATTCAGAAAATTTAAATTGTCTAAAGTCACATAATTAGTAAGGGACTAAACAAGGATTTGAATTTAGTTATATCGATCTGACCTGAGGCCTGTGCAGGTGTCTGTCTTTGGCAGCGGCTCCTACATTTGTTGGTTCACGAATCTGTATTTTAGTATTTTGGCAGTGGAACCCTTGATATGAATTTATACAGATGACGTCTCCATGTGATATCATGCTGCTTTGCATTGCCCAGCTCCTCAATACCTCACTTGGAACCACTGCTACAACTCATTAATGTATTACTTAGTTAAAAATATTTTTAGCTGTTATGGATACATAAGAGTTGTAATGGATACATGATTGTTGTACGTTTATGGGTTATATGTGATATTTTGATACTAGCATACAATGTGTAATAATTAAATAAGGGTAATTGGGATATCCATCACCTCAAATATTTATAATTTCTTTTTGTTAGGGACATTCCAATTCTACTATTTGAGTTATTTTGAAATAACACATTATTGTTAACTATAATATATATATAAAATACATATATGTGACTACATATAGTCATCCTATTGTGTTAACAAACACTAGATCTTATACCTTCTATCTAACTGTATTTTTGTTCCTTTAAACATCCCCTCTTCCTCCTTTCTGCTTCCCCTCCCTAGTACCCTTCTCAGCCCCTGGTAATAATCATTCTACTGTCTCTCTCCATGAGTTCAGTTTTTTTTTGGCTCCCACATATGAGTGAGAACATGCACTATTTGTCTTCCTGTGCCTGACTTATTTCACTTAACATAATATCCTCCACTTCCATCCACACTGTTACAAAAGATAGGATCTATTTACTTTTAATGGCCGTATATGATTTTGATTTGCATTTCTCTAATGACCAGTGATGATGAGCTTCTTTTCAAGTTTGTTGGCTGCATAAATGTCTTCTTTATTTCACAATTGTGTATATGTATCACATTTTCTTTATTCATTTGCTGATGGACAAACTGATTCCGTATCTTGGCTATTGTGCATAGTGCTGCAGTAAACATGGGAGTGCAGATCTCTTTGCTATATTGATTTCCTTTTATTTTTTTTAAAACGTATATACCCAACAGTAGGATTGCTAGATGATATGGTGGCTCTGTTTTTGTTTATTTGAGGAACCTCCATACTGCTCTCCATAGTGGCTGTACTAATTTACTCTTCCACCAACACTGCATGAGAGTTCCCCTTTCTCCACATCCTCGCCAGCATTTGTTATTGCCTGTCTTTTTGATAAAAGCCTTTTTTGACTGTGGTGAGATAATATCTTGTGATTTTAATTTGCATTTCTCTGATGATTAACTCTGATGCCAAGAGTTAATGAGGGAGGAGCTGTTTAAACACTTAAGATGGAGACTCAAGAATGAGTAGATGGACCTAGAGGAACAGAAAATAACAACAAATTCTGATGGTATAATTGGTGTTTAAAGAAATGGGTATATTTATCCAGGAAGTTTCTCATTGAAGTTGCTAGGGAAAAGATGTAAAAAGTTGTGTACAAACTGATAGAAGAAGAGAAATGTGACTAAATTGTCATAGTCCATTTTGTGTTGTGATGTTGTGTATTTTTCTGTATTTCTGTTGGCCATTTGTTTGTCTTCTTCTGAGAAATGTTTATTCAGATTTTTGCCAATTTTAAAAACTGGAATGTTTGTTTTTTAAATATTGAGACATTTGAGCTCCTTATATATTCTGCTTATTAATTTTTGTCAGATGAGTTGTTTGCAAATATTTTCTCCCATTCTGTGGGTCATCTCTTTACTTTATTGATTGTTTCTTTTGCTGTGCAGAAGCCTTTTGTCACCCCATTTTTTGCTTGAAGTCTTAGTCACATAATCTTTACCCACACCAACGTCCTGGAGAATTTCTCCAATGTTTACTTCTAATAGTTTCATAGTTTTAGGTCTAAGTCTTAATTCATTTTGGTTTGATTTCTGTGTATGATGAGAGATAGAGTTCTAGTTTCATTCTTCTGCATATGGATATCCAGGTTTTCCAGCACCATTTATTGAAGAAACTGTCCTTTCTACAAAGTACGTTCTTGGCAACTTTGTCAAAAATGAGTTAGGTGTAAATATGTGGATTTATTTCTGGGTTCTCTATTCTGTTTCATTGGTCTATGTGTCTGTTTTTATACACATACCATGCTGTTTAGTTATTATAGCTTTGTAATGTAATTTGAAGTCAGGTAATGTGTAATGTGATGCCTCCAGCATTGTCCTTTTTGCTCTGGATAGCTTTAGCTTTTCTGTGCCTTTTGTGGTTCCATATAAATTTTAGGATTGTTTTTCTATTTCTGTAAAGAATAGCATTGGTATTTTGATTGGAGTTGCACTGGATCAGCAGATTGCTTTGCCTAGCATGGACATTTTAACAGTTTTGATTTTTGCAATCCATGAACATGGAATATCTTCCAATTTTTTTTGTGTCATTTTAAATTTAATCGACATTATATTTTTATTGTAGAGATCTTTTGTTTCTTTGGTTAATTCCTGGGTATTTCATTTTATTTGTAGCTATTTTAAATGAGATTATGTTTTTGATTTCTTTCTCAGATTATTTGCTCTTAGCATATAGAAATTCTACTGATTTTTGTATGTTGATTTTGGATCCTGGATTATTAACCTTTAAATGACAAGTGTTGTAATCACAAACAAGCTGGAACATAACTTTGATAGTCCTAAGTTTTAATGTGTTATCTCAATAGACATGTAATTGGAATCAGTGGGAACTGAATGTTGATAGAGATTATCAGTTAGACTCTTTTTATTCTTCAAATTTCACATCTGCTTTGGCTTATATGATTACTTTTTAAAATGCCCTGTACAGTCTGGGACAAGCCACAGCATATTCTCTCTGTAAAACAATTGTGTTTTGCAAGTCGCTCAGACTAATTCTATCTTTATCAAGTATAATATTGATAATTTTGAATTTGTTGTTATTTTTCTGAGGGGGGAAAATTGTGCTGGAAGGTGGGACTCTAGTAATACTATTTACTGTGTTTTATTTACATTAGTGCTTTGTGACAGCCTTTTTCCCCAAAAATCACTGGGCGGTGAGATTCTAGTTGGTGCATATAATTTATATTGTTACTGAAGTTTTTCCTAGCTTGATTCATGAATTTTCTAATCAACTAAATAAGCCTGAAATACTTCTAGATCATCATAATTTCCTCCAAACAAATATTAATAGATTTTATTTTTTAAGTCTACTGACCAGATTTCATTAGTCTTTCTCATATTTTTCTTTGTTTTTTCTCAATTTCATGGGCAAATTCAAAACATATATTTTTTACCAAATGTAGCAGAAAACTGTATGTTTCATATATGGCCATTGTCTGGAAGAAGACACTGTACACTCAACTAAGCTGTCTTGTGTTTTCAGATGTCTCAACTATTATTTAAAAAAATATTTTAGACTTTAGGTTTTAAACTTATGCTGAAGTTTAAATCTTGCCATAATTCCTACTTTATTAATTCTTGCTATCAACAATAACTGGCAGAGAGTTTGTTGCTCAATTTCTTTGAGGCATAAAGATGTGAATCAAAAATGGTTCTCAGGAGTAGCTTTTAATTCTCACATTTATTCAGTCATGAATCAAAGTTTTCATTACTTCAGTGTTTCTCTTTTTGTATTCCATTTTAGTGACAGAATGTAAGATAAATATTTTCATGGATGACTTAAAATGTGTGATATTTACTAGTAAAATGCCAATTTTTTAGATAAATGTGTATTTAAAATATTTAAAAGCTGTCATTTGCATACAAGATAAGTGTAATCTGCTTTAGGTTCTGATGTAAATATGCAATGCAAAATCATTGATTCTTTTCCTATGTGAATTTCTTCTTTGACCTCCAGCTATGTTACAAAAGTGAATAAAATAGATTTTTAAAAAACTTTCCATAGAGACTGGTAAATTGATTTCCCCATCTTTTAAGGGGAAATCAGAGTGACAATAGAACAACTTTCATGGGAGGTACTCAAAAGTACTTTACAAATATTGTCTCGTTAATCCTCACACCAATAATTGGAAAACATTATTCTCCTAGTATTTCAGGTGAGAAAAAGAAAATATCAAGAGATCTTATTGTTTCAAATCACGTGCCGAGTCAGAGATCAAGTTTATAATAGAATTTTGTTTTTTGTTTCTGCTACCAAGGAGTATTGCTGTGTTCTGTGCATTTTGATGCTAAAGTATTAGCATCAAAGGAAGAGGAGGCTTCAGAATAGTCTCTATTATTGAAACGTTATCAAGGAAGCACATAGATAATGATCATAAGCAGAAGTTACTTTATTTGCTTGGGAGATTGAATGAGTATAAGTACTGCCACTTCAACTGAAATCTGGCTAAAGAGATATTAAGCTCTAAAGGGAAAGGGGTAGGAAGTAATTCTAGGAGAAAGCAGCTATGCTAGCCAAGAGTTAATGAGGGAGGAGCTAGTTAAACACTTAAGGTGGAGACTCAAAAATGAGTAGAAGAATCTAGAGGAACAGAATATAACACCAAATTCTGATAGTATAATTGGTGTTTAAAGAAATTGGTGTATTTATCCAGGAAGTTTCTTGTTGAAATTGCTAGAGAAAAGATGTAAAAAGTTGTATACAAAATGATGGAAGAAGAGGTGTGTGACCAATTATCTTAATCCATTTTGTGTTGCTGTAGAGAAATATCTGAGGCTAGGTAATTTAAAAAGTGCAGAGGTTTTTGGCTCATCGTTCTGCAAGCTGCACAAGCATGGCACCAGTTTCTGCTCCTAGTGAGAGCCTCAGGAAGCTTTTAATCATACTAGAAAGCAAAAAAGGAGCAGGCATTGTCACATGGTGAGAGTGGGAGCCAGGGGAAGATGGAGAGTGTGCCATACACTTTTAAACAGCCAGACCTCATGAGAAATCATTCACTATCTCAAGAACAGGACCAAGGGAATGGTGCTAACCATATATGAGAAATCTTCTCCCGTAATCTAGTCACCTCCCACCACACCCCGCCTCCAACATTGGGATTACATTTGGTAAGGAAAAATATCCAAGCTATATTACTTTGTGATTAAGAAAAATATACTTACCTTCTATAAATTAGCAGATTAAAGGAGATACCTGATGTAAAGAGTCTAGCAAATTGTGGTTACTTAATAAGTAAACATTAGTTGCCATGCATTTCCTTTCCAGACCAAGATGGCTTGTATCCCAGTGAATTGCAGATTTTTGCTAGACTAGGGTAGTCATTGAAGAACCATGAAAATATGAATGGAAATGGAGAAATGTCTCATTTTCCAAAGAAGCAAAAATACAAATTAGTAAAACTATAGTCAACAAATAAATAAAAACACGTTCAATTTTAGAATGCATTATTTCAAAGGTTTCGATCAGGAATATAATGGGATCAGTCATCTCTGTTCAACAGTGCATTTTTCTTTTTGGCCCCTGCATTCTGCTACATCCTGTAGCTAGTGTGAGGCACCATCTGTAGATTCAGGCCACCTCACATCTCTAAGATCCGTACTAAAATTAAATTGAATGCAGTTAGTCAACCCTAGTTTGGAACTAACTAGTTGATCCTAGTTAGTATCTATGCAGTCCAGCCCTAGTTTTTGAAACTTTGGCCTTAATATTCATATTCTTAATCCTTTATCTTGGCAGCAACTCCTGGTATCCCAATTTTCATAGGATGATGGTTAGGAGCTGAGGGAACAATCTTGGGACAGAAAGACTCTCCCATGTATGGAAGGTGCAAACTGTTTGCATAAGCAACTACAAAGGACTTAAAACCTTTCTGATTCAAGCCAGTATTATATTCAATGGGTGTGCATCATAGGATATATGATATTATCCAAGGTTCTTTGTATCATATGGCTTCTTAGTCATAGATAGGGGAATCTGAAAACTTCCTAAAAGTAGTTTATTTCTGGAGAGAAGGTCTTGAAAAAATCTAAGGGGATTAAATTACCATCAAAATAGATTGGGTTCAATTACACCAGAGTTTAGGGAATAAAACCAATCACAGAGACTGGCCATACAGATGGTATATAGGTATGCTCTAGATCAATTTCACACATATTGGGATTGCCTTCATGTTTAGGGTATCAAGTATGGGAAATATATCTCAACTATTAGTAGGTAAATTAACATACTTGCAAACAAAATTCTCAAACTTGGTTTAAAGGCTGGCCATGGCTCTGAACCTGCAGGTGGTAGACTTTTTGTACATGTGGCATGACTCCTAAATGCTGAATACTTCCTATGTATTGGATTCCTTTCTTACAGACTAATTATGGGATTGGTATCATTTCTATACCAAATGTGAACTAGGCTGAATGTTCCAGTTACCTCATTTTGCATAAGAAATCAACTCAAATTAATCAACCAAATTCATGTCTTGGAAATTTAATCCCCCATTTGTCACACATCAACCATTTTGTTATGCTCATAGGTGTGTCACTTGTGTCTGCTCCACAATGTCTAAGGATTCACTTGGGTGATCCTGAGGCTAGAGGTGACTCTTGAATGGCTGAGTTATAATTTGGAGGGTTCTTACTCATGTATCTGATAACTGGGCCAGGAGGAATTGAGGCCTGAACTCAGCTGTGACTGATGATATGAATAGGTACCCATGGTCTCTCCATGTGGTTTGGCCTTCTTACAGCATGGCAACTGGTTCTGCAGGTAATGGCCAGAGAAGAAGCACATAGAAAGAACTGTCTGAGAACCAAGGCAGGAGCTGTAGGGCTTCTTTTGACCTCATCTCTAAAGTAATGTGGCATTATTTTTGCTATATTTTGTTGGTTATAACAGTCTCTAAAACCAGCCACATTTGAAAGGAAGGGAATTTGCAAAATCATGTGGTGGAAGACATTGCTGTGGGAATTTTTGAAAAAAATATCTGCCACACTATGCTGATTTTAGTTAATTTGATTATTATTATTATTTTGAACAATGAGTTGAAGTGGAAACATCTAGGGAAACCTGTAAGTCACTTCTTGCTGCACACTTAGGCTTTTTTTTAGACTCATCTATGTTGGTAAAAGCAGTTAAATTATAAGTTTTACAATCATCATTGCCTCAGGATACTTTTGTAAAAGCTGTAATGGTTATATACTCAAATACCCTATTAAATAGAAAAGTGTAAACAAGAATGCCAAATATTTTATGGTCCAGGAGACAATAGATATATATGTGTATCTTTATTCCTTAATAGTGACATAGATTTATTGTTATAAAAAGACTTGTGTTTTTTTCATAGCTACAATGATTTACTATCTCCCATCCTGAAACAATGATTTAAAATATTCTGCAGTTGCTACTGTTCATTTCTCGTGTTATATTATTATAGTTTATCTATAGAAATAGAGTAGTTTCTTTTCATTTGGAGTTTTGTGGTTCTTAGAAGCGGTAACAAGAAGAGAAAATCTTGCCAATTTTGTGCTGCACCTTAAAACAATGACAACAGTTTGAAAATTGGTTAACACGCAGTTAGAATCATGCTGAAATGGAAAGGGGTGACATTTATTACAACTTCTACCATTTAATCTTTGCATTCCCTATACAATCCTTCAAGTCTATATTCATTAGCAGTGAAAGAAAAGATACTGTGTTCTGGTTTATGCAGTGTCAAGTGACTGAGACATTTTGATTAGCAATCTATCTTTTCAATTCTAGCCTGTGATTTATTCTTGCAGAGAAATGGATTAAGATAGGAATAGTAATTTTTATGGCCTCATAAGCGAGTAATACAAAATGGTTTTATTTCAATATTATATCTTTAAAGACTACCGAATGCTTTCATTTTATTCTTCCTGGGACAAATTTATTTCTGTGAGAAAAAGCAAATATGTGCAAGAAATAGTTGACTGTTTCTGTAACATCTTCAGCTTCTTGACCTTCTGAGTGAAGATAAATTTACTTAGATTGGTCTTCTGCTATGGTTTGAATGTGTCCCCCGGAATTTATGTCTTGAAGATTTAATCCCCAATGTGACAATGTTAGTGTATAGGGCCCAGTCAAAGGTGCTTAGGTCATGAGGGCTCTTTCATTATAAAAAGGCTTGTGGGAGTGGGTTCATGACTTTGTGCTCTTGTTCTTTCATCTTCTACTATATGATGACTCAACACTTTGATCATGGACTCCTCAGCCTCTGGAACTGTGAGCCAATAAATTTATATTCATTATAAATTACCCAGTCTGAGGTATTTTATTATAGCAGCAGCAAATGGACTGAGATACTCAAAGTTCTTTTGGCTCTGGTCCTATCATCATTTCCAAACTTCTTTTAGAATCCAAACTTATTTTTATGAATCCTTCCTTATGTTAAAATTATACTTATTTATACTTCCATGATCACAATATACATGATCCTTGACTTATGATGGTTTTATTTAAAAATTTTCAACCTTATGATGGTGCAAAAGTGAACATATTTAATAACTAGGCTAAGCTATGGTGTTTGTTAGGTTAGCATATCACATGAATTTTCGACTACAATATTTTCAGCTTACTATAGTTTATTGAGATGCAACCCCATTCGAAGTTGAGGAGCATCTGTATTTACCTTCCTCTTTCCATAGGATCAAAGTGTTCCTCCATTTGAGGTACTTTTCTTCTTTCAAGACCACCAGTCAAATGCTGTTATTTTTTTTCTACACACAATTTTATTGTTTTTAATCACATGTATATTAATATGTTCTTAAATTATAGTAACTTGAATGGATAAACTGAGGTTTGATTTCTTTGTGTATTCTTCTCTGCATTACAAGCAAACTGTCTTAATAACTTGTGATCATCATTACAAGATCAAATAAGTTTTATTCAAGTTCAATATCAAAAGTATAATTACCAAGAAGCATATAAACAATGTTATATATTAGTTATATCTATTTTTTTGTACTTTAAGTTCTGGGGTACATGTGCAGATCCTTCAGGATTGTTACATAGGTATACACATGCCATGGTGGTTTACTGCATCCATTGAAATTTATAGCACTAAATGCCTACATGAGAAGCTAGGAAAGATCTAAAATTGACACCCTAATGTCAAAATTAAAAGAACTAGAGGAGCAAGATCAAACAAACTCAAAAGCTAGAAGAACACAATAAATTCTCTTCATCTTTTAAGGTGGTGTGGATTTTCTGATTTCCACTCATAATGCAGCAAGAGAACCCTAGAAATCTGCATTTTTATCAGACAACAAAGTGATTCTGATATGGGTGTTCTGTCCACCACACCTTGAGGAACTTTACTTCATGGATTGTCATAGGCAGAATAATGTTCTCTTAATGACATCCTCCTTATCATCTTGGGAAACTATGGTATGTTATGTTAAATGGAAAGGGAAATCAAGATTGCAAATAGGTAGATTGTTGTTTGCAATCAGTTTACTAAGGTTGTGTATAAGTTTTTCTTTACATGGGAGACCTCCTAGATTATCTAGGTTGGTTGCATGTAATCAGGTCTTTAAATGTGGAAGAGGAAGGAGAAGAGGAATCAGTCAGAGAGGGTGATGTGGTGATGGAAGCAGAGCTCAGAGTTATGTCATGTGAGAGGCAGTAGACCTGCCCATGCTGACTTTGAAGATGGAGGGAGAGGGCCACTAGCCAAGGACCTCTAGAAGTTGCAAAGAAGGCAAGAAACAGATTCACCCCTTGTACTAGTATCCCAGAGCTGCTGTAACAAAGTACCACAAACTGGGTTTCCATGTACCACACAATTTAAAGAATCTGGTTCAAATTCTTTGAAAGAAACTCAGTACCTTAAAATAACAAATATGTTTTCTCATAGATTTCGAAGTTAACAGTCCAAAACTAAGGTGTCAGCAGGGTCATCCCTGCTCTCCTGCTCTGAGACTCTGGATGGGATCTTTCCTTGCCTCTTCTGGCTTCCAGTCGTGGCCATTGATCCTGGTGGTCTTGGCTTGCTGCTGCCACACTCCAGTCTGTGCCTCTGTCATCACATGACATTCTTCCTGTGTGTTTCTGTCTTTCATGCTGTTTTCCTCTTATACGAATATCAGTCATATTGGATTAGGTCCCCACTAATGACCCTATCTTAACTTGCTTCAAGCTACAAAGACCTTATTTCTAAATAAGATCTTATTCACAAGTATCACGGGTTAGGGCTTCAACATAAAAGAATACAGGGCTGCCCAGTGAGACCTGTGTTGGATTTATAGTCTCCAGAATTATAAGATAATCAGTTTGTATTGTTTTAAGCCACTAAGTTTGTAGTAATTTGTTATGGAACAGTCATAGAAAACTAACACATGGACCAACTCAAATGCTGTCTCATCTCTGAAGTTCCTATCTCTTCTTGCTAAATTCCATCTATTCTCCTAGTTTGAACTTGTTTATACTTTTCTAAATAAACTTTCATCACTAATCATTTCCTTGTCGTTTTGTTATGCTTTATGTCCCTTTAACATTAAAGCTCTTGAGGGAAGAAGCAATTCATTATTTGTATCTCTTTGAGAAACTAGCACCTAATATTCATTTAATAAGTATTTAGTAGAAGAATGCTAAATTCTCATCTGGAATATAAATCCTTGTCATAGTGTCAAGTCATTTTTCCAGAGCAGCTACTTTGAAACTAAAATAAAACTGAAATCACAGAAAGGAAAAAAAAGTCCTTTAAAAATATGCTATGAAATCATTTTATAGTCACTTTTACTATAGTTACTATAAAAACTTTGCTCCTGTAAGAAAAATGAAAGCAATATTGGTCTTGTGTTTTACATTAAATTTTATTTTGGGTTTAGGCTAGCTTGATAAAAAGAGCAATTGCATATGCATTTTGTTGTTTTTGTTAGTTTAGCTTACTCTAAAAGTGCTTTGCAAGTGTAGCACAGGAAATGTTGGCATTACATTGGCCAGTAAAACCCTCAATGATTTTTCTTGGAAATTATAGCAGATCAGTTTTATTTTTCTGTTTGGTTCAATTTCTGTAACTAATGTAACTTGTATATTCCTGATTAAATATGCCTGCTGAATATAGTTAATATCAATCTTTATTTTTGTTGTATAATTACTAACTGTTCTGTAGTACATTTAGATCTTTTAAAATTCTTACTTATAGAAGAATTTGAAAGAATCTGTTAACCAGATCATCTGTGTGTATGTCTGTTGGCTCCATTTAGTTTAACAGTTGTACTTTAACTTATCAAATCAATTGAGTTTCCATAATTTATCTTCAGTTAAGATCCTCACTTTATGACAGCTGATGGAATGCTCTTGAAATAATTTTTCATCACAAGACAAGATTGAAGATAAATGGAAAAACAACATTTTTCTCTTGTCTCAATTCTAAGTAACCATTTATTTAAGATTTTAAAGTTTCTGTGCCATATTTCTGTTTCCAACATATGTTGAAAGAAGCAACTTAAGAAAAACTTTGATACTGCCTTGTATTATTGATGGAAATTAACGAATTAACTAGCTAATTAATTCATTCACTATTTGCTTTTTACCATAGGTCTATGACAAATAAATCATACTCAGTGTTGTGGTTACCAAAGGCAGCAGCAACAACAAGAATAAATTTTCACTAAAGAAACTAAGAAGCTCTAGAACCATTGGTGTTGCCAAAACACCTAGATATAAAATTACAGGTCTAAAAGAAAGGCAAGACATCAAGTTTTTGTGCCAATAAACACTGGTGACAGAATCAAACAATTGACATGGTGGCAGGGATGATGTTAACATTATTAAGGACTTATTTGCTATAGTGTGCAAATAAGTGGAACTATAAATGGAACTATATACAAGTGACGATAGTATGTATAACTTCTCAATAATTCAAGGTAGATTTGGTTTTAAAGTATGTAGTAACATGTTATTGGAAATATCCTAAATAAACATATGTTTGATTAACTGAAGAAATAATCACATTGCCATAGATATTTTCTCTTTGTTGAATGCAATAGTGAGATTATTAATGTATATTAATGAGTAAAATATGTTCATAAGAATATGGCATATTTGTTGGGGCATCCTATTCTATAGGTAGATAAACTGCAAACTTTATGTGAAAGAGACTGAGGAGGAAAGTTTCAAAACTTCTAAGAAAAACACTTTCAGTGGTGTAATTATATAGTGCAACTGAATATTTAAAAAATAACAACGGTAATAAACACTTCACATTGTGCCAGATACTGTTATAAATAATCTACATGTATCTACTCTACTAATCCTAACAATAAGCTAAGAGGTAGGAACCATTATTTTCCTAATTCTCCAGGTGAGGGACCTGAGGACTAGAAATAGTAGGTTACTTGCCAGAGGTCACTTATGTGGCAAGTAGTGGAGATAGGACAGGTTCAACAGCTATTTACTGAGTGCCTTTGTATGTTAGGTAGTGTTACGGGTGCTGGAGATATGGCAGCCACAAAATAGACTTAAGAATCCAGTTCTTATGTAATTTACATTCTTAGGGATTATTTTTCCTGGGAAAAGGGATCAGTTATCAATAAGTAAAGAAACATCCTTTAGGAAGCCACAGAGAAAATGACTGCTATTACTCAATTTGTTGTTTTTGTTTTTTTCTCATATTTTTATCATGGTCAGACTTCTTTCTCCACAATAAGAAAATTCATCTTCATCTTAATCATTTCTACCTAGTGGCCAAACGTCATCTATATATAGTCCTGACCCTCTGATGGCCCAGAAAACTAAAAGTGAATCTTTAGTTATCCAGATTCTAAAGCAAATTCTGGCAAATTATATTATCTAGGCACTACAGCAGTGGTATATTTGAGACTTTGTGGACCATACAGTCCCCATGGCAACTACTGAACTGTGCCTGCTGTTGTAGCCTGAAAGTAGCCATAGACAATCTGTGAATGAAAGGATGTGACCAGATTTGGCTTTGCAGATCACTGTTTGCCAACCCCTGATCTAGAGGGTACTATCACCTGGAGACAGAGGCTTCTTTCCTAATTTGTGTATGTGTGCCATCGTGCCTGAGCTAGAAGGGGTCTTGATTACAGGCTCTATCTTCTCCCTTAGGACTTTCTCCACAGTTTTTTTTTTTTTATTGCATTTTAGGTTTTGGGGTACATGTGAAGAACATGCAAGATTGTTGCATAGGTACACATGTGACAGTGTGATTTGCTGCCTTCCTCCCCTTCACCTATATTTGGCATTTCTCCACAGTTTTTTAACGTCTATTTTCCCCAGAAACCAGCCTTTCCTCTTCAGCTTCTGGGTAGGGCTATAAGTCATTTCATCTCACTGTGTTTCACATTGTGTAGTATAATTTCCTGTTAGCTCATGGAAGATATCACACTAGAAGACTTACTGCTTTTTACTCTTCTTTTAGTCTCAATACCATTTCCCTCTATCTGTATCTATCCCTGGCTTTTTTCGGGGGTGAGGGGGAAGGTAAGATTAGGGAAAAGTATCACTACATGGGATATTTTGCACTCTTTCTCATATTGACTTAATGTATCATTATTGCAATTCACATCAGTTTTTGAGAATGCAAAACTAGCACCAAAAGGGTGGCTTTAATATATTTAGCTAACATAAGGGGAAAATGCTACCAATAGAGCTCTGTGATGATAGAATAATCTGCCATCTGAGATTGAGAGAGCCCTTTCCCTTTATGTGTTCATGCACAGGCTGGATGGCCATATGTTCAAGATGCTGTGAAGGTAATTATTTTATTAGATCATAAATTAGATAGACTATTGATTTCTAAATTCCACATCTGTGCCAAATTGGTTGTGTCAGAATGACCCGGACAGCTTGAGGAAAACTCACATTTCTAAGTCATTACTCCAGAAGTATAGTAGGTTTAAGATGAGGTTAAGTGATATGTCTGTTTTGTAAAACTCCACATCATTTTTAGGCACTCAGACAACATAGAATATTTAAAGAAAAAATAAATGTTAACAGTAATCCTAACAGCCAGACATTTTACCTTTTAACATTTTAGTTTATGTTATTTCATATATATGTAATTTTGCAAAGATTGAATCTGTATATACATTGTGTTATTATCCCCTTATAAAATTTGTCCTAACCATATGCTAGGGACATATTTCTATGTCATTTCATAGGACCAAATGTATCTACAGAATGACTCTTGATGACAAGCAAAGTATATTGTAAGATTTGGATATACTAAATTATTTCACCAATTCTATGTGTCATTTGTAAGCGATGTGATGGTGAATACTAATATGTGTGTGTTAATATGTATTTCTATCTCTATCTCTGCCTGTGTCTATATCTATCTATGGGCATACGTATATGTATGTATTTATGTACTTGCTGAAAGGCTTTTGTCAATTATGGATAAAGTATCAAAAAAGATCAAGCATTCTGTCTTTGATTGACAAAGCCTAGATTAATTTTTTAAATATAGCAGCTTTATTTTTTATTTCTTTTTTATTAGAAGGGAGGAACAAATGCTGTGAAGGCAATTTCAAATGTATGTCCAATTCACATACTGTACAACTAATCCATTTAGATTGTATAATCAAATGATTTTTACTATATTCACAACAAGTGCAACCATTGCCAACATCATTTCAGATGATATTTTACAACCTAAAACCGCATTTTCCTCACCATCTCTGCCTAAAAATCTCATGACTAGTCTGCTTTATATTGTGCAGCCTTCCCTATTATAGACACTTTATATAAGTAAGATCATGGAATATGTGGTTTTGGTGGCTGGCTCCTTTAGCGTATGTTTCAAGGTTCATTTATGTGTGGCACGAGTCAGTACCTAATTAATCTTTATGGCTGAATAAAATTCCATTGTATAGATATACTACATTTTATTTATCCATTCATCAGGTGAGGGACATTTAAATGTTTCTACTTTCTGGCTATTATGAATAATGCTGCTATGAATATTCATGTACATGTTACTCTGTGGATATGTATTTTCATTTCTCTTGGGTATATAGCGAGAGGTGGAATTACTTACTGGGTCATATGGGAACTCTATATTTAACTGTTGAAGGATCTGTCAGACTATTTTCCAAAGTGACTGGATCATTCTACATTCCAGCCACCAGTATTGAAGTTTCCAATTTTTACACATCCTTGCAAACATTTGTTATTATCTGTCCTTTCAATTACAGCCTACTGAGTGTGAAGTGGAATCTCATTATAGTTTGATTTGCATCTGATGGCTGATGATGTTGAGCATCTTTTCATGTATCTATGGACCATTCATGTATCTTTGGAGAAATGTCTATTCAGATATTTGTCAATTTTTAAATTATTGAGTTGTAAGAATATTTTGTATATTCTACATAAGTCTCCTATCAGATATTATATAAAATATTTTCTAATAGTTTCTTAAATTCTGTGGATTGTCTTTTCACTTTCTTAATGATATACTTTAAAGCATAAAATTTTTAATTTTGATGAAATATAATTTAACTCTTTTTTGTTGTAGCTTTTGTTTTTGGTGTCATATCTATAAAATTTTTGCCTAATTCTAGGTCATTGTATTTTTGTCCAAGAATTTTATGGTTTTAGCTCTTATGTTTGGGTCTATAATCCATTTTTATTAGTAGTTTGTTTTGGCACATGATGTGAAAGTGAGAAAAGAATCCAACTTTATTCTTTTGCATATAGATATGCAGTTTTTCTGATACCAGTTTTTAAAAAAACTAATTCCGGATTGGATTGGCACTACATTCTGGTGAAAAAATTAATTTATTATAAATATGAGAATTTTCTTCTGAACTCTGCATTCTCTCCCCTTGATTTATGTCTTATCCTTATGCTTGTACTACAAGTGATTTCTTGATTTCCATTACCTTAAAGTGTTAGTACTCTAACTTTATTAGTCTTTTTCAAGGTTATTTTGGCAACTTTAGGTCCCTCAAATTAACATATAGGTTTTAAGATCAGCTTGTCCATTTTTGCTAAGAAACAAGTTAGGATTTTGATAGGGAATACTTTGAATCTCTATGTCAATCTGGAGAGTATTTCCATTGTAATATCATGTATTTTGATCCATAAATATAGGATGCATTTAAAAATTAATTTAGGTTTTTAATTGGGTCTTTAATTTTCTCAACAATATTTTATAGTTTTCAGTGTACACATTTTGCATTTCTTTTGTCAAATTTACCTCTAAGCATTTTACTCTTTTTGATGTTATTGTAGATGGAATTGTCTCCTCAATTTTATTTTTGGATTGCTCATTTCTAACGTATAGAAATGCAACTTATTTTTTGCATATTGAAATTGTCTCTAGTAATATCGCTGAACTCTTTTGTTAGTCTTTGTTATTTAGTGAATTTCTTGGGATTTTATATTATTTTATTTTTATTTTTATTTTTGAGACGGAGTCTTGCTCTGTCACCAGGCTGGAGTACAGTGGCGCAATCTTGGCTCACTGTAATCTCTGCCTCCTGGGTTCAAGCGATTCTTCCGCCTCAGCCTCCCGAGTAGCTGGGACCACAGGCGTGTGTCACCACGCCCGGCTATTTTTTTTTTTTTTTTTTCTGTATTTTTAGTATTGACGGGCTTTCACCTTGTTGGCCAGGATGGTCTTGATTTTTGACCTCGTGATCCACGGCCTCGGCCTCCCAACGTGCTGGGACTTTATTTTTTGTGGTTTTTGTTTTTAGTTTAATGTATTTTAATAGCACATGTACAAAAATAGCACACAAGAAAGACAATATTAAAAGCATGAACTTGTGTGTAGGAGAACTCAGAAAAGTATAGTCAATAGATGTATACTATTTATTATATGATAAAAATGCTGCAAACACCATTCAGTTGCTGTTAATAAGAAATTTACTTATTTTAAAAACAATCCAAATGCTGACATTGTGCAGAAAAATTTAACAGGTTTTTCTGTAATTGTTATGAAGTTGAACTGCTCAAACTTGATCACTGAAATATTTTGACTTACATTTATGCTGTATGTCCCCACATTTATATTAAAAATTCACACACAGATGAAAATGGAAAAAAATGCCACTATCTGATTTCTGTCTGCTATTTTTCCACTCACAATCTTACATTTAGGTACCTTTTGATTCTATGGGGAAAAATATCTAATGTTCAGATCTGCCAATAACAGGAAGAATATATATATATATATTTTTGGAGAATGAAATGTTTCCCATCATAGTGGATTCTTAGGCATATATACTTCAGGTATGCGGCCTGCTCTCTGGCTGTTTATTGGCATACCTGTTAAACATTTGACATGGATAGCACACAGGTTGTTGTGTTCAAAAAGGCCAACCAGATAGGCCTCACTTACCTCCTGCAAAGCATCAATAGCTGCTCTCTGGAAGCACAGATGTTTTCAAGTCCTGAGCAATTTCTTGGACCATACGCTGGAAGAGAAATTTGCTAATCAGAAGTTCAGTGGACTTCTTATAACAAATTTCACTGAGTGCCATAATACCAGGCCTGTAACAATGACGTTTCTTTCTTCCTCCCATAGAAGTTTCACTTTTGTAGCCAGTTGCTTCCTAGGTTCTTTACCATTGTTGATTTGCAGGTGGTCTGCTTTATATGAGTCATGGTATAGAGACTTCCTTTCTCACCCCCTTTCTCCTCGGGCTGGGTGTGATCTAGAGGCATTAGAGAGCAACAGCATTACAGAGACTGTGTGGCGGACATCATCGAACATTTCAAGCCTCGGTTTGGGGCATCCAGGGGGAAGCGATTGAGAGAAGAAGCATGTGAACCCCTGGCATGCAGGCATCTTGGGTCACAGTGGGGCATTAGGATTTTCTATATAAAACATCATGTTGTTTGCAAATAGGGACAGTTTCTCTTTCTGATACAGATGCCTTTTATTTCATTTTTTTTTTTTTTTTTTTTTTTTTTTTTTGCTTAGTTACTCTGGCTAGAACCTCCAGTATAATGAATATAAGTGGAGAGAGTGAAAATCCTTATCTTGTTCTTGATCTTAGGGGGAAAGCATTTAGTCTACCATTAGGTATACTGGTAGATGGAGGTTTTTCATAGATTCCCTTTATTAGATTGAAGAAGTTCCTACCTATGTATTTTTTTTAGTATTATGAAAGGGTGCTAGATATTATCAAATGCTTTTAATGCTTCTATTGAGATGACCATGTGAGTTTTGCTCTTTATTTTATTGATATAGTGTATTATAGTAATAATTTTTGGATTTTAAAGCAACCTTGCCTTTCTGGGATAAATTATATTTGGTTATGTTATATAATCATTTTGATATATTTCAGGATTTGGTTTGCTAGCATGTTGATGATGATTTTTTGTGTCTATATTCATGAGATATTGATCTGTATATTTCCTTTCTTCTGAAGTATTGTCTGTCTTTGGTCTCAGAGTAATATTGCCTTCATAGAATGACTTGGAAATTTTCTATTTGTGAAGAACTGATATTAATTCTTCAAATATCTGGTCCAATTAAATTCAGGCCCCTTTGTGGGAGTAATTTAGGGTCCAATCTTTGAGGTTTGGTTTGACTCTAGTTTATGAGTGGGGTGCTGGACAGGAGCAGTAGCCTCTAGTCTCCTTGGCTTACCTCCTCGAGCATGGAACCTTTGCCCTATGAGCAAGCTGAAGCAAAGGCAATTAGGAACTCAGTATGTTCAGCCTCCCACACCAATAGCAGAGTCTACCTTACAAGAGGGGACTGGATGCAGAAAGAAGGCTGTTATCTCTTGCTGCACATTCCTGGAATTTAGCCTCTGCAACATGGAGTTGGAGAATTCCTGAAGCCTGTCTCTCCAGAGAAGATACTGTAGCCCTTGACTGAGTGTTGGTGGGAAAGAAAGCCCTGAGCTCTGTCTTGTTGGCTGTACCTGCCCGCTGTGGAGCTAAAATGGGGAGCTGAACTGGGGAGAGGAGTGAGTGAGGACTAAAGTGCAACAGACAATCACCGTTCTTACTGAGACTTAGTAAATTTTCTTAAATTAATGTTTCTTGGCCAGGCACAGTGGCTCATGCCTGTAATTCCAGCACTTTGGGAGGCCGAGGCAGGTGAATCACTTAAGGTCAGAAGTTCGAGAGCAGCCTGGGCAACATGGTAAAACGCCATCTCTACTAAAAATACAAAAATTAACTGGGCGTGGTGTACCGTGCCCATGGTCCCAGCTACTCTGGAGACTGAGACAGGAGAATCACTAGAACTGAGGAGGCGGAGGTTGCAGCAAGCCAAGATGGCACCACTGCACTCCAGCCTGGGCAACAGAGCCAGACTCTCTGTGTCTTAAGAGAAAAAAAAGTTTGTCATGTGCCTTTGGCCAACTTCCAAATACTTTATGTGTTTGCTCTTTTTATAATTTTCATCAAGTAGGTTTTTTGTGTGCTAGAGGAATAGTTTTATGGAGCTCCTCATGCTGCCATTCTGGATATATTCTGAATCCCCAGATTAGATTTTCAGTCACTTCTGAAATTCCTGTCAAAAATAAAGATTTCTCGATAGTCATAATAACCCAATTTGGGGAAGCATGGACAAAATGACCTTTTACCTTCTTTCTAGTAGTGAGGTCCCATGCTCTAATGCATGCCTCTTGAAATCCAGGCTATAAGTTGTCTTCAGGAAAATCAAAGGCTCAGGAAAATAGGTAAAAATATTTACCTCTATACACTTCATCTCTGTCCATTCCCAACGCTTTCACACTTTGATGGGAACTAATCTCACCACTTGTTCTATTTCTGTTGTTCCCCCGCATTTCTCCCTTTGTAAGTTACGTGCCATTCCAGAGTAGAACAAGGGCATGAAAAGTTGTTCTTTGAACTATGGAACAGAGATGGCAAATTTAAATAGTTTAAATATACCTTACATGTTAAATGTGTAGAGGAGATTCCAGAACTGAGAATTGAGGCAAATTAAAGGTGTACCACCTTTTAAAGGGAAAACTTCTTCCTTGTCAGCAGTTCGTTTCCATATGAATATGTTTGTCATTGTTGTCAGATCTTGTCATTCTTCAAGAGGAGCTAGAAATGCAGATTTATTTGATATGAGAAAGCTCGCAATTTTTAAACTGCTGACTAATTACAAAGAAATCCTGCAGATTAAACAAAACATGATGCCATCTATACCTGGTCACCAAATGAATTTGTATCTACTTTAATAATTTGTCCTCCCCAAAGTATGGAAATCTGCCATCAAACTGCAGCAGTTTATTTAACTAATCTTGTCAGGACTGATGTCTGTTGACATCAGTTCATTGACATTGGTGGTCTTTCGGCTTGAGAACTCCCCGTGTTGGGGAATTAGGCCATATCTAAACTGGTATGCGAAGCTATTCAGGATTGAATGATTCTCACCTAAATGTCTTTCATTCAGGTTTGTTACATGTTGGATTAGAATATGAAAAAAATCTTGTAATTTTATGACATTAATAACATTGTCCTGTTTTATTGCAAAAAAGCACGTAATACACTTGATTTAATTTTATGGATACAGTAGTTGAATGAAGATCCGTAGCTGGGAATTTTTTTTTTTTTTTGTCAGAGTTTTCTCCATCCACTGTTGCCTTGTGTTTGTTCTGAATGAAGCGGTTAATAGGCATTTTTTCATAGTTCTTTGGGGATGCACTGTAAGAATTTATTATAATTAGCTGTTACAAGAGAAACATATAATTTTGAACTAATGACCTGATAGGTAAAGGAATAAATAGCTGCAATATAAAAACCAGTTCCCAAGGACATAATTATGCTATTACAAGCAAACAGAGAGTTTCTGGCTCATTAAGCAGGAAAGGCAAAAAAATGTATAAATTATAAAGGTGGAAATTTAATTTTTTCAGTTGTTCACATATTTTCCCCCCTGACCAATAAAAACAAGAGGGAGGATTTTTACACTAAATGAAAACATAAACAACGAAGCCTTTCTTAAATCCAGGGTCATGTGTCTGTCCTCAGGTGTTTTATTATGTGGAGTTTGACCTTTATTTAAAGAGCATCTCTCTTCAATGATAATTGATGGTGCTTTGAGTGAGAGTTTATGGCAGTCCTTCCACTTATTGAAAATATTTTTCTTAAGGTGAACGTGCTTCTTTTTAACTTTTGTCCGAGCTTAACCTTTGGAAATATCATGTCAGTTTAGTTGCATTTATAGGTTTGATTAACATGTTGTGGTTTTTTTTCCAGGTCATTAATAAAATATGGAGTAAGACCAGACTTATTTCTGATCCTGATAATGTACCAGCTTGTTTAATTTAATCATTTATTCTTCTTTTTTGTCCTGTTGGTTTTTAGACTGATTTGACTATCATAATACAAACCTATTAAAATTTTAAAATGTTCTTCATATAAAGATATTATACTAATTATTTAATTGGTATTATTTTGAAGGACTACAAAGTAATGGTGTTTTTTGTTTTGTTTTGTTTATTCAAGTGTACCCCATCTGCTGGACTTGACAGGGTTCTTAGGAGGTCAGGCCCAGTGGTAAGACATGGCCTGGGAATAATTACTAATGCTTCTTTTAAGAATATTCCAAGAGAATCAGCCTGACATACTCTTCAGAATCAATGATCTTGAAAGTTCAGTGAAGCTAACATACTGAAGAACCGAGAGTAAATTTTCTGAATTGCTTACTGCCTTGCTTTTAGAAGCCCATTCTGTTTGGTGCTGTCCAGGAAACATCTGGACAGGTGAAATGCAGTATGAACTCCTTTCTTAAGTGTTATAATTGAACAATCTTGTGAGCTTCATAGATCCTAGAGCATTAGAGCAAAATTTTAACTTGTACTCACCCATCATCTACATATTAATTTTATATTAATATCTGGACATCCTCCATTGTCTATTTTCAAATATTTATATTTTCAGCTTACACATGTCCTGTTTAAGCTAAATACATATATCCCTTTGTATTTGAGGGAGGCAGTATGGTATCAGGTATATAAACCAGACTGAGCACATTTTTTGCTTACATCACTTACTAGCTATAGCATGATCTTGGACAAGTTTATTAATTTCTCTGTTTCCCTGTGCATAAAATAGCAATAATAATAAAAGTACCTTCCTATTATTTTGGGTTGTGAGGATTAAATAAGTTAATAGTAAAGCACTTAGAATATTGCCTTACAGAGAGTGAGTGCTCTGTGGAGTGCCTCTTTGTAATCTTTCCTTTTCTCTAAGTTAATTCAAAGTTCATCCCTTCTGATCTTCTGCCACTCATTTCTCATTTGTATTTCTGCTAATCCAACTTTTGTTCATCTGATATTTCAGGTTTTTAAAAGAGGTCTGATATCCTCATTCTGTTGTTCTCAAGAACTAAGTAATTTTTGTCAAACAATACTAAATGGGAAAATTAATTCATTACAAGTCAGACTCAGGCAAGTTTTGAACTACTATTGTCATTTTCAGCTTATTATATGTTTTGATAACGTTTATGGAATTATTGTATGGTAGAAATATTCAAAGTCCATTTTTAATACATCTTTATACAAGTGCAAAATAGATTCTATTCAATATTTTTTTTGAAATATTTGGCCACTTTTTAAAACTTGACATGCATTTGCATGTGTTTATCATAAACAACAATGTGTTTTGAAATATATATATAGTGGAGTAACTAAATCTAGCTAATTAACCTATACATTACCTAATGTAGTTATTTTTATGGTGTAAACACTTTATATTTATTTTCTTCGCATTTTTCAAGAATATGATATACTATTAACTATGGTCACCATTTATACAATAGAACTCTTAAAATGAAGTTTTGTATCTTTGAGCCAATTTATTTCTAACCCCACCCCAATCACTGCAGCCCTTAATAAACACCATTCTATTTTCTACTTGTATGAGATCAACCTTTTTAGATTTCATATGTGAGTGAGACCATGTGGTATTTGTCTTTCTGTAACTGGATTATTTCACTTAACATAATGTCCTTCAGGTTCATCCATGTCATCACAAATGACAGGCTTTCCTTCTTTTATAGTACTGAATAGTATTTCATTGTGTGTGTGTACATATATATATATATATATATATATATATATATAATGTTTTCTTTTTTATTTGCTTATTTTTTTATTGTATTTTAGGTTTTGGGGTACATGTGAAGAACATGCAAGATTGTTGCATAGGTACACACGTGGCAGTGTGATTTGCTGCCTTCCTCCCCTTCATCTATATCTGGTATTTCTCCCCATGCTATCTCTCCCCAACTCTCCCCCCTGCTGTCCCTCCCCTATTTCCCCCCAACAGACCCCAGTGTATAGTGCTCCCCTCCCTGTGTCCATGTGTTCTCATTGTTCAACACCCACCTATGAGTGAGAACATGCGGTGTTTGATTTTCTGTTCTTGTGTCAGTTTGCTGAGAATGATGGTTTCCAGCTTCATCCATGTCCCTACAAAGGACACAAACTCATCATTTTTGATGGCTGCATAATATTCCATGGTGTATATATGCCACATTTTCCCTGTCCAGTCTATCATCGATGGGCATTTGGGTTGGTTCCAGATCTTTGCTATTGTAAACTGTGCTGCAGTGAACATTCGTGTGCATGCGTCCTTATAGTAGAATGTTTTCTTTATTCATCTGTTGATGAATACTTAATTTGATTTCATATCTTGGCTATTGAGAGTATTCTGCAGTGAACATGGAAGGGTGATATATCTTTGACATACTGATTTCATTTTCTTTATATATATACCCAGTAGTGGGATTCCAGGGTCATATGGTAGTTCTATTTTTAATTTGTTGAGGAACCCCCATACTGTTTTCTGTAATGGCTGTACTAATTTACATTCCTATCAATGTGCAAGGATTTTTTGATGATAGTCATTCTGACAGGTATGAGATGATATCTCAATGAGATTTTAATTTGCATTTTCCTCATGCTTAGTAATGTTGAACACTCGCTCACATACTTTTTTAGCTATTTTTATGTCATCTTTTGAGAAATGTTTATCATGGTGTTTTGCTGTCATCAGATTTTTTTGTGATCATATTGTTTTCCATTGGATTATGTGTTAATCGAGTTAAGTTCCTTATATATTTTGGGATATTAACCCTTTATCAGATGTAGAGTTCGCAAATATTTTTGCAAAATCTTTGCAAAGATTTTTTTCTTCACTCTGTTATTACCTTTGCAATGAAGAGGTTTTTTGGTTTGATATAATTTCATTTGTCTATTTTAACTTTTGTTGCCTCTGTTTTTGTGGTCATATCTAAAATGGCATTACCTAGACCAAGGTCATGGAGCTTTCCCCCTTTTAGTAGTTTTGTACTTCATGCTTGTTTTTAATCCATTTGAGTTGATTCTTGTGTATGGTGTGAGATAAATTCAATCTTATTTTTTCACATATGAATATCCAGTTTTTCAAGTAATGTTTATGAAGAGATTGTCCTTTGCCTTTTATGTGTTCTTGGTGACTTTCTTGAATGTCAGTTGGCTCTGAATGCATGAATTTATTTCTGGGCTCTATCCTGCTTAAGTGGTCTATGTTTCTGTTTTTTCCCCCATACCATACTGTTTGGGTTACTATAGCTTTATAGTATATTTTGAAGTCAGGTAGTGTGGTACCTCCAGCTTTGTTCTTTTTGCTCAAGTTTGCTTTGGTTATTTAGGGTCTTTTATGGTTCCATATAAAATTTTGAGATTTTTTTTCTATTTTTGTGAAGAATATCATTGGTTATTTTGATAGCAATTGCATTGAATCTATACATTACTTTGAGTAGTATGAACATTTTAACAATATTAACTCTTCCAATCCATGAACATGGGCTTTCTTTTATTTATTTGTGTCTTCTTCAATTTCTTTCACTCATAGTTTTCAGTGTGAAGATCTTTCACTTCCTTGGTTGAATTTATTCCTAGGTACTTAATTTTTTTTGTAGCTATTGAAATGTGATTATTTTTCTGATATTCTATTTTTGTGTGTTTATGTATGTCTTGAAACCTAAAGTGTTAGTTTTAACACTGCTTTGGTGGTGTCTTTTGTCTCTTCTATATATAATATCATGTCATCTGCAAACACAGATAATTTAACTCTTCCTTTCCTATTTGGATGCATTTTATTTCTTTATCTTGCTTAATTGCTTTGGGTGGGATCTTCTGTACTATGTTGAATAGAAGTGGTAAGAGGGAGCATCATTTTCTTATTCCAGATATGAGAGATAAAACTTTCAACTTTCCTCACATAATAGCATGCCACTGAGTATTGAATTAGTTGTGGGTTTGTCATATATAGTCTTTATTTTGTTGAGTGACATTCTTTCTATACTTGTTTAGAGTTTTTAATCATGAAAGGATATTGGTGCATCTATTTAAGTGATTATTGGTTTTTGTCCTTCATTCTGTTAATGTGATTTATCACACTTACTGATTTATGTATGTTGAATTATCCTTGCATCACTGGGATGAATTCCACTAAATAGTGGGTAGTGATCTTTTTAATGTGCCATTGAATTTGATTTGTTAGTATTTTGTTCAGGATGTTTACATTTATGTTCATCAGGAATATTGGCCTGTAGTTTTATTTTTTTGCAGTATCTTTGTCTGGCTTTGTTATTAGGGTTATGCTGTCCTCTTCTAATTTTTTGAAAGACTTTGCAAAGAATAAGTATTATTTTTTTCTTCATATATTTTACATAATTTAGAAGTGAAATCATTAGGTCATAGGCTTTTCTTTGATGTGAGACTTTGTTACTTATTCAATCTCAATTTTATGAAATTTTCACATGCATATTTTAAAGAATAAATTGGCATCTAAGATGACTTTTTTTTGCAAACTTTTGTTTTGTAGAGGGCTCAAAAATATATTTATCTTTTAAATTTCATGTTAATGCTTGATAAAATACATAAGCATGTATTAAATGCTAGTACCTATATTGACTTATTTAATCTTCATAATAGTCTGATAGCATATATTGATATCAGCATTCTTTGACAAACACAGTAACTGAGGTATAAAGAGATTAAGCAGTGTCAGCAAGTGTCAGACTCAGGATTCGATAGGTAGCCCGGCTCTAGCATCTGAGGTCTAAACTCCTGTGCTGTATTCTTAGTGGGAGCTGTGGTAGGCTTGGAACATCAGAGTAGATTGCACCCAACACAGGGTCTGTCACAGGTAGATGTTTGGTAACTGTTAATGATAGCAACCACGGCTTCAATTTTTGGGATTCAGATGACATCATACATTTACTTTGACTACAAAGGATGGAGATGAGCATATTCAAAATGAATATTTATCAAGAAGCTAGTAACAAATGACTCAGTTAATAAACAATACACACTTGGCAATTTTTTGGAGTGAAGGATATTCATGTGTTATGACTTTCTGAAATGATGATAATCAAGATAAATTAAGGGGAATCAAAATACTATTATCTTCAGTACCACACTATCTCTTTAGATTTCAGTACTATACAAGGTGATAAAGGCTTAAAGAAAAAAAATCAATGGGTAAATTTTAACTACTTGCAGTTTACAGTGGCTATGTTTTAATAGGCTCTTTCTGTTTTATTTTCGCTGTTGTTTTGCTTTGATTATAAATTATGATTTGCCTTCCTCTCATATAAGGTTTTCTCTTTTTATAATGGAAGTTATATAGTCATTTGCATGGAAAAAAATTGTTGTTTGGCTAAAGCAGTAATAAAATCGACTAATAATAACTTTCAGTTTTCCCTTTACTCTTTTTACTTCTTCCTACCTCCATGATGACTGTCTTGCTCTTTCTCTCAAAGCCTTCAATACACAAGGTGATTGACATCAAGCTGGACAGGCAGGAAAGGGAAAAGGAGAGGAGGTATGGGGAAAGCCTGATGAGAAATACAGCTTCCTTTTAATCCTTCTGGAGAATATCTGAAAATGTTTTTTAGTGGTTTACTGTTACAGGCAGCATCATAAAATATAATATCAGGTTTGAGTTTAATGAAGAGAGCTATTATAGTTGTATTCTCATTTCCAGAGAACTCGAAGCTATTTCATTCCTGTTGACATCGTTGGCCAAATACATCACATGCATATTGAATTCTGATGATTTCAAAATCCGTAAACAAGATAATAAGGCCAATGCTTGTAAGAAATAGAAAAGAATGGCTGGGCGCGGTGGCTCACGCCTGTAATCCCAGCACTTTGGGAGGCCGAGGCGGGTGGATCACGAGGTCAAGAGATCGAGACCATCTTGGTCAACATGGTGAAACCCCGTCTCTACTAATACAAAAAAATTAGCTGGGCATGGTGGCGCATGCCTGTAATCCCAGCTACTCAGGAGGCTGAGGCAGGAGAATTGCCTGAACCCAGGAGGTGGAGGTTGCAGTGAGCCGAGATCGCGCCATTGCACTCCAGCCTCCTGGGTAACGAGCGAAATTCCGTCTCAAAAAAAAAAAGAAAAAAAAGAAACAGAAAAGAACAATAATATTTCCATGATATTGCTTGAAGTATAAAATAAATAAATAAGTTTGTTTGAACAGGAATCCTCCTGTTTTCTGCCACCCATTTTTCCCTGAGTAAACTTGGGAACAGAAGACAGAATTTTCTAGAGCATTCCTTGTAAACACTAAGCAAAAGTGGAGGCTGAGTGGAGGCTGTTAACTGAAGCCACAAGTCTCTTTATATTTTCTATAATGCTTTAGCTATATTAAGAACAAAGTTTCACCTTGCAAAGAGGGGATACCCTAAATGATGCTGGGATTATTTGGGATTTACATTGGCATCCTGCTTCATCCTGCCCTTCTACATGAGACTTATTTAGGTGGTCGATAACTATTATTCACATTGACTTTTAAATGTAATTAAGGCTTTTCACTCAGTTTAAAGAAAATGATTCTATTTCTTTTTTTAGAGACGAAGTTTCGCTCTTGTTACCCAGGCTGGAGTGCAATGGCACGATCTCGGCTCACTGCACGATCTCGGCTCTATTTTTCATCTTGGTAGAGAACCTTACTGATGTGTGATAAAATGCAAAGGCAATTTCTGCTCCACAAAGAGAGGGCAGAGATACTTGGACAAGTCTCACTTATCCACATGGCTTTGCAATCTATGGAAGATTTACTGCTGTCACTTCTTTACTTAGTCACTCCTGAGCCTAGAGAAGCCTGGCTCTCATCCTCAACAATCTATTGAAACTACCTGGCCAAGGCAAATTTGCCAAGTCCAATAAACACTTTTTCCTTACTTATCTGTCTGCATCTCCTTGCTGCATTTGGTGTTATCGATTCTTCTTTCACTCTTGGAACTTTATTTCCTCTGATAGCACTATTTCCTCCTGGTTTTCCCTCTACCACTTTGATTAATGCTTGCTGGATCTCTCTTCATGGATTATGAGTCATAATTTTGCACGAATCCAAACAGCATTCAGTTTCTCTGCTCCTATTTTGCACCCTGACCAGTCCTGCTCTTCACATGTATTTCATGTCTCAATTGTTTGCACTCCCATGTAAGGAGCTGGCCTAAAAGCCATAAACAATAAGGAGAGGAGCCTTAGTTTCCTTCACCTTGCTGCCTTCATATCAGTCATCCAATTTCACATCTTAATTATTTCTTAATTCTATCTACTTTCCCATAGTCCTGTTAACACTGCACAGCGTGAGGACTCACCTGTCACTTATTTTCATGCCTTCTGTTATTTCTACCTGAAATCCACCTTTCAAACTTGAAAAAGGTAAATCTGACCATACTATTCTCTTGCACTCTGCATTGGCTTCCACTTACTCCTAGAATAAAATGCAAGTTCTTAGCATGACATATAAAGTCCTCCATGATTTAGCCATTGACTACCACTTTAGTTTTATTTTCCCAAATCTTGTGCTTCCAACACTGTACTACAATAATATTCTATAGCTTGTTTTCCACACATACTTTGCTACTTCTCCCGTGTGTGTGTGTGTGTGTGTGTGTGTGCATTTTCCACTACTTTATCTGCTTGGGATGCCTTGTATCCTCATTCTTTTTGTTCATACCTTCTTTATCTTTAGGGGAATCTACTCAAGCACCATTACTCTAGAAAGCCTTATTTGTATTCCATCATTGAATTAGATGCTCTCTTTTTGTATTCTCCTAGTATCCCAGGTATTATATTATACTTACTGTGTATGTAAACTATGTTTCATGTCCTTTTTGAGTCCTAAGGAGCAAGGACTTAGATTAGGTATTATTCACTTTTTTCCCCCTAGGATTTAGCATAATAGCTGGGTATCCACATAGCAATGATAATGAAGTAAACGTAAAAATCAGGAAAACTTTTTCAGTATTATGAGAAAAAAAGGATAACACATTGAGTGGAACATTTTGCATTAAGCTGCATGTATTTTCTCTATTTATTTATTTTATATTATAATATATTGTGACAAAATGGTCAGGAAGACAGGAATTTTGTTTGGCTCTTGCTATAGATCCTTTCTATGTTTCTGAATTTAGTGCTAACAATAGGTAAAAGAGCTGTTCACTGCAGATGGGAGAGGCTGCTATAGAAAGAGAGTGGATTCCAAGAGAAAAGTAGTGATAGTGTGACTTACTGTTATCAGGATTTACATGTGATTTACATATCAATTTACTCAAATATTCCATAGAAATGAGATAATTTTTCAATTAAAGGAGCCATAAAGATTCTGTAATTCATCATCCCATCTGACTGGTAATTTTGCCAAAGACAGAGCCTGGAAGATATTGAATAATAAACTAAATGTTAATTTATTTCTTTCCTCTTTTGCATATAAAGAAAATAAAATTGTGATATCAGTTTAAAATAAAGAAACCAAAATGCCTTGGCTTTGGGTTACATAGTTTCTTATAGGCAAAGCTAAAAAATCAAGGTGCTCTTGATTTTCAGTGCACTCATCTTTTAGATGATGTTTTAATTTCAGTATTTTTTAAAACTCTCAAAGATGAAGTTTTCTCTTTTATAAATATAGACTCTAGGAGATACTCACACTTGTAACTCACAATCTTGGCAGCTTCTACTACAAATTCCCTTATTCTAATTGCACAGTAAAAGTCTGTCTTTTATCGGCTAATCTATGTCCTTCAAGGTACTGGGTGCAGCTTGAAGTTCTGCTTAATTTTTTTAAGGAAATGGTTTCATCTTATATTTCTTTGTTACTTAAATGTTATTGGCATACCCAACAGGTTTTTTTTGAAAAATCAGTTGATCGCAGAATAAAGTAAGAGATGATAGTTACCCTCAGATATTGAACTAAGAAGAACATCCTGCTAAACTTTGGTTTATTATTCTAATGGCAAAACTTGAAGACTTTATAATGACATATTTGAGTGAAGTATCTATTGTCCTAAATGTAGGCCTAATTGAAGGGATGTGGAGAGATGGTATTTAATAATTTACTAAGATTAAATCTAAACCATATTATGAATACCATTTATCACAGACTAAGAAACGTCTGTTAGTGAATCTGGAGAGTGAGCCACTTGAGCTAATGGTGCTAAGGATCACGTGAAAGGAGTGTATTATAAAGGAGCCTGGTAAGGAGAGACTGGATATTCTCCTTGGTCTTTTTCTACGCCATTCCCATGGCCTTTGTGAAACTTTGCTTGTTTACTGGTACTCTAGCAGAGTAATAAGCAATTTTCATAACTTTCTATTCTCTTTCCTCCCATTCAGATATGTAATTTGACTTTCATGAATCTCCCAGCCTACTTAGTTGCTCTCTATGTGTTTTTCTATTCCTATGTGACCTTTCCAAAAAGCACTTCTTCTTCTTCTCCAGATAGCTTCTAAGACATCTTTAACAAGTGATTATATAAAGGTTTAAAGAAAAATACTCATTGACCAAGAAATCGCTAAAATATCAGAAATTGAGCATGTTATGCCTTAGTTGGGATTTTTTGTTTTCAAATTGCTTCTTCAAGGAAATGATATGATTTAATGCTATTAAGTATAGATAAAGATGAACTATGGAACCGAGATTGTTTTATCACATATTTTTTAATAAGTGAAAATACATTCTATATGTATAATACTACTATTTTTCTTCCACTCTGAAGGGCTTATAGTTCGAAATATTGCACTGTTCATAGGTGTATTTATCCCATAATAAAATGCCTCAGCCCTTCTCATTTTGAGATCAATAGCTTGTGCTTCTCAGGTTTTTCAGAGACACTCCCAACCCATTTCAACAACTTCTCTTGCTTCCTACCTCATGGCTAGATATTCTTTCATCCATAACTCATGTTTCAAAGCTGCCCTAACAGTTATTTCTGTGGCTTTGATGAGTTCATGTTAGGTAGAAGTGTGCCCTATGGAAAATAATTAACTGTTAGCAAATATATCGTTCATCTTAAGCTTTTAAAGGAAGAGTACTGAGGGGACTTCCACTGATTTATTTCCAACTAACTCATTCATGATTGACTTTTTCTAGATCAGAGGTTACAAATGGACAAGCTATAGGCCAAATATGGCACACGGACAAATTTTATTTGGTCTTGAAGGTGTTATGAAGCCTTTGAATTAATTGCCAGGCCAGTATTTTACAGGTGGGAGAGTTCACATAAAAATCCAGATTACTAACTTGCTTGCTTGCTTTTTTCCCCCTGGCTTTCTTGAAATATTATAATATCTGGCAACACTGGGCCTGCATTCCCACATGGGCACTTGTTGGTTAGGGCTGAAGGTTTTAGATTATGAGCTCTCCAGTTATTTACAGGTCTCTACTCTATTTCATCCCCATTTATATTTCTCCTGTCGCAGTAGACTTTTTAATTGGTCTATGCCCTAGACCAGTGCCTCTCAAATTTTAATTTCCATGTGAATCACCTGGGGATCTTGTTAAAATCCAAATTTCAATTCAGTGATGGGTGGGGCCGGATTGTGCATTTCTAACAGGCTCCTAGTGATGTCAGTGTTATCATTCCAGGGCAACATTTTGAGTAGAAAGGTTCTAGACCAGTGGTTCTTCATATATGGTTCTTAACCAAAAGCATTAGCATGTACTTAATCAAGCAGTCTGTTTTACGAAAGCCTGATGGTGATTCTGATACCCACTCATGTTTGAGAACCACCATCCCAGTCTATCTTGGGTAGGAATACCATTTCTAAAATCACCTAAGATGTTTTAAACCCTGGCTGGATATTAGACATCATCTGGGGAATTTTCAAAAAAGATTGATTCTTGAGCCCCACCCCTAGAGCCTTAGAGAGAATTGATCTGGAGTGGGGCCCAGGCATCAGTATTTCTAAAAGGTTCTCAATTTATTCTAAGGTACGGCACTGCTAGGAACCATGCTCAGAAAAGAGAGTTTCTTGGCACATTACCTGAATGTTCAATAGCTCTCTTGTCAGAAAAAATTTATAACTGTAACACTTCTAACTTAAGTCCATTTGTTTCTTGCTATATCCCCGTAAAGAAAAAAGTAGCTGATTTCTCATCATGTTCTTAATGATTACTAGGTCCTTTGGTCAAAAATGGTGTTTCATAAGTCATCTCTTTACAAGTGTATTTGTTATTTTGAAAGTCTGTTTCACTATCTTCTTGCAGTATGCATTACATTTCTGTGTATGGACTAGGAAACATTTCTTGCTAATTCTGTTGACACAACCTAATAGATTAAGTTGTGCACTGCACAACTTTAGAAGGCTGCCATTCATGTTTGTTATTATCATAGATTTGTGTATTTATTAAGACTGTTTTCTGGTTGATGTCATTACAGTGCCTTGAGTAAGAAGTGGCTTTTTCAAAATTGTGTAATGGCTTCATTTGGGCTAGCAATAAGGCTCTATTTAGTTTATAAAAACCAAACAAACAAACAAACAAAAAACACTATAAATTCATGATAAAACAAATTTACTTCAACTGAAAAACATGCTATGTAACGATTGTTTGACGAATAAGCATTGGTTTTATTTAGCATCAGTGTTAAGCAGTTAATACACTTTAATTAGCTAATCTATTGGTGAACTTACGGTGGTAGTGATCCAGAAAAACTATTTGAAGGTTAGATATTAACACCTAATTCATTTGACTATTTTAGAACTATTTTTCAAAGTTGTGTCTATTATGTATTATGTTCTGAATTAAGACATTAAGAATTACTACTTACTATCTCTAAAGCATCTTGAAGTATGTAAAATGCTATTACAGGTTAGCCCGATGATTTGAACCAAAGCATTATAGAAAGCAATTTAGGAGAGAAAAAAAATAACGAAAAGGAGACATATTATCTCTAGTCATTTTGTTTGCTTTTGGAGGTAATGGAAATTTTTTATTTTTACTTTTTATTTATTTATTTATTTTTGGTATGTGTGGAAGAAGCAAAGGAATAACTTAAGCTAACTCTGCAAAAATAATGGATCCTTTGCCTTTGGGCTTAAAGTGTAAGTGACTGGCTTGTAATGCCACTTTACCACCTGCTGTTATATTCAGTCAGAGTGGAAATGAAACATTTGTATATTATGGCAGTCAATACTGTGCCATATATATTTTCTTAATTTGAAAATGTCAACAGAGCATGGTTTGCACCTTATCCAGTTTCTTCTTTTCCTCTAAGGTTTAAAATTTACTAGTTCTTGTTAAGGGATGTGTTTGTTTATGGTGGAGCACATTTTGATGTTTTTTTCTTTGACACTAGATAATATACTGTACTAAAGAATGCAGATTTTCAGTAGGCAACAAAATTTGTTTGAAATAGAGCTCTAACTAAATTTTTACATGAACTCATTGTCACTTAAGCAAAGGAATTTAGAGCAAGTGGACACAGAGTCTTGCCTTTTATACTACAATGCTATGACAGGGGATTGAATATTTATGGAAATCAACACTGGCACTCCATAATAAACCTGTAAATGTTGTTTATTTAATGTTTACCTAGGTAATAGCAGAAGTGCGTGTGATCTGATTTTTGAATTATTTTTTTCTGGCATTGCATACACACTGCCTCTACTATTTTTTTTTTCCTTCAAAAAGCTTTTTAAAACAATAGACTTTAGTTCAGACTGCAATATTAGTGATAGAAGAATAGATGGGTTAGGGATGATCTTTTAAATATCTCATAGCTCTGGGTGCAAATCCCTACTATTTTTGATTTATTGTTCAGCCTTTGAGTCCCTTTTCCATTAACATAAAAATAGAACAGGATGCAGCATACAGTTGAGATTTCAAATATGGTCTCTGAAGCTAGGCAGCCCAGGATTTAACTATTTGGAAGGATTTAAAGACAGACTTGGTGTTATGGGAAGGAACTTTTGTTATTATTTTCCATTAGTAGCAAAAAATGGAATTTTTGAAGTTAATATCATAGAAAACACTTTTTTCTCTTTTGTAATATAAAAATATTTCCTCCTTTTTCTCCACTTATTTTCTCTCCCCTTCCTCACTTTTTCCCTTCCCCTGGATTCACAATCTTGGTTAATGGAATATCATGATTCCATTCATTTCCCCATTCATTTAGCATGGTCTATGCTTCTTTGGTGAGTTTCTCATATGAATTTAATATTAGTTAATTACCAAGTCATGCCTGTTTCCACCTTTCAAATGCCTCTGTATTTTGCATAGGATTCTATTATCTCTTACTTGGACTACTACAATATCTGCTTCTGTTCTCTTTCCATCTACAGCAGTGATTTTCCACCTTCATTTCACTTTTGGGCCACTTGACAAATGAAGAGGCCTGGGTCCTACCTTAGAAAAATTAAGAATCCCTGGAAGTGAGTGCCAGTCGTTGATTTTTTAAATTTATTAATTAACTATTATAATTGACAAATAACAATTGTATATGCTTAATATGTACAACATGATGTTTTGAAATATGCAAACATTGTGGAATGGCTAAATCAAGCTAATTAACACATGCATTACCTACCTCACATACTTATTACTCTCCTAGCAATTGTGAAGAATATGGTACATGGTTATTAACCATAGTCCCCATG
This sequence comes from Aotus nancymaae, assembly GCF_030222135.1. NCBI lineage: Eukaryota > Metazoa > Chordata > Mammalia > Primates > Aotidae > Aotus > Aotus nancymaae. The sequence continues at coordinate 28,383,427 of NW_026988428.1, read as the reverse complement.
TTGTACAACTTGAACTTATTCCTCCTATCTGACTGCAATTTTGTATTCTTTGGAGATATACCCATAAGTGGGACTGCTGGATCATATGATACTTCTATCTTTTATTTTTTTTTTGGAATTTCTACATTGGTTTTCATAATGGCTGTACTAATTTACATTCCCATCAGCAGTGTGCAAGTATTCCCTTTTCTTCACATCCTCTTGAGCACTCAGTATCTTTTGTTTTTTCTATAGTAGCAGTTCTAACAGGTGTCAGGTGATAACTCATTGTGGCTCTTAATTGTATTTCCCTGTTAATTACTGATGTTGACTTTTTTAATATACTTGTTGGCTATTTGTATGTCTTCTTTGGAGAATTATCTATTTCAATGCTTTGCTCATTTCAAAATCAAATTATTTGTTTTCACTATTGAGTTGTTTGACTTTCATATAACTTTCGTATATTAACGCTACATCAGGTATAGTTTGCAAATATTTTCTCCCATTCTTTACTTTGTTGATTGTTTCCTTTGTTGCACAGAAGTTTTTAGTCTGATATAATCTGATTTATTTATTTTTGCTTTTTGTTGCCTGTGCTTTTGAGGTTACATCCAAAAAAATGATTTGCCCAGAGAAATACCATAGAGCTTTTCTCTTATGTTTTCTTCTAGTGGTTTTACAATTTCAGGTCTAACGTGTAAGTCTTTAACCCATTTTGCGTTGGCTTGTGTATGTGGTATGAGATCAGGGTCTAATTTCATTATTCAGCACATGGATATTTGCTTTTTCCAGCACCATTTATTGAAGGCAATATCCTTTCTCTATTGTGTGTTCTTGTCACATTTGTCAAAAGTCAACTGACCAAAAATGCATGGACTTATTTCTGGGCTCCCTATTCTGTTCTGTTGGTCTATGTGTCTGTTTTTATGCCAGCAGTATGGTGTTTTGATTTCTATGGCTTTGTAGTAGATTTTCAATTAAGGTAGTGTGATGCCTCTGGCTTTGTTTTTGTTGTTGTTGTTGTTGTTGTTCAAAATTGGTTTGGTTATTTGAGCTCTTCTGTGGTTTCATATAAATTTTAGGCTTTTTTTTTTCTGCTTCTGCAGAAATGTCATTTGATAGGAATTACATTGAATGTGTAGATTGCTTTGGGTAATTTATCAATATTTTAATATTCTTCTAATATATGAATACAGATATCTTTCCATTTATTTTTGTCTTTTTCTATTTCTTTTCTTTTCTTTTCTTTTCTTTTCTTTTTTTGAGATGACATCTCACTCTGTTGCCTAGGCTGGAGCTCAGTGGTGCGATTTTGACTCACTGCAGCCTCTGCCTCCTGGATTCAAGTGATTCTCCTGCCTCAACCTCCCAACTAGCTGGGACTACAGGCATGTGTCACGCACCCAGCTAATTTTTGTATTTTTAGTAGAGACAGAGTTTCACCATATTGGCCAGGCTGGTCTCAAACTCCTGGCCCCAAGTGATCTGCCCACATTAACCTCCCAAAGTGCTGTGATTACACGTGTGATTTCTATTTCTTTAGTCAGTGTTTTATAGTTTTCATTGTACAGGTATTCTGTCTTATTGGTTATTTTTATTCCTGAGTACTTTTTTTGTAGATACTGTAAAACAGTGGGTAGACCCACCGTTGAGATCTGAGACAAAGTTTAGTTACTTCCCTCTCTTTCCTCATTGTAGAGGGTACCTCTCTTCATGCTGTGCTGCCTGTGGCTTGGAGAAGGGTGATGTGAATAATGTAAAACTGTTCTTTCTACCTTTTCAATGTGTCTTTTCTGATTTCTGTGCAACACCCAGGTGCTGTATCTCTTGCCTGGTTTTCTTAGCTCTTGTGAAGATGTTTTTGTGTGTGGATACTTATTTAAGTTGATGTTTCTGTGGAGAAATGAGTTCTGAAAAGTCATATACCACCATCTTGCCAATATCCCAACTTCACAACATCCAGGCATTCATATTTTTTTCAGTTTCTCAGGTGCCTCAAATTTATGACAACATTTGAGGATCCGTATTCCAAACTCTTTCTATACAACAATGATTCTCAAAGTGTTTTCTCCAGACCAGTAGTGTCAACATCACCTGGAAATTTGCTAGAAGTGTACATTCTTAGGCCCTACCTCAGACCTACTGAATTGAAAATTATGGATTTGGGGCCCAGAAATATGTATCCTAATAAGCCCTCAGATGATTCTCAATTTGAGAACTGCTGCTCTGCACCAGTATTTCTCTCTCTCTCTCTCTCTTTGGTTGTCTGTATATTTTTTATTATTGTTTTTTATTTTTTAAGTTCTGGGGTATATGTGCAGGATGTGCAGGTTTGTTACATAGGTAAATGTGCTCCATGGTGGTTTGCTCCACCTATCAACCCATCACCTAGGCATTAAGCCCAGCATTTATTACTTCTTTTCCCTAATGTTCTTCCCCACCAGCCCTCCCTGACAGACCCCAGTGTGTCTTGTTCCCCTCTCTGTGTCCATATGTTTTTATTGTTCGGCTCCCACTTACAGGTGAGAATATGTAGTGTTTGGTTTTCTGTTCCTGCATCAGTTTGCTGGGGATAATGGTTTCCACCTTCATCTATGTTCTCAAAAGACAGGATCTAATTTGTTTATATGGCTGCATAGTATTCCATGGTATGTTTATATATATATATATATATCTCACATTTTCTTTATCTAGTCTATTATTGATGAGCATTAGCCCCCCCACAATAATAGTGAGAGACTTTAATACCCCACTCTCAGTATTAAACAGATCATCAAGGCAAGAAATTACCAAAGATATTCAGGACTTGAACTCAGCTCTGGACTAAGTGGACCTGATAGATATCTGCAGAACTCTCCACTCCAAAACAATAGAATATACACTTTTCTTTATGCAACATGGCACTTACTCTAAAAATTGATCACATAATTGAAAGTAAAACGCGCCTCAGCAAATGTAGAAAAACTTAAATCATAGCAAACAATCTCTCAGACCACCGCACAAATTAGAACTCAAGATTAAGAAAACCACTCAGCTATTTGACCCAGCAATCCATTACTGAATATATACCCAAAGGATTATCAAACATTCTGTTATAAAGACACATGCGCACATATGTTTATTGTGGCACTGTTTGCAATAGCAAAGACTTGGAACCAACCCAAATGCCCATCAAAGATAGACTGGATAAGGAAAATGTGGCACATATACACCATGGAATACTGTGCAGCCATAAACAAGGATGAGTTCATGTCCTTTGCAGGGACATGGATTGAAACTGGAACATTCTCAGCAAACTGATACAAGAACAGCAAACCAAACACTGCATATTCTCACTCATAAGTGGGTGCTGAACAATGAGAACACATGGACACAGGGAGGTGAACGTCACACACTGGAGTCTGTCAGGGGGTTGGGGGGCTAGGGGAGGGATAGCAGGGGGTGGAGGGATTGGGGAGGGATAACATTAGAAGAATTACCTAATGTAGATGACGGGGGTATGAATGCAGCAAACCACCAAGGTATATGTATACCTATGTAACAAACCTGCACATTCAGCACATGTAACCTACAACTTAAAGCATAATAATAAAAAGAAAAAGAAAGAAAACCACTCAAACTACACATCTACATGGAAACTGAACAACCTGCCAATGAATGACTTCTAGATAAATAATGAAATTAAGGCAGAAATCAAGAAGTTCTTTGAAACTCATGAGAACAACGAGAAAATGTACCAGAATCTCTGGGACACAGCTAAAGCAGTGTTAAGAGGGAAATTTGTAGTACTAAATGCCCACATCCAAAAGGTATAAAGATCTCAAATTGACGCCCTGACATCACAACAAAAGGAACTAGAGAATCAAGAGCAAACAAATCCCAGAGCTAGCAGAAGACAGGAAATAACCAAGCTCAGAGTGGAACTGAAGGAGATAGAGACACACGAAAAACCTTTCAAAAAATCAACGAATCTAAAAGCTGTTTTTTTGAAATAAATAAATAAATAAATAAATAAATAAATAAATAAATAAATAAAATAGACTGCTAGTTAGACTAATAATGAAGAAAATAAAGAAGATTAAAATAAACACAATCAGAATGATAACGAGGATATCACCACAGACCCCACAGAAATACAAGCAACCATCAGAGAATACTAAATATACCTCTGTGCAAATAAACTAGAAAATCAAGAAGAAATGGATAAATTTCTGGACACATACACCTTCTAAGATTGAACCAGGAAGAAGTTGATTCCACGAATAGACCAATAACAAGTTCTGAAATTGAGGCAGTAATAAATAGCCTACCAACCAAAAAAGGTCCAGAACCAGATGAATTTTTAGCTGAGTTCTACCAGAGGTACAAAGAGAAGCTGGTACCGTTTCTTCTGAAACTATTCAAAACAATTGAAAAGGAGAGACTCCTCTCTAATGTATTTTATGAGGTCAGCATCATCCTGATACCAAAACCTGGCAGAGATACAACAACAACAATAAACTTTGGGCCAATATTCCTGGTGAACACTGATGCAAAAATCCTCAGTAAAATATTGGCAAACTGAATCCAGCAGCACATCAAAAAAACTTATTCACCATGATCAAGTTGGCTTCATTCCTGTGATGAAGGGCTGGTTTAACATATGCAAATAAACAGAATTCACCATGTAAATAGAACTAAAGACAAAAACCACATGATTATCTCAATAGATGAAGAAAAGGCCTTCGATAAAATTCAACATCCTTTTATGTTAAAAACTCTCAATAAACTAGGTATGAACCAACATACCTCAAAAAAATAATAGCCATTTTTGACAAACCAACAGCCAATATCATACTGAATAGACAAAAGCTGGAAGCATTCCCCTTGAAAACTGGCACAGGACAAGGATGCCCTCTCTCACCACTCCTATTCAACATATTATTGGATGTTCTGGCCAGGGCAATCATGCAAGAGGAAGAAATAAAGGGTATTCAAATAGGAAGAGTGGAAGCCAAATTGACCTTTTAAAAAAATCATTAATACTCTTATAGCTTTTAAATATACAAGTAAAAAGAAATGTGGGTGCATTATTTTTCCCCTCAATAGTTGTATTTATTACTGTTTTTTTTATTTCAATAGTTTTAGGGAAACGGGTGTTTGGCTGCATGGAAAAGTTCTTTAGTGGTGATTTCTGAGATTTTAGTGCTCCCATCACTTGAGCAGTGTATACTGTGCTCAATGTGTAGACATTTATCCCTCACTCCCCTCCCATCCTTTCCACTGAGTCCCCAAATTTCATTATATAATTCTTGTGCCTTTGCATCCTAATAGCCTAGCTCCCACTTATAAGGGAGAACATACGATGTTTGGTTTCCCAGTCCTGAGTTAGTTCACTTAGAACGATGGCCTCCAGCTCTGCCACGTTGCTGCAAGAGACATTGCTTCATTTCTTTTCATGGCTGATTAGTATTCCATGGTATAAATACATACCGCATTTTCTTTATCCACTCATTGGTTGATGGGCGTTTAGGCTGGTTCATATTTTTGCAATTGCAAACTGTGCTTCTATAAACATGTTTGTACAGGTATTTTGTCATATAATGACTTCTTTTCCTCTGGATAGATACCCCGTAGTGAGATTGCTGGATCTAACAGTAGTTTTACTTTTAGTTCTTTATGAAATCTCCATACTGTTTTTCATAGTGGTTTTATTAGTTTAAATTTCCACCAGCAGTGTAAAAAGTGTGGTGAAAGGTTCCTTTTCATCACATCCACAGCAACATCTGTTATTTTTTGATTTTTAAATTATGGCCATTCTTGCACAAGTAAGGTGGCATCATATTGTAGTTTTGATTTGCATTGCCCTGATAATAGGTGATGTTGAACATTTTTTCATATGTTTGTTGGCCATTTGTATATCTTCTTTGGAGAATTGTCTATTCATGTTCTTTTCCCACTTTTTGATAGGATTATTTGTTTTTTTTCTTGCTGATTTTTTGGTTCCTTGTAAATTCTGTTTATTAGTCCTTTGTTAGATGCAGTTTGTGAATATTTTCTCCTACTCTGTGGGTTCTGTTTACTCTGCTGATCATTTTAGTTTTGTTGTGCAAAGCTTTTTAGTTGAATTAAGTCCTATCTATTCATCTTTGTTTTCATTGCATTTGCTTTTGGAGTCTTAGTCACGAATTCTTTGCCTAAGCCAATGTCTAGAAGAGTTTTTCTGATGTTATCTTTCAGCATTTTTTTATGGTTTCTCAAAATTTCATGTACATAAAAATAGTTTGAGGATCTTTTAAAATGCATATTCTGATTCTGTTGATCTGGAGCTGGTTTTGAGATTCTTCATTTCTAACAAATTCTCAGGTGATGCCAATGCTGCTGATTCATGAGCCACAACCTGGAGTAACAAGGCTGTATTGTGATAGTTTTCTCCCTAAACACAAATTGTTCATGGTCCTGGACTACTTGATTAAAAACCATAAAGCTATACAATATCCTTCAAGATTTATTTGCTTCCATCTTAACTTGCCTCCTGCCATTTCTCTTCATGGATCTTAGGCTTCCCGGAACACTGAGAATGCGTTATGATTCATTGAACACAGTATTTTACACCTCTATTCTAAGAGTCAGTAATATAGCATAAGGAGGTAAAGAAGGAGGAAGCGAGAGATAACTACATAAAGTCTCAGAGTCAATGGTGATCTCAAATTTAGTAACTTAATGTCTTTGGTGTTCTCAGGGTTAATATTTCTGATATTTCCAAGTGCTAAGTTTTCTCAAAAGATGATCAGCATAGAAAATTTTGCAAAAACTTTCTCAGGTACTCTTTGCCATTAAAAAATGTTGTATGTGATCTAAAAATGTGGCATATCTTTGTAGTATAATAATAACAACCAACCGGTTATATGGTACAAAAATCTGCACACTTTAAACAAGTGTTTAGTAGTTATAAACTTTAAAAATAATTTTATAAGTCAAGGCTGAAGATTTTGAAAGTTTTTTTTGTAAAGGTAAATTTGGAACTTTTGGTTATTTAATGTGTTTTATAATGTTATATCTTTTGTAGAAATATTTTTCCTGGAATATCATTATACTTATTTTTAATTGAGTGTAGAATCTTTAATGAATGGATTTATGTTTCCAGTAACAAATAGGAGTGTTGGGGATGGCAATTACATTAAATATGAAAACTTAGCTAGTAGTCAACAAATTATTAGACTTTAGGGTGGTAGAGATCAGTAGGTCAGGTTTAAAACAGTCTGAGATGTTAGAAGTGTCAGTAATAAAAAGTTAGGGGTATTGTATTTATATAGCTAATTTGGAGACTTTGCAAATGATATTTTAAAACTATTATTTGCTATTATTGTTAAATTGGACCTTTGGGGACAGAACCCACAAATATAGCTTGGTTTTAATCTTTCCGTCTGCCTGGAGTTATATAGGACTACATACAGAGGAATCTACTTCCACTATGAATTTAGAATCGTGGACTCATAGAATTCAACTAGTTTACCAAAATTTGGCTAATCTTAATCCTACATATATATCTCCTATACATGTGTATATACTCACACACATATATTCTGTATTTCGATGTGTGTATATATGTAATATTACACAGTATATACTCATACATATTCAGTATGTATACTTATATAATAGAAATAAATTTATTTATATAATATATATAATTACACACACACAGACTCAGAGAATTAGATGTATGTTCCTTGAGTTGGTTAGCTTTCATCCCATTCATTTTGGGGCATTCCCTGGCCATACTAGAAGGCTGGAAAGGTGGCCAGGCTGTAAATATGCCATCCCCATTCAGGACTGGAATATTCCAAATGCTACTGCAAAACATGAGCAGATGCTTTTGTGCTCTTGGACCTCTGCATTTTAATATAGCACTTCATGTTATGTTTATATTAGAGTACTGGTTTTCATTTTAATAACTATTCAAACAGATTCCAAGTACACAAATAAAAGATTTGCATAGTATATAAGGAGGACAAGAAAAAACAAATACTGAGGAGGGTGTTATCATTTTCTTCATGGTAGTCTCCTGTCACAAATGTAGTGATCAGTTACATGGCGTTTTGAGCTATAGAACTCTCATGCTCTATTAACTGTGGTGTTAAGAAAATGGCTCCTGCCAATTTTCTATTATGTCAATTTCCTGAGTATTTACATTAGGAGAAACATTTTTATGATGAGTAAAAAAAAAAGTCTCTTCTCAGCATTTCTCCATTATGGGTACAAAGTGTTTTCTTCCTTATAAAATACAATTTAGGAGTATAACTTAGTGATTCACATTAGATACTGGAGCTTGGAGAGGTAAAGGGTTCAGTTCAATCTCTGCCTCATTATTAGTTCTTTCTGTATTTCATTTCTTGATTTAATGTAAATTGAACTAGGGAATATTTGGAACACTAGTAATGGGTTTTGAAAAAAATCATTGAATAGAAGCTCTCAGAAGTGCTTCTGTGAAAAAATTTGGAAAAGCCAGTTTCTTTATACTCTCAAGAAGTTATTTATAACAAAGCATTAGGTACCTTCAGTCATGAAAGACGTGGCTCATATTTTGATCAATGCCTCCCAGCTGATACATAATTCAGCCCGAATGGGACATGGCATTCATTTTTCTTCATGACATTGAATGACTTGATGGTATTTCAAATGGAAAATCTGTAAGTTTGGATTATAAAAAAGATAAAGTCTTTTAGTAGTATTCAGGCCAATGACTAAATTGATAAGGTTCTATTTTTAGTTCCTTAAAGGCGAATTAACTTCATCTTAGTGTTAAAATGTAGTAAAGTAACACCATGTCATCATAGTTTCCATTTCTATAATTGTGCTGTTTTTAAATTATCTGTTCTTCTCTTTTCACTTTGCCTTCATTACTCCAAGCACTCTCAGTTGTTCCTAAGAGCCTATAAAATTCACAGTGAATTTCAGTATCTCCTGTTTATACAACCAGCTCTCTGATAATCCATTTATTGTTTAGATGCCAGCTAGTATTAGGTAATACTATGCACTGCAATAAGTGATTTAAGAAGTCAAGTAACCTTTGGGTATCGGTGTTTTTTTTTTTTTTTTTTCCCCTCAGGGGCATCAACAAGTATTTGATTTTGTTTGAAATTAATGTTACACAGTTTTAGACTAAGAACAGATCATTTGGTTCCTTGGGATTGTATGTTTGCATTTTTTATTGAATATTGTGTGAACTACTAGTACAGCTTATGCTAAGAGGAGCTGGCCTTAAGGCACAATAAATCTTTGTTTTCACTTTGCCAAGCCTACATAAATAATTTCTTTTAGAGGTAACCACTTTGTACTCACACTGTCTAAAGTACATAAGAATTTGGAAATACATTTTACTGACAACTGCAAATTTCAAGAGTTAAGAACACTCATTTATAAATAGTACTGTTTTCATACTCCCTTCTACTGGAAATGTGAATCTGTCAATTAAAGAGTGTCAAAGAGCTATTCAAAGCGCTAAATTGATTTCCAGCTACCTCAGACTTTTAAAACAGGAGAGACTCCTGAGTTCCATGCTGTGGGATGGGCCCAGTCAGCAACTGACACTCGTTAAAGACCTGATTATGAGAACCCCTAACCGAGCATTGGTTTTTCCCTCCCTTCAGGTGATAGTGCTAATAGATGTGATTAGATTTGGTGTTACATCTGTGTAAAATATTTTACAATTTATTTGGAAAATCTGTTGAAAACAATATTGAATGAGAAACTAGTATTTTTTGAAATTGTTAATTAAAATTCAGCTACTTGAATTAGATATTGCCTGTGTTTTATAAATGTACCTGAGATATTCATAGACACTGTCAAGTCTTCCCTTCCCTGTGGATGGATCGCTACTCTTGAATGATGCATTGTCACACTTTCCTGGTTTTCTTTCCCCTTTACATGACAGCATCTTGTCAGGATACTTTGTGGGTCCTACTCCAGTTGCCCTCGTCCTCTGCCTGTCTCTTAAATTTCAGTGCTCCTCAAGCATCTGTCTTAGCCCTCTTCTCTACTCAGCATTGGTCGTAGTCTCCTCCCATCCATGTGCTGAGGACCTCTTAAATCTTTTTCCCCATCCAAGCCTCTCCACAATGCATCAGACTTCTATAGGCAGCCTCTTAGTAGATATCTCTATTTGGATGTTCTAGGGGTGACTCAAACTCAGCATGTCCAAAGCAGAATTTGTCAGTATATGCTTCAGTCATATTGATCCAATTTTTTTTTGATTACTGAATATACTGCACTGTCTCTTACTTCTTTGCATGTGCTACTTTCTTAACCTGAAATACACTTCCCCTCTGGCTACCCACTATTCTCACAACACCCATAATTGACATTCTCTAAAGAAGCCTTTTCTCATTCCTATGTCAATATTAGAGACTTCTTTTATAGAGTAATGGTAATAATAATAAAGGTAATGATGATAATGATAATTATTAGTTTCCAATTGATTTGATAATAAATTAGCACCTAATTAGTGGCTTAACGCAACACAAATTTATTATCTTACACTTATGTAGGCTGGAAGTCTGACACTATTCTCATTGGAGGCTTTTGGGGAAAATCTCTACATTTTCTGAATGATTCCAGTTTTTAGAGACTGCATTCCTCAGCTCATGGTCCCCTTCTACCTTCAAAGCCAGCAATGCCTGGCAGAGTCTTTCTCACATTTCAGCAATCTGACACTGACTCTTCTCCCATCTCCTGCTTTCACTTTTTAGGACACTTGTGGTGACATTGGGTCCACCTGTATAATCCAGGATATGCTTCCCATTCTTAATTTCAGCTGATTAGCAATCTTAATTCTGTTTGCAACCTTAATTCCCCTCTGCCAAGTAACCTAATAGAGTAACTAGTTTCAGGAATGAGGATGGGGATATCTTTTATCCACAATAGCTAACAGTTATTGAGAACTTACCACTTGCTAGGTATTGTTCTAAGCACCCCACATATATTATTTCATATGGTTGTCAAGAACTGTGAGGATTCTAAGATTTTACCTTATCCTACTTGTAATATCAACTAGTCAGACCGCCATTGTTTCATGGCCATGCTTGCAGAAGTCATGAAACTCTTTGATTAGAAATAAAAGACATTATCATTCTAGCTACAGTAGTAGCCAGAGTATAAGCAGTTTTTCTTTTTATAGAGACAGGGTCTCACTCTGTTGCTTAGGCTGGAGTGCAATTATGTCATAGCTCACTGTAGCCTTTATCTCCTGGGCTCAAGCAATCCTGCAACCTCAGCCTCCGACGCAGCTAGGACTATAGGCACGCACCATGACGCCCAGCTAATGTGTTATTTTAGCAGAGACAGTGTCTGACTATGTTGCCTAGGCTGGTCTTGAACTCCTGAGCTCAAATGATCCTCTTGCCTAGAACTCCCAAGGTGCTGGGATTACAGGTATGAGCCATCGTATCCTGCTGGTATCATTATTTTTTGTGCCAGTTCCCAGAGCCCTAATTCCCAAGACTGACACACAGAGGTCCAGCTGATACCTGCACATGCAATGGATTATATGACACGTGAGTGTACCTGACTCTAGGGAATGTTGTTCTTTTGTAAGTGATAGTATGTGTGCCAGCCTTTTGCTCTGGACAGCATACTATCTCTGTTTTTGCTATACAAATGTCCTTAAAAAGGTAGTGTGGAACAAAAAGCAGTCAGTGCCTGTGCTCATAAGATATACAGAAATGTGAGAGACCCTTGAGAAATGTGTTTCAACAATAGCCCTCACAGTAATCCTGCAAAATAGTTGCACTTATATTCATCTTCATTTTACAGGTGAGGAAAATGAGGGATAGAGAGGATCAGTAATGTGCCCCATTAAGTAGCAGAATTGAGTTCATGTTCTTAATCCCTGCTCTATGCTGTAGCCATTATACTGTGCAGTTGTTGTAGCATATGCACTACATTGTAATTGCCTTCGTGTGTGTCTGTAATATATATGCTTTTTAACTTGTTTGTATCCCCCATTGGTTTTTGAGCTCCATGAAAGTTTAAAGGGACTATGTCTTTACTGTTCAATGCTTATATGCCCAACTTAGATCAGTCTGACCAGTCTTAGGTAATGAGTAAGTATTTTAGAAATAAACAAAAATATACTGTAAATGGAACCTTAATAGGAAGGAATCTTATATTCAACCTGTATTCTTTGAGATAACAGCAAATCTTTGTTATATAAGGAGTATTAGTCAACTTAGGCTATCACTAGTGGATGGCAATAGGGGTCATTTAATGTCTTTTCTGTGTTCATACCTAAGCATGTTTCTTAAAGCAAAGACTGTGATTTTGAAAGTAGTAGATGCACAATAAAAAATGCACAATATGATGGTGAAGACCAAAATGGCCCTAATTTTAAAAATTAAAGGGACAAGAAACTGACAAATGTTCCCTGTGCATATGGGATACATCCTTTGGCATAGAAAGCCTTTTTTCAGGGAAAAAGGAAATCAAGCAACATATGAAAAGTGTTCCTCCATTGCAATCGACAGTAATCAGTAAGTGTCGAGGCTAATTGATTGCAGAAATGAAAAAAATTCTTTTGAATGTGTGGCAGGAGGATCAGCAAAAACACTGACTGCATATTATGGCCTAATGCTAATTCAGGAGAATGCTATGAGTTTGAGAACTTGAAAGCTAAGCTTCTGAATGCAAGTAGTGCTGATGAAAGTTCTGTTATAAGCCACAATGTATAGCTGAAACTAGTCTATTTTGAATGAATGATGCCCCCAAAAAAAGTCCACCAGGAAAAATAAATTTACTTTGCTTTAAAGCTTTGAAGGACTGACTCTTAAATTTGGTGGGAATGTATCTAAGGATAGCAAAGTTTAAACTTCTTTTTGTCAAACAAACTGAAAAAGAGTCATTCAGAACCTAAGTTGTTTATGAGTAAAAATCTTGAGAATATACCCTTGAAAGGAAGAAAAAGAATGGTAGTTCTCATTTTATAAATGTTAGTTATGAATTACTTCTGTAAATTTTATCTTATTGTTACTATTTCAAATGTAGTTTATATATTTACTAGCCATATATATTAATCTTCAGAGCAAGATGTTTCATTTTTTATTCTTAAACACAAATGCATATATAAACAGTCTTGAGCAAGAGCCAGTCATGATATAATCAAAATACTACAATTTTAAATTTTATTTTTATTTTTATTTTTATTGCATTTTAGGTTTTGGGGTACATGTGAAAAACATGCAAGATTGTTGCATAGGTGCATACGTGGCACCTTTGCTGCCTTCCTCCCCTTCACCTATATGTGGCATTTCTCCCCATACTATCTCTCCCCAACTCCCCACTCCCCGCTGTCCCTCCCCTATTTCCCTCCAACAGACCCCAGTGTGTAGTGCTCCCCTCCCTGTGTCCATGTATTCTCGTTATTCAACACCCGCCTATGAGTGAGAACATGTGGTGTTTGATTTTGTGTTCTTGTGTCAGTTTGCTGAGAATGATAGTTTTCAGCTTCATCAATGTCCCTCCCTACAAAGGACGCAAATGCATCGTTTTTGATGGCTGCATAATATTCCATGGTGTATATGTGCCACATTTTCCCTGTCCAGTCTGTCATCGATGGGCATTTGGGTTGGTTCCAGATCTTTGCTATTGTAAACTGTGCTGCAATGAACATTCGTGTGCACGTGTCCTTATAGTAGAACGATTTATAATCCTTTGGATATATACCCAGTAATGGGATTGCTGGGTCAAATGGAATTTCTATTTCTAGGTCCTTGAGGAATCACCACACTGTCTTCCACAATGGTGGAACTAATTTACACTCCTACCAACAGTGTAAAAGTGTTCCTATTTCTCCACATCCTCTCCAGCATCTGTTGTCTCCAGATTTTTTAAATGATCACCATTCTAACTGGCGTGAGATGGTATCTCAATGTAGTTTTGATTTGCATTTCTCTAATGACCAGTGATGATGAGCATTTTTTCATATGTTTGTTGGCCTCGTGTATGTCTTCTTTTGTAAAGTATCTGTTCATATCCTTCGCCCACTTTTGAATGGGCTTGTTTGTTTTTTTCTTGTAAATCTGTTTTAGTTCTTTGTAAATTCTGAATATCAGCCCTTTGTCAGATGGGTAAGCTGCAAAAAATTTTCCTCATTCTGTTAGTTGCCGATTCACTCTATTGACTGTTTCTTTTGCTGTGCAGAAGCTGTGGCGTTTGCTTAGGTCCCATTTGTCTATTTTGGCTTTTGTTGCCAATGCTTTTGGTGTTTTGGTCATGAAGTCCTTGCCTATGCCTATGTCCTGAATGGTTTTGCCTAGATTTTCTTCTAGGGTTTTTATGGTGTTAGGTCTTATGTTTAAGTCTTTAATCCATCTGGAGTTAATTTTAGTGTAAGGTGTCAGGAAGGGGTACAGTTTCTGCTTTCTGCATATGGCTAGCCAGTTTTCCCAACACCATTTATTAAACAGGGAATCCTTTCCCAATTGCTTGTTTTTGTCAGGTTTGTCAAAGATTGGATGGTTGTAGATATGTTGTGTTGCCTCTGAGGCCTCTGTTCTGTTCCATTGGTCTATATCTCTGTTTTGGTACCAGTACCATGCTGTTTTGATTACTGTAGCCTTGTAGTATAGTTTGATGTCCGGTAGTGTGATGACTCCCACTTTGTTCTTTTTGCTTAGAATTGACTTTTTTTTTTTTTAAACCTGCTATGCCTTTAAAATTTATTTGTGCCCTTGGATGATAATATGGGCATATCCTATAAAGTTTTTTGGCTCATTCTTAAGTAGGATCTATGTTGCTTCAAATCATAAGATAAAATTTCAATTTGAAAATTAAAAATCTATAATGTAACATATTAACCTAAACTTTATCTTTGTTTGAAGACTCCTCCTCCTCTCTTTCCTGAGGCCTATGAGGCATTCGATTCCCCAGGATGGGGAAGAACTGGAAAGATCTCAAATAGTGATAGCATTTATCTGGCATTACGTAGGACTAAGTGTTTTATATGGTATAACTCATTTAATCTTCACAGTAACTGCAAGGCAGGTACTGTTAATATCCCCATTTTATCAATAAGAAAGTGAAAGCTGAGAGTGGTTAAACAATTTGGGTTTGGATCCCAAACCCAGTATGGACTCCACAACTTGCAGCTTTAGACATTATATGCATTGCCTTCTGCCAAGAAGATCTGAGAAGCAGAGATGGAAAAATAACTTGGAGTGTGATTGAGATACTACCAGAGTACAACCTGGTGACAGCATTAAAGGTAAAATTCAAAGGGTGAAGTGGGGCAGGACACAGAAGTAAGAGTTAGGTCAGTAGCCTGTGGATTTGAGCACAAGATGGCTTTGGGTTGGAAGAATCAGTATGCATAGAACCCATCTGTGAATTGTAAGGGAATGCATCTAAGTGATACTTTGCAGAGGAGTAGAGAGGTGATTTAAAAGAGCAGCAGAGTTCTTTACATGGTAGAGTGAAAACAGGGAATTCATGACCAGAACTGTTTAACTGAAGGCTCGTTCCTGAATGGTATGGATAGTGGTTATACATCTGTTTGGCTTATGATTGCAAGCAAAACTAGTTGTAAGCTATATTTAGCATGACTTGCCATCACAAGGCAACCATTTATTTAGCAATTACTATTTGAATATTAGCTGTGTGTGTGGTACTATGCTAGCACTGGAAATGTAGCAATTAAGATTAAAACTGCTCTGTCTTCCTGGTTTGGGTTGATGTTTCAGCTTAGATACTAATTTTTTAAAAACTTTTCTTGGTCATTTGATCAAATGTATTCTGCCTCCAACTCTGTTATACTTCAACATATTGTATGTAATTTTCATGATAGTCCTCATTGCAGTCTCATATTATCTTATGTATTTGTCTATTTGTGTATAATTTGGGCTCCTGCCCTACCTGCGGTCCCCAACTCCTCAAAACTAGAACATGAGCTTGGAGACAGCAGCATCTTTGTTAGTCTCCTCTGCTAGAACAGAGTAAGTACTCATCGAACTATTGAATGAATGCATGAATGAATGCCTGATTCAAATAAGTATATTACAGGTACAGGGAAAACCAGAAAGAACAAATCTATAGAATTTATTCTGTTCTGATACCACAACTTCTAATATTAATGTATGGCACTTTAGATTTTCTGAGCAAAAAATCTTACATCCCATCAGAGACAAGTGCTGCTTTTCAGGAAAATGCCAGATCCCCTGACTACACTATGGGCTTGGCAGCAGGTCTGTTTTCTGTCTAGGCATGGAGGGATTGGCTGCTGAGGTGATGCTCCTGAGTTGCTGGGATATTTATTTCTTCGGCATTAAAATTCTTGTCTTCCAGGACTTTCTATCCCTTTTCACTCAGGATTAAGTTTGAAGTCTGGGGCATTCAGGTTCTGATCTTATTATAGACTTTCTTATGAATCTCAAATTAGCTAAATAAGTGGATGACATATGTGGAATGAACTGATAAGTTTGAGTGTGGACAACTGGAAGACAGAAATTGGCTGGTGAATAAATATTGCTAGGAAAAGCCAGGACTCTAGGGAGTATGGCTTAGGCAAAAGGAAAAGTATCAAGAGAAACTAAGACAATTGATAACTATCTGAGGTCACATATCACAGAGCCTGGAGTGTGAGCTTGATCCTGTAGCAGAGAATATCTGAGCTAGTGGATACCAGACTCTTTCACACTGGAACCAGGACTTAGAGGAACCCAAAGCTGGGGCAAAGCATCTTATTCTGGACTGACTATCTATCATGACCTGTGAGATCAGAATCTGACTGTGGGAGACAGGAGAGGACTGATATTGTACACGTTTTTTTTTTCTTAGTGATTATTTAATAATTTGAAAAATATTAGAGTGCATTTCTAGCTTACAAGGTTATGCATCAGAAGGGTAATAAGGCAACACTTTTACTAATGCTGGAGACTGGATTTCGGTTAGTATATACTATTGAACAGACCTCATTTAGTGATTCTTTGGACCTTTTGCAAGGTTGTAAAGTTTCTCATTGCACGGTGTTCTCAGGGTAATGGGCCATTTTATTTTATGGGGGTTAACTTTCCCTAGAGGAAAAAACAGAAAGCTGCAAGGCTTTCTTAACTTTCCTTTAGTATGTACTATTAAGCCAGATTAAAAAGGGAGAGGCTTACACAAGGAGGCACAGCACGTTGGGGGCCTATCAAATAGCAGTCTACTGTTAAAATGCTTAGCTATTTTCATCTAGTTCTCAAAGACAGCAGTCTGGGCATGTGGGTGGTGATGGGTAGCATTGAAGTAGATGAGAATACTCAAAGAAAATAAGTAGTAGAGTGAGTGTCTTAGTCCATTTATGCTAATACCTGAGACTGGGTAATTACCAAATAATAGAAACTTATTTCTCATAATTCTAAAGGCTGAGAAGTTTAAGATAGGGCACAGGCAGGTCTGATGTCTGGTAGGGTCTACTCTCTGCTTCCAAGATGACTTTTTGTTGCTGCATCTTCCAGAGGGGATGAATGTTGTGTCTTCACATGGCAGAAGAGATCCAAAGGGACCAAGGTAGTTTCCTCCAGTCCTTTTATAATCAATTTATGAGGGCAGAGTCCTTCTGACTTAGTCATTTCACCAAAGGCCCTACCTTTTAATACCACTGCAATGGAGATTACATTTCAACATGAATTGTGAAGGGTACACATTTAAACCATAGCAGTGAGTAAAATAAAACAACACAGAAGCCACAGATGTAAATCCTGGAAACGCTGATTTTCAAAAGTTAGAGGATGGCAAGAAAATGAAAAAACAAAAAACAGTAACAAGAAGGGCTAATCTGAGAAATGCAGAAAAAACATGATATTCTGTTATTGTAGACACTAGTCTACCATATGATAATTCTCAGCAATGCCAAGAAAGATGAAATTTGAGAATTATCCGTGAGATTTTGCGAATTTACTTATTCAGAGCTCTTTTAGGATAGTGTTAAGAATAGAAGGCAAATTATAGTGCATTGAGGGTGAGTAGGAGGCAAACAAGTAGAGCAAGTCAGATTTTTATGTTAATTTATGTTATCACATTCACTAGTATTATATGAATTATTTCCTATCTGTCTATAGTTTTTTGTACTCTACTATTAATTAGAAGCAGACTACTATGTATAAATTTATCAAGGATTTTCTTTGGATTTCAAAGTAAATTAGATTCTGAAATATTTGAATTTTCTTACTTCTGTTTTCAAGTCATATGAAAGAGTTATGGGTGTACATTTTAATGGATATAGCCTCATAACAAATTTTTTTGCAAAAATTAAAATAATTTCATTCATTTTGAATTAATATCACCTGCCTTAAATATACAAAAGAAATAATATTTTTGTTACTGAGCTTGGTATTTTTTTAATAGCTTCATTCAGGTGCAGTGATTTATAGTAAACTGTCCATATTTAAAGTATATAATTCGGTGCCTTAACACATATATACACATAGGAAATTATCACCATAATAAACATATTCATCACTCCTAAAAGTTTCCTGTGGCTATCTTCTAACCCCTCCCATCTTTGTCCCCAGGCAACCTCTGATCTGCTTTCTGACACTATAGATTAG
The DNA here is from genome assembly GCF_030222135.1 of Aotus nancymaae. NCBI lineage: Eukaryota > Metazoa > Chordata > Mammalia > Primates > Aotidae > Aotus > Aotus nancymaae. The sequence goes on along the minus strand of NW_026988428.1, from coordinate 28,364,891 downwards.
TTTGCATTTTCTGGAATTTTATATAATTGGCATGAATCATACAGTAGATATGCTTTCTTCTTTTTTACACCATATAAGTATTTTGAGATTCAACCATGTTTTGGACTGTAACTATAGTTCATTTCTTTTTGATGCTGAGTTGTATTTTCTTTCACAGATATACCATACTTTATTCACCTATTGACAGAGATTTGAGTTGATCCTAGTTTGTAGCTACTGGAAATAAGGCTTTTATAAATATTTGTGTACAAATGTTTGTGTGAATATATGCTTGATGTAGGTGCTCTTTAATTATAAACCTATCATATAAGATTACCTAAGCTGTGAAAACATAAAGCAGAGGCACGATTAAGAATACTTCTCCACAGTTGCTTCAACAAAATCTAAGTTTCTTCAATACTCTGTTATAAGGTTAGTAGCATGCAATGTTTTCTTTGTTTTTTCTCTACTCTGCCATCTATAAACATGGTTCCTTATTACAAAACTTGTGTGTGTCTAAGTAGCTGTCCCCTACTGCTTATCTGTGATATACTCTATTTAATGACTTTAATTTTACTCTGGCTTCATTTGCTGAAGAGTCCTTGTTTGGTTGATCTGTAATCTTGTTACCCAGGCCTGACTTTTGTGGCCTCATACCTCTGGATACCAACTAGTATGTAACCAACTGCCTGTTTAGGTCACCAGTGCTTGATGTCTTTGTCACCAACCTCCAATTTCCATACCATACCTGCTTATGTGTTAGTCAGACTTTTGCTATCTGACAATTGCTCCCAAGCCTACCTTTCTCTTCATTCCAAACTCCCAGACTGCATCTGACTCATATGTGTGGAGTCTTCTTTCTGTGCTATTTGAGCCAATCCAAATCCCAACATGTGGCTTGTGTATGTTCACTTAGCCTTGAGGACTGACTACTCTTGGCTCCTGGGGGATTACAGCTTACAGAATTGCCTCTACTTTGTCACATGCTTAGGTCAGAAAGCTTGTTCATGTTCCTACAAGTAAATGACACCAGACCTGCTATTGTTGTTGCCATCTATTGGTGAAATAGTTGACACACTGTGGTCCTGTTGTCTGGTTTGTTCATATTTAAATAAGGTGTCAAGGTAAAATCATATGTAAAAATATTTATTCGTTATGAACTTACAATTCATACCGGTTCTCTGATCTGTGTTCCTCCTCTTTGTATATTTCAGCCACATCATCTTTCGTTGTCCAGCATACTTGTCTCATTTTCACCTTACGGCCTTTGCATTTGTTGTCTTTAGAATGCACTTCTGAGTTCAGACAAACTAGCTTCTACCATTATTCACATTTCAGATGAAATGTGACTACCTTAGAGAGGGCTGTCTTGACCACACCACACCCACCCTGCCAATCAATCACTATCTTACTCTGTTACATTTTCTTTGTAGCATTTATCATTTACTAATTTTCTCATTCATTTATTACTTGTTAATTGACCTCCTGCACATACTCACATACGAATATCAGCACCATGATGGCAGAGAGGAAGGAGCTTGCAGGACAGACCAAAACAATGTCTATATTGAGCAAAGAAGATGCTCAATGAGTATCTGTTGTATATATGAATTCGTAGATTACCTTTTTCTGCCCATTGATATCCTATTTACCTTTTGAATCCAACTTAAGTATCATCTCTTTGAAAACCTCCCCAATCATATTTGCTTTTTCTCTCTCATAGCACTCTTAAATCTTCAATTATTGGCTCATATTTCCTTTTTGTGTGTGTTATGCCCTCATGCTTAGTCTAAAGTGAGGTGGAACATACGGCTCATATTTGACTTATTTTAATATACATTTCAGACTTAAGACCACAACTGTCCCGGTGCGGTGGCTCGTGCCTGTAATTCCAGCACTTTGGGAGGCCGACCAGCCTGGCCAACATGGTGAAACCCCATCTCCACTAAAAATACAAAACTTAAGTGGGCGTGGTGGCGCATGCCTATAGTCCCAGCTGCTTGGGAAGCTGAGGCAGGAGAATCCCTTGAACCTGGGAGGCGGAGGTTGCAGTGAGATGAGATCATGAGATCATGCCACTGCACTCCAGCCTGGGTGACAGAGCAAGATTCCATCTTGAAAAAAACGAAAAAAGAAAAAGAAAAACACAACCAATGCTGAGAAGATATTTGTTAAAGTCAGGAATAAAGAAGAATCAACCTTAGTATAAGACTGTTGAGTCTTTTTCTTATTCTTTTTCTTATTTTGAAATATTTAAAGCATGTGGAAAAGAATCAGTAGTATTATAATCAGTACCTATATACCTATCACCAACAATGAAATATTATTATTAAAAACATCACTATTTAATTCACTGTGTAACTGTCTTCCATCCTTTTCCCCTCCTTTCTTCCATGAAGGAAACGTGATCCTGACTTTAATGTTTATCACTGCTATGTGTGTGTGTTTTATGTGTGCATTTTGCCATTATTGTGTCTGTGCATGTGTTCGTGTGTGTGTATCCATTTATATAACACATGGTGTTATTCTACTTGTTTTTAAGTAGTGGATGTTATTTTAGGGTCATTTTACTCTTCACTTATTTCCTTGACATTGTCTTTCTCAGAGTGTCCATGTGGATGTATGTAGTGTTAGAATCTAGTGGTGATATCAATTGTTTTGATTGCTGTGTAATATTTCTTTATGTACCTATTTCTCAGTTTCTTTGTCCTTGACCGTGCCTAAAAGCACTTGATTTTCCCTTTTCACTTGTACGAACAATACTATAGTGAACATTCTTGTATAATTTTCTGTTGCATCATAGGGAGTTACTCCAGGGTTATATGGAGAAATAGAACTTCCAGGTTAGAGACTGCAAACGCTATGTTTGGCATTGTGATTAAAAGCACAGGTGCTGCACCGGGCTGCTGGGTTCAAATTCTTATCTTGCCACTTACTAGCTTTCCCAGGAAGCAATGAGCCCCAGCTATTTTCAACCTGTTTTCATGAGCATGCGTGCCCTACCTCAATTCCTGGCATTAAGTAGTCACCTTGGCTTAGGTCCTTTTGGCTCTGGAAGGATCTGCCAGAGTCAATTCCCAGCTGCCACTGACTGCTTCTGGAGCCAGTGCCCAGCAGGCCTGTGGCTTCACATGCAATTACCACTTTGTGTTTCTGTACCATTTCTGGTCCAGGGAGAGGTTTACTTTTGAGCCTGGAGATGTTTTTAGTTTTCCCTTTTAATATTTTATTTATCATCACTATGTCTCTGGAGCAGAGGGAGTATATCAAAGCACGAACTCTTTGTGTCACCATAACCAGAAGTTGATAATACCTTTATGACCTTTTAAAATAAGCACAAATCTTAGAATCATCTAATCACAGATACTTAAAGCTGGAAGGCATTTTAGAGATAATTAAGGCCGATGACCTTATTTCATAGGTGAGGGAATTGTGGTCTTAAGAAATTAAGTGATTTACTGATGTTGCTTAACTAGTCGACGATGACAGAGCCAGACCAGAGTCTGTGGGTTCCCTTAATAGTTTTTTTTTCCATCATATCCACTATCAAAGCTTTCTCTGTAAGATATATTTACATATAACATATTACTTTTAAAAGAACTGAAAAAATACACTAGAATTTAAGCAATTAGAAAAATCACATTTTAAAACATATAAAATGCTTTCTCTTAGACAATATTGAGGTAAAAGTAAGAAGATAGTATTTACTGCATTGAGTTGAATATATTTTCATTAGAAAGCATAACACCTTTGACTCTGTAGGTTCCTGCTGCATTTGATTTCCTTGACTTATGAAATTTATTAGGATGGGCCCATCAATAATGGCACTGATACTTCTAGCTACCTATAACACTGGGCTTGAAAATGAACTGTGATGAATGGATGTGACCAGCATTTGCAGTGATAGCCTATATTTCTGCTGTCATGTAGAGATGGCAGGTAGTTCAATTTGCCAAAAAAAATCACTAAGTAAAATCAAGTATTCCTTATAATTAGGATTTCTGGACATTTTTAGGATATAAATTCAGAATCTGGTGTCTTTGTTAAAGCCTTTGGAACTGTTTTATTTTATTTCTAGATCTTTTAGCTGTGCCTAAGCATCCGTATGCTGCTATGGAGAACTGGGGACTAAGTATTTTTGTGGAACAAAGAATACTGCTGGATCCCAGTGTTTCATCTATTTCTTATTTGCTGGATGTCACCATGGTCATTGTTCATGAGATATGTCACCAGGTATGAGAAAAAGAATCAGGTGTAAGTATAATGTGCAAGCTATTGAGAATGATTTTGAATACCTAGATTAAGAGCTAAATTATTATCCTCCCAATTAAGTTTTAATTTCATATAGAACAATATGTAGTTCTTTCTGGAAGATATTCCATTTTTCTCAGATCATAGCACAAACAAAAACAAACACACTGATTATATTGAGTAGGCAACTGTCATTCCATTTAGCTGAGGAGTGAGACAGCACTGCCACCCAGCACCCCCTTCGGATCCCTTGTTTAGTCAGTTATCAACCTTGCTTTATTTTCTTGTGATTATTAGTGTGTATATATGGGAAGTGTGTGATGGCGATGATTTATTGCATCACTGCAAGATGCAGCTGAGTTTTGTGTACGTGTCAAAATTTGCTTTTGCTGAAATCAATTTGTTATTCCCCTTTTCCCACCACATAGACACTTAGGAAGTCTTTCACTAACTCAGCCGTAGACTCTTTGTTCTCAAATGATTGATATTTTTTGTCTTGGCATGTTTAGAAATTCATATGTAAATTAGCCAACTTTGTAGTGAAGCTAAGATAAAATTAATTTCATTTTGATTTTATGCACTTTCTCACAATGAATGGAAAGTATTAGAGAGATTTCACAGTGCTTATCTGAATCTTAATTTTAGTGGAAAAATATCACTGAAAATAGACATTCATGCCAATTGAAAGTGATACCTGTCCCGGCAACCAGTAATTATGGATAGCTTTAAACTTATAACACCAGAAATCTCATTGTGATACAGTATGATTTCAATACATTATAAACCCCACACCTTTTTAAAAGCTAAAAACACTAAGGAAAGAGTGATGTGAAAAATGCTGTCAGTGAAAGAAGGTAAACCATTAAATGCTAATAAATGAATACTGACTTGATGTATTGGTCCAGGTCTGACGACCATTTACCTAAATGTCAGCTTACATATATATTTATTTATTTTTGAGACTGAGTCTCACTATGTCATCCAGGCTGGAGTGCAGTGGTGCGATCTTGGCTCACTGCAAACTTCGACTGACTGCGACCTTCACCTCCCAGGTTCAAGTGATCCTTCTGCCTCAGCCTCCCAAGTAGCTGTGACTACAGGTGCCCACCACCATGCCCAGCTAATTTGTTTTTGTATTTTTAGTAGAGACAGGGGTGTTTCACCATGTTGGCCAGGCTGGTCTCGAACTCCTAACCTCAGGTGATCCACCCACCTTGGGCTCCCCAAGTGCTGGTATTACAGGCGGGAGTCACCGTGCCCGGCCCCTACATGTCAGTTTTTTGCGTTGAACCTGTAAGATGTTTGTACCTGCCTTGCTGGCCAGATCTCTCATGTGTGTTCCTCACCTCAGAGACTTAAGGGGAACCTTTGCAGAGATGACTGGGGCTCCTAGTCTGTACTAAAGAGGATGGTTTTGACCTACTATCATATAATTATTTGAGGCAAAAGCAGTTTCTCTTTTGAATGCTCCTATAAATGACAAGTTAGATATAGAGGTCTGTTGAAATGAAAGCACACTGATAATGTATAATTGTTTGGAGAACTGGATTTCATTTGTTTCATATTGTAAGTTACTTTCTTGTTATAGCTTACTTTTGATAGGCCACTTACTATGGGGTAATGAACCAGAAGTTAGTAGAAACACTTAAAATAATTTCCATTGTCATTGCCCAATTAATTTCTGTTACCTTCCCTGCCCACCTATTTGTTGTCACAATTCTGAAGATAGGTTTTCAAGTTAAAGGAGATACATGCATTTTTTTAAATTTCAATAATTATTAAAAAGTTAAACATTTACTTTGTGGTCCTCAACATATTGAGAGCTGTTTTTATTTGTATTTCATTGAGAGATCCTCTTGAAGAATAGGTACTTTATGCTGTTACTATTGAAACTGTCAACCAAGCTTGTTTTTTTTTTTTTATTATTGCATTTTAGGTTTTGGGGTACATGTGAAAAACATGCAGGGTTGTTGCATAGGTACACACATGGCAGTGTGATGATTTGCTGCCTTCCTCCCCTTCAAACCTGGAAACCAAGCTTGTTAATGTGTCTCCTAACGCCCAGCATAATCTGGTACTTGTCTACCTTTCTGTACTCTTCCTTGCTTTCCTCCTCCTGGTCCACTACATTCCAGCTGCACAGGTCTTTCTTCTGTTTCTTAAATAGCTCATTCCCATTTAGAGTCTTCACATTAAGGGTTAATTATATCTCCCTGGAATTCTCTTTCCCGGGCTTTTCTCATGGCTGACTCTTCCTTATCACTAAACTGTGCTCTCAAATGTCACTTGCTTAGAGAGAACGTTTTTGCTTTTACAATCTAAAGCAGTTCCTCCATTCCCACAGCATTTTATTAGGATCTGAAGTTGCGTTGTTTATTTGCTTATTTATTTTTTTATTGTATACCTCCCCTCATCTGCCCTACCTGTACAGTAAAATGTCAGCTGCATGAGGAGGAATGTTATCTAACTTTTCTTCACTGAATCTTGTCTTTAGGCTATCTCCTGGCATATAATGTATATTTTTTCTTTTTAATGAGAAAGGAATTCCTTTAACGTTTTCCTGAACTAAGCAAGTTTCAGAGTAATAAATCATGATCTAATCAAAACACTAGTTAAAAGTACATTATTTTCATGAAGGCATCTTACAGAGTTTTTTTGGTCTAAATCCTTATTATCATAGAATCGTAAGAGTCAAGTGTGAGGGACCTCAAAATCCCTTAGTTTTATCAATCAGCAAATATATCTTCTGAATTGCCTCTGGCACTAGAGGGTGATGCTTACTTACCTCCTGTGATGAACTACTCACTATCTTTCAAGGCATATTTTCCCGTCTTCGGCCATCTCAGTCTGTTAGAGGGTTTTCTGCATTTTCAGCAGACATTTACCCATGCCAATTTCCATTCACTAGTCCTGGTTTGTCCCTTGTAGGCTCAGAAGAAACAAGCCTTTCCTCTTCTACATAATAGGTCTTCAAATATTTGAAGACAGCTGTCATCAGTTTTTCTCTCCTGAGCTCTTTCTTCTCCAAGTCAAATATTCTCTTGTGTTTATTGATTATTCTTTTTTGTTCTTCTCTGAATGCATGTATAAAAAAACTAGTGTCACCCAAGTAGTCAAATAAATCAATACAGTCTTGCCAAACACATTTTAAGATCACAGAATCAACTGGGGAATGAATTCCAGTTATAATAATCAAGGTTTAATAGATGTAATTTTAGATAAAATAGTTTGGGGATAGATTTTATTTTATTTGATGACCGTTAATTTTGTTATTGCAGTGGTTTGGTGACCTCGTGACACCTGTGTGGTGGGAAGACGTGTGGCTGAAGGAAGGGTTTGCCCACTACTTTGAATTTGTTGGTACAGACTACCTCTATCCTGGCTGGAACATGGTAAGTGCACTTGAATTATTTGAAACTTTTAGCAAAAGGCTGATCTAGTGTTACATTAGGCTTATAGCATCATTGCAGGTGACTAAAAATACCAACTGATGCCTGAAAAAAAAATCGACTGTTCAATAAAATGTAACCAAAAATTTAAATGTTAGTATTCCTAAAGAGTTATATTTTGCATATTAGGAACTATATATTCTGATTTGCTATTCCTTAGTTTACCTAAATAGAAATATTTTTGATTGTAGTATTTTATAGTAAAGGAAAATTGTCCTTTAAAATAAAAAAGTCAAGAGTAATTAATAATATTTCAGATATGCAGAATATATCAAACATGGAAACATGAGGACTTAACATCTCATTCATGAGATAAAACATAAAAACTATCTAAAAGATGTGACGTATTATTGTTGTAGATGCATGTATTTTAGGATTAAATGACTTAATAAGAGGTCATTACTTTTACTTGTGAAGAGTTATTCATATTATACTTATAATTTAGGACTGTCAGAACTTGAAGAAAGGTTTTTGTGACTTAAGCTATGCTGTTATAGGACATCCTAGAAGAAAAACTAGAGGGTGGGTGTAGTCTTTCTGTATGTCTTTCTTTATCAGTTTTTCATTTTATATAAGCTTTCACTGATCAATAAGTGACTGTGTAATTATTGAATAGAACCCAGGGTGTATATGTGTGTGTGTGTGTGTGTGTGTGTGTATATATATATATATTAGTTCTGAAATTCAAATTTTAAATTTATTCTAAGTGGTACTATTAAATTCAGTAAAAATAATTGCAGTGTTCCAATATTTATCAACTTCCAAAAGCTCAAATTTTATTTGTGACATGGCATAAGTGACCATATATATACGTATATATATATACGTATATATATGCATATATTTAAAACATTTCATTGAGGTAAGATTGACATAGAAAATGCTGTACATATTTAATGTATGCACCTTGAAAGTTTGGAGATAAGTATATATCCGTGAAACAAATGATCACCACAGTTTACGCCATAAATGTATTCATCACCTCTAAAAGTTTCTTCCCACCCTCTCTACTTATTGTTATTTGGTGATAAGAACACAACATAAGATCCACCCTTCAGCAAGTTTTCAGGTGTATGATACAGAATTATTGAATATATACCTTATGCTGTACAGTAGATATCTAGGACTTATTCATCTTGCATGACTGAAGCTTTGTACCTTTTGTCTAATACATCTTCGTTTCCTCTTCCCTCAAGCCTCTGGCAACCACCACTCTACTATCTGCTTCCATGAATCTGACTATTTTAGTTTCCTCATTTAAGTGGAATTACGTAGTATTTGTCTGTTTTATCTCACTTGGCATGATGTCCCAAGTTCACTCATGTTGTTACAAATGGCAGAATTTCCTTGCATGCATATACCACGTTTTCTTTATCCATTCGTCAGTGAGTAGATTGCTTCCCTATATATTTTATACTGCTCTCTTTTGATGTTCTAAAGTATTAATAATAAGTCATTACCTGTGTGTCTGTTATTATTCCAAGTGTAATTTGAAGAACACATAAACCAACATAAAATATGAAGTCATCTGTAAGTCATCATATAACTTCTCTAACATAAATTTAACTGACTCCTGCTGAGTAAAAAAAAAGTGAAATTACTTTTTTAACAAAAATGTGAAGACAGCAATACCTATCAACATGTTTTAATTATTTTCATGCAATTTAACCTATATTTTATGAAGGCAACACGATTCATTTGCACAAATGTACAAGATATGTTTATTTGATTTATGTGTCTCGATATTTATATATGTACAACATAATTTTAATATCTTCCTTGAAGTGTTTTATTTTGGCATTCAAATTAATTAACAATGCTTTTAAATGACTTTGAAGTAAAATCACCAATACAATGTCATATTATTGAAAGTATTCTTTAACAAATGTGTAATTTTAAAATGTAAATGTTTACGGTGATTGAAACATTTCCAAAAGTATCTTTTGGTTTTAGATGACTTTCAAGCAACTTTGTTTAAATTTCTCATTTAATTTTTATTATGCTGTGGATTATTACTGATTTATAATTTCATTATGTTTCAATATTAAAAGATGTCCTTATTACAAGTGACATGTTATGCATAGGTATTTTTTTTTTAGCTCATTCTGATACTTGTGATAAAATTCTTTCTATTCACTATTATGAAAAATACATCTTAGTAGTCAACAGAATTATTCATGGGATGAAAACTGACAGCTTTTGATTGTTTTAGCTTGGTACTATATCTTCAGTTTCAGTGTCCTCATTCCAGATTTTGTCTCTGAATGAGTTTTCATATTTCTTCATCAGTTACATTGTAAATATAGGTCTTCTGGAAAAGCTTTTTATAGGAGGTATTGAAAATGATCATAGAGTGTAAATAGGACAACTGAGACTTTGTTCTTAATTAAACACAGACTGTGCATTAGGAGTATAAAAACCTTGAGGTGATTCAGATATAAGATTTGATTACTTCTAAATCCATATTTAATAATTAAGAAATGAAAACTAATGATGGAACAATTACAATGTCACAGAAAACTCATCCTATTAAAGTAAAAAATGGAAGAATAAACTCTGTTACATTTAATTAGATAGTAGTGAGAAGAAACGACTTATTATGATGGTTTTTTTTTTTTTTTTTTGGAGATGGAATCTCGCTTTGTGGCCCAGGCTGAGTGCAGTGGCACAATCTCTACTCACTGCAACCTCTGCCTCCCAGGTTCAAGTGATTCTCGTGTCTTCCAAGTAGCTTGGATTACAGGTGTAAGCCACCACACCATTTTTATATTTTCAGTATAGATGGCATTTCACCATATTGACCAGGATGCTCTTGAACACCTGACCTCAAGTGATTCACTTGCCACAGCCTCCCAAAATGCTGGGATTACAGGTAATTATGTGTTTTTAAGTTTAGGTTATACAGGTTTAAAATGCTTTCTGATATTTGATTACTTTTGCTTTTTAATTTATGGAATACCTCAATATACTAAATCCAGAACACCCATAGGAATAAACTCTATAATGAAATTGCCCCTCCATATATCATTAATACCCTCTTTACAAACAAAATTTTAAGAATAGGATAGCCACATAAATAAGAGAGGATATTAAATGCCTTGAAGTCTGTGTCAGCACTAATTTTCACAATAGCATCAGCAAAAGAGTGAAAGAAATACTCAAAAGAACAAGAGTGACAGCTGTGTCAGCAGTAACTCATACTATTGTGCTATGCATAAAAGCTTGCCTGTGAGTGCATGGCTTAGGCTTCACTTGACCTGAGCCTGTAATAGAAAAACCAGAATTCAGGCTCATGTCAGGAGTAAAGAAATTCAGGAAGTTGACCTCTTTTGTCATTAGTCTCAAAAAGAGTGCTGTTCATTTTTAGGCATCAAATCTCAAATGCTGAAAAACAATTTTATCTGCTAGAGAGACACTATGACAATCTACCCTCCATGGGCTAGCAATAAAGAAACCCAGAATTATATAGTATTGTTAAGGAAGCCCTTGTTCTGACTTAGGCCAGTATACTTTGCTTAACTGTTAGTAAAATCTTAGTTGTATGTATATGTGTTTTCAGAGCCAGTTTATGATACAGAAGTAACCAGTTTTTATATGAGGAATACTAAATAGAATAAAATTATCACAATATACATTTTTGTGATAATTTTGTTCTCTAGCAAACTAATCAAGTTTACCATTTTGTAGATATGGGGTTTTACAGGCATTATGATATAAGTCAGGGGAATAGATTGGAAATAAGAAGCTCAGATTCCAAGAAAGGCATTTCCCCTTTCTAACTCATCCTTATCATTTGAAAAATGGGAGAATTATACTGACTTAGCAAGTTCACATAATTTTTTTGAAGACAAAATAACTTATGAGGTCTTTGAAATGTATGAACCACTATACAAATGTGAGTAGACATCATGGACCTGGAAAAATGAATGCTCTATTAGGAAAGTACATTGACTTTACATATAGATACTCTAACATTTCCAACCCTAGCAAACCATTTTTACTTCCTAGGTTTATACCAATGATTTATACATACAAAATAAACTTGGCATCTAGATTCAGTCTCACAAAATCGATTCTTATCTATACTGGCAATGTGGACTATTCCATAGGTACATAAGCCTTAGATAATGTTTCATTCATCAAACAGAAGTGTCAAATCATTAGAAACGACCTCCTCAGCATAGGACTAAAGACACATTTCAAAGAGGATTCATGTTATGAATAGTCTTTTTGCTTGATGTTATTTTATCAAAGTTGGCTGTTAGTGACAACATTATTGGATGAATCAAGTTACAGTATGCCATTGATGACAATCATATTAAATCTTATTGTGTTTCCTGAAAACAGATGAAAAGAAGGAGTAACACGTACAGTTACTGTTCTTCAACAACTCTTGATCATTTTAATTTGAAAAAAGTTTATGATAGAATAACTTTAATACAGCAAAAAGTTACATAGTAAAATACTGCAGTGAAGAACTCCTTATTTTAAAGATCTGGTGCTGATGCAGGTCAAGTCATATCCTCTGTGCATATTGCATAGGTTTCGTTATAATTTGTGTAGTTTATATTCTTGGTGACTCCTTCAGGTTCCTGAATGTAGCATTACAAGAAAGTGCTTCTATACTTAGAATTATTAAACATAAGTATATGTTCTTTCATTAAAGAAATTGGGAAGGTAAAGAGCTTCACACACCAAAAACATTGTAGTTATACTTTGATAATGTCAGGAGATTGGAAATTTTCTCTTAATTTTTGTAAGGACACATACCTGGGCATAAAGATAATTATTAATGCAACTAAATTTTAGTCTGCAAAATAACTCCTCCAAAGTAGTAAACTAGAAGGTGATCCAATTGTTTTAATTTATTGATATTTTATTCTCAAATGACTGATACCTAGTGAATGTGAGAAATTTAAAGGCTTCTTAGGGCTGGACCCAAGGGCTTTTGGTCTTTTTGATCCTGTTCCATTATTTAAAAGTGACATTTACATTGGGAGACCATAAGGAAAGTACAAAGTATGCCTGCTTGGGTCTCATGGAATCCTAGTCTTTAAAACGGACCTCTCCTCTGACTGCATTTTCCTTTCTCTGCTCCCTCCTGCCTTTTAAAGCTATTTTATTTTACTAAACACAAGTTGAACAAATCATTGGCTAACTGAAAAATAGCCAATTTGCTCTGCAAGCAAAGTTTTCTCCTTACTGAAAATATAAACTTCTTTTTAAAGAATAGAAACGTTTTTCCCATTTAAGAGGAACTGGGGACCTGCAGCTCCCTGTTATGGGAGAAAGGTTTGCTTTTCTTCTAGCATTAGCAGTTAGAGCAGATTTTGGCCTTGGTGGATAATGGGCCTACAGCAAAGACAAAGAAACTACAAAGAGGATATAAGAGCAGCAGCTAATGCCATTAAAGCAAAATGCCTCCTGTGCTGTAGTTGTACTCTGAGTGTACGTTTGAGGAATCCTAATGTGCACATGCACCATGCATTGAGGATTAGACTAGAACTCTTAGGCTGTACATGTTCAGATAATCCAAAAAGAACATCCGAGTTAAGCAGTCCTGACACTGGAATCTAACCAGTGGAAACTAAAGAGATATTAATACTTTTTAGCAAAAACAAAAACAAAACAGTTAAAATGAGAGCTATACCTGTTACACTAAAAGGTTAAACTAGCTCTCACTGAGGCCAGTGCAATAACAACTTGGATTTATATATTTTTTCTCATTTTAGGACTAATTCTGTGCATTTTAGAAATTGTCTTATTGTAACATTAGTACCCATGTTAAAAGCATCTGTTAGAAAGATGAATAAGACTGGACAATCTTTGTTAATTAGTCAAGTATATTAACTGATTTAGAAATTGTGTAGCACAAATACATTTTTGAGCATAATACTACAACTGAAGAATATATAATATTACATATTTTCATTTTGTTTGCACTTGTTGTTCTTTTATAAAAATCAAGACTTTGGATTCACAGTGGCTTGGGAAATAGAAGCTTTTGAAGAGCCTCAGTGTTATAAAGGTGTGTTACATTTCAGGAAATGTAAATCGTTTTCCTTCATTGCTTCAAATGGAAGACCAGCTTTTACTAAGTAAGATATCTTTAGAAAAGGAACATAAAACAGGCATAATTCATTAGTATTCATGTATATTCACGGTATAGTCACATATATTTCTATCTACTCAGGTAAGTATCTGGAAGGTTTTTTTTTTTTTTAGTCACATTACCTCATATTCTTTCCTATTTGAATTTCTAAAATTTAAAACAAAGCTGAAAATTTAAAAAATTATGCATGTTTTTAAAGGATGATTCTTTTTTAAAGCCAAGTTATTTTGCTTGGAAAGATTGTTTCAGGTTTTGTATGCTTTAAACCTGGAGATACAAGATAAAGAACATTCCCTATGGAATAAGGAATTTCTTCTAAGCACTGTTTTAGGATTTTCATGGTGTCAAGGTCCTTTTACATTTTTGTAGGCATTTCCAATAACTTTACAGCATTATTTCTAAGTAGGAAATGCTTACTAAACCTGGAGGCTAACAGTAATGCAAGGCCGTCCTTTTTCATATCCAGAAAAACTGCAGGGGAAATGAACCCATTCATTCTCTTTTCAAGTAAGAACAGTTTGTAAGAAGAATGTTCTAGCTTGCTAAAAACTATCAGACACCACTTGATAAACCAGAAAAATTGATAATGCCAAAAATTGTTCCAAAATGATAAAATGTTTTCTTAGACATTGTTATTCTCGAATATATACTGTGGCCATAGCGTATTCGACCACTATTTTATCTGTCTTTCTCACCACTCCTGGTAAAAATGTTATTCTTTTTTAATATATTAATGTTCAACACCTGATATTAGTAAGATTTCCCCAAGTAAAAAAGAATTTGCCTTGCAAAGCCTCTAACTTGAACACAGCCAAAACTAAAAGCTAGGGACTCAGAGGGCAACCAAGGAAAAATTCATTAATTTTCTGATTACTAATCATCCTTAACCAGACAGCTATATGTTTTAAAAGACATTAGAACACAACTCATTTCTAAGCAAGCAGTGATTGTCTCAGTCCATAACACTTTATGGGACTTTTCTTTTTTACTTTCATCAAGGTTATTTTAATACTGTTCAAGATATTACTAGACAAGGATGCCAGAAATGAAAGTAGTGAGTTCAAGTGATACAAATAATAATAATAATAATAATAATAATAATAATAAAAACAGAAAACAGCCTCCTGTAAAGAGAATGTTAAAAAAAAATGGGTAATTTGAGGTGATGAAGATTTTGCCTCAGTTACTCCTTTAACAGTTTTAATAAAGACTCATGTATCATTTACTTTGCAGCACTAAACACTTTACATATATTAATTCACTGTGGAATAGAGTAAGACCTGCCAGCATCTGGAGAATGCACAATTTCTCTGTTGTCTTTTTTCTTCTGGGTCTGAAGAATATCATATTGGCTAGATCACTGCTCAGTTCTGCCATTCAGGCAGCTCTTCTTAACCACGAATTCAAAAAAGATTTTTGGTAGAACATGTTTTGACACTGAGCTGAATAACTTCTGTGGATATACCATTCACAAACTTGAGTGAGCTCCCTTTGAAAATTGTTATGTCTTTAGCTTTTTGGCTTTTCCTAGGATTGATGAAATAAAATTCCACTGATTACGGTCTTATTTTTGTCAGTTTGTGTCATATGCATCATTAAAGGTGAAGATACATGGGAATGCTTTTCTCCCCTTAGCACTCACTTCAAAAACACCTGTGTCCAATGAATTCCCTTAATCATTTTATTTTTTTCTTCTCCAGATTTTATTTAGCGTTCAGTGAGGTCCTTCTTAAGTGCTGTTAGTGGTATACTAGCTGAATAATTTTATATAAATTAGTTTGATGTACTGCTGCCACATTTTTTTTTATTCCATTCATTGATATATTTCATTCATTCTATTTATTTCAGTCAGAAAATTATCAAGCACATAAAATGAGCCATTCATTGTGCTAATTTCCATAGAATAAACCTCATGATAATATTAATATGGAATTGCCACCTGTCAGTTTATTGTGTACATTGTATTTATCTTTTGCTTGGTGGCTTCAGTTAGTCAATGTGGATAAATGTAGGATTTTTTTTTTTTTGGCTCTTAGCTGACCAATCATACCACTGTTAGAAGTAGTTTCATTTACAGAGCAGCTGAAAATGCAGAGCCATCACCTCAATCAGATTGTTCACATTCATAGATGTATTTGAAAAATAAAATTAGGCATGGTAAGTTTCAGAGAATTAGCCAAATCATGGAACAATCAGAACATTTAGCTACCTATTATTCTTTTTATATTACATGGCTCAAACATATTCTATAATTTTTTTTCGATTTACCTAGTTACAATGGCCATTTCATTTAGATTTTTAGTATGTTTCTGCTCAGATAAGTTATGCTTTTGAGTCTTTCTTCTTTCCCTAAACATCACAGCTTTGCTTGCAAGATAGGTCACTTAAAAAGCAAATTTCTGTTCTTTTGATTGTAGTGGCAGTGGTAGTAGTGTGGTGGAATATTTTCATCTAAATGTTGTTTATTTTATAAATTTCCTTATTAAAGACAAGTTTAGATCAATTGCCCCTTCAGAGGAAAATTTGGCATTAGTTACATTCTGTTCCTATTTGCATGACTGGTCCAATTTGAAGCACCTGAATCATGAAACACTATTGGTGATGACTAATTAAAAACTAAAAAACTCTATAAACAAATTTGTTGTCCTAGTTTTAAAATAGGGAACTTTTCTTGAAATTGTTGGCTTCTTTAGAGAGGTGGCAGGACATAGCACTTACCAGGCTGAAAAATAATTTGGCTTCCTACGACAAGATAATATTTTCTATCTATTGCTAAGTATTTTGCTGGAATATTTGGGCTCCTCACTGACCAAATATTTCTGAGGATTAATCTGCATTGACTTGTTCTTTTTAAAAAAAAAAAAATTTAATAAACACTTACTGGATCCCCCTCCCACACACACACATAAACTTTTTTTTTTTTTTCTAGTTTCTCAGTTAGGGATGGGAAACACTCAACTAAGTATGGAACATCAATGCCCTCTAAGTCTTACAGACCTATTTTACCAGTCTAGTTAGATTGTCTTTATTAGAGTCAGAGTAATGCTACTTTACAGTTAGCTAGAATGAAATTCAATTCCTTTTTTCTACCTATCCCATGTATTAAATTTTTGGTTCTCTGCTACTTACTACCTGTGTGATCTTGTTTATTCATCTTCAACATATGTATGAAATCCTGGGTTGTTTATATCACAGACTAGTTTTAAGAATTAAAGAAATTTATATTCTTACTATCATTTTTAAACCAACATTACTGTTATTACACTTAAGTGTAATGGTATTACTTGCAGGGTAATTATATATAACATTTTTATGCCTTATAAATGTATTGCCAGTTCAAATTATACATTCTGAAGAGTAAAGCTTTTCTCTACTAATTATACAATCAGTTTATAAATATTATGATAGCTTACTCTGAAATGCAGTTTTAGATGATACATTCCTAATTGATTAACTTTCTGGGCTCTTCGTACTCTATAGGTTCTAGAGTCGTTTGCTATGTGTTATCAAAATTTTCAAATTTCAAAAAAGGTGCTTTTTATTTTCGCAGGAAATACAAAGACTTCTATTATCCGATAAGTATAAGGTTTTATCACACTAGGTTATTTGATAGATTGACAATTCATATCACATTCAAAGTAAAATACAAAAATGTGCTAATTTATAAAATCATTGATCAATTAATAAGAATTAATTAATAAAAATTTTGTTTCAGAATTAAGATCAGTTGAATGGCTATTTATTTTGTAAATTAAAATAACATAAATTTATCACCATGTTAATAACTTTTGGGAGTTGATTAGCTCATCTTGGAATTCTTCCAGACCTGAATGATATGAGAAAGTTTCCATTAGAAATTTAAACAGAAAGAGAATCTGTTGAAGAAAATTAGTCAGTATACTTTAAAAATCCTCTGAATTACATTTTATTAATCAACAATTAAAATACCTTAATTCTCTTATGTGTCTGCAAAATGTTGGAGACTCCTTGTGATTAATGTGGAAAATGAACAGGTAAGTATGAAAAAAGATGAGCCAATTTTATTTTATTGAAATGGCCTATCAGATTGTTAAAAAAATTAGCATGGAGGAAAATATTCTTACTGCCAAAGTAGATATAAGATTCTTTAAAAGGTGAAGAAGGTATTACCTCCTAGAAACTTAAAAATCTATGGACAGGATCCTGAAGTGACATTTTCTACAAGAATGGCAATGAGTTCCTGTTAACTAGCAAAGAAGAGAAAGCAAGATTCCCCACTAGATGATATACTTTATTAGATTAGGGACTGTTTATTTCACCATCATTTCTCAGCATTTATTTAAAAGTTTAGCATATATGGGATGTTCAGCAATACAAGTGTGGACAAAAATTAACAAAAAATTATGAAATGAATGTTAACAAATGTCAAGATCACTTATGAAAGATTATAACAGTTTCTATTCTATGTTGCTATTAGGAATGCATTCATTGAACAAAAGATATTGCGATTAGAATATATATGAAATTATATTGGATAAATGTTTTGAGGAAACAGGAAAAGGTGGCAAAAAATCCTAAAGGCTGGCTGTCAGCAAGATGGCTGACAAGAAATTTTTGGTGCTCTTTTCCCCAACAAGAAAAGCCACCAAGCAACAAATAAACAACTACATTTTGACCAAAATAGCTAAAGGAGAGCTTCATAAAACAGCAGAGAAACAGCAGAGATCTTGTAAAGCACAGCAACTCAGGATGGCTGCATAGGGAAAGGAAGGAAATTCATTGTCTCCATCACCCCATTCCTCCAGTTGAGATAAACTCAGAACTAGGAGGGATCTCCTCCTGCAGAGAAAAGGTAAGCAAGAGGACCCAGGTAGCCTCAATTGCCACCATGGGTGCTGCAGTCTTTGCTACTGGAGACTCCTTCAGTCTTCATAAGCTCTGAGCCCAGCTGAAGAAGCTCTCTGGAGTCCACACACTGAACTACTCCCAGAGAAGGAGTGTGGCTATTCCCTGTCCCCATGGCTCAAACTGCTACTGTGCTGTGCCACTTTGAATTAGAGCCACTATTAGAGTGTGTCCTGCTTCTGGGATGAGTAGCCATTGTAGCATTCCATTCATGAGACCTCACTGTCCCTGCAATATGCACCTGGTAGCCTGTCATTCCTGAGCTCATCTGCTTCTATTCCTATCACCTACGGGCAAGCTACTGTGGAACTGCTCCAACCTCTGCATTCCAGTGGCTGCTGCACCCTCCTCTTAGGGCTGAGCTGAAGTAGTATCCCCTCTCCCGGGGGACATCAGGCCTTCTGCACACCAGAGCAGTCACTCCTCTGGCACCACAGCTAAGGCAGTGCCCTGCCCCTAGGGATATCAGGGTCCTCTGCCACACCAGAGGACTTGACCCCTCCCGATTCTACAGGTGAGGCAGCGTCCTGTTTCTGGGGATCCAAGTTTCAGGAATACCAGAGCAATTGCACCCCCAATGTCACAGCTAAGTCAGAGTCCTGCCCCATACCAAGGGATGCAGAGGTTCTGTTGACCCGTGTAGCTACATTTTATGGGGCCAAGAAGATGTAGCATCTTGTGTCCTAGAGAATCAGAGCTTTGGCTGAGCTGTACTATCATGACTTCAAGGCTGAGCTGGTTCCCTGCTTGAGAATCTAAGATGTCCCACCTCTATGGAGAGTGGTTATTGCTGTACTGCTTTCCACTCTTCAGCTCCCAAGCTGTAGTGACATCTTGCTATTCCTGGGTCCTTGCTGCTGCTGCATCTCATGTCACAGAAGCCATACAACTTAGTTACATCATCTCAGGGTCTACAATCACCACCGTGTGGTACCTCATACCTCACTGTGCTCTGTTGGTTCCAGGTCCTGCATTGCAGCTGTACCCTGCTCCAGGAGGCTTTAGCCTCTGAAGAACCTATTATTTCCCAGAGACATGTCAATACTGTGCCTTTACCCTTAGGATCAAAACTACAGCCACAACCCAGTTCCCTGGGCCCAGGTTGCTGGAATGTGCCTCAGAGAAACAGTTCTTAGCTTAGTGGGAGAACTGCATCCACTCATACCTTAGAAAGTGAAATGGCACCTCAAGTTGCAGGTGCTATAATAGTTTTACAAGACCCTGATCCCAAAAACTTGTCTTCACAGTTGCTCTGAGCACCTGTACTTTAAATCCAAGTGTCACATGCCTGTGGGCCATGTCAGACCTGACACCAACAGAGATCCCCTCAGATAAGACTCCTACTGTAGGGAAGATAAGAACAGAAGGATCCCTAATAACCTTTACCCTAATAACCTATGCAGCCACCATCACTTCCACAAATTCCTGCAGCCAAGACCAGTGAGGCACCTACAATTATTGCTAATGTAGATAACAACTGAAGAAGCTAGACAGAGACTACACCACTGCACCCAGATGGAACAGGAGCAACTCACCCTGCCCAACTAGCACCCACAGGTCTATCTGCAGGTGAAAGTATTAGCCTCCAAAAGCCACTTTTGGCTTAGAAGAGGTGACTGCACCACTAAGTATGCAGACATAAATGGAGGGAAACAAGAAACATGAAAAAGCAAGGAAACCTGACTCCATCAAAGGGACATAATAATTCTCCAGTAAAATAACCTGCAAATAAATAGAAATTTATAAATTGCCTAAAAAGGAATTTAACATAATAATCTTAGGGAAATTCAACAACATACAAAAAGAATATAAACAGGTAATGAAATCAGGAAAACAATTTATTATCTGAGTAAGGAGTTCAACAAGAACTATAATTCATTAAAAAAGAACCAAATCAAATTTATGGAGCTGTAGAATTCAGTCAGTGAAATAAAAAATACACTGAAGAGCTTCAGCAGCAGACTAGAATGAATAGAAGAAACAATCTAGGAGATAGGTCTTTTGAAATGATTGTCAGAACATTTTTTACAAAATTAAAAAGTGTGTAGATAGTCAATGGGATTTATAGGACACCATTAAGTGAAGAAATATTTACATTGTGCAATTTTCAGAAAGAAAAGAGACAGTAAAGAGAAGACTTACTGAAATAATTGCTGTGCATTCTTAAGTCTCGGATGTGATGTGGTCAAAAGTCCCCAGACAGTCCCCAAACAGAAACAACTCAAAGGGTTATTCTCGATGGCACATTTTGATCATACTATCAATAGTGAAAGACAAAGAGAAAATTTTAAACCAGCAAGAGAAGAGCACAGTCACACATGAGGAGATCTCCATTAGACTATCAGTGTATTTCTCAGCAGGTATCTTGCAGGCCAACAGAGAACACAATGATATTTTCAAAGTACTGGGAAAAAAAACAAAACCCTTGTAGACAAGAATACTATACCCAGCAATTTTGTCCTTCAGAAACTAAGGAGAAATAAAGTATTTCTCAGACAAGCAAAAGTTAAAGGAATGTATTACCAGTATACTTGTAAGAAATGCTTAAAGAAGTTCTTCATATGGAAATTAAAGAATGGTAATTGCTATCATTAATATGTATGAAAGTATAAAACTACTGGTAGAGGTAAATGTATAGTCAGATCCATACACTGTATTACAGTGTATTGGAGACTGTATTACTCTGTGTTACAGAATATTGGAGAATACTCCAATACAGTGATGGTGGTGTATAAATCCAATGTATCTTTCGTATGAAGGTTAAAAGTAAAAAATAACTAAAGCTACAATAAGTTGTTGAGGAACACACAATATAAAAAGATGTAAATCGTGGCACCAAAAACATAAATTGTGGACAGAGATGGTAAAAGTTCCGAGTTTTTGTATGCAACAGAAGTTAAGTTGTTATCAGCTTAAAACAGTTGATTACAACTATAAGATGTTTTACGTAAGCCTCTTGACAACCACAAAACCAAAAAATGACAGCAGATACACAAGCAATAATTAGGAAGGAATCAAAGCTCAGAATTACAGAATATTATCGAATCACAAAAGCAGATAATAAGAAAGGAAGATAGGAGCAAAGGAGATATAAAACAACAGGGAAACAAAGGATAAAATGGCAATAGTAACCTATCAAAAATAACCTTGACTGTAAATGGCTTAAATTATTAAATAAAAAGACATAGAGTGGTTGGCTGTATAATAAAACAAGATCCAACTAGATGCAGCCTACAAGAGACTCAATTAAGCTTTAAGGAGACACACAGGATGAGAGTGAAAGATGCCATGTAAATTGTAACCAAAAGAAAGCAGAAGTGGCTATACTTATATCTAATAAAATAAACTTCAAATCACAATCAAAAGAGGCAAAGATAGTTATTATTTAATGAGGAAGGGGTTAAATCATCAAGAGAATATAAATGTCATAAATATGTATGCACCTAACACTGGAGCACCTAAATATGTAAAGCATGTATTAATGGACATGAAGGGATAAATAAATAGCAATACAGTAATAGTGGGGGACTTCAATACCTCACTTTCGACAATGGATAGATCAGTCCAAAATAAAATCAATAAGGGAATATTGTACTTGAGTTGCATTTTTGACAAAATGAACCGAGTAAACATATATAGAACTTTTATCCATCAGCAGCTGAATGTACATTCTTCTCTAGAACACGTGGAACACTGTTCAGAATAGACCATATGTAAGGCCACAAAACAAGTCTTAGAAAACTTAAGATGACTGAAATATGTAGCATAATTTCAGACCACAATGGTATGAAACTAGAAATAACAAAGAGAATTGTGAAAAATCCACAAATATAGAGAAATTAAACAACATGCTCCTGAACAACCAATGGGTCAAATAAGAAATTGAAGGAAACCAAAAAAATATATACGGAGACAAATGACAATGAAAATACAACATGTGAAACTCTATGAGAGGCAGCAAAAGAAGTTCTACGAGAGCATTTTATAGCAATAAATGCCTACATTGAAAAAGAATCAGTTCCAAAATAAATTATCTAACATTATACTTCGAGGGACTAGGAAAAGAAGAACATACTAAAGCTTAAATTAGCAGAAGGAAAGAAATAATAAAAATCAGAGCAAAAATGAATCAAATAGAGAACAGAAAAAAAAGAAAAAATCAATAGGACTGAGAGTTTTTTTTTTCTGAAACACAAACAGAAAAACAAAATCAACAAGCTTTTAGCTAGCCTAATTTAAAAAAAGAGAGAAGACTTAAATAAAAAAAAATTTAAAAAATAAAGTGAAGAAATATGAACAGATAGCTCAGAAATAAAAAGGAAGATACAAATAAATGGAAATAAATCACATGCTCATGGATATAAAGAATTAATATATTAAAATGTCTATATTACCTAAAGCAATGTACAGATTCAACATAATTCCCCTCAAAATCCCAAGGGCATTTTTCACAGAAATAGAAGAAAACAATTCTAAAACTTATATGGAAACATAAAAAACCCTGAATAGCCCAGGCAATCTTGAGTGAAAAGAACAAAACTGAAGACATCACACTTCCTGA
Source organism: Aotus nancymaae (assembly GCF_030222135.1). NCBI lineage: Eukaryota > Metazoa > Chordata > Mammalia > Primates > Aotidae > Aotus > Aotus nancymaae. The sequence continues at coordinate 28,341,655 of NW_026988428.1, read as the reverse complement.
TTTAAAATATATTAGAAGGATATAGTGATCAGAAGAGGGTGGTACTGGCATTAAATTAGACACATAGAACAGTGGAAAATAATAGAGAGTCCAGAAATAAATCCAAATATATATGCTCTGTTAACTTTTGACAATGGCACCAAGAAGACACAATGAGAAAAAGATTGTGTCTTTAATACATAGTGCTGAGAAAGCTAGATTTCCATATGTCAAAGAATAAAATGAGGCTCTTGTCTTACACCATCCATAGAAATCAACTCAAAATAGATAAGATCTAAATGTAAGACCTGGAACTATAACACTTTTAGATGAAAACATAGGGGAAAAACTCTTGGACATTGGTATTAACAATGATATCTCGGTGTGATACAACAAAACCTCAGGCAGCAAAAGAAAACATAAATAAATGGGACTACATCAAACTAAAAAGCTTCTGTATAGCAAAGGAAGCAATGAAATAAAATGACAGTCTGTGGAATGGGAAAATGTTTGCAAACCATATATCTGATAAGGTATTCATATCCAAAAGATATAAAGAACATATACAACTTAGTAGTGGAAAAAGAAATAATTGGAAAATGAGCAAAAGACCAGAATAGACAAGTCTCCAAAAGAGACATAAAAATAGCCAGCAGATAAATGAACAAATGCTCAACATCATTAATCATCAAAGAAATTCAGATAAAAATCATTATGAGATACCACTTTATACCTGCTAGGATGACTATTATCAAAATGTTAAAAGATAACCAATGTTGGAAAAGTTGTAGGGAAAAGGAAAGTCTTATATGCTTGGTAGGAGTATACAGCTATTATGGGAAACAGTATGGAAGTTTCTTCAGTGATTACAAATAGAACTACTGCATGACCCAGCAATCCCTCTTCTGCATATATACACAAAGGAAATGAAATCACCATCTTGTAAAGATGTATGTACTCCAATGTTCACGGAAGCATTATTCACAATAACCAGGATATGGAAACAACGTGTTTGTCAGTGAGGAAATTTTGTGTATATGCACACACACACACACACACACACAGATGCATACACACACACACATTTTGTTCAAAAGAATAAAATAGTGCCATTTGCCATACCATGGGTAAGCCTGGAACAAATTATGCTAAGTGAATAAACCAGACACAGAAAGAACAATATTGCATGATTTCACTTATATGTGGAATCTTTTTTTTAAAAAAAACTCAAATATATAGAGACAGAGAAGAAAGCAGTTGGTATAGGTGGAGAGGTGGTCCAAAAATGGGAAGATGTAGTTCAGAGGATACAAATTAAAAGTTATGTAGGATGAACACGTCTAGAGATCTAAGATACAACATGAGGTCTATAAATAATAAAGTAATACTGTGTCTGTGATTCATGCTAAATGAGTAGATTTTAGCTGCTCTTGCCCCAAAGCAAAACAAAACAAAACAAAACAAAACAAAACAAAAAACAGGTAACTGAGATGACGGATATGTTAATTTGCTTCACTATAGTAACCATTTTACTGTCTATGTATATCCCATGATATGCTGTATACCTTAACTTTACACATTATGTTTATTAAAAAGAATATTTTATAATCACAATTCATAGTTTAAGCAACAAAAACTAAATCATCAAAAATAAATGAAAGCTAAATGATATGCATATTTTTAAAGGGTTATATGAAAGCACATGGCATATGGAGATTATTTGCAGCGATTTTTTGGACTGCTAGAATCAGAATGAGCTATGTAATTAGACAACCTGTTCATAATTATTACTGTGATTGACATTATTTGAAGCACATTCACAATTGTTCCATAAGACCCAGGATTATCATAATTAATGAAAATGTGAGTGACTGATTGATAAGTTCTGTTATATCAATATTGCTATATTTTTAAGGTTCTTGAGTAAGTCTGCAGAAGAATAAGAATTTGGTTGTATATAATTAAGTTCATTTTGTGTTCTATCTTAGCATTTTCCATTAGCTGCATCACATCTTGGATAAAATGAGACATGACGCACTCAGCTTGGATGTTAACAAAACAAAACATGAGGCAGCTGAAGGGTTTAGTCACGGAACAGACCCACAATTTAACCCACTTTCTCTGTGTTCATCATGTTTGAGAGTATAGCAGCTCATAAAAACTCTGCAGAGGGTTATCTCGGATTATGAGAGGCACAAAAATCATCTGATATATTCTTATAAAAATATAATCTTTTTTTAGTTTGTGCACTGATTAAGACATCTTAGAGATTTTGTGGCTTGGCATTGAATGAAACATAGTTGATGGCTGAAATAAATAACATATGAAACACATTATTTCAGTTACTTGTAATGCGTGTGTGAAATCACAGAATAATATTATATCAACAAGAGATATGGCTGGAGTCTTGTGATCATGTACCACTTTCCATAAAAGGTTTTGCAAACAAATAAAGAAGTAAACTTTTCAGTAGAGTGCTTATTTCATTGTAGGCATTAGTGGTGATTGTTTTTAAAATTATTTTTCAAAAATATCTTCTGTATATAAATGTGTTTACACAAGATTGGCTTTAGTATAAATGAACTGTTTTAACAAGCTTCAAGTGAAAATAATTATTAACATCATGGAGAAGCATATTTTACACATGAGATTTTGAAAAGTTAATTTTTAAAGTGCATGGCTATATGGAAGCAACATTTATTTTCACTAGCTTTTACTTTCTCTATCAGTATGATTTAGCTGTGCATAAATTATTTACTAGTTAACTAAATGATGATATTATTTTTCACTAGTAAATCTAGCTAACTTTCAACTGGTAAAAGTTAAAATACTTTTGGACATTATAGAACTCTATAAAAAGTTGGATGACAGTCTAAAATTTACAAAGTAAATTTCTTTCAATGTTATAGGAAACTTGAAGACTACATAATTTCTAATTTTCACAAATATGGCATTGTGATATATGCTTACAAAAGATGATAATTGCAAAGTTACAGGGATACTATTTCACATAGAGTAAATCTGATGGATATTTTCCCCCAATATATTTACTTTTTTTGAACTCTTGATCACATTTCTCTGCTTTAACCTTTGTAATGATTTGAATAGGTAATGAAAAACAAGAACGAAAAACACCAACTGGGCAATGCTAATTATACGTCTGTCCTTCATTCTAGCCTTGTATAAGTAAGGAGTTCAGTTTAGTAATAATTCATGTGGTATTTTGTTTAACCTAGGGACTCTTTAATGTTTTTATCATGTTGTAATATAGATTTCCAGAGAAGTAAAACATAAATGATATATCCTATTTGTTCTCTTTATGATAGATCAAGTAAATTTGAATCAACATGGTCTTAGACACTGAAAGAATTTTTATTCATAACATTCTCTCTACTTTTTAATCTCACAGTATTTTATATTATTAATAATACTGTACCCATTACGTGGTATTAATGGGCTGTACATGTATCTATCTTTCATACCATAATGGAGTTGCTTGAAGGTAGAATTGTGTCTCAATTATGTCTCCTTTGCTTCTAACACAGGACGTCCTATAGATGTGGGAGTGAGTAAACATATGTGGAATTAGATTGCATTGTTCAAACATTAAAATTTTAGTCACACATTCTATTGGTTTGATTCCAAGGATTAAAAAAGTTCCTTTATCTGTATCTAAGAAATTATATCCATATATTGTAAACAGTAAAAATCTAGAATAGGACATTACATAAACAAATTAAAATAATGAAAAATGACATAACTGTATTTGGATATCTTTATTTGCATCTACATATATTATATGTCTGCCTATATTTATGTTTATATCTATACTTAATGTATGCATTTCAGATTTCAAAGTAAATACATTAGTTGATCACCATTAGATATAAAATTGAGCTAAGTTTTAGAGAAAAAATTGGTGCAATGTGTTTTGATCACAAGATAAATCACATATTGTGTGCTATTTATGTACAATCATGCAATATTATCCTGTTTCTCTGTTTACAGTTGCTTATCGCTCTAGTTCACTTTTCCACTGTTCAGAGATATTCAGAGATAATTGAGTTATATCTCTAAATGTAGCCCTGATGATGTAACTTTCTAACCCTAGCTTTCTGACCAGACATGGAGAAATCACAATGATTTCCTTATTATCTATCTTCCTTTTCTCATTACTAGTAATTTACTGTGTTATACTCTCTTACTTTGGCCACACAAAACTCTGTAGTCCACCAAACAAACCATGGTATCTCAGGTCTCCATGACTTTTCCCACATAATCTTTTCTGTCCAGAATGCCTTTTTCTGCCATTCCTCCTAGAAAACTCAAATCAGCCTTAAATGTTCAATTCAGACTCTTCCCTGACTCAGGCAGGATACGTAACAGCCTTTTCAGTGTAGTCACACTACATTCTGAACCTACTTCTATTTTTACATATAGCAGGTTGTGTTTTAACATTTGTTTTCATCTTTATCTGTCCTACTTCTATAGTCTTTGCATGTAGGATTTACGTCTTTTTATCTTTCTGTCCCCAGAACCAGGCATACCATCTGGGATATAGCAGGTGCTTAATAAATATTTGTAGAACTAATTATCTTATTTAATATTCACAACCACATATGTTTACAACTGAGGATGCTGAGGTCTAAAAAGTTTGAGTAACTTGCTCAAGGTCATACAGCTAGTGAATGGCAGATATCCAGTCTGGGGGCTGCAATGTGTCTGTCTTTTATCCTAGGAATACCAGAAAAGCCATTTATGTTCAGATCTGTCCTCTAGAAAATTGAGTATTTGTAGCTTCTCTAATGTAACCAATGTCTGCTTTGAGAAATTTCTTCTGCTTTCTCCATGCCTATGAATATCTCACAACAAATTGAATTGGTTCAGTCTTGGCTCTTATTTTCCTTGTCTCTGGTTTGATGTGCCTGACTTTCTTTGATCTTGATTGAGATTATTCTGTAATCGGTTGGTCTACTTTTGTTTGCTTGCTTGTTCGTTTTTCTTGGTGACAAAGTCAAAATATCTGCCTTATATTGGTCTTCCTTAAAATTAGTCAGCCTTTTTATGGGAACATGCCAATATCCTTAGACTTATTTCCAATTTTCCCATCCATCACCAGTGATTGTGGCTACACCAGGCATATTCTCTTTTAAACCCTCATACTTTGACATGTTCAGGCAGAAGCCATTACAAGACATTAAGAAATATAATTTCTCAGGGTTATCTAATGCTGTGATAAGAACTATTAATAATTCCCTTCACAGATGCTACTGAATGTCAGTATATGAAATGCTAATATTGTAATAAATAACTTTTAAGAGAGTGAATTCTTTGTGATATTTCACTTATATTTCTGTATAGACTACTATTTATTGTCAAAAGATATTTAGCACTTGCGTCTTAGACCTAGGCTTTTACTTTCAGTTGCCTATAGCACATATACTTTTAGATATTTACCTTAATTTTCCTTGGAAAATGTCTAAAACTGATTTTTTTAGCATACCCTCCAAACCAAACTTTTTTTCACTTCTCCATTTCTGTCAATAGTTCCTCCCACATTTTTGTTTAAGTTTCACCAAGTCTAAGAACGATGTAGTTATCTCTGAGTATTTCCTCTCCTTCATCTACTAAGGGAACGAAGGCATCAAAGTATCACAATATGAATTTTTTTTCACTGAAAATCTCTCTCAGATCCAACAGTCCTTCAGCAACAGCTTGTTCTAATACATCATCACTACATCCCACTTCCTGTCTCCTTTTTATATGCATCAAATAATCCTGTGTACTGCAGATAAGTTAATTTTCCTAAGCCACTACCTTTATTATGTTGTTATGCCTGCTGCTGCCTATTTATTAAGACCAAACTTCAACCTGATAATTGAGAATGCAGAGTGTCTTTTTTTTCATGTTTCCTCTGCCATATTTGCCCTTTTTTTAGTTGTTTCCCCATTTATCTGAGTAAATGCTCATCCTTCAACAACCCACTTTAATGTCACTTCCTCTATAAAGCCTTTTCTGAACTAATTAATCATTTCATCCTCTGTGTTTTATAGCATCCATCATATTATATTACAGTTTGCTGTTTATCTGTATTTTTTTGTCCTACTCTTGAGTTATTTAAGGTTAAGGACTGGGTTTTGCTTATATATTCATTCTTCAAATGCTGCACAGTTTCTGGCATAGAGTGGTAATTTAATATATATTTGCTAAATGAATGAATATATAAAATAATGGCAGCATTATTTTATATAACGTTCATTCTCAACTCTGCATTTACTCACATTTTCTTTACTTTCTGAAATGCCTTTGTACTCTTCTCCAAAAATTCAAATGCAATAGATTTTTGAAAATAGTTGAACACAAAATGATATATTTGATATTATTTAACTATTTAAATGTGGGCATATATTCAACCACTCTAGTATCTATATTAAAGTGGTGGAATTTATGGTTACTTCTGACACTGAACTTCTTTTAAACAGATTTTAAAGATTCTCCATTTTGTCTTACTGTGCTGTGTTTTCAAAGTGTTAGATAACTTAACATGGTGACCTTAAAATATGTTGTAAAATGATAACTACCTATTGAATGTTCACCACAAACATATTATTTCCACACGCATGTGTACACACCCCCCCACACACACACCCACACACCAAACTTTGAATTTCCTTCAAGAGACAGGTCAAATTGTACTTCTTCCAGTAAACATTCCACAAATCATTCTGTTTTACAGTATTCGTATTAGTCTGTTCTCATGCCACTAATAGACACATATGTGAGACTGGGTAATATATGAAGGACAGAGGTTTAATTGACTTACAGTTCTACATGGCTGGAGAGGCCTCACAATCATGACAGAAGGCGAATGAGACCTTGGCAGGGGAATTTCCATTTATAAAATCATCAGATCTCAAGAGACTTACTTACTATCAGGAGAACAGTACGGGGGAAATAGCCCCCATTATTCAATTATCTCCACCTGGTGCTGCCCTGCCTTGACACATGGGGATTATGGTAATTCCAGGTGAGATCTGAGTGGGGACACAGGGCCTAACCATATCAGTATTGTTTTTCTCAAAACCACTTTAGCATATTGAGCCTGTAAGATAAAACGATTATTTCATTCACTATGGTCAACTATTTTGTTTTATCTCTTACCTCACATTAAAGTTAGGATTTCTTTAACTTCATTTTTAAGCTTTCATAGTTTCAGGTAAACAGTAGGCAATTAACCAATACTTAATCTTGGTGATGTTGTTGATTTTGATGATGATGGGAGCCCCTGCCAGGGCTGACAAGCAAAGATTATTTCTTATTTTATAGTGACACAGGTCTTTATACAAAATTAGCACCTTCTCTGCTGGAAACTCTGCAAGTCTGTTAAATTGAGTTTGCCTCTGGCTAGAATTTTCTTTTTTCCTCCTCAATTTAAGGAGGAGGAAAAAGAAAATTCTGGGCTTTGTGTTATCCTGCCAGGCTTTTTGTTTCCCCTCTTTCTTAACCCATTTATGGACATAAGCCTTTTGTTTTTTTCCAATTACATAATATAATTATCTCCAACAACGTAGACAGATGAATCTTTTGCTAATGATTTAACGTGACAAAACTTAAACACTGCTTATTTAAATTCCACTGACTAGACAAGGTTTGTTTTTGTTTTTCTCCAGAAGCATGAGGCAATATATAATATATAATTCATATTTCTTTTAACAGGAAAGTTTCCTCTTTGGAATTTACTTTAGATTTTATTTTTAAAATTACATAGTCATTTACTTTATACCATTTAAAAAATTACATCTCTAGCAAACCAAGGTATGTTTAGTAAATTTTAATATTGATCAATATTTATTGTTATTAAATATTAAGATGAAGATTTAAATAAAACATTATTTTAAGTTCACTTTACCTGGTTGTTTTAGATCAGGTGCTTAAGTGATTTGTAATAGAGGAGGTAATTGCTGTTTAAATGGCTAAATATTATTTTATCTTCAGAATGGATTCACATCTTCAATTGGTATTTCTTATAAACAAAAGTGTTCATTGGTCAAGTTGAAGAGGAATTATAATTTCATAATTTCTCCCATTAGTTCTAATATCGGATAGTTTTCATCTACATTTTTAAATTGAATGAATAACAAGATTGTATATCTGCTTAAAAGTAACATTAAATTGTTTCTTTTGAAATCGATACTTAGTTTTTTCTTATTCTGTAAGTCTAGGCTATTTTTCTGAGATCTTATTGCTTTTTAGTGGACTTAAATGAACAATGTGAATACTACTCTTATTAATCTTAAAATTATAAAGCATAAGGTTTAATTCTACTCTCTAGAAAATTAGTTTGAGAAGAAACACAGTATTATGTAGTATTTGTCACTTAATTCACTTAATTCAGTCTAAGTTTGAACTTTTCCTCTGTGGCCTCTTAGGGTCGGGAACAGCCCTCCGGTAATCAAATCGTGATTTGATTCAGTGGTTACATATAATCCTCTTGGATAGAGCAAAGACCATTGCTGTGAAACTCTTAGAGCAAGAAAGGACTGAAGAAGTTAAATATATGGACCATAGACTATAAAACATAACCTATTAGAAAACAAACCTCACAGTATATAGTTGGATGCCTAAATAAATTATCAATTAAACATACTAAATTATTGAGCAAATGAGGATGAAAAAAAAATCCTTCTTTAAAGCCAGATTTAAATTACCACACACACATATATGTCCAGTTAACAATTCTTTTCTTGGCATATTTTTTCTCCATTTCCATTTCCTTATATCCAGGATTGGTGTACTCGCAGTTTGAAATTACGACTCACTCAGAAATAACATGCTGTTTATCTGCTGGGCTCAAATCTAGGAGACTCCAGGAGTGAGTTCAGAATTAGCTAGAGCAATTTAAGCATTGGAGTCTTAATCTCTGTAATGATACTCCTCAGGTCACAACTATCCAGGTGCTATTTAGCCCTTGTTATATTTTGCAGTTTCTTTTTTCTAACTCTCTTCCTTCAATGAAGGCAGGAGGCCAGGAGGACTACTAGCTGCCAGCATTTCTGTTAATGAAACCCTAGCTGTTTCTTTAAAGCAAACTTTCAAGGAAAAAAAAAAGAGAAGTATTTTTCTTCATAGTGTATTTTTTTAACATAGGAAATCAGCTTTTACCAGAGCAAATATTAATATCTCAACAGGCAGAGAATTGAAGTCTCATGATTTTTCTGTTTTCATTTCATGGTAATAGATTATTAATACCTATTGATCTCCACTATTTTGAATTCACAAATACATCCACCAATATTTTAGCTTGATGTGAAGAGTGCCTTTTATTACTTGTTGTGGTCTCTTGAAATTTTTCAGAAAATAAATGTGTGTGTGTGTATGTGTGTTTTGTGTGAGTGTGTGAAAAGGGCAGGAAAGGAGGGAAGGACAGGGAAAAAAAGAAAGAGCTGTTCAAATGGTACTAGAAATCCATGGTATGAATAACAGACTGTTAATATTTCTTATACTGAACTTATCTGAAAGATTTGGGACTGGAGTTACAGTGTTTACCCTGTAACATGCATAAATAAGCCTGCATCTTATCATTGTTACTACGTGCCTGCCCATTGTCCAGATTTGTTTTAGCCACTGTTAAAACACAGAGACCACTCTTTTTATGTATTTAGGAACCAATGTAGTCCATTGATTTTATTTCATGTCGTGCTCAAGTCAACCACCTCGGTTTTAGAGTAACTTAAGGGGCATTTTTTACTGGGTTCTCTTTAGAGGTGAGTCATGCCATGTAAGACTGATGAACATCAGCAATTAAGTGACACACATTATTTTCATGTCATGATACACATTCTATCTAACCATGAATCACCTATGATATTGCCCTGTCTACTGTATTGCAGGAAAAACAGAGGTTTCTGACCGATGTTCTGCATGAAGTGATGCTGCTGGACGGTTTGGCCAGTTCCCATCCAGTATCACAGGAAGTGCTACAGGCAACAGATATTGACAGGGTGTTTGACTGGATCGCATATAAAAAGGTGGGAATAAAGAACAAAGTGCCAATTAGATATTTCACTACTATGATAGCTAAACTAATTCATGTTAGACGTATATATTATTTTTCTTCTGGGCAGATAGACATAGTCTGTAAGTTACAAAACATAGAGTCACTAGGTTCATGTCATTTTATGAGTTATGGCTTTGCTTTAAAAGTTGGTAAAATGGAGATTAATGTTCGCTAAATAACGCATAGAAATATTGGAAATATTAATGAATGAATATTTGGAGACTCAATATGAAATTGCTCTACAAGTGGTGTTATATAAATGTCAGTTATTATTATTATTAATAAGAGAGCTGACCCATATAGTGACCAATTATTTTTCACCAATGCCCTTAAATACTAATTTATTTTGATGGGCCAGTGCAAATGGATATAGGTAATGACATAATACATGCATCTTATAAATATTATTTAAAACAGATTTGGAATTTGAACATGTTTTCTGAATAAGCATAACAAATGAAATTTTAGAAAGACTAGACTGAATGGAAACAAATAATTTTGAGCCAATGACTAGATATAAAAATAAGGTAAAATATGAATTTTTCCCAGTTACTTGGATTAGGATTTTTCTTTATATCCATATCTCTTAGTTGTTCTAATTTTAACATAATGATGTGCCTCTCAGTGTTTTACACTCACTAGCCACTTAATAGAGTTAAAATAGGGTCAAAGTCTGATGTTATCTTTAGTGTAAGTTAAATTGCATATGTTGGAATTTCTATGTACTTTTTTTTTTCTTATGAGACGGAGTCTTGCTCTGTTGTTAGGCTGGAGTGCAGTGGCACCATCTCGGCTCTCTGCAACCTCTGTCTCCCAGGTTCAAGTGATTCTCCCGCCTCAGCCTCCTGAGTAGCTGGGACTACAGACGCGCACCATCACATCCAGCTAATTTTGTATTTTAAGTAGCGATGGGGTTTCACCATGTTGGCAGGATGGTCTTGATCTCTTAACCTCGTGATCTGCCTGCCTTGGCCTCACAAAGTCCTGGGATTACAGCCTGTGAGCCACCGCGCCCGGTCTCTATGTACTTTTTTTATTGATTTGATAATGTTTTAAGTGTTTTAAAAACATGACTAATGTTATTTTTATACGAAAGATATTTGTATTTAATAACTGAAGATGAAGCTGATTCATTAGTAGTCCTTGGTGTGGTAATTTAGATATTTGGTTTTGCACTGAGGTTATGACTATCTCAATGATTGGTAATTAGTACTGCATAGTAATGCTATAATATATAAAGATCCAGATTGTATTAAAAGAAAATCTCTTTTCAAGTCACTGGTTAATTGCATTGGCTCAAAAACGGTGTTTTTCTGATGTTTTATAAAAATAAGCGGAAGTACAGAACCACGAAATACGTTTTTCTTGGCTCCTTTGTCAAAAATGAGTTAAGTCTTTTAATTTCAGATGTTCTAATAGTACCTCATTATGGTTTAAATTGTATTTCTCTAATGACTAATTATATAAACTTTTTTTTTCATGTGCTTATTTATCCTCATATGTCTTTCTTGGTGAAGGGTCAGTTTAAATTCTTTGCCATTTTTAGAATTTTTATTGTTTGTTTTATTATCGAGTTTTGAGGTTTCTTTTCTGTATTTAAATACAGGTTATTTATTGGATATATGACTTGCTATGACTTGCAAGTATTTTTTTCCAAGTTGTAGTCTATGTTTTAGCTTCATAGCAATGTCTTTCTAAAAGCCAAAGGTTTTAATTTTAATAAAATCTACTTTACTATGTATTTTTTTAACTAGTAGAGCTATTATTATAGCTAAGAAATATTTTGATAGCTTAAGGTCATGTTTTTTCTTTTGTTTTTAATTCTAGAAATATTTTAGTTTAATATTTAGATTTATGATCAATTTTGAGTTAACTTTTGTACTGATATGAGGTCTGGATCAATTTTTTTCCTTTTCTCTTGTCTCCTTTCCTTTATTCCTTCTTTTCTTTTGTCCTCTCTTCCTTTCCTTCCTCTGTTCCTTCCTTCTTCTTTCTTCTGTTCCTTCTTTCTTTTCTCTTTTCTTTTCTTTCTCCTTCCTTCCTTCCTTCCTCCCTTCCTTCCTTTCTTTCTTCCTTTCTTCATAATTGTTCAAAAGCCATTTCTTGAAAAGTCTATATTTTTCTCCACTACATTGTCTTTGCATATTTACTGAGGATCAGTGAACTGTATATGTGTGGGTCTATTTCTGGCTATTTTATTCTGTTCTATTGATATATTTGTCTCTCTTGGCTCTAGTACTACAGTCTTGATCACTGTAGCTTTACAGTAAATTCTGAAATAAGGTCCTGTTAGTCCTCTAAATTTGTTCTTCTTTTTTTTTTTTAAGTTTCTTTGTTTTTTTTTTGCGTATGAGTTTAAGAATGACTTTGTAAATTTCTACAAGAATTATACTGGAATTGCAGGAAATGTGTATTGTGTTTATAAAACAATTTGGGAGAGTTGACATCTTAGCAATGTTGACTGATGCATGAATACAGTATGCCTCTCCCTTCCTTTAGGTACTCTTTATTTCTATCAGTGATCTAGTTTTTAGTGAATACATTTTTCGTATTAACGTTTTTCAGATTTATCTCTAAGTATTTCACATTTCCAGACTATTATGAATAGTATTATTTTAAAATTTCATTTCTAATTTTTGTGTTGCTGTACATAGAATACAATTCATTTTTGCATATTTATCTGGTACAATGTTAAATAGAAGTGGTGAGAGCAAACCTTTATGCTATTCCTAATTTTAAAAGCAATACCTTCAGTCTTTATCCATTAGGTATTACATCTCTAAATATCTATAAATACCTTTTATCAGGTTGAAGATGTTGCATGCTATTTCTACATTGCTAAAAGTTTTAATCTATATGTTGACTCGATTCAATGCTTTTCTCCAGCATCTATCAAGATGGTTATATATCTATATCTATATCTATAGATATAGATATATTTGTTGATGTGGTAAATTATAATGATTTTTTTAATGTTAGACCATCTTTGCTGAGACAAATACCATTTAGTCATAATATATTAAACTTTTTTTAAATAAATTGTCAGATTTAATTTGCTAAAAACATGTTTAGAAATTTTGTATCTGTGCTCATGAGGGATATTAATGTGTAGTTTTCTTTTTTGTAATGTCTTTCACCTTGTTGTCACTATAATAATAGCATCATATAATGGAAACCATTATCTTTTTCAACTTTCTGGGAGAATTGGTATAAAATTTCTATTGTCTTTTTTGAATGTTTGTTAGATTTACCAGTATAACAGCAGGGACCTGAAATATTCTTCCTTGAAGGTTTTCACTAATAATTTAATTTTGTTAATATATGGTGAATGGTTTATTTATTTTAATGTGGGCATTGGTAGTCTATTTCTTTCTTAAGGACTTTGCCCATTTCATCTAAAATGTTTAATTTATTGGCATAAAGTTTTACAGGATCTATTCCTTTATTATCCCTTTAACAACTATAGCATCTCTAATCATATAACCTCTTTCATTCGAGATAATGGTAATTTGTGTATTATTCCCTTTTTCCTGATTTGTCTAGCTGGACCTTTATAAATTTTATTGATCTCAAAAATAACCTTTCTTGTAATTGATTTTCTCTCTTGTTTTCTATTTCACAGATTTCCTTTCTAATCAACATTTCCTTTTTCTACCTACTTTGAATTCAAATTCTTCTTTTTTTCTAGTTTTCTAAGGTAGAAGCTGAGGTCATTAACTTGAGACCCTTCTGCTATTCTATTTTAAGCATTTATTCTGTAAATTTTCTCCTAAGTGTACCACCTAGGAAATCTTCCAAATGTTGGTTTGTTGAAGTTTCATTTCAATTTAAGGTACTTCTCCATTTCATTTGCAATTACCCCATGTCTTATTCCAGGTGTATTATTTAGATTCCAAATACTTGAAGATTTTTTCAGAAAATTTTCTGTTATTCATTTCTTATTTAATTTTATCATGGTCAGTGATTATACTCTGTGTGACTTGAATCTTCTTAGATTTATTATGGTTTATTTTATGGACCAGAAGTTGATATGTGTTGATAAATGTACTGTAGCCACTTCAAAAGAATATGTATTCCACTAGTGTTAGCTGGAGTGTTCTATAAATGCCAATTAGTTGAGGTTGGTTGATAGAGTTGTTCAAGTATTCTGTATCCTTATTGATTTTCTGTCCACTTGTTCATCAGGCTTTCTTGATGGGCCTTCATTGTGTAGATTCACTCACATAGTACCAAATCAAATATCATAAACTGTGGAGAAAAATAGTGACCTAGTTACCTGCCGGCATAGCTGAAAAATAGTTTTCAAATGTGAATATGGAGAAATGAGGATTAAAACATTTAGGTTGAAATTTCAGGGTCTTCATTTTTATAATCTCAGCATCAGGGCTTGATGTACATTCAGTTTCTTAGCCTTGCCCTTTGATTTGGCTTCACTCAGGTTCTTTCTATAAGAAAACTAGTTTGTGTGTAATGGATAATGACCAATTACTTTGTAAGTGGAACAAAGGTAAACCATGTTGTGGTTTGTAGGGTAAACCACATCATTGTGCGATGTATGGCAGGTAATATAGATGATCATGGAGACATAAATGATAACTGCTAACATTTATTACATGGATACTCTGTACTAGTGACTGAACTAACATTTTTATATTTATTATGTAATTTAATTCTTATAATCCTCTGAGGGGTTGTTATGATCATAATTCTCATTTTAAAGATAACCATGTTGAGTTATGGTAAATTCAAGGATATGTATCCTAGAAATTCAGGTTCCAGAGCCAATATTCTTAATTATTGCCATATTTGATTAACAAGCTTGGCTGGAACACTTATTCCAAAATTATTTGATAAGCCCCTGCTTATGTTCTAGGCACTGTGAGCTGAGTGCAAGAGATACAACTATCAATAATACACAAAGGAGTGATATCATATGAATAAACCAGTGCAGTAACATATGAGTGTTAACCAGAAATATTTCCATATTAAATGTTGACCCCTACCTGAAATCATCTTAAGCAATTTTGTCAATTTTGTTGACTAAATAACAGGCAAATTTGATATGTAATATTAACTTTCAGAATGGTTAAATTAGATATGTATTATATCATCAGAACGCTACCTTTCTTCAGTTTTTTGGATCTATTTCTCTCTATCTTACTTAATTTCTAGATGATCCTTAGGATGATCTAAGACTCATCTCATATGAGCCTTCATCTTGTGATCCTAATGAGCTCAGAGAAAGAATACATTGACTCCCATCCAAAGGAATCTATATCTATTTCCCCAAAGGGCTATGATTTGTTCTGATTAGGAAATAGATTATCACTGGCCAAGCCCTGTGTCCATAGGGATGGAGTATTCTGACTGGTCAGTTTCGGTCATGAGCTCATCCTCTGTGATGTGAGACAAAAGTCACATAACTGTTAGGCTCCCTGGAATCACTCAAAGTAAAGGAGGAACAATTTCTGAAAGAAGTAATGAATGCCACCTTAGAATCTAAGGAGTTATGATAGAAATATGTACAAGATACAGTCACAAGTTAGGGGAGTGGAGGGGAACTGTGAAAAAACAAGACAAGTGTTCTTTAGAGGAAGCTCAGAAAAGAAACACAGTGGTGATTAATTGGAACATCAAAGAGTTCAACATGATCATAGCAGAATGTGCGTTTTGCGTAGAGGCAGGCTGGAAGAATAAGCTGGATAAGAATTTGGAAGACATTTCCTTTCACTCTAAGAAGTTTGTACTTATTTATTGAGAAAGAGTCTTACTCTGTCACCCAGGCTGAAGTGCTGTGGCTCGATCTCGGCTCACTGCAGTCTCTGCCTCCCTGGTTCAAGTGATTCTTCTCCCTCGGCCTCCCAAGTAGCTGGGACTAAAGGCACGCGCCATCACACCTGGCTAATTTTTATATTTTTAGTAGAGAAGGGGTTTCACTATATCAGCCAGGCTGGTTTCGAACTCCTGACCTCCTGACCCACCTTCCTTGATCTCCCAAAGTGCTGGGATTACAGGTGTGAGCCACCGTGCCTGGCCAGAAGTTTGTATTTTATCAAACAGGTCAAACAGAACCAAGAAGAGTTTAAAGCAGAGGAGTAACATTATTAAAATTGTATTCTAAAAAGAATATTCCTGTAGATGTCATAGAGATGGTGTTAATATTGACAGATTTGGATAATTCAGTAAAGATTGTAGAGACTGGAGTTGCTCTTCTGTATTCTTCTCCATAAAGATCTCTGTTTCTAGTCAACATTAACCTCTGCCAACAATCAACCCCTCATTGCGTCAGTGCTTTGTTAGCTTATCATCTCTTGTAATTATTCCCTTAATAATTATTCTAATTATTCCCAATTCTGTTTTTTTTCTTATTCTTCCTGAATAGTAATTTGAATACACTTTAAATAACTTTTTTGCAAAGAAATGTATTACGGGGGATAGAAGATTATAAAAAAATAAAGGTTAGTAACCAATAGACCAGCTACTGATTTGGGGTACTTAATAATGTTCAACATGGATAGTCCCAAGACCATTATTAAAAGAAAAGAAAACTCATAAAATTGCAACCTTTTTTAGAATGGGAAGAAAAAACTACTCTATTTTAAAATAATTAGATCTGGGGAAGTAACAAGTTTCCCATTTTAATAGTAGATTGAAAATGAGAATGCTTTTTTTCTTAAAGTGCAATGGAAGCAGGAAAATATTGTCCATGGACAGGAAGGACTAGAATAGATGGATTGAGACAGTCTCTTTGTTCTAAAAGCACAAAGGAAATAACAATCAATGACCCAATAACCTAGATGATGAAAGTAAGTGAATGTTCATTAAATTTACATATGATGCCAAGGTGGAGAGGGTTGCTACAAGCTTGGAAAAGAAAAAACGGACTTCAGCAAATTTAAAGAGGATCCTTTACAAGTAAGAACACTTTAAAGCAATTCTTATTTCATGGTTAGTATATTTGCACACCAAACAAAATTACATAAAATAAAAGGTAAGAGAATTAGCAAGTGAAAAATTCTTCAAGGGATCATTGTGGACACAAATTTTTTAAAGAAGTAATGGTGGTAGAAATTTAACTTGCTATGCTTTGCCGATATATTCCACATCTAAAGGATCCTTGTATGACCAATAGAAGTCAACGTGAAATTTCTATCATCTTTAGAAATAAATAGAAAAGGCCAATCATCCATTTGTATCTGTCATTCCTTGTAATACCTGGCTCCCCATCCACAACATCATGTCAGTCAGGTGATGATTAATGCACAGACAGAGCACTAATAATTCTACACACAGTATGCCTTATTTCTGCAGGGGATTAAAAAAGATAATGCCTATCTTCAAGAATACAACCAAGCCAGGCACGGTGTCTGATGCCTGTAATCCCAGCACTTTGAGAGGCTGAGGTGGGAGGACTGCTTGAGTCTAGGAGTTCAACACAAATCTTGTCAACATAGTGAGACCCTGTCTCTACAAAGCATTTAAAAAATTTTTTTAAATCATCTAGGCATTGTGGTGCATGTCTCTAGTTCCAGCTATTCAGAAAGTTGAGGGAGGGGGATTGCTTGGGTCCAGGAGTTAGAGGCTACAGTGAGCTATAATCATTCTCCTGAACTCCAGCCTAGATGAGAGAACAAAATCCTATTTCAAAAAAAAAAAAAAAAAAAAAAAAAGAAAGAAAGAAAGAAAGAAAGAAAACAAGAAAGAAAAAGAATGCAACCCAATAGAAAACATAAAATACATGAAATAAAAATAGTAATTGTACTATGAGTACTACTAGAGCATATCTATAATTTAATGAGCACTTACTATGTACAATTATTTTTGTGTGTGAAATGCTTTGCATGTATTATCCCATTTACTCCCAACAGAAAACTTGGAATGCAGGCATTTTTAACTAATTTTACTGATGAGGAAACTGACACTGAGGTAGTGAAATGATTGCCACAGCATCAGATATTTAGCAAATAAACATTTCAGAATTTGATGTCAGATATATATAAGTTTAAATCCTGAGCTCTTATCTACAAAGTATTCACAAATAAATATATTTCAAGGCAAGTTATGATATGGAACATCTCAGTGGATGGCAATTCCAAGCTCCCAGGTCACCCTTGATCCTTTTATCCAGAGACAAGGATATCTTGTCTCTGCCATCAAAATATTTCCAGAATCTAACCTCTTCTCAACCCCATCACTGTTGCCACCAGATAAGGTTTGAATTTGTGTCCTCAACCAAATATCATGTCAAATTGTAATTCCCAATGTTGGAGAAAGGGCCTGGTGGGAGGTGATTGGATCATGGGGACAGATTTCCCCCTTGCTGTTCTCCTGATAGTTAGTTCTTGAGAGATCTGTCAGTTTAAATATGTATACCGCCACTTCCTACTGTCTTCTTCCTCTTTCTCCAGCCTTGTAAGATGTGCCTCCTTCCTCTTTACCTTCCACCACGATTGTAAGTTTCCTGAGGCCTCCCAAGCCATGCCTCCTGTACAGCCTGCAAAGCTGTGAGCCAATTAAACCTCTTTTCTTTATAAACTGCCCAGTCTCAGGTAGTTCTTTATAGCAATGTGAGAACTAATACAGAAAACTGATACCGCGAGTGGGGCATTGCTATAAAGATACCTGAAAAAGTGGAAGTAACTTTGGAACTGGATAACCGGCAGAGGTTGAAACAGTTTAGAGGGCTCAGAAGACAAGAAGATGTGGGAAAGTTTGGAACCTCCTAGAGACTTTTTGAATGGTTTTGACCAAAATGCTGATAGTAATACGAACAGAGATGGCCAGGCTGTTGAAGTCTGAGATGGAGATGAGGAAATTATTGGAAATTTTGAACTTGAGTGTGATGGTTTATGTTATCTAGCAGAAGAAATTTCTAAGCAACAAGGCATTCAAGATGTAGCTGGGCTGTTTCTAACACTGTGTGCTCATATGTTTGAGCAAAGAGATGATCTGAAACTGTCTGACACTGGAACGTAAATTTAAGAGGGAAGCAGAGTGTAGAAGTTTGGAAAATTCACAGCCTGGCCATGTAATAGAAAAGAAAAACCCATTTGCTGGGGAAAAATCCAAGTGGGTTGCAGAAATTTGCATAAGAAAAGCTGAATGTTAATAGCCAAGACAATGGGAAAAATGCCTAGAAAGCATTTTAGAGATTTTTTTTTGTAGCAGCTCCTCCCATCACAGTCCTGGAGACCTAGGAGGGACACATGGTTACATGGGCCAGGCCCACAGCTCTGCCCTCTGTGCAGCCTTGGGACGTGGCATTCTGCACTGTGGCTGCCCCAGCTCCAGCCATGGCTAAAAGAGGCCAAGGTATAGCTTGGGTCATAGCTTCAGAGGGTGTAAGCCATAAGCTTTGGTTGCTTCCATGTGGTGTTAAGCCTGTGGATGCACAGAGGGCAAGGGTTGAGGCTTGGAAGCCTAAACCTAGATTTTAGGTGATGTATTAAAATGCCTGGATGTCCAGGTGGAAATCTGCTGCAGGAGCAGAGCCCTCATGGAGAATCTCTACTAGGGCATTGTGG
The DNA here is from genome assembly GCF_030222135.1 of Aotus nancymaae. Lineage (NCBI taxonomy): Eukaryota > Metazoa > Chordata > Mammalia > Primates > Aotidae > Aotus > Aotus nancymaae. Next base: position 28,322,095 of record NW_026988428.1, on the reverse strand, counting down.
AGGGGAAATATGGGGTTAGAGCCCCCACAATCCCCTCTGGGATACAGCCAAGTGAGGCTATGAGAAGAGGGCCACTATCCTCCAGGTCCTAGAATTATAGATCCACTAACAGCTTGCATTGTGCACCTAGAAAGCCACAAGCACTCAATGTCAGCCCTTGAGAGCAGCTATGGGAACTGACCCCTGCAAAGCTACAGGGGCAGAGCTGCCTAAGGCCTTGCAAGTCCACCCCTTGCGTTATTGTGACCTTGGATGTGAGACATGGATGTGAGACATGGAGTCAGAGGAGGATATTCTGAAGCTTTAAGATGTAATCACTGCCCTGCCGGGTTTCATACTTACATGGGGCCTGCAGTCCCTTTGCTTTGGCCAATTTCTCCCTTTTGGGATGGGAGTATTTACCCAATGCCTGTACCCCAATTATATCTTGAAAGTAACTAACTTGTTTTGATTTTATAGACTTATAGGTGGAAGGGGTTTACCTTGTCTCAGATGAGACCTCAGATTGTGGACTTTTGAGTTAATGCTGGAATGAGTTAAGACTTTGGGGGACTGTTGGGAAAGCATGATTGTATTTTGCAATGTGTGAAGGACATGAAATCTCATTTTGAATTGCAATCCCTAGTATTGAAGGAGGGGTCTGGTGGGAGGTGACTGAATCATGGGGGTAGATTTCCCCTTTCCTGTTCTCATGATAGTGAGTGAGTTCTCATGAGATCTGGCTGTTTAAATGTGTGTAGCACTTCCCGCTGCTCTCCTTTTTTCTGCTCCAACCACGTAAGATGTGCCTCCTTCCTCTTTGCCTTCTGTTATGAGTGTAAGTTTCCTGAGGCCTTCACAGCCATGCTTCCTGTACAGCCTATGGAACTGTGAGATAATTAAACCTCTTTTCTTTAAATTTACTAAATTACCCAGTCTCAAATAGTTCTTTACAGCAATGCGAGAATGGACTAATATACCACCCCAGTCTGAATCAGCACCATTTTGCCACAATCATTTTCTACAATGTCTCTCTGCTTTTAATCCTGTTCCCTCTACAGCCTATCTTTACCAAGAATTCGGTGATGTTTATAAAACCTGTGTCATATTGTGCCAGTTCTTTACTAGAAACCCTATTATAAGCCCCCTGCCCCTGCAAAATAATAATAAAAGACACAGTCTTCACAGGGACCCACAAAAGCCCTTCCTGATCTCAGCTCATTCTATTCTCAGGTACCTATAAACCCCTGACCCTTATTTTATTTCTTATCTATCTGAATTCTTCTCTGTTACTCTCCCCTCACTCATGGTGCCACTGTTCTACCAGCTCCCTTGTTTTCCCTGAGCTCTACCAAACTCCCTCCCACATGAGGGCCTTTGAATTGGCCTTCTCTCTGTATGAAAAATGTTACTCCATATAGTGTCATGGTCCCAGCTTGCTCTCCTTGAAACCTTTACTTAATGTCACCTTCTCAAGGAGGCCTCCCATTTACAATGGCAACTGACACCCTCACTCTTTTTCCCACTCATTTTCCTTATTCGGATCCTACTATGTTTACTATATTGTTTGGCTTTCCACTTTCCCCCACTGAATGTGAGCTTCATCAAGGCAGAGATCTATGTCTAGGTTTTTTGCTAATGTGTCTCCAGTACCTATTATACTGCCTGTGTGCAGTAAGAACTCTTATAAGTATTTGTTGAGTTAAATTAAAGTAAATGTCAGAAAAACAATATAAACAAAGCATTCTGGTGTTTCAGAGGGAAAGATTCCATCAATTTATAGGAATTAGGAAAAAGAGCTGGCACTTGAAACAAGATTAAGGAGTTTCCAATGTAATTCCGTATGAATTACAGAAGGGAAAAAATGATTGTGTTGCCCAGTCATTTAGTTTTCTAATGGGTTTTCATCACATGTAGCCTGACTCCTGAGCCCTGGACCTCATGGGACCCCCTTCTGTGAGCTCAGCTACCCTCCTGCTGTCTCTTCCCTCTCCTGCCTCAGGCATAATTAGCCTCCTGTTCTGCAAGTCTTCATGACTCTTATTTTTCTAAATAGGTCTTTACTTAGACTTTGCTTTCCTTATTCACAGTGAACCAATTACATATATACTAACAAATGAATATAATAGATCAGTATTTTGTGATACTCTTTAGATATTTTACAGTATCCAGTATATGATATATAGTGATTAAATATAATACTTGTCATTTCTGTAAAGCAGTTGGACAATAGGCTTTAACTGGTATATATGATGGCTATAATAGGCAGTAGTACTATCAGTTGCTCTTTGTCACTGGACATCCACTTATTTAATGTAACACCCTTGTAACATACAAAGCATATATTATTATCTTCAATTTATATAACAGTAAACAGAGGCCTAGAAATTTTAATGATGTGCTGCAGCTCCTAAGCATCAGAGCTGGGATTCACACCTTATTGTTGCTAAGTCATACTCTTTTCACTCACCAGGATTCCTGTCTGTTGTGCCATTGTTTCAATAGAAAATATGATTTGAGTTTTCAATCCATGAATGAAAAAAAATGTCTTATTTAAAAATAAGTAACATACTGGCATGCATATCAAAAATCAAGGTTATAAAATCTGAGAAGTTATAAGCACTGGTTATGATCATCTCATAAGGAAAATGTGAACAAGCTTGAGACTGAAAAAATTAGGCAAAGGAGAAAATGCCAGAGAAAAGAAGGGAGGAAGAAAGATTGATTTTGGAACATCTGGAGATAAAACCTATTGGAAAAGGCTAAAGAACTTACATATGTCTACCCTGGAGGATAGAGGGCTAAGAGGTGACTTAATAATTGGCTCTAATATGTGAATGGTCATTATGGGAAGGCTGCTCACCACTTTTCTGTCAACATCAAGGTCAGAGTAAGATAGAGGGACTTAAATTACAGGAAGAAATTTCAGTTAATATAAGAAGGAACTTCTTGACATGAAAGGCAATTAAGCTTTTAATATGAGCTACTTAGGATTGTGAAATCTTCATTCTTTGATACACTTTAAAAATAAAATTTAAAATATGCTCCCAAATTAATAAATTAAATTTGATAACTACTGAAAAAAAATCCTCCTGGATATTGACTTCACGTAACATAATAGTCAGGTAATATAAAATTTATAGCTTATAGGAAATTAATTTCATATTTGCATATTTAGTTTGTATCATTACATTTCTTTTTTATTATAAATATAGAAGTATGAGTGGTTAATAAAAAAACTACTAGCTTCTTAGGTAAACAGAAAAAATTTAAAAATAATTCCCATCTATCTCTGAATGGTCTACTGATACCTATTAAACATCATCAAAATAATTTCCAGATAGAACATATTTTTGTTATTTTTTTCTTCATGATCAGACTTTGCTTTTAAAGCTAAATCAACCTTATACTGCACCAGCAGCAATTTAAAGACATTCTGTAAAGAAAATGCCTATTTGCCTTCATAAAGAAAATGTACCTGGTGGGAGGAGATACTTTTATTGATATTTTTGTGATAAATGTCTTTACTGCTTACTGGTAAATTATTAATTTGTGCATTTTGCTGATGGAGGCAAGTTTTCCTTTGCACACGTATTTGACTGATTCATTGCTATTTAATGGTTTCTTTTTATTTTTTCCTGTGCCAAACTTAATACTTAAAACAGCTTGTTTTTGTTCTAGATACTTGTACTTCTCCGCATTAGATGTTCATCTCTGGATTGGTATTTACTTGATGACACTGAAAGGAGAAGTATGTATTTAGTTAAAATAGGTAGCATATTGCTTAATAGAGTAAGAAATAGATTAATCCTATTCAAAGAATTCTCGTTATCTTCTCCTATACCTCTTTGTATCACATTGTATTGTTGTTAACTAATGGTTTAGACAGCTAATATTGTATTGTTGTTAACCAATGGTTTAGATAGATAATGTTAACTAATGTATTTGAGTTCCTTTGCTGCACACAGTTTCTTTTTTATTTTGCCAAAAAGCTGAAGAAAGTGCAATGTTGGTTTTGACTTTATTCTTCTGCTCTTACACCGGCTTTGTGAGAGCCAGAGTGGTGATCTCATGATATGAGAGGCTTAAGGTGCAGAGCCATGTAACTCTTAGCTTGCAAAACTTGGCTTTAGTGAGATTCTGCTTTTACAGCTTTCAGAAATACTTTTACAGCTACAGTTGTTCTTGTCTTCTGCTTAGGCGAAAAGCTTAGTTCTAATGACTCTTGCAGTGGGTTTACTTATGCTAGACTTCATCAACAGTCATAATGAAGAATAAAAAGTGAGCATTTAAGTTAGTATAAATGGTAATATACAAAAGAGTATTTCATTCCTGTAATGTGCTCACCTTGCAACTATATGTAACTATAAGACCAAAAGGCACCACAATGTGTCTCAGAATAGAATGGTGCTTCAGTCAACAGCACAAGGTCATTTAGCTAGTAGGGCTGTGAATCTCAAATTATTTTATACAGGATATTCAAAGAAATGGCAATTGAAGATAAAAACTAAAAATAAGTGGAAATCAGCCAATGTATATTTCCCTAGCATATAAGATAGTTAAAAAGATGTAATGTTTTGAATAGATTTTCCAGAATGACAGAATTCTGTAGTACTTAGAAAGGAATAGGCTAGGTGCAGTGGCTCACACTTATAATCCCAGCACTTTGAGAGGCTGAGGCAGGCAGATCACCTGATGTCAGGAGTTTGAGGCTAGCCTGGCCAACATGGTGAAACCCCATCTCTACTAAAAAATACAAAATAAAAAATTAGTTGATTATGGTGGCATGCACCTGTAGTTCCAGCTACTCGGGAGGCTGAGGCAGAGAACCACTTGAACCCGAGGTAGTGGTTGCAGTGAGCCGAGACCGCAACACCACACTGTAGATTGGGCAACAGAATAAGACTCAGTCTCAAAAAAAAAAAAAAAAAAAAAAAGGAATAATTAAGATGTAAAGGATAAATAAGCAAGGCAACTGGAATTAAGGGTTGACGTTTTGATAAATGAGAAGTATACAGGAAGGAAAAGGAGAATAGAGATAAATTCCTATTTGCAGAAAGAACATTTGGAGAAAAATCAGAATAAACATATTTAGAATATAAGTAGTGTTTGTACATCTAACAATATTGGAAGAAGTTGAACTGAATTGAATTTTCCTGTGGAATAATTGTGAATGAGTTGTGTTTTGGCATTTGAGGAATGATTTTTTAATGAACATAACCACAAACCAATTTTTAATCAACCACACACAGTATGTTAATTGTTACGCATGAAGTTCAGAAGCATTAGTACACAGTTGTTTTTACCATTGAGGACACTTTTTATTACTATTTCTTTTTCATGTGAACCTAAATATTATCTCATTTTATTATAAAAATTATATTTTTGAAGTATTTAAGAATTCAGGTATTTATTGATTAAAGACATATAAATATCAATCAGAGTTTCAGCTTCAAATAGGTCAAACTATGTTGCTCCATGGGGCAGATACAATTTGAATCAAACAACAAAGACATGCTTTCTCTTTGGCCCAAGTAGTTTTTTCTCAGGTAAATATGTTATTTCCTTGGAAATGATGAAATTGTTTTTGTGGACACACTGTCACAGATATTTTTATGGATTCCTTCATGGGAGGCCAAGGATCATTTAATGACCTGAGAAAATTATCTAGAGACTACATGTTTTCTACATTCATTATCATTCATGCTATTGCATTGTTTCCTAGTAGCACCAAAATCAAGTTGTTGATTTTTCTGCCTTTAAAAGTAGAACGTCTTTCAGCTTTTTCTGAGTTATTTTTGAATCAGTATTAGGATGCTTAACTATGATTTCATACAGCATACTGTTACCTTGAAGACACAGAGAGATTTTTTAAACAAGTATAAAATCTGGCTTTTGTCTTAAAGGCATTTTCCCAAGTGGAGAATTTAAGCATGGTTTTTAAGGTTTCATAGAGATAAGAAAAGAAGACAAAGCTGAAGGTGAGAAGTTTAATGGGAGGCCTCCCATAAAGCCAGGACCTTAAAGAGTTACACCTTAGCACACAGATGAACTAGAAATAAACCTATCCCTATCCTCAGGGGACTACAAAGAAATTACCCGTTCCAAACTTTGGCAGCAAGTAAAAACGGAAATAAAATTCTCCTGAAAATTTGCAACTACAAGCAACCTTTGACTGGCATCGGATCTCAGATGAAAACCACATTGGTACACTGTGAACCTTAGGCCAGGATTTAATTTAAAATGGTTGGTACTGGACTAGAAGGTGTCCCCAGACACCAGACAAACGCTAAAACATATCCTTTCTAGAAATGCCCACCTTCATATCTCATCTCAAAAAATTCCCACAGATAAATCTCAAGGAAAAAATCCAATTTACACTCAAAAATCACCAGTCACACAAAGTAACAAGTTTCCATGAAGAGGAGACAGCAGAAACAATTAAGAGAAGAATTATTTGTGCATAAGACATTGGATGCATGACTTAGAGCATAAAATATTATATTAACAAATTCGAGGAAATAAAAAGAGACATTATAAGCAAAATGTAAGCAGATTTAAAGAACATCCAGTGAGAATTCTTAGAAATGAAAACGCAATAACTGCATTTAAGAATATAGTAAATATGACATGAGTTTATCACAGATTAAAAAAGAATTATAAACTAGATGATGGAAGTGAAGATACTATGTATTCAATAGTTATGCAAGAGACATAAGGATGTATAGAAAAGGCAGGAGAATCGGTAACATGGATTCAAGCCTTAATTTCACTTAATTTTTCAATGCTTCGTTTCTTTTAAAACTGTAGCTTCTTAGAGTCAGAAAACTTTTGCCTGAAACAGTGACATCATTTTTAGAAACAGAGCTCTGAGTTTGATCTAAGTTTTAAAGTAATAAAGTTTCACCTATCAACATAGCATGATTTTATCATCTTTATTCCCGTTTATTACCATCTTAAAAACTTGGACGAGATAAAACTGATATTAACTTTTAAATTGCACTTTTTCACATTAATTGTTATTTATTGTTTGCTATGTTCCCAGAGTTTTACCAGATATCATCCAATTTAAACAATCGATTAAGCTGAAAGATAGTTAAATTTAAATTATTTGACCCAGACTCATATAGCTCATGAGTAGCAGAACCAAGATTTCAACCCAATCTTCCTGAATCCAAATTCTGCCCTGTTATGTGATTGCCAGATCACATAGTCAAATAGGTATTGACTTTCACAGTAGGGAATATTATACATGTATCCAAATAATTTTTCATTTCATCTGACCATTTATTTCTTCTCTCTTTGGAAATAACTTTCGGTTACAGTTTCTTTCTTTCCTAACACCGCCAGTTCATGATTTCATAGTTTCCAAAGAGCCTATCGTGATCAGAGACTTTGATTTGCGTTGCCTCGCTTCTCATAAATCCCTATTTTACCCTATTTAGTATTTTCTGGCTTACCCCTGCATTTGAGCCAACAGCATAAGGACCTCAGAAAAATGCTATGCGAAGGCTATGTTGGAGCTGAGAGACCCTGAGTAGAGATGAGCCTGGTCTAGAGGGGAGTGTGTGAGTTACAGTGATTCTTAGAAACATGGTTTGGCTTCTACAGAGTGGAGCACATCCAAGCAAAGCACCGTGTGCCATTTAGTTGTGTGCTGCCTCCCTGCTGTCATTTTACAATAGGATGCAGTTAGCTCGGTGGCATAAAAATATGTGGCTTAAAGTAGAGAATTTTTGATATGTATTCCCCTGGTAAGTACTATAAGCCCAAGTAAAGCAATGACCAAGCAGCTGAAATGTCTGTGTTTTGCTTACATATTCCCCAAACTGTTTTCCAGCTCCACAATTTTAAGATGAAATGTGCAAACATTTATTGCCACATCATTTTCCTTCTGGAAGGGGATCTGTCACAGCAGGAACCTTGCTACTAAATTGGAGCTGTTGAAACTATTTCAGTAGTCACATTCGTTAAGAGTAAAGGCGAGAATTTTTAGTGCTGTCTAATGCCTAAAAATATTGTTCCATTTTGAAATGAGTGTGGTGGTAGGGTTGGGGAAAAGTTAGCATGTTTAGAGATAGTTAGATCTGAAACAGTGACCTCAGTTAACATGTATGTAATACTACATACCAGACACTTTTGTATGCATTTTTTACATATGTTAACTCATTTAATTGTTAGAACAATCACATGCTAATTAATACTAGTGAGAATTAGTATTAATTCTCATTCCCACCTCCATTTTATGATGAGGACACTGAGGCAGTAACTTACCAATATTGCAGTTAGTAAATGGTGGAGTCGGGATTCAAACACTGGCCATTCTATCTGTGCTCTTAGTCACCTACACCAGACTGGTTACCCTTTGATTTCTTTTTATGCGTATAGAGTGCATTATCAATAAAACATGAAGAAACACTCATTTGTTTTTCAATAGAGTTATTATATTTTGTAATTATTTACATATATCTGTTTAATTAGTCCTTTTAGAATTAAAGTTTTAGAAATATCCTATTTATCACCTAGTACCATGACTTACAGATAGTGAGAAAAACTATACAGTTAATGATTTAGAATGAATTTAACAGTGATTAATCCTGCTCTCCAAGCCCACAGGGGCCTTAAGGTAGTCTTTCAAATTGAATTTCTAGTTGCTTCAGATTACTAACAGCAATGAGTTTTGATAAACTTTTTTCAATTTTGAACATTTAGCATAAAAAAGGAAATAAATATGGCTTTGTACTATGAAGCAATATCATACTTTATTAATAAATGTTCCTCTTAACTTTTTAAAGAGTTTAGTTTGAACTAGTTACATCTCTTCTGAAAAATACTGGAGAATAAAAGTTCTTTAGTTTGCTCTAAATTGCTTTCCTCAAGCACCTAGTGATATTCCCTATTTCTGGTGTCCTGTGATTCTTTATACAAACCCAGTGGAGAAGTTAGGAGTGTGAAGAGCTTGCCCCTCACCTCCAAGATGAAGGTCATGGAAAGCAATGAACATAACCGCCTCTCTACATCCCCTGATGCCTTTGTCAGCTCAGTCTGATGGACCATTGATCTGCCCCTTTATGGCAGTTTTGTTCCTAATTCCACTTTTGTTTACTTTAAGAGCTAAATCTTTCATTGTTTTTCACTTCTGCTTGAGAAAACATTTTTATAGCTTTGGGACCAAATTTTCTTTTTTTATCACTTTATTTTAATGTCTCCTATCAGTGTCTCCTATTTAATGTCTCCTGTTGCAGGCCGAAGCTGTGATGTTGCTGGTGGAATACATGAGAAACTTACCACAAATGAAATAGAACATTGTTTCTTTTTCCTAAGAAATAAGGACATAAGAGTAAACTGCTATTTTTCCTTTTTTACATTTGCTCTGTTAAATCATAAGAATGTTAAGTTCTAAAATAAAAAGATGCTAGATAACCAGGTATTAGGGTGCTTATTTCTCTGAGGATGCTGTTAGCAGCAACTGTCAATATTTCCTCTGTTGGTTAATGAAAAAAGAATGGAAGAAAGCTAAAGTAGAAACTTGCTGCCACATACAAAAAGCTAAAGTTTGGAGAGGCCATTTCTGGGCCTGTGATGTAGATATTTGCTTAGAGAATGTTAAATGCTTACTTATAGGTTTCTAGGGTAAAAGGCATTGTTTATTTTTATATATATATCTTGAGAAGTTTTATTTTATAAAGGTGGTGCTTCCCAAAATGTGATTTGTAGAATGATAGTTCTACAATATGTTTTAGAAAAAATATTTTCTTACCTTTAACTCAGATATTTAAACTTTGGATTTCATTGATTTAGCTTAATGGCATTACACAAAACTGTACCTTCAATGAAAATCTTAAACAATGAATTTCTTACATGGGTTTGCCGAATACACTCTAGTAACATTGTATTTGCTTGTCTTTACATAAAAGCATGGGCTGATTCTACTCATGATCCACCGCTGTCAGAAGTGTTTGCTTTGTGATAAATGGCTTGTTTTAGTTCCCTGGACGATATGTTTTTGAGTTTTGAAATTCTCCAGGGACAGAATACATCTGTGCTTTGCCAGTCTGAAAACAAAAAGCAAAAAGTGGAAGTGAAAGCTGTTGTGTTTTACAAGCTGGGATGGTGATGTTTCTTTACTTCATTGACTGACTTCTAGATTTTATCAGCTCCTCAATACGAACCTGCTCTTCATTATCCTCCGTTACACACAGCATCCACACTGAAGTTGTGACTTCTGCCTTTCTGGAAGAAAAGCAAAGAAATAAATAATCAATTTCTCAATGATATACATGAAGAGGCTAATTTATATTTTGAGAACAGCTGAAGGTGGTTTGATGAAATTTTCATCAGGGCATTTCATTCTCTCTGTAAACTCTCCCTAAAGTCAGAATAGCAGAAAGAGAGATAGAGAAAACGTTACTCAAGCAATTATTTCCCTTATCCTGCAAATATTCATAGAGCAAAATAATTTTCTTAGCTTCCAGAAAATCAGTCATATCATGTATGAGTGAATTCAACAATGAAGATTACAAAGTGTCATTCAGTTACCAAGACCATGCCCTAGACAAGAATTTTTTTCTTGCTTCTCTACATACATATGAGTGATAAAACAAGGTGCAGATCTCAATTGGTCCATTTCCTTTGCAGATTAATTGCTATGATGGAAAGATCAGTTATGCTGGTATTCACTTATAATACATCTTTTATTTATTATGGATCTAACAGGATGGTAAATCCAGTTTTATAGCACAGTGGAGTTTGAGAGGCATGGCTTTATTCAATATTGTTCTTGAACTCAGTGATGGCCCATCTGTGTAAATAATCTCATCAGCCTCTTATGTGAGCCCATCCTTGAAGATTTCCTCATATGGATGCTTAATGAAAAAGTATACTATGCTTTTGTCCTTGTCTGTTGTGTCAGAACACATGAGATGTTCAGCACAACTGCTAAATAAAGCTTCTACTATAAGAGAAAGCCCCACAACACTTTGTCTGAAAGAGTAAGCAGCTTATGTATCCTGGTTTTCAAGGAAAACAGACAATCCTCAGCACACATGAAGGGCGCAGATATTTATGGTAATATCTAGTGAACTCTTCTCATGTGGAAAGTATGCCTAAAATTCCAGAGGACTGACCTCCAAGACTCAAGTGTCCTTGACTTAAATTTCCCTAATTTTCCATAGAGTCTTTTAAACACCTGTTCTCAATGATGCATTTATCCATCCAAGACAAAACTTAAACTAAGACATACTTGAATCTGGAGTTTCTGAATTAAATCAACAAGCTATGGATGTTTACACAAATTACCCTGTGAACAAAAGTGTACTCTTATTTACTTCGATTTAATGGTATTTTAAAAAATCACTTGAATATATTCATGTTTTAGGAAAAATGGTTTTGAAAATCTGGAAACTCCATTTAAAATAAGAATAAATAACTTTGCCCTTTAGATATGTGCATTATTTTTAAATTAAAAAACTCTATTTTGAAGCAAAACCCCATTTTAATTTTTTTCTTAAAGTTTATCATTTCTAAAAATATCAAGTCTTTTAAAACTAAATAATGCAGTATAATGAGATATTTAATAGTAATTAGATTAATAATCTAATTAAAAATAAAATTAAAAGATTATGCCTGGTATACCTTAGGATGACATTATTGAAATTTAGACTTGGATTTGTTTGCCTTTACCATATATAATCATATGGAGCCTTGAAATACTATACTAGATTTCTCATGTTTTGTGTGTGTGTGTGTGTGGGGGGGTATCTGTGTTTGTGTGTTTGTGTGTGTGTGTGTGTGTGTGTGTGAGTGAGAGACAGAGAGAAAGAGAAAGAGAGAGAGAGTTGGTGATTTTTCGGCGTTCCCTTTTTTCCAGTATCAGTGAACTATGATAGGAAACAGTTTGGGAGCAGCTGTTGATTTGTTTGTTTACAGAGAAAGTTATTCTACTTTCTTGCAGATCAATGCTTAAGTTTTTAATACAAAAAGAAAATATAGTTTTTTCAGACTACCTTTTGAGAAACAGTCTACATGTACCATTAGTGATTAATGCCATATAGTAAGCCTTTCATGGTTTAAGGAACGCTTTCTGCCTTTAAAGTGTTTCTGTGTCAGTCATTTTTCCCCTGTGGTTATTTAACTCCCAGTGAAGTTGAAAATCAGCTGACTACGTCTATGTCATATAAAACTTTCCTTCATTTGAAAATTATTATTAAGTGTTTGGCCCTCATTTTTCCAGAAAATTGTATCTAATTTTTAAAACGTTATCTGTGGATTTTCTCTGCTGTCTTTTGACATTTTTGCCTATAACTTTTTTCAGCACATAGTTACCACAAGTCATGTTCAATATAATGTTTTTTTCTGCATGATATTTTATATCCCAATAGTATGTCCATTCTGAACACTTTCAGGATACTCAAAAGCAAATACATGTATTCTACTGTTGTTTGACTGGATTGATTTCTTTATACATTTTTCAGATAACTTATTGCTAAAGTCCTTTTTCTTAGCAACTCACATAATAGCAATTGCTTACTTTTTGTCAGGTTTTGGTAGAGTTAGAAATTTTACCTCAAACCTCCAGCTTCACTGGACTTGGTTATTAAGCTTGTAATTGATATTTTATGTTGTTGGGATGACTGTACTTTCTAAACGTTTTGTTAATGACAAGTCATAATTCAAAATTATTCTTTAAAAATAAATATGCAAATACATTTTCTCAAATACTATGAAATCAGTTCTTCATACCCTGCAAATTTTCTCTGGTAACAAGAGGATTACACAAAAGTGCCTGTCCTCTGGCATAGTTCATTCTTTACTAAATGTCATTTTCATTAGGGAGATACTTGGTTATGTTTCAGCTGAATGTAGAGTGAGTGAGGTGTGTCTGCACATGGATATCTGAGTTTTGGAGCCATGTGTCTTTAGGACTTTGATATAAATACCAAAATGAACCTTTACAATTCAGAATTATAATTTAATGATTAAATAGATGAGATTAAAAAAAGTGTGAAGATATATTAAGAGTATTAGGGCAAATCAATGAAAGGAAATTATAAGTTTGGGAATCAGAAAAGAGAAGTTAATGCAAATGAATAGTAAAATCTACATCTCATTTTAAACAATTATTTCTTCCTGAAATCTCTACTGGGGTTCGTTTCTAGAAAATAGAAGAAATATTTATCAAGGATTAGTCTTTGTCTCAAATAATGCTGCTCTTATACTTTGTTAGCATTTTATTTTTTCCTATCATTTCTTGCTAGTATTTTGCACATTGATGCAGTTACTCAGGTTTCTAGTTTAGCAGGTATGTACTGAATGTCTAGCCATGAAGCAAAATGCTGGGTTTGCAGAGCATAGCTCCTGCATTCCTGATTCCTAATGATATGACAAGTATGTGTTATGTATGAATTCTCAAATAAGACAGACTGTTCTATTTGCTAAGTTATTTAATATATATAAAAAATAAGTGCTATAAAATTGTGAAAAAATTTTAATTTTGACTTGAATTGGGAAAGATTTCTTAGAAAAATGTGATATTAGTGTTATGCCATATAAAGTTAAGAATTTGACTTAGGGCAATTGTGGAATTTCAGGCATGGAGAATGTATATAAAAATAAGGATAATGGGAAGTACAGAATCTGTTTCAGGGATCAGAAGAAATGGCATCAGAGGCATGAGACCAGATAGATAACTCTTTTCATAGTCTCTCAAAAGAGAATATTATTGCTCTGATAGTAAGAGGAGTTAAAAAAAAAATAAGCCAGAGTCTACGAAAGAGATTATGAAGAAGAGACAGATTCAAGAAAATATTCTTTTCATAAGAATCACATACCCATTAATTTTTTTATTTTAATAAGTTACAAATATGAAAGAACTGACATATGAGATACATATTTTATACACATCGATATTATATACATCAACATACACAATAAAATATTAGAAATGAAAAACTAGAAAAAAGTCATGGATTTCATCATGTAACTGAGTGTGTTTGTAAACTGGTTTATGAATAACTTTCAAATATTTGAGTATTTGGCATTTTGATTGTTAGTTGCAAAAGTAAATGTTAACATTATTCAGAAAATATGTGGCATAAAAAGTAACTTTTAAGAAGCTAACATTATGCTCAACTTTCAGGCAAAATATCTGACACTAGAATTTCATAACACTAATATATATTGTTTTTTGCATAATAAGCCACATTTACTTAAGTTATAAGCCAATTCCAGCCATGCCTCTTTAAGAATATACCATCTTTTATATTAAATGGAAATTAGAAAAGTATTTTGTATTCAAAATGTATCTAAAATGTAATTTGTAATAATTCTGTTAAGTATTTTATTTGTGACATTTTTTGGCATAATATTATGCAAGCATCTTTTAAAAGTCTTGTTTATTAAATACATTTGAAATCCCTTCTTCAGTAACATTAATTCACATATTTTTCTTAATACTCGAAGTTTCATGTTTCTAGCTGTGATAGTTTAACTCTGACAAGGGGCACTTTTTCTACAATAAATGACAAGAATATTATTTGTTGGCTGATATTAAAAACACACAAGATGTTGCCTTTGTGTAGTTATTGTGCAGCCTGTTATTCATAAATTCTAAACTGAATTTGGGACTGAAAAAATTTAGATTTTTACAAGCAAATAGTGTTTTCTGAATTTCTTAAAACAAAATTAAATTAGTTTTACTCATTCAATACTGTTACTGGTTTGGGACATTTTAGTCTTTCGCTGAATCCAGAAATAAACAAATAGTTTTTCAGCATTTTAAAACCTAGTTTATTAAGATATCTTATTGTTTTGAATAAGAATAAATGAATGCTAAGTCACATTAAGTAGTTTTCCTACATTTAAGATGATTAAACAATTTATCTCCACCATTAATGCAATTAATCATAATAATTTTTGCTATTAAACAATTATTGAATTTCTGGAATGAACTCTACTTAAATATCTTCTCTCACTTTGTAGAATACATATTTTATATATAGATTACATTATATATTGAATATCACATATAATATCTATTAAGTTGTTTTTATGTTAGTATATATTATATATGTGATATTTATCCCATAAATTATATATATATTTGCATACATGATTATATGAAAGATATTGGACTATATTTTACATTGTCCAGTTTGCATATCAGTTACACAGCATCATAAAAAAAGTTGGAAAGCTTTTTACTCAATTTTCAATTCCTTTATAGTACTTTATCTAAAACAAGGGTAATACGTGACAGTGTTTCCTTAAAAGTTTATTTGCCTATAAAACTGTCCTGGATTTTGGATTTTGGTATATGTGTTTATTGTTTGTTTTTGGTGTATTTCTTATTTTTGAATCATTACTTCTTCTTTGGTGAAATTGTGGTTTTATAGAAAATTCCTTTTTTTTTTTTTTTTGAAGTAGAGTTTTGCTCTTTCACCCAGGGTTGAGTGCAGTGAGACGATCTTGGCTCACTACAAACTCTGCCTCCCCGATTGAAGCGAATCTCCTGCCTCCCCCTCCAGACTAACTGGGACTACAGGCACACGCCACCACACCCAACTAATTTTTGTATTTTTAGTAGAGACGGGGTTTCACCATGTTGGCCAAGATGTTCTTGATCTTCTGACCTCGTGATCCACCCACCTCAGCCTTCCAAAGTGCTGGGATTACAGGCATGAGCCACCGTACCTGGCCAAAAATTCTTTCTTTTAATCTGATTTTCATTATTTATTAGCAAATATTTTTAGAATATTCTTATTTTAATTTTTAAAACTTTTTCTATAACTATATGCCCATTTTTAAAACTTCTTTTTTCTTTCTTTCTTCTTTTTTTACCTCAATTAATTTCTTTCTCTGAGATTTGCTATTTTATTAGTTTTTTTCATAGACTGTGTATTTTTTCATCTTCTTAACCATTTGTTTCTATTTGGTTATTTTTTGATTTTATGTTTTATCTTTCTATGTACATTCATTTAATTGTACTGTATTGTTAGGCTTCAAATTTATTGAGTTGAATGATTTCATGCAAGTGCTATTTCTGACACTGTTGAAAGTTTTTGTTTTGTCTCTGACATCTGTGATCCTCTTTGAATACTTTTTGGTCTTCTATTGTCTTGAATATAGACTACCCTGTTTGAATGCTATTACCTGAGGATACTGAAAAATCACACTGCCTCAGTGAAAGATATATTCTGAATTTTATGAGAGGGGAGATTGATGAGTTCTTGTGTATAGGCTGAAATCTCACAGTCTGGATTGCTGATTTGAAACTAGCAAGGAGTTGGTGCGTACTTAGCCAGGATCATATTTCTCTGGCAATGGAAAAGTTATGTCATTGACAACCAACAGATATGCCAATAGTTAAATAATGTAGTTAAACTAGATTAATGTAATTAAATGACGTACATGTAGTTGTGGGAAAGAGACAAAGTCATGTGAAACAATTTGTAAGTTATTTAAAATAATTTGACAAATTGCTTAGTTCAGACTTAAAGAATTTATGACTTTGGAGGAGATAAAAACATTGAGAGCTAACATAGTTGTGGAGAGTTTCTTATCCCTGTTTTCTTGTCCCTGGGATCTATGGTCCTCTTTGAATGCCTGTTTGGTCTCCTATTATCTTGAGTATAGACTATCCTATTTGAATGCCATTTCCTGAGAATACTCAAAAAATGTATGGCTCTATTGAAAGATATATGCCAAATTTCATGGCAGGGGAGATTGCCTACTGTGTACTCAATTTTAGGGGGCAGGGAGCTAACATAAAAAGGTGATACTGATAATGGTGAAGATAATACTACCTCCATATACATTTTTGAAGCTTATGATATGCCAAACAGTGTACCAAGTACTTTATATGAATAATTTAAATTAATTCTCAGAAAAATTTTGAGGTAGATATTATTCTTATTCTTAATGGTAGTAGTATAGCTGTGTGGACCATACTATGGTATGGACTTTTTCTGTGATTTTAATAATGTATAGAGCTTAGAATATAGGATCACAAAGGATTACCATTTTAACTGATATAAATAAGTTTGATTAAACGTAAGTATGTAAGGCATGCTCATTGGATAATGGAAAGATGAGCTTAACCAGTGTAGAAGCTGATTATTTGGTCATATGGAAAAAAGCATTGGTAAGTAGCAGTAAATCTCATTATGTATGGCCTCGATTACTACTACGGGACTTTGAAAAGTAAAGATTTTGGGGGACAGGAAACTAATATAAAAATGATGACAGTGATGGTGATGATGGTATCAATACCCATATATTTTTTAAGCTTATTATATGCTAAACACTGAGTATCAAGTGCCTTATATGAATAATTTAAATGAATTCCCAGAAAAATTTTGAAATAGGTATTCTTATTATTAATGGTAGTAATATAGTTGTCATCATCAGTATTATTGTCATGTTCTAACTGTAGATACTTAGATCATCTCACATGCCTAACTACATGACAGAGCTAGGACTCTTAGCAGACATTATGCTTCTAAGATAATTATTAAAATTAGTCTGATGTGCCCCATAGGATAGATTCCTGAGAGTGAGAACACATCTGGGGTTGTCTCTAGGAGGTAGTGAAATAATTCAGCCATGCAGAGGTAGAGGCTTGGCCTCAGGAAGTAATAAATCAGAGAGGACTCCAAGGCTCCAAGCATGGGTAACTGAAGCAGTGGGGCATTAATTTTGCTTTCTTGTGTGGAATTAATTTTCTTTCCCCTTTCATTCTCTTTTTTCTCTTGTTCTATCTTCTCTTCCAGCCTTTCTTTTTTGTAATCCATTTGTGAGTAAGGGAAATTCAGGATTAGTATTTCTTTTTCTATTCTTCAGATGCTAAATATAGCTATCATATTATTGTGGAAAGAAAAAGAGAAGAAAACATGTTTTTCAAAAAACCATGGAGGATTTAGATATGCTTTTATTCCATACCAAAAGACATGCTTCAATAACAAATCTTGTTGGAACATTGTATTATCTCCACACATGTCCAGTTAGTGCAGATTTAGAAATTTACATTTTAAAAGTACTTTGATTTTGAATCAATAGACTAATCCTTTCAATAACTCAGAAAGTAACAAGAAATTCTTACCTCATAATTTTTTCACTAATCAAAGAACTCAACAACTGAGTGAATGGAAGCAAGTAACTTTGGACAAACCACGTACTCCCTTAACCTCAGTCTCTCCCATATGTCAACTAAACATAATGATACATTATTTCTTACCTTCTCCTTTGCTGGAGGAGAGAAAACCATTGAGGGAAGACATTTGTAGTGTAGAATATACACCAGTCAAAGATTTCATGAAAGGACTAAGAAGGAAGAGATTATTTTGTTTTGGTGGATGTGCTATTTGTTAACTAGAGTATTTTCATAACCAACTTATTTTAGGAACCTATCGTTAGTTTATACTTGTGTGGACTTCTGCACTTAAAATGGATCTACTAGGTTAGTCCAGATTTTCTAAGAAGCAGAAAACATTATATGCAAAAGATTTATTTGTTAAAGGAGTCAGGGAAGGTAAGGAGAGCTGCCTTCAGACCACATTACAATTAACAGCCTCTGCAAGGAGAGAGGAAAGGAAGAAGCATTGGGTTGGTAGTTTCAGACTTTAGCTCTATTGCAAAAAACATTCATCCACACAAACGATGAGTCCTCTAGTTAGAGTTGTCCATTGACAGAGTCTCCTGTCTCACTAGATCAGGTCTGCAGTTATTACACTGTTCTGCTCAGTGATTGGCTGTAAGTGAACTGAGGAAAGAGTGGCCTTTGTGATGGTAAATGCAGAGGGACAGCAGTGAGAAATCTGAGAAGTGCATTTTCACAGATGCCACATCCACATACAAAGATAAAAATATCACTATTTTCAATTTTGCTAGCCCTTTGTTCTTATTGAACCTGCCATAAAGTAGCTTTAAAGTAGCTTTATGTCTCCTGGACCATAAACATGTCCTATTCTGCAAGTTCATATCTGTCTTCTATTTCATCCCTAATCCTGGGAGTATGAGTCAGGCATTTCAACTATGTCCCATTGAATTAAGTTTCCCTTCATCCTCTTCTGTGAGCATCTCACTGATTCCAAACTCTCAGTAACTCTAAGAATTTCCTTTATTTTTCTATTCTTGCTATCCACATGTTTCCAGAGATAGTCATGTAACTATTTGACTTGGAATCACAAAATGTTATCTAAACTGGTTGAAGTTACTGATTTTGGAGTCTGATATAAGTGAGTTTCCAATTCTGGCTCCATTGTTTACTACTCATGTCAATTTCTACAAGGTGCATAACCTTCGTGCCTCAATTTTCTGACCTTATAAAGATAGTAATATTTTTATTATGATATCATAGCCTTAGCATGTAGTACAAATAGTTACCTAATGAATGACAGGCATATTATTGATAACTTCAGTTAGGACTTACCATATGTTTGCCCCTTTGTCCCTACCCAAATCTCATATTGAATTGTAATCCCAACTTGTCAAGGGAGGGACTTGTAATCCTCATCTGTCAAGGAAGGGAACTGATTGGATTGTGGGGGCAGTTTCCCCCATGCTGTTCTTGTGATAGTAAGTGAATTCTCATGAAATCTGATGGTTTCATAAATGGTAATTTTTCCTACCATGCTCACATTCTCTCCTGCTGCCTTGTGAAGAAGGTGCTTACTTTCCCTTTTCCTTCCATCATGATGGTAAGTTTCCTGAGGCTTCCTGATCCATGTGGAACTGTGAGTCAACTAAACCTCTTTCCTTTATGAATTATCAAGTCTTGGGCAGTTCTTTATAGCAGTGTGATAATGGACTAGTACAATTTTAACTTTCCTATACATTTCCACGTCTTAAACTCCTTATTAGATTTTCAATGAGTTACTTCAAACCTAGTCCCATTGTTTCCAAGTCATCTTCAGACTACATCTCCTATGTTATTGGAAAGTGACAGTCCATCACTTGTTTAGTATTTTTTGAGATCCTGCTGTATACCAGGAACTGTTTTTGGCAATGGGCATATAATGGTGACAGACCAGGTCCCCTCCTTGATGGAGATTACAGTCTATTCTGTGCAATGTACTTTCTTTACTTCTGTACTTTACACTTCAAATCTCTTATTTATCTTTATTTACATTTTCTGCCTCAGGCCTGCCTCAGAGTAGATTGTTATTATTCTTTTCCAAGATTAACTCAAATGCTTTTCTCATCTAGCTTTCCTAGAATCTTACTTCAATAACGATTTCTTGATTTACCGTGTCTTCAGTTTCTATCCCACTGGATCATCTTTTGCTTTGCCAAAAAAAAAAAAATTTTCCCATTTTCTACAAAAGAAAAATACAAACAAACCTTTCATGTGAAGTTGCTTCTAGCTTTCTCTTTTCTTCCTTCTGTTTTCACTGTTTTTCACTTGGCTTTCACACCCACAAGTCTATTTAAATAGCTCTCTCTTAAATATGGCCTACTATGCCCTTCTCCTAGCTATTATTTTCCTTGAAATCTGTAGCACTAATTATAAAAACATGTCTTCTATGACACCGCTTATATTCAGTTTGCCTTCTGTTTTTTTCACAATATATCATTTTTTCTCTTAATTTCATTTATTCATTGATTTCAAAAGGTATTTGTTGAGTGCCTGTTTCAAGCACTGAAGTGCAAATCATAAAACAGAATAAACAAATAGAAAACCGAATCGTAGGATTCTATGATTCAGTTTTCTATTTTTCTTCCTAAAGCCTTAGAACTTTTCTCTTGGCAGACTCACCCACTCTAATTCCCAGTTTATCTATTCAATCATAGCCTTCCACCAAATTTTATTTCTATGGTTGTACTTGCCCTTGTTCCTTGGGTTCTGTACCTATTCCTCAAACAGCACATTTACAAACAGATGTTATTGTATTCACCTCATCAACACTTTCTTCTAAATTTTGTATATCGGCTAATGTCATTATCCACTCCAGCTTTAAAATACAAACTTATCTTTGTTCCAATCGTTAAACCTATCTCTGATTTTTTATCCTCGTTGCTACCATTTTTTTCGGTTACTTTACTTCTTCCCTGGAGTATCATAGTTAAGTCTCGACTTTTTTAAGCCCAATTTTCCAAATTCCTTAGCCCTGGTATTCAAACTCCTCTAAAAACTGTCTCAATCTTATTTTCCATGTAATCTTTCATTGTCTGGTTTTATGCCCTGTCTTTCTATATAATCTTCCCTGCTTGTGATTTCCACTTTCACACCTGCTTGACCATATAAAGTCCATGCCTGTCATAACATGCAAATGCTTTCTGTTTATCTTAACTCATGGAACCCTTATCCATCTTTCAAGGTCCAACACAAATACCACTTCTTTAGATCCTCTTTATCCTTCATCCCTCTAGATATAAATCTCCTTCTGAAACACAGTAGAATACTTTCTCTTTCATTTATTTTATTTTGCTTTGCATCTCATTTCACTTATGAGATTTTGAGATCCTCACAGACAGAGGCTTGCGTCATTTAGGTTACTGACCATACCACCTTTTGAGAAGATCTCCCTCTCCAAAAGTGAGGATTTATCACTGAAGTACACCAATGAAGGAATAAACTGTATATCCTGGCTGAATAGCTCCTCTTCAAGAATACAAAGTAATTGTTATGCATGCAGAATTTTCTCTTTCTCTCTTATCCATGTATTACATTAAGGGAGAAACTCCTCTGAGCCAGACATTGGAAGAGAGAGGTACCTAGTCATGAGGACACAGGCTTTTCTCTGGGGATGTTTACTATAATGAAGGCTGATGTGGATCCAAATGGCTACAATGTAAAATAAAAGAAAAATTAGGTGGGAACTTACATAAGAAAGATATTCCAAATATAAAAATTACTAAATGATGAATGGGTTTATAAGCATACTTTTGTGCAATATTCGTTATGAAACTTTAGAAAAATCAATTAGATATCCTAATATATCCTTGAACATTAGTTTAGCAAACAGTGATGACTTTTCTAGAGCAAGTCTCAAGAATTCTTAAATCTTACGGAAATAGTATATTTACACTTCATAAAGCTACTCGGCCTTCCTAAATGTCCAGTTTGTTTGATTGGGGCTGGAATTTTGAATCACAAGATAATATAAGTTACAATATTATAAACGAAGTTTGCTTGATAAACAAATGCTTTAAAGACATGATGAAAAGGGATTCTGTGTTTTCTTAAAAAAAAAAGTTCCTAATGAGCCATGCCTGTTTTAGGGGTTGTGGTCTTTGTTATAATCCATACATAGTATGTGCTTAGTATATATTGGCTAAACCATGACAGTTGGAGAGCCCATCTGTCTATGAAGTTCCATAAAATAAAGATTCTTAAATTTTAGCTTTGGAAAGAAAAGGCTAGTTAAACATAGAAGAGGGCATGCCTCTCCAGAAACTATTAAAATGTTCAGATGGGTAACATAGACATATTTTCTAAAACTTAATTGAGTTATGCAATATAATATAATCAGGAGCTAAGTGATATTCTATAACTTTTGAATACTGATTTTACTTCTAGTTTTTCTTTCCTGTTAGCACTCTCTCCAGTCTAATTCAGACAGGAAAACTGGTACATTCTTTATGATTAGAAAGGATTCTTGTGTCATTAGGCCATGCTAAATTAATAGTTTTTATAACCTGACAAGAGACCAAGTCATCATTACCTGGAGGGAAACACTTAAATCATCTGAAGATGGCTTTTCGGTACTGAAGGAAAGTTTAAGTTGACTGCTTTAGATACTAAGTCTCAATTCCCAGGTGGCAACAGTCACGTTTGCTGAAAAATTGACAGTTTCCACCCTCCGGATGGGTCAATTATATTGGGAAATGTATAGGAGGAGAGCTTGTCAAGGAAATTCAAGGAACAGAGCTGTTATATTCTAAAGGGAATTCTAACCTAGTCTCCGGATTGAATCATAAATGCTAATGTTTTATGGTCATGTGCAAATGTGCAGAAGATAAAGAGGAAGAGCTAAAGAAAGAGCAAAGAATGGAAGGTGTGAGAAGAAAAAAAATCGGAAAAGGCCTAAAACTATTGTATTTCAGCCTATCATTTGTTGAGATGAGAATAAAATACTGACAGGGAGCAATTTTGGTGGTGGTTGAAATTTTTTGAAACATTTCTTTAATGGTGATTCATAGAGTCTGAGTATTACACTACATTCAAGTCCCAGAATTCTAGCAAATTATTCTAGTAACAAACTATGGAAATTGATTGTTGTGTTGCTGGGCTGAACAGCAGTCCAGTCTCTGGCTGAATGATTCTATATGTGATTCTTATGATTTTCTTGTAAAAAGAGACATCTTGCAAGAAATGAATTAAAAAGAAATGCAGTTGTACATTTATATATGGGCATCCTTCCCTGAGCAAATTATGAGATTTTAAGTACAAGAACCATGTTTTTTAATTAAATTTGTCATATATAGTGCTCAATAAAATGTTAATAGCTCCTGAATTACAGCTTATCATTGCCCTGAGATATTCTTTCTAGAGGACTTCCATTTTGTACTTGTAGGTTTTACATAAAACTTTAAAATTCACAAGACAAAAACATGAAATTCTTATCTCTTAGTTGGAGGCTGTTTTCATGATACTTCTGTTTCTTATGAAAATAGAAGAGCATGAATGAAGTAGACTAGGTTTGATTAAAACAACTTTACAATCATGATACTATGTTGAAATTCTTTTTTTAAATTATTCTTTCCTATAGGGTGCTGCTTTAATAAGAATGCTGGCTAATTTTATGGGCCATTCAGTTTTCCAGAGGGGTCTGCAAGTAAGTAAAATGCTTTTTATTTTCTTTTACATTTTTCCTTGTCAATATATTTATTTTAAGGATGTTTCACAGCTTGGGAAATGGCTAATACAAAATTGCTGAACTTATGGAAAACTTTAAGATGTGTAAGGTAATCAATGTCTTTCTATATGACACATGAAAGTTCTAGATAGGATGCTCACTGTATCAACTGACAAAACTTGAACTGTTGAACAATTTAGAATCTGTTTGATATGCATTTTTAAATTGAAGTAATTTAAAAATATGCCAGGTTCCAAATATTCTATAAAAGACGTTCAGAAAGACTGCCTTCTCTTTCTTCCATTTAAAGATTCGAATAAGGTGAGAACAAATTATGTTAGCATTATTTGAATCATGCATTTGAGAAATCTTAAGGCTATTTTTCAAATATGTACCTTTTATGTTTTTGTTATTTTGCTGTTGATATGCATAGATTGTTATTTGTTACAAAGGTTTTTAATTGTTTTTATTTAAATTAAAAAATGATTTTCTTTTAAAAGAAGGAAGAAAAACAGTCATACTGCATTTAGAGTATAAGTATGGAATCTAAGAATGGGTTCTTAGGAAAGGGAAGATTATTAAACTTCTTAAAGCAGATACAAATATATATAAAAAACTTTTATTCCATTGAATCTGCTGGAGTAAATCATGTTCCTAGTAGCTGTGATTGATGAATTATTTATGATGCATTCTGCTACTTAGAAGTGTCCTTTAAAGTAAATTGATGTTCACCTGAAATACAATTATGCTAAGACAGAGAGAGCAATCAATCTTATCTGTTCTTAGTAAGCTTTTCATTTTGAAATTTAAATAAACTACATCTGGGTCCAGGTCATATTTTAGTAGTATAATTCTATCTGTACCCCCAAATAAACTGAAAGATAAAATACAAGGTAAGTGTTAACTATGTTTTGACAAACTCTCTATACTTAACACAACAGAAACTATACATATAAGTGTTTTGAAGATAATTCCCCTCAGAAAATATTTTTACAGATTTGTTCCAGCAGGGTTTGAAATTTACTTTCATCAGCTCTTTCCATGAGGGACACCTTCAGAATAGGTGAATCCATCAAATCTATTTGCTGTATGTTAAAGGATCTATTCTGGTCACATAGTTGGGAAAATCTTTTTTTTCTCAAGGAGTGCCCTTCATGAATATCAACTACGTGGAGGAATGTCCTTTCTTATCCCCATTCCTTTGTTTTTCCCCATTGAAGTTGTAGCATGACTGTTTCAGAAAATATCTCATTGTTCATAAGGGCAACACAAATTGAATTTGATTTCTTCATAGCAAGTTGATGTGAAATCATTTTCTGTATAAAACTCTTATTGTTTTTCTTCATCTATGTGTATGGATTTGCTCAACAGATTGAATAACTACAGTTAAATTATTTGGAAAGGATTATCATTTTGCAACATTTTTCTTCATCCTGTCATACTTTCTATGGTGTGAAAAATGTATCAATTTTTAATACATTTTTTTCCACTGACCCAGTCTGCTCAGTTTTATATGAAACAGTTAGAATATACCCTCTGACTCACATCATATTAAAGTTTCATTCCAAGCTTGTATTAATGTGTGCCTTTATGCTCTGATACTTGATTTGGTTAATTTTCAACTGAGGGACTCTATGTTTGTCAACATTGCATTTCATTTGCCTGGTGACATCTCATTGATCAGATAGATCTGTATCCTTCAGTACTTCGCTTGCAGCTTTATTTATACTCATCACTCAAACTGATTTAGTGTATCATCAGCAGTTTGGATTAGTTTACAGTAGATCCCGGCATCTAGGTGATAAATTATCATCTCTTGTGCATGAAGATGTATGGGATACATTTTGGAGATGACCTCCTGAACAGACACTTCATGTCATGGTGCTGAGTGGTCACAGAGTTGATATTAATATGCTTCCCATACAGAAACCCCTGGGGGGTCTTGGTTTACAAGTTGTAGAAAGAGCTAATCTGGGCTGTCAGCACTTACTTCTGCTGAAAAATCTATGAATTGTTTTTACATTAACCATGGCTATTTCCATGTTACAAATGGAAGTTTATTATTTGCAATTTCAAATTGTGGATAGTGTGTTTTTCATATATATTTTTAGTCTTCATTTTTTTCTTTTCTCCTTTCTTCTCTTTTTGCCTCTTGCTCTCTTTTTTTTCTTTCTTTCTTCTTTTTCTTCTGGGCTCAGACCTTAATCTTCATGTTCCACATAGGAATGATGTCTTAATGATGTTTCTTCTTGATTTATTATCTACCTAAAATTTGTATTCTCTTGCAATTTTATGTGTTCTTATGACCCATCTTAAGGTCTTTTGGGAATGAGTCGAAATTTTAAAAAATACATACATGAATATGTGTGTGTATATATGTATATATAATATAGAAAGGTAGTACGTTTCCAGATTAGTTCATATTTATATTTAACTTATAAAGTGTCAGTGTAGATTCAACTACAGTTTCAATTTTTGTAATATTTTCTATGGATATATATTTTAAATTTCAATTTAAATGTATTTTTTTCAGCAGGACTCTAGAGACTTTCTGGGAAAAAAAAAATTGTTTCTAACAGTCATATAACCCATTGGATCAGCTATGAGAAAGTTTAGAAGAACAATTTCTTACTGAATAATCATGGCTTTTCTTGATATTGATACATTTTGGTCTAATTCCTCTTATTTCTTGAATTTCATGTGGTGCTTAAACAATAAGTCTTGCATTAAAAAATAAGTCTTGCATAGCTGTTCTCTTCTAATAAACTATCTATCTCAAACTTTGAAAAATAAATAGAAAGTATATATATACAAAAAATAATTCTTGATACCACCAACAAATTTGGTTCCGTTTTAATGTTTGAATTGAAAGTGGAACTGTGTTGAGCTTGAACATTTCTGTGGCTAGATTATATATTACCAGTAAATAATGTATATTTTTTAAATGAAGAAAAGTTTACATTTTTGAAAATTCTACATGTCTACTTTCTATGTAATTAACTTCTCAAAATGATAGTAGGCATATTTTGAGAAACTTGAGTCAATAGAATCAATAAGGAGAAATAATTCATTTCTACCTCCAATTAATAGTGATCTTTCTGCAAGTCACTAGACCTCTCTTGACCTCTGATATTATAGTTATGAAATGTAAGAGTTTGACTAAATACTATAAGATTCCTTTTCTCTTTTATATTCTTTAAATCTAGGATTAATTTAATGCAGTTTTCTAGTTACACGATTTGGGTTTGATGTATTTAATTTGGGCCAGCCGTTTTAATTTGATGGAAACATTTGTAAACTAGATATACAAGAGTGAGTGACTCCTTTTTCTTGAATCTTTAATTATTTGATTATTTAGACTATATAATATCACTATCTATATATAGAACTATAACTGTAGTCAAACCAGAGCAGCATTTTTCCATCAGAGAGTTTTTGCTGGTAATAGTTTTATTTTGCTAGTATCAGGAAACTACTTCTATTTCCTTGGCTTTTATTTACTTTCTCACTTTTTTTTTTCTGGTACTTACTTTCATAATTGTCTCTGGATACTTTACATTTTTGTGATTAAGCTACAGTGGTTTTTAGATGTCATATGCTAAGAACTCTTGAAATTTCTTGGTAATTTTCAGTGTAAATGCCATCTTCTAAGGTTGGAATTTCTACTTGAACTCTTGAACTCTGCTGAAACCAGTTCTATTTATTGGTTTGGCATTTAGGTATATTGGAGTTTGGTTTTGAGAAGAGCCAGCATCCTCCTTGATGAGTGATGTTACATGGAACTCAAACAAGGAGAACTTACTTTTTCAGAGACAAGAAAAGCTACTAAGGAGTCTCAGTAAAATTTAGACCTCCAAGGCCTGCATTCTGATTCTGCATCCTATACTTTCCTCAATACCCCAACTCTCACATAAAAGAACTAATAAATCCATGAAATTTATTTGAGTTATAATTTTGCCACTCAGAATTTTAAATTGTAGTTTATTTGTCTGATATGTTGATTCTAAGGTTGTAAGAGATACATGACTCTTTTAGCATAGTCATAAATCTCTAGTTCCCTGCCAAACCTTCAGCTGATAATTTAAAGCACCAATGTTATTGTTTGCTTTTTGTAGTCTCTCCAGTCCAGTCAGAAATAGGCAATCGTCACAAAGACTTTGTAATTCTTTATTCTGCCATAATTTTCTATTGAAATAGTCATTTGTTTTCCCAAAGCTTATTCTTCAGTTTAGGAAATTATTGATGATCATTTAAGAAACTGTTTTGACCCTGAAAATGATTAATTATTGTGATCCTATCACTCATTATCAATGATATTAGCTTCTTTAAATCTAATCAAGGCAGGCAAACAATTGTAGATAACCATCTTTGAGGGTCTACAATCACTTCTGGTATGTAATTCTGTAATATACTGAAACCCTTAGTAATATTTCAAGCAGAAAGGGAATTAACATTGGATATAGTAATTTTCTAAAACTGTTGGCAGGGTTATGTAAGTAGAGATCAGGAAAGCCACTGCCAGCCTTCTGGAAATATAGAAATTTGAATTTCTTAGGGAAGTAATACACATAGTTTCAGCTGCCTAGAGTACCCCGGAAAGCCACTGCTACAGTTTACCCCTGCCTTCTGCCAAAGCCCACATGCCTGCTCTCTGCTATCTGAGCAATGACAGCTCCTCCTTCTTTACTGCCACCCATATCTTTTATGTGTGCTTTTCATTTTGCAGAACATAAAGTTGAGCCTAACTAGCAAAGAATTCTTGGAAATGTAGCATTCAAGCTTCTAATCCATACAGTGCACAAGAAGGTAGATGGTAGGGGAAGTGATGGTGAATGGCTAACAGTCTGACACACTTAACCTGTAAATGTCTTTTTCTATTGATTAAATTTTATTTGCCTTATTTTTACAGGTTGTTTTATTACCATATGGAGATTTAAAAAGTATTAACTTCTTTATTCATCTCCTCCTTAATATTGTATTAAGACCATGTGATACAACTCTATCTAGGGCAGAGAATGTTCTCAACTGATTTCAATAATTTTACCAGGATATATGATGGAAGATATAGGGAATTAAATCAACAACTACCATATTTTACTAACTTCATAACTTCAGTCCAGTTGTCTGTGGTCTGTAATATCCTGCTTTTTCCTTGCATGAGTTGATTTGATTGTATCAGGATGAATCAGTACCAGTAGTATGTAAAATTTATAAATTTCTAAAGTGATTACTCATAAAATAAGGAGCTGGAAAAAAGATGGGAGTTTATACTGTGAATAATTGTTTTGCTTTTGATTAACTTTAGAATTTCAAACTTTGGTTTGCATAATCACTACTGTAGGATCCTCATTCCTACCTCCCCAGATGGGCCAATCCTCCTGCATTAAGTTAAAGTACAGAGAGAAGAATCTCAGCAGCAGTTTGCCTAAATGGCTTTTGATTTAAGACCACCTCTATATAGGACATCTGGAAAGCACGATTATGTGTTTCTCCCAGCCCAGGATTTTCTCCTAGCAATAATTCCAGTGAGTAATGATGACGAAGAAAAATCTGCATAATATATGACCTATTGGAACTTAAGTGAAGTCAGTGAGAAATACAATAGGCAGGTCAGCAGTAACCAGAAACTGTCTCTTGCACAGAAGCTCAAGTTACACTTTTTAGATATAATATCATTCTTACATTTAGCACCTCATTTTTGTTTGTGGTATACACAGCTCCAAATTCCTTCCTAGGTCATCTCTAAGGACAAGCTAGCATGATCATTCATGGGTTTCATGCCTATTTAATATTTACACTATTGGAATCTGGTTTTCTCATTAAAATGTTTGCAAGCATAAGTAGAGTCCTTACTAGTGTTAATACTGGGGTGGAATATATGCCATGGAACCCCATTTCTATCCTGTCTTCCTCTTGGACAGACTTTAGTACTCAATGTTGTTGAATTTCCCTTTCTGTATGGTACCTGGAATATAAATACACTGCAATTTTGCCTTTTTTTTTCTTTCTCTATAGAAGTTCTTGGTGATTTCACATATCTCCCTGAAATATTCCATTCTACTATAAATAAATATTTTATCTGAATTCCTTCTCTAATAAAAATTGTTCACCTTACAACATCTTTTGGTAATTATCTTTCACTTACAGGACTCTTAGTGTTTATATGCATATACATTACTTTTCATCCATATAGTTAAAATATTCATTTGGTAAATAAATTAGAATCTACTTATTTTACCTTGTTGTTATAATTTAAGTCCAATAGCTCAAATCTTGATTCTACGTAAGTGGAATAAATCTCATTTTTAAATAAGTAATTCAAGTAATGATTCTTTTAGATATATATCTTTACATGACTTGGATTTCCCTTATTTCATTTTTATGTTTTAATCTTCCTAATTACATTTTTTAAGACTTTTTTGGAAATAAAAATTAAAGCTGTAATTTTAAAATCCTCAGATAACATTGATTGGTTCAGTAGCTATTAAAAAAACAATTACTACCTGTTCTATGGCTTTTTCTTTTAAACAAAACAATATTGTTTTAGTGATTTGAGCCTAGTAGCAGCATTCTTCATGTTGTTATGAGTCAACACCAGTGTACTGAAATTATAAAGAAAGATAATTATTAAGCTTGATATAAACCAAAAGCCTGAAATCCCTATCAGAAAGTGAATCACCTTCCTGCTCAACCAATGAAGGTAATTTAGCATCATCTAAAATATGGTTGAATAAAGAAAGATTTCTCTTGATTAGTATTTAACTGCTTTTTTCCATAAGGTAACCTACAGCAAGATGTTTGGCTCCAATTATCAGGGTGGAAATTGCTTATGCAAATCAATGTAAGGCAATGAGGTGTGGATAAAAAGCAAAAAGGAAATATCATTATTATTGGTTTGTGCTCATAAAATTCTGATAGCCTGAAGGTAATGACAGGCAAAAAGCCATAGGGATTATTAGTAGCAACAACATACTCAATAACTTGTGTTTCAATGAGGTGTTATATGTTAACATGTGTATGCAGAATTTTTATTTGAAAACTGCAGGCTTACATTAGTGAGATAGAGTTTTCTCCCTTACATGTAGGTTTTCAGATAAGTAAAAAGTCAGAAAATAATAGAGGAACAGAGACAGTGTGTCAAAGTTAATTTTCTTTCTGAAGAGATAATATTGTGTTTTTATCCAGATGGCAGCTGAATCATACTCAATCTAAAATGAATGACCATAGACAGCTTTTGCTCAAATGTGTCTCCTAGTTTTGCTTAAAATGCTATGCAGTTTTAGATATGCTATGAGTTAAAAGGTTAACAACTTGATAATAATTTGATGTGTTCACTCAATATTATATGATAACAATGTTATCATTACTAATTTTTAATTATTGGATTTGACTTAATTAGCATTTAGTTTATTAAAGACCTAACTGTAAAGGAAAATTAGTGAGCATGTTATAGAGAAATAAATATTTAAGTTTGAAAAAAGACTTGATGGATTTCAGAATTAAGAATTCCATCTTTAATACAAATAAGTATTTTAAAAAAGTAAATAGCATTCTATATTCAAATTTCTGGATCAGAGAGAAATAACTTTTATTTATCAGTTTCAATTTTTTAAATATACAGTCACTGATTGAATCTTCATTAATTTGCTTGTGATTTAAAGGATTGTTAACTGACCAATATGGCTGTGTAACATTAACTAAAAAGCCCTTATTTTTAGAGACATATATCTCCATTTAGTCATCCTTCAGGCATTTGTCCAGCTCAACAGGAGGCCTTAAAAATTTATATTTTTTGATTATCTTTTATCTGTTAGTTAAGGGCTCAAGATGTATTACGTATTAGCTAATCGGGTTGTTACTATAAAATGATGTTTTGGTTATTTAAATGTATCTGTGAAATTATTAGACACATTTAATTGATGTATGGATGTATTTGTATTTTAGTATGTGTGTAAATGCATACCGATCTTTGTAGACATTGCCATTTGGTGGTTGGGTTGTAAGTTCAGTAGTACAATAAACTTGCCTTACAAGCATTTTTCTGTAAACTACTTAGTTCCTACATCAGCAGTTTTCTTTCTTTTCCATTTTAAATTTATTTTTCTTTTTATTTGATGTTCTCTTTTTGAAAAATTCATGTAATAGCCTAGAACTATATATTTGAAATGTTACATAAAATTCTTCCTAAGTTAAAAATACTTTCTCCTCATTTACTAATATTTTTATAATTGCTTGACATGATTCTGTCACATAGCTTAGTTTAAAATAGTAATATGACATAGATATAACATAATATATTTGCTCTATCTATGTTTGTGAGCATTTACATTGCTTTCCAGTTTTTGTTAAATAACACTCTAATAATCTTTACATTGTTGATTTTTTCCCTTATATTTTCAACTATCTCTTTAGATATATTTTTAGAAGCATAGTATCATTTTTTCTCCAAAATATTAAACCAGTATATAATGCTAGAAGTTTGAAAGTTCTCTTTATACTACACTAAGGAAACAGCATTCTTATAAATTTTCAAAATAAATTTCTTACTAATTTAGTAAGTAAAAAATTTATTCCATTATTATTTCAATGTATATATTTTATCATAAATGAGACTATGAAATATTTTAATACATTCTCTACTTGCATTTCACTCTTTTCATTTACTCTTTTATAAGATTTATCCATGTCTCTTATGCATTAAAAATTGAGGTCTTACTCTCTTTTTTGTAACTTTATATAGTTATAAAATAAAAGTAATGAACTGTAACATATTTACTGCAAACTCTTTTTCCCTATATTTAATATGTCAAAATTATTGTTATAAAACAGCATGTTACAAATTAGTGTCTTAGGAGTGTTGCAAAGGCTTAAGTTACATATTTTGAACCTGGTTTACAAAAGATTCATATGCATCTAAAATTCCATTCTGGTCTATCTTTGTATTTTCATTTCTGGAAGACAGAGCTTCATGTTAGCATGGCATACAAAGAAGTGGTGTCATCCACTTGTTATACTGAATCTGATATCCTTTTGCAACCAGTCTCCTGTATTCACCTTCTCTTCCACTCAAGGTCTCTCCCTGTGATTATTTTACAGATCATTTTCTTTTCCATTTAAGAACAATAACACATTTAAGTGTCAAAAATCACTTCTTAATGTTTTGTGCTAATAAATCAAAATTATAATTTATCTTCCTGTACCAACTTTGCTTCGTTTTATGTATACAGTTCATGTTCCTCACCCATTAGACGTGCCCAGTCATTCATTTATTCTACATGTATTTATTATGCACCTATTATATGCCAGACATCATGACAAGTACCAAGTATTCAGGGCATGCTGTACATAGCAGATATGGCTTCTGTTCTTATGAATCATATAACAAGATAAAGGAGACACACAATAGATAGGGAAAAAGTAATAAATATATTTTTACTCAATGTGAAAAATGCTAGGAAGTAAAAAATAGGATTCTGTGAGAAAGCATAGTGAGCAAGTGGTTGGAACAATTCTAGATTGGGTGTTTAGGGAATCCTTCTTGAGAAGACGGTAGGTATGCTGTGATCTGAAGGAAGAAAGATAGGGGTCAGGGAGATTCCAGGAAGAGGGAAGAGCCCTGCAAAGGGCTATAACAAGAACTGAGTATGTTCAAGGAAAATAAACAAACTGGTGGGTGAGTAGAGTTAATAAGAACAAGAGGTAGTACAGGTGAGCAACAGCCAGTCACGCAATGCCCAATAGTCTGTGCTAAGATTAATGTTATTCAAGTGCTGTATTAAACAGTTTTAAAGTAGATATGCCATGACTCTATTTATATATAGAACAGTTTTCTGGCTAGTTGTAATAATACACTGAATTTGAGTCAGTCAGCATACCAAGAAAGGGATTGCGCAAAAAAAGTAAAGAGGATATTTTAATACTTAGGTGAGAGATTATCGAGGCTTAAATGGTTCATAGAAATAGAGACATAGATGGATCCCAAATGTTTTTTAATGGTAGAATTCAATGGGCCTAGGGATAAATTGGTCAAAAAGTGTGGTATGCGAGGGGAGGAAGAGAATGTAATCAAGAATGATTCTGAGTTTTCTGGGATGAGGACCTGGAACCATTCCTTGAACGACTGTAACAACTTGAGATTGAGAGAAGAGGAGCCTGGGGAGGTGATTGAGATGGAACAGCTGGAGAGGCAGGCAGAATACCAAGGGCATCGTGTCACAGGTGCCAAGAGAAGAACTTGTTTCAAGAACAAGAAAGTGGGCAACAAGGTTAAATGCAGTAACAAGGTGGAGAAGGATGAAGACTGTAAACTGTTTCTTTTGGTAGCCTGTAAATTCACTGGTTTCAGTGGGGTAGGTTAAAGAGTGAATGGGAATGTGGAAATGGAAACAGAGTATGCAGAATAAAACTAAACACAGTTTTTCAGGAAGGAGATAAGAAAAACATGGTCAGTGGTTAGAGAGGGATAAAGGCTAAGGAAATTTTTTGTTTTATTTTTAAAGTTGAGAGGGAGCTGTACTGGTTTGAAGCTGACAGGAAGATTCAAGGGATGACTGATAATGTTGGAGAAGTGAGAAACAACTCCAGAACCTTGTTCGTTGAGAAGGTGAAGGCACTTGTCTTTAATAGGATACTTATTTCCAGTAAATTTGAAATGCTGGCAATAGGGAAATGAGAGAAATCCTTCTGATGACTTATATTTTTTCAGTGTTTTTTGAGAGAAAGTCAGTAGCTGAATGAAAGTGAGGTGAGAGTGGGAAGTGGAGAAATTTGAAGATAGAGAATTAAAAGAGTAGAAAGGTACTTTCTGACAGTTTTGAGTTCCTATTTGAATTTGGTGATTATGAATTTGTCATAAGCTCTGCTTTTCAATTGTATGATTTTCTCCTGTGATATTCAGCTGGTTGAGTACAGGTTTGGAGAAGACAAATACTTGGATTCCTCCATGATTGGGATTTTTGCCAAGCTACTATAATTGAAGGACAGTACAACAAAAAAAGATCAGGCTGTTTCCCAGGAATTAGTTAAGATGATTTATGAAATCTAAGCTGGATACTCAGGAAAGAGAAGGCAGGAAGACTCTGACAGACAAATAAGCTGCCATCAATAATAATAATAGTAAACAATATATTAGCAAAGTATAATATTATGATTTTAACACTAAATGAAAGAAATCCTCCAGGCTTCTGAGCTTATGGGAAATGTAACATGCCCTTACTGAATTCCCCTTATGTCATGTTCATTAATATGAAAATATTATAGATAACTTTTTCTGTTCAGAGCATATGCTAAAGAGCCCTGTGGTCTCATCCACACTAATTCGCAGTCTGATTGGTTTTTCTGAAATGCATTGATTAGTGAATCGGAAAAAAGTAGATAATTGCACGTTTCTTGAGTTTGATATACATCTTTTCTGAACCTTTCTGGTCACCTGCAGATTAGTGTCTTTATTGCATTAGTACCAACTTGGGTAAGTCTCTTTAGTGCTGAGTCAAATGAATGTGCCCATTCCATGAACTACCCATCAGAGGTTTTGTTATCTCAGCAGAGCTCTGTGAAAGACAGGGTGCTAGACCCCACAACTTGAACTGTCCAAAACCCATTACTTTACCAGATTTGGAAAGAAGTCTTCTAAACAGCTTTTCTCAAGCCTAAAGGAAGCTTTGTGCTCAATTTTTCTTTACTTTTTCTACCGCTCTACCGCACCCCACACCCTACGCAGGCACTTTCGTCCTTCAGGTTAGTCTATATAATTTTCTTTTTCTTTTTCTCTTTCTCTTTCTCTCTTTTTTCTCTCTTTCTTTCTTTCTTCCTTTCTTTCTTTTTTCTCTTTCTTTCTTCCTTTCTTCTTTTCCTTTCTTTCTGATAGACTTTTGTTCTTGCCACCCAGACCGAAGTGCAATGGCACAATCTCAGCTCACTGCAACCTCTGCCTTCCCGGTTCATGCCATCCTCTTGCCTCAGCTTCCTGAGTAGCTGGGATTACAGGCAGCTGCTACCTTGCCCATCTATTTTTGTATTTTTAATAGAGATGAGGTTTCACCACGTTGGCCAGGCTGTTCTCAAACTCCTGACCTCAGGTGATCTGCCGCACTCAGCCTCCCAAAGTGCTGGGATTACAGGTGTGAGCCACCAGGCCCGGCCAATTCCATACAATTTTCTTATGGTGTCTCTAGAACATTTTAGCTTCTCTTGGAGGGAACATTGAAAAAGACTTTTGACACTAGCTTTTTTTCCCCATGTAAATTGCTATTAAAGTAACTGAAGTTTCTTGGATTCTTTATGTGGCTATTTTCTAAGGCGTTTATTTGTTTTATGTCATTTTTTGTTCATACTCTTATAGGTAAGTACTACATTATGTACATTTTTCAGTTGAAGAAATTAAGGTTTTAGAGAAAATAGATACTTTATCCAAGATCACATGACTGGTAGGGACCAGCCTGAGTTCATACGTAGTTTTTTTGTTTGTTTGTTTGTTTGTTTGTTTTTTAATATACACCTTCTTTCTCAGCTAAATTATATTTCTTCCCAAATTGTCACCAGCACCAGGGCTGGGAGAACAAAGAGGTGGGAGAAGGGAACTCTGTGTACATGCCTACAATCAGTGGGCAACTTGATTTACAAGAAGCAGTGCATTTTTACCAGCCAGGATGTAATCTGTCTATTTTGTGAGTGAGTGGTGATCAAAGCCCTTTATCAGGGTGTTCAGAAAAAGCAATTCACAAGCTTCATTTTTACCAATAGATTCACTTTATGTCTCAGTAATATTTCATGCTAGCAGCAAAAGTGAGAGGTAGAAATATTTTAGTACCCCAGAACTCCTCTATGGACTATGACACTTATATTATTTCACTGACAGGTGTAGGACCCTGTCACCTTGTTCTGGAATGGTGTACAAATCCTACAGTGGCAATGTTGTAACTCTGGTGATGTGCCTGCATGTTGAGGAATTGATGGTATGATCTATAATTACAACATAGGAGATATTTGAAAACAAAAGTGGTGTGAGAAGATACCATTGTCTATAATTTAAAGCAAACAAACAAGAAAACCTTTCATGAACTAGCAGGTTGTTTTGATTTACAATTTTATGATGTTCTATTATATTTAGGAGACTCCTATAAAATACACTTATTCTTACAAAATTTACATTAATTGAGTGGAATAATGGATTTTTAGAACATGTAAAATGCCTTTTTTGTTCCTAGTGAACTATCTAAATACTCCCATATCTAAGCAAGCCACTTCTAAAGGTAAATTTAGGGTGAACACATTTAAAAATTCAGAATTAGTATGATATGCAAACCATGATAACTGACTTTCAACTATTCTTCTTCTATCTGTCCAATAGCTTTCTTTCCTAAATGTGTCATCTTTTTTTCTTTTACTGTCTTGTGGCTTAAAACTGCTGTACCTCAAAAAGTTTAGTAATCGTTCTTATTATACTGGATTTCCTTCTTGGAAATCTAATATACTTTAATAATAAAGGAAAGTTTCAATAATTATTTATACCTTTTCATCTCTGGCATTTATCTAATAGAATTAAGATATAAATATTACTTTTAAATCTTTGCCTAACGCTTCCTTAGTGCTTTGTTAATCATTTTTACTAGGTCTTAAAATTATCATCAATTTCTAGGTATGAATCCAAATAAATATCTTGGTCTGTCGTCTAGCTTTCTTTAAGTTGGTCATCTGTCACTGTTTTTGTCTTCTTGCTTCTGTTTCTCAAGGTTAGGGAATGTAAAAACATCCTCTGAAGTGCATGGGCCAGGCTTCATATTGGTTTTATCCAACTCTGTGTGACATTGCTGTGATCTGATACTTTTAATCTACTTTTACGGCTGTTCATGGATCCCTTTAAGATCACGGTACTCTAATAATGCACATACTTACAAATATGTAAGTTCAGAACTTAAGGTTCTTAGTTCAGAAGTCCCTGTTTTGGAAGTTTAATATAAAATATTGCTTTTTAAAATGTTTTCGCTGTTGCCACTCTGTGTGCATTCCCCCTCCACCAGTCTACAGAACCTTCTGTACTTTGTATTTCAGCTTTAATCTTTCTCTCCAACCTTCTTGTCTGCCTTTAAAACAAAAAAATTAAGTATACATCTCTTTCATGCCATACCTACTGTTCATAACAACAAAAACCTAGCTGATTTACTAAATAGAATTTAGTGTTCTTTAGATTTTATTTTGTATGTGTTGTAGGCAATAGTTTATTTTTCTTACTAGGGATCACCAAGATAATGTAAAGTGTCTTCCTTCGTTTTGTTTAACCCATTAGGGCTATATTATGCAAGCAACAGAAACAAACTCTGGTTAAATTAGGCAGAACGAAAATTACTTGAAGGATGTAGGTAGCCCATTGAATCTTTGGAAAGACTGAGGATGAGGCTTACAAAACAGAATAAGAACTAAAGGAGACTCAGAAATCAAGAGATGTTGCCAAGGTCATGCCACAGGAGTGGCAGGCTCCGCTAGCTGCCATTAGAGGGGCTACCACAGGACCCCCCAGTGGCTGCCATTAGAGGGGCTACCACAGGACCCTCTGTGTCACCATGAGAGGCACTACTCTTTTTGGATTTACAGTCCTAGGACAAAACACCCCCTTGTCTGAGGCCAGAGCACATGCCAGACATTAAATGCCAGGGAAAGTGGAGAGCAAATATTTAGTATTTTGTCCCTTCCATTTCAATAGAGCAAGGCAGAGATTTTGCCTTCCTTCCAGATTCCATAGTGAGTGATTGCCCCCCACCCATAAAACTGGTATTTAGATGCTGGAAAGCCAAAAATTGACAAACGCCCACTACAAACTTTTTGAGGTACAATTATTCTTGATAGAAAGCAACAATATTTCAAACCCTTGCTTCGGCCTTCTTATCACATAGTCAGAAAAATCAGTGCTTGAATTTACCTAGCATTTCCAGACTAGTCTTTCAAGTATAGGGCATCCTACTTCCCAGTGTCAATGAGACTTCCCTGTCTCACTAGAGAAAGCACTATTGGTGGTGGTCGTCTCCCTATACCTAGTTGCCCACTCTTTCTTATTGTCTGAATTTTGATTTTTTTTTTCAAGTTTTCACTCTCTTCTCAACAGCCATATACTTGAGAGGACTATGTCTTTCCTTGGGTAAAGTCCAAACAATGGTCCCTTAAAATGCAGTAACATATTCTTAATAGAGCACATGATGCAATTTTGACAAATGATAAATGTGGCAAATTTGCTGCAGAATTTGAAGGAAAATTTTCCTGATTCTTAAAAAGAGGTTCTCAGGAAGAAATTCTATCTCTTTCCTCTGAACAATGTCACATCTGAATGTGATGCTTGGGATTGCTCGTGCCATCTAGCCACAAACCTGAAAATGGAGCTAAATCATAGATAGGGGTAGGACCAAAATAATTCCAGAAGAAAGTGGCTGAAGCTCTGTCCTACCTACTTATAGGAAAGAATAAATACTGCTATTTTAAAAGTCATTCTAGGATGGATATTTATTACTTGCAGCTAAACACATGTAAACCAATCCACATGGTTTTCATGGAACCATCCCTTTATGTCTCAAGAATAAACCATTTATGTGGTTAATCCTCTATCCTAGCATGCTAAAGGACTCTTTAATAGCGAAGCAATTATTCCATAATTATTTCCATGTAAATCTTAAAAGATAATAGTGCTTTATTTCCTTAACTCACTCTTTACTTTTCCCTTGTCTTTATTAGTCCTGTTGGCTTTTACACAGGACATGTTATGACCCACGTCACTTGTTAGCAAATGAAATAAAACAAAAGTGGTCTCGTATGCAATAGTTCACAATTTTTGATGACATTATATGCAATCGTATATATCTGTTCAAGTTATATGCCTGACAAATATATGCTGAAATCATAAATTATGTCCTGTGTTGTATTTAAATATGACATTTTGGGGGATTCTGACAGGTGTAAGAAATCTATGCTTACTGCATTGTCAGTTATCAACAGAAAAGAATATTGCAAAAGGAAAGACAAATCACACACACACACACACACACACACACACACACACACACACATTTATATATAGAGAGAGTACTTGTATACTAGACCGGGCACAAAGATGTTGGTTAAATAGTGGTAAACAACACTGGCAGTATCATTAATCTCATGGAGTTTACAGACTGTGTGAACAGTCAAACTAATAAACAGGCAACTATGACACAATGGGATAAATGCTATTATGTAGAACAATGTGTGGAAATATAAAAGAGATACTTAGCATTAGGAAGGTGGTTGAAGTGGATGGGAAATAATTCCTGGAGGAAATGCATCAAAATTGAGTTCTGGCAATTGAATTGAATTGAAGTAGGCAAAGAAGAAAAAAAAGTAGAGAATTGCATGTGCAGAGAGCCAGAAATGAGATAAAATATCCATTAGGCATCTTCAGAAAGCTGAAAGTGGCTAAATTAATGCAGGGAGCAACAAGCTAACAAAGAGATTTGAGAAATACAGAGGAACAAGACTATGAGGGCCATTTTTTAGATTATATTAAGGAGTTTGGACTATATTCTGAACATAGCAGGGATTTATGTGTATTTGATCAAAAATATTCTGGCTTTGTGGGAGAGACTAGATGTGAAAGGGACAAAGCAGAAGCAAGGGCAGCTGTCATTATCCATGTAAGATTCTGTAGAGTGGTTGACTAACAGGTAAGGGAAAGTGGGAATCTTGGAGTATATTTAGGTCATGGATTATTAATTGAATGTGGTGGAAAGGGTGATCAAGGCATCAAGACAGCTCTTTGGTTGAGACAGATGTAAAGGTCATCACCGGAGAAGGGACACCAAAAGGAGCCAATATAGGGGAGGACAATGAGCTCAGTTTTGAATACAACTCAGTTATCTTTATGGTATCTCTTAGATATTGGATTTGGGTAGGCACAGGCATAGGGTTTGGATGTAGGCTGAAGACTCTGAGTTCCAATGTTATGATTTATTAAATGATGTTGATAGTATCTACCTCTTAATGTTGTGTGGACTGAATGAGATAAAATATAAGGCAACTTGAACAGTGTTAAAAAGGAGACAAATATTACTGTTTTCATGTGCTGTGTTCTTTCATGATTATTGATAATGATGCATTTCCTTCTCAGTTACTCAGTTTTCTAACCTATAGCCTGAAATTATTAAAAAGATTACCAAAGAGAATGCCCACTGAATATTTATGGTATATACTTGGCTCTCTTCACTCTTTTAACACTGTATATTGAATCATTTAATTCTCAGAAAAAAATATATACAGTAGTTATTTTATTATCCCCATTTTATAGATGTGAAGATAGGCACAAAGAGTTAAACAACTTTCTTTTTTTTTTTTTTTTCCTGATTGTGATTTTTTTTTTTTTTTTATTGCATTTTAGGTTTTGGGGTACATGTGAAAAACATGCAAAGTTGTTGCATAGGTGCATTCATGGCAGTGTGATTTGCTGCCTCCCTCCCCCTCACCCATATCTGGCATTTCTCCCCATGCTATCCCTCCCCAACTCCCCCCCCGCTGTCCCCCCCACTCCCCCGCAACAGACCCCCGTATATAGTGCTCCCCTCCCTGTGTCCATGTGTTCTCCTTGTTCAACACCCTCCTATGAGTGAGAACATGTGGTGTTTGGTTTTGTGTTCTTGTGTCAGTTTGCTGAGAATGATGTTTTCCAGGTTCATCCATGTCCCTACAAAGGACGCGAACTCCTCATTTTTAATGGCTGCATAATATTCCATGGTGTATATGTGCCACATTTTTCCTGTCCAGTCTATCATCGATGGGCATTTGGGCTGGTTCCAGGTCTTTGCTATTGTAAACTGTGCTGCAATGAACATTCGTGTGCATGTGTCCTTATAGTAGAACGATTTATAATCCTTTGGATATATGCCCAGTAATGGGATTCCTGGGTCAAATGGAATTTCTATTTCTAGGTCCTTGAGGAATCGCCACACTGTTTTCCACAGTGGTTGAACTAATTTACACTCCCACCAACGGTGTAAAAGTGTTCCTATTTCTCCACATCCTCTCTAGCATCTATTTTCTCCAGATTTTTTAATGATCGCCATTCTAACTGGCGTGAGATGGTATCTCAATGTAGTTTTGATTTGCATTTCTCTAATGACCAGTGATGATGAGCATTTTTTCATATGTTTGTTGGCCTCGTGTATGTCTTCTTTTGAAAAGTATCTGTTCATATCCTTCGCCCATTTTTGAATGGGCTTGTTTGTTTTTTTCTTGTAAATCTTTTTTAGCTCGTTGTAAATTCTGGATATCAGCCCTTTGTCAGATGGGTAGGCTGCAAAAATTTTTTCCCATTCTGTTGGTTGCCGATTCACTCTATTGACTGTTTCTTTTGCTGTGCAGAAGCTGTGGAGTTTGATTAGGTCCCATTTGTCTATTTTGGCTAACAACTTTCTAAAGATCATATAGCTAGTGAAAGTTGGGCCTTGGGTTTGAATTAAGACAGGTTCTTGTTACTGTATTTTAAACCACTGTACTGTGATGCCTCTCTCTATAGGCAGATGT
Organism: Aotus nancymaae; assembly: GCF_030222135.1. Lineage (NCBI taxonomy): Eukaryota > Metazoa > Chordata > Mammalia > Primates > Aotidae > Aotus > Aotus nancymaae. The sequence continues at coordinate 28,279,787 of NW_026988428.1, read as the reverse complement.
AATATATTCTTGTTTAATAGGCTTTTAACTTTTAATTAGTCTATATTATTTGTTATGTTCCTTAAGAATATTCCGGTGATTAGCTGGGCACGGTGGCGCGTGCCTGTAATCCCAGCTACTCAGGAGGCTGAGGCAGGAGAATTGCCTGAACCCAGGAGGCGGAGATTGCGGTGAGCCGAGATCGCGCCATTGCGCTCCAGCCTGGGTATCAAGAGCGAAACTCCGTCTCAAAAAAAAAAAAAAAAAAAAAAAAAAAAAAAAAAAAAAAAAAAAGAATATTCCGGTGATTATCTTTATTTTATTCCTTACAATAACACTATTATTTTGGAAATATATAGTATAGAGAAACCACAATTCTTTTAAAGTTAATATTAAAACATTCTTCTATTTTATGTCATAATGTCAAATGTGCTGCAGACTGACTTTCATACACATAAATGTAAACTTAGATTTCCATTTCAGATTTATGTCTCTAAGGACTTTCATATTCACTGACTTAGAGGTTTGAAAGGAACTTAAAATCATTTTATTCAATGTGATGCCAAATGTGATTTCATCTTGCCAAGTGGTTATTATACCAAGGCTTCTATAGCTTCAGTCATGGAAATCTTCCTACACAAATCACATCTCAGTATCTGTAGTTGTTCTTAGTAAGCTTTTCTTCACCATTATTTCCCCGTACTAGAAAGTTGTCTGAACACACTCTAGTGCTCCATACATTTTGTGGAATTAATGAAAAAATATTAAAACACACTCATTATCCTTTAAGTTTCTTTATAATTCTGCAAAATTTTCTTAATTCAAGCTATGAGTATGTTTAAGCAAGCTTTCTCTTTAAAAAAAAAAAAAAAGGAAACTTTTTTTAAAAAGTTGGCACATGTAAAATTCCAGTAACATCTGAATATTAGGGTTACTGAGAGTTCAAGAAGATGTGTTATCTTCCCTGAATACAGAGGCAGGCAAGTTGGAAATTGCTTCTTATGTCTGGATAATTTTCATTTCAGCCTGCTTAAAGTGGAAACTTGAGTCTTATTCTAAACTGAGGAAGGAACAAATAATTCAAACTGACGATATTGGGACAAGGTCAACTCATACTGTGAATAGACTTTTATTATCTATGGGAATAAAATTGTAGTTGTATATTGGACTTTATAGTTAGCATTCCTTTGTTTCCCTTTGCTGAATTAGCCTAGCAGCACTACCCATAAACAGAACCTAAGAGTAAAGAGTTCTAATTTTAGCACCTTTTATTATTACATCACTAAAATAAAATGCAAGTTAGGTATATTGGCTAAGGCCTGTAATCCCAACCCTTTGGGAGGCCACAGGGGGAGACTAGCTCAAGCCCAGGAACTCAAGGCCAACTTGAGCAACATAATGGGATCTTATCACTACAAAAAATTTTAAGAAAAAGAAAACAGCTGAGTGTGGTGGTATGAGTGCCTGTAGTCCTAGCTATTCAGGAGGCCGAGGAAGGAGGAGCACTTGAGCCTGGGAGGTAAAGGTTGCAGTGAGCCATGATCACATCACTACACTCCAGCCTGGGTGACAGAGTGAGCTCTTGTTTCAGATAAAAAATAAAAACATAAAATAAAATGCACATTTATATTTTATAAATCTCATTCCAAAATTTATTTATTTAAGTGAAAAAAGCATAAAGAATAATTTTGAAAGTTAAATCTGAAATAATCTATTTAAATCCTGGTCCCTGGGTTCATGTTGAAAAACCTCATATGGAATGTTCAAAGCCAAATTAGGATTCAGAATGGTTATTCGGAGTTGTATGTTTTTAAAAACAAAGTTTTTTTAAAAAAACAAAGTTGTGTTTTTTAAAAAACAAAATAACACCTGGTGCAATGATGAATTTGTGGCTAAGTTAGTTAGTGTTGGACATTGCATCTCTAGGCAACTGATTAAGTGGGAGTTGCCATTTTCTGTGGTGTGAATTGCTAACAAAAGCTGAATCTGTCACAGGTGTTATAATTTATATTTCAGAAAATTTGCTTCTCTTTAATTATCCCCAGAGTAGCCCACTCCATATAAAGTACTGAAGAAGTGAGCATCTTTCTGTTTAGTAGTTTAATGTAATTTAGGATTTTGTCTACTATCTATATGTTGCAGAGATAATGGAATTTCAAATGAAGGAGGGGGCCTTTTACAATATAACAGTATTTTTAATATTCATTGTTCCACTCTGAAATCAGAAAAAAATAATGCAAACCAGCCATAACTAATTAGCACATTGATGAGACAAACCACAATTTTTAGAAGAGAACAAAGTGTGAATTGAATGGAAAGTGTATAGGTTTTACCACTAATAACCGAACATTAAATATGGCAAGTCCTAAGCCCCAAAATATTAAATAAACTTAGGAATAACATTTTCTTATCAAATATTAATGTGTGTTTCAAACCTATGGAAATAAGTATTTATAATTATTGTAATAGGCAGCCTTTCCTTTGCAGAGAGACCACTGAACTAGAGACAGATTGTGGAGAAAGTATTCTTTTGGCAAAGCAGTCCCTCTTAATATCAGTATATATTAGCTATTTCTTTTTTTCATAAAATAAAATATTTCTTTTTCAACACTTTAACACAAAAGCCTGGTGGGAAAGTTTCTCTAAATATTCAACAGCAGAGGTAGTGTTTTCAGAATTGACTGAGGTTGACTTGCTCAATTAGAGGAAGATCTTTGACCCTGGATATCTGTAAGAAGTGATTATAGCTATGGAAATAATTTTTAAGAGATTAATATTGTTTGACAACTTAATTAAGAAAATTTTATAGCTAAATCTCTTTGGAATATTTTTAAATGAGATTCTTTATCTTTTTGTATGTCTTTTTTATTAATATAATTATAACAAATGATAATTATTAATTGAATTGCGAAATAATTGTGTTTACTAGTTACTATTTAGCCCTTGAATTGTAATTACAACTTTATATTCTTGTAGGATTATTTAACCATTCATAAGTATGGCAATGCAGCCAGAAATGATCTCTGGAATACATTATCAGAGGTAAAGTATAGGAATCTCAAATATCAAAACCTCTACTTGAATATTTGAATTGCATTTAAAAGACATTCAAACCTTTATTGACATTGAGTTTGTTTTTACTTTTTACATTTTTCATTTGTTCATGTTGATTTTTTGTTTTATATAATATATTGTAAAATAATGGAGTTTAAAACTAAACTACAAATGGTATTAACAGATATCTTGCCTACTTTCAAACATGACAATGCTTCTGAAATATAATTTTAATATGGTATAAGATATTCATGTTAAAAAATAATTGTTTTACATTTTTTTTTCTATATGTCAAATATTTAAACATGACACTAGACATGCTGGGAATACTTACTGATGCTTCAAGTTCTTGCTTTAACAATAACATATATTTTATGTTTTTATGTTATGTAAAAAGTTTAATGTTAATATGACTGTCATTTTTATGTACATGTATAAAGCTTAACTTGGGACAAGAAGATTAATTCCACTAACACATTATATTGTCTTCACTGGCTTTAAATGTTTTCATATGTAGATAAATAGTAAAGATAGAAATAAAAATGCCTTAATGTTAATTATATTGATAATTCATATTTATAAAACTAATTTATACATTTTTCCTTGTAAAGGCTTTAAAAAGAACTGGGAAATATGTAAATATACAAGAAGTAATGGATCAGTGGACACTCCAGATGGGTTATCCTGTTATCACCATCCTGGGAAACACGACAGCAGAAAATAGAATAGTAATTACCCAACAACATTTTATCTATGATATCAGTGCTAAAACTAAAGCACTTAAACTTCAAAATAACAGGTACAACATTCTTTTTTACATGAAAAATAATTGTTTTTATTCTTACATTTCACTTTGCAGTTTGAATGTTTCAGAGAGCATCAGTAATACAATTCTGAAATGTTATAAGTGAAATAGAGTTCTTGTTTCTTTATTTATACAAGTTATTTTCATTTTGATTCTTCTTTTACTCCTGTTTCCTGGATATCTGAAACTTCAGGCTGAAAAACATCAAAGTTATTTGTTTAGGAGGACAGAATTTTAAATAATCATGGTGGTTAAAAATAATAAAATGTTATTTTTCACTTTTCCCCATGAATGTTTTTTGAATTAAATGCAAGAAAGTTAAAATGTGTTGCTGTGAATTAAAAGGAATTGAGCAAACTGTGAGATTTATAAAGCAAGTGAGAACAGAAACTAATAATGCAGAAAAACTAATTAAAACAAAAATCAAATTAAATAATGACTGAGTTAAAAGAATTTAAAACAATACTTTAAAATGATCTAATGATAAATGCCACTTAGTATCAACATATGTTCTCTTATTCTCATTTTTAGTGTTTAAAACCAATAAACAGACAGAATATATAGAATCTTTATTTGTTGTTTCTTTAACTTTCTGCTGAAACGCTTATTTAATTACTGATAACTCAGCATGTAGCATTTTTGTTTCTTTTCTACTTTATGTTTTCTGACTATTTTGTGTCTCACGAAGGGCTAAGCCAAGGAATGACAGTAGTACTTAAATCAGTCCATTTCATTTCATTTAAGATGTCCTAATAAGACTTTGGGTCCTATGAGGGCTGGGATTGGGGGTAGGGGATGGGAGGTACAGGAAGAGGGAGAGAAGTTAGAATTGATAAGCACAATGAGATGTTTAGATTAGGTTCCTAATGCTGTCTCCCATTACCTTGGAAAATTAGGGGTATGACTTTATCATCCACCAGTATGTAGGAGATCTGGAACAGACATTAATTTGCTTTGTCATCTCTAAGAAGAATGGAAATTGTTCCCCAGTAGGCTAGCTCCAAGACCAGCCAATCACTCAGTCAAAGTGACTGAGAAATCCATGAATGTTTCTGGTGACTACATTTGGAATCTGATTCAGGAAAGCAGTGTCTTACATCTCCCTCACCATATACAGTCTATATGTACCTTCAACACACTACCCTTTGCAATCCAACTGTGTGGACTCATGGGATGTGCTAGTACCCTGCCACACTGTCACCACTGTTAGGGACTGACCCTGTCAATGCTTCTTCCCCCAGCCTGGATTCCCCACATCTGCCAAGTGTTGTTTCTAATCCTCTGATGTCTGGCCCCAGGCAAAACAAGCACAGAGTAGGCATCAACTCTGGCCTTGCCAGGAAGTACATAAAAGCTACTTGACTGTGGCAAAATTAGAGAGATTCAGGCCAGACCTTTGAGAATGATCAGTCTGACACAAGCATCACTGATGCAGAAAAACATAAAGGACACGCAGATGACAGAACAAATTTTGGACAAAACTATTCTGTCAGCCTATAACATACATCAGATGTACCAGCCAGGAGTCTGATTCTTTAAAGGAAGAATTTCTCCCAGGCTGTATAAGCACATGTAACATCTAGACAGCTTTGTCGCTTTGTCTTCTGGAGTTATAAAATCGTATGGATGAGTTTGAACTCTGAGAACTTGGCACATAAAATATTAAGAGTAAGATAATGCAGGACATCCTATTAGTCTTAAAAATGATTTTCTATTTATTTTGCAATTATAGAGTTTGTAGCTAAAAATATATTATTGCAATTTTATAGCATTGATCATTTAATTAACTATAACATTCTGATCAAAGCTTCAATACAACTCTATCTGGCCTATGTATATAGCCTTCCTAGGTCTTTATTTCACAATGAAAACAGTTGATGGAGTAAAACCAACTGCCTATCTATTCCAGAAATTCTGTTAATTGAGTACATTTTCTGAGCCAGGAAAATCAATTATTTGTCTTTTTATTTTTCTAAGAAATGTTGGAACATCATAGCAATATGCCTAGAACATTTTAAGTAAATCTAATAATTATATTTTTCTATGTAATAGTTGTATTACAGCATAGAAAGGCAAGATCTTCACATAACTAAATAGTCACATTAAGTTAGTTGATGTGTAACAGAGTGTAAAGTATATTCTAGAATTTTGGTACTTGGGAAGTTGTGAATTTGCGTAGCCTTTTTCTTTATAAAGTTAATGCATTGCAATGTTAAGTAATGTCTCCCTATACACTGAGGAGCTTCTCAGAGTTCCTTGCTGCAGAGAATTATACTTACCTCCACAGTCATATTTTCCTTCTCTTAATGCCCTGATGACAGTGACATCTGAACGGTTTTCACAAAGTCTGCACAAATGCTTCATTAATACTGATGCTATTTTATAAAAAGATGTCTCATTCAAGTTTATATACACCTGTTCTCTGCTACCTTAATATAACCATTAGAATAAAAGTTGTTTTATTATAACAATGAAAATGACTGATGATGAGAGGTAGTCCCAGGTACTGTTAAAGAAAAAAATATCTTGGGGGGTCTTTTTTAATGCTTAAAATAAGATGACGAAAATTCAAGTTAAACTGAAACAGTTGGAACACAATCTAATTTCCTAAGTTATTTTTTCTAATATCTTTTTAAGCATAATCCATTGGAATCTCAGATTTCTTTACAATGCACAGGGCTTTTCACTCAGCTATGTTTAGGATCTTCTAGTCTTTTAAGTTATAATCACAAAACAACATAATTATCAGGCTTTCTTTGATTTTAAAATAAAATTTATGAAAAGTTCACATATACATTGATAAGTTATGAAATGTATTGACATACAGTAGTTCAGAAAATACAAATTTCAAATATGCTTGGTGACTTGGAACTTTTGTCTTTGTGACTATATGTAGATTTTGGTTGTGTCTGTGCATATACACATACACACATAGACTAGGGAACAAAAATATTCTTAGGAAAAATAGAAATTTTTTTTGAAGTTTTACAAAATGCCTCAAAGTTTGTATCCCCAAACCGTATAATTAACTTGCATCAGAACAGCGATGCGATACAATGTCTGACATTTTGGACCTTGTTGTATGTATGTGGTATTGACATGCCAGTATTTATGTGAATCATTTTCCTGTATTTTAGAGATTTTTTTTCTAAAACCCAAATGTTGAAACAAACCAATTTTTATCATAATCTCTAATTGTTTAGAATAAATAATTTAAATACATAGAAATTATGTTTATTTATATTAGGGGCATACAATGATTCACAAACATTTTATGATCTTGCTACAAAAAAGACATATTTATCTTTGAGAATTTGTAAATGTCCTCAATTTTTTATATTCTTTGCCTTTTGACAAGTACTTACCTGGCTTCACAATTTAGCTGACCCAACTCAATATGGACGATATGTACCAAAGTCAAGTTTATTAAGTTAATCTGTCTTACCTATAGATGGGTTTGATGCCTTTTATTTCATTTTGTTCCAAGTTCATTCAATCAAATTCAATAGTAATTTATGATTTAGAATAGAAATGCCTCCTATTTTCAGGATTTTTCAAGATCTAGATACACAGAAATGAGCTTATCATTTAATATGAGAACCAGTCCCAGAATTGGACATTGTCGTCTCTTAACTATTCTAATTAACCAAAAGAGATCCATTGTTTTTAGAGAAGAGTTGTTAATGAAATATATCAGGTTTTTTGTCTCCTCCTCACAGCAAATCTGTCATTAAATATCTGGGGCATATTCTTCATCCTATGTTGGAAACGTGGAAGTATTTGTTAAAAAATTTACATGAGTTGTTGTTCATGAACTACTGTCTGAAGAGTCAATATAGAGTTTGCTACTATAAATTGTTTTATTACTAGATGGATTGTATGGAGTCCATATTAGTATAGCATAGTATCTCCACATAATTGGCACTCCAAATTTTTTTTTTTTCATTAAGTGTAGCATACAGTTTTAAAATTAAGAACTCTAAACATATTATTTTGACTTTCCATACTGGAGATAAGAGTATAAAATTATGAATTTCTTCCAACCTTCCATTTGGACTCTTTACTATTGCTGAGTTCTGTTTATTGTGAATGCAAAACATGAAATAATAAAATAGTCAAATTCCACATGACAGATTCATAGGAGATGTCCTCCTCTCTTACTCCCCAAAAAGACATATTCGTTTTAATGTTTATTACCCTCATACATGTTTCCTGAACATTTTTCAATTCTTCCTTTATTCTCACAGTTATTGAGGTCACACAATGTCTGTTGTTACATTTCTAAAATAGAAAAATATTTTTTTCCATACTGGAATTTTTGGCTACCCTATTGATAAGGTAAAATGATAGACTGAAATAATCTGGCTATATTTCAAGGAAGAAAACAAATATAATCATTATACTTATTGTAAAACCGTCCAGCGTATCTCTGGCCACTCATCTGAGACTAAACTGACATTACTTAGTGTATAAGTATAGGCCTCAATTTTTAATCCCATAAAAAGGTAAATATTGCAAAATGCTTCTCTTTAATAGCTGAGATTCATGATTGGTCCCTGCCTGTTGGTGGATGCTTTGACACACTAAGTTAGAAATTCCATTTCACAAAACAGAGCATTAAATATGTCCCACAATATTCTTTCTGCTTATCTGGACTGTAGGGAAATCTGATTAGTTTTGTTTTGTTTTTTTCTTTTCCTCTGAGTAACTTTAGATATATTAACTTTTCTGTAAAGTACCTTAATAGCGTTCCATAGAGTATTAGATAATAAATAAGGAGACTATTAAAATGTAAATGCATGAAGCCACTGAAATGTGTCTTAATCTAGCATAAAAAGAAGTAGAAAGGAGTTATATTTAGACTTTAATCAATATGGCCCAGATGTATAGATATTAGTTACTTTTCATTTCAAATGCAAAATGCGAATCTTTATTTTCCAAGATAAATTGTTTTGTTGGCAGCTCTCTTTGCACTGAAATTAAAATTCTTAGAGGCCAAGTCTTCTTAATGTCATTGAAAGAGTGAATTCATCTTTTTGACTTATGCCTTACTCTTATGACTGGAATTTTTTTAGTTCACCTAATGAGAGTAATAAAAATCACAAAGAAGGTACATGGGAAATTTTTTTTGTTTTTGTTTTGATATAGCTATTTTTATTCTTAAAGCTTCTCTTTTATTTTGCAGTTACCTGTGGCAGATTCCATTAACTATTGTGGTAGGAAATAGAAGCCATGTGTCTTCAGAAGCAATTATTTGGGTGTCTAACAAATCAGGTAAACTATATATTCTCCTCTGAGGAACTATCTGGTTTCAGATAATTGTTTAGCAACTTAACCTCTGTTTTCAGCTGTTATAAAATGTGAGTAAAGACAAATTAGAAAGAGAATATAAGAGAATGATTATCACCCCTATAAAATTATATATAGTATAGTTTCTAAATGATCTAATTTCAGTCTGTTTATGTAATTACTAAATTTATTTGTTTTTTTAATGTTAAAGAGAAAACTTAAAAATAAGTATTTGTAATACTAATCTTAAGTGTTTAAAATTGTATTATTTCCGCATGGTGGGAGCCGCCTCCGGGATTTCCCCTCTGGAATCCCCTTCCACACTCTTCGTGGAAGCCTTTCTCTTGTTCTCCTTTCCTTCTCTTTCTTTACCTAAATAAAATCACCTTTCTGCAACAACAAAAATAAAAATAAAAAAATAAAATTGTATTATTTTATAACTCCACATGTAATTACAATATAATTATAACCTCAAATAGAACAGTACACCAAATACTGGAAACATAGGACTCATTTTTAATTCCACTTTCCTGTCTTCTCTTTACCAGACTGTCTCTTTAAAGGATAAGACAGACAATATTCTCCATAGAATTATGTAATTACAGGGCCAGAAGGTAGGGGGCTTGGACAGGTCAGCAAGCCATCTCTTATGTGGGGTCAAACTTCAAGGAGCAGAGAGAGATGAGATTCTATTCTCTTTCTAAATATCTTCAAATAAGATAGTGACCTATTTCAATTTACTGTCAGAAAGCTATTTCTTGAATCCAATCTATAGCCTTCCTTCTAGAGTGTGAAACAGGTCTCTTTTATTTCTGTTTTCCATTGAGTTAGAAAAAAGCCAATTGTCATCTTTTATGTAACATCTCATTTAGATTTAGACAGTCAAGTGTGCCCAGATATTGTTTTTCCTACTCCTTCCTCAGATGCTGTTAATTGATATTATTTTGCTCTTTCATAAGCCTTATTTTAAAAAGCCACAATTTTTTTATTTGAAATAGGGCGAGTATAAATTAGTAAACAAATACAGTTTCTTCTCCTCAGCACTGATATTATAGGGGAGGGTTAAGTGCTCAGAGTACATACATGTATGCATGCAAGAAAAGTTGCTACAGTGAAATCTAATCTGGTTATTAGCAGTATGAACACTTATAGTTCCATGTAGATGTTTACATACATTTTCAGGTTATTGTATTTCTAACACATAAAGACATATGATGAAAACATATGCTTTCATTTATATATACTGTATATGAAACATTGATATGTAATATAGTGATGCATTGAAATACTTCAAAAATTGTGTTTTTCCTTTTAAATTGTTTATTATAATCTATTCTTTCATTTACTAGAATTAGTATTTGTACCTTGATTCTGAATTCACACTTCCTGTTTTATTTGACTTTATATTTGTCTTTTCCTGTCATGTAGTTGTTTATCTACATAAGTTATTGTGAAGTGATGAGTGAGAGCACTGAGTTGTTATAATGATCAAATTAGAAAGAAGTCATCTCTGCATAAGGTTCCTACAAGCTTGAGAAAGAACTGTCTTCAGAAATAAAGTAAAATATTTATCTTTGGAAGTTAGAATGGAAATGAGAAAATTGAAAGATTGTAAAGATACTAATCAAACATCAGAATTAGCCCAAAACTTCACTTTTAGATAGTGCAAGGATTCAAGATGAGTAATTCTTGTGGATACCTTTCTGAGTCAATTTCTTCTAACTTTCTAGTTATTTCCATGCTGTTATTCATGATATCTTTTTATTCCTCATAGAGTATCAAGAATAGTATCCCAAGCTGGGCGCAGTGGCTCACGCCTGTAATCCCAGCACTTTGGGAGGCCAAGGAGGGTGAACCACTTGAGATCAGGTGTTTGAGACCAGCCTAGCCAACATGGTGAAACCCCATCTTGACTGAAAATACAAAAATTAGCCAGATGTGGTGGCACGCACCTGTGATCTCAGCTACTCGGGAGGCTGAGACAGGAGAATCGCTTGAATCCGGAAGGCGGAGGCTGCAGTGAGCCGAGATCATCGCGCCACTGCACTCCAGCCTGGTGACAGAGTGACACTCCATCTCAAAAAAAAAAAAAAAAAAAAGAAATAGAATAGTATCCCAGCTTTCATTGACAAATAGCCACCGGTTATGTTTGAGGAATAGTTTTCCTTTACAGTCTTTCATTATTATTCAAGAATAAAACAATGTATTGATTCAAACCATACGTTTGCCTAAATTATCACCTATCTTGACATGTATGGTCCTTATATACAGTGCAAAGTTTGCGCAGTACCTGACTCTAGGAGGTGCTATTTGCACAGGCTATGATATGAATGGCACAGGCCCTCAACGCCAAAGTTGTGTAATGTACGAGTTGAACATTTTAATGAAAAACGACACATTCATAGCACTATCTTCTGTTTGATATAAAGTTGTCACATTTAGAATGTTGAAACTTTTGCAGATTTCCCCATACTAAGATAATGTATCCTGAAATGGTTTCTGAAAACTTTGTAAATACAAAAATTTACAGTTTACAAGAGGCATCTGAAGGACCAAACACTTTCCTGTTTGCCTTTTCAGTCCCAGTTCAATTGTATTCAATTTTTTAAAGAAGTAATTTATTCTGATGACTAATAAAAAAAGTAACAGCAAACAAAAATTAGGAAAAAAGGAGAAAAGATTGTTAACTCGTTTCCTTTTATATGTTGTCCTAGCTCTTTTTCAAAATATTGTCAACTAAAAACTGTTTCTCAACAAAAGCATGAAGAAAAAATTCTGCCCAATTCTTAAAAATATGTGTAAAACAGTTCCATATTTAATTATAACAATGAGGTCAATGTTTTGGTAGTTTTCATTGTCATTACTGATATAGCTTTGATCTACATGATATTAAGGCAGTCAGTGGTGGATAATATAAAGTATAAATTTGATTTGAATCATCATATATTCTTGACATATCAATTTTTGTTTTTTTTTTTGAAACAGAGTTTCACTCTTTTTGCCTAGGCTGGAGTGCAGTGGTGTGATCTTGGCTCACCTCAACCTCTGCCTCCCAGGTTCAATCTATTCTCTTGCCTCAGCCTCCCGAGTAGCTGGGATTACAGGCATGCACCACCATGCCTGGCTAATTTTTGATTTTTCTTAAGTAGAGACAGGGTTTCTCTATATTGGTCAGGCTGGTCTCGATCTCTCAACCTCAGGTAATCTGCCCGCCTCAGCCTCCCAAAGTGCTGTGATTACAGGAGAGAGCCACAGTGCCCAGCCTGACAGTTCAATTTTTGAAACTACTTTAGATGATATTTACTTAATGCCAAGGTAAAGCATAGATCATTTTAGCTTAAAAATAATTTTTAAACCAATTTTTTCAGTTTTAGAAAACAGGTTAAAGTGTTTATATTTTTCATTCTTATTATGAAAATACCAAAAATTTAGACATTTATATATGTAGTAGCTTGCATGTTGAGTGACTATTCAGTTAATGGTTAGTTGAGAGGAATGTATATAATGCCAAAAGTTAGGAAGGAAAATATTAAAATAGAAGAGAAATTGATCCTGAAATTAAAGCAAACATGAAAAGTAGCATAATGCGGTATTGCTTTCTTCAAACACTAGTTTATTTGAGATTCGCAACCTTTCAAATGCATTTTATTTTATCCACATTTTACAAATGAGGATATTAAGGCTTGAGAAGTTGTTCAAAAAGTCAGTTGGTTAAGTAAAGAGATGGCTTTAGAAAATTGGCTTTCTTTGCTTCCTATCCTTCCCCTGACTTTGCAAACACACACACACATACACACACACAATTTTAATACAATGATAGATTGCTTTGCAGATCTGTCAGTTATGTAATGTGATGTCTTTGCTTATATGCACATGGTTCTCTGTAAGTTTTACAAAATATCCTCATTTGATTTTCCCGAGTCCAGTGATCAAAACTAGTAATGTATTATTTTACCTGAGTTTGTCTCATACTGTTACTCTTGTTACTCTGGTTGACATTTAAAAAAAATTTTTAAATTACCATTCTTTGCAACCAGCAATTATCCGGTAGAGATACCTAATCTCTTTTTCATTTTTATTACAAACGGAAGTATAGAATATGAAATCTTACAAAATACCAACTGCTCTGTACCTCAGTAGTCTAAGCCATGTGCCATTTTGGATACATTCTAAATATAATTTTTAATTATTTTTGCCAGCATCAAGATATAACTTCCATACATTTTATTATGATACTCATCAAATACCATACCTCATTAGGCCATTGGAAAAGATCTCTTTAAAATTCATTGCTTGCCATTAGTTCATTTGAAGAACATTTTAGGGATATAATTAACTAGAACTGAAAAGATATTTAAAAATCTATTACAAAATTTTTCAGGGAATCATTTCTCCAACGATCTCATTTGTAACAAAGGCATAAAAATATTCATGAACAGTAATAACCTTCAGGTTTTAGTAGTAAATTTAATAATGACATACTTAAAAACAATAGAAGCCTGTCTTTCTTATTCTGGTCAGACATTGTAGAAGGTACAGGAATTATTTTCCTATTTTAATATACATATTAACTTAAATTTGACTGTATCATATCTATAAGTTGTTGAAATTGAATACGTTTAAAAACTAGATCCAAGGAGATCACGTGGGTCTTAGTTATTCTGGTTGTCTAAAATATGAACAGGAAACAACTTTAAAAATACAGTTACTGTTACAGGAATGTATGACCATTTCAAACTTGTAAAAATCTAAATTATGTGTTTATATATTAAACTTGATGCTTTAACATTGTAACTTTTTGAAACAAAAGAAATACTTCTTAGACAAAATTTATCAACTTTTCTCAGCTCAAGTGAATTCAGTTACAGTTTAAATAATTTTTGTTATAAAAATCTTAGTAGCTTGAAGACAATTAGAAATTAATTAATTCTGCTTTCAAGGGTGCTAAGATTTTTATAATAAAAAAGAAACAGTATTCTCAGTTTTCTCTCTGTTTTTTTTTGAGAGGGAGTCTCACTCTGTCACCCAGGCTGGAGTGCAGTATCGCGGTCTCAGCTCACTGCAACCTCTGCCTCCTGGGTTCAAGCGATTCTCCTGCCTCAGCCTCCTGAGTAGCTGGGATTACAGGCTTATGCCACCACACCTGGCTAATTTTTGTATTTTTAGTAGAGATGGGTTTTCACTATGTTGGCCAACCTGGTCTCGAACTCCTGACCTTGTGATCTGCCTGCCTCGGCCTCCCAAAGTGCTGGTATTACAGGCATCAGCTACCATGCCCAGCCTTTAATTTTAAAAAATCATATTTTCTTACTTATTTCTGTTGTCATCTTTACATCTGTAAAATTGATATGACATTCTAAATCTTTGTAGCTATTGTTTGAATAAACATATTAACTTTTGAAAACTATAAAATCATATTTCAGGGACTTGAGAAATTATTTGCATTTTTGAAAAAATATTTGATGATTTATTTCTCTGAGTTCTATGAATTAAGTATAGTATATAAATATGGTACATCTAAATGTCTTCTTCCATTGAATCATAGATTTGGAAGGAATCTTAAGGGCCATTAGTTGTCCCTCAGGTTACAAATAAGGAAATTAAGGACCAAAGAGGATCAATGGCATAAAACGATAAAATCTACAGCTTACTGCAGATTTTTGAAAATTGATCATCTATAACATGCATTGGGTTAATTAGTTCACTTCATTCTAAACCTGAGAAATGAATGGTTGTTAATGTCCACCCAGTAAGTTTTGTGGTATAAATTCTTCTTGTGTGGTCTCTACTTGAGAGAGAGTACTCTGTATATGTATTCCTTCAAGGAAATGAGAGGGTAAATTTATTTCCTATTTTGGAGTCTGAATGTGTAAAAAGTTTGACATGAGTAAGAATTAGAGATGTATCCCTACTCACACCAGAGGCCTATGGTTTCTGTGATGCCTTTTATGGTTTTGAGTCATTGTAGAAATTAGAGTAGACCCTTGTGGTTTTGATATTTTTTCCTCCTAGCTATCAGACTGTGTGTGTGTGTGTGTGTGTGTGTGTGTGTGTGTGTGTGTACATTTAAAGTCAACTTTACTGTGTAAATTTTATAAAACATGAGTCCTGAAAATCAACAACAAAATTATTAGAATTGTGAACTGTGTTTCTGTGGAGTCAATAAAGACTAAATGTGCAGTGAATAGTATCCTCTCTCTGTACCATTTTTGAAGGAGTTAAATATGTAAGAAGTTATAATAGCATTTTTAGTTTTTACTGGGTTATATTAATTAAATTAGCTGGAGAGCATAAGCAAGTTACCATTTTCCAAAGTGATCCCAATAAGCAGAATTTATTATCTTTGTTTCTACTGTATGTGGAAATATTAAAATCTTGAACAAGGTTTATTTTACTAGCATTGATGATGTTGAAAAGTCTGTTATTAGTTCTCTCAATAAAGCACAAGAAAAAAGACAAGATACAACAGTGACTTTTAAGTAAATGAACTCTATTATTTTAATCTTTTTTTACTGAATAAAATTAGAATACGCGTCTAAAACCTCTTCTTTCAGTCTAGTCTCATATCCCCATACGATCTAATTAGAAGTCACCTGAATATAGCTGTAGATTTCTAGGTTACACTTACTTTGAGAAAGAAAATTATGTATATGTAATGAGGTTTTGTCAAGAATAAAAATGGTAATTATAGGAAAACAGTTAATTGAGATGATGGTGAGTAACCAGCTAAAGGTTTTTCTAGCAAATTCTAGATGCAAGTGATTAAAGAGTAGGTTTCAATTAGGTATTTAGAATGACATTCACTTTTAATTACTGGTATTGTTATATCTGGTGTTAAGAAAGCATACTTCATTCTATTTTAACTCTTAAAATTTTAAATCTATCCCAAAAATGTTGTTTTCAGAACACCACAGAATAACTTATTTGGACAAAGGAAGCTGGCTGCTGGGGAACATCAATCAAACTGGCTATTTTAGAGTCAACTATGACCTAAGGAACTGGAGATTATTAATTGATCAATTAATCAGGAATCATGAGGTACACTCCAGATTTGCTTATCAAATATCTTTTTTTGATATGTGAACATCTGCTATTTTAATCCTAAGTTATCCTATTGTTTTTTCTAATTGGTCTTAGGTTCTTTCTGTCAGTAACCGAGCAGGTTTGATCGACGATGCCTTCAGCCTAGCCAGGTAAGTTTTCTTGTGGATCTCCCCAATAAAAATTCGTACCTGCAAAACTTCCTCTATTAAGCTACATAGTATATATAAGTTTTTTATTTATGGCATTTAAAAAATCTATTTCTATCTTATGTTCTTTGGCTTTGGATATGAATTCTATCTAGTCTCCCAAACTTTCTGTCAATAATAGCTATAGAGTATTTCTAAATCAGGACAAGCTTGATCATTTTCTCCACAAGTCTATTTAACACTGAAGATTAATAATCTCTTCCCAACTTCATTAATGAACTCTATAAAATGACCATTGTGCCATATTTAAGTTTTAATAGAAAATGCCTTCAAGTAATGGCAATTTTTTCCCTGCTATTTACAAGTATATTTTTTAAATTTTTTTTGAATGTTATTCATTCTAAGAAGCTTATACTGCAAAACAGAAATAAATATTCCACTGGGTGAAACTTTTCTCGACAAAATATATGTCAATCTTATAAAAGACTGTTGTACTATAGTAGTATTTGTGTTAGTTTTGTAACTACATTTATAATATTAAAATCAGTTATTCCTTTGAATAGTCGTTAAATGAAATAATGTTGCTCATGAACTGAAGCTATTTTTGAGACTAAAAAGTAAAACAAACTCAATCCCTTTAATATTTTATACTGTTTCACATACATGTACAGTTTTAATTTTAATAATCAAATTATACAAGCTATCAATTAAGACATGAGTGACTCTCTTTACTTACCCGGTTATCATGATTTACCACATTGTCTTCTAAGATAATCATGGGAAACCGGTTAGTTATGACTGTGCTGATATTAACACATGACTTTTCGTAGTAATAGGCTTTGTTTCATACATGGAACCTGAAGCTGCTTTTACAGTTTATGTATTCAATCAAAATTCAATTCTCTTCCATATGTTAAAAAACATATTACACACTACAACATTCTAATCCATCAAAATAATGAGCTTACACATAGAAGGCTTGATAATTACTTTGATAGATGCAAAGCCAAAGTTTGGGATCTAATTACAGAGATTGGTTTTTGTAGAAACAAGTAGTATAAAGGAGAGAACACAAGTAATATAGAGGTTAAGAAAAAAATTTCAGTTGCTTTTCTATTTAAAAAAATACTCTGACTTTTGCCTTCTTTATTGCTACGAAAGAAACCAAGAAAAATGATTCTTATTTGGTGAGTGGTGCTGTATCAGTGCTTTATTCTGACCAGGCATGAACAACTTTAGGCACAAAGTTGCCTAATAATTAAACGACAAACCTAAGGACAATTTATCAGCTAGGAAATTGCTAATGAAATTGTACCAGTTGAATATATTTGTGTAGTAAGAACTGGGGCTCAGTTCTAGTAAAGATAAATGAAGGCTTTTTCATGCCATAGTGCTATCTTATTGGGCAAAAATTTAGAAATAACAGGCTATATGAAGGCCTGTTGAGATAGTCACGTGCGGAGATAATGATTAATATGTAGCTTTTGCTCTGCAGTAAAATCTGAAAACTTTGTAGAAAGTTTTATATACCACAGAAAGATTATTTTGGCACAGAAGTTTAGAGAGTCCAGAAAGCCAGAAAGATGGTATATTTAATGTGATGATGTACTGAGAGAGGAGCAGAAAAAGAGTGAGATGTTGAGTTCCACAAGGTAAGGTAGGAAACTCAAAGAAAGCTGTTATCATTGGCTAATAATTATTAAACACTTTTAAGAAGCCAAATGCTTTTCTATTTTATATATAATAATTTGTTTAATTTTCACAACTTTGTAAGATATGTAGACAGGTATTATTATTAATCCCAGTTTAAGTGCAAGGAAATGGAAGCTCAGAGAGGTCACATAGCTGATAATTGGCAAAGCTGCAACCTGGATGCAGGTAATCTATCTATAAAGCCTACGCCATTAACCAGAGCACTAAGCTGCTTCTTGGAAATAATCGTATTTATTTTAATAAAAGATCCAGATGATATAGAAGGACTAAGGGGTTTTGAAGCAGTTGTTCATGTGAATTGTATGGGTTTGAAATGATGATGAGAAAGCAAGTAAGTAGTAATAGCATAGCGACAGAGGCCAGATGGAAAATAAAAGAGAGGGATCTGGTTGGGCATGGTGGCTCACACTGGTAATTCTAGCACTTTGGGTGGCCAAGGCTGGCAGATCATGAAGTCAGGAGAGCAAGACCATCCTGGCTAACAGGTGAAACCCTGTCTCTACTAAAAATGCAAAAAAAAAAAAAAAAAAAAAAAAAAAAAATTAGCTGGGCATGGTGGCACACGCCTGTGGTCCCAGCAACTCAGGAGGCTGAGGCAGGAGAATGGCTTGAACCCAGAAGGCAGCGGTTGCAGTGAGCTGAGATCATGCCACTGCACTCCAGCCTGGCAACAGAGTGAGACCCTGTCAAAAAGAAAAACAAGGAGAGATCTATTGACTCATCTGCATTAAATGAAAATGATAGAAGTTATTTTTGGATGAAATATTTTATTTAATTTTGGTGGATAAATTTCTTTTTCAAAAATTAGATTCCTTTGTACTGAGACAGAACATTGCTTTCAATTCCAATTTTGGGAGCCTTAAAAGTTTGAAGTAGATAATTTCATGATCATTTATATAAATTCACCTGAAAAACATGAAAATCTCGTTGAATATGTACTTAGAATTTGTTTTATTGCTCATGAGGTAATTTTCCTATTATAGTAAGAGTAAATAAATATAACTTTAGATTCATTTAGGGAAATTCTCTGCACTTATTTGGAGTTGATTGTTCATATTTCATTGTAGTATGGTAAATATTCCATAATTTTGCTATTCAATCTATATTAACCTTCTCTCAGTCTCCTGAACACCTGGTGTACTCTGGCTTCTGTAAAAGGTTAGCAAATATTCATCAAATACCTATTACTGTTCTGATGCTTTTGTGAATGACTTCCTTCAGTCTTGTCAATGAACCAATGGGGTGGATGTGGTCACTGTTGCCATTTTACAGCTAAGCCATTGAGATTAAGAGAGGTTAAGTTGCTTAGCTAAGGCTGGACAGCTTTTGGGGCAGGGGTGAAGGTGGTAGTTCAACCCCAAACAGTGGCACAGTAGAGTCCATGACCTCAGGTAAGAGTGACTTTGCCCATTACATGAAATTTCTTGCTATCCTCATTCCTTTTGACTGTTGAGGGTATTATTATTTACTGAAAAAATGTATGATTTTACTCACCCTCCCTCAGTGAGGCCTTATGTGTCCTTCCCTGCAAAAGTAAGGTGATACTCTGTGGATCTGTGTCACCTTGTCACCTTGTTGCTCAACCACTTGCTTTTCTGGGTTCTTGATAGTTCTTTGATGATGTGGAGGAGAAGGCCTTGTGTCATCATATATTACTACTGTCTACTGTAATGTTTGCTACAGAATTGCACCGGTATATATTTGTTACATGAATTGGTAATTGATTATGAATTATTTAGACTATTAACTTCATGGCACTATTTGTTGTTGGATTAGGCAAACTTGCTCTAGTCATTCTTCATTTGGTTGTTTTTTAAATATATAAATTTGCCTGAATATGTTCTAATTGTAAAGGACTAAAACAAAACAAGAAATACAATGTGAAATCTTTTACTCCCTTCATTCCCACCATTTTATCCTCCTCACAGGTGAAATATTTGGCATGGATTTATCTAGCCATTTTTTCTTTATGCTTTATTATTGTTTCGATTTTTTTTTTAATTAACAGAAGTCTGTTCTCTGAATCACTGATAAAAATAAATCTGGGGATCTTTTCGTTGTTTCTAATTTGTCACTATTATAATCAAGACTGCAGTGAATGTCCGTGAAGAGTCTTTTGTTGTGTATGTGTATTTTTTTAAGATTTTCTTTTGTAAGTTGAATTTGGGGTTCAAAGAATATGACTTTTAAAAAAAGTATTAGAAATTGTATTCAGAAGGCTTTTCCAATTTAACCCTCCATCAACCGTGTGTGAGAGGGTCCAGTTTCCTCAAATCTCTCATTACAATGAACCGTATATATTTTAAAGATTTTGACAGTCTACTGGCAAAAGTGATTTTATAAGAGTTATTCATTACTGGTTAAAAGAAGTGGTGCATCCTTTCATATCGATTTGCTGTTCGTATGTTTTCTTTTGTGAATTATCACCCAATTAGAAACAAAAGATTAAAAACCTAATAGAAAATGAGCAAAGGTGTTTCCTACTATACTTTCCTATGTATTTTGGATGTTTTTGGATATTAATACTTTTTTGTAGCATAGACTTCGCAGTAGTTTTTACTCAACACTATGCCATTTTTTAAGAGGTTTTTAATATATATGTCAAGCCATTCCTTTTATAGCTTTCTGGTTGAGTCTCAGCTAGAAGGGTTTCCCTATCCAAAAAATTTGAAAATATTCTATTTTTCTTAAGAGGTTGTTTTTGTTTTATATCTGTATCTTCAACCCTTCCTTCGCTAATCAATTTTTATGTTTAGAATGAAGTAGAAGTCTAATTTTCTTTAACATTAATAAGTGCCAATTATTTTAATCCTACTTATTTAAAGGTTTACATTTCAGTAGATTTGAAATGATATATTTATCTTAATGCAAATGCCCATATTTTAGAGAATTTTTTATTTTGCTTAATTGCTTTCTTTGTTCTTTTTTGCACCACAATCATATTGTTTTAATAGGTTTAAATTTATCGTATGTTGCAGTTGGCCAAATTTTATCTTGTTCTTATGCAGAATCTTACATATTTCTTGCCAATATAAATTTTAGAGTCATTTTGACAAACTCTACTAAAAATTACACTACAGTTATGACTAAATATTCTTTGGATTTATAAATCAATTTGTACAGTATAAACATCTTTTCAAATTTGAGCTTTCCAATGACAATATTATTTGTCTTCTTCTATTCAATTCCCTAAGTTAAGCCCTATGGTTTTATGCACATGGGGTCTTATAATATTGTATTTCATCATTTTTGAAAAGGCATATGCTGCTTTACAATATGGCACTGTATCCACCCTTACACATTATAATTTTTAATGCTTGTGGATAAGGAATCAATAAATTGCCTTGCAAGTTTCATTGTATTATGGCTTGCACTTTAAAATTAGTGACTAAAATGCCTAAATATTTTTGTTGTTAAGTGTTCATATTTGTTTTTGCTTTTTTGTTTTTTGGAGACAGAGTTTTGCTCTTCTTGCTCAGGCTGGAGTGCAATGACAATCTTGGCTCACTGCAACCTCCGCCTCCCAGGTTCAAGTGATTCTTCTGCCTCAACCTCCTGAATAGCTGGGATTACAGGCACCCACCAGCACACCCAGCTAGTTTTGTGTTTTTAGTAGAGATGGGGTTTCACCATCTTTATCAGGCTAGTCTTGAACTCCTGACCTCAGGTGATCCACCCGCCTTAGCCTCCCGAAGTGCTGGGATTACAGGTGTGAGCCACTGCGCCTGATCTGTTTCTGGTTTTTTGTTTTAATAAAGCATTGTTATATTGGGGGATATGAAAGTGAACAAGACGTATTTCTTGTTTTCAGTGAACTCAAAATCTACCAGGGAAGATGCATGGTGCATAACTATATTCAGTGTATACATGCTATTAATGAAATGTTATGAAAGCCTTAAAGAGTAAATAATTAGTGTGGCCTAGGAAGATTATGGAAAACATCAAAATATCCTATAAGGAAATAACATCAGGAGAGTGAAAATGTACTATGGAAATACATTAAAGGTTTAAAAGTAGGAGAATGAGAGCAGAAAAAAGTCTAAATTAGAGGGTAAACTTATGGCAGAACTATTATAGCAGCAATGAATGCCTCATGGCACAATCTGGGTAAATCAGAGATTTGAGTTTTCTCAGGAGTGGAATTGGCAGCTAGATAAGGTAAATATTCTTACTTAATTTTTGAAATTATCAGTTTAGTATATGATAGAAATGGAATATTTAGAAGATTTACAATAGAAAGTATAATCACCAGGTTGGTTATTTAAAGCTTTTAACATGCTCTGAGTACAATTTTTTAAAGTTATAAATGTATATATCACTGGGTTGTGAATTCACATGGTATTTTATTTAAAAATATCCAAAATACTTGGGAAATTATTTGGAAAATTGTGTATACCCAATAGCAGTACAGGGATAAATCATGATGGTCATTATCATCATCATTATAATTATCATCATAGTCCTCCTTGCCCTGGGCAGTTACTATATTAATTTTTAAAATTTAGTCACCAGTTTCCTATAATATTCAATTTTGCAAAACACATGCAAATCTATTGTGTTTTAATATCATAGCATACTTTTCTAGAGTGCGTAACATATTTTAAAAATTATGTTGTAGACTATTCTGTTAAAAATCC
The DNA here is from genome assembly GCF_030222135.1 of Aotus nancymaae. NCBI lineage: Eukaryota > Metazoa > Chordata > Mammalia > Primates > Aotidae > Aotus > Aotus nancymaae. Next base: position 28,257,120 of record NW_026988428.1, on the reverse strand, counting down.
AGTAACTTACAAATTTTCCCATCAAGAGGGCAAATTATTACAATTTAACTCACAAAGTTTGTTAAGAAATAAGATGCTAGTTACATTTTGTAAGTTATTAGTGTTTTATTAAAAAGCGTAAGGACATTAATTGTCTAGAGGTTATGTTTGTCTCTCGTAGAAGTCTTGTAGGCACTGGTGAGCAGTCGTCAGTAGTGAACAATCCATGTTTGATGAATATATAAGTTAAAAAATAATAAATACACTTTTGTTGACTTGTCTAACAGCTTATAAACTTGAGATGTATTAGAAACGTGGGAATTCAGCACAATAGCCACTGAAAATATAATGGCTAAAGAAGAAGAAAATTATGAGAACATTTCAAAAACTTAAATTACAGATTTTTCTTTTTCATTTCTGAGCCCGGTTTCGGAAATGGAAACAGCATTGTTAAAATAACCTTAACAACATTTGCACACTGTGGTCGTATCTGGCCTTTTTGGGACTTTTTCAGCACGGTTTTTGTTAGAAGTTCTTCTGTGCCTTCTGAATGGCTCTCTTGTACCTTGTTTAAGGTTTCTCTGGCAAAACATATGTTGATCATGTTTTCACTTATTGCAGAAAATAGTAGTATAATGTATCTGAAAAGCAAGTGCACCCTGCCCCTGGCTAGATGAGAAGGAGTTTTTCCTACTTTGATAGCTGGTTGTTTAAATGTGTAATATGCTGATCTTTCAAAAATGAAATTGAGAAGGAATGACCTATAAATCTTTTGTGAGAAATACTTTGGCAGACCGGACTTTTTGTTTTGATTTTCTCATTCTATAATGGAGACAACAGGACTACATCACTTCAGCTGAACACTGCTATGAAAAACCTGATTAAGGATCCTAGATCCTTCTAATATACTGACTAATGCTCTATAAATGTTGATATTAGAAAGGATGCTTAGTTTCAGAATTCTTTCTTTAATCCCTATCTTCTGCTTTTACAGTACTACACAAATCTCAGTATAAACATTTTTCTCTCAGTTGTGTTTTACAATGAAATTATGAGCATTAATAATAATAGAATGTTGATTCAAATGTATTGTTTGTTGCTGTCACTGGACAGCAATGGAGAGAAGGATGGTCGTTCAGCTGTTTGTATTAGATTCATTTTGGTGGGAGTGGTGTCTATATATGGTTATAGCTCTTAGTTATCTTTTGTTAAGCCACCAGCGTATGTTTGCAAAAGGATAAATATTAAATATTTATGAAGTCCTGAAAGTGGTAAAATTTATTGCAAACTAAGATTTATTGTTGACTATATGCTTCCACTCTTCTGCCATTGACCGAAAGTTATTAAAATTAGCTCGTTGTTATCCTCTCAGCCTTTCTAACTGGTGTAGTTTGTTCCATGATATGAGCAGTGACTCACAGTGAATCCTTCCAGGAGCTTCATGGTCATTCCCAAAAGATCACATTTCTCGCATCTCTGAGGCTGGGGATTCTAATTATCTATTTGTCATCATCAGTGAAGGCTCAGTCTTGAGACATGCAAAAAAAGTCACCTTGAAGCATTCCTGTTTTATACCTTTCCACATGCAATTATTTAAAAATTCATATCCAAAAGACCTCTGAATTATTCTTAGTTTATGAAACACTTTGCCACAGATAAATGTTAAAAATAGTCTGAAAATATTTTCAGGACATTTAACTGTAACAAGCTGGGAGTCTTCAGACTCATTTCTATTATAACCCAGTAAAAGCCTAGAGTATATTTCTGGATTTTCAAGCTACACTGTTCCTGCAGTCATATGCTGGTTTGCTCAAGGTTAGAGATTGAGTTAATACATTCCTTTGAGCTGTCTTTAGAAAGCTGTTGAGGGTGGAGTCACAGATGTTGTCCTTGGGATGAGGATTTATGAGGAGCTACTATACCAGGTACTTATGAGAAGTACAAATCTCCCGAGGCATTAAGGGCAGGCTTGTGGCTCTTAAGGATGGCAAACTTTCTTAGAGACTTTTAAATTGTGCTGCATTAAATCAAAAGCAAACTTGTAACCTTCCAGTACCAAATTTGTGTTTCATCTCTGTAAGAGAAAATGTTTTAATATTAATGCCTACTGTCTGAGAGCACTGAGTAGAAAGTAAAAGCAAAGTATTTTGACATTATTCTGTAGGTTTGATCCATTTTATTTTTTTCAATTGACATAATATTGTATGTATTTATTATATACAATATAATGTTTTGAAGCATATATATGTTGTGAAATGGTTCAGTATTGCTAATTATTATATGCATTATTTCATATCATTATTTTTATGGTGAGACACAACATCCACTCTCTTAGCATTTTTCAAGAATATAATATATTGTCATTAACTATAGTTATCATGCTATACAATAGATCTCTTGACATTTTTCCTTCAGTATAATTTTGAATCCTTTGGCCAATATCATCCCAACTCCTATTCCTCCAACAACCCTAGCTTCTAACAACCACCATACTAGTCTCTATTTCTATCAGATCATCTTTTTTAGATTCTACATGTAAGTGATATTAAGTGGTATTTGTCCTTTTGTGCCTGGCTTATTTTACTTAACATAATGTCCTCCAGGTTCGTCCATGTTGTCATAATGAGAAGATTTCCTTTTTTGGGCTAAATAGTGTTCTATTGTATATATGTACCACACTTTCTTTATCCATTCATCCATCGATAGGAACTTAGGTTAATTCCATGTTTGGCTATTGTAAATAATGCCGCAATAAACATGAAAGTGCAGATATCTCTTTGACAGCAACAGTACTTTAAAAATATCATATTGTCCCTATATTCTCCAAATAAGCATATATAGCCAAAGTAGAGCCTCTGTGTTGGGAAAACCTTATCCATTTATTACTATTTTTATCATATTCTGAGAGAAGCTCTGCCTCTGCCTGGTGCCTGCCATTTAACTGACTACTGTTATCTGCACATAACATGACCAGTCTATGCCATGGCTATTGGCAAACATTTGCTTGAAATTGCTTAGCTAGTATGGGACTGCAGCCTCTACATGTCATTTTATGTCTGTTTCTTCATATCATTTTTAATTTTATAAAAATTTATTTGTTAATCGTTTCTGTATTGTAGACATTCATTTCTGCGTTTCTCTTTCTTCTTTGTCTTACATTTTAAACACTAATCCAAGTCTGTATTATTTGATTTCCTTTCCTAATTGGTAAGAACATTGACCATCAAGTTACATAGAATTAGAATTCTTGCTCTATGAATTAACTAACTATAAATAAATGTTATTTAAATAAATGTCTTTTTGTTCTGTATCTTTTCTACCTTTGCAGCACATACTTATGGTCACTCTAGAGTAAACTGACATCATTATTATTTCCTGTATACTATCTTACAATCCACCATATTCATTGATCTTCTTCTAAACTGACCCCTTTCCTAGGCTGCCCCAAACTATCTGTAAACACACATCCTAATGCCAACTCTAAAAGGAAGTGGAATATGGATAAAGCATAACTGTTTGTGCTTCTGCTAAAGATGACAGAAACTACTTGCTTTTTGATTTGATGTGAGAAGTTTGTTAGGGACTCAGACAAAATGGGATACTGTCTTCTACCAGAAAAGAAAATGAGAGGTAGACCAAGTCTACAGAAAAATTAAACTGAATCCTTCTGGCATTTGACATGTCAATGTAAAAGCCTCATTTTTATAAAGATCTCTATCTACTCTGTTTCTCAAAAAGCTCAAAATAAAATCCTTTTATTTTTATTATAATAAAATAAACTGTAAAGAAATCTTTAAAATGAGTAATATATGAATACGGTACTAATACAGGCTTTATGTTCGGTTAATTACTTACTGCTTTAAGTTGTCTCATTATGTTTTCCCACCTGAGAACAAAGAGTCAGAGGAGCCTTCTGATAATCCTCTTTCTTACCAAACATGCTGATTGGCCAATGATAAAGTAAAGAGCTGCTCATATTTTTTATCCCAGAACTCATGAAGTCTATTTTGGGCTTCAACTTTAGGCAAGGTAGCAGTGCTATCATGATAAAGGAATTAGATTAAGATAATAGAAAATAAGTATTTTACATTATTTTCCACTAGTCATGAAATATTAAAGATTCCATTTTTAAGTATGAAGAGGTGATAATTTGGGGAAGAGGAAAGAAAGGAAATTTAGTTCCAAGATTTCGTGCAATGAAGGTGAGTGGTTAATTCAAAGTAACATACACTATTCTTATGTGGCAGATCTTAAAGCCTTAGGAGGTGGTTTGAAATATATAATATTCACCCTTAATTGCATGCAATTTGAGCTATTCTTTGTGGAATGCTTCAAATGTCCTTATGTGGAATGGAGTACCAGTGAAGAGGTCTTCACTATTTTGGATGTAAGAAAACATCAGATCAGGAAAACCTGACTTGTTGCAACTATGACAACGCTTACTTAATGTTAAAGATATAAGTACAGGCCAACACAGAAGCTAAGAGGTAGTGCTGGGCCCTGTGAACTCAGATCATATTTGAATCACAGATTAGATTCTTCCTTCCTAAACTAGGAATGGCCTGGAGTGTAGCTGATTCAGGCCTCTAAAGGGAGGTAGCAGAAGCTTCCTGTTGCTCAGCTGCTTCATCTAATTAGGGTGAGGATTAAACAGAAGTTCAATATAAACTCTCCAGGTCACCAGGTGGTAGTACTAACCAAAAGGGGGAAAAAAAAGAGTTTGCTATAAGGAAGAAAATATTATTAGTCTGGAAGTCTGTGTTTGACAAATTTGAGTAAGGCTAATAGGCCCTGAAGAGAATAATGATTGAGTATCAGAGAGTTTTATGTGGATGGTAACTTAAACACACTCTAAATTAGTGGACAGTTCTTGGGAATGCTGTCAAAAATGGCGAAATAGAACTATAGATGAAAATTAGTTGGTGTTGCACTCCCAGTGTGCAAATATAAAAAAGTTAATTGTGTAAGCCGAGGGCAGATCATGAATTTTATCCGTAACATGTTGAAGGAAATATCCTTCAACTTATCCTTTTTCAACTGTTGGTGAAACTAAAATTATTATAGAAAAATAGTTACTGTGCAGAGCAATTAAGTCCCTGGCCTCTCAGTTTACTATAGTTTTTAAATTTTCATCTTTGTAGAGTTTCTCAGGTTTCCTATTTTCCTTTTTTTTAAATGTTTTTAAATTTTATTGAATTTTAACATTGGTGGATTATCAGTTCTTTTTAAGTATGAAGAGTTGAGAAACCCTTATGAAAATTTTTGCTTCAATAGATGCAATATGTAGATTATTTCCATAAATTAGGTTCACAGTATGTACATTAATGAGTTTGCAGATGGATGATAGGTCAGTAGGTATATAGACAGATTACATGTATAGATAGATGTTAGACAGATGAATTATCTGAAAGTAGGTAGATCTAAAAGTAGATGGATAACAAAGACAGAGCCATGACACTTCATCTTATGATGAAATTACTATAGCCTCAGAAAGACATCTTTGCTATATTGTCATATGAAAAAATTATGTAGAATTTTAAAATTAAAGGATAATAGCTCATGTTTAGTAAAAATAAATTCAAATGATTTTCTTGGTGTAATAAAGATACTACAGAGAGAGAACTATTTTATACACATGAATTATATACTAAATTGTTATCACATGGAACATAAGGTTGCAAGTGTTGGATGCAGAAATTTTAAAATATTCATCTACCTACTTCAATATATGGCAAATCAAATGTAAGGTATAAATATGTTCTTAATTTGTTAGTCTGTTTTTAAAAATTTTAAATTTTAAAAACACCTAAAGGCTCATAGGAAAATCTTTCAATATTTAGTTACCAGGTGCATGTGCTATCATCATTCAATATCTATTTCTCAATCAATTTCTGAAGTGTATATCTGCAATATTAAATGAACTATATGTTCTCCTTATCCTGTACAGGTAAGCAATAAGCAAGCATCTTTCACAGACAGGCAAAATGAAAATCCTAAGAAGCATGAGAAGCACTTGACAATGCTTATAGTGGGTTGATCTTTCTCATTTTAAATTTTGATGCTTGTTAGTAAGAATGATTAGCAAATGGCAAATTCTGTAATACAAAGTTAGCGTTATCTTTCTGTGATTTAATAGCTTTGTACATTTGGAAATAAATGGGCATTTAAAATATATGTAGAAAGAGATAGAAAAAAAGATGATTCAAAGTGGTATATTATATTCACATGGGACAGTTCATTTATGTAGCAAGTATTTCATAAATACTGTTATGTACCATACCCTTTTATAGACACTAGAGTGAATAGCAGTAGTGAATGAAAGAGTGAATAGTGAATGAAATAGCCATTTTCCAGTTGATACTTGAGAAGTAGGTTGAAAGAAGTAAATAAGGGAACCATCTGAGTGGAGCATTCCAGACAGAGGAAAAGCAAGTGCAAAGGCCCTGAGGGAGCATGTGCTTGGCATGTTAAGGAAAACAGGTAGATGTGGCTCTAATGGGGTAAGTAAGGATCATCATAGTCTAAATGTGTTTAGGCAGGAAAAGGACATTGATCATGTAATAAACTATTGTGAGAATTTGTTATTTTATTCAGGGTGAAAGGGAAAGCCTTTGGGAAGGTTTTGAGCAGAAGAGTGAGATGACCAGACCTATGTTTTTAAAGGATCACTCATTCTGTCTGCTCTGTTAAGAATATACTATGAGGGAATGAGTGCGGAAGGAGTGAGCCTAGTAAGGAAGGCCATCATGACAAACTCCATTAGAGAGTTGTTGAAGATGATACTATGACTATACCTGGTATATTAGTACATTCTCACACAGCTATGAAGAAATGCCTATGACTGGGTATTTTTTAAAAAAAAGAGATTTAATTGACTCACAGTTCTGCATGGCTGGGTTGGTCTCAGGAAACTTATATCATGGAGGAGAGGGAAGCAAACATGTCCTTCTTCACAAGGCGGCATGAGAGTGGCAAGCAAAGGGGGAAAAGCCCCTTTTAAAACTATCAGATCTCCTGAGAACTCACTCACTATCATGAGAACAACACGAGGGTAACTACCCTCATTATTCAATTACCTCCCACCAGATCCCTCCCACATGTGGGGATCATGGGAACTACAATTCAAGATAAAATTTGGGTAAGGACACAGCAAAACAATGTCACTTGGTAAGGAGCAAGAGATGCCTAGAACACCTTGTTAGCCTCTAGAGTGACAGAGGTTCACATATCATGCAGATATTTTCTTTAAACATTAGTACCTAAGTTGTATGTAAAATATATTTTATTATGATTTATTTGTATTTCTCTGATGACCAATAATGTTGCAAATCTTTTCATATGTTCATTTGCTTTTCTTTTTTCTTTCTTTTGGACTTTTTAATTTTAATTATAAATTAAGTTTAATTTTAAGTTTTAAAATTTAATTTTAAAATTATAAATTAAGTTTAAATTTAAATTAAGTTCTGGGATACATGTGCAGAATGAGCAGGTTTGTTATATAGGTATACATATGCCATAGTGGTTTGCTACACCCATCAACCTGTCATCTATGTTTTAAGTCCTGTATGCATTAGGTATTTGTCCTAATGCTCTCCCTTCCCTTGCCCCGCAAGATAGGCCCTGGTGTATCATATTCTGCTCCCTGTGTTCATGTGTTCTTATTGTTCAAGTCCCACATATGATTGAGAACATGCAGTGTTTGGTTTTCTGTTCCTGAGTTAGTTTGCTGAGAATGATAGTTTCCAGCTTCATCCATGTCCCTGCAAAAGATGTGAACTCAGTATTTTTTATGGCTGCATAGTATTCCATGCTGTATATGTGCCACAGTTTCTTTATCCAGTCTATCATCGATGGACATTTGGGTTGGTTCCAAGTCTTTGCTATTGTAAATAGTGCTACAGTAAACATATGTGTGCATGTGTCTTTATAGTAAAGTGATTTATAATCCTCTGGGTATATACCCAGTAATGGGATTGCAGGGTCAAATGGTATTTCTAGTTGTAGATTTAAGGAATTGTCACACTGTCTTCCATAGTAGTTGAACTAATTTACATTCCCACCAACAGTATAAAAGCATTCCTATTTCTCCACATCTCTGCAGCATCTGTTGTTTCCTGACTTATTTTATTTTATTTTATTTTTTACTTTAGGATCTGGGGCACATGTGCAGGTCATGCAGGGTTTTTGCATACATGCATACTATATCTGGCATTTCTCCCCATGTTATCCCTCACCACCCTTCCCACCCTCACTTTCCCTCCCCTAGCCTCCACCAACTACTCCCAGTGTGTGCTGCTCCTCTCCCTGAGTCCACGTGTTCTCATTGTTCAACACCTGTGTATAAGTGAGAACATGTGGTGTTTCCTGACATTTTAATGATTGCCATTCTAACTGGCATGAGATGGTATCCATTGTGGTTTTGATTTGCATTTCTCTAATGACCAGTGATGATGAACTGTTTGTCATATGTTTGTTGGCCAAATGAATGTCTTCTTTTGAGAAGTGTCTGTTCATATCTGTTGCCCACTTTTTAATGTTTTTTTTTTCTTGTAAATTTGTTTAAGTTCCTTGCAGATTGTGGATATTAGTCATTTGTCAGATGGATAGATTGCAAAAATTTTCTCCCATTCTGTAGGTTTCCTGTTCACTCTGATGATAGTTTCTTTTGCTGTGCAGAAGCTCTTCAGTTTAACTAGATCTCATTTCTCAATTTTGGCTTTTATTGCAACTGCTTTTGGTGTTTTAGTAATGACGTCTTTGCCCATGCCTATGTCTTGAATGGCATTGCCTAGGTTTCCTTCTAGGATTTTTATGGTTTTAGTTCTTGTGTTTAAGTCTTTAATCGCTCTTCAGTTAATTTTTGCATAAGGTGTAAGGAAGGGCGTTCAGTTTCCTCCTTCCTTCCTCTCTCTTTCTCTGTCTTTCTCCATTTCTTGAGACAGAGTCTCATTCTGTCACCAGGCTAGAGGGCAGTGGCACAATCTCAGCTCACTGCAACCTCTGCTTCCTGGGTTCAAGTGATTCTCCTGCCTCAGCCTCCCAAGTAGCTGGGACTACAGGTGTGTACCACCACTCCCTGCTAATTTTTTGTATTTTTAGTAAAAACGAGGTTTCACTGTTTTAGCCAGGATGGTCTCAATCTCCTGACCTCATGATCCACCCACTTTGGCCTCCCAAAATGCTGGGATTACAGCCATGAGCCACCATGCCTGGTCCATTTTCAGTTTTCTGAATATGGCTAACCAGTTTCCCCAGCACCATTTATTAAATAGGGAATCCTTTTAGCATTTCTTGTTTTTGTCAGGTTCATCAAAAATCAGATGGTTGCAGATGTGTAGTGTTATTTCTGAGGTCTGTATTCTGTTCCATTCATCTATATATCTGTTCTGGTACCAATACCATGCTGTTTTGGTTATTGTAGCCTTGTAGTATAGTTTGAAGTCAGATAGCCTGATGCTTCCAGCTTTGTTCTTTTTGTTTAGGATTGCCTTAGCTGTACAGGCTCATTTTTGGTTCTGTATAAAATTTAAAGTAGTTTATTCTAATTCTGTGAAAAAAGTCAATGGCAGATTGATGGGAATAAAATTGAATCTATAAATTACTTTGGGCCTTATGGCCATTTTCACAATATTGATTCTTCCTATCCATGGGCATGGAATTTTTGTTCATTTTGTTTGTGTCCTCTCTTATTTTCTTGAGGAGTGGTTTGCAGTTCTCTTTGAATAGGTCCTTCACATCCCTTTTAAGGTGTATTCCTTATTATTTTCTTCTCTTTGTAGTAATTGTGAATGGGATTTCACTTATGATTTGGCTCTCTGTTCATCCATTATTGGTGTATAGGATGCTTGTGATTTTTGAACATTGATTTTGTATCCTGAGAATTTACTGAAATTGCTTATCAACTTGAGTTTTTGGGCTGAGATGATGGGGTTTTCTAAATACAAAACCATGTCATCTGCAAACAGAGACAATTTGAATTTCTCTCTTCCTTTGTAAATATCCTTAATTTCATTCTTTTGCTGATTGACCTGGCCATAACTTCCAATATTATGTTGAATTGGAATGGTGAGAGAGATAAACCTTGTCCTGTGCCAGTTTTCAAAGGGAATGCTTTAAGCCTTTGCTCATTTTCTTTACATATGTTCGTATGTTATATGTAACATATCTGTTCACACTGTTCACATTTTTTGCCCATTTTTTAAAACTTGAGTTGTTTATCTTATGATTTAGACATGAGTTCTTTGAGTATTCTGAGCCAAGTCCATTTGTTTTGTCTTGCAAAATTTTGTATGGCCTTGGAAAATTTTCTCCTAATTTGCACTTGCCTTTTATATTTTATAACTTGTCTTTCAAGATTGAAAGTTTTTAATCTTTTTGAGGTCCATTTTATCAATATTTTCCTTTTGTTTGTTTGTTTTTGTCTTTGTTTTTTGAGACAGAGTTTTGCTTGTTACCCAGGCTGGAGTGCAATGGTGCGATCTCGGCTCACCGCAACCTCCGACTCCTGGGTTCAGGCAATTGTCCTGCCTCAGCCTCCTGAGTAGCTGGGATTACAGGCACGCACCACCATGCCCAGCTAATTTTTTGTATTTTTTAGTAGAGACAGGGTTTCACCATGTTGACCAGGATGGTCTCGATCCTTGACCTCATGATCTACCCACCTCGGACTCCCAAAGTGTTGGGATTATAGGCGTGAGCCACCGCGCCCGGCCTGTTTTCTTTTAATGTTTGTGCTTTTCATATCTATTTATGACATCAATACCACATCCAATATTACAAAGTTTGTCTTCTATGTTTTCTGTAAGATTAACAGTTTTAACTCTTTCATAAGTCTATGACCCATGCTTCTTAACTTTCTTGTGTGTGATGTGGGTTATGGTTATGGTTAATAATTTCCATTCAGTTATCCAGTTGTTTTATTACTATTTGTTGAAAAGACTTTCTTTTTTCATTGACCTTCCATGGCAACTTTGTATAAATCTATTGACTATATAAGTTTTGAATCTATTTTTTTTCTGGTTTCTAGGGTCTGTTCTATCAATTTATATATTTATAATAATGCCAGTACCATGCTGTCTTAATTACAGTAGATTCACAGTAAGTCTTTGGGAATTTGGGTTGAGGTTGCTTTGACTCTACAACTCAATTTGGAAAAAAATGTCATCTTAATATCTATGTCTTGGCATATTTCTTCACATTTATTTAGGTTTTGGAAGTTTCCTCTGCAATACTTTGTAGATTTTGGTGTACAGGTCTTTCACATCTCTTATTACATTTATTCTTGCGTATATTATTTTTTATGTTATTGTAAATGAAGTTGCTTTTCAAATGTCACATTTCTGCTTTGTTGTTAATAGATAGCAGGGATTGCAAACTATGGTGTACTCACTGTCCAACAGTTTTTGTAATTAAAGTTTTATTGGAACACGGCCATGTCCATTTACTTATATATTGTGTATTTCAACCTTCATACTACAAAGACATAATTGAGCAGTTACAAGAGACCTGAAATATTTACTTTGTTCCTTTGACAACTTATTATATATAGAGAAATATAACTCGTTTTCTATGTTGATTTTATGTCCTGCAACTTTGCTAATTTCATTTATTATTTTGCATAGTGTTTTATGGTTTCCTTAGGGTTTCCTGTAAATATTGTAATATCATGTGGAAATAGCAATAGTCATATTTTTATTTCTGATATGTATGCAATCTATTTCCTGTTGTTCCTTTACTACACTGGCTAGGATCTCCAAGTCAAAAGTTGAACAGAAGTAGGAATAACTGACATCCTTACTTGTTTGTGATTTTCATAGGTGTTGAACCTTATACTGCTAAGAATGATAAGTGTAGCTTTATCATAGATCTTTTTTATCAGAATGGGGAAGTTACCTTCTTTTCATTTGCTATTTATACCTTGAGTAAATGTTGAATTTTATCAAATGCCTTTTCTGTATCTATTGAAATAGTGATATGGTTTTTAACATGTAGTGAATTATATAGTCATCTCTCAGTATCTAGGGGGACTGGTTTCCCCCATAGCTTAGATCTCTCCCAGCAGATAAAAAAATTCACAATATTCAAGACTTTTATATAAATGGTGTAGTATTTGCATATAACTTGCATACATTCATCCATATACTTTAAATCATCTGTAGATTAGTTATAATAACTAATATGATGTAAATACTATGTAAATAGTTGTTATACTGTATAGCTTAGGGAGTAATGACAAGAGAAAAAAGTCTGTAAATGTTTATTACAGATGCAACCATTAATTTGTTTTTAATATTTTCAATCCTAGTTGGTTGAATCCACAGATATGGAGCCCATGAATATGGAGGGCTGACTGTATTAATTAATTTTTATATGTTAAGCCAACCTTGCATTCTAGGAATAATTATGTATTAAACTTTTAAATATCGTTGAATTTGATTTTTTTTAAGGTTCAGCATGTATAGTCATGAGGAATATTGTTTGTATTTCTTATTTCTTATGATTACTTTGTCTGATTTTAGAACCAGTCTTCATAAAGTTGGGAAATGTTCTTTCTTGTATATTTTCTGAAAGAGTTTATGTAAGATTGCTGTTATATCTTTCATATATTTGATAGAATTTACCATACATATTTGGTAGCATTTACCATCAGATGGCAGTTGATGCCATGTGGGCCTGAAATTCTCTGTATAGGAAGATCCTTAATCATGAATTTAATTTTGCTCATTAATATAGTGCTGTTCAAGTTTTCTGTTTCTTCTTGAGTCTATTTTGGTAATTTTTCCATTTCATCTAGATCATTACAGTCATTGGGATAGAGTTATATAAAATATTCTCTTATTATTCTTGTAATATCTGTGGGTTCTGTGAAAATGACTTCTCTCTTATTATAGATACTGATGTTATGTTTTCTCTCTTTTTTATTATTCTTTTAATTAGAATAATTTTATTGATATTCTCAAAGAATCCATTTTTGGTTCTGTTAATTTTTAAATTATTCTATTTTCTATTTTATTTACTTCTACTCCTTATTGCTTTCTTCTGTCTGCTTAGAATTTAATCTACTTTCCTGTTTCTAGTTTTAAAAATGGAATCTTAGATTACTGATTGAGATCTTTTTTTTTCCCTAACATATACATTTAAAGCCATAAAATGTCTTCAAGGCACAGTTTCATTAGCATCCCATAAAATTTTACATATGTTATCATTCAGTTAAAAATATTTTCTAATTTCCTATGTGATTTCTTATTGAGAACAATGATTACTCTAGCATATTGCTTAATTTATATATTTTTTGTTTTTATTGATATTTTATTTGTTATTTTTAAAACAATTCCATTATGGTTAGAGAACATACTCTATATGATTTCAGCTTTATATTTTCAGTCTTGTTTTATGGCCCAGATATTACTCTATCATGGTAAACATACTGTGTGTACATAAGAACAATGTATTCTGCTGTCAAATCAAGATGGTTAATAGTGCTATTCAGAGTTTTATCTTTGTTGATATTTTGACTAGGAGTATAAACTGATAAGAGAATGGTCTTATAATTTTTAGTCATTTGGAAATTATCTAGTTCTCATTTTGATTCAGTCGATTTTTGTTTTATATATTTTGTTAATGGGGTAAAATACACATTTCTATTTGATATCTCTCTGATTAATTGACATTTTTATCATTAGAAAGTATCTCCCTTGTACCTGGTTGGGACGTGTTCTTCCTTGTATATTTTCTGAAAGAGTTTATGTAAGATTGCTGTTATATCTTTCAGATATTTGATAGAATTTACCATACATATTTGATAGAATAGGTATGTGAAATTTATTTTATCTGCTATTAATATGGTCACTCCAGCCTTCTTAATCTTATGTTTTGCATGCTATTACTTTTAATCTATTTGCTATAAATATCTGTATATCTTTACACTCAAAATACATTTTTATACAACTTATAATTTTAAAAATTTTCATTCTGACAATCTCTGCCTTTTCATGAGAGTGTTTAGTCTTTTAATATTTAATGTAATTATTGATTCAGTTGGATCTGAATCTATCATTTTGTTGTTATTGTTTTCTTCTTGTCTGTTATTATTCCCTTTATCTTTTTACTATCTAGATAATTTCAGATTTCCTTTTTGTTTTTTCCATTTGTATTAGTCTGTTCTCACATGCTAATAAAGACATACCTGAGACTGGGTAATTTATAAAGAAAAAGTGGTTTAATGGACTCACAGTCTCACATGGCTGGAGAAGCCTCACAATTATTGCAGAAGGCAAAGGAGGAGCAAAGGTGTGTCTTAAATGGTGATAGGCAGGAGAAAGTGTGCAAGGAAACTGCCCTTTATAAAACCATTAGATCTCAGAAGACTTACTTGCTATCATGAGAACAGCATGGAAAAACCCACCTCCATGATTCAGTGACTTCCCACTGGGTCCTTCCATGACATGTGATGATTATGGGAGCTGTAATTCAGGTTGAGATTTGGATGGGGACACAGCCAATCCATAGCACTGTTGGATTTTTAGCTATGCTTTTTGTATGATTTTTCTTCATTGCTCTACATACTATAATAAGCATCTTTAACTTTTCAGTTATTTTATAGTTAACAATTTACCCCACCAAATAAAATATAGAAATTTTCCAACTACATAGGTCCATATGCTATTTGCTTCCTGGCTTTGTGTTATAATATACATATAATGTGTGCACATATATGTGTATATATATGTATTAAAAAAAACCCAAAAGAAAATGATATAATTTAAAAAATTTTATATACTCATGAAGAAATTAAGAAAAACAAAACAAAGGAAAAACAATTTTGCACATACCCTAATATTTGCCAGTTTTGAATTACTCATCAATTTTTAAGGATATGGGTTTTTTTTTTTTTTGCTATTATTTCCTGAAGTGCACTTTCTGCTGACAAAAATTCTCAAAGTTTTGTTTTACATGAAAGTTTCTTCATTTTGTTTTCAATCTTTAAGAGTTTTTTTATTATTATTATAAAACTATGGATTGATGGTATCTTACCCTCACTGCTTTAAACATTTTTTTCACTGTCTTGTGGCCTCAGTAGTTTCTGATGAGCAATCAGCCATTAATTTCCCATTATTTCCATATACAATTGTGTATTTTTTTCCTCCTGTATTCAAAACTTGATTTTTATCTTTGACTTTTGACAGTTTAACTATGATGTATGTATGCATGCTCTTGGTGCTTATTCTACATGGTATTTGTTTAGCATTTTGTATTTGCAATTTTTTTCATTAAATTTGAAAAAAAGCTTGGCTATTAATTGGTCAAATATGTTTTTCTTTCCCATTCTCTCTTTATGTATTTATATTATTTCAGTTATACTTAATGTGAGCCATTTGGTATTATCTATCTTCTCCCCGGTGTTCTTCACCAAGAATAATTTGTATAGATCTCTCTCCAAGTTTACCTTTTCTTCTTTTCATTTTCCCCATGTTCAACCAGCTGTTAAGTTTATCCAGTAAAACTGTATTTTTTAGCTCTTGAATTTCCATTTGGTTATTTTTGTATGTTTATATTTTTTTTCTGAAATTTTATGTTTCTTACCTGAGCTTTACATACCTGGGGTACATGGTTTGTAGTAGTTCTTTGAGAACAGTTATAATAGCCATTTAAAAATACTTGCATTAGTTCCAACATCTGATTCACCTCAGTTACAGGGTTAATTGATTATTTTTACATATGTTTTATTATTTTGATTCCTCAAAAATTAATTATTGTTGGATTATATACTTGGTATTTTGCATATTACGTTGTGGTGATTCTCTGTTTTTGTTTTTGTCTTTTTTTCTCTCTCTATTTTTTCGTTGGTTTCTTTATTTTTCCAGGTAATTTTCTTGGGTGGGTTTGAAATTTTGAGGCAGCTCCAGTATTAGTTCAGCTCTTTTGCCTGTAGATGATATTTTAAAAATCTCTTTCATATGTGAGTGTTACAGTGATCAGTTAGAAAAGTAGATAGAGTTGAGGAATATGTTCTTTGTCTCTTTCCTTTTGGGGATATCCTTACTCACTTCAGCATTTATGGTTTCCAAGTTCATTTTTGATTGCCAGTCCAGAAAGGCTGCAAGTTTTCCACATGTTTTTTAGCTGTCACTATGCCACTACACATGCTGTAGAAATTGCACTTAGCCCTAGTCTAAAAGGGAAACCTCACCCCTATTTTACAGATAAAGTGACTAAGGTTCAGAAAGGTAAACTTATTTGCACAGCTTTCAATTTTTATTATTAAATGTAAGAACTGGAATTCATCAAAACCAATCTAAGTGACTCCAAAGATCATCTATTGTCACCCTTACAACAGTTACTGCAGCGGATTAAATTCTCTGATACTTTTATGCTCATTGGGACAATAATGAATATTATAAAGATTTTTAAAAATATTACTAAGTATAAAGGACAAACAAGAATTACTCATATAAGCCTATTTGGTATTTATATGTTGAAATAGTTCTCACTTGTCATTCAATTAAAATTAAGAGTATTTTCTCTATTTTATAAGATAGTTCTTAATAAAATAAATCTTAAATGCTCTCTAATATTCCATTTTATGGGTATATATACCATAAATAACCTAAACAGTTTCATGTTATCTTGACTATTTTCTATCTTTTACTTATGAACTACTCTAAAGAATATTTTTGTACTTAAATTTTTTATTATTTATTAATTATATACTAAGATATGTCTTTTGAACTTTCATTGTTAGGTGCATGATTGTAAATACGTTTAAAACCATTGAGACAAATTGTCAAGTTGTCATTAAAGATAGGCAGATTTCTCACAAAAAGAGTGTTTTCCAGAGTGACTAATTTTAAAACTGATGTAGTTCATTTCACTTTTTATATTATTCTATACTCCAGACAAAAAGGTTATGAAATAATTATTTGTAAACAAATAATTGTCCTTTCTCTTAAAATTTGAATTAAAATTTGCAGTGGTTCATTGACACTGGAATTAAATATGAATCATAATAATCTTAGCTCCAGTAAAATATGTGGCTTTGAGCAAGTTACTAACTTCTCTTATGCTTAGATTCTCCATCTACAAAATGTGGATAAGACAGTATTTGCATCACAGTTTTATTTTGAACATTAAATAAGATATTATAATTAAAACATGCCATATAGCCTTGGCCCAGTGAGTGTTTATAATCAGTATTTTTTGCTACGATATAACAGTCCATGGCAGGCTCAGTTATGGATCTCAGTCATAATATTCAAAAGATAATTGATATTGAGCTGAGATTATAGGACTAGAAAAGTAGTGAATCAGGGATATTCTCTATTTACCTTCATTTCACATCAGTTTACAACAAATTATTCAGGATTGATATTATTGAAAACATATACCCAAGTTTTAATCTGAGTTCATCTTGATGAAGTTGTTGACTCTCAGTTTTCGTCTTCATTCATCTTTCTATGTAATATATTCTTTCCTAGTTTCCCTTTGGTAAGAAATATCATTGTAATCTAAAATAATCCTTCTAGTATGCAAAATGTAATTTTAGATATGTTGGTTGCATATTAATATTAAATTTAGTAGTTTCGATAGAGGAGTTACAAACATCTTTGAATAAATTGGCTTGAGAGCAAAGAACCTTTTAAAACCACTTTTACATGGAAAATAAAAATTCTTCATCAAATAGTACCTATTAGAAATACATGTATTTCACTCATTCATTGAATAAATGTATATTAGGACTTCACTGTAACACTGTCTTTAACTAGATATATACGACAAAAATCTCAGAATATCCTCAAATGCCTTAGAATTTAGAAAGCTATTGTAATTTCACAATTATCTAATGTAGCATTTTACCTAACATAATACATTGGTCTAAGGTATTTAATGTTTGTCTAAAATAATATTGGGTGGTTTAAAAATACGTATAAACAAGGAAGGAGTGATCAGTTCTGGCTAGTATACTGACAATTACCTAATCCTTCACAGAAGAGGTGGCAATTGAGGATTTAGAATGACCTTTGATCCACAAAGAAACAAGTAATATCACATGAATGATACAAAGACATCTCCATCCAGCATTATCTGATACATGATCTTAAGCACTTTAGAAGTAGCTAGTATTTCAGGAGAGTCTTCAAAGAGACTCAAAATAAATTGACTGCAACAGATGAATGTAGAAGAGGGAGGAAAACATTTTAGAAATCAGCATGAACAAGATAAAATGAGAGTATCTTTGTTAAATTTAAGTTTAAAAAGGAATTCCTTACCATTATGAAAATCTATTCTGAATTTTTGATTTGAAAACATGCTCAGATTTCAAATCTCCAGAGAGGGGATATACAAATTGTGGCTATACCTAGTTAGAGTGATCTGCAAAAATAGAAAGACCATTTAAAAATGTTCCCTTTGCCAACCAGTTTTATTTTTTTTGTGATCCAGTTTTAAACCATATTTCTCTGAATTATGTCACTGAGAAAGCAGTATAAAAAAGTAAAAAGCTGTCACTCTGGAGAACGTAAGTGTCTCTAGTTATCCACTGCTATATGGGAACCCACTGATGATGTGAAAATATGAATGTCTCTCTTTGAGGCCTCATTGCACTGAAAATATTTGGGGTTTCTTAGTGGTGGATTTGTGCTTAGAATATTAAATGGGATGCATTTTTGGTAATTATTAGCAATTTTGTGGTTCTTTTTATATTGTATTATTAGTCAGTAGTGATTTGTGAAAACTAAGAGAGGGACCAGACATGGTGGCTCACACCTGTAATTCCAGCATTTTGGGAGGCTGAGGCAGGTGGGTCACCTGAGGTTAGGAGTTCAAGACCATCTTGGCCAACATGGTAAAAACCTGTCTCCACTAAAAATACAAAAATTAGCTGAGTGTGGTGGCGTGCATCTCTAATCCCAGCTAATCTGGAGGCTGAAGTAGGAGAATTGATTGAACCTGGGAGGTAGAGATTGCACTGAGCCGAGATTATGCCACCACACTACTCCAGCTTGGGTGACAGAGCAAGACCTTGTTTCCAAAAATAAAAAAGAGAGGGATATATATATATATATACACACATACACACACTCTCACACACACACGTGTATACATATATATATGTATGTATATATACATTCTAAAATAGAAACTATGTATGAGACTTTTTTATAATTTTTAAAATAGAAAGTATATGTGAAGTTTCTTTAAATACACTAGTGTGCTACACTATTTCTCTTTAAACATGTCATGACTCAGAAGGAAAAAAAAAAGAAAAACTGTTGCAATCTTTTTTATTAAAACACACCATTTGTTAAAATACCATTTGCCTCAATTATTACCAGGTAATATTTATTTGTCCAAAAATATTGAGCAAATTTAACCAACTCTTGCCAGAACAAATTAATTACGTAACATACCTAAAAAGTGCCAAAAAAAAGAAAAGTAAATCAAAAATACTCAAATGGTTTATACTTAGTAACTAACAGAGCTTAACATCAGTGATCATATCTATGAATACAGTTAGAATCAACATTTTATCAACATTTTGTTTATTTAGAATCAATTACCTTTATTCATATTTTTTTGCTTAATTTTCCAGCTAAGTTTCTATAGTGCTTTTTATATTTGAAAATCGTAGAGAAAACTTTGGTTGATAAACTTCAAGGAGTAGATAGGCTTGCCACATATCTTCTTTATATTAAATGAAATGCCAATTTCTTGCATGTTTGTTTTATATTATTTATCAGAAAACTGGAAATTTAAATGCTTACCTTCTGCAGTTTATCCTTTGAATACAAACCAATGTCCCAGCTCAAAATCGAGTATCTTCAAGTGAGGCACAGATATCTATATCAAGTCAGGAAACCTATGAATTTGCAAGTTGGTTGTCCCCTATACAACCAGGTCTAAGTGGTGGGGCATGGAATAAAACCTGCCATTCCAAATAGGGACAAATGGAAGACATGAGAGTCATTGTGAAGAATTCCTGGAGAGTAAAGTTTCTTAAATAAATGCTGGTTTTGCTTTGTGAGACTAGCTTCCTGGTTAGTTTTTCTTTTCTTTTTTTTTTTAATTTTAACTTTTATTTTAGATTCAGAGGGTGCATGTACAGTTTTGTGGCATGCATATATTGTGTGATGCTGAGGTTTGGGATATAAATGATATAATATGCAACAGTAAGTTTTTTACCCTTGCTCCTCCTCCCTCCCTTACCCCTCTAATAGTCTCAAGTGTCCGTTATAGCCATTTTTATGTCCATGAGTACCTATTGTTTAGTTCCCACTTAAAAATGAGAAAATGGGGTATTTGCTTTTCTGTTCCTGCATTAATTCACTTGAAATAATGGCCTCCAGCTGCTTCCATGTTGCTGGAAAGACATGATTTTATTTTTCATGGCTGCATAGTATTCCATGGTGTATATGTACCATATTTTCTTTATCTAATCCACTGCTGATGGATACCTACATTGATTCCATGTCTTTGCTATTGCGAATAGTGCTGCAACAAACATAAAGACAGCAAGTGTCTTTTTGGTAGAACAATTGATTTTCTTTTGGATGTATTCCTAGTAATGAGATTGCTGGGTCAAATAGTAGCTCTGTATTATTTGAAAATCACCACAGGCTGCTTTCCACAAAGACTAAGATAATTTACATTCCCTTTATCAGTGTAAAAGTGTTCCCTTTCTCCATAGCTTCATGCGCAACTATTATTTTTTGACTTTTTAAATAATAGCCATTTTGACATGTGAGATGGTATCTCACTTTGGTTTTGATTTGCATTTCTCTGATAATTAGTGATGTGGGTCATTTTTCACGTTTCTTGGTCAATTGTATGCCTTCTTTTGAGAAGTGTCTGTTTATGTCCTTTGCCCACTTTTTAATGTGGTTATTTGGGGGCTTTTGCTTATTGAATTATTTAAGTTTTGTATAGATTCTGGATGTTAGATCTTTGTGAGATGCATAGTTTGCAAATATTTCCTTCCATTCTATAGTTTGTCTGTTTGGTGATAGTCTCTTTTGCTGTGCAGAAGCTCCTTAGTTTAATTAGGTTTCACTTGTCAATTTCTGTTTTTGTTGCAATTGCTTTTTTAGGAGTTAGTCACAAGTTCTTACCCAAGGCTGATGTCCAGAATGGTTTTTCCATTCTGGTAGATTTTCTAGAAAATCCTATATTTTCTTTTAGGATTCTTAGAGTTTGAGGTTTTACGTTTAAATCTTTAATCCATCTTGACTCAATTTTTGTGTACAGTGAAAAGCAGAGGTTCGGTTTCATTGTTCTAGTGTATGGAAAGCCAGTGATTTCAGCATTATTTATTGAATAGGGAATCTTTTCCCCATTGCTTATTTTTGTCAACTTTGTTAATGATCAGATAGCTGTAGGTATGTGACTTTATTTCTGTGATCTCTATTCCATTGGTCTGTGAACCTGTTTTTGTACTATTACCATGGTATTTTGGCTTACTGTTGCCTTATAGTATAGTTAGAAGTTGAGTGATGTAATGCCCCTGGCTGTGTTCTTTTTGCTTAGGACTGCATTGGCTATTTCAGCTTATTTTCGGTTCCATATAAATTTTAGAATAGGTTTTTTTTTTTTCTAATTCTGTGAAAAATAATGTTGGTAGTTTTACCGGAATAGAATTGAATCTGTAGATTGCTTTGGACAGCATGGCTATGTTAATGATATTGATTCTTCCAATGCATGAACATGAAATGTTTTTCCATCTCTTTGTGTCATCCATAATTTCTTTCAGCAGTGTTTTATAGTTCTCCTTATAGAGATCTTTCACCTCAATGGTTAGAGGTACTTTAATTTTTTATGTGGCTATTATAAATGAGGTTGAATTTTTGATTTGGCTCTCAGCTTGAATGTTATTGATGTATAGAAATACCACTGAGTTTTGTTCATTGATTTTGTTTTCTAAAATGTTGCTGAAGTTGTTTATTAGTTCCAGGAGCCTTTTGGTAGAGTGTTTAAGTTGAGGCTAATGCTCATTTACCATTTTAAAAAATTCTAGGACCCTTCAGAATTATGCTAAATTTACTCTTCGTATGCTTTATATATGAAACAACAAAGCTTGGATGACAATACATCTATTTACGGAATGGTTGCTGAATATTTTAAGCCTACTGTGGAGACCTACTGCTCAGGAAAAAAATATTTCTTTCAAAATCACTGACAATGCACCTAGTCACTCAAGAGCTCTGATACAGTTGTAGCAAGAGATTAATGTTGTTTTCATGCTTGCTAACACAACATCCATTTATAGCCTGTGGATCAAGGAATAATTTTGACTTTTAAGTTTTATTATTTTAAAAATACATTTTATAAGTCTATAGCTACCACAGATAGTGATTCCTCTGATGAATCTGAACAAATTCAATTGAAAACCTTCTGGAGAAGATTCATCATTCCAGATGTCATTAAGAACATGTATGATTTATGGGAGGAGGTCAAATTATCAACATGAACAGAAATTTGGAAGAAGTTGATTCCAACTCTCATGGATGACTTTGAGGGGTTTAAGACTTCAGTGGAAAAAGTCACTACAGATGTGGTAGAAATAGCAAGATAACTAGAATCAGAAGCAGAGACTGAATATGTAGTTGAATTGCTGCAATCTCAGTATAAAAGTCTGTAATAAATGTGGAATTACTTCTTACATATGAGCAAAGAAAGTGGCTTCTTGAAATGTCATCGACTACTGGTGAAGATAGTGTGAACTTTGTTAAAATGACAACTAAGGTCCCTTCTGCCTGTGGATGCTGCCAAAGAAGCATCATTGAAGTCTCTCTTCTCCCCGTGATCATGTCTAAGTCAGAGTCTCCTAAAGAGCCCAAACAACTGAGGAAGCTCTTCATTGGAGGGTTGAGCTTTGAAACAAACAATGAGAGCCTAAGGAGCCATTTTGAGCAATGCGGAATGCTCACGGACTGTGTGGTAATGAGAGATCCAAACACCAAACACTCCAGGGTCTTTGGGTTCGTCACATATGCAACTGTGGAGGAGGTGGAGGAAGCCATGAATGTAAGGCCACACAAAGTGGATGGAAGAGTTGTGGAACCAAAGAGAGCTGTCTCAAGAGAAGATTCTCAAAGACCAGGTGCCCACTTAACTGTGAAAAAAACATTTGTTGGTGGCATTAAAGAAGACACTGAAGAACATCACCTAAGAGATGATTTTGAACAGTGTGGAAAAATTGAAGTGATTGAAATCATGACTGACCAAGGCAGTGGCAAGAAAAGAGGCTTTGCCTTAGTAAACTTTGACGACCGTGACTCTGTGGATAAGATTGTCATTCAGAAATACCATACTGTGAATGGCCCCTGCTGTGAAGTTAGGAAGGCCCTGTCAGAGCAAGAGATGGCTAGTGCTTCATCCAGCCAAAGAGGTCGAAGTGGTTCTGGAAACTTTGGTGGTGGTCATAGAGGTGTTTTTGGTGGGAATGACAACTTTGGTTGTGGAGGAAACTTCAGTGGTCATGGTGGCTTTGGTGACAGACATGTTCGTGGTGGATATGGTGGCAGTGGGGATGGCTATGATTTGGTAATGATGGAAGCAATTTTGGAGGTGGCGGAAGCTACGATGATTTTGGCAATTACAACAATCAGTCTTCAAATTTTGGACCCATGAAGGGAGGAAACTTTGGAGGCAGAAGCTCTGGCCCCTATGGTGGTGGTGGAGGCCAATACTTTGCCAAGCCATGAAACCAAAGTGGCTATGGCGGTTCCAGTAGCAGCAGTAGCTATGGCAGTGGCAAAAGATTTTAATTGGAAACAAAGCTTAGCAGGAGAGGAGAGCCAGAGAAGTGACAGGGAAGCTACAGGTTACAACAGATTTATGAACTCAGCCAAGCACAGTGGCGGCAGGGCCTAGCTGCTACAAAGAAGACATGTTTTAGACAAATACTCCTGTGTATTGGCAAAAAGCTCGAGGACTGTATTTGTGACTAATTGTATAACAGGTTATTTTAGTTTCTGCTCCGTGGAAACTGGAAAGCATTCCAACAAAGTGTTTTAATGTAGATTTTTTTTTTACACCCATGCTGTTGATTGCTAAATGTAATAGTCTGATTATGACGCTGAATAAATGTCTTTTTTTTTTTTTAAAAAAAAAAAGACGACTAAGGATTAAAATATAATAAACTTACTTGCTATTACATAAAAATTACTTGATAAAGTATGGTTTGGGAGGATTAACTCCAATTTTGAAAGAAGTTCTACTGTGGGTAAAATGCTATCAAACAACATCTTATACTACAAAGACATCTTCAATTAAAGAGTCAATCAGTACAGAAAACTGGATTGTGCCTCATTTTAAGAAATTGTCACAGGAGCACCAGCCTTCAGCAACCACCACTGTGATTCAGCAAGACACCGTACCAACAAAAAAATTATGGATTACTAAAGGCTTAGATGATTGTCAGCTTTTTTCTTAGCAATAAAATCTTTTTAATTAACATGTGTACATTCTCTCTTTAGACATAATGCTTTTGCCCACTAACTAGACTAAGTACAGTGTAAATGTAATTTTTATATACACTGGAAAACCAAAACATTTGTGTGACTTGCTTTCTTATAATACTTGCTTTATTGCAGTATTCTGAAACTGAACCTACAATATCTCTTTACATGGTAACCCTCAATTTTGAGGTAATTGGGTACATGAAGTCTGATTGTGTCCTCAGGATTAAAATAAAAACTTATTTGATGAAAAACAAGCTGAATTCTTTATAGATACTAATTGAATATCCTATCAGAGCTTCTTGAGAGTGCTAGCCTCCACACATCCTTCTCAAGATCCATATTAGCAGGATCATATTTTGTTTGTTCTGCTTTGATTTTTAAGGCCACTCAGTTAAAGGGAGGGAAATATATATATATATATTTACTTCTATTTCCCTGATTTCTTAAAATCAACTTCTAATAACAACCCTAACAAGGAAGGGAAAAGAAAAATCTCAGAGTTGAAAACTACGTGTGTGTGTGTGTGTGTGTGTGTGTGTGTGACAGAAATACAGAGACAGACACGACTCCAAACACAGAAAGTAAAGAACTACTGATGAATATTGTGAATTGTGGATGAAACACAGAAGGATTCTGAGAAAAGATGGAAAACTTGCAGTTCCTCTGTAAGACAGAGAAATCTACAAAAATAAGACGCATCTCTGAAGGGACTGTCTTATTTGGAATCATGAAATCTGGAGGTATGGTGGGTTACACTGATAAATATTTCTCCACATGGAAAAGCATGAAACAAATACAGGACTGAAGGAGAAGACATGCAAGCCTACCATTTTTGCAAGATGGAGGGGGCAGAAGTGGTGGGCTGGAGAAGAAATATATATATGGCAATCACTTGGCAATCATTAATCGAGACAGCTGGAAAAAACAATTAAATTCTAAATCACCACAATGAGAACCTGCAATATACAGGATTGAACTGTGCAGCACTCAGCTCTCCAGCATATACTGAAATGGGACTACGGAGCAGAAATATACCCCTAAACAGATGGAACCACTAATTTGATTAGAACCAGGTCTGAAATAACAACCCTAAATGTAAACTGCTACTCCTTCAATCTATTCCCCATGATTGCCCTTTAGCCACAATCAAGCAGCAACTACTTACACTGGATATGACCTGCCCCTTCAATTATGAATGATATTTAAACATAAACCAGATGGAAAGCCTTAGAACTGTAGAAAATACCCAAAGAAAGATAGTTAGCAATAGCAGTAAGGATAGAACTATAACACCAAGTGAAAACTTCAAATATACCCATGTATGTGAGTTCAAAGAGTTCACATAAAGAAATACGGCTTCTCTGAGGTGAGCTTGAAGAAAACATGCAAAAGAATAAAGAAGAGATAAGGCAACAAAAATAATGAAAGTGATCTGGCATTGCAAGAAAGAAAACCATGTTAGAAGCGTTAAAAATATCATAGATTCAGAGGAAATCATTGTCAGGCAAATGGAGAATAAGCTTGAGATAGCTGACATAAATGAAATGGAAAAAGCAACGAAAATCATAATGAAACAAGAGGCATTCTATGTGCTGGGGGGTTTGTGTGTGGTGTGTGTTGGTGTGCTAGTGTGTCTGTACTTGATATTTATGAAAGCAAAGGAAAAGAAGTGTGAAGATAGAGGCAGAGTAAACTTTCTTATAATAACAATGAAAGGATATAGATTGAAAGGAAACCTTGTATTTTAGAAAAGAAATCTCACTCAAAGGGATTAACATTGAGAAATATCTTGGTGAATAAACTGTGCTTTAAAGATTAAACAATGCAAGTTAGCTAGAAAGTGGAAAATTTGGGCAGGCTTAGATTTCTATAAGCAAAAATAATCCAGTGGCTAGAATACAAAGTGTTGTATGTAATCAAGTTATCCTTTGGCTACTAAAGGATGATGGTAAGCCTTGAATTCACTTACACATGGAATCAAAGATAAAGAAACAAAACAACTAAGTTACAGAATAGAAGGTAAATCTGTAAACCAGGAAAATTTAGAAGTAATTTAACAAATGAAAGTCCAGAGGGGATAAAAAGCAGGTGGTATAAAGTGTAAGTGTGCTTATTTCGTCATCTTTCTTAGCAGAGTCTCAGAAGCTACAGATTAAACAAACTAGAGACAAATCTATAGGAAAAAGAATTCTTTTAAGATAGTTTAATTGAGATGACATTCTCTTTGAAATAATCAAGTAGTAATTGTTTAAGTTTTTTTTTAAAGGGCATTTTAGTCAGAGTGGGTGTGCCAGTGTCTCATTTATCTAAAATTATCAATTTTGAAAAAGATTTTATCACTTTATCATCTTTTCTCCTAAGTTTCTGTTTCTTAATATTAAACATGTGATTCTTGAGAAAATTATTTTTGTGTTAGTATTGTGTATTAAATAACAATGACCATTATTAATGTTCCAGAATTTTCTTCTTGTATCAGTGGTTCTCTTATTGAAGAGAAATTTCTAACTCTTTCAATGTTATGCTTTCAGTTTTAATCATACTGTTGAACTACATGTGATCATTTTAGCAAAATATTAAATATTCTTAAACTAATATAATTCTTATTAAAAAGTGTCACTTTATTTTTGCACTCACATTTTGGAATAATATTAATATATATCTTTGTTCTGAATTAGCTAGCACTTTTTTGCTATTGTTTTGTGTTTTCATTGATGCTGCAACTTTAGAAAATTACTTCTTACAAGTGTTAATGAGGGGTAAATTTTCAGACAGTAAGCAAGGACTTAACTATGAGACTGTTATTAAAATTAATGAGTGTCCCTGTTAGAACATGGTAAATCTATACCATTAATGTCTTCTAATTGTTAATCATCATTAAGGAGTTAGAACATCATAATCATTACTTTTTCTAAGTTTTATTTGAACATTATCACCATTAAAGAAAATCAAGGAAAAGATACGGTCATATTTCTGAGCTGAAGATCCAAGAGTAATTATTTCTAGATGAATAGTGTATCTTGAATTTAGTGACACTGGAAGTTGCAACTAAAATTGAGAAATGTAATAAACAGGTAGTCATTAGAACCAACTGCCTCCCCTATAATCTCTGTCCCTGGAAGTTACTGTCCCAAAGGACAAAAAATATCAGTTACTGTAATATATAGGTGTTAGGTGATTTCAAAAGGGTTTCAATGTATTTTAATTCTAAGTATTAAAAATTTCCTTAAATAAATCCAAAACTCTTT
Organism: Aotus nancymaae; assembly: GCF_030222135.1. Taxonomy (NCBI): domain Eukaryota; kingdom Metazoa; phylum Chordata; class Mammalia; order Primates; family Aotidae; genus Aotus; species Aotus nancymaae. Next base: position 28,229,441 of record NW_026988428.1, on the reverse strand, counting down.
GTAGGTTCAAATTTCAAAATAAGCTGTTAGCAACATTTCTATGTCATGATTTACATTATACTCTTTGTGGCTCAGTACGTTTTTTTACCTTTGTCCTTTATTTCTTTTAGTTACTATTTAGCATCCTTATGAGAGAGAGAGCAAAGAACCAAAAATCTAACATTTCTGCTTCTCTGAATGTTGGTTTCAAGTGGGCACAACTATCTTTTTGAAGATACTAAACCACTTCCTATACAACAAATTATATATTTGAAGTCCTTTTTCTGTCTCACTGGTGATAAAACATATTTTTTCTTTCCACACTTGATCTTCAACAGCATTGAGGGATTTTAACTCTAATTTAGAATACAGTATAATATTCTGAGAGGCAGGAAAAGTCACTTTAAATCATACAGAATTAGATTAGACATTTCATTTCTCTGTAGGTAAAAATGGATATTTTACTAAGATGAGAGAAGGTGAAAATGCCTGGCGCACATAGAAGGTGTGTCCTTCTCTATCCGTTTTCTATTATTCATTATTGCTTGAACTAGTTTCTTTGACATGCTCTAATATCTTTTAGCAGCTATAATTCAATGTAAGAGAAATATGGATGACTGTTCATTATTGTTACTAAATGAAAAAATCCTTTCTTTCCCTTTGATGTAATAGAAAAATGTTTAAAGGCAAACAAACAAAATGCCTTTCTTATGTTGTACAATCTGCATGAGACAGGTGATAGGATATTTTTCTAACTGATGGCTGAGTAAATCACTTCATCTTCATTGTTTCCACAGTGTTGACCAACATGCTGCCAGTCTGGCTTCCCACTTCTGATTTAAACACAAGATTCAGAATGACTTTGGAGGGTTGTGATACTCATGAATTTATGGGGCACTTGTATGTGGGATTCTTATCACTGTACAGCAACCCTGTCATTTTTGTGACAGAGCCTGTTTGACTGGTTTCAGATTTATGATGGATATAATTCAGAACAGAGTAATAATTTTTCCTTGGCAATTATACTACCATTTGGTACTTTGTCCCTAAGGGGAAAATGAAGTTGTTGGGATCTGTACATGAGTTTATTAGCTCAATGTAGGGAACAAATCAAGGTCAGAACATAGATGCACGGCACGTGATGCTGAATTCTAGTTCCGGTTCTTCAGTCTTAAGGCTGCCACATTTGTGTGGCACTTTACAGTTTACAAAATACATGATCACTTCCACTTGATATTCCCTATATTTCTCTCCCATAGTTTTTTTTACTAGAACATAGGAAGGTGAATAAAAAATTATCACCAGTTCTTAATAGAATAGTGGTAAGAATATCATGGGTTTGGTATAGGAAGACTGGGTTCAAATACCAGCCCTACTCTTATTTGTAGTATGACCCTGGAAAGGTTAGAAAACTTTTTTGGGTCTCAGTTTTGATCTGTAGAATGGGGATGGTAATACTGCCAATCTGAGAAGATTGTTTCAAGGATTTAGTTACAGAGTGTATGCAAAGCTTTGGCACAGAGACTGACATATAAGGAATACTAAAGCAGTGTTGGCTATCACAGCGCCTCTCTGATCTACGTAAGGTTCTCTGCTCCTTTGTCTGGGACCATTTGCTGCTTTACAAAGACTGAAAACATGTACTCAGAGATTTTCCAAGAAACACATGTTTAGCTTAATAATTCTAATTTGGGTATTCCATCCAAAGAAAATCATTCAGAACCTGTAAAATCATTATGTATAAAGATGTTCATAGTCCTGTCATTTATGATGTAAAACATATGTATAACCACAATATTTAACAATAGTGAACTACAATTATCTTCCCAACAGAATATTGTTAGAACCAATCCAGAGGTAATTATGAAGAATTTCAATAACATGCAAAAAAAATTTTTTGAGTACTGATTTTATTTACTGCTCTTTTTTCTTTCTTTCATTTTTAACTTTAATTTTAGGTTCAGGGGCGCATGTTCAGGTTTGTCATATAGGTAAATTGCAAATTATGGAGATTTGGTTTACAGATTATTTTGTTACACAAGTAATAAGCATAGTACCCTATAGGTAGTTTTCCAGTCTTCACCCTCCTCCCTCTCTCCACAATAAGTTAAATATATAAACTTTTGTGTGTAATATATAAAAGGCAAAACTTTTGACAAAAGCATTAGGCTAGAGAAGACATAGTCAGTTATTTTTAAATTGTGTGGTTTGAGTGATGTTTTTACTCTTTTCTAGTTTCCTGTTATTCACACATTTCTCAAAATGCAGCCATATAGGAAGTTAGAAGCTTCACTGATTCATGAACCTTTAGGTTAATGATTTGATGTCCTGATGGCAGTAGGCTCAACCTCTGAAAAATCCTGTTGGAATTTTTTATTCTTTTTACTCCCGCGTGGCCCTTTAGAGCACTAAAAACCTTCACTGGCCAATAAGCAGGATTCCATACTAGCTTTAAGAGTTATATTTTCCATGTAAATCGTAAGTGCTGAGGATTTTTTTTTGTATTCATTTCAGGCAGTAGTCTGTATTTAAATTCTAGACTAATTCTGCTAATTAACCCAAAGCGTAATATACACCTTCCTGTACATAAAGTATATATTCTTTTAAAATGGATTCATTATTGAAATTATTTATCAGTGACACTTTCTTATGTTTTCTAATGCTGCTTTTAACATTTAGACGACAATAAAAAATGTGTGGATAAGATTTTGTAATATTCTTTTCTGATATCTTCATGAGAAACTTTCTAAAACAAACGCCATGCATGGCCTATATTTAAAACTCATATTCTCTATTTTTATGTCATTCATTTCACTCACTAGGTATATATTTTTCTCATATAAGTATAGTCTGTATAGTGAGGTAAGATCAACTGGGAAATCATATTGCACTTCCTTCTCATCTTGAAAGACCACGTGGCACATTTGAGTTTGCTCTCCATAGCAGCCAGAGTCACCCTTTTAAAACACAAATCAGATTGTGTCATTTCCCAGCTCAAAAACTTGCAGTGGCTTTCCATCACACATAGAAAAACAATCTGAGCTCCCACTGTGTAGCAAAACATTCGGGTGCCTGCATGTGTGTGTGTGCACCTGGGTCTGTGCTAGGTCTCTGCAGGGGCAGAAGCAGGAGCCACACGCAGATGGCCTGCCCCCACAGAGTCACCTTCTAAGCACATGAGAATGAGAACATCACCATGGTGCAGGGCATCCGACTTCCAGAAAATGTAATTGATGTAAGAAAGCAACTCCCATCATTTTATTTAATGTCACAGCAATATTCTGCTGTTTATGTTGCTTCAGTTTTTCATGAAGATTTAAAAAGAAGAGTACCTGTGGAACTGGCACTGGAGCATGGCAAAAAAAAAAAAAAAAAAGATTCTGAAAATCAGAAGTGATTAAAGCAGGGTAAAGAACTGGACCAACCAAGAGAGAGCCGCTGCCAGTGAGCTATGCTTCTGAGAGGATATCAAGTGAGGAGGAAGGCTGTAAGGCAAAGCTCCTGGCTAAGCACTTGGAAGAGCAAGACTTAGTGGCAAAGCAGCAGGATGCATTTAACAAGGAGCAGCTGGCTAGACTGGAGGAGAGAAGCTCAGTTCCACAAAGTCACCACTGAGCAATATCAGAAAGCTGCCAAAGAGGTGGAAGCAAAGTTCAAGTGACATGAGTTTTGTCCTGTCTGTGCTGATCTGCAGGCCAAAATTCTTCGGTGTTATCACCAGAGCACACACCAGACTCTAAGCATCTCTGCACTAGCCAGCGTGTACGTGTGCTGTGTTCATCATTCCAAACAGAACATGCTTGAGAAGTGATGATAAAATCAACTCTGGAACAAGCAAATCTCCTTCAACATTAATTTCAGAGGTAGAACTGTTTTTTTTTTCTCCTAGCAAGAAAATAACGCATTTAAAGAGAATACTGTTAAAAAGAAGCATCAGAGAGTGAATTCGGCCAGATTATATTACATTTTGATCAGTAATGATTTGAAAAGGCAAGCTTCTTGACCTTTTTGCACTTTGAACTTCTACAGGCCATATAAACTTTCTCTTCTAACCAAGCTCCTTCATTCTGTGAACATTCACTCTAACAAAGATGGGGGTAAGGGTGAGGCTGAGTTATTAACAATTGGAGTGTAAAGAAGAGAGGGAAAAACGTAGATCTTAGGAAAACAGTGCTGTATGAAATTGTCTAGGCTGTGGCATATTGGTTTTCTCCTTCGACTGTGTAAGAGTTCTTTCACTTTAACTTCCTATTTTGATCATGCAAATAAGAAGATAAAAAGGAGAGAAAGTTTACCTCTTATTAGAATAATGTTTATGATTACAAGTGAAATAAATTTAAAAAATCAATATAAAGGCAACCTTACCTTATACAATCTCTTCCCTATTGTGAATACTGACATCTTTTCTTCACTCACATGATAATAACAAATATATTTTCTGATGGACAAAAGAAAACAATCCAAAGACCTTATTATTTAAGGTTTTTCATGCTGTGGTTACCACTGACCTCTGCAACTTCATACCCTAACCTTTTTCCTCAGCTAACTCCACTCCAGCTCCAAAGACCCTCTATTATTCTTCCAACATCCCAGTCTATTCCTATTTCAAGACATTTGAATTTGCTATTTCCTCAGTCAGTATTCTCCTCTCGCCAAACTTGCTGTTTCCTTAGTCAGAATTCTCACCAGAATTGATCAACCTGTTCTCTCACTTCATGCAGGTGACACCTTTGCTCACCATCCTATTTAAACCACTCCCCTCTAATTTTTCTTTCCCTAACCCTGCTTGCTTTCCCTTCGTAGCATCTGTGATCACACTATGTATGCATTTGTGTATTAAGTCTAATGTGATAAATGCCATGAAAGTGACATACAAGCCAGATGTGAATGGAAGGAAGGAAGAAAGCACTTAACCCTAATTGAAAGAGGTATTTTGAGAGGTTGCCTCATGGGGTAGGATGAGCAGGAGCTTGTTTGTCAGTCCTGGCTTTGAATTCTAGCCCTGCTACTCATTAGCCAGGTGAGCTTTTCTGCTAATCAGAGAAAAAGAAAGCAGAAATGTTTGTATAATGCCTCTACATGCTCACTGGCTGTAAAGCTATTTTTTTTTTTTTTTTTTTTTTTTTTTTGGTGTAGACTAGTTAATTTAAAGCTGTTGTCCACAAAAGAAGCAATCATTAGAGTGAACCAGCAACCAACAGAATGGGGAAAATTTTTTGCAATCTACCCATCTGACAAAGGGCTAATATCCAGAATCTACAAAGAACTAAAACAGGTTTACAAGAAAAAAACAAACAAACCCATTCAAAAGTGGGGGAAGGATATCAACAGACACTTTTCAAAAACAGACATATATGAGGCCAACAAACACATGAAAATATGCTTATCCTCACTGGTCATTAGAGAAATGCAAATCAAAACCATATTGAGATACCATCTTATGCTAGTTAGAATGGCAATCATTAAAAAATCTGGAGATGACAGATGCTGGAGAGGATGTGGAGAAATAGGAACGCTTTTACACTGTTGGGAGTGTAAATTAGTTCAACTATTGTGGAAGACAATCCTCAAGAATCTAGATCTTTTAACCCAGCAATACCATTACTGGATATATATCCAAAGGATCATAAATTGTTCTATTATAAAGACACATGCACACGTATGTTCATTGTGGCACTGTTTACAACAGCAAATTCCTGGAACCAACCCAAATGCCCATGATGATAGACTGGACAAGGAAAATGTGTCACACATACACCATGGAATACTATGCAGCCATAAAAAACAATGAGTTCATATCCTTTGTAGGGACATGGATGAATCTGGAAACCATCATTCTCAGCAATTTGACACAAGAACAGAAAATCAAACACTGCCTGTTCTCACTCATAGGCGGGTGTTGAACAATGAGAACACATAGACACAGGGAGGGGAACATCACACACTGGGGTCTGTTGGGAGTTTAAGGGAGGGACAGTGAGGGGTGGGGAGGTTGGGGAGGGATAGCATTAGGGGAAATACCTAATGTAGGTGAAGCGGGGATAGAGGCAGCAAACCACATTGCCATGTATGTACCTATGCAACAATCCTGCATGATCAGCACATGTACCCCAGAACCTAAAGTACAATTAAAAAAAAAAGAAAGAAATCTGAAATAATGTAGAACAAAGCTACCTTCACACTAATTTCTTTTGTTTTTGAAAATATGGTTATTTTTCATAAAATGGATGGTTTATATTTTAAAAAAAGCTGTTGTCTAGATAGCAGTGGCCTTCTTATCTTCTATATGTGTTATCATTAATAAAATAGATGAGCAAAAATACTATAAATATCACTCGAATAGAACTTTCTCATCCTGCTATTTTTTTAACCTTCAAAAATGCTTAATTTTTTAAAAAAGTTTATGTTTAAGTTTTAGTATATTTGGCAAGTGCTCCTGTTTTTAAAAGTTATGAAATCATTGCCATAATTTAATTTAGATTAAGGAACATTTATTGGATGCCTATTTTGTGCTAGGTTCTGCATTAGGCTGTGAGAATAAAAATATGGGTAGAGCATATTTCATTTTCTGAAAGAGATAAGGCCAGTGTGTAAGATAATACTATGAGAAAATCATGACTAATGTCATGGTAATTATTATGAATAGAGGTGTTTTCAGAGTATTAGTTGAACCCAGAAAATAGATGACTAAGTCAATTTTGGGAGAAGGGTTTCTGGAAGAGAAGGAGCAGAAGGAGGGGCTCTGAGATCTCTTCTCTGTGCACCTTCCACATTACTAATTGTATTAGGCTATTCTTGTAATGCTATAAAGAAATAAGTGAGACCGGGTAATTTATAAGAAAAGAAGTTTAATTGGCTCACAGTTTCACAGGATGTAAAGGAAGCATAGTGCTGGTGTCAGCTTCTGGGCAGACCTCAGGTAGCTTTTACTCATAATCGAAGGTGAAGTAGGAGCAGACATATCACCTGGCAAAAGTAGGATCAAGAGAAAGAGAGAGTCAGGGAGAGGCGTCATACACTTTTAAATGATCAGATCTCATGAGAACTCAGCATCAGGAAGACAGCATCAATCCATGAAGAGGGATTTGCCCTTATGATCCAAACACCTCCCACAAGGCCCCACTTCTAGCATTGGGATTTGCAATTCAACATGAGATTTGGGCAGGGACAAATATTCATACTGTATCACTAATTTTATGGAGCTACAAATCAGTAACTTCCTTTTACATCTATTCAGATAATGAAGCAATGTCTAAATTTATATATATACACACACACACATATAAACTGATCAAATGAGCTGTTCATTGACAGAGATACTTCCCCTGTGTTTTTTTCCCTTTTATTCTATGGAACATCAAGGACTATTGGGATTTCCAATCTGTACCATAAGATTTTCCCACAAAGAGCATATAAAGTGTTTTAATAATGAATAATAAAGAATAACAGACAAAACCTTGAAAACTTTTTAATTAAGCATTTCAGCAAGTGCTTCTGTGCCCTAAGGGATAGTGACAGTATCTTTGGCGTATATTGTGAAATATGTAGGAGGGAAGAAAGATATAATCTACAACCCCTTCCTAAATTATTAATAGGACACATTTAATTATATATGAAATGTATATAATATGTATTCTTTAAATTTGCTACTTTTAAAATTTTGTTACCAATATTTCCCTGTGATGATGCAAATTTAGGAAAACTGCATTTCAGCATCAGAACCCTAAGTGTGCTTCCCACTGCGCTGATTACTGTGAGCTAATGTAGTGTTTCATTCATTGATTCCACACACTTCCCCTAAATTGATTGCATTATCAGTAGTAGTAATCACAGATATCATTACCAGCCAATTACACAAACACACACCTAAGCTAGGTAACCTATACACAACATTATGTCTTATAATTCTTACTTTTGTAATGAAACTGATCATCCTCTTGTCCAATTAAGTGTACCTACATATAATGATGTAGTAGGCTTAAATGCAAGTATATTAAATTAGGTAGTTGGTAATTACATATGTTGATATCATAGCAGAATGAGGGCAATTTGAGTGTAATCTGTTTCTTATTCTATTCAAGGTCTGCATTAAAGAAGGTTAACTGCTATAAAAAAAAATGACCCCAAAATACCTTTGAATCAGATACAATGGAAATTATTTCTGCTCACACAGCAGGAGTGGGTGTGAGAACTGACATGGTCATGCAGTTATCCAGGGACCCAGGAGGTTTTTGGCATATTCAATACAAGATTTCCAAGGTCGCCTGGAAGGTTGACTTAAGGAAAAAGAACATAGAGTAGCTAATGAGAGATGTCTAAGGACAGCCTTGGCAGAGAGGCACATTCATATTCTATTGGCTAGATATTAGTCTCATGACCACACCTAAGTACCAGAAGAACGGGAAAGTATGGTTCATCCAAAGAAGAAGAGAAGAGCATTGATTTTGGTGAGCAGTTAGTGATTTTTGCCAAAAAATATTCAAAACAGAACTTGCTGCATTTCCATGCTTAATGAATGCTTTTCCTTACTTACCTTGCCGTTATTTGGAACTTTTATCAGGTTTGCTTTGCTTTTATTTTTTTCACACAATGCCAGAGGTCTTATCAAACCTAGATCCATGTCCTGCCTCCTAGACTTGTATATATTAAGCAACTAAAGAATGGAGAATATAAAATTACAAAGTATTTTTCAAGTTTTAAATACGTAAATTGTGCCCATACTATTACAATTATTTTTCAGTAGATTAAATTGTAGATATATAGGTTAGATTAAAAGCTTTTGTGGGCTAAAATGGGTGTCTATTAGCTCCATCCTTTTATTTTATAGACGAAGGAGTGTGAGGGCTGGAGAGAAAAATTATTTGCCTAATTGTATGAGTGCAGCAGTAGTCAGGTTCAGGCTCTTTCTCAAATCTGTTTCTTTCTATAACGTTATTTGTCATCTTTTTTATTTGCAGTCAAATTTCCTACAAAGTATAAGTCACGAAATAATGTCTATCCATTTCTAGAGATGAAGTAAAACACAATAAATTATACTTGACATAAGGCTATCATGTTCAAATCTATAGGAAACAAGATTCAAGCAACTTGCCAAACTTTCCAAACTTACTTGAAGATTTGTAATAAGTTGGCTACTTTCTAAACGTTCTTCTTAAAAAATACATTACTTTTCTTATTTGTTTAACAAAATACTAATGGCTTCTAAATAAATCTTCAAACTTTAACATTATACAATCCATGTCATATATAAAGAGAAGGTGAGTATATAATCACCACACTAATATTAAAAATTAAAAGTTTAAGAAAGACAAATTTTAAAATCTGAACTACTGGAAGCTATGTTTCTTTTAATGAAGTAATCTAAAGCATTATTTTAATAAAAAATTGTATTACTTTTTCAGGGAGCAACAAACCTGTAAAATCAAGATTTAATTTACTATTGGGATGTTGTACTAGCTAAAGTGTAGTTGCTTATTTAATTATTGTTGCCATAGTATAATTTCATGTTATTTCTACAAAAATGTACAAATTGCAAATTGCACAGGGAAGTGGCACAGATCTAGAAATACTCTAAATCATAAATTTTCAGATTTTCAAATTATATGAAATTTGGGGTTTGCTCACCATCTTATTTATATGAATTATGAACTTGTGGTTGATCTTGTACTAGGATTGAATCAAAATCATTAGAGTGACACACATTCTTTTGTTTGAATTAAAAGAAAACTGCAGTACCCTCTTCAGAATTGGTTTTTATTATGAACATTATAAGCACAATTATAAGCTAATATTCATCTATAGGGTAATTTTTCCATATGACATTGAATTAAGACTAAATAATATGGAAAAATTATTTTAACTGAAGATGAAAAAGGCTTTGTTTCCTCCCTGTTCACTTTCCATCATGCGCAAATACAAAGATCCATCTAATTTTGTTATGTTACAAAAGAACAGTGTGAAATGTAGATAAGCAGGACAACCAGGCTTTGTTGCTTTCATAGTTCCTTCTTCCCTATGTTAACAGTCTGCATTCAGTTGATTGTGTCTTAGTCTGTTTGTGTTGTTATAACAAAATACCTTACACTGGATAATTTAGGAACAATAGAAACTTTTGTTCATGGTTCAGGAGGCTGGGGAGTCCAAGATCAACTTCCGGCAGATTAGATGTATGATGAGAGATTGCTCTGCTTCAAAGATAGTGCCTTCTTGCTGCACACATACTGAAAAGAAGAGTCAAGAAAATTCATTGGAACCTCTTTAATAAGGGCACTAATCCCATTCATGAAAATGAAGCCCTTATGACCTAATCACTTCCAAAGGCCCTTTTTCTTAATACTATCACAATGGGTATTATGTTCCAACACATAATTTTAGGGAAACACCAACATTCAAACCATTGCAAATATCAATGCTGAAAAATTCCACCAAAATACATAGTGTCACTATATACAGCAAAGATGTCAAGGCTAAGACCACTAATGTATTGTGGACTGTCATTTATATTGCTTTGATTTTGCAAGAATATTATATACAGTCTATGGGAGAAAAGAGATGTACTGTTCTTTTTGGTTCCTATTCTTGATATGGCCTCTTTATAGACAATATATATTAAGATAATTTTTAAAAGGTACAATTTAGTATTTTATAAGGAAATTGATATCAGTTCTCAAAGTGACACATTTTATTTCTAAAGGAAAATAATAAAAGAGTCGATTCTTCTTTTAAAATTTTTCTGATTTGGACTTTATTAAAACCTAACTCAGATTTTCATCAGTGTTATGGAAAGCAACTTTTAAAAAGGTTTGAAAAACATGCTATTATTGTAATCTAGCAAACACTCAAAGCTGCAAATGACATTTTAATTTAAAAAATATGTATTAAATATCATTACATTGAGCTAAAATGACAAGTAAAGACAATACATGGAAAAACTGAAATTACATTTCAGTGATCAATTATTTTCAATTGCGTGTTAACCTCTGAAGACTTTCTGTGAAGGAACATACCTAGATTTAGTTTTGCTTATGTTCCACAATTCCTTACTTTTAAAAAAATATGCATTCTGATGTTTTGTATTAAAAAATTTGAACTGTCCAACTCTGCATATATTAAGGTGGCATTGGCATACTAAGCAGGACTATATTTTAAAAGTGAGTAATTTTATTTTTATAGCAGTGAATATGCTTTCTTTATATGATGATGAATCTTACTTTTCTGCCATTTAGTTGTATAAGTAAAAATCTTCATTTGTGCATCATGTATCTATTGTGCATATAATTAACATTGACTTTTTTTTTTTTTTCTGTAGGGCTGGGTATTTGCCTCAAAATATTCCTCTGGAGATTATCAGATACCTGTCTGAGGAGAAGGATTTTCTTCCTTGGCATGCTGCCAGCCGAGCTCTTTATCCTCTAGATAAATTACTGGACCGCATGGAAAACTACAATGTTTTCAATGTAAAAAGATAGAATTTTTCTTTCTAATTTTTAGAAAATACACTTTTTTATTTTTTTCTACTATTATATATGCAATGATCCCGTTATATGAGTTTGTTCTTCTAGTTTGTGTTATCTTGAGTTTTGTCCTGATTGTCTGTGCAACATATATGACAATTATTTGAAGATGAAATTTAATACACAAGCTACCTTTTGCTCTGACCTAAAAGTGTCAATTAAGCTTAAATGCTTCAGAATTTAAGAAGAAATACACATAGCAAATTTTTAATATTCAAACATACTTTCTAAGAGTTAGAGGGTTCAGTGTTCACAGAGGACTTAACCGGGGTAGAAAGATCCCAAAGATCTTAACAGAATATAGGCATTTTCAGTAATGATTCTTAGTCATTATTTTTATCCAAAAGGGCATAGTGAATTCAATTCACTGCCTTAATTAACAAGGATAAGATCAACACTGAGGCAAAAGCCCATTCATAATTGGGTCCAAAGGGATACAGGAAAGCAAACAACAGATAATCCAAGTAGACAAGAAGACATGACAAACATTCCAAAATGTTACCTGACCAGATTTTTCTAAACTCAAAACCTAGTAAATCAAAATTACTCTGCTGACACCACCTAATCTGATTTAATAATCATTTTCGCTAAATTAGGATTAAGTACTGCTCATGAGCCTTTTGATTCTTAAATTTTTTATTACTATGCCATCCATTATCTTCGAACACTATTTGTTTTCCTTTAGTTATTTTAAGAGCTGGCCCTGTGTTTTATAAAATCATCATATTGACTTTACTAATTAACCCACACATTTGGGATTACTGACAAGTGGATTCCTGTGACATGAAATCTTTTTATTAGAGCCATCTGATTTCTGATAGCCATCAGAATTCCTTCCTTTTTATTTTTACTCTAAACCTACAGAAAAGAAACTTTGTTTTAATGATTTTTTTAAATGGAAATAATTATGTTCATTGTTAGTTTTGTCTAAGCCCTTAGCATAGACACGCAAACGCATGGGTCATTACAGTTACGATATGATTTTTTTTTTATCAGATTGCACATTTATTTCTCCCTAAAACAAACACTGCAACATTAAACCTTTGTAAAAGTAAATATATATTTTTGTATATATTTGTACATTAGAATAGTGTATTATGTCAGATTCCTTGTTTTCAGTAAACAGTTAAGAATTTTTTTCATTGTAATTTCAGTGTTTGTATTCCTTTGGCAAAATTCAAAGACCACCTTAAAGTGAGGGAGAGCCAACCTGGGCAACATGGTGAAAACCCATCTCTACAAAAAAAAAAAAAAATTAACCTGGCATAGTGGTTTGTGCCTGTAGTCCCAGCTACTCTTGAGGCGGAGGTGGACGGATGGCTTGAATCTGAGAGGCAGAGGATGCAGTGAGTGGTGATTGCTGGCACTGCACTCCAGCCTGGGTGACAGAGTGAGGACCCTGTCTAAAATAACAAAAAATTGTGAGGGAGAGCATGCCTTACCTTGGTACTGACACTTAAATGTGTCATTAGCTGAATGAATTGTTGACTTTGAAGTACCATTATCATTACATTGAAGAGTTCTGTGTATCTCAGCTTCATTAATACTAGGCTATTGGTTGGGCTAACATAGTTATTTTTCATTAAATATTCTCTGTTGGTATAAAATGCATAAGTATTAGATGTCCATTTTCATATATCTATATACATTTTCACATATGAATGCATAGGTGTTATCAATATTCTTTGTTTTCCTCATTTTGTTACGAAAGTCATCATCTAAAATATTTACTCCTGCAAATTATTTAGTAATTTATAGGAAGAAGAGTAGATTTGTACCATTCCAATAGCATTTTATCCATGTTTTTTATATTTGAAATACTAAATTGAATAAAATTATAATAGAACATTACTGCACTTATAATTTTGCTGATTTGAAAGTAGGTATATTTTTAAAATATTTTAATTTTATTATATAATTTTAATTGTCAGCATACAGAAGTTTTAAACTAACCTTATCTTTATTTATTCTACATCCCTCTTAGGAATATATTCTAAAGCAAGTTGCAGCAACGTATATCAAGCTTGGGTGGCCGAAAAATAATTTTAATGGATCTCTTGTTCAAGCATCCTACCAACATGAGTACTGTTTCATTTCTTATCCTTTTATTTTCCCCTAGAGCTGTACAATAATGTACTACTAGTGCCATTATGACTTAAGCAGCATGAGACAATCTTCCTTTCATTCTTCATCTTACATTTCACTTTCCCAAGAGGACTGCTGCTGGGTAGAACAGTTTCCATTGCTTGATCCTGAAAACAAAGACATTTCCTTGCTGTGTTTTAATTTAAGATCTACCTTTATTGATGCTATTCAGATCGGAAGCCATGCCCCTCACTGGAGTACTGTTAAACTTTTAGTATGTTTATCTTCCACTCTGTCTAAGGGTCTTTTACTCAGCAGCGTAGGATTTCTAGATCTAAAAACCATTTTTATGTTAATAATTTACTTATCTACTATTTAGGGAATAAATTTCCCTAACTTGCTTTTTAATTTGTTTCTCTTTTGCTATCTAGAGAACTACGTAGAGAAGTTATAATGCTAGCCTGCAGTTTTGGCAACAAGCACTGTCATCAACAGGCATCAACACTTATTTCAGATTGGATTTCCAGCAACAGGAACAGGTAAATTGAACCGTATCCTGTATTTCTGGTATTTTTAATAGTGCTTTGAGATTCACAATGGATGCATTTCATTTATCAACTGGAGAAAAAACAAGACAAGGAAAAACAGGAGCACGCAACAACATTTTGTATCAGGTTCACAGCTTCCAAGTATGAAAGTCACAATACAGATGTCTTTGAAATGTTTCACTGAGGTTATGCTAACTTTCCTAATTTAGATCTTTATTTTTAATTATATATAAGTTGTCACCTTATTTCACGTTTTGAAAGCTCTGCCATCCCATAAGAACAAAATAATGAAATTCAGTCCAGACTGTTTCAGGTTCTTTATAAAGGTTGTGGTATTTATTCATAAAACAATTACCAGCATAGGTTATAAACAAAGTAGCATAACAAGTATTAATATTAAAAACAAAAAATAAAAGGTTATGAAAAAAAGATCTTCACTTTTTCAGTGACCCTTGACAATGACCTTAAACTTGTATCTTATCTTAGAATTTTGCAATATAGTATTTTAATATATAATATGAGGTTAAAGTTGTTTAATTAAATTACTTTTGAGGAAGAAGTACTGTGCTAAATGTCACTTGTTAATGAAAAGAATACTAAACACAAAAATAATCAAATATATTGGTCTTATGCCTACAGTACTATAATCCTTCTTAAGGTGTCTTTATATTTTCAAGGGTATTAATGTACGATTTCTTTTTACATTTTGGACAACTGATATCCATTCCTCTCCGGTTTTGGTCTCTATAACTAGAGTCTTCCCTCCTAGGAAGGAAGAGAAGCTAGGGGTTGATTTGTACAGATGATGCTATTTTATGTGCAACAGTGGGCTTGTTCCTTATATGTGTGTGAGGGATGACCCACAGGCAACAAAGAAAGACACTTGCTCTGATAAACTAAGAGAACCACAGTCAGTATTACCTACTTATGGAACAAATTGGTATTTGTCTTATTAAGAGCTATTTAGGTTTAAATTTAATATCTAACTGACTAAATCAAAGAGTAACTATTCTGTTCAAAAGGTCTCTGTAGATACCTTTCACTACATTATTTAGTAAGTCATCATAATACCTCACCTTCCTGTAGCATTTCCTGCTTGTTCCCTAAGTTAATTGTTTCTGGTCTTATACTCAGCCACAAAGAAAAATATGTTAACAGTATCATCTACCAATTGATCTATCATATGTTTGAAGACAGTGATCCAATATTTCATCTGTCTTCTCTAGAGCCAAAGTGTACTCATTTTTTAAATTTTCAAGATTTTTTGCTAAGTCTTCTGAAAACTGTTTTATCAGATCTGAAAATGTTATAAAATTTTTGTTTGTTTGTTTTTGTTTCTGTTTTTTCAGACAGAACTGAAAGGTTTTTTTTTTAATTGTAATTTAGGTTCTGGGTTACATGTGCAGATCATGCAGGATTGTTGCATAGGTACATACATGGCAAGGTGGTTTGCTGCCTTCATCCTCCCATCACCTGTATCTGGTATTTCTCCCCTCATTATCCCTCCCCACCCTCCCCACCCCCGCTGTCCCTCCCCTAGTCTCCCACTACTGACCACAGTGTGTGATGCTCCCCTCCCTGTGTCCATGTGTTCTAATTGTTCAACACCCGCCTATGAGTGAGAACATACAGTGTTTGTTTTTCTGTTCTTGTGTCAGTTTGCTGAGAATGATGGTTTCCAGATTCATCCATGTCCCTTTGAAGGACAACGAACTCATCGTTTTTTATGGCTGTATAGTATTCCATGGTGTATATATGCCACATTTTCTTTATCCAGTCTATTGATGATGGACATTTGGGTTGGTTCTAGGTCTTTTTTTCTATTTTTACCACCTCCTTCAATTCTACCACATATAATCAGACCATGGAAGTAAAAACTTATCCAAAATAAATATAGCTAAAATTTTATTAAAATCCGTATCATATATATATAAAAAGATAAAATATATTATTGAGAAATTAATCTCTTCTTTCTTCCCTTTTGTTTTTGTGTGTTTTACTTGTTGTTGTTTTACTTTGCTATAAACACATGCCCTTTTTCAGACTGATTATGGTTTAAACACTTTAATGGATCTACTCATGTAAACATGTTTTCCTACCATGTTATTAAAATTGAACTCACACCATTGTATCACCATGATTTTTCTAGAAAGCATTCAAGCCTAATATCACTGTCTAAATTTTAGAAATATAGCTGTTGAGAGAAATGCTATTTTAAAGACAGTTCATTTATTTAAGAATGCTTTTTGAACAATTCTCAGTACCATCTGGTAGCTGGAAATCAAAGAGGTGGATCTTAAGATTCATAGAAGATACTGTTTCTTAAGCAGTTTTATTTTGAAATAAGAACTAAGTACAAGATAGAGTGTGAACACAAAGAAGGGAAACATTACAATCTTGGAGGGATCTCATTCTGATTCATGAAGGATAAGTAGGCCTTAAGTGGATAGGGCAGGACTGAAGGCAGGGGTAGGTGTCTATGAATATGCAGGGTGGGTAGATGGCAATTCCAGACAGAAGAAAGCTACATGGGTTGCTGTTTAATTTCATAAATACAGTAATGTTTGACTTGTAAACTTGAACAATTCATCAGCTCATTTTGGTTTTGGTGGCTTTGCCACTTAGGTGGCAAAATAATAAAATTTGGGCCAAATAACTTAAAGTTCTTTTGTCATTTCCTTCATTAATTTTATATTATATTCTCTGCTTTGCTTTCTTTTGTAACTGGGAAAGTAAACATGTTAAGTTAAACTAACTCTGTGTTTACTAAGATTTGCTTAACCAACTATATGACATGCCCCAGCAAACACAAGTCACCTCCTGCAGCGAGGAGACATGATATCCACTAAGCTGCTAACTGGGTGTGAAAGATCAGAGGTATAATCTGTATTTTTTTTTTTGATGACAGCTTGATAATTAAACAATAATGCAATTCTGTAGTTGGTGTTCTGTTTAAGTTCCTTAAACTGAGTCAATAAAGAGAAGAACAACATTTTTTTAAAAAAATGGCCCTATAGCAATAGACCAGTAACCCTTGTTTGTTTGCTTTTTTTGTTTGTTTGTTTAACAGGAGCCTTAAATGGAGTGATTTACAAAAGTCATCTAAGAAAAGAATACTAGAGTTAATGTAGTAGTAGACTTATAAAATACCTTGGGAAATATATATTTATTTTAATATGTCTACAAACAGTGAGTCATAGAAGAAGCAGGGATTGCAAATGTGGGGTGTACTACTAAGCAGCATAATCTTGAAACATTGGGGATATGTGTAAAATGAGTGACATCAGAATCACGAAAATAAAATGAATGTGAAAGGTTCTGTAGGGAGGGATAATGAGATCAAAATATGCAATGAATATCTAGAGATGGTAGCAGCAGAAAGAAAAATTCAGGAGTTACAGAGGATGATAAATTGAACACGTTGACATTCTAATACCTGTTAAAATATTCAAATGCTACAGTGTGGTGAATTGTAATGGTGATGTCATGCATAAAAATGGATTGACTACATTCAGGTCTTGTTAGGCTGCATTTTGGAGACTAAGTTCAACAACCAAAAAGAACACATTTCAAAAAAGAGACAAATTGCCAAGCATTTGGGGGAGATACAATACAAATGATAAAAAGATCTTGAAAACATGAGCTATGAGAGGAGCTTGTGAAACTTGAAAATCTCACTCAAAAAAAAAAAAAAAGACACAGGAAAGATAATGGCCTTTTTCTATGTTTAAAAAGCATTATAAAGGGAATGGAAATTGGTTTATTTTACTGGTTGGTGCAAATAAACAAGAAATAATAGGCCTAAATCTCACTGAGTAAAAAAAGAATGCATAGTATTACTGCAGATAAACTGTTATTTGAAAATCTCTTTGTTAAAACACAATGTTGTACAGTTAACTATACAGAGATCAAATATGGCATTACAGGGTTTTCTCTAAGTAATAAATTTAACTGGAAGTTAAATATGTATCCACAATAATATATTAAATACTGTTAAAGGGCACAATTTAAAGCTGTAAGCCAATACAAAGTAAAATTTTAAAAGATTTAATCTAAAGCATTACTCAATAGTCAATAATGTTCATTCCTTAATATAAATTGAACTGGTATCCTCGCTATACTTAAAAGAATACCCTGAAACAACACAGCACCTTGTTATATAGTAAATGTTTATTGAATTGAAATGAATTGGGAATTTATTTTGAAACTGAAAAAAATTAAGACAATTCTATAACAAAAATTCTAAGTAGAGGCACATCTCTACTTTGCAACATACATAATACATGAGCTTCACTACCTATTCAATTAATTATAACACTAATATTATCTTTAATGATGATCATAAAGCTATATTGTCTTTATTTACTGTACTGAGCATTTATTACATTATGGGTGCTGGCTAAGTGCTTTTTGTATATTATCTCACCATTTTTATTTTTTTACCATAAACAAATTATAAACTTACAAAGGTTATGCAACTTGCCAAGATTATATATCAATAGGGTGCCTGCCCCCAACACTGTTGCATGTGGTTCTGTGGTATATCAAATTACTACATATCAGTAAAATACAATTGTTCAAAAATGGTAAAATAAATGAAAATTGCCCAACAGACTTCAAGTGCTCACTTCAGTGAGTAAGCAACAGTTTTATGCACACAGGCTTCATGGTGCTACATGAAGAAGCTAGTGGTTTTTGAACTTGAACATGCACCTCAAACATCAAATGGGATTAAAACAGTTTGTTGCCTTCAGAGTTTCTGATTGATCAGGTAGGATGAGGCCCAAGGTTCTGTATTTATAACAAGTTCTCAGGTAATGCTGAGGTTGTTGGTGTAGGTACCACACTTTGAGAATCGCTGGTGTAGGGAAAGGTAACTATTTTTAGAGTTGAAGACACTTGTGATCAAATTGAAGTTGTTTCCCTAAATAACCTTGGGAAAGCCTTTTACTTTCCTCATCTGCAAAATAGCAATCATATTACCAACCACAGAGGTCATGAGAGTTATGTAAAATAATGCCTATATAATACTTAACCTTTGTAGGAAATACAAAACACTAATTTTATTTGGAGTTACCCTCTACTTGTTTTCATTATCTTTGGGTGGTGGGTGTTGTGAATTTCAGGTGGAAACTGTGGAGATAGTAACACTTATTGAATGCTTTCAATGCTAAATCTAACCTGTAAATTTCGAGGCTTACAAGGATGTGACCTGTAACATAAAATATAAAACAAAATGCTATCATAGAGATTCTCAATTAGAAGCAGGAGAGCATATGCCCCTTTTCCCCTACTTTGAGGAATAATGCCTTTCTTGGCCACCTGGCAAATATAACTGTTTCATCCTTTCTCTTCTTAATCAGTTGCTATTCGTGGCAAATGTCCCTTTGTCAGCCAGAGCTCACTTTATCTCATAGTGTAGAGTGCTCCACATAGCTGTGTTTCTTTGTGTCTGATCCTTATCTATCAATGTTTGCTTTTCTTATGTGAGAACATAAAGGTGGAGGGACAAAAGGCTCTTTCCACTATGGTGTGTGTATATCTCATCCAGAAACCTCATGTTTTCCTTCCCCAAAACATAGATCCTAACTTATTGTTTATGATTCCAAGTTGATGTTGTGCTATTTCCTCAGTTCTTTATTTCTTCCACTATTTTTCTTTTTCTTATTATAAATTGTTCCTCTCTAAATTTTCATAGGCTAAAGCCAGACCTGCCACTCAAGTGCTGTAACCAGCATAGACATTTTGTAGACCAGTGAACACGGCAAGGAGTTTGTATGCTATAGCAAAAACAATAGGGCTGCCCACCCCTCCAATGAGCTGAGCTCAGGAATTAGCTTGTCCTTTGTCATTAAACAGTTGTGGCTTTAGACAAGTCAGTTAAGTTCTCAAAATCTCAACTGTATTTCTGAAGTAAGGAGATTGCCCCCAAATTTCCAGTGCTTGTATCAGCTCTAAAAGTCCAAAACTTCACACTCACTGTGTATGAACATAAATCCATACATGATACAATTTTCCCACAATAGGACTAATTTTGTTTCTCTTTATACTATTTTGTTGAATGGTATATGTTCACTTATGCATTCACTCAATAAATACACATTGAGTAACTCCTATGTGTTGGGCACCATTAGACATTTAGAATATTTAATTCATTCAGTCAACTAATGCTAACCCCTGTTATGTGCCAGGAATTAAAAATAC
The DNA here is from genome assembly GCF_030222135.1 of Aotus nancymaae. Classification (NCBI taxonomy): domain Eukaryota; kingdom Metazoa; phylum Chordata; class Mammalia; order Primates; family Aotidae; genus Aotus; species Aotus nancymaae. Next base: position 28,209,112 of record NW_026988428.1, on the reverse strand, counting down.
ATGGTTCCTGCCTTTACACACCCCAAAGTGAGGTGGAGTGGTAAGGAGGTAAGAGGGAAATAAGAGTTGTTCAAAATATTCACACAAAGGTAAAAATGCAACTCAAGAATAGTCTTTAAACAAATGAAAGACTGGGGGCATTCTGAGAGACTCTCATATGAATGAGAACTTGATCAGTGCAAGGAGATGAGGAAAAAATGTCCAGCCCCAAGAGTGGCTAGTGCAAATGGAAAGGATTGACGCTATTTGAGCATTATTGAGGAAGAAAGAGTGACAGGAGTTAATGGCTGCATTATTGAGTAAGATAAAAAAATGCATTAAGGAAAATTTACTAGAATAATTCAATAGCTTTCAAACTTCATGTATATGTATCTCCTAAAATAATATGTTTAAGTTTACATCTAAAATTCTCCATCATACATTTAGATAATTGCAAGGATTTAACTTCTAACAGATTGTTGTAGACATTTTCAAACAAAATATTTTCAATCTCTCTAAATGTATCCAGTATAATCTAAAAACATAGCTATTTTTTCACTTTAAAATAATGACCATTAGTCATAGCTATTTTTTACTTTAAAATGACCATTAGTCATTTTAAAATGTGATGAAGTGTTTAATTTAATAGTCATAGACTTTGTATCATTTCTCTCTCTTCCCCTATTGTGTTCCAATATATTACTGCCTGAAAATCTTTTATGTATCATCCTATCATACCTCTCTGCATAAAGAAAGTCCAAACACAGATATCTGTGTTATTTTTTCATGTCATACTAAAACCTTGTGTTAAATTTGTTTTCTAATTTGAGTAATCATCATAATTGTTAAATATAAAAATTGTTAAATATCGAAGCAAAAAAATAAGATGGGCCATTTTCCAATGAAATTACATATTCAAGGAAAAATATTACTTATTTCAGAATGAGAAAAGTTTCACCATCAGTTCCATCCCTATTTTCATGTGAAAGTTGTGAGAAATCTTATGTATAAAAATAAGTAGGTGGGAACAAAAGGTGTTTAGTAATAGTAATTTGACACAGTTCTTTACAATCTTCCCAAGTTTTGTGCTAAATATCACAGAGTAATCTATTACTAAAAATTTTTAGTTATCACCTGACAATTTGATTAGGTCTTTCTTCAAATTTTATAGAAGAAAAGAGTTTAAAAATTCAAAACGAATTTCCTAAATATCAATACTAATATTTAGAATTTTCTCTTTGCTACTGTAGTACAATGGACCCCTGGAAAAGGCACGATAAGTGAAAAATATGCTTTTCTCCTGGAAAGTGGAAGAAAACAGAAAGGATTTTATTAAAAGTATCCATATGAAAGTTTAGAATTTGTAACTTGATACTCATGATACTATCCATATTTTGATGTACTCCTTGGAAACTGTTCCTTTATCCCCAGAGGTTTGAACACCTCATTTTGAAGACCACTGCACTAGCATGCTGGTAAACAGTGAAAGGATGATCACTTGGTGAGATTTTCCAGGCAGAGAATATACATAAAGAGGAGTTCATTATTAAGAATTGAGAAATCGGTTGGGCGCGGTGGCTCATGCCTGTAATCCCAGTACTTTGGGAGGCTGAGGCAGGTGGATCACGAGGTCAAGAGATTGAGACCATCCTGGCCAACATGGTGAAACCCTGTCTCTACTAAAAATACAAAAATTAGCTGGGCATGGTGGCACGTGCCTGTAGTCCCAGCTACTTGGGAGGCTGAGGCAGGAGAATTGCTTGAACCCAGGAGGCAGAGGTTGCAGTGAGCTGAGATTGCACCACTGCACTACAGCCTGGTGCCTGGCGACAGAGCAAGACTCTGTTTCCAAAATAATAATAAAAAAAAAAGGATTGAGAAATCACAGTATTAATAGCCGGGTATAATCCAGACATGAGCTGTGGCTCTTGACCTTAACGTTTACAGGGTATTCTAAAGTGGCTTTATTTATCAAGTTTTATAAACCTTTTTGTCATTTATTCTTAATTCTTTCAACTAAAAATCCAAAGACTTTTACTCTCTGTTTAAAGAAATAGCTGCATATCTATATAGATATATTAATAATGATATACTTTATAAGGATTTATTCCTGGAATTGATTCTTACAGATGTCCTCAAGAACCTTACACAAGTATTAACTTTATTTTTACTCATTTTCCTTTAAAATATACAACTACTTGCACTGTATTTTATATTACATAGTAGACAATTCATATCTTAGTTTCAAAGTAGTTTTCATTACTTTCTTACTATTAATAGCTAGCTAATGCTGATTTTACAAATCAAGTTTTGTCTCTCTTTTTAACTCCTACTGACCCTGGGCATAGAAACTGCTTTTTTCATCAGAATATTAAAAATTATTTAATTTTTAATTTGTAAGAGTTTAGAAAGCATGCCATAAAGAGTAGTTATATTCCCAGTGGATTATGTTAAGTAGCTAAAAACTGAGCAGTATTTTTAGTCATTCATATTTTTCTTGCCAGTAGTCATTGCTATTCAGTTCATTGTGAATTGTTGCCTGCATAGTCCTGGCACAGAAACTTAGAGATTGGTCATAAGAGTCTTTAAAGAAGAAAATGGTATGGGCACCTCTGGCATTCACAATTATCATCAAAATCATCATCACTTATTGACAGCTTATTTTCAATTGATTCGTTCATAGTTCTTTAAGGTTGAAAAATGAAATCTTTAATATGCTGCATTCCTTATTATGGACAGTTGCAATGTTGTAGGGCCAGATTCACCAGTCTACATATGGGCAATGGCATGTCTGGTTAATAGTCAACTTGACTTTCTTTTTTTAGAAACAAGGACTAGTTCTATTAACCAAAATAGAGTGCAGTGGCACTGTCATATCTTCCTTCACCCTCAAACGCCTATGCTCAAGCTACACTCCCACCTCAGCCTCTTATGTATCTATGCCTACAGCCCCACACCACCACACCTCACTAATTTTTTTTTTTTTTTTTTTTTTTTAGAGACAGGGTCTCACTATGTTGGCCAGGCTGGTCCTAAACTCCTGGCCTCAAGCAATCCTCCTACCTTGGTCTCTCAAAGTGCTGGGATCAAATTGACTTTTAACTTTTCTAAAATAAGAATTTATTGCATATTTCTTCCATAGTTATAAGTTAACTTGTTTAATTTAAGTTAATTTAACTAATTTAATTTAAGTTAACCAGTATTAATTCAAACCTTTACAGTACTTGATTCAGATATAAAACATACCGAGTCTCTGTCATGGTCTAGCCATCATGTTAAAAGGCACTAGGGATCCAATGATGAACAAAAGAACATGGTTCTTGTCTTACAATCTAATGAGGTAGAACAACACTAATCAGATGTCATACAAATAATGTAGTATTTTAACTGTGATGAGAAGCCAGATGGAAGGTTTACAAGAGAAGGGCAATTTGACCTGTCAGTGAAGTTGGGTTCCCTGCAGAACGGGAACTAAACTGGGGTCTGTGGGAGAGATGCACATTCTTTAGACTAAGCAGGAAAGGGGGTGTTAAGTGGAAACAACAGTGTGCAAAAATGATCTTCCTTCGCAACATCCTTTCCCAAGATTAGACTCTTGGTACTTTCAAAAAGTTGAGCTGCTTGGGCAGAATCTGTACTGAAACAAGAACATCCTCTAAAAATTTGGTAAGCTAATTTTTAATTTAATCACTTTATTTTGTTTTTATTTGCTGAGAGGAGCAAAAATCTCAGTAAGTTGATTATGCTCCTTCATCAAAGCTTTAGAGGATCTCTATTCTAATGTTAGAGTATGTTACCAAACAAGTGTTTTGGAAAAGCTATGTAGAAAAAAAATAATATATGAAATGTAGCGAGTGTGCTTGCTATCTGAATTTATCCTATTGTGAATTCTTTTGTCAATATGAAAATCCTGTTCATAGACAGGAATTGCTACTTGGCTTATCATTTGTAAAATTACAGGTCTTCATATATTACAATTACTTAAATAGTGGCTGTACCTGAATACAGACAAGAACTTTTTATCCTTCTTTTCCCTAAGCTTTCCTGAAATCACACTGAAAATACCACTATTCCTTGCTATATAGAGAATTTAATACATGCCAACTCAATTCAGTCTGTCACGAGATAAATGTTTGACTGAATGACCTACTTGAGGGACTAACTAATCTGGTTATATTTTTAATTTAGTTTTTATATAGCAGGGACTTTAATTGCTTCTACAGCTAATATAACTCCAGTGAGTGCACATTTCTATTCATTTTCTTATAGTCACATTTAGTTTCTAATCTAAATGCATTTACGATTTTATATTCTAATTTAAAATGCAGAAGTAATCATACACTTGTATTCCTTTTCCCAGCACTTTGGTCTTTTTCCTGACATTTTACTGTTCAGAAAAATTTTGTTACTAGCCATGCATAGAGCCACATAGTCAATAGTTATTTTTTCAAAGTATCTTAATTTTTATAGAAGTATGCTTTTTTGAAGGTGATGTGATTTAATTTAATTTTTTTCTTTGCAGCATAATTGGATCTCCCCCATTACTGCCAATAGTAATTTTCTTATTGTACTTGTATTGTTTGCCTAAAATTATACTGATGTCAGACACTTTTGTGTCTTCTATCAAAAGATATTCCTATTGATTTGTTGTAGAATAGCTCTATTTTAACAGCCCAACTGTTTATCACAGTACAAGTGCTAATTGAATATAGATTCACATGGGCAACTGAGAACAATGCTGATTAAATTTACAATAATAAGCATTATTATTTACTAAACTGGAATTTTGTTGGCTGAATAGCCAATAAAAATATTTGCAGCTTCCAAAACATTTATACTAAGATACAGTGAGAATATTATGCTGACAGATTCAGAGACATTGAGTATAAAATTCATTGCAATCACTGTCAACTACTACAAAGAAGAGATTTACTTCACATTTTCCTAATTTAATATAAGCATTGCTTTATCACTAAGGGTAGTCCTTCAACAACACTAATATTTCCTTTTTGTTTATTTTTTCCCTTAATGATTAGGTGTATACATATAATTTACTTTAATTCAAAATAAAAATAAAAATAATTCACTAATGTTAGTCTTCTCTCTAATGATATTGTGATAACATTTCTTTAACATTGTGATAATTATGATAAAATATGGAAGCATCAATAATGTTTCATTATATATAATGAATATATATATATATAAAGTATTTGAAAAGTAGGAAAATTAGAACTTTTATGGTTCAGAAATTTTTGGCAATAACGGCAAAATTAAAAACGCACCCACATACATCTATGGATTGAATAGTGGTCTCGAAAGATGCCTCCAAATCCAATCCCTATGTTTAAATGTAATTTTATTTAGAAGTAGGATTGTTGCAGATGTAAAAAGTAACAGATATCAATATGAGATCCTCCTGTATTTAATCTTGAAATCTGGTAATGAGTGTCCTTATAGGGGAAAAGTAGTCATAGAGAGATGGGGGGTTAAGTCATGTAAAGACAGAGGTAGAGATTGGAGTAGCGCATCTACAAACCAGAGAGCACCAAGCATTGCCGGAGCCACCAGAAGCTGGAGAGAGGCATGGTGTATATTTTCCCTTACAGTCCACAGGAGAAAACCACCGTGGTTTTGAACCTCTGATCTCAGACCAGTGATAGAATACGTTTCTGTGATTTCGGGCCACCATGTTTTTGGTAATTTGTTTTGGCAGCCCTAGAAAACTAATGCACACACCCTCAGTCTCTGCCTTATATTCAAGCCTTGATTTATAATCAGTATTTTGACTTGTTTTCCTTTGTTTGATCGAATATCAGGGAGATATTGCAAATGAAATTTTTCACTTTAATGAACTTCATCCTATTTTTACTTAGGATTTTCGTTAAGGAAAGGAGGAAGCAATTACTTCTTGTTGCTCACAAAAGTAAGATAACATTATAATCATCCGCCATTATAATATTATTTTTAACTATATAGGGAAAATATCATGGGAGTAATTAATGGCATAAAATAGAATAATATATGGAGATTTCCCTAAAATTCATGCAAACCCACCCATGCTCATTTTTCAGGATCTCTGTACTTTTAAGTAGAGTTTCTTCATTTTTTCTTTCTAATGACTTGTGATTCTATTTATAATTATGAAATCAAATAGAAAAAATAAAGTGTCATATTTAATTTTCACATATAAATAAACCTTATTTTATCCTGAAATATACAGAGCAGGCATTCAACATGTACAGTTTTCTCATTCTCTTCAGACATATGCCTGTATACATTTTAAATATTTCAATTATTCCACAAAATAATAAACCATGTCAACTCTCCTAAAATATATTTCTCAGGTATATCATCTTAGCAATGCAAAATGTGCCTTTTTGCCTAATTTGTAACTTTTTCATCCACTTACGCCATGCTCCTTTTTGTCAGAACCTAGATTATTTTGTCTTGTTTTCAATAATTTTCTGTTACTTCATAAAGTAGGACTAGATTCTTAACTATTTTAAGTGAGTATCTTTTGTCAAATTTAATTATTTCAGTATTCCTTAAAAGACACATATATGTATGACATTCATCATGCATTTCACTGCTTTTCACATAAAAAGATAACAGGAAGGTCAAAGTACTTTTCAGTAAAGTCATAGAACCTCTCAGATTGGATGTGAATAAGAAACGTTCTCTTTTTAAAAAGTACATTTTTTTAATATAATGAATTAAATAAAACTATCAATTAAAAGTCTAAGAGAATTGTATTTTGATCAACACACATAAACACACACACAAATAGCAAAATTTGTTTTGGCCAAAATAAAATCCATTTCTGGTTGGGAAATTTTCAACTGAGAAAAATGAATTATTGTTTTCTTACACAAGACAGCTTTATGGTTATGCCAAAAACTTAACAAAATTGCAATGATCAATTCTTGCCAGTCTGAAGAATCAGCCTTGTTAATCTCAGTGACCTTGACAGTTCATTAGAGAGTAAGGTAAACCACATTTGCACTGATTCCTCACAGTTTTGGAAATAGTACATTGATTGATAAGATAAATCTGTGTAATTTTTCAACATTTGTATGAAGAATAGAAAAGGTGATGACAATTGCTATAAATCTTTCCTGAGCAACAAATATTATTTGTTGAGGCGAAGCCTAATATGATCCAGTGGAGCTTTCATAGACACTCAGACTTGGGTCATGATTTGAATGAAGACAGTGCTTGTGTATTTGCTATGGTAACTAATGCGCCATTCTTATAACTTAGCTTTCATCTTAATAGTTAAGTTAAAGTGCTAATTCCTAATTATTGTCACTAAGACAACACCATTAATTTTTGTTTCTAGAGTTAGGCTTTATATGATAGCAGGTACTTAGATTTACAGTGCCTTGACCAGAGCTGAGTGAAGAAGCAGCTTAAATATTCAGTCAGGATGGAGCAGAGAGTTGAAAAGCCTTGGATAACAGGAAGGTGATTATCTGGATACAATTTATCTCATCTTTAACACAGGCATCTATAAATAGGGCAATTTATCAGCCATTTCATAACTTCTACTACAATTGTATACCTCTTAAGTATTAAATTATGTTATGCTCTTAGAGCTATATATATTAGCAGCCTGCTGTTCACTGTTTTAGACTGAGTCATCATAGATATCTTAATTTTCCTACTTTGGTTATAAAGCATTTTTTAACCCTTACAGGTATAATTGATTCTGGATATATTGCAAGAAAATTATAAGGGTTCTAAGTTGTGAAATGTTAAATACCCAGCATTTAGGCTTTTCAGTGTGAGGTGTTTAAAATTGGGCCAAAGGAAAAAACTAGACAAGTCACAAATTTTCCTCTAATTATTTGCTTTTTTTCCTTTACCTTTTTGTAGGTCTTTGTCATTCTTGTCTTTGTCATTCGCACTGAATTTTTTGTCCTCTGTGCATTTCTCACTTGTGTTCTTTCTTTCTACTTTTCCTTTGATGTCTCCTTTCTGACCTCTTCTTTTTAGTGTTATCTGGGCCACTCAGTTTCTTATGTTTTTGTGCTTTGGCAATTATATTTTATAAAGTGGTCTTATAGCCCAGATATTTAACCTTCATCATCTCTCTTCCTGACTATCCAATTGTATTGCTGCTAGAAATAATAGCAATTTTATATCTAGAACTTAAACCTTTAAAAAGTAATTTCATATATATTACTTAAACTTAGATAAAGTGAATGTCCCTTTCAAAGTACATTTACTTTAATTTTAAAAGCCACTTGAAAGAAGTGCAGTTACTTTAAACGTAATCTTTTGATAGATTCAGGCTGTTAAGAGTTAAGATCCCTTGTCCCCCACCAGTAAGTCTTTTTCTTTTCATATAGAAAGAGCTGCATATGCCTCTTTGCAAACAGGCAAAATTAAAATGTTAGGAAGTATTGAACATCATTTTAGAACATATTTAGATAATTTTAAATACATTTGTTCTGTTCTCCACCAGGTTTCTCCAGTGCTATTCTTTTGAATTCCACAGGGCTGTTGCAGACTGTTTTTGAACTGCCTTTTCCTTTGTTTTGAGATTTTCCTATTTCTTTTTGTTATACTTAAGGTTCAAGGGGAATGCTAATGCTGTTTGGGCACAAGTGAGAGAACTCCCTAGAAACAGAACCACCCTAGCTGTGGCATGAAAGATGCCTAGCAAACAGCACTACTGCCTAGTGACCTTTCCATTCATCACTGGCTCTGTGTTTCACTTGGGATTCTGTCCCCTCTTTGCTAGGGGCATCGTAGAGATTTCTAGAAACCACATTCTTCCTGGTTGCCAGGGTTTTTATGAATTTAGTGGTACTATATTTGAGTGACAGGTATACTAGTAAAGTTAGGTGGGATTATAAAAGTGTATTTTATTATAATGCTTTAAACTCGAGACATATTATCAGTCATGTTTTTCAATAAATTACTCATTCACTCAGTGAGATTCTTTAAATTTTTACTGCTGCTTTTTAAAAATTCCATTACTCATTTGGGAAAGATGGTTGTTACTTCATTTTAATAATAATAGTAATATAAATAATGAGGAGGAGGAGAGTTGTTATCAAATATTGAGAACAATTTGCTATTTTCCCAGCACTGGGCAGTGCGCATTGTGGAGATAAAGCCCCGGCCAAAACCTTTATATACACCAGGCACTGTGCTAAGCACTGGACAGACATCTCATTTAATCATTGTAACAGCCCTGTAAGGAATTATTATCCCCATTTTCCAGAAGGGGAAACTGACACATAGGTACAAAACGTGGCTCATTCCTTCTAAATGCCTTTAAGTTTTATTCATGGTGGCTTTATTAACAGCAGACAAGAAGCTAAAGAATGAGGATAGAAAGAAATGAGAATAGAGGACACTATGAACAAAGTCAGCCTCTGTAAATGCAGGTTATTTTTCAGTTTGCTATTTCAAAGTCATGGATTGTCTGTCCCCAAAGAGGACAAGCATTTGTAAGGCAGAACAAGATTTGGAATATTGGCAAGGAAGCCTCCACCAAAGCTTTTAATTTTCAGTTAGAGTAGGCAAACAATCTTTCAAATGAATGAATTAATTATAAATTAATTAAGTGTTAGGCGTCACTCTATATCAATGGCACGTGTAGTGCCACTGAAAGAATGAGGTGCTCTTAGAGAGGCTAGGTTTGAGAAATGCTTTTCATTGTCTTTGAAAATAATTGAACCCACATTTCAGTGCAAATACAATCACTAATGAAAAACTCTTGTACTCACAGAGCAAGAAAGGACTTTAGAACCCATGTGTTTAGCCCTGTCCAATTAGGCTAAAAAATGAAGGCCAAGGCAATGACCTTGACTTACCTGGACCTAGAGGCAGTCACTGGCTAAATTAGGCCTGCCAAAAACTTGCTTAGAAATAGACTCATGGCATAATTATCTAAATTTGAATTTTAAATATGTTTTTCCTTTGGCAAGTATAACTTTCCTCTCTAGGATATTTTAAATTTATCTCTACGTATTATTCAATTGCATTTTTGTATATTGAATGTATTTTATTCTAACAGTAAGTAATAATTTATTTTTACAAATGTACTTATACATTTACTTATTTCCAAACTAATTATAAAAGTTACTAAATAATTAAACACAAAATATATGAGTTCAAAAAAAGAAAGAGTAGTTATCTATAATGACCAAACCCTGAGGCAAACGTTAATATACTTGTTTGTCCTTTCAGTTTATTTTTCCTAAGAACATACACATTATGTAATTTTTGTAAACAATGCAATGGTATTACACATATTATTCATTGACATATGCATTATGCTTTAGCTTTAGTATATTTTATTATATGACTAAATATTAATATATGATATCATTCTCAGTTGCTATTTGTATGTTAACAAACCAGTGCCTTATTGTTGATATTTTAGTTGAGTTCAGATTTTTTACCATATAGCAATGAAAACATTCACAGCAAAATCTTTGGAAATTGTCTCAATTATTTATCATGTAAATACATTTCACTGTTTTTCATTTAATAACTAAAATACTGGGCCAGGCACGGTGGCTCACACCTGTAATCCCAGCCCTTTGGAAGGCCAAGACAGGTGAATTACAAGGTCAGGGTTCGAGACCAGCCTGGCCAAGATGGTGAAACCCCCTATCTACTAAAAATACAAAACTTAGCCAGGCACGGTCATGGACTCCTGTAATCTCAGCTACATGAGAGGCTGAGGCAGGAGAATTGGTTGAACCTAGGAGGCGGAAGTTACAGTGAGCCAAGATTGCACCACTGCACTCTACATTGGACGACAGAGCAAGATTCTGTCTCAAAACAAAACAACAACAACAAAAAAACCAATTTACTATGATTTAGTTTCATTCTACTGTTGTTATGAATGAACAACATATTTTTTTCCCAAATTTGTATATTGAAATCCTAATCCCCAATGTGATAGTATTAGAAGATATGGTCTTTGGGAGCTATATTACCATTTGTGATGGTGAAGCCCTCACAAATGCAATTAAATACCTCATGAAAGAAATCCCAGATTGCCTTTTAGCCCTGTTTCTACCACATAAGAGTTTAAGAAGTCAGCAGACTACAACCTGGCAGGAGGCCCTTGTCAGAACCTGACCATGCTGTTACCCTAATCTCAGACTTATAGCCTCCAGCACTGTGAGAAATAAATTTCAGTTGTTTATAACCCTCCCAGTATATGGCACTTTGTTACAGCAGTTCAGACTAAGGCAGCCATCATTATTATTTAACGCAGTAAAACATTTTTCCTGAAAGATGCACGTTCTTTATTTTTCCACTTACTTAATTTTTTAACTTTTACTTCCAAAGCATTTGCTTTGAGTAAGATAAAGAAAGTTACAAATATCACTAAAATATGAAAATAAATTATTTCACAATGATATACTAAACTTCTGTGCTTTCAAAAGTGTTGTCATACAAATGAACTCTGTCACAATCCTATTTAAAATGAGAGTGGAATAAACTATCATACAAGTTACACTAATTAGGTAATAATTTCTGTAATGTCAGTATCCTAAAAAAGATAAAGGTATTTTATTTTGGCTAAGCATTACCCCATTCATCTTGTATGATGTAGCTAGGAGAGGCTAACTCACTGTTCATGTTTATCATGTATATGGTACCTAGAGAAAAACAAACACAGCTTTCCTTCCCAGATAATAAAATTCTATTAAAGAATATAATGCTCAGGCAGCATTTAAAGAGAAATGATTGTGGGAATATTCACATTCTAATAAACAATTTCCATGTTCACTAGGAGGGGCCTTCTCCTTGTAATCCTGATATCAGGACTCTCACAGGACTCATTTGTACCGCTCATAACTGTGGGTTCTGTGGGTTTTTTAGCTCATGCTTTACAAACAAATGAGCATTTTCATTTGTTCCTAATGACTTTGGTTTATACAAAGAGATCTTAAACTGTCCCCAGAGCAATCATTTTGCTGAAATGTTATTAGAACGTCTTTACAAATTTAGCAACAAAAGGGGGTTTCATTAACAGTGGAAGTCATTGGGAACTGAAGGCCCTTGGCATATCCAGTGCTTACCAATCTTGTTTCATTTATAGGCATGAGTAAAAATGATCTTGTGAACTTTACATTGATTCTTCATCTGCTGCATGGATAAAAAACATGAGGAGTTGATGGAGTGAGAAGATGTGCTATTTATTTTCTCCTAAGGAGCCATAGAAACCTATGCAATTGTATGTCCTAGCATCTGCTAATAGAGCCATATCTTCCCTGATATTTGGGGGATTTATAACAGAGACTGAGGACTATTTTTCAAGGGACCATCAACATGCTTTAAATTATATATGTAAACATGTGTATTTCATTTTCATAGTAATAGAATTTCATCAGATTTGATATATCTGCTATGTGAGGGACAGTCATTGAGAAGACTGAAACTTGACCAGGAGTGTTTTTTGTAAAGCACATCCAAAGTATGCAGTCTTTCCCTTCATTTGAAGCTACAGATACAAATATAGAACCTGCCTTTATTCTAGGCAGCTTTGCCTTCAAAGACCTCTTTTGCCCAGTATTTGCGTTAGATTCCTTCAGGGTGGTCTGTCTGCTATTTTATCCATTTGTGTTAGATTCCTTCAGGAAGGTCTGTCTGTCATTTCATCCAACATTTTATTGCTGGGTGTCCTTTCAGACTCTCTTCTTCTTGCTCTGTATATGACCAACTTGCCATACAACAGCTCCTTAAATATACTGCTACTTTATGTCCTTTTAACTTACCCAGAGGCTGTGTTTTAACAAGAATCACTTCAATGCTGCCGAACAGAATGAATACTTATTGTCGGAAATCCAGTCTTTCCAGCATCAAACGTTTATCAAAGATGACTGATTAAACCGTGGATTTTAAAAAAGTAATTAAAAATAATTACAGGTAACATCTGTGTCCAGTTCAACTCTCAGAAGATTATATGTTGGATGAATTGGTATTACTCTGCAGTTCACTGGTTAGGCCCAGAGTATGGCAATCATACCCTCGTGAAGGGTATACAATTTTTGGAGAGATGTCAGCAAGATGATATAGCAGGAAGCACTGAATTCTTCTTTCCCTACAAACACAATGATTCAGCAAAAATTTATGGGCAAATTCCCTTTGTGAGAAATCCAGAAACTAATTGGAATGTTCCTATATCATTAGTGAGTGTAAGATCACTCATCAAAGGTAGTGGAGAGATTTAGGACACACACTCCTCAGAATCTCTACTCCCTGGCACATAGTCAAATGGTCAGGAAGAGACTTCCTCCTCCCAGCTTCTCCTAGGGGAGAAAAGAGGTAGGTTCATGCATCCAGTATCTTACTATTTGCAATGATATCCCCTAAAAACTGGCTTCTGTCTTGCTTACTTTGGAACTCTGAAAAGTTTAGCACAATCTAGCCATCTGAGGAAAGTGGAGATGGTGGCTTGAGCTAGAGATGCCATAATTTCTTCCAACACAGAGTGATAGGATTAAACAAAAATTCCAATTATTGATAGCCTCTTAGAGAGGAAAAAATTTGATCCATGCCTCCAGTGATTTAATGTTTCTGGTACTGCATAAAGAATGAGCATTTGCTTTACTAGGCACGGAGCTCTGACAGAACTGACATAGTCTAGCCACCTGGAGGAGGACAGAGATAGGAGTTTGGGCTGGTAAATGTCATAAATCTTCTCTACTGCCAGCACAGATCAAATAGAGGGAAAATCCCAGCTCTTGGCTTCCCCATGGGGAGGGAAAGAGTTGATCTGTACGTCCAGTGCTCAGACTTCTCTGAGGCACCCCGAAGAATTAACATCTGACTTCTCAGTCTTGGCATTCTGATGGGTCTGGTGCAAGCTAGCCACTAACAGAACAGTGGCCTGGACTGTTAAACACTGCAGCTTTTCCCCAGCTCAACACAGAGCAAGCAGATGAAAACCACAGCTGCATGCTTCTCCCTGGGAATAAAGACAGTTAGTAGAGATTCCCAGAATCTCTAGCCAGGCTATTGGGTGTGTATCTTTTTCTGTACAAGGCCAGTTTGTGAATTTGGAGAAGTAATTGATTAATGTGCAGGTATCAACCAATAGTCAAGAAAAACTAAGAAACTAGGAATGATGTCCCAAAGAAAAGAACAAGATAAATCTTCAAAAATTGACCACAATAAAACATATGATTTATCGGACAGATAATTCAAAATAACTATCATAAAGAAGCTCACTGAAGTCAAGAGTACAATACATTTAAAATAATTTAAACAAGATAGAAAACATTTAAAAGTATGAAACAGATAATGAAACTGAAGAATACATTAACTGAAAAATTTACTATTAATAGAAGTGTTAAACAGCAGATCAGATACATAAAGATGGATCAATCAGCAACTTTAAAGACAAGTATTTAAAGATTTACTTAGAAGAGAAAAAATGCAAAATAATGAAAAGAAGTGAATATAGCATAAGGGAGTTTTGGGACACCAGGACGTGGACCAATATACACATCATGGAAGTCCAAGAAGCAGAAGATAAAGTGAAAGGACTAGACAGCTTTTTCAAAGATATAATGGCTGAAAACTTCACAAATCTAGAGAAGGAAATGGACATTCAGAAGCAAAAAGCCCAAGCACACCAAATAAAGTGACCTTAAGGAAATGTACATCAAGACACGGTATAATCAAATTGGCAAAAGTGAAAAAGATAATTTTGAAAGCAGCAAAAGTGACTTGGCCCATGCTAAGGAACACTTATAGAACTATCAAAAGATTTTTCAGCAGAAATCTTGCAAGCTAGAAGAAAGTGGAATGATATATTCAAAATGCTGAAAGGCAAAAGAAAACTGCTAACCCAGAATACTATACAAGCAATAATGTCATTTAAAAACATAAGAGACATAATGACTTTCCTAGGCAAACAAAAGCTGAGTGAGGTCATCACCAGCAGACTTGCCTTGAAAGTAATGCTAAAGGAAAATTTTCAGGTTGAAATGAAAGGATGCTAAACAGCAACAAAATGGCTTATATAAGAAAATATGAAACATATAGATAAATACAAACACTTTATTACTATAATGGTGGTGGGTAAATAATTTTTAATTTTAATATAAAGTTTAAATGACAAAAGTATTAAAAATGAATATAACTAAAAATATATTAAAAGGTACACAATATGAATAATAAAACTTGTGAAAACAATAACAAAGTCTGAGGGCAAGAGTTAAATTGTGGAGTTTTTGTGTTTATTTAAGCTTAAGTTGTTATCAGCTGAAAATAGACTGTTATATGTGTACATCAAGGTAAGCACACTAATAAAGCCATAGAAGTTATAAAAAAGAGAAGGAAAGACAAATAACAGCATATCAACATAAAAAATTCAAAAAAAGGAAGACAGTAAGAGAGGAAAAGAAAGGAAAAAACCTACAAGACCAACAGAAAACAATTTTGCTAAAATGGCAAAAACAAATTCTTCCCTATCAATATTACTTTAGATATAAATGGATTAAACTTCCCAATCAAAAAACAGTGGCTGAATGTATTAACAAAACAAGACCTAATTGTATAGTGTCTATAAGAGTCTCTTCTTAGTTTTAAGGACACTTATAGGCTGAGAGTAAAGGGATGGAAAAATACATTCTGTGCAAATGAAAAACCAAAAAAGAACAGTTATAGCAGACAAAACAGACTTTAAGTCAAAAACCATTAGAAGACCTATGTTATAATAAAAGTGTCAAACCACTGTAAAGACATAACAAATTATAGACATACATAGATTCAACATCAGAGCACCTAACTATATAAAGCCAATAATGACAGAACTGAAGGGAGAAATAAAAATCAATAAAAATAGTGGAGATGTCAGTATTCAATTTTTAATAATAAATAAAACATCCAGACAGAAGAGCAATAAGACAGGACTTACAACACTATAAACCAAATAGACTTAACAGACATGCACAGAATATCCTATCCTATGACAACAGAATATACATTCTTCTTAGGCACACGTAGAACTTTCTCCAAGTTAGATCATATGTTAGGTCATAAAACAAGTCTTAACAAATTTAAGAAAATTGAAATTATACCACATACTTTTACTAAACAAAATGAAGTGAAAGTAGAAATCAATAGCAAAAAGAAAATGGAAAAATTTACAAATAGGTGGATTAAGCAATACACTCTTAAACAATAATTGGGTCAAGAAGAAATCCAAAAAGAAAGTAAAGAGTACATCAAGACAAAAAAGAAATGAATGAAACATCATACTGAAACTTATGGGATACAGTATTAAGAGGGAAGTTTATTGTAATAATTACTTATATTTATAATGACCCGAACCTACCTTTACACCTCAAGGAGATAGAAAAAGAACAAATTACCCACATAGTTAGCAAAAGGGAGAAAATAACAAAGAATAGAAATAAACAATAGAAAAATCAGACAAAATTGATAAATCTTAGACTAGTTAATAAAAAAGACAGAAGACTCAAATAAATAAAAAGAGAAATTAAGGACTAGATATTACAACTAATGCCACAGACATAAAAAGAATTAAACTACTATGAACAATTATATGCCAACAAATGAAATAACAGAAAAATGGACACACTCCTACAAAATGTAGCCTATCGGTATACTAACCAGTGAAGAATTAGGAAGTCTGTACAGATCTATAACTGAGATGGAAATTGATTTAGTACTCAAAAACCTCTCAACAAAGAAAAACCTGGGACTAGATGACTTCATTGAAAGGTGAACTCTACCAAACATTTAAAGAATCCTCCAATCCTTCTGAACTGTCAAAAAAATTGAAGAGGAACACTTCCAAACTTATTTTACCAGCATCACCCTGGTAGCAAAGCCAGGCAAAGACATCACAAGGAATGAAAACTACAGGTAAATATCTGAAATGAGAGTAAATGCAGAAATCCTCAACAGAACACTAGCAGCCTGAAACTAATAGTACATTAAAGGATAATACACTGTGACTAGCTGGTATTTATCTCTGAGATGCAAAGATACTTCTACATACAAAAATCAATTAATGTTATATGCCACATTATTAGAATAAAGGATAAAAATCACGTGATCATCTTAAATACAAAGCACTGACAAAATTTAATATCCTTTCATGATTAAAAAAAAAGTCTTAACAAATAAGCAATAAAAGGAAAGTACCTCAATGTAGTTAAGGCCATATACGAAAAGCCTGCAATTAACATTATACTCAATGGTGAAAAATTGAAAGCTTTTCCTCTACAACCAAAAACAAAATCAAGATACCTCCTCTAACCACTTTGTTCAACATAGTTCTGGAAACCTTAACCAGAGAAAATAGAGAAGAAACAGAAATAAAAGACATTCCAACTGAAAAGGGAGAAGTAAAATTGTCCCTGTTTGCACATGAATTGATCTTATGTATTGAAATCCCTAAAGTCGCCACCAAAAAACTTAGAACTAATAAACAAATTCAATATATTTGCAGGATATAAAATCAACACAGAAAAATCAGCAGTTTTTCTGTACACTAACAATAAACTATCTGAAAAGTAACTCAGAAAAGCAATCACATTTACAACAGCACCAAAAAGAATAAAATAGTCTGGGCATGGTGATGCATGCCTGTAATTTCAACACTGCGAGAGTCCAAAGTGGGAGGATCACTTGAGGCTAGGAGTTTGAGACCAACCTGGAAAACATAGAAAGACCCCATCTCTATGGAAAAAATAACATAATATAAAAATAGACGTTCCAAAGAATAAAATACTTAGAAATAAACTGAACTAAGGAAGTGAAAAATTTGTGTACTAAGATCTATAAAACATTTTTGAAAGAAAATGACATTGGTCTTGGCAATGATTTCATGGATATGACATCAAAAGCATAGGCAACATAAAAATAAATTGTGGGATTGCATCAAACTGAAAAGCTTCTGCACAGCAAAGGGAACATTCAACAAGAGTAAAAAGTCAACTTACAGAATGGGAGAAAATATTTGCAAACCATATATTTGAAAAAGGATTTATGTCCAAATTATGTAAGACACTTCTTCAACTCGATAGCAAAACAATATTAATCCAATTACAAAAAGGAGGAAGGATTTGAAAAGACTTTTCTCCCCAGATGACATAGATTTGGCCAACAGGTATATGAAAAAAAGTCACTAATTACCAGAAAAATGAAAATCAAACCACAATGAAATTCAGGAAAGCTATTATCAAAAATCCAAACACAGCAAGTGTTGTCAAGTATGTTGTCAAGGTTGCCAAGGAGAAATCAATACCTTTCCATGCCGCTGTGCAGCTGCTATGGTAAACAGTATGGAACATTCTTAAAAAACTAAAAATAGAACTACAATATGATCCAGCATCCCATTTATGGATATTTATCTAAAAGAATTGAAATCAAGATATCAAAAGCATATAGCATTCCCAGTTTGTTGCAGCATTATTCACATTAACCATGATGTGGAAACAACCTAAATGTTCATCGACAGATGGATGGACAAAGAAAATGTAGTGTACACATGCAATGAAATACTATTGAGCCTTTAAAAAGAAGGACATTTTTCAATATTGACAATATTGATGAACCTGCAAGACGTTATGCTCAGTGAAAGAACCAGTCACAGAAAGACAGATATGATTCCATTTATATGAGATATATAAATGGTGACGTTTATGAAATTAAAAGAGTGGAATGATGATTGCCAGGGGCTGGAGACTTTTAGCATATGGCACCAGTATAGTATGTGGTACTCAAGTGCCTTCCAGGCAACATAGTTGTTCTATATTTATACATTTTTGTTCTATATTTATACATGCCTTTTCTTCTTGAACATCAATATTGGAGATTGGTTCTATAGGCAATTAAAAAAACCTGACTTAAGGGGTTCTATCCCTATATTCTCTCTAGTATATTAATAACTTATTAAATATGTCTTAGAAAATAGTTACTATAATATGCTTAATATTAAGGAATTGTACATTGATTGATGAGTTAGTGATTTCATTAGATATTTTATTGTTTTCTTCTTGCAACTTTTTATTCACTCTTTTGGCAAAAGTAGGGCAATAATGCAGTGTTGTGTGCTGTAGCCTATAATATATGGAGGAAAAGACCCGCTCTCTTTTATAGCTGTTGATTTAAGTTATTAAAGATGGAGGCATCTCTGTAATCTTAACCAGAATTGAGCATGTCCTCCAAAATGTGATACTAACGCCTTCCTTAGTGATTTCAGGTATCCCCTGTGTCAAGCTGGTTATAAACAGAGCAGAGAGAACATGTCACCAATAAATGAGAAGGCTTTCATTGGTATTTTCTACAGGGGCTCCAGGGCTGAGATGGAAAACAAGAGAAAGATGTGAAGCTCTTTAATAGGTTATTCTATGTCTGTGTTCCTTTTGTTCATTAAAAACAAATCAAACAAAATGCTTTCTAATGCCACAAAGAAAGAAGGCTTTAGTTAACAAAATTAAAGTAACTTTTCTTCAAATACTTTATTTGTTGAAAAAGACAGAATAAGTTTAGCCTTTTCTGGAAACCATGAATTTTGTATGATACTTTCTTAGAATTCTACACACCTGATATAGTGCCACAATATCCTGATTGTAGTCCTTCTTAGCTGCGTAACAAAATGAGATTCAGATCCTCTTACTGGTAGTTATTCACACACTTCTTCCTGTTTTCCAAATATTTCTTTAATCCTAGCAGTATTTTAATCATCAGGGTCCTAAATCTTTAGAAGGCATTATTTGCTTTTGCTATTCAGAGAAAGAAGTTTATAATTATTGGCCATATTCAAATTATAAATGAAAAATTTGATAACAGATTACTGAATGTTGAAAAAGGCAAAAATATATTTTGAAACTTTTTCTTAAAGTATTGGAGCATTCTTTTAAAGAAGCATATTAAAAAGTCAGTAAATATAGGTTACATACCAAAACTTAAGGAAAGAATATTTAGTAAGAAAAATCACTATGGAAAAGTAGACATGAAAATTTATAATTTATGAAGAGCCAAATCTTATTAAATACTAAGTTTCCCACTATAATACTGTATTTTGGATCAAAGTCAAATTTTAGTATATTTTAAGTCCTTCTATAAACATAAGAAAAAATAACTTTCCACTTATGTTTTGGTGTCTGTTTATTACCTATACTTATAATCTTCTAGGTCTCCAAAATTTGGAGGGTTGTGTGAGAAAATTACTTAGAGAGAAAGTTATCTAAGATTTTAAGAGAAAATGTTTCTGTTCTATCCAAATTAACTAGTCTTCTCAGCCAGTACTTTCTTGTCATTCTTGGGTCTACCAATTATGAGAGTGAAATCTTTGTATAATAAACATAGTAAAGTTGGTGAAAAGATAAAGTGCCTTATTTTCATGAGAATGTGAAGCCTTTATGTTACTATTTTTGTGTAAGTATAAAGCGTGGAAATAATAATTATGTCCAAAACTACCTTGGAATAAAATTTTATTTTATTAATTCAGCGAAAAATCTTTTAAAAATATTATCACTATGTAGTATTATGTTTCAGGTAAAGCCTGATTACCAAAATAATCTTTTTAAAAACTGACTGTAGTAAAGCAACATCTATCTTTATTATCAAAACTGTGAAGCTTTTAATTAACAGAAAACCACCATGGGTTGCTTCTTTAGAATACCACTAAATGTTAGAGACATCGTATACTGTACAGGAGTGTCACTACTGGATGAGGATGTCTGGGAATTCATATGGATGAAATTCCATTCCACCACAGCAGTTTCTGAGAAGAAAATATTATTGGAAGCCTTAACTTGCAGTGATGACAGGAATTTATTAAATAGGTAAGTAAATTGATTTTCTAAATTTGTTTCTGTAATGAAAGTATTCTCTGTTAATGAAATTGCTCTAAAGTTGCTTTTATTTACTTGAATATATGTTAGTTACTTTAAAATATATCTTCCTAAAGGTTAGGAAAACTGCCATGTTAATGACTAAAGTTACTTGATTTCATTGATTGTATCTTTTTATGACTAATTATTTTATGTAATTGATACATGTATAAGAAAATATTTCATTATAAAAGGAAGTGTTTAGTATAAAGAATTTTAAAGAAAAATTTGCATCATCAAACCAGAATTGTGATTTATCCTTCCACAAGATTTTTTTAGTTTAATGTTTTTAATTAAAATACCACGAGTTTAATCTCTCTCTTTTATAAACAGGAATGTGTTCTATTTTTAAGTTTGCATTATTAAAGATTACACTAGACTATTCTTTTGAAGAATATAACAAACTAGGGCCTATAATTTTAGTAAGATTATTAAAATGTTTATGTTATTAGACTAAAACTTTTTACAAAATTATATCTTTATAGGCTTTTAAATCTGTCACTAAATTCTGAGGTGGTGCTGGATCAAGATGCAATTGATGTCATAATCCATGTAGCTCGAAATCCACATGGCCGAGATCTTGCCTGGAAGTTTTTCAGAGATAAATGGAAGATATTAAGTACCAGGTAGAAATAAGAATTCAGTCATTCATACTTGAATGAGTAAATAAAAGCTGATATATGAGGAATAAAGGCCCAAGTTTTGTGTTAAAGCTAAGATCCATACAATAGGATTTGATTTTAAAATATTCAACCAATATGAATATTGCCACTCCTGTGAAATTCAAAATTATTTTTAAAAGTCTATAACTTTATTCATTTATTAAAATTGATAACCTTAATAAGTTATATGTGTAAACATTTGGAGTATAAAAGGTTTAGCTGAGCAACTTTCCTGGAAAATCTATCGAACCGTCCAAAGTTGAAGAAACTATATCATAAAACCCCTATATCTCAAATATGCTATAGAAATGATTTATAAATACAGTGGTATTATAACAAGAAAACTTTAATTACTTCTGAGGACTTGTTTAAATTTTCTTTAAATATAAATAACTTCAAATACCTGAATAATACCATGATGCACAGAAGGATTATTAATCATTTGAATCGTTGTATAATTCCAGTTGCAGTAAAATGTATTCCCAGGACATCTTGTTTCATGGTGAGAATTCTTTAGTCTCAATTTTAGAAAATATTTTATTATGCATTTAAATGTATTATAATATATGCTAATTTATTACTCTGATAATCCTTATGGCCTTTTAAAATTAAATTTATTATAGAGCATGTAAATGCTGCTTGTTATTCTCAAACTTAGATGTTCCCAGACAGTAAGCAGATCTACTGTTCTGTTCATGAAAAGCTAGTGTGTAAACTTTATTATTTTTAAGCACACCTTGATCAGTTGCCCTAGTATAATGAGTCTAGTTAGAATGGATGTATTGGAGCTCCACCAAGATGGCCGAATAGGAACAGCCTCAGGTTTCTAGCACAAAAATCTGCACAAACCTGGACGACCATTTTAACTGGTGCCTGGAATGACTGCAAGACAGAGCCGCCCATTCCCCTGCAAAAGAGGGGGCTGAAGGCAGGGAGTCAGGTGATCCGGCTCAGTGGGTCCTACCCCCACAAATACCACCAATCTGAAATGCACTGGCTTGAGATTTTTGCAGCCAGCACAGCAGTTTGAGCTCGACCCTGGACAGTCAAGTTCCATGGGAAGGCAAGTGTGGCCACCATTATTGAGGCAGGCCACCATTACTGAGGCAGTCTGCCATTACTGAGGCAGTTGTAACCTTACCTGTGTAAACAAAACTGCAAGGACATTTACTTAGTAGCTGGACAGAGCCCGCAACATCTCAGCAACACCTCTGCAGGCAGACTGTAACTAGACTCCCAACTTGCTGGGCAGGGGATCTCTGAAAAAGGCAGCAATATGTCAGGGACTTATAAATAAAGCCCCACTTTTCCAGGACAGAGCACCTGGGGAAAGAGGCAGTTGTGAGTTCCACTGCAGCAGACTTAAACATCCCTGCCCAGCAGCTTTGAATGGAACAATGGAGCTCTCAGCACAGCACTTGAGCTCTGATAAGGAACAGACTGCTTCCTCAAGTGGCTCCCTGACCCCTGTATAGCCAAAGAGGCACCTCATAAAGGAGAGCTCTGGCTGACATCTGGTGGGTACCCTTCTGGGACAAAGATACCAAAGGAAAGAACAGGCAGCAATCCTTACTGCTCTGTAGCACCTGCAGGTAATTCCCAGGCAAGCAGGGTCTGGAGTGGATCTCCAGCATTGCTCCAGCAGAGGGGCCTGACTGTTAGAAGGAAAACTAAAAAGCAGAAAGAAATAGCTTCAACATCAACAGAAAGGACATCCACTCAGAGACCCCATCTGAAAGTCACCAACTTCAAAGACAAAAAGGTAGATAAATCCATGAAGATAGGAAGAAACCAGCACAAAAAGAATGAAATCACCAAAAACCAGAATGCCTCTCCTCCTCCAAGGGATCAAAACTCCTCACCAGCAAGGGAACAAAACTGGATGGAAAATGAGTTTGACAAATTGACAGAAGCAGGCTTCAGAAGGGGAGTAATAAAAAACTTCTCTGAGCTAAAGGAACATGTTCTTACCCACTGCAAAGAAACTAATCACCTCAAAAAAAGTTTAGACTGAATGCTAACTAGAATAACTAGCTTAAAGAAGAACATAAATGACTTGATGGAGCTGAAAAACAGCATGAGAACCTTCGCAAAGCATACACAAGTTTAAATAGCTAAATCAATCAAGCAGAGATATTTAAGACCAACTCAATGAAATAAAATGAGAAAGCAAGATTAGAGAAAAAACAGTGAAAAGAAATGAACAAAGCCTCCAAGAAATATGGGATTATGTGAAAAGACCTAATCTATGTTTGATAGGTGTACCTGAATGTGATGGGGAGAATAAATCCAAGCTGGAAAACACTCTTCAGGATATTATCCAGGAGAACTTCACCAACCTAGCAAGGCAGGCCAATATTCAAGTCCAGGAAATACAGAGAACACCACCAAGATATTCTTCAAGAAGAGCAATCCCAAGGCACATAATTGTCAGATTCACCAGGGTTGAAATGAAGGAAAAAATGCTAAGGGCAGCCAGAGAGAAAGGTTGAGTTACCCACAAAGGGAACCCCATCAGACTCACAACAGATCTCTTGGCAGAAACGCTATAGGCCAGAATAGAGTGGGGACCAGTATTCAACATCCTTAAAGAAAAGAACTTCCAACCCAGAATTTCATATCCAGCCAAACTAAGCTTCATAAGTAAAGGACAATTAAAATCCTTTATGGACAAGCAATTGGTGAGAAATTTCATCACCACCAGGCTGCCTGACAAAAGCTCCTGAAGGAAGCATGAAACATGGAAAGGAACAACCAGTACCAGCCACTCCAAAAATGTACCAAATGGTAAAGACCATTGACACAATGAAGAAACTGTGTCAACTAATGGGCAAAACAACCAACTAATATCAAAATGGCAGGATCAAATTCACACATAATATTAACCTTAAATGTAAATGGGCTAAATGCTGCAATCAAAAAACACAGACTGGCAAATTGGATAAAAAGTCAAGACCTATCGGTGTGCTGTACTCAGGAGACCCATCTCACATGCACAGATACACATAGACTCAAAATAAAGGGATGGAGGAAGACTTACCAAGCAAATGGAGGGCATAAAAAAGCAGATGTTGTAATCCTAGCCTCTCATAAAATGGACTTTAAATCAATAAAGATCAAAAGAGACAAAGAAGGGCATTATATGCTAAAAGGATCAATGCAACAAGAAGAGCTAACTATCCTAAATATATATGCACACAATACAGGAGTACCCAGATACATAAAGCAAGTTCTTAAGGACCTACAAAGAGACTTAGACTCCCACACAATAATAGTGGGAGACTTTAACACTCCACTGTCAATATTAGACAGATCAACAAGAAAGAAAATTAACAAAGATATCTAGGACTTGAACTCAGATCTGGACCAAGCAGACCTAATAAACATCTATAGAACTCTCCATCCCAAATGCACAGAATATACATTCTTCCCAGCACCACATTGCACTTACTCTGAAATTGACCACATAACTGGAAATAAATCACTTCCCAGCAAATGCAGAACAGCAGAAATCATAACAACCAGTCTCTTAGACCACAGTGCAAGCAAATTAGAACTCAGGATTAAGAAACTCACTGAAAACCATACAACTGCATGGAAACTAAACAACCTATTCCTGAATGACTACTGGATAAATAATGAAATGAAGGCAGAAATAAAGATGGTCTTTGAAACCAATGAGAATGAAGATACAACGTTCCAGAATCTCTGGGACACATTTAAAGCAGTGTCTAGAGGGAAATTTATAGCACTAAATGAACATATGAGAAATAAGAAAAGATCTAAAATCAACACCCTATCATCAAAATTTAAAGAGCTAGAGGAATAAGATCAAACAAATTCAAAAGCTAGCAGAAGACAATAAGTAACTAAAATCAGAGCAGAACTGAAGGAGATAGAGGCACGAAAAACCCTTCAAAAACATCAATAAATCCAGAAGCTGGTTTTTTGAAAAGATCAACAAAATAAATAGACCACTATCCAGACTAATAAAAAAGAAAAAAACAGAAGAATCAAATAGATGCAATTAAAAGTGATAAAGGGGATATCACCAGTGATTCCACAGAAATGCAAACTACTATCAGAGATTATTACAAACAACTCTAGGCACATAAACCAGTAAATCTAGAGGAATGGATAAATTCCTGGACACTCACACCCTCCCAAGACTAAACCTGGAAGCAGTTGAATCCCTGAATAGGCCAATAACAAGGTCTGAAGTAGAGGCAGCAATTAATAGACTACCAACGAAAAAAAGTCCAGGTCCAGACAGGTTCACAGCTGAATTCTATGAGACATACAAAGAGGAGCTGGTACCATTCCTTCTGAAACTATTCCAAATAATACAAAAAGAGGGAATCCTCCCTAACTCATTTTATGAGAACAACATCATCCAGATACCAAAACCTGGCAGAGATATAACTAAAAAAGAAAATTTCAAGCCAATATCCACGATGAACATAGATGCAAAAATCTTCAATAAAATACTGGCAAACTGAATGCAACAGCACATCAAAAAGCTTGTCCATCACGATCACGTAGGCATCATCCTGGGGATGCAAGGCTGGTTCAACATTCGCAAATATATAAATGTAATCCATCATACATACTGAACCAAAGACAAAAACCACATGATTATCTCAATAAATGCAGAGAAGGCCATCACAAAATTCAAAAGCCCTTTATGCTAAAAACTCTAATAAACTAGGTATTGATGGAATGTATCTCAAAATAATAAAAGATATTTATGACAAACCCACAGGCAATATCATAATGAATAGGCAAAAACTGGAAGCATTCTCTTTTAAAACTGGCTTTAGACTAGGGTGCCCTCTCTCACCATTCCTATTCAACAATCAGGCAAGAAAAAGAAATGAAGTGTATTCAATTAGGAAAAGAGGAAGTCAAATTGTCTCTATTTGCGGATGACATAATTGTATATTTAGAAGATCCCATCATCTCAGCCCAAAATCTCCTTATGATGATAAGCAACTTCATCAAAGTCTCAGGATACAAAATTAATGTGCAAAAATCACAAGCATTCCTATACACCAATAACAAACAAACAGAGAGCCAAATCGTGAGTGAACTCCCATTCACAATTGCTAAAAGAGAATAAAATACCTAGGAATACAACTAACAAAGGACGTGAAGGACCTCTCAAGGAGAACTACAAACCACTGCTAAAGGAAATAAGAGATGACACAAACAGATGGAAAAATATTCCATGCTCATGGTTAGGAAGAATCAATATCATTAAAATGGCCATACTGCCCAAAGTAATTTATAGATTCAATGCTATTGGCATCAAACTACCATTGACCTTCTTCACAGAAGTGGAAAAAAACCACCTTAAACTTCATATGGAACAAAAAAGAGCCCACATAGCCAAGACAATCCTAAGCAAAAAGAACAAAGCTGGAGGCATCACGCTACCTGACTTCAAACTATACTGCAAGGCTGCAGTAATCAAAACAGCATGGTACTGGTACTAAAACAGAGATATAGACCAATGAAACAGAACAGAGGCCTCGGAAGTAATGCTACACATCTACAACCTTCTGATCTTTGACAAACTGGACAAAAACAAGCAATGGGGAAAAGATTCCCTGTTTAAAAAATGGTGTTGGGAAAACTGGCTAGCCATGTGCAGAAAGCTGAAACTGGACCCCTTCCTTACACCTTATACAAAAATTAACTCTAGATGGGCTAAAGATTTAAAAATAAGAACACCATAAAAACCCTAGAAGAAAACCTAGGCAATACCATTCAGGACATAGGCATAGGCAAGGACTTCATGTCTAAAACACCAAAAGCAATGGCAACAAAAACCAAAATAGACAAATGGGATCCTATTAAACATAAGAGCTCCAGCACAGCAAAAGAAACAATTATTAGAATAAACTGGCAAACAACAGAATGGGAAAAATTTTTTGCAAGCTACCCATCTGACAAAGGGCTAATATCCAGAATCTATGAAGAACTAAAACAAATATACAAGAAAAAAACAACTCCATCAAAAAGTGGGTGAAAGTTATGAACAGACACATTTCAAAAGAAGACATTTATGTGGCCAACAAACATATGAAAAAATGCTCATCATTACTGGTCATTAGAGAAATGTAAATCAAAACCACATTGAGATACCATCTCATGCCAGTTAGAATGGCGATCATTAAAAAAATCTGGAGAGGATGGGGAGGGATAACACTGGGAGAAATGCCTGATGTAGGTGCAGGGGGTGGGGCAGGAAGGGGAATGGAGACAGCAAACCACCATGGCATATACGTAAATTAATTGAATGTAAATTAACTCAACCATTGTGGAAGACAGTGTGATGATTCCTCAAGGATCTAGAAATAGAAATACCATTTGATCCAGCAATCCCATTACTGGGTATATAACCAAAGGATTATAAATTGATCTATTATAAAGACACATGTACACGTATGTTCACTGCGGCACTGTTTACAATAGCAAAGACTTGGAACCAACCCAACTGCCAATCAAAGATAGACTGGATAAAGAAAATGTAGCACATATACACCATGGAATAGTATGCAGCCATAAAAAATGATGAGTTCATGTTCCTTTGTTGGAACATGGATGAATCTGGAAACCATCATTCTCAGCAAACTGACAGAAGAACAGAATACCAAACACCACATGTTCTCACTCATAAGTGGGTGTTGAATAATAAGACCACATGGACACAGGGAGGGGAACATCACACACTGGGGTCTGTTGGGGGTGGGGTGCTAGGGGAGGGATAGTAGCAGGTGGAGTGATTTGGGAGGGTTAATATTAGGAGAAATACCTAATGTAGGTGATGAGGGGATGGAGGCAGGAAACCACCATGCTATGTGTATACCTATGTAACAATCCTGCAAGATCTGCACATGTAACCTAGAAGTTAAAGTAAAATAAAAATTAATTTTAAAAAAAGGAATGGATGTATCATATTAAAATACTCCATCCATAGAAATTTCATTGTCAGAAAATACTGATATTTCTATAAGACACATTGACTTTTTGAATAATTTCAGCTCAAATCTTTTAATAGTTGGATGATTAAAGCTTGCTTTGCTTTTTTGCATATAATAGAATGAATAGTCAGACACTTAAGATAAAATTAATATATACAAATATTTCACTTAAAAGAATATAAAACATCTACCAATGTGCAGTTTCTTTAGGGAGTGGTTTTGTAAATCAGAGTTGAGTGCAATGCAATTATAGGGATATATAGTTTATTACCTACCAAAAAATATTTGGTTCCCAATATGCCTATTTTGTCTCACTGAATTCATAATGTCCATCTTATCTAAAACTATGATGGCGTTTACATTGACAAATAGGAGCATAATCTTCATGGTCTCCTGCTCCTCTGTCAGTCTTTGAATGTTGGAGTTCATGGAGCTCTGTTGAAGACACTCTTCTTCCCACTCTGCAAGTTCTTCCTGATTTTAGTTGCCTTCTACTCTCATGGTTTCAATTACTCCCAAATCTGTATCTCTAATCCAGACATTTTATGTAAGTTTCTCCTTGTGATAGGTAATTGCCCATCGAGGTTACCTTTACGAGTGTGCTTGCAAGGCCAAATCCATGATTTTTCTCTTGTCCTCCTTTTCTCAGTAACTCTTATAGCCGTCCACCAATTGCTCAAGCCCAACACTTGGAAGTCTACATAGGCTTCCTTTTATCTTTTGCCATGTATAACAATTAGACTCTAGGTCGTGTCAATTTAACAATTCCTAAAGTTTGTTGAATTCTTCCTCTCTTTTCCTGCTACCACTTCCCTATTGCAGATTCTTGTCTCTTTCCAGTACTCTTACAATAATAGCCTTCTGTCTCTCTGCCTCTATAATTATACAAACACACTTCAGCCTCTTCCCTTTATCCCAAGAATCATTCTGAAAAGCAAATGTGATATTTCCCTGCTGTAAAAATTTCTATGTGAGCTTTATAATCTAAGCCCCTCAATATATCCTCTGCATATTTTCTCAGCCTCTTGTTCTTCAATCTCCAGCCTCACAATGTATCAAAGTATGTCCTTTTTTTTTCTTTTTTTTTGAGACAGGGTCTCACTCTGTCACCCAGGCTGGAGTGCAGTGGTGCACAATCACAACTCTGTGCAGCCTTGAATGCCTGAGCTCAGGTGATCCTTCCACTTCAGTCTCCTAAGTAGCTGAGACTACAAACATATGCCACCATGCCCAGCAAATTTTTCTATTTTTGGTAGAGACAAGGTTTCACCATGTTGCCCAGGCTGGTCTCAAACTCCTGAGCTCAAGCAATCCACCTGCCTCAGCTTCCCAAAAGCACTGGGATCACAGGCATAAGCCACCGCCTTGGCCTGTATGCAATGTTAATATCCAATTGCTTGTAGCTGTCTGCACAAACCATGTCTTTTCACGTCTCTTTGTCTTTGTTTATGTTGGTATTCTACCTAAAATTACTTTCTTCCCTGTTGCTCAGAACTACTCTATGCTTAATCTAGATACTATTATCTCCCAGAAGCCATTCCCAAGACCCCACAGCTAAAGAGACCCTCTCTGAGAACTGTGTATAATTTTATCACCATCACCTTTAGCCACAATATGTGGAAATTATCTGATTAAATGTCTAGCTCTTCAGCTAGATAGTATAATACCTTCAAGGAAGGGACTGTACCTTATTATTATCTTCACAGGACTATATAAGTAAAAACAACTAACACCTCTTTAGAAAAAGAATTGTTATTTGCCTGGATAATTGGACACTTTTGTGACACATACTGATTGAGAATGATCACTTATATTATTATTGAATGCCTATTTGTTTGCTTTTACTTAGCTAACTTTTTTTCCATGGAATAGTTCAATGTTAGAATCACAACAAATCTCAGTGGTCATTTAGTTCAGGCTTCTCATTTTATAGATGAGGAAACTAAATTCTACGGAAGCAAATTAAATCTTAAATTAGATACTTAAGATCCCACAAGCTAGGGAAGAATTAGAAAACTTCTTATAACAGTGCGTAGATCCCTGTCTTTAAAAACCCAGAGCCTTATTTTTATTATACTTAACTTAGTTCTAAAAGTATGATAACCTGTAATAGGTATTGTGAGCATAGTAGGGACAAATCAGTAAAATGAAAATTCTTTTCAACTCACTGACACAATTTGTTCCTTGTCTTGGGTCAAAAGTCAAGTAATTATGTTTGTGGAATAAAGATTAGGCAATCCGAATGAAAAAGTAGATGTTTTACTTTAATGTACTTATGAAACAAGCTAATATTTTGGAGAACATTTTTGAGAATGCGTTTTGCCTCAGTTTCTAAGAATGAAATATGACAATGCCAGTGTCGATTATGACTAACATACCAAAGGATCTGACAGTGCCCAAGTTGATCCTGCAGTTCCTCTCGCCTTCATTGGAATCATTTTCCCTTCCAGTGAGCTAGGTTGCTTTGTAACTGAAAGTTTTAAAATATTTTATTCTCAGGCCTGGCTTGGAAATATACTGTTAATCCCTAATCCAGTTATAGAGGGCCCCTTTAAAAAAGTGTGCTACAACTCCGACTTCTCTGAAACAATGGGAAATATATCAGGTGGGGTCTGATGATATCCCATAGCCATAACTCTTTGTCCCTCCCTGACTCCCTAGAGAAGTGGGCTCGGGTGCTCAGAGATCTGGCAGTCTCTGACAACATTGATCAAATGGAACTTGAGAAGAACTCTAAAAAGTCTTTATGGTAATATTTTTTAATTACTATCTGCATTGAAATAAACTCTTATTTTCTTTCGAGGTATGGAGAAGCATTGTTTATGAATTCCAAACTTATCAGTGGAGTCACAGAATTTCTTAATACTGAAGGTGAACTCAAAGAGGTAAATATTTTAAGATGAGGTCTAATTATTTTCTTTTATAAACATTTGAAATTGTCCATTTACTTCTGTCATTTCTTTGCAACAGATTCACATCCATTCTTTTTACTTACACACACACACCACACACAGGCACACCACACACACACACACGTTAAAGACGACTCAATTCATGATTTGCAAAGGATATTTTTAACATATCTAATATTGAAGGCCTGCAGGAAATATTTGAATGTAATGATTTTCAATCCTGGAGACCCACAATCTGCTTCAGAGATCATTGATCCAATCAGCTATTCCTCAAATGATTCTATTAACCCACTGTAAGATTTACTAAAGAACAAAACCATCCTGTCAATGACTCAGTATTTGTATAAAGGTCTAAAGTTGGTGTTGAGATAAAGACTATATGTCTCACTGCTTTGTGGTCAGTCCTAAACAGACAGTGGGCATACTGTACATAATAATATTGGTTTGTACTATGTAGCCTCTTAAATGAAACAACTTCTTCTGCATAGAAAGAAGCATATCTGCTAATACATATTGAGATTAATAAATTGTTTTAAAAATGCTTGGTACAATCACAAATGAATTTCATTAACGAAAATAAACCTGATTTTTAAGGATTGGTGTCGAGGTTACGGGAGTACCTCACATTTCCTTACTATGTTATTTCTGGCTTATTACTCTGGAAATGTAAGCCAGCTAGTTTTGTTTGATTGTTTGTTTTGCCATTAAGTCACATCACTAATATAGAGAGATTAGAAATGGGGAAGGGTAAGGAGGTAGGCAAAAAGAAGCAAAATATAGACTCTTTTAATTGATTACAATGAATTGTGCTTCAAACATTGATTGCCTTTTCTTGTGCTCCTGTTCTCCATTGTAAAATATAGCTGATATGTGGCATTGAGAATGATGGTTTTCTCAGTTTTCGCTGACAGAATGCCTAATGCTGTGCCCCGCAGTTAATCACACTAAGCAGCATTCCCTAGAATCATCAACGCTGGCACCATCCTTAATATCTTCTAATATTGTCCAGTTTCCTATGATTATCCTGCGCGCACCAACTTGGATTCTTTCACACCATGAGCTGTGCTAAGCTAAGTCTCTGATTGCAGTGATTTGAAATTCAGTCTTTATCCCTGCTATGTGTGTTCCCAACCCTGAAGGATTAAATTTGAAAGCCCCAGAACATTTTTTACTGTTTTTTAAATAAAGGAAGCTAAATGGAAAGGACTGTTTTCATATCCATAAAGAAACGGAAAGGAAAAACAATCAAATTAATGATTACTTCCAATTTTCTCTGTATTTAAATGAAGTACTTTTAATTTCATGATTTTACATTCAATAATCCGGGAATGAAAGACTCATTTAGTCACGACCTGTGCAGCCACGGAAGTAAGCACGAAGCGAAGTCTCTCCTCTCCTCTCCTCTCCCGTTCGCTCCCTTTGTTCTTTGTGCTTCTCTCCTTCTCTTTTATCTCCTCTCCTCCCTACCTCTCTCCCATCCCTTCTCCTATTTTTCTGCTTCCCTCTTTCCTCTAACTCTGTCTGCCTTTCATATTTTTCTGGACTTGATAATACCCAGGCCCTGAAAAGAAAATATTTTAGACATTTTATTGATTTTATCACATACTGACCGTTTTGTCTTACATATTTCACTGGTTTATTTAATTTTCACACTTTATTTAATTGCCATTTTAGATGTTTCAAAGTGCCCCTATAATGAAAGGTACAATTTTGAAATTGAAACTAAATTATGGTTTTTATTTCATTACCTACAAAGCAGCTAATGTCACAATGCAGTTTCTCAGTGCCACGAGGAATGAATCTTTTCACTATGGAGTTATTTACTCTGGCTTTGCAGTTCAGCAGGTGCTGCCTGAGGCTCTTTAATACTTTCATCGTCTAGAAGATTGAGGAACACTATTGTCAGCTGGGGTGGGGATTTTGTTTTTTATGATGATAACCCCCCTTTCTTAAATAGAAAAGGCTGAGAGAATTTCAGTCGCATTCTACCTTAACCCATAAACCTCATGAGCAGAAAGCCCAAGGTGCTGCCTTTGGGTATGGCATATTCTTATTTCTAAGAGTTTATAGATCAAAAGGGAATCAGCATCTTTATGAATTCTGAAAACTCATTCCAGATTTTAATGATCCTCCTCAGCTTTAAATGCATTCAGTAGAGACGCTTACCTTGGTCCATGGTTTCCTCCCCAAAACAGCATTCTAGTACCTGAAACTGGAGTTTCCTTTTAATTACATGGCTCTAGCAATTTGAACAATATTTCTCCATGAGGCAATCTATCATTTATTTCATTTTAAATTAATGGAGACAATCTTCTTGAACCTCAGATGCCCTTGCCATTTTTCCACACTAATGAGCATTAACCAGTCCTTTCATATGCCCATTTTTCTGCTTTTTAAACTTAACATACAACACTGCTGTGGAGGAACGTAGAGCCTATGCATCAAAGACGTTACGTTTACAGTTTTAATATTGAAGGTATAAAGTTTATAATAGAGCAGTACTTAATTCTATTCATTTATATAGTTACTAAGAGTGTACTATGTTTTACAATTGACTCTAAAAATAATTTACCTTATGATATTGAGATCTAGGATGCCCTGAAATAAGAGGGATTTTTTTACTGCTAAAATATTTCTAATAGAGAAATTAACAAACATCCTTCAAAGTTGTATGCTAAGAAGATCAGGGAGCGCAAACAACATTGCCATTTTACTAAACATTTTATCAAAGTGCCTAAACTTGCAAAGCATATCATGGTATAGTTAGAAAACACAATTAAAAAAACAAAAAAAACTATTTGGCAGCATAAATCCTACCAAAGAGCTGAAGAAATAAGCAAATTGGATTGCTAAATGCCTTTATTTTAGTCCAAGCCCTCTAAAGTGAGGCAGGAGTTTGTAAGGCACTGTGAGCGTGCACTAGGGCCAGTTACAGGAAATTTCGACTACCAGTTGGATATCAGCACTATGGAGAATTACAGGGCCTAAGATCAACTAACGGCAACTGTGGAAAGTGGGCCAGATGTGTTCTGAAGAATAAGTTCTTAAGATGCATATAAGGTACCTCAGACTCTCTGAACCCACAAGGGGAGTATTTTTTTACTGCACTTAAATCATGATGTAAGAAGTCAATCTCTGGAGACCCACCAGTTCACATTTTCTATTGAGAGTTCTTTTGCAGGATAATCCAACCTACTATCCTTGTGCCAATAAACGTTTATATTCAAACCCATAGTTTGCCTTTGAGGAGGACTTAAGAGTTTTACTTCATGTGTTTAGGCTGGCTTACCATTTCATAAGGAAACCAAGAGCATGCTCCACAGAGTTGAAGTTGTGAAAGGGTCATTTATAACTCTCTGGTGCATTCAGTGACTGCCTAGGAAAACATGTAATAATTCAGAATATACTTTAAAAGGAATATATGTAACTTTTTTCTGATTGACCTATAACATGTAAATAATGCCATGACAATATCATATTTTTGTAATAAATTAAAATAAAATTCAAAACATAGATCAAAATATATTACTTTTTGCTTTATAGACTGGATGAGTCTGAACATAAACATAGAAGTACAAATGTATTATTGTGTTAATCAGATAAAGTTTAAAATTATGATTCAAGTACTTCCATTAGACTTCCCTTAATATATATGTGTATACATTTCTATCTCCATGGCACAATGCCTATAATATTTATTAATATTTATTAATTCCAATCCCTTTGCTTCTTCCCTTTTTTCTTAGTATATGTAATTTGATCAAATGCCAAATCAGTTTTAAGAACACCACCTATAATTTTTTGTTATACATTGGATATTTTATGTATTTGTTATAGAAGCACAGTGATTTTGAAATCTTCTAAACGATATACCTCTGAGATACAGTTATCCATTGCTAATGCTGCTGGGCAAAGAGCTTTGTAGGAAAGCAGAGTAAAAACTGAGAAAAGCCATCAGTATCGTGTAATCAAAGTAACTATTATAAATAAACTAAGCTATCCATGAACAAATTTCTAAATTAATTCAGAAAGTTATAACTGCATTTTAAGTCTGTCCTCCACCACCATTTCTGCCTGCCCCTGTGCCAATCCTGATACACTACATTTCTCTCCTGGCATATCCTCCATGTGGCACCCACCACATGATGAATCACACTCCACACTAATTACACCACGTAGTGTTTCTGAGTTGCAAGTTGATTTTTCACATTTGTCTATTAGCATCACAATTGTTAGTTCGTTGCCAGCTTCTTAAGATATATCAAACAGAAAGGAAAAACTTCTGGTAGTTAATCTTGAAGGAAAATCTCAGTATTTCCAGAGTATGTGAACTCTCTAAATAAAATTTTATGCCAAAAAATATGCCAAAACACTTAAAAATTATAACTTAAATGCTCAGATTCTCTAGTTAACACCATATCCCTCCTTTAGTCTTTCAAAATCTAGTTACACAGGTGATTGCATGTCATTAATCATCCAGTTTTCATAGCATCATTACTTTTTTTCCCACCAGATAATACTTTGGTTATTCCTTGACATCAAAGATAATGTCAAGCCCAAAACCACTCATTTGGAGAAAATAAAAAATAATTTTCTCTCTATAAACAAAATGTGAACTTTAATTCTTCAGTTTTTAAGGCTACTTTGTACATTGTATATGCATTGAAGTTAGAACTAGTCCTAACTTCAATCTCATCAACTTATTTTGAAATGATAAATTAAATGTCTGTTTTAATATCTAATCACAAAACACGAAGCTGAATTTGGAGCTATTAAGTTGTAATATCCACTGTTTTTTGTGTTCCAAAATCAATTACCTCACAACTAATTGACATAATCTGTTATATTTCATTTTGTTTACCAAGCTCACTTCACAATATTAAATATATCTTCTGTAGTGATTGTGGCATTTTGTTTCAAATGAATTCTGTTTTCTAATTTTTCAAATAGATTCTTGTTCATGTATGTTGGACATTATTTCATTTTAAGACATGCTGTTTACCATTTAAAAATTTCTTTTTCCAGCTCAAGAACTTCATGAAAAGCTATGATGGGGTAGCTGCTGCTTCTTTCTCACGAGCTGTGGAAACTGTTGAAGCTAATGTGCGCTGGAAAATGCTTTACCAAGATGAGCTTTTCCAATGGTTAGGAAAAGCTCTAAGACACTAATATATGTATCTTATAAACAATTCAACTCAGAATTTTATGAGAAGACATGCTTTCTGTGGAATGAGGAAAATGTACTACATGGAAAATGGCCAGATTTTCAGTGTTAACATGTGGGAGGAATTTTTTTAGTTTTTATATTTTGGTTTTGGGGGATATTTTTTGTTTGTTTCATTCATTCTGCTCTGTTTCTCTACTGGGTGTTCCTCTCTAAAGAAACTCTAGCAAGTGAAACTAGCCATGATTGCTTCAGCTGTACATTCCTTGCTGTACAGGGCCAAATATGATAGTGATGCATGTCGATGTTACAGTCAATTTGGAAAAACATATCCAGAATATTCTGTGCATGGATATATGGTCCTGCCTGTGTTCCAGCATGCTTATTTCAAACGTCCAACGTTATGTGTGAATATACGTTACATCCAGGATGGGCATTATGCAAAAGCACAAAGATTATATATGACAATCAGTGTTGCAATGAAAAAAAACCTAAAAATAGAAATTATATTCTCAATCTTGGGCATCGTGAGAGGTAAAGGAGCCCTTGAAATGATTAATATCACTTATTTCAGCACTTAGATTGTCTGGCAATGATTATTGTGTTGCTAACTCATTTTCTTTGAGTTAAAGCTGTGAATACATTTTAAAAGGCATATAGTGTATGCATATGTATATGTACATAGGGAAGCCCCATATGTATATAGTATGTTGTACACTACACATGTACAAAGAATGTCTTCAGATCAAAAAAAATTTATCTCTTTTTATAAACTTAAGGACAGTTGCAAAAGGCTTCAAAGAATTTATCTCAACATTATTCTTTCTATGTCCTGACTAAATTACTCAACCGTTACAAATTTTTCATCTACTTCTTAAACAACAGTCTATTCTACTACATGACGATGAATACAAACAAAATTTTTGTATAAACTAACCACTCTTCCAATTCTCCTGTGTCAGCCTTGCCTATAGATTCTGCCATCATTTTTTGCCGAAGTTCCTACTGCATGAAACAATTACGTAAACTTATAATTATTAGTGCTGAGAAAGAATTTATTTTCCATCTTGTTTGTTTTCCTACCTTATGTTGGGTAGTCCAGAGAGTTAAAAATTCTCTGCATGTTGGTCTTTATGTCTGTGTTGCTCTAATCCTCCATTAAGCAAGCATACCTCAAGTGGGTCTATTAGCATTTAATGACCTTTTATGCCAGTTGTGCCATCCCTTAAGATGAAAAGTTCCTTTTCTTATGTTAATGTACAAAGCTTTTCTTTTGGCACTGACAACTGTGTTCTACCTGGGAATTTTGAATAGCCATTTTCATGGCTGTGTATTATGTAACACAAATGTTTTTAAATGGTATTCTCACCCAGTAGGCCAGCTCTCCAAACACTGCTTAGATGCTTCAAAATAGCGTATTTTAAGTTTGCCAGTTTAAAATACCAATGCAACTACTCTACATAGCCAAATATTTGTAAATCACTTCCTATATTCTTGAGGTTTTTCATGCCACCAAATCTTACAAACCATTGAAAGAAATATATTCTAATACTAATCACTGAATAGTGAAAATAGACATTTTAGAGACCAGAGCCATAGAATTATTTTAAATTAGTAGAAAAGAGGAGCTATTTCCTAGTCTATAGAATAAAGTACCACCTAAAATTGAATTTTATCATTTAAACAATTAATACCGATTAGTCATACTTAGATTTTTCAGCACTTCATTCAATTAAAATATGTGAATTTTAAATATTTTATATGATGTGCACAGGCATGATAATGCTTAGTATAAAATCTAAACTTTTTCCATTTATCAGAAGTGATAAAATTTATTTACTACACATCACATTTATAAAATTATTGATTAAATGGGTAACTTCTAAAACATAACAATAATAAACACCACACTGCAATGCAGGTCCAAAATATGTGCTATATCACCACTGAATCATGTAATGGATAAGAAAAAATCAGAGATGGATGTCTTGTTTTGTGTCATGAATTACTAAAAACTCTTACTTGTTGTGGTATATTTTGAGTAAAATTACCATTTCCAGATTTGAGTTTGAAGGGATTTCATAGTTGTATTTTCCTCCCCACTGTTAATAATCATAATCCTTTTTCAGTATTTTAGTGGCCTTGAACAACTGGTTTATCTACAATATCAAATCCTAGGTGTATAATTATGTGCAATGTTCAATACCTCTTATAATACTTGTTCAACAGTATAGTGGTATCAATGGCATTAAGATGGCATTTTTGTTCTTCATATTTTTCAATAATTTATTCTTTCTAATGTTGAAATTATATCAGGCTTTAATGGTTTTTTTAGTTGTTGAAATAAGTAATATTTTCAAAATAATAAAATAACCAATGGTATCTCTTGGAATAATCTGTAAAATGTAGTTATAAAATTCTATTTTCTACTTAGAGTTTTTACCTTTTCTTTTTTGTTGGTTTTACAAATTATATATATGCATGAAATAACAAACTGTTGAAAATGTCCAACATCCAGTCATAACAATTTGCTGTGCCTATATGTGTACAAAAAAGTAGTTTCAATTAGAAAGGACGTTATTTATCACATTCAGTATTAAACATTTCCAGGTAACTTGTAAATAAAATGATTTCCCCATTTTTACATATTTTTTCTTAAAATTTTTCTATAATCTTTGAAGTTTCTAAAATACACAATCTCAACCTCTAAGACTAATATCTTCAATACTAGGTTTATTCTTGAGTTTCAATAACAGGTATTTTAGTTGGGTCATAAACTCACATTGGTTTATATTATCTCCAGGACAATTATATCATAGGACTGAGATTTTTGTGATAGTATTATTTACAAATATTATAACTATAATATCTTGTGAGGCTATTATTAAGGTTATGCCGTGTATTGATAAAATGCATTGCTTTCTCAAGAACTGTTACACATGTTGTCGTAATTGACTCATCACAAAAACATAATAAATGTTGTTATCCCTAATATTCTGATGAGAGAACTGGGGCTCAGATAGCAACATGAGCTATTTAAGACTACAAAATGGGGGTGGGCACAGTGGCTCATGCCTATAATCCCAGCACTTTGGGAGGCTAAGGTGGGAGGATCACTTGAGCCCCAGGGGTTTGAGGCCAGCTTGGGCAACATATTGAGACCCCATTTCTATAAAAATAAAAATGAAAAATTAGCCTGGCATGGTGGTGTGTACCTGTTATCCCAGCTATTGGGGAGGCTGAGGTGGGAGAATTATATAAGACCAAAAGTTCAGTGCTCTAGTGAGCTGTGATCAATATACTCCAGCTTGGTTGACAGAGTGAGATCCTGTCTCTAAAAAAATAAAAAATTCATACAGTTGTTATTTTGGGAACCAATATAATAGCCTAAGTCTATCACAACACCATTCCCCAGTAAAATGAAAAATTTACTGAAAATATCTCTATCCCTTGCATTAGTTGGAAATTTTCCAAATACTAGACCACCATCAAAATACACAATTAAATATATTTGCAATAGTTACATTGTTTATTAACTTTTTTGTTTCTAATTTGCAGATGTTAAAGTGGATAAAATGTTAAAATTTACTTTGGTCAGTATAAATAATCAAATATTGGGACAAAGAATTTAATTCATTTAATTTATTAATTTTATTTCTTGTCTGTATCTTTTGTTGAACATTGTTTAAACATAACCTTAAAGTACCGATAATTTGCTTAATTTTCAACACAAGTTTGTCTGATAAATTCAGTCTATAGTAACAGATGGTCAGAACGCAGATAAATAGTGTGCATTTAAATCAGTAAAAATATTCGGTTAAACGTCTACAAATCTATGCATACTAAGTTGTGAAAAAATGAAATTATAATACTACTGGATTAGATGCAATAACGGAATCTTTAAGGAAGTTTACAATAATACATTTAATTAAAATCTGTTGGCAATTAGAATTTTAAGGAATTCTTTTCTAAGAAGTTGGAGAACCTAAAATAGCTTGCTTATTCTCCTGAGTACTGTAATTAAGTAACCATGTACTCCTAGTAAAGAAGTAAAAGCACATATAATGAGAAATAGTTAAGATTTCTTACACCTGTTTTTCCTGTATCAGAGATCATAGCTGAATTATCATTTGACACCAATAGTTACATATTGATAGAATATATAACTACACTTTAAATAAATGTAAAACTATAATTAATGAAATATTTATTGAGCATCTTTTATTTCACAAGGCACTTATTGAGGAAAAGGAATACAGAAGATGAGTAAGGCCTGAAGGAATTCATATCAAAATAAATGAAGAAAAAAATGTAGAAATAATGAACTAGGAGAATGAGGGCAACAGGAAAAATAATTCCTTGCTACAGTGAAGAAAAGTAAATCATTTTTAGGTATACATAATATTATACAACTATTTTTGTACACCAGTTCTCAAAACTTTTATGATACTTAGCATAATTTTTATTGTTTGATTTCCTAGTGCTTAACTGTGTTTTACAGAAATATGTTACATTTTGAAATTATAATCAATATAGTTTAAACTCTAATAATTGGAATGTAAATTGGG
Source organism: Aotus nancymaae (assembly GCF_030222135.1). Classification (NCBI taxonomy): domain Eukaryota; kingdom Metazoa; phylum Chordata; class Mammalia; order Primates; family Aotidae; genus Aotus; species Aotus nancymaae. Next base: position 28,167,983 of record NW_026988428.1, on the reverse strand, counting down.
ATAGAATCTATCATTAAGAAAAGCTGTTTGAATGATTTAGCAGTATTAGTAAGTTGCAGAAATACTTTAATCTACTTATGAAAAAGTAGTTCACGTTTTCTAAAATGGTTTCAGCATACTATTGGTATCTCACAATATGTTAATTTTAAATTAATCATATTATTTAAAGCAGATTCAATAATACTTATCCTAAGCAATAATTCATTTGTTGAAATTAGTATATGTGAACTTATGAAAAAATGTTCTTGTAAAATATTCTGGAATCCCACATTTTAATTATATAAGAATAGCCTTTTGTTCAATTGCTTTGAACTAACGATGAAGTTTTTTAAAAAAATTTAAATATTTCATTTAATGTTATATAGATTCAGGAAAAGTCAAACAAAAATGCATTTCAGTAGTTTTTATTTTTTATTTTGTGAAATTTTATTTTAAAGTTTAGATAAGGAAAGTTTTTAAATTGTCAAATATTTAATAAAAGCAGTTGTTTAAAATATATGTTCTAATGTTAACTATACTATATGTACGCCATTGCATGCATTTTGTTTTCTAAATAGGTTTTTCACAACTGGCCTTACTAGTAGATTATTTTACCCTAGATTTTGAAAACATAGTACTTTAATGGCTTTTATTTCAAATATTTAGTACTTTAGGGATAGTACTTTGAAAATGTTTATCTTTTGTACATTCCTAGTTCGTTTATTAATGTAATAAGAAAAAAGAAAACAAAATGATTCTTTTGTTATGAATTAAATGTTTGTGCTGTATTAATGTTAGGTGAGTTAAGACAGAGGGAAGCAACAAAAATTCGAATGCTTACTAAATGCTAGGCAGTTTATAGGTATTATCTCAATTAATAACCCTGTGAAATGTCATTAGATCGAGTTCACCAAAGAGTAGATGAAGGCAGAGTTGTTATCAGTTTACATAATTAATTAATGGTATTCACTGGTATTCAAAACTCTGCAAACTCAAGTCTTACATGGCTCACACTAGTCATTAATCAGCCTTCAGCATGCATGAAAACATAATGTTTATTTGTCCAGACCATTCTCTATAGTAGATTTGAATAGGTACTTAATGTACTTCATCATTGTCATTGGCTCTTTCAAAAGAAGTGTTAATTAGTGTATTCTGGTTTACCATTCATTTCTTAACAAGGTTCCTTTATACATTCCTTTATAAAAGTTTTCATCAAAACATTTTACATTAGCATGTTGTGCAGTGGGTTTTAAGCTATAATAGGTAATTAACAGATACTTCAGCCAACAAGCCACACGCAGGAACTTAAGTGAAAAGACAGAATGAATTGCAAAGCTTTTACCAGTGGACCACAAAGTTAAGGTTAAACTTCTGTCTTTGCAAGTGGAGGAGACATATTAGTCTAGCCAGAACTTCCCTTTTGCTTAATAGCGAGGTCAGAGAAGTATCTCTGTCTTTCTGTTTAGAAGTATAGATGGACTTCAATTGCTTAATTTATTTGAACTTACACTTTCAATGGGTCTGCTGTGTGTAGGTAGATACAGTCTAAGATAAGTGCTTTGACTTGCCTCTGCACAGGTCAACTTAATTCTCATCACCCACATTTTTCTTAAGTAAATGAAAGAGTGAAATGTTTTACAGAAAATATTACAGTAGAGTTAAGAACATCTGCCTCAAATGTACAGTGCATTTAATTTTTAAGTTAATCATTTAGTAGCTACCCTTTTAACCCCTCCCATGTTCACAGTATTTCATTCGCTCTTGTAAACAATTCTGTTCCCACCTTTACATAGCTTATGACCTGCTGGGTGAGAACATTCATTATTAAGTTTTTGCTTTTCATTTTCATTTAAAATAGCTTTATTAACTAGCATTTCTCAAATGCAAAACATTTTTCAAGTGAATATTTCCTCAAATGTTGTATTTTATGTCTCAAAATATTGTATAATAGTATTTTCACATTATCCTTTTGAATGCTACCTATATATTGTCATATATAAAGATATCTATCATTTTTATTGCTATATTTTAATCCCTTTGCATTTTGATAATATTGAAAAGAGATTAGGGCTGAAAAACTAAAAAAGATTAGGACTTGCATTATGGATTGTCTAGTTACTTGCACAATAAGAGATATTCTATCATTGAGCTTTCATAATTGGCTTACTGGACACTATTGACTTTATTAGATAATCTTTAAAAAATATTATATGAATTATTTTGAATGAGCCTAAATTTATTCAGTAATAAAGTTTTTTTTTCCCCTAAAGCTATTCCCCAAGTGAACAGGCTTATTTAAAATATGCCATATAAAAGCACATTTTCATTCTAATATTTTATGATTTAGAAATTAAAAAGTAACTGTTCTTTTAGTAAATAAGTGTTAATAAAGCATTGACCAAATAAATAATCTTTTGTTATTTTAGCAGATAAATGTTTTCTATGGTATGCCTTTAAAATTATTCAGTAAAAATTGAATTACCATGTATTCAACATGAAATTTTTATTCCATTGTGGCCAAGTACTAACAAAATTGACTTTTCTAAATGAGAAAATTTGTCTTCTGTATTTTAAGAGAACTAATATAAATTTTGCCTCTGATAATAAAATTTTGTACAATAATTTATAATGTATCACAATTTAAAAAGTTTTAATCTTCTGACATGCAGATAAGGCCAAAATAAATAATAGCATCTGTTTTTTTAAGGCTTCTATTTTCACTTGAAAATATATTTTTAAAATGTTGCATATATATACTGTAGAGGTCCCTGCAAATGGAAAAAAAATTATTCTCTTCTGACATGGACTTTTTCAAGACTATACACATGCTGAAGCTAGAATAAAAACGTATGTATTTGTGCTATGTTGTATAAAGAAAAAAAATACCAATTTGGTCTCCTTTCTAATTATATGACTTTAGAATAAGTGAAATGATCTGCACTTTGGTAAAAAGTAATTTCACCTGAAATGCATTTCAGATTGCTTTTTAATAGGTGTTCTGCCTTCGACAGACTGTCAGGCTCTGAATTTCAAGAACAGTTTTCAATAACAACAGGGCTATAAAATATATATCATTGAGTACTCGTAAATAGTACTCAAAATATATTTTCAATATCTCTGGGTTTTTCTCTTTCTATGAATTGGGCAGAAAACAGTAGAACTTGACTTTTCGTAGCCAGTCATTTAAGCCTTTCCCATCATACTTTATACAGCCATAGGTAATCCTGCTCTTGTCCATGAACATTAGGGTAAGAAATAGAAGGCCTTCCAAGCCAGAGTAAAGAATATTTCTATTAGAGGATATAGTCAGTGTCTTGTGTCTGTGTGTATCATATGTGTGCATGTATGTATTTATATTTCTCCAGTAGTATCTATATTATATATACATGTATAACATATATTATATACATATATTTGTGTATAACTATATATATAAAATATCCATATAATATGTATACACATAATGCTATCTACATATATATACATATGTGTATATATCCCATACAGCATATGCACATATATATTATTTATTTCCCTGTCCAAATAATTGTGCTGCAGAAAAATCACATAAGTCAGAAAATGGCTATTGGAAAGTATCAGTTGGGTACCATCTTAACCTGGAGAGCCTGTCAAATGATTGGTGAATTATACTGGCATGATAGCCAGGATAATCTCTAAAAACCCCGAGGGAGCTTATAGATTCTGGCTCAGTAGATGTTGAGTAGTATATGATCATCTATATTTTGAACATGGATTCTATGTGATTCAGGTGGAGGCGATCCATCTAGACTGCCCTTTAAGAAACATTGGTTAGAGTGGTTCGTGTCCGTGACATTACATTAGACTCATCTGAATTGTTTTTAAAACATGCTGACGCCTGGGCTGCACTTCAGACTAACCAAAGATAACCCTGGCATGGGGAATTCATTTAAGCATTTTTTGAAACACCTGATTTTAATATATAGAGTTCAGAACCCCTGAGAGAAGTTACCAAATTAAGCATAAAATATCTTAAGCATTAATTACAGAATACTACCAGAAGTGCCTATTTTTAAAAAATCTAAGTTCATACTATTATTTGGCATTCTTCACCAAATATGAAAATCAAACATGTGTTCTCCATTATCTTAATAGTGAAAAGCAAGCAAGAAGTTTGGACCATTGACTTTACTGCCCTGACATGTTGCTGCCACGGTTTAAATCTGAGAGTGGTCTGGCGCCATCCACATGGGTGCCTGATCTTTCCTGGTTCTGACTCTGACTTTCTTCTGTCACCTGTCTTATCTTATCACCAGCTTTCCCCTGTAGTCCTATATAAATGAGGATGAATAATTCCACAATCAACAACAACAGTTTTTAAACTTTTATTTTGTTTTGCACATGTATCTCAGAACTTAAAGTAAAATACAAAAAAAAAAAATTTTTTTAAAGAAAAGGAGTTTCCCATTGGAAGAGTTTATCATTAAATGACTGTACCTTTGCTCTGCTGAATGGAACAATTTTTTTCTTTCTGTTCTTCATTTCACAATTCCCTAACATTGGAGATCAGGAATGACATATGTCAAAATTGTTATGCAGAGAGATAAACATAACATAAACTATTATTAAACACTATTGTCATCTGAAATGTTATTCCTTTTCCGTATCTCTTTTTTGTTGTTGTTTTTACTTTACTGTTCCTTCTCATTCTCTCTCATGTGACCTGCCAGCTGAGCATTGAGCCTTTTCAGCAACAGACACTGTAGTTTTACTAGACATTGCAAAAAGAATAGTGGAAGATTTAAGCTGTTTCTATATCAGTGTGCATAATAGAAAGTGACATGTGTTCCTGGGATTGTCAAACAAGACCCAAAGGGCATCTGGATACATAGAAACTGCTTGGTTGTACTTTTGAGTCTGTGCTCATTCGTCAGTCCTTGAGTTCTGGCCTCCCTTGGGTTGTTAAAATTTGCTTTTCTTTCCTAAAGTCTCTAGCTAATTAGAGATTTCAGCATACAAACTAATCCCCCCCCCCGACTATTTTTTTCAATAAAAGGAGAACTAGAAATATTGTCACTTCTTGAACATTTTAGCAAGCTGGTAGAGGAAAGAGTGAATTCTTTAATTGGATAACTCTCGAGCCATATCTGACAAAAAATAAACTCTAATCCTCCTGTCCTCCTTTCGTTATTTTTTTTCATTCTCCATCTTTCACCTCTATGTAATTGTTTTTATAAGATTTAGTATTGAACCTATTTTCATGCAGAAAGGGAATTTTGCTGTAGAGTAAGGCCTTCCAAGTTAGTAGCTTCTTATTAAGATATCAGAATTCTTAAGATGAATAACTTTACTGAGACATCTGTGACAAATTTAGGTCTGCCCAAGAACTCCAACAACTGCCTGCTGGGTAAAAAAAAAGAAAAGAGGGAAATATTTAATGAGCAAAGATCTATGTAGAAGTCCTAAAGCTAAATCTTAATAGGAATGGCTTTATTCCATCCACTTGGAGAAATACATGAAATTTTAGCACAAAATCCCTATAAAATAAAGGAATGGAAACTAGGTTTGCCATATTTATGACAGTGGTGGACTTTAGCAGATAGAAAATATGCAAAGATGCAATAGGTATGTAAATAACTACAGGCAGTTTCAGTATATCATGAATATATTTTATAGGCAATGGTTACTCTGGTTCTTGGTTAATCCAAATAATTTCAAGTGATGATATTTGAGAAAAATAATTGAGTGAAATAGATGTAATGTTTCAAGTGATAAGCACGAGTTCTAAAGTAAATATTACTTTCAATCCTTCAATCTTATTCACATTGCCTATGAAACACAAAAGCTGGCTAGTGTTTATGAGGCGTTTAAGTGTATATGTATGTGTATATGTTTTTGACGGAAGAGAAGGGAAAATCAAAAAAGGTTAAGAACAAATGACACAACTTTTAACTAAGCATATTTTCACATAAAATTGAAATTAAAGTCCCATGTTACACATGAATATATTCTTCAGTCTTTTAGAATAAGTTTCTTCAATTTGCTAGTTTGAAAACCCTCATATTCTTGCATATGAAAATACACCTGGTGAGTTAGAGGAGAGATTTAGATTGAAGTGTAATATTATTACTTTTCATTCAATAGAAAGGATATGAGTTTCTAGAACTGTCAAATAAGATTCAGTAGATATCTGGGTACATAGAAACTGGGTGTTCTCTTGAGAGAAAAAACAACAAAAAACAGCAATACCTAACTTTGGATAAATGAAACTGAAAAACTCATGTTGCCCTTTCTGATTAGTAACAAACACAGGAACTCCAAAGTGAGAGGTGAAGATGAGCATCTCTTTGTTCTGCCGTAAATTCTTTTTAAAATAGAGATCCCATGTGTTAAGTTTCTAGATATTCTCAATTACTTGGATCAAATGACTAAAATCAAATTCTTTGCCTGAATTTCATGCACAAAAATCAAATCTGCTTTGACTATAGATGTTTTCCTTACTTACTATAACTTAACTCATCTTCATTTGAGATATTTGGTTTTGTAATATAGCCCTAGTATTGATTAACCAAACTGCAAAGATAAAGCAAAATATCATTTGGCATATCCTAGTTTCTATATTTCTAGTAACATCAAAATTTACAATTTCCTTATAAAGACGAGCTTGATCTACATAGCTCTTGGCTCAATTAAAGATCCAAAGTTTGAATAGCCAACTCACAGTTTAATGCTGGCTGTTTTTTACACACAAGACAAGATATTAATATTTTGTTCTTGCTAAATGTTATGTGAGCATTTGGGGATCTCGATAATGTCGTTCCTTGTAACTTCTCTTTCTACATGTGAGTAGCATGCAATCTTTGTCCTCATTTAAATAATGACATGAGATTGTCGTGGGTTTCCCCCCACAAATATCATTGTGCCAGTAGTTCTGTTACCCGCCATTAGTTTCTCAGTTGGTTATGTGTGTAGATTCAGTGGCTATTTTTACGTGGTACTATATGTTGTTTTGGGACAACTTCTCTGTGTTCACAGACTATGCGCTGCCTTCTTTAGGGTTTAATAAAGGAGCTAAAATAACATAGTAGCAGAAACTTACACTTGTACATTTTTAATTTAGCTACCCCCAAAACAGAAATGGCAACTATCAATATGCTGTATAGCCAAAAAATGGCTTTACTCTATCTTACAATCTATCTTTTCTTTTTTTTTTGAGATGGAGTCTCACTCTGTCGCCAGGCTGGAGTGGAGCAGTGCGATAAAGCTAATTTTTTGTATCAATTTAACTGTCTCTCTTCTAAACAGATCTTTTTTTTTTTACCTGTATATAGTCCTTACTGACTATATTATCCATATTTTAAATCAATATGTTTTATCGCCTAGCTAGATAATAAATTCTTCAAGGGTTTAGGTGGTATTTATTTCCATTTTTGACAGAAACATCAAATATAATAAATTCTCAATCACATTTTCTTGATTGAGAACAACTTAAATGCCAGTATTAAAACCAACAACTTTCCAGTATGAGCAAAAACAGCAGAACAAGAAGAGTTTTAAGAATTTAGAGGCACAACCAGAATAAAACGTGTTGATCATTTTAAAGCATTGCAAAGCTAAAGCTTTAAAGCTCACACCATCTCTTTAATTTGTCCAAAAATATCACTTTAGAGCAACATTAGTTATCAACTTTGACCCACTTGGAGTAAGTAGAAGAAGAGGAGGATAATAAGATGCTATTTCATGACACATCTATTACAGTAATTCATTTACAGTATGGAACCTTTGCCAATGATAAATGCATGTTACTGTGGTGCAATTATGAATGTACCTTAGCTTTTCAACAATAAAGCTGCCAAAAGGTTGCAAAATGCATAAGGGAGAGAGAAACTTTAGTTGAAAACTGAACTAACCAAGATAATTTTTTAAAAAATAGTGTCTATGTGGTTTATTCAAAGAGATTTTTGTTCACTATTAATAGAAATTCTGTGATTTTAAAAAAGCACATTTTCCATTTAATGATCTACCAACTTCACATATATTTGATTCTGCATGAGTGCTGCTTTCTCAAATTATCATCATGCAGAAAACATTCACCGTATCTTTTTTCCCACAAAATGTAAATCTCTCCAAGAAAATGATGCCATTAAAGATTTCAAATTTCTTGCAAGATTTTGGATTGGACTGGGAAAATTTCATTAAGCTGTTATTCTGTGATATTTTAATATAAAACAGAGATCAGGTAGAATTATACAATCTTTACTAAATGCTAATGGTCTAATCTATGACCACTATGGAACTAATAAGTAATATTTTATTGTTGACCTACTGTATGCACAAATCTATATTAGATGCAATGCTGACATTAAAGTAATATAAGGCATAGTTTTTAGTCCAAAAGAACTTTTTCTTATTTGGACAAACAGTAATTATAAATAGAAAAGAATATCATATAGGGTACGGTATAGTAAAACATATATACATATATATATAAATATGTATGTATGTTTTACTGTATCCTGTAATATATATAAAATATATATAAATTCTTCAAGTATTATATATTATATATAAGTATATATTAATAGGTTAACATATATGTATTCTATATTATATATTATATTAATATATTTATTAATAGGTTTATATATTATAATATATGTATAATAGGGTACAGGAAAACATACAAAATATATTTTGAGGTTACTACAGAGAAAAGGGAAAGTTGTGTATGCACTGGATGTTTTAAGAAAGCTTTGTGGAGTAAATGGAGTTGGAGAAATATGACTAACCATTACCTGTGGTTTCCACGAAAGGCAAGATAAGAAGCTGTGGGGCCATGTGGGTAAAAGTGACATGTAATGATATTGAAGAAGTTAAATACGAAGACCTCAAGGATCTCTCCTCTTCACCATTTTCATCCACCAAAGTTACAGACAGGCTCTAACTAGTTTTAATTCACTTTTTTCTGATCTGATGATAACAAAATATTTCCATGTTGAGGTTTATTTTTTAGAATAGTGATTACTGTAAGAATAACCTAATATAGAGAACAAATGCCTTCTTAAAATGTGAGTGAAGGAACTATATGGCAGGAAGGAAACAAACAAATTTATGTATAATCCTTTAATTTATTTACTTCATGATTTTTTTGCAATTCTCAAACCTCAAGTTTGCCTCTGTGAGAGGTTCTGGCCTAGGGTGTTAAGGGGATCATGGAGCATGAAGGGCTGGAGAATTGGAGAATCATTGATTGATTGGGGTAATGAGGATGAAATTCATCTGGATGTAGAAACTGCATTCTTCCATGAGTCAGCTCCTTGTTGAACCCTTCAGGTCAGCTGATGTAGGTAATTTACTAGTTTTCAGAACTTAAAGGAGAAACTGAAGTAGAAAGCTTATCATCTCTCAATTTCTTAGACTTTCTTTATAGAACAGAAAGAAACAAGGAAACTTGTGACAAGGATTACATGAACGTGGTGCAGTAAGCAGTGACTGCTACAAGGAAGTGGACGAAAGGGCAAGCTGACTTAATGATTGCTCCTGATTGTGCTGAAAGCTTAGTTGAAACTTATTTTTTCCCTCAACCAATTTTATAAAAATTCAGGGGAGACAGTTTCAAAAGCTCTTTAAGAAACGAATTGGATTTAATCATGAAGTATGTATCTTCCATAGGTCAATAAAGGATTTTCGTAGGGACTGACTCTAATAATAATTATAACTCCATTTATCTGTTAAAAGTTCCTGTTTGTCTTGCTTTTAACCAATTCCTGCATGCTTTCCATACTGTGGCCAGTTCAGACTTCATACAGTCAAATATGAATCTTGTTTAATATTTCCCTTTGGTCTGTTGCAAAAAGTTCTTTACCCTAACATTCAAGATCTTTTACAGTTTGCCTTTGATGTACTATTTATTCCTTGGTTTTCATTTTCTGTTGTACATCACACATTGGCTATAATTTTCTTGACTCTTTTGCAAGCTTTTTGTGGTGATGAGCATTTAGAAAATTCTCATTTGCTGGAGGCTGGATGTGGGCTATTTACCAAACATACAATTTTTTTTTTTTGAGTCCTAGCCCCAGCCTCTGCTGCTTTAGCCACATGCTAAAGCAGATAAGGAATGCTAGTTTCCTTTTCTTTAGTAGACTGTTGTGTGAGGGCAGATAAAATGTAAAGTAGGGATATGAGTGAGAATAAAATGTAAATGAGGGCTTGCAAGCTTATGCTCAGAGATACAGGAGACAGGAAACCCCCAATCATTTGCAATTGGATACAGGAGAGAGGTAATTGACTCCCCTCCCCCAGCTCCACCAAGACCATCATTGGCAGGTGCTACTGAGTACTGTTCATTGACTGCAGGGATGCAGTGAGCCAACCTGGCACCAGCAAAAGATAACAGTTACTCAAAGCAGAGCAACAGAAAACTTGTAACTGCATATTGTTTCAAAAATGAGCTGATCATAAATGGGCACATGCCTGTAATCCAAGCTACTGGGAAGCCTGAGGCAGGAGGATCACTTGAGCCCAGGAGCTCTAGATCAGCATGGGCAACATAGCGAGACTCCATCTCAAGAAAAAGAAAAAGACAGAAAAGAAGTGAGCTCCTCACTTCGCTGGCGTCCCTGGTGAGTTCCCTGGAATGTCTTTCCTTCCAGTATCCTGTAGCTGTTGAGAAGAGCTTGCCCTGCAAGGTGAGAACCTCTTATTGATACTTTATATACTCTTTCATCAATTTTGGATCAACTTAGAGATAATTTTTGAGGAATACTATTAAATCTGTCCTGTTGCTAAACTCTCAGGTTACCTTTCATCAGAACTGCTCCTCAGAAAACCATTATTTTAATAGGCTAATCAGGGTAAAAGAAGGGATTCCAACTCTCCTCCTTACCCCTCCCCCACCCACCAAGGAGAGCCTTACCATTTATTTCTTTTTTAAATTCTATCATTCCTTTCATCTGAATACTTCATCCTTTTATCACTGCTATCTCAATGCTGTCTATCTTTTAAGGCTCTAAGCATATGTTCTTAAAGCAGGGTACTTGGGCCATTTCTATCTCAATCACATAAGGTACAGGTTAGAAACGCAGATGCTAGAAATTAGAATCTCTAGGAATGGTCCAGATATCTACATTTTAACAAGCTCTCCGGGTATTTTTGTCCATGCAGAAGTTAGAAAAACACTGCTCTACTCAAAAGCTATGAAGCCATTTTCCTTCCCCTGGAAAACCAATGTACCTTCTCTGTCTTTGGAATTTCTTAAAAAAAAAAAAAAAGTTTGTTTTTTACCCTTCCTTTAGTATTTATAACATTTTGTCTTATAATTTATCACAACATAATGATCTGTGCACTTGTTTTATTCCCTCTAGAATAGATATAAGCCCCCTGCAGGCTAGGCCTATGTATCTCCAGAGCACCTGGCATGGGGCTTTGCTTATAGCAGGTGCTAATTCTTATCTCTAAGAATGCATGAAATGTTACCTCCAGAACTTTCCCCTCCTCTTCTGTCAAAGCACTATGAACATAAGCTACAGTGTAACTCCAAATCGCTTGTACCGTATTAAAATAAATGAACTGCTTAGAAAACCTCTTGCTTGAACTAAGCTTAGTTCACAGAATTTGGTCTCAGATAAATAGTTGACTCAGGCTTTTTTGTTCTCTGTAAATCTCCTTATCAGCAAAAGGTTTATTTCTGAAACTCATGGCTCAATATAGTGAAAAGTAGTCACTTGAATCAAGAACTAAAGAATGATTCATGGTTCAGGTCATAAAAATTACCTATTTGTCTGTCACTGGTGAATCATTTATGATGTCCTTAGTACAGTCTGAATTTTCAAAAGGTTAACTTTGGATGTGCATTTTTTAGAGTGTATATGTTTGCTTGCAATATGTCAAACTACAAAAGGGCATTTTCATAAAATATCACTGTTTAATTTCTACAAAATCCATGTGAATGAAAAAAGCATACTCAAATCACAGATTGGAAACACGTCTTGAACTTCAAATGTTTAGCTGCAATTACCATGAGACTATTCCTTGGTATTTGGTTTTCCTGAAATCAGGATATAACCTAACTACTTCAAACATGCTTTGCTATGGATTTAAATGAACGGAATGACTTGCTTTGTTTTCTAATATTGAAAAAATACGATGCTTTTTCTAAATTTCTAATAAAGCAAGTAAAATCCAGTGAAACAAACACACACAAACAGAAAATGTGATTAAACTACTTATTTTTTTAAAAAAAAAGCTTACAAAGAAAAAATGAATTTCTCTAAGTTTACTGCAGATATTCTAAGAGCTTTAATTAGCATGCAATATTGCATTTAAGACATTAAATATTAGTGAAATTATATGAATGCATTACACTAGAGTTGACATCTAAATAATATCTGTCCTAGAAAGGATATCACAAATACTTTCACAGAGGTGAAATAAATATACTTGAATATTTTACAGATGTATGCCTTTCTCAAATGATAGAGGAGAAAAACATTTTAGGGAGCAAACATTTTAGGCAGGAAAATTTTACAAAAGCCTAAGGCTTAAATAAAAGGTGAATGTGATATTTTAAATTCAAAGGAAAAGTAATTTATTAGCATGCCATCAAAAAAGTAATATAAATACAGAGAAATAGACTGTCAAATGTTAGAAAGTACACATTTTAGAACTATAAAATCTCCTCACAATGAGGTATCCTCTGAAAGATTCCAAGGAAGCCTGACTCTGTCTCTCAGTCAACTCAGTTACATCAACTATCCCCAAACCCAACACTCTCTGTCCAACTTCTTCTGGATCACTTGCAAATCCCAGGCCTAAATCAGGTTTGAGTTTCTACAGAACATTTCTGAGTGTATCTTGTTGCTTCCTGTCTTTTCCCTGCCTATCTTCCAACTCTGAGATTCCAACCTACACAGCTCTGCTAAAATGATTCTTTTTAAATGTTGTTTCCATCAAATCACTCCTCTGCTTGAGAATTTAGAGTGACTTTCCATAACTTGTTATATAAAATCCTAACTTGCCTTGCAGTAACATCTTTCACCAACTGAGCTATCCCTTCATTCAACCAAACAAACAGTCATCACTCTCAGAAACATGTGGGCCTGTATACATTACATAATATGTTTGATGTTTTTAAGAACATTGTGAAAGATTTTTGAAAAGGTTTACTGATGTCCTTTCAATAGAATGTTGAATATTATTTAGGGTACTCTTCAAGAGTTATTTTATCTTATGTTATTTCATGGTATATACCTTTGAGTAACTTGTGACTGGTGTAGTTTTCAAGTTTCTAGGGATAGAGAGAAACTTCTGGGAGGCTGATGACAATGCAGATATTTCCTGTCCATAGTGATGCAAATGATTCTTGCTCTTGGCAGTTTGAAGAATTGGTCTTATAAAGATTAAGCCTCTCTACTGTTGTTCACATCTTACTAGTTCCCTCATTAACGAGCTAAAGCATTGAACTGTGTTTATTTTATATTTTTATGAGTCATGATTTTGCCTTTTTAAAATTATGAGTTAACAGGGTTTACTATGCATAAATCCTGTTGTTGCTTCTTTGTCTTGTAAGTCTCCATGTGTCACCTGCCCTTCCGTCTTCTAGTACATACCTACACTCTTCCTTTGAAACTCAATTCACATTCACTCCTTTCTGGAAACCTTATCAATATAAACTGTGTTAAGAAATATTTAATGAGAAATTAACTAAGGAGATAATTAATGGGAATAAATAAGATGTTATAAGCTTGTGGGACTGTTTTAGAGGACTTCTGGGGGTCCACTGAAGGTGGGGCGGCATTGTTTAAAATGCAGGAATTCTCCAGTTTTCCCTCAGACCAGCTAGGGATCTTTGTTCAGTTTCCCTGTAGAGTTCTTTGTTTCTCCTTCTGGTGCTGGCAAGCCAGGTAGGGCCCTTTGTCTCTGAAGCTCTTGAAGGAGGGGGCACTGTGACTCCGGGTTATAAAACCGGTAGCCAATCCGGTAAGGGAATCAAAGATCAATCGATCCAGAGGAAGTGTGAAAGAACTCCTCTCATTGGACAAGAACATGAATGGGGAGGGAATAAATCAAGAGTTAAAACTCCAGTCGCCCCTGCCGGAACAGATTCCTCTCTGGATCCCCTTTCACTCTGCCTAATAAACGGCACTTTCATATGCTCTTTGGGTCCACAAGTTTTATTTCAACGGTAAGCTCACCGTGCCTCAAGGGCCCCTTTCCCCATTCTTAAGGATGAGGAAGGCCAAGAACCTAAGCTCCAACTACATTGGTGGTTCCCACTTCTGTGATGACCTAACCACTCAAGTGACCTGGGTTCAACTCCCAGCGTGGGAACCAAGGAATCCAGCTGCAGTTTTACTTCTTCAGTAACAAGCTGTTCAAAAGAACCCTCAAAGAACCACATGTATATAAGGCCACCAGGAATGCTGATATAAATTAACTTAATAGATGAAAAACTGGCAAAACTGGTCAGTATCCACTGGGCAATAAATCACCACATCTCCACCAGACACAACTTGCATGCCTATGAACAAGAACCATTTACATTTGGATATTATACAGTTTGCAGGGCATAGTTCTAAGCAACAGAGATAAAGTGATAAAAACAAAATCCCTGCCTTCTTGGAGTTTGCATTTGTGTGCGTGGGGTGGGGGTGGGGGGGGCAAGGAGTTAAAGTCAAATATTAAACAAATAAATATGTAATATGGCTTTTAGAGACAAGGACTCTATAAAGAAACACAAAACAGGATACTAATGCCAAGTAATATTGGATAAAGGGGAGTATTAATTTCTATGGAGTAATCGATAAGGTCTCCCTGCAAAGGTGATATTTGAATAGAAACCCAAAGTAAAAGGAAGCAAACTGTGAGGCGATAAGAGTTAAGGGGAGAGAATTCCACATATAGAGAACCCTGAGTACAAAAGTCCCAGAGCAGGGGCACTGTGACTGCAAGTGGGCCTGATGTAGTGAAATGTAGTGAGTTTCAGGAAGAGGAGCTAAGTATAAAAATGACTCTAGGGTGAGTATCGGAGGAGGCAGGAAAAGGGAGCTCATGATGAACTTTCTGTCCTCTTTCATGAGACTGATTTTTTTACTTCCAGGGAAATGGAGCATTACTAAAGAGTTTGGGCAGAGGCAAAACATGATTTGACATGGGAAGCACTCTGACTAATGGAATGAATAGTCTAAAGGAGTAAAAGGGAAAGCAGGGACATCCTGGGAAGTTTGATGAGTTTAATTATATCTCCCAAAATGATACGTTGAAGTCTTAATCCCCTGATAATTGTGAAAATAACCTAATTTGGAAAGAGAATCTTTGTAGATGTAATCTAGTTAAAATGAGGTCATTATGAATTAGGGTGGTCCCTTATCCAATAATTGGTGTCCTTATTAAAAGAGAGAAATTTGGACCCGTACAAACAAGGTCTTATGAAGATGGAGACAGAGATTGTGTTTACACAATTCAAGGAAAAGTAAAGGATTGCTGGCAGTCACCAGAACTGGGAAGCAGTAAGGATCTAGATTCTTTCCCAGAGCCTTCAAACAGAGCATGGCCCTGTTGACACCTTGATTTTTGTCTTTAAGCCTCCAGAATATGATAAATTTCTGTTGTTTTAGTCCAGCCAGTTTATGGCACTTTTTAATGAAATCCCTAGGTGAGGAAGGAGACCCTTAATCCTCTTAAGCTTCTAAGAGCCCTTCCACCTAGACTTCTACATTGCATTTCAGTAGGAGAAGTAAAGGCTGGCAGACCCGGATGCCACCCTTAATTGCACTCCTGTAGATCGCAGGCATGGTATGGAGGAAGCTTTCTGGAAGGCATTCTTTTTGCTTAAACATGTTCAAACCCCTAGTCATGTACCCCATGCCTACTTCATGGATTAAGACCCTTTCATATATAATTTCTAGAATTGTAAGCCTTTAAAAGGGCAAGAATTTTCTTTGTCAAGGAGCTCAGTGGTTAAGATATTTTCACTTGCTGCAGCTCCTGGCCAAATAAATCACCACTTCCTTCCCAGTTTGGTGTTCAAGAGGTTTGTTTGCAGTCTTTCCTATTCTGTAGGATCCTGAGGGGGAGGGTGTCAGCATAATTCATGTGAGAGATGATGGTGATTTTGCCAGATTGGTGCTGATGGAAGTCTTGAGGGGCACTGGATCCAGGGTACTTTAAAAAGGTAAAATTGACATGATATTCTGACATGTCTGTGGTGCATGGAGAATCATTTGAAGTAATTCAAGAACAAATGCAGCCTTTTGCTCTTAAGAATTGAACTCAAGGAAACCTGACAGCCATATTTCTGAGCAATAATGACAGATGTCCATGATTTTTTTATTGCAAATTTGCAATGGAGATCAAACCTAGAAGGATCAATTATAATAGGAGTTGTCTATTACTGATCTCATTCTTTGTACTAGGCTCTTAATATATACATGTCATTTAATCCTCCCAAGACTCCTGCAATATAGACATTTTTACCTTCATTTTACAAATAGGAACGCTTTAATTAAAGATATTTTGTATGTACTCAAGGAAGTATTATAGGAAAGATTGAAACCCAGATTTTCCTGATGCCAGCACCAATTAATTTTCTATCAAGAAGTAAACAATGCTTTAGGAAATAAAACAATGTTTCTGAGAAATTAGGATGCTAAATAAAACATTTATAGCTCAGTTTTAAGATGCTTTCCATATATTCTTAGAATGTATGGAATACTCTTGCCAACTTTGTTGTTTTTGTGTCTTCATGGAATCTAATTTACTGCTAACCATGAGTAGACACTCAAGGAATACTCACTGGTTTTAAATTGATGTACTAACTGGCCCCTGGTATTAGACAGATTTCTGTGATGGTGTATTATTCTATAGGGAATCATCTGTTTATATATAATTAATACAGGTTAAATAATTCTTATTTACATTTGATTAATACTTTACTATTTACCAAGGACTTTCATACTAGTAACAATATTGACAAGATAAATAACAGTTCCTGTTATCTATTGCTGTATACCAAATCACCCTAAAGTTTACAGGCTTAAAACCACCTGTTCTGGTTAATATTGAGTGTCAACTTTATTAGATTGAAGGATGCAAATGGGTGTATCTGTGAGGGTGTTACTAAGGGAGATTAACATTTGAGTCAGTGGGCTGGGAAAGGCAGACTCACCTTCAATCTGGGTGGGCACCATCTAATCACCTGCCAGTGTGGCCAGAATAAAAGCAGGCAGAAGAATGTGGAAAAAGACTAGATTGGCTTTGTCTTCTGGCCTACATCTTTCTCCCGTGCTGGACACTTCCTGCCCATGAATATCAGACTCCCAAGTTCTTCAGCTTTAGGACTCTAGCCTTCAACCACAGACTGAAGGCTGCACTGTCGGCTTCCCTACTTTTGAGATTTGGGGAGTTGGACTGGCTTCATTGCTCCTCACCTTGTAGACAGCCTATGGTGGGACTTCACCTTGTGATCATGTGAGTCAACACGCCTTAATAAACTCCACTCTTTAAATACATCTATCCTATGAGTTCCATCCCTCTAGATAACTCGATAAATATACCATCTATTTTTTAAAAAAGTATTTTTCATTATTCTGGGGGTTGACTGGGCACAGGTGGTTCTTGCTCAAGGTTTCTCATGTTGTTGAGTCAGACAGTGGCTGGGTCCAGAGTCATCTTAAAGATTTCATCATTTACATGTCTAGGATTGTCGTCTACTTGAGTCGTCAAGTAGAGTCGTCCTACTTGAGTCGTCCTACTTGAGCTGTTGGCCTGAATGCCTACACATAGCCTTTCCATGTGGCCCGGCCTTCCCCATACTTGGAGGCTAGATTCCAAGAGACAGTATCCAAGGTGATAAGCAGGAGATGCAGCAGTTTCTTAAGGACCAGGTCTGGGAACTGTCACAGTGTCACCTCTATTGAATTATGTTGGTCATTTACAGAACCTAGATGCAAAATGAGGAACATAAACTCCACCTCTTGATGGACAGTGTGTCAAAGAATGTTAAAATCACATTTAAAACTGCCAAATGACAAAAACTTGATTGTTCATATTTTATACTAGAACGGTTAAAAGTTGAGAAATTGGGGATCTTTCCTAAAATTACAGAGTTAATATAGGCTACAACAGTGATTTGAACCAAATTCTTACTTTATTGTACTTTCTTTCTTTCTTTTTTTTTTTGAGACGGAGTTTCGCTCTTGTTACCCAGGCTGGAGTGCAATGGCACGATCTTGGCTCACCGCAACCTCCGCCTCCTGGGTTCAAGCAATTCTCCTGCCTCAGCCTCCTGAGTAGCTGGGATTATAGGCACGCGCCACCATGCCCAGCTCATTTTTTGTATTTTTAGTAGAGACGGGGTTTCACCATGTTGACCAGGATGGTCTCGATCTCTTGACCTCGTGATCCACCCGCCTCGGCCTCCCAAAGTGCTGGGATTACAGGCATGAGCCTCCGCGCCCGGCCTTTATTGTACTTTATATCATCAGAAAGCAGTGAAGTGGAGTGCTCGAGAACTTGGTATCTGGAGTCATATTGTCTGAATGCAAATTTCAGTTCTACATTCTAGCTTTATGATCTTGAGAAAGTAACTTGGCTTCTCTTGCCTTGGTTTACTCACATGTGAGATGTTAATAATTGTAACTAATACATATAGAGAAGTAAGAAGATTGAGCTAATAGACATAAGAACTTAGAACAACACCTGGACTAGCGTATAGTAAACAATCAATAAGAGTCAACTATTATTATACATTTCACAACTGGCTGGCAGAATTTTGAAGAAATTAGGCAATTTTGTGGGTTAGATGTGTATGTGTAAAGCGTGCATGGAGGAAGTTTAAGTGACAAATGACAAGTGTTTATAATAAGATGTGATGGGTGTTCTGCCAAGTATTTAGCTACCTTTTTTCTATACTGTCATTGAATCAGATCTCAATCTTATACTTTCCACCTTGCATAGAAATCATCTGTTTATCCATTTGTCTCCTTGCTAGAATGTCAGGTCAAGGAGGACAACACTATTCTCATTCATCTGTGTTTCTTAGTGACTTTCACAGAATATGGCACTTAGTAGGAGTTCAATACGCTGGTAAAATAGATGCATAGTATGTCAATACTTTGGAACAAAAATCTGAAATGAGAAAAGGGCATTATATTCTGTAAGGATTTTCCTTTGTGAACTTGTGGGCTTATCATAGTCTGAAATTTTCAAAGAAAGTACAGGGAAGGAAATATAGACTTAGATGATATCCAAACAACCCATTTACTTTAAGATTCATTCATTCATTCACTCTTCCACTAAGAGATGAGTTATTTACCTCTTGCAAAAGAGTAAAATAATTTTGAATTATTTCTATTTTAGAAATAACCGGTTACGTGTTGTGCAGTCCAGCCACTCAGATAGGGCTCATTACTGTGTTTATATTCAAGAAAAACGTCTTACCCTTTGAATTCATTGTCAAGCCTGGTAAACATTAGAAGCTACAGTCATGTTTGAATACACAGAGAACTAAGGAACTCCTCTGCTCTAAGAACTTAGTAATTTAAATTTAGTTTTAAAGTTTACATTTTATTTTGACGTGATGGTTTTTATCTTTGTTGTGATGTCGGTAATCTTTTGAGGAATAGCAAAATGACTTGGAATTCTAATTTCTAGAATCAATACGAGGAGAAGAAAGATAACAAAGCTCTAAAATTCCCCAGATTAGTAACTGAATCAATAGGATTTGATGCAAAGAGGTCTGTTGACACTTTATGATACTGCCCTTCTTGGAATGTATAGGAGAGTCCTGGCTTGTTCCATATTGCATAAGGTATCCATTAAATGCAAATTATCCTTCAATGGAAAGGCAGAGATTAATGAGTAAAACAATAATGTTGCATTAAATGAGCCTGATGAGAAAGCTCACATAAAGATCCCTCAAAAATATTCATGAAATAAGAATAGTTGCACAGTGATTATTGAATGATAGATTTGAGGAAAGAGGCCCTACCTAAAAAAAAGATACCATTGTAGGAAAAAATTTTTATAATAGGTTAAGCAATTTTTGACAATTTGGTTTGGGATGTAATCACTGCAATTGTTTGCGTGGGTATTTTCTTGGTGCTTTCTGAGTTTCTATCATCTTTTCTGTCTGTAGTCAGTAAGTTCTAGATCATAGTTAAGGGAAAAAAACTAAGAAAATATCTCTCCTCTGGCTCTGTTACATTGTCTACTTCTCATCCTACTCACATTGAAAAGGTAAGGAAAGCTTGATGTTAAGGAAATGTTCCTCTTCCATTAGTTCAGTGTAGATTTGTTTCATTCTGTGAGTAAATACTTGGTTCTCTAGGGGCTTAAAATCTCTCACGAGAAGAATTACTCAACCAGTGAATCAAGTAACGTTATTAGGAAGAGGGCACTGACCAGCTGTTCTCTTTCTGAGGGGCAGAATTGGCCAAAATAGACTTACATAGGAAATGGAAAGTTATAAGGAAAGAAACCTTCCTGATGATAAGGTTGATAGAAACCTAAAGGGTTCAAGTTTCCTTCCAAGAGTAAATGTGACCCAGTGGATGAAAGCTAGCCTGTAACCTGAGACAGACTCCTGAACAATCTGCGCTTTTTCAGCCAAGTCTGTATCCTTGGACAATTTGAGTTTTCCTAGCTGCCATTTAATTAACTGAAAAAGGGGAGAAGATAATATTTAACTTTTAGAACTATTGCATAGATTTTAAAACGATTTACATAAAACTCTTGACACAAAATTCACAGTCAATAAATGGTAGCTGTGATTATTTTCACTACCTCTGACTTGGGGACATGTAATCTCACATCAGTTCAAGGTGATTTCAGTGGCAATGATTTTCTCAGTCTTCATTTGGAAGAAGGAAGCTTGGCAAATAATACACAAAGTGGTTCTTAAAAAACATAACTGATAATAATTATTTTCCCTTTAATAATAGGAGAATGAGAATTCTCCATATTTCCTGGAGGAAGAAACCCATTTTTCTCTAATAGCATCTCATAATGTGCTGGTGCCCATATCCCTGCCATTCTAATTTACAATAATATGCTAATTTTATGCTTGTAATCTTAAATTGGATTAAGTACCAGATTTTGAGAGAAATAAATGACAAAATACATTTCTTTTGGAATAATTTTATGTAGAAAAATACTTAAATACTTCCTATGATTCAATGGTTATGTTTAGCATGCCATCTAAAACTTGATTATGTCTTGCTCAGGCTGGTCTTTTTGAGTACACTTTCAATGATAATGTGTAGTTGTTTAAGAGAAAGAATTTTGATTTTTCAATTTTAATGTTAATTATGAGATTTTTAAGAAGAACATTAAAGAACTCTTTAGTTCTTTAAAGTTTCCATCACATTTTTTTGGTCTGTTTGTTTATACTGAGATTAGAAATAGTCCTATTCTCTTAGTTTTGCCCTTATTTTTTTTGCAATTAGAACAAATACCTAAATTATATCAACATGCATTGTGTGCAGATCCCAGACCTACATACCTTGAAATTAATATAGATATAAACAGTATATATTTTCAAGCCATGAAAAAAATAAAAGCCCAAATTAGATTAATCTGTGAAGGGATCTTATGGCTCCCACTGACTTTTCTTATAAGATGGAAACTATGAAAACTTCTGTGGGCTTCTTATCACAGGGATCTTCTTCCTTATACTAGATGCTCAGGACTTCTTTTAGAGATCTTAAGGAAGGAAAGCAATCTTCCATCCCCAGAGCAGAAGTTGGCTTTTATTTGCTCCTAGTTTTCTCTGTGTGGCAATCTCTCACTTTTCTATCAGATAAGTTAAATGGAGTGTTTTAGATTGCCCTTGCTGATAAAGTTTAATCAATTAAAAAGTATTTACAATGTGCTCTGTACTGTGATAAGTATTCAAGAGATTAACACGGAAAGAAAAGACGTGGCATGTCAATGGCATACTTACTGAAATATTTCTTGGAAGAGCAAGATTTATTCATACAAAGTAACTTATAGGCAACCATTTTTTATCTCTCCTAATTTATTCCATTCCTTCAATCATTCCTTCCCCCAAAATTTATTAAAACATACCATCTTGTAGAAAGTGCTAGGCTAGGCTTTGAGGTTACAATAGAGAAAATAAATGGTTCTTGCCTTTGCAGATAATGTAGCAATAATTATGAAGGAGTTGTAAACAAAGAGCAATGAATCCATAAAAGAAAGAATGCCTAATTCTGAGTGTATGTTAAGGAATTCTTAATAGAGTTAATTTTTTTTTTAAACTGACTCTTAAAAGTTGATTTGGATTTCACCAAACAGAGTATGATCAACCATGCAGTAGAGTACTGGGGCTAAAGGCATTGTTACCTGGGGTAGAGTGAAGGGACACGTGGAATTGTGAAGCATAATAGCATATTTGGAAAATGAGTAATGCAACATTGCAGGAAAATAGGAACAAAGCAAATGGAAGAAGATGGGAATGTACTGACAATGGCCAGATAATGAAGTATCTTAAATTTCCTACTAAGGCATTTATGTTACTGGAAATGGGAAGTCATTGAAGAATTTTATGAAATGGGCTATCATGATCATATTTGAGTTTTACAAAGATAATACTAGCGATAATTGAAAATTAGGATAAGGGTGGAGGCTCTGATATCAGTTGATAGTTTATTGCATTCATCCATGACAGATTTGATGACTTTCTGAACAGAAGCATGGCAGTGGAGGTGGAGCAAAGGTAATGTCCTTGAGAACTATTAGGAGGCAGACACTCTAGGATGTAAGCCACTGTTAATGTAATGGCTATGGGATAGGGAAGGGTTTCCAATCATAAACAGGTTTCTGGCTAGAGATACTAGGTGTTTTCTGTCAATAAGCCAAACCTATTATAGACTTCATGGCACAGAACCTGGCAGACATAAACAGTAGGGGATACTTATAAAGCACATGTAGATCTCAGGTATCCCACAGAATTTGTTACAGAAGAATATTTTTGGGGTGTTAGACCAGATTTGGGGCAACCTGGCTACATTTTTGGGGAGAAATCTGATGTATTTTTTTCCTTTGTTAGATATATGTTAAGAAACTTATTACAAAATTACCAACACAAATGTAAGTTCACACATTGTTAGGTCCCGTCTTATGTTCTGAAAAGGTCTGTACCATGAAAAGTTTTCAACGTTTAAGCTTCATTAGTGTCATGGAAAATCCACCTCTGGCTAAGATATAATTTTATTTCTCTATCAGTTATATTCCCACCTCTACACACACACATACACACACACACACACACACACACACACACACACACACAGACGCAGACACTCACTTTTATTCTTCTGCCCTGCCCTGCACTCCCTGCCAGGGAATTTTGTGGTTATTTCCTGTAGTCAGTTTATTTTGAAATCTTACAAGGCCACTGAGCCCCTTGTGAGAAGTCAGTACATTTTTTTTAACACTTTTAACACAAAATATTAAAATAACATTTCAATCTGTAAGCAATGCAATACTCATTTTTTTCTTAAAACTATCACAGATAAAATAAAGAGGTTTTAATAACAATTATATTCAATATTTAATTATTAAGCACTGAATAGCAGATGGTCTCTTTATATGTGATAACTTCCTTGATCCTCACAGAAATCTTTTGTAGTAGATTCCATTACTCTTCCTAATTTACAGTTGAGAAAAGTGAGTCCCAGAAAGGTTAAATAACTTTCTCAGGTTGTAAGCAGTTGATAATTGGTAGGGCCAAATCTGGGATCTCAGTGGTTTGGCTCCAGAACCTGTGCTCACTGCAACTTTCATGTCACTGTATCACTTCTTATGAATTTATTCATGTGAATTTATTCACATGATAGATGGAAAGCACAGAGACCGTATTTGTAGGCATTTTAGTGAACTGTTAAAAAATGAGCTCATGAAGAGAGAGAGACAAGTTAGAAATAATAAATATTTACTAAGCTCCTACCATATACTAATGTAGCTAAGCTTGGGAGACCTTTCCTTTCTGTCCTCTTGGATATGTTCCTATTTTCTTTCTAGAAGAAAAGTATCAGGAGAATTGATGATAGAATCACTCTGGATTGGGAGCCATTTTCTGGTTGTAGAACATTGTACTATCTACAAAGATTGGTCTTTCAGTGCTCTTCAGATCCCCATGGGGTAAAATGGCAAGAATCATTACTCTTTTGTCTTCCCTGACCAAATGAACACTGACCCCCATATGCCCTAATTCTTCTATCCTTCTTGTCTTCCATGGAACTCACTTGAAGGCTGTCTTTGCAAACAGAGGCTTTCGGAGCCCAGGCATGTAAGATAATTCTGTGAAGAAGGGCAGACTAAGATGATAAGGAATGGTAGGATAAGTGGAACCAATACGCATATACATGCTATCCAAAAAGATATTCAAATTCACTTTAGAAACAATACAAACAGCAAACACCTTGCTAGCCAAACAAAATCTCCAAACAGACATGGGTTCTTTATTTTTAGCCAAGCATCCTGTTTGTCAGCCCATTTATTATTTTTTTTTATTACATTTTAGGTTTTGGGGTACATGTGAAGAATATGCAAGATTGTTGCATAGGTACACACATGGCAGTGTGATTTGCTGCCTTCCTCCCCATCGCCTATATCTGGCATTTTTCTATCATGTGTCATCTCCTCCCCTTTTCCCACAGGTGAAACCAAGCAGAGATAAACAGAATAATGGCCTTAAAAGATGTCTGCACTCTAATCCCTCAGAAACTGAATATATGATGTTACTTGGCATATGAGTCAAAGTTAGGGACCTTAAAATTTAGAAAAAAAAAATCCTGAATTTTCTGTCTGGATTCGATCTAATCACACGAGCTTTAAAAGTAGAGAACTACCTCCATTGAATCAAGCAGAAGGGAAAGACATAGAGTTTCAGAGTGAAGAAATCCATGCCCCATTGCCAGTGCAAAGATGAAAGGGATAAAGAGCAGAATGCAAGTGGTCCGTGGGAACCAAGAGAGGCTCATGACTGAAAGACCGCAAAGAAACATAAGGAACTGGGTTCTGCCCACTAACCATAAGGAACTGGGTTCTGTCCACTAACCTGAATGAGAAAGCTGCCTCTTCTCCAGAGCCTCCAGAAAGGAATGAAATCTTGATTTCCTCCTTGTGGAACTCTAAGTAGAGAACCAGCTGAGTCACACTGTGCCTGAACTTCTGCCCCACAGAAAATTTGAGATAATAAATTGGCATCTGAATTTCCAAGTTTTTGGTAATTTGTTACAGTAGTAATAGAAGTCACAGTTCCCACTGCTTCTTTTGTCTTACGTTGTGGCATCTCAGACTTCAGCTGCATATTAATGGAATTAATTAATTTCTGCTGGCCCCAAAGGGAAGTGTGAAAAGGAAGCACTCCGGCCCTGTGGCTGGCTGCAAGTCTCAGACAATAGATATTGAAACTCAAGTTTTTTCTCTCTATGTTAATCAAGGCTGTGGGCCACTTTTTCTCCTGAGTTATGTCAAAATAAATACTCCTCAGCAAGGAGCTTACTAATTATTTAAAGACCATACAATCTATTTAATGCTATGCATTTTTTTTATATTTTCTCATTTAATCCTTCAACATTGATGAGTACTATTTTTCCCAAGTGATGAAACTTGCAGGAAAGTTCAATTACAAGTAGTAGGGTGGCATTCAAATTTAAGTCCTTTGAATTTTAGCAGTGGTGGGGAAAGTGTGGGTTACTTTATTACAAGGCATTGGAAAGCTGGGGTGAAGCAGAATTGGATCTTATTCATCCTTTCAGCTCAGATGTACTATCTCTCCACCCCTGTATGTAAACCTTTTTTATCTTTATAAGAAAGTGATCCCACCCCAGTGTCTGTAACTAGATTTATGACTGTCAGTTGAACATTTAGAGCACCAGAACACTTGATTAATTGCTAAAGGGCATTTGTTATTTTATTAAGGTGTTTATAATTGAAAAGCCACGCACTAATCTCATGGAGTGAAATGTGTCGATGTATTTTCACAGAACATCATCTGTTGCTGCAAGGAAGCTGAGAGGTCTGCATCAGTTACTTCCCCCATCCAATTCCCATTGTTTCATGCTCCCAGGGTACTCTTTATTTCTTTAGACTAAAAAGCTTATCTTGGTAGGCTCATTGTTATTCTTTCACTGAATTGTAAGCTCCATAAAAGCAAAGACCATTGTATCTCCTGGAATAGTTCCTAGAACATATGAAGTAAGAACTCAATGCATTTTTGTAAAAGAAAGCAAATGATGAAATCCCGTAATTAAAAACAATGAATAATAAGAAGTGTAGTCTTTTATTGAGAGAGTGAGAGGGAGTCTTAACCTGAACATTACCCACCTGATAATACTTTTTTTATAGTGTGGGAAAGTAGCTACCAAAAATTCTAAGTCATATGAAAACTCTTAATTTGTTCTAAAAATTTGTCTTCTAACTTTGGCTTTAATTCTTTTGTTATTATAGTTTTTGTTTGTTTTGCAATGATTTTGTTATGTGCTCATTGCTTGACTGAGGACAGGCTGTTATAGTTTAGAGAAAGGAATATGATTAAAAGGTATAATGCAGCCAAGTGGAAGCTTGGCTATTTAATCTGAGTTCAAGGCTGCACTATCCTGTAGGAACCCTTTGGGTGAATTAAGAAACAAACGAACAAACAAACACTTCCCTTGAGCAGACTAGATGAATGGAGATGCCCCCACTGGCATATCTAGTCTGTTTTATACACTGAACAAGCTGAACAGCTACAAATAGCAGTCCTTCCTGGTTGACCATTGTCAGGGATACCAGTATAACATCATTTCAGGCAATTCCTAAGACCTCCTTTAGCTTTTTGTTTCACTTTATTTATTTATTTTTTTTGTACCCACGTCCAAACTCTAGACTGCTGTATCTGCATACCTCTTCTCTGAAGTCTGCCTCTCATAACATCACATTGAATGGCCCTCTGAGTCACTTTCTACCATTTTGATTTTGGACATTTTTGCTTTTTTTTTGGGTGGGGGGGACTTTGTTTGCTTCTTTGGCCTCCATGACCCTAATATCAGGGAATGAGATTTTCAACTCTGGGCTTGGCCCAGCAAAATCCACAACCCCACTCAGAGCAAGCCTACCTCAGCATCCTAGGGGAAGAGAGGAAATTTAGAAAGCACCAAAGCTTTTAAATAACTTATGCAAATACCTCAAAGAACAACTTGAAATGTATCCATGTGATCAGAAGCATCAGACAAAGGTAGAGTCAATGTGATGTTCTAAATGGCCACAGGACCTAATTGCATAAAATATAAGGCAAATTTGATTGTCTTTGGAGAAAAAAAATGCATTGAACCAGCTGAGAAGTAAAAATAATCACATCACAAAAAGTTTCATTATGTGGAAATGGGAATTTTGCCTTATGTTCAAAACATAACTCATGAATGCATATTATGCTAACATTGATTGTTGTTGATCACTCTTTGGCTCTTCAAAGTGAGCAGGTGAGCAGATATATTGGGACATCTACTACACTTCAGTAATCACATTCATTAAAGTACTCTAGGAAAAATCATTATTATTAATAAATATCCTTCCTCTCAATATTTTCTTCTAAAGGTCTATTATTTCTAAAGGTATTACAATAAAAAACAATCATCTAATATTTAAAATAATCTAAAAATTTGGGGAACAAAAACTATTTCTTCTAACTCTGGCCATAGCTGTTAGAGCCTCATTAAATAATGCAAATACCTGTTCTCAAACATAGCTGTCTTCAGAAATTCCCCTTCCACATCCATCACCCATCATGATGTTTTCATCAGCTGCTTCTAATGATTTTGTTGCTGCTTCTGACTTGAAATTTTAAGATGAATGAATTGATAAATGGTTGAATGAATGCATGCTAACTTAGAACTGTCTTGTTCTGAGTAGATGGAAGTCAGTCAGATAGCTTTGATGGGGAATGTGGGCAAGAAGAGTGCACTTCTTTGCCCATATTAATGAAACTCTGTCGTAGTATAACTCAATAATTTCAGCAACTGAAGGGAGACAGACGGCTGAAGTGAACACAGGAATTTTAAAATAGCTCAATGCTCAGGTTGCACAATTAGAACACGTTGTTAAGAGCTTTGACATTTTTATCCAATGAACTTATTTAATTTCACTGTAAATGTATTTTTAAAATTTATTTGAATGAAAGAAATGCATTTAAGTGGTAATAAAACATCTGAAGAATTGAAATCTTCCTTTTTCTAATCTAAACTCTTGCCCAGCAATTTCATTCCTTGATGATAACAATAACTCCCTGATTACAATCTTTCATGTATTTTTCTAAAAATAATTGTAAAGATAAGCACATTTGTGTATGCGCACACATCCTTTTTATTTACACTAATGGGATAGTACTAAAATACATTTATATACTTCACTTTTATCTGATAATAATATATTTTAGAAATCATTTTATACCAGGAAATTGAGACCCACTTCATTTTTCATATTTTCAAAATGTATCAATTATATTCAAAGCAATGGTAAAGATTAAGTTTTACCTGTCCTCCCACTTATACATAGATGCAACTATTTTATAACCTATTTTTTATTTTAAAATCATTTGGTGATTAATTTAAGCCACTATATAATCACCCCTATAATAACCTTTAAACAATTACTTTTGAGTCCCTTTTATGAAACATGATTATTTGTCTTG
This sequence comes from Aotus nancymaae, assembly GCF_030222135.1. Taxonomy (NCBI): domain Eukaryota; kingdom Metazoa; phylum Chordata; class Mammalia; order Primates; family Aotidae; genus Aotus; species Aotus nancymaae. Next base: position 28,139,350 of record NW_026988428.1, on the reverse strand, counting down.
CTGACATTAATTCCCTCGTTCTCTTTTTAATTTTTGATAGCTTATGTTGATTATCTTTGCAATTTTGAATAATAGATTTATTACAATTTCTTTATCCATGAACTTCAGTTAAGATCTAGGATCCCCTATAGTTATCTTACCTTCTGAGGCAGAGACTACACCAAAATCCATCCTCCTTTACTTCAACACTAAAACAGTTTTACTTAAATGTGACTGCCCAGCTAAGTACTATAATTCTCAGAAAACCTTGCTGCTAAATATAATCATGTGACAAAAATCTTGCTAATACAACATGTTGTGGAAATGATATCTGTTAGCTTCTATATTTGCTTAAGAGAACATTATTACCTTCTGTGATGGTTACTAGAGAGTGTCAACTTGATTGATGTGAAGTATTGATCCTGAGTGTGACTGTGAGGGTGTTGCCAAAAGAGATTAACATTTGAGTCAGTGGTCTGGGAAAGGCAGACTCACCCTTAATCTGGGTGGGCACAATCAGCTGCCAGCATGGCCAGGATAAAAAGTGAGTGAAGGAACATGAAAAAACTAGACTGACTTAGCCTCCTAGCCCACATCTTTCTCCCATGCTGGATACATCCTGTCCTTGAACACTGGACTCTAAATTCTTCAGTTTTGGGACTCAGATGGGCTTTCTTTGCTCCTCAGCTTGCAGATGGCCTATTTGGGGACCTTGTGATCATATGAGTTAATATTCCTTAATAAACTCCCATATATATATAAATACTCCTTAATAAACTCCTATATATATATATATATATATATATGACTATTGTTAACTGCCCCAGATATCCTGAAGGAAGAATATGAGAGGCTCAGGTCAGCTACCAATTAACAAAGAGATTGCACAAAAGTCAGAAAGTCTCCATGGCTATAATAAAGAAAATCACAAATCTTTAAGTGAAGGGAACACGATCTGCTGGTATTTATCTCCGATTAGTTCTGTCCCTCTAGAGACCCTGACTAATAAACCTTCTATTCTTTTCACCTTCCTCTGGTTGAAAAGATGATCACTAGTGTGGCTTAGAAGCCATATATTGAATATTGTAAAACTTCCGTAGTCTTGGACTCTGAAAGATGGCATGGAGAAGAACCAGTTATTGGCCAGAAATGTTGAGCATCACATGAGAGGAAAATAAGCTTCTATACTTTTTTTGAGCCATAGCATGTTGGGAGCGTCTTTGTTGTGATATCTTTTAACTCTAAGAAGTAAAAGTGTTTCTTCCTCTGCCCATCTGTCTTTTCACTTCCCATCAGACCTATCAAGTGCAGCACATGCAATTCATGTCCTGCTCAGGTCCTCTTAGCATTCTCTGTGCCAGTGCATGCCACAGTGCCCTGCTGCAAATGCCTGCCACTGTCAGTCTCAAGGCTTTCCCTCCTCTCACATCTGAATGTAATAGAAAGTTACACCCCAGGAGCAGTTCTTTGCCAGTGATGGACTGGAGTTTGAAGATAAATACTTCAACTTTCCTGAAGTTTCCTTTGAGAAATTATAATTTTGGGCACATTTTACATTGTCTCCAAGAGATCCTCAGCAAGATTGCATTCTAGTTGCCCACCTATTTAACTGGATTGACAACACATTTTTTTTCTTCCTTTTCTTATTGGTCTTATTTCTTTCTTCTCCTGACAATACTTCTTAGGAATAATTCTTAAATAAACTTCTTATCCTCAATTTTTTATTTCTGTTTTTTTGAGATATGCTAGTTCAGGAACTCAAGGTAGTATGAGAAGTTCTGATCCTAATCTATCTCTTGATAAACAAATATTCTGAAATTAGAGAGTTTGCCAGTCAGGTGGTGATAAGAATCCCATCAGCAGCTCATTCTGAGCTCATGTGAATGGCCTCTTGATGTAAACCTTAGGACCAGCTAATACAGGAGCTAAATACCTGGGCCTGGATCAAGGGTGGTTTGCTTGATATGTTGGTGCAAGTAGAAAAAGGAAAACTGCCACATTTACTACTCAGAGTTGGAAAGACAGTGGTGAGGAAAAGTCTTTCCTAATGGCCAAAACTTCATTTAGTACATCTCGTCATAAACTTTAGGGAAGGAAGAAGTGGTCTGAGATAAAGAAACTCCTAGGAACTGGTGCCTGACTTAGTGATTGATGGATGTATACCCTGGCATGCACAGCATCACAATTGCTAAGGCTCTTACCTGTTATGTATTGTAATAAAATATAGGTGAAAGGGGATGCACTCACTTATGCTATAGCTCTAGTCCTCGAGAGACATGGTGGAAATGATTATTATTTGCATCTTGGAGTTGATTGACTATTGCTAACTGCCCCAGTTATCCTGAAGGAAGAATATGAGAGGCTTAGGTCAGCTACCAATTAACAAAGGGATTGTGCAAAAGCCAGAAAGTCTCCATGGCAATAATAAAGAGAATTACAAATGTTTCAGCAAAGGGAACAGGATCTGCTGAAAATCAGAAATTCCTGATTTTAATTGTTATGCTGTCATGCAGATTTAAATTTACAATCCTCTTACATCAATGTCAGGACACTGAGAATGAAGGAGTGGTACCCATAGAGCTAGGTGAAGATATTTGGGTGAATGGACTTGAAAAATGTGAATTCCCACTTTGTTTTTTTTTTTTTTTGCTTAGAATTGACTTGGCTATGTGGACTCTCTTTTGGTTCCATATGAGTTTAAGGTTGTTTTTCCAGTTCTGTGAAGAAGGTCATTGGTAGCTTGATGGGGATAGTGTTGAATGTGTAAATTACTTTGGGCAGCATGCATGATATTGATTCTTCCTAACCAAGAACATGGAATGTTTCTCCATCTGTTTGTGTCCTCTCTTATTTCGTTGAGCAGTGATTTGTAGTTCTCCTTGAAGAGGTCCTTTACATCCTTTGTTAGTTGTATTCCCAGGTATTTTATTCTCTTTGTAGCAATTGTGAATGGCAGTTTGTTCTTGATGTGGCTCTTTTTTTTTTTTTGAGACAGAGTCTCGCTCTTGTTACCCAGGCTGGAGTGCAATGGCGTGATCTCGGCTCACCGCAACCTCCGCCTCCTGGGTTCAGGCAATTCTCCTGCCTCAGCCTCCTGAGTAGCTGGGATTACAGGCACGCACCACCATGCCCAGCTAATTTTTTTGTATTAGTAGAGACGGGGTTTCACAATGTTGACCAGGATGGTCTCGATCTCTCGACCTCGTGATCCACCCGCCTCGGCCTCCCAAAGTGCTGGGATTACAGGCTTGAGCCACCGCGCCCGGCCGATGTGGCTCTTTTTAAGTCTGTTATTGGTGTATAGGAATGCTTGCGATTTTTACACACTGATTTGTATCCTGAGACTTTGCTGAAGTTGCTTATCAGTTTCAGGAGATTTTGGGCTGAGACGATGGGGTCTTCTAGATATACAATCATGTCATCTGCAAATAGAGACAATTTGACTTCCTCCTTTCCTATTTGAATACCCTTTATTTCTTTTTCTTGCCTGATTGCTCTGGCTAGAACTTCCAATACTATATTGAATAGGAGTGGTGAGAGAGGGCATCCTTTTCTAGTGCCAAATTTCAAAGGGAATGCTTCCAGTTTTTGCCCATTCAGTATGATATTGGCTGTTGGTTTGTCATAAATAGCTTTTATTATTTTGAGATACATTCCATCAATACCTAGTTTATTGAGGGTTTTTAGCATAAAGGCTGTTGAATTTTGTCAAAGGCCTTCTCTGCATCAATTGAGATAATCATGTGGTTTTTGTCTTTGGTTCTGTTTATGTGGTGACTTACATTTATTGACTTGTGTATGTTGAACCAGCCTTGCATCCCCGGGATGAAGCCTACTTGATCATGGTGGATAAGCTTTTTGATGTGCTGTTGTAATTGGTTTGCCAGTATTTTATTGAAGATTTTTGCATCTATGTTCATCATGGATATTGGCCTGAAGTTTTCTTTTCTTGCTGAGTCTCTGCCAGGTTTTGGTATCAGGATGATGTTGGTCTCATAAAATGATTTGGGAATGATTCTCTCTTTTTGGATTGTTTGGAATAGTTTCAGAAGGAATGGTACCAGCTCCTCTTTGTATGTCTGGTAGAAATTGGCTGTGAATCTGTCTAAACTTGGGATTTTTTTTGGGTGGTAGGCTGTTAATTGCTGCCTCAACTTCAGATCTTGTTATTCGTCTATTCAGGATTTTGACTTCTTCCTGGTTTAGGCTTGGGAGGATGCAAGTGTCCAGGAATTTATCCATTTCTTCCAGGTTTACTAGTTTATGTGCATAGAGATGTTTGTAATAATCTCTGATGATGGTTTGTATTTCTGCGGAATCTGTGGTGATATCCCCTTTATCATTTTTTATTGCATCTATTTGATTATTCTCTCTTTTCTTTTTTATTAATCTGGCTAGGGGTCTGTCTATTTTGTTGATCTTTTCGAAAAATCAGCTCCTGGATTTATTGATTTTTTTGAAGGGTTTTTTGTGTCTCTATCTCCTTCAGTTCTGCTCTGATCTTAGTTATTTCTTGTCTTCTGCTAGGTTTTGAGTTTTTTTGATCTTGCTTCTCCAGCTCTTTCAATTTTGATGATAGGGTGTCAATTTTAGATCTTTCCTTGCTTCTCACGTGGGCATTTATTGGCCTTGGAGGCAACACCACACATTTACAACCATCTAATCTTTGACAAACCTGACAAAAACAAGCAATGGGGAAAGGAGTCCCTGTTTAATAAATGGTGTTGGGAAAACTGGCTAGCCATGTGCAGAAAGCAGAAACTGGACCCCTTCCTGACACCTTACACTAAAATTAATGCCAGATGGATTAAAGACTTAAACATAAGACCTAACATCATGAAAACCCTAGAAGAAAATCTAGGCAAAACCATTCAGGACATAGGCATAGGAAAGGACTTCATGACTAAAACATCAAAAGCATTGGCAACAAAAGCCAAAATAGACAAATGGGACCTATTCAAACTCCATAGCTTCTGCACGGCAAAAGAAACAGTCATTAGAGCAAATCTGCAACCAACAGAATGGGAAAAAAATTTTGCAATACCATCTGACAAAGGGCTGATATCCAGAATCTACAAAGAACTAAAATAGATGTAAAGAAAAAAACAAACAAGCCCATTCAAAAGTGGGCAAAGGACATGAACAGACACTTTGCAAAAGAAGACATACATGAGGCCAACAAACATATGAAAAAATGCTCATCATCACCAGTCTTTAGAGAAATGCATATCAAAACTACATTGAGATACCATCTCATGCCAGTTAGAATGGATATCATTAGAAATCTGGAAACAACAGATGCTGGAGAGGATGTGGAGAAATAGGAACACTTTTACACTGTTGGTGTTAGTGTAAATTAGTTCAACCATTGTAGAAGGCAGTGTGGCAATTCCTCAAGGACCTAGAAATAGAAATTCCATTTGACCCAGCAATCCCTTTACTAGGTATATATCCAAAGGATTATAAATCGTTCTACTATAAGGACACATGCACACGAATGTTCATTGCAGCACAGTTTACAATAGCAAAGACCTGGATCCAACCCAAATGCCCATCGATGATAGACTGGACAGGGAAAATGTGGCACATATACACCATGCAATACTAGCAGCCATCAAAAACGATGAGTTTCTGTCCTTCGTAGGGACATGGATGAACCTGGAAACCATCATTCTCAGCAAACTGACACAAGAACAGAAAATCAAGCACTGCATGTTCTCACTCACAGGTGGATGTTGAACAATGAGAGCACATGGACACAGGGTGGGGAACGTCACACACTGGGGTCTGTAAGGGAGAAATAGGGGAGTGACAGCAGGGGATGGGGAGTTGGGGAGAGATAGCATGGGGAGAAATGCCAGATATAGGTGATAGGGCAGAAGGCAGCACATCACACTGCCATGTGTGTGCCTATGCAACAATCTTGCATGTTCTTCACATGTACCCCAAAACCTAAAATGCAATAAAAAAAAAAGAAAAACGTGAATTCCCATATTATCCCAGATATTCTATATCAGCAAAAATCCCATCCATCTCATCACTGCTCCTTTCAAGGAGAGAGAATCCAACCTCTCCTTGTTTGCAAGCTTACCTTGCTCTAGATCTTCCACTGCCTCACCCGTTGCCTTTAGACCAATAAGTAGAGTTATTTCTGCATGGCCCAAGTAATGAATACTGTACCAGAAAAAAGGGAAATAATAATTTATCAAAAGAGCAGTAGGAACTGGTTGAAATGTGCTACCAGAAATTGGGAGAAGGTGCCTCAGAATTAATCTTGAAATGCTATACCAGGAGTAGGGGATGGGAGAGTGGAATATAAGACTAGATAGTGAACACTATGGATGTATCAGTTCATTTTCATACTGCTATGAAGATATACCTGAGACTTGGTAATTTATAAAGAAAAAGAGGTTTAATGGACTCACAATTCCACATGGCTGAGAAAACCTCACAGTCATAGCAGAAGCTAAAGAAGAACAAAAGCACATCTTACGTGGCCAGAGTCAAGAGAGCATGTGCAGGGAAACTGCCCTTTATAAAACCATCAGATCTAATGAGGCTTCCTCACTATCACAGGAACAGTACAGAAAAAACCCACCCCCATGATTCAGTTACCTTCCCACGAAATGTGGGGATTATGGGAGCTACAATTCAAGATGAGATTTGGGTGGGGACACAGTCAAACCATATCATGCCACTCCTGACCCCTGCCAAATCTCATCTCCTCAGATTTCGAAACCAATCATGCTTTCCCGGCAGCCCCTCAAAGTCTTAACTAATTTCAGCATTCATTCAGAAATCCACAGTCCAAAATCTCATCTGAGACAAAGCAAGTCCCTTCTACCTATGAGCCTGTAAAATCAAAAGCAAGTTAGTTACTTCTTAGATACAATGGGGATACAGGCATTGGGTAAATACACCCATTCCAGAAGGGAGAAATTAGCCAAAATGAAAAAGCTACAGGCCCCATGCAAGTCCAAAATCTAGTGGGCCAGTCAATCTTAAAACTCCAAAATGATCTCCTTTGACTCTTTGTCTCACATCCAGGTCATGTTGATGCAAGAGGTGGGTTCCCATGGTTTTGGGCAGTTCTGCCCCTGTGGCTCAGCAGGGTACAGCACCCCTCCTGGCTGCTTTCATGGGTTGGTATTGTCTGTGGCTTTTCCAAATTCATGGTGTAATCTGTCAGTGGATCTACCACTCTGGGGTCTGGAGGATGGTGGCCCTCTTCTCATAGCTCTACTAGGCACTGCACCATTGAAGACTTTGTGTGGGAGTTCTGACCCCACATTTCCTTTCTCCATTGCCCTGGTGGAGGTTTTCTATGAGGGTTCCATCCCTGCAGCAAACCTCTGCCTGGACATCTAAGTATTTCCATACATCCTCTGAAATCCAGGAGGAAGTTCCCAAACCTCAATTCTTGATGTCTGTGTACCTGGAGGCCTAACACCATGTGTAAGCTGCCAAGGCTTGGGGCTAGTACCCTGTGAAACAACAACTTGAGCTGGATGTTGGCCCCTTTTAGCCATGGCTGGGATGCAGGGCACCAAGTCCCTAGACTACACAAAGCAGCAAGGCCCTGGGCCTGACCCACAAAACCATTTTTTTTCCTCCTAGACCTCCTGGCTTGTGATGCAAGGGCTGTGATGAAGACCTTTGACATGACCTGGAGATGTTTTCCCTATTTTCATAGTGATTAACATTTGGCTCCTTAATACTTATGCAAATTTCTGCAGCCAGCTTGAATTTCTTCTCAGAAAATGTTATTTTTCTTTTTGTCAGGCTATACATTTTTCAAACTTTTTATGTTGTGCTTCCTTTCAAACATAAGTTCTAACTCCAAATCATATCTTTGTGAATGAATAAAACTGAAAGCTTGTAAGAGCACTCAAGTCACATCTTGAACCCTTTGCTGCTTAGAAATTTCTTTCACTAGATACCCTAAATCAGCTCTCTCAAGTTGAAAGTTCACAGATTTCTAGGTCAGGGGCAAAATGACACCAGTCTCTTTGCTGAAGCATACCAAGCATCACCTTTGCTCCAGTTCCCAATAAGTTCCTTACCTCCATTGAGACCACTTCAGCCTGGACTTTTTGGTGAAAAACATTCAACAAGTCTCTAGGAAGCTCCAAATTTTCCTGCATCTTCTTGTTTTCCTCTGAGCCCTCCAAAGTGTTTCAGACTCTGTGTGTTACCCAGTTCCAAACTTGCTTCCACATTTTCAAGTATCTTAATTGCAGTGAACCACTCCTGGTACCAATTTACTATATTAGTCCATTTTCATACTGCTATGAAGAAATACTTGAGAGTGGGTAATTTATAAAGAAAATGAGATTCAATGAACTCACAATTCCACATGGCTGGGGAGGCCTCACAGTCATGGCAGAAGGCAAAGGAGGAGCAAAGGCATGTCTTACATGGCAGCAGACAAGAGTGCACACAGGAACTGCCCTTTATAAAACCATCAGATCTTGTGAGACTTATTGACTATCATGAGAACAGCACCAAAAAAACCCCACCCCCATGATTCAATCATCTCCTACTGTATCCTTCCCACGACACATGGAGATGATGAGAGTTACAATTCAAGATGACATTTGAGTGGGGACACAGCCAAACTATATCAATGAATGTGGAGGAGTAGTCTCTCATAACTTGGGATTAAAATTCTGAAAATATGATCATGAGCTGCTTCTATCATATTATTGGGATAACTGTTTAAAGCTTGGAATGGTAGCCTACAGTAGATTAACTTGCTTTAGCAGAGTGTGACAGAAGGGACAAAAAACTCATAGAACTGATCATATTAAAATGAATTTATTTATCTAAGTCTGGAAAATATATCATCTGATATGTTTCCTGGGGGTGCCAAGAGGATACTCCTTTTAAAGTGATAGGGAATTCGTTATTGACAAAAGTGTCAACACTCATGACAAGTAGAGTTGTGGCTGTGTCTATGTTTCTGGGTTGATGAGAGAAGACTTTTATATAGGACTTGTGTCTTTGGGGTCAATATAGATAATAAAAATCATGGCATATTTGATATCAGGTGGCAGCACTTAACCATCTAGCAAAGCATATCTACTTACAATGATGGTTAGCAAGGTCTGAATGACATGCAGAGGACCTACATTGTAGATCTATTTTATGTAATAGGTCATAGAGCTAGGGATGAGATAGATAGGTATCCAGCAACCGGTATTATTTGACCTGTATCAAGGTCAGCTGACTACAGCCTGTGGGCCAAATCTAGTCTTTTGTCTGTGGAATATGACCATGTCTATTTATTTACCTACTGTTTATGGCTGTTTTGTGCTACAATGACAAAGTTAAGTAGATAAAACGGAAACTGTATGGCCTACAAAACTGTGAAATATTTACTGTCTAGCCCTTTACAGGAGAAGTTAGAACCCTGACCTATATAATCAAACAAGGTCAAGAAAATGTGAGAAGATTGATGTCAGCCTGTATAATGGAAAATCACAATTCTTGTTTCCAGACTTTAGCCAGTTTTCCGACTCAGAGTTACTGATTGAAGGAAAGGCAGAACCCAGAAGAAGGAATACACATAAAAGGCAATAGCAACCCCCTACTCCCATTCCTTTGTGTCTCCCTATCCTATTAGGGGTAGTATACATTGAACAAAGGAGAAATACACTGATCTTCCAAGAGAGCACTTAAATACGGGTTCTGGCTGTCACTAACACCAGAGTACCACAAAATCAACATGGGCACCCTTGTCAAGGGAGGCATACAGAGGTCAAGGGACGAATGAGTCCTAATTCACATCCATTTCACATACATAAGGTGTAGTAATTTTTCTGGTCTCTGAGGGAATATTCAGCTTGGATAAAGTTTTTATATGTATACACCTCACACTGGTTCTGTCACCAGAGACTCTTGTTTGTAACAACAAACACTCCCTAAGCTCACAGGCGCATCCTCTTTGAGGATTCCTTAGGAACAGCTGATGAAATTGCAAAGCACCTAGGCCTAGATCATGGATAGAATGTTTCAATGTTGATTCAAGGGAAGAAAGTACTTTTGTCACACTGCTATCAGTTGAGTGGCCCTAAAATTTGGCAGGGAATGGAAAGTTTTTCATTGGGCAGAGGCTTACTCAGTATATTTGACATTAACTTTATGTTAAGAAAGAAGTGGTTTGAGATACTAAAAATACCGGGAAGAATTGAATAGCTAGACAGCTTGTTTAAGAATATGGAAAATGCAAGTGTAGATTGAAAACAAGAAGATATGGAAAAGAGGCATGCAAATGGACACATATGGGAGTGACATAAAGGCTTGTTGATTTTTTTTTCTTTTGCTTTGGGACCATTCTCAGTAGAAGTATCAATTTCAAAGAAGCTACTAAAATCAGGTGGACAGACTTATTCATTTCATATGCACTGGCCAGTCTCTGTTCTTCTAACGTAATACTTGCATGAGTGGCCCATGAATAGAGAAGCCATGTTGGCAGGGATAATGGCTGTCTAAAAGACCAATAGCAGGAGTTCCCTTTTGCCAAGGATTATCTGCTGCTGAATGTCTGACTAGTCAGCTACAGAAGTATCACTAAACTGCCAATATGGTATCATCTTTTGAGGAATCCAACCAGTCACTTGGTGGCTAGTTGATTATATTGACGACAGTTCATCCTTATTGAGATTGATATGCCTCTCATGCCTATAGTGCCTCAGCTAATAACATAATAGTGTTGGAAAAGCCTCTCAAAGTGCATATAAGGTGTCATCTGGAAAGGACATTTTTCAGTATTGAGCATTGTTCTTCAAGGTGCAGTATATACTTTAAATCAATGGTCATTTTATGCTACTGTGATGTAAATAGCTAAAGTACATGGGTCTATGAAACAAGTGGTGGAAGTATGGCAGAATGTCTGCAATTCAACATTACTCCTCTTTATCCTTGTCCTTACAATTTAGTCTCTATTAGACTAAAATTATTGGTTCCTTTATGAAGTAAGGGGAGGGATAGAGTACAATTGGGGACATAGTGAATGTTCAATTAAATACAAGCTAAAGCTGCTACCTGATCATTTTAGGCTACTTATGCCAGCAGACCAACAAGCGAATAAAAGAATGAGTATACTGCCAGAGTATTTGACCTGATTATTACACAGACACCATGCTTCTCCCAATGATAATCATAAATGAGCAATTGCAGTAAACAAGGTTTGATAAGGGCTCTGTGATCAGGGGGCTCAGATACCTCATGATGAAGGTCTGGGATACTCACCACGCATGCAATCTAGAACAACAGAATCATGTCCAAGGGTGAGAGAAATCTAGAATCAGTGCCACAAAAGAGAATAAATATCTAAAATAGTAGTTTGTCCCATAAAGTCCCTAAACTTACAAGTCATTTTTCTTTCTTTTCCCTAAAAATTTGGACTGGCCACTAGCCTAAAGATGAAGTGATAGCACTTAGTAATGTAATCTTGGCATGTGAGTAGATCTGAACAATGCAAGATGTGGACATTAACAGAAACTGTTAGCACTCCTCTCATATTCCCTTATCATTATTGTTCCCATACATTGTTTCTTGCATCTGAAAACCCCTGTGACTCTGCATGAGGGCTTCCTCTCCAGCCTCCCACAGGGCAGGCCATAAGTATTAAGCTTCAGTAAGTGGCAGGTGAGATTTGAAAGACACATACCCCAGCATCTTAGCCCTCAGTGGAAAACAACTCTGAGACTGGATTAATCTCAGTTTTCCAGTAAGAATGAGGGTCGGATGCCCACAGAAGTAATGTGCTTAATAATAATTCTTTTATTGTCTTTCTTCCCTTCTCTGTCTCCTTTCCTCCTTCCTCTCTTGGTTTTTCCTGAAATTAGCTCTAGTAAGACACCTGCACTGAAATTTTTATCCTAGGGTCTCATTTCAGAAAAATTCATCTTTAACATAATACATTTTTCATGCAACAATATTTTACATTCTGTTTTGTCATTATATTAGTCTTAAAGGCTTTGTTTAAACAAAAGGGAAAGCACAAAGCCAAAAGGCACTAAACAGAGGTCACATGATTAAGATTAGTGATATATTGTTTGCTACATGACAACATAGGATAATTTCTTCTCCATGTGTCCAATGTTAAGGCTTCTGAGCCACTTAAAGAAAAAATCTGAAATCAAGTTGATTTTCTTTTCTCACATTGCATCAATTTACTTTAAAATATGCATTTTGATTAATTTTACATATTTAGTTTCAGGTGTTGAAGCTCAGGAAATGATAGCTCAAGATATGCCACTTTGAACTTCAAACCAAGAGCCCCTTGAGAGCGGCAAATGCAGGAAAGGCCTTTTTCTGAGGTTCCCTTATGTGACTAAGGGAAGTCCCTCTAGAAGGAATGCATTTGTCTGAGCCCCCATTCCTATCATCCCATCAAATTACAAAGATTAATTCATAGGAAAGGATACTAAAAGTCCACATCATCTATTCTTCTGACAACTGCTACCTCAGAAATTTTATTTGCATCATAAGTCAACTTTTGTTCATCATGCATTTCCTGCCCTCACCCTCCCACAGCTTGTGTTGCCAACTCCCCTTGAGAAGCCCCAAGCCCCTATTTCTTTCTGCAGCTCAAAATGCTATTTAAGCTTCAACCATCTGGCCTTTCTTTGAGTCTCATATTTTGTGTGGATCCCATGCATATGTGCACATAATAAATTTGTATGTCTTTTCTTCTATTAATCTGTCTTCTGTCAGTTTGTTCCAGCAACTCAAATTATCAAAACTTCAGAAAGTAGAAGAAAAGTTTCCTTCCTTTCTAAAGTTTCAATGAGAAGCCAGGAGGACAAATCTCTGCTCACTCTGAAGGCTGTGAGACCCTGAGACCTGACAAAGTGGGAAAAAGTTAAGAATTATTGTCAAGTCAGTCTCCTGGCTTTCTGCCTGTGGAGTCTGGTTGAGCAAGTGACGGGAGTCTTTCTTTCTCTTTTTCCTTTCTAAATGTAGATTAGCAGGAAAATAAGCGTATGTAAATTAGTTCTTGTATAGCGACTCTGGTGTTTTTATTTTTAGTGTGAGTATTTCTGTTTTATGATCCCTTCTTTCTCACAGATATTCTTTGTTTTCCTTTGTCTTCATCTTTTGTGTCATTTTGTTATAAAGAGAAAAAATATAGAACACAGAGATAGATCCTATAAACCTGCTGTTTGAGCCAGCCTTGAACTGGTAAGTTCACAGTTCTCATTAGACCAGCTTCTGCTTAGACACCTGTGTTGACATCCTGTGGGTGCCCAACACAAAAACTTGATGAGAGGTTCTCCTTTCATATTGTTTTGTGTCTTGTGAGCTTGGCTTTGTGACTTAGTGAGGAAGGACGTCTCTCTCTCGTTTCTGCCATCCAGAGGGGTGCAATTGTCAGGTTGCATCAGTCAGCTAGTCAAAAAGGGTCATAATTCAAGACACAAAGTAGTAAGCAACATTCTCTTTGTCAGATTGTTCCATTTCTCAGGGGAGTTTATCTTAAGAGTCTCCAGTCCATAAAGGCTTTTGTCATCTTAACCTTTGTTGCCTCGATAGTGCTGAGAAAGCCGAATCCCCATAATGCCTGCCCAGCCAGTGTCACAGACGATCAGGTCTGTGACTGGAGGCACTCCATGTGGCACCCCATGTGTTCATAGGAGTATGTAGATATTGTATTCACAAATACCATCCTTAACTGCCTATGGTGATGAAAAGTTTCTTTGCTTTCTTGTTCTGTCTCTGGGAGTAAACTTTCAAAATTAGTGGCAAGGCTGCATTTTGTGCACCCACTTTGACAATGCCGTGGTATTCTAAATCTGAAAAGTTACCTCCATGTTATTCCATGAAGAAGACTTATTGGTTTTAGTCACTTTTGGAATAAATTAGCTATGTTTTAAAAGATTTTTTAAGAAAATATTTTTTTTAAAAGATCAAATTAAAAAGAGGATATAAAGAAATGTAAAGACTAACTTTAGAGAATTCCTTGGCAAAATTAAAAGCAGAAATCAGTTAAAATTCATAAATTCCCTTCCTCTGAGCTGAAGATCTTTTGGATCTCTGAACCCCTGGTTTAAAATTTCCCTCCTCTGAATCTAGCTCCGTTTCCTCAGGAAATTTCTATAGCTCCAGATAAAAACATTTATAAGAATTCTTGGCTGGGTGCAGTGGCTCATGCCTGTAATCCCAGCACTTTGGGAGGTCAAGGAGGGTGGATCACAAGGTCAGCAGTTTGAGACCAGCCTGGCCAACATGGTGAAACCTCGTCTCTACTAAAAATGCAAAAAAATTATCTGGGCATGGTGATGCACCCCTGTAATCCCGCTATTCGGGAGGCTGAGGTAAGAGAATTGCTTGAACCTGGGAGGTGGAGGCTTCAGTGAGCCTAAATTGTGCACCTGCACTCCAACCTGGGCAACACAGCAAGACTCCGTCTCCAAAAAAAAAAAAAAAAAAAAAAAAAAATTTCTTTGAATTCTTTTATAAGAATTAGTTAAAATAATTGTTTTGAATTGGTCTGACTCTTGACTTCTGGGGTGCCATTCGTTAGTGATCATTTTTTCTTCTATGAACAGCTTTTGTTTCCCTGTTTATCTTCGCAATCGATGTCTTTTTAAAAAAACTTTCTGTCTGTTGGTGGGGATACAAGTTATGGGGCCTTTGTGTGTAGGCGACCAACTGAAAGGTTGAGAGCTCTAAGAATATGGCTGGACAGAAATGTGGATGGTGCCTCATTTATAGCTAAGTGTACTAACTGGAGCTTTTCCTTCTTTTTTGCCTATCTTTAGGGTCTTGAAAGGGCTGGATCTTTTTGCTTTCTATTAAGAAGCCTTGGTTAAAGTTATTAAAAGACTTAACAATTCTGGTTTTGAGTATTAGTTTTGGTCTTGATTCACTTGTAGATATACCTTTAGTCTAGAACTTTGGCTTATATTCGGAGTATGATAAGATTCCTTTTTTGTCTTCTCTCCTAAGCTAAAATAGAACCATAAACTCAGAATATAAGAAACAAGTTTATGAAAATATTTCAAAGATGAATGGCTCTAAATATAAAACAGATAAATCTTTTTATTTACATCTTGGTTGGAAATCCCCTTTTGATATTAAAAACAAAAAAGCTTAAAGATAATACAATTAAATGGATGGGTCAGTCTCTCAGTATCATTCAAGCTGCAGATCAATTCTTTGAGGAGTTAAAAGCAACTGTTAGTTTCTTACCAATTGAGTCTTTTATAAAAACAGGAATATGCATTTAGAGGCAATTTGAAGGCTATTTATTTTTATCAACCCTAAAACCTCAGCTACCCATCTCAGGATGCCTGCAGACATTGTAAAATACCAGAATATTGGAAGCAAAATTGTCCTACACTTAAAGAAGAAAAAATAATTTAAAAAAGATCTCTGTTCTCAGAAGTCAGCTTAATTCAAAACTGATATTCAGCCTACAGTTTTTTGTAAAGGCCACTCTGAGTTTCTCTATAGGATCCTGCTTTCCCCACTTGATCATCTCAGTCAAGTGAATTTCTCTCTTCTCCAAGCCATGCTAACTATATATGCTGCTCCCTATGTCTCCTTTATTTGCTGCCATGATTTTTGCTAAGGATAATATAATACCTCATTGGTCTCATTTGGAGACTTAAGATATCTCCAAACTTGCTCCTCTAAGACTTGTTCTTTCATTTCCTTCTGCCCTTCCTTCCTTTTGCCACCCTCAATCTTTCATCTGGTTCCCTTGCATCCTTGATATGTTTCCTCTTTTCTTTCTCTCTCTTTTTTTTTTTTTTTGAGACAGAGTTTTGGTTTGTCATCCAGGCTGGAATCTAGTGGTGTCAATATGTCTCATTGCAGCCTCAACCTCTTGGGCTCAAGCAGTCCTCCCACCTGAGCCTCCAGAGTAGCTGAGACTATAGGTGCATGCCACTATGCCTGGCTAACTTTTGTATTATTTGTAGAGATGGTGTTTTGCCACATTACCCAGGCTGATCTCAAACTCCTGAGCTTAAGCCCACCTCCTGTGCCCAGCCAGATTCACATTTCCATAACCAAATTTAGTTAGACTTCTGAACCTTCTCTAGGTCCATCTGTATATTTATTTGTAAAATCTGTAATGAAATTATGTAATTTTATGTTACCTGTGCATCCATTTTAAATCCTCCTCTGTGTCTGACCTTATTGACACACCCTAAAATCCTTCTTGGAAAAACTTGCATTACTTTCTCTTTCTCTTTGATATGTAAATTTCCTATTTCGTCTTCTCTAGACCTTAATAGCCATCTTTTGGAAATAAACTTCAGGGTAATGACTCACCAGAAAAGAAAAGTCATTTAAAATTTGGCCAGGTGCAGTGGCTCATGGTTGTAATCCCAGCATTTTAGGAAGCCGAGGTGGGTGGATCATGAGGTTAGGAGCTCAAAACCAGCCTGACCAATGGTGAAACCCCATCTCTACTAAAAATACAAAAATTAGCCAGGCATGGTGGCACACCCCTGTAGTCCCAGCTACTCAGGAGGCTGAGGCAGGAGAATCGCTTGAACCTGGGAGGCAGAGTTTGTAGTGAGCCAAGAGGACGCCGTTGCACTCCAGCCTGGGTGACAGAGTGAGACTCCGTCTCAAAAAAAAAAAAATTGACCAAATAAAAAATATTGAAGGACTTTCTTAATATTAGTAAAGGGCTTTAGCCATGTGAACATGTTTGCTTAACTTGCAAAAACATAATTTGGATGCAACTGTTGCTTATAAACTATTGAGTTTTATGTTATGTTACCTGTCTCATAGCTAAAATTTTTTAAATGAAATCTGTAAGACCTTTGTTTATGTCTGTCTGTATTTTTATGTACATATGTATGCATATTTGTTGTATTATGTGTTAATATTGAACTCATTTTTACAGAATTATGATGGCAAGAGAAATATGACATAGTTAACTCTTTCTTGCTTCTAATCTCTAAGCTGTCCTTAGTCATGCCTGGGGAAAGGCCAAGCTAACTTTGGTAGAAATTTAGTTTATAGTTTCACCTTAAAGCAAGGGTGATAATAGCCCTTCCCAAAACTAAAATGACTTTTTAAAATTAATGAAAGTCCCCAAGTTAAGGTTTTGAGAGGGGCCTGAATATTTACCTGCATAGGTAAATAATTAGCAAACATTCTTCCAGAAGTCACAAGATTTTTAACTTCTCTAATTCCTCCTGTAAATAATATCACTATTGTAAAGCCCAAGATTGGCCTTTATAGACATCTTTTTAGACTTTTGCATTTCTCACAATGGCTAACTCCACCTGAACTCACTACTCACAACATAGCTGGTACTGTGGACTCTGCAAAGAGACGGATTAAGTACATGACATTGTTTGGCTCTAAATCCCCACCCAAAACTCACCTTGTTTCTCCCATAATTCCCACGTGTTGTGGGAGGGCCCTGGTGGGAGATAACTGAATCATGGAGGTGGGACTTTTCCATGCTGTTGTCCTGCTAGTGAATGAATCTCACAAGGTCAGATGGTTTTAAAAATGAGAGTTTTCAGCAAAAGCTCTCTCTCTCTCTGTCTACTGCCATCCATGTGAGACATGACTTGCTCCTCCTTGCCTTCCACCATGATTGTGAGGCCTCCCCAGTCATGTGGAACAGTAAGTCCATTAAACCTTTCTTTTGAAAATTGCCTAGTCTTGTGTAAGTCTTCATGAGCAGCATAAAAGTGAACTAATTCAGTAAATTGGTACCAGAAGAATGTGGTGTTGCTGAAAAGAAACCCCAAACTGTGGAAGCAACTTTGGAACTAGGTATCAGGCAGAGGTTGGAACAGTTTGGAGGGCTCCGAAGAAGACAGAAAAATATGGGAAAGTCTTCAACTCCCTAGAGACCTGTTGAATGGCTTTGACCAAATTGCTGATAATGATATGGACAATGAAATCCAGGCTGAGATGGTCTCAAATGGAGATAAGGAACTTGTAGGGAACTAGAGCAAAGGTGACTCTTGTTATGTTTTAGCAAAGAGACTGGCAGCATTGTGCCCCTGCCCTAGATACTAGTGGAACTTTGAACTTGAGAGAGATGATTTAGAGTATCTGGTGGAAGAAATTTTTAAGCAGCAAAGCATTCAAGAGGTGACTTGGGTGCTGTTAAAGGCATTCAGTTTTAAAGGGAAAACAGAGCATAAAAGTTTGGAAAATTTGCAGTCTGACAATGTAATAGAAAAGAAAATCCCATTTTCTGAGGAGAAAGTTAAGCCTGCTGCATAAATTTGCATACATAATAAGGTGCCAAATGTTAATCACCTAGATAATGGGAAAAATGTCTCCAGGGCATGCCAGAGACTTTTAGAACAGCCCCTCTCATCACAGGTTCAGAGGTTTAGGAAGAAAAAATGGTTTTGTGGGCCAAACCCAGGGGCCCTTTGCTGTGTACAGTCTAGGCACTTGGTGCCCTGTGTCCCAGCTGCTCCAACCATGACTAAAAAGGGCCAAGGTACAGCTTGGGCTCTTGCTTCAGAAGGTGGAAACCCCAAGTATTGGTATCTTCCATGTGATGTGGAGCACAGCTGTGGGTATACCAAAGTCAAGAATTGAGGTTTGGGGACCTCCGTCTAGGTTTCAGAAGATGTATGGACATGCCTGGATGCCCAGGCAGAAGTTTGCTTCAGGGGTGGGGTCCTCATGGGTAATCTCTGCTAGGCATTGTAGAAGGGAAATGTGGGCTCAGAGTTTCCACACAGAGTCTCTACTGGGGCATCACTAAGTGGAGCTGTGAGAAGAGGGGTAGCCTCCTCCAGAACCCAAAATGGTAGATCTACTGACAGCTTGCACTTTGTGTCTGGAAAAGCAGAAGACATTCAATGCCAGCCCATAAAAGCAGACAGGAGGGGGGTTTGCCCTACAAAGCCACAGGGGTAGAGCTGCCCAAGGCTGTGGGAGCCCACCTCTTGCATCAGTGTGATCTGGATATGAGACATGGAGTCAAAGGAGAACATTTTGGAGCTTTAGGATTTGACTGCCCCACTGTATTTCTGACTTGCATGGAGCCTGTAACCCCTCTTTTGTGGCCAATTTTTCCTATTCAGAATGGTTGCATTTATCCAATGCCTGTACCCACATTGTATCTAAAAAGTAACTAATACTAAACATCCTTCTGAGGACTTCTAGCTAAAAGACTTTACTTAAATAACAAGGCAGCCTTGGTTCATGATGTGTTTTCTCCTCTCACTCTCTCATAGCTTCTCAAGTTGCCACCTCCCCTTGAGAAGCCCTAAGCCCTTATTTCTTTCTGTACTTCAAAATGCTATTTATGCTTCAATTGTCTTGCCCTTCTTTGACTTGCTCCTCCTTGCCTTCCACCATGAAGTCCACCATATTTTGTTAGACTTCCATGCATATGCACATAATAAATTTGTGTGCCTTTTCTCCTGTTAATTTGTCTACTGTCAAGTTTATTCCAAGGATTCAATTTATTGAAACTTTGAGAGGATAAAATGAAATTTCTCTTTGCCCCTATAAAGGTGCAGGTTTTTCATTTCACTGGAATTTCTAATTTTACTCTTTTAACATTTGTGTGTGTGTGTGTATGTATGTGTATCTATCAACATATAATTTGTTTGCTATTTGTCCCATTTACTCTATATGTTATATTCTACTGTTTTTTAAATTAATTTTTTAAACTTTTCTACTTTCAACCCTATATTTGATTCTTAGTTATATACTATATCCTTTTACTATTGTTATACTGGTTAATCAGAAGGTAACATAATAATTATTGATTTATTAAAATATAAATTACTACCATGAATATTTCCCAGATAATGTGATAATCATAGAACTCAGTACTACATTGTCACTTTATGTTTTATGTGATTATTTTCATGCATTTTAATTCTGCATGAAATAATATATTTTAATTCCCATAACACATTATGATTTTAATTTTATAAAGTCAAAATTTATTAGCTTTATCTCCAGATTCACCTTTTCTAGTGTTCTGTATCCCTTCCTATCTCTTAATGCTTCAATTTGAGGTTATTTTTCTTTCCTGAAACACTTCCTTTAGTGTTTTCTGTGGGTCTATGAAATATCTTAGTATTTGTTCTTTAAATTTTTTAATTTTATTTCAACTTTATTTGTGAAAGATGTGTGTGTGTGTGCATGTGTGTGTGTATAGAAGACTATGGTGATAGTCATTTACTTTTAGCAATTTTTAGATCTTTTAATATTTTCTGGCTTTCATTAAGTTGTCAGTTTTTAATGTTGCTCTTTTGAGAGTTATGTATTTTTTCTCTATATTTTTTCATTGACTATCAGAATTTTAATTAAAATATAGCTAGGAGTTTTATTTTCCATTTTTATATTGTATTATACTTGGTTTTCATAAAACTTTTGAATACATGGCTTGATGGCTCTGATAATTATTTTGCAAAATATTGATTCTTCTTCATTTTTCTCTTTCTTATCCTTTTGGAGCTCCAATTACACATTTAAAATCTTTTCCCCTGAACTCATATGTTTCTGCAATAATTTTCCCTGTTTTCTATCCTTTTATTGTTTTTGCTTATCTATAGGTGTTTTTTCCAGATCTCTTTTTCATTTCATAATTTTATTTCTGCTACCAGGTTTTAATAAGCAGCTAAATATTCACAAAGTTCCTAAATTCAGTTCTGTAATGTTTTCTGTTAAATTTCAGAATAAATTCACAGTTGTTCTTGATTGGGAATGGAGGAAATATTAGTCTAAAACAAGTTTGTCTGTTCCTGCAGGAATATAAATAAATAAACAAATCACTTTTTTATACCTCTTGAAATGATCATCTTTTCATTTCTGAACAACAAAATACAGTGAATTGTCTATTTGATTTCTTGATATTTGTTTGGGGAGTTTTGAAGTTATGAGATTAATCCCACATGGTCATGTTGCAGTTTTGTTCAATATATTGTTAAATCCCATTGTTATTATTTTTAAAATTCCAGTACTTGTATACATAAGTACAATTATTTTGTAGTTCTTTGGATAATCATTTTTAGGTTATTGTTACCCTTATCAATCTGGTTTTTAAAAATAAATTTCAAAGCTTTTTCCTCCTCTGTGCTTTTGGAAGCTGCACATAGCAGTAAAGATACAATATGGAGTATGTTAATTGTTGAAGGTGAGAACTGGGAGCCCTGAATATCTAGAAAAGTGGTTCTCTACCAGCAGCAATTCCCTCCATAAAACATCTGCAAATGACCAAAAAAAAATATTGGATTGTCACATCTAGGGTCTAGGGACACTGTTAGCATCAAGTGTATATGGGCTGGGGATGGTGCTAAAAACCTATACTGTACAGAATAGCTTCCTACCACAAAACGTGATCCTTTCTAGTAGTGGTGAAGTTGATAAACCCTGGTCTAGTCTAGTTGAGTACTTGGTTCAAATTGTGTGTAGATGTGTGTAAATGTGTGTGTGTGTGCATGTGCATGTGTGTGTGCATGCACACAAACATAGATGTGTGTTGGGAAGGGTGGAATGAGTAAGGTTCCAAGAATTGTATAAAATAATGAATAGGGCATAATTAGGTGAGGTAAGTGAGGGAGCAACTGAGGAAAGGGTGTTCTTTGTGAGCAGCAGGTGCCCACACAATAGAGAATGGCATATGTTATTTGAAAATCTATGTTTAATAGATTTCATAAAGCCACCGTGGGGGATTAGGATGAAGATTCACACCAACAAAAGGTTAGTTTGGGGTCAGATTATAAAAGACCTTCTAGCCAATGTCTGAGAGTTTGGCAGGAGGTACAAGGTTCAGGTAAAATCTTTGAAGGAACAGTGACATGACAAGACATGACTTTTTAAAAGATTACGGTAACTAAAGGGCAAAGACTGTTTTGGAGATAAGCAATACCAAAATCAAGGAAAAAAAAAAGTGGCTGCCACAATAAAGTAGAAGAAAATATATTGAGAAGATTTTCTCCCACTCTGTGGGTTGTCTGTTTACTCTGCTGATTGTTTCTTTTGCTGTGCAGAAACGTTTTTAGTTTAATAAAGTCCCACCTATTTATCATTGTTTTTGTTGCATTTGCTTTTGGGTTCTTGGTCATAAAGTCTTTGCCTTAGCCAGTGTCTAGAAGGGTTTTTCTGATGTGATCTTCTAGAATTTTTATGGTTTCAGGTCTTAGATTTAAGTCCTTGATCCATCTTGAATTGATTTTTGTGTAACATTGAGAGATGAGGATCCAGTTTCATTCTTCTACATGTGGCTTGCCAATTATACCAGCACCATTTGTTGAATAGAGTGTCCTTTCCCCACTTTATGCTTTTGCTTGCTTTGTTGAAGATCAGTTGGCTGTAAGTATTTTGCTTCATTTCTGGATTCTCTATTAACTTCCATTGGTCTACGTGTTGGTTTTTATACCAGTATCACGCTGTTTAGGTGACTATGGCCTTATAGTATAGTTTGAATTCACGTAATGTGATGCTTCCAGATTTGTTCTTTTTACTTAGTTTTGCTTTGGCTATGCAAGCTCTTTTTGGGTTCCATCTGAATTTTAGGGTTGTCTTTTCTAGTTCTGTGAAGAATGATGGTGATATTTTGTGTAAATTGCATTGAATTTGTAGAGTCCATTTGGCTGTATGATCATTTTCACAATATTGATTCTACCCATCCGTGAGCATGGGATGTGCTTCCATTTGTTTGTGCCATATATGATTTCTTTCAGTAGTGTTTTGTAGTTTTTCCCGTAGAGGTATATCACCTCCTTGGTTAGGTATATTTCTTTTTTCTTTTTTTTTTTTTTTATTGCATTTTAGGTTTTGGGGTACATGTGAAAAACATGCAAGGTTGTTGCATAGGTGCATACGTGGCAGTGTGATTTGCTGCCTTCCTCCCCTTCACCCATATCTGGCATTTCTCCCCATGCTATCCCTCCCCAACTCCCCACCCCCCTGCTGTCCCCCCCACTCCCCCACAACAGACCCCCGTGTATATTTCTAAGTATCTTAGTTTTTCGCAGCTATTGTAAAAGGGGTTGAGTTTTTTATTTGATTCTCATCTTGGTCTCTGTTGGTGTATAGCAGAGCTACTGATCTGTGTACATTAATTTTGTATCCTGAAACTTTGCTGAATTCATTTATCAGTTTTAGTAGCTTTATGGAGGAGTCTTTAGGGCTTTATATGTGTTTGATCATATCATCAGCAAACAGCAACTGTTTGACTTCCTCTTTACCAGTTTGGATGCCCTTTCTTTCTTTCTCTTGTCTGATTGCTCTGGCTAGGACTTCCAGTACTGTGTTGACTAGAAGTTGTGAGTGTGAGCATCCTTGTCCTATTCCAGTTCTCAGAGGGAATGCTTTCAACTTTTCCTCATTAAGTATTATGTTGGCTGTGGGTTTGTCATAGATGGCTTTTATTACACCTTGAGGTATGTTCCTTCTATGCCGATTTTGCTGAGGGTTTTAATCACAAAGGGATGTTTGATTTTGTCAAATGCTTTTCTGCATCTATTGAAATGATCATATGATTTTTGTTTTTAATTCTGTTTATGTGGTGTGCCACATTTGTTGACTTGCATATATTAAAACATCCTTGCATCCCTAGTATGAAAACTACTTGATCATGGAGAAAATCTTCACAATCTATATGTCCAAATAAAGGACTAATATCCAAAATCTACAAGGAACTCAAACAAATTAGCATGAAAAAAGAGATCTCATCAAAAAATGGGCTAAGGACATCAATAGACAATTCTCAAAAGAAGATATACAAATGGCCAACAAATATTTGAAAAAATGCTCAACATCATTAACAATCAGGAAAATGCAAATCAAAACTACAATCCAATACCACCTTAGTCCTACAAGAATGGCCATAATCAAAAAATCAAAAAATGACAGATGTTGGTGGAGTTGCTGTGAAAAGGAAATAACACTTTACACTGCTGGTGGGAATGTAAACTAGTACAGCTGTCACAGAAAACAGTGTGGAGGTTCCTTAAAAAACTAAAAGTAGAACTACTATTTGACCCAGCAATCCCACTACTGGATATATACCCAGAGGAAAAGAAGTCATTATATGAAAAAGATACTTGCACATGCATGTTTATAGCAGCACAGTTCACAGTTGCAAAATATGGAGCCAGCCCAAATGCCCATCAATCAGTAAGTGGATTCAGAAATTATATATGTGTATATATATACACACACAGATATGTATATAAAGAAATTATATATATATATCTCCACAATTCCATTCAGTTTTCTGCAAATGCCGTTAACTCATTCCTTTTTATGGCTGAATACTATTCTGTAGTATGTGTGTGTGTGTGTGTAAATGCTATGAGGATGCAAAGGCATAATAATGATACAGTGGATTTGGGGACTTGGGGAAAAGGGTGAGCGAAGCGTGAGGGATAAAAGATGACAAATTTTGTACAGTGTATACTGCTTCAGTGATGGGTGCACCAAAATATCATAAATCACCACTGAAGAATGTATTTATGTGTATTTATGTGACCAAACACCACCTGTTCCCCAAAAACCTATGGAAAAAAATAATAAAATGAAACCATAAATAAATATAAAATATAATTTAAATTTTAAAAGTAGAAGAAAAAAGATAGTAAAAAGAGAGGGAATTGAAATATTTTGCACTTATTTGTTAAAATTGTAGTATTAATATTGATTCCATTTTCTTCAGTTGTGTTGGGTGTTGCAAGTGAAAGAGTAGCTAAGGACAACTCCCAGATTCTGGACTAGGTAAACTATATGAATAATTCCTACATTAGACAAAATAAAGAATACAGGAGAAAGAACAGATTGTTTGTCAGTATGATAAATTGCATCTAGTTTTATTGATATAGAGGCTCAACTGGAACTATCAAGTGTGCACTATGATTAAAAAATCTAGTATAATTTTTAAAATAGTAATTAAGAGGAGACAGGATTATAATAAATGACCTAGAGAAGACGGTAGAGAAATTGATCTTGTTGAACACTAATACTTAAAATATTAGCAAAAACAGAAGGGAAACCCTCAGAAGATTTTGTGAAGGAGTGGTCAGAGGGGTATGAAGAAACCAGAGGAGAATGTTGATACACAATCCAAAGAAGAAAAATTTCAAAGAGAAGGTATTGGTAAATATTAGTATCAAAAATTAGTATCAAGTAATAGCATCAAACGCATCAAAAAATTGAAATAGGTGTGTACTTTTTAACTGTGTAGCACCTAAAAATTCTGGAAGAGCAACTTCCATGGTTGGCAGATTTAAGTGGTAGTGGTTTGAATAGGAGGTTAGAAAGTGCCTTAGAGCTGTTAACATTGCTGTAAAGGAAGGGTAAAGGGTAACGGTTCTAGTAAAGAATATGGGTGTCAACCAGGGTAGATGAATAATTGAGCATAAAAGATTGCATAACTTTACTACATATATTAGCCTTTGATAGCAAAATGGTTTTTAGGTATAATGTTACTTTAAGATCTAAAGAAAAATGGATCTTATTTCCTTAAATTACTTTTCTCATTTATATCTTTAAATTGTGTATACAATTTGTTGTTTTGATTGTAATGTTTCTTCTTGGTCTTTGCCAGAGAAATGTGCTTGGAAATAGCACATTTAAATAATTTTAATGCTACATTCCAAGTTCTTCACAGAGATAACCCATTGTTTTTAATCTGTTACACACTGGGAAAGGGAGTGAAAAAGTAGAATGTAAACTGATGTATTTTTTACAGCTTTTTAAATTTACAAAGATTAGTTCAATAGCACCTAATTGCAGCATTCCCCACAATAGAATTCAAAACTGCAAACTTATGAGATGATTTTTCCTTCCTAAGAGTGATTACCAGAATGAAGAAAATCCCAATGGGCAGTTTATCATCGCTATAGATTTAATGCAAAATTATCTACTGGTATGATATCAACAAAAATAGGAAAATGCAGTCTGCTCCTGATTAGCCATGTGCAGATTGTTTTGTGGGTTATAGCCACAAATTTTTATTCCCAGTAGCCAACATCCCTGAGTTCTCTCACATTTTTACAGGGCTTGTGCTGCTGGGCAGAAAAAAAAAAAAAAGGCATTTAAATACTAGTATTAATATGAGAAACTGGATTAACAAGATAAATCAGTTCATTCTATATGTTTCAAAGACAGTTATATTTTGCATTATTGATTAAACGTTTTTTCCTCTGTGTATGTGTATGTGTCCTATATGTTTAATATATTTGATGTCAGAAACTTTTACCAAGAGATCTGGCCACTGGGAAGGACCATCACTGTGAAAACAGGCCATTACTTGATTTTTGTCTGTTTCCCCTACTTGGTTGTATGACTTGTGGAAAATTACTTAACCTCTACTGAAATTGAGACTGTAAATAACTTTGGGGATTTTATAAACTACAAATTAGGCTGGTTACAGTGGCTCACACCTGGAATGCCAGTCCTTTGGGAAGCTGAGGCAGGAGGATTGCTTGATCCTAGGAGTTTGAGATCAGCCTGGGCCATATAGGGAGACATCATCTCTACCAAAATAATAATAATAATAATAATAAGAAGAAGAAGAAGAAGAAGCCTGGCATGGTGGCACTCACCTATAGTCCCAGCTACTCAGGAGGTTGAGGTGAGAGTACCTAACACAGTGCCTAGAATTTAACAGAGTATCTGTTCTTTTATAATCTCACAGCATGTCAGAAACTTTTCCCCTTAAACAGAATAAAAGCATGCTTCTGTTCAGAAAGCTATGAAGAGCTATGCTCCGAAATATAAGCATTTTTGTAAGGTTTATCCTTTATTCCAAGTCTTCTCTCTATTTCTTGCGACTCTAGTTTTTGTCCATTCCCTATTTTCACTATATTCACTATTCATAATGTTCACTACCTAGTCTCATGAAACTACTGCTTTATCTCTTGTTATCATCATTCAGATCTCCCTTAGTTCATGCTCTGTGACCTTCATGTTAGTCCTATCATCACTGCCACATTTGGATACTAGGATCTGTTAAGCAAGAATTATTAGAGACGATTGTTTTGAGGTGATCTTTTGCACTGGATCCTAACAGACCGGAGCACAGCAAAATGGCATCACTTATGCTAAGTGTCACATAATTATATTGAAATTTTAAGAAAGCAGTGGGATCCCCGAACAAAAAAGTTTTTCCTGAAAACAGGATATTCACAGCACCCAATCTAAAAGAGCTCAGGGCCACCCAAGTCAGTGTAATAAGGAAGTGCCCTGTGATTTTATCCTTACAAGAAAAGAAACTTGAAGTAGTCAAATGTTCACCAATAGTTTTTTTTTTTCTATTATTCTGTTTTGTTGTTTTTGCCTTACAAATCCCACTGTTCTGTCATTGCCCAGTGGGAGGTTTCATCTATTCGATAAAGGCTGCCCAATTAATGAATCATGAATAAATGCCAATTATATCTTTAACAACATTTATTCTAATTTTGTCTTTTAACAGACTGCAGCCTTAGGCTAGCACTATAACCCATCTTTTCAGGAGGGGAGTTTGAATAAGAATGTTAGTGATATGCTTTAATGCAACTTCCGCCTATAAGAAAGGAGTCTCATTGTATTGGCTTGCTTGACATGTGAGTTTTGAGGATTAGGGTACCTACTTAAACAACCCTCTAATTACCATCTCCATTGTCATAAGCTATGTTTCTCTGTATCAGTCATCATCTTATAGGCCAGTGCTGATTAATAGGAAAAACTTTGAGGAGGACATATTCATTTTGCCTTCTCAATAAATATTTATTATGCAATTAATATTATGCCAAGAGCACTGGCTAGTTGTTTATGACTCTTAGCCCATATTTGCTCATCTATACTCTTCTCTGTATTGCAAGAATGAGAAAGCTGCAAACGGTATTTCCCAGCGGATTTTTGCTTAAGTTATGTCAGTGGGAAGCCCTGACCAGAGAGTAGATGACAAAAGAGATGTCATTTTAATTTTTGCTCCAGCAGAAACATACTAGTTGTAGTTAAAGAATTTAAAAAGTTCAGTGCAGCTAGAGTAATGAATGATTAGGGGGAAAATGTAGTAAGATAGTCAAACAGTACAGTGGAGATCAAATCTTGTATGTAGGGCCTTTGGAGTATAGGTATTGTCTGTAGATTATACTCATGGTATGACGGAAAGCCAGCAGAAGGCTTGAAGAAGGGGATGATATAATGTTTTCTGTGCTAAGAGAGAAATTAACTGCTTGGTTGAGACAGTCTATAGGTATGTGGAAATAAGAGCAATATCAAGGAAAACAGTTTGGAGGTTGCATCAGTCAGGTGAGGTAACAACAAAGTGTCTTGTGGGTGGAGCATTTCTACATGCAGCATTGCAGGTTTCTTTAATTTCCTGGTACCACCACACCAACAGGGACTTCTACAGTTGCTAAAGAAGGGAAAGAAAGGTCTAGAGAGTCAGCAATGGTAATGAAATGACTTCATTTGGAAGTGGAACAGATTACATTTCTACATATTTTACTTTCCCAGGCAAGTCACATGGCCAAGCAAGAATTTTTGTACCCACAAATAGAACAGAACCAGATATTGGTTGACAAAAATAATGCCTCCCATAAAAGCTATTTTAGTATTATTGGGAAAAGATAATGGTAGCAGTAGTGGAGGGGTAGAAAATGGTCACAACTGATATCTATTGGGGATATATTTTGATAGTAGAATTGAAAGATATGCTGATGAATTGGAAATGAGATGTTAGAGAAATAGAATAGTTAAGAATGACACCAGAATTCTAGAGTAGAGGAATATATGAATGGAGATGTCTTTTAATGTGATGGGGACTCCTTGGGAATTGCAAATATGGATATGTCAAGTTTGAGGTGATAACTAGGCATTCAAGGAGAGATGTCACGAGTCTAGCACTTCGAGGAGATGATTAAGCTTGAGTTATAAATTTGTGAGTCATAAGCATTAGATGATGTCTTAGTCTGTCTTCTGTTGCTATAACTGAATACCTAAGACTAGGTAA
Organism: Aotus nancymaae; assembly: GCF_030222135.1. Lineage (NCBI taxonomy): Eukaryota > Metazoa > Chordata > Mammalia > Primates > Aotidae > Aotus > Aotus nancymaae. The sequence goes on along the minus strand of NW_026988428.1, from coordinate 28,110,459 downwards.
TTTATAACAAAAGAAATTGATTTCTTATACTTCTGGATGCTGGAAAGCCCAAGGTGGATGGCCTGCATCTGGTTAGGGGCTTCATGCTGCTGAGCTGGTTTTCAGGTCTTTCTTTTCTTTTAAAACCACCAATATTATCATGGGAACTCCACCTTGATGACCTTGTCTAATACTAATTACCTCTCAAATATCCCACCTTTTAATATCTTTACAATAGAGATTAAGTTTCAATATGAGTTTTGGAAGGAACTTCCAAACCATAGCAGATGGCATATAAACAAATAGACACAAAAATGTAAACTAGTACCAGAAAAGTAACTGCATTCGAGGGTAAGTGAAAAAAACATGTTGAAAGTCATAGAATTGTTTTGTAGCCATAAGATAGCACATAATACTTCCAATTGTAACTGTGAGAAGATAGGAAGAGCTAATGTAAGATTAAGAAAATGCATTCATATTTTAGCATGTTGAGAATGAGGTGCCCCTAGATGTTAAGAACATTAAGGGAGAGAGAAGGGACAAAGAATGAGGACAGAATCTTGGAAAATAATTCACACTCAGAGAGAAAAAAGACAATTTAGAGAAGCATTCAATGAGGTAGAAAAACCAGGAACAAGTTGTCATAGAAATCAAGATAGCTAAGAGCTTCATGAAGGGGGAGGTGGTTAATAATGTCAAATGCAGTAGTTTGAAATATACGGCAAAATATAGAGAGAGTTTGGATTATCTAATAACTCAAGAGTTTGAATTATCTATATTTTCTTGTTCTCAAATCAGTTGACTTCACTCAACTTTAAGTCGAGGTGGTTTCTCTGTTTTATGAAGACTTCACTGATTCTAGAACTGTTTAATTTTTCAGAGATTGAGAAGGAATAAGAGAGAAAAGCTAATTTTCTCTTGCTATAGAAAATAGAATTCTATTTTCTATTCTATTCTATTCTATTCTATTCTATTCTATTCTATTCTATTCTATTCTATTCTATTCTATTCTATTCTATTCTATTCTATAGAATAGAAAAGCATATTATTTAGTATACAATGCCCATAATGGTTAATGTTTATTGAGCTGTTATATGCCAGTCTGGAGGAGCAGGTTCACTGTACACTGGTTGACTACTTGTCTAAGTCCACTGAGACAGAGCACATTCATATGCAACACGTTACATGAAGTAGATTTATTATCTACAGATAAGCAGCAAGGGACAAGAGAAAGCTAGGATACCTTGTGAGACAGGCCACTAAGGCTCAGGAAACCTGGCTGGGGCAGATGAAATCATTACTATGTGTGCCCCACTTGCATCACACCTGAGGGTCCCCAGAAGGCAGACCATCCTAAATTATATAACTTAAAGGCAATAGGACCACTGAGCAAAGCTTTGAAGGACATTCTGCTTCCAGGGGAGTGAGAAACCAAGCCTCAGCTATGTCAGTTCCTTTTTAATTCAAGCTGTTACCTTCCCTAGGAGTAATAGGAATAAAGCTGAGGCTGTTGCAAGCAGTTCCTTCCTACCTCAGCACACTGTATTCACAACACATACTATGATTATTCTGAGAGCCACATCAAGGAAAAGGGGCGTTCCCTCTTTTCTTAGTTATTTTCTTTTTCCTTGGATTTTCCTGGATCGATCCAAGGCTACCACGGACAACTGTTACATGTAATTCTCTCTTCTGTGTGTTTTATGTTTATTATCTCATTTAAGATTCACAACGATTTCTTACTTTAAAACAAAACAAAACCAAACAACTATTACTCACACTTCCTCCTCTAGCTACTACTCTTTTTCCTTTTTTTCTTTCTTTTTTTCTTTTCTGTTTTGGTACTAAAATTTCTTGAAAGAGTTGGCTAGGAGTTGCTGTCTTTTGTTCCACCCTTTCCATTTCCTCTTGACCTCACTTCAACAGTGCTTTTGTCTCCACCATTTAACCAAAATTTCTCTTATCCAGGTCAACAGTCATCCTCATGTTATAAAATTCAATAGTCACTTCTCGTTACTCACCTATTGATAGCATTTGAAACTGTTGATTATTCCTTGGAATATTTTCTCCCTCAATTCTCTGGAATGTTCTAAGTGTATCTTTTTTTTTTTTTTTTTTTTTTTTTTTTTTTTTTAACTAGCCATTTCTTCTCAGTGCCCTTTGAGGGTTTCTACTGATCTTCTCTAACTTCAAATATTGGAATGTCATAGAGTTTAGTTTTTAGACCCTGTATCTATCATACTGACTACCCAGAGGAAGTCACACAGTGTCATAACTTAAGATAATAGCTGCACATTGATGTATTCTAAATTTATATCTCCATCTTTTTCTGAACTTCAGACTCCTATATGTAAATACCTACCAATTAGCATTTTAAATATATTACATCCTTAACTTCTCTTCTCCATCAATAGTGCTCCTCTTCCAATTTTCAGTATTTGGTAATTTATTTCTGAGGCAAATCACCTTCTCTTTCTCTCCTACCCAACAGTCAATACATAAGTAAATTCATTTAAGTCCATGTTTTAATTATATCTTGAATCTGTTCACTAGGCTACTGCATCAGTTGGAGTTGCAATCATCTTATTTCTTAGACTTCTTTCTGTTTCCATTCTTTCTCTCCTATTGCATTTTCAATGCATCAGCCAGGCTATTCTATAAAACATATACAAACTTGTGTCATTTTTCTGCACAACATCCTCCAATGGCTTCACATATCAATCAAAGTCTTTACCTTGACTCAAGGCCCTATGTGATTTATTACCTTCCCATGCGCTGCCCCTTATCTAGTGAAGATCACCCTTTCCCTCTGTCTTACTTTGCTGGATCCTCATTGGTGACTCTGCTATTATTTGTACAAACCATGCATGTTCCTGACTCAGGCCTTTCTCCATGCTATTCTCTGCCTAGAATGAATTTTTTTTCCAGAGTATCTACATGACTTGCTAACTCACTTGCTTCAGATTCAATTATTTTGCTGAGATCCTCACTGAGCATCTTTTCTAATATATTAATAGCCTCCCTATTTTCTTTCCCTTTCACTCTCTATTCTTTGATGTTATATTTTCTTTGTTCCCTGATCAATTATATATTTATTTATGTCCCTCTCCCCTGTGCAAATTCCATTAAGTCAGAGATTAAACTTTATTACTGTTGTATCCCTGGTGCCTACAACAGATCACAAAAAAACTGAAAATAGACATAATTATCTCTTTAATTTTAGTATTAAATTATTTATTAAATATGAGATACCTGCTAATGTTATCCTTATTTACTTATTAGGCTCAGAGAGGTTTAGTACCCTGCTCAGTTGGTAAGTGGTAGAGATAGAACTCGAGTCTAGACTGAGTCCACAGCTCATGTTTCCATTCAATGTCTTGGCTATTCACAGGTTCCTGCAACCTTCTACCTAGCTCTCCAAATCTGCCTACTACATTTTTAGCAATTTGTGTTTCTCTCCATGTGTCCCTGTGACATTCATTTTAACCTGCTTTATTTATAAAATTGCATTTATGGCAGCGAGAGGCACAATAAGATAATCTCCTATCCCCAGAAACTACTCCAATCATCCCTGAGCAGTATTTCACTGTCTGTGGAGAAGGCTTTGCTATCAACTCTAATAATTAAGAGTCGGCAAAATTCCAATAGTCTACAGGGCAGATGCTCTTATCAATTTAGTTCTTAAAAATGAAAAGTAATTAGATAATTGGAAACAACTATGATGTGTAATAGCATTTGAGACCTCAAGAGAAATAAATAGAACAAAATGAAAAAAACCTAGAAAAACCAATATAAACCATCTTGTCATTCTAGTTATGAGGTTTCCAGGGGGAGAAAATGGATCACAAAAGAACTGAAAATAGACACAATTATCTCTTTAATTTTAGCCACAAATATGCTTAGTCAGACTTTGTTTTTAACCAAAATCATCTTGAATGTCAAACATTCACTGAATGCTTACCAATTTTCAAGAGTATCAGCTTTCTTGGAGATTTGAAAGGTTTTATTGGAAAAATACAATATAATGTATTTTAATAAAAAAGTAAACACTGTATTTTTACATATATATATGCACCAGCAAATAAGAAAGGTAAGCACATCCAAGTCACTATATCACAGAATCAACATTATTCAAGATTCAGGAAAAAAGTTATTTAACTTTTATGACCTTGTTTTTGTACATTTAGAAGATTCTGAGTTACTTTTTCTGTGGTAGTAGAATGAACTCAAATTTCATTCCATTGGATATATAAATTCCATGAGTTGATAACAAGATTAGTATCATATGAATCAGAAAAGTTTTATACCTATAACAACCAGCTGTGCCTCTTCTCTTGTACTTTAACAAATATTTTCAAAATACTATTTCTACTGGTCTTAAATATTTTTTTGAAACAATCTGTGTATTAATCAATAAAAACATATACCTCTTGGCCTTATAAAAAACTTTCTGGCCCCTGCAAAATAGTTCAATTACAATTCAGTTTGCATACATTACAACATTTTTATAGCATTCCATTTAATCTATGAGCTCTGTAAGTGGCTTTCAGTGAGAAAGCCTGGTAAGAGGCATTCTGGGTAAATCAGAGAAAGAAACCGTGGATCGCCTTTGTTACTCAAGAGAAGCACTCTGGTCTATGTACACATCAAGTTGAGTCATCAGTTGTAGCTTAGAGAGACAAGAACACTCAGCAGTTCAGAACAAAAAAAAAAGATGGAAATTCCTTGGGCTTTAATCTATTCTGGTACACATTCCGAGTTCACGTCTCACAAGCTGTAAGATCATCTTGCCTCTAGGCTTCAGTTTTCTTTGCCATTAAATGGACTTAAGAATTACACTCAAGTCACAGAGTTATAGAATGAATTACATGAGATAATATGTAGAATGAATTACATGAGATAATATATATTAGACAATTTTCTAGCATAGAGAAAACTGGGTGCATACTGTATTCGGTTTTGTTACTGTATTATCATTATAAGTATCATCATTACTATTATCATAGAAAGAATAGAAGCCAAGAAGTAGAGAACTTGTGAAGAATGGAATGCAGCACAGATAAAATAAGGCAATTTAGGAAATGAAGTTGGCAAACTCTGGCATAAAGCAGATGTTTCTGTCATGCAGACCTCAGCATGCAGTTCCAGAGCAGGACAGCTCCTTAAATGTACTGCTCCAGGCCAATAATGAATCAGGAGGAGCATACATAGCCTCAAACTGTCATCCACACTACCCAGCTAAAACTTGTCATTAAATACATCCCTTTTTAGGTCATGTGTTCACCACCGTGTGTGAGAAAATCTTGTGTGATTTAGATCCTAGCCAAAAATACAATATTATCAAAATACTGTATTAAATTAAGAGGCATGGGAAAGAATGATGGAAATACAGGAGCCCTTAATCTTTTTCTAGCTATGTAGCAATCCAGCCTACATTTGTCTATTATAACTGTACTAAAACAGATTCTCTAGCTTCTCTAAAAAGTGGGGAAATGAGGATCAACTAAGAAGATACCTCATTAATATGCTTAAAAATGTAACACACACTACAGCTACATGACTTGACCTAAAACTTTTGTAAACAATAGGGTGTCAGGAATTACACTGGTAGCTGCTTGTTAACTAAAATTTGTTCACTTGAGAAGCCACATGGGACACTGCTAGTAGGGTGGGTACAGAGAAGTATTGTAAAGGAACTACCTATATACAGCTCCTGGCAATATTGCCTGGCTATTAGATCCTGGAGGCTAAATGCGGCAGGAAGCAGAGCAGAGTGGTGTTTTTAAAAAGTCAATTAAAATCACGTCATTTCCCTACTGAAAACCTTTCAGAGCCCACTCCTATTACATAAAAACAAAATTACATGCCTTACAATTGTCTGAGTAGTCTTTAATAAAGTGACCTGGTTTACCTATCTGAACTTATCTTTTAGATATTGTCTCATGGCTGAGACTGCTTCATTCAGATCTCAGCTTAAATCCTACATTTCTGAGAGGTTCTTTCCCTGCCAGTCACTCTCCATCATTTTGCTTGGCCAGTAGTCATGCCATATACTGGCTGTTAAATATTATCCTTACTATGTTATAGATTTATTAATATATTACATATCAAACGAGTACTTTAAGGAGTACTCAAGTCACAGAGTTGTTGAATGAATTACATGAGGTAATGTATGTTAAGCAACTGTCTCCATGCTTGGCACAGAGAAGATGCTGGATACATACTTGTGCTTATTTTTATTGTATCATCATTATGATCAGCAGCAGCATAAAATGAGAAAAGGGGCCAAGAGGGAAGCTGTGACAAAATAGGGCAGTTCAGGAAACTAAGTTGGTAAAACCTGGTGTGAAGCAGATGTTTATGTCATGCAGACCCCGTTGACTTTATAGTATTGATCGCTGTCCAAAATTATTTGTTAAGTTGATGTTTTTTTCTTCTATCTCTTCTTTAGCTCATAGGTAAGCCCCATGAGGGAAAGGACTTTTCCTGTTTTATTGCCTACAATTTCAACAACTCTTTGATATACCTTTAACATATGTAGTATAGTAATATGTATTACATAATGCATTAAGAAGTAAATGCAAAAACTGGAATTACTTCTGCACCAATGTAATAAGAGATTACTATATATTATGTAATATATATATAAACTTGTGTATGTGTGTGTGTATATATGTATATATATGGAGAGAAAGAGAAACATATACAGATTTCAAGTTTATGATGGTGTGAAAGTGACACACATTCAGTAGGAGCCATATTTCAAGTATGTATACAACCACTTTGTTATCCACTTTCAGTACAGGGTTTAATAAATAACATGAGCTATTCAACAACTGATTTTAGTAGGCTTTGGGTTTGATAATTTTGCTCAAAAATAGGCCAATGTAAGTGTTCTGAGCACATTTAAGGTGGATAAGGCTAAATTATGATGTTCAGTAAGTTAGGTGTTTTAAATGCATGTTTTGACTGGCAATATTTTCAACTTAATGAGTTTATCTAAATATAACCACATAGTGAATCAAGGAATATCTGCACACATTTATATGTATATCTATATATCTATATATACCTATATATAGCTATATGTGTGTGTGTGTGTATATATATATAAAACTCAGTAGATAATACATAATACAGTATAATATTGAGTATGACCTGATCGCTGGCCAATCAGAAGGGAAGCTGCTATATTGATGAAGCAATGTCCTGGAGGTCCCTGATGGTTTAAACATTAACCCTTTAGTTGATGCATCCATAAGTCTAAGAGCAATAATAGCCTGATGACCAGGATTTGTTGGAGGGATATTCAGGAGCTTAGGCAGAAGCTATTTCCAAACTGGTAGGAGCATTTAACATTTTACTAACCAATGTAGCTTTATTAATTATCAATTGCTACATTAAAAAGTACCCAAAACTTACTGGTTTAAAATAACAAACTTATTATCTCACAAATTCTGCGGGTTATAAGTTCAGGCATGGCATAACTGGGTTTTCTGCTCAGTCTCACAAGGCTGCAATTAAACGTTTTGGTCAGACTGCATTCTGTTCTGGAGCTCAGGATCTAGCCGCAGGCTCACAGAGATATTGGCAGAATTTAGTTCCTTGTGGGTGGACATAGACTAGACTGAGGTTGTTATTTCATTGCTACTTTTTGTCCATGGGCCACTCTTAGATACTAGAAGCCTCTCACAGTTCCAGAGGTGTATCCCTCTCACAAGTCCTCTTATGGCTGATTACTTCTTCTAGGAAAACAGGAGAATCTCTAATATCAGGGAAGGCTTGTCCCTAATATTAAGGGTCAGAGGTGAGCTCTTTTAAAGAGCTCACCTCTGACCCTTCACCAGGCAGGGCCTCTGTCTCAGGATCACATATGAACTGTCCCAACTACCTCCAAGCACACCCACTGGTAGTGGCTCCGAGTTTCCCTGGGGAAGGCCACCCAGAGGCAACTGACAACCCCTCTGCCTCTGCCACAGCAGTGGTTCCTCCCCTGCTGCCCTCAGTCTGAAGAAGAAACAAAGAGCCTGAGGGCTTTATCTGCACTCCTGGCATGCCACAGTCACCATGTGGAGAGGAGCTCAGTCTCTCCTACCTGTGAGCCCTTGACCCACCCTGCTCCTCATCAAGCAGAACCTTCAGATCAGGCCAGCAGTACAGCTGCTCAACCACCTGGCTGAACATTCCCGTTGCAGTGGCTCCATGTTTCTCTGAGATGGGGTCCCCTGAACACACCAAAAACCCCCCTCTCATTGCCACTGCAGTGGTACTGCCCTTGCTGCCCTCAGACTGGGAAAGAAGCAAATACCCTAAGTGCTTTAGCTGCACCTCCAGCTAGCGGCAGTTGCCCTAAGAAGAAAAGATTAGTCTGTCTTCCCTGTTACCCACCCTCCCTCTTTGCTCATTACCAGGAAGGGCCCTCCTGTTTTGAGCTCACAATTCAGCCACCCCATCCCAGATTGGTTGCAGTGATTGATAGCAGCTCCACATCTCTCTGGAGTAGAACCCCAAGAGACAAGTGAAAGGCCCTATACCACGGCCACTGCTAAAATCCCTTCCTATGCTGCCTCCAAACTAGGGAAGAAACATAAAGCCTGAGCTTGCACCAGAGCTACAGTGTGCAGCCTGGGAGTGCCAAGTTGAGATCTGCAGCCAGTACTCAAGTGGGAGATAAGCCCACACTTTCAGAACACTGAGAAAGAGCATGGCTACCATCTTGAGGAAATAAAAAGGAGTCAGGTGGCTGGGCAGGAGCCTATGTACTAGCCATTTTGCTTATATACTACCTACTGGATCACATGTCAAAGATCTTCACTTTCTGAAAATATCCAGAAAAGTGTACTGACCATTCACAAATTACACTTCAGTTAAAGGAACACCAGCCCATACATATAACAAAGAATGAGTCCAAGAACTCTGGCATCTCCAAAAACCAGAGTAGCTTCTTTCCTCTAAACGACTGCAGTTGTATCCCAGTGAGGGTTTTCAACTGGGCTGAAAAGCCTCAAATGACAGAAAGAGAATTCAGAATATGGATAAGAATGAAGATCACTGAGATTCAGGAGAACGTTGACAACAACTCCAAGGAATCTAAGAATTACAATAAAACGATAGAGGAGCTGGTAGATGAAATGGCCAGGAAAAGAAAGAACCAAAATGGTCTTATAGATCTGAAAAACCTATTATAAGAATTATAATGCAATCAAAAGTATTAATAGCAAAATAGACCACACTGAAGGAAGAATCTCAGAGTTCAAAGACTCTCAGAACTAACTCAGTCAGTGAGAAAAAAATGAACAAAACCTCTGAGAAATATGGGATTATGAAAATAGAGAAAATCCTGACTTATTGGCATCTCTGAAAGAGAAGAAGAAAAAGTAAGCAACTTAGCAAAGTATATTTCAGTATATCTTCCACGAAAACTTCCCCAGCCTTGCTAGAGTGGCCAACATTCAAATTCAGAAAATGCAGACAATTTCCACGAAATACTATATGACACCATCCTCAAGACACATAAACAGAGTCTCCAAGGTAGAAATGAAAGAGAAATGTCATGTCACCTAAAAGAGAACCTCATCAGGCTAACAACAGATCTTTCAGCAGAAACCCTATAAGCCAGGAGAGATTGGGGGCCTACATTCAGAATTCTTTTTTTTTTTTTTTTTTGAGACACAGTCTAACTCTGTCACCCAGGCTGGAGTGTAATGGCATTATCTCAGCTCACTGCAACCTCCACCTCCCAGGTTCAGGCGATTCTCCTGCCTCAGCCTCCCAAGTAGCTGGGACTACAGGTGTGCACCACCACACCCAGCTAATTTTTGTATTTTTAGTAGAGATGGGGTTTCACCATATTGGCCAGGCTGCTCTCGAACTCCTGACCTCATAATCCACCTGCCTCAGCCTCCCAAAGTGCTGGGATTACAGGCGTGAGCCACCATGCCCGGCCTCAGCATTCTTAAAGAAAAGAATTTCCAATCAAGAATTTCATATTCAGCTAAACTAAACTTTATAAGTGAAGGAGAAATCAAATCATTTTCAGACAAGCAAATACTGAGGAACTTTGTTACCACCAGAGCTGCCTTACAAGATGTCCTGAAAGGAGTGCTAAATATGGAAAGAAAAGACTATAATTCGGCACTACAGAAGCACACTTAAGTACACATACTAGTGACACTTTAAGCAACCACACAAACAAGTCTGCTTAATAACCAGGTAATGACACAATGACAGGATCAAATCTGCACATATCAATACTAACCTTAAATATAAATGAACTAAATGCCCCAATTAAAAGGTGCAAAGTGGCAAGCTTAATAAAGAATCAAGATCCAGTGGTATGCTATCTTCAAGAGACCCATCTCACATGCAATGATACCCACAGGCTCAAAGTAAAGAAATGGAAAAATTCTACCAAGCGAATGAAAAACAGAAACAAGCAGGGGTTGCTTTCCTAATTTCATACACAATAGACTTTAAACCAATAAAGATCAAAAAGACAAAGAAGGGCATTACATAATGGTAAAGCATTCTTCAATTCAACAAGAAGAGCTAACAATCCCAAATATATACTCACCCACACAGGAGCATCCAGATTTATAAAATAAGTTCTTAGAAACTTAAGAAGAGACTTAAGTTCTCACACAATAAAAGTGGGAGATTTCATCACCCCACAGATAGTATTAGATCATCAAGTCAAAAAATTAACAAAGATATTTAGTAATTAAACTCAGCACTTGACCAAATAGACCTAATAGACCTTTACAGAAATCACCCCAAAACGGCAGAATATACATTTTTCTCATTGCCCCATGGTATATACTCTAAAATTGACCACACAATTGGACATAAAACAATTCTCAGCAAAATCATAAAACAATATTATACCAATCATGCTCTTGGACCATAGGGCAATAAAAATATAAACCAATGCTAAAAAATCATTCAAAATTATACAATTATATGGAAATTAAACAACCTCCTCCTGAATGACTGTTGGGTAAATAATGAAATTAAGGCAGAAGAACATCTTTGAAACTAATGAGAACAAAGATACAACATACCAGAATCTCTAGGACACAACTAAGGCAGAGTTAACATAGAAGTTTATAGCTTTAAAGCTCACATCAAAGTTAGAAAGATTAACAAAAAGTTAGAAGAGATGTTTAAGATGAATTCATTTCAATAAAATTAATTTTATCAAAGCCCTTTCTGCATCTACTGAGATAATCATGCAGTTTTGTTCTTCTCCTTATGTGATGAATAATGTGTATTGATTTGCTTATGTTAAACCAACCTTGTATCCCAGAGATAAACTCCATTTGATCATAGTGGGGTTAACAGATTAACAACCTAACACAATTAGAGGAACTGAGAAGCAAGAGAAAACTAAACCCAAAGCTGCAGAAGACAATAAATAATCAAAATCTTATCTGAATTGAATTGAGACACACACACACAAAAACCATAAAAAGATCAATGAATCCATAAGTTTCTTATTTAAAAACATTAATAAGGTAGACAGACTGCTAGCTAGATTATTTTTTTAATAGAGAAGATCCAAATAAACAGAAATAACAAAAAGGACCTCACCACTGACCCCAAAGAAATAAAACAAATCTTTAGAGTACTATGAACACCTGTTTGCACATGGACTAGAAAATCTAGGAGAAATGGATAAATTTCTGAACATGTACAACCTCCCAAGACTGAACCAGGAAGAAATTGAATCCTGAACAGACCAACTACAAGTTCCAAAATGGAATCAGTAATAAATAGCTTACCAACCAAAAAAAGCCCAGAACCAGATGGATTCACAGTTGAATTCTACCAGATGTGTAAAAAAAGCTGGTATCATTTATACTGAAACTATTCCAAAAAGTTGAGGAGGAGATCCTCCTCCCCAACTCATTCTATGAAGCATCATCTTGATACCAAAAGCTGGCAGAGACACAACAAAAAAAGAAAACTTCAGACCAATATCCTTGATGAAAATAGATGCAAAAGTCCTCAACAAAATACTTGCAAACTAAATCCAGAAGCACATGAAAAAGCTCATCCATTATGATCAAATGGGGTTTATCTCTTGGATGCAAGGTTGGTTTAACATATGCAAATCAATACACATGATTCATCACATAAGCAGAAGTAAGAACAAAACTGCATGATTATGTCAGTAGATGAAGAAAAGGCTTTTGATAAAATTCATTTTATTGAAATGAATTCATTTTAAACATCTCTTCTTGTTAAACACTGTCAATAAACTAGGCATTGAAGGAACATACTTCAAAATAATAAGAGCCATCTATGACAAACCCACAGTCAACATCAATCGTATTGCATGCACAAAAGCTAGAAAGCATTCTCCTTGTAAACTAGACCAAGACAAGGATGCCCACTCTCATTCAATACATTCAATACATTCACTCCTATTCAATACATTAATATTACTGGAGGTCCTATACTTGCTTAAAACAATTAGGCAAGTGAAAGAAATAAAAAAAATTAAAATAGGGAGAAAATAAGTCAAATTACCCCTTTTTGCAGATGACATGATTCTCTATCGAGAAAGTCTGATAGTGTCTGTCTGAAAGCTTCTTGATCTGATAAACAACTTCAACAAATTTTAAGGATACAAAATCAATGCATAAAAATCAGTAGCATTCCTATACATCAACATCCATACTGAGAGCCAAATAAGGAATGCAATCCTATTCGTAATTGCTGCAAAAAGAACAAAATGCCTTGGATACAGCTAACCAAGAAGGCGAAACATCTGTACAATGAGAATCACAAAACATTCCTCAAGGAAATCAGATATGATACAAATGGGAAAACAGTTGATGCTCATGGAAATGAAGAATCAATATTGTTAAAATGGTCATATTGCCCAAAGCAATTTATAGATTCGATGCTATTCCTTTCAAATTAACAATGACATTCTTTACAGATTTAGGAAAAAACTATTTTTAAAATTCATATGAAATGAAAAAAGAGCCTGAATAACCAAGGCAATCCTAAACAAAAAGAATGAAGAAGAATGAAGCATCACATTACCTGACTTCAAACAATGTTACAAAGCTACAGTAACCAAAACAGTAAGGTACTGATATAAAAACAGACATAGAGACCAACACAACAGAATAGAGAATCCAGAAATAATGATGCACATCTACAGCCAACTGATCTGTGACAAAGTTGACAAAAGCACGCAATGAAGAAAGTTCTCTCTATTCAATAAATGGTGCTGGGATAACTGGCTAGCCATATGCAGAAGATTGAAATGGCCACCCTCCTTATACTATGTACAAAAATCAACTCAAGATAGATTAAAAACTTAAAGGTAAAACCTAAAACTATAAAAACCCTAGAAGATAACCTAGGAAATATCATTTTGGACATGAGAAATGGCAAAGATTTCATGATAAAGACACCAAAAGCAATTGCAACAAAACCAAATATTGACAAGTGAAACCTAATTGAACTAGAGTTTCTGCACCATAAAAGAAACTATCAACAGAGTAAACAGACAACCTACAGAATGGGAGAAAATATTTGCAAACTCTGCATCTGGCAAAAGTCTACTGTCCAGAATCTATCAGGAGCTTAAATTTCCAAGAAAAAAACAAACAACTTCATTAAAAAGCTGGCCAAATACATGAACAGACACTTTTCAAAAGAAGACATACATACAGCCAACAAGTATATGCAAAGATTATCAACCTCAATAATTATTATGGTAATGCAAATCAAAACCACAATGAGATACCATCTCACACAAGTCATAATGGTTGTTACTAAAAAGTTAAAAATTAACAGATGCTGGCAAAAAAGGGAATGCTTATACACTGCTGATGGTACTAAAAATTAGTTCAGCCATTGTGGAAAGCAGTGTGGTGATCTCTCAAAGAACTTAAAACAGAATTACCATTCAACCCAGTAATCCCATTATTCCCAAAGGAATATAAATCATTCTACCATAAAGACACATGTACTCATATATTCATTTAAGTAGAATTCACAGTAGCAGAGACATGGAATCAACCTAAATGCCTATCAAGGGTAGACTGAATAAAGAAAATGTGGTACGTGTACACCATGGAATACTTAGACTTATTAAAAAGAAACAAGGTCATGTCCTTTGCAGCAACATGGATAAAGCTGGAGGCCATTACGCTAAGCAAACTAATCCAGGAACAGAAAACCAAACATTATATGTTCTCACTTGTAAGTGTGAGTTAAACAATGGGAACACATGCATAGTCATAAAGAGGGGAACAACACACACACTGGGGCCTACTTGACAGTGGAAGGTGGGAGGAGAAGAAGGATCATAAAATTAACTATTTGTTTCTATGCTTATTACATCAGTAATGAAATAATCTGAATACCAAACCCCCATAATACATAGTTTTCTTATATAACAAATCTACACTGGTGCCCCGAACCTAAATTAAGTTACAATTAAAAAGTTAAACAAACAAATAAATAAATAAAGGGCTCACCTGATTAGGTTTTACCCATTTGAGATCATTTCTTTGTTGATTAGCTCAAAACCAAATTATTAGGGATTTAATTACATCTGAAAAATCCCCTCACAATTGCACAATTAGCTTACAATGTAAACTAATCATAAACTAATCACAGTGGTTATATTAGCCATATTCCAAAGGACTGTCCATAGTCAAAGGGAGAGGGATTATAATGGTCACATACATCAGGGGATGTGAATCTTGAAGACCATATTAGAATTTTGTCTACCACAATTTCTTTACCAGTAAGTACTGAGCCATGAGCCTCATCATTCAATAAAATTGTTTTCTTTTGGCTGGCTCTCAGGTGTAACTTGCACACGTGATATGATGTGGTATCGTTCTTTCTTTTTTTTTTTTTAATTGCACTTTAGGTTCTGGGGTACGTGTGCAGATCATGCAGGGTTGTTGCATAGGTACTTAATGGCAAGGCACTTCGCTGCTTCCATCTACCTGTCACCTATAACTGGCATTTCTTCCCATGTTATCCCTCCCCAACCCCCATTGTCCCTCTCCTAACCTCCCCGAAACAGTCCCCAATGTGTGATACTCTCCTCCCTGTGTCCATGTGTTCTCATTGTTCAACACCTACCTATGAGTGAGAACATGTGGTGTTCGATTTTCTGTTCTTGTGTCAGTTTGCTGAGAATGATGGTTTCCAGATTCATTCATGTCCCTACAAAGGATGCAAACTCATTGTTTTCTATGGCTGCATAGTATTCCATGGTGTATGTGTGCCACATTTTCTTTGTCTAGTCTATCATCGATGGGCATTTGGGTTGGTTCCAGGTCTTTGCTATTGTAAACAGTGTCACAATGAACATATGTGTGCATGTGTCTTTATAACAGAACGATTTATAATTTGGGTATATACCCAGTAATGGGATTGGTGGATCAAATGGAATTTCTATTTCTGAGTCCTTGAGGAATTGCCACACTGTCTTCCACAGTGGTTGAACTTATTTACACTACCACCAACAGTGTAAAATTTTTCCTATTTCTCCACATCCTCTCCAGCATCTGTAGTCTCCAGATTTTTTGATGATTGCCATTCTAACTGGCATGAGATGGTATCTCAATGTGGTTTTGATTTGCATTTCTCTAATGACCAGTGATGATGAACATTTTTTCATATGTTTGTTGGCTTAATTATGTCTTTTTTTGAAAAGTGTCTGTTCATATCCTTCACCCACTTTTGAACAGGTTTGTTTGTTTGTTTCTTGTAAATCTGTTTTACTTCTTTGTAGATTCTGGATATTAGCCCTTTGTCAGATGGGTAGATTGCAAAATTTTTTTCCCATTCTGTTGGTTGCTGTTTAACTCTAGTGATCATTTCTGTTGCTGTACAGAAGCTCTGGAGTTTAATTAGATCCCATTTGTCTATTTTGGCTTTTGTTGCCAATGCTTTTGGTGTTTTAGTCATGAAGTCCTTGCCTATGCCTTTGTCTCGAATGGTTTTGCCTCGGTTTTCTTCTAGGGTTTTTATGGTGTTAGGACTTATGTTTAAGTCTTTAACAAACAATACAAAAAGAGAGAATCCTTCCCAAATCATTTTATGAGACCAACATCATCCTGATACCAAAACCCATCAGAGACTCAACAAAAAAAAGAAAACTTCAGGCCAATATCCATGATTAATATAGATGCAAAAATCTTCAATAAAATACTGGCAAACTGATTGCAACAGCACATCAAAAAGCTTATTCATCACGATCAAGTAGGCTTCATCCCGGGAATGCAAATCTGGTTCAACATGCACAAGTCTATAAACATGATCCACTACATAAACAGAACCAAAGACAAAAACTGCATGATTATCTCAATAGAGGTAGTGATGTAGTATCTTTCTTTGAAGTACAGAATCTGGAAACTAAAGAGCCAATGAAATTGGCTTTGAGTTTGAGAAAAATAAATGCAATAGTATGAAAAAAGCTTTTTGATGATGCACATGCAGGTTTTTCATAGCCTCTCTGTGAAAACTTTATAGCCATTCAATTAGTGTTCTTATATTTTGTTATTTTGTAATTTGAAGAATAGCTAAATACATATATATGTGTGTATATATACACACACATATATAAACAAATACTTTAAAAGATTTTTCTATATTATAGCTCTAAATATAACCCTAATAACATACCATGTCTTTGTTAGAAATGTATGAAAATAATTGTATAAAATTGCATTTAGCATTAAGTCATTGGAAGCAATTAAGCAGCTGTGTATTTAGGTACTGATCTAGAAAACGTCTGTTTTCCTTTTTTCTTGTCCTTTTTTTTTTTTTTTTTGTTTGTTTTGAGATGAAGTCTCTCTCTTTCACCAGACTGGAGTGCAGCCTCAGCCTCCCAAAGTGCTGGGATTGGAGTCTTGAGCCACTACACTCAGGAAACTTTACTTTTTCAAATGGAAACAAAATGACACTTTACAAAAACACATAAGGATACTGGGAATTTTAATGACTTATCTTTTGGGGGGAAGGCACAAAGACTTTATCTACAATAGAACAACCATTTCAAATTATATAATATTTTAAGTCTTCTACTATCGTTTATCAAAGAAAGAAGATGGTATTTGACCTACCACTGCAATAATAATAATAATAATAATAATAATAATAATAAACAACTAGGGTTAAAACTGATATTTGAAGCAATAATTTTCACCTACTAGACAACAAACAGAGGATAGAGGTCCATGAAAAATGGGAAACAAATGAAATGAGTTTTGCTGTTCGCCTGGATTTTTGCCCAGAGGTGTTTCCGGCAACATTGCAGGAAGGGAGACTCAGAACCATGACTCATGGAGTCAAAGTATCAGAAGCAGGAGTTCAAGAAGACAAATGCAGCTAAATTTTGCAGGGCAAGGTATTACTGAGAAGGGAGCTACATAGATAAGGAGCTCAAAATCTGTATTGAAGTCCCCTTGGATCTTTGGCTAAAGAGTTGACCTATACACATGTTATAGGGGCATTTCTCATACTCAGGGAAATAATACTAGTGTGTTATAAGTCAAACGATTTCCATAGCTTGCCGAAGATTGATGGAAGTTGAAGTTCTAACTTATTAGAGTGGTGTAAATTCATTGGCACAAAACATGGGAATTCAATAAAGATCACTACAAAATTATTTTGCCTAAAGCTAAGGTAGCCCTAATAAAAAGACAACTAGAGAACCACTCTAAGAAAATTTAAAAGCAAGCTACAAAAGGATCAGCCTCATCAGCAATTAACTTTATATCTGTTGTAAAAAAAAATTACATTAGACTGGTTAAATGGGCAAGGAAGTCTTTGTTCAAAATTATCAAGGTAGAGGACAGAAATGGAACTCAACTTCAATGAAAAGCAGGATAGTTTTTAAGCAGTTGGGTGACCTAGCTGAAAAATACCAGAAGACATTAGCCTGGAGGTTGGTTGATAACGACTAGATTGTCTGTTTCTAATCGGCATTTATTGAAGTGAGGTTCCTACTCTTCAGCAGAGACTGGGATAGAGGGGTCCTACCTTCTTGATGATCACATTTCAAAGAGATAGCCCCAGGTCCTTGACAAAGAAGTGGAAGATTTGCATCTCAAAGGAGCAGAGAAACAATTTACAAATCCAAGTGTTTTAAAGTAAATGCTTTAGCAAACAGGAGGATAGAGGCCTATAGTAGGAAGAGGCCTATCTAAAATTTAGTCAAGCAGAAAGTAATGTTAAAGCAGTCTTGGTTAGCTGCTCCAACAAATTATCATATTCTGTAAAGAAAAACTGTATTGCTCCATGGATTTCAGACTTGACTTATGCAATTGTGTAAGCTGATTTATTAAAATACATCTCTCACTCTCTCAAGTATGTGTATATATACATATGTATATGTGTGTGTATGTATGTATATATGTATATATATTTCCTATTGCTCCTGTTTCTCTGGTAGTATCTGACTGAAACAGAGGGTATGCCAATGCCATGGTTGTTCATGATGGACTCACACACGTTTCCCACACCATTTTCCTGATAGTTTGAGTACTGTATTAAAGATAACTGCAGCTTTTGTGTCATTCTTTTCATCAAGTAGTTTATTTGGGCTTTATTTCTCTTCTTGAATTTGGGTTTAACCGGTGACAGCTTAACTAACAGAAGGTGGCTGAAGCAACATTTTGACAGTTCTAGCCTAGCATATACAGACTCTCAGTTTTGCTTTAACCATCTTGAACTATTTCCTTTCAGGACACTCCCTTTATAACACAGGCACCATGCTATGAGAAGCCCAAGTCACATAGAAAGACCATGTATAGGTGAACTGGTCAACAACTCCAGCTGAGCAATAAGTCAATAACCATATTAAGTAAGACATGCAGTGCATTCTAGCCCAAGTGATGCCCTCATTGACTACTGACCCTGCCCACATCACATTGCACAGAACTCCAGCCAGCTATCTAGTCATTGCACCAAATCATGAGAAGTAATTAAAATAGTTGTTTTAAGTCACTATATCACTCAGTTTTGGAGCATGGTTTGTTATCAAGAAGTTAATAAACAGATCATTGGGCCAGGCACAGTGGCTCACTGTTGTAATCCCAGCACTTTAGGAAGCTGAGGCGGGTGGATCACCTGAAGTCAGGAGTTTGAAACCAGCCTGACCAACATGGTGAAACCCCATCTCTACTACAAATACAAAAATTAGCTGGACATAGTGGTACATGCCTGTAATTCCAGCTACACAGGACACTGAGGCAGGAGAATCACTTGAACCCGGGAGGCAGAGGTTGCAGAGGGCAGAGATTGCGCCACTGCATTCCGGCCTGAATGACGTAGCGAGACTTCATCTCAAAAAAATAAAATAAAAAATATACAGATCATTTGGATGTTGTGATACAGTATGTTTGGATGACTTATTTAATATGTTTTTATTTGGGGACAGCCATAAACTGTGGCATTATTCAATATTTCCACAGTTCAACAATATAGTCTTCTAAATATAGTATCTTAGTTGTATTCATAATAATTGAAATGATATGTAAGTCCATCCCATTCCAGCAAAGGAAGTCTTTCTGTTTCCTGAAAACTGACACAAAGAGACTAGAGGATGATCTGAATCATTATCTGTCTCTATGTCTCTCTCTGTCTCTCTCTCTCTTGGTTAGCAGTCTTGGTTAGTTGCTCGAACAAATTATCATATTCTGTAAAGAAAAACTGGATTGCTCCATGGATTTCAGACTTGACTTATACAATTGTGAAGCTGATTTATCAAAATAAATCTCTCACTATGTGTGTATATACATATGTATTTGTGTGTGTATGCATGTATATATGTATATATATTTCCTATTGCTCCTGTTTCTCTGTTTCTTAATGAAAATATGGATATATGGATATGGATATGTATATATCTATATATCCTTATATCCAAAATCCAGCTTCAGAGCATGCAAAAGTAACAAATATCCATCACAATGACTTAATGAAAATATGTATATATGTGTGTGTGTGTATATATATACACACACACACGTATATATATATATGCCTAGTGAAAATATACATATATGGATATATATATATATATATCTATTGACAGTTCTGGCCTAGCATATACAGACTGTCAGCTTTTGCTTTAACCATCTTGAACATTTCCTTAATGAAAATACGGATACATCCATATATCCGTATTTTCATTAAGTCATTGTAATGGATATTTGTTATTTTTGCATGCTCTAAAGGTTTTTCTTTGAAAAGTTATCCTCTATCTGGTGGGTAAAAAAAAAGCACACTTAGAAAAAATGTTGGTACAGTGAGAAAGAGCGAGTGAAAGAGAGAGTGAGAGAGAGGAAGGCCTAAGAGTAACTTAAGTTCCTGGTTCCAGCTCTGTGAGGGTAAAATTTCTAATTTAAAGAGCCCATGAATTATAATAATCTTTTTAGCTTAGTCTAGTTTGAGTTACATTTCTGTCACTTTCAAACAAAATAGAAGATTATTAAGTGCCGTTCAGGTCTAAGACCACTACTAGGAACCTTTAAGAATCTCCTTCTGGCTGGGCGCGGTGGCTCATGCCTGTAATCCCAACACTTTGGGAGGCCGAGGAGGGCGGATAACGAGGTCAAGAGATCAAGACCATCCTGGCCAACATGGTGAAACCCCATCTCTACTAAAAATACAAAAAAAAAAAAAAAAAAAAATTAGCTGGTCGTGGTGGCGCGCGCCTGTAGTCCCAGCTAATCAGGAGGCTGAGGCAGGAGAATTGCTTGAACCCGGGAGGCGGAGGTTGCAGCGAGCCGAGGTGGCGCCACTGCACTCCAGCCTGGCGCCTAGTGATGGAGTGAGACTCTGTCTCAAAAAAAAAAAAAAAAAAAAAAGAATCTCCTTCTGCTTGATCTTCCTTCTTCTTCTCCTTTGTAAACCCAATCATCCAGTTCTAATCCTCTTTGTCCTTCCCTAATTTTCCCTTCTGTATAGTATGTATTTAGTTAAGGTAAAGCTAACTGCTGTAAAAACAATCCCAAATTTCCAGTGACTTAACACAATAAAAATTTCTGTCTGACACAGACTACAGCCTGGTGAGCGCAGTCTGAGTCAGTACTCAGGGACCTGTGTCAATAGGTAAAGGGGGAACTAAAATGATCCAGTAAATACCCTCTCAAGTATACAGCCTAGATGGAAACACTATCATCTCAGTGCATAGCCCTGAGTTACATATCTGAAGTCAAATATTACACTGTTCCTTCACCAAGAATCCCTTCCTTGTCAAATCCCAATTTTCTTGTCATTCCCCATAGCACTGTTCATCTGCATGCCCTAGTAGATGAAGGCCTTGGGTGGACCCGTTGAAAGTCTTGTGCTCAAGAAGACAAAGGAGACAATTCATGGTTATTATTCAAAATGTTGCTCCCACCACAGATGTCTTCATATTTTTCTAAGTAGAATATCTACCAGACATGCTATCTTTTTTCCAGCAAATAGAGTGAACAACTATTCTGGTTTGTCTGAGACTTTGGATTTCTTTCTTAGGATGTGGAATTTTTGGTACTGAAACTAGGCTAGTCTTGAATAAATTGGACAGTTGTTGACCCCACCTGCAAAGTTGAGCAACTTTGAGGATAAGATCATTGTGATAATATGCTGACAAAGTCTATGGCTTCATAATGCCTAACAAAACCTTTGTTTCTATAGAGGTGAAAGGTGTTTCTACAAAGGTATACAGGTTAGAGGTGAAATTACAATAAGGGAGTGTCAAGGTCCTGCCATAGTTAATTTGTTTCTTATTGGTAAATACTTTAATCACTGACCTCCTAGTCAATATCACAATGGCTAATTCCTGTGGCGTTGTTAGATGCAGCTCATTCTTTATGCGACCAGACTTTTGTCCAGTATATTGCTAGTTTAGGTTTATAAATATTTTTAAATAGCTGTTCTATGCTCATTTAGTAACACATATTTACTCTTGTGATTTACTTCTAAAATAATTACTCTAACAGTGGATTTGCATATTTTAGTAATGTTTAGATTTATAATTGTTCTAATAAGGTTTGTACTACTTTCATTATGATTGGTTTATGGTCCAATAAATGATAGATTAAGGTAGAGGACAATCCAATAGTTTAAATCTAGATATTTATATTGTCCCTAAATATTGTGACAGGGTATTTCTTTCCTTAGAGAGTAAGTACGGTGCTATGACCTAAATATGTAATCATTTTAATATTTCATCAAATGCTCCAGTCCTTCTCTCTCTCACATTGTGTGTGTGTGTGTTTGCATGCATGCACGCCTGTCTGTCTGTCTCTGTTTGCTTCCTCTTTTTAAACTGAAACCAGTTTAAAAAATGGAATGGCTTAGCTAGTATCAAAATAGCATGGGTACCACGTTAAAGCTTCACATTTTAGCACTTCACCACAGACCTAAGGAATCAGAATACGTGATGTGTAGGGTAATTTTAATAGGCCCTTTATGCACCTCAACATTTGGGAAACACTGGTCTATCACACAAATAAGACCCCTTGTCTATCTGGTAGCAGCTGCAGTCTCTGCCTATGTGTGTTAGGCTAATTATATAAGCTCCTTGATACATATTCTTTTACTACATGGAAATAAAATCTGCTCTGTAGAGTCAATGAAAGCTGCATAAGTAGAACAAAATAGTTTCACAGACCACAAATTCAAGTGTGTAAAAAAGTAACATTATTTTTCCCTACCTGATATTAATTTCTGTCATGCTCCCCAATTTCATCCAGTCTCAGAATCTGTAATCGATTCATTCTAGGGAAGCTTAAACATGTTGTAATTATTTCAAGCTTGAAATCAAATGTAGAAATACTTTCCTTTACTCTCCTTATCTCTGCATTTTATTCTATACCTCAAAGATTATGGAAAAAGTCTGCATTTTTGGAAGGGGGAAGAAAACTCCACTTATTGGTTTTAATCTGTTCTGGACTTGTATCCAGAGAGATGCACAACTGTTTGGCTTTCAATTTCACTGACATTTGTTGCAGTGGCATCTTGCCACGTAGTCCATGCTGCTGTTTCTGGATGCATATCTTCATTGAGTTAAAGATCATCTTCCCAAGTGAATTTTATGTCATTCTCCTAGCTTCAGGTAAGGCTTGATTGTTTGACTGAGTATCTCTGAGACTAAGAGTCCTCATCAGATATCGTCTGCCACTGACATCCCAGGAGCCATCATGATTCTTCTGGTCCCTGTTTCACTGTGACCTGTGGCATATCTGCAGTATTCTAAGAGCTCGGCTTGGAAGTGGATTTCAAATGCCCTCTACCTTGGTTTTCTGCAATTTGAAAAGGCATGTCCTACCTCAGTTTCAGTACTTCCACATCAATAGCCAAGCTTTATTTGTTTAATTTTTTCATCCAACTCTCTTTTTGCTCCCCAGCTCATAGCCTTTTAGAAAATTGGAGTGGTGGGCTGTGGAGAGGCTTTCAGAGGAATGTACAAAGTTGCTGTACCAACTTTCACTGAGATTGGGAGTTTTTTAAAGTTTAACATGCAATAATTGATAATTAGTTCTCCACATGTTCAAATGATAACTTGAAGCCAGGGTGGTCTCATTTCTCAACCCCAAAGAAAAAAGCATGTTAGGCTACTATTATATAAAGTCTAAAGGAGGATTTCAGAGAAATCAAAACTATTTTTGCACATGTAAAGAACTAATTGGTAACTCATAATAGCTAAAATAGTATTTTTTTTATTTTTATTTTTTTTGAGACGGAGTTTCGCTCTTGTTACCCAGGCTGGAGTGCAATGGCGCAATCTCGGCTCACCGCAATCTCCGCCTCCTGGGTTCAGGCAATTCTCCTGCCTCAGCCTCCTGAGTAGCTGGGATTACAGGCAAGCGCCACCATGCCCAGCTAATTTTTGGTATTTATAGTAGAGACGGGGTTTCACCATGTTGACCAGGATGGTCTCGATCTCTTGACCTCGTGATCCACCCGCCTCGGCCTCCCAAAGTGCTGGGATTACAGGCTTGAGCCACCGCGCCCGGCCTAAAATAGTATTTTTAACAAAAAAACTGAGTGTCATTATTCATCAGCTCTATATACAACTCTTTATATGTGTAATCTCATTTAAAACTCACAACATCTTCATGAGGTAGGAATTATTAACTTCATTTTACTGATAAGGAAACAGGCTTAGGGAGATTAAATAATTTGCTCAGGACCAAATAGCCAGCAAGTGTTAGGACTAACTCTCAACTCCAATCTGTCTTACAGTCTAGCACTTTTTCTTAACTACATCATCATCCCATTACTATGTTTGCCCTGTTTGTTCTTCTGCTCCAAGGCTATCTTAGCACACATAAATTTTAACATGATAGGGAGTGACAGGGATTAGAAAAAGAATGAACTTGACGTGTTTGTGTGACAGTAATGCCAGTCATATATAAGAATAGAGTTTTTGTGGAAACATAATAAAACGATAACTTAAAAAGATATATACACATGTAAGGCCTTATTAAACTTTGATCATTGAAAGCATAAATGATCCAAAAATTCTCATTTTTTGCATCCATAATGCTTCTGGATTTTCCACATGAGATTTCTTATCATACGTAGTTTCATATTTTCCTTAAGCCAAATTTGCTAATCATTATGTTACTTTTAGATCTCTTTCTACATTAAATGTCAACTTTTAAACAAAAATCCCATATCTTGATCAAGGTTCATTTCAGTGGAACATTACTTCATTCATCCTGTCTCTTGGAATTTGCCAATTTGAGTTTTAAGAATGTTAGGCCTTTTCCTGGCTACCTGTCACTGTGGAAGACCTAACTTTATCTCTACAGCTCTAATTTACTTTGTCTTGTTTTAACTTTGTTTAAACCTTAGTGTTATTTGATAAATGGTCAGTGAAAATCTGAGTTTAATAATAAAATAGCAGAAGTGTCTTGGTATAGGTCTGTGAGAAAGCTTCATATATTGCAGTATGTCTGGCTTTAGAAACCATTTTTTTTCCATCCCTGGTCACAAATATTAAAAATAACTCTCTGAGGTTTTATTGGGAAAAATCTAATGACATAGACCAGGAAAAGAACATCACTGATCATCAGAGAAATGCAAATCAAAACCACAATGAGATGCCATCCCACTGGAGTGGGATGGCAATTTATTTAATAATGGCAATTATTAAAAAGTCAGAAAACTTTAGATACTGGCAAGGCTGTGGAGAAATAGGAACTCTTATGCTATTGGTGGGAATGTAAATTAGTTTAACCATTTTGGAAAGACAGTGTGGTGATTCCTCAAGGATCTAGAACCAGAAATACCGTTTGACCCAGCAATCTCATTACTAGGTATATACCCAAAGAAATATAAATAATTTTACTGTAAAGACACATGCACATGTATGTTTATTGCAACACTATCTACAATAGCAAAGACATGGAACCAACCCAAATGCCCATCAATGATAGACTGAATAAAGAAAATGGGGTACCTATACACCATAGAATACTACACAGCCATAAAAAGGAATGAGATAATGTCCTTTACAGGGGCATGGATGAAGCTGAAAGCCATCATCCTCAGTAAACTAACATAGAAACAGAAAACCAAATACCTCATATTCTCCCTCACAAATGGGAGTTGAACAATGAGAACACATGGATACAGGGAGGGGAACATCACACACTGGGGTCTGTTGTGGGGTAGGAGGTGAAGGAAGGGAACTTAAAGGATGGGTCAATAGAGGCAGCAAACCACCATGGCACATGTATTCCTATGTAACAAACTTGTACATTCTGCACATGTATTCCATTGTTTTTTAAGAAAAATTTCTAGAAGTTTTCAATATTTGTGTAATAATAACGTAGTCTCATTTTTACATGTATATTTTTATACAAACGATGTTAGTGCTGCGCTAAATTTGTTGATTAAAACACACCAAAATAGTTTTGAGTAGGGCTTCAAGATGGCTGACTAGAGGCATCTGACATTTACCTCCTCCACAAAGAAGAACCAACAAAGTGAGTGGATAATCAGACTTTGAATGGGTCATCTAAGAGAGAGCACTGACATTCAATAGCAAAGTGACAGGAAACACCTAAAGCAAGGAAGGAGAGTAGAGTGAAGCAGCCTGCTCGGCCAGTATTGGCTAGCAGTCTGGAGAGGCTCCTCAGTGTGGGGAAAGGACAAATGACATATCCCCAGTGATCCATATTCCCATTGCAAACTCCTGTAATCCTAGCCATGGGAGAGCCTCTCAACCCTCAGGGTCCCTGAAACTAATATAGTGAACTGTCTGGGGTCTTTGTGACACTATTGTTCCAGAGAGGGTGCTCACGCTGGGTCCCACACACCCCCTAGACCTAAGCAGTGATGTACGGTGCCATTTTTGAGAGCATAGCCTCTACCAGATTGCATCCTGCCCTAGGGCCCAACACCGTCTGCTTTACAACATCACCAGAGCCCCATTGACATCCCCTACCTAAGCTGCTACTGCTGCTGACTGCTGCTGCCAAGGCTGAAGTTTACTAGCAATGACCTCACTGCCCACAGCAACTGGACTGTTGTGCATCTGCACATGCTATGATGTCAACATCCCCCACCTGCAGCCACTACTGCTGCTGGGACTGAAGCACAAGCCACTGGCAGTGACCCTACCACCTCTAGCAGTGGGGGTTCCATGCATCCACATTTGCCCTAAAAAGAGACTTCCTTACTAACAGCTGTCACTGTTGCTAGCTGCTGCCACTGAGGCTGCAGTGCCAGCCACTGGCAGCAGCCTTGCTACCCACAGCAGCAGGATTGTCGTGCATTCACAAGTGCCCTGAGGACAAACTCTCCCCACTAGAGCTGCCGCCTAGAGCTGAAACACATGCTTCCCAGCTGATATGGTTTGACTGTGTCCCCACCCAAATCTTATCTGAATTGTAGCTCCCATAATCTCCATGTGTTTGGGAGAAACCCAGTGGGAGGTAACTGAGACACTGGGATGGGTTTTCCCATGCGGTTGTGATAGTGAATAAGTTTCATAAAATCTGATGGTTGTATAAAGAGCAGTTCCTCTACACATGCTCTCTTGCCTGCCACCGTTTAAGACATGCCTTTGCCTTTCCTTCACCTTCTGCTATGTTTGAGAGGCCTTCCCAGCCATGTGGAACTGTGAGTCCATTAAACCTCCTTTTCTTTATAAATTACCCAGTCTCAAGTATTTCTTAATAGCAGTATGAAAATGGACTAACACACCAGCCACCCGCCTATGGCTGTTGCCACTGAAAACAACCTCATCCTCCCCAGCAGCAGGGCTATAGCACACTGGCATGTACCCTGAAGTAGGCTCATCCAACTGAATGTGTCAACAACAAGCCTGGAGTCTAGCTCTCCAAGCCCATTGCAGCCATCACTAACACTAGCATGGATCTCTTGGGAGCCAGAGTAATTCCACCACTGCTACTGCCATCACCCACACTGCACTACCTGTCAAGGGGCCTGAGGACCTGCCCAGCACAGCCCACAACCGCCACTGCTGTAAGCCACTTGGAGGACCATAAATGGACTGACCTGAACATGCTAACACTGGTGCCAGTGTATGTCTCCCTGGAGCCCAAGGACAGGCATGCTTGGTCCACTGCTGCCACCAATGGGGCCTGAGGACTAGCCTACTTGGCATGCCTCAGCAAAACCTCACCATAGCTTTCACTAACAATTGTACCTCAAGCCTCGAAACCTTAAGCCACAGAGACCACTGATGCTGTTTACATCTGAAGAAAGTATATTCACACCATGCTTCTTTATGCACCCAGAATCAAAGCCATGATGAACCAAAATAGCCAAAAGAACAAAACTGTAGACATTAAATTACCTGACTTCAAAATACAGTAACCAAAACAGCATGGTATTTGTATAAAAACAGAAATATAGATCAATGTAACAAAATAGCAAACCCGGAAATAAATTCATGTATTTACAGCCAATTAATTTTTGACATATGTTCCAAAAGCATACACTGGTGAAAGGATGCCCTTTTCAATAAATAGTGCTTTGAAAAAACTGTACATAAATATGCAGAAAAATGAAAGTGAACCCCTATCTCTCATCATATACAAAAATAAATTTAAGATGGATTAAAGACCTAAACACAAGATCTGAAACTATCCTACCAGAGGAAAACAGGGGAAACAATTTAAAACACTGGTACAGGCAAAAATTTTATTACTAAGACCTCAGAAGCATGGTAATAAAAAAAAAAATAGAAAAATGAGATGACATTAAACTAAAGACTTCTGCATGGCAAAGGAAACAATTAATAGAGTGAAAAAACAGCTTGTTGAATCAAAGAAAATATGTGCAAACTATTCCCCTGATTTTTGACAAGGGACTAATATACAGAACATATAAGAAACTCAAACAATGCAACAATTAAAAAAAATTCAAAAGGAAGCAAAGAATATGAATAGACATTTATCAAAAGAAGAGTTACAAATGGTAAACAGGCATATGAATAATATTCAGCATCACTAATTATCATGGAAATATAAATCCAAACCATAATGTGATATCATTTTACTGCAGTTAAAATGGTTTTTTGTGTGTGTGTGTGTGGTGGGAGAGGGGGATTGAGTCTCACTCTGTCACCCAGGCTGGAGTACAATGGTGAGATCTCAGCACACTGCAAACTCTGCCTCCCAGGTACAAGCAATTCTCCTGCCTCAGCCTCCCAAGTAGCTGGGATTGCAGGCACTTGCCATCATGCCCAGCTAATTTTTTGTATTTTCAGTGGAGATGAGGTTTCACCATGTTGGCCAGGTTGGTCTTTGACTCCTGACCTCAGGTGATCTGTCCGACGTGGACTCCTAAAGCACTGGGATTACAGGCGTGAGCCACCATGCCCAACCCTAGAATGGCTACAATTAAAAAGTCAAAAAATAACATATGTTAACAAGGATGAGGAGAAAAGGGAACTCTTACACATTGTTAGTGGGAATGTAAATTAGTACAGCTACTATGGGAAACAGTATGGAGATTTCTCAAATAACCAAAAGTAAAATTATCAGAAAATCCAGCAATCCCACTATTTGGTATTTATCCAAAGAAAAAGAAACCATCATATCAAAGGTATGCCTGCGCCCATATGATTATTGTAGCACTATTCACAATAGCAAAACTATGGAATCAACCTAAGTGTTCACCAACAGATTAATGGGTAAAGAAAATGTGGTATATATACAAAATGAAATACTATTTGGCTATTAAAAAAGTGAATCATGCCATTGGCGACAAAATGAATTGAACTGGAGGTCATTATGTTAAGTAAAATAAGCCAAGAAGAGAAATGCAAATATTCCATGTTCCCATGCATATGTAGGAATTAAAAATAGATAGCATGGGAGCAGAGACTAGAATGACAGATACTGAAGACTGGGAAGGGTGTGTGGGTTGAAAGTGGGGATAAAGAGAGATTGGTTAATGGGCACAAGTATACAGTTAGAAGAAATAAGTTCTAATGTTAACTACAGCATAGGATGACTGTAGTTAACAATAATGTATTGAATATTTCAAAATAACTAGAAGAGAGGACTTGAAATGGTCTCAACACATAGAAATAATAAACACTGGAGGTGATAGCTTGATTGTTACACATTCTGTGCATGTAACAAAATGTTACAGGTACACCACATAAATGTACAAATATTATTTATCAATTAAGAACACCTCAAAATAATGATCCAAATACAATATATTAAATATATTGGCACCAACTATATTCTGTGAAACTTTTATGGTTATCAGGATTGAAATCAAATTTTAATGATTAGTTAAGCTGAGATTCTAAAATGATTAACTCTACACTCAGCTATGACCAAGAGTAGCATTTTACATTCTGGACATCTTCTTTTCCTGATAAACAAAAGCCCCAAAGTCTTGAGGTAATTTGCAGTGAGTTTTTATAAACAATGTTTACAAATAGGTGATACTTTAACTCTAGTTTGGTTATCATTGCATAAGAATTCACATCCTATCCAGGAGATGCCTTAGTCCTGGCATGTTTTTCCATTGCATGATGGAAGTCCACATAGTCTGTCTTTCTGACTCTGCCACATTGGCTTTTCTCTCTCCAAAGAAGCTAGTTCATAACACACAGTTGAAATTGTAGGATTTGTCTTGAAGCCTTGCTGGTGGCAGTCTTGAAAATCCCATACTGGCTTGGCAGTTAAGTTACTGGCTTGAGGCTCTACATATGGTGCTACTCCATGAAACATGACTTTTAATAAAGACATTTTTGAAGTATGATGAATTGATGATACATTAAAATATATATTTTGAATCAGGTTGATTTATTACACAACCATTTAGTAGACACTGTTCATATACTAGTCACTGAACTAAATCTTGACTTCCATCCCCCAAGTAGCGTTTGCAGTGCAGCTGAACTGGTTTTGATTCTCCTTCTATGACCTTTAGCAGCTTTAGATAGTTTTTAATATCTTTAATCTGAAGTTTCCTAATCTATAAAATGAAAATATTATTATCTTATTCACAAGTGTTTTTTTTAATTAAGTAAAATAATTCTTGAAAATTTCTAGCACATTGTAAAGTTAAGCATTCAATAAATGTAGGAGTTGTAGATATTTGAAAATCCCCTTGGGTATAAATTCTAGATTTTTATTTTATGGTCTATGAACTTGGGCCATGTTACATAGAAAACAATTTGTTTTTATGTGTGTTACAAATTCTTTAACTCATAGGTGGTGTGTAGTTAATAAAGATAGCTCTTTATGCAGGGACTAATCTAGTAATTTGGAGGTACTCCTTGAATCTTCGTGAGTTATATAAAATTGATCTCTGTCTTTTACAGATAAGAAAATTGAGTCCTTAAGAAAGTTCTTTTCCACAGAGTTTCTTACCATTACACGAGACTGTTGTGATAACTGAGCGTGCTTGAGTAGCAAATATGTATAGCACAATGCTTAGAATATCATAGAAACTAGAAAAATATTTCTTAATTTCTAACTTCTGTCTAGTAATATTCGCAGAATGTTTTGTTTATCCACAAGTGTTTGGTCTGTATCCAGAGAAGCAATAAGTACCCATGAGGTTTGCAAAGACATGTGACATCAAATACTGAAATTCATGACAAAAAACAAACAAACAAACAAAAAAATACGTTTACTTCAGTGTGGTACTAAAATATGTACAATTTGTCTTAAAGGTCATACTTCTGAATCCTTAACTAATTCTACATTCCTAAAAGCTTAAAGACATGAATCCTTAAGTTAGATAAAAATAAAAAGGCAAAATTTATTACAAAACATATTTGAACTACATTGTCCACTGGGATAAAGTTATAGGTTATTGTACAATTCTCGTTTCTCCAGGCAGCAGGTCTGTAAGCACAAGTTGTTTAGAGCAACCAGAAACAAAAATTATATTTCAGTGGCATTTCAAATAAAATCCTCGCTTCTCCTTCCCCACACTGTGAAAAAGGACTATGTCTTAAAGGAGAAATTTCAAGTGCCACTGGAGACTTTTGAAATAGTGGAGGTTATATGAAGAGTGCTTTACCATAGGGTCTTTAAACGCAGGTCCTGAATGGTGACCACAGTATATAAATGGAGAGATAGAGAATTAATTCATCGTACAGTGGAGCAGAAAACTCACATCTGTTCTTTCTACAACCCAGTACACCCCATTTATTAATGCTGTTCTCTGCACTGTCAGGTCTAAGCAATTAACTTGCACAGACTGGCTTCTGTAGGCACAGATAGATGGTGTGTTTATCATGAGAAATATACTTGTTTTAGCTCTTTTAATAGAGAAAAGGAAAATGTCTTCTATATTCTATCTAGACTGAGGACACTGTATACTTATAGTCATGGGGTAACAGAGATATTATAGCCATGAGGTTACCTCAGTTATCCTGATTTGATCATTACACATTCTATGCTTGTATCAAAACAGCACATATATCCCATAAATATGTATAAGTGTTATGTATCCATAATAATAAAAAATGAAAAGTTAAAGTTGCAAAAAAGCCATGAGAAATTTTAGCACCATAGTCATATTCAAAATTTTAAGTAGAAGATATAAGTTTAGAAGGATTTTTTAAAAATCAACTAGGGATAGATCATTTTGAGTGACATCCTATATAGTTATTTTAGTTTCTCGGTGAATGATTCATTTCTAAATATATTGGTTACCACCATCACTAGGGGTATTTTTCTAAATATATTGGTTACCCACATCACTGAATCTGGAAAGGGAAAAAAAGAAAATGATTCTGTCATTGCCATTAAACATAGCAACAGAAGTAGATATATATTCACATCTGCTTCTCATCTGAGGTGCTATTCTATTAGTTCCAATGATTTTATAAATAAGATGATGGTGTATTTTGTATGGATTCCAGGTTTCATGGTCAGGAAAAATGACATAAAAACCTATTTTATCATACATTTTCTATTTTATATTTCAGCTTTATTTTTTAGCTCTTCCAGAGATAAAAATGTGTATTTCTTCCTAGTTACACTAATTTTGATTGAGAGACAAATGCACAGTTAGTCACTTCCTCTTTCTTCTGAAATACTTTTGTTCATAGGCTTCCAGCAGAGCACACAAGTTCTTGTTTTCATTCTATTTCATTAGTCATTCCTTCTTCTCTGTGATGGAGTAGTCCAGGGTACCAACATGGAATAATCCAAGGCTCCAACCTCAGATCTCTTTCTTACCCACACTCATGGCTTTAAATATTATCTATATGCTGATGGCTCCCAAATTTGTGAAACACATTTTGGAATTCTACAAATTGCCCAATCAACATCTAATTTACATGTAAAATAGACATCTCACATTTGCTATACTCAAAATTAGACCCTTGATTCTTTCCCTATTCTTCCTACCCCATAGCATAATCCTCTTCTCTTAGTATTCCCAATTCCAGTAATTACTCCAGTCATTAACCCTGTGGTGACCTGGTTACCTTGAAAACATATGAGGTCTTCTTTCTCTCACATCTAATCTGTTATCAAGAGCTCTTGAACAAAGGTCCAAAATCCTACTACTACTTCTCTTTTATTTTGCCATTACCTTACCCACTTTGACCTATGTAGTATCTTCCTAGTTGGCATCTGTCCTTCTTTTGTGCCCATTCCCATAAAGTCTGTTTTTTTTGTTCAGCAGTTCAAAAGACCCCTTTCAAACATGCCTCAATTAAATCACTTAACTACTCAAGTTTTCCAATGATCTCCTATCAAACTTGGAATAAAATTTAAA
This sequence comes from Aotus nancymaae, assembly GCF_030222135.1. NCBI lineage: Eukaryota > Metazoa > Chordata > Mammalia > Primates > Aotidae > Aotus > Aotus nancymaae. Next base: position 28,077,258 of record NW_026988428.1, on the reverse strand, counting down.
AGGCAGCACATGATCTAATGTACCAAATGCCCCCAGTGACCTTAGAGTTTCTCTCCTACCACCCTTTCCTTTCTTTCCCTGCATAAGCCACACTGGCCTCTCTTGCTTGTTCCTGCTTCATGGCTTTTGCATCAGCTGTTTGCATTGCTTAGAATGATTTCTCACCACGTAAGTGTCCTGCTCATTCCCTCACTTTATTCCTATCTCTGTTAAAATGTCGCCTCCTCAGGAAAACTTTTTCTAACCATCTTTCAAAAGTGTATCTCCATTATTTTTGACTCCTTAGCATTTCTCACAGACATTAAAAGTTCATTTGCTTATTGACTGTACTTACGTTAAAATATAAAAATGGAACTTTATTTCACTTTTCTTTTTATTATTTCAATGTACAGAATTATACTTGGTATATATTAATTCTCAATTAATATGTGTTAGATGAATAAGTGTACAATGAGAATACTACATCTGCAAAAATTTTATTTCAGAGAAGGCTTTTCTTTTGTCACATAGCTTCATTAACAGTAAAAGTTTGGTTAATATTTACTTACTGGGATTATTATCAATTAAAAAAATGCAATTCATAAAGTATTCCAAGCTTAATTCTCTTGGTCAGTAGTGAAAAATATTTATAGTATTATGAATCTCTTTCATTTGGTGCTGTGTAGACATAGCCTGAAATTGTTATTTACCAAGTGCTATGAAGTTTTGTTGCTGGAGTAGATTGTGAATAAAGCTTCTGAGAATATAATTGGCCACGTTGCCTTTGACACTTTTCAAACAATAAATAAAATGCTATATGGCAAAGAGAAAGAGAACTATATATAATAAAAAATGAGAATAGAGATTATTTGTAAAGGTTAGAAGACTTCACGTGTTCCACAATATTTGTTCATCAGTTTCCTTCCTCAGTGCTTTCTAGAGTCTCTGGTTTGAGGGGATAACTTATCTGCAATTTTTTTCTAAGCAAATGCACTATCCTCTCGAACCCTGACTTAGGATTGTGTGCAACACAGCAAGTTTATACATAGAGAATATCTAAATGAAGCATGACTAAGAAGGAACTTTCTCCAGAAATATCTTGATAAACCTCGTTGCTCCTTCCTCAGCATTTTGCTTTGTGACATTCATAACTTAGTGGGAATTAATTTGTAAGACAAATTACATCCTGACAAATAAAATAAATTTCTGTCTGGATGACTTGACAGAATATTGAACTACATATTTATTATAAAGTAATACTAAAAATAAACCTTACCAGTAAGTCCTAGTTCTGTCTCATAATTTTTCTGCTTCTTTTTTCTCAAACATGAATTGAGTTCATTAAGAAGACAAAAAATTTTAAAAGTGACTGTACCTAATAACTTCAAAACACAAGAAGCAAAAGGCTACACCCTCTTGGCTCCAAAGATTCATATCCATTCCACATGAAAATATATTCACCCCATCTGTAGGTTTCCAAAAGCCTCAAACCATTCAGCATCAACTCAAGTCCAAAGTCTTGTTTAAGTTTCATAAGCTCAAGAGTCCTAAATCTCATAGTGTAAATCAGGTATGTATGCAACTCTGGATTTAATCTGTCATGGGGCAAAATTTCTCTCCGTCTTTAGAGTTGTGAAACTAGAAATAAAGTTACCTGTTTCCAAAATATAATGACAGGAAAGGTAAGGATAATTGCTATGGATATTCCTATTCAAAAAGGGAGAAAATGAAAAAGAAGAAGGAAGTTATCAGTCTCAAGCTACTTTGAAATCTCAGCAGGCAAATTTCATTAGGTTTCAAGGGCTGGGGATAATCTTCTATGTTGTATAGCTATTTCCTCTGAGCTCACAGCTCATCCTCTAAAGCCATCCTTCTTTTCATAAAAGGAGTAGTACATGTTTGCAGATGAGTTGTTTTATGAGCCTGTTTCCTAACTATAGACTTTTGGAAGTCCAGCAGCCTTCCTTTATTCTATCCTCTCTCTATCACTTTTAGTCCAGTCTGTCAGTGTTTCTGCTGTTATAACATTCCCAGAATCCTGTGAGTCTCAAATGTATATCATAGAAATTTATTCTGTTAGACAAGAGGGTCCTCTTATGTCTTATCTGGATAATAATATCTCTTATTTTGGCTTTTTCTGAAAGAATAAAGAGGATCTATGAGTCAAGTCATATGTCTTAAACTCTTTAAAGAGCCGTCTGTGTGATTGAATACTCTGAACTTTGGATGTTGTCAAGACATTAGCAAAAGGTTGTCCAGCCACACCCTTGATTTTCACTCCAGAGAACATTTTCATGATAATGAATTTCCTAATTTTTTATGCTTTTGCAATCTGTGTTGGCTCAGTTTCCAAAATCGTCATCTTTGTTCATTTTTTGCTTAACAGTTCTCTCTTCAATTTATTTCTTTCCTGTAGCATTTTTCAACAAAAAGCAAGGAAAAAAAAAAAAGAAAGTAAGAAACAGACCATACCTTCAACAGTTTACTTGGAAATCTCTTTGGCTACATATTCAAGTTCACTGCTTTAAAGTTCTGCTTTCACACAAGTGAAGATCATAATTCAGCTAAGAGTTCTGCTTCCATGTAACAAGGATCACTTTTCCTTCAGTGTTCAATAACGTATTTCTAATTTCCTTCTCAGCACTCACCAGCAGAGCCGTTAACATTTATATTTGTACCAATTTTCTTTTTATGACAATGTATTTATTCTCTAAAAAGATATGTGCTTTCTCTACCATGCTCCTGACTTTATTCTGAGCCCTCACCAGCAATGGCTTTAAGGCTCATATTTCTAGCAATAGTCCCTATAAAACAGCAGAAGCAGCTGCTAGACAGGAGAGATGCTAAGCAGTTGGCTTGGAATGTAGTAGAAAGAACCACAAGTCAAGGAATATAGGTGAACTTTAGGAGTTGAAAAAAACAAGGAAATGGATTGTTCCCTAAAACCTCCAGAAGAAATAAAGGCCTGTTAAAATCTTTATTTGAGCCCAATGAAACTGATCTTAGATGTATGATCTTCTTAACTGTAAGGTAAAATTGTATTGAGACATTACATTTTCGGTAACTTATTATAGTAGCAGTAGACACCTAATATAGTTCATGTAACTGATTTTTTTGTTCTATGTTTATTATTTCTTCGTATATATGTTTGTCCCTGACAGAACATCTAATTCCTTATAAATGATTCTCTTGAAGCAACCCCCCTATAGAGTTTGAGGTGACAGTTGTGAAAGAAGAAAGGAAATAGAATAGTGATTAGTAAAGTAATAGTGTATGTTAAGGAGCAGGCTGCCTGCATTGGAATCCCAAATCTACATTATAGCCATGTGACTAGATAACTTTATTTATCTATGCTTTAGTTTCTTTATATGTAAAATGATGATAATAATTATACCTACCTTGTGGGCTTGCTTTGAGTATAAATGAAACAATCTATGTAACAGTTTTGGCACAGACTGGACACACAGGAAACAAGAAAGTTTAGGTTATATATTTCTCCCATTTAGTACTTATATTTTCAGACTTATATTTTTTTCCACAGGATATAGCCATACAATCTATATCTTTGCACCAAGCTAGAGATATGAATTTTTGCAAAGTGAAAATACAAATGAATAGAAGTAATGACTGATGGATGTAGCAGTATTGATAAATGTATATATTATCCCAGACCTGCTTTAGATGGAAAAGACTGGAAAATAGAAGGCATCTCAATATCTAAAAGTGGAGGAAGATGTGGAATACAGATGGGAAAAAACATCCAAGGGAGATTTAAATAATGAAGATAAATTTGAGGAATTTCCAAGACTTATCCTATCTTTGCCCTTGTGAAACACAGAGATCAAATGTATTTCACTGGCAAGTGAATGTGTCCATATTCTCCAGATTTCTAAGTATGTTAATCACATATCACACAGTATAGGTATAAATCTAACCATTATACATTCTATAAAAAAAGAGTGAACAGCTATAAAGTGTTAAGTACTCTAAATTTGATTTTTTCCCCTGATGCAAGGCTTTATCTTTTATTGGCATATTACATGTCTACATAGTAAGTACTTGGTAAATATGTAAATGTTCTGAATGACCAAATGGTTCCCAGGATGACTTAATCAGCTGAAAGTGCAAACATGGAAGCTTGGGCAGTTAAGCCACCTAAGCTTTGAATCAAAGAACCACATCTGAAAATTGTATGTTAGAATAATAATCCCACATGTGACATTTCTACAGAATAAGTAAGCCTGTCTCTAGCTCCTCTCCCCAGTATAATCATGAGTCAAATAAAGTTGTAGTGTTTATTAGGGAAATATGAGAGGCATAGACACACCACATGACAGAAAAGTCTGAAAATGTTCTTTCAAGCCAAGTTGGGGGCTGGCCTTGACCTCCCCCAAACAACAAGAAACTAGTGTGTTACCAGTGACATTCTCTGGCAACTGCACTGCCAGGGCATGAGTATCTTGGCCAGGACTACTCCCTACTTTCTACCAAGAGTGGGGAGGAGACACTATTTATAGTATTAGTGCAGAGGCAATGAAAACTTTAAGGAAAAGTCTGAGAGAGAAAGAAAGCATTGGGAAGGACCTACCGGAAGATTTCCAGGCTTTTGACTCTGAATGCCTCAAATATATTGACAAGTAGTTCTATGAAGTGTTATTGAAAAGGCAAAATGCCTTGTTTTGCTTTCAAGAGTTCCTCTGGACTTCTCCCTTCATGCCATATCACACCCACTGTGGACATGGCGAAGCCCAAAGACCACATTTTTGAAAAAAGAAAAATAAGAATAAGCCCCAATTCTCTATAAGGGGAGAAGAATGAGAAAGGCTGCTGGTGCCCTTCCCATGTGGCTATTGTTCTCAGTAGTAGAGTGGCATTGTTCTAGGTGAGCATCTCATATTTTGTCACCTGTGCTTCACCGTACCCTTGTCTTCGTTCAAGAGCTATCAGTTTCTCATTTAGCATTGTCAATCTTGAACAGCAAGGTGTATTGAACAAGTTGAGAAAGTTCTCAATGTTCTTGATAATGCTCATGATGATCCCAATGTACTCCTGGTTTGCCCAGTTTGGGTGAATCTGTCACTGCACTGGATCTTTTTATCTTGCCAGATGACTGTGTACATTTGTCATCTTATTCATTACCACATCATCTCTCTGAAGTAAGAATTAGAGTCTCCATGTTACAACTAATTAAATAAAAGCACTAGGGTGTATATAGATTTGAGCTCAAATCCATTTTCCCTCAAAGTCTATGCTGGTTTTCCATGGTACTGCATTAATATTTTGCCATCATTTTGGAAATATCAGTATTTTCTGAGGAATTTAAAAAATCTTTCTCAACTCTAGCCTTAGACATCCCTGGGTACAATAAAAGGACTCAGCATCCTCTTTGTGCCAAGTATTAGGCTCTTTAAAATGTTCAGACAGTTAGTTAGTGTGTTAGTCCATTTGTGTTGCTATAAAGAAATACTTGAGGCTGGGTAATTTATCAAGAAAGAGGTTTACTTTGGCCCATGGTTCTGAAAGCTGTACAGGAAGCATGCTGCTGGCATCTGCTCCTGGTGAAGGACTCAGGAAGTTTCCAATCAAAACAAAAGACACCTTACATGGTGAGAGAGGAAGCAAGAGAAGCAAGAAGGAGATTCCAGGCTCTTTTAAACAACCAGATCTCACATGGACTTTTTTTTTTTTTTTTTTTTTTTTGAGACGGAGTCTCGCTCTTGTTACCCAGGCTGGAGTGCAATGGCGCGATCTCGGCTCACCGCAACCTCCGCCTCCTGGGCTCAGGCAATTCTCCTGTCTCAGCCTCCTGAGTAGCTGGGATTACAGGCATGCGCCACCGTGCCCAGCTAATTTTTTTGTATTAATAGAGACGGGGTTTCACAATGTTGACCAGGATGGTCTCGATCTCTCGACCTCGTGATCCACCCGCCTCGGCCTCCCAAAGTGCTGGGATTACAGGCTTGAGCCACCGCGCCCGGCCTCACATGGACTTACAGAGTGAAAACTTACTCATTACTGGGAGGATGGCACCAAGCCATTCATGAGGGATCCACCCCATGACAAAAACGCCTCCCGCCAGGTCCCACCTCTGTCATTGGGGATTAGATTTCAACATGAAATGTGGAGGGGACAAATATCCAAGCCATATCAGTTAAGATTTCTTTGTTTATTATAAAAGGAAAATGAATTATGGAGCACCTGTAGTTTAACATAAGTCCAGCTGGGAAGAACTCAGAATCATATAGTAACAGAGGCAGTCAGTCAGTGCCTATGAGCCTCTTCCTGGGTGTTTTCAAGTCTGCTGAAGGACTCTCTCAGCTCAACTAATTCTCTCAAACTTGACTGACTACTTAAGATCGGTAAAGAAAAGTCAGAGGAAGGAACTTATTTCAAATAGATGATAAATAATTAGTTTTACTTTTTAAATTAAAGGAACCTAGAAATCATAAATGAAATGGAGAAGATTTATTTTTTAATGAAATAGAAATTTCAGTTGTACTTGGCTATGGAGATGAAAGACTGAGAACATAAGTAAAAATGAAAGAATCATTTGTTAGAATGAAGATAATTTTTATGGCAAAAAAGACAGACTAAACTATATGAATAAACAATAAATAAAAACATCATTTATAAATGTTTGTACTTTGCATGCCATATGCATCGTTTCTAGGTGTTTGAATCTGCACTCTTGACTTTCACTCTGATGCTCTTACCAAACCATGTTAAATATTAAGGTTTTAGGATCTTATTAATTAGAGTTTGTATGGTTCCATGTGTAATTTGTTTATCAAATAATATGATTTTAAAGTTGAAGTTGTAAAGAAGTAATGGTTTTATTTATTTTTTTCTCTAATCACTATTGTTAATTATAATTTGTTTTTTTTTTCCTATTTCTGTCACTGAACATCATCTAAAATTTTTTTAGCTCTTTTGCTCTGTTAGGTTTGAAAAAGCCCAGTCCAGCTTAGTCCAGGCTATAATTTCAATTTCAGATCCATTTTATTTTATTTTATTTTATTTTATTTATTTTATTGCATTTTAGGTTTTGGGGTACATGTGAAGAACATGCAAGATTGTTGCATAGGTGCATATGTGGCAGTGTGATTTGCTGCCTTCCTCCCCTTCACCTATATGTGGCATTTCTCCCCATGCTATCTCTCCCCAACTCCCTACCCCCCACTGTCCCTCCCCTATTTCCCCCCAACAGACCCCAGTGTGTAGTGCTCCCCTCCCTGTGTCCATGTGTTCTCATTGTTCAACACTCGCCTATGAGTGAGAACATGCGGTATTTGATTTTGTGTTCTTGTGTCAGTTTGCTGAGAATGATGGTTTCCAGGTTCATCCATGTCCCTACAAAGGACGCAAACTCATCGTTTTTGATGGCTGCATAATATTCCATGGTGTATATGTGCCACATTTTCCCTGTCCAGTCTATCATCGATGGGCATTTGGGTTGGTTCCAGGTCTTTGCTATTGTAAACAGTGCTGCAATGAACATTCGTATGCATGTGTCCTTATAGTAGAATGATTTATAATCCTTTGGATATATACCCAGTAATGGGAATGCTGGGTCAAATGGAATTTCTATTTCTAGGTCCTTGAGGAATCGCCACACTGTCTTCCACAATGGTTGAACTAACTTACACTCCCACCAACAGTGTAAAAGTGTTCCTATTTCTCCACATCCTCTCCAGCATCTGTTGTCTCCAGATTTTTTAATGATCGCCATTCTAACTGGCATGAGATGGTATCTCATTGTAGTTTTGATTTGCATTTCTCTAATGACCAGTGATGATGAGCATTTTTTCATATGTTTGTTGGCCTCATGTATGTCTTCTTTTGTAAAGTATCTGTTCATATCCTTCGCCCACTTTTGAATGGGCTTGTTTGTTTTTTTCTTGTAAATCTGTTTTAGTTCTTTGTAAATTATGGATATCAGCCCTTTGTCAGATGGGTAGGCTGCAAAAATTTTTTCCCATTCTGTTGGTTGCCGATTCACTCTAATGACTGTTTCTTTTGCTGTGCAGAAGCTGTGGAGTTTGATTAGGTCCCATTTGTCTATTTTGGCTTTTGTTGCCAATGTTTTTGCTGTTTTGGTCATGAAGTCCTTGCCTACGCCTATGTCCTGAATGGTTTTGTCTAGATTTTCTTCTAGGGTTTTTATGGTGTTAGGTCTTATGTTTAAGTCTTTAATCCATCTGGAGTTAATTTTAGTGTAAGGTGTCAGAAAGGGGTCCAGTTTCTGCTTTCTGCACATGGCTAGTCAGTTTTCCCAACACCACTTATTAAACAGCACTTATTATTTTAAAGATTTTCTCTCTTTGCACTAGCTCTGAGTCATGCTGTGATTCTTCTTTAGTTGTTTTCTGTTATGGTTTTATACAGTGCCTATTGTCTCATGGGGTGCATGAGCGGATTAATTTCTAGGGAATCCCTGAATGAGTTCTCTTTGCTGCAAAGACACCAGAATAGGGAGGGCTACTTTGGAATAACCTGTCCTGACATGACCATCATCTCCTACTCAGTCCCCTGTGGCTGGGCTATCCTTCCACCGGAGGCAGTTGTCTTGGTCGGGTTCTAGAAAGATGGCATATGCCCACCTACTGCACTTCAACTCTGTTCCATATTGCATTCTCATAAATCCTATTTCTCCTAATAAATAATCAGAAAGAACAGCTCAACAAATTTTGTGCCTGAGTGGACATCTACCATGGGAATGAGACAGCAACCCCCCTGCTTTTGCTCCAACCTCATATTTTATAAATGGTTACTCTGGAAGGATCAGTCCTTGGATTGTATTTGTGGTAGAGAAAGAAGTTCTTTCTTTTCAGGGAAAAGCCTGAGAAATTACAAGTTGGGGCAAGTACATATCAAAAGCTAAGGGAAATTGAAATTTGGGAGAAGTATGATGTGGAAAGATTGACTCTGGAGACAAATAGACCTGGGCTCAAATTCCTGGTCCTTCACCCTCTATGTTAGGATGATCTGACGATTCATCCTCTAGAAACTTTCATTTATCCTGCCTTAGGAGAAGCTGATAAAAGATTCCAGTGTAGACACGCCTATGAAAAGACCTAACTTGGTTTCTTGCAATGCAAGTAAAACTTTTTCTTTTCAGAGTGCCCTCAGCTTTTATTCACAGATTTTTTTTTTAATGTATCTTCAGTCTGCTTTTCTCCAGATTTTCCAAGGAAGTTATTCTGTATCATTTTTATTTTCCTAAATCTTCTACCCTGCTGACCAAAATTATATGCAAAGATAAAGGAGCTTGTTGGGCATTTAACTCTCAACTCCCCATTTAGCCACATAAAAAAAGGAACTAATGCACATTCTTTTAAAATTGTTATTTATTCCATTTCCGAAAGTTAATTCTATCCCAACCCTCTCAATACCTATATATTTAATTTCTCTCTTTCTCTCGACTTAGAAAAATGCTGACCCCTTTTTCATCCTACAAAAAAAAGAAACAATAAAAAAGTAAACACATTTTTTCTTCAAATTCCATCTCTTTTCAGAGAAGCATCATAAAAGAGTTACATGCATAAGATGTCTTAGGTTAACTTCCAATTCTTTCATCTACTTACAGTTTGATTTCTAATTTTCCTACCTCATTGAAATTCATCATCAGAAGCTTTACAAAAGCACAGTGTTTCCCAAACTTTCCTAATTCTCAGCCCTTATTATTTCCTGACATAGTTTGGCTCTGTATCCCTACCCAAATCTCATCTTGAATTGTAGTTCCCATAATCCTCACGTGTTGTGGGAAGGACCTGGTGGGAAGTAATTGAATCATGAAGGTAGTTTCCCCCATGCTACTATTGTGATAGTAAGTTCTCACAAGATCTGATGGTTTTATAAGGGAATTCCTGCTTCATTTGCCTCTCATTCCCTCTCTTGCTATCTTGTGAAGAAGGATGTGTTTTCTTCCCCTTCTTCCCTGAGTGTAAGTTTCCTGAGGCCACCACAGACATGAGAAACTGGGAGTCAATTAAACCTCCTTTTTTTGATAAATTACCCAGTCTCAGGTTTGTCTTTATTACCAATGTGAGGACATACTAATATATTTTCCCTCCCCACACAAAAAGAAACATTTACTTTGCAATATTCTTCAGGAAATAGGGTTACATCAGCTCAATTGTCTAAAGCTGAAGCCTTGAGATCACCTTCAATTCCTCTTCCTCATTCTCTAGCCTTCAGTCTTGCATGAAAACTTCCAATCCATCAACCATTTACTTCTGAATGACTCTTTCATCTAATTTCTATTCTCTTGTCTTCTCTTACTTTACTATTTTAATAGCTTCTTTTCAATATCTCTATATTTCCACTCCTCAGTTTGTCCCTGATTATCTTCTTGTAAACTCTACTTTTCTTATAGAACATAACCAAGCCATCTTCTCATGTTATCTCTTTCCCACTCAGCCTACTTTTCAGCCATTAGAAACGAAGTTTCAGTCTCTGAATGTCATACTTTCTTCAGGCCTCTATGATGTAACACTATTCTTTTCCCTGCTGATATGATTTTGCAACCACTTACATATAGAGGTAGAATCCATTTTCTCTCACCTAAACCTAAGAGCCTGTGTCTTTTTTTTTTCTAATTGTAATATTCAGGTTGTCAACCCCCTAATGTGTACGCAATATTTAAATCTTAAATTGATTTTCTTTCTTTTTTAAAAATTTATTTATTTTACTTTATGTGCATACTATATCTGGCATTTCTCTCCATGTTATCCCTCCCCACCCTCCCCTCTCACCCCCCACTGTCTCTCCCCTACCCTCCCAACTACCCCCAGTGTGTGATGCTCCTCTCCCTGGGTCCACGTGTTCTTGTTGTTCAACACCCACCTATGAGTGAGAACATACAGTGTTTGGCTTTCTGTTCTTGTGTCAGTTTGCTGAGAATGATGGTTTCCAGATTCATCCAAGTCCCTCAAAGGACACAAGCTCATCGTTTTTTATGGCTGCATAGTATTCCATGGTGTATATGTACCACATTTTCTTTGTCCTGTCTATCATTGATGGGCATTTGGTTGGTTCCAGATCTTTGCTATTGTACAAAGGGCTGCAATGAACGTACATGTGCATGTGTCTTTATAGTAGAACAATTTATAGTTCTTTGGGTATATACCCAGTAGTGGGATTGCTGGGTCAAATGGAATTTCTATTTCTAGATCCTTGAGAAATCGCCACACTGTCTTCCACAATGGTTGAACTAATTTACACTCCCACCAACTGTGCAAGAGTGTTCCTATTTCTCCACATCCTCTCCAGCATCTGTTGTCTCCAGATTTTTTAATGATTGCCATTCTAACTGGTGTGAGATGATATCTTAGTGTGGTTTTGATTTGCATATCTCTGATGACACAGACTTGTGTCTTGCTTTAGTCAATAGAACGTCACCAAAGTAATTAATCAGCAAGTTCTACACTTAGGCCCTAAGATGCCTTGCATTCTTCAGCTGCATCTCTTGAACAGTGGTTCCGCCTATGAATAAACCTGGCCTAGTATGCTAGAGGCTGAGAGACTACATGAAGCAGAGACTAATAATCTCAACTGAGGCTCTCCTGAACCAGCTGACTGATTTATCAGCTGCATGTAGTTGTCTGAAAGATTTAATCGGGTAACTCTGTTACAGATCAATAGAAATAATTAGCTGACCCATGAACTTATGAGCAATATAAATGCTTTTTGTTTTAAACTACTAAATTTTGCAGTGGTTTGTTACACAAAAATTACTAATAGATATGCCTATCTCATTAGACTGTAAGTTTCTCGAAGACAGGAAGCATATCAGATTCATATTCATGTTGAAAATTGTCTTGTTATGTGGTGACATATTTATTTAGTTTTTATTTAACTTTTATATACTAGTAATATTTTCTTGACCAATATTTTCTACTTCTGAAGTCATTTTTTATCACTACAAAATACAACTTTTGTGGTGATATTACCTTCTGTTTTCATTCAGAGTGTAGTAGAATCTTGTCAATTGTTTTACTTTTTATCCCCTGGTTAAAAATAAATCACTCGTTCAACATTAGCATAAACTTTCCTTGTGATAAATATATGTCATTTATTTGATTTTTACCACTCTCTTTTCTGTTATGAAGACTATGATCGACTTTCTCTTCTGGCCACTTTATGCTCTGCTAGGCTTTTAAAATGTACTCAATTTCTTGCCTTGTATTTCTTATCTTGTGTATTCACAGATCTTATTTCTATTTATTTTCCATTGCAGATGTCATGGTAAACAATATCACAAGTCTATTCTATCTTTCCCACTTCCTGATTTCTTCCCCTACATTCTCAACACATATTATTTCATTCTCTCTGAATCTGCCTGCAAAGAGACCAGATTATCTTCTAATGCCTTTTGAAAAATGTGTCTTCAAGGAAAATGTTTATTCCTTACAGGATACCCGGGATCTGACTTTTTTGTCTTTTAACTATATTACTCCTCTTATGATTTTTGTATGAATTTTATTATCTGAGAGCTTGCAGCTACATAACTCATATTCTATTTCCCCATCCATTTTATGACTGCTTTAAGGCTCACACTCAATCACTAAAAAAGAAAAGCTACATTACATAGCTACAACTTGTATATGCAGAGTCAGGTTCACAGAAATTAAAGAGTCATGTAGCATTGACGATACAACATAGAATAGATTAAAAAAAAAAACCTATGGACATAATGTTCCATGTTGTCATTCTCTACTAAACTTCGTTCCTATCTCCCCCTGCTGAAGGTAACATTAAGTGCAGTATAATTCACATTTATTAGTCAGGAAATGCCCAAAATACTAAGAACTCATGGGCTATGGTTTCTATAATACCTAGAAAAATAGAAGAATACAATCAGTTATTCTTCATGTAATAGTTGGACTATGAGGTTAGGTGCCTAACAGGACAGTTTGGATGCTACAACATTTATCAAAACTTGTAGAAAAATAGAGAAGAACAAAGTTTCTGTAGAGAATTACAGTGGCTCCTGTTGCTAAGAAAATCATAGGAATAATTTGTATTGTACCATCTTTCCACAGGAGGAATTATGTCTTTGAGTGTGGGTCTCAGATTACCAGGGCATTATGATAGACGGCACTATGGTGATGGTGGATGAAAAATGACCGGCAGAAGCTCCAATTCCCTTTAGCTGATGGGGATATCAACAAAGACCTTGCAGGCTGGCTTTCACTTGTGTTCTAGAGAGTGCATTAGGAGTCAGGGTAAAAAGAAGCAGATGATTGTTGGAATAGACTTGATGATTCTCAGATAAAACAGCTCTTACAACTTACTTTTTGTAGAGTAAATTATGATAAAAGTTACTTCTTTTGAGAATGCATTTGAGTTAAAAAACATTTTTGAATTATCTGCTTCTCGCTGGTGCATAAGTGTAAAAAGTAATCAATACATTAAACAGGGTAAATTTAAATTATGAAACAAAAATGATAAATTTAAATTGAGTTTATGTAAATCAAAATCAATATTTATTATTTTATTGTTATGAAAAGAACTTAAATTCTAGGCAGAGAGAGAATGATAGGAAATAATGAAGATTTTATTTTTGTTTATTTCAGAGTTGAAAATATTACTGAGATCAGCCTTGATTTGTAAGACTTTTGTCATCTTTAAATCATAATGTAGCAGTTTAAGCCTTCAAATTAAAATAACTCTGAAGTAGGTGAGCTGAGATGTAGCACTATTATTCCCATTTAAAAGATGAAGCTGATATCATCACAATAATCTAAAACTGTGTAAACAAAATTAGGAGTAAATGCTCTATCCTCTAAATGATGGTTAGAGTGGGCTGGGCACAGCAGCTCATGCCTGTAATCTCAGCACTTTGGGAAGCCGAGGCAGGTGGATCACCTGAAGTCAGTTCAGGGCCAGCTTGGCCAATATGGTGAAACCCCATCTCTACTAAAAAATACAAAAGTTAGCCAGGCGTGGTGGTGCATACCTGTAATACCAGCTACTTGAAAAGCTGAGACAGGAGAATTGCTTGAACCTAGTAGGTGGAGGTTGCAGTGAGCCGAGATCGCGTCATTGCACTCCAGCCTGGGAGAAAAGAACAAAACTCCTTCTCAAAAAAAAGATAATAATAATAATAAAATATTGATTAGGGCTTCTGAATTTTGACTACTTGGTGAAAAATTGGATGTCAGAGTGTCACAACTTTGGGAGGACTTAAAAATTTAAGAAAAATGAAAATGCTTTAGGCAGGAGATAAATTCTGTTTCTCACTTCTTGTTTCTGTTGGCCTCCAAGTCTTTCATGTCTTCATTCTTCATCCTTTCTTCCTCCTTTCCACACTTGGACCCTCTGGTGTTTGAAATCTTTTCAGACCTCTTGTCAGCACTTTCCCACTACAGCTGGTTATTGACTTATGTCAATCCCTTTTACTCTCGGTAGTCTAATGGATATGAGAGAGTAAATCTTTTTCTCTGCTCAGGAACTACATTTAAATTTTAGCCAGGGTTTTCTTGTTAAAAAAAAAAAAAGTCTTAACTCAAAGAAATGACAAATTTGGTGACAGGAAAGAAGAGTTTTAGTCAGTGTCATGCAAATAAGTGACATTTTTGTTGTTGAACTGTGAGACCTTGAGATTTCTCTGAAACTACTTCATTGAACAATTGCTGCACTTAAGTCAGATCAACATTGCTTCTATGTTTTTGGATGAATTTATCTCAGAGATATACAACAGAAGCCTTTGGAATTCAGATAGTGCAAGGTCATAATGATGACTTAAAATTTAGTATAGCATTAAACCTTGAACAACAAGGACGTTAAGTGTGCCAATGCTCCACACAGTTGAAAATCTGCATATAACCTTTGACTCCCCCAAAACTTAACTACTAGTAGCCTACTGTTGACTGGAAGCCTTACTTATAGCATAAATAATCAGTGAACACATACTTTTGTGTGCTATAAGTATTATATACTGTATTATTACAATAAAGTAAACTGAATAAAGAAAACGTTATTATGAAAATCATAAGGAAGAGAAAGTCTATTTACAATTTATTAAGTGGAAGTAGATCCTTGTGAAGGTCTTCATCTTCATCATCTTCAAGCTGAGGCAGCTGAAGAGGAGACGAGGAGGGGTTGGTCTTTGTTTCAGGGTTGGCAGAGGCAGAAGTGAAGGAGGTAGAAAGGGAGACAGGAAAGATAGTCACACTTGGTGTAACTTTTGTTAAAAAAAAATCTGGCATAAGTGGACCTGTGCAGCTCAAATCTATGCTGATCAAGGGCCAACTGTACACTAAAATCTTATTTGAAATCTATTAAAAAAGAACTTTACATGGCATATTCAAGACTAAAGAGAGACCTTAGAGAAAAAAATATATATATATATAAATTGATATATATATTGATAAATATATATAAAAAATATATTTTAAAGACAGAGTCTCACTCTGTTGCCAGGCTGGAGTGCAATGACGCAGTCTCAACTCACTGCAACCTCCACCTCCTGGCTTCTAACAACTCTCCTGCCTCAGCCTCCTGAGTAGCTGGGACTACAGGCATGGTCCACCACGCCCAGCTAATTTTTGTATTTTTAGCAGAGACGAGGTTTCACCATGTTGGCCAGGATGGTCTTGATCTCTTGACCTCATGATCCACCTGCCTAGGTCTCCCAGAGTGCTGGGATTACAGACGCGAGACACTGCGCCTGGCTGAGAATATTTTTAAAGCATATGAAGTGATTCAGTGGGATGAATTAGACCAGTTAAGTGGTCTTTTCCAAATTTAACGTAATATCAAATAATGTGAAATCTGATCTATGTTGCCTTGACTTTATAAAGTGGCCTTAGACCTAGTAGAGCAGTTTGATTTAGGGACTGGACTTCGGCAGAATAATTTCTTAAAAGCACCGGCCATAAGTTGTTGCATGAACAGTAGTTCTCAGACAATATTCAGATAATCTCACTGCTTGTTGGATAGTAACTTTTTCTCTTCTTTTCATCTCCAGATTTTCAGTACGTTAAAAATGTGTTAATTTATTATTTATTTTCACTTTTGTAGAAATAGACAAGGTAGTGAAAGGATAATTAATATCTAAATTCTGGTGAAGAACAGAATTTATAATGTACTTATTGATGTAGGCATAGGATTAATGTTAATATGGTTTCATAATTTTGACTATAATAAAAAACTTTTGTTACTTTGAAAAACTAATTAAGTACACTCTCATTCTTCTGACAGAGTTACATGTATAAAGGTCATGTTACATCCCCTGAAAATTTAGATGCCTTAGACTAAGTAGGTGCTACTACTAGTGTTAAAACAGATTGGAAGGAATTAACTACATTGTTAAAATGCAACAGTAATTAAAGCAAAAATCTAAGTGAAAGTATTTATAGATCCTGCTGATGAGTTTAAAAACATTTCAAATATTCATGTTTAATACCTGTGCTATTAAACATGGTTTACTAAATAAAGTCTTACCAAATCATTCTTCTCAATCACTGTGATCTAAAACAAGGCTTCATCTTGTGCTGATTATAATAGCTTCACATCATAATTATTTTGAAGTATATTCCACCCTAAGAAAATTAATATAGACATATACATATCAGGATGATTGTTCACAATTTAAAGAACTGTTTTATAAAAAGATTCATGATCACATTCTTTGGAAAAAAAACATGCTCTTTAAACACACCTAAGTGTTAGTTTACACATCATTGACTGCTTGATAGAGAGGAAAAGGTTGTGAACAGAAGAGAGAAATTTAGAACTAATGTACTGAAATCACTAATAATTTAATATAAAAATGATATTTACTTGAAATTTATAAAGTAGGCCAATGAGGAAAGATGATTTTATTACCTGGAAATTTTAGAACAACATCTATGGTATAAAGCAAAATAGGTCTTTAATTTATTTTATTAATATAATTTAAGGTAGGTAGGTTTTGAAAATTTTCATAGCTATCCTCAAGTCAGAATAATAGGTGATTATATATTTTTTTCATTGCACAACTGTCAGCAGCGTTAAATTTTGAGGTATGAGTTTTTACAGATGCCTGTGGCAACTTAATACTCCTACAATCACAGGGCTGGGAAACACAGATCAATAGCACACAGTGGCTGTAATCAACATGCAGATTAATGAACAGGGCCATATTCACCAGGGAACACTAGAACAAAGACCAGTTGAGCATTTTAATTGCTAAGTTGCTGCTAAGTCTCAATTCCCCATCAATCTCTATCCATTATGACCATTGATGCATAGCAGACATTAAGAGGAAAACAATAACATAATGATTCATAAGTGCTAGGGTGCAAATAAATGGTTAGCTCTGGGAAAATCATGACTGTGATTATTTTGTGGCTCAGACTACCTAAAAGATCTAACATGTTATTTCTAATATTCATTGTTCTCTAAACCTGACTTCACTATATTCAATGAGTTGGTTTTAATGAAACTAATAGCACAGCAAAAGGTTAGTTGAACAATCTTTTCTTTAGCTACCTCAACACAGACTTGAATTGTTCCTTAACTAACTTACTACTTAGAAAATCAAGCCAGAGAAATTAGAAATAAAAAGGACTGATCTAAAATATTATCACCTTGTGAGGGTAAAGTTTCATAGTATGATTATGTATTGTTGGTGGCTTTAATAACTAGGAACATTCAATGGCCTTTGTCTTTATTTTCTTTAACATTGACAGCTTAGTTTCTATCTTGGGGTTTCAAATAAATGCCCTAGAAGTCGACTGACATGTGAACTAAAAGACTGTTTTCTAAAATGAAAAAAATTATCCATAGTTGCTTTAGAAAGCATAAAAATTATGATGACGTAGATTCAGCACTGTACTAGAGAATTTACATCTGCTCTTGTAATCCTTACAACAACTTTTCGATGTAAATAATAAAGTTTGTGCACATTCTCTACAGCTTTCTGAATCCTGAACACTAAGTCTGAACCGACTTTGGGCATTTTTTAATCAGTCAATTTAGAAATTTTTAGCTTTCTTAATGATATGCTAAATATCAACATACTATTGTCTCGCTTATCTTATAGGCAGGAAACTTTCACTTTAATGGAAGATAGGTCTTTAAACTTGCTTTAGTTTCCTCCCCTTGAATCTCTGCTCCCTTCTTCAATGGCCATTCTCTACAAGCTACTTCAGTTACATGGCCTCTATCCAATGGACTTTCTCTGGGAAGCTACAGCATATCATTAAGTCAGTATTCAGAAAAAATAATACCTTGATTTATATAGGGTTTTCTCTTTCACGACAATTTGATCCTCATCAGTCTTGTCAAGTGGTTAGCATAGATAACTAGCCTTAATTTGCAAATTTAAAAGATGAGAGTCACAATGCTAAAATAAATGTCTAATGTTTCATACCAAATTCTTCTCATTCCTCACATGGTGTTTTGCAGCTTTTTACAAGTCAGTGTAGAATGTATTACAAAATGGTCCACAGAGAAGAAACTACCACAAACCACCATTCTTGAATTCACCCTAGTAGAATAAACTCTGCTTCCTTATTCCTCTAAGATATTAGCATGGAATTTTAAATTTCTACTAAGTTCCCCTCACAAGAAAGCTCCTATACGAAAATCAGAATCTTTTCATGTCCCTGGGATGCTAATGTTTAAGGTGGACCTGGCAATGGCACAAGAGTTCAGTACAGAAATTAGTAGTCAGGAGACAACCTTCAGCCCAGTTTTATCAAATATTTTCTCTAAGACTCTGGGCTAGTACCTTAACTTTTCTTGGTGTCATCTGTAAATTGACAGCACTTTTTAGGATCATGTGATCTGAACAGGTCCCTTTGAAAGTTCAACAAAATCAAGCAACCTTACATAAACTTTTATTTTTATGAGTTATTCTTTCAGCTATCTCTTCTTGCCTATCTTTAAAAATTGATCTTCTATTACATTTATGCTAATGAGATTAATATATCTTTTCAAGAGCTATTTGCATCTTCATATGGGCACACCTTCTGTGTGCCCCTCTCTCCTAAGCTCAATCACTGGCTATTTAAAATTGATCATAGCATAGAAGGTGGCTGGAAAGATGGTCAAATAGGAACAGCTCTGGTCTGTACCTCCCAGCGAAATCAACACAGAAGGCAGGTGATTTCTACATGTCTAACTGAAGCACCCAACTCATCTCATTGAGATGGGTTAGACAGTGAGTGCAGCCCACGGAGGGCAAGCCAAAGCAGGGTGGGGCGTTGCCTCACCCCAGAAGCAGAAGGGGTTGAGGAACTCCCCTACCCAAGGGAAGCTATGAGAGGTTGTGCCATGCAAAATGGTGCATTCTGGCTCATAAACCATGCTTTTCACATGGTCTTCACAATCTTCAGACCAGAAGATTCCCTCAGGTGCCTATACCACCAGGGCCCTGGGTTTCAAGCACAAAACTAGGGGACCATTTGGGCAGACACTGAGCTAGCTGCAGGAGGTTTTTTCATGCCCCAGTGGCACTTAGAATGCCAGTGAAACAGAACTGTTCACTCCCCTGGAAAGGGGGCCAAAGCCAGGGAGCCAAGTGGTCTAGCTCAGTGGATCCTACTCCCATGGAGCCCAGTAAGGTAAGATCCACTGGCTTGAAATTGTCGCTGCCAGCACAGCAGTCTAAAGTCCATCTGGGACACTTGAGCTTGGTGTGGGGACAGGCGTCCACCATTACTGAGGCTTGAGTAGGCAGTTTTTCCCTCACAGTGTAAACAAACCCTCCAGGAAATTCAAACCGTGTGGAGCCCACTCCAGCTCAGCAAGGCTGCTGCAGCCAGACTGCCTCTGTAGATTCCTCTTCTCTGGGCAGGGCATCTCCGAAAGAAAGGCAGCAGCACCAGTCAGGGGCTTAGAGATAAACTCCCATCTCCCTGATCCAGAGCACCTATGGTAAGGGGTAGCTGTGGGTGTAGCTTCAACAGACTTAAATGTTCCTGCCTGCCAGCTATGAAGTGAGCAGTGGATCTCTCAGCACAGCACTGAGGCTCTGCTAAAGTACAGATGCCTTCTCAAGGAGGTCCCTGACCCCCATGCCTCCTGACTGAGAGATACCTCCCAGCAGGGGTTGACAGACACCTTATATGGGAGAGCTCCAGCTGGCATCTGGCAGATGCCCCTCTGGGATGAAGCTTCCAGAGGAATGAACAAGCAGCAATCTTTGCTGTTATGCAGCCTCCACTGGTGATACCCAGGCAAACGGGGTCTGGTGTAGACCTCCAGCAAACTCCAGCAGACCTGCAGCAGAGGGGTCTATTAGAAGGAAAACTAAAGAAATGGAAAGGAATAGCATCAATATCAACAAAAAGGATGCCCTCACAGAAACATCTGAAGGTCACCAGCATCAAAGACTGAAGGTAGATAAGTCTATGAAGATAAGGAAAAACAAGCACATAAAGGCTGAAAATTCCAAAAACCAGAATGCCTCTTCCCCTCCAAAGGATCACAACTTCTTGACAGCAAGGGAACAAAACTGGATGGACAATGAGTTAGATGAATTGACAGAAGTAGGCTTCAAAAGGTGGGTAATAACAAACTCCTCTGAGCTGAAGGAGTGTGTTCTAATCCAATGCAAGGAAGCAAAGAACCTTGAAAAATGGTTAGAGAAATTGCTAACTAGAATAACCAGTTTAGAGAAGAACATAAATGACCTGATGGAGCTGCAAAACACAGCAGGAGAACTTCTTGAAGCATACACAAGTATTATAGCCAAACTGATCAAGTGGAAGAAAGGATATCAGAGATTGAAGATCAACTTAATGAAATAATGCATGAAGACATGATTAGAGAAAAACAAATGAAAAGCAACGAACAAAGCCTCCAAGAAATATAAAACTATGTGAAAAGAACAAACCTACCTCTGATTGGTGTACCTGAAAGTGACAGGGAGAATGGAACCAAGTTGGAAAACATTCTTCAGAACATTATCCAAGAGAACTTCCCCAACCTAGCAAGATAGGCCAACATTCAAATTCAGGATATATAGACAACACCACAAATATACTTCTCAACAAGAGCAACCTTAAGACACATAATCATCACATTCACCAAGGTTGAAATGAAGGAAAAAATGTTAAGAGCAGCAAGAGAGAAAGGTCGGGTTACCCACAAAGGGAAGCCCACAGACTAACAGTGGATCTTTCAGCAGAAGCCCTGCAAGCCAGAAGAGAGTGGGGACCATATTTAACATTCTTAAAAAAAGAAGAATTTTCAACCCAGAATTTCATATCCAGCCAAACTAAGCTACATAAGTGAAGGAGAAATAAAATATGTCACAGACAAGCAAATAATGAAAGTCTTTGTCACCACCAGGCCTGCCTTACAAGAGCTCCTGAAGAAAGCACTAAATATGGAAAGGAAAAACTTGTACCAGCCACTGCAAAAACATACCAAATTGTAAAGACTATCGACACTGTGAAGAAACTGCATCAACTAATGGGCAAAATAACCAACTAGCATCATAATGAAGAATCAAATTCACAAATAACAATATTAACTTTAAACATAAATGTGTTATATGCCCCAATTAAAAGACACAGACTGGCAAATTGGATAGTCAAGACTCATCAGTGTGCTGTATTTAGGAGACCCATTTCATGTGTAAAGACAACCAGAGGCTCAAAATAAAGGGATGGAAAAACATTTACTAAGCAAATGGAGAGCAAAAAACAGCAGGGGTTGCAATCCTAGTCTCTGATAAAACAGACTTTAAACCAACAAAGATCAAAAAAGACAAACAAGGGCATTAAATAATGGTAAAGGGATCAATATAACAAGAAGTGCTAACTGTCCTAAGTAAATATGCACCCAATAGAGGAGCAGCCAAATTCATAAAGCAAGTTCTTAGAGACCTACGAACAGACACAGACTCCTTCACAATAAGAAAGGGAGACTTTAACACGCTTTGTTAATATTAGACTAATCAATGAGACAGAAAATTAACAAGGATATCCAGGACTTGAAGTCAGATCTGGACCAAGCAGACCTAATAGACATCTACAGAACTCTCTACCCCAAATCCACAGTATATACATTCTGCTTAACACCACATCATACTTATTCTAAAATTAACCACATAATTGGAAGTGAAACACTCCTCAGCAAATGCAAAAAACAGAAATCATAATAAACACAGTATCTCAGACAACAGTGCAATCAAATTAGAACTCAGGATTAAGAAACTCACTCAAACCACACAACTACATGGAAACTGAACAACCTGCTCCTGAATGACTACTAGATAAATAATGAAATGAAGGCAGAAATGAAGAAGATCTTCAAAACCAATGAGAACAAAGACACAATGTACCAGAATCTCTGGGACACAGCTAAAGCAGTGTTTAGAAGAAAATTTATAGCACCAAATGCCCATAGGAGAAAGTGGGAAAGATTTAAAATTGACACCTTAACATCACAATTGAAAGCCCTAGAGAAGCAAGAGCAAACAAATTCAAAAGCTAGCAGAAGACAAGAAATAACTAAGATCAGAGCAGAACTGAAGGAGATAGAGATATGAAAAACCCTTTAAAAAAATCAGTGAATCTAGGAGCTGGTTTTTTGTAAGGATTAACAAGGTAGACAGACCACTAGCCAAACTACTAAAGAAGAAAAGAGAGAAGAATCAAACAGACACAATTAAAAAAATGATAAAGGTGATATCACCACTGATCCCACAGAAATACAAACTACTATCAGAGAATAGTATAAACACCTCTATGCAAATAAACTAGAAAATCTAGAAAAATTGATAAATTCCTGGACATATACACCCTCCTAAGACTAAACCAGGAAGAAGTAGAATCCCTGAATAGACCAATAACGAGCTCTGAAATTGAGGCCGTAATTAGCAGCCTACCAACCAAAATAAAGCCCAGGACCAGACAGATTCACAGCCAAATTCTACCAGAAGTACAAAGAGGAGCTGGTACTATTCCTTCTGAAACTTTTCCAAACAGTAGAAAAAGAGGGACTCCTCCCTAACTCATTTTATGAGGCCAGCATCATCCTGATACCAAAACCTGATAGAGACACAATAAAAAAAGAAAATTTCAGGTTAATATCCCTGATGAACATCAATGTGAAAATCCTCAATAAAATACTGGCAAACTAAATCCAGTAGCACATCAAAAAGCTTATCCACCATGATCAAGTCGTCTTCATCCCTGGGGTGCAAGTCTGGTTCCACATATGCAAATAAATGAATGAAATCCATCACATAAACAGAACCAATGACAAAGACCACATGATTATCTCAATAGATGCAGAAAAGGCCTTCAATAAAATTCAACACCCTTCATGCTAAGAACTCTCAATAAACTAGGTATGGAACATATCTCAAAATGATAAGAGCTATTTATAACAAACTCACAGTCAATATCATACTGAATGGGCAAAAGTTGGAAGCAGTCCCTTTGAAAATCGGCAGAGGACAAAGATGCCCTCTCTCACCATTCCTATTCAACATATTATTGGAAGTTCTGGCCAGGGCAATCAGGCAAGAGAAAGAAATAAAGGGACTGGGAGTGGTGGTTCACGCATGTAATCCTAGCAATTTGGGAGGTCGAGGTAGGAGAGGTCAGGGGTCGAGACAAGCCTGGTCAGCATGATGAAATGCTGCCTCTACTAAAAATACAAAAACAATTAGCCAGGTGTGGTGGTGCATGCCTATAATACCAGCTACTCAGGAGGCAGAGGCAGGAGAATTGCTTGAACCCAGGAGGTAGAGGTTGCAGTGAGATCATGCCACTGCACTCCATCCTGAATGACAGAGGGAGATTCCATCTCAAAAAAAAAAAAAAAAAAAAAAAGGATATTCAAATAGATTGGACAAAAGGAAGTCAAATTGTCTCTGTTTGTAGATGATGTGGTTTTATATTTAGAAAACACCATTGTCTCAGCCTAAAATCTCCTTAAGCTGAGAAGCAACTTTAGCAAAGTCTCAGGATACAAAATCAATGTGAAAAAATCACAAGCATCCCTGTAAATCAATAATAGACAAATGAGAGTCAAATCATAAGTGAACTCCCATTCACAATTGCTCTGAAGAGAATAAAATACCTAGGAATACAACTTACAAGGGATGTGAAGGACCTATTCAAGGAGAGCTACAAACCACTGCTCAAGGAAATAAGAGGAGAGACAAACAAGTGGAAAAACATTCCATGCTCAAGGATAAGAAAAATCAATATTGTGAAAAGGGCCATACTGACCAAAGTAATTTATAGAACCAATGCTATCCCCATCAAGCTACCATTGACTTTGTTCACTGAATTAGAAAAAACTATTTTAAATTTCATATGGGACCAAAAAAGGATCCCTACAGCCAACATAATCCTGAGCAAAAAGAGCAAAGCTGAAGGCATCATGCTACCTGATTTCAAACTATACTACAAGGCTATCATAACAAAAACAGCATGGTACGGATACAAAAACAGATATATAGACCAATAAAACAGACCAGAGGCCTCAAAAATAATGCTACACATCTACAACCAAGTGATCTTTGACAAACCTGACAGAATAGGCAATGGGGAAAGGATTCCCTGTTTAACAAATGGTGTCGGGAAAACTGACAAGCCATATGCAAAAAAAAAAACTGAAACCGTACCCTTTCTTTACACCTTATACAAAAATTAGTGCAAGATGGATTAAAGACTTAAATGTAAGACCTAAAACCTTAAAAACTCTAAAAGAAAACCTATCCAATACCATTCAGGACATAGGCATGGGCAAATACTTCATGACCAAAACACCAAAAACAATGGCAACAAAAGCCAAAATAGACAAATAGGATCTAATTAAACTAAAGAGCTTCTGGACAGCAAAATAAACTCTTATCAGAGTGAACAGGCAACCAACAAAATGGGAAAAGATTTTTGCAATCTATACATCTGACAAAGGGCCAATATCCAGAATCTACAAGGAACTTAAATTTACAAGAAAAAAAGCAACCCCATCAGAAAGTGGGTGAAGGATATGAACAGATGCTTCTCAAAAGAAGATATTTATGCATTCAACAAACATATGAAAAAAAGCTCATCATCACTAGTCGTTAGAGAAATGCAAATCGAAACCACAATGAGATAGTTCTAACCACACCAATTAGAATGGCAATCATTAGAAAGTCAGCAAACAACAGATGCTAGAGAGAATGTGGAGAAATAGGAACGCTTTTACTCTGTTGGTAGGAGTATAAATTAGTTCAACCATTGTGGAAGACAGAGTGACAATTCCTCAAGGATCTAGAGCCATAAATACCATTTGACCCAGCAATCCTATTATTGCATATATACCCAATGACTTATAAATTATTCTACTATAAAGACAGAGGCACACATATGTTTATTGTGGCACTATTCACAATATCAAAGAGTTAGAACCAACCCAAATGCCCATCAGTGACAGACTGGATAAAGAAAATGTGGTACATATAAACCACGGAATACTATGCAGACATAGAAAAAGGATGTGTTTATGTCCTTTGCAGGGACATGGATGAAGCTGGAAACCATCATTCTCAGCAAACTAGCACAAGAACAGAAAACCAAACAGTGCATATTCTTACTCGTAAGTGGGAGTTGAACAGTGAGAACACATGGACACAGGGAGGGGAACATCATACACCCAGGACTGTCAGGGACTGCGGGTATGGGAGGGATTGCTTTAGGAGAAATACCTAGTATTGATGATGGGTTGATGATGGGTGCAGCACACTACCATGGCACGTGTATACCTATGTAACCTGCATGTTTTCCACATATATCTCAGAACTTAAAGTATAATAATAATAAAGGAATACTCAGAGAAGTTCCAATTCCATTTATATATAGTATTTGAAACTATATGTATATAAACATACAAATATATGTCTATAAAGAGTGAAAAAGTTAAACTTATTCTATTTAAAAAATTGATCGTTGTATAACATTATGTACTTTCATTTTAAACTTGAGAGTCATTAAACTATAAACACCATCTCAAGTATCTTCAACCCATGGAATTTGACTTTTAGATGATTTTTCTCCTTGTATATATATATATATTTTTTTTTTCTATGCTCCTATTTTTAATCTTGGAGTCTGTCCTTTGCTGTATGTGCTATATCTTTCAATTAAGAAACATCTATGAATTTAATTAATGTGCTGTTGACTCTACCCTTTTCCAAGTCATTAATGAGGAAGATAAAATAGAACAGTCTAAGCTTTATTCAAGTCCCAAAAGACTTTTTTTGAAAAATCTTCCCCATAACATTTTTATTTGTTTGTATTGGTTTAGAGAATTTACGCTGTTTTGAAATACATGTATTTCAGAAATATAATATTTGAAATGTTAAAGGAATATTTTGATCGTATGTTTTTAGTTACATTTCATAATTTAGATACCTCTGCTCTGATAGAGATGGTACTCTGTGGTTGAGTAGAATACGTATTTTGGAGGAAATCAAGGAGTTGGCACATGGTGGGTGTAGATCTTGCAGTCAGTGGTATTACCCTCAACAGTCTACAAACACATCAACTCTATGGAATGTAGAATAGTATGAGATATCCTCAGTGAAGGTGTAGGAGGCAGGAAGAAACTCTGATCATAAGCATTTCCAATAAGCAATGAACCATTAATGTTTATGCTGTTAGAATTGCTGTTAGCTGAGTAGATACTTTATAAAACCAGAAATTTATATTTATGGTACTTATACTTATTTTTAATAATACATATGCTCCACACATAAGTGTTGATCAAAATTGACATTGAGGATAGCACTTAGCCAATATACCAACTATCTTAGTTTTCAAGAGCAAACTAAAGTACTGCAAAAAAGGTAGGATGAAAAGTGCAGATTTATAAATTATTCCCTTTCTAAAACACAACTGAAAGTTTTGAATGCCAAAAAAAAATTAGCTTCAAAATTAGATAATGATTTTTTTTCTTCCATTTATATTGCTTGGACTACCTGCCAAACACACTATAATTTGCAGCAAAATGAAGATAAAATCCAAGAAATAGTTTGGACTTCCACAAACACCACTGCCTACACAGACAACACATAAAACATACTTTTCAAGAGTATTCCATTGCTTTAGAAAATTAAGAAATGACTGGGTGTGGGGCATGGACAACAAGGGAAAGAAAGTTATATACCATTTGGAAACTGCTGTCTTCAGAGAATATTAATGTCATACTGACATTTTAATCAGAGAATTTCTAGAGAATACATGTGACCTGAGCTTTCCATTAATTTTTTTCTGCCTTCACTAATAATTGCAGAGTGTATTCAAATAAAGAATAGAATTTCTACTTTATCTGGAAGGACAGTATCTAGCATGAAGAGTTGTATTTGTTTCCTTGGACTTCTACCTAACTCCAACCTTTGATTCCTTCTTCACATGGCCCCATCTCTTTCTGTGTGTCTCTCTTCTGTATATTCCTGCCAAGGCATCTGTCATTGAATTTAGAGCCCACCCAAATAATCCAAACTTAGCTCATTTAAGGATCCTTAACTGAATTACCTTTTCAAAAGCCCTTCCCCACTTTCCAAATAAGATCGCATTCCCAGGTTTGTGGACATACCTATTGAATGCTACCATTCAACCGACTATACAAGCACAAGGCAGGAGAGCGAAAAAGAATATTCCATTTCTCTGGCATCTGTGATGATATCCCCTTTATCATTTTTTACTGCATCTATTTGGTTATTCTCTCTTTTCTTTTTTATTAGTCTGGCTAGTGGTCTGTCTATTTTGTTGATCTTTTCAAAAAACCAGCTCCTGGATTTATTGATTTTTTGAAGGATTTTTCGTGTCTCTATCTCCTTCAATTCTGCTTTGATCTTAGTTATTTCTTGTCTTCTGCTAGGTTTTGAGTTTTTTTGATCTTGCTCCTCTAGCTCTTTCAATTTTGACGATAGAGTGTCAATTTTAGATCTCTCCTTTCTTCTCATGTGGGCACCTATTGCTATATATTTTCCTCTAGAGACTGCTTTAAATGTGTCCCAGAGATTCTGGTATGTGGTGTCTTCGTTCTCGTTGGTTTCGAAGAACATCTTTATTTCGGCCTTCATTTCAGTGTTTATCCAGTCAACATTCAGGAGAAAGTTGTTCAATTTTCATGAGGCTGTGCGGTTCTGGGTTGGCTTCTGAATTCTGAGTTCTAACTTGATTGCACTGTGGTCTGGCGGGGGGGAGTTGGGGAGGGATAGCATGGGGAGAAATGCCAGATATGGGTGAGGGGGAGGGAGGCAGCAAATCACACTGCCATGAATGCACCTATGCAACAACTTTGCATGTTTTTCACATGTACCCCAAAACCTAAAATGCAATAAAAAAAAAAAAAAGGAATCATTGAATAATCTCAAAAAAAAAAAAAAAAAGAATATTCCAAAGCCATTTTTACAACTAAAGACCATCAACAGCAGGAAACTGCCAGGACAAGATGTATATACAAACAAAATTAAAATAATCCACACCTTTCAAAATAACTTTTCATTGAGATGGCCAGTTTGTACAAAGGTGTGAAATCAAATTTATTAGAAACCTTAATTAGGTGGCAAATGCTCCCAACTCAGTAGGTTAAACATGACTTTCAGATAGAATTTTAACAAACATAGAGACAAAAATGTGTAGATATAAAATTCCATAACGGTGGCTGCTGGTGGTCTTAGTTTCTCCTTTAACTCCTTCAGGTTACTAGATAGATGAAACCTTAAAAGCCAGCCCTCCAATTCAAGTTTGAAAGAGAACAGAAAAATTACACTCATGTATAGGTTATAGATATAAATGGAATACACCTACTCTTTTTCAAGTAAATAGCAGATGCTTATTAATTTGCTCACCTTCAGAGACATGTAAGTAGAGACAAATTTACCCCAACATTGAATCTATTAAAAAAATACTGCAACACAAAGAAGAAAGCAATACCAGCCTGCAAAAGAAAAGCGTAGAGCTCACATTAGGAAAACATATACTTCTAGACATTTTTAAAAACGAGATTCATTCAATTCAACAAATACTGAGCTTCCCATTTGTGATAAGCATGTACCAGTGACTGGGATGACAGCAATAAAAAATCAAAATAAAAAACAGATAAATACAAATAGGGAGGTTAGAAAATATGTAAGAATAGAATAAGTTTGGCTTAGAAAAGTGCTAAGAACAAAAATAGAATGAGTGGAAAGAGAGTAAGAGGTGCAATTTTACATGAGACAGTTAAGATAGATTGCAAATGGTTTACACTGTCAAATGGATTATATGAAACAAGAAATAAAACTCTAAATGAAGTGAAAAAGGAGTTAAGAGAACTAAAAAAACAAAACCTAAGAGGGCAAAATATATGAAATTAAATGATTTTAAAAATAGGCACAGGAAACTGCTAAATCAATGCTACAAACAACAAAATAAGGACGGTAATAAAGACGTTTAAAGAATAAGCCAGAATAAGGGGAAGATGACAATGCTAAAAGTAAAATGAGCATAAACATTGGGATGTGCAGTGTGGCACCAACAGGTGGACACCAATTGGCCTTAAAGTGTTGATTCCTAAGTGTCTTCTATTATGCTATTACAAAAGAATACCATAGGTTGAATGTCTTAAACAACTAACTTCTATTTCTCAGTTCGAGACTAAGTGGTCTGAGACCAGGGTGCCAAAATCGTTGGGTTCTTTACGAGAGATATTTGCATATTATGTCCTCTGTATCCTCACATGGTCTTCCTTGGTATTTGCATGAAGAGAGATAAAACAAGTCTGTGCCTTTTCCTCTTTTTATAAGAGGACTAATTCTGTTTATGAGAACTCTACCCTCTTGATCTAATTGCCTTCTAAAAGCTCCCCTTCCAAATACCTTCATATTAAAGATTAGGTTTCAACAGATGAAATTTGGGAACACAAACATTCAGTTCATAGCACTTTCTTCCACTTTTGATGTTTGAGGCAACGAGGACTTGAACCAGTGTGATGGTTAGGGAAATGGTAAGACCGAGTGGGAACTTTTGTGTTAAATGCTATCCTTCAAGACACACATGCCTGTATGTGTGTATATATATACACACACACACACACACACACACAACCTTTTTCCTCTGCTTCATCTCTTACTGAAATGAGGCTCTTGAAAAATATTGAAGACACTTTTTCAAAAATGTGACACTACTTAAGGGCAAGATTGGAGTCTCCTATATCTTTATCCTCTGGACAGAACATGAATCAGAGTATTAGAATAAGTCCTGAAATAAGAACTATAAACTATGTCAAATAATGGATGAAAAAGATAATAATCTGACTTTATTTCAAAGCACACTCTCATACACAGCTGCACTTTAAAGGAAGGAGAGTATACTTAACTAAATGCCGCACCTTTGCAGTGAGAAAACTGCCTTTGAATCCCCAATACCTTTTACTAGATGCCTAATTTAAGGCAAATTAATTTGCCGGTAGGTCCCTCAGTTTTCTTATCTGTAAATTAGTTGTTTGTGGGGAACCTGGCATATAATTAGCATCCCATAAACAATAATCCTGACAGTGGCTATCTATTGTTTTTATCTTAAAGCTGGGAAAACAGATATTCAGAGAGTTTGGGTGACCTGCTAAATGTCACTGAATAGGTAGGTAACAGAGAAAAGGCTAGAATGCAGATGCTTAGACTTCTAGTTTAGTTTTCTGTACACATTATGGGGGAAGGTAAGGCAGAGGAAGGAAGTGATAGTGACCATAATATTGTATATGTGTATGAAGGATAGAATCTTGATTTTTAAATGTCATAGAGGAATTCTGACATAAAGACTTTTTAGGGAAAGGATGGGATGCATAATGAGTTTGATTTTTGGTAAGTGAATTGGAAATTTTGCCAGTAGATAATAATGGAGATGACCATATCATGCTCAATGGCTTTTCATTGCACGAGTAATGAAATATAAAGCCCTTTCAATGGACTAGAAAATCTAGGTTAACTGCATCATGTCTGTGTATATTGCCTTGTATATTCCTTCTTTGATCATCTTTCTCCCTTTTCTACATGCCTCTTTCTTGAAATTTTATGACTATGCCAGGCCTGTTTTTACAGTCTGTAGCAGGCTCTTTTCCAAAATTGCTCTTATTCCCACTGTTTGCATAAATATTCTTTCCCCCAGCTTCACTTCATGAAGATTATTTTCAAAGACCATCTCCTCAGAAAGGACTTTCACTATAACCGTCTCTATAATGCCCGCCACCATTACCATCTCTCCCCTTACCTTGCTTTCCAAAGCAGTTGTCACTAATTGGACATAAGTCACTCTGTGTGTGCGTGTGTGTGCACGCACGTGTGTGTGCGTGTGTGTGTGTGCACATGTGCATAGACACATGTGTGTCTGTTTCACTAGACTATAAACTCTATGAGGATAGGGGCTTTGCTTGCCATCACTATATCCCCATACCTTCAGTACCTGATATTTACTAAGTGCTCAATAACTACATGTTGAATAAATAAATACACACATAAACACATGAATGGCACAAGCAGTTAAGACTAATATCCTCCACCAAGATGTAGTGTTGGCAACTGAGATGCCTTATTCATGCCTTATGTCTTTGCTTTTCAGTTGCTTGCTTAATTCATACAGAAAAAGTATAGGCCTTCTCTGTTCATACTATTTTTCACAAGTCTTAAAATATGAACTTCCCAGTAGGAGGGAAGCACAGTAGCATAACTTATCACCAAGAAAAAATATAACCACCCAAATCCTATTTTACTTCCTTTGTGTGCATGGTTTTTCAGTTAAAAATTTTTTACAGTCAACACATTACTACATTAAAAACAAATACCAAATCTTTTAAGTAAAGATTGGGTTAAAAATTTGTTTGTGAATGTGAGGTTGCTTATTATGCTTTGTCTGCTCTCTTTAAACAGGGCTCAATTAATTTATCAAACACTAGAAAATCCCTAAGGTGTCTAAATACAAGCAGAATGATTTCCTGAATGTTTAATTCCTAAAAACAGGACGATAGTCATAGTATTCACATTCTCTAATCTACTGTGTTCTGGAAATCTTGTAGTTAATGATATAGCAAGAGAAAAGTACTTTTGACTCCTAGATATGTTTCAACATTTACAAGATATATTGCCTGGAATTTCATTTTTCTTTTTTCACTTCAGGCTGGCATATTTTCAGAATCTAGATATTTGTTTTAAGAAAAAACTTTTCTGAATACATCAACAGAGCAGGAATAGCATCTGTCTTATTCAGAATCTATCAGAAGGCCTGGCATAAAAGAGGATTTAATGTATATCTGATGAATAAAGGAGTAAATAAATGTATACTACATAAAAGAATAAAAGCAATTCAGCTTAATGTTAAAAATTGTTTTTAACATTTTGACTTTTCTAATTGTCTATTGGTTTTCTATTCCTTTATTTTCTTTTTCTATAATTACATATATATATATAATTTTATTGTACTTGAGTTTTTATTTTACCACATATTAAATTCTTTTAGAAGCAAGATTATGCCTCAATCAAATTGATATAGTTTGGCTGTGTCTCCACCCAAATCTCATCTTGAATTCCCATGTGTTGTAGGAGGGACTCAGTGGGAGATGATTGAATCATGGGGGCAGATCGTTCTCATGCTGTTCTTGTGATGGTGAGTAAGTTTGATGAGATCTGATGGTTTTATAAGGGGGAGTTTCCCTGCGCAAGCTCTCTTTTACTGCCTGCTGCCATCCGTATAAGATGTAACTTGCTTCTCCTTGTCTTCTGCCATGATTGTGAGGCTTCCCCAGCCATGAGGAAATGTAAGTCCATTAAACCTTTTCCTGTATAAATTACCCAGTCTTGGATATGTCTTTATTAACAGTATGAAAAAAGACGAATACAGTAAACATTAACCTTTTCTGCCTCCTCCCATATTTTTATGTTACCACTTATTTTGGTTTTAATTTAGTACCTTGAACTCTTTAAGACTTTAACAGGACCAAGTTTAAAATTAGCCTATTGGATATCTTTCATCTTTTTAAATCTAACTATCTCTATATAATGTAAATTTTATTATATAACAAGTTTTCATTGTTCTTTGTGCTATTAAAATAATTATAAATAAATGGTTTAATAGAAACATTAGCGTCTCAATTATTACCTTGAGATACTCAAAGGAATCCTTTCAAATCCCTTACTTCTGGGATGGAGAAGGCCATATTTCTCCCTGAATTTTATTATTATTTCTGCATAAACTACTGAGGAAATGTTTGGCTCTGAAACTCAGATCAGGAGTGATTGGTATTCATTTGTATTAAATATTTTAGAAAGTAGCAATAATTTCTGACTTCCAAAAAGAGTTTTCTCAGGCATGTAAAAAGCAATTAAAAAACCCACATAGTTGAATGAGCTAACATGACTTAAAATTCATAGTAGAAGTTTTTAGGGTGGGAAAATACATACATTTTAACATAATATACATTTGAGAATATTTTTCACACAAATTGTAACAACTAGCTTTTAAAAAGACTCCAAATGGAAACTTCTTTAGTGTCTATGCTCAAGTTATGTGTGCTTAGAATTTTAGGACCTCATTTACCTGGCCCACTCCTCATCCATGATCAATAGTGGCTATGGTGGAGGTACAGTGTAATCCTACCCTGTTGACCATATTTGATATTTCTAGAAGAGACAACTAATGCAAATGTGGCCAACTAGCTCCCCAGGAATTTAGGCCCCAAGGACATCTGTGTTTTCTATCATGATGTGCAGAGAGAGAGAACAAAGTACAGAGAAATAGTGAATGGACAGGTAGAATGTTAAGACAGTTATACTCCTTGGTTCTTATTTCTTTGTATTATCTATTATAATGTAAGAAATTACTCCAGAACACAGCACCTTAATACAGTAAGACTTACAACTTTATAGTTTGGTGGATCCAGAATCCATATAGAACTTAACTGCGTGGCTCCCAGGGTCTCTCAAAGCTGCAATCATGGGATTGACCGGAGTTGTAGTCATCTCAAGGCTTGATTGGCAGAATATCCACTCGTAGGGTCACTCACATATAACTGTTGCCAGGCTTAATGTCTTCTCTGGTTGTTGATCTGAAGTATCATTTCTGTGCCACATGGACCTCTCTACATGGCTACTTGCTTTCTTCAGATCTGCTTTTTCCAGAGCTAGTGCTTGGAGGGAGAGAGGAAGAGTGAGAGTGAATAAAGAAAAAGTCACAGACTTTTTGTCACCTAATCTGGGAATTTACATCCCATCACTTTTGCTGTGTTTTATGCATTAGAAAAGAGTTACTAGGGCCTGGCCACACTGATGAAAAAGGGATTGCCTAAGGATATAAATACCAGGAGATAAAGGTCATTAAGTGCTATTTTAGTGACTGCCTACTATAGCCTGTCCTCTAGCCACCAATGATTCATGTTCTTACCATATTCAAAAGACAGTCCCTCCTAAGGTCCTCAAAAGTCTCATCCTATTACAACATCAGCTCAAAGCTCAGAAGCTCTTTGTATAAATCAGGTGCAGGTGCAGATGAAGATGCTCAGATGCCGTCTCTTAAGTATAGCTCCTTGGAGTTCCTCTCATCTGTAAATCTCTAGATCAGCAAAACTAAACAGAAAAATTGTCTACTCATACATATGCCAAAATTATGGCTACTTGTAACATGGTAGCTGGTTTCCCCAGAGCAAAAACTGAAAGAGAAGTGATAGGGGAGAAAGGGAGCAAGACAAATGTCACAGTATTTTTGTAACCTAATATTGGGAGTGACTTTTTTTCACTTTTGTCATATTTTATTCATTAGAAATGAGTCACTAGGTCAGCCTGCACCCAAGGGAAGAGAATTTAAAAGGGCACAAATCCTGGGAAGCAGGCATCATTTGAGGCCATTGGAGGCTGTATGTCACTCTCTCATAGAAGTCTGGTTGCATTTGTGTCCTGGATTATATCAAGACCCTTCTGTGTTGTTTAAAAAAGAAAATCCACTATGTTTTTAATTCAGCTGAAGTTGATTTCTGGTGCTTGAAACCAAAAAGTTACATAAGTTCAATCTCTGTTCTTAAACTGAACTCTTATATTTTCTTTGCATTAAAGAAAATAATCAACGTTTCTTGGAGCATCTTATATGTGTTAAACATTTCTCATTATCAGGAAGATTCTCTCCTATGACAGTCCTAAATTACCTTCTTTCTGTTAAAGTCTATTGGATGTATTCGGACTACTTTAGTTGACATCTCTGCAGTATTTGACACTGTCAGCTACCTCTTCTTTCTTGAAACACTCAAATCCTCTGGCTTCTGTGAAATCACACTCTCCTGGATTAACTCTTATCTGTTTCTTTTATAAGAACTTCTGATGTCTTTTCAATTTTCATGTATGTCAGGATTTCATTCTTCTCCTTTCACTGTATAAAGTCTTTGAATGAGTACACCAAACATGGTTTCAATGATCATCTGAAGTTGATGACTTAAATCTAAATCTCCTTTCTAGAGTTATAACAACCTATTCAACACCTCTATTTGATATTTCACAAGTACTCATAACGTAGCTTCTTATCCCAATTTCTTTCCATCCTCAATATTCCTTCTTTGTGTTTCCTCATTTGTTCAAGCTAGAAACTTTGATCTTGTTCTTGATTCTGTCTTTCTTACTCACATCCCACTCATCTAATTGTGTTCTCTGCTGTTGTTAATTTTCCCTTGATTTCTCTTTCTGGACCAATTTTCTCCTCCAATACCATACTTTAAAATTTTTATTTTTGTAATAAATCAATACCATCTTTCTAATGATGTAGAATATATGAAAGAGTTTAAGAATGTGGGATTTGGGGCCAGGCACAGTGGCTCACGCCTGTAATCCAGCACTTTGGGAGGCTGAAGTAGGCAGATCACTTGAGGTCAGGAGTTTGAGACCAGCTTGGTGAACATGGTGAAAGCCCATCTCTACTAGAAATACAAAAATTAGCCTGGCATGGTGGCATGTGCCTGTAATCCCAGCTACTCAGGAGGCTGAGGCAGGATAATCGCTTGAACTCAGGAGGTGAGGTTGCAGTGAACTGAGATTGTGCCACTGCACTCCAGCCTGGGTAACAGAACAAGACTGTGTCTTAAGAAAAAAAAAAAAAGAAAAAAGAATGTGGGATTTGGAGTAAGACTATCTAGTTCTGAATCCTGGATCTACTACTTACTGACTTAATAGCTGCGTGATCTTGAGCTTGAACAGGTTGCTTAAACTGTCTGTGATCAAGCTTCCTCCTTTGTAAATGTATAAAACAATGTTATTTACTTCACTGAGTTTTCTTTTTTTTTTTTTTTTTTTTTTTTTTTTATTGCATTTTAGGTTTTGGGGTACATGTGAAAAACATGCAAGGTTGTTGCTTAGGTGCATACGTGGCAGTGTGATTTGCTGCCTTCCTCCCCTTCACCCATATCTGGCATTTCTCCCCATGCTATCCCTCCCCAATTCCCCACCCCCCCGCTGTCCCCCCCACTCCCCCACAACAGACCCCCATGTATAGTGCTCCCCTCCCTGTGTCCATGTGTTCTCCTTGTTCAACACCCGCCTATGAGTGAGAACATGTGGTGTTTGATTTTGTGTTCTTGTGTCAGTTTGCTGAGAATGATGGTTTCCAGGTTCATCCATGTCCCTACAAAGGACGCGAACTCCTCGTTTTTAATGGCTGCATAATATTCCATGGTGTATATGTGCCACATTTTTCCTGTCCAGTCTATCATCGATGGGCATTTGGGTTGGTTCCAGGTCTTTGCTATTGTAAACTGTGCTGCAATGAACATTCGTGTGCATGTGTCCTTATAGTAGAACGATTTATAATCCTTTGGATATATGCCCAGTAATGGGATTGCTGGGTCAAATGGAATTTCTATTTCTAGGTCCTTGAGGAATCGCCACACTGTTTTCCACAATGGTTGAACTAATTTACACTCCCACCAACAGTGTAAAAGTGTTCCTATTTCTCCACATCCTCTCCAGCATCTGTTGTCTCCAGATTTTTTAATGATTGCCATTCTAACTGGTGTGAGATGGTATCTCAATGTAGTTTTGATTTGCATTTCTCTAATGGCCAGTGATGATGAGCATTTTTTCATATGCTTGTTGGCCTCATGTATGTCTTCTTTTGTAAAGTATCTGTTCATGTCCTTCGCCCACTTTTGAATGGGCTTGTTTGTTTTTTTCTTGTAAATCTTTTTTAGCTCGTTGTAAATTCTGGATATCAGCCCTTTGTCAGATGGGTAGGCTGCAAAAATTTTTTCCCATTCTGTTGGTTGCCGATTCACTCTATTGACTGTTTCTTTTGCTGTGCAGAAGCTGTGGAGTTTGATTAGGTCCCATTTGTCTATTTTGGCTTTTGTTGCCAATGCTTTTGGTGTTTTGGTCATGAAGTCCTTGCCTACGCCTATGTCCTGAATGGTTTTGCCTAGGTTTCCTTCTAGTGTTTTTATGGTGTTAGGTCTTATGTTTAAGTCTTTAATCCATCTGGAGTCAATTTTAGTGTAAGGTGTCAGGAAGGGGTCCATTTTCTGCTTTCTGCATATGGCTAGCCAGTTTTCCCAACACCACTTATTGAACAGGGAATCCTTTCCCCATTGCTTGTTTTTATCAGGTTTGTCAAAGATCAGGTGGTTGTAGATATGTTGTGTTGCCTCCGATGCCTCTGTTCTGTTCCATTGGTCTATATCTCTGTTTTGGTACCAGTACCATGCTGTTTTGATTACTGTAGCCTTGTAGTAGAGTTTGATGTCTGGTAGTGTGATGCCTCCCGCTTTGTTCTTTTTGCTTAGAATTGACTTGGCTATGCGGGCTCTCTTTTGGTTCCATATGAAGTTTAAGGTGGTTTTTTCCAGTTCTGTGAAGAAGGTCATTGGTAGCTTGATGGGGATAGCATTGAATCTGTATATTACTTTGGGCAGTATGGCCATTTTCACGATATTAATTCTTCCTAACCATGAACATGGAATGTTTCTCCATCTGTTTGTGTCCTCTCTTATTTCGTTGAGCAGTGATTTGTAGTTCTCCTTGAAGAGGTCCTTTACATTCCTTGTTAGTTGTATTCCTAGGTATTTTATTCTCTTTGTAGCGATTGTGAATGGCAGTTCGTTCTTGATTTGGCTCTCTTTAAGTCTGTTATTGGTGTATAGGAACGCTTGTGATTTTTGCACATTGATTTTGTATCCTGAGACTTTGCTGAAGTTGCTTATCAGTTTCAGGAGCTTTTGGGCTGAGGTGATAGGGTCTTCTAGATATACAATCATGTCGTCTGCAAATAGAGACAATTTGACTTCCTCCTTTCCTAATTGAATACCCTTTATTTCTTTTTCTTGCCTGATTGCTCTGGCTAGAACTTCCAGTACTATATTGAATAGGAGTGGTGAGAGAGGGCATCCTTGTCTAGTGCCAGATTTCAAAGGGAATGCTTCCAGTTTTTGCCCGTTCAGTATGATATTGGCTGTCGGTTTGTCGTAAATAGCTTTTATCATGTTGAGATACGTTCCATCGATACCTAGTTTATTGAGGGTTTTTAGCATAAAGGGCTGTTGAATTTTGTCGAAGGCCTTCTCTGCATCAATTGAGATAATCATGTGGTTTTTGTCTTTGGTTCTGTTTATGTGGTGAATTACATTTATAGACTTGCGTATATTGAACCAGCCTTGCATCCCCGGGATGAATCCTACTTGATCATGGTGGATAAGCTTTTTGATGTGCTGTTGTAATCGGCTTGCCATTATTTTATTGAAGATTTTTGCATCTATGTTCATCATGGATATTGGCCTGTAGTTTTCTTTTCTTGTTGAGTCTCTGCCAGGTTTTGGTATTAGGATGATGTTGGTCTCATAAAATGATTTGGGAAGGATTCCCTCTTTTTGGATTATTTGGAATAGTTTCAGTAGGAATGGTATCAGTTCCTCTTTGTATGTCTGGTAGAATTCGGCTGTGAACCCATCTGGGCCTGGGCTTTTTTTGGGTGGTAGGCTCTTAATTGCTGCCTCGACTTCAGACCTTGTTATTGGTCTATTCAGGGTTTCGACTTCTTCCTGGTTTAGGCTTGGCAGGAGGCAGCTGTCCAGGAATTTATCCATTTCCTCCAGGTTTTCTAATTTATGTGCATAGAGTTGTTTGTAATAATCTCTGATGATGGTTTGAATTTCTGTGGAATCTGTGGTGATATCGCCTTTGTCATTTTTTATTGCATCTATTTGGTTATTCTCTCTTTTCTTTTTTATTAGTCTGGCTAGTGGTCTGTCTATTTTGTTGATCTTCTCAAAAAACCAGCTCCTGGATTTATTGATTTTTTGAAGGGTTTTTCGTGTCTCTATCTCCTTCAATTCTGCTTTGATCTTAGTTATTTCTTGTCTTCTGCTAGGTTTTGAGTTTTTTTGATCTTGCTCCTCTAGCTCTTTCAATTTTGACGATAGGGTGTCAATTTTAGATCTCTCCTTTCTTCTCATGTGGGCACTTATTGCTATATATTTTCCTCTAGAGACTGCTTTAAATGTGTCCCAGAGATTCTGGTATGTGGTGTCTTCATTCTCGTTGGTTTCGAAGAACGTCTTTATTTCTGCCTTCATTTCATTGTTTATCCAGTCAACATTCAGGAGAAAGTTGTTCATTTTCCATGAGGCTGTGCGGTTCTGGGTTGGTTTCTGAATTCTGAGTTCTAACTTGATTGCACTGTGGTCTGAGAGACTGTTTGTTATGGTTTCCGTTCTTTTGCATTTGCTGAGGAGTGATTTACTTCCAATTATGTGGTCAATTTTAGAGTAGGTGTGATGTGGTGCTGAGAAGAATGTATATTCTGTGGATTTGGGGTGGAGAGTTCTGTAAATGTCTATTAGGTTTGCTTGTTCCAGGTCTGAGTTCAAGTCCTGGATATCCTTGTTAATTTTCTGTCTCGTTGATCTGTCTAATATTGACAGTGGTGTGTTGAAGTCTCCCACTATTATTGTGTGGGAGTCTAAGTCTCTTTGTAAGTCTTTAAGAACTTGCCTTATGTATCTGGGTGCTCCTGTATTAGGTGCATATATATTTAGGATCGTTAGCTCTTCTTGCTGCATTGATCCTTTTACCATTATGTAATGTCCTTCTTTGTCTCTTTTGATCTTTGTTGCTTTAAAGTCTATTTTATCAGAGATGAGAATTGCAACTCCTGCTTTTTTTTGCTCTCCATTTGCTTGGTAAATCTTCCTCCATCCCTTTATTTTGAGCCTTTGTGTATCCTTGCATGCGAGATGGGTTTCCTGGATACAGCACACTGATGGGTTTTGGCTTTTTATCCAATTCGCCAGTCTGTGTCTTTTGATTGGGGCATTTAGTCCGTTTACATTTAGGGTTAATATTGTTATGTGTGAATTCAATCCTGTCATTTTGGTGCTAGGTGGCTGTTTTGCCCTTTGGTTGATGCAGATTTTTCATTGTGTTGATGCTCTTTACCTTTTCGTGTGTTTTTGGAGTGGCTGGTACTGGTTGTTCTTTTCTATGTGTAGTGCCTCCTTCAGGAGCTCTTGTAGAGCTGGTCTGGTGGTGATGAACTCTCTGAGTTCTTGCTTGTTCACAAAGGATTTTATTTTTCCTTCACTTATGAAGCTTAGTTTGGCTGGATACGAAATTCTGGGTTGAAAGTTCTTTTCCTTAAGGATGTTGAATATCGGCCCCCACTCTCTTCTGGCCTGTAGGGTTTCTGCTGAGAGATCTGCAGTGAGTCTGATGGGCTTCCCTTTGTGGGTAACCCGACCTTTCTCTCTGGCTGCCCTTAGTATTTTCTCCTTCATTTCAACCCTGGTGAATCTGATGATTATGTGTCTTGGGGTTGCTCTTCTAGAGGAGTATCTTTGTGGTGTTCTCTGTATTTCCTGGACTTGAATCTCGGCCTGCCTTGTTAGGTTGGGGAAGTTTTCCTGGATAATATCCTGAAGAGTATTTTCCAGCTTGGATGCATTCTCTTCGTCACATTCAGGTACACCTATCAAACGTAGATTAGGTCTTTTCACATAGTCCCATATTTCTTGTTGACTTTGTTCATTCCTTTTTACCCTGTTTTCTCTAATCTTGCCTTCTCGTTTTATTTCATTGAGTTGATCTTCGACCTCTGATATCCTTTCTTCTGCTTGGTCAATTCGGCTGTTGAAACTTGTGCATGCTTCACGAAGTTCTCGTGTTGTGTTTTTCAGCTCCATCAATTCGCTCATATTCCTCTCTAAGTTGTCCATTCTTGTTAGCATTTCGTCAAGTCTTTTTTCAAGGTTCTTAGTTTCTTTGCATTGGGTTAGAACATGTTCTTTTAGCTCACGGAAGTTTCTTATTATCCACTTTCTGAAAGCTGATTCTGTCATTTCATCACACTCATTCTCCGTCCAGTCTTGTTCCCTTGCTGGTGGGGAGTTGTGATCCCTTGTAGGAGGAGAAGTGTTCTGGTTTTGGGTGTTTTCATCCTTTTTGCGCTGGTTTCTTCCCATCTTTGTGGATTTTTCCACCTGCTGACTTTGTAGTTGTTGTCTTTCTGATTTTGGTAATTTTAAGTCTGCTGTGGCAGAACTCATAAACCCCCTGCTCTTCCCCCGAGGTGTTCTGTCCCAGGGAGTTACTGTTTTCTGATGTTCCCCTGTGCGGTTGCTGTTTTCCCTGCCCACAAGGTGGCAGCCTAGTCACACTCAGGTTGCAGAGGCTTCGCTAAGCTGCTGTGGGCTCCACCCAGCTTCCGTGTGAACTTCTGGGTGTAGTTAGAACTGCTTCCGCTATGTTGGCCCGCCCCTGTAGTGACGGAGTCTCTGTAGTGGCGGATTGCCTTGGTACAGAACAGCAGGGTGCCTATGGAGAACGCCCCTCCTCCACAGAGCTGGACCGTCCCGGTTTCAGTTGTGTTTCAGGTCTTCTTGCTGGGTAAGAGGGGACACCGTCTCATCCGATCTGCCTCCGGAGCCGCTGCGTTGGCTAAAGCCGCGGCTCTGAGATTCGTGGCGCTGGCCTGGCTCCCCGTTTCAGCTCCCCTTGCTGGCTTATAGGGGACTCAGACTCTCTCACTTTATACAGTGAGCTGTTGCCTCAGGGTGCCGGCCCAGCGGCTGCGCCGTTCAAGCCAGCGGCGCCAGCGGCGCTGGCGACCCGTGTGGCTTCTCTGCGTGTGAATCTCCTGTTCTGTGGGCAGTAAAAATCAGTCTGGAAATACGGCGTCCACTCACCCTCTGTGCTTTCTCTCGGAGCTGCATTCCCGAGTTCCTCCTAAGCGGCCATCTTGGATCCTAATCCTCTACTTCACTGAGTTTTCAACAAGATTAAATGAGATAATGCAAGCAAAACATTTAGAATAGGGTCAAGTTCATTATACATTATAAAGTAAGTATCGGTAATTACTAACATTAGCTAATGACTGCAATAACCTACTAAGTAGAATTTCTTTTTCATTCTTAGTCATCAATATAAACATTTTAACACTGCAGTGAACTGCAAATGTAATCATGTCCTTCCTTACTCTTATTAAAACCTTTAAATTGGGCCAGGAAAGGTGAGTCAACCCTGTAATCCCAGCACTTTGGGAGGCTGAGGTGGGAGGAACACCTGAGATCAGGAGTTCAAGACCAGCCTGGTCAACATGGCGAAATCCCACTCTACTAAAAATGCAAATATTAGCTGGGCATGGTAGCATGCACCTGTAACCCCAGGAACTTGGGTGGCTGAGGCAGGAGAATCACTTGAACCAGGAGGTGGAGGTTGCAGTGAGCTGAGATCGTGCCATTTCACTCCAGGCTGGGCAACAAAAGTCAAACTCTATCTAGGAAAAAAAACAAAAAACCTTTAAATAATTAATTGCTCTCAGATCCAAAATACTTAAAGTACCTTACAAGGACCCTCATGATCTTGTTCCCACCATATATATTGTAAGTTTTTTGAATTCCCACAAATGTGGGATCATTCATCTTTCTTTCTTCCTAATTACTATGTGTTAGGTAAATACCAGGCCTGGTGAATTCAGTGACGTTGTCCTGCCCTCATTACATATATGCTCTTCATGGACTCATCTATGTGATCTGACTTTCCATTCACCAAACCCATCACACTTTGTCTCAGTTCTAGGCCTTTAAAAATTCTGCTCCCCTGCCTCTCCAGCCATTCTTCCTGTTATTTGATGGTGTAATTCCTCCAATGCCCTGAGTTTTATATCAAGCATGCTTTTTTCTAGGAGAGCTCTTCCTGATTGGTAAATGGTTTATTCCCACTCACTGGGTAGTACACTGGAATTAGCCCTACTACAATCTTCTGTTTACTTTTCAGTTTTGCTAATAGACTGCAAGCTTTTTAAGGACCAAGACTGAGTTTGCTAATGAGTTTTCATTTAGCATTCCATCTCCAGTATGTATCTAAAATCATGCCCAATACAGAGTGTGCCTTCAAAACATAACTATTTAATACATTTTTGGGCATATATGTAGCATTAAGTGTGCCTTCAATACATGACTGTTAAATACATTTCTTGACAATATGGGGTTGGTGGGGCAGGGATCTAGGTATACAAGAGACTGTGAATCCACCTGGGAAAAAAATTGCCCTGGAGTGAAGTTACAGATGCTTGTTTCAAAGGCATCTGACTAGCAAAGGAGAGAAGGAACCACTTTGAATAGTTCTTTATAATATCATCTAGATCAGTACCCTAGAGTCATCTTTGTTTTCTTTGTCAAGAAAGGAAAAGATATCAGAGAGAGAGAGAATCAATGGACAGTATTACTAAAATTTCTGAGGGACCTGAAACATAAGTGCAAAACAGAATTGGTGATTGAAGTTTAGTTAGCAATTGCCACTTTAGCAGGGACACAGACCATGCTGTTCTTGCAGACATCAGCTCCCTGGATATCTGGCATCAGACACCTCAGAACAGCACTCCAAGAGATACCAACAGCATTGACAATGCCCCTGGTGTACACTGGCTATGGAAATAATCTTTCTTATGCTGGCAGATACAGAAGACATCTGTGCAGCAAGCTGAGCCAGAAAGGAGGAGACTTTTAATTGTTGCAGAAAAACCAAGCAGAATAATCTTGCATCTCCCTTGAAATATCCAAGAGGTATTTCTGGAAATGCCTGAAAGGAGTTTATGTATGAGACTC
Organism: Aotus nancymaae; assembly: GCF_030222135.1. Lineage (NCBI taxonomy): Eukaryota > Metazoa > Chordata > Mammalia > Primates > Aotidae > Aotus > Aotus nancymaae. The sequence goes on along the minus strand of NW_026988428.1, from coordinate 28,033,239 downwards.
AAGTAGATGAAAAGCAGGTAGAAGGACAGGAAATGAATTGTTATTTTCAATTATTAACAAAACTCTAATTTTATCTTCAATGTGCTATGGTCTATGGCTTTTTATACATATATATATAGTGTGTGTGTGTGTGTGTGTGTGTGTGTATGCATGTATACATACACACACAAAGACACATGTATATAATTTTAGCTTTTTTATACATTTTTTTTTTGACCCTTACATGGATTTTCTTAAGATTAGCTTAAACAAGCTAAACATCTTGTTAGCTAAAGCATCTTGTTTAGATTCCATATGTATATGTTGTTTGAATGCTTTGTCAGTCTTTATTAGGTTATGCTGCAATAACAATCACAAACCTCTTCTGCTTACAGGGAAGTAAAAGGAGGCTTATTTCTAATTTATGTGTCTGTTGTGGATTATATTTAACTTTATTTTAGGTTTTGTTTTCATTGTAATCTAGACTGACTAATAAGCTCTTTACATAGACACACTGTCCTTGAGAAAGAGCAAAATGAAAAGATGAAAAGTCTAGCAATGACATCTAAAGCTTCTGCAATAAACTTAACTTCATATTTTACTGGAATACTTGACATCTGTAGGGAAGAATATTGCAAATCACATAGCAACAGGTAGGAATGGTTAATCTTCTCACTGCACTTGCAGAAAATAATCGAGAATATTAATCTAGTAATTTACATGCTTCCTTAATTATTAAAAAACTGTTCTATTTCCCAAGATTTATTTGTCCTTTGTATACATCTCATTAGAGGATGTGTACTCTGGCTCTGTTGTTGCTGTTTGGTTTTCTATTCACCATGGCTGTTTTGTTACCTCATTTTAATGGTTGATTAGGGAATGCCAAAATAGTCAAATTTGTATTACATTGTGTCCTCAGCTTTCCTTGAAACTTTGACAGCTAAATGGCCAAAAACTATTTTCAATTGGTTTCCTATATTTATTTATATTTAAATGCTGTGTATTAGTTACCTATTCTGCATTTTGTCTTTGAATTATAATAGATAATTTTGAATATTGTACAAGAAATATGAATTGAAAACATTAAAAATTTTAACTTTTCTAATTTTTACAATTAATTTATATGCTTGAGGAAAAATATATTCACATTGTATGCATTTTATATACAAATGCAGTTTAGGTTCTAATTCTTTTTTTTAAAGATATTGTTAGAATGCATTTGTGGGGGTTGCATGGCAACTTACTCAAGCTTATGTACATGGCATTTGAGGTTGGGGTATGGAAAACTACTGAGGTACTGTGTGTATGTCATTTATTCATGGAGATGAAACTCCTTGGCCCTGAAAACAGGACAGGGAGTGAAGTGTGTGGTGTGATAAGGAACACTGAAAACACCCTTCCTGAGAATGTGGTTTGAGTGTTGTACAAGGTCACAGGTGCCTTGGTAACCGACCTCAAAAAGCCATCTAGTAGATGTTTGTAGTTAACACAACCCCTTTCAGTAAATATTTGGCCGACAGGTTCTGGGGCAGACTCTCTCAGAAGAGCTGCCCTCTAGCCCCGCTCAGCTGGAATTGTTTGAGTACTTCATGCTCAGCATTCACTGCAAGCTATAAGCTTTGCAGCATTTTTTATGTATGTATGTATGTATGTATTTATTTTATAATTCTTGTTTTTCTTTATTTCTTCTAAAAAAGAAAGGATACATGTGCAGAACTTGTAGGTTTGTTACATGGGGTACATGTGCCTGGTGGTTTGCTACACCTATTGACCCGACTTCTAAGTTCCTTCCCCTTGTCCCCTAGGCTTACTTATAAGTGAGAACATGTGGTGTTTGGATTTCTGTTCCTGTGTTAGTTTGCTGAGGATGATGGTTTCCAGTTTCATCTGTGTCCCTGCAAAGGACATGATCTCATTCCTTTTTATGACTGCATAGTATTCGATGGTATATATGTACCACGTTTCCTTTATCCAGTCTATTATTGATGGGCATTTCGGTTGGTTCCATGTCTTTGTTATTATAAATAGTGCTGCAATAAACATACATGCACATGTGTCTTTATAATAGAATAATTTATATTCCTTTGGGTATATACCCAGTAATTGCATTGCTGGGTCAAATGGTATTTATGGTGCTAGATCCTTGAGGAATTGCCATACTGTCTCCCACAGTGGTTGAACTAATTTGCATTTCTACCAATAGTGTAAAAGCATTCCTGTTTCTCCACATCCTCGCCAGCATCTATTGTTTCCTGACTTTGTAAATAATTGCCATTCTGACTGGTGTGAGATGGTATCTCACTGTGGTTTTGATTTGCATTTCTCTGATGATCAGTGATACTGAGCTTTTTTTCATATGCTTGTTGGATCCACAGATTTCTTCTTTTGAGAAGTGTCTGTTGATATTCTTTGCCCACTTTTTGATGGGGTTGTTGGTTTTATTTTTGTAAATTTGTTTAAGTTCATTCCAAATTCTGGATATTAGACCTTTGTCAGATGGATAGACTGCAAAAATTTTTTCCCATTCTGTAGGTTGCCTTTTCACTCTGATGATAGTTTCTTTTGATGTACAGAAGCTCTTTAGTTTAACTAGATCTCGTTTGTCAATTTTGGTGTTTTGTTGCAAGTGCTTTTGCTTTTTTCATCATGAAGTTTTTGTCCATGCCTGAGTCCTGAATAGTATTGCCTAGATTTCCTTCCAGGGTTTTTATGGTTTTGGGTTTGACATTTAAGTCTTGTGGTCTATCTTGAGTTAATTTTTGTATAAGATTTTAGGAATGAATGCAGTTTCAGTTTTCTGCATATGGTTAGCCAGTTTTCCCAGCACCATTTATTGACTAGGAGATCCTTTTCCCCTTGCTTGTTTTTGTCAAGTTTGTCGAAGATCAGATGGTTGTAGATGTGTGGTGTTATTCCTGAAGTCTCTGTTCTGTTCCATTGGTCTATATATCTGTTTTGGTACCAGTACCATGCTGTTTTGGTTACTGTAGCCTTGTAGTATAGTTTGAAGTCAGGTAGTATGATCCGCCAGCTTTGTTCTTTTCACTGAGGATTGTCTTGGCTATACAGAATTTTCTTTGATTCCACATGAAATTTAGAGTAGTTTTTTTCTAATTCTAAACAACATATACACATGGAATCAACACAAGATGCTTTAGCTAACAAGATGTTTAGCTTGTTTTAGTGGATCTTAAGAAAATGCAGGATGTAAGGATCAAAAAAAAAAAAAAATCTGTAAAAGAACTGACAAGAAAGCAAAAGAGACCGGGGTTGCGGGGGGCAGAATCTATAAATAAATGTATAAATATCTTTGGGCAGTATGGCCATTTTCATAATGAAATCCATGAATAAGGATTATTTTTCCATTTGTTTCTGTTCTCTCTTATTTTCTTAAGCAGTGGTTTGTAGTTCTCTTTGAAGAGGTCCTTCACATTCCTTTTTAGATGTATTCCTGGGTGTTCTCTTTGTAGCAATATGTGAATAGGAGTTCATTCATGATTTGGCTCTCTGCTTGTCTTTGTTGGTGTAAAGGAATGCTTGTGATTTTTGCACATTGATTTTGTATCCTAAAACTTTGCTGAAGTTGCTTATCAGTTTAAGGAGTATTTGGGCTGAGATGATGGGGTTTTCTAAACATAAATCATGTTGTCTGCAGACAGAGATAATTTCACTCCTCTCTTCCTATTTGAATACCCTTCATTTCTTTCTCTTGCCAGATTGGCCTGGGCAGAATTTCCAATACTATGTTGAAAAGGAGTGGTGAGAGAGAACATTGATAAGGATGCCTCCAGCTTTGTTCTTTTTGCTTAGGATTGTTAAGATAAGTTTTACCAGTTTTCAAAGGGAATGCTTCCAGCTTTTGCCCATTCAATATGATATTGGCTGTAGGTTTGTCATAAATAGCTCTTATTCTTTTGAGATACATTCCATCAATATCTAGTTTATTGAGGGTTTTTAGCATGAAGGAGTGTTGAATTTTATCAAAGGCCTTTTCTGCATCTATTGAGATAATCATGTGGTTTTTGTCATTGGTTCTGTTTATGTGATGGATTACACATATTGATTTGCATATGTTGAACCAGCCTTGCATTCCAGGGATGAAGCTGAGTTGATTGTGGTAGATAAGCTTTTAGATATGCTGCCAGATTCAGTTTGCCTGTATTTCTTTGACATTTTTGCATCGATGTTCATCAGGGATATTGATCTGAAGTTTCCTTTTTTTATTGTGTCTCTTCCCAATTTTGGTATCAGAATGATGCTGGCTTTATAAAATGAGTTAGAGAGAAGTCTCTCTTTTTCAATTGTTTGGAATAGTTTCACAAGGAAGGGTGCCAACTCCTCCTTTATACTCAAATCCACTGATTCTACTCATATATACTTTCTCTTATCTGCCTTATATCTTTGCTCTTCTTTTTAGTCTGCTCAAATTTCCTTATCAATTCTTATGGTCACTTTATTGCATAACAGCTGCAACTTTTGTGTTTCTTTCTCACTTTCTTATACCTGTTTTGGCCAAGTACAATCCTAATTAATCCTAACCAAATTATACCCTCCCTGAATGTCTGAATCCACACAACTAATCAAAGCTGGATGAATCTGTAGCCAACTATCTTACCTTAAATTCATGATTACTAATCTTACTTGTGCTTTTAATGTTACCTGGCCATCAGATTACAGATATTTCTAGTCTGCTAAACTTTTTACTCTCCTTGATAATTGTTTAATATCTTTACTTTTCTAAAACCCCAACCTCCTATCCTCATACTTACTGTTAGCTCATGATTTTGCTTTCTATTTTACCGAGAATTAAGAAGCTATTAGAAAAGAAATGTTACTGGAACCTACCAACAAATCTACTCATGTGGATAATTGGGTCCATATGCTGAACCTTCTTTTCTGGTTACTATGGATGACCTGTATGCTCCTAGTAAAGGTCAACCTTTCCCCGGTGTACTCGTCTTTCAAGATCATTATTTCAGCAAATGTTTCTTCTTTACTCTGTATCTTTTTATTTCCTCTTCATAAGCATACAAACTTTTCTATTTTTATTAATTGAAAAAATCTGATTGATCCTGTGTATGCTCCTGCCTTCTATCCCTTTTCTTATTCACTTTGCAGCAAAACTCCTCAAAAGTATTGTCTATACTCATTGTTTCCAACTTCTCTCTTCTCATTTTCTCTTGAAATTTCAATCAGACTTTTGCTCCTCCCCATTGAAATTATTCTTGTCAGTATAACTATACAGCCTATTCTTATTGTCAAATTCAAAGGTTAATTCACATTCTTCCTCTTATTTGGCCTTTCAGCATGATTTGGCACAGTTGGTGACTCCTTTATCTTTTCAAAGTTTTATTTCCTTGGCCTTCACATGATCCTGGTTTCTTCTTACCGACCATTTCTTCCTTTTTACTTTTACCAGTCTTCTCTTATTTCCTAAACCTCCAAAATTTGGAATGCCAGCAGGCTTCTAAATATTCTCTATTCTATTAACTTTCAAATCCAAAGAGTACCTCTTCAGTTCAACCTCCCTGAATTCTAGACCTATGTAGCAAACTGCCTACTCAGCATCTACATGTAAGTAGGATCAAGGTCAGGAAAGAGACTGAATTGAGCAAAGGAATACAATTAAAACAAATGACGTGTCCCTACAAAACTGGAGTGGAACTAAAAAATTTAAAGATCTCAATATACTTGGTGTGGTTATACATTCTCTGGAAACTGAAGAAATAGCTGTATTTTAAAACCAGGGTTGGTATTGGGCAGAAGTAGATAACCTAGACTGTTAAAAGGTGTATCTATCTGACATCTGGACCTTGGAGAATTTTCTGGAATACTTTAAGGAGGTCATATAGATACCTATCTGATTAGAACATCAGTCTTAATAGAGGCTCTAGTGCCTATTCAACATGGCTAATGGTGTGGGGAGCATCAGTTGAGGAGCAGAGTTAGTCTTTGAAAGAAATTGAAAGTCAGAAGGATACAGTGGAAAAGCCTTTGGAAAAATGCATGATTGGATATTTAATGTTTCACCTGGAGAGTCACACATACCCAAGGTTTTGTGACCTGATTAAAATAGATCAAAGAAACTCCTTCATGAAGAAATTACCTGTAAATTTATGTTTAAACCAAAGTTGACATCATTCTTAGGAAATTGGAATGTGTCAAGTGTAAAAAGGGTGCATTGCATATATGCCTGAGCTAATTAAGAGACCCAATTGGCTCTATTAGCTGTAACAGGTCTGCTATTGAAAACCTTATCAGAGCCAATATTTGGGCTCTTGGTTGAGAGGTTGTATTACCCAGGAACTAGAGACTTGTCAGGGATGGGAAAGGGAAAAATTCAATGTCATGGACTTGAGAGGTAAATCTTGTATTGTGTTTAGATCACATCATTGAAATGTTAGTGGGGTGCAAAGCCTCTGTGGTATAGATTGCAACAGAGATTAATAGAAAGTTTGTGGAGACTGGCACTAAGAATTATGTATGTTTTCAAAAACCACAAATGCCTTCCTTTCTTCAGCAGAGTGACATCAGTCAAAAAGTTGCTCAATAACACAGGTAAGTATATGCTGAGAGTTATGTGTCAAGTTTGTGAACACACATCACTGGAAGTACCTCAGCATGTATGTCAAAACTTGAGGGACTTTTGAACTGCTGTGGAGTGCAGTATGAAAAATCATCACCAGTTAGGGCATATTGCTGCAGGAGCTACTTACAAAAAAGAAAACTTCAGGATCCAGGAAAGGCTAGAAGGTCCCTCCACTTCTCACTGCTAGTAAAATAAATTACTGAAGAGGAAATGAAAGAGATAGCACTCTCAAATAAACAAAGATGGGATAGTTGTGTTGTATTGGGACTGAAGGCAATAATTCTGATTTAGGAAGCTGACATAGATTCCATATAATTATGCTCCCTGAATTTAATCACACATAAGTAGAGTGTCAGGAAGTGGGAGTGACCAGATCATCGACCTCTGGCCAGAAAGTTGCCCAGAAGATAACAGGTGATCTGGTCAGAGACTATATCAGTCATCTGACTTCCAGTTAGCACAGCTTGCTAAGTGTTAACCTATATAGGGCAGATGTATTTATACATCCAGGCTTTGAACTCTTAGCACCTAGGGATCTCAAGATGAATTTGGAGGTTAAGAGAAAACACACAAAGGAGTTCCCAGGATTATGTAAAGTAGAAAAGAGCAGGGTTGAAACAAGAATGGAAATCTTAGGGACCATGCAGCCATAAAGATAACTATGTCTTGAAAGTTGAGAGGTGAATGTTGAAAAATGAGAAATGGGTTGGAGTAATGAACAATTTTAGTACTATGACAGAAAAAAATCATAATAAAAACCTCCCTTTGTAGGATATAGAATTGCTGGAGTAGGTTGCTGAAATGGATGGTGTATATCCACAGGGATCGACCCTTGCCCTGAGAGGAGAGGAAATACAGCCAATAACTCAGGCTGCTGAAGTGAAGGTTGTAAGTTGTGCCCAGGAAGGGAGAAGGACAACTTTCATGTATTTAGGTAACTGGGTAGCCCCAGAGACAGTTCGAAACACAGTTACAGATGCCCTGAAAGTCAGAAGAGAAGAATGGGATACACCAAGGAATGACAGGTAAGTGCTCCCTATTGTTATCTTCCAGAAAAGAGAGGCATTCTCTAGAAGGAATACTATAGTCGTTTTCTTTTTCTTTTTTAAAAGATATATGTAACAGTACATTGAAACATTTATCTTTTCAGCAGCAGACACAAAAATTCCTTTGAGAAAAGTGATGTAGTTTTCTCAGCCTTTGAAGGAAGGCAGGGGAAGGAAGAGAGGAGCAGAGCCCCTGCTGTAGCAGCAAGGGTCAAGGGGGAGATGTAGGCTGGTGACTGCAGCTGGGAGGAAATGCTGGGCATCCAGGGCAAGCCTTCTGCTTATCACATGTTACCCACTGCAAAGTGACCCATCACACATTACAACAAATATTCATTAGAACTACAGGCTTTGTGTGTAGCTTTCTCTAGAAAGCTGTAATTGGAGCTAGTTTGGGGTTCAAATTTGGGTTCAGATAGTTATAGGTGGATTATACAGAAGTGGTAAATGTCTAACAGCTAAGTTAGATATCATTTTCATTGATGGATAAAATTTGATTTTATCTCAAAAGCATTTTTAAAAATTCAAGTAGTTCTGTATCCAGGGTATCTTGAGAAATATATCTGAAAACTTAGTGCCAAAAAACATCTCATAAAAGTGTTCAAAATCTGTTTTGTATAGATTAGTGATAAGTGAAAGAAAAGTACAAATGAGAGAGAAATCAAAATTATCAGACATTCAGTTATTTACTAATTAACAACTAATTTGATAACTTCAATGGAAGAAAAATTTAGCAATTAACACTCATATTTATATAAAAAGTAATCAATACACTAAATCCAATATTTTAATGTTAGGAAGTATATTATTGCTTGCATAATTTAGAGTACATTCTCACTTCTTAGGCCAATTATTATTTCATCAGAGCACCAAAAAAGGATTACTGATCCTGTCTTTATTTAAAATGTTGACATTTTGCTTATCAATTTGCTATTTTCTCAATACGAATTTTATATTAATTTAGATTTTTTAAATATTGCATTTAATATTATTTACCTTGGCTGCTAAGTTTTTTGGTACCTTCTTGCATTTTGTGTCTAAGACAATTGCCGTAGCCTCTTCATCATCTTACATGCCCTCAGTGGCAGCAACATTATCTATACGGGTGCTGAGATAAGCAGAAATTGCAAAAGGTCTGCAGCACTGGTACCTGTAGTTGGAGGAACTGCTTAAGATATTCTGAATATTTCCCTAATTATTTGAGATAAGCCTCACTTTTGATGTGAGCAGTTTTAATGAAAGTTAGCACCCTCCAAGGCAAGGCCGGATGCATATCTGGAAAAAAAGAAACTTTTAAATTATTGCTAGATTACACATTTATTTGAAAGAGTATTTTGAGATTCATTTAGCAAGTTTAGAAAGTTAACTTCTGCTCTGAATATGGTAAAAGAGATGTATAACCAATGCAGAAGAGACACGATGGACAAGTACGGAATAAAAAAGCTCCTACTAAAATAAGGCAGATGCTAAGGGCTTCAGTTTTGCGTAGGAGGATGAAAGTAAAAGGCCCTTGGGAATGTATGCTTTTTCCCTTTGAACTCTGTTACTCTTTTCATCTTTACTTCTTTGAACTCTTCCATTTTAACCCAACCAATATTTATTTTTCTATTTTGACTCTATTATGTTTTTATACCCTTCCATTTTCCTACACAGCTCCATGTAGACATAGGCCCATCCAATTCTTGAGTCAATCACAGAAGCATCAAGACATACAATCTCAGTTTTTCCTTTACCCCTTCTACCTCTGTCCGATTGGCTTTAGATCAAGTCCTTGTCCTAGATTTGAGATCATCAGAGCCATTTGTTTTCTGTGTAGCTCATGTCCTGTGTTCCTCTAGCTGCCAACAAAATAGCGAGTCACGTGTGTTAGATACAAGCCCAAAATACTCACCTGGTTACAGGTTTAGTATTACTATGCTTCCAGTTATAAGACCATAAGACTAAGCCTTTTTTTTGCTTTAAAGATTCATTCTATTTCACCAATTCCTGCTTGTAAAATCAAAGCTTCAGTGTAAACTACATCTCTCACTTCAGCCTTATGCTCTAGCTTTGATCTTGTTTTTATGAATCAGGAGCTTGATTGTGGCCTCATCTCTCCAGTATAGAAAATTTCCTCTCCATATGTTCAGATTTCTAGGAATGACACTGTCATGTCTTTGTCCTTTCGGGTCCCAAGAATTGGGCTAACCCCTGGCTTCCCTTGTTGATTTGTTACCTTGGAGCTTGTTGCTAAGGGAATAAAATAGCTGATGTATGTCCTCCCAAACAAGAGATTTTCATATAGGTCCAGTGAACCAAGCATAAAAATATAAATGTTTCTTGAATGTGAAGCTGTCCTCACAGGGTTAACAAGAATTCTGGACAGAAATATAGTGATAATTAGGCATTAATCAGGCTGTGCCTTGACCACTTCTTTGTAACTGAAAGTCACATAGCGTTACATACTGACCATTTGCATCTCCATTGTTGCTACAGATAGAATTTCTGACATTAAAATCACAGGGCTTTTGTTTAAGATAAATAGGGTCTCTGACATTAGAATCATAAGGCTTTTGTTTAAGAATTGCTAAAGTTCTTTTTAAAATCCTGAATTGCAGCAAAATAGGTGAGGCCAACTATTCTGAACACTCCAAGAAAGGGATGGATTTGCATGAGAATATCATTTCTTCATCTCCCTGTCTCAAGACTTCACCCTGTACTCTTTGACCAATCATCTCCACACGGCTTCATTCCAAAACCTTAGAACATAAACTCCTTGGGGAGTCTAAATTTGAGGTTTCCTCCCATCTCCTCATTTGGCGGTCCTATGATTAAACCTCTTTCTCTGCTGCAATCCGACGTCTTGGTGTATTAACTTACTCTGTGCATCGGGCAATGGACTTATTACACTTACAAATGATGAAGAAGTGATGGATTCTCTCTCAGTTGGCTTTTTTGTATGATATTGAAGATACAAATAAAAAATACACTGAGCAATACATTTTCCTAGTTTGTTTTCAGGAAAAAAAAAGATGTTTTTGTAAATTCATAATACGATTTGCTTGTAGGATTTATGAACAGATTCTAGAGGCAGTGCCAAAGAATTTTAAACCTATTTTGACATGGCACCAGATTGCTATTAGGATTTAGCTATGAAAACTGGCAGCCTGGAAAGACAATTCTCATTTTTAAGTACTACCATGTTAATTAATGGCTACTTAAAAATATTTTCCATGCTTTCCAATCACATTGCATAGATTCTTGTGCTAAATGATCAAATTTAATAAAAGTTTGTGTTCATAATCAGAAAATAAAATATTATGTTGGTGTTATCATTATTACTAGTCAGAGGAGATCCAGTCACAGATAAAACACCTGCATTTAAATTAATGGTCTTCATTTGTAAATGTATTTACTTATATTTTAAAAAGAAAAGATTTAAACAGCATATTTAGCTATACAAAGAATCAACACTTTAAAAGCCAAACAAGTAATAGAAATAAACTTGTATTGATCTTTGAGTCACTCTTGGCTCTCCTCTTTCTCTTATGCACCATATCAAAACTGCATTAGTAATTTATTGCTGTTGCAACAAATAACTCCAAAGTTAGTAGCTTAAATAACAACAAATTTCTTATACTTCTGTTCTGTAGGCTTCAAGTCTGACATGGGCCTCACCCAACATAGATCCATAAAAGTATAGACGAGACGCTCTAAGGGGCAACCTATTTCCTTGCCCTCTTTGGTTTCCAGAGTTTGCTCACTCTCCTTGGAACATGCAGCCCTTCCTCCATCTTCAGTCAGAAGCATTGCATCTTCCTTTGGTAGAAACTTCTTCCTCTGCCTCATTCTTCTGCCTTGTCCACTTCTTTTTTTTTTTTTTTTTTTTTTTTTGAGATGAAGTTTTGCTCTTGTTGCCCAGGCTGGAGTGCAAAGGTGCAACCTCGGCTCTCCACAACCTCTGCCTACCATATTCAAGTGATTCTCCTGCCTCAGCCTCCTGAGTAACTGGGATTACAGGCATGTGCTGCCACACCCAGCTAATTTTGTGTTTTCAGTAGAGATGGAATTTCTCCATATTGGTCAGGCTGGTCTCAAACTCCAGACCTCAGGTGATCTGCCCACCTCAGCCTCCCAAAGTGCTGGGATTACAGGCATGAGCCACAGCACCTGGGCTGCCTCTTACACTTCTAAGGATCTTTATGATTACATTGAGCCCTCTAGAATTGTCCAGTATAGTCTCTTTATTTTAAGGTCTGCTTATGGGTAACCTTAATTCTATCTGAAACCTTAATTGCCCTTTGTTATATAACCAAACATATTCACATGTTCTATTCTAGGGATTAGACATAAACATTTGAGAGGTCTTTATTTTGCTGTCTACACAACATATACCAAAGGTAAAACCTTTACTCTTTTTTTCACATACATTACTGTGCCACCACTTTTCCTACCACAACTGCTGCTGTCACTGTGGTTCAACATCATCATCTCTTGCCTGAATTATTGTATCACTCTTCTAATTAGTGTCAACAAAAAGAGCCAAACTCTGTAAAATATTTGAAGATATTTATTCTGAGTCAAATATGAGTGACCATAGCCTGTGACACAGCCCTCAGCAGGTCCTGAGAACTTGTGCCCAAGATGGTGGTTTTATACATTTTAGGGAGGCATGAGACATCAATCAAATACATTTCAGAAATACATTGGTTTGTTCCAGAAAGATAGGACAATTTGAAATGTGGGGGGTGGGTAGGAAGCAGGGGGAGGAATTTCTAGGCTAAAGGTAAATTTAAACATTTTCTGATTGAAAATTGGTTGAGTTTGTCTAAAGACCTGGGAGCAATAGGTAGGAATGCCAGGGTTGTTAAAGAGGTTGTACAGACCAAAGTTTTACTATGCAGATGAAGCTTTTAGCTAGCAGCCTTCAGAAATAATACCTTGTAAAATGTTTCTTATCAGATTGAAAGTCTTTGCTGATGTCAATGCTGGAGAAGCATGATGAGGCATGTTTGACCCCCATTTCCCATCAGGGCCTCAAACAGACTCTCAGGTTAAATTTTAAGGGCCCTGGCTGAGGAGGAAATTCATTCAGATGGTTGGGGGGACCTTAGAATTTTATTTTTGGTTTACACTGGTCCTATTGCTTTACCTTTGCCTCTGTGAGCCATAAATAAAATCTAAGCTTCCCAATCGACTGAATGGACCCTCTCTGAAAAGCTAAATTCTGGACTTTAACAGGAAGTGGGGATCAGTCATGCCTCATTGTACCCCCTCCTCTTTGGAGCTTTAGGCATAAATGACCAGTATTGACATTAAAATCGAGCTCATAAGACTGACAAAACATACTCTTCGTAGTAATAAGATATCAAATGCCAACATGACTCTGGTATGGCATGGCATGACATGGCAGATAGCAGACTCTGAAGGAAATTAAAATATTTTACTCCTAAATATATTTCCTTGACATATTTTGAAATGACCCTACAATGTTGTCATCTGTAGGGGAAATTTTTCATCTGTAGAGAATCTCTATGAATATAGCTAGGTCTTTCCCACATCTAGGAGAGATGAAGAGTCTGACAGCTTCTAAGATCCTAAAAAAAGACACCATCTATTCTTTCTGAAGCCTGTTACCCGGAAGCTTCATCTACATAAAGAAGAACCTTGACTTCCACAAACTCCCTTATCTTAACTCAAGCATTTCCTTCTAGTGATTTCAAGTCTTTAGCTTAACTCTTTCAACCAAATGCCAATCAGAAAATCTTTGAATTGCCCGGGCACAGTGGCTCACACATGTAATCCCAGCACTTTAGGAAGCCAGTGTTGGAGGATCACTTGAACCCAAGAGTTTGAGACCAGCTTGGGCAACATAGGGAAGGCTTATCTCTACAGAAAATTAAACAACAACAACAACAACAACAACAACAACAAAAACTAGTCAGGTGGGTTGGTGTGCATCTGTAGTCCCAACTACGCGGGAAGCTGAGGTGGGAGAATCACTTGTGCCTAAGAAGCTGAGGCTACAGTGAGACATAATTACACCACTGCACTTAGCTTTGGTGGCAGAGCAAGACACTGTCTCAAAGTAAAAAAAAAAAGAAAATGAAAATCTTTGAATCCATCTATGACCTGTAAGCCCCCCACTTTGCCATCTTTCTAGGCTAGAGTAATATATACTTACATGTATTGATTTATGTCTTGTCTATAACTTCTATCATTCTCCCTAAAATTTATAAAACCAGACTGTAACGCGACAGCCTCAGGCACACTTTCTCAGGATCTCTTTAAACTGTACTGTGGGCCATGGTCACTCATCTTGACTTAGAATAAACCTCTTAAAATATTTTACAGAGTTTGACTTTTTCATAACACCACTACAGATGATTTTCCACATACCAGCCTGGTTAATCTCTTAAAATAGCCTTCATATTTGTATCACTTTCAAAACCCTTCTAATGCTTCCCAACTCACTTAGAATAAAATCCACAGTTCTTAGAGTGATCCAGCAGACCCTCCAAAACCAAGTCATCTCCCTGTCCTCATCCATGTCACTCTCTTTCTACTCACCCTGTTTTAACCACACTGACCTCTTGATGCTGTGGCAATAGGCCAAGCTTATTCCCATCCAGGGTCCTTGCACTTCTTATTCCCACCACATAGAATGTTTTTCTTCAGATGCCTTTTGGTTTCACTCCTTCAGAATTCTAACTAATGAGAGAGATTTTTCCCTGAATATCTCTATCTAAAATAGCACCCTTGCCCAGTCCCAAACTCCCTGTGTTATTTTGCTTTATTTTTTTTTATTCACAGCACTTATCACCACCTGATATATAGCATTTTATGTGTTTCCTTACAACAGAACATAAGCTCTGTGAGGATAGATAATTTTGTTCACTGCTCTATCCTCAGAATCCTCAAGATTCTGGTGCAAAGTATATGTTTAAGAAAAATTTGTTGAATAAATGAAGTTATGGCAATGAAGAAATTCATTATATGGAAACTTTCCTCTGTGGTCCATCTTGAAAAATTTTAAACAAGTTCTGACAGCTTTCAAATGAGTATTGGCTCTTATATTTTTAGATTTTTTGTATCCATCCATTAATATCTTGTCCAGTCACTAAGGTACCAGGCCAACATCTTTATCTTTTTATCTAGGTCCCTGTATGCTACAGTTCACATGCTTCTTCAGTTGATGGAAAAAATGTCCAGTAGATAAATCTGAATTCATGTACAGAAATATTTTATTATATTTGCATTATACTCTGGCATAATTACTCCTTACCTGAATCACTGAGTAAATTAGATTGTTATTTTGATTATAAATGTATTTTATTTGGTTTTCTTTGATATGACATCATTTTGGATAATCTAACCAATTTCTTCCTATCAGAGGAAATCCTTCCTATAAGAGGAAAGCATGAGTATAAGTGCAAATTAAAATTTAGAAATAAATAACCTGAGAAAATTCTCCCACAGTTAAAAAAGAGAGATCTGAAACAAAATGGGATCAAAATTCCAGTTTGTTTTGTAACACATTTAGTGTGCTAAACATTCTGGGAACCTATTAATAATCTATAGGCAGTTATACATATTTTATACTAAAGTATGTCTTAAAAGGCTATACCTTTATAGGTAATAAGCTCCTTACAAAAACACTTTCATGAATTTTTTATATTTATTTGGAAAACAAAAATTTCCTCTCACTTTAGAAGGTCAGATATGACCTGCAACTGTTAATAAAATAGTGTTTGGTCTTTAATTCCATAGCTGGGTAGCTTCCATCAATGTGGAAAGATAGTTATCTGTTATAATTTAATCAAGCAAGACATTGATGTATAAAATATAGTAGAGTCTCTTATTCTTCACAAGATAAATTAAATGAGTAAAGGAATAAATTGCTTAAGAAAATAATCTCTACCTGAAGAATGACAATATTGGATAATAGAAAGACCATTGAACTCAATGTGTAGTTTGATAACCTTTTCAGATGAATGGGGTGAACTAGTTTCTTCACGTTTCTTTGAACTTCAGGTTTTTCCTTGGTAAATAATGTGATTGTACTAGCTATCTCTAAAGTTCTTTCTACCTCTAGAATTTCTCATTTGTCAGTTTGGCTTATTGTTATTATTTTCACAAGATATATTTTCTTCATACCTTGTATTTTCCAGGCATTCCTACGAAAATGTAATGATGAAAAACAATGAATGTTAATAAACACAGTGCTGATAAAATCTTAAGACATCTTAAGAAATAATTATTTTCCTAGAACTTAATCAAATTATTCAAAAATTGAAAGTATAATCCATAAAGTAATTTTAAGTAAAGCTGTCATGTATAATGGAAAAATAATAATGCATTTTTTGCTGTTTATCTTTTGATATGGAATATCTGAAGGCTGCTTATTGTGATAGGGAAAAGTTTTGTTGCCTTAGTTTAGTTTGTTGGAAACAATTTTGAAGTTAATATCTCTATATATTCTCTCTGTAAGTGCAAGGATGTGGAGGAGGCCTGGTAAAGAGGCAGTGACATATAAAGTCCCTGTATAGCAACAACAAAACTCGCTTAAAACTACTGCTTTGTTGTTGAAACTTTATCAGATTAATTAAAAATTTGATATTTTGTGAATATCATTACAAGTTTTCAACATTAACTCAGCCTGTATGTCAGCAAGAGCTAAAGTTCTTAGTCTTGTGATTTAGTTAAACTTAGCCATAGATAAAGTTATACTATCTTGTGAAATGACAGTTTTAAAGGTGTCATCCTAACCTTTTACATATCATTTTATTTTAACAAAAATTGTACATGAACCCTTCTGGACTTCAGGGTGGTTCTGTGAGTTTTGACTCAGTGTATGAGTTTCAGTTATTCACACATATTTTTCTCTTTCTATCAGCATTCCAGAGGTGTTTTGAATAGATTACCTGCTGTTTTTCATTTCCTTATTCTATTGTGATGTACAGAGAGCTACATACATCGAAGCAATTTGAATTTTTTTCCTGAGAAAAGGTGAAACCAATTACAAAATGCATTGAATTTGTGTGTTGTTAAGAGGCTATTCCTGAATCATAGTGACAAGAACAATTAAAAAAAATTACCTGAAAATGAAGTACTCTTGAGAAAGAACCTTAGGGCTCCTGGCTGCTAATAATTTCTTAAGTAGATGTGAACAGTGAAAGATTGTGACATCCTTATGAAGAACGGTTTGCCTGTTACAACATTTTATCCTAGCAAACTCATTGGTAATTTCTGTGGTGGAGTAAATGTTACACAAAAAGCTCTCCAGAATTCTTAAGAATATTAAATGACTTTCTGTAATACAGTTTTAAGTAAAAAGGACAGCCAAGTTTATAAGCTTCACAATCAGATAATGCATGTTCCTATCCATTTTAGCAATTAGAATACTTATTTCAATTTGTGTATTGTCAGGCTATCTATTCATATTGGGTTATATCACTTTGTGCTTTTTGATATTAAAGAGACAGTGAGCAATTTTTTTTTTGGAGTTTTCCCTTGTTATTTTCATAGGTGGAAGGAATTACTATAATACAGTTGTCACATTCAGAGCATGGCTCTTTTTCAGTTGATTCTTTATTTTCTCTAATATTCTCTTTTCTACATATCCTGACAATGCTGCCTCATTCTTTATGATTTGATAAATAAATGTCGGACACAGAACTCTGAAGATAATACCCAACAGTATCTACAAACTAAGTGCAGTGGCATGAACTTGAGAGTTAATCTGGATTCAAATCCTAGCTCTACTTCAGGTTAGCTGGTGAAGCTTCTTAAGTGTCTTCATGCAAATGTAGCATCAGTAGTTCTCAGTTCCATTACTGGCTTCTTGAGCTCCATGAGAGAAAATACAAACCCCCAGCAATATTTTTACAATTTAAGTTTTCCTGGTAGTTTTTCGCCTTCACATGCAGAAGCTGCCTCTCAAGCTATTTCCTCAGTGACCCTTCCCTGTCCACCTACATAAAAGAGATCCTCCTTGAGCCCTTCACCCTAAGGCGTTTGTGTTGTCCTCTTTCTTTTGGCTCTGATTTTCTGTCACAAATATCTCCACCAGTTGATGCTGAGTATTGTGCTTCAAGGGTTAGAAGACCAAAAAATTGCACCACTCAACGTGAAAGCATCAAACTCCTCCTAATAAGTACTTTATGAGTATCTATTGTTAAGATTCAATGAGGAAATGGTTTTGGAAACAGCTGACACATAGTTAAGGTCTTTATAAAGGCTATTATTATAAGTTGAGTTTATTGCATGGCTGAACTTAATAGGAGTACAAAGAGAAAATAGCTCTATTTTATTTTTCCAAATACTGTCTTTTAACAGGTTAGGTCATTATCCTGTGCTCACCCCAGTATAATGAGTCAGGCAGATATCATCTGTTTTCCAAGTGTGTTGGGAATGTGAAAACAGATAGAAAGAAATGTAATCAAGTATAAAATCATAACTTCAATCTGTTTTACAATTCACAGCCTGAGTCCAAACCCTGCAGGTCAACAGCAGGTAAAGTTCTACTTTGCTGCTCTTTCTACTCCACTTCTTTGCACTAGTTTTGCTCCTTCTGGCCCCATAGGAGGCTGATGGGTCAAGATCCAATCAATATTTATATAATGAATGTAACTGATTATGAACATATTGTGAATTAAGTTGACTAGCATAAATTTGCATAACATTTTATGATAAATTTTATCTTTTACAAAAAAGATATCCATTAATTGGTGAAAGCTTGATTCTGTCCCTCAGAAAAATTTCACAGAGAGAGAGAAGGAGAGAGAGTGAGAGAGCAAGTGTGTGTATACCGAATTGCTCTGAAAGCATATTTTATGCCATTGGTTATGATGTAAAAGATTTCAATAATTTAATGACCATTGGTGCTAGATATTAATACCTTCTATCTTTGGACACAGGGCTTTGCCTCTCCTGGGACATCTTTGGTCTCTTCAGAGACCTCTCATAGGCACACCACATTGTGTTCTCTGGATGAGGTGATCTTCTATTGATCACTTACTATTTCCTTGCTACTGCCTTCCATTGGTACATCCCTGGCCTCTTCATCCTAACAGACAGCAGCGCGCTCTAACAGGTTCCTTTCCAGCTGAACTGAACTCACTGGACACACTCATTCTTGCCCAGACAGCAGTGGAATTCAGGGTGCCCTCATTGCAACCTTCTTCATTCAAATTTCCACCTTCAGATTTCTGCAGATGAAAGTCTGTGTCTAGTACTCTGGCTTTCAAACTCCATGAGACTCAAGTTAGAGGAATTCTTTCACACTCTATTCTAGCAGTAGGTGGGCTTATGTGGTTCATAGACTCATTAATTGTCTAACCAGAGACAGAAATTGCAATCTCTTGCTGATTGTCAAATACCATCACTATGAAGGTTGTTATGGGACTCCCAATTTGGCTCATGAGCTGGGGAAGCAAGAGAAAAGAGAGAAAGGAGATAGCTCACTTTAAATTATTAATTCTCTTCAAAGGATACGTGAAGTTTATTCCTACTCAATATTTTGGGAACATTGTATAGACTGAAAGTAGAATTTGTTAGGATTAGGAATTTCAGGTTACCTCTGTGTGGTTTCTGTGGAGATATGTCTTAAACTCTATAATAATTATCAGTAAGTTATTGATTACTAATTGTTTTCAAATTTGGGGACTCTGTAAATATCCAAGACAATAGGAAATGTGCCATTTACTATCTCGTTGAGCTTTATTGTCCCGCATTACCCACCTTTCCTTGAATCTCTTTTCAGGGACTTTTCTACTATGCTGATGGCCAGGAGCTTCTGAGCCAGGAGCACTCAGGGGATTCTGAATATATGTGTGTGTGTATGTGTGTGTGTGTGTGTGTGTGTGTGTGTGTGTATTATAAT
This sequence comes from Aotus nancymaae, assembly GCF_030222135.1. Classification (NCBI taxonomy): domain Eukaryota; kingdom Metazoa; phylum Chordata; class Mammalia; order Primates; family Aotidae; genus Aotus; species Aotus nancymaae. The sequence continues at coordinate 28,013,762 of NW_026988428.1, read as the reverse complement.
ATATATATTCCCCTGTTTCCCTTAAAGTTGTGGGAAAATAGTACCATAGTCTGAGACTCTTGATTGCTTCAAATGTGAGTACCTAATTTAAGCTGGATCCACGAGTTTCTTTTCAGGTATTTTTGTAAGAACATGGATTTAGAAAATGTGCCTCTAAATCAGTGTCTCTCTAGTAAATGAGTAAGATTTTTTAAAAATAGAGGTTGTTAGTTATTATTATAATGCAATGACCCCACCATGGTGACCTGATGACCTTGCACATGTCTGCACGGGCCATACAGGCAAATGCTTGTGCTAAGACTCAGAACAGCAACTCCAGCAATTCTGAGCCTTGGCTGAATGCCTTGAAAGTCTCCCAGGACAGGATGAGAGGCTACTACAAAGCTGTCACCCTCTTGCTTCCCCATCTTTACTGGGAGTCTGTCATGAGACAGTTTCTCATGCACACTTTGATGCTGATGAGGCACTGCCTTGCTCTTCTCTCCTCCCCCGGGAATAGAGCTGCAGGATGTAAAAACACTTAACTGCTGTCTAGAATTGGCTCTTCATCAACAGGGTATCTCACAACTCACACTGTAGTCATCTGGCTGCCTGATGCTTCAGTGTCATGCTTTTTGGTGAGTGCTACAAAAACCCTGGGGAGCTGGCACCTTTGACTTACTTTTCCTTTCACTGTTAATGTAAGCCATAAAGTGTCTGAATTTAAAAGTGGCTTGCTGTAACTTTCCTTGTCGAATCAGTCAGGCTTTGGCCTTGGCCTTGATTTGCCTTGCGTATGCTTGCAAGTTATATATCCTGCCCACTGGCGGTGGGGAAGGGGCTGTTATCAATCTGCAATAAAAGAGAATAAAATTGAGACAAGAAAAGAGAGTCTGGAAGTGTTCTGGTTGTTGCCCCTCCAACCTTGATGTATCTTAATTGTTTAAGCTTTTCCTGGATTCTGCAAATTATTAGTTTATGTTGTATTTCTGTTTCTGGAAGTCAAGTAAGTCTTGACTCATCTATATGAGATTCCTCCACATTTCTCCAACCCTGGTATCCTGGTGTCAGTGGCTACTAAATTGATTTTAATGAGTCAAATTGTTCTGTGACTCCATTACCTCAATTCCTACTATAGAACATGTGCTCTTTTAATCAATGAGTGGTCACAATGTTCATGTTCACATCTATTTCTGGGGAACTGTTGTGGACAGTGATGGACTAACTACTTATCTAGGTCTGATCTCAGATGCTGCTTTCCGGAGGATTTAGAGTCCTTGGTTCCAACCCAGAACAAATTCATCCATTCACACTGGCGAATGTTGAGTTGACAAATACAAATAAAAAATATGATAATTATCTCTGTTGAAATTACGTAGACATTCCCCTCCATTCTACTTTCTTAAAGCATTTACTTTAGAAAACTTTTAAGTTCTTTCTTCTTTTCCTTTAAACATAAATAAATCTCTTTAATAGCTAAGTAAGCCTCTTGCCTCTTTTAACACTCAGAAATGTCTTTCTTAAGTACTTGGGACCATTTCTTTGAAATGTAAACATCAAGTTAGATAGTGCCAACATCTCCCCATGTCTGTGGAAGGATAGGAGCCTAACTTCCAGGAACTCTTTGCTCCAAGCTCCAAAATTACCTTCTGTCATAAAGTTAGGAGAAGTTTTTTTTTCTTTGTATAAAGTCAGTCAATTAGCACAGATGGTATCCAAATTACCAGGTTAATTTATGATGTATTATGTATATTAAAAACATGGCATTGTCTAGTCCTTTTATTTGAAGACTAGTTATTGTTTATATTGAAGACATGTATATAATGGGCTGTATCTACCTGGCTAGATAAAAAGGGAAGATTTTTTTTCTATCTTTGTAGTATCTTAGTGGATTGCCTGTGATACTCATCACATTCTGATTTAATGGTTCTTTCAGTAGCAAATTTTGTTTTTCTCTACTACCTTTGTGGAAATCGTATCTGGGTTAGAAGACTTTGTTTTAAGTATATTTCTTCAGTAATGAGTCTCAGCAATTACTTTTTAAAGACATCACAGATATCTTTTAGGCACTCCTAGCTAATGCTTTGTGTCTTGTATAGGAGTGGATGAGCTGCCGACCTCCTAGCAACAATTGGTCTAAATTTCACTTGTCGAGCATGAGTGCAGTCCTTCTCACAAAGCACAACTGATGGTCTTTTGTACTAGATAAGATATGAAGGACAATATTAAGAAAAGATAAGGAAAATAACATAAATATACTCACTATGTAACCAGCTCCAAATCTCAGGAGGCAGCATAGTAAAAGAAAGGCATGAACGTCAGCCAGCTAGTCAGAACAAGGTTTTCTTTCTAGCTTCTCTATTTGCTGTGTCTGAGCATGGGCCTGTTATTGAACCACACACAGCCTCAGTTTCTTCACTTAGAAAATAAGCTTTATCTATTTCTACTGTCTGTACTTTACTGTACCTAGCTCACGGGTGTACTCTAATGGAGAGATGATGTAATCAATATAAACTGTTTCATTCAGAGCCTGGTGAATAATTAGTGCTCAACATTAAATTGTTACATTTCCAGCATGCCAAAGAGTTTCTCGCTTCTTTCTAATTACATAATTAGAAATTCAATATTGTTTTTTTTGTCTCAAAGGCCATCCGGTCACTAAGCACCATTCTTAAGATGCAAATATCCCCCGTAAGGTAACCTTTTAAACTAATTTTAGTACCTTGTAAGTAATAGTTTCTAATGCACTAGCTATCTAAAAGTGAAACGCCTTGAGCAAAAAAAGGAGAAGGGATGTGATGGATGACTTGGTTAAGGCTACAACCATGGACATTGGAAGAGATCTAGGAGGATGTGAGGTGGAGATGTGGGGCCCATCCTTATAATAGAACCAAGCCAGATAGTATAAAACCCCCAAAGAATAGGCTCTTTGACAGCATGAATGAAGATAATATACTCCTCTAGGCATTTTGAATGCATCTGGTCATTTAATATTCACAAAATCCCTGTAGTGTGCAGAGCAGTGCCCCTGTTACAGATGAGAAAACTCAGATTCAGTATATTTAGGGCAATTAATGCAACGGCAACCCAAGTACCCCCAAATCTCAGCAGCCTAACACATAAATTATAAGAAAGTATTTCTTATTCTCTTTAAGTCAGAAGTAGGTCAAGAGTCTCCCTTGGGCAGATTTCTTGCAAGCTGGGACTCTGGGATGCAGATATCAGTCATAGTGTTATTGAAAAAGAGTCCCAGTCCATATCCCAAGAGAGGGTTGTTTGGACCTCATGCAAGAAGGAATTCAGGGAGAATCCATAGAGTGAAGTGACAGTAAATTAAGAAAGCAAAGGACTAAAAGAATGGCTACTCTATAGGTAGAGCAGCCAGGAGGGCTGCTGGTTGGCTATTTTTACACTATTTATATCATTTCTTGATTATATGCTAAACAAGGGGTGGATTATTCATGAGTTTTCTGAGAGAGAGGTGGGCAATTCCTGGAACTGAGGTTTCCTCCTGTTTTTAGACCATGTAGGGTAACTTCCAGACATTGCCATGGCATTTGTAAATTCACGGCACTGGTGGGAGTGTCTTTTAGCACATAATGCATTATAATTATCTTATACTGAGCAGTGAGAACGACCAGAGGTCACTTTCTTTGCCATCTTGGTTTTGGTAGGTTTTGTCTGCTGGCTTCTTTACTACATCCTTTTATCATCAAGGTCTTTGTGACCTGTACCTTGTGCCAAACTCATATCTCTTTCTGTGCTTTAGAATGCTTAACCTCCTGGAATGCAGTCCAGTAGGTCACAGACTTATTTTACTCAGCCCCTGTTCAAGATGGAGTTGCCTGGTTCAAACACCTCTGACAATAGTGAGGTTCAGCAGTTTCAGGATTCACTTTCAGTCACATAGCCTGCAAAAATGAAGGGAGCTGAATTGTCCTGAAGATTTTAGAGACTGGGTTAGGAAAAGATATATAATGCCTGCTCATGCTTCATGGGCATTTTAACCTTAACCTAACTGCAAAGGAGATTGGGAATTGAAATCTTCTTGTGTACCCATGATGAGGAAATGAGATTCATAAGGCTGTCACCTGTTTCTACCACTCTAGGAAAGTTAGGGTGTCGGTCTGGAACCTCTAATAAGGGCGATAAAAATGTTGTAATATTCGTGAAAACAGAACCAAATACAGATTCAAGTAGGAAAGCCTCCAGAGGGGGAAATAAACCAAAAATATTTGTGTTGCTGAAAAGAACAGTAATATTTCTCTTAGAAAAATCTGCAGATTGTTAGATTTACTATTTCTAAGATTTGTTCATGTTCTAAGCATAGGTGAAGCCCAAGAAAGCAGCAATGAGCTATGTTCTGAGTGAGTAATCTTGCCAGTAGCAAATAATTCCCTTTATTTAGAGAAATAATGTTCTCTATGTTGCTGTAGATGCCACTCTGCAATTTTGTTAGTCTTCTGTAAACATAAATCCTCAGTACATTATGAGAGTATGAGAGAGGCAGGATTAAGTAACAGACTGGGTCAATGTGTCTCTTAGCCTGGAGAGAAAGAAGAGATGTACACCAGCTGCAGTCCTCCCGAGGGACGTAGACAAAGATTGGATTTCTTCACCTAGTATTCTAGTGTAAATAAGCCTGAGCCCATACTTCCTAAGTAATTATACATTTGCTTTGATTCTGAAAATCAAAGGTACTTCTTAGAACATCTAAGGCAAATTCTTAATGACTGTCATTTGTAAGCTTTGGGAAATAGCATATCACACTTGGCGATATGGCCTTGAAACAGCTGGTGGGGAAATTCCTATCTCATCTTATTCTGAGTCACTGGTGCTAATTTTGCAGTGAGATCAATTTCTGGAAAGCTTACTATGGAAGTCAGGAACAGATAACTGTTGCATAATTACTGAGATTAGAGCATATTCATTTTCCTCGTTGTGTGATTTTAATTTAGTCCATCTTTTACCTCAAATGAAAAAAGTTGTCAAAGAGTAGTTTGTCATTTCGAAATTAAGGACCTCATGTTTTGACTGGAGAGCATGGATGAATGGAATGAGAGGCCTTGACCACAATGGGGTGTTCCCACAAGAATTTCGATAAGATATTAATTGTTTTAGTATTTACTTTTCTCTTATTTCAAGATAATATAAGTTCATCTGAAAAATTTAACATGAAATTAATGTAAGCATTATTCATAGATCTATCCCATATATAACTACTAAAAGCATTAGTTGTCGTCTCACAATTATTTTTTACTTCTGTATGTCCCTCTTTCTCTACAGAAATGCGCCAGACTATATATACATTGACTTTTGAAAAGAAAATTTAAACCTAACAGTTTATTTTGACATTTTTCTTCAATAAATCTTCTGTGATCTCTTTAATGACTGCATGAAATTTCATGGATAATAATGTTATTATTTCCCGTGCCTGAAATATTCTTTGCTCTGGTTTTTGTGTGACTATCTCATTTTATGTTATTCATATCTCAGCACACATCAACATGCTGAAAATTTGACTACTGCATCTAAAGGAGCCATCTAGTCATCCTCTATCATATCACTCTTCACATTTCTGTACACCCTTCCATCATTGTCTGGTATCTTTTTTTTATTTAGTTTTCTCTTCTTTTTGTATCCTTCCTTCTCTTATTTTATTATTTCCTTCTTTGTTTATTTTTTATTTCCACTTAACTCAACCATAAGATTTTTTCTTCTTACCAGGACAGCCTACTCTGATTATCAGTCAATAACATGTATTTGTTATGCTAGTTTTCTGCTTCCTCTATGGTTTTTAGTTCCTGGAGATTTCTCTCACCTTCTCACTAGTTTAATTGTGTATTTTAAAGGTATTAAGGATATAAAATTATAGCTAGATATTAATAGAAGGAACATGTTCTAGTGTTCTATGCCATGATAGGATGACTACAGTTAATATAATATATAGTTTTAAATGGCTAGAAGGAGAATACTGAACACTATCAACACAAATAAATGATAAATGTTTGGGATAATGGATATGTAAATGATCTTAAACTGATCACCATACATTATATGTATCAAAACATCACTATGTACCCCATAAATGTGTACATTATTGCTTGCCTATTAAAAACATAAAATTATTAGTTAATTATAAACAAAATTTTTAGATATTTAATAGCAGTAAGGATTTTTTTGGGGGGGAGAAGATATAGTCTATCATATTGTCAGTATTAGAAAATTTTTCTAGTAATTATTCTATTTTGAAGAACATGCTTTATAAGACTGTTTCATTTTTACATTATCACTTGATGTAGAATTAATTTTCCATCTTTTTCTCCAAATGTGTTTTAAAATTAAATAAATGTTAATAAAGTATACAAGCACTTCAGAAATTGCTGGTAGGTTGTCTAGAATCTACTGAAAGAGATTCAATTTCTCTCTGAGTCATTGAATAAAATTTAATTTGGTAAGGCATGGGATCCTTTTCATAACCTCAATATTTAATATGTCTTCATAACATTGTTGAAAATAACAAATTCTGAGATGAGCAAACAATTGTGGAATAAGGTAATAAAAATGTATTAAGAAATTTTGGGAGGCCCAGGATGGCTGACTAGAAGCCTCTAGTGTGTGCCACTCTCATGGACAGAAGAAAGAGTGGCGAATAAATACTAGCTATTCAACTGGAACATCTAGGTGGATAAATTGGGATTGTTCAAGAAAACAACTTGACCCATGGAGAACAGAGGAATGAGATAGTGTGATTTTCTACCTGGGAGTGGCAGAGAGACAGGGGAGGCCTCTCTACTATGGGAAAATGGTGAATAAGTGAGAATTTTTAAGGATCCACGCTTCTGCCATGCACCTTTGCAACACTGGACTAAAGAGATCCCCTATGATTCCCCCAGCTGGGGCTTCTAGACTGACACAGAGAGCTATGTGAAGTCTGGGCAGAGGCACAGCTCCTGCAGCTGTAGAATTCTGAGAGCCTTGCATCCCTGGGCATCATGGCATTAGCAGCTACAGATCCAGCAATAGGGGAGGTCAGACTCCCTGGCATATCCCTAGGAAAGGGGTCAAATCTATGGGACTAAGCAGCAATGAACTGCAAGCCTCATGCTCACTGTATCTTGCAGGATACGGACCACTGGCCTGGGACCCTAGTGTGGCCACACCAGCCCCACCTGGGCTCTCAAGCTGGTAGCAGCTCTGCACTTCCCTGGGACAGAGCTCCCCTGGGGAGAGGCAGGCTGCCTCTTTTGCTGCCCTGCAGCCCTTGCCACTGTTGTCCTCAGGCTCTGGAGGGTAAGTGGTGATTAGGGACTGGCATGGATCCCCAGCACAGTGCAGCTGCCCCAAGGAAAAGCAGCCAGACTATTTCCCATGCAGGTCTCCATTTCTGCTTCTCATCACCAGCTGGGGCCTCCTGACCTGGGATTGCAGCACAACTACCCTCCCTCTGCAAGAACACTTCAATCAGAGATGACTCTACATTTCTCTGAGAAGGAAATCCTGGAGATATCCCATATAGCCCCTTCATCATTGCAGCTGCATGGTCCAACCCTAACCACCCTCAGGCTGGGGAAGGAACAAAGGGTCTGGTTGCTACACTGACACTTCTAGCCTACCACAGCCACCATACAGAGAGAAGCCCAGTCTCTCTTCCCTGTGAGATCCTATTCCCCACTCTACCAGGCAGGGACCCTGGCTCAGGACTGTAGAACAGCCACCACACTCATGGCTTAACATACCCACTGCCAGTTGCTTTGTGTTTCCTTAGGTAGAGGCTACCAGAGGCAACCAACAGCCCCTCTGCCACTGCCACAGCAGCAGTTCTGCCCATGCTGCCATTCATCAGGGGACACAACAAAGAGCCCGAGGCTTCATTCATACTTCTAGGACTTGACAGTCACCATATAGAAGAGTCCAGTCTCTCCTCCCTGTGGGTTCTCAATCCCCTGCTTCTTAACAAGTGAAACCCCAGCTCAGGCCAGAGGCACAGCCACCCAACCCATGGCGGAACATTTCCGGTACCAGTGGCTCCACGTTTCTCTGAGATGGGGCTCCAGAGTTAACCACAAGCCCTTCTGCCATGGCCACTGCACTGGTACTGCCCATGCTGCCCTTGGACTGGGGAAGGAACGAAGACCTTTGAGTGCTTTAACCACACTGCCAGCAAGCTGTAGTGGCCCTAAGGAGAAGGAGCTACTCTGTCTCCCAGATGACATCCCTGAACCCCTGCTCTTCACCAGGCAGGCCTCTCGCTCCCTGGCTTGGGCCCCCAGTACATCTGCTTCCTCCCAGGCTGATCACAGTGATCGATAACAGCTCTGCATCTTGCTGGGGTGGAGACCCAAGAGACAAGTGAAAGACCCTCTACCACAACCACCACGAAGGAGTCTTCTTCCTCTGCCTCCAAGCTGGTGAGAGAACATAAAGCCTAAGCCTATCCCAGAGCAGCAATGTGTAGTCTGGGAGTGCCAAACCAAGATCTGCAGCCAGCAGTGAAGTGGGATAGGAGCTTACACTTTCAGCACATTGAGAGAGAGCATGGCTGCAATGATAAGAAATACAGAGGAGCCAAGTGGCTGAGCAGGAGCCTATCTATTGGGCAGTGCACTTATGTACCATCTACTGGATCACAGCCCAAGCTTCAACCCCCAAAGTACTTGACTAATATACCTCCTATGAAACCAGGGACAAAGATTCACTACAAATAATGACTCTGCACAAAGCCCTAGCCCTCTGAAAACATCCAGAAAAGAAGTCTACTGACTGTATTCAAGTAACAAGGCAGTTAAAGGAACATGAGCCCACACAGATGAGAAAGAACCAGTGCAAGAACTCTGGAAGCTCAAAAGGCCTGTCTGTGTTTTTTCTTTCAAATGATTATACTAGTTCCTCAGCAAGGGTTCTTAACCACACTGAAATAGCTGAAATGACAGAAATATGATTCAGAATATGGTAAGAATAAAGAGCATTGAGATTCAGGAGAAAGCCAAAACCCAATGTAAAGAATCTAAGAGATTACAAGGAAATGATAGAGGTGTTGATAGACAAAATGGCCATTATAAGGAAAAAAAACAAAATGATCTGACAGAGCTCCCTGAACTGACTTAGTCACACAAAAAGAAAGAAAAAATAATAAGAATGAGAAAAAACCCTTAAGAAATATGGGATTCTGTAAAGAGACAAAATTTACAACTCACTGGCATCCCTGAAAGAGAAAGGAAGAAAGCAAATAACTTGGAAAATATATTTCAGGATATCATCAAGGAAAACTTCTCAAACCTCACTAGAGAGGCCAACATTCAAATTCAGGAAATGCAGAGAACCCCTGTGAGACACTATACAAGATCTGTTTCTCAGATTTTCAAGCTTGAAATGAATGAAAAATGTTAAAGGCAGCTAGACAGAAGGGGTAGATCACCTTCAAAGGGAACCCAGTCAGGCTAACAGCAAACCTTTCAGTGGAAACTCTACCAGCTAGAAGAGATTGGGAGCCTATATTTAGCATTCTTTAAGAAAAGAATTTCCAATCAAGAATTTTATATTCAGCTAAACTGGGCTTCATAAGTGAAGGAGAAATAAGGTCTTTTTCAGACATGTAAATACTGAGGGAATTCATTATCATCAGACCCATCTCCTGAAAGGAGCACTAAATATGGAACAGAAATGTTGTCACTAGTCACTACAAAAATACAGTTAAATACACAGACCATTGACACTATAAAATAACCACACAAACAAGAATGAATAATAACCAGCTAACAAGACAATGACAGAATCAAATTCTCACATATCAATTTTAATCTTGAAAGTAAATGGGATAAATGTCTCAATTAAAAGGCAGAGAGTGATAAGCTTGGTAAAGCATACCCAATGGTATGCTCTCTTCAAGAGACTCAACTCACATGCAGTGACATCCATATGCTCAAAATAAAGAGATGAAAGAAAATCTACAGAGCAAATTTAAAACAGAAATAAAAACAGGGATTGTGATCCTAATTTCAGATACGATAGACTTTAAACAAACAAAGATCAAAAAAGACAAAGAAGGGCATTATGTAATGGTAAATGATTCAATTAAACAAGAAAACCTAACTATCTGAAATATATACACACCCAAGGAGTGCCCAGATATATAAAGAAAGTTCTTAGAGACCTACAATGAAACTCAGATTTCAATACAACAATAGTGGGAGACGTCAATACTTCAGTGACAATATTAGACAGACAATTGAGGCAGAAAATTAACAAAGATGTTGAAGACCTGAACTCAACACCTGACTTAATAGGCCTAATGGACATACACAGAACTCTTCATCCCAAAACAACAGAATATATAGTCTTCTCATCATCACATGACACATACTCTAAAAGTGGCCACCCAATCAGACATAAAACAATCCTCAGCAAACTAAAACAAAATAAAACAAAACACTGAAACCATACTAACCACACTTTCAGACCACAGTGCAATAAAAATACACATTAATATTAAGAAAATCACTCAAAGTCATACAATTACATGGAAATTAACCTCCTTCTGAATGACTTTTGGGTAGATAATGAAATTAAGGCAGAATTCAAGAAAATATTTGAAACTAATGAAAACAAAGACACAACATACCAGAATCCCTGGGACACAGATAAAGCAGTGTTAAGTGGGAAAATTATAGAACTGAATGCCCACATGATAAAGTCACGAGGATCTCAAATTAATATTACATTACACCTAGAGGAGCCAGAGAAACAAGTGCAAGCCAACTTTAAAGCTAGCAGAAGACAGGAAATAACCAAAATCATAGCCAAAATTAAGATGAGAAAAACTATACAAAAGATCAACAAATCCAGGGGTTGGTTCTTTGAAAAAGTTAATAACATAGACTATTAACTAGAATAATGCAAAAGAAAGTGAAAAGATTCAAATAAACACAATCAAAACTGACAAAGGGGACACTGCTACTGACCCCACAGAAATACAAAGAAATCATCAGTGATTACTCTGGACATGTGTCTGCACACAAACTAGAAAACCTAGAAGAAATGAATAAATTCCTGGATACATATTACCTCCCTAGACTGAACCAGGAAGAAACTGAATCTCTGAACTGACCAACAATGAGTTCCAAAATTGAACCAGATTTAAAACACCTACCAATCAAAAATGTCCAGGATCAGACTGATTCACAGCCAAATTCTGCCAGATGTATGAAGAAGAGCTGGTATCATTGCTACTGAAACTTTTTATTGCAAACTTTTTTATTCTAAAAAATTGAGGAGGAGGAACTCTTTTCTAACTCATTCTGTGATGCCAGCATTATCCTGCCAGAGACACAACAGAAAAGAAAGCTTCAGGCCAATATCCTTGATGAACATTGATGCAAAAATCCTCAACAAAATACTAGCAAACCAAATACATCTACACATCAACAAGCTAATTCACCAAGATCAAGTAGGCTTTATCCCTGGGATGCAAGGTTGGTTCAACATATGCAAATCAATAAATGTGATTCATCATATAAACAGAGCTAAAAACAAAAACTGCATGATTATTTCAACAGATGCAGAAAAGGTTTTCAAAAAATTTAAAATCCCTTCATGTTAAAAACCTTGAACAAACTAGGCATTGAAGGAACATGATTCAAAATAATATGTTAAGCTGACCACTAACATCATAGTGAATGAGCAAAAGCTAGAAGCATTATCCTTGTAAACTGGAACAAGACAGGGATGCCCAGTCTTCGCACTCCTACTCAACATAGTACTGGAAGTGCTGGCCAGGGCACTCAGGCAAGAGAAGGAAATGAAGGAATTTAAATATGAAGAGATGAAGTCAAACTATTCTTACTTACAGATAATATGAGTCTGTAATAGAAAACCCCGTAGTCTCTGCCCAGAAACTCTGCTATCTGACAAACAACTTTAGCACAGTTTTGGGATACAAAATCAATGTGCAAAATTCAGTAGTATGCCTATTCTCCAACAACATCCAAGCTAAGCGCCAATTCAGGAACACAGTCTCATTCAAAATAGCCACAGAAAGAAGAAGATGCCTAGGAATACAGGTAACCAAGGAAGTGAAAGATCTGTACAAAGAGAGTTGAAAAACACTTTCGAAAGAAATCAGAGATGATAGAAACAAATGGAAAAACATTCCATCCTCATGATTATAAAGAATCAATATTGTTAAAATGACCATACTGCCCAAAGGAATTCATAGATTCAGTGCTTTTCCTATCAAACTACCAATGACTTTCTTCACAGAATTAGAGAAGCTTCTTTTAAAATTCACATGGAACAAAGAAAAAGCCCAAATAGCCAAAGCAATCCTAAGAAAAAAGAACAAATCTTGAGGCATCACATTACCTGACTTCAAACTATACTACATTGCTGCAGTAACTAAACAGCATGGTGCTGGCACAATAACAGACACAGAACGATGGAACAGAATAGAGAGCCCAGACATAATACTGCACACCTATAACCATCCGATCTTTGATAAAGTTGACAAAAACATGCAATGGGGAAAAAACTCTCTATTCAGTAAGTGCTGCTGCAATAATTGCTAGCCATATGCAGAAGATTGAAACTGGATCCCTTCCTTATACAATATACAAAAATTAACATAAGATGGATTAAAGACTTAAATGTAGAACCTAAAACTATAAAAACCCCAGAATATATCCTAGGAAATACCATTCTGGACATAGGATCTGGCAAAGATATCGTGACAAAACACCAAAAGCAATTGTAACAAAAACAAAAATTGACAAATTGGATCTAATTAAGTTTAAGAGATTCTGTGCAGCAAAAGAAACTATTGAGTAAACAGACAACCTACAGAATGGAAGAAAATATTGGCAAACTATGTATCTGACAAAGGTCTACTATCCAGAATCTAAAAGGAACTTAAACAAATTAATAAGCAAAAAGCAAACCACTCCATTAAAAAGTGAGCAAAGAACATGAACAGACACTTTTCAAAAGAAAATATTTTCGTATGAAAAAAATGCTCAACATTACTAATCATTAGAGAAATGCAAATTAAGACAATGAGATACCATCACACCAGAATGGTTATCAGTAAAAAGTAAAAAATAACATGCTACCACGGTTGTGGAGAAAAGGGAATACTTATACACTGCTGGTGGGAATGTAAATTAGTTCAGCCATTGTGGAAAGCAGTGTGGCAATTTCTCAAATAACTTAGAACAGAATTACCAATCAACCTAGCAATCCTGTCATTGGGTAAATACACAAAGAGATAGAAATCGTTCTACCATAAAGTTACATGCACACATATACAGAATATTGATTGAACAATATTAAACAATATTCAGAATATGTGTGCATGTGACTTTTTGGTAAAATAATTTCTAGTTTGCATAATTGCAACATGGTTCACAATATCAAAGACTTGGACTCAATCTAAATGAGTATCAATGGTAGGATGGAGAAAGAAAATATGGTACATATACATCATGGAATATTATGCAACCATAAAAAAGAATGAGATCATGTTGTTTGCAGCAACCTTGGTAGAGCTGGAGGCCATTATCCTATGCAAACTAATGCAGGAACAGAAAATTTAATACCACATGTTCTCTCCTGTAAGTGACACATGGACACAAAGAGGGGAACAACACACAAGAGGCCCACTTGGTGGATGGTGGGAGGGGGAAGAGGATAAAAAGAGATATATTGAGTACTACGCTTATTACCTTGGTGGCATAATAATCCATACCACAAACCACCATGACACACAGTTTACCTAACAAACTTGCACATATACCCCTGAAAAAAAATAAAATTTAAAATTAAAAAAATACAATTACAGATATGTCGGGTTGACAGTTGTTGCAGATTTCTTGAACTATTGTTTACATTCATTATTACATTATACTTATTGGACACTCAGCTCTTGTTTTTTAATCTATCAACAAAGAAACCTACAGTTAGTAACTGTATCTCAAAATCATAACAATAAAGACACATACATTTAATAACTATAAAAAAGACATTTTGATTTTAGTGATGAGTATTTTAATATCTGTTGATTTTATCTCGGACAAGTGAAACCTGACCTCTCTGTGCTGTTGTTCTCTCCTGAAAACTGATGAAGATAAGCAAGATACTCACCAATATGGCTTAACCAATGGCAGTGACTGTTGTCAGTGATCAAAAGTATTCACAGTATCTTGTGACTTTATCATGATACAGCTCTGCTATAGACATCTAGTTCATAACATTTTATATGCTTGAAATATCATGTGAGTTTTAATGCTATTAGTCATTAATATTTGTTTTTATAATGCTCTACAGATTATTTTATAATTCTTTTGATTAAACAATGTGTTTGAAAGTATTTCTGGAGAAACACTGTTTACATGGGAACAAGAAAAAACTACTAAAATTTAAATTTGTGAACTATTTTGCTAACCTTTCTGAAAGACATGCTTGCAGAAAAGATGTATTTATGTGCTCTCTTTAGTCAAGCATATTATTTGCAAAATAACTGAATCATATACTGTTATATTAGGGAAAAAATGTCAGCAAGAAAGCCCTTTACCTAAAATTTAGACTTCAAAGTTTCTATACATTCATATAGTTTAAAATAAACATATTTTCAGTTACTCTTTAGGCACAAATAAATCTAGGAAAAGCTTTGACTAGCTAGAAGCTGCTTAAACAGAAAGTTAATATCACTGTTTTTTAAAATTACTGATTTGAGCAATATGGAAACACCTAGAATGTCCTTTGTCAATTATTTGGCCAGTATGTTCATGGTTCACCACCATAAAAATTAAGTGTGCATACTAGGGAAGTGGATGGCAGTTTTAGCCTCCCCCAAACATATTCTCCAATAGTTCACTCAAAAGGCAATCCAAGAAAATATTACATCTAAACACATCAGTATACTTGCCATGAAAGTACGGTTTCAAAACATCTCCAAGCTTATCCTATCTTCCATTTTCGCCTTTCCAACCAATTTCTACCTGTAAACTACTATTATAAGAAAATCTGGGATCCTAGTATTGATTGCAAGATTTTAATTCCATGTCAAAGATTATAAAATTTTAATTTAATGGCAAATAACCTTATCAGTTCATAAAATAAACAGGTACATATGAACTTGACAGCACTCACTAACATACCATTTTTTCACAGTGAAAAGGGCCAATGGGAACAAATAGGAACTGCAAAAGGATTAAGTATAGGTAGGTCAAAAAGCACAACTAATAAACTTACTGACATACTTGTATATATATGTTTACTTATTAGCTAATATTAATTAGGAACACCTTACACTTATCTATTAATATTTGAAGTGTTTCAAAATCTCTCTTCAATACATATGGAAATATATTTCTACAAGGGATATTTTTATTTTTAAAACTAACAGTCGTACATTCACTTTTTTGTTTATATTAGTGTACAGGCTATAATTATAATTGCAAGAGATATGAATAATGTCAATAGCCCTTGGAAAACCAGTTACTTAAATCTCTATTAAGAAACATTCTATTACAGTTTATAGATTTCAAAATACAGAAATGTCCCTGTAAGCTATGATAGTGTCTCTGTGGAAATCAGCAGTCATAGTGAGAAATTAACCTATCTGTTGAGAAACTTCTGAAAAAAGGATTCCTCTGAATGAACTTTCTTTGAACTTAAAGTATCCCTCCCATAATCTGCTGACATCTGAACATTAATATTTTGGTCCCTGAAAAGGATGTAAAAATTTTTATTATGATTATTTTTGTGTCTTTTCAATCAGTTAACAAACATTTGTTTCTTTGCTAATGGTGTGCAAAGCATTTGGTTGGCTGCTTGGGGACTGCAAAGTAGCAAGATGCTGGATGGAGTTTAGCAAAATTATAATTCAGTTGGAAGGCCAAGGTGCCTCTAACCTTAGAAGAAAAATAATAGTGAAAAGAAATAGTGCTTCATGGCCTATGATTAATTACCCTATCTTTAGAGGAAGTTCAAGTTGTACTGCATACTGAGGAAGGTAAGTTTCTGTTATTGGAGATATTGGGCAGGACTTTTGGATATAACAAAATTTGAAGGGATTCTGAAGACTGGGAAGAAAGCTTCACTATCTTAGATGTAAGCCAGCAGCTCTGTAGCAGATGGCATTGACAGAGGACTTATTGAGTTTATAAATTTATTCTCCAGGGAAATGGAAATCTAGTATTCCAACTTCATAGGTCTTAGCTGTGCTAATCATAATAATATTAGTCAATAAATATTATTAGTTAACAAAATTAATAACAGCAAGAAAAACAATAAGCACTACTGTTGGAGGATTCACTATGTGCCAGACACCGCAATAGGCAGTGTACATGTGATCTGAATTGAGCCACCCATTATTTAAATATGGAGGGAAGCATAATGACTAAAGCAATAAGGCTAAAATATAAACTTTGGAGTCAAACAGATCTGTTTTACTCATAATTCTTCTATTTACTGCCTGTGTAACCTTAGTAAAGTTATCCGACACTCTAAATTTTTGTTTCTTCACTTCTGAAATTGGAATTGCTTTGCATACCTATTTCATGGTACTAATTTCTTTTCTTTTTTTTTTTAGATGGAGTCTCACTCTGTCCCCCAGGCTGGAGTGCAGTGGTGTGATCTTGGCTCACATCAGGCTCCACCTCCTGGGTTTGAGCAATTCTCCTGCCTCAGCCTCCCTAGTAGCTGCGATTACAGGTGCATGCTACCATGCCTGGCTAGTTTTTGTATTTTTACTAGTTATGGGGTCTCCCCATATTGGCCAGGCTGGTCTCAAACTCCTGACCTCAAGTGATCTGCACACCTTGGCCTCCCAAAGTGCTGGGATTACAGGCATGAGCCACTGAGTCCAGCCATGGTATTAACTTCGAGTAAGATAATTAATGTAAAAATAAGTAGTCCAGTACCAAACCCAGATTACTTACTTAAAACTAGCTATTGATATTTTTAGTAACTATATGAAGTGAGAATTATTGTTTCCTTAGTAGAGATGAGGAGACTAGGAGAGACTACCCATATAACTAGTAAGCGCAGAGCTGGAATTTGAACTGCAGTGTATCTGATTTTAGAGAGTTTGTTCCCTCAATGATTACATCATTATGTTTTTGTTTTTCTTCATGCATTTAACAAACAATTTTTTGTGCTGATTAAGTGCCATGTCCAGGGCTTTGAGCTAGAAATGTGATGGTGAGAAAATATAAACTCTCCCTGTACTAATGGAGACTGCAAACAAAAGGTGTAGGCATTAATAGATATTTAATTAAAAACTGAGATGGGTACTCAGAAGGAAGAAAATATGATTCCCTGAGAAGATAAAATAAACCAAGTTTACTAGGATTGTGAAGTTGAAAAATATTTCCCTGACAAAAGGAAGATCTAAAAGGATTGTGAGATTAAAAAATACTTCTCTGAGAAAAGATCTAAAAGATAAGACTAAAGAAGATGACAAGGGTCAGATAATACAGGACCTTGTAGGCAAAAATAAGGATCTTGGAATTTTTCCTAAGGACATCTAAAGTTATTTAAGAATTTTAAGCAGAAAGTGACCTGATCAGATTTATTACTGGAAAATCCATTGCCTGGTTTGAAGAATAGTGGGAGCTATCTAATATGGATGAAGGCAAAGCAGCTAGTAGGGTAACTAATTATTATAATAATATAAATTTATATTTTTAATACTTATAAATATTGCACAGGAAGTAGATGAGAGTAGCTTGGATAAGGACTGGTTGCAGGGGAGATGATGATAAGAATAGAAGTTCAAAATATATTTGAGTGATTAACAACTTAATGATCAAATAATTATGAAAGAATGAGAGGTAATAAGAATGACTCCTTGCTTTCTGGTTCATGCATCTGCAGGATGTGTGGTACCTAAAGAGTGAAAGACTATCAAAGTCTGGAAGAAAGATAATGTGCTGAGCCTTGGACATGGGGAGTTTGAAATGCTTTTGGCATCCAGGTAAAGATGTTGAGCAGGCAGGTAGATGTATGGCCCAGAGCAGAGACTCAGCTGGAGCCACAAAGATGGAAGTCACCAGCATTTAGATGGTATTGAAGGGCATGGGTCTGTTTGCTTAGAGAGAGAGTCAGAGAGAAGAGAAGACACCTAGCCATAAAAAATTGTGACATTAAATAACCAGTTCTAGAAGAATGGACACAAACAAGAGATTGAAAAGACAAAGATATAGTTGGGTAACAAAGTGGGGCTTATGTCATAGAAACCCAGGAAAGAGAAAGAAAATATCAGGGATACCTGCCTGACATTATGGACTGGTCAATATTGTCAGATGCTGTGGAAACATCAATAAGACAGGGAAAGATATGCATAAAGTTTTTAGCATGAAGGTCAATGATGTGGTGACATCAGTGGAAATTTTCGCTGTAGACAAGAGTGAAAGCCATTTTGGAGTGGATTCAGGAGTGACTGGAGCTGAAGAAATGGAGATAGCAACTATGAACAATCATTTCTAAAAGTTAGACATAAAGAAGAGTATGGAGATAAGTGGGAGGCAACTTTGGAGTTGAAGGATGACGTGTAATTTTATGTTACAGAGAGGGATACGGGCAATAGAAAGTAGCACACAAATAGGAGTTAAAGGCAATAATTAATAGCATAAGCATCCTCAGAATGAAAATGTGAAGAGGTCTCAAAGCAGGTGAAAGGACTGTGTTTAGAAGGGAGAAGCCATCTCTTCTAATGCAACAAGAGGGAAAAATATGTCATGTGTTGGCATGGATAGGTTTGTAAGTAAGTTTTATGTTTTGTGGGAGCAACTTAAGAAAGTTCCTGTTGGATTTCAATTTTATCTGTTCATATTGTCTCCCTGAAAATCAGCTTGTCTGCCTTTTAGGATTTAGAATAAGTTTATTCTTTATTTATTTGTCTTTTGTTATGATATATACCTATAAGCAACTGAAACTACTTCTGTGGTATTTAAACTATTTTAATGATTGAACAGTTTACCTATACAAAGTTAGCCTGAAGCCTTAGGGTAAAGGTTATATACTAAAATCAATAATAAAGGCTAGATCTTAGTGGTTTAATGGAAAGGATCAATATGTTGTAAAAGAGCTTTTGAAAGTGGAATTTGTATGCCAAAAAAGAGAAGTTTGCTTTTAGCAAAAAACAATAATATCCATTATTTTCTTAATGTCTTAAATAGTAGATTTTTCATATTTTATTTGATTTTATTTTGAGACAGAGGTTTGCTCTTGTTGCTCAGGCTGGAGTACAGTGGCACCATCTCGGCTCACCACAACCCGACTCCCGGGTTCAAGAGATTCTCCTGCCTCAGCCTCCCAAGTAGCTGGGATTACAGGCATGTAATCCTGTACCTGGCGCTACCACACCTGGCTAATTTTGTATTTTTAGTAGAGACAGGGTTTCTCCATATTGGTCAGGCTGGTCTTGAACTCCCGACCTCAAGTGATTCATCAGCCTTGGCCTCTCAAAGTGCTGGGATTACAGACATAAGCCACCATGCTGGCCAATATTTTATGTTTAATATCTACATACTTGTATAAATGCATACATATTTAAATGTTTTAAAATCATACATACATTTGCTAACCTTTTATTAACCTAACGATTTTCTAAAATAGGCCCTCCCACTTGATTTTCCTAACTCTACCTTACTTACCCCAATGACCATGTCATAAACATAAGCATATGTATTCTTTCTAATTTTTTTTTATTTTCCGAAGTCATAAGAAAATTGTATATACTAATATATCTAGTGGGTTTTTAAAATAAATTCTATTTTTCAGCAATGGGTTATAGTATGTACTTTTTTGTGAATTTAGATTTTCTTCTTTTACAGTAAACTATACCTTATGGAAATCTTTCCAAGTCCACTGGTAAAGTTCTAATTTAGTCTTTTTAATATTTTAGATTGAGATTTGTACCACAAATTATTCAGCCATTCCTATACTGGTGCCAATTTAAATTTTTAGTAAAGTGTTCTCATTTTTCCTTCTGTAATCAATACAGCTAGACTAACCTTTTTACAAAATCTTTACACTAGTGTCATGTTACTTATTTATATGTGTGTCTCTGTGTGTGTGTATATCATACAGTGGATAAAATGTTCTCAGAAGAGTGATTTCCAAAGTGTCTATGTAATTTTTATTTTAATATAATAGACAGGTTGTATACAAACATGGTTGTAACAATTAACATTTTTACCAGCAATGCATAAGAGTGCTTTTACCCTCAGATCTGTACTAAACTAAAATGCAAATTTTCAAAAAAATATTGAGAAAAGTAATTATCCATAAAGTTGATTATATAAATCTATCTATCTATTTATCTATCTATCTATCTATCTATCTATCTATCTATCTATCTATCTCTATCTATCATCAATCTATCTATTTATTTATTTTGAGATGGAGTTTCACTCTTGTTGCCCAGGTTAAAGTGCAATGGCGTGATCTTGGCTCACTGCAACCTCCGCCTCCTGGGTTCAAGCGATTCTACTGCCTCAGCCTCCCAAGTAGCTGGGATTATAGGCACCCCACCACATCTGGCTAATTTTGTATTTTTAGTAGAGACGGGGTTTAACCATGTTGGTCAAGCTGGTCTCGAACTCCTGACGTCAGGTGATCAACCTACCTTGGCCTCCCAAAGTGCTGGGATTACAGGCGTGAGCCACTGTGCCCGGCCTTAAAAAATTTTAAAGCGTGGAGATTGGTAGAAGATTTGTGAAAAGGATTTTTCTTTTTTGGTATAAAGCGAGACCCATGTGTACCATCACTCAAGGAGAGTGCAAAGGAAGTCCTCTCTCCACCTAAAGTCAAGACAGTGATGACAACAGAAGTACTAGGAGTAGGACAGTAGTTTCCGAGTAAACCTTACTAAAAGGTTTAAAGATAAAATATGGGATACCCAAGCTGAATTAGAATTGCTGAATAATGAATGGTCTTTTAGTAAGACTATAACCAAAATGTTTCAGAGCACATTCTTGTATCAAAAATGATATCTGACACTGTAACTTATTCCTTATATCAAATCATATTTCTGTATCCGTTAAAAAAAAAAAAAAAAACCCTCTTTATCCTTTCCTCCACTCCATACCCTTCCCAACTTCTCTATATCCATGAGATCAAATTTGTAGCTCCCTCATATGAGTGAGAACATATGATATTTGTCTTTCTATGCCTGGCTTATTTCACTTAATGTGATCACCTCAAGTTGTATCCATGTTGAGGGGACTCTAATTAACAATAATATTTTGTATATTACAAAATATCTAGAAAGAATAATTTGAAATGTTCCCTATTCAAAGAAATAAGTGTTCAAGGGGATGAATATCCCAAATATCCTGATTTGATCATTACATATTTATACATTGTATGTATGTGTGAAAATATCACATGTACATCATTAATATGTACAAACACTATGTACCAATTAGAAAATACAATTTAGGAGCAAAAAATAACAAATAATGCATAGGTATAAGCATATTTAAAATAGTTTAAACTTGGAGACTAATCTTCATATACTGACATGAAGAGATATACTTGAATAGAAAATGGGTCTAGAAGAATACTGACTATAGTGACTGCCCTTTGAGGGAGTGACTTCTTTTTTTTCCTTTATATACTTCTGTATTACTACAGTTTCATTAAAATCAGCATGTATTATTGATTTTTATATATTTATTTTTAATTTTTGCATAATTAGTATTTATAAAACAAAAACGAAATTTAGAACTTACAAACAAAACAAAAGTTGTTATTTATCTAAAGTTCAAATTTAGCTGAAAGTCCTGTACTTTATGCTAAATCTGACAACCCTACCCAGGAGGGTGTGATATGTAGACTCTGAGTTAGGGCAACACAATTGACTAGTGTCTCACAAGCCTTGGAAATCTAAACGGTAAGAGATGGGCTAGTCACCTGCTTATGATGGGATTAGCCTTACATTGGTCATTTGCCTGAATAAAGAATGGGTGTTTTCTCTCATTGACCAGATGTAGAACACGGGCAAAGGAAACCAGTTTGAGGTGTGTGTCCTGTTCTGGTACAATCCTAGAGGGACACTCCTCTGCTGAGTCCAGTCCACACCTCTAGGAGCATGCCTTAACTCAGCAGAGGAATCAGAAGCAGAACACCAATCTAATCAGAACAGAAGCAGAACACCAATTTCTAGAACCTGAAGAAGAAATAGGAAAACACCAAAGTAGAGCATATTTCTGTCAGTCAGGGAAACTTCAGGTAAGAGAGAAAGTAATAGTGACATTGCCAGAAAGTCCACAAAAATAGCAAGGAGTGAGAAAGTCAGCATTAAACCAAACAGACCAGAGTGTGAGGCTCCCCTATGACAGTAAATAAGGTGCTTCATGTCTTATTTCACTTCTATTTTGCTTTGATTTGACAGAGGCAAAAACTTTGTCTTCTAAATGGTATTAATTCCAAAAACTTTTGCTATAAATTATTGAGAATAGTTTTAATCAATTGATGTTGGGAAGAAGGAAGACAAAATGATAAAATCCTCAGGGTGAGAGCTACAGCTTTTAGTGTGTCCTATTATAAATCCCAAGAGCTCTAAATAACATTGTACTATAATTTATCCTTTAAAATTTTCATGATAGGTCTTTCCAAATTGTAGGTCCTTCAAATGACTGTATCTTTTGGTTCTTTGAATTCTCACCATAAGTCCAAGTCTTTTCTGCACGGCAGGCTAAACATATTTAATAATTGATTGGAGTCTGCTGGTGACCCTTGAAGGATGACAAAATAGAAAATCCAAGTGAATGGAAGAGACAGTCAGAACCCTGGGAATTCAGAAGCAGAAAGATGGGTTTTAGAATAGCTGAAGAAAGTCTACTGGAGAGAGTGGGGGCCATGTGAGCTTTGCAGGAAGAATAGGCTTTAGGGAAGTTTTGCATCCAGAATGCTTTTCAAACAGTATGTAGAACAGGTAAATGGAGGAGGTGTAAATACATGGGTTGTAATTAGTAATTAAAGAGCAGTTGTCTTTAGACAAAGCACAGAGGACTCTATGGTAGACTACTGAGAAACTTAAGAAACACATAAAATTAGGTTGTAGTCATAAAAGTTTGAAATTTCTACTGTAACTTTCAAAGGTATTTGAGAAAGGAGGTGATTTACACAAAAAGATTTTTTTTTTTTTTTTTTTTTTTTTTTTAAGTAAGTCCCAGTAAGTTCAGAACTGGAAGAAGAGAAAGAGTAAGAGGTTAGAGGCAACTGGAGGCTGGAGCTGGAGTAATGGCCAAATAGACTGTTATTATTTCAAGAACTCTGGAAGAAGTAGGTAAGGATTTGAATAGAACAGAGAAGTGAAAGAGAAGAAATTCATATGAGAGGCACTACAAAGAAGAGACTAATAAGATTGCAGAAAAAAGAAGGAATAAAAATTAGCGGGATAGATTGGAGCTGGGGAACATGATGGTTTCATTCTAAGAAATAAAATCTAGAAAAAAAAGAGATTTAAAGGTCTACATGGTACACTTTCTTACATGAAAAAAACAAATTGTGTAGATTTAAAATATCCTCACTCACTAAATATAAAAATATTTTGCAAATAAATTTTGTTTTATCTCTATGAAAAATGTAAACCCCTTTCCAAATTTATTTGTTTAAACTAAAAAAAAAATTTTTAAGTGAAATACAGTTGTCTTTTCCTTTTGTTCTTATGTAATAATTCTGCTGTTTTTAGTTCTCATTAAGCAGGCAAGCAAGACCTTCAGTATCTGTGTTTTCTTTATTTGGTTAGATTTTGTGGAAAAATTTTTATATTAAATCCAATATTAGAATATGAATATAAATGCTTTGAGAGATCAATTAGCAGTGAATTAAACATGACAGAAGATTTATTTCTCCTTTGCATAAAAGTCTAACCTGGCATATAATCAGATTTGAAAACGTTGCTTATTCATCATCAGCATAAATTTCATCCTTAGATTCAAGGTGATTGTTCTGCTTGTTGCTATTTCTCAGCTTAGGAGGGGAAAAAGAAAACATAGAAGGCAAGTAACCTTCTTCTTTTAAGAATGTGACCTGAAAGTTGCTCATATCCATTGGCTACAACTTGGTCATATGGTTTGGAAAATGTTATGTCTAGGTGGGCGTTGCAACCAAAATTGGAAGTAAGAGGAATTTGCTTCTAAAAGGACAGTCTTGCGTGAGAAAACTCATATCTGCTTATATTTCTTAAGATTTTTTTTTTACTTTTGTATTTCTGTAAGAGCTGGGGTCTCACTTTCTTGCCCAGCCTTGTGTCAAACTCTTGCCTTCAAGCAATACTCCTGCCTCAGCTTTCCAAGTAGCTGGTATTACAGGCATGAGCCACCTTACCAGACCATGTCTGCTTTTTTTTTATGCATTGCATTGTGTCCTATCAATGTATATTTATTATCTGGCTTTTTCTTTTCATTCGTTATCTTTTTTTAAATTATAGATTTTCTTATGAAATTTTAATTTATTAGTATGTATAGCAGAAAGATGCCAAGACACAGGACAATATCCTCTTTGGTAATTATTTGAATTGAAAGTAGTGTGAAGCCATATCACGTGTCCAAGTAAGAGTGTTTAGATTTATTCAAAATGATCATTTTCCATTTGATAGCCTAGATATATTAATTACAAGAGATCATTTCTGCTGGGCTAAAGTCTCTGTTACCTGAAATTTTTTTACTTGATTTAACATGCAACAGAGGGTTTATTTTTGACTAAAGGGGGTGTGTTGTGCACAGTTCTTTTGGGGTTGATGTTCTTGGGAAGAGAAAAGAGAGTGATGAAGATGATATAGATGGGGAGATTGCCCACACTTGGTCCATAAACTAATCTTGAGCCATTTGAAAAATGTTGCTAAATGAAAAGATGAATGAACTAGGTGTATGGACTAATGTGTTTGACCCTAGCACAAAGCAGTGCTGCTAAGAGACCCAGGTGGTTAATTGTGACATGAGTTCTAGATATTCATTCTTCATTCACTTCTTCAACCCCAACACAGACAATAAGATGTTTTTGTTGTCTCAAGGACTAACAGAGGAAAGAAGGAGAAATCACTATGCCTGGAGATCATGGACTACAGGGAAAGTAAAGAGTGGTGTGTTAAAGTTCTTTGAAGAAAGATAAATATACTTACTGTATTCCTACACAGGAGTCCCAGAAACAACTGAGTGATGGTGGTGGTGGTAAATCTGGGAGAAAACCTCATTAATGGATAAGTGTAGACTTGGAGCAGGAAACAGTAATGGATTACTTCCACTGTAACAATATACACTTAGAGATAAAGTTTAGGGCAGTACTTCTCAAATTTTAATGTACATATGAATCACCAGAGACCTTGTTAAAAGGCAGATTCTGATTTAGTGTCTGGGGTGGGGCTGAGAATGTTCATTTCTAATAAATTCCCAGGTGATGCTATGCTGCTGTTCCACAAACACTTCCAGTAGCAAGGGATTAGTTACACTGAATTAATCAAGGTCTCATCTTCACCATCTGCTAATTCTTATTACCTTCCTTTCTATAGTCAGAAAAGCCTGGATTTCAGAACTGGCTATGCCACTTACAAGTGTCATTGAGTAAGTTATTTAACTTCCCTGAGGCTTAGTTTCACTACTCAAATAGATTTTTATTAGCATTGCAGTATTTGCTATTCTATCCAGCAGATATTTCTATTTTCTTCCCGTGCACCTGATTGGATTGCATGACTGAGTCCATTTGGAGTTAGGTGAGGCCATATATATGCTTTGGTCATTAATACATAGACAAAAAATATAACATGTCACTTGTGTGTTTTGCTACCTTCTCTTTTTGTCTGCTATGATTATTGGTAATGTTCTAGTAAATGTTTTATCCTGAGAATCACTAGAGCACAGCCCTAAGCAAACCCTTGGTGGACATGCAAATAAACTTGTATTGCTTTAAGCCATTGAAATTGTGGAGGTGTTTATTATTTCAATTCAACCTGGCTTACTCTGACTGACAGTAGCATTACATGGAAAAAGTCACATACATTGGTTGTGACACAGATATTCATTTCCCATTGTTTTCTGGTTCCAACCTCTTATAATCTAGCTTTTTGTCATCTCTCTGTGAATGGATAATAAGAGTAACAAGATAATTTAGAAATTGGTTAAAAGCTATATTTATGCTCCTTAAAAAATGCTTTCTCATCTTTGTAAAGTAATAGCGATTCAAAAATGCAAAACTTGCAGATAAATAAGTCCTTTTTTTCTCCATGATCACGTCAAGTCAGCTAGACTGTTCCAATGAATTCTAATCTGTCGAGTGATATGTAACAGTAACTGACTGGAAAACACAACTGCTGAAGCAGGCCCACGAAATGGACACTTAGAGGGATGGCTGTTTTTCTATTTGTAATATTGCATTTTTATTTCTGTACATTTTTTGTTTGCTAAAAAATGTCATTTTATTAATTCTCTGGAAACCAATTTGAGTTTGGCATGAATATGGCAAATACTCTTCTATTCTTGAGCTGTTAGTTCTTTTAATATTTCATCTACCCTAAGAAGAAAAGTGTTAAGCAGCATTTCTTTGACCTTTTTGCTGGGTTATAATTTAAGTGTCTGGTATTTCTTTTACTCCTCACCTTTCTTCCTGCTCTATAATCCATGTGACAGAACAAGAATCACCAGTGAATCAAAATAGAGACAATTTACAAGTAATGTTTAAACAATCTGCCTTTGAACTTTCATTGTAATTATTCTCTGTCATTTCTCCTTTTTTAAAAAATATATATACTAATGCTATCTCTAAGGGAATTTTTTTCTTTATCTCTCATTATATTTATGTTGTTTTAAAAACATATCACTTAACTCAAAAATATTAATATATAAGATTTCTCTTTTCATGATTCCATTTAACATATATAATATCTTGAAATTCAAGCACAATGTCCAATAGCCATTTATTCATTCATTCATGCATTCAACAAATATTCATTATGGCATTCTATTTTGTTCTAGGGTGCAGAGCATTGAAAAAAAAAATACAAAATCCCATCCCTTATGAAGCATATATTCTAGTAGACAGAGTCAGGTAATAGACAAAAAATAAAGAAGTGTGCAAGAAAGTAATGTTATAGGAGAAAACTGAATCAGAGAAATAAGGCACAGAGTGTCCTCAAGAATGCTGCTACTTTAAATAAGATATATTGGGAAGGCCTTGTCCATAAAGTAGTATTTAAGCAGAAGTCTGACAGAGGTAGTGGCAGACTTATGAGATATCAGTAGAAGAACTTTCAGACAAGAGCAAATAGCAAGTATAAATGGCAACATTGTCACCAGAGACTCTAGAGTTTGATGTAGGATTTGCCAACTTCCCTTCTGACCTTGAAGGTTGCTCTGGGAATCAATAATATGTGACAGATGGAAGAGGGGAGAGAGCTTCATGGAAAGTTTTATGAATTAGTCTTGGGCATTAAGTACCTCGCTTTTTCTTCATTCCATTGACCAAGAATTACTTAGATGACCATACCTAAATGCATGGGACATTGGGAAATAAACTATAGCTTGGTGTTCAGGAGGAAAAGAGTAGGAGATTGAGAAATATATAAGTAGCGTCCTAGTTAGCATATAAAATAGTGTACTGAATTTTTTATATTATTTATAGTTTGCTGTCTATGAGTATCAAATACTGGACACATCCAGTGAGTGAAATTCTTAGAATAATTGTAGGTCTATTCATTAAAAGATCATGTTATTATAATAAACAAAGAATACTTTGCTTTAGTGAGCAGTATATTGAGAGAATATAATTTCTTCAGATAGAAAATGACTCACTGAGACAGCCATGTCTCATAATACTTGGGATGTCTTTCATGTGACTCTGTTTCAACTGTGTCTTTGTTGTTAAAGGAGTCCTCCCCAAGATATTCCTTTGACTCCCCTTAGTGGGAAGCTGGGCATCTGTATTAGTTGGTTTTCACACTGCTATAAAGAATTACTACCTGAAACCGGGTAATTATAAAGGAAAAAGATTTAACTGACTCACAGTCCTGCAGGCTTAACTGAAGCATGGTTAGGGAGACTTCAGAAAACTTACAATCATGACAGAATGGGAAGGAGGCTTCTTCACAAGGCATCAGGAAAGAACATGAATGTGAGCACAGAAAAAAACTGCCACTTTAAAAACAATCAGATCTCCCGAGACTCAATCTCATGAGAATAGCATGGAAGAAACCTCTCCCAAATCCAACCACTTTCCTCTCTCTACATGTTGGGATTACAAATCCCTCTGTCCACACATAAAGATTACAATTTGTGATAAGATTTGGGTAGGGACACAGAGCCGAACCATATCAACATCCAAATTTCCTTCCACCAAGACCACTCTGTGCTTGAAATGGGTAACTTTTCAAAACAAACAAAGCTGTTATTAGGGAAAATGGATAATGAAGAATGCAAAATGATAAATGTTCACTGTTTTCTACATATGTATGTGTATGTTTACATATATGTAACATAAAATGTTATAGATAACATATTGTACATAGCAATATGTAATATATAACATGTGACATGTGCATGTATACATATGCATATGTCAATATGCATACAAATACAGGTTGAGCATCCCAAATCTAAAATCTAAAATTGTTCAAAATCTGAAATTTTTATTGAACACGATCATAATGCTCGAAATAATCCTCATAGAAGCATTTCAGATTTCAGATTTTTGGATTTGGGATGCTCAATCAGTAAGTCATACAAATATTCCAAAATCTGAAAAAATCTGAAATCCAAAACACTTCTGGTCCCAAGCATTTTGGATAAGGGATACTCAGCCGGCATATATGTCTGCCATATTTGATTTACATAATGGAAAAGAGCAAAAACTCTTATTTAAGTTAGCCAGAGTTAATTTAACATATTAAAACACTTGTTTTCAGTCTAATCATAGTTGACTAAAAACCAAAGAAAGAGATCACATGTCACGATTGTATTTATTTTCATTTGCTGTGTGCTTTGGTAGTTATGGTATAAAAGACCTTGGAGATTTTATTAAATAGATCAGGTCCAAATTCAAATAAGCAGATTTCTATTATATGTTAATATGCTGAGCATATTGCCATTCACATTTGCTTCACTATTTCTTGAAGGTTTAGAAGAGCTAAGGGGTAGATGGGGATTAAGGGATAGATGATGCTTCTGAGAACAGACTGCCTGGGTTTGAGTCCTTGCTCTACCACTTACTAGCTGATTGACTTTGTACAGAATACTTAACCTCTGCTGCAGTTTCCTTATCTGTAAAATGGAGATAAAAACAGTATCCCTCTCATAGATCTATTATGAGGATTAGGTGAGTAAATATGTGCCAAGTACTTGGAACAACATCTAGTACATAGAAAGCTTGATGTGTTAGCTGTTTCTGTTAATGATTTATTTTTTTCAAACTCTGGAATAAATCATAAGCCTCAGAAGACAAAGATCATGTCTTAAAAATTATATTTAGCCCTTAACACAGTGTTGTGTAAGGTATCTAATAAATGTTTTTGAATGAATAAATAAAATACTGAGCAAACAGTTACACATTTGGGTATTCATATTATATGTTTAATGTAGCCAATTCCTTATTGAACTCAAATTACCTTTGTTACTTTGTAATTAAACTGTTATTTTTCAATAATAAAGATAAACTGGGCCGAGTTGGGTGACACACCTGTAATTCCAGCCCTTTGGGAGGCTGAGGTGGGCAGATCACTTGAGGTCAGGAGATCAACACTAGCCTGACCAGCATGGCAAAACCCTGTCTCTACTGAAAATACAGAAGTTAGCAAGGGATGCTGGTGGGCACCTGTAATCCCAGCTACTCCGGAGTCTGAGGCAGGAGAAATTTGCTTGAACTCTGGAGGCAGATGTTGCAGTGAGCTGAGTTCTCATCACTGCACTGCAGCCTGGGTGAAAGAGTGAGATTTCATTTCAAAAGGAAAAAAAAAAAAGATAAAATGATATGTTTTTAAGGAAAACTATGTAGCTGTTAGTGATGATTTGTTTCAATTGTCTGTGCTCCACATTATCAGTGGGAGTACAGTTGAAACAATCTTGATGGGAAAAAATGACATTATTCTATACAATTGACTACTCACATATTTTCCCAGCAATTCTACTCCTAGTGAAGTATCTAAGAAAACTTATTGTACTTATGAACAGAAGACATACAAAAGCATTCATAAGAAAACTGTTCATAAAATCGAATTCCAGGAACCATCTAAATGTTGATAGGAACGTGGATAAATAAACTGTGGTAATATAGTAATCTCCAGGTGTTGGTGACAGATTGGTTCCAGGCCTTCCTTGAATACTAAAATTTGCAGTTGCTCAAGTCTCTGCTACCAAATGGTGTAGTATTTGCATATAATCTATGCACATCCTCCTATATACTTTACCTTATCTCTATTTTACTTATAACATCTCAGGCAACGTAAATGCCATGTAAATAGTTGATACACTGTACTGTTTAGAGAATAGTAACAAGAAAAATGTCTGTCGTGTTCAGTACAGACACAGTTTTTTACAAAGTATTTTCCATCTGTGTTTGGTTGAATCCATAAATGAGGAACCCACTGATACAAAGGGCTGACTGTATATAGAATAAAATACAAGAGTATAGTAGATTGTAGCAGTAACAATTGCAATTTTATTTATCCCTTTCTTAATCCATGTGCTTAGATACTACCTTCGCTTACTGATTCTGGGTCTCACCATATGCTTTGGCCAATGGGACAACAGCAAATGTGTTTCAAGAAGAAACTTAAAAAATGCTTGTTCATTGGAGCTTGTTGCTCAAGGAAACTCTGCAACTGCCACTATGTGAACAAGCCAATGCCAATTGGGTGAAAACATGTTTTTCCAGTTAACTTTATGACCTGAGCTGACAGCCATCACCTACTGACAGCCAGCACATGTTACCAAACATGTAAGGAATCCCATCCTTGCATGACCAACTTCCACACAAATCTATGAGGTGATTCTAGCTGTACATGTGTGCACAGGGAAACCAGCATAATAAGTACTGTTCATTTAAGCCTAACCTAAGTTTTTGACCCACAGAATTTTGAGCTTATCCTTGATTGCTCTTTTAAGTAACCACATTTTGAGAGTAAAGGGAAATGAACTACAGTTATATACAACATAATTAAATTGTAATAACATACTGTTAATTTTTTAAAAAGCAAGTAGCAGAGGTTTACCTGAAGTTTGAGAATCTATTAAGAGAAAATATAAATAATCATTGCCAAAATAAAGATAATGCCTAAGCATTTACATATTATGTATGTTAGTAATTAAGTAAAAATAAACCACAATTTCAGAATATAAAGATGATGATATTTAACATTTTAATGTTCTTAACTAGCATATATCTATACACAAAGGTAACATAATTGAATAGTGAAATGAATTAAAATGTACATATTTTTATACCTTAACATGCTATTAAATTCTCCAAAAATGTAATTGAAAACTGCTAATAATTCATCATATCAGATTATGTATATATTTAATTAGTTTCTCATTCTTGGCATTTAGGTTATTTATAACTTTTTCTTATTAACAAATGCAATAACAGCTTGGTATATAATTTTATACATATTTGGGACACAATGCCCATAGAATAACTTCTTCAAAGTAGGTTTAATAAAAATATTATAAATATACGCAGAAGTTATTAATACATTTTTATTAATTGCATTTTGCAATAGGCAAAAATTTATATTCCAACAGAAATGTATGATGTTGCTTTCTTTGTTGAACATGTTCAAGCATTTGGTATTATTCTATTGATAAATTTGACAAATTGATAGGCAAAAATGACATCTTACAATTATTTTAATTAAGTTACTAATGAAGATACAATTTTATTCATTAGTTATTTGTTTTTCATGTATCTGAATTATCTTTTCATGTGCTTTACTCAATACTTTGTCTTGACAGTTTTTAATATTGTTGATTGGGTTCCACCTTTCTTAATTACAATCACATTCTAGTACCTGCTATAGAGATTATACCCTCATCGCCTTGATTGTACTCAGTGTTTCTGTAGTTTTCAGTTACATATTTAAAAACTATATTTTACTCATGAGTAACCTCTTATTTTTTGGGTATCTTATCATTCATACGTTTGTACAGTGAGTTTTATTCCTTTGAAATACAAGACCAAGCTGAGATGGTTGATTTGGGGTTGGTTCTTAATAACTATATAAGGCATAATTATTTCCACAATTAAAGAGCACCTCACAGTATTTCTTAAAGCAATTAAAAGAAGAAGTTATAAAAAATTTATATCACTTTGTTTCTACATGGATTCTATCGTTTGACTTAGGAATTTGCCAGTTGTGGAAGCAAATTAGCATAATCACAGAAGGCAACACTATTTGAAAACTTCAAGTGAATGAAATGTGGTTTCAAGATGATAGATTAATAACAAAATTAAGATAAATAGTATCCTGCACTTCATTTTGGTAGCCAAACTTGGATACAATCGGTCATTCATTTTGTAAGTTAAAGAAATTGATAAATGTGAAATGCCCAGTAGTCTAATTCGAAGATGTATTGGGTCACTCATCCTGTTTTGTTTTTCCATGCCTAAATAAAGAGGAATCAAAAATATACTTAGGAAAACATAAAAGATGGATTCAAGTAAAACTAGTACAAATGGAAATAACACCAAAAGGTGAAAATTCAAGAAAATTACATTTTTAGGTTCTTGACTGTAAAGACGTAGACTGTAATAAAGCTAATTTCTTCCAAGTGGCAATAATTCCCCACTGAGTTTATTTTGAAGTCTAACTTTAAAAAATCACATTTTCTTTTCCTTCTGAGTTAAAACTTTTTGGATGTATTCATATTTTTCTCTGTTAACATTGTAAAGGTACAGTGAGCACACAGGATGAGTTATATGTAGAAGTGTTCGGGTTTGAAGCCTCAAGCTTTTGGCTACAGCAACTCATTCATTAGGTTGGGATGCTATGATAAACACACTTGAAACAGCACATTTTTCATCATATATATATATATATATATATATATATATATATATACACACACATATATGTGAGAAATATATATATTTCCTTTACAAAACTGAGTTTAGACCTGTAGGCAATTGAGACTTCATGAAAACAAAAATATTTCCATTTTTATAAAGACCATCAAATTAGTGCTAGAAGACACCTCTCCCTTCAGGCATACATGTTCCAAGTCTTTATCCCTAAAGGTTTTATTTAGGACAATATTTTGGCTTCCTGACTACCATTATGTCATTATTCCCATAGTACTGATGAGTAGAAATAGTATTAAACTGGATATAGCTAATCAGGAAATAGGCTCTACATATTACAATAGATCTTAAAGATATTAAAGATAATAACTTGACATGTGAAAAACTGTTATAAGAGCACAGCACAGTAGCATAATTAAATACAATTTAGATTTGTCCTGAATCTGCCTATCAAAACTATTTGTTTGAAAATCAGGTCCTTTATATCTCTTTGAATATGCAGCAGATTCTTTTCAATCAGTAACACAATAGATGAATATTGTACTACTCACAGAAACCTTTAGTATTAATTAAGATTTCATTATGGAGTTAAGGAGAAAATAGAGAAAAGGAACTGCCTTCTGTCAAAAGAATTTACATGTAGTTTGCTTCAGGAGACTGATTGCTACAGAGAGAAGGGGAAGATAATGTTATTTGTTAATGATAACCTAACAATATTGCGGACAACATCATCATTTGTATCTTTCATTAGATTATCATTATTCAATGCTAACAATACTTTCCATTTCCATTGTTACTCACACTTTCAGAGAGTCTGACATGCTTCATTCCTACATCCCTTCTGCCTTTCCCTTGAAATAACCATGTGGAAATAAGTAGCTGCAATTAAGGAAAAGGGTGACAAATAAATATTTGCTTAAACACATACGCATATACAGAAGTTATTTCTCTGAAAATCTGTAGTGCTTTAAGACAGCTGCCGGGTAATTGTCAGTTTGATCTGGGAAGTGAGTGAAGGAATCGTCATCAGTCATTGTTTTCCATTCTGAAAGATTTACAATTTGCATGTTATGGTTTTTGTTGGCAAAGGCTAATAAATCTATGAATATCATTTAAGGGGCAAATTGAGGTAGCGCAAGAGAAATGTTTTGTAAAATATAATTTGTAATTTTTTTTTTTTTTAGTTTGTTTAGAGTTCAAGCCTAGAACAGCATATTCCCAAAGCTGCAGAGTCTTAAGAACTATCTGGAGATTGAAAAAGATCACTACAAATGGTAGTGACAGAGACAGGGGACAGCCAAGGGTTTCCAGCGAAACCCTGCCTTCAAGCCTAAAGCAGCCTGAAGGCTGAAACACTGGACTGCTGGTCCTGGATAAAGTCCTCCTTTTCCGTACTGAGTCTCTGAACAATGCCCACCTGCGCACTGGGAGGACAGGGTGGAGCTTCGGGCAGTTTGCACCATTCTTAGTTGGGAGGGGCCTGGTCTCTTCAGCTCCTGCGTGGTGACCCGGGATTCAATCTGTGAGGCACGAAACCTGCTAGTAGTAGTTTCTCTTGCTTTGCTGAGAGTTATTTTTCCTTTATCCTTTTCACCCAGTAAATTTCATTTTCCTCAGCCTTCTTTGTGTCTGTGAGCCTAAGCTTTCCTGATTGTATGACAAGAGACTGGTTTTGTCTGAACTAAGGAGAAAGTTCTGCAACAGTAGCATGAGATAGATTCTATTACTGCCGCTCCTTCCAACCTTTCAAAATGACTGTGCATTCCTACCCATTACCTTGTGATTTGCAGTGCTTCCAGTGGGAGGATCATATATTCCTTTCACATTAAAGGTGGATTTTGCTGGGTGACTTGAATTGTCCAATGGCATGTGAGCAACACTGAACAGATTTGTGAACCAAAACATGCCTTTATCATATTTTTAAAAAAGGAATGTTTGCTTCTGTACTGAACATGTATAGACCTTTTAAATTATCATGTTACATAAGACCATTTCTATACCATTTTACATAAGAGATATTGGTGTCAGTGGAATGTTGTATCAATGGGACATTCTGAAACCAATTCCTCATGGATATTGAGGCACAATCTTAATCACTGATAAAAAGGGACTTCTAACATTTTGCTATTTGTTTTTTATGGCTTTATAGATTTTTATTTCTTGTGTTAATATCTTCTTTTATGTTGTTTATTCTTTGTAATAAAATATTTAAATCCTTTTTTATTTCCTTTTGTATACATTCTATAGCTATTTGCTTTGTGACTACTCAATATCCTAAGGTTATACCACTCTAATTTGAATATATATCAGATTCACTTCAACAGCATATAAAAACCTTTCTCTTTCAGCAGCTCTTTTCCAACATCTTTTAGTTGTTGATGATGTCACATAATTACAACTTTATATACTGTGTGTCCCAAAACATAAAGAAATAATTTTTTAGATGCATTAGTCTCTCTAATTTTGTAGAAAACAGATGTGGAATTATAAACCAAGTTACAAAGTTACAATCATACTAACTTTTAGACTGATAATTGTTTTATTAATTTTTAGTCTCATATCTTTTTTGGTATATTTATATTCAGGTTTATTCAATACATAGAATATTATTTTTTTTAAAGTGGAATTATAAGCTATATAACAATGATATTAACTTTATAATTGCTCATGTATTTATCTTGACTGAGATAATAACATTTATTTTTATTTTTATTTTTTGAGATGGAGTCCTGCTCTGTCCCCCAGGTTAGGGGGGCCATCTTAGCTCATGGCAACCTCTGCCTCCTGGGTTCAAGTAACAAGTGATTCTTTTTCCTTAGTCTCCTGAGTAGCTACTTGTATTTTTAGCAGAGATTGGGTTTCACCCAGGCTGGCCAATTTTCACCCAGGTTGGCCAGGCTGGTCTCAAAATCCCGACCTCAAGTAATCCACCTGCCTTGGCCTCCCAAAGTGCTGGGATTACAGGTATGAGCCACCATGCCTGGCCTCTCTTGAGCATTTCCTGAAAGGCAGGTCTAGTGATAACAAACTTTCTCAGCTTTTGTTTGTCTAGAAATGCCTTAATTTTCTGCTTACTTTTGAAAAACAGTTTTGCCAGATATAGGATTCTTGATTAGGGAGAAGGAGTAAAAATAAAACTCTAAGTAAAAGTTTTAGATTATTTATTCTGTAACTTAAAAAATGCCAGCAAACAATATAGTCATGTCTTATGTCTATCATTTATAATTTAATACTTATATTAATATTTATTTGAACATTAAGCTGGGCTTTGTGTTCTAATCTTGCTGAATGCCATCTCTAGAAGGTGATGTATTTTTATTGATTGATCATTTTATTCAGTGGCAGAGAAATATTAGTTTTTGTTAGATACTTAACTTTTTAAAAAGCATCTTGCATTTATCCATTCTCATAATGCTATAAAGAAACACTGGAGACTAGGAAATTTATAAAGACGTGTTTAGTTGGATGATGATTCTGCAGGCTGTACAGGAAGCATGATTCTGGCATCTACTTGGCTTCTGGGGAGGCTTCAGGAAATTTGCAATCATGGCGGAAGGCGAAGTGGGAGCAAGGCCTCTCACATGGTGGGAGCAGGAGCACAAGAGAGATTGGGGAGGTGCCACATACTTTTAAACAACCAAATATCATGATAAATTATTAACTGTTATGAGAATAGCACAGAAGGGTTGGTGCTAAACCATTCATGAGAAATCCACCCCATGATCCAATCACCTCCCACTAGCCCCACCTTCAACATTGTGGACTAAATTTGACATAAGATTCGGTGGGGACACAGATCCAAAGCATATCATTCTGCCTTTGGCCCCCAGTTCTCATGTCCTTCTCACATTGCAAAATACAATCATGCCTTCCCAACAATCCCAAAAGTCTTAACTCCTTCCAAAATTAACTCAGAAGTCCAAAGTCCAAAATCTCGCTTGAGACAAGGCTAGTCCTTTCTGCATATGAGCCTGTGAAATAAAAATCAAATTAGTTACTTCCAATGGGCATACAAGCATTGGGTAAACTTTCTCATTCCAAAAGGGAGAAATCTGCCAAAAGAAAGCAGTTACAGGCCCATGCAAGTTGGAA
Source organism: Aotus nancymaae (assembly GCF_030222135.1). Lineage (NCBI taxonomy): Eukaryota > Metazoa > Chordata > Mammalia > Primates > Aotidae > Aotus > Aotus nancymaae. The sequence goes on along the minus strand of NW_026988428.1, from coordinate 27,976,682 downwards.
ACCCAGTAGGGGAGTCATTACATTTTAAAGCTTCCAAGTAATCTCATTTGACTTCATGTCCCATATCCAGGAATGAGCTTGCAAGGTCTTGGGCAGCTCTGCCCAAGTTTCAGCCACGGTGCCTACCCTGAAGGTCTGGCATTGAATGCTTGTGGCTTTTTCAGGTTTGGGTGCAGAATGCAAACTGTTAGTGGGTCTACAATTCTGGAATATAGAGGATGGTGACTCTCTTCTTACAGCTCCATTAGGCATTGCCCCATGGGGAACTCTATGTGGGGGATCCCCACATTTCCCATCTGTACTGCCCTGCTAGAGGCTCTCCATGAGGGCTCAGCCACTGCAGCAGGCTTCTGCGTGTATGTTCAGCATTTTCCATACATCCTATGAAATCTAGACAGAAACTCTCAAGCCTCAAGTCTTGTACTTTTTACACTTAGAGGCTTAACACCATGTGGAAGCTGCCAAGGCTTATGGCTTGCATTCTCTGTAGCAGCAACTTGAGCTGTACCTGGGTCCCCTTGAGCCATGGCTGGTACCAGAGTGGCCAAGATCAGGAGCAGTTTCCCCATACTGTGCAGGGCAATGGGGGCTCTGGGCCTGTCCCAAAAAGCCATTCAGTCCTCCTTGGCCTCCAGGCTGGTCATGGGAGGGACTATTGTAAAGGTCTCTGAAATGCTTTTCAGTCCTTTTCCCCATTGTCTTGGTTATCAGCATTTGACTCCTTTATTCTTAGGTAACTTTTTGCAACCTACTTGAATTCTTTCGCCGAAAATGGTCTTTTCTTTTCTACCACATGGCCAGGCTGCAAATCTTGTAATCTTTTATGTTCTGCTTCCCTTCTTAAATATAAGTTCCAACTTCTGGTTATTTCTTTGCTCATGCATGTGAGCGTAGATTATTGGAAGCAGCCAGATGACATCTTAAATGCTTTCCTTCTTAGAAATTTCTTCTGTCAGATACCCTGAATTATCATTTTCCATGTTAAAAGTTCCACAGATCCCTACAACAGGGCCACAATGCAGCCAAGCTCTTTTCTAAGGAATAACAAAATGAACTTTCCTTCAGTTCCCAGTAAGTTCCTCATTTTCATCTGAGACATCATCAGCCTGGACTTCATTGTGCATGCTACCAGCATTTTGGACATAACCATTCAATTGTCTCTAGGAAGTTCCAAACTTTCCCTCATCTTCCTGTCTTCTTTTGAACCCTCCACACTTTTCCAACCTCTGCTCATTACCCAGATCCAAAGTCACTTCCACATTTTCATATGTCTTTATAGCAATGCCCCACTCCTTATTTCCAATTTTCTGTATTATATTATTCTTACATTGCTAAAAAAAAATCTGAGACTGGGAAATTTATAAAGCAAAGAGGTTTAATTTCTCATAGTTTTGCGGGCTGTACAGGAAGCATGATTCCGGCATCTACTTGGCTTCTAGGTAAGCCTTAGGAATCTTACAATTATGGCAGAAGGCAAAGGGACAGTGATGAGAGCAGGAGCAAGAGAGAGGAGGACGTGCTGCACACTTTTAAACAACCAGTTCTCATGAGAATTCACTTATTATCACAAAACAGCACCAATGGGATAGTGACACCCCCATGATCCAATCACCTCCCACCAAGCCTCACCTCCAACACAGACGACTACAATTTGACATGAGATTTGGTGATGACACATATCTAAACTATATCATATCTCTTTTTATTTGTTTGATGTATCTGGACAAATGCTAACAAAAACAGAAATCATTTTGCTTACTTTACAATGAATGCACATTTAGATAACAACTGTTAAAGTATTTCAATAACCACTTTATAATGCTCTAATTAACACTGCATTACCCAATCTGATTTAGGACACTTATATTGAATTTCTTTGCGTCAAAGGAAATTATATTCTGTATTTTTATATTATGAAACTCTAAGATTCTACAAATGATAGTTCAGGGAAATAAGTCATTCCCAAAGCTACAGATCCTTTTATATTTTCTCTAATAGAGGATATTCTATCTACAGAACTTACCCTAAATTCTTAGCTATGAATTTGACTCTTTTAAAAACATAATGGTAATGGCATTTTTTTTTTCTGTCATTGTCTCTATAGCTAAAAATTCTGCAAATTCAAGTATATTTCAAAAGGCAATTGGTAGTTATTATTATATGAATAAAGTCTTAAAAAATTTTTATTGATAAAACAACTGTAGTGACATTTTAAAATTTTGAGAATGTATTCAAATTGTGTGAAAATAAAATAGGTGCATATTTTTAATGAATGAGGCTTAAATGTGCCTGTAATTTATAATATTTTTTAAAAAACTAGAAGTAGAAAAAATGATCTTGAAAATAAATACAAATATATTGTGTATTTTAAAGTATTATTGAAAAGCTGAATGCATCTATCATTGTATTTTCAAGTTAATATTTTATAAATATATGATCACAAATAAAAATTTGAAGAGTAATCAAATTACCAAATGATATTTATAATTCTACCACTGTGTCATGTTAGTGTATTTACATTCAGGTTTATTCTGTATATAAAGTATCATTTAAGTAATTCCAATTCTTAACTTGGAATTATATTGTATGTTTAACATTTTGGTTTATTTTTTATTCTACTGAACATAATATTGTAAGTTTCCTGTGTCACTGCAGAGTCTTCATAAACATCATTTCAAAAGGCTGCTAATGTGAAAAGTTTGAGGTCAGGTTTTGATTCCTACCACTCATTTTGCTGCCCCTCTAGGATTCCCTACCTAGCTGGCAAACACAAAAGGATCATTTGGAAAATGTAAAACAAAGTACTAAGAGCCGGGAAATTAATAATACTAACTGGATAAAGTTGAAGAATAAGTTTCTTTTTGCTCAAGAAGCATGGCATCTTTCCTACCTCAAATTTTTTATCAATCTAGTTTCTGAAAGTAAAACAGAGCCTATGCCAGATATTTGAAAAGGTACAATTTAATATGAGGAATTAGTTCAAAAATGTTAGGAGAACTTAAAAGCCAAACAGTGAATAGCACAGCAATGCAGAGACTAGCAATAGCAGAAGATCACCATCATCCTCAGGGCTAGAGAAAGAGAATATCACAAGAATTCAGGAGCAAAAAGTATTTAGTGGAAGCTTGAGCCCATGGGGGATTAAAAAAAAAAAAAAAAAAAAAAAAAAACTTTGACAGAACCATCAGATACAGAGAGAGGTACAGAAGATATACTGTGGCTACTCCTTTCTTCACACCATTCAGTCTTTCCCCAAACTTACAATTTTGAATGCATTCAGAGGCCAATTTTGATAAGAAAGGCAGAGTTCTTTACCTGGAAGTAGGAGTCTAAAGTCTGAGTCCATAGTGGTTCCATCTTTATTGAGCCTCTATAGTCTTACATTACATTTTCCTTGTGGACTGGAAGTAGTAAATATACTCTGATGAGTACAGTGGATTTCAGACATCTTCTTTCTTGTCCCATTGTGTTGCAGAAGCCTTATTTTTCCTTGATAATAGAATTACTCACAGGATTAATTCTTTTTTTTTTTTTTTTTAGCTTGCTGGTTATGAGGCAAGGGGAATTTAAAATGACAATGTCAATTTCCAATCCACTGGAAATATTGTTGTCACCCCCAATGAAAAATGTCTTCTCTTGAGAATTAAGACTTATCAATCAGCAGAGCTTAAGGTTACCAGGGTGAGAATCCAAAAAACTTCAAGCTTCTAGTATATTAATATATTTAGTTGTGAAAGGAGTTGCTCCTACTTCCAATCCTTCATTCCAAGACCTACAGGCTTTGCCTGTGGGAGAAACTGAACCATTTACTTATTGATGGATCAAAGCACATATTGCATCTAGGAGGATGACACTCCAAATTTGCAGAATATTTTCTCTTAGCTGGCACTGTAACTGAGTTTTCAGAAATATATTTTATTATTCTATCAGGTCAGCTGTCTCCAGGCAATTAGATATTTGGTAAGATCAATAAATTCCATAGATGCAAGTCCTTTGCTACATCTCCTGAGCAGAGGCAACACTTACGCAGTATACTATAATGGTGAATGAGGCATTCCATATATCCACAAGTGGTGATGCTGGCAGAAACACAGATGGAATTGAAGGCAAATCCATACCTGGAATGGTTGTCTTTTTAGGGAGGACATAACACTGTTCCCATACGAAACACATTTCCAAAGTTAGCAAGCTGCCATCAGTAATTGGCTAGTCCTTTGGGAAATAATGCCCTTGTGGGGTTGGGAGGTGTTGACTTCTGCTTTAGCTGGCTGCACACGCAACAGCAGTAGAAGATACATCAACTTGGGTGAGGAGTACATGCTGTTGCAGGTTCTTTCATAATATCTTTTCTGCTGCAATGCTATTTTGTATATGGCTCATTGAGCAACCACCGGGTGACTGGGGAATGAAGCTGATTCATAAGATGCTTGCTTATTAAGAGTCTCCTCGGCAGTGGATGTTGTGTAGTGATCATATGTCCATGAATAGGCATAACTCAATTTTTATTATTTTCTTTCCAACCACAAATGACATCCAGATTTACTGCTCCTCAACTGCTTACCAGGAGTTTTTCCTTCACTATTGTCTTTCTGGATCATCACTGAGTGGAGATGTATAATAAGCCAGCAGCATATCACTTTAAGATGATGCCAGCTTATGTTGTGAAGACATTTGTAAACAAAATCATTTTTGTAATTTCTCACTTGTTATAGGGAGCTCTTATGGGGCAATTGGTGTGGGTTGAGAGCTCACAATCATATAGTAGGGAGCATACATCACAGACTCTGAGCCACCTGCTCATGCTAATTACTTGTGCCTTTCAGACTGGCACAGCATTCATTCCATATATAACATTTCCATTTGGTTGGATTGTGACTAGGTGTAGCCAGACTTATGGATCAGTGAATCACACAACTTCCAGTTCAATGTGAGAAGCATATCTTTCATGTCACCTGGTGTTCTGTGGAGCAATGTTCAACCTACAAGAGTCCAGTACCAACAGTCATTTTTCAAAAATAAAATAAATACCATCAGGTGAGGGTATAACTTTGTTTTAAAACAATTGTAGGCCAGACTCAGTCACTCATGCCTGTAATCCCAGCACCTTGGGAGGCCAAGGCAGGTGAATCATTTGAGCCAGTCAGGAGTTCAAGACAGGCTGGCCAACAAGGTAAAACCCTGTATCTACTAAAAATACAAAAATTAACTGGGCAGTAGTGGCACATGTCTGTAATCCCAGCTACTTGGGAGGCTGAGGCTGGAGAATCACTTGCGCTCGGGAGGAGAAGTTTGCCATGAGCCAAGATAGCACCACTGCACTACAATCTGGGAAACAGAGTGAGACCCTGTTTCAAAAAACAAAACAAAACAACAACAAAACCCCAATGTTCGTCTGCTGAATAGTAAGCCCTGAAGCCCCTAGACTTGTGGCAAAACTCTCTTTTTCTCTGAACCCCACCTTCCATAACTGAGTGGGAGCAGATGTAACTGTGGAAAACATTTGCCTCTAAAAGTCAAAGTAGCTGGCAAGCATTGTGCTTTTCTCTTAGTGTTAGGTGTCACAAAGTGTCATTTTAAAAACTCCAGACCACTGAATCTCTACAAGTTTACCAATGTGATGAGATTCTAAACCATTTGGTGGTTAGTTTTTCATGATTTGGCATCCAAAGATCTCACTACAGCAATTAGCATGCTAATCAATTCCTGCTCATCAGGTCCAAAAAATAATCACTAGTAATAATCAATAATATCTCCTAGGGATATTTTATGGGACAGCAAGTTGATCGATTCCGTGAAGGCTATATTATAACAGAGAAGGTTAACTTATCTCTGATCAGATTGAGAAGTGCTTTGCTATCCCTGCCTGGCAAAAGTGAACTTCTATTTCGTACCTCCCACTCCCTAGTCGGTATAATGTAAAAATATCAATAGCTATTATATATCACGTTTTAATGTCTGTTTCGATTTGTGAATCAGTTAGCCTTTGCTATGTAATGATCGTCAACCTTCAAAAATGGCTTAAGACAATGATTGTTTATTAACTCACAATTCTGTATATTAGTAATTTGGGTTGGACTAAGCTGGGCAGCTCTTATTTTTCTTAGACTCCTTCATGAGGCTACAGGCAACTTGTGGCTTACCCATGGATGATATAGGGTGGTTTTAATGATATATAGCTGGATGATATAGGGTGGTTTTAATGACAAGTCTTATCAGTTAACTATCAGCCAGACCACTGTCAGCCAGGTGGCTTCTCTAGCAGGTAAGCTTGAGGTTGGTTCATATGATGGCCTCAAGTTTCCCAACAGCAAGAGAGAGTAAGCTCTAATGAATAGGTGCTTTTTAAGCTTCTGCTTGCATCATACATGCTTACATTCTGTTGGCCAAAATAAGTTACATGGTCAAGACTATATTCAAGGAATAGAGAAATAGATATGACTCTTAATTGGAGGAACTACATAGTCAAATGTGAATAAAATATGTAGACAGGGAGGGAAATTATGGTGGTAGTTTTGGAAACTATCTACTACAAATGGTGTCTGAACTTACAGCTGTAATTGGAGTCACTGTCTGACTAAGCTTACAATAACCTAGGGTCATTTCCAAGATCAGCTTTTACTCAGCTTAAACCACTAAGTTCACTGCAAATGAGAGAGAACTAATCACCACTGCATTTTTACAAGTCAGTTATGGTGGAAGCAATTTTTCTAATTCCCTCAGAGATATGGTACTGCTTTTGTTTGACCATTTATTGAGTTCCAGGGACTTCTATTTGCCTTCTTGATTATAAAGCGACTCATGATACATATTAAAGAGCCAATGAGGGATTCTGTCAGTTGCCAGGTATATTCCAACTATGAATTCAGATACTGCGTTAGTAGTTGTAGGTTGGACCTGTGAATCCACTGGATTTCATATGAAATGAATTTGGTGCATTTACACTATTTATCTCCTGACTCCATAAATTGCCACTCTGATTACTAGGGTCACCAGATACTAGCATTGATTCATATAGTATAACCATTCTTAAGTGCTGGGTGTCCCTTTTCCCTTTTACACAGCCCACATATTAAATGACAGGGTGACCATTTGGGAAAGAATTATATGTAGAATTACAATATATACTTCTGGTGGTGTTGAGAGTTTTACTCAAGTGTTCCTTACTTTTCCTTCAATTAAGGGGCTATGGGTTCTTGAACTGGCTTATGTCTAGGAACCTTGTCTAGATACAAAGAATTCCTGACTTTGCGACTGAAATTGGGTTTCTGCTCAATAATTCCAGAAATCTTTGGTTTTACACATAAATCAGCAACCTCCACATATCCCCATAGACCAAAATACTCTGATAACTATTTCATTTATTTTCCTCATTATGATGTTTGCTCTACATTTCCTCTGATAGCTAAGTCCTGTAACCCAAACTTAACAATTTTCAAATTCCATCTCCTGGTTTCCTCCTTGAAACCAGGAACTCCATTTCAAAAGTGGTTTCTCCCACCTTCATTCCTGACCTACAGGGGATGGCTAACACAGAACTTTTCAAGAATGCAGATATTCCTCTATGCAATGAAGTTCTTAATGTTTATTAGCAGGAATTTTCTTACAGGCCCCCAAAAGGGACATAACTGGGGGGGATGAATGGTTGCTGCTGATAATCCTTTTCACTCTAAGTTTTTGGGATTCCGTTTCCATATAATTCTGGGGAAGTTCTTGCATCCCCACATGATTGAATATAGCCCACTGCAGAGTCCAATTTTCAGTCAGTCAACTAAGAAAATGTTCATATCTATTGTTAGATGCTATAACATTAAATGTAACATACATAGATAAATGAAACTATATTTATATTTATAAATTCTGCCTTATTCAATAATATATCCCATCTTCCTTGTTCTGACACCCTGAGAATCTGTTCCTACATGAATCTCAATTTCCAGGCAATATAAATTAATAATTTCTTGCCATGTTTTGTAATATACACTGCCATTGCTCAGAGTAGATCTTGACATTCTCCTACTAGTTATGTTTCTGAGAGTACTGAGGGTTGGATGGGGCATGTCTTGAGGAAAATAAGTAGGCATAACTTTGCAAGGCAATTGCCTCACTTGATGTCATTAAGGGTATTTAAGCAAAGGATGGCATGTAATTTCACAGGGGAGAAGGAGACGCTTCTTCTCTCAAAAAAAGTGCAGGGGTATTTTGGGACTCAGCATTCTCAGATCACATTAATCCACTCAAATAGGGTTTTAATTTTCCAACCCATAAAATTACCTTTTGGATCTGTCTTCAGTCATGTCTGCCATACTCCTACTACAAAATAAGAGATATTTTGTGATCACCAATGCAGCTTTTTGGATGTCTACTAGTGCTTTGGTATAAGAGTTAAAGTTTTTGAATTCAACATTTTTGTTAACTTTTCAACCAAAGTCCAATTGTCCTAGTAGTCATCATTAAAAGCACAGCAGCCAAATGCAGTCCTTTTTTTTTTTTCTTTGAGACAGAATCTTGCTCTGTCACCCAGTCTGAAGCAACTGCAACCTCTGCCTCCTGGGTTCAAGCGATTCTCCTGCCTCAGCCTCCTGAGTAGCTGGCACTACAGGCATGTGCCACCATGCAGGGCTAATTTTTGTATTTTTAGTAGAGATGGGGTTTCGGCGTGTTGGCCAGTCTCATCTCGAACTCTTGACCTCATGGTCTGCCCACCTTGGTCTCCCAAAGTGCTGGGATTACAGGCATGAGCCACCACGCCCAGCCCCAGGTGCAGTCTTTATCACCCCAAGCCATCACTTCAATTGACACTTCATGCACAAAGATCACAGATGAAAATTTAGATAAACATAATGTCATACATTATTGAATTACAAGTATATATTATTTCTCCCCTGGCTAGGAGATTATCACTGTATTTGAGCTCATATATGAGAGCCAAAAAGTTCCAGAATAACATCTTGAAGATCTATTTCTTTAAGCCCCAGTGCTAGTAGTATCAGGTACTATTTCTGTTATATACATGCAAAAATACCAAAGCCCATCCTACCTAGTCCAATAGATGAAATGTATAATGAAGAAAAATTTAATATGATATTGTAAAAGCAAAAAAGCCAAGCAACATGGTAAGTAGTCCAAAGACTAACAGCAGCAGAATCCTCTTTCACCCCTAAAAAAAAGGGGGGTAAAAGGAAGATTCTCTAAGACCTCATCTAAGGTCTAGTAACAGGGATACCAGGCGGGAGCTGTATCTACGGAAAATATGTCAGAGATGCCAAGTGAAACAGGCAAGGAATGTGGATAAAGAAAGTAATTCCATGCTTCTTCCCTCTTTATTTTTTTTCAATTTTCCTTTCAGTGCTTTCTAGTGACCAAACCAACATGGGAATCAAGGACCACAGAAATCTGAGAAACACAATTTGTAGTGAGGGGAGGGGGAAGATCTGAGGGCAAAATGACAAATAGGCTCATAACCCCAAATCTAATGAAGAAACACACGGAAACTGCATGTTTATGCATGACTACTGAGAGACAGCAAGATAATTGAATCTATTTGCTTGGGCTCACTTAGTGCAGAGTTGCATTTATAACTTATAAATGCCAAACCAAATTGCTAGTTGGATGGAGAGGGAGGTAGAAGGTCAATTCTGCCCCAGTGCCTTAATTAATTGAAAGCAAGAAAAAAATGAAGGCATGTAGCACGTATGTAGAGAAAGTTAGAGAAAAGAAGTCTACCTCTTTCTGTGTAGGTGGGTAAGAACATGCTTTCTTTTGCAGATCCACGAAGGTGGAAGTTGAGGAGGACTTAAGAACAGGGAAGAGCCAGGCAAGGGGGAGGGATAGAGAATCTGGAAAGATTAATTCCTTCAAGGAAAATGGGGGTGGAAAGAACAGTGAAAAGATATTTATTGGCTGAGGCAAATACATGGGCGTGGGTGTAAGCTGTTCTCTCCTCACAACCCAACATATCCATTGAATAGATTATTCATCAATGCTCAATACACTATTCTTGGGCGCTTAGGTTATTTTTCCCTTTATTTTCTATTTATTTGATTATAGTTTATTTAGAAATTTTCCCAAATGTTTATTTATTCTTTTTCCAAATGTTTGTATACTTTTTGAATAATTTAAACTTGTCAGTTATTCATCTATTGATATCTTAATGATTTTCTTACATAATTGTATATATCCTTTATACTACAGAGTAAACATTTTAATATATTACAAATATTTATTCCAATTTTATTTTGACTCTTATTTTGATTAATTTTTATATAGAGAAGCTTAAACATTTAATAGTTATGTCTATTGAAATTTTTACTGTGTCTTCTACATTTGCATGTAAATTTTGATCAAACATAACATACATATAGAAAGGTACATATGTTATAAATGTGTAAGTCGTCGAATGTTTACAAACTGAAAATATAATCAGCACTTAGCTCAAGAAATAAAACATCATGAAGTACTCCCAGAGGTCTTCTTGCTTCCTTCCAGTCATAAATCCTCATCTTTGCATGGGGTAACCGTTATCTTGATTTATAACAGAATAGATTGATTTATCCTTTTGCATTTAGGTAAATAATATCAAACAATATACACTTTTATGTCTGATTTCCTTTGCTCAAGATATTTGTCCCATTCATTTATACTATTGATTATAGCTGTATATTATTTATTCTCATTACTGTATGATATTCCAAAGTACGACTATCCAATTTAGGTATCCATTCAACTGTTGATGAGTATTGAAGTATTTTCTAATTGGGGCTATTATCAATAGAGTTTCTAAGAACATTCTCTTGCGTATTTTTCGGTAAATGTATTTCTCCTGAGTACATCCTAGCAGGAAAATTACTGGATCCTAGAATATGCCTATGCTCAGCTTTAGTTTCTCTACTGTTTTTAACAGTATAAAAGTTGAACAAATCTTTCTCCCATTTCCACTTTCTCTTTTACTTACTGTTTGATATTATATCAGAATGTATTTTTCCAAAGATGTCCATAACAATATTTCTCATCCCACATGCTTGTTACAATATGACATTGTCAACTTTCCATCAAATCGAGGGGTTTATAGCCCTTTCTGGTAAATTTGGGAAGAGAAACTGCTTCAAAATAGAAAGTGAAGAAATAAAGCTATATGACTTCTGAGACTATGTCTTAGAAGTTAACAGAAGTTCTGCCTTATCTTCCTCATCACTTGACGTTTAGTCCTGAGATTCCATGTAAAAAGTCCAACTACCCTGAAGCTGCGATGCTGTGAGGAAACCTAGGCCCTGTGGAGAGGCCACACATGGGGGACCTGATAAGAAGCACCAACTCAATTCCAAGTCAAAAGTCAGACTAATCAATAGAGACCTCCAGATGATTCTAGCCCCCAAACACCGCCAGCTATTCAGCCTTCCAATGAGGTCCTAAATATTGAGGAGTTTTATGTCTCTAAATTGAGGAGTGATTTATTATATAGGAAGTATAACAGGAAAAATAGTTTAACTTTAAATTCACTAATCCACTTGTAATTTAACTTTATGTATGAGGTAGTAATTTTATGCATGAGGTAGTTACCTTTTTATTTCATATATCACTGACCTCAATTATTGAAAATATTTTCTCATAATAAATTTTAATGTTTTAACTGCTCCTTTTGGTATATTATATTCTGTAAAATCTATTTCTGCATTTTTAATCATTCCATTAATCATTCATCTGTCTACAAATATGTAGGTGTCATATTACAAAATTATTTAGTTTTTATTATATGTTTTAAGATAAAAAGACATTACCCTCATTACTTAATAATTTTTAGTTATTTTCTTTAGGAGTCATACTTGTTCATTACTTCAAGTGAATATGATATCTCATTTTTGATGAAACAATCAATTTTTGTTTTTCATAATGTCAAAAACGTTTCGTTTACTTGAATAAAGTATTAGAGCCATTATGTTGAAATTTAAAATAATTTTTAATAAGTAATGAATCTAAGAATAATGTAACATATTCTGCTCTTCCAGAAAGTATAAGATTCTGCCTATTTTGATATGGTTGTATAAAACTGAAGATTTAACACGGAGTTGGACTAGATGACCTTTAAGGTTTTTTCCTGACTTTAAAATTCTAAATTGATATACAGTGAATTTCCCTGCCATAAATAGCGGCTTCACATTAACATTGCAACATTGGAATAAGATCATTCCACAACTGCAAATGTTTAGTAGATCCCCAGTCCTGGGCTTTGTTTCCAGAGGCAGCTGCTCTCTTATACTTAATTTCATTTATTTATTCATTCATTCATTATTTTATTTTATTTATTTATTTTTTGAGACAGAATCTTGCTCTATCACCAGGTGCCAGGCTGAAGTGCGGTGGCACAATCTCGACTCACTGCAACCTCTGCCTCCAGGTTCAAGCAATTCTCCTGCCTCAGCCTCCTGAGTAGCTGGGACTACAGGCGTGCACCACCACACCCAGCTAATTTTTGTATGTTAGTAGAGACGGGATTTCACTATGTTGGCCAGGATAGTCTCCATCTCTTGACCTCGTGATCCGTCCTCCTCAGCCTCCCAAAGTGCTGGGATTACAGGTGTGAGCCACCGCTCCCGGCCTGCTTAATTTCATTCTTATAATTTTGAAAATTTTGTGGAAACAAGGATGAGGGAGATAGAAAGCAACTAATTCATAGAGTAAAGGGTCCTTTCAATGACATTTATTTGCTGTTATTTTTAATCTTTGTACAACTCTAAAAAAGTATATATTTTTTGTTAACTGATTGGTATTCTGAATATCACAGCCAAGTATTAGGTTTTACACTTCCTTTAATTGGTAGAATGCGTTATTCACCACTCTGTAATCAAAAGTACTGATTCTAATAGGGTGTAGAGGAGAAGAACCCCTTTAATAATCCAGGAGTCCTTCATTCCTATGTGTGCAGTTAACTAATTTATTTCCTTCATGGAAATCATAGATTTTTCAGTTCACTGTCCATTTCCACTCAAGGTAAAAACATAAAGGTCACCAAGAAATGGTTAATGACCAGAAAGGCTGCAAACTAAGGAAATTTAGAAAGTGTGAAATTGTACATTTTCATGTCTGTTATTTAAAAATTTATTAAATTTGACAAAATGCTCAAATTTGCCAATACATGACATGTGACATGATCTAAAGTAGATTTTTGCCTGGTGTTTTTTTAGGTACAAAGAAATACGTAATTCACAGGAATCAGTTGAGACAGTACAATGTTGGATGATAGAGAGCTTTTGAATATATAAAGTTCAGCATTTCCCCAATTGGGTTTAAACAGACTTCCCCTAGAAGCAGTTTCTGCCATAGAGTATTTATTACCTTGAATAATGTGACAGAAGGAAATGGAACAAAGGAAATGATTTTTACTAAATAAAAGCAGCCATCAACTCTCAAAAGATAACCTGTCCATATTTTAGGAAGAATACAGCACACTAGAAAAAACTGGTATTTTAATGATAATTTGGAAAAGCAGTTTTTATTTACACTGTGCAAAGCAAGCACACATATTTAGTGTTTCAACTCAAATATCCACAACTAGATGTCTAAAAATTGTCAAAATCCACAAAATGGTCTTCTTTTTGTTAGTTCTGCCTGAATAAGCAGGGAGACCAAACTCCCTAAACACAGTTTGTCAGTACAGGCAGGAATAGTAAATAAGAGTGGATCTTAGAGAAACCAAGGCAGAGATGAAAGCTCAGGGAATTCCAGTGGGCCACTAGAAGCTGTCATATTCTACCTTGCTCTTCTAAGATAGGAAGCCTAAATCACTGTCATCAAGCTTCAAGGAAAATCAGCTGCTGGCTTTGTTCTTGGTAAAAAGCATTGGTTTTACCCTGACCCACAAATCTGTAAGTGGCTCAAGATTACTAGTCCACAGAGGAAAAAGCATGTAAAAAAGAAAAGCTATTTTTTTAGAAGCTAAAGCAGAAAAGGAGAAAACTTGTTGAAAATTATTTTTCTGTCTTTGACTCATTTTTTTTCTCTTAATGGAAAGTATGAGTCTCTTTTCTGATGAAAGTTAGGCTTATTAGGCTTGTAAAAGAAAAATAAAATGCTTCTAGGGTTGGATGGAGAGCAAATATAGATGCAAAGTAAAGTTTAAGGACATTCACACTGATAGATTCAAGTGCCCTCTCTCTGCATGTCACCTACTTGCCTAAAATTTCGAATACCCCTTTTTATGTCTAAAATCATTCTTAAAAATATTAAAGTCTCTTCTACTTTAAAGCAACCAGATGTTTTACTGTTAAATTATATTATTGCTTGGCAAAATCACATGGCTTACATTTATTGTCAAGTTGCTCAAATGCACTCGGCATCGGGAGAACTGCAGTTTTGTGATCTAAAATCTCTGTGGTTGATTTTGAATACATACAGCCTTGATTGTAAGATTAGTTTTCAAATGGGCTGATTCTCCACTGTGTAGCTGCCGCTTCTTTTATGGCTTCTGAGTGTATTATATTGCTTATAGAAATGGAGTGTTTAGAGGCAACAAGAGATAATGTATTAGAAGCCATGTAAATCAGCATATAGGTATCAATTTTCAATGTGATTTTAAAGAACTGCTGCAAAATTCTATGCAATATCTCATATTAGGTACCTGTAGAAGTCAACACTCATATAATAAATAATTCAGGAATGCTAAAAATTATTATGCACTTAGACAAGTAACCAGTAAAATTCTAGACACAAGAGAAAGCAATAGTAATCAATGTCACTTATGACATCATCTTCCTCATGGAGATATTCATGGCTCCTTGGTTCACTGAATAAACTCTTTGGGGTTTAGCTTTATTAACATAAGTTGTCATAAGAACACTTATCTCAACCTAATTTGGAAAAATGGAAATGCTCAAATTAAACTCATATTTAACATATTAAACTTCCAGACAACACTCCATTGACAGTGAATATAATTCAAATATATTATATTTTCTTATGTTTAGTAGAGCTTTCAGCTATCTGTGTCAAACATGTGAAAATGAATCATTTTATTTTTGGCCTTGCAATTTAAATGATACAGTGAAGAAGAACCTTAAGTTTTTAAGTTTCTCAGCAAAATAAAACTTTATTTATTGGTCAAGGGGCTCATAAGAATGCTTCTTCCAAAAAGCTTCATTTTTTTGAGAAATAAAAATAAATCTCATAATTTAATGTTTATTTTTCACAAGATAAATCATCTTTTAAAATATGGCTCTGTATTTTGAAAAGCCCAACTTTAACAGTGTCTGATTCTGACTCCATGAGGTTGCGTCCTCACTTAGATAAAGTCTTGGGCATAAGTCATCTGTTATTCAGGGCAATGTCTTTTCCCAGGAGCAAGAGCTCCTTATACTGCAGAAACGTTTTTCATACTTGCTATCTTTCCCTCATACTTTTCCTTAGTTTCTGATTCAACTCACATCATCCTCTTTAGCAGTCACTAGGAAAATCTTTTGTTCAGAGTTTCGCTCTTATTGCCCAGGCTGGAGTGCAATGGCACGATCTGGGCTCATGGCAACCCCTACCTCCTGGGTTCAAGCAATTCTCCTGTTTCAGCCTCTAGAGTAGCTGGGATTACAGGCATGCACCACCACACACAGCTAATTTTGTATTTTTAGTAGAGACGGGGTTTCATCATGTTGACAAGGCTGGTCTCGAACTCCTGACTTCAGGTGATCCATCCGCCTCGCCCTCCCAAAGTGTTGGGTTTACAGGTGTGAGCCACCACACCCAGCAAGGAAAATCTTTTGATTTCCAGTAGTAATGGTCACCAAAGAAATTATTTTAGAAAGGAAATTCCTTATCTCTATGGTGTTATAAGACAACTTGAGCAAATTTTCTATTAGATTAATAAACTTGTTTATAGTCCATCATCTTCAAGTTTCCATGCAGTTATAATAGTTGGGATCCTAAGACAATGAAAGCATGAAAAGAAATGATGAATATATAGATAATCTCTCTATTAGTATTCATTCACATGTTGTCTCTCTACATATATTTGCCATAACCCGTACTTACAAGTCTAGAAGATAAATTTTGTAATGTTACAGTGCTGTCAGCACAGTAGATAGTCTTAACAATTTCATTTTTGTGAAAAAGATGCAGTGAGAAGGATTAATTTCTTTTTATTTGCTCTACTAATGATATTCTTTCTATATAGTTCTGTCTTTATATTTATCAGTGTGTTGCAATGCTATATTTACCCAAAAATGTTAATATTAAAGATTAGTGGACATGAAAATAACCCTCTCATTCAGTTTATTAAATGATAATATGTCATATTAGAATAATAAAACATTACCTACAAAGGCCAAATCATCAATAAGTGTCTAAATTAGGAAAAAATAATAAAGATGTTCACGAATAATGATACAATTCATGCTTTTGTTATTGACTGAAACCATTTTATTTATTAAAATATCTGTTATTTGATTGAGGTCACTGCTAGCTCTAAAACAAAAATTGTGGCTGACCTATGCTGGAGTTTAAGAATTTCACAGCCTTGCATTTCACAGAAGATGTTTAGCTATTACTTCTGTGCCCTGACTCTGTAATGAACATGTAAGTTAGAATTTCATAAAGATTTATCTTTACAAATAGTCATGTAGATTGAACCCTGACTAATAAAATTTGCTAATTATCTTCCCTTAGTGTAGCTATTAGTCAGAATTAAATATTTAGCAGCTCTATCTTTTTAGGACTCTTTCCTGATGTTTCCATGGGGACTTTGGTGATGTAATCAGTTGCTTTTGGTAAGGAAGTAACTCACTGAGTCACTCAGGGTTCTATTATATGACAATGGAATATGGAGATTGTTAGAGAGAAACATTATCTGCTCTTTCATTCATAGAGCAAAGACTGGGGACAAGACTGACTATAAGCTCTCTTAGGGAAAATATTGCATAATTTTAAAAGAAGACAGCTAGTAGGTTATGGGTCTATTAAGTAAAAACATTTCTGTATACTTTCTTGAAATAAAGGATTTTATGTATTAATATATAAAAACCTCACTGATATGAATAAATAGTATAAATAGTAATTTATAAATAGTAATGAATAAAACTTCAATATAGATTAAACTATGTGTCTCATTTAGTTACTCTGATAGCAGGATTCATAGGACATTGCAGATGACATGCTTTTATATAAAACACATTATGGAGCAGCAGAAACATCATCTCCTTCCAAAAGCAACAACAGCAAAGTACATTGGTTTATTAATGTGTTTAAATAACTAAGTAAAATTGTAAAGATCATATAGACGTCATATTAATATAGAATCCCTCAAAATATCTTATATCTGATTCTTACAAGTTCTTATAGCAGAACCAAGATTTACAAAGTCTTTACCTGTTTTGATCTGAGAAAAAATGTTATTTAGGTTTTCCTCACTATTTAAAAAGAGAAGTAAATCGTTTTATTTTTCTGCCAAATGACAAAATTGGGAATATGCCATTTCTATTCTCTGAGAAGTGAGCATATTTTCATGTGGTATGTGCTTCCTTTAGAGATGCATCAAAACATTGACATAACATGCAATTTAAAAGCGTCTTTTAATGCACTACCGTGACAGGTTTAATTCATATTCATCGCTTACATACAGTACTATAATGATGTAAGATTAAAAGCAAACAGTCTATGTAGGTTATTTCACTGATGTGCATTTTCCTAAGGAAAAGTTTAAAAGTTTAGCGAAACGGCTAATTCACTTGCATTATTTTGTTTGCATTATTGTCTTTTTGTATCTTTAAGTGGATAATTGATAAACAAAGAGCAAGCTCAGCCAAAATTTCAAGAGATGTATTATAAATGCCCATCATACTTGTGGGTTAGATATCTAAAGTCCTTTCACCTCTTTTACAGACCCTTGAGAATAAAGTAATTGAGGAATTGAGGAGGCTATTGATTGAGAGCTCTTTGGTATCCCCCTATGTGCACTGAGACCAAAAAGGCACCTAGAGAATGAGCTTGGTCTTTATTTGCTTTGCAAAATGACTCAAATAAAAAGATTATGAAGAAGGGGCCACTGTGTCCCCAATTTAGGTTGATACAGATTTTCAGTTCTTAGTGCTTTTATTTTCAGATTGCCACCAAATGAGAACTTTAAAGAATAGCAACCTCTACAAAAGAAAAATAGAGTTATTTTCTTACAAGAATCAAACGGAAGCACCATAAACAGCCTGCTAGTTCAAGTACATATACTACAGTGAATGTTGATGAAGAAAAAAAGCCCTTACCCATAAATGGATGGGTTGATCATTCATTTGATACAGTCCTTTGATGCTACAAAATGCTTTTTTAAAGATCATGTAGAGTCAAAAATCAGTGAACAGCTATGATCTTAAATATGAACCATACTAGTATATGGAAATTTCACTCTTTCTTGTAAGTTGTTATTATAAAACCCGGTTATGTTTTTTAAAAATAAATGTTAATAGATGAACTAGATAAGTTCCTTTGACTCATTTAGATGAAGAAACTCAGTTTTTTACATATTTATTAGCAGGTAGTATGGCAAAGTGATAAAAATAGCACCAGTGAGAAGTAGCAAAACAGGAAACTTATATAGTACATGCCTATTAATAAATACAGTTTTCTAAGCACCAAATCAGACGTATAAATAAACTATTTTAAATTTGTTCTCATTTAAAAATACTTAAAAATCTCTGATAAGAGCAGAGATGTAAATGAATATCTTTTAAACATACAAAACCAATATATGGATAAAAGTTTGCTGATATTCTCCATAATACAAATCCTTTAAAAAGGTAATAAAATAATTAGTATCTACAAGTTAGGCTCCCTGCACACGATGAAATGCTAAAACATAATCTAATACCCTCAGAAAGTGTATAAAAATCTTCAAAAGTGGATTTAAGTGCTCAATCACTTTAGCTTCTTTATAGAAAGAGTGACTCGTTTTTACATATAGGATACCCACATGTTGTTTATTTCCAATCTATGAATTTCCAAAGCAACAGAAGTAGAAGGAAAAAAAAAATCCCAGGAAGGCATATCCTGTGGATCGCCCTTCTTGACACATAATATGTAGGTCTTGATGTGGCTGCATTGATACAATGCTGGGCATGTAATGAAGTGAAAATGAAGGCTGCCCCACTGCCTAGCTTTCGAACAACCTTAGATTGGCTATGTGTTCACAAATCAATGCTTTTCTTATTGAAACATAATACATTTTGGTAATGCTGGAGAAGTTGGAAGCTAGAGAGGTCACTGCAGGGGGCTAAGGAAAGCTACAGCAGTCGTCAGAACAGCAATTATTTCTAGTATGACTTGATTTGATAGAAGGAGTAACAGTCTTACTGTGCTAGATTTACTTTTTTATTTTTTTATGCTTGTTAGCCATTAGAATAAAATGTTGGCAGAAACCAAATTTTGGACAGAGAATTTTCTGGAGCTGTCTTTCTATGATGATAAAACATCCAAGGCAAAATATCAGGCAATTTTGTCCATATGGTGCCAAATAACCTATTTTGAGGTTACATAACGCCAAATATTGGTTATTTATGAATACTTAATGTGAACCTGTTCATATACAGAAGTCAATCTGAGAAAAAAATAATTTAATAAAAATTAGGTACCTTAAAAAAATCTTGTGATACACAATCAATAAATTAGTAATGACTTCTGGGGAATAGTTTCACTTACTATTTGTGCATGTAGTCCCAAAACAGCCCAGAAATAGCTAAAATCTTCTAATTTATAAGTTAAGAAAAATCGTGTAACAAAATCCCAATTAACTGTAAACAGAAAGCGGAGTAGTTTGCTAAATCTCTGGACAAACACAGCCTTGCTTCAGGACTGCCATGAAGACATTTCTTTTTGTCTTCTTTTTTTTTTAATGCAAAGTAATACTTCATATATAAAATAATGCTAATTTCTGATCATGCTTCTATATAACCTCTTTTCTTCTTTGGTTTAGCCCTACTATATATATTCTTTAAACTAATTATAAATCACAGAGTTTCATTTTTCAACTTTTCTCCATCAGTCGTGTCCCTCGCCCCCATCTTTGCTTTCTATCATAGACATCGTAACATAGCCCATCATAGCTACACTTGCCTGTACTGTTCTAGACACTATCGCTGCACTGTCCTTTCATGCAGCTTTCACTGCAGAATCTCAGCCCAGATGAGCCCAATTATCTCTTCTCTGTATTTGGGTTAGTGAGAATTTGCTGGTAGAGAAAAGTTTGCTATCACACAGATAGTTGCTTTTCTAATTATATGTTCTTTAATTTGGGTCAGTCTCTCCACTGCACACAGAAATTCACCTCCCTTGCTTAGGGATTTTTCTCCAAGACTCTCATTCAAGCCTCCATTTTTCTTATATTTCTCATCCCTTCAACTTTTCCATTAGTCATCTCAGATGTCCTTACCTCTTGAATATTAGAGAAAGGGAGGTTTTCAACTTATATTAAAGCAACATCTGTATCCATCCTTTCTTTTTTAATAGAACAAGTACCTCATCTGCTTGTAATTGGCATGCTGCAGCCTTTTTGAGACCTTTGTCCACTGAATATCACTTCACATTTTCTTTTTTTGTTAGAGAACAGCATCTTGCTCTGTTACTCTGGCTGGAATGCAATTGTGCCATCATAGCTCACTGCAGCCTCAAACTCTTGGGCTCAAGTGGTCCTCCCTCCTTGGCCTCCCAAATTCTTAGGATTACTAGCATGAGTAAGTGCAACCAGTTGGATATTATTCCTTTCAACGCTGAGACATCTTCAAATAATCAGTAAGCAGTCCCACCACCAACAATAAAAACAACTTTTAAAGTCCTCAACAACTCTACATTGCTCAACCACTATTTATTTCTTTCTCCCCTTTACAGAAAAGCCTTTGCAAGAGATGTATACACTCTTTTTCTCCATTTCTTCACCTTTTGTTCAACTTTTTTACATGCTGTGAAATGGCTTCCACTGCCTAAATTTCACTGAAACTGCTCTTTCCAAGGTCACCAGTGGAATACTAGTTGCTAAGTGTAAATGACTGTTTTACGTTTTCTTTCTTTTGCTGTCTGCATCATTTAACTGTATACAACCCTCTCTGCCTTAAATCATGCTACCTTTCCTGAGAGTCAGTGGTGTCACAGCCTACCAACTTGTTTCTACTCCTCTGTTTATTTCTTAATACTATTTTTATTTAGACACTTCTTTCCTAACTATTAGTTCCTACGTGATTGATTCTGCCTAGGTCATCTTCTTACGTTACTCTATAACTCCCTGTATAATTTCATCTACTAGTGCTTCCATCATTGTTTCTTTCTAATGATTCTCTGTATTAGTCAAGAATACATTCCGTTATAAACAAACTAACCAACAAACACCTATAGTAGTCGAGAATATATTCAGTTACAAACAAACTAACCAACACACACTTTTGCTACGGTGGCTTAAGTAAGAGGGGATATGTTGTTGTTATTGTTACACTCATTATCATTATATAAGGTCTTGAAGGGAGACAGGGCAGGGCATATGCCACCAGCTCAACGTTTCCCTTTCTGTCTTTCTGGTCCGCCATCCACAGCATGTAGTATTTTGTCCTCTGGTTTACAGTTTAGAGTTTAGGCTTTAGGTCTAAGTTCTGAACTTTATAAAAGGAGGAAAAGGAAGAGGAGGCACATTAGAATTTTTCTTATGCCTTAGTGGCCATAACTGTGGCACTCATTCATACCTTTACTGGAGGGTAAGAAATCAAGTTTTAGTTTTAACAGTTTCTATAGTAGAAGATCATGATGATATAGGGTTCAAGATGCTATTTGAGTCAACTATTCTACAGTGTTTGCTATCTTCCCATATATTTCTTTTGACCACTACTTTGACCTCCAGACAAAATATATATACATGTGTGTGTGTATATGTGTATATATATATATACACTTCTACTATACACACACACACACACACACACACTACACCTCCAGTTTATCCATGCATTCATACACACAAGCATGTTCACAATCACATGTTGTCATTTGGCTGTCTCTTGTACAACTAACTCAGGCTTGACACTACAGTTAACACTTCTCTGTCCTAAAACCCACTTCTTAAGTCCTGACAATCCCAATCAACTCTAATACTTTCTGTTTCCAGTATTAATTTCAGTTTCAACACTATCTTATCCACCACAAAAATCTGTTTCCAGAATTTTTTTCTCCTTTAACTATTTTCTGTGTAACAACTGTAATGATCTTTTTATTTAAAACTCAAGTTACAGATAGAGCCTGTGTCTGTGTTTCTGTCTTTGCTTCTCTTTGTTGGTCATACCAGCAATAGGAGCCATTCTCCCTGATATTTGACAGCTGTGTATCTTCTGTGTAGATCTAATCCTGTGTGACAGGGTTTTAAGGTCTACACTTGCAGCATGTAGGAAGAATGGCCAGAGAGGGAGAAGTAGAATAAAAATCTCTGTTTCATTTAGTTTTTTCTTTTACTTCTAAATTTCATTGCTTTTTCTGGGGAGCCTTATTCTTTTGGAGTTACTGTGTACTACATTATACTATTCATAACTTTTAATCATAAGTCATGCTTAAGTCTTCTTTTGGCTCCTTTTTATCCTCAGTTTGCTCAAAGTGATTAGTGCCCTCAATTTTTCAAAATTTTCTAACCTGAAGTCAGTTCCTAAGTGCGCCTTACATGTTTGGACGGTGGTGGAAATGTTTCTAACTCTTTTTCATCATTCTCAGAAACATATCCTTTCTCTGTGTTCCCTAACTCAGTTGGGGTTGCCCGATTTTAAGTGGCAATGCAAACCCCATTACATTGCCCACCACCTATTTAGGTTCCTAAGGTACAAACTGGGTATGACTTTGAAACTTTTCTTTGCTCTTTGCTTTCTTTCCTTTATTTTTCCTATTCTTACTATCAAAATGGCTCTCAAATGCCTCTAATTCTTGCTTTCTCACTGCTAAAACCCTCAACTCACCTGTTAAAATCTCTCACCTGTCTCGTCTGCTTTCTCTGCTTCTGGGCTTACTTCATTCAATTTCACTATACTGTAACCAGGAAACTGTTTCCAAAGAGCTAATCTAATATTACAATTTTATTCGCTCTTTTGGATGAAGTCCAAAGACCTTAAACTGGCACATAAATTCGTCTGTGGCATGGGTTTTGCTCATTTTTCTAGAACTTTCTATCAGCACTCTAGAGAATAAAAGAATTGGAATTAACCAGTAGGTTTTCAGGTACATGTAAAGAACATGCAAGATTTTTCCATAGGTACATACATGACAATGTGGTTTGCTGCCTCTATCCCCCCGTCAATTATATCTGGCATTTCTCTAAAATATCTTTAAGGGCAGAATCAGTGTTTTTCATTCCTTACCCCCCAGCAACAGGCATAGCATTTGATACATATCAGGTTCAAACCCATATTTAGAATGTAAAATTTTAGTGAGCCTATGGAATGATTCTGTAGAAGGATTTGGATCGCTAAAACTCTAGGGGAAAAGTGCTTGCATTTCCTTTTAAAAAATACTGTGTGAGAAGTAAAAAACAACAAAGCCAGTAATGGCCCAATGCCTGATTAGTGTACAGTAGTGTTTTAAAAAGAACATCTTTCAGAGGTACTAGAGATACCATAAACTGTGTTGTAGCAATTACTATCTTAACGACAATACATGGTGTAAATCAATGGTGACATTAAATCTTGTCTAAATGACCAGAACATGAGCTACAGCTGCCTTTGTAGCACACATTTTTCTTTGGTTGATTTCACTCCCTTAAGGCTTGTAGTTTGTGAACAGAGGCTTTTAATGACAAAAACAAAAACAAAAACAAAAAACAGGGATCATTTTATTTCAGTCTTTCAAAACCGATCTCCCTAGGAAAGCCTGCAGTCTAGAAGTGAATACCTAGTGGCTTACAAACATATTTGCAATGACTCTTGGAGTGATAATCCAGTAGAATAGAATTAGCTTTTTATCCTTGGTATACATATTTTTAAATGTCTCAAAGCCATACAACAGTGAATCCTAATCTTTGTTTTGTGATTCCCAAGATGCCTAAAAAACTGCCAATATTAAAAAAAATATGTTTACTGAGTGTTTTTAATAGGCTTTATATATGGCCATTCTCCGAGAAAGGGATGATCTAACCAGCAATCATAGAGCTCAATTTAAAAACATTTAGAAAGCACTGATATTAAATGTAATTGCTCTTCTTCTATACCAAAGAGATTGGGTTAAATGTTAAAATCCAAAAGAAATATATTCACTTGTGTCTTTCTTCTCTTAACCAAATAATTACATAGGTCACCTTTATGAAGGTACTCTGCATAAACATCATCAACTCTAAATTTATGAATGCTATAAATTCTATGAATCTATGATTTCATCACTTTTTTTTCTAGTAGCATTTCTAGTGAACACATCATGTTTTTACTGTAGATGAGGAGAGGAGGTGATGACCAAATATTCATTTCACTTGAGTTGCTTCTGTGATAGGGACTATATCATACAACGGAATCTATCCTTTTTGAAGTTCTAAATCTATTGAAAATAAGATTTAAATGCAGCTGTTTGGATTACCATCACATCACCAATACATATCCAGTCTCTTTTTCCATCCAGTTTGCATTTTTTTTTGTGCTGGACACAGGCAAGTGAAATTCGATTGTGTAACCTACATTTCAGTCATTTACATCTTCTAGGGCCACATATACACTTTAGTAAGCACCGTTTCCTTTTCCTTTTAATGTCGTCTGTTTACATGAGACACTTGCTCTTCCCTTATTTATTTTATAAAAAATAAATGAAATTACTAAGTTATTGAAACTTGTTTTCTTTCTTTACTTTTTATTATTGTACCTATTTTTGTTCCTATTCATCTTAAACTTATTAGTAACTTATTTCAAAGGAAAATAAATGGAAAATAGCATTCACTTATTTGAATAATAAATGGAGCAATGAAGAATTCCAGGTATATTAACATTTATGGATATTCAGTTGTAGGAAAAACATTAATGTATAGGAATTCAAGTTGTGGCAAAATTTAAGCTTACATTCTCAGTAAATCACAGAGTTAGATGGATCAGTGGGATCCAGTGATGTGACTAGTTTCTGTGGCTTCCATATGCCCATTTATTATATGAATATTTAAAATCCATGTTTGTTGTTGAAAGTTAAAAAACCTTAGATGATGCTTTCATGAATCTTGTATCCTGCGAAGAGAAGAGAGGAAATTTTCAAATGCCAGCACAAACAAACATGAATGCTATAATTGTTTATAGAGGAGTGAATCGCATTCTTTTATGCTGTCAGCATTCTATCAGTAAATAATCAATGTAAGTCACACTCTCCCAGGGATACAACTAAAAGCCTGCTACCAAAATGCAAGGCTGTTTCATTTACAGATATAGAAATATATATGCTCTTAGGAATAAGTGATCCTCTTTCCCATTTTCTCTACCCCAGTAAGAGAGTTAAGATATCTGAGGTTATGTGCACTGGTATACTTGCTGTGAGAAATGACATTTTAATGCATACGATCCTAAAGAGTTTTTCTATGTTAGCTCGAAACAGCTGCAATTAATTTGTGATCATTTCAATTATCTTGCCCTAAATGCATGCATTTAACTGAAGTATCAGAGTGATGTGGAGCAGGAAAATTGTAGCTTCTTGAAATCTCTGTTGTATTCAGATAGCTGGTTTGGGTTCATTAGGAAAATTAAGGAAACCAGACAGGCAATTTTCCAGAACATATTCTGTGTCTTTTGAGGTGAGTTGATGGCCCTCCTCTTCCCTGCCACTTCACGGCACTACTGAGGGTGATTTCATATGATGCATCACAGTTCCCTTTTAAGATGACAGGGTAGAAAATCGCTAGGGGACTTGGACTGCCAAAGCCCTCAAAACCTCTTCAACATGTCCAATAAACACACAGATCAGTGGACCAAGAGATAATACACAGGAGTCTCTAGCACAGACAGACCATTGTGGATTTCATGGTGGGATCTTAAAAGGACAGACATATTGTAGTGACTAAGAATTTGCCTGATCATGTACCTCAGAACAAATGCAATTAAAAAAACACTGAAAAATTTTAAGATTTGGATATATTTGGAGTGTTCAGGAAGGCTTTTGTTGACTTTCTCTTTGTTTGGAAAGTGTAAGTTTAGTTAACTTTTTTTTCCATGAAATAACTCCAAGGGAAAAATAGAAAAATAAGTAGTAGCTGTCAATGTGCCTGGGATCCCTTTGCCTCATACACATGTTCAGGGCCAGCCTGTCTCTGTTTCTCCCACTTCCTCAACTTCTTATACATAAATTATACATGGGGAGGTGTTCCTTTTCATTTGTAACATACATCTTCTTTTGTTGATTCCTGGTGTAGTTTAACTTATTTATCAAATATTCTGTTAATTTGCTCATTTTACTATTATCTTAGTTCTAGAGTCTTTATATTTAAAATATGATAGTCCAACTCCCTGGAGAAATAAAGACCCAAAGAGGAATGATATTTCAAAATGACATCACTGATAATGGAGATCTAGGACTAGGTCTCAAGTTTTCTCATTACCATGATAAGAAGTCTGAATACCTAGGTTCAGGGTCCAGGTCTGTTTTTCATATCTCTATGTCTTTGTTCTGCATTTATAAATAAGGATGGTAGCAGTTGTTTTGCATACTTACAAAAATGTAGAGAATGATAAAATACGATGGTGCTGTGACAGTATTGAGTAATGGTAAGTGGTGGTTAGGTGTTTGCAATATTTAAAAACAAAAAGGGATAAGATCATGGTACCTGGACAGTCCTGCTTTCCCCAGGCTGCTGCACTGAGTTGAATAACTTCAAGGAATTTTCCATAGTACAGTCTTGTGATCTGAATTAGACACCAGATTTTTCAAGTAAAAGGATGAAAGTAGATTTGTTTCTCTTGGAAAATTCATATTACTTAGTCTCAGTGGCAAAGTTAAAGTTTTTCAGCTTAGAAATGGAACTCTTAACTGTCACCTAATTTGGAATACCCACATAGTAATACTGGCATATTCTCCCTCTAGGTAAAACCATACAGAAAATGAAATTTACAATCCCATGGTTTCCTAGTAGTCTTGGATTCAGAATTAAGAGAGTAATACTTTGGAAGAATTATCTTATAGAATATTTACAGCTATCCTAAGCAAAGAACATCTTTATTATACTTATTTGGCAGAAAAGGAAGAAAGCTTTAGGAAGACTGGTTGTCTGCCACAACTCAAGTCATATTTCTCATGCCTCGCCTACCTGTTTACTGATCTCCAACCACTGTGTGCTTCTACCAGTTCAAACAGCTCAGCATCCCCTCACTTCTAAGCCCTTTCACTCACTATTCTCTCTGCTAGGAATGCCCTTCTCCTGAAGGTCCTCATAGCTATCTCCTTTTCTTTCCAGTGTTGACTTCATAATCACTCATGGAGATTTTCATAGCACATATTTAAGATTTCCAATATACCCCAATCTAACATTTTATATATGCCAAATGTACTTTATTCTTTTCTTGTTAGTAGCAAAAATGGTATATAATTCACTTACACATTATTTTATTGGGTATATCTCCTAATAGAAAATATACTTCACGAAGAATTTTATTTGTTTTGCACACTACTGTATCTCCAATAGACCCTACCTGACTCTGTGAAAGCTCAATAATTATTTATTGAGTGATTGAATGAAACTAGTGCCTAAAGGGATAGCTTCAGTGGGAAAACCATCCAAGCCATTAGACATCATTCACTCCCTCTGTGAACATTAGAAAGGGCCAGTATTACTGACATTGCTGCTGTAACCCTCCTCAGGCTATGACCCTTCCATTACTGACTAATTTACCCCCAAATTAATGCATTTTTTTCTTTCACTTTCAGTCTTCTCTTGTAATTTGAGAATTAGCCTTTAACAGTACAGTTTCACAGGAAGTTCTATCATGAGAAGGTAACAATGAAGGCAAAATAACACAGTAAAATTACTTAAAAGAGGAAGAAAATTTTCATATGAAATTATTTAAAAAATAGGATTTTTACATCCTGAAATTGACAGTGAATTTATTTCATCTCGTATTTAACAAAGTATCTCATAATTGTCACTATGTTCTGTCTTTTCAAAGAAAAATTAAATGATAGTTTCTATAAAAATATATGATAGTGATGATATAATAGAATTGTTTACTTATTTGGATTTTGTCAATGTGACCACAGAGATTCATTTTTATAAAAATATTTGTGAGTTTAGTTGATTTTTTCAAAGTCTTGTCTTAATCTTTTAATGTCTTAATCTTTTAATGTCTTAATACTTTCCATTTGGAAAGCTTTGTGTTATTATCCCCATTGACTTCATCTTTTTCTCTTTTTAACTTTTAACTAGCTGCCGGATCTTCATCTCTGATATCATGTTCAAACATTTCATGAAATCCTTCACTTATTTTTATTGTTTTACTGTTATTAATAGATGCTGGTCAGAATCATCCAGAGACTGAGTCATGAAGGTAAAGGTAGACAAATAAGATAATAGCAGAATTAAGGAGAGAGGAAGGTTTTAAATATATTAGTAAGAAAAGTTAAGATTTTTTTTTTCTATGCAATTTCAAAGTATAGAATCAATTGTTGAAGGGTCTAAAAATGCAATTCCCCTAGTGATTCCCTGTGAAATGTTTAAAGGGCAATTCACTTTTGCTGTTATTTTATTCAAGAGTGATTCTCATGTACTGAGCTGCTATTATGTGCCAGGTGCTATGCTAGGAGCTATATGTGTACATTACTCTACATAATAATTTAGTAATCAGAAAACCAAATTTCAATACTCAGCCACCAAATGATAGACATTCTCTCAAAGCCACACAAGCTCCCAGCTCTTCAACACAAGGTTAATAGATGAAGCTATTAATAGGATTTTTCTTTTCTTCTTCTTCCATTCTTTTTGTTTGAACTCTAGGTAGAAGGTTGCTCCACCAAATCATTTTTTTCATTAGCTTGGCAAAAATTCCCTTATTCAAGATTCATTTCCTTTAAAATTTCAACTGGCCTGTGCTTTGCCAAAGACCAGTTTTTAACAGCTGAGAATGATAAAGTAGCAATGGGTTTGACCCTTGCACCCTTGCTTTCAAGTCTGAGTGATTTAACCTCTCAGTCTCAGTTTACTTCTCCATAAACTGAGGATAAGAACTTCATGATGAGACTTTCAACAAAACTCAGAGAGAAAAAAAAAATTGTGTAAAACTGACATGGCAAGGTTATGTAAGTCATTATGTGACAATCTAGACGAAACATCTTAACCTGAAAGTGAAAATTTACTTGAAAATCACATAGCCTACCTACCTGATAAGATTGCCTGTTCATTGTTTGACAAGCTGAAGAAGATTAAAATAATATAAATAGTAACTTGAATTGGGATGTTTTACCTGCAAGCAACAGATAACTGCAAAATCAAACTTTTTTTTTTTTGGAAAAGGGGGACATTTTTTATTCTATATAGCAATAATTAAGATGGGCAGAGTATGCCAGGACTCTGCTTCTGCTACACATTGATCCTGGGGACTAACCTTCTCTGTTTTAGGCTTCACTTTCTGTCTGGGAGCAGGATGGCCACACAAATTCCAGGAATCACACTTAGCCACAAACATCAGGCAGGCATGTTCTTGTCTCAGGGCTTTTGTAACTACTATTCCTTCTGCCAGAGACAGGCTTCCCTTGTGGCTAATTTCCCCACTATAGTCAGGTCTCTGTCCGAAACTCACTCCACTGACAAATGTAGGGGCTTTTTTGCCCACATAGGTACTTTTTGGCACACCAAAGATTATTCAGACATTTAGTCAGTTTTAAAATAAATATTCAATTTACTAAAGTTATTGCTCTTTAAAAATCACATTCTTAATAAGTTTGACATATATTTTATGATGAGTCTATTTATAAAGCTAGTAATTATAATAATTACCTTTAAGGAAACTTTAATATTTGTTCCCATCTGTAATCTTAGTTATGTTCCATTAAATATTTAAAGTATACTTACAAATGTAATATATTTAATTTGCTCCCAAGTACTATATTTGTTTATCTCAAATGACAAATGTTCCCAAAGTAAAGTGAGAATTCTGATAAATATACTGAGGTTTACATGTTAAACGAGTCAGAGAGTAGATCTGTCTAATAGACTATGTTCTCTTTAACATTACTTGTATTACCAAATATACCTAGATTTTTAAATATAAAATATAAACAGTATGGGTTTTATTTTCTTGTTCCAAATATTCCTAAAGTTAATTACAAATTTATTGAGGGTTAGAGATGGCTATGCAATAAGGAAACAATGATATGATATTACACAACCTTCAAGAATACCTTTCCAAGTAGTTTTTGAGGTTGCGTTCTCAGCTTGGAAGCCTGAAGTAACCAAAATTTAATAAAATCTGTTCACATCCCACAATTCATGAGGCAGAGGAAAATGTGGTCATATATGCCATGCCTTGTTTTTGAGTAATATCAATATTAATTTTTAAGTGAGATTAAAATATCACTTAAAACATCCATCAAAATGGTTATATTATTTGAGTGAGTTTTCCTTTTCTCCACTACATGATATATACACATAACTTTGCTATGTAAATATGAAGATAACTGGACATAAAAGGATCCTACATTCTTTTCATATATTCTTGTCTCTTAGGATAATAGAGAAATTATAGTTATTAAAATAATACCCAATTGTGTTCTAGTCCCACCCCACTCCAGCTTTTTATCACAATTTCTATGTCTACTTAATATGCAGGCCTTTGCTGATCACATATATTGACATAGGGTCCTTTTTCCACATGTCTTTTTATCACTTTGCCTGGCTTTATTTTTCTTCATGACACTTCTCATGGCCTGAGATATTATTTACTGACTTATTTATGTTTGCTGTATTTGTTTCTTTCCTCTAAAATATGAGCTTTAGGAAGTATAGCGACTTGGATTTCCTCCTGTATCTCCAATTCCCTGAAGAGGACCTGGCATATTCAGGGGTCACTCAAAAATAATTGTTGAACAAATGAAAGAATGAAAGGGGTCAGATGTGCTTCCCATGCCTATTCATAAATGAATGTATTGGTAGAGGGAATCAGACTGCCATGACTATCTTAGATTGACATGTATTCTGGAGCTGTAGATGATTTTAATTCCCCATTATGTGGGTGAATGACAGGTCCCACAACACAATCATGGTTCTGTAGGTAAATAACTAAGAATGGTCTAAGGTGATTCTAACAACCAGATTTGGGGAGGAAGAAAAAGGAAGTAGAATTTGTTTTAGGGTGGCAAACAGACATACATTTGAGTTAGAGGAAGAGATTTCTCCTGCTAAAAATGTTGGCATATCCCAGAGAGCCTCACAGAAGAAACCATATGACTGATTTTACCATGCCCTCTGTACTAGAGAATGTAGTTAAGATGCCTCTTAGCCCAATCTCATAGCTCACATCACAGAGATTAAAAAAAAAAAATTAAAACCTTAATTATTTTTACTAGAAATGTAGAAGAAAACCATTCTTATTTTATGTACTGGTTATTTCACTAGATCTTTTTCTTAAACTATAATAAAGAATATAATTTTCCATTGCTAAGTCTTCTTCAATGGAGTCTTTAATAGCTTAAATACTATAATGTATAAAGCACTCCATCTCACTTTCAAAGACATTGGTAATTCTGTATTGAATAAAAGATTGCTAAGTAATGTAAATGATCAAACTGGCTAATAGCATTAACTGCCTCAAAATCCCTGCAAAAATCAGATAGACACTATGTTACCCAATACAATATCCATGTCATACTGGCTTTGCAAGCAGTTGTTTGAGTGAGCTCTTCAATATAGAACATTGGCTTGGATAGTTTTACCATATTCTCGCTTTAATCAACAGCACCCAAATGCATAAAATTCCTCTGTTGTAATTCACCTCATCTATCCTTCTCACACAGTTATTAATTCTTAGCTTAATAACAACTGCGAGTACTACTCACAGGCATCATGAATAGAACAACTATTCAAAAAGACAAAAATTTCTCTCTCTTGTTCCCCACAACTGTGTGTGTGTTTTATTTGAAAGAACACACATAATCGTATTAAAATGTAAACTTCACTTAAGTGCGATAACTAAATATCTACCAAGAAGATATGTAGGAAACAATAAATATCAATGCAACTACTACTGAGTAACAATTAGATGTTCATTATTTACATGACCATAGAAGAGATAGTAAAGGAGTTTAATTACTTGCTAGTAAGACATGAACCCCTTAGATTAGACAGTCATTTTGTGTACCTAAATATAAGAAATTAAAGGAAAGATAAATGTTATGACCTTTTCAGAGTGAAAGGACTATAATGATTAAGAGATCTCCTTTATTCAGCTTCATTGGGAAATAGTAGCTTTCACGTATTTGAATTTCCTAGATTAAGAGATCCATTCATTCATTAATTTGACAAATATTTGTGGAGCACTTCCTATTTGCGAAGTCCTATTCAAGGGACAGAGATAAAGGAGAATCCAAGACAGTTGTGCCCTGTGTAGTCATGCACTTAATAGATAAACAAACACATAGATGCAATCAGGACAAGTGAAGAAAATTAATGGTGATAAGCATTTAGGGAGAGCCTGAGATAGGCACTATTTTAAACAGTTTGGTCATATAATGATTCTTCTCAGAATCAAAACACACTTTTTAATAAGTGCTTTACAAATATATTACAAATACATAGAAAGTTTTTGTAAGGATTGGCCCAATATGAATGTTTCAAAAAGATCGGTAATCTTAATGTTAATCTGCAATGAGAATGCAATTTATTAATAGCCATTTAATAAATATATTAATAAAATAAAATGTTTATGTTGCAAACAGAATATTCAATCTGAAAAAAAGAAATATTCATATCGTCTTCTTACGTCAGGGCCATACTCCTAAAATTCCAACAATGGTTTTTACTGTTCCAGAAGTTGAGTGTTACCCAAAACACTTTTCTTGGTTTAGTCCTGGGCTAACATTCAAGTATCATACTTTCACATGATCTCTCTTTTGTGCTTTCTATATCTATTAAATATTACTTGGGATAGATGTTACATATTATAAATATTGGAGGAAGAAAACATGCAGTGTACATTCTCATGAAAGTGATAGAAAATAAGCATGTTATCAAATTTATGTTTATGAATTTGATATGTTATGGAGAGAAATTGGTTTGGTTGAGTAAAGTGTAAGCAGGTACCTGGAGAAGCAATAGAAGCCCATAAGGGAAGGAAGGGTAATATGTAAGTATCTTTGGATAGCTTAATTAAAGAAGGAAAGGACGTTTATTACCAAGACTCATGGAGAAGAGAATTCAGGTATAGATAATACAGAGTGCAAAGGCTCTGAGTCAGAAATGTTTATTATTTTACATAAATAGAACTGAGGCCAGTGTTGCTTGATCTTAGGAACTCAGCTGATTTTATGAGGGCATTTGAAAGAAGCAGATAGAAGCCAGATGATGAAGGACCTTGTAGGCCATGACAAAATCTTTGAAATATATTCAGAGTGCAATGGGAGCCATGGACGTATTTTAAGCAGGGGAATGAGGTCTTCCAGATCACATTTTAACACAGTTTCACTGGCTCCTTTTGACAGAATACATTTCAAGAGAGAAAGATGGAAAATGGAGGAACCACTGGCAGGTTGTAAGACTTGTAAGATTGTAAGAATCCAGCTGAGAGATGGTGTAGACTTGACATAACACATAGTTGCAAAGACACAGAATTTATGTCAGCACAAAAGCTCGTGACCTGTTCATAGAACCCCTTTCATCCAAACCCTAAACAGATATTGACTGAAAAGCACAACTACAAAAGGAAAGTCAGATCTTTTTTTCATCTGTGACAGCTGTATTGACAAATTTTGTCTATTGGCAACTCTGTGTTTTGTCAAAAATCTATGTCTTAAAGATTGCTAATGAGAAATCAATGATGCTAAACAGTTCCTTCTGTCAATAAAAAACACAAATAAACATTCACAAATAGTTAAGATGTGTTTGTGTTAAAGTCAATAATATATTGAATATATTGAACTCTATATATATATTAATGCATGGCAGATATAAATACCAGTTGATGGGTTCTCATTATCAAAAATTGAATAACTTCAGATTTATATTGAAAAAAAAAAAGCCCTGTAGGTCCTGTAGTGTATCATGCAGAGCCCCCACTTCAGAATGAGGCAGTCATTTGTTCATTTGCTGGAAATGTTGCTAACCAAGGACTTACAAGTCAGTTCTTCTCCAGAACTTCCCCTAGGCCAAAGTGAGATACCTTGTTTAAGGTCCTGTTTCTTCCCTAGTGGACCATATCCAATGACTTGTCTGTGTAAGAGTTTAGACCTTGGCACCTTCTTGCTTTAACTTAGGACCCTGAAGGGCTATCCTCTCCTGAACTCTCTGTTGTGTTGGCCAAGGCCTTAATGCAATTGTATTACAATTTCTCTTCTGACCAATCCTTTCCTTAATCCATCCAGGCACTTTTATAAAGAACACTCTGATATGGTTTTGCTCTGTCTCCACTCAAATCTCATCTTGAATTGTAACCCCCACGTGTTGAGGGAGAGATCTGTAACACTCACGTGTCTAGGAATAGAGGTGATTAGATTATGGGAATGGTTTCCCCCATCCTGTCCTTGTGATAGTGAGTGAATTCTCACAAGATCTGATGGTTTTACAAGGCAGTTTTTCCTGCTCTTGCTTGTTCTTCTCTCTCTCCTGCTGTCATGTAAGATATGACTCTTCCCATTCCGCCATGATTGTAAGTTCCCTGAGGCTTCCCCAACCTTATGGAACTATGAGTCAATTAAACCTCTTTTCTTTATAAATTACCCAGTCTCTGGTATTTTTTTTTATAGCAGTGTGACAACAGACTAATACACTCCCCAGGAAACTACCTCTGTGTAAATATTCAGTTCAGAGTCTATTTTCCATAGAAACAGACCTAAGATTGAAAATAAGGATAAATTTACCTCAAATTAGTTATGAGAAGCAAAAATTGCTTCTGGATCCTCAAGATAATCTGAGAGATTTTTCAGAAAATTACTTTCTTCTTCACACATAATTTGAATTAAATTGAACATTTTGAGCTACTAAGACATTCTGCTTAAAAATAGGGAATTAGTCTTTTAAGTATATGTTAAGACACTAATTATTTGTTTATAAGTTTGATAAAATGTGATGTTTGGGTTGTCTTTCATCAACTTAGTAACTCATTTAAATTTTGACCCCCATTAGAAAATTTGTGATTACACTTTGTATAAAATCTGACAATGGCTTGCAAAAACTTTTCTGGTTGCAAGTATTTTTAGGAAGAAAGAGGTTAAGAGATTTTCTGCCAGTGATTAGTGTATTGTATGGTCTCTATCTGCCACTAGAAGTTACAGTGCCTACAGACCTTGTACTCTGGTTGGGTGATTTTTTGCAAAGCATTTTAGTTCACTGTCTGTAGTTGGAGTCAGTGCAATTGGAAGAAGAGTGGTTGGAGATTTAGAGTCCTCCTGACGTTTTTTATTAGCCTTGCTCATTGCCTGAGAATACAATCAAAGTAAATATCTTTTATTTGCTATTTAAGATGGCTTCAAACTGCACCCACTATCCCCTCTTCCACTTTCCTAACTGTTCTCTGTATAGAAATTCTTGAATTACCACTGATCACCATCACCCAGGAAGACAATAAGCCATGTCATATTTTATTAAAATATCCCAATAAATAGGAAAATGTCAAAAATTTTACTTAGTGGATTTAAGAATTAAGTACTACAGCAATGTGATTAGAAGTATTGCTTTCAAAAATTTAAAAACATATTTTTCAATTTGATTTAAAGGCCCACGTAATTGAAAAGGAACCAGACGTTCATCAACAACTCTTACTAGTCATGAGTACGTCCATCTATAGGGTCAAAGCATGCTAGCTTTCAGAATCATTAGCAAGGAAATAATCAAAAGATAAACCTGAGCAAAGAAGAGCAAGAAGTGGTTGAGTTTTCCCCAGTCCTGAATGGACAAAAGAAAAAAACATTGACTTATTTAATCTTCAGTTTTGATGTTTGGACTTTCTGAAGTGTTTAATGCAAGACAGTGTTTCAGTCTGCTTGAAAGGAAAAGTTTACTTTAGATGATAATCCTCCTACGTTCAAATAAAACATAGGTGGAGAATGTGTCTGTGCTTTGAGAGTGGTTATTGGCTTCCCATTCACTTGAAAATTACTTCCAATGTCCAAGTTTATGGTACTACTCAATCTTTCATTAAAATTTCCTGTAGTGCTGGCTCAGAATTGACATTTAGTTAACAAAAGTTGTGGAGTCATTGTATTATAGGCACAATGTTCCAGCCATCAAAGAGCTCCTTTGGGGGCACCGTGTAAATATACTATCTTTAATCTATGGTGTGATTAAAGACTAGTCTTTGCATTTCATTGTTGCTTTGCGTCACTATCATGAAAAATAAAGTATTCACATTACTTTCCAAAGGTCACAGAAAAGAAGTTATTTTCTTGTTAAGATAAACTTTAATAAAGATGTTTTAGGCTTGCTTATCTCAGAATATTTGTGGTACAGAATTTTAGAACAGTCACAAACAGAAATTTCAATGAAGATTCATATTTAAGCTGGACATTTTTTTTCTTACTGTGCCTTGTGCCTCTGTTGTATATGGCTTAGAAGGGAGAAATGCTATACAAAGTCTTTGAATGCCATCATTGCAAATCATATATACAGCGGTAGAAAATAGACTCTTGGGAATAATATTGCTGTGGAGGGGGAGAGGCAGCACAGGCCAAAGTAATTTAATTTATCTAACCTAAATCAAAAATTTTAAGACTCACTCATGAAAGAAGTGTATGTATTGCTCCAATTTCTACTTTTTATATTTCAGGCTCACTTGTGTTCTTGTCTCCCTCTCAAATTAATGTTAAATACAAGGATCATAGTCTGAAAATTATTTGTTAAATAATTTAATAGACACTGTAAAATTTTTTTTTAGTTTTCCAACTGCCACATGATTTTTTTCAATGACGCATACTATTATTTTGCATATGTAGGCATAGAATCTTTTAGAA
The DNA here is from genome assembly GCF_030222135.1 of Aotus nancymaae. Taxonomy (NCBI): domain Eukaryota; kingdom Metazoa; phylum Chordata; class Mammalia; order Primates; family Aotidae; genus Aotus; species Aotus nancymaae. The sequence continues at coordinate 27,939,608 of NW_026988428.1, read as the reverse complement.
AATAGATGGCATAATCTAGCAGACCAGATAATGTTGGGTGGCAGCTCATGTTGTTTGAAATCTACCATTACAATCTTACATGGTATTTATTTATTCAAGACGAATAATAAGCTTCATTTCTCAAGGGCAATGCACTACAAAATGTACATAAAATTTTGTCTGCTGATTAACCTAACAGATAATAAAAGAATATGAGCATCATAAAATTTTTAAAAGTGTAAATGAGAAGGTAATACAAGAGGTGGGATTTACAAATCAAAAAATAGAAAGCTAATTGTAATCCACCTTCTATGGCATTGCATTAGGGATAAAAATACAAAATCATTTAAATTAAAACAATAAATAAATGTATTTGATATTATTTATTTATTTTTTAATCTCAAGAGGTGAAAGTATAAAAATAGCTAAATGCTTGTGGGAATATTAAGGTCTCTAAATTGTGTTGAACTCAAATGTAATTTTTACTAATACTATTGAGCAGTGGGAATAATTAGAATGACTTTGGCAAGGCTGGATACTTGAATAATTAAAGGCACAAGATTAATTTTAAGAGAGGCATCATTATCTAAAATTAAATATTAGAACCCTTATAAAAGATAGGAGTAAGAATGGAGAATAGACCGGACCACATTTTAAAGTTATTTAGCCTCATTAGTAGCATAATTTCCCTTGAATAAATAAAAACTCCATTTGTATTAAATATAAATTTCAAAGTTTCATGATATACGTTTTTTATAGGAAGTAATAATTGAATAATCTTGTCTATAATTCACAGTTCAAAAATAGCTTCCCAATATACTGTCTTCTTAATCATTTTTGAATAGGCAATACTTGCAAATTATAAAAACTTAAATATATTGATATTTAAGATTTTTTTCTTGCACTTTTCTTCCTGGGCCAACCTCTTCCCCCAGAGCAACTATTTTTTGTTTTTGCTTTCTTCAGTTTCTGAGATACCCCACATAGCTTTATATATTTTGGCTTAAATATTTGACAGTTAGGCTTTGCAGACACATCATTTTGCTTCTTTCTTTTATTACTTAACACTGCATCTTATTAATATTTCTGTATTAGTACATACAACTTTTAGCAGCAGCGTAAGATTCCGTAATTTATTTAATCAGTTCTAATGGATAAATGTTTAAATTTGTTTCCTTTTTTAAACCATTATAAATAATGCTGAAAATATAATTGTACATATATATTTAAATAAATACATGCATAAAATGATTTCTAGAAGACTAACTTCTGGTCAGAAGACACATGAATTAGTAATTTAACAAATGATTACAAATTACCATCCAGAGAGGCTTTACCAATTTATATTTTCACAAGCAATATGTGAGAGAGCCTATTTTAAAAAATATGGGTCAAAATATAGTGTTTTACAAGTTTTGATCTTAGCCAATGTGACAAGTAAAAATATAAAACATCTTTGAAGCTTCAATTTGCATTTAGGTGTTTAGTGTGATTTAGATTCTATTATGTTCATTTATGCTTAAATGCCATAGCATTTTCTCTTCTGGAAGCTGTATGTTCACATCCTATACTGATTGTAAATATTGAAACCTTAAAAACAGATTTGTGCTTCTGCAAAATTGGTGAATTATTTACAAGCATCTATTTCCCACTAGGCCCACATTTCCATTATTCACATATCTTCCATAGTTGGTTAAGTACCCTTTTGTTGCTTATTGAAGCAAAGAATGAAATCAGTTTTGAGTTTGGAAAGATGACTTATAGAAAATATGTGTTCACCACAGCAGTATCTTATTCCAGGGTCTGAGAAAAAGAAAATTCAATAGCAAATATATAATTACATATTAAAATTCAAAAAATAGAGAAAAGGTACCCTTCTAATGGCAATTAAATAATTCATATAGTTCCAGAATACAACACATAAATATGAGATTACACTTGGATTTCAGGAAGAACCAGTTTTAATGAATACCTGAATTTGATTGTCATCATTATATCATCTGTTATATGCCTTGGTTTAGAACTCATAGAAATCATTAAATTTAATTACTTTCCTCTGAGGTTTGCTTGGTAAAGGTGCACGAAAATGTGGGGCTTGTAAGTTAGAAACAGTCTCATGAATAAGTATGCCATTTATTTGTTACAATTTGGAAAAAAAAATGTGGGAGGCCTGAAAGCTGCCTATTTCAAGTTCTGGACAAGAGTAATGATATGGAAGAAAAAGCATATCTAATTTTGAATAATATGCCTGAGGAACTTTTCAGCAGAATCTGTTCACCATCTCTTTGATATATTCTGTGAGCTTTTTTGAACAAGTTTCAAAAAAGAGGACTTAACCCTAATATATTACTATTGCTTTTCCCTGGTTTCTATCAGTTTAGCCTAGAAGTTTATATTGTATATTATTAAACACTGAAATATAAGATAAAATATTTTTATGATTCATGCTTTTCTGTATTTTGTTAATTAGAACATTAATATTAAAAATCAGATGCTTATTTCTCACTTAGACTTTGAAAATTCATATTATTTAAACTTTTATATTGTTGTGGATATTTAATTATAAGACAAAAAAAATCCACCTGAATGATGTGTTAAATCCTTCTTTCTCAAAACCTTTTCTCCAAAACCGTTTTTAAAAAGATATTCTGACTCATATGCAAAAAATTCCAGGTTAAAACAAATGGCTTTTAGTTAGTTTGTGCTAGACAAAAATCAAATATAACAACAACGAAAACATAATGCAAACTTGTTTGGAATATTAGTCACATTCATCTAAGAGTATGAAGAAAATCCCAAGCCTCTCCTTATGTTGCGATAATCCAGGAAGAGGAAGAGAAAAGTGAAATGAAACCTGAGGAAATAAACTCTTAGGTATGAGTATAGCTATTTATATTAAAAATATCTCCTCATATGGAATCCTGTAATGAAGTGTATTATTTTGAAATTTCTTTCCCAGGGCTGGGCTCAGTGATTCACGTCTATAATCCCAGCACTTTGGGAAGCTGAGGTAGGCAGATCACTTGAGGTCAGGAGTTGGAGACCAGTCTGGCCAATGTGCCGAAACACCTTCTCTACCAAAAATACAAAAATTATCTGGGTGGTGGTGCATGCTTGTAATCTCAACTATTTGGAAGGCTGAGGCACAAGAATCGCTTGAACCTTGGAGTCAGAGGTTGCAGTGAGCAAAGATCGTGCCACTGCATAGCAGCCTGGGTGGCAAAGCAAAACTCTGTCTCAAAAAAAAAAGAAGAAAAGAAAATGTCCTCAGAAAATGTTGTAAAATAACCCTAAAATAAATATATTATTCAATTTTTTACTAGACCCTAAATATTTACTGGACCCTAAGTCAATAAATACTTGCTGAATAAATAAATACCAAAATATATATAAATGCTTTCTAAATTACCAAACTCAACTAGATATATAACCAAAAAGACAAAGAATGAAGAGATCCTATGGTGAGGTCATCTCTCACTAGATGAGAATCTCCATCATATTATACATCTATTATGTTAAAAACCAAGTTGGTAATAGGAATAGCAAGCTTAATTGAGGGTATAAAGAATAATAAAGAACATTTAGAGAAAAGAGGAATATTGCAAAAGGATGTCATGATCTGTGGAGATTAAAAGGTTTAGGTTTCAAACCTAACTATGCCATTTACTAGCTGTGTAGCCTTAGGCAAGTTTCTTTACCTCCCTCATCCTCTGTATCCTTATCTTTAAAATAGTTATAAAGTGTAATCTATTTGATGAATGTGGCAAAGGCATATATTGATCACCAAATATCCATGTGCTCCTGCTCAACCCCTTGCAGCTGGGTGAGGCTGTATGTATAGCTCTGGATAAAGGACTAGGAGTGAAGGTGATGTGTGTCACTTCCATACAGAAAAATATAACTTCATCAAAAAGTGGGCAAGGGATATGAACACACACTTTTCAAAAGAAGACATTTATGCAGCCAACAAACATGAATAAAAGCTCATCATCACTGGTCATTAGAGAAATGCAAATCAAAACCACATTGAGATACCATACCACCTCACTCATTAGAATGGTGATCATTAAAAAATCGGGAGACAACAGATGCTGGAGAAGATGTGGAGAAATCGGAAAGCTTTTGCATTGTTGGTGGGAGTGTAAATTAGTTCAACCATTGTAGAAGACAGTGTGGGGCACTTCCTCAAGGATCTAGAAATAGAAATACCATTTGACCCAGCAATCCCATTACTGGGTATATACCCAAAGGATTATAAATCATTATTTTATAAAGACACATGTACATGTATGTTTATTGTGGCACTGTTCACAATATCAAAGACTTGGAACCAACCCAAATGCCCATTAATGATTGACTGGATAAAGAGAATGTGGCACATATACACCGTTGAATACTATGCAGCCATAAAAAAGGATGAGTGCATGTTCTTTGCAGGTACATGGATGAAACTAGAAACCATCATTCTCAGCAAACTGACACAAGAACAGAAAACCAAACACCGCATGTTCTCACTTGTAAGTTGGTGTTGAACAATGAGAACACACAGACACAAGGAGGGGAATATCACACACCAGGGCCTGGGATTTGGGGGGACAGGGGAGGCTAGGGGAGGAATAGCAATGGGTGGGGGGATTGGGGAGGGAGAGCATTAGGAGAATTACCTAATGTAGATGACCGGGCGATGGATGCAGCATGGCACATATATACCTATGTAACAATCCACCACCATGGCACGTATATACCTATGTAATAAACCTGCACAATCTGCACATGTACCCCAGAACTTAAAGTATAATAAATTTTAAAAAAAGAAAAAAAAATCTAAGAGGCAGTGGGCAATTCTCCTTCACTCTTTCTTTAATTTTAATTTAGTGTTTGGGAAACTTTCTGTAAAGGGACATATGGTAAATAGTTTGAGCTTTGGATGCTCTGTGTTCTTTGTTGCTACTACTCAACTTTGCCTTTACAATGCATAAAATGCCAATTTATTACCTAAAAGAAATTATAGAGTATATGTAAATAATAAGTATTGTTTTCCAGTAAAACTTTATTTATAAAATTAAGTGATGGGTTAAAATTGGCCCAAGACCCATAATTTGCTGTCTTCTCTGTTCACTCAATGCCATATTGATTGTGATGAAGAAGGTGATGAAGGAAAAGAGTTTAGTTGAATCAAGTTTAATTTGCATGCATTAACAGAGCATATTAATGTGCTTGGAATGCTGATATTTGCTATAGGAAATAAAGTCATGTATATTGAGAATTTTTTATGTGGCAAGCAATCTGATAACGTTTTCCACATAAATACATAATTTCATTTAATCTTTACAGGTTGTAATTTTGCAGATAAGAATCTTGAGACCTAAAGGAATTAAGTGAGGAACCCAAGTTAATACTGTTAGTAATTCTGAAATAAGGGATTAGAATACCATCCTACCAGACCCCAAATTCTGAGCACTTCTATGTTCATGTAACTGTTATACTGAATAACCGTGACCAAGACTGTAATCATAGAGATATTTTCGCCTCACAGTTGCATCTACAAAACCGGAGAGCTGTTATTTTTCTCTTATGTAATAAATTCGACGAGGTAGCCTGAGTGGATTATCTGTTCACTCTAAAATAATAACGACATTTAAAAATCCTTGTTTCACTTTAGTCTTTCAAATAGTCTCAGTTCAGTAATTAACATATCCTCGTAATAATATTATATTATTATAATGTAATAATATTACAGTGTAATAATATTATATTATTATAATGTAATAATATTACAGTGTAATAATAAAATCTCTGACTATCAAGGTGAAATATTTGCCTCAACCTTAGTTCAGGCTTGCTAACAGTAGGAAAAGTGCATCTGGAAAGAGGATAGTGGTTAGATGGGGAGACACTTCTTTCCTTTTTACATTACCAGGTCCTTTTCACTGTCCCTAGTACCTCTTACACTAAAAAGAGGCAGATTCCTTCTGCTGAAAGGTGTGGAAAGTGCTCTCATCTGCAGTTCTCTTTTTTCCACTGAATACGCCTCCGCTGATCCCTTAACCTCCCTCAAGCCTCCTTCTGCCAAGGTGTGCTTCTTCCTCCAGATGATCTTCTTGAGCAGAATCTAAAATAACTTCAAGTCTCTTTCTCTCACAGACATGATACTTATGGCCCACCTCAGGGTTTCTTAAGCTCTAGGAGTCTGTTTAAAGTAACTTACATTGGTACTGAGGGGAAGTAGAAGTGTCCCTCTCTCCCTGTATCTCTCTCCAGCCTCCAACGCCTGGCTGCTTCAATTTTCTAAGATTTGCAAAAACAGTATACAACTATCCCCTCAGCTGTCCCTGCGTAGCTGGTCAAACACCTCCCTATGAAATGTGGGTGAAATTAGTGTCTATTATTCTAGAGCAGCTGTAGAAACTTTTTAACGGTCTTATATAAAAGCCTAAAATACTCTTATTTTTCTTTAAGGCACTTGCAATATGGTTGTGAATACAAAACTAATACTCTAGATATATTTAAAAGATTTTTATGTATGAGAAGGAACTTAAGGGTCAATAACTACATTTCTTAGCTAACTGATGAATATTTACTGAGTGCCTAATATTTGGAAAGTGCTGTGCTAGGGCTTAAATAAGACTGAAACCAAATGCAGATATCATTACAGTCACTACTTGAATCTCTCTGGTTTGGGAGAATTTACTACACCTTCAAAAGTCCTATTTTCATTGCTTTTGTAAATCTTTGGGTCTCCATGTTATTTTAAATAAATATGCCTGCCTGGTAGAGTAATATCAAATTTTAAAAAATGGAATAAATTACAGAATTCAAATGTTGAAGACAAACTGACATTTTCTTCCATCATTCTTAGACTTCCTATCATTTGCTCTTAGTTCCTTTTAGGACATCGTTAGTAGTAGAATGAATCCAAGTTACCCTGAGTTACTGGCTGTGTATCAGTGTGGGTCTGCAGCAAATTCAGTCCTTGCCTCCTCAGAAGAAAAAATGTTGACTAGGGGCATAAGACAGGAGAGACTGAGCTAAGTTTTAGAGCAGGAGTGGAAGTTTATCTAAAAAGGCTTTAGAACTGTAAGAAAAGGAAAGAAAGAAAGTACAACTTGGAAGAAGGGCAAGCAGGCGACTTAAGAAACTAAATACACAGCTTGACCTCTTCATTCCCATGGGGTTTTCTACATTGACATACTTCCAGGATCCTGCATTACTTCATCACATGCCTGAGATCTCACTGGTAACCTACTTATCAGTTTCAGGTGTTTTCTCTCTACTAGGAGACTGCCTTTCCCTGGCGCTGGCAATGACCAATTGTTACTTTATTTTTATTTTTTATTTTTAGATGGAATTTCACGTTTGTTGCCCAGGCTGGAGTGCAATGGCCCAATCTCAGTTCACTGCAACATCTGCCTCCTGGGTTCAAGTGATTCTCCTGCTTCAGCCTCCCAAATAGCTGAGATAACAGGACATGCCACCATGCCAGGCTAATTTTTGTGTTTTTAGTAGAGATAGAGTTTCACCATGTTGGTCAGGCTGGTCTAGAACTTCCGACCTCAAGTGAGCAACCTGCCTTGGCCTCCCAAAGTGTTGAGATTACAGGTGTGAGCCACCATGCCCGGCCCAATTATTACTTTAAAGAAAGAGTTAACAACTGCCTGACCATCACCTGATAGTCATCCAACACTCCTGGTGTGTAGGGGAAGCCCTCTTCTGCCCTGCTTATACTTGACTAGCTTGATTAGCTACCTACTGTAACTACATGTTTAACGGGTGCATGTCACCACTCTAATTGTACTCAAGTACATACCCTTGAAGCTCTCTTTTAGAGATCACCCTTAATTATACTGTGGGTGAAAAGAAAGCATCTTACGTTTTTGGAATCTTTCACATAGCTTGAGCTATTTCTTAATGTTGAGTTTGCATTTTTCTGTGTGATCTTCTCAGGTTCAGTTCCTGATCTCTGGCTTTCTTGACTTTCATCAACATTATATACATTGTTACCAAATACACCAAAAACGGTTGTTTTCATATTATAAATATTTTTAAATGAATAACTGAGATGACAAAAGTAAGGAAAACTCATAGGGTACTGGAAAGTGGAAAACGATAAAGTGAAACTAAAGTGGTGGGAGTGCAAATTGGCAAAGCCACTTTAGAAAATGATTTGGCAATATCTAGTGAAGTTAAAAAATGACTCTGTGGCCCAGCAATTTCTCATTTAGATATATACCATAAAGATATGCTCAAATACGTATACGAAGAAACATGTAAAATATCCTAGCAGTGTTGTTCATGACTGAAAAAACAAACAAACCACAACAACAAAATTCAAGGCTGGTGTAATGTCCATGATAGAATGGATTTTAAATTGTGTTATATTTGTATACTGGGGTACTATTCAGCCATACAGTGAATGAATTAGATTGAATAATACAAATATAAATAAATTTCACAAATATAATCTTGAATGTATAAAGCAAATTGTAAAAGCATATAAAATGTTTAAAAATAAGCAGAAAGGTACTATATTTTGTTAAGGTAGATGTGCATATGTAAAAAATATACCTAAAAAGTGCAATATAATGAAATTCTTGTAATCACATAAAAAACTCGGGAGGCTGAGGCAAGAGAATTGCTTGAATCCAGGAGGCAGAGGTTGAAGTGAGCCAAGATCGTGCCATTGTACTGCAGCCTGGACGACAGAGCAAGACTCTGTCTGTCTCAAAAAAACCAAAACCAAAATCAACAATAAAACTAAAAATTAATCACCAAAGGGAGGGAGGGAGAGAATATGAGAGACATGGTAAACGAAGGCAAGAGTAGGAGTAAACTTTCTATATTATTTATATGTTTAATTATAAACCATGTGACTGTATTACTACTCAAAAATGCATGGTAATGATTAGTGACTAAACTCAAGATGGTGGAGAAAAAAAAGAATCGCTGTATCCTTTGGAGATTAGTATTGCTTCCACTTTTTAGAGCTTGATTTTGGCAGGCCATTTTTTTTTTAATGTTGCTTTTCTTGTTTTTTTTTTTTGAGACGGAGTTTCGCTCATGTTACCCAGGCTGGAGTGCAATGGCGTGATCTCGGCTCACTGCAACCTCCGCCTCCTGGGTTCAGGCAATTCTCCTGCCTCAGCCTCCTGAGTAGCTGGGATTACAGGCACGCGCCACCATGCCCAGCTAATTTTTTTTTTTTGTATTTTTAGTAGAGACAGGTTTTCACCATGTTGACCAGGATGGTCTCAATCTCTTGACCTCGTGATTCACCCGCCTCAGCCTCCCAAAATAGAGGCCTATGAGACACAGCATTGTGGGAATTAAATCAAATTAAAATACTAATAATATATTTGTCAATGTATATAAAACAACTTAACTTACTGTCTGGAACAAAATAGTTAAAAATCAAACATTCCATTTGTCAATAAAAGTAAGCATAACTATGCCTACATTAGTGATTATTCTTGATGTTCTTACAAGGTCTCAGGATCATGATTATCACTCTGTAGTACATGGATATAGTTATATGAACAAAGAAGTCAGAATATATTTAGATAAGTATGTATATATCCTAGACATGTTTAAATATTTTAGTAATAAATCTCTGATATGAGCTAATTTTCAAAAAATTTTGTAAATGTCTTCCAAAACTAATTTAAAGATACAAAGAAATGAAAAAGTTTTAAAACAGATCAAAAGCCCATTTAGCTAACAATTTCACCAAGTTGCATTACATTTCATATTTAATATGTATATATTAAAAATTTTTATGGAATATATATGTAAACTAATTTACATAAATGAGCATTAGTTTATTCATATATTAAAATATAAATATATAAAATACACCTATAGAAACATGTTTGTACAGGTATATACAAACACATACACATGTCAAAATATGAATATAAAAACAAACATAAATTAGGGAGTAAACATTTGCTTTATGAGAAAGCTCAACATATTTTTTAAAACTAATTTCGTTTACAAATATTTTTACACAATTTCTAAGGTCAAGTCTTACACGAAATGAGTTAAACACTAATAATGTTTCTTAGGTCTTATAATTAACAAAATGAGTTTCATTTATAGTAATAATAGTAAAAAGATAGAAACTCACGCCTATACATTAAACTTTCATTTAAAAAAGATTTGACAGAAACTCTATAAGAAATAAAAAATAACAATTATTTTTGCTTGAATGTTTTCTATTTGAGTGAACAAATAGTGATGTATTATACTCAACATCCACATATTAAAATAATCCCAATGTAGTATTTCAGGAGGAAATTCTAGTAGTGTTTCCACTGTAAGACACCATAGATTGAGAAAAAAGTACCTGCTGAGTATGTTTTAACCCCATAGCTCATGATGCATTTCTCCTATCCTGGCAAATAGGTAGCAGTGCTATTTTTCGTTCTTAGCATTATAGTCAGCTTCTTTTGAAATCCAGTCGTGTATTGTATGTGCTGACCCCCTGCCATAGTGAATTCCACAGGCAGGAGCTCCATGCAATGATAACTGCTATTCAACTAGGGGGGTCCATGAAGAAAGTGAAGGTCTCTCAAATTAATTTCTCAAATTGCCCTAAGCCCCGGCCATCTCCCCTTCAATGTTCTTTGCAGCTGCTTAACACTTCTAGACTAGTTGAGCCTGAGTGAGTTGGCTGCCTCCCCCTATGGCAATATTTCTTTTTCAAAGGGTTGTTGCCATGGTTGTATAATTTTGTGCAGGGAGTAGGAGACTTTGTGATTGACCAAGCTGTGCTGAAAAAGATAACAAGCACAAAAACTACAAGTTTAAGCTGAGGAAAACTTTGTCAAACTCTCAGTGGAGAGTGGAATAAAGAGTGCTTTCCACTTTCAGAATGTCTTACATTTTCTAACATTGTTGAACTGCAAGGGGCTTAGAATAAATACTTAATGGGTCTTATTAACCCTTATTTGGTTAGCCCTCCCGACCTCCTGGTGCGCATGTGGAAAACAGAAGCATATAGAGTCAGCACAAAGTTAAGAAACACAATAATGGACTAAAAACATTGGCTCATTTACTATCACACCTTGTGTAAATGATTGTTACCTTTTGGAGCCTCCCTTTGCTCTAGGTTGATGCACCATCATTCATCTTGATATATTCATTACTATCCTTTATCTCTTGTGTCAGGCAATTCTCACTACCTAGCATTTTCTCTCAAAACCTATGTCTGAGCAAAGCTTTGGACCCAAATCTCCTGTGGTATTCTTGCTAATAAAATAGTAAAATTATGATTAGCTAAGGGTAGTACTGAACAGATTTAAATTGTATTCAACTAATGTTGCTCAACAAGACCTGTATATACTGAGGCCCCTACTGTCAAGTTCTTTGCTAGGTGCTTTTGCTTACATTATCTCAATTAATCTTTTTTGGGATGCATGTTATTTGACTAACCAATTTATCTAATTTGTTAGTAAGATGTTTCCAGTTTTGTTCAAGGTTTCACTGTTTCTAGCTAAAATTTCAGGCTCTGTTGCATCTTATGTTAGTATGACACAGTTCTGGCTAATAACATGGAGATACAAGTCTCTGAAAGAAGGCTTCCTTTCAGAAATTTGTCTTCAGAAATAAAAAAGGCAAACCCCTGTGAAGGTAAGGTTTTGTCTTTTGTCCTTAATTGTTCTCTTATCCCTTCTTCACAACTGGGACAATAGTATGATAATGGAAAGGCGGGAGAGCAGCCACCTTCGACCAGACCACAAAATACAAAGACGATAGGGATTTTTCAGCTCCATTATAATCTTATGAGACTATGATTATATAGCAGTCTGTTGTTGACCCAAATGCCCTTATGTGGCACATGACTATATTTGAAACCACAGATTATATAGTTCCATCACTTGTTTTTTCTGAATAATACAGTCATTCATTGTTCCTTCTCAACATTAGTCTTCTCAACAATTCAGAGTAGAAAGATACTCCAAACTTAAATTTTGGCTGATATTTTTGGGTAGTTCAAGCAGCCCTGAGCTCTCTACCTTGATCATTTTCATTAAATGAAAAATGTAATCCTATTTATACAAGTCATTTTTTGTCAAGCTTTCTGCTACTCCCAGTGTAATGGAATCATTACTTATCACACAATATATGAGCTATGAGGTAGTACGCCACAGCTAGGGAGTAGGAAGAGCAGGTACAATTTAAAGATCTCCTTGTAACTTTAAATCCCATTTTATATGCATTCACTTGTTAATGGTCTTATATAGCCTAATATTTCTCTTAGTGATTTAAATAAAGAGATCAAAGAGTCAGACATCAGATATGCTGTTTCCCAAAGCTTGAATGATAGTTAATACACTACAACCTGAGACTGCAACTGTCCTGACATATTTGATTTCTTGTGTCAAGATTTTCAACATTGGATGAATTATATTCAAATTATTCATGGTTTGATAAGTTTATTAGAATCCAAGAGGTGATATTGAGGAGGTAGTTGGATATACTAGTATGGAATTCAGAAGGGAGATCTAGTATAAACTTATTTATAAATGTCATATAGATAATATTTTATGCCAAGTGACTTGAGATTGCAGAGGAAGAGAGGGTAGATAAAAGGAAAGAGAACTGGAGATTGAAGCCTGGGCTTTCATAGTAATATTGTTGAGAAGACTAATGTTAAGAGAAGGAACAATCAATGACTGTAATATCCAGGAAAAAACAAGCGATGGGACTATATAATCTGTGCTTTCAAATAAAGTCGTGTGCCACATAAGGATGTTTGGGTCAACAGACTGCTATAAGATCATGAAAAAATTTCTACTGCCTAGTTACATCGTAGCTATTATAATGTCACAGCACAACACATTGCTCACATGTTTGTGGTGTAATGTGCTGGTATAAACAAACTTAGTGTACTGCTAGTCACATAAAAATATAGCGCACATAATTTTGTACAATACATAATACTTGATATAATAATAAATTACTATGTTACTGGTTTATGTATTTACTATACTATACTTTTTATGTTTAGCGTGTACTCCCTCTACTTAAAAAAAAAATGATCTTAACGTAAAACAACTTCTGGCAGGTTCGTCAGGAGGTATTTCAGAATAAGGCATTGTTTTCATAGGGCTCTATGCTTGTTTTTCACCCTGAATACCTTCCAACAGGACAAGATGCAGAGGTAGAAGGCAGTAATAGCTTAGTCCTTTGTAAACCTAGGCTAACATGTGTGATTGCATCTTAGTTTTTAACAAAAATTTCAAAATTACAAAAAACTTTAAAAATGAAAAGAAAGAATAACAAAGATAGAAAGAAAGAAAATATTTTTACACAGCTGTACAATGTGTTTTAAACTATTTTTATAAAAAATTAAAAAGTAAAAAAATTAAAAGCATCTGAAGTAAAAAGTTACAGTAATCAAAGATTAATTACAGTAATAAAAGATTAATTTATTATTGAAAAATAAATATATGATTATAAATTTAGTGTAGACTGAGGGCAGTGTTTATAAAGTCTACAGTAGTATACACCAGTGTCCTACATCTTCACACTCACATCACTCCCTCACTGACACATCCAGAGCAACTTCTAGTTCTGCAAGCTAAATTCATGGTAAGTGCTCTACATAGGTGTGACTTTTAAAATATTTTATACTGTATTTTTGTACTAACTTTTTTATATTTAGATATACTTAGCCATGCAAATACTCATTGTGTTACAGTTTCCTGCAGAATTCAGTAGAGTAAGATGCTGTACAAGTGTGTAGCCACAGAGCTATAAGCAATATCATATATCCTATGTGTATAGTAGGCTCTACTATCCAGGTTTGTGTAAGTACACTCTATGATATTTGCACAATGAGATTGCCTAATGCACTTCTTAGAGTGTATTCCTGTTGCTAAGCAATGCATACTTATACTGTTAATTTGTCAAGTAAAATAAAACATTGAATTGACTATTGGATTTGGCCACATATAAAATTTTGGAAGGGATAGCATCCATCCTAATGCACCTTTGACATTTTCAGTTTGTTGTCTTGGTTTAATTAATAATAATGTAACTTTTTGTTCTTAAATATCATAGTACAAATGATAAATTATATGGTCATCCTAAGCCATTGATAATCATTAGAGAAATAGTTTCAGTGGAATTCTGTGAGTAAAATGCTGGTTGAAATGCATGTAAGAACAAAGGAAGAAAGAGTGGGAGAGGCGAAGATGCAAAAAGCCTTTTGCTGCAAAGTTTTGCAGAGTAATGGGATGAAAGCTGGAATGAGAATTAAACAATGTAATTATGTATCCAAGGGATTCAGTTGATAGGGAAAGATTACTGATGTAAGAGAGAGAAGAAAAATGTCCCAGAGTAACTGAGAAGGACTTAGACCCGTGTTTAAGGGAGGAGATGGTTTAGAATAGATAAAACTCAAGATAACATTCTCCAAGGGTATTTTGCATTTCTGTATGTTTTGTGAGTGAAGCACTAATTGCCCTGTGTTCTGGAGTATGTTTCTAAAATGTTAATGTAATCAACAGTCATTGAAGAGAGAGACTTTCTTTGTTGCAAAGGACAGGTTTTCTTACATTCCTGAAAGACAGAGATAGGTCTTCTTCTGAAGCAAATGGCAGGTATATTTACTGCCCTCTGTGAGAAATTAGAGATACCGAAGCACAGATTTGTCCTCCTGTAACGTACGTAACCCACCACATGTTTAGTTTTCATATGCTCCTTACATGTTGCCTGAAAGAATTGGGGCTTGGATAGCTGGAGTAAAAATTAGGATACTCTGACTATCGTTGTTACTGTGGGTAATAAACTGTTTTACATTTCGAATCCAGGAATTATGTGTCTTCTACCACTATCCATTTATGTTTTTTGTGGATAAATTTAAGGGGTACAAGTGAAATTTTGTTAAATGAATATAGTGCATAGTGGTGAAATTCTGGTCTTTAGAAAGGCCTTTAGTGTATCCATCGCCCAAACAATGTACATTAAGTCTTTTCTCAGGATTCATCCTCTACCCCTCCAAATATCCAATGCCTATCATTATACATTCCACGTCCATGTATACACATTATTTAGCTCCCACTTATAAGTCAGAACCTGTGGTGTTTGATTTTTCTGTTTCTGAGTTGTTTCATTTAAGATAATGGCCTCCAGTCCCATCCATATTGCTGTAAAAGACAGAATTTTATTATTTTTTATAGTTGAATAGTATCCCATTATGTATATATACTACATTTTCTCTATCTAGGCTTTCACTAATGGATGCTTAAGTTGATTCCATATCTTTGCTATTGTGAAGGAATAGTCCTGTGATGATCATATGAATGCAAGTATCTGTTCATACAATAATATCTTTTTCTTTGAGTAGATATTCAGTAGTGGTATAGAATGGTAGTTCTATTTTTAGTTCTTTGAGAACTCTCCATACTGTTTATGACAGTTGTACTAATTTACATTCCCACCAACAGTACACAAGCATTAGCCTTTTCTCCACATTCTCACCAACATCTGTTATTTTTTAACTTTTTAATACCCATTCTGACTGGTGTAAGGTATCTCAATGTGGTTTTAATTTTCATTTCTCTGATGATTATTGATGTTGAGCATTTTTTCATATGTTTGCTGGCCATTTGTATGTCTTCTCCTGAAAAATGTCTATTCATGTCTTTTGCCCACTATTTATGAATCCTGTAGGGGAACTTGTTGCTTGGAGGTAGGGTAAGATTTCAGATCCTTCACAGTTCTTGACAATAAGATCTTAGATAATCTAGGACAATAGATACTATGAATTTTTATCTTATTATTTTATATAAAAATTATTACAAATTTATATGGGTTTTATTCTATATGAGATGTAGGTTTTATATATATAATCAAATGTATCAATCTAGTTTTTTATCACTTGTGGATTTTATGGCTTGCTTAGAAGAATTCTTTTAATCCTCTTATAGATGAATAAGACTGACCTTTATCTTATTCTAGTATTTATCTTTTATAGTTAATTTTTAAAGGTAAATTTAATTTTGAATTCACATGAAATATATTATCATTTTTTATATAAGTATTTTTTCCCTAAATATATAGCTAATTACCTTAAAACCCCTAAAATTGATTCTTACCTGATTATCTGAAATGGCTTTCTCATAATATATTAAATTCCTAGTGTAGAGATTTTTGTTATGGATTATTTTTATTCCCTGTGGCATTCACTATGACATAGTGGTTAAAAAATAGACATAGTTCCTGCTCCAGTGAAAACCTGAGCCTAGCTGGAAACATAAATACCTAAAAAAAAATCATCAAATAAATAAATGATTTAAAGTTATGGTAAGTACTAACAATACAACTTAAAAAATACTTTGGTAGAATATTGAGGTAAGCACGTAACCTGTAAATGTACGTGTCCTCTGAGGAGGATACAGTTTCAGCCTATACCCAGAGTATAACAATTGAGCATCATAAAAATGGGTGGAAGAGTATTCTAAGCTGGTGGAACAGCATGCTCATAGATAAAAGTTGTTTCAGAAAAGGGTTATGCAGTGCCTTTTGCTTACCAACCAACAAATCTGATATGTAGAGTTTAATCTTTTGATTAACTGAATTCAAACCAATCAATTACATTGTATATCTTAGAATGTTGATATATTTTTAAAACATAAATTTTCTGCAATCCCAGCACTTTGGGAGGCCGAGGCGGGTGGATCAAGAGGTCAAGAGATTGAGACCATCCTGGTCAACATGGTGAAACCCCATCTCTACTAAAAATACAAAAAATTAGCTGGGCATGGTGGCGCGTGCCTGTAATCTCAGCTACTCAGGAGGCTGAGGCAGGAGAATTGCCTGAACACAGGAGGCAGAGGTTGCGGTGATCCGAGATCGTGCCATTGCACTCCAGCCTGGGTAACAAAAGCGAAACTCCATCTCAAAAATAGAAAAATAAAAATAAATTTTCTTTTAGAATTAAGGCCAAATTATTGTATGTCTGGTTGAAGTCAACACTTTAACAACTACTTTATTGGAAATAACTAATATAATCCACTCTTGTTGCTAGAAATTGATTTTTGGGAATTTGGGAAATTAGAAACTCAGATTCCCAACTCTCAAGAAGTTCTAAAACTAGAAATATTCTTTTTGCTTAGGAGTCTGAGTAAAACTTTTAAAGTCTTACAGGTGTTTGCTTTCAGAATGAGGATAAGTCAGTATGTGACAGGGCAGAACAATGAGTGCTGTGAAAAGCAGAATAGCAGACCAGAGTCCTGATAAATGGTGCCTGAAGCCTGCCAAATTCTTGGGCTGAATTTCAAGTTCAGCAATGCATTTTTATAAGTTAAATTATTCTAAATTAAAGTTTTCTGGTTTTACTGAGCTACATGCATTATAATACTAATCAGAATATTTGTAACTTACGTTTGAAGCCTGAAAAGTGAGAGAAACATTGGTCAATGACTTCAAAACTCCCACCCTTCTTGGCAAAAAACAAACATATCTTTATAACATTTCTTGAAATAATATTTGATAACAGCTTTGGAGTTGCCTCTTAAGTATGCATGGCAAGGTGGTATTGGGCATCACACTCTTGAAGTCACATCCCTTCACTCTCTGATCCTTAAGCTCTGGAAATGAAGTAGACCTAAAATAGTTCTACATTAAAATTAAGTTCACTAGGGAACTGGGACTTACAATGGAGAGTGTGATCAAGCTGAGGTATACAATTTAAGAGTCCTTCCTTTCCTGTGTTCTTGCCTTATATCCATATATCCCAAGTTCTGTGCTCTCCTTGTGCTGGTTGCTGAGTAGGAGTCTGTATTGTTTTACAACCTCACTATCATTAATTGCCTGGCTAAAACATATTCTAATACTACCTTTATTGTAACTTTTGTTAGAACTGAGACTTTTTTCTAGTGTTACTGCTTATCAGGAGATGAGACGTGTTCTTTATCATGTGCCCTCTCCTATAAGGTTGTATTTGTATCCTGCATAGCTCTAGGGGTATATAAAGAATGCTGATTATTAAAATTATTATTACATTTTCATATTTTTATATGTAAAAGATATACTGAAAATCATGTCAATCTATACTTTTCTTTGGAAGAAATAATTTTTTGACTATATATGACAGCTTTTTTAAACATTTGTTTGGTTGCTTACCAACCAACAAATCTGCTATGTAGAATTTAATCTTTTTATTAACTGAATTCAAGTCAACCAATGATATTGCATACCTTACAATGCTGATATATTTTCAAAGCATAAATTTTCTTTTAGAATTAAGGCCAGATTATTGTATGTATGGTAGAAGTCACTATAATCAACACTTCAACAATAACTACTCTATTGGAAATAACTAATATAATCCACTCTTGTTGATAGAAATAAAAAATCTTTCATTATTCTTAAACTATGTATGCAAACAATTGCTAAAGCAAAATAGAAGCTTTCTCCTCTGTACAGTACAATTTTATTATATCTAATTTAGATGTGGAAAATTCTAATTAATCTTAATTAATGCAGCTATTGAAATGAGGGATACCTGTTAGCCACAGTAGGCTGGTATGTGCTTTTATTTCACGAAACAAAAGACTTTGGTAGCTCCAATCTACTTATTATTTTTTAAATTATTATTTTTATTTATTTTCTTTTTAAAATTATACTTCAAGTTCTGGAGTATATATGCAGAATGTGCAGGTTTGTTACATAGGTATACACATGTTATAGTGGTTTGCTGTACCCATCAACCCTTCATCTACATTAGATATTTCTCCTAATGGTATCCCTCTCCTAGGCTCCCACCCACCAACAAGCCCCAGTGTGTGATGTTCCCCTCCCTGTGTCTCCTCACCACCTGCTATCCCTCCCTTAGACCCCCACACCCCAACAGACCCCAGTGTGTGATGTTTCCCTCCCTGTGTCCATGTGTTCTCATTGTTCAACTCCCACTTATGAGTGAGAATATGCAGTATTTGGTTTTCTGTTCTTGGGTCAGTTTGCTGAGAATGATGGTTTCCAGCTTCATCCACGTCCCTGCAAAGGACATGAATGCATCCTTTTTATGGCTGCATAGTATTCCATGGTGTACATGAGCCATATTTTCTTTATCCAGTCTTTCATGGTTGGTTCCAAGTCCTTGCTATTGTGAATGGTGCTGCAATAAACATGTGCATGTGTCTTTATAATAGAATGATTTATAATCCTTTGGGTATATACCCAGTAATGGGATTGCTGGGTCAAATGGTATTTCTAGTTCCAGATCCTTGAGGAATCACCACACTGTCTTCCACAATGGTTGAATTAATTTACACTCCCACCAAGAGTGTAAAAGTGTTCCTATTTCTCCACATCCTCTCCTGTATCTTGTTTCCTGACTTTTAATGATTGCCATTCTAAGTGGCATGAGATAGTATCTCATTGTGGTTTTGATTTGCATTTTCTAATGACCAGTGATGATGAACATTTTTCATATATTTGTTGGCTGCATAAATGTCTTCTTTTGAGAAGTTTCTGTTCATATCCTTTGCCCACATTTTGATCAGATTGCTTGATTTTTTCTTATAAATTTAAGTTCCTTGTAGATTCTGGATATTAGCTCTTTGTCAAATCGATAGATTGCAAAATTTTTCTCCCATTCTGTAGGATGCCTGTTCACTTTCATGACAGTTTCTTTTGCTGTGCAGAAGCTCTTTAGTTTAAATAGATCCCATTTGTCTATTTTGGCTTTTGTTGCCATTGCTTTTGGTGTTTTAGTCATGAAGTCCTTGCCTATGCCTATATCCTGAATGGTTTTGCTTAGGTTTTCTTCTAGGGTTTTTCTGGTGTTAGGTCTTATGTTTAAGTCTTTAATCCATCTTGAGTTAATTTTTGTATAAGGTGTTAGGAAGGGATCCAGTTTCAACTTTCTGCATGTCTAGCCAGTTTTCCCAATACCATTAATTGAATAAAAATTCTTTCCCCATTGCTTTTTTGTCAGGTTTGTCGAAGATCAGTTGATTGTAGATGTGTGGTGTTATTTCTGAGGCCTCTGTCCTGTTCCATTGGTCTGTAAATATATTTTGGTACCAGTACCATGCTGTTTTTGTTACTGTAGCCTTGTAATACATTTTGAAGTTAAGCAGGGTGAGGCCTCCAGCTTTGTTCTTTCTGCTTAGGATTGTCTTGGCTATAACGGCTCTTTTTTAGTTCCATATGAAATTTAAAGTAGTTTTTTCCAATTCCGTGAAGAAAGTCAATGGTAGCTTGATGCGGATAGTGTTGAATCTATAAATTACTTTGAACAGTATGACCATTTTTATGATAGTGATTTTTTCTATTCATGAGCATGGAATGTTTTTCTTAAATTTCTAAATTTTTATTTCTGTGGGTGTATACTAGGTATATATATTTCTGGAGTACATGGTGTATTTTGATATGGGAATACAGTCAGTAATAATCACATCAGGGTAAATGTGACATTTATTAGTTCGAGCATTTATTCTTTGTGTTACAAACAACCCAATTATACTCTTAGTTATTTTAAAATGTACACTAAATTATTATTAACTATAACCTCCCTGCTGTACTATCCAATACTAGATCTTATTCATTATATGTATTTTTTATACCCAGTAACTATCTCTACTTCTTACTCCTCATTACACTTCCCAGACTTTAGTTATCATTCTAGTTTGTCATCCTTAGTTGAATTATTTTAATATATTTCTCCCACAAATAAATGAGAATGTGTGAAGTTTGCCTTTCTTTGCCTGGCTATTTTCACTTAACCTAATGACTTCCAGTTTCATCCATTTTGTTGCAAATAACAAGTTTCTCATTCTTTTTTATGTCTGCATAGTACTTTATTGTGTATACATACCACATTTTCTTTATTCATTCATCTGTTAAAGGATGCTTATCTTGCATCCAAATCTTGGCTATTGTGAATAGTGCTGCAATAAACATGAATGTGCTGGTATCTCCTTAATATACTGACTTCCTCTTTTAGGTTTATTTTATTTCTTAGCTCCAAACTGTTCTCCATAGTGGTTTACATTCCCATCAACAGTGTACAAAGATTACCTTTTCTTCACATCCTTGCCAGCATTTGTTTTTGACTATCTTTTGGACATAAGTCATTTTACCTGGGTTGAGATGATATCTCATTGAGATGATATCTCAGTTTTGACTTGCATTTTCCTGATAAACAATAATTTTGAGCACCTTTTCATATACCTGTTTGCTGTTTGTATGTCTTCTTTTGAGAAATATCTATTCATATCTTTTGCCCATTTTTGAATTGGATTATTAGATTTTTCTCCTGTAGAATTATGTGAGCTCCTTAGATATTTTGGTTATTAATCCTTTGTCAAAAAGGTACTTCACAAATATTTTCTTCTATCGTGTGGGTTGTCATTTCACTTTGTTGATTATTTACTGTGCAAAAGTTTTTAAACTTGATATAATCCTATGTGTCCATATTGGCCTTAGTTGCCCGTGCTTGTGAAGTATTTGTGAAGAAACCTTTGCCCAGTAAAATGTCTTACAGAGGTTCCCCAATGTATTTTTTAGGTCTTAAAGTCTTTAATTCATTTTTTGCTAATAAAGACAATACTGAGACTGAGTAATTTATTTAAAAAAAAAAGAGGTTTAATGCATTTATAGTTCCATGTGGCTGGGGAGGCCTCACAATCATGGCTGAAGGCAAATGAGGAACAAAGTCACTTTTTACAGGGCAGCAAGCAAGATAGCTTGCATAAGGGAACTATCCTTTATAAAACCATCAGATCTGATGAGACTTATTCACTATCATGAGAACAGCACAGGAAAGACCCTCCTTCAGTATTCAATTACCTCCCTCCAGATTCCTCCCATGACATGTGGAAATTATGTGGGCTACAATTCAAGATGAGATTTGGGCACGGACATAGCCAAACCATATTAAGGGGCATCCCAACTCCAGTAATGCTGTGGGTTTTACTGTCATAAAGGTATGGCCTTGGTGGTCATGGGTAAGATCTTAAAACTTTCTCCACATTACCAGGCAAAGAGGCTTGTTGTCGTCCCTTACTTTCTACCAAAAAAGTGGAGTCCTCTCTCTATGTCTCTCTCTCTCTCTCTTTCTTTTTCTCTCTCTCTGCTGAATTGACTGGTTTTGGGGGATGGGTGACACAAGCACTCCTGTGGTCACCACTGCTGGACTGTGCTGGTTCAGACTTTAAGCCAGCATAGCACTAGGACTTGACCAAGGCTAGTTGTAACTACTACCTGACCACTGCCTATGTTTCCTCAAGGCCCTGTACCACTATCATTAGCAGATAATGAACCCATCTAGGCTTCTGTCCTGCCTTTCAATGGTGGCAAGTTTTCTCAGCCCCAGGCAGGTTCAGATATGTCATTTGGGAGGCAAAGCCTGGAATCCAGAACCTTAGGCATCTAACTAGTGCTATATTCCACTGTGACTTAGCCGGCACCCAAAGCCACAAAAAATAGTTCTTCCCATTCTTCTTTCCCCTTTGCTCAAGCAGAGGAGTCTCTTCCCCATGACCACCATCACCCCAAGTCCTCATTGAGTACTTCCTGGCTACCACTCATGTTCACTCAAGGCCCATGAGC
This sequence comes from Aotus nancymaae, assembly GCF_030222135.1. Lineage (NCBI taxonomy): Eukaryota > Metazoa > Chordata > Mammalia > Primates > Aotidae > Aotus > Aotus nancymaae. The sequence goes on along the minus strand of NW_026988428.1, from coordinate 27,917,063 downwards.
TCTTTAGTCAAATTGTTGTGAATGCTCACCAGGCCTGGCACTCTCCCTTTAGGGCAGTGTGCTCCCCTGTGGCCCAGAGAAGGTCCAGTGATGCTGTCCAAGATCCAAGTTCTTGACTCAGGAACCCCAGGAGCTCATTTGGTGCTTTACTCCACTGTGGCACAGCTAGTACCTAAGCTGCATGACCAAGTTTCCTTTACTTCTCCTTTTTTAGGAAGATGTAGTCCCACCACATAACCACCACAGCTGGGAATGTGCTTGGTCACACCTGAAGTCAGTCCATTTCAGAGTCTTAACCAAAGTTTACAGGATGTAATATCTGGCCACCACTGCTGATTAGTCCTGACCTAAGGACTCTTCAGTCATCTAGTAATAAATCTTGCCAGGACTGGGTCATTGCCTTGGCAGCAGCAGGTTCATTTCTGGCTGAAGGTATATCTAGAGATGTCTGGAGCTAGGGCTTGAAATGGGGGCCTCAGGACCCTGCTTATTGCTCTATTCTATTATTGCTGAGTTGATATACAGGTTGCAAGACAAAATCCTCATTTTTTATTTATTTATTATCCTTAAGTGTAAGGACAGACTCTTTTCCAGAGCTGTAAGCTGAAATTCCTGGGATTTGGGGATGGTTGACACAAGCACTCCCTTGGCCACCCCAGCTGGTAGTATGTACCCCAACACAGAATCAGGACTTGTACAGGAATTGCAGTCCTTGTGGCCTAGACTGCCTTTCAACTTTATTTAGATTGCCAGAACTCTTTAACCCACAGTGGCATTACTTGCTAGAACTCAAGTTGCGACCACCATGATGGGCAATTCCCCTCTGGCTAGTGCTGGTCTAAATGCTCTGAGTTCTGCCAGGTGCTGCTTTCCACTGTGCCCGGGCAACATTGAGTTCCAATTTAAAGTCCTGCATTTACTGTGCTCTGCCTCCTCTTAGTTCACAGGTTCACTCTGTACCACATGGCAACTGCCCAGGGATGGGGGAGGAGTGGCATCTGCAATTCAAGACCATCTTTCCTACCCTCAACAACAGTGCCTTTTTCAAATAAAGTTGAAACCAGAAACTGTGATCACTCACTTGATTTTTGGTTCTTACAAAGGTGCTTTTTTGTGTAGATAATTGTTAAATTTGATGATCTTCCAGAAAGGATGGTTGGTAGAGACTTCTATTTGGCCATGTTGCTCTGTCTCCAAACATATGAAAACTTTTTGATGTGTACTTTTACATTTATCGTGGACTTTAGTTTTACTTCAATTTGATGAAAACTTCACCATCAATAGAAATTTCTAGGCACATGAACAAAAAGATAATCCTATAACGTGTTTTGTTGCTGTCTAAGACATTTTAACAAATTGGACATAATAAATATCTGCTTGGCAAATAATTCAAACTTTTTGATATGCTACTATTCTACAATTCTATGTGTTTTAATTGAATATCTTACTTGTCTGTTGACTGACTCTTGCTGGGGTTTTTGTTACCCAAGTAATTTAGCTGGTGTGTCTGAATGCTAAGGAAAGTGGAAGTCATGGGTGGCTTGCAAAGCATGTTAAATGTGTTATTAATTATTAATAGTGGTATGGAAATGGTAAACAATTGAATATTAATTTTCTTCCTTAAAGTCATTACATCTTAGGTGCCCCAAATTTTATAACTAAAAATTTTAAAGATCTACTTGGACTTCTCTGTTTTGCAAATGGGAAAAGAAAGGCCCAAAAAGAAAAATATTTTCTTTAAGTAATGCAGAGTAAAAAGTAATTTTGATTTTCTCTTAATTGCAAATGTGCTAATGAAAAATCAGTACATAATCAATTTTTTTAATGAAGAAAATTAAACTAAAAAGTTACCAGTTTTTTATTGGATATTTTCTAAATCAATTTTGAAACAATATTGCCATAATACATAAATAATGAGACTAACAGTAAACTCCAAAATGTGGTAGCACCAGATGAAGACATTTGGTAAGGCTATTACTTTAATTATATGATATGTAAATTATGTATCTCCACATACATTTCCAGGAAAATTAATTAAGAACTTTCTTTGGCCATTTTATAATTTTACCATTATTAGATAAAAGAGCTATTATTAGGTCAAATAGATTATTTTCTAGATACAAATTATTGATTGTTACTTAAAAATTGCTGACATACATGGAGTGTGCTTTAATATTTTACTTCTGAAAATGTAGATACAAAATGAGGTGTTTATAAAATGGCCAAAAGGAAAAAGTTTTATGTATTATGTGAGAAAATTCTTAGAGTCAAAGAGACATGGAAGAATGGAAAAACAAGAAATGTAATATTTTTTATATGTAGCACTCAAATAATTAATTTATTAGTTGAGGTTGGTGTTCTTAGGATAAAAATGCAAAAAAGCAGCTTAAATATCATTTCAAGAAGACAGCATTGAGCAGGGGATGCTGCCTTGTGTTTGTCTTATATGTCTTATATGCATTTCTCTTATGAGCCTCCAGGTGAGGCTCCCTCATAGAACTCATTGTAGATTATTTAACTGTCTGTGCTTTTCTTTTTGTAGGTTGATTAACCCATTGTAATTTCTTCACTGTGAACTTGCCACTCAAACAATTTACTCATTTTAAAGGGGTGCTGGTCTTATTTTTTTCCTTATTAAAACATCATTAGCAATTATTTCATGTTTATATATTCATATAAATAGTAGACATTCTGTGTAGTATTCGGAAAAAAAGATTGTGACTTTTGTTGCTAGAAAAATAGTGGGCTAGATTATTCAGACAAATCATATTAATGTAAATATTAAAATAGTTTGCTATAAGTCATTTTAAAATAATTTTAAATAATAAGACATCCAACAAGATTTAAGAGAATTATTAGGAATCTAGAGATGTAAGTGGAACCATTAAGTCATTTTGCCCTAAAGGCATTTTCCAATCTATGAATAGATAAAAACCTCTGTTTTGATGACTTTTGGTGGCATGAGGAGCAGAAGTTGAAGTATTTGGTTTCCCAAAATGGAAACTTCAATAGAATCCATAACATATGAAATTTGGATTCCTAGAAAATACAACTTCAGAGTAAAGGAGACATAACTACCACCAGAAGTAGTAGTATAGAAAATTGCTCAGAGTTTAAAGGAATAAGAGATTAAAAAAAAAAAAAAAAAACCTCTTAAGCAATGAAAAAATAAAAGCTGTCCTGTGCATTTGTAATTCTAATGAGACATATTCTAACCCTTGTCAGGTGACAGAGGTGGAACAACCATTTAACCAGTCTCTATAGGGATCTAGACTTTCCTCATCTTCCTATCCTTCCCTTATCTCCTGTTGGGCTTAGAAGCCCTCTAAACTCTCCCAACCTCTGCCTGTTACATAGTTTCAAAGCTGCTGCCACATTTGTAGGTTTCTTTATAGAAAAACTCCACTTTTTGGGATCAATTATCTGTTAGTCTCTTCTTGCATTGCCATAAATAAATATCTGAAACTGGATAACTTTAAAGTGGTTTAATTGGCTTAAGCATGATGCCAGCATCTGCTCAGCTTCTAACGAGGTCTCAGGAAGCTTTTAATCATGGTAGTAGGCAAAGTTGGAGCAGGCATGTCACATGGCAAGAGACAGATCAAGAATATGGAAAGAGATGCAACAATCTTTTAAACAACCAGATCCTGTGTAAACTAACAGAGTGAGAATTAACTTATCACTAAGGGGATGGTGCTAAGCCATTCATGAGGGATTAGCATCCATGAGGCAAACACCTTCAGCATTGTGAATTACAGTTTAACATGAGATTTGGAGGAGACAAACTTCCAAATTATATCACCAATCCTACTCAAACTATCTGAAATATAAAGGAAGGAATACTTTCAAACTTATTCTATGAGGCCAATATTACCTTGATACTGAAATAAAAGATACATCAAAAAGGAAAACTACAGGTCTATATCCCAGATGAATATTGATGCAAAAATTCTTTAAAAAAAACCCAGCAAACTGACGTCAACAGCACATTAAAAAGATAGATAGTTCATTACAACCAAATAAGATTTACCCTGGGGATGCAAGGATGGTTCAACATATGCAAAAATCCATGTTATACATCATATCAACAGGATGAAGGAATAAAACTATATGAGCATTTTAATTGATGCTTAAAAATTCTGATAAAGTACAATATACTTTCATGATAAAAATTTTCAAAAAACTGGGTATAGAAAGAATATGGCTCAAAGCAATAAAAGCCATAAATAACAGACACATAGCTTATATTGTATTGAATATAAAAAATTTTTGAAAGCCTTTTCTCTGAGATCTGAAACAAGACAAGGATTCCCACTTTTGCTATTGGTATTCAACATAGGACTGTAATCCTAGCTAGACCAATCAGACAAGAGGAAAAAAAAGAAAAGGGCATGCAAATTGGAAAGAAAGAAATCAAATTATCTTTGCAGATTATATGATCTTAGTGAAATAAGGCAGACACAGAAAGACAAATATCACAAATATCCCAAATTCATACATCTACAGTGAACTCATTTTTTTAAAAAAGTGCCAAGAATGTACATTGGGTGGAGGACAGTCTCTTCAATAGATGGTGCTGGTAAAACTATATAGTCATATACATAAGAATAAAACTAGACCCCTATCTTCCACCATATATAAAAATCAAATCGAAGTGTATTAAAGACTTAAATACAAGACCTAAAACTATGAAACTACTAAAAAAGACTGGGAACCTCTCCAGGACATTGAACTGGGCAAATATTTCTTGTCTATTAGCCCTAAGCACCAGCAACCAAAGCAAAAATGAACAGACAGGATTATACCAAGTTCAACTGCTTCTTCACAACAAAGGTCATAATTAACAAAGTGAAATGACAACTCACAACATGACAGAAAATACTTGCAAACTACCCAATTGACAATTGATTTATAATCAGAACATATAATAAGCTCAAAGAACTCAACAGAAAGAAATCTAATCATCCAATTAAAAAATGGGCAAAAGGTCTGAATAGATGTCTCCCAAAAGATGACATAAAATGCCAAACAGATAGATTGAAAAGTGTTCAACATCACTGCACAACAGAGAAATACAAATCAATAAGACAAAAAAGTATCTAATTACCCCAGTTAAAATAGTTTTTATCTAAAGACAGGCTCTGTTAATGGGAATGTAAATTAGTACATCCACTATGGAGAACAGTTTGGGAGGTCTTCAAAAAAGTAAAAATAGAGCTGCCATATGATTCAGCAATTCCACTGTAAAATATATACTCCTCAAAAAGGTAATCAGTATATCAAACAGATATCTGCACTCATTTATCTCAGCACTATTCACAGTAGCCAGATTTATAAGCAACCTAAGTGTCCATCAACAGATGAATGGATAAAGTGTCAGATACATACACAATGTAGTACTATTTCAGTCACTAAAAAGAATAAGATCTTGTGATTTGCAACAACGTTGCGTACCTTGCAGATTTCAGGTTTCCATGTAGAACCCAGGAACAACAGCCACCACTATTGAACCCTACTATACCCAGTTTAAAAAATATATATGTTTATATAAATTATTTTGTTTATGTATAAATCATGCTATATTCAAATCATGCTATATTATCTCACCAGAGTTTTGTTTTTTTCTTCTACATTAATATCTTTTAATCTTAACTTTTAAAATATTTATTAAATACTTTAATAGGTAAGTATATACTTTATATATTAAATATATATAATTATATATTATACATTTATAATTATATATACTTTATATATAATTATATACTTTAATATATAATTATAATATAACTTGTACTTTTAACTAAATATATGCTTGAAGAAACCAATAATTGCTTGCACCTGTAAAAAATAAACAGGTTAAAATACACCAATGTGGCAATTACACTGTTAGTAAATGCAATGTATATGAATCAGAACTTACTCTACTGCTGAAAATAGAGAAAATGCTTACTTTTATTTAAAACATTAGCTATTTGTATTCACAATCAAGCTTTTACACAAAGAATAATTCTATGTGACGCCAAAACACTCACAAAATCAGTCAATTGTTTATAAAACAGATTATTTTTATAAAACAAGCTGAGTTATATGTGTGAACTTAATAATTTGGTTATTAAAAATGACTTGCAAATTCCATTTTAAAAATTGGATTAGTGTGGAGATATCCTAGTAACATTTTCAAATATTTTAATCCTATGATAACTACACAAACCTAAATCACCTACATGTCTAACACAATATTTTTACATACACAAACACTAATTCCCATCCTCCATACTTACAGAAGTTTATGATATACATAGTACTTTTTGTTCCATTCTTTTCAGAAATAGAGATCAAGAAGAGAAGAAGGGAAATATTCTGATTAAAAACATTAGAAAAATAAAAATGCATCAGTGGGAAGATATACTCTGAGTACTAAGATCTACCTACAAGAAACAACACAATTCTGTATTTTACTTTTTACTGTGCACTAAAAGATAAATTGATTAATACATTCCATAGATTATATATCTGTGTGGAATGTAAAAGGGTCTATATGTTTATTATTACTTAGAATATATTTGAATCTGACATGACTTCTGACAGCTAACTGTAACTTACAGTGATTTTAGTTATTCTTTATTGCATTTTATTAGATGCTAGTTACTGCATAAGGAATTTTTTTGTATTAATTTATATAATCTACACACTAATATTACTAGGAAAACACTGGCTTTATTTGCAAGTTATATTTGATATCTGGATCTTCATGAGTTTAGGTAACTTTCCCTAATACTCAGTCTGTAATTTAGGAAACCAGTGTTAACATTCAGTTGTCTTGAATCCAAAGTCTGTATGTTTAACAGCTATGCATGCTGTTCTGCCACTGTACTGGCCAAATAACAATCTTGTCACTCAGAATTATGACAGAGTAAGGGAAAATATTAGAGACTCCACAATTTTCTTTTAAAATGTCTACAAATGAATGTCTAAGGAAATTCTTCAAAATAGCGTATGAAACTGATGACAAAAGCGATGGAGTCAAGCATGTTTCAAAGAGAATCTGATAAAGGACATTTAAAAATCCAATGATTATGATTTTGGAACCATGTCGAACAGGACAGAGTGAAGGCAGCTCTCCGAGGTGCTGAAATCCAGCACACAAACGTTGCAAAGTATAAAATCTTGTATTAATTCAGGCTTCCACATTGAGTTCCTCAGGTAACATAAAAAACGATCACTGGTCACAATTTGGAAGAAACTAAATAATCAAATAAATAATCAAATATAAATAAATAATCAAATATAAATAATCAAATAAATAATAGAAATTTAAAAAGAAACGTTTATTGCCAAAGTGACTTTAAAAATCACAGGCAGAACATTATGTAACAAATCATATAAAAACTATGTAATTTTAATATAGTAGAATTGTTTTCTTTTATAACTTAAAAGTTTATACTACTTAGAATTTGTGACCAGGATAGTACATTTTTTCTTCAATGTCTGGGGTTAAATATTTATTATCAGTAAGTTTTATTTTTCAATCTGGTCCAATATTGTTGACTATGTAAGTTCTGCTGTCTCAAATGCATTAAGTTTTTGTGAAAATACATGTGCTCAACTTTTATTAACAGATGCTTAGAAAGGCATCATCAATTTTATAAAAATTAAAATGTATTACATATGTATGAATGTTATTTGTCATTATTTGAATACATTTTATTTTAACCAACTTGGATCTCTCAGACTCTGAGAAATTTATCAATATAAACATTTCTGCCACATTGTTCTCATATTTCTTACATTTTGCTCTTTATATTGTGTTGATTTAGGATATAGTTTTAGGGCATGCAAAGTTAAAATATGTATAACTTTACTGGAGTAAAAATTTACCCCCAATATTTTGTTTACTATTTTAAATTCAATTTTTTAGATTAATATTGGTAACCTTTCTTGTCTAGCATACTTAACAAATGTTTGGCTTTTTTGCGTATTTAATTTCAATTTAAGAGTGATGCATTTAAGTAATAACACATTGTAGTTTCTGTTTCCAGATAGTGAGCTGAGCATGTTTCACTCTTACCTTCATGTAACAAATGTCTAGAAATAATATAAAATTTAAACAACAGGAAAAAAAAACCCTCAAAACAATAGGCTCTTTCCCAAGACCAGATGTTGTGACAAGGTCCCAAAAGTTAGAAAACAAATAAAATTGAAAATATAACCCTCAGCAAGGACACATACCGAAAATTACAACTGTGTGTGATGCTGAAAGCTAACTGAAGGTCAAACAAAAAAGGAGACCTTTGAGTGATCAAGCCACGTCTTTTCTAAAACCTCCTACATTCTGTGTTCATTAGGCATGATAGATATTAGGCAAAATAAATATTAGGCAATGGAGTGTTTTCCTCAGCAAAACTGCCTGGCAAAAAAAGAAAGTTGCATATTCTTTTTAAATATGTGTAATGTATTCATTAAAATGGTTTTAAAAGGAGTCTTAGAAACGTGCTCAAAATGTTGATAATGTAAGAGTCATGTTCAATTATCATAAAGCAATAGTTGTAAAACTTGACAAAATAATTAACAAAATATCTCTCAATCATAAAATTTAAGAAAAATGTATGCTTCTAAATAAATCTTGCATTTATAGATAAAATGAATGTATTTTCATTTTCATGATGTTGATAAAGACATACCTGAGACTGAGCAATTTACAAATGAAAGAGGTTTAATTAGACTTACAGTTCCGCGTGTCTGTGAAAGCCTCACAATCATGGCAGAAGGCAGGGAGGAGCCTGTGAGCCTGTAAAATCAAAATTTAGTTACCTCCTAGATACAATGGAGGTACAGACATTGGATAAATATAACAATTTCAAATGGGAGACATTGGCCAATACAAAAGGGCTACGGGCCCCATGCAAGTCCAGAACCCAGTGGGGCAGTCATATCTTTAAGCTCCAAAATGATCTCCTTTGACTGCATGTCTCACATCCAGGTCATGCTGATGAAATAGGTGTTTTCCCATGGTCTTTGGCAGCACCACTCCTGTGGCTTTGCAAGGTATAGGCCCCCTCCTGGCTGCTTTCATGGGTTGGCATTGAATTCATGTAGCTTTCTCAGGTGCATGGTGCAAGCTGTTGTGGATCTACCATTCTGGGGTGAGGAAGACAATGACCCTCTTCTCACAGTTCTGCTAAGTGGTGCCCCAGAAGGTTCTCTGTGTGGGAGCTCTGACCCCATATTTCCCTTCTGCACTGCACTAGCAGAGTTTCTCCAGGAGGGCCCTGCCCCTGCAGCAAACTTTTGCCTTGGCATCCAGGCTGTTCCATACATCTTCTGAAATCTAGGAAGAGGTTCTCAAACCTCAATTCTTGACTTCTGTGTACTTGCAGCCTTGACACCACATGGAAGCTGCCATGGCTTGGGGTTTCTACCATCTGAAGCAACAAGTTGAGCTGTACCTTGGCCTCTTTTAGTCATGGCTGGAGTGGCTGGGTTGCAGGGCACCAAGTCCCTAGATTGCACAGAGCACTGGACCCTGGACCCAGCCCATGAAACCATTTTTCCCTAGGCTGCCAGGCCTGTGATGGGTGGAGCTGCCATGTAGAACTCTAACATGCCTTGAAGACATTTTCCCCATTGTGTTGGGGATTAACATTTGGTTACCTGTTACTTATGCCAATTTCTGCCACAGGCTTGAATTGCTCTTTAGAAAATGTTTTTTTTTTTTTTCTGTGACATCATCAGGCTGCAATTTTTTGAACTTTTATGCTCTGCTACCCTTATAAAACTGAATGTCTTTAATAACACCCAAGTCACCTGTTGAATGCTTGCTGCTTAGAAATTTCATCTGCCAGATGCTCTAAATCATCTCTCTCAAGTTCAAAGTTCCTCAGTCTCTACATCAGGGGCAAAATGCTGCCAGTCTCTTTGGTAAAATATAACAAGAGTCACCTTTGCTCCAGTTCCCAACTAGATGCTCATCTCTATCTGAGACCATCTCAGCCTGGACTTTATTGTCCATATCACTATCAGACTTTTCGTCAAAGCCATTCAACAAGTCTTTAGGAAGTTCCAAACTTTTTCACATTCTCCTGTCTTCTTCTGAGACCTCCGATCTGCTCCAACCTCTGCCTGTTACCCAGTTCCAAAGTTGCTTCCACATGTTCGAGTATTTTTTCAGCATCACCCCACTCCTGGAACCAATGTACTTTATTAGCCTGTTCACACTGCTGATAAAGACATACCTGAGAATGGGCAATTCACAAATGAAAGAGGCTTAATTGAACTTATAGTTCCACGTGGCTGGGGAAGCCTCACAATCATGGTAGAAGGGGAGGAGCAGGAAGTCATGTCATACATGGATGGAAGCAGACACAAAGAGAGCTTGTGCAGGGAGACTCCTGTTTTTCAAAACCATCAGATCTGGTGAGACTTATTCACATCATGACAACAGCAAGGGAAAGACGTTCCCCATGATTCAATTACCTCCTAATGTGTGCCTTCCACAACTTGTGTGAATTCAAGATTAGGTTTTGTTGGGAACACAGCCAAACCATATCAATGGATATCACTATCTAGACCTACATGTCAATGTTAACATTAAAAATACCTACTATTTCTTCTGCATTTACAATATGTAGTTACTCTTCTAAATGTTCCACTTATACTCACATATTTAATCCTCATAAAAACATTATGTCGTCAGCACTGTCACTAATCCCATTTAAAGACACAGGGAGCTTAAATAATGTGCTATATTTCACCTAGCTAATATGTGACCAAGCTAGGATTTGAATTGAATTAGTATAGTTCCAAAGCCCAAAGTTTGAATCATGATGCTTCACATCCTTTACACGCCAAGGTAACTACTATATAAAAAACTAAATCGACATATGATCAAAGTGACAGAGGAAACATAGCTTTATATGAATTATTAGAAAACAAGAAGAGGAGAAATACAGGAACTAAGCCTGCAATTCAATAAAATAGTTTAAAAAAACAGTGAAATAAATTTCTAAACAACAGAAAAAAGGAAATAATACATTTAAACCAGAAATTAATGAAATAGAAAATAAAAAATTAAAGCAGCTGAATTGACCAATAAAGCAAGTTCTTTGAAAAGTTCAATTGTCTTTGAAAAGATATGCCTTTGGTATATATAATTAAGAATTAACCAAATAAAGAAGATGCAGAGAAAAAACACATTCAGAACGAAAAAATTAATGAGTGTAGGTCTACATGAGCTTAAAATAACATTTCAGAGAACATTATACCAGCTTCATACCAAAAAAAAGTAAACAAATATTTTTGAAAAAAACTGTAAATTGTCAAAATTGACTCTTGCAAAAAGCAGGAAATATTACTAAAACAATAACATTAGAAAAAAATGAAAACAGTTGATAAAGATTTACCCTTTGCAAAGCCAAAAGCTCCAGGGAATGTTATGGAAATTTTTAAATAAAATTTCAAGTGATGGATAACTTCAATTTTAGAGACACTATTTATGAACATGGAAAATGATGGGAAGTTACATACTCTTGTTTTATAATGCTCAAATATATCTGATGACAACCTGAATGAAAACAGCATAGAGCAGAAAACTAATGGTCAATTTTACACCTGAGCAAAATCTTAAGGTATAAGAAAATTAAAATATTTCTGTTTGGCTCTGTGTGTGTGTGTGTGTGTGTGTGTGTGTATGCTTTACAAATATGGCTGAATACTCACACTCAGTAGGATCTACAATATTGATCTGAAATCTTGGGTCCTGTAAGCTCAGGGAAGTATTTCTGTACCATAGGTTCAATTACTGTTTTTGATCATTAAAATCACCAATTAACCTTTAGTTTAACTAGCATGTACTCTCCTTATTTTAATGCATTTTTTCCTTATGTGCTTTAGAAAATTATCTGTATTTTTCTGCTTGTTGCTGATTACATTTCCTATTGCATTATAATATTTCCTGCCTTCATTACATGTTTATTTTTCAAATTTTGCATTTACTTATTTCTTTTATCACATGTAGCTTCAAAAAACTATGTTTTAGGAATGTCTTTTTATCTGAGTTTATTGCCTTCTCACGTCACTTCCATATATCAATTTTGTATATTTTTTGGTGTTTTTAAAGTCTATTGAGATCACAATCAAATGATTTCTAAAATGTATACTTTCTTATTTAGTAAAAAATATATTTTAATAGAAATTGGAAAATATTTTTTAAATCTTATATGTATGACAAAGTTAACTACTAACTTCAAAATTCCCAAGTTCAAAAGACATATATTTAACAAAGGACTACAAGATAGTCCATAAAATATTTAAAGGGTAGTATTTATTGTTGTCTCTGTTATAAAGGTTTTTCAAAAACAAAAATATGTATTTTGTAAAAGGTTTGGCTGAAAAAAATGTTTTCTATAGATTATTATTTAATACAAACATAGCTCTTTTACAAAGCTAAACTAAAACAAATAAAGCAACACACAGAAATGCATATTCTGAGTCAAAATACTTTTCTAGAACATACCAGATCTAGATGAATGTGGCAAGTATGTAAAACCATCAGGTGCATAGTTCACTGTCTTTTTTATTCATATCAATATATATATATGTATGTTTTGGAAGAGCCATATTTGATTTTCACTATCTTGATTCCAAGATACAATTGTAATTTGTGAGCAAATGGACAAATACATCTCATTAATATTTTGTCACGGTTTCCATGAATATATGTACACAGCTACCTTAATTAAATTTGGAAATTGAAAATAGAAATACCTTCAGGTTAACATAAATTTTAGAATAAATTAGCCCTCATAAAACTGAAAGGTAAGCATAAATAAAACTGTAAAACAAATAATGTGTCCAGGATTCAAGTAAGTAAATGTTTAGAAAATATGCACGAATTATGACACAAGAGCAGAAAACCAAACACCGCATGTTCTCACTCATAAGTGAGTGTTGAACAATGAGAACACAGGGAAGGAAACATCACACACTGGGGCCTGACAGGGGGTGAGGGAGGAGGAACAGCAAGAGTTGGTGGGATGGAGGAGGGATAGCATTAGGAGAAATACCTAATGTAGCTGATAGGGGGATGGATGCAGCAAACCAACATGGCATGTGTATACTTTTGTAACAAACCTACACATTCTGCACGTGTACCCCAGAACTTAAAAGTATAATTTTTTTAAAAAAAAGCCATAGTATAGTTTGCGTAGCAGAGCATTCTCCATTAAGTCATTGAGTCTCTCTTATTAACTTGATATGTGGAAGATTTTGAGATACAAACAATAGTTGTCCTAGTAGCAGGCCTCATAATCATATTTACCATATTTATGATTAACTTGCTATGTCATAATATATATGAAGTATTCTGAAATGTTAGTATTTGTAACGGGTATTTTATGTATTAGGCCTCTTTAGTGCTATGTCCAAATAAGATTTATTTCCTTCCTTCCTTCCTCCTTCTTCCTTTATTTTAAATATGTGTATAGGCATGTGTCAAGCATACTTCTCATAGTGGGCTATAATATAACACATTTGAAATCAATCAAGTAATATGTAAGTTCATATAATTGTTTTACTTCTTTGCCTTCCTTAAATACTTGAGAAATAAGCAAATAAACCTTTTAAAATCTGTAAAAGTGACTCTCTATATGTCTTTGGTTAAAAAATTTCAACTTTATTGAATGTCATATTCATATACTCTTTCTTTGTTAAATAAACAATTCATTTCTATTTTCTTAAGTCACTGCACAATTTCTGACAACTAATTCAAAAGGCTTTCCTATGATCATATTTATGCTAGATGCATTGAAACTAGTAAAATTTTATAGAAAATAAAATATAGCCCACATATTGTCAACTAAATATAACTATCTAGATTTTAAAAGTAACACAATTATATTACACATTTTTAAACAATTCAGAATTAATGTTTAATAATTTTACATGAATTTTAAAACTTCTCATCTGAATTTATGAACATCATCAGTTAATAATATTTGGCTACAAAATTTGTTTTAACTGAAGGAAACTATCTGTTATTAAATTTTATTTCTGGTTTGAAACATTACCTTTAGATCCGATACCAGTTTATAGATGATCAATGCTATCTTGAATAATGTTTTCTTGAAACTTAAGGCTTCATTTTTATGACTTTCTTAGTCAGTTAAAATTCAGTGAAAGCAATTTTTTTTTGTTAAATTCCAAGGTTCTCTGATGAGCAATGCTTTCTCATTTTTAGACTATTTTGCAGAGCAACCCACTATTGCTAATTTTTTAAATTAGGAATTTAAATGTCTAGGTCTTTCCTTAAGAATCAAAATAATTAGATTTCAGATCACTAGATCTGAGCTTTTCTGAGTTTTCCATGCAAAGTCCTGCTGACAGCCATTTATTTTAGTCTCTGGATAAAAGGACTCACTCCAGTTGCTTTCCCATTACCTGTTCTGTTTTTGAACAAATAGCTACAAATTCTTCATCTATAGTCTTGCAAGCTGTATGTTTACATTACTCTTTTAGAAACTCTGGAAATCTTGCAAGCGTCTTCTATTTTAATTTTCTCAGTGATAATTCCTCTCATTCTCTACATGTAGACTTTAAGATTCTTTAAACATATTTCTTAAGGTGATTTATGAAGAAATGTGTCTATCCAGATCAGTCTATGTCTAATTTTGTACAAAGCATGCTTGTTTACACAAAATTTAAAAGTGAATCTATGACGTACAAGATGTTTTAATGCTTTTGTATTCTTTTTTGAGAACTTTTTTTTTGTAAATCAAATCTCTGACATATTACAGGGTATTTTCAAATTTCCTTCTCTGTATGTATCACCACTCGTTTCAAGGATATGACTAATCACGTTAGTCAATTTATTCTTGGTTTTCAGCAGTTCTTTCACTTTGTTCAAGTCAATATGTGGCAATCGCTTATTTCACACATTCAGGTAGCAGATATTATTAACAGAACAGCATTCAGCACATTTCCTGTATGCTCTGGTGAGTCCAGGAAAGATGAGGTGACTAAATTCAATGGTATGAGCTGGAATACACACTTTTGATTCCCTGGAGTACTAAACGCCTAATCTCATTAATTTTTTCTTATGTTGTATACAAAGGTGTTGACTGTGCATTTCACAATATTTAATTAAAATTCTTAGATCTTTCTTTTTTCAAACATTTCTACCAGAGATATTTCTATACGTATAGAAAGGCAAGTAGAAATTACACAATTAGCAAGAAGCCAAAGGTTGATGTTAAAATCAAAGGCTTATAACCCAGTGTCCCAAAACTTTTCATAACCTTCTGATTTAAATGAGCCTATTAGCCATGTCCACTTAAACTAAATGACTTTCTAAAATTTCTCTAGACTTCATTTACAGAACAACTAGATATTATTATCACATTGATGAAGGAATACATTAAAAAAATGTATAGTGTCTTGTATAAGCTTAATGATATTTCTGGAAAAAGACCTAATATTTTTCAAGAAGTTCAGGCTTTTCCTCTCTCTTTCCCTGAAATGGCCTCAAGCATAAAAGCTTCCTCTCTGATACCAAGTTTATTGACAAAAGATGTTCTGTCTGCTTTCTTCAGTCATCATCAAGAACATCTTCTGAACCATGATGTAAAAGATACAAAGTGGTGGGAGGGGGCTCTCCCCTCAACACCACCAGAAGTGATACCTCTTTGCATTTTTGCTTCATGCTTGGCAAAGTCTCAGGCATGACCCACCCACACCAGACACTGCCCACAGAATTTTGAAACACTATTAACTCAAGAGAACTAGCAGTGACAAAGACCTACTCTGTTCCCTAAAACCAACCCTCCTGCCCCTGCTTTCAATCTGAGTGTAAACTTCCTCGTCTCTCTGTTTCCATCTCCTCCATTTGCCTATCAAGAGATCACATCAGGGATATTTTGCTCTGACTATATTTTGTTAATTTTAAAATACTTTGAGGGAAAGACCTAGTTACAAGATTTTAGTTCTTTTCGTTTCTTTATATTTATATTGTTTTGTATTGTTCTTTATTCTTCCTGACACGAGACACATTTACCTAGATCTGTTGGTAGCCAATAAACAGGATCAATAAATTCTCATTGACCACCCCATCCCTTGCCCTCAGAGATGGTGGATATTATTGAAATCCTATTAGATTTTTAAGCAGGAGGGATTGTTGATGTGCACAGGCTATAAGTAAATTTTTTCATGTCTATGTCCTTTATCTAATTTTTTTCATAGGGCAAAGAAGAAAATGTTTGCTCTCAGAGACTGTTTGTCTAGAAGTATGACAGAAAGCTAGCCTTATGCAATTTGGAATAGTTTGAAGTGCATGAAACAACAGACAGGGCATGGACACCTGTAACTGCTATTGCCCCCAGAGCTTCTACTATTTTCATCTTTCCTAATGTAAAGAAGCTCACAGCTTGGGTTATAGCACACCATCAGTTGGTAATTTCTGCCTTTGGTGATGTTACTCTTATTGGAAAGTGTATCCCAAAAAATGTAGAAGAAAAGCTAGTAAATTACTTCTGAATGGAGCTACATAGATAACCTTCAATGTGAGGTATCTGGGCTTTTCAGATAGCAGAATTTAGTGGGGGTTAATGAAATAACTTCTTCAATCTTAGTATCCTACTGTTTCATCTCAGTCCATAACATGTTTTTGCTATTGAAAATTCCTCCTGGGTCTTGGTGGATTTGATAAATATTGAGAATTTCAAATTCTGTCACAATTTACTTTCTGAATTCTTCTCTGTTCAATATCTGCAGAATGTATTTATCTCTGTGCTTTTATAACAATTATGACAGAACTTGTATAACATTTGTCAAATACTATCATGTTTGTTCTTAACCATTTTCAAGAGAGAACACGACTATGCAGTAATGGCTGCTTGATTTAGAGGCAATTGGATTTACTGCATCTGACTATGCATCCATAAAAGCACGGGCTTTCCCACCTTATGACCAGCCCATCATGTTTTGTTAACACTATTGATTGCTTTGGCTTGGCACCAATTGACCTAGCGTATCATCGCCATCAATGTCAGCATCTTTCACATTTAATACACAATTCTAAATGTAAGACTTGCTCATTACTGTGGAGGATCTTAATTACACACAAAAGGTCATAAAGAAGAAGGTTATAAGTAGTACTTGAAGGTATTTCTTTTACATAATGATCTGGGAATTTCTTGATATTATAAATCTGATTAACATTCTTATCAGCAGAATATACTGTAGATTGTGGCCCAGGGGAAGTAATTTTTAATCATTTACTGAATTGGAATCGAAATGTTAAGTATACATATTTGCTGAGAAATATATTTTACCACTAAGACATATATTTAAATAATTTTAGAACTTTAAAACATTTATAAATTGATTTATTTGATAAAATTGTTTGTGTCTACTATGTACCATGCAAAGAGATTTTTTCAAAGCACTTATTTCATATTTTGGTGATTTTTTCTTGTTGGATATATTTTATTTATCTTGGTAAATGTACATAATATATTTATAACTGAAGTTCAAATTTTATGAGTCTTTTAGGAAAGTGAAGTTCTTTTTTTTACAAATGCAAATTTTTAAAATTTTATTTTATTATTTTATTATCTATTATTTTTCTATTATATTTTAAGTTCTGGGGTACATGTGCAGTTCCTTCAGGATTGTTACATAGGTATACACATGCCATGGTGGTTTGCTGCATCCATCCCCTTGTCATCTACATTAGGTATTTCTCCTAATGTTATCCCTCCCCAATCCCCCGACCCACTGCTATCCCTCCCCTATTTCCCCCACTCCCCAACAGGCCTCAGTGTGTGATGTTCCCTCCCTGTGTCCATGCATTCTCATTGTTCAACACACACTTATGAATGAGAACATGTGGTGTTTGGTTTTCTGTTGTTTTATCAGTTTGCTGAGAATGATGGTTTCCAGATTCATCCATGTCCCTGAAAAGGACAGGAATTCATCCTTTTTTATGGCTGCATAGTATTCCATGGTGTACATGTGCCACATTTTCTTTATCCAGTCTATCATTGATGGGCATTTGGGTTGGTTCCAAGTCTTTGCTAGTGTAAACAGTGCCACAATGAACATATGTGTGCATGTGTCTTTTTAGTAGAACAATTTATAATCCTTTGAGTACATACCAAATAATGGTGATTTTTTAAAAAAATAAATATTGGATAGAAACTTGAATGCTGATAAGAAGAATGCTTTAAAAATACTGAGGTCATCAAAAGATCTTAAAGCTAAATTAATATGTCTGGGCTTCAACAGAATTGGAACATTCTCTGGCCAAGTAGTGTATAAGTTGGCCACTGGTTCTGACATTTGGCTGAACTCAGTCTTCTTTGTAATCAATTACATCCAAAATTATTGAAAAAAAGTGACAAAAGTATCAAACATAATTAAAAGAGAACATTATTTCAGATGCCTCATTACTTTGCCAGTAATTTTTCTTTAATTTTTTTTCAATTCTCTCTGACCTCAGAGTCAGGTTGGTAGGCAACAGGTTGTCTAGGTATGGGACATTTAAGGTCAGCTTTAGCCTTCCCACATTATTTTGGCATGTTCTTGGGGGAAAATCATCCAGTGCAGTGTAAGTAGAAGTCCATGCATTTATTTCTTCAATTCCAGGAGTTAAACAGTGAATTGAGAAAGATCATTACTTCAGCCTTCTTGTATTTATAGTCTCAGCAGACCTAGAAAGGAGGGTGCTTAGGTGTAGTGTAAATTTTAATTGAAAATATGGCTATAGAACAAGTTTGAAATATCTACCTAAAAGATAAAATAAAGAAAGCATGGTTATTTTATTAATAATGCTGGTTGTAGAACAAAGATGAAATTATAATTCCTGTTAAAGTATTTCCAAGGATTACTATCTATCATCAAAATTATGTAATGATAAATTTATTTAAATAGGCAGTATCCTCTTTGATCCAAACAGCTTTCCACAGAAAAATAACTCATATGGAGAAATATGTATTGACAGTTTCCTTTCAATCCTAGTATTCAATGCTCCTAAAGCTATTAGGTCAACTAGGAGGCATTTCGGTAGATACCAAGTTCATAAGACTGTCAAATTGGTTCTCCACATCTGAGAAATCTGCATGCATTTTAATAGAAAGTTAATATATTAAGACATTCTAATGTGTTCTTTCCAGGATGTTGGATTAAAAGAAGGAAGGAATACATTATTTTTAATATATCAAGTAATTCAGAAATTAAGCCTTTGATGTTACAAAAAAATGTTAAAAAGTTTAATGCCAAGAAGAGTATCTGAAAATGAAAATATACATTATTTCAGAATTTATTTCACCAATGAAATCATTGGGCAGCATATCTCCATATAACTTTATGTATAATGTATAAAGCAACCTTTGACTTTTTTTAGGTAGTTAATATTGAAAGAGAAACTATAAAATTTTGTCTGCAGCAGTATATGGAATCTCACTGATACATGTTAATGAAGTTCCAAGCCCTTTTTTCTCTGTTAATTAGAAAAGAAAATAGATATACTGGAAGATACATTTAAAGACATGTCTTTTGGAGTAGCCAACATGGTATTAAATACATGTTTCTCAGAACTATTTTAATGATCACAACTTCTATGGAACCCTTTAACATTGCTTTCTGAGGCAATTTTTTGAGTAACTAGATTGTCAGTATCCTCTTTCATTTACCTAAGTTGACATTAAATAATGTTTGGCTGTTTTAAAAAACCAATTCACTCTCAAAAAAGAAAGTATTTGTCTGAAGTACTCAATATACTACGAATTCTGAAAGAGTTGCAAAAACATTTTGAGCAAAGACATTGTTGTAAAAATTTCCCTTCTGATTTAACAATTTGTAACATTATCAAACACCACTTGTTCTCCCTCAAAAGTGGGAGATGAACAATGAGAACACATGGACTCAGGGAGGCGAACCTCACACACCGGGGCCTGTTGAGGGGTGGAGGAGGCAGGGGGAGGGAGAGCATTAGGACAAATACCTAATGCATGAGGAGCTTAAAATCTAGATGATAGGTTGATAGGTGCAGCAAACCACTATGACACATGTATACCTATGTAACAAACCTGCATATTCTGCACATGTATCCCAGAACTTAGAGTCAACCTTAAAAAAAATGTTGGTCAGGCGTGGTGGCTCACGCCTGTAATCCTAGCACCATGGGGCCTGAGGTGGACGGATGATCTGAGGTCAGGAATTTGAGACCAGCCTGGCCAGCATGCTGAAACCCCATGTCTACTAAAAACACAAAATGAGCTGGGTGTGGGAGTGGGTACCTATACTTCCAGCTACTCAGGAGGCTGAAGCAGGAGAATTGCTTTAACCTGAGAGGCAGAGGTTGCAGTAAGCCAAGATAGTGCCATTGCACTCCAGCCCAGGTGATAAGAGTGAAATTCCATCTAAAAGAAAACAACAGCAACAACAACAACAACAACAAAACTGATGGATTTTAGACTTACTTTCTAAAATACCACTAATGATACTTTAATAGTCAAATCACATGGGCTTGGTTTATGCTATTATTTAGAATTTTTTCTTGAATGAATTTCAGAATTTCACTTTTTTTTCTATATTTCAGACACACCTAGCACCTAGAGTGTATATACCTAAGGTCTTTAGGTCTCAGTTGTCCTACCTATGTGGAATGCAATAATTCATGTTCAGCCAACTCGTCAGTTCTTTTTTGTTTTCTATTGTATCACATTCGATAGATGATATTAGCATGCATGACATATTTCCAAAACCTCTCATTGTAAATTCTACTTTCCCTTCCAAAGAAACAAAAGAAGGAAAGAGAGAGAGAGAAAAGAAAGAAAGAAAGAAAGAAAGAAAGAAAGAAAGAAAGAAAGAAAGAAAGAAAGAAAGAAAGAAAGAAAGAAAGAAAAGAGAGAAAGAGAGAAGGAAGAAGGGGAAGAGAAGGAGGAAGGGAAGGGAAAAGGAGAGGGAATGGGAAAGAGAAGGGAAAGGGAAAGGGAGAGGGAGAGGGAAAGGGAAACAGAAACCTTCAACACTTCATCAATAGAAACAAAATACACGCAGAATATCTCACGACTGGTTGACTTGTGTAAATTCATGGAGAACAGCCCTATTAGGGACTAGCAATCTAAGATATCAACACATGACTTAGATTAACTGAATGTCAGTGATATCTATTCTATGCCAACATGAAGATATGGAGAATATACTTAAAGCATTTGTTCATTAAGAGGTCCATCTATATATCCCCACAGTGTTGTTGCTGATGGGCAGCTTAGCTTTCTTTCATCTGTGTAATGCAAGTAACCACTGCTTTTTTCATCTTGTTTTAGGGGCTAATGACTGAGAGTGTAACCTGTTTGATAGTACTGTATAGACCTTTTCAACCTCTTCATTCTTATAGACTTTCCTTCTTTTTCAGCTAATGTTATGTTTTAATAAATTATTATTTTGACACTTAATTTGCTTGTTTTCACAGTCATGTTAGTGATAGACTGAATATAGAAATGGACAACAGCTACAATATGGACAAAAATAGAACTTTGACTCATGATCTCTGCATCAACCAGCCCAAAACAGTAAATGACTTGGTCAAATAATTGTTTACTTCTCTAATTCTTGTCCCTGTTTCCAACATAGGACCAACCAGAAAAAGTTAAATATGCTGTCCTTACCAATTACTTAGATGCTTTGCTTCTAGTTAGCCCACTTTCAGCTTTCCCTTTCCAACAACTTTCAATCACAGAACACCTCAAACATTCCCCTTCTTCCACCATAACATTTTCCCACTGCCCTCCCTGCCTTTCAGTCTTTAGCAAATAAGTGATGGTAGCTGAAACCTTGCTAGAGCAAGCTCTTAGTAAATTGCCTTTGCTTGTTTTCGTTTTGGAAGGCTTTGTTTATTTCAACAGTAGTACAGTCATGTGTCACTTAATGACATGTACACATTCTGACGAATGTGTTATTAGGTGTTTTTTGTCATAGTGAGAACATCCTGGAGTGTAGTTACACAAATCTAGATGGTATAGTCTGCTACACACCTGGGCTATATGGTATAGCCTATTATTCCTGGGCTACAAACCTGTATAGCATGTTACTGTGCTGAATACTATAGGGAATTATAACTCAATAGCAAATATTTGTGTATATAAATATGGCGAAACATAGAAAAGACACAGTAAAAATACAGTATTGTAATCTTATGAGACTGTAGTCATATATGCATATATCCATCACTGACTGAAATGTCGTTATGTGGTCCATGGCTGTATTCAAATTCAATGTCCATTCTCACAAAATTCTAAGTAAACTTATTCTCAGAAATATTCTAAGTAAACTCTTGCACATATGTGTATATATATTTATGTCCATATCTAAATAATATGTATACATATATACATATGTATATGTATACATATCTAAATAATATGTATACATATGTATATATGTATACATATCTAAATAATATGTATACATATATATACATATGTGTATATATATTTATGTCCATATTTAAATAAATATATCATATATATTTATGTCCATATCTAAGTAAACTAGTGCATATATATGGACATAAATATATTGATATATATATATATATATGTACAAGAGTTTACTTAGAATATTTACCTTAAAATGAAATGATATTTTAGATTAGTTATTCTTTCACTTTTGTTTAATTATTCCCAAATTGCTATCCAAGCTTTGAACAAATTTACTTTTTACCAGTAAGAGTTTCTGTTTCTCAAATCTTTATCAATAATTAATCTTATCAGACTTTTTATTTTTTGGCAATTACCAGGGATACTGAGGGCTAAGGCAGTAATAACGAAAGAAATATCAACATCTTCATTTAATAAAAAAGTATTTTATTATTCATGTAGACTACATTGTTGTTCTGAGTATAGATAAATTTGGAAGGGAGATTAATATTGTCAAAAAATAAAACCAGATCAAATAAAAATTGGAGTTTATTGGGCATACAAATGAAACACTGACAGACTGGGAGGCCTCAAACCGACGTGGTACGTCCTGGTCAGAGCAGTTACAGTGCAGCATGTGAAGCATAAATGAGGGCAGACATTGATTTTTATTGGGCTTGTCTATTATCAACTTAGATTCCTTTTAGGCAAATAGAACTGTTTAAGCTTATTGGTCTGCGGCTGATTTGTTTAATTTGACTGATTTATGCTGTCAAGGACAGAAAGCTTGTGTTTTTTAAAAATAATTAGAGCTGGAATTTTGGGGAAAATCAGAATAACTTGAGTTTTGGTTATGTGGCTATAGGCTGTTGGCCTTGAGATATCTAAATTATGTCCTCCATTTGTATTTTTTTAAACCATGTCTTAACAATATTGAGTCTCCCAATATATGAATATTTACTAGATCTTTTAAGGTTTGTGATACAGATTTCTGTGAAAGTCTTACATATATTTTGACAAATTTATTCTTTGATATTTTGTGTTTTAAAAGATTTTGTAAATGTTACTTTAATTTTTTAAAACCAGTTGCCCTGTAATCCCAGCACTTTGGGAGGCCGAGGCGGGCGGATCACGAGGTCAAGAGATCGAGACCATCCTGATCAACATGGTGAAACGCCGTCTCTACTAATACAAAAAATTAGCTGGGCATGGTGGTGCGTGCCTGTAATCCCAGCTACTCAGGAGGCTGAGGCAGGAGAATTGCCTGAACCCAGGAGGTGGAGGTTGCGGTGAGCCGAGATCGCGCCATTGCACTCCAGCCTGGGTAATGAGCGAAACTCCGTCTCAAAAAAAAAAAAAAAAAAAAAAAAACCAGTTGCTAGCATATAGAAATATTATATTTTGTATAAAGACCTTGTATCCAGTGACCTTGCTAAAGTCACTTGGTTAATTCTTATTTGATAGATTATTCTGAAATTTTTGGTCATCTGTAAATGTAATAGTCCTTTTTTTCCCCTATCTTTATGGTTTATATTTGATACAGGGTCTCACTCTGTTGCCTGAGTGAGAGTGTAGCAGCAGGATCAGCTCTCTGCAGTCTTGAACTCCTGTCCTCCAGTAATCCTCTCAACTCAGCCTCCCAAAGTGTTATTTTATTTATTTATTTTTTGAGACACAGTCTCACGCCCATTGCCCAGGCCTCACTCAGTGCTGCAATCTTAGCTCACTGCAGCCTCAACTTCCTGAGCTCAGGTGATCCTCCCACCTCAGCCTCATGAGTAGCTTAGAGTACAGGTGCACACCATCACACCCAGCTAATTTTTGTATTTTTTTGTAGAAACGTTGTTTCGCCTTGTTGTCCAGGGTGGTCTTGAACTCCTGGGCTCAAGCAATCTGCTCACCTTAGCATCTCAAAGTGTTAGGATTATAGGCGCAAGGCACTGTGCCCAGAATATTTCTCATAAAGCTATATTTAACCTGATATTAATAAATATATACTTAGTTTATTCTGGCTAGTATTTAACCATAATGTATTTTTATAACCCATTTATTTTCAATATTAGGAGGCCCTTGACTTTCAGCTGTGTCTCTTTTAAAAAATATATAGCTTAAAAAAATGAAAATGAATTTCTTTTTAACATATTATGCTTAGTTTATTTATATTTATTGAAATATTCAGTATCTTCAGACTTTTTTCATTACTTTATTTTTATTTACTTTGTTTTTTTATTAATACATTTTGTTAATAATCTTTTATACATTTTCTTGTCTTTTTATGTATTTCATTATTATGTATGTAGATACTTATTTTTATTCAATTTTTTAGGATTTATATTCCATATTTTTATTTGTAATGCTCATTCTTAAAAAAGGTATCACAAATATTTAGCATATATAGATTTATATAAATTTCTTTATAATTTCTCTCTGGATTTAGTGGTTATTCAGAAGCACATTTTTGATCATTTATATACATGTAGCTTGGAAGTTATTTTTCTGTTCTTTCCATTTTATTTTGTTTTTATGAGAAAACTCTATGTTCTAGGTGATATGGATTATTTGATCTTTGTTGAAACTTTGTTTTTATCTCAGCAAATAATTAATATTTATAAATTTTCTATATAAATTTGAAAAAATTGATAATCTTTAAATATTTGGTTTGACATATATATTAGTTGACAATTGACTAATACTAACTGACATATAGGAGATGATAAAACTCATTAACTGAGTTGATTAATTTTCTATATTCTTGCTAATTTGATTTGGTTTCCTTATTTCTTTCTGATTGTCATATATTAAAAATACTTCTGTTATAGATGTGCATTTTAAAATTCATTCTCATAATTCTATGTATTTTTACCTTATATATTTGGAGGCTATATCGTTGGATGCATGAAGTTCAGCATTGTGATATTTTTCTAGTATTTTTTTTCTTTTTGCTGTTTCATGCTTTATCTCTATAATACTTTATTTCTAATAATGCTTTTTTTCACAGCTGCCTAGACTTCCTTTATTTCAAACAGCTATGCAAATTTTGAGGCCAAAGATATGATTGCAAAAGTGAGGTTTAATTTACATGGATAAGGTTTGTTCTCCATGAAAACACTGTGTGTCACTTCATACTTGGTCTACCACATACTAAATGTCCACCCTATCTGGCATCCTATCTGAATTTCTCTTCCTTGTCTTTCAAAAGAAATCCTTGTCTTTCTTTCTTGTCTCTTTTTATTTTTTTAGGAAAAATCCAATTTAAAGTTTCAATTTCAAATTAAATCTAAATTGCATTTTCTTATATTGAACAACTTCACTTCTGTTGCTCAAGGAATTTCAAGTGCAAAAGTTGTTCCAATCTATTCTTTTTGATTTGGTAAGTCCTGCAGGTTGCAGGATGCCTGAAAACATGTATATGTAACAAGCTCCCGGGTGATTATGATGCATTTGGATTGTGAACCACACTGAGTAGCTATTACATACAAAACACAGTTTTGCTAGTGCAACTGGCTAAATGTTGTTTTTTGCTGTTCTGATTCAGTTAGATTCTTTCTCCTGATGGTGGCTTCCCACTGATGTTATGGTGACATAGATGTGATCCGTGGTTATTTGGAATGGTGTTCAGTATTATTCTGAGCTCACTCTGATACTAAGAACAGCTCTGTTCAGACTTACATAAACTCATTTGGCTCTATCAGTAGGTAATGCTACCAATGGCATGGCATGGAAGCTATGTGGGCAATCCCATGTCACTATCTTATTACTCATCATTCAATTTCTTTATGAGGCATCAATGAAAACTGAAATGAGGTGAAGATTTTCCTGTGTTCTCTCCAGACACACCACTCCTCTGTTCTGCTTTGTGTTGCTGTTATACCCTAATCCAATATGCCTTCTGTCTCAGTAGAGAACCCAATGAGTGAGTGAGATTCAAATATTTCTTTCTTTGTACTTCCAGCATCCATTGTACACATGATCCACTTGCGCCCTCTCTTGCCAAAAAATTGTCTTGTCTCTCATAGGGTAGATTTGTTCCTGGAAAGTGACTGCCCAGTCAGGAACTGCCTTTATTTATTTATTTATTTTTGTCTCTTTGACTACAGATGTGCATATGTGACTAGTTCTCACCAAAGTGAATAGAAGTCATATGTGCTACTAATATTTCTAGTTATGGTTCCCGGTGCTAATCCTAAGACCAAAGGGAGAGTTCAAGTCAATATTCAATTACATAAAACTTAAAATTTACCAATGCTCCTACCATTATCACAAAAATGAAGACTTTGGTTCTTACTTGCCTCCTACATTAGACATATCTTTAGTAATACTTTAAACTCCTCCAAATAATCTTATTTTTAAAAGTCTGTACTTTTTCAGATTGATCCATGCTCATTAATTGTTTTGTCTAACTTTGCTATTTGCCTCTCATGCTTTGTCAGGCACTGTTTGTATGTGACCCATTTAATATCCTTCTTATCCTCTGTACTTAGAACAGTGCACAGCAGAGTTGTCCACATGCTGTAATTTTGGCCAATGAGATACAAACAGAGGATACTTGTTAAGGATTCCAGAAAATACATTTTCCTGGTAAAAAGGGACAGGCTTATTGGTATTTGCTGTTTCTCCTTCACAGCTTCCTTCTTTCTTTCTGACTGAAATGTGGATGCAATATATGGAGATACAAGAGTTAACTGGAAAGCATAAGGAAGGAAGGCAGTTGTTAGAAAGAGAAAGAAAAGAGAGAGAGAGAAAGCAAATGATAGAAAAACACTGTAATTTGGATGATATTTTGTAGTTGGAGCAAAATCTCAACTTCCCACATCTGAACTTATTCTCATGTGCTGAAAATAAACTTTTATGGTTTAACATCATGCCCTTGTTTGGGGACTTCTCTTACATGCAGCAGAATTCAATTCTGATTGAAAACTCCCTTTTTCTTTCCATATACTTCTTACTGAAGAATATCCTACAAGGGCATTTTTCGTGTAAAACTAGAAGTGATAAAGTTTTGTTGTTTGTTG
Source organism: Aotus nancymaae (assembly GCF_030222135.1). Taxonomy (NCBI): domain Eukaryota; kingdom Metazoa; phylum Chordata; class Mammalia; order Primates; family Aotidae; genus Aotus; species Aotus nancymaae. The sequence continues at coordinate 27,889,636 of NW_026988428.1, read as the reverse complement.
GTTTTGTTTTAATTTTTTTTCTAACATCTTTCTTTAGCTAGCTTCATTTTATGATACAGAATTACAGGTTGACAATTATTTTTCCTAAGCTTCTAGAAACTATTATGTGTGAGTTGCCTTTTTAAATATCTAGAAAACTTAATTTTCAATCATATATCTTTTGAGCTTAGCTAGATGTTTAATGACTTTTTTCTTTAATAAGTGTATTGGCAACAGAAGGGAATCCATAAAATCCCACTCTACCATGTCGCAGTAACAAAAATATAACCACTATGGAATTGCGTTTGATAAGACCATGTTCTGAAATGAGATGGTAGGTGATTAGGGAGGGGACAGATATAATAAATACAATTAGGGAGATTAATACTTTTTATTAAATTTGAGTTCTTGGGGTTGAGTTTTTTGAGCCTATAAAAATAGATTAATATTCAGACAATCTGTAGGTGGTTCACTAAAACAATAAAAGTAAGGCTTTTAATAAAGCTAGTTTTTCTAGTCCTAAATCAATAATAGTATAATAGGTGATTTTCAATGTAAAAGATTTATTAAAGGTGTCTCGTTAGTATAATGCAAAATAGGCTATAACTGAAGCATTATGATAAAATTATTCTAAGAAACTGCAATCTTCCAGGTTTGTTAACAGTGTACAATCATGATTTATAATTGTGTACCAAAGAACATATTAGTATCTACTGGATTTATGAAGGATTTTAGAGAAAAATGTGTAAATGATGACCTTTTATTAATGCTTCAACACTATCACCATAGCTCTAGAGTCGTATTATTTTTATGTTTTCCAGTACAGAATTTGTCCTACCTCAATGATTATGAAGTAAACATTAAAATTGTATTAAAAATTGTTTAGCTCCAAAAATTTTTTTTTCATTTTAATGTGTAAATATGGATATTTTTAGGGCTATGCTGGCAACTGTTTCTCCAGAAAAAATTATTAAGAACCTAATTTTTATATTTGTTGATTTCTATCATGTAAATAGTTCCACCATAGATAATTTCAAGTTTCTAGTGTGAGATTGCTGAGCACAAAGTTTGTAAAGAGCATAACTCTATCTTCTGAGCTGGAATAAGCTACAGGATATACTTATGTTTATACTAACTGTTATCTATTTTTAGTACTTTTGTTCTAGAAAGTATTTCACTTGGCTCTTATAATGTCCAATAAAACAAGGTGGAAAAAAGTAAAGTAACAGTACAATGATACACAATATTTGCATAAGGAGATCTAGATAAAGCTAGAAGTTAGCTTAGTAAGGGCTTCAATACTTTAAAACATAAAATATTCTACATTTACTAGAATTGGTTCTAGATTTTCAAACAACAGTGTAGCCATGTTTAGTTTTTGGAGTGAGAGTATCCTTAAAGTACACATCAACTTATTGCTCAGGATCCTATGATTAGAGAGAATCTTCTCCTGAGAGCCACAATAAAGCGAACTTTGTATAATGTTTTAAGCTACATTCTGAACCATAATGCAGTACATCTGACAGTGTACTTTGTAGGAAATGCCATAGGCATTTCACATAACAGCAAGTGTAGGGGGAGATGGAGGTGGGGAGGATCCTACATCATATGGCCTAGTTATAACATTTTATAATAATTTGGTTTAATTTTATCTTCTAACATCTGCAATTCAATGAATAACATATTTTCCGGGAATATGAGTTCTGTTGAGTTTAATATTTGTCTCCCTGAGTAATACCTGCTAAAAACATTCTTTTATATGTGGCTTATAAAGAAATTAGATAATTATTATTATATTTTTATTGCATTTTAAGTTTTGAGGTACATGTGAAGAACATGCAAGATTGTGGCATAGGTACACACATGGCAGTGTGATTTGCTGCCTTCCTCCCCATCACCTATATCTGGCATTGCTCCCCATGCTATCTCTCCCCAACTCCCCACCCTGCTCTGTCCCTCCCCTATTTCCCCAAAACATACCGCAGAGTGTGATGCTCCCCTCCCTGTGTCCATGTGTTCTCATTGTTCAACATCTACCTATGAGTGAGAACATGCAGTATTTGTTTTTCTGTTCTTGTGTCAGTTTGCTGAGAATGATGGTTTCCAGGTTCATCCATGTCCCTACAAAGGACATGAACTCATCATTTTTTATGGCTCCATAGTATTCCATGGTGTATATGTGCCATATTTTCCCTGTCCAGTCTATCATTGGTGGGCATTTGGGTTGGTTCCAAGTCTTTGCTATTGCAAACAGTACTGCAATGAACATTCGTATGCATATGTCCTTATAATAGAACGACTTATAAGGGTTTTTGTTTTGTAGAGGAGGCGCAGTTTGGGCCTTTGGAGGTTTTGTGCCTTTCTCCACAGTGGCTGTTCTCCTCATTTAGCCCAGTGTTTTGCCAGAATTCTTACTAAACGTTATTATAAGCACCCAGTGAGGTCATTAATAATAATAATAATTAATAATTAATACTAATTAATGATAATAATAATGGCCTCACTGGGTGTTTACAAAAACATTTAGTAAGAATTCTGGCAAAACACTGGGCTAAAATAATTATTAATAATAATGACCACACTGGGTGCTTACAATAACGTTTAGTAAGAATTCTGGCAAAACACTGGGCTAAATGAGGAGAACAGCCACTGTGGAGAAAGGCACAAAACCTCCAAAGGCCCAAACTGCGCCTCCTCTACAAAACAAAAACCCTAAACTAGGGAAAGAAGCAGAGACAGCAACCAATGCCCTTAGGGCACTGCTGAAAACTTTGTGGTTCGGGGGAAGAAAAAGCAGAAATGAAAACCTTTTTCTGTGTTGGAAGGCAAGAATATCTGTTGGGTCCAGATCTGGCCCTTGGATAGGATGAGCAGCTTTGAGAAGGCCACACCATTCAGACCCAGAGGCACAGCACTTTCTTATAACTCAGACTAAATCAGTACAACGGAGAACCATCATACCCCCAACCCTACCTCTAATAACACCAGTTTGAATAAGAAGCAGCAATGAAATACTGCTAAAAGAGCTAAAGGAGCTCAGAGAGATACTTTATTAGGTGCAATGTAAAAGGATAATTTAGGATAAATGCAAAATAGATACTGAAGGGAAACCTCTCTGTGAACCAACTCCTACACTAAAGGGATGATGACCCTAGAAGAATTTGAAGTTGCAGTGCACTGAGAGTAAAAATAGCAATGACAAACCTCAACACTGATCAATTATTGACTAGCCTGACCCAAACTCATGCACTCAAGTTCTAAAATAAGACAAAGCACACCCAATTCACCTACTTACCTCAGTCTCTATTGTCCTGTACAAATTGTCTGGCTTTAAATAAAAAATTATGAGTCATACAGAAAAGCCAGAAAAAAAGAACACACTATTAAAAGACAAAGAAACATGACACTGATACTCAAACTATCAGAAACTATCAGTGAGAAAATTCAAAGTGTGTATGATTAACATATAGAAGCCTGCATTAAAAAAGTATGAACAACATGCAATATAAGATGTATAATTTCAGCAGGGTGATAGAAACCATAGAAGAATCATATGTACATGCTAGAAATGAGACCAGAGTAACAAAGATAAAGAATGCATTTAACAGGCTCATCAGAAAACTTGACACAGTCAAGGAAAAAAAATTAGTAAACTTGAAGACAGGTTAGCAGAACTTATCCAAGTTAGAAGAAACAAATGAAACTCATTGGTCCTAGCTAAAGCTTGTCTACAAATAAAATGAATCTCCCTCCTCAAATCTACAGAAGACCTAAAATAAATTAGTCAGTTTAGCCATGTCATTTTATATGCTACGGTTTGGATGTTTGTCTTTACCCAAACTCATGTTGAAATTGATTTGTCATTGTAACATTATTAAGAGGTGGGACTGTTAAGAGGTAATTAGGATATGAGGGCGGTCATCATGAGTGAATTAATGACATTATTGCAAAAGGGGGGGTTATGATTACAAGAGTGAATAATTTATTAAAAAAAGGAGATGGATTCCTTTTTGCTCTCTCTCACCTTCTCATTGCCCTTCCATGATGAGATGACACAGAAAGAAGGCTTTTTTCTAGACACTGACTCCTCAATCATGGGCTTCCCAGCCTTCAGAACCATAAGCCAATAAATTTTTATTCATTATAAATTACCGAGTCTGTGGTATTCTTTTATAACAGCACAAAAAACTAAGATATTACACAAGGTCAATATGTAATAGCCAACTTTATTTCTGTATGCTATCAATAACTTTGGAATTTAAAAAAACTACCATTTATAATGCCACTAATAATGAATAAAATATTTACATATAAATTTAACAAAACTTATGCAAAATCTGTATTCTGAAAACTACAAAGTATTGATTAAAGAGTACTAAGAATGAATACCTAAATAAAGAGATTTAATGTGTTCATAACCTGGAGACTCAATATTGTTATGATGTCAATGAAATTCTAATCAAAATCTCAGCATGATTTTATTGTAAATATTGACAGACTGATTTTAAATTTATATGGGAAGGCAAAGGATATAGAACAGTCAAAACCATTTGACAAATAAGAATAAAGTTAAATTATTGAAACTACCTGATTTAAAAATTTAAAATGTGATAGTAATCAAGATGTTCTGCTATTGGTAAAAAGATAGATTCATAGGTTAATAAAATGGAATAGAGCTTTCAGAAATAGACTCAAATCAATATAGTAAACTTTTAAAATAAAGGTAAAAAGGAAATTACAGAGACAGGAGAACAATTGTTTTTTAAAAATGTGCAGATAAATTAGATGTCCATGTGCAATAAAAATGAAACTTAACCCATACTTGGCAACTCATATAAAAATTAACATAGATCTAAAAGTTAAAATTATAAAACTTTTAGAAAAAAATAATAGAAGACAGCCTTTGTTATATTGTGTTAGGCAAAAGAATTCTTGGATAAGACATCAAAAGCATAATTATTTTAAAAAATCTGATAAATTAAAAGTATGAAAGTAAACAATTTTGTTCCATACAATACACTGTGAAAGAAAAAAAAAGATAAGCCACATATTAGGAAATATATTTTTAAATCATATAGCTGCTAAAGAATATGTATCAGAATATATAGGGAAATTTTAATTTGACAATAAGAAATCAAACCACCTCTATCCCCTGATAAATGGGCCCTAAATATGCGTAGGCACTCCATCAAGAAGACACATAGTTACCAAGAAAGCATATGAAAAGGTACACAAAACTGTTAGTTTTTGGAAAAATAAAAATTAAATTCAGAACGATATACCATTACACAAACACTAGAACATCAAAGACAAAAAACAACAACAAAAAACAAACAAACAAAAAAAACTTAGAATATGGAATTCACATTTCAATGTGGAGTATTGAAACTCTCATACTTCCCTTGTGGAAATACAAAATGGTACAACAGTTTGGAAGTTTTTATAAGTTAAATGTATTTGTCTCATGAGCTAGCTATCCCACTCCTATGTATTTGCCCAAGAGAATAAAAACATATGTTCACAGAATAACCTATACATGAATATGTATAGCATACTTACTCATAATCACTGAAAACTAAAAATGTTCTACAGTTGGTAAATGGATAGACAAACGATAGGATAATACTAAACAATCTAAAGATCAAATTACTTACATATGCAAAAATATGAATAACTACATTAGAAGAAATACATGTTTTCTAATGAAAGAAGCCAGATCCAGTAGTCTATATGCTGTATGATTCCATTTGGCAAAAACTTATGTGCAGAGAACAGATCAGATCAACAGAGAACAGATTAACTGCTGATTGCCAGTGGTTGGTAATAGGGCTTGGGATGCAAAGCATAAAGAAATTTGAGGGGATTATGGAAATATTCTCCATCTTAACCGTGGTGGTAAAAGAATGACTGTATTTGTCAAAACTCACATAACTTTATATTACAGAGAGTAAATTTTATTGTATATGAATTAAAAATACATTTAAAAATTATTTATAAATATATAATGTGTACATTATATTCACAATAAAATATGTACAAATAATTCATCTTTAGTTAGAATGATACACCAAAAAATAAGATGCTTACTGTTAGCATTCAATGTGGCAAATAAAATGTTGCAATATAATGCTTAGTGTATTAGTCCGTTCTTGCATTGCTATCAGGAACTAACTAAGACTGAGTAATTTATAAGAAAAGAGGCTTAATCAACTCACAGTTCCACACTGTGGGGAAGTCCTCAGGAAAGGTACAATCATGGTGGAAGGTGAAAGGGAAGCAAGCACATCTGCAAATGGCTGGAAAAGGCAGAAGAGAGAGCGAAGGGGGAAGTGCTACATACTTTCAAGCAACCAGATATCCTGAGAACTCTGTCACAAGTCAGCATTAGGGGAATGGCACTAAACCATTAGAAACCACACTCATAATCCAATCACCTTCCACCAAGCCACACCTCCGACACTCAGGATCACAATTCAACTGAGATTTGGCTGGGAACACAGAGCCAAACCGTATCTGACAGCTTACATTTCCTTTATGCTGTTTTTTTAAAAACACTGTTAGCCTTTTGTTATTTCTATCAACTGCATATGCAATATGGTGGATTTTAAAATTATTTATTAAAGGGCACAAATGTGTCATCAACATACGTTAACATAAATTAAACAGTTCTTTCATCTTAGTAGTAATTGCATGAATGTGATTATTAAATTATCTGAATTATTAAATTATATGAACTTATCTTTCTCCAGTCAGATTTTTAAATTTCTTTATTGGTTTTTCCCCAGGAGATCAGTACATTTTCTGTGATTATACTTAATTATACTTAATTGCAACATTGAGAACAGTTTGATAAATCTAATTTTTTAAATCTATTGTCCTTAGATTCTAAGACTGATTCATGTTTTTTAGCATATTATTAATTTGTTTATAAAATAGTCTCCCATTAGCCTTGTGGGATACATTTCATGATCCCCAGTGGATGCCTGAAACTTAGGAGAGTACTGAGCCCTATATATACTATGCTGTTTCTTATACTTACATACCTATGGTAAAGAAGACTATATAAATAAGACATAATAGGAGATTAACAACAACAATAATAACTAAATAGAACAATTATAATAGTATGCCAGCATCATTACTCTTGTGTTTGGGAACCATTAAGTAAATTAAGGCTTACTTGAACACAAGCACTGTGATACCAAGATAGTGGATCTGATAACTGAGGTGGCTAGTAAGCAGCTAAGGCTGAGTGGAGTATACACTATGGACATGCTGGACAAAGAGATGATTCGCTTTGCAGGCAGGATGGAGCAGGACCACATGAAATTTCATTGTTTACTTAGAAAAGCATACCATTTAAAATTTATAAATTGTTTATTCCTGGAATTTTTTATTTAATATTGTTGGTCTGTGGTTGGCCTTGCATAATTGAAACTCCCAACACTTTGGGAGACTGAGGTGGGTGGATCACCTGAGGTCAGGAGTTCGAGACAAGCCTGGCCAACATGGTGAAACCCCATCTCTACTAAAAGTACAAAAATTAGCCGGGAGTGGTGGCACATGCCTGTAGTCCCCAGGTATTCAAGGGTTAAGACAGGAGAATCACTTGAACCAGGGAGGTGGAGGTTGCAGTGAGCCGAGATCACGCCACTGTAATCCAGCATGGGGGACAGAGTGAGACTTTGTCTCACACACTCAAAAAAAGAAGTTAATGAGCAGATAAAATTCTCTCATTACCCACTTGATAATTTGTATTTAAAGTTATGGTAGCATCACATGGTTGATATTATCTATGGATTTAGTCAGATTTTGTTGGCCACCTGAATAGTTGAAACTCTAAAACCTCTTCCAAGAAGTAAAAGGTAGTTTGGAAAAGACTATGAGGACATACTGGAACCAGGCAATTGAAAACATTAAATTCAAGCAATGAAAAGCAAAAGGTTCAGTCTATGACTGTATTCTAGACAAAATCTGGTAGACAACAGTACAGTATAAAACCTTGGGCAGTCATGTGGGTGGTAGAGATAATAAATTCATGTGGAGAAAATTTTCTTACATTGACATCTCTTTTGAAGGTCTCATATTCAGACTCTATAACCAGGTCCCATTGAGTTTGAAAACGTCTTAGTCTGACTGTACTCTCCTTCTCCTCTTGTTACGCCACAAATTAGTTTATTGTGTCATAATAGTGATGTGGTCCTTCTACACAAACTGAATTAAAACTATACATATGTCTGAAACTGGAGATATTTTGAAAATTTTCTCACAAATTAGCTGAGATATCTTTCCTGTTATGCCATTAAAAAATAACTACTTTGTTAAGAACTTTCAAAGATTTAAGAGTTTTATCCTGCTTGTAAGTTAAAAAGCTTGTCTGTCACAGCTTCGTGGTTTCTGGCAAAAGACATAAGACTCCTGGGTCAGAGACAAAAAAGGAAATTGTTGCTTGTGGCTCAGTAGGCAGCATAAACTGCATGTTGGCATCATTTTCCCCTGTCCCCTAAATCCCACGGGAGCAACGTGAAATGGCCAGATAGAGGCTGTGCATGCAGTGGATTTGCATGATAGCCAGGGAACTCTGAGCTAAGCAAACCACTATCTTTTGAAAGAGCTGCAAGAAAACCTGTTCAGTATTTTCCCTGAAGATATGATCCTTTTTTACATTAGACAGCTGTGGGGGCCAAGGGCTTTGGAAGATTTGCGGAAAATCACTGACATGAGGCAGATTCATTAACAGGAGAAAAGGCATATCAATTTATTTAATGTTCATATATGGGAGCCTTCAATCTCTCAGTGAGGCACAGAAGCTCATATGCCATCTTGAGGGTGCAGAAAGAATAAGAACTTGAATCCTGGTCAGGTTATGGGAGGGGGAGAAGAATTCTATTGAGAGGCAATAAATGATTACTAGGTAGAATAATTGTACTGGGGAACAGAAATTAACATGTACATAGTTTCTTTTTTTTTTTTTAATTTAAATGATCCTTAAATAATCCTTGGAGACAGTTACTGTCTTGAAAAAGGGTGTCTTCAGGTATGCCTACATTCTTGGTTTTCTTTCCTGTAATGGATAGTGAGATAACGGCAGAGCATGGGGCGGGGTGTGGGAGGGGGGCGACAGGGAGTGGGAGCGGGACAGAGCAAGAACTATTACTTGCCTTGATGGGTCAGTCGTATCTTTAGGTAGGTAGGGAAAAGTCCCTTCCAGTGCCTGTTGATCTCTAAGGGTTTTTAATATAAAATATTCATTATGTGAGGGAGACAAATTTGGTGGTTAAATATGTTAATTTTCTTCACAGCAAAAAAAAAAACAAAAAAAAAAACTCTCTGAACCAGAAGACACTATCTCTATCATCTTTTGAGGCTGTCTGCTATAGAAAATCCTTATAAAATAATTTTGAAACAAAAGCTGTCAGTGCTTCTGCTGAAAAGATCTGTGGAGACATGACAGACAGATGAATTATCTCTCAATATAAACATTGAGTGAAAGTAGTTAAAACATTATTCTCCAAGCATTAACCAAGAAGAATTTTTTAAAGCCAAGTAGGCCATTGCAACGCTAAGTCATTCCCAATCATAGCTAAAATCTGAAACAATGTAATGAATATGATAGCAAACAATAAAACATTTTGAGTCTTTATTATCCATATTTGGGCACTAGTCTAAGACCTTGTAAAATACATCACCTCATTTAGCTCTCTGACAGAGATATTATTATTGTTATTATTCCTTTAACCTTATATAATAATTATGCTAGTCTGTTGAGGATGTCCTGCAAAACACTGATAAGTGATCCTGAGAAGATATGTGTTTAATGGCTTGCATGTGGTAGACATAATTTAAAGCCATATTGTTTTGATTTTATGTGGTACAAGAGTAGAGACACTCAAAAAAGTTGAATTTGTATAATTATTTCCTGAATGTTCCAGGTAACCCATACAATTCAAGTCCTATCCTTTATATGCATTATAGGAAATTATTTTTCTTTATCCAGTTCTCTACTTTCTCCATGTATGTTCAAGCATCTTTTCTATTAATCTGTTCCTATATGACCCAATCTTGCTGCATTTAAATTTATGCCTCCAATTCTAAAATGAGAATCATCCTATAATGGATGTCCAGATACTTAGAGTTTGTGTTACCAAAAATTATTTTTCTAACAAAATTATTGCACCTAAAGTTATCTGGTTACTAAAAAGATGATGATGATCCAGAATATTTTTAATGAAGAGATATAAAACATACCTAACCCTACTATGCAACTATGGGACCATCATAATTTAAAGTGCCTGAGGCAGACGTAAGTGAAGGCCTTGAATTGGTAGTTTCATCTTTTCCATCAGCTACATTTTGGAAGCCAGAGCTACAAATCTTACACCTTAAAAAATTTTCAAGACTATAATTCTATGGCTTGAGTACTTTGTTATCAACTATATCTAGCTTTGATAATCTAAGACTTGTGTGGTCATCAGACTGCTAAGAATGATTAATCAAATTTAAAGTATTTTGATGGGGGTGATAGGAAGTATAACAGAAGAATAGACTTTATCTTCCAGCCATGAAGTCTTCATCTGTTTACCACTGGTTTGCTGTGTGGTCCTCCTGGAAACCATTTCATCTGATTCAAAATGCAGCACTTATTTGCTCTATACTCATCATAACCAAATTGCTATGATTCGAATGTGTCCTCCCAAAAAAGCATGTGCTGGAAACAATCCCTAATTCAATAATGTTGGGAGGTAGGACCTAATGAGAGCTGATTAGAACAAGAGGTCTTCATCCTCATGAGTAGATTAATGCCGTTATCTCAGGAGATGAGTTTGTTATAAAAGGGAAAGCTCTCTCTCTTTCTCTCTCATTCTCTCTTGCCCTTCCACCTTCTGCCATGCTGGCCCCTCAGTCTGGGACCTTCTAGCCTCCAGAACTGTAAGAAATAAATTCCTTTTCATTACAAATTACTCATCTGGTGGTATTCTGTTACAGCAGCATGAAACAACCTGAGAGATTCCCAATGCACTACAAACTAGGGAATTTTCAGCCAGGGTTAGGATAGGCCTATTGAACATACCACTCAATGTCTCATGATGTTCTTTATTTCCAGTCTTATATTTTCCACAGCAAGAGTAATATTTCATTTTTTGGAGATAAACAGTAAACTAATAAATTTAAGTCTTTGTATTGTTTCCAAACTTTTAAATCTACTTCTTTGCACGTCATTCAGGTACTGTGCTTTCTCATACTCCCTTGACCTTACTTCACAGATCTTGGACCTCAGCTAGCATAATAGTGTAGAAAGCTGCTCTTCCAACCATTCCGTCTCCAAATTACAAATCTACTACTAATTCTGAGGACTTATAGCCAGATAAATGATCTCAACTAGGTTTTGAGTGATGCTGACACAGCTGCATATGTACAGATAACGTGACCTCTACCCACCACGTCTCCGTGAATTTTTCACATATTGTCACTATCTTCTAATGCATCTGCTTCCACAGCAAATTTCCGCTCTCAGTATTACTCATAAGCCTAGAACGACCACCACCCCTGCATCCCAGTCAACAACTAAGGGAATATGAAAATAAGAAAGACAATGTCTAGATAATTTAAGAATGGTATAAAAATATACTAACCAATGTTTAGAAGCACATCCATGGAGGTGTTATTTAACTCATGAACCTCATAAGGAGTGTCAAGACTAAAAATTAAAGAAGTGCAAACTTGAGATCTACCTTGTAAATATTTTCCATACTCTCATTCCACCTTCTTTACCAAGTCTAGATCACCCACACGAGCAGAGGATACTGAGAAAAGTTAAGACTTCAAGGCTTCTATTTCGAAACAATGTGTTATTCTCTAATTTTGCCTCTTTTTATCTATTCTTGTCACTGGATCCAGGGAATCATTTCTAAGTTGTAATTTGTAAAGTCAAATCATGCTACTTTTTATCTTAAAACTTTATAGTCTATAGCCTCAAATACCACTACTCTCTCATGTGCCTCCTTTGCCTCTAAACTACTTTCAATTCTCAAAGGTAAGGCTATTTGGAGTATTCGCATTTTGCACATGTATTCTCTTTGTCTAGACTAACCTGTTTGTATGCCCCTCACCATCCTCTCTTCTCACTAACACATTTTCCAAGTTTAGTATAGAACAGAACATTGTAAAAATGCAAGCCCTGAGAGAATATGAGCAAGTCTTCTTTGCTGTTCATCTCTATTGTCTAGCAAATTAGAGGTTATCACTATACATTGTTAAATGAATTATAATCTGGTTAATCAACTTTCATATGTTCAAATGAAGAGTTGTTATATTTCAGAAATATACTTCAAATCACTTGTTAAAATTGATATAGAGATTTCTTTGTGGGGTAAACTTCAATGTGAAATTTCAATAGGAAGTTTTTGTTTTTATTATATAAGTAATACTCCAGTGTGTAGAAATAGATGCCTATATTTTTTTACTCTTGTGCAACTTGAAGAGTTAATTTAGATTCAAGGCTAAAGAGCTTTCTGCTGATAGATGCCATGAGAGTGTCAGAACACTTCAACTGAACTTTATCAAACTGAGTGGCAAATTGGTTTATCTAAATTGAGGACTTCTTTTCCCTCTACCTTTTAATTGTGGATCATTCTTAAGGTGTTTTATTACAATTGTGCACAGCTTGTGCTGCTTTATTGATTAAATTGCTGTGAAACTGTTAGTGAAAGTATAGCACAAACCATGTGATATAAGCCTTTTAAGGTTATTGTTATGCTTGTAGTCAGATGGCTGCAGTTGTGATGGCTGTGATTGAAAAACAAATGAAATGTTTTAGGAAACTGTAATCACATTAGTGTTGACATTTCACCACTTCCTCCTGGGTAACTAATAGATTCTTTTCATTTCTAAAAGGAAACTTCTAATTAAATATTATTTTTCTTATATTTTTTTTGGTTAGAAAATGATTCTAATTCTATAAAGATCTATTAGGTTGTATGAAGTTTCACTTCATATTTGAGCTATTACCATGCATGCCCCATGTATATGTGTACGCATATTTCAAGAGATTTAGGATTTAATGTAAGTATTTGATAACTTAACTCAAGAGGTCTAGACATATTTACTTACTATGAGACAAAGAATATGTACTTATAAGTAATTAGATTTTATTAGAAAATATAAAGAACCAAAAATTGTGATTCAGAATAAATCTGATATTGATGATTATGAAACTATCAAGTTCATTGAACATGAGTGGGAAACAAAAGAGATGGAGTATGAGTTCCCTCGACCTCATAATACTGTGCGATGATATTATACATTTAACACACCAGTACAGCAAAACCTTAGGTAGATTTGGTAGTCAGATTGTCAGTTTGAATCCAGGCTTTATCACATACTATTTCTGTGATGTTGAGAAAATGCTTTAACCTCTTAACTCTCTGTTGTTTCCTTATCTACAAAACTAAGATAATAGTAATAGCTAACTAATATGATTGTTGTAAGGATTTTATAACTTAATCCAAGTAAAATATTAGAACATTTTAATCACTAAGTGTTGGCTCAACTAAACTCATCATACATACATAGAATACCTAGTACCATAAAGCATAGAAGAAAAAAAAGAAACAAAGGTAGTTTCTATTCATCAGGGTATTTAGGTGTCCATTGGATGCACTACACAGTTCTGAATGCAAACCTGGTAGAATTAAAATACCCTTATCATTTCCCTTGAGCAGGAAAAAATGCCACTGGAAGCTTTACTAAGTCAATAAATGGTAAGTGTGTTGCATATGAATAGTGTGTGTGTTTAAAAAAACATTTATACTGAGTCACTAATGCTGCTGAATAAGTCCAGTCACTAATGCTGATAAGTAAGTGAAGGCTGTAGCTGTTCAGATTTTCTTGAGAACTAATGTTACCATTTGCTTTCTATTCAGGGATTATGTATAAGTGTCATTGTACTACTCTTTTTAGCTCATTACATGTGCAAGTGCATACACATAGTTGTCTGAAAAAGAAATAATTAATTTTCTCTGGTGGGCAAAGTCTCAGGATATACCTATTATGGATGAATCTGACCAGAATTAATTATTTGGGTCTTGTAACATCAATATTCAATTTGCCAAAGTTAGGACCCCTCTCAAGAGTAAAATAGCCATGATTTATCTCTCTAAATTAAAAAAGTTGAATGGCATTACCTCATATACACAATTCATTTTAATTAAATGCATATTCTTAAATACCTTCCTAATGGATATCCAATGCCTCATTAATCTTAAATGTAATAACCTGAGATCCTTTGGGAAGTCATGTGATAACTCAAAATTCACAAACATAATGTAAAATGCCCAACTATTAGTCAATCTATACAGGTTGAGTTATATGCCAGGTCTGATACTCATTTACAATACTGTTAGCTCAGGCAAATGTTAAACAGATAAAAGACATAGATTCAAAATAACGTTTTTTCTACCATCTATTTTCAAAATCATCTTCCAAATAACATTGTGATACTAATGTTTTAATTTGTCTTCTCAGAGGAGAGTTTATGAAGGTTTGAAATATACTGGGTTAACTCAAGTCAATTAAGGTTTATTTTGTGTAATAGACGTTTCCTGTACATGTTAGACTATGAACTTACCAAAAGCAGAAATTTCTCTCTGCTTTGTTTACTTCGATGTCACCAGAATCTAGAAAATTCCCTCACATATGGAATTCAATTAAAATTCCATGATTGAATGAATCATCTTCAAATACACTACAGTGCATGATGACTGCCTGAGAAGGTGACATGTTGGCATTGACCTATTTGATTTCCTCAACTTTTTTACATTTTGTGAGACTGTAATATTTTAAGGGAAGTAATTAGGGTACATTTTTCTGGTCCATAGTTGTGCCTTCCATCACAATCCCTAGTGGAATTTACACTGATTATGAGACATTAAGCTAAAGAATGTGATAAATGTCTTCACGCATACCCACCACCATTACTACAGGAGAATAGATGTGATGCATGAAAACAAAACAAAATACAATTCTTATTTTTATGAACTCTCAAAAATAGACTAATTACTAATTAGACATCCAAGAAATATGCTTTTCATGTTTCTTTTCTTTAGTTTCTTATATTGCCAGAAAATATAAAATCGCAATATACTATCATTATTTTGGCATAGCATACTTTTATAATGTGGCTTCTTTACAAAACAGATACTTCTGAAAGAAGAAAAATAAGTCTCTGAAGTTTCTGTAGTGCATCATTTCATTTGAGGGAAATAATAAACGCAAGTGAGATAGGACACACCCACAGACACATTTCCAGGAAAGGCTTGCAAAGCCTGCAGAGACAGGGAATCACAAACATACAGCTTTTACTGACTGCAAAATGGCCTTGTGAAATTTGAGAAATACATGAGGCATTCTACTTTTTGAAACACTTTTACTTCATTAATTAGGCAAGGTGCACAATAACTGTAAATTGAATCAGAAGCATGGTTCCATTTTACAGATAATGAAATTGTGACACCCTGCAGTAGGAGTAATTTATATAAGGTTATGTGAGTAATGAGTTGTATATTGCAGAGATTGGGTAAAAAAAATTGCGGCCATTAAATATGTATACTAGCATGGCTATGAATAAAAGAAAGAAGAGGGTTTTGGTAGAGAAGGAATATAGAATTGGACAGATAGTAGAGGAAACTGATGATATGTCACTAAAATTTTTTGTCTTGAGCAGAGGTTCACAGAGGAACTGAGTTTGAAAATAGAATCTTGTAGCTCATCACACACAAAAAACACAACAATGAGATTCAGAGAGAAGTTTTTATAAATGAAGCTATTCAAATGATAATTCTTTTAATCAAATTTTCCTTCAGTTTATTCATATTTTTAAAAAGTAACTAATATTTATATAGATTTACAGTGTGCCAGGAACAGTTATTGCCTTGCATGTATTAATTCATTTAATTCTCCTGACAACACTATGACCTTACTATCCATTTTGTAGACTAGATTGAGGCAGAAAGGGATTAAGTAATGTGCTCAAGGTCACAAAGCAGAAATTTGTACACAATCTGGCTCCAGAGACCACACTCTTGTAACTACCCTACTCTGCCATTAGATACTGAACTACTCTCTTTTTTTAATTCTACTGAATTAAGAATTTAAGTTGAATCGGGGCAATATTACAGCACAGGTGTTAAACACAAGTAATTGAAGACTGACCCTCTTTAGTTCTAGTGCTTGCTCTGAAACTGATTAGCTATGTGATTTTTGACAACATATTTAATTTCTCTAAGACAGTTTTCTGTTGAATGGAAGTAAAAATAATATGTATAGATTTGCTACAAGAATTAAATGAAAGGACAAATAAATGTTTAGAAAAGTACAATTCATGTATATAGTTCTAGAAAATTCACACGACAGAAATGGTATAAAACTTATAAATGTATTATCAGTTACTCATTCTGAAAGTGGATCTCTGAACTATGGATTTCTATTTATTACTTTCACAAAAGAACATTGAGATGAGATAATTCTGTAAGCTCTTCTTAAACAGTTGTATCGATAGTATTTTTTCATTAAATAAGTTACTGAAAAAAAAAAAGTACCTGACTTTTAGTAAAAAGCCATTTAATGTTAAAATTATTATTATTGACTGACTCAATCATTCACTTAATATCAAAAGGTTTCAACCATGTCGAGAAGAACAGATTTAGTGGGAAAATTTTCTATGAGCATCTTTTGTTATAACTGCTGTTACCGGATTGGTTATCATTAGCTCCTTTTGCATACTGCTCTAAGATTTTGAAATGACATTAAGTGTTTGTGTAGAAAGTGGTTCATCTAAAAATTGTCAGATCACTAAGACACAAGAACAGAGAAAATCCTGGTGCAGTCCTAAAATTCAATAAAGATATTTTAAAAGCACATTTATTGAAGTTAGAGATATTGAATTGAATTTTTAAAAAGATACTTCAAAAGACCTTCTGAATAACTTTCGATGAGTTTAAAAGAGTGAATTGAAGAGTAGTGAGACTGTGAGACTAAGTGAAACTTTTCTTAAATACTTTGGAACTCTTTAGGAAAGAAATAGAAATAATCATTAAATGTTTTCTTTTATGGAAGTATCATTTACATAAAATAAAATAAACATAATATAAATATTTAGTTTGACAAGCTTTTACAAATGTATGTATCTGTGTAACCACCATCCTGATCAAGACACAGAACATTTTCATCTCTGCAAGAAGCTTCCTAATGCCTCTTTCAAGTCAATCCCCACCCCAAACTCTACAGTCATCTGACATTAGCTAACACTTTCTGATTCCTTTTTGTCATTCATATAGGCTATATATCATGCTGCTTTTACTCCATATAATAGTTTTTGAATTCATTCGTTTTGTTACATTATCAGCAGATCATGTTTTTTCTTACTGGGTATTATGACATTGTGTAGCAGGCCCTCCTTATGCATGGTTTCAATTTCTGTGGTTTTACTTGTGTGCAATCAACCAAGCCTAAAAATATTAAATAAAAATTTTCAGCAATAAGCAATTCATAACTTCTAAGTTGCACAGCATTCTGAGTAGCATGATGAAATTTTATGCCATCTTGCTCTACCATCTTGCTTGGGATGTGAATTATCCCTTGGTCCAGAGTATCCATGCTTCATAGGCTACCTGCCAATTCATCATTCAGTGGCCATCTTTGGTTATTAGATGGACTGCCATGGTATCATAGTGCTTGTTTTTAACCCTTATTTTACTTAACGGCCCCAAGGCATAAGAGTAGTGATGCTGCCATATTACTATGATTGTTCTGTTTTATTATTAGTTATTATTGTTAATCTCTTACTGTGCCTATATTTTAAAGTTCAACCTTATTGTAGGTATGCATGCATAAGAAAAAACAGCATATATAGGATTGGTGCTGTTTGGGGTTTCAAGCATCTTCCGGGGGTCTTGGAATATATCTCCTGCAGATAAAGCATGATTTATCATACTATGCAGATAAGTAATGCTACTTAAAAGTATAATTTTAAGTATAAGTAATCATGCCTTATCTGCAGGAGATACATTCCAAGACCCCCAGGAGATGCTTGAAACCCCATATAGCACCAAATCCTATATATACTATGGGTACATACTATATACTACAAAATACCACTAATTTTATCTTTATTCATTTGTTGCAGAAAAATGTTTCTCCAGTTTTTGACTATAATGACTACTATGAACAGTCTTGAATGAGTCTTGTGGATATATATGTTCATTTCTCTTGTATAAATGCAAGTGAAATTGATGAGTCATAGGGTGAATGATGGTTTAACTTCATAAGAGATTGACAGGCTAAAAAGCTGTAGCATTTTATGTTCCTAACAACAGTGTATAAAGGTTCCAGATGCAGAAATATTTGCATTTTCTATTTTTTGTGTACTTATCATAATTGTGCTTTTCTAGGAGACTGCCTATTTTATATAAATTGTCTAATTCTTAGCATTATCCACAATACCCCTTTTGATATCTGTAGAATATTTGATGATTTCCTCTCTTTTGTTCCTGATATTGGGAATTAGTCTCAGTCTCTCTGTCTCTCTCTTTCACACACATACACACACAAACACATGTACACACACAACATACACACACTATTATTAACCAGTCTCCTAATTTTTTTATCACTTTTCTTCATTTTTACAAGAAACTAATTTTTGGCATTGCTTGTTTATATTTCCATTTTATTTACTTTTGCTGTTATTTTTTCATTTCAATTTTTCTAATAATTTTGGAATTGCCACTCTTTTAACTTCTTGAGTTAAAAGCTTTGAACATTAGTTTGGACCTTTTTCTTTTCAAGTACAGCCATATAGCTGTATATTTTAGCTGTATATGTTACGCTACACAGTTGTTTTGTGGCTTATTGCCAAAAGTGAGATTAACTCTCCACTCAAAACTGTGTGAGATGTTGAGACTGATGATATCACAAACACCAGCAGGCTGTGAAAAGGTTTATTACACATATAGGAGGATTTTCTGGGAAAAGTAGGACAGGCTCAAGTCAGTTGAGGTAACTTGAGGAAAGCAGAGAGAGTGAGTTAATGTTTACTATGGCTAAGAGGTGGGAATGGGAAGATTTCACGTCTGTGCAAAGGGGTCTGAGCTTCGGTGATATGAATGTTGTCAGTACCATGGAAGGATGTACATACACTTTTTATTGGCTTGCCTAGATGTAGGACAAAAGAGGAAGAGGGAGGCTAGGTTTGGAAGCTGTCGATAGTGAAACATCAAAAATGGAGTCTTTCTCTTTAATATAACCACATCTGTCTCTATTCCACTAATTCTATGTTGCATTTCATTTTGATCTGGTAACAAATATTTTCTAATTTCTTATGTGTTTCTTTTTGACTTATGAGTTATTCAGAAATGAGCATATTAATTTCAAATATTGAAATTATTTGGGGCATTTTCTTTATAATTTATCCTTATTGATTTCTAATATAATTTAAGTAGAAATCTAATTTAATACCATTGTAGACAGAAAGCAGACTTTGTATTTTTCAGCCTTTTGAAATTTGTTGAGATGTGTTTTATAGCCCACCATATAATATATGTGCAGTTATAAATGGATATTATGATTCTGATACGTGTTGTTTTCTAAAAATATAAATTAGATACACGATGTTGATAGTGTTTTAAAAATATTCTTTATCGTTAACAGCATTTCTTTCATTTCTATCAATTACTGAGAAGAGCATGTTAAAACTTCCAATGTGATTAGGGACTTGTCTGTTTCTCTTTTTAGTTCTGTTTTTGCTTCATGAATTTGAATCTTTGTTATTAGGTTTGCTTTAGGTACATTAGTATGTCTCTAATAATTTGACCTTTTTATCATTATAAAATGTCTCTACCTCCGATTATACTCTTTAATTTAATAATGCAGCCATATTGATTTTCATATGCCTACCATATTTATGGCACATGTAGACATAGTAATAGAGATATATGTGCCCTTTTACATTCAATCTGTCTTTGTCTTATATCTAAAATCTTTCTTGTTTTCTGTACTTTGACGATTTGAATATATGACTGTGTATTTGTATGCATGTATTTGTTTTGTGAGGTTTTTTTTTTTTTTGGTTGAAGGGGGTGGGTGGTGTTTATATTGCTTTGTGATAACTTCCTGAGTTTGTGGTCTGGTATCTGTCACTAATTTTAGAAAATTTTTGATCATTGTTACTTAAAATTTTTTTTTCTCTTTTCTCTTTATGGCATTCCAATTTTGTATATGTTATACCTTTTCGTATCATCTCACAATTTTGAAATGTCCTGTTCTATTTTCTTTTCTATTCTTGCTTCTCTTTACATTTCAGTTGGGAGTGTTTCTATCGTTTTATTTTCAAGTGCACTGATTCTCTCCTTGGCCACGTTCAGTTTTTTGGTGAGTTCGTTGAAGCCTTACTTTAATTCTGTGATTGTTTTTCTATTTTTAGCGCTTCCTCTGACTCTTTCTTACAGTTTCCATCTCCCTGCTTACATTACCCATCTGTTCTTGCTTGTTATACACTTGTGACATTAGAGCCCTTAACATATTAATCATAGTTATTTTAAATTCCCTGTCTGATCATTCCAATATCTAGTCTCAGTGTGGTTCTGATTCAACTCTGTTTCCTTTCTCCAGAGTGTGTTCTTACTTGCCTTTTGGCATGACTTGTAAATGTTGCTGAAAGCCAGATATGTTGCGTTAGGCTACTCTTGCCCTTTCCTGCCAGGGCCACCAGGAGATATCTCTTTGATTATCACTGTGAGAAACTGGTAGAAATCCTGAAAATCTCACTGTGAGAAGCTGGTGGAAACTAAGTAAATGCACCCTTAGTGTGAGGATTTATGTTAATTTGACTAAGAGTTACCCTGTGTTTAGTATTGGATATAGCAGTAAGTACCCCGGTGTTATTGCATTTTTCTCTGTCATCTTTGGGCTTCCGTGTATACTCTTCTTCAGAAAGCCTGTGTTCTGCATCTCTTTCAACTGTAATGCACAATAATTACTCTGGAGCCCTGTTGGCATAAAGCTCAGATAGATATAAAGGAAATCGGAGAATTTCATAATCTTCTCATCAATCTGCTGTTTAGTGGGCCTGTATCTCCAAGGTATGACCTTCACAAGTGTTTCTGAAATAACATAGCTTTTGTTCCCCTTTCCCCTACTCCTCTTCTAGAACCCTGAACTCTGTTGACCAGGTTTCCCCCAACTCCCTTTGGTGAGACAGGAAGTCTAGTGGCTGGAACAGGGAGGAGAAATTCTCTTCTAAAGTTTGAAGATAGCACTGTGGCTAAGTCCACTTTGCCTAAAAGATGAGGGCAACGATTGTGAAGATTGTTACGGAGAAGGCTTGAAGTGTGTTACCCTAATGCTACTCTTGCCCTTCCCTGGCAGTCACCAGGGGGTATTTCTCGTGGATCCTCAAAGTGAGAAACTAGTGGAAGTCCTGGATAAGAAAGTTTGTCCCTTGTTCCACCCCAAGACTGTGTCTCCTAGGAGTTTCTTACTCTCCAACTAGTTCATAATAAGCCTCCTAAAATTAATCACAGTTCCCAGTAAGTGTTTCTACCAGTTTCTAGCTTCAGTAGTTTTTGCTTCAGGTAGGCAGATCGCAGCTGTATCTTTTCAGATGTGCCTGGCTTTCTGGATTGAAGGATGGTGGTTTGCCCTGTGAGCTCCGATTTTATTACGGGTACAAAAACGTCCCTGATTTTCAGTTTTTCTAGCTTTTTCTGGTTGTAAGTATAGATGTGGCTCTTTACATGCCAGAACTGAAACCAGAAGTCTGCAGTATTTCTCATATGTATAATATAGGTGTTTTTGTATTTTTCATCTAATCTGACAATGTCTGCCTTTAGAGTATTTGGTCCATTTACATGTAATTTCATAATGGATATGTTTATATTTAAGTCTACTATTTTGGCATTTGTTTTATATTTGATCTGTCCATTCTTTATTTTTCTATTCTTCTTTTCCTGACTTCTTTTCAGCGAGTCAGGCATTTTATAGCATATCATTTTATCACCTCTATTGGTTTATTAGCTATATTTTCTATTTGGTTTATTAGCTATATTTTCTATTTTAGTAATTATTATAAAGTATATATTAACTGTCTATATCATCATAATCTACCTTAAAATAATATAATGTGACTTCATGGCAAATGTATAAGCCTTTCAATAGTATTGTTTCATTTACCCTGTCCTCCCTTATTGCTCCTGTCACATATCACACCATTCCATATGCAGAAACCTCACAATTCATTTTATCATTTTGTTTTCAATGGTTATTAGTCTTCTAAAGTATATATATTTATGTATGTGGGCTCCCAGCCTTCTGTAGCTGTTGATTTACCCTTTTATAGAAATTTCTTCAGATGTTTTTTCCTGCATCCATTCTTTAGTCAGATATTGCTTTGTCTTAGAGGAAAGCCTCACATGCCTCAAGGAGATTCTCTCAGTTTCTTTATGTTTTTAACTCAATCTTTGGCCAACTACAACTGAATTTGTGTAGTGGGTCTGTATCTCCAAGCTATGACCTTAAAAAGTTTTTCTGAAGTAGCATAGATTTTGTTCCCCTTTCTTCCTACTCCTGTTCTAATGCAGAATTTTTAGTCTATTTCCTCCAAACCCTGAACTCTGTCAATCATGTTTCCCCCAACTCCCTTTGGTGAGACAGGAAGTCTAGTGGCTGCAGTCTATGAAAAGAATTGTTAGGTGAATACAAGTTGCTCTGTGGCTGGGGCTCTTTGGGATTCTGATTCATCCTATTAGCCCACACGTAGCCATAAAAAGTTTGGCATACATTTATCTGGTTTCTTCTTTCATCAATCAATTATTTCTTTTTATTCTTCACCAGGAATAAACACAGTGGTAATAGGTGTTTTTATAGAAAGAGCTTGTTGGCCGGGCATTGTGGCTTACGCCTGTAATCACACCACTTTGGGAATTTGAGGCAGGTGGATCACGATGTTGGGAATTTAAGACCAGCCTAACCAACAAGGTGAAACCCTGTCTCTACTAAAAATACAAAAATTAGCCAGATGTTGTGGTGCATGCCTGTAATCCCAGCTACTTGGGGGACTGAGGCAGGAGAATCGCTTGAACCTTGGAGGCAGAGGTTGCAGTGAGCTAAGATCATGCCACTGCACTCCAGCCTGGCAACGGAGTGAGATTTGTCTCAAAAAAAAAAAAAAAAAAAAAAAAAAAGCTTGTTACTCTCTGGATATTAGTTCATTTAGATTTCTTTGTATTCTTAACTCTGCATATTTTTATTGTTGGGTAGTTTATTCAGCTTATTTCCAGTTTTATAGTTTGTCCAACATTATTACTTTTAAAATTCTAACTGGAAGTAGAAGTCTTATTGTTGTATAAAACATCTCCCACCTACTTGACAGGTGCCATTAGCCAATTTGTAGATAACCTATTGCATATGCAAATAAAGCACTTTACAACTAGTCTTCTATTTATAGACATTTATGGGGAATAACTACATTTAAGGCATGGATGAAAAATTCAGGGCTATATAAAGATCTTATCAATCTATCTCAGAGCTACTGTTGTGGTAATAGCAGAGGTTCATCACAGGTCATGCAAGTTGTTCGGCTTGACTAGTCAAGAATATGGCTTCTTTTGCTCAGTTAATCATGGGTCCTAAGGCATCTGGTGTCATCAGGCTCAAGAATAACTGTATGAACACAGAATTGTGAATAGCAAGGAAGAAGTGAGCACATTAGTATCTGAAGGGATATGAACAGAAATAAAGGTCAGAAGAATATCTGTTTAGTTCACTGATTAGAATTTCTAAATGTCTAGTTCCTTCGGTGGTGCCCACCACTGGGAGAGGCGGTAGCAAATAACAAACCCTAGTAATAAACAGTCTCTAGTCTTAAACATGCACAGCATGACTATAGCCATTCAACCCAGTCATAGAACTATGCATTGGATGATTATCTTTATATAGATGCTGCTTCTGTATACTTTCCCCTCAATAACCTCTGTTGCTTAGTGCTGAGGAGCTCTCCCCATCTTCACACTCCTTCATGTCAAAAAAGTGTGAGAGATTGTGTTTATTGAGGGAGATGCTTATATATTTTTTAAAAACAAAGTTTATTTTTAAAGCAGTTTAGAGGCTGGGTGCAATAGCGCATGACTCTAATCCCAGCAATTTTGGAGGCTGAGGTGGGAGGATTGCTTGAGGCCAGGAATTGGAGACCAGCCTGGGCAGCTTAGAGAGACTCTGTCTTTACAAAAAATGATGATAAAAATTAGTTAGGCATGATGGCATGTGTCTGTAGTCCTACCTACTCAACAGGATGAGACAGGAGGATGGCTTAAACTCAGGAGTTCGAGGCTTCACTGAGTTATGATGGTGCTACTGCACTCTAGTCTGGGCAACAGAGAGAGGCCTAGTCTCTAAATATAATAATAATAATAATAATAGAAATAAAGTAAATAAATCAGTTTTAGATTTGCATAAAAGTGAAGATAGTATGGAGTGTTCGCATATATCCCAAACCTAGTTACCCCTGTTATTAATATATTACATTAGTATGCTATAGGTGTCAAAATGAAGAGTTTAATTAAGCCCATACTTTATCCAGATTCTCTTACTTTTTATCTAAGGGAAAGATCCTGTTCCAGGATCCCCAACCAGGATACCACATTACACAGCTCTCAATATCTCCTTAAGGCTTTTCTTGGTTGTGACAGTTTCTCAGACTTTCCTTGCTTCTCATAATCTTGATAATTTTGAGAAGTGTTGGTCATGTATGTTTCAGATATAGCTGATTTTTTAACAGGTTATAGGTTTTTGGGAGGAAGATTATAGAGGCAAAGTGCCCTCATCTCATCAAATGAAGGACATACAATATCAATTTCACTAAGAAATATTGATGTTGACATTGATCACTTGGAGGGGGAGATCAGTCATATAATGGAGAAACATTTGTCAGGTTTCTCCATTATAAAGTTACTTTGCTTATTTTTCACTTAAAGTTCTGTACTTTTTTGAAGAAAGTCCCTTTGGGAAGCCCACACTTAAGGAATCAAGAGTTTTACTTTTCCTTCTAATATTTGTCCTCCCTTCTCAACTTATTTATTCAATCAGTTATTTTTATCAGTATGAATTCATGGATATGTATTTAAACATTGAGTTACATCTGATACCATTTTATATATTTTCTTGTTCAAATTGTTCTAACTTTGGTCATTGCAAGTTGTTTCACTTGCTTTTTGTGTTCCATTTTTTTCTTCCTTTTTTGCACTTTCTTATTTTCTGAAGCAGAATACTCCAGACTTGTCTTCTGTATTTCCTACCTCATTCCCAGCATTAGCCATTTTCCCAAGAAGCTCTGGTTATTTTTCATGCAGAATGATATTAAAAACCAATATCTGGGTGCCAAGTGAGTTGTTTATCCCTTCTGGGGTGTGACATTTCTTCTAGGCCCTCTCAGCTGACAGCAAGGAAAATATTGTGTATCTGCTAACTCTTGTATAAGCAAATGTCTTTATAAGTTAAATACAAATGTCTGTTGATGTCTTCAACTGTAACCCACTACTGAATCAATTATTCTGGTGTCATCACATTGGTTATCTGTAAATTCTTACTCCAAAAGTCGGAAACCTGGATCCCCATTATTCACCATCCTTTAACTTAATTGTTCAGGTCTATCTTGAATTGTGTTTTATGGCCCATCACAGAATATATGTGAACATATATGAGTTAGCAACTCTGATACTATAGCAGTATTAGAATTGTATTAGTATTAGTAGACCTATACTAATGCTATTATACTATTAGTATAGTATACCTATATGTATACTAACAGTATACTAATGTACAGTATAGACTAATAGTGTTAGTATAGGTATACTATACCTATACTAATAGTATACCTATACTAACAGTATTAGTGTATATATATATGTATAATAGTATACATATAGATATACTATTAGTATACCTATGCTAATAGTATACTAATAT
This sequence comes from Aotus nancymaae, assembly GCF_030222135.1. Classification (NCBI taxonomy): domain Eukaryota; kingdom Metazoa; phylum Chordata; class Mammalia; order Primates; family Aotidae; genus Aotus; species Aotus nancymaae. Next base: position 27,863,644 of record NW_026988428.1, on the reverse strand, counting down.
ACCTATACTAATAGTATTAGCATATGTATATGTATACTAATAGTATACTTATACTAATATTATTATACTATGCTTACAGTGTACCTATAGGAATCTTTTTATACTATTAGTATTATACCTATATAATCCATATTATTATAGCAGTATTAGAACTGTATTAGTATTAGTATACCTATACTAATACTATTATACTATTAGCATTATATGTATACTATTAGCATACTCATAGCATACTATATATTAATATATCAATGTACCTAATATACATATATAATAGTATATCTATATGTTAGTATACCTATACTAATACTATTAGTAGTATAGTATACTAGTAGTATATGTATAATACCAGTAGTATAATAGTATTAGTTTAGGTATGCTATTAGTATATATATATAAGTATACTTATACTAACAGTATTAGACTATTAGTATAGTATACTATTAGTACATGTATAATACTAATAATATAATAGTATTAGTTTAGGTATATGATTAGTATATGTATATTAATAGTACATATATAATACTAATAATCTAATATTAGTATAGTTATACTAATACAATTATATATTAGTATTAGTATACTAGTAGTATTAGTGTAATAGTAATGTAAGTATATTAATAGTAATAGTACTAATACTCTACAATTAGTATAGAATTAGTATACTAATACTCTAAGTATACTATAGCAGTATTAGAATTGGTGAACTATATTTGTACATATATGATATGGTGGGCCATAAAACACAAACACATCTCAATAGATTTGAAAGGATTAAAGCATACAAAGTTTGTTTCTTGTCTTCAATGGTATAAATTGGAGATCAATAAGAGTAAGGTATCAAGTAAATTTCAAAATATTTAGAAATTAAGCCTAAATATCTCTTAGGTTAATGGAAAAAATTATGTGAGAGATTATAAAATCTTTTTCACTGATAATAAAGAAATAAAACATAACTAATATGAAGAAGAAAGAAAGAAAAGAAAGAAAAAGGAAGGAAGAAAGAAGAAAGAAAAAAGAAAGGAGAAAAGAAAAAAGAAGGAAGAAAAGAAGGAAAGAAAGAAAAAAAAAGAAAAAGAAAGAGAGAAAGAAAGAAAAGAAAGGAGGGAGGGAGCAAGGAAGGAAAGAAGGAAGGAAGGAAGGAAGGAAGGAAGGAAGGAAGGAAGGAAGGAAGGAAGGAAGGAAGGAAGGAAAGCTGGCTTAGTTTTGTGCTGCAGCACTCCTTCAACACTTAGCCAGGCAGCCAGTTTACAAATCTATCTTTGCTTTCACTTTCTGCTTGTGCTGATTATAGGTCAACCAGATATCAAAATTTAGGGTTTTCTCAGGTCTTTTTGAGTATGAATTCTGTCCTGGACATGAACATATGCATGGCTTTCCAAATAGCCTTGCCCTTTTGGATGTCACAATTTTCCCCCAAAATTCTCTCCCCTGCTTTTCTTCCCAGTCTTTTGACACACTTTCATTTTTTTTTCTTGCCTCAAATGCAATATTTTGCCCCAGATGGCAACAAGTTTTTTATATTCTTTAGGATGTTTTTGAGAAATGATGGGTGTCTCTGTTTTGAGTAAATTCTGAGTTAGGGAAAACAAAGACATGTGACTTGTTTTGGGCCTTCAGGCAGCTTTTAAATAGGTCAAAACAGACAAACACAATTCTTTAAGAACAAATTCTGATGTGCTCTCTCTATACCAAGGGAATAGCGTTCAATATTTGAACTATGGGCTGTCATCTTCAAGATCAGCTCTGAATTGAGTAAGGGAGTATAAGAAGCGCAAGTAAAATGCTGTGAAGTTTTCTTATTACTTCATAGTTGCCTTTTTCTTGTTTCAGCATTCACTTGATTCTATAAAGCTTTGACTGCTCTTTAGTGTTTTGATAATATTGATTCTGACAGTCTTCCTTAATTTTATGACGTTTCTGTGGATGAATGGGACTGTGGACTTATGCCATCATTTTGCTGTTCGTACTCTATATCTTTTTGGGCGAGGGTGGCGGTTTAAATGTTTTGCCCATTTTTAAATTAGGATGTTTCTATACTTATTGTTGAGGTTTCAGTTTTTTTGTTTATTTGGAATATGTCTTTTTTCAGATATGTCTTTTGCAACGATTTACTCCCAGTTCTGAGCCTGTTCTTTGATTCTCTCCACTGTCTCTTTCACAGAGAAAAAAAACTTTTATTTACTTGGTTCAACTTATCAATTTTTTCTTTGTGAATCAAGCTTTTAGCTACATTTATGTAAATATGTATTGCCAAACCCAGGACACCCAGATTCTCTAGAAGCTTTATAGCTTTCCATTTTACATTTAGATGTATGGTACATTTTGAGTTAATTTTTGTAGAAGGTGTAAGGTCTGTGTCTAGATCCTTTTCCTTGCATATTGTAGGTCTACTTACACTACAAACTTTTGTTGAATTGCCTTTTTGGGGGGCAGTGTCTAACATCAGTTTATATTTATGTGCGTCTTATTGTTGGACTTTCTATTTCATTCCGTGCTATATGCTCTTAATTACTATAGCTTTATAGCAAATCATGGAATCAGGTAATGTGAGGTTTCCAAATTTGTTCTTAATATTGTGCTGGATCTTCTAGATTTTTTTTTCCTATTAATTTTAGAATAATTTTTTTTTTTTTTTTTTTTTTTTTGAGACAGAGTTTCGCTCTCGTTACCCAGGCTGGAGTGCAATGGCGCGATCTCGGCTCACTGCAACCTCCGCCTCCTGGGTTCAGGCAATTCTCCTGCCTCAGCCTCCTGAGTAGCTGGGATTACAGGCACGCGCCACTGTGCCCAGCTAATTTTTTGTATTTTTAGTAGAGACGGGGTTTCACCATGTTGACCAGGATGGTCTCGATCTCTTGACCTTGTGATCCACCCGCCTCGGCCTCCCAAAGTGCTGGGATTACAGGCATGAGGCACCACGCCCGTCCCTAGAATTAATTTTTCAAAAACTACAAATAACGTACAGAGAATTTGACTAAGATTGTGTTGAATCTATAGCTCAAGATGTGAAAAAATATTATTTTAACAATATGAGTCTTCCAATCCACAAATATAAAATATATCTGGATTTATTTATTTATTTTAAAATTTATCAGAATTGTGTGGTTTTCTATATATAGATTCTATATCTATTTTAATGAATTTACATGTATTTTATTTTTTGAATGCTATTGTAAATGGTGCTTTTAAAACAATTAATCTCAAGTTCCAAATATTCACTGCTGATTTATACAAAAGCAATTGCATTTGTATGCTGAACTTGTATCCTGTCACCATGCTATATAAATTTATTATTTTCTGGCATTTTTTGGTTTGTTTATTTGTGGGGGATTTTCTTTATAGACAATCATGTTATCTGCTAAGTAAAACAGTTTTTCTTTTTCTTCCTCTCAGTCTGTATAACTTTAATTTTTCCTGTTATCTAGCTTCCACTATAAAGTTGAATAAGACTGTTGAGAGAGGATATGTTTACATTATCAATGATCTTCAGAGAAAATCAGACAAATTCTCACCATTAACTATAACTTTGTTGTAGATTTTTTGTAGATATTATTTATGAAGTTGAAAAAGTTCTCTATTTATATTTACTGAAATCTTTTATGATAAATAAATTGCAGTTTTTCAAATGCTTTTTCTCCACTAATTGATTTTTTTCTCTTTGGTGGGCTGTAGTGATTTTGTAGTTGAACTAGCTGTGTATATATGGAATAAATCTGACATAATTGCAGTGTATAGTTATTGTATAGATTGTTGGATAAGATTTGCTAATATTTTATTGAGAGTTTTGCACCTATTTGTTTTTAAAACAGATATTGGTATGCAATTTTCCTATTGTTAAATGTTTATCTAGTTCTGTTATTTTGATGATGGTAGCCCCATAGAATGAGTTAGAAGTGTCCCTCTGATTCTTTGGAAGAGATGTTGGTAAATTGCTATCATTTATTTATTAAAGAAAATTCACTGGTAGATTTTATCAGTGAAATTATCTGAGTCTGCTGCTTTGTTTCTCTTAGGTTATTAATTACTTAAGTTCTTTAATAATGTAGGCCAATTATTTAATTTCCTTAATTTTATTTAATGATATATATAGGTCAATTATTTAATATTGTTAGTCATAGTGGCTATTTAGGTTACTTATTTTTCCTTGTGTTTATCTTAGCAGTTTGCACCTTCTAAGAAAGTGGTCTATTTTCCCTAAGTTACAAAATTTGTGGGCATAGATGTTTTTATAGTATTTCTTTACTCTTCTTTTAATATCCAGGTGGTATGTAGTGGTGATCTATTTTTCTATTCTGATATCAGCAATTTGTGTCTTTTCTCTCTTATTTTTGATTGGCCTACCTGGCTAGAGGTTTGTCAATGTCATTGATCTTTCAAAGAACTAGCTTTTGTTTTGTTTTGTGATTTACTCTTCTGAGTTTTTAGTTTACACTTTTATTGAAAACTCTGATTAAGTTCTTTTTTATATTATTTATAATTATTTATATTTATAATTTATAAATAATTTATAATTATTTATATTATATATTATTCTTTTTTTTTCTATTTGTTTTAGGCTAATATTGCCCTTTCTTGGCTAATCTCCTCAAGCATAAGCTTAGGTTATTAATTTAAGATGTACCACATGTTCTAATACACACACTTTAATTTCTGTTGAAGTAATGCTATTGCTGCATCCCACACATTTTAATAGGTTTTACTTTTATTTTCATTTAGTTCAACATATTTTAAAATGTCACTTGAGGACTGTTTGACCAAAATGTTACTTAGAGAAATACAGTTTAATTTCTAAATATTTGAGGATTTTTAAGCTATTGTTCGCTATTGATTTCTAGTTTTATTCCATTGTGGTTTGAGAATATACTTTGTATACATTTCTATTGATTGATGAGTGTTTTATATGAGCTTGAGAATATATTCTGTTGTTGGATAGAGTATTCTGTAAATGTTAACTGGATTAAGTTAACTGATAGTGTTGTTTAAGTCAACTATATACTTACTAATTTTCTGTCTGCTTGATTGTGTACCTGTTACTTACAGAGGGGTAAATAGGTATCCAACTAAAATATTGAATTGATCTATTTCGTTTTGCAGTTAGTTAGTTTTTGCTTCACATATTTTGATACTCTGTTGTTAGATACATATACATTAAAGATTGTTCAATGTCCTCTTAAGGAAATAACCTTTTTATTTTTATGTAATATCCTTCTTTATTCCTCATTCTTTTCCTTGTTGTAAAATCTGCTTTGTCTGAAATCAATATAGGCCCTTTCAAAATTAGTGTTAGCATGGTGTATTTTTTGCCATCTCTTTTATTCTAACACATTTGAGTTTGATATTTAAGTTAGTTTCTCATAAACCTCATGAAGTTGTTTTTCTTTTTCCCCTCTGATCTGATTATTCTTATCTTTTAATTAGTGTATTTAAACAATTGACACTCAAGGTTATTATTTATAGGTTGGATCAGTATCTGTCATATTTGTAGCTATTTCTTTACATGGTACTTTGTTGCTTTTTTTTAAAATCTTTTTTTCTCCTTCTCTGGCTTTAGTTGAGCATTTCTTTTTCTCTCATGTCCCATATCAATTAAATTTCTTTATAAATTGTTGTAGTGGTTAGGCTAGAATTTGTTATATACATGTATAACTAATCTAAGTTCACTTTCAAGTAAAACTATACTGCTTCATGAATGGTACAGGTAACTTATAAGAGTATTCCCAATTCATCCCTCCCATCGTTTATGTCCTTGCTGTCATTCATTTTGCTAATCTATATGATATAATTCAGTGCATTGCTACTATTATAGCTTTTAAAAATTACTTCAATTAAGATTGAGAAAAATGAAAGATCATATTTTACCTGTCTTTATTCTTTCTCCAAGGCTTTTCCTTAAAGGAAATGGATTGGAATTTCTAATGTATATTATTTTCTCTATCTCCAAAGAACTGCTTGTTCTTATATTTCTTGTAGGTCAGGTGTGTTGGCAATGAATTCCCTTAGTTTTTGTTTGTCTAAGAGAGTTCTTAGAGAATTTATTGACCATTTGTATTTCTCTTTCAATAATTTTTCTGGGTATAGAAATCTAAATCGGAGGCTTATTTCTTTCAGCAATTTAAATATTTCACATCACTCTTCTTTACTTGCTTGCTCTCTGATAGGAAGCATAGTAGAATTCCTTTTATTTCTTTTTTTTAAAATTATTTCAATGGTTTTTGGGTGACAGGTAGTTGTAGTTACATGGATAAGTTCTCTAGTGGCAATTTCTGAAATTCTGGTGCACCTGTCACCCAAGCAGTGTACACTATACCCAATGCATAGTCTCTCATCCCTCACCCTCTCCTACCCTTCCCCCTCAGTCTCCAAAGTCCATTATATTATTCTTATGCCTTTGCAATTTCATAGCTTAGCTACCAATATAAGTGAAAATGTGTTATGTTTGGTTTTCCATTCCTCTGTTACTCCACTTAAAATAATGGTTTCTGACTCCATCCTTGCTGCAGATGTCATTGTTTCACTTTTTTAAATAACTGAGTAGTATTCCATGGTGTACGGATACTACATTTTCTTTATCTACTCATTAGTCTACGGACATTTAGGTTGGTTCCATATTTTTGCAATTGTGAATTGTGCTGCTATAAACATGCATGTACAAGTGTCCTATTCATATGATAACTTCTTTTCCTTTGGGTAGATACCCTAGTACTGGAATTTCTGTGTTCAAATGGTAATTCTACTTTAAGTTCTTTAAGGAGTTTCCATACTGTTTGCATTCCCAACAACAGTGTAAAAGTGTTCCCTTTACATTACACCCATGCCAACATCTATTATTTTTTGATTTTTAAATTACGGCCATTCTTGCAGGAGTAAGGCGGTATCTCATTATAGTTTTAATTTCATTTCCCTGATAATTAGTGATGGTGATAATGTTTTCATATTTTTGTTGGCCATTTGTATATATATCTTCTTTTGTGAATTGTCTAGTTATGTCCTTTGCCCACTTTTTGATGGGGTTATTATTTTTTCTTTCTTATTTGTTTGAGTTTCTTGTAGATTCTGCATGTTAGTCCTTTGTCTGAGGCATAGTTTTAAAATATTTTCTCTCATTCTGCGGGTTGTCTTTTTACTCTGCTGATTATTTCTTTTGCTGTGCAGAAGCTTTTTATCCATGTTCCATTTATTTATTTTTCTTATTGTTGCATTTGCTTTTGGATTCTTGTTCATGAAGTCTTTGCCTAAGCCAATGTTTACAAGAGATTTTTAATGTTATCTTTTAGCATTTTTACTTGATTCATCTTGAGTTGATTTTTGTGTAAGGTAAGAGATGCGGGTCCAGTTTCATTCTGGGATGTGGTTTGCCAATTATCTCAGCACCCTCTGTTGAGTAGGTGTCCTTCAGCCATTTTATGTTTTTGTATGCTTGTCAAATGACAGTTGGCTGTTAGTATTCGGCTTTATTTCTGGGTTCTCTATTTTGTTCCATTGGCCTACATGTATTTCCTTATACTAGTACCATTTTTTAGCGTCACCTGTAGTTTCTCTCAACAGTGATTTGTAGTTTTCCTTGTAGAGATCTTTCACCTCCTTGGTTAAATATATTCCTTAGTATTTAATTTTTTTTGCAGCTATTGTAAAAGAGACTGAGTTCTTTTTATTATTATTATTTTATTTGAGATGAAGTCTTGCTTTGTGGACTAGGCTGGAGTGCAGCGGCGCCATCTTGGCTCACTGCAACCTCCACCTCGGGGGTTCAAGCAATTCTCTTGCCTAAGCCTCCAGAGTAGCTGGGATTACAGGCTTGCACTAACACACTCAGCTATTTTTTGTATTTTAGTAGAAACAGGGTTTCACCATGTTGGCCAGGCTGGTCTTGAACTTCTGACCTCACTCGGCCTTCCAAAGTGCTGGGATTAGAAGTGTGAGCTACTGCACCTAGCCAGAACTGAGTTCTTGATTTGATTCCCAGCTTGGTCGTTGTTGCTATACAGCAGTACTGCTGATTTGTGTGCATTGATTTTGTATCCAGAAACTTTACTGAATTCGTTTATCAGATTTAGGAGCTTTTGGCGTGAGTCTTTAGTGCTTTCTGGTATACAATTGTATCATTAGTGAACAGTTGTAGTTTGACTTCCTCTTTTCCAATTTAAATGCCCTTTTTTCTTTTTCTTGTCTGCTCTGGCCAGGACTTCCAGTACTATATTTAATAGAAGGGGTCAGAGTGGGCGTTTTTTTCTTGTTTCAGTTCTCAGGAGGAATTCTGTCAACTTTTCTCCATTTAGTAAGATATTGGCAGTGGGTTTCTCATATGTGGCTTTCATTACTTTGAAGTATGTTCTTTCTGTGCCAGTTTTGCTGAGGGTTTTATTATAAAGAGATGCTAGATTTTGTCAAATGCATTTTTCTGTGTCTATTGAGATGATCATATGATTTTTGTTTTTAATTCTGTTTATGTGATGTATTACATTTATTGACTTGTATATGTTAAACTGTTTCTGCATCCCTACTATGAAATCAAATTGATTGTGATGTATTGTATTTTTGATTTGCTATTAGTTAGAGTGTTTTGTTGAGGATTTTTGCATCTATGTTCCTTGAGGATCTTGGTCTGTAGTTTATTGTAGCTGTTGTTAAGTCCTTTCCTTGTTTTGGTATTAGGGTGAAACTGGCTTCATAGAATGATTTAGGAAGGATTCTTCTATATCTTTTAAAATAGTTTCTATAGGATTGGTACCAATTCTTTTGTAAATGTCTGATAGAATTCAGCTGTGACTCCATCTGGTCCTGAATTTTTTTTTGTTGGCATTTTCTTTGTTTCAGTTTCAATCTTGCTACTTGTTCAGGATTTCTATTCTTTCTAATTTAAACTAAGAGGATTGCCTATTTCCAGGAATTTACTGATCTCCTCTATATTTTCTAATTTGTGTGTGTAAAGATGTCATAGTAGTGTGGAATGATCTTGTGTATTTCTGTAGTGTTGGTTGTAATATCTCCTGTTCCATTTCTTTTTTCTTCTTTTTTTTTTTTTTTTTTTTTGAGATGGAGTCTTACTCTGTAGCCTTGTACAGTGGCACAATCTCTGCTTGCTGCAAATTCTGCCTCCCAGGCTCAAGCAATGCTAGTGCCTCAGCCTTCTGAGTAGCTGGGACTACAGGTGAGCACCACCATGCCCAGCTAAGTTTTGTATTTTATTAGAAATGGGGTTTCACTGTGTTGCTGAGGGTGATCTTGAACTCTTGAGCTTAGATGATCTGCCCACCTCGGCCTCCCAAAGTGCTGAGATTACAGGCGTGAGCCACCATGCCTGGCCTCCTGTTTCATTTCTTATTGAGCTTATTTGTATCTTCTCTCTTCTTTTCTTAGTCAGTCTCAGTAATGGTCTATCCATTTTGTTTAGCATCTTGAACTAGCTTTTTGTTTCATTTATTTATTTTGTTGTTGTTGTTGTTTTAATTTCATTTAGCTCTGCTCTGATCTTTGTTATTTCTTTTCTTCTGCTGGGTTTAGGTTTGGCCCTCTTGTGGGACTGTACTTACCCTAGGTTATTCCAGAAAAGCTATCTGTAGGTGACTCTGTAGATAGCTGACATATCTGGTGATGTTGCATTCCTGTGGAGGAAGCCCCAGCTGTGTCTGCAGTGGAGTAGCAGGGGGAGCCCTCCACAGTCACAGAAGCTCTCTGCTTGTTAGAGTATAAGTGCAGAATGTCCCTACTGCACCCAGCACTGTAATGATGTCTCTGCTGTGAGTACCTACCCCCTGCAAAGAGATCTGTAACTCAAGGTCTGCTGTTCAGATTATTTTGTTCCACAGGGTGATCCCTTGATGTGATACTCTCCTCCTTCCTCTAGGGATGGGGCTTCCTGAAAGTCGGACTGTAGTGATTATTATTGCTCTTTTGGGTCTAGCCATCCAGAGGGGCTAGCAGGCACTGGGCTGGTGCTGGAGAATATGTGCAAAGAGTCCAGTGACATGACCAGTCTTCAGGTCTCTCAGCCATGGATACCAGCAGCTGCTTTGGTGGAGATGTCAAGGAAAGATGTAGACTCTGTGGGAATCCTTAGTTGTAGATAGGTTTAGTGTGCTGGCTTTCTTGAATGCTGGTTGTGCTAGCAGTGAAGTTGTCACTTGGACAGACTCAGGACCTCTGATTAGCCAGATGTTGCAGGCAGCAATATTATCTGTTGTTTTCTCTTTCCTGGGATCAGGGTTATTCTGACATGAGTTGCTGTAATGGCCTGAGTTGGTTAGCCTACGGCCAGGAGGTGGTGCTTTTAAGAGAGCACTAGCTGCAGTATTAGCAGCAGGATATGAGCTTGCCCTAAGTTGGTCAGGGTAAGTATTCTGGTTTCTCAGGTGATGGGTGGAGCCATAAAGCTCCCAATAGTTTATGTCTTCTGTGTTTGGAGTTTTTCACCTGTCTCACTGAGTTCTCAGGTCATGCCGTTTCCTTCATAGGATTCATGAATTCCTTCAGTTTTCCTGGTGCAGTCCTGCAGTAGTTCTTGGGTCAAAAGTTTGCAGTGTGAATCTCTACAAACTGCTCCATCCATCCAAATGGGAGATGCACATTAACATTGTCTCTTATCTGCCATCTTCTCCAGGAAGTCTACTATAATTTATATTCTTGTTCTTTTAGAGGAAAGTTTTATATTTTTTCTTTTTCTTGTTTCTGTCAAGACTTTCCCTTTGTCTTTGATAAAGATCTTCATTTTAAATGTGATAGGTCTAAGTGTAGATGTTTTGATATTTATCATGTTTGCTCTTCTCTGCTTCTTGAATCTGTGGTTTGATATCATTTATTAATTTTGGAAAATCATAGCCATTACTATCTCAAATATTTCTTCTACTCCACTGATATTGTTTCTCTCATTGTCTTACTGATATTCAATTAATGCATGTGTATTTTCAAATAAACACACATTAAAATTTTTGTAATTGTCCCACAGGTTTTATATTCTGTTCCCTTGTTTTTATTAATTTTTCTATTTATATTTAAGTTTGGAATGTTTTTATTAAACTATCTTAACACTCATTGGTTCTCTAGTCATATTCAGTCTTCTGATGGCCCTATCAAAAGCATTCCTAATTTCTGTTACCTTTTTTTTAATTTATAGCATTTAGTTTTGATTATTTCCTTAGAGTCTCCAATTATTTGTATATGTACCAATATATTCTTTTGCTAATGTTATTTTTAATTTTTTAATTATACTTCAAGTTCTAGGATACATGTGCAGAATGTGCAGGTTTGTTACCTGAGTATACATGTCCCGTGGTGATTTGCTGCACCCATCAATCCATCATCTACATTAGGTATTTCTCCTAATGCTATCCCTCCCCTAACCCCCGACTACCCCACAGGCCCCAGTGTGTTATGTTCTCCTCCCTGTGTCCATGTGTTCTCATTGTTCAACTCCCACTTATGAGTGAGAACATGAGGTGTTTGGTTTTCTGTTCTTGTGTCAGTTTGCTGAGAATGACTGTTTTCAGCTTCATCCTTTTTCCTGCAAAGAACATGAACTCATCCTTTTTTATGGCTGCATGGTATTCCATGGTGTATATGTGCCACATTTTATCTATCCAGTCTATTATTGATGGGCATTTGGGTTGGTTCCAAGTCTTTCCTATTGTGAATACCGCTGCAATAAACATATGTGTGCATGTGTCTTTATAATAGAATAATTTATAATCCTTTAAGTATATAGTCAGTAATTAGATTTCTGGGTAAAATAGTATTTCTGGTTCTAGATACTTGAGGAATTGCCCCACACTGTCCTCCACAATGGTTGAACTAATTTACACTCCTACCAATAGTGTAAAAGTGTTCCTATTTCTCCATATCCTCTCCAGCATCTGTTGTCTCCTGACTTTTTAATGATTGCCATTCTAACTGTCATGAGATGGTATCTTATTGTGGTTTTGATTTGCATTTCTCTAATAATCAGTGATGGTGAGCTTTTTTTCCATATGTTTATTGGCTGTATGAATGTCTTCTTTTGAGATGTGTTTGTTGATAACCTTTGCTCACTTTTTAATGGGATTTTTCTTGTAAATTTGTTTAAGTTCCCTGTAGATTCTGGATATTCCTTTGTCAGATGGATAGATTGCAAAAATTTTCTCTCATTCTGTAGGTTTCCAGTTCACTCTGATGATAGTTTCTTTTGCTGTGCAGAAGCTTAGTTCAACTAGATCCCATTTGTCAATTTTGGCTTTTGCTGCCATTGCTTTTGGTGTTTTAGTCATGAAGTCTTTGCCCATGTCTATGTCCTGAATGGTACTGCCTAAGATTTCTTCAACGGTTTTTTATGGTTTTAGGTCTTACATTTAAGTGTTTAATCCATCTTGAGTTAATTTTTGTATAAGATGTAAGAAATGGGTCCAATTTCAGTTTTCTGAATATGGCTAGCCAGTGTTCCCAACACCATTTATTAAATAGGGAATCCTTTCTCCATTGCTTGTTTTTATCATGTTTGTCAAAGATCAGATGGTTGTAGATGCATGGTATTATTTCTGTTGTGTTACCAATATATTCTTACACTTTGTCTGTTTTTTTCACTTGAACCCTTAATATATTCATCATAGTTAGTTTGATTACTCCGATAATTCCAAAATCTGTGAATCTAGTTCATATGTTGCCTTAGCTCTTCAGATATGCTTTTTCTTGCCTCTAATACAGCTTTTAACTTTTGCCTAATGTATTAGATTATAGAAATATGTGTCTTTAGTGTGAGGTTATGTGTTAATCTGGCAAGAATTAGAACTGTGTTTAATATTTGGTATAGCTGTGTGTGTCAGAGGCTTCAAATCTTAATACTGTTTTCTTTTTCTCTTTTTTTTTGCTTTTGTCTTTGAACCTTCCCTAAGAAAGCCTTCATATGTAGAGTCTTTTTCTTTCAGCTCCTTCAGCTATTGTCCTTTGTTGTTATAGTAGATCCCTGCTTGTGCAGGGCTAACATGTGGAGAAAACTGTTCCATAATCTGATTAGAACTCAAATTTGTAGTAAGCCTATGTCTCTGGAACTTGACCTTTACAAATGTGAAGCTTTTTGTCCCTTTCTTTAGGTGAGACTGGAAGGCTAGAGAGGGATGAAGTCTGAGAAATACCCTTCCCTTAGGTGGGATAGGACTGAGGTAAATGATTTTTAACTGGGGGAATGGCCTTGTGTTATGGGGAATGCTCTGGTTATATTTCACTATGATTATTTATTTTTTCCTTTCCCCTCTTAGAGCCCTGAGGATTTCTCTTGGTTCTTCCTCTTGAGAACCTAGCAGGATTCCTTATGGAAAAGACCATGAGGCCCGGGGCGGTGGCTCATGCCTGTAATCTCAGCACTTTGGGGGGCCGAGGTGGGTGGATCATGAGGTCAGGAGATTGAGACCATCTTGGTTAACACGGTGAAACCCTGTCTCTACTAAAAATACAAAAAATTAGTCAGGTGTAGTGCTGGGTGCGTGTAATTCGAGCTACTTGAGAGGCTGAGGCAGGAGAATCGCTTGAATCCAGAAGGTGGAGGTTACAGTGAGCCGAGATCACGCCACTGCACTCGAGCCTGAGTGATAGAGCAAGACTCCATCTCAAAACAAATAAACAAAAACAAAAATAAAGGAAAACAAAAAATGATGAAAATGTGCAGCTTCTCCCCACTGCAGGGTTCTTCCCACTGCAGAGTTCTCACTCTCATGATAGCCCATAATTAGTCTGCAGTACTTTGTCAATTTTGCCATTTGTGTTTCTACAGTTTATGTTTTTATTTGCTTCATGATTCAGGCAAGTAAATATTAGCTGTGACTCTCTGTGTTTGCCTGTGTTTTCAGACTTTGGGGTGGCAGTTCACCCTATGACATCAGTTCTTTCATGAATCCCCCCTAAAAAGTCATTGATTTTTAGTTTCTTCAGCTTTTTTTCTTGTAAGAATGGGAATAATTACTTTTTAGCTCTTTATGTGTTGGAGTTGAAACTGGAAATCAGTATATGTGTTTTTGAGGTATAAGAATAGCACATAACTTTTGCAGTTTTCTCTGCAGTGAAGTGTAGTTTTAAGCAGATCGTCTAAATTTGGGGAAGAGTCAAAGGATTGGAAAGGATTGCATGCATGGCAAAAAAAAAAAATGTGGTCTGAAGCAGGTCTCCTTCTATTACTTCAGTAGAGACTCCTGGCTGCTGACTCTCTCTCAATAGTCTGTCTACGTTGATTTATACGTATTCTAATTGTGTTACTAAAAAAAATTCTCAATAAATATAATCCAGAATTAAGTCACCAATAATTAAGAATTATATTGTTTTGTTACTTTTTTTTGGCTTAAACACATAACTGACATTTCTAAACCATCTACCTTATAAAGATAAACAGTCCGCAATATGTTTTCCTTAGTCATTTTAATTTCATGACTTTGAGTGTCAAATCAAGGAATAAAGGTTTATTACTGAAAATGGCATATCAGTGAACATAAAGGGAAATAATAAACTGGCTGGTTCTAAACTCAGCCTTGTTTTGCTTTGTCCTAAGCAGTCCCTGCTCCAATAACATCAGATAATATAAAGGGACTCATAAGAATAAAAGGCTTGCAGTGTCTTCAGAGCCCATTTTTTGTTGATGGAACTCTTCATTTTCACAGATGCAAAAGCAGTTTGGGGATTTCCATGGCAGTGTAATAAAGATATTCAAAATCTGCATATACAGTTAAAATGCTTTGTGGGTCTCTCTAGTAAAACTGTAGAGTGATATTATGCCTAAATTCAAATCTTCTCTAGCAAAGGGTGTGTGGATGTGGATGTGAAATTAAGCTCTTTAAAAAAAGACATGTATATTAAAAATTGAATATAGAAAGATATAAACCAATAGATAATCAAGAAGGTGCTTAATGAATTTACACTAAATTTTAGAGTTTATGTTGGAGATACCAATTTAGTTATATGCGGAATGTGAAGACTGGTGTAGATCAAATCTGGAAAATTTGTCCACATAGAATTTCAGTTTATTATTAGGAAATAAAAGTGTCACCCTATTTAAAAGAATGTTCTAAAGATAAATTAAAATATATTAAACACTCAGATATATAGTGTAAGAATAAATTGATTATATGATTATTTTGGTAAACATGATTTGTTTAACAGCAGTTGTTGGGTAATTGAAATTTCTATTCCCATCCTGCTGGCTCCTATTACACAGAGAAACCTAGGTATGCTTGATGTAAAGCATTCTGAAATGTAGAGTGAGAAGAAATAATAAGCATAATTAAATGGGTTTTACTTTCTTAAATGGACAACTTTTTCAGCAGTAGTGAAAATGTCTGCATCATAGGAGAGTTACCAATTTATCCCCTACTTAGTTATCTCTTGAATTTAGTTCAGTTGATCCAGGAGCAACAGTTAAAATCAAATAAAACAGTATTTTAAATGCTAAAATAAAAAGAAATGTATCAATTTTTTAGATGTTATGTAATTAAAAGTCTAGAGGCTTCTAAAAAGAATCTAATGACTGCATGAAGGCTGAGACGGTAGTTTTTAAAAAGTACTGATAGTAAAAGCATACATGGAATAAAAATAGGAAGCAAAGATAATTTTAAAAATAAATATTTTTAATACTTAAATATGCAAAAGAACTCTACAATGAAAGAGAAAACTTTTATGATCCAGTGTATGCTCTTGAGAATCTTTAAAAAATAGTACAAGTAGGAAGAAAAGCTTTGTAATATAGTTTGGATGTTTTTGTCTCCTCCAGATCTCATGTTGAAATGTGATCTCCAAGGTTAGAGATGTTTGGGTCCTAAGACAGCTTTGGTGCTGTCCTCAGGGTAATGAGTGAGTTTTTACTCTATGAGTTAACTTGAGATCCAGTTGTTTAAAAGAGCCTGGCGCCTCCCTTCTTTCTTTCTCCTTCTTGCCATGTGATATGCCAGCTTCCCTTTGCCTTCTGTGGTAACTGTAAGCTTCCTGAGGCCTCACCAGGAGAAGATGCTGGTACCATGCTTATACAGCTTGTAGAACCATGAGCCAAATAAATGTATTTTCTTTATAAATTACCCAGCTCAGGTATTTCTTTATAGTAACACAGATTAATACAATTTTCCTTCCTGTGTTGAATATTAATCCTAGGCCAATGTAACATTTTTGTTGGAGAAATATATTTTAAACAAATTGTTCACCTATATGCTATATTTTCTAGTACAGTTTTCTAAAATTGCATATTTAAGCATAGCTTCAATTGCTGTCTTCCCACCCCTATTTTGACATCTTTGTTTAAGCCTGATCTTACCGGGGGTTAATATACAGTGTACTTTATTGCAGTATTATCTAACATATAGCTTCTAAAAGATAGACTTTCTCAATAAAAGCAACAACAGCTTGCTAAAATAAAAACAAAATGTCAAAGGAAACTATTTTATAAGATGTAAAGCATATTTTCATTTTGCACAAGAGTGTATTTTCTCATTTTCCTTTGGTGCTGAGGAGCATGACTTCTTTTTTATACAATATTTATTTATTGGTTGTAACAATAGGTAGGGGTCATGTTGGGAGAGGGTGTCATTGAGGGGAGATGAGACTTTCTACAAAGAATAATGAGGAATTCTATAAAACTTGGCAAGAATAAAAATTCATGGTGCCACACAAATTGTCACTGTATGTTTTACACCTTCATTTTCCTACCATGAATGAATATAACACTCTGATTAATTTCACATTACTTTATATGTTATAACATTAAGAGGAGAATCACAGAAAATTTGCCTGTTGAAAGCACAAGAATAAAATGTTTATCTTATTTTTTAGAGTCTTGAAAGTGGAAGAAGACAGAGATGATAGGTATTGAAGCCAATACTACTGACTGGTACTAACTTTTTCCCAACCTTTTCACACAATCAAGGGTTCTTTGACAGAGGGACTAGAGAGGATTCTTTGTAAAGTAAACAAGATGGACTTATATAAATAGTTCTTTCAAAGCAACAAAAAGGAAAAGTTACAAATTGATGATACCTAATCTTTCAAGCCCTTTAAAATCCTCAGGAATTTTTTACTGACAACTTGACATTATATATTTTTGTGGATCCTTGTATCCTCTATAAAATGGAATAGTTCATTTTTATACAGCTAAAATGATGAATTTAACTTTAAAAGTATTTGAATTTTGATGGTTTGCATTGATATATTTTCTATGATTTTATTTGTAAGTAAAAGATGTGTTCATAGTTCTTTGTTGAACAATGTTCAACAGCAGCCTGGTTATGACTGGTATAAAACTGCTCATCAGTCATTTCATTTCTAAGGCTGTGATGATGATTTGATCTCTGGGCTGGATCCTTTACGATCTATCTGGTTTAAGATATAGTTTCCAAAATTGCAAAAAAGCTTGTATAGACCATATGTATTCCATCATGGAGTTTAAGTGTTTTTGTTTAGCTGCTTCATCGATACTTTTAGCATTTTTATGGATTTTGTGTTAACGAACATTTATTGAGTCTCCATTTTCTGCAATTATTTTTTTCTAGAGCTTAGTGCATAGATAAAAAAGGATATAATGTATTTCTTGCCCACACAGATTTTGGAATCTTGTTAGCAAAACTGAACTGTAGTTTACTATACAGTGAATACTATATACATTTGTGTCCAGACTTAATTTCTAAATATGGATAATAGCATACGAATGGTTTATTTATGTACGTTATTTATATTTTTATTTAGAGTCTTTACTTAGAAAATTGTAAAAATCTCAAAAAATTGCAAAAACTATATTATGAACACCTATTGTACCTAGATGTACCAAATGTAAGATTTTACTCCTTTTATTTTATTCTTCTCTCTCTGTCAACTCATTAGTCTTTTCTGAAGCATGTATGAATAAACTGCAGAAAGACAAAGTAACTCATATAAATAATTATGAATCTGGATCCTAAAAACATAAACATTCTTCTAATAATCACAATGATAATTATAACATTAGAAAAGTGTAATATTGATGTAATATTGTCACCTATTACATAGTTCAAATTATGTAACATTCAAATATTCCTAATTGTCTGAATGCTATTGTTTTTAATAATTTTTTAAACCTAAGATCTAATAGCAATCATATATTCTTTCATTGTCACCTCTATTTAATTTCCTTCAGTCCAGAACAGATCAGCCTTCTATTTGTCTATATAACACTGACAGTTTTATAGAGACCAAAGCAGTTAATTTCTGTTTGTTTTTTTATGATTATTTCCTCATGAAAATAAAATATTTTTAAAAGAATATTTCCTAGATGATGTTGTTATCATCTCACTGTGCCACTTTAGTAATGGTATGCACTATTGCAATGCCGTTATCAGGTCCAAAGTGCACAATGGAGCTGTAAGTTCCTGAGCATTGGAAAACTGGAGAGTAGATAAATCGAGGGGACGTGTTTAATTCAAACCTCAGTACGATTCACATTATTGAATTATTTGGGTATATGCATATTTGGACCTATAAGTTATAGCTTAATGGAGAATCAACACTGAAAACAACATTGAAACAGCTAAATAGTTTAAATAAACACAAAGGAAAGTGACAGGCACAATGTTTGTAAGGCGGGGGGAAGGGTGGTGGTGCGCAGGGGCTCAGCTCCCTCCGCCTCCATTGCCTACAATGTAACAAGGGATGGGAACAGAGCTGTGGGGGTGTCCCAAAGAGCTTCCAGTTCCCCGATTGGATGTGCTTAGATCCTTGGTCTCTCTTGCCCCAGGTATGGGGGAAGGGGCCCTGGAGGCACGGTAAGCTTTCTGTTTGAATAAATATCATGGATCCAAAGAGTTTAGCAGAGAGCAGTTTATTAGGCAGAGAGAGAGAGAAAAGAGAGAAGGAGAGAGAGCTCCCACGCTGCCATGGGAGGGGAATCCTTAGGGCATAGCTGCACAGGTAAGGGGCAGTGGGTTTTTAACCTTGGAGTTATTCCTGCCCCATTCATGTTCTTGTTCAATGAGAGGAGTTCTTTCAAACTTCTGCTGGAGTGATTGATCTTTGACTTCTATACTATATTGGCTGCTAGGTCCGCAACTGGAGCCCCCTCCTCCCAAAGATTTTCTACGGCTTTTTTTTTTTTTTATTATTGTACTTTGGGCTCTGGGGTACATGTGCATTTCCTGCATCCTGCAGGATTTTTGCATAAGTACATACGTGCCATGGTGGTTTGCCGTCTCCATCTCCCCCACCTCCCCAACTCCAATCCCCCCTTATCCCTCCTCATCCTCCCCACCTCCCCCTCACTGTGTCCCTCCCCTCCACCCCCCCACCTAGCCCTGTGATTGCTGTTCCTGTCCCTGTGCCCAAGTGTTACAATTCGCAGGCTTTTTGAACAAAGAGGCTCACCTGGAATTTCTACCTAGCCCGTGCTCGGAAAGTCAGATAAAGAACTTTACATTCCCGGATGGGGCCATGGATGGAGGCATGGCGCTGGGAAGCTCTTGCCTTTGAAACCACGCCCCTTGTGGACTTGGTTTTCCTTAATACAGTCCCTCAGTGTCACTTTTGTAAGCTTTTAATTTGGCCTTTACTTTTTCTACTTAAACACATTGAAATGAGGTGGGCTCGAGCCACCAGTGATCTCTTAATTCTAATATTTTGATAATTACAAATACAAGAGTAAGTAAAGATAGTGAAATAGTGAAGACACATGTTTGCTTCCTCTTCTTGGTCTCAACTTCTGGAAATCACAGAAAACATTTACTATTTAAAAGGCTCAAACTCATTAACAGCCTGGAAAATAGAAAGTTGGAAGTGTGTGAATAGGTAAAAGTTGTTGGTATGTGTCTTTGCTGACCAAAAGTTACAATTAATTTTAGAAAATAAAGACTGATCCTCTAATAATATTTTCCTTATTAAAAACAATAGTATCAGCACAACCAAAAACAAAACAAAGTACCAAAATCTCTTTGAACCTATAATCTCTTCTACTTAGTCCATTTTTCAGAGTATAACTTCTCAGAATAGTTGTCTATAATTGCTGTTTCACTGAATAGTCTACCATTCTGTCTCCTTGCCCTACCCAGTCTTTTATCTGCAGAATTCCTCTAAAACTATTTTGTTAAAAGTTTTCAGTGACCCTCATCAAATAATGAAGTGTCACTTCGCTGTCTTCATTTTACCCAATTTCACAGCAACATTTGACACAGTTGATTTTGTTCTCCTTGAAATACATTCTTCTCATGTGTATGGGGACACCATGTTTTACAGTTTTCTTCTTTCTTCACTCTCAACTCCTTCTTCTCCATTTTGGCACTTTTTGCTTCTGCTCTACCTACCTACGTTCCTCCATCACACAGCTGTCATTCTGCTCCAAGCCATTATCGTGATGATTAAATACTGCAACATCCTATTATGCCCAGCACATTTTTTCGGCTTTCAAATTAAATCTCTCTGAAGACAACCTATCAAACCCAGAATGAATCAAGCTCCATCAAGAGCTCACTAGGCGTAGCACCTTCCCACTCAAACACTTGATCACCATGCTTCAGATACAAATAGCTTTCCTTTTTTGCCCTAAAAGCTCAAACTTAATTTCTAAATAAGAGCCTTTATATGAGCTATTCTTTTGCCCTAAACATTCTGCTCAAACCTTTTCAAAGCCATCTATTGTTTGTCATTCAAGTCCTAACTATTACTTTGTTGGAAAAGTCTGCACTGACTACTTAATCTAAAGTACGTCCCAGGCTCTGTTCTAAATATGCTGTGTATAACATTGCATTTAATAGTGTCAATAGTCCTTTGAAATAGTTAACATTCTTGTTTCCAATTTATATACAGGGTTACTGAGAATCAGAGCACTGAAATCAATTCTCCAAAGTTGTCAGCTTACCACATGGAAATTGGGGCCCTTTTCGAGGCAGATTTCTAAACAATAGCTTCTAACTACTGTAAAACTGCCAGTCATAATTGCTATTATGTCACCTTGTCTTATTTTCATTGATATACACTTGTTTCTTTATTTTTTGTTTACTGCTTATTTATATATTGAGAGTAATTTCCATGAAAAATTTCTAGTTTTTTTCAATGTCCTACCTTATCACCTAAAATAATGCCTACAACAACAACAACAACAACAAAAATTGCTAAAAAAGGGTTATATAATGGATTCGCAAATTCCACTAATAGTTGAAACCCCAATATAAAACATAAAGGAGATGACATACAAATTTGGAGAGTTTCAGGTGTGCTGATTGGAAAATAAGGAGTAGTTCTTGTAAAATCTCTGGGCCTATGGTTAAGGAAAGGTGTGTAATTGGAGTGCTCATCTGGGCTGGCCTCTCTTTACCACTCACCTTCTTTTTTGGCGCAAGCATAGTCTAGCTAATACATTACAATGCCTCTCATTACAATGACTGGGAGTATTTGGGCTGGCAACCTATGCAATCTGGTTAAACCAGCTTAATCTGAAATAGAAAAATGGCTTTTAACAATTATATCTTTGAATATAGTATTCTGCATAGTTTAAATGTCTCTGCCAAAACTCATTTTCAAACATAATCCCCAATATGGTACTATCGATAGGTGGGACCTTTAACAGGTGACTGGATCATGAAGGCTCTGCACTCATGAACTAATCCATTCATGGATTAATGGATTAATGGTTTAAAGGGTTAATGGATTGATGGGTTATCATAGGAGAGGAACTAGTGACTTTATAAGAAGAGAAACCGAGACCTGAGCATAGCACATTAGCACACTCAGTCCCCTTGCCATGTGATACCCAGTGCCCCAGATACTTCAGAGTCCCTCAAAGAATGAAGGCTCTCACTAGATGTGCCCCTGCAAATTTGGTCTTCTTAGTCTCCATTGTTTTAAGAAATAATATTTTTTTCTTTATAAAGTGTACAGTTTTAGGTATTGTTATAAGCAACAGAAAAGTGATTAAGACACATTCTTCAGTTGACCCTTAAACAATATGGGTTTGAATTGCATGGGTCCACTTATACATGGATTGTTTATAATAGAAATTATACCAAATGTGCCTTCTTCTCCTGCTTTCTCCATGTCTTCTACCTGGGAATTCAGCATCCCTAACCTCTGGATTGCTTAAGGGTCAACTATATACCTTAAATATGTTTAAATATGCAATTTTATTTAATACAGATAATAACTATAGGAAATTAACATTATTATCCTCATTTTAAAGGTATGAAAATGTAGAATTCCAGAATTTAAATTACCCAATAAGCTTGTTGGTAAATGGCACATCAGGGACTTAGACTTGCTGTCAAATCCTGTGCTTTCAATTCTTAATTACAGTGCACTACCCCTATTGTGACTAATTTTTTATTTACTGTTTTCATCTTGGATGTCTCTTTATGATTCATTGTTGATAATACATAGTCAGTTTTTAATTTGCTTTTCTATTACATTAATGTTGCTTCTATTCCTAATATATTTTGGTTAACTCTTCATCCACAATGTCTTGTGAAATGTAATTGATCATATAATGAAATAAATGTAGTTGACTTACATTAATGTGTCATTATTTTAGAGAGTAAATTTGTAAGAATAATTCACTTCTTGAATAACATACTAATATAAGAATATTAAATAATATAAGAATATTGAATATCTAAAAATATTGAATGATATGAGAAATAAAATAATACATATCAGATCTTTGTTTTTTAAAAGTTGCATGATGTATTGTAATATTAGGCAATATATTGTCTCAAAACATGCATACTTAGGGAATAAAATAATGAATGTTAATTTTCAGTGTTTTATTTCAACACTCATTCTATTTCCCAAACATGCATATTGTGGAATATTCGAGAGTAGGTATAAGATTTTATCTTTTCATAAAAAAGCTGCAATTAACAGAATTTTATTCAAAGTTGAGGAATTAGACAAAGAAAGTAGAACTATACATATTACAATTTTTTTCAGTACAAAATATTTGGTGATTTTTATTTTCCAGTTTAAATTACAGATTCCCTTTTCTTGAATCACAGATATTGTAGCAGTAAGGTGGAATCTACATGTTTTTCTACCTGTTATGCGTAATGTGAATGTGTCTGTACTAAACACCACTCAGTGCCATGTTATAAGCCACATGGTGATAATATGTGTAGGGGGAAAGTATGGACTTTTAGTTCAGACACACCAGGGTTAATTTGAAAATGACTTCTGTCTTTCAAGTTTTCTGACTCTAAGCTAATGTCTTAACTTTGCTGAGCCTATTTCCATTTGTAAAATGGGGATCATAATACCATTGCAAATGATTCCTGTGAGAAATAAATAATAAAAGTAACATGTACTGTGCTTAGAATAGTAATTGTTCTACAAAAGAAAATCAAGTCAGTCCTCCTTTTCCACCCTGAGCAACATATTGCCATAAACTAGTATAAATTTTCTTGTCAGGAAAGCACTTAATTTATTGGTTAAAACAGATATCTTCATTTATCTATCTACTCCTTTATCTTTTTCTCACTGTTTCATCTATCTATTTTTGTAAGAATTAGTATTTCCTTTGAATTAAATTTTAACTGAAACACTATTTTGTAAACTAATACAAATGCTCCTATTGTCAAATGGGTTTCCTAGAAACAGACCTGTATCTCACTATGGGGCACAGTCTGAAAAATCACTAGGCTAAATAAGCTTTTTGGGTCATGTATCCATCCCAAATGCAACAAAGTTTTACAAGCCTAGTTTCTTAGACTTCATCTGCTTATAGGCACAGCTGACACCATATTTTCAATAATGACTTAAATTTTATTGGCTCAGTTATCTAACTTTTTAATGAAGAATTATGGCACCCTCTCCAAATGAATCTTCGGGAATAAATCACATTTGGTAATGATGTGAGTAATTTGTTTTTTGAAAGAACAAATCAATACAATTTTATTCCAAATAATACACTAACATTTTCTACCTACTTTATACATTGCATCTGCTTAAGCAGAAGCATTTAGGATTTCAAGGGGAAAGGAGGATAATATCTAGAAAAAGATATCATTTCTTTGGAAAAACCTGAGGTTTCGTTCTCTCTCTTTTTTTTTTTTTTTTCAATTTGAGAGGGAGTCTTGTTCTGACTCCCAGGCTGGAGTACAGTGACACGGTCTTGGCTCAATGCAACCCCCACCTCCTGGGTTCAAGCAACTCCTCTGCTTCAGTCTCCCAAGTAGCTGGGACTACAGGTGCATGCCACCACACCTGGCTAATTTTTGTATTTTTAGAAGAGATGGGGTTTCACCATATTGGCCAGGCTGGTCTCGAACTCCTGACCCTGTGATCCACCCACCTGGGCCTCCCAAAGTGCTGGTATTACAGGTGTGAGCCACCACGCCATGCCCAAAACCTGAGTTTTTAAGGCTCATGAAGTGAATGTAAAAATGTAGAAACACTCAGGTTATGTCTAGTGCCTCACTTCTGTAGTTGTATCTTTGGGAGACTACAACCTCCCAGAGAAATGTTGTATTTGTTATGGCTCCATGTCTCCTATGGCATGTAAACAATATGGGATCAACTTCTGTGGGTGAGTCTAGGTAGGTGTCTCTGGGCAAAGTGACACATTTTCTTAAACTCCTTATTATGGTGCAGTGAAGACAGTTCACAATCCTGTGTTGTCTTGGTGTTTTAGGAAGTATAAGAAGTCCAATC
Source organism: Aotus nancymaae (assembly GCF_030222135.1). Taxonomy (NCBI): domain Eukaryota; kingdom Metazoa; phylum Chordata; class Mammalia; order Primates; family Aotidae; genus Aotus; species Aotus nancymaae. The sequence goes on along the minus strand of NW_026988428.1, from coordinate 27,839,053 downwards.
AATAAGGAATTTTGATTTTGTACTAGCAGACCATAGAGTAAGGGTAGCTCCAAGTAGCCAGAATGGCAAGGTCCACAGTTATGAAACAAATGACAGCATATACACAGAACATCAGATGAGCCCAGTTACATGCCAGAGAATAAAGTACAGGCAGTCAGTGCAGTTCATGAGCCAAGAGAAAGAAAGTTCCTTGCCAGGAGGCCATCATGAAATAAAATGCCCGAAACCCTAAAGAGAAAGATGGTAGCAAGGGGTAAAAGTACATGGTTGAAAAGCCTTGCTATACTGTTTTCCTTCAAAGTTCCTGAACTTTGGAAGGGCGAGGGACTTGAATTTTTCTGGAAAACCATTTGACTATACTGAGTATCTTTGAATAGGATAGAGTAACTTATATGGTGAAAGCAGCTAAAGAGCCAAGTTGTGTTTTATTTTAGGAAGTAGAAATAGTTATATTTATTACAAATGTCTCAGATGAAGTATGTTTTGGTGACATTGTACTCATGAAGACACTTTCTCAGCCTATAGCTTTGCTCATACCATGGTCTCCCATTAGATAACACCACCACACAGTAGCTAATCAGTCTCCTACCAGTCACCAATATAGAACCCACAGTCACTGCAGTCACTTACTGACATCACTTGGGTCTGTTTCCCACCCAAATCTCACATTGAATTTTATCCCTAATGTTGGGGGTGGGATGTGGTGGGAGGTGATTGAATCATGGGGGCAGATATCCCCTTGCTGTTCTCATGATAGTGAGTAGTTCTCATGAGATCTGCTTGTTTAAAAGTGTGTAGCACTTCCCTTTTCACCCTCTTCCTCTTGCTTCTGCCATGTAGGATACATTGTCTTCCCCTTCACCTTCTGCCATAATTGTAAGTTTTCTGAGGCCTCCCATGCTATGACTTCTGTAGAGTCTGCAGAACTATGAGTCAATTAAACCTCTTTCCTTTATAAATTACCCAGCCTCAGGTAATTCTTTGCATTAGTGTGAGAACGGACTAATACACTCACTAGGTGAGAATAGTTATGAGTATAAAGCTGTTGATCTTTGGTACTGTGGGGAGGGGGAGAATACCTATCCCTCCTTTAGTTTACTTTCAGATAAAGGGATCTTACAGCAATGTTGCTAATGTGCAAAATTTACAGAATGTATTGAAATATTATGGCTCATGCCTGTAATCCCAGCACTTTGAGAGGATGAGGCTGGTGGATCACCTGACATCAGGAGTTCAAGGTCAACCTGGCCAACATGGTGAAACTTATCTTTACTAAAGATACCAAAAATTTGTCAGGCACAGTGGTAGGCACCTGTAATCCCAGCTACTCAGGAGACTGAGATAGGAGACTCACTTGAACTCGGGAGGTGGAGGTTGCAATGAGCCAAGATCGTGCCATTGCACTCCAGCCCGGGCAACAGGAGTGAAACTCTATCTCAAAAAACAATTTTTTTTTTAATGTCTTTAATCACAGCCCTCTCATTCTCTCCCCATGACCAGGCATAAATCTATGCAGCCACAAGGCTAACCTTTAGATGGCTTTAAGTGATGGCCACCACATTCAAATTTATTATTTCTCTTTAATAAGTAAAATTTTCTTATTGAATAAAATTTAACATTCCTTCCTCTATCTCCCAGCATGAGTTTCCCTAGGAGGTTCTTTAGGCTTCTTCTAAAACCATCTTGCAATTTGCTACACTTGGAATCTAGTTAGATTTAAGTAAGGACCACAGGTACATCTCCATTTCTCTTGGTGTTTGGAGTTATGTGATGAAAAAGTTACCATAATGCATGGAGAAAAGTCATAGACGTGAAATAAAACCCATATTTTCCCCTTGGTCTTCTGTATATGAACAGGTATGACATTTGGCAAGTCATCTATCTCCCTGAGCTTCAGTGTTTTCATATAAAATAAAGCGATTATAATGTTATGTCTTCCTTACAGGTTTGATGAGACTAACATGATAAAAATTATGTGAACACACTTTGCAAAGTTATGTACATATGAATTTTTTTTTAATTACTGACCTTAGTTGACAGCATTCTTCATATGTGGTCAGTAGTTATCTACCAATGCAAATAGGTATTCTCCCCAAGGGAATCTACTATATTCGATTGGGTCCAAAAAATGTGTATATCTTTGATGTATGGTTGTTTATAACTGCTGTTTCACTTCATAGTCTATCATCCACTTTCATAGCACAGGTGATGTTTTTATTCTACTTTCTAAATTTTGATATTTTCACTTGTACACATTTCCATAGTTAACTAGAAAAAAAAGAAAATATTTTTGTTGTAGCTTAAAACAGATAATTATTCTAAATATGTTTTCACAGCAATTTGAACATTCATGAGCAACAAGACTGCTGAAATCCAGCTATGCATTATGATAGCTTTTTAGAAGTAATGTTACTAGGCAGTATTGTAGTGAATCTTAGTTCTGCTTGGAATACTACATTTGCATGTGGTTTTTCTATTTAAATAGAAGGTGTGCACATTACAATTTTTACTACATTAAAGAACAGAACATTCTGTCTCGTTTTCATCTCCTTCAAATATCATCTATGTACTGAGACCCCACTGACTTAAAAATATAATACTCCATAGCGTACTACATGAGATGAACTCCATCAAAATAGGCCCAAACATGAAGGACATTGCTCAAATTTTTCTGTTACTGTGTCTCACCTGTCATGTTTATTAGTACAGAAAGGATTTTAGCATAAATCATGAAATTTTCAACCCATTCCACAAAAAGGTCAATCTCCCATATTACATCTGTAATCTTGTCAGTCTTATCAGCTTCACAGTGAGTTATCAAATTGCTAAACAGGATCAATCTATACCTATCACATGTTGACAACAATAGTTGCAAATACACAACACTCATTTTGTTTACATTCAAAATGTTAAAGTTGTCACTAATAGAGGTGTGGTTGATGGCAGAAAGGGCCACTGTTATTTCTTCCTATATATGCCTTTCTGCTGAATTTGTTGCTTCTCTCACCAACAGGTGGAGTCTCTTTCCCCTCTTCTTACATCTGGACTGGTCTTGGGACTTGCTTTGGCCAATAAAATGCAGCAGATGTTACATGGCATTTCCAAGACTAGCCCTCAAGAGCCTTGAACATTTCTGCTCACAATCTTGTAACACTACCCAACTTCAATGTGAATAAACTGCGTTGGCATACTAGAGAATGAGAGGATATATGAAGTACAACTGCATTGCCTTAGTCTAGACCTTGCTAGACCAGCCAATTCTAAGTTGACCTTTGAGCTGACTGCAAATGCATGAGTGAGCCAAGCTAAGATTAGTAGAGCTGTCAAGTTAACCTGCTGATTCATGAGTCATATAACTAGTTGCTATTATAATCCACTGAGATTTGAGGTGTTTTATTATGTAACAATAGACAACTAATAGATGGACTGGTACTTTATCTATGAAAATTTATTCCGATAGTTCTGACACCATGACTGAAATTTAATTTTTTGCAATAAAGGTATTAAGAAAACTGTTATTAAACTTAATGAAGGTATTCAGAAAACCAAATATTAGTTAAGGTATTTGACAAATTCAAGTATGAAGAAGTAATAAGAATAGTAATTTATATGTTCATTTGAAACTAGTCAAAATCAACATAGCAATTGAACTAATTTATTTCTGTTTGTGAAATAATCATAAGAACATAAAAGAAAAAGGAATACTATGAAAAAGTTGACTAAAAAATCCGTGAAAAGTTGACTTTTTTAAAAAAGCTTACTGTTCTCTGCACAGTAAACTGTTAAAGAACAAGGATACTTTGGGCAGGACTTTTCTACTGTAATATAAAATGTCCACTTGGAACTTTGAGCTTCCTCATTCTAATTAGAATATAAAGTGTCACATTTCACTTATAACACATGGAACTGCTTTCCACAGTCTAATGTTTATAACATCTAGGTAGGTGACTCAGACGCCCAATGGAAAATTACCCATGTTCTATTTAATAAGCATTTCCTCCCATTGTTTGCTGAACATGAAGCTTTGGTTCACAAACCTAGGAATTTATAAATGGGCCTGTGAATTGGAATTATTATTAGAGAAAATTATCTAATTCTCCATAGTATCTGCACTTAAAATTGGTCATTCATTCTTATGTGACCATGTGTGCACAGATGATGATGTGGTTGATTATAATAATGTTAGCTGATTGTGATAACAATGTGATACATTCTTATAAGAAAAAGAATGAAAATGGCTACAAATGTGACACTAATGTAACCACAGCCATCATGGTTCTCAAACCGTGGTGATTTGAGGGGAACGTAAGTTACTAATAATATCTTACATTGCCTTGGAACTTTCTTAACATAGTTCATTTCCTGTATAAAACTAGCTATCTGATAAGCTGATAAAGAGCAATTGCATTTACTTACATTCTCATGTATTAGACCAGTAATTCACTTTTTAAAAAAATCATTATTACCCGAGAGCTATTCCTTAACAGCTTGCACATAATGACTCATTTGCAGTAGCTTCAGGAGAAGAGGGGCTTCTTGAAGCATCTTTTCCCATAGGTTATTTTGGCTCATTGTGGTCTTTTATTTTTTCTCAGTTGATGGATATCATGAAAGATTGAATTAAGGGACTGACAGAAAAGAACTTCTAAAAATAGCTTTTATCTCTGAAAAGTCATCCTGAGGTAAAAACAAGATAGTGAGTTTCCAGAATAAAACATGCTCAATTTAGGCTATATCTTGATGAAGCAATATCAACTAACCATACTATAATAGGAGGATGCATCAGACTAATGACAATCTAAATCAATTCTCATTTAAATTGGGAAGAAATATGACAGGTTCTCATCAAGGGGTGATTTTTTTCCTCCTAGGCTACACTTGGAAATATCTAGAGACATTTCCGACTATCAGAAGTTGTGGGTGTTACTGGAATCTAGTGGGTAAAAGCCTTAAAATACACTAAGCACCTTAAATGCACAAAACTACTCCCCTACAATAAGATTTAGTTCAAAACATCAATAATACTAATAATGAGAAATCCCAACTAAGAGCACACTTTCTTGTTCAATGAATGGATAAAGAAAGAAACTATGGAATACTACTCAGCCATAAAAATAAATGAAATAATGTCATTCATAGCAACTTGGACGAGACTGGAGATTATTATTCTAAGTGAAGTAACTCAGGAATGGAAAACCAATTATCATAGTTCTCACTCATAATTGGGAGCTAAGCTATGAAGATGCAAAGGCATAAGAATGATACAATGGACTTTGGGGATTCAGAGGAAAGGATAGGAGAGGGGTGAGGGATAAAAGACCATAATTTGGGTACAGGGTACACTGCTTGGGTGATGGGTGCACCAAAATCTCAGAAATAACCACTAAATAACTTATTCATGTAACCAAACACTACTAGTTCCCCAAAAACCTATTGAAATAAAAAGTAAATTTAAACAAAAATATAAGTTAAAAATATAAATTAGAAGAAATATTATTGTATTAGTCCATTTTCATGCTACTGATAAAGACATATCCAAGACTGGGAAGAAAAAGAAGTTTAATGAACTTACAATTTTACATGGTTGGAGAGGCCTTACAATCAGGGCTGAAGGTGAGGAGGAGCAAATGACATCTTACATGGATGGCAGCAGGCAGAAAGAGAAAGCTTGTACAAGGAAACTCCCATTTTTAAAACCATCAGATCTCCTAAGACTTCGTCACTATCATGAGAACAGCACGGGAAAGCCCCATCCCTATGATTCAATTACCTGCCACCAGGTTTCTCCTATGACACATGGGAATTATGGGAGTTGCAATTCAAGATGAGATTTGGGTGGGGACACAGCCAAATTGCATCAATTGTATAGTATTTAAGAATAAGTAGGCTCAGGAATCAACTTTCTGTTTTCAAAGTTTCTACTAGTTGTAAAATAAATGACTTTGGACAAGTTTTTTTTTTGGTCTTCTTTATCTCTTAGTTTTCTATCTGTCAACATCTGAATAATATTAATGACTACCTCATAGAAGTTATTAAGATAAAATAATTTTAATTTAATTGCATAAATGTACCCAACACATATAAATACTTACTAAATAATAGTTATTATTATATCAGAATAATAAAAGTTGGTGGAAAGTATAGATAATTCTCTAGTGACTGTATTACATTTGAACTTGCTTCTGTATGAAGGGTCAAAATGAAAATAATAACATTAAAATAAACAACCGTCCATTTATCTTAAATAGTTAATGATAAATGTCACTTGAGTTTATTTTTTCTAAATAGCTTTTATTTTTTAGAGCAGTTTTAGGTTCATAGCAAAAATTGAGCAGAAGATACAGAGATTAAGCACATATTCTCTGCTCCCGCAATACATGGCCTCCCCTGCCCCCCCACACCCCCATCAACATCCTCCACTAGAGTGGCACATTTGTTACAATCCATGAACCTACATTGATACATCATTATCATCCAAAGTCCATAGTTTACATGAGGATACACTCTTGGTTTTTCATATTCTTTGGGTTTGGATAAATGTACAATGACATGTATCCATCATTATTGCATCATACAGAATAGTTTCACTTTCCTAAAAATACTCTGTTTCATCTATTAATTGTTTCCTCTTCTCTAGTAATTCTTGGCAACCACTAACATTTTTACTGTCTCCATAGTTTTGCCTCTTGCCGAATGCCATATAGTGAGAATCATACAGTATGTTGCCTTTTCAGATTGGCTTCTTCCACCGAGTAATATGTGTTTATGTTTCCTCCATTTTTTATGGCTGGATAGGCCATTTCTTTTCAATGTTGAATAATATTATATTATCTGGATGTACTACTGTTTATCCATTCAGCTATTAATGGGAATCTTAGTTGCTTCACATTTTTGACAAGTATGAATAAAGCTGCTATAAGCATCCCTGTGCAGGTTTTTTCATGTGGACATAAGATTTCAACACCTTTGGGTAAACACCAAGGGGCCCAATTGCTGGATCATATGGTAAGAGTAAGCACTGCTGTCATTGCAGTTTGCAAATGTTGCTCAATTGTGTTTATATTTTCATTTACATATATATATATATATATATATATATATATATATATTTTTTTTTTTTTTTCCCCAAGAGGAGTGAGTCTTGCTCCAAGTCAGCCATACAGCAGGTATCTTTAAAATACTGAATGCTGCCACATGGGCCAGCCTATCATGTAGCACACGCCCTTTCGGGCAGAGGCACTACCACCTGGGCCATGGATTCTTGTCCTGCTATAACTGATTTTCCATTACTTCATGCTCTGCACCATGTCTGCTCTAGACATTACTCTAATTTTTTTAATTTTTCTTTTTTCTTTTTTTTATTGTACTTTGGGCTCTGGGGTACATGTGCACATCCTGCATACTGCAGGATTGTTTCATACGTATATACATGCCATGGTGGTTTGCTGTCTCCATTCAGCCTCCCTGCCCCGTCGCATACATCAAGGCATTTCTCCCAGTGTTATTCCTTCCCATCCTCCTGACCCCCCCACTGTCCCTCCCCTCCCCTTCCATCCACCCCCCACCTAGCCCAGTGAGTGTTGTTCTGTTCCCTGTCCCCAAGTGTTCTCGTTGTTCATCACCCACCTATGAGTGAAAACATGCTGTGTTTGGTTTTCTGTTCTTGTGTCAATTTGCTGAGAATGATGGTTTCTAGATTCATTCATGACTCTACAAAGGACACGAACTTGTGATTTTTTAATGGCTGCATAGTATTCCATGGTGTTTACGTGTCACACTTTTTTCCTCCAGTCTATCATTGATGGGCATTTGGGTTAGTTCCAGGTCTTTGCTATAGTAAACAGTGCCACAATAAACATACGTGTGCATGTGTCTTTATAGTAGAATGATTTATAATCCTCTGGGTATATACCCAGTAATGGGATTGCTGGGTCAAATGGAATTTCTATTTCTAGATCCTTGAGGAACTGCCACACTGTATTCCATAATGGTTGAACTAATTTACAAGCCCATCAACAGTGTAAGAGGGTTTCTATTTCTCCACATCCTCTCCAGCATCTGTTGTCTTCAGATTTTTTAATGATCGCCAGCCATTCTAATTGGCATGAGTTGGTATCTCAATGTGGTTTTGATTTGCATTTATGTTTTTAAAATGTTTTTAAGAGTTCTGTTTTGACTCAGATATTTTTTAGAAATGCATTTGATAATCTCCAAGTTTTAAAAAATGTTTTCCAGCTATTATTCTGATTTCTAATATAACACTATTGTTGTCTGAGAGCAGATATTGTATGATTTCTATTATTTCAGATTTGATAAGGTGGGTGTGTTTCATTGCCCATAATGTGGTCTGTCTTGATGAATGTTCCATATGAGCTCTCTGAGAAGAATGTGTACGCTGCCTTTGTTGAAGTAGTTTACATACATCCATAATATCCAGTTAATTGATGTGTTGTTGAGTTCAATTTAATCCTTACCAATTTTCTGCCTACTAGATTTGTTCATTTCTGACAGAGTGATAATGAAGTTCCTAACTGTAATAGTGGCTTTATCACTTTCTTCTTGCAATTCTACCAGTTTTTGCCTCACATATTTTGATATTCTGTTGGTAGGCACATGCACGTTGAGAATTGTTATGCCTTTTTAGAGAATTAGCCCTTTATCATCATGTAATATACCTCTTCGTCCCTAATAATTTTTGTTGCTCCAATGTCTAACTCTAAAAATAAATACCTATTCCCACCTTCTTTTGACTAGCGTTTACATGGTATATCTTTCTTCATTTATTTACTTTTTTTTCTATATATGTCTTTATACTTAAGTGGCTTTCTTGTAGACTACACAGAGTTGGGTCTTGCTTTTAGATAGAATCTGACAATCTTTGTCTTTTAATTTGTATATGAATCATTGATATTTATAGTGATTATTGATATAGTTGGATTAGCATCTACCCATATTTCTTGGTTTTCTATTTGTTGCCCTTGTTCTTCATTCCCATTTTTTTCTTTCACACATTTTTGCCTTTTGTGGACTTAACTGAGCATTTTATGAGATTCTTCTCTCTCTCCTTTCTTAGTATATTCATAGTATTTATATATTTTATATATTACATATATATGTGTGTATGTATGTATATATATATATATAATATTTATTATATAGAACATGAGAGGTCACTCCAATGTGGGGGTAGTAGTTTGCCCTGTAACCTCACTTCTCTTGCAGACATAAAAACAGTTTGTTCAGCTTTTTACTTATTCTTAGCATAAACTGGCAACTTCATGCTGAACCCAAATTGCAAATCCAACTTCAGTTTTAAAATAATGAAAGGAAAAATAGTTCACTGATGAAGAATGGTATAATTACATCTCCACACACACCCACACACTTGTACATGTGCACACATATGCACACACACACACAAACTTGTGAAATGTGTCCTGTTTGAAGCTAATAGTATAATAGTAAAATATGCAATAATGAGTGTACTGGTTTGCTTTCACAAGAATTCATTGAGTATCTGCTACTTATATAATGCTGGATGCTTTATGGAATAAAGAGAGAATTACTCAGAAACTGTTATTTTGTCATTGCTTGGAAGAGGTCTTGCAAAGGCAGGCTAAGACTCTCAGCAACTGTGCTTGTGGAACAGAGAGGAATCTGAGCAATCCAAGGGTTGAGAACCTTGATAAGCTGTATGAATGGCCTCTGTGGAAAAATCAGCACCAGGACTGAGTGTTGCTTTAATAAAACATGTGCCATAGGTGGTATTGGCTTTGAATTCTGGCAGTGGGTGACAAACAAGGGTCTGGATGATATGGTGAACCACGCATAGCAAATAATTTGATAAAACTATTCCCTGCAAATATGTAGAAGGCCTATGATGTAGCTAGTAAACTTGTAACTTTAAGTGAAAAAGTGGTGAAACAAGTTTTACTATCTACATTGCCTTGGTTGCAATTCACTGCATTTCAAAGAAGCTTAATAAATATCTGTTGAATAAATGGATGGATGTCTACCATTACCATCTAGTTCAAATTTCTAATCTTCTTATTTGGATTTTTATAAACATTTCCTATCTAGTCTTCTTAGTATTAACTTTACATCCATGGTGAAATTCCTTTTTGAATCTCTGGAAAAATAATCTACCACAAAATGCCAATTGCCTTGCATCGAACACTTTAAGATATATTATATATAATCATTTATTTCAATTGAATGATTAGGCCTCTGAATACCTTTTCTATTTTCTACTCTTTTGCCATGTATAATTCACCTTTCAGATACTTCAAACTATTTGCATTTTTAGAACTGCTCGTCTATAAAAGAGAGTGTTTATTTTTAAAAAATTTGATGTATTTTCCAAAAAATCACAAGGTGGAAGGTGTGGATTCTTGTTATATTAGGCCAACTCCCCAAGTTCCCTTTACTCACCAACCTACATAGCTTAGGAAAATTCTACTAAGAATGTTTTCTGTTGGAAATACACATATTGAGTCCCAGACACCACTGGAATTTCCCTGCTGAGATATAGCCACCAGATAAGCTCTCAAAAGTTAACCAGTCTGTTTAAAACACTAGCCTTCCTCAGTTTTTCCTGAAACATAGTAGCAATTTAATAAATACTTGTAGACTGAAAAACTGAGACTTAATTTCTGAATATGAAGATCAAAGAGGAAACTATGACATTAGTCAGATGTCATAGAAAAAGTATTATTCGAAATGGCTCAAACCTTAATGTACGTATGTCACACTTCGGGTCTTATTAACATGAATATTCTGAGAGAGAGAAAGAAAGAGAGAGAGGGGAGAGAATTCATTTTGGTTCTCTGAATGTTGAAAAAAAGTCAGATAAAAAGCATTGTAGCAAAATATCAAGAGGTAGTCAGATATAACGGTGCCTGAGGTGCTGAAACTCATTATGATGGTTAGTATCATGAGAGTATCTTCAAGTCACTGCAATGTCAAATGTGAAGCCAATGTAATACTTCTCCTCCCACCTATCTCTCACAAATTTGAATTGAATTAATTACTATTTTAGCTTAAGTTTGGTTCAGAAAAATATTTTATGCTGTTTATGGATCTATTTATGCTGTTTTTGTATCTGTTTGGTTGAGATATATTTAGATTTTTTTTTCTTGCTTAACCTAGTTGGCTGAATTGTGAAAAAAAACCCAAACATATATACATATATATAAAATCACAAAACCTAATTTAGTTAATGGCTCAATAAACAGTTTCATATTTGCTTTGGTTGGGGTAAACAGCTCAATAAATATATTGTTTATTTTACTTTTGAATTTGCCTTTTGGTTAAACACTTGAATAAAAATGCTGATTCTAACAGCAGAATGTATTTAAAAGTATCCAAGTACACAATGCTAAACTCTAAAATCTCTGGACTGAGACTGGTTGACTTGTGGGAGTTTATCTAGTGGCTATAGTTTAGTGGGGGAAATCTCAGTGGTGTCTGTGATTCAATATTATGCCCATCAAAAGACATTCTTAGAATTTGCCTAAGCCACATAGTTTGGTGAATGAAGGGTTGGCATCATATGACAACAATCCACTCCCCGCCATATTGTGTGGTTTAGTTGCAAAATAAATTAAAGCACTTTTTAAAAAATGCAGCTGCAGCTAAACTCATCTATTTAATGATTCTCTGAAAATTTCTTCAATGGGAAAAAAGACTGTGGAAATCACCTTAGCAAGATTGTCTGGTATGTTACAGTAAGAAAAAGATTAACACTCTTCATGTTTATTAGCTTTGTCTAATTCTGAAAATGGATCGAGATCTATATAATTGACAAATATATCAAAACTAGGATGGAATTGGCACAGATAGATTAGACTCCTTTACTTAGTTTCTGTACTATAAGCATATTGAACATACAATGTCATCTTAAAGATTTTTTGAATACTTTATGCAATTAGCATAATACAGTGTTCACAAAATACCCACTTATTAGATGTTTGTGAAATTGCATGAAAACAAAGTACCATCAAATATGCTTTTATGGGAATTAACACCCAAATAACTTTTCCTAATACTTTTTATGTTCCTAGAAAGTCAGTGTGGGAGGGAAAAGAGTACAGATTTTAGAAGACAGGCTGACTCAGTTCAAAGTCCAGTTTTTCATTCATTATGTGTGTGATGCTGAAAAAATTATTTAAATTCTCTATATCCTGATTTCTTTATCTTCAAAAGGGAAATAATAAAAACATTTTGCAAATATTGGCATGGGGATGGGAAATAAAGCACATATGGTACCTATCACAGTTTCTGATGCATAACAGTTTTTCAGTAGATATTAACTGTTATTGGGATATAGCCTTCACCCTTTCAGCTTTCACTATGATGAAGCCACCAATTCATCTCTGGCAGGACATTACTTTAAAAAATAAAAAGCCATTTCAACCTCTTCTTACTTCTTGGTTTATTCAAAGATAGGTGGAACTACCTTGAGGTGGGAAGGTTAAACACTACAAAGCATTTAAGCATTTGAATCAGGGAGTTTTGTGAGATCTCAGTAGACAGAATAAATCTCAAAGATAATGAATAAAACTGATTCCTTCTTGCTGTAAATGGGTAAAAGGTAGCACCTCATATTTTAAATGATTTTCAGTGGATGAAACAAAACCAGAAGCAGTAAATATACTACTTAAAGTCTACTCCAAGGTCAGAATAATGCTTTTTTTTGAAGGGTTCTGCCACTGAGAAATTTATATCAGGAGAAAAAAAGAGTATGTTTCAGAGACCCTTAAAAACTGTTTTAAAGATACCATGATTATCATCATCCACATATCCTTCTAAATTTTGAGAATGTAAAGAAAAATTACTCCTAAATAAATGTTTGATGCCTCTTATAGCTAAGCTACTAGTTTTAGGTAAAATTTATAGTAGAACAGTTATATCTAACATTGCTATAGGATTCCCCCCCATAATCAATAAGCACATGGCATTTATATTTATTTCACATTATCAGAGCATATTTTTATTATTTAAATAATTATAGATTTGTACGTTTTTTATGCTTTTGCCTTTATGCCATTTTATTTCAGTCTAGGATTTATTCAATGCTGAGTTTTTGGTCAGAAACATAATGTGCAACTATAACACTACTATTTTATGACTTGTTTTCTAGGAACACATTGTGGCTAGAAAAATGAAATGGGATTTCCTGAAACTTAACAACATAAAGACAAGCAAACAAATGTAAAGTCTATAAGGAACAAATGCTATGCAACTTCTATAGAAAAATTACAATTTCATAGATACAGTATGAATTATGCAAGATATTATGACATGCACATGTAAATTTGGGCTAAGTATAAATGAAACTGTGCCTTCATTTATACTTAGAATTTGATATAATTTTTTGTTCAATTTTTACAATATTGTTGTTAAACCTGAATACTAATTCTTCCATATAAGCAAACTCTAAACATTCAATAATAATGTGATGGAACTGAAGTATTTTTACTTTAAATTGTTGACCATACTCTTTTTCTCATGTACAAGTTACAGGTAAAAAACAAAAACAAAAACAAAAAGGAAACATATGGAAATCTTTAACTTGACAATTGTTGAAACATAAGAATTTGGCAATATATAACAAAAATAAAGTCATTCAATTTATTTATTTTTTTTTGTCTATTAGAGTAAATTTCACAATTGAATAGAATCAAGATATATTTGGAAAACATCACTCTACTTAACAATCATTTAACTGAAGAAATGCCTGATTTACAGATTGTAATGATGAAAGACAGTTGGAAAACATTTCAGTCATGTGAACCTGAAGAGAAGTAGTCATTTTTTCAGTTTTTTCTTAAATTAATATGACTTAAATATCATTGATTTATAAATTTTGCATACTAGAGTGAACGATAATTTATAATTTATCTAGTCAAATACCAAATAATATGTTGTTCTATATTAAATTAAAAGTTAATTATTTAGTTTTTCTGAAACATTCTCAATGGAAGTTAAGTTCATTACTTCCATTTTTAAACAATTTTTTTGAATGTTTGTCTTCCTATTGAATTGACATTAAACCCCATTATGCCTTTTAATCTCATAGAAAACAGAATATTATGAGCATTGTGTACATGAACCTCAAGCTTTTTTTTTAACTTGTGAATTCTACTTCTGTGTTTGAAGATTACAAAATAAATATTTTGTTTTCCACAGGACAGGTCTTCACTGGCTCTAATGTGTCCACAATTTTTTGTTGTTGTTGTTCAGGATATACACACTCAGAAAAGCAAAATATGAAAAATTTTCATTTCTGATAGTATAGAATTATTTATGCTACTCTATCTCTACCCTTGAAAACAACTAAAAAAATAAGGTTAACATGATATATTATTTTTTACACTTTAAGTTCTGGGGTACATGTGCAGAACATGCAGATTTGTTATGTAGGTATACGCGTGTCATGGTGGTTTGCTGCATCCGTCACCCCATCATCTACATTAGGTATTTCTCCTAATGCTCTTCCTCCCCTGTCCCCCCACCCCTTGCTATCCCTCCCTTACCCCCACACCCTGACAAGCCCCGGTGTGTGATATTTCCCTCTCTGTGTTCATGTGTTCTCATTCTCATTGTTCAATACCCAGTTATGAGTGAGAACATGTGGTTAACATGATATTTATGGCAACTTTATTCATAATTACCAAAATTTAGGAGCAACAAAAATGTATCTTAGTAGGTGAGTGGAAAAATAAATTGTGGTATGCCCAGACAATTTAAAGTTATTCAGTGATAAAAGAAATGAGCTATCAAGCATGAAAACACACAGAGGAATCTTACATGTATATTATTAAGTGAAAGAAATCAATCCCTAGAGGCAACACACTGTACCATTCTAACTCTGTAATATTCTGGAAGAGGCAAAATTTTGAAGATAGTAAAAAGATCAGTGCTTTTTAGGAGTTTATGTGGAAGGAGGGATAGACAGGCAGAGAACAGAGGACTTTCAGGGCAATACTCTGTATAATATTATTAATATTATGATGAATTTATGTCATTATGTATTTAATCAAAGCCATAGAATATATAACACTCAAAGTGAACCTTAATGTAAACTGTGGACTTTGGGTAATTATCAAGTGTCAATGTAAGTTCATCAATTGTAATAAATGTACCAATTTGGGGATGTTGATAGGGATCTGTCCATGTTTGGAGATGGGAGTATACGGCAAATGTCTGTACTTTCTGCACAATTTTGCTGGAAACCTTAAACCCTTCTAAAAAAGTGAAGTCTTAAAAAAAGTCACCAGACTGAGAGGAAAGTAAGAAAACTACAGAGATCTAAAACAATATAAAAATGGGGATTTTAATGCTATTGTTTATAAGCTTCAATTTTGCAGCTTATCAATCAAGATGAGATAGGCTGGAAATAAAGTCTATAGGAGCCTCTTATGGAGAGAAGACCCTTCAAAGTGATTTCATTTACCCATTTGTGTACGTTAAATGAAAAACAAATCTGCCCATCCTTTTTCCCATGTCCATGCTAGGTGGATAAAAATGAAATTCCTTCAAAGGAGTAACTACAACTCTGTCCCCACAATTCTGAGGCTCATATTATAGAACACACATAAACAGAAACCCCTCAAGTAGAGAATTTAACTTAAAACTGTTGAAAATGCCTCTAGGTTCTGAACAATTTGATACAACACTCTCTAAAAGAATATAGTTTCAAAATGGTCCTCAAAGAATTTGTGCAGTTGAAATTCTAAAACAAGAGTTTAGGGTCAAAATTTACAAAAAATACAAGAAAACAATGCATCATGAGAAAGAGTCAGCAAAAAAATAGCACCAGTAGACTCAAACCAGTGGAGACCTTTGATTTTGGAGGATAGTCAAGCCCAGAATATAAAATAATACTGAAGTTTACTTAAAAAATTAAAAATGCACTTGAAAATATAAACAGGTAACAGAAGCTTATCAAGATAAAAAACAATATGCAAAGATATTTACTTCCAAATATAAAATATAACAATTAAAAATGTAATACCAGGAAATTTGAAACTCCTACAGGAAGATTTAGAGAGGAGAGAGACTTATAACCCTAGCAATCCACTCAAAAAGACAAAGTATCATAGGGGAAAAATAGTCTTCTTTATTGAAGATAATATTTTTCACCACAGGACATGGTGAGAAGGTTTTGGAAGAAGAGGTTTAATGCAGGCTGGGTGAGTGGAGGATACATAGAACATTCAAAATTGATAGTATTGTTGATATAGTCATTAATGATAGATGCTTGGAAAGGCTTTGAGTAGGGAATGATACAGTTAAAAAAAAATGGTAAATTTAGTCTTTGGGAAATGCATTAAATGGACCTCATAAGAATCACCTGGTTCCTGCAAAGATGGTCCAGCAATTATAAGGCAATCTCTGATCATTTACCTTAGTGACTCTCAATTCTGGCCATGCAGTAGGAAAACCTGGGGAGATTTTAAAAACAATAATGTCTGGGCCCCCTTCCACAGGAACTGAATGAATATCTTTAGGGAAGCTTTCAGGGCATCCAAGTTTTTAAAGATCTCCAGGTAAGTTTAATGTGCAGCCTGGTTTGAGAACCATTGCGCTATGTTATGGTCAAATGGTGTTGGTAGTTACAGTTAAAACAGCAAACATTGACAGAATTTATAATACATGAGCCATATGCTACTTTGCTTGAGTTGGAGGTAAGACTGTGGAGGTATTCTTTAGTAATTCTGATTAATCCTCCCCATGGAAGAGTTTGGGATCTCTTTGGAAATGATATCTTCTCTGGGCTTAGAATTAGTCCTAGAGAAACAGTCAGGGATCTTTTGTCAATCTTTTGTATAATAAATTAGGTGCTTCAAAATCTACTTTGTGATGAATAATTCAATGTGGGGGAGTTAAAAATAAAAAAGATTTTTGAAATTTTACTTACAACCTCAGGTTTATAGAAGTTTCAGCAAAAGATTTAGTTGGGGAGAGATAGCATGGGGAGAAATGCCAGATATAGGTGAAGGGGAGGAAGGCAGCAAATCACACTGCCACGTGTGTACCTATACAACAATCTTGCATGTTCTTCACATCTACCCCAAAACCTAAAATGCAATAAAAAATTAAAATTAAAAAAATGATGAAAAGAACAGAATTTTCAAGAAATACGGGGCATCTCCAGTCTTTTATAGCTCCTTTCCAGGTGAGAATCTCAAGGGTGGCAAATGGTCATCTTGTCTAATGTAGATCATATCAGATTGTGAGAAAGCCTGAGTTAGGAATTTTTTGAGCCTCTTGGAGCCACAGCCATGTCACCAGGAAAATCCTGCACAGTTACCTTATAGATTTTATGGTGAGAGGCTGTTTTCAGACTAATATTTGGGATTTGGTAAAATGTCTACCATACCAACATGACAATATGACTGTATTAATCTCAGGACATAAGATAATGACCAGGTATTACAGGTGTGGAATAACACTTCAACTCTGTAAAAATAACCACCCAGTGGGTGGAACTATAATTTATTTGCTGAACCATGGCCTGGGTAGGGGTCTACTAAACATGTCATTAGGGGCATAGTCTAACAAATGTATAAACTCCAGTGAAATTGTATTTTATTTCACACAATTTTTATTCTATTCTGTAAACTTTTCTCAGAAGTCTATTTTGTGGACATTTTGTTATACAGATTTTATGGACTATTTAAAAATTACTCAGGCAACATTGGAAACCAGAGAGCTTCCTGTCTAGAAACCGAATAAAGAAGTTTTACGTATCTATTTTATTTTTTAATCTTAGTTTTAACTCATCTGTCAGCTGCATGCATACTTATTTGGTCAATAGCATTTAATATAGTTTATCATCTACCTATTTATTTGACTTTCTAGCAGTAGCATATTAAAAGGATGATCAGATTGCATGAATTCAAATATTGATCCTATCAGCTATCATCTGTTTTACTTTTGGCAAATAACATATTCTGCATACTTTGGTTTCCTCCGTTCACACTAAATTTGTAGATGTCATTGTATAATTTTGAAAACTGAATGAGATGCAAATGTGTCTTTTAAACTCTCAATAAATAGTAGTTCATTTTATTGTAATTGAAATATTTAATATCCCAGCTTCAAGGTTAGTATCTTTCTCACACATCAATTGTCTCCTAGGTTGACATCAAAATATAAATGTGACTTTAATGATTCAACTACCTATAAACTCAATTTATTGTACTTGTCACCTCGCCATAATCCTCCAGATGAAAAACTTGGTAAAACACAAACATACAATTTCTATAATATCCCCATTAGTGCCATCTTGGACTTCTAGATATTTTTAAACTTGTCTAGTTTCCCCTTGTTGGAGAAAAGATAAGCAAAATGAGAACTAGCGTTTCTACACTTCAACATCAACCTGTGCATTATTTTAAATTATAATAAAATGTTTAAAACTTATTTTTGTTATTGCTTTTATTTTTATAATATTTAATATATATTTTAACAAATCCTCTTCTTTAAAACTTAACTATCATAGCTTTAGTACAGATTCTTGTACAACCTCCCTAGACTAAACTAGAAAGAAGTTGAATCCCTGAATAGACCAATAATAAGGTCTGAAGTTGAGGCAGCAATTAATAGTCTACCAACCAAAAAAAAGCCCAGAAGCAGACATGTGCACAGTCAAATTCTACCAGAGGTACAAAGAGGAACTGATTCCATTCCTTCTGAAACTATTCCAAAAACTACAAAAAGAGGGAATCCTCCCTAACTCTTTTTATGAGACCAACATCTTCCTGATACCAAAACCTGGCAGAGACATGACTATAAAAGAAAATTTCAGGCCAATACCCATGATGAACATTGATGTGAAAATCTTCCATAAAATGCTAACAAACCAAATCCAACAGCACATCAAAAAGCTTATCCATCATGATCAAGTAAGCTTCATACCTGGGATGCAAGGCTGATTCAACATAAGCAAATCTATAAACCTAATCCATCACATAAACAGAACCAAACACAAAAACGAAATGATTACCTGAATAGATGCAGAGAGGTCCTTCAACAAAATTCAACAACCCATTATGCTAAAAACTGTCAGTAAACTAAGTATCAATGGAACATATCTTAAAATAATAAAATCTATTTATGACAAACCCACAGCCAATATCACACTGAATTGACAAAAACTAGAAGCATTCCCTTTGCTAACTGGCACAAGACAAGGGTGCCCTCTCTCACCACTCCTATTCAACATCGTATTGGAAGATCTGGCCAAAGCAATCAGGCAAGAAAAGAAATAAAGGATATTCAATTAGGAAAAGAGGAAGTCAAATAGTCTCTATTTGCAGAGGACCTGATCGTATATTTAGAAGACCCTATCATCTCAGCCTAAAATCTCCTTAAGCTGATAAGCAACCTCAGCAAAGTGTCAGGATACAAAATCAATGTGCAGAAATCACAAGCATTTCTGTACACGAATAACAGACAAACAAAGAGCCAAATCAAGAGTGAACTCCCATTTACAATTGCTACAAAGAGAATAAAATGCCTAGGAATACAACTAACAAAGGATGTGAAGGACCTCTTCAAGGAGAACTACAAACCACTACTCAAGAAAATAAGAGAGGACATAAATAGATGGAAAAACATTCCATGCTCATGGTTAGGAAGAATCAATATTGTGAAAATGGCCATACTACCCAAAGTAATTTATATATTCAATGCTATTTCCATCAAATTACCACTGATCTTCTTCACAGAACTGGAAAAATACACCTTAAACTTCATATGGAACTAAAAAAGAGCCCACATAGCCAAGACGATTCTAAACCAAAAGAACAAAGTTGGAGGCATCGTACTACCTGACTTCAAACTATACTACAAGGCTACAGTAATCAAATCAGCATGGTACTGGTAGCAAAACAGAGATATAGACCAACGGAACAGAAAAGAGGCCTCGGAAGTAATGCCACACATCTACAACCATCTGATCTTGGACAAACCTGACGAAAACAAGCAATGGGGAAAGGATTCCCTGTTTAATAAATGGTGTTGGGAAAACTGGCTAGCCATATGCAGGAAACTGAAACTGGATCCCTTCCTTACACCTTATACAAAAATCAACTCCAGATGCATTAAAGATTTAAGCATAAGACCTAACACCATAAAAACCCTAGAAGAAAACCTAGGCAAAATCGTTCATGTCATAGGCATAAGCAAGGACTTCATGACTAAAACACAAAAAGCAATGGGAACAAAAGCCAAAATAGACAAATGGGATTTAATTAAACTTAAGAGCTTCTGCACATCAAAACAATCATTAGAATGAACCAGAAACCAACAGAATCGAAAAAAATTTTTGCAATCTACCCATCTGACAAAGGGCCAATATTCAGAAAGGGCCAATATCCACAAAGATATTTTTGCAATCTACTCATCTGGCAAAGGGCAAATATCTACAAAGAACTAAAACAAATTTACAAGAAAAAAATAAACAACCCTATCAAAAAGTGGGCAAAGGATATGAACAGTCAATTTTCACAAGAAGACATTTATGCAGCCAACAAACATATGAAAAATAACTCATCATTACTGGTCATTAGAAAAATGGAAATCAAAACTACATTGAGATATCATCTCATGCCAGTTAGAATGTTGATCATTAAAAAATCAGGAGACAACAGATGCTGGAGAGGATGTGGAGAAATAGGAACACTTTTACACTCTTGGTGGGAGTGTAAATTAATTTAACCATTGTGGAATACTGTGTGGTGATTCCTCAAGGATCTAGAAATAGAAATACCATTTGACCCAGCAATCCTATTACTGGGTATATACCCAAAGCAGTATAAATCATTTTATTATAAAGACACATGCACAGGTATGTTCACTGAGGCACTGTTTACAATAGCAAAGCCTTGGAACCAACCTAAATATCCATCAGTGATAGACTGGATAAAGAAAATGTGGCACATGTATGCCATGGAATACTATGCAGCCATAAAAAGGGATGAATTCATGTCCTTTGCAGGGACATGGATGAAGCTGGAAACCACCATTCTCAGCAAACTGACACAAGAACAGAAAACCAAAAACCACATGTTCTCACTCATAAATGAGTGTTGAACAATGAGAACACATGGAAACAGGGAGGGGAACATCATACGCTGGGGCCTGTTGGGGGTGGTGGAGCTAGGGAAAGGTTATCGGGGTGTTGGGGGGTAGATTGAGAAGGGATAACATTAGGAGTAATACCTAATGTAGGTGCGGGGATGGATGCAGCAAACCACCATGGCATGTGTATACCTATGTAACAATCCTGCACGATCTGCACATGTAATCCACAACTTAAAGCCTAATAATATAAAAAGATTCTTTTTGAAACTCTCACAGTATGCTTGGGTTTAAGATATGCAAGAAATGATAGTATAAACTTGTGTATGAAATACAATAAATTTCAGATTGACCAGTGCTCTGTCTCATGGACATGATTTTCACATTTGATAAGTGAAAATTACCATTTTGACCTTCCATTAATAAATAGGAGAAGTAGTAGCAATTTTAGGATTTTTTTCAATGAATCACTATGGATTTCTCATGATTCATTTATTCCTCTCAGCTGGAAATTATGTAGATATAAAATGCTTTTATAGTAAATTATGGTGCTCCATGGTAAAACCAAATTGCCTTCAGTGGGATTAAATTTTGGTGTATTTAGATGATACCTATAAATATTTTGGTTTTCAAATATAATGATTAAAGAAAGTGAATTGGTTTTCTCAAAAGTCGCTGGAGATACACAATTTGCTATTCTCAGTCTCCATGTAGCTAGAGTTACAGATTAATTTAATTTTGAAAAATCAGATACACTCATATTATACTTTGGTGTATACTTGAGTAATGAGAGGAGAAAGGATGTGTTTAGGACATGTAAATTTTTGGCATAGATTGTGATGTTGACCTTCTTCAGGCTCTGAACCACTGTGGTATTCCAAAAAGTCATTTTGGAAGCCTAGCCGAGACAGTTTTTCTTCAGCATTCCTAGCAATTCTATGAACTGTGCTTATTCTCATTACTATACTTTTTCACTTTTCCAAGAGTGGAAAGTCTTGTTTGCAACTCCCTATATCCAAGAATATATCAAAATCCAGGGATCTATTAAGATACTGATATTTAGAAAATCGATAAATTAACCAGAACACTAAATGTAGTAAGTCTTCATTCAAGGTGAAAATAAGTTTCATTACTAATGACCTAGACAGTTCTGTTTATTTACATAGAATGGTTAATACTTCATTAATCAAATAAGCTGTTTTATTACAAAATATATGTGGAAATCAATTACAGGAATGTTTTCCATACTTACCTTACTTGAGAAATGTAGGTGAAGGTTAATTATATTAATCTTAATAACAATGATAACAAATAACAATACTTTTAATGTGTTGTTGGACCTTGGAAATTTCTCATTGTGAAGTGATTATTTTTGCTCATGAAAGTGAATGGCAAATACAGTGTACTTATTTAGTTTTCTCTTGTAATAGTGCTAGTTTAAGAAAACTCCACTTGAGAACTTTTAACTCTTAGGTACTGTTCTCCTTTCTTTGTCTCTGAAAAGCTTG
This sequence comes from Aotus nancymaae, assembly GCF_030222135.1. Classification (NCBI taxonomy): domain Eukaryota; kingdom Metazoa; phylum Chordata; class Mammalia; order Primates; family Aotidae; genus Aotus; species Aotus nancymaae. Next base: position 27,816,452 of record NW_026988428.1, on the reverse strand, counting down.
AGTCTTCTTGTTAGCTGAGTGACAATGATATTAAGAACAGAAAAATCTAATGTTGATAGACATTCATAATACTTATATTCCAACATGTGTATAATCACCTTGCTAATCATTACAAGTTTTCTTTCCTATTTCTGTATAAGTTCCACATGTGTGTAAGTTTATTTTCTTCTAAGTCACCCCAATGTCAATTGCCTGTTTTTACTTTACTACAGGGAAGTGTATGTTCACAGCAAAAGTATTATCACAGTTGGACTAAAAAAACCTATTGTTAGTGATGTAAAGAAATGGAAGAGAAGGTAAATTTAGTTCAATAGAAAGATGACCATTTCCCTGTGATCAGTATGTTCTTGTTTCTCATTGTGAAATTCAAGCAAGTACATGATGTCCAGAAATCCGTACTGATGTCTGAGGAAATCTGAAGTTCAGAATGTCAGGTACTACATTTGATTGGCATCCACAACTCAGTTTATTTGATTGGTATTTGTATATTGTACTCATTTAAACAATTAGAATCTTGGCATATATAGACATGAGATCAAAAAACCACACAAGACCTATTTTGTAAGTAAACAGTAAGAATATTTATAACTGTCCTCTGCATTTCCAGAAATGCCATTACAAATCACTGTCCATGTTTAGATGTGGATCCTTTCAGGCAGAAGTAAGAAAATATAAAGGAAAGTCACTTAACAACCTATTTTAGAAATAACAAAAGCTTAGGGTTTGAATGTGTCTTTAAAAATGGGCTAGGATCAGCAAGGGTTCTCATTTTATCTAAAATAGATTTCTTAAAACTCGAATATTTCAAATGCGTCAGAGATTCCATCCCTTTCAAAGTTTCTTCTTATTTAATCAATGTCTAAAAGCCAAGAGATGCTAGAGGAGAGCTCTACAAAGTGCATTCCTAATGATTTTAATTATATTCTTGTCCTGTGATTTATATTGTTGAATACTTATAAATTCTCCCTTTTGTGAAGAAACATTGAACTCAGAAAAATCTTCTGAGTTTTTGTTGTACTTATTTTCCCTTTGGACAGATATTAGCAGCTAGAGTATAAATGACTAAAACAGACCTAGTTTAATATAGTCCCATGTAGGCTGTTCGTGTGAGAGGACAAAAACAGGTGTTTTCTTTCAGATAATAAGAATTTTTAATAAGAGAACTAATACATTTACCTATTTTTAAAAATTATATTCCTAAATAAATATAAATTTCTTCAGTTATATGTAAAAATGAAATTGATAAATGATAGTACCAAGATGAACTAAAGACACTGATATCAATGAATAATAACTCTCTGATGAATTTAAAATGATGAATAACATTAATGCAAAAAAGAAGCTAATATTAGCAGTGAATTTTGTTTCACCTGCACTCTGGCCAGGGTTAATGCCTATCTTTGCAGATGAAGCTAACTCAATTCAACATCACTTCCTTGTTTCCTAGGGAATAGGACAGTGTTAAGTAACTCTGTTAGCTATGAGTGCCATCAGTGGAAATAAAAATGTGGTCATGTTCATTGCAGCACAGTTTACAATAGCAAAGACCTGGAACCAGCCCAAATGCCCATCGATGATAGACTGGACAGGAAAAATGTGGCACATATACACCATGGAATATTATGCAGCCATTAAAAACGAGGAGTTCACATCCTTCGTAGGGACATGGATGAACCTGGAAAACATCATTCTCAGCAAACTGACACAAGAACACAAAATCAAACACCATATGTTCTCACTCATAGGCGGGTGTTGAACAAGGAGAACACATGGACACAGGGAGGGGAGCACTATACACGGGGGTCTGTTCGGGGGGAGGGGGGATAGCGTGGGGGTGGGGAGTTGGGGAGGGATAGCATGGGGAGAAATGCCAGATATAGGTAAAGGGGAGGGAGGCAGCAAATCATACTGCCACGTAAGCACCTATGCAACAACCTTGCATATTTTTCACATGTACCCCAAAACCTAAAATGCAATAAAAAAAAATGTGGTCATTAGGTCATTTTTTAAATAGAAAGGCACAGTTAGAAAATAAAGAATAAAAGAAAAGGAAGCAAAGATGTGAAATGAGAAGTGTTTGGTAGAAAGGAAGGGGTGGAAGGTAAAAAGAAAGTTGGGGAATACTAACAATTAAATTTGGGCCACATGGATTTTCTAGAGTCAATACTTAAAATCACAAGAATTATTTCTGTCAAATGATCACCATCTTTGATCCTGCAATATGCAGATAGAAGAATGCTATATCACCATGAGGGAAAAAAAATAGAATGTAGGATTACATTCTTTCCTTCTAGAAGTTATGTTTCAATTAAGAATGTGGCTAATTTTTGAATGTGTCACCTTCAAAATTCAGGTGTTGAAATCTAATGGCCAATGTGATAATGGCCAAAGTGAAGCCTTAAGAGATGATTGGGCTATGAGGGCTCCTCCCTTATGTGGGATTAAGGCTCTTATAACAGAGGCTTCATGTAACATTTGGCAGTCTTGCCCTTCTGCCTTCTGCTATGTGAAAATACAGCATTCCTTCCTTCAGAAGATACAGCAACAAGAAGTCACTTTGGAAACAGACAGCAGCCCTTAACCAGACAAGCAAACCTCTCAGCACCTTAGTCTTTTACTTCTAAACCTCCAGAAGTGAGAGAAAATATGTTTCTGCATTTTTTAAAATAATTCATTCAGTTTGTGGTATATCTGTTATAGCAGCAAAAATGAAGTAAGAAAAATGTCATTCTAGCTTCTGAAATAATAGCAGGTTTCAAAACAATATATATTCAAATTATGAGAAATTTGATTAGATTGAAGATTCTATTTGGAAAGTTTTTCAAGTGTATAAGTAACACATTTCTATAACACTGCTGTTTTTTCCCAGATGCAATTCTGATACAGCTAAGCATGGTACCATTTGAAGAAAATGGTATCTATGTCATTGAAGATTTCTTTACTAGTTTATTTCAAACCGAAATTCGAAATAAATGACAATCTGGTCATATGTTTCCCACATTTTTGAGCCCATGTTATTTCCCATTCTCTGACTGACATTAAAAGGCAAAATTTAAACATTCTTAAATGAAAATTACAATACTGGCTTTTTAATATGAATGTTATGAATGAATAAGTAGAGAATTATAGATCACTTGGAATGGAGACATTCAACATCTGCCAAATGATTCTCTATTTTATGCATTATTTCATACTTTTCCAATATCAGATCAGAATTACATAGTGTAGACACAATCTGTAGTTGCTTATTGCTTTTATTTGGGATTATTTGTGTAATGAGAATCTAAATGTGACAGCTATAGAACATCTTAGTTATCAGCACATTTTGGCGGTCTTTTTGGTCATGTTGATTCTGGTCCTAGCTGTGTTTATATTTTAAAGAACAATGGGAAATAGGATGATTGCTCTTATCACAAACAACAGGACACAGAGAGCTGAGCTGTGTGTACAATGACATGTTGTATTAGAGAGGTGTAATATTGATTTAATTCAGCTGATCATAAACTAGGTCCTGATGTTCACATTTCCTATGTGCCTTCTTCTTTTCAGTCTGATAATCTTTTGCTATTTGTGTTTTGCAATTTGAGTCTTCTCCTTCCTTTGTTCTGTAATACTCCCAGTCTATTTTCCAAGGTAGAAAAGCATACTGACTCTGAATTTAATCTACTCCAGCTACTTTTTGTTTCCTAAGATTCTGTATCCATTATTCATTCCATATCCATATTCTTTTTAGAGAATTATAAGTTCACTATGCTTTCCTAATAGAGACTTTCTAAATATCTATAAATCATTATTTCATGTTGGAGATTATCTCCACACTTATTCATTTGAAATGAGGGAGTGCAACAATTTTACTTTGAAGTTCAGTTACCTTCAGGACTTTCAAATTTCTCACCTGGGAAGCTATAAATACAAGGGTCTGGCAATCATTCTCTCCCACAGTATGCAATTGAGTTCAAGAACTAATTATTATTAACCAAAGTCCCAGTTTCTAGCACTGGAAATTCCCTACTGCACCATAACAGTTCCTGGGGTAGGAATCTTTTCAGTGTAAAATGTCTGTTGGACATCATTTTGTTGGCAGAGCTGTTCCAGAAGATGGTCTGCACTGTCTATGCCTCATCAGACTGAGTGAAGGCACAAGAAACATAATACCTGCTATGCCCTCTATGCCCATGTAATCTGCTCACAGTGATTAGATTAGAGGATGTACCCAAGTGATCCTCTGTTGTTTTCCATCCTATTACAACCCATGACTTTTCCAATCTGGTATATTTTACTTGGTCTTTATATTTGTGCCCCCAAATTTCCAGGAGGTGTTTAGAACATTTTCTCCTAATTTAATGAAATAATAAAACTGTTTATTCCTGGGTGCAGAGGTTCTGATAAATGAAATTTTCAGATCAGAGAGGTTAGCTGATCATCACTCTGATCATAACTATCCTTATGTATAATTCAGTTATCTTGGGATTAATTCACACCTGGAAAATGTGTGTCTTTGCACGCCGTAACAATTCACCTTATTTTGAGCTTGAACAAAGCTAAATATGTTAGGGGAAAGTAAAAATGAACTAGGGTAAATTGGGCACCAATTTGTATTGTGTGTTTTTACATATATTACTTAATTTAATTTCCAAAACAACGTAATGAAGTGGGCATTAATATCCTTGGGTTCACACATATTGAGAAGTGATGGGATCAGACTTAAGAAACTTTGTCTTACAAAACTCATGATTTTTTCATTAAAATTTGCTTTCTCTCTATCAACACAGTAGCAGAAACGTTCCTTCAGTCTGGGTTTGAGGAGAAGAATGAGTAGATATCCTTTGATTAGGAGACAATTACCATCTGATCTCATCATCCCTGGGCATATTGTCCTGGTCAGAGAGGCCACTCATTTTAAACTGTCCAAACATGTATCCAGAGGAGTCATCATCCCCTATTTTTCTTTTCAGATGGAGTCTTGCTCTGTCGCCCAGGCTAGAGTGCAGTGGCGTGATCTAAGCTCACTGCAACCTCTACCTCCCGGGTTCAAGCGATTCTCCTACCTCAACCTCCTGAGTAGCTGGGATTACAGGTGCCCAGCTAATTTTTGCATTTTTAGTAGAAACAGGGTTTCACCATCTTGGCCAGGAGGGTCTCGAACTCTTGACCTTGTGATCCACCCACCATGGCCTACCAAAGTGCTGGGATTACAGGCGTGACCCACTGCACCTAGCCCATCCCCTATTTTTACTTCAGCTTTATTCCAACAATGTTTAGTTCTTAGCAATGAATGATCAATTTTCATGTTTGTTCTAAAAAGCATTAGACAATTGTGTTTCAGTTAATTGGGTTATATATAATTTTAAATCAAACAAATCTTTGTGGTCTATTTGTGTTAAGATCAATATAGATAATATTTTTTGAGCATATTGAAGCTGTATTATTTAAATATTAATCATAATTCCTATGCTATTCTATGTAATGATAATTTACATTTATTTTGCATTCATAAATGCTTGTAGGATCAGTTTAAAATAATCATCCATAAGATGAACAGATATCCCTCTAATTTGGTAAGTATTCAAAATATCTTTAGAATTGCTCCAAGAGGGATTGCCTTCAGTATTTAAAAATTTGGCTTGTTTTTGGGTGTCTATTTATATACCGGTCCTAAAAAATAAGCACCTTTATCTTTTTTTTTCTTTTTTGAGATGGAGTCCACTCTGTCACCTGGACTAGAGTGCAGTGGCCTGATCTTGGCTCACTGCAACCTCTGCCTCCTGGGTTCAAGTGATTCTCCTGCACTAGTCTCCTACCTGGGATTACAGGTGTCTGCCACCAATCCTGGCTAATTTTTGTATTTTTAGTACAAACAGGTTTTTATAATGTTGGCTAGGCTGGTCTTGAACTCCTGACCTCAGATGATCCACTGCCTCAGCCTCCCAAAGTGTTGGGATTATAGGCCTGAGCCACCAGGCCTGGCCAAGCACCTTATTTCTAATCCTCATAAAGCCCCACAGGGAGATATAAATACCCTCTTTTTCTAAACATGAAAATTTTGAGACTAGATTAAATGTTCTGTGTGAGGTCACAAAGCTAGCAAGTGGCAGAATCTGAAATCAAACGTAGTATTGGTTATGAAACTCCATACATAAGAACAGTTCTTATTCATTGATTCCATCTTTGTCCTGTGGCTTCAGTAGGGGTCAGGAACATTGAGTTCTGAGGCCTAGAGTCAGGGAGAGAGATACAAGGTCTGTTGAAATGGATGTCTTAGTTTTATCTATTACGAAACTAGTGATAGCTTTTGATTCTTATTTGGTCCCCAGCGTTTGTCTTTTATGTGATTGATGCTAGTGACTGATTAGCATCCATAAAAATCCAAATTTAAAAACCATGTTTTCTGATTCCAAGCCTCAGCCTTTTTTCACTATACTGCCTTTGTGAAATTTAATCTCTTTTTTATTTTAGGTGACAAATTAATTATTTTTCTTATCAGGACATAATCTAATAGTACCAGAATATATTGGATAATGTAACAGAAACTTATATTCCCACCGTTTAGCTTTATCAAATTTTAGTTTTTTACAGGTCACATTTAAAACTAACATCCAGGCATTGTGGTGCTCACATATAGTCCCTGCTACTTAAAAGGCTGTGATGAGAGGATCACTTGAGCTCAGAAATTGAATGCAAGCCTAGACAACATAGAAAGACGCCCCCCCATCTCTAAAACAAATAAAAAATGACAAAAGCTTTACAGCTCCCTGGACTCACACCTCCCTTGGCTACTCCCAAACCCATTCTTCTTCTTTCTCAATAACTTCCCACCATTCTGAACTTCTGGCTTATAATTCACGTCTATGTTGTTACACTATTACCACACATGTGTAATAAATCTGTATATAGTATCATTTTGAATCCTACTGATAAACATATACACAGTTCAATTGTTTAGTTATTTCTGTATAATAAACCACCCCTAAAACTTTGTGACTTAGAGCACAACAATACCATTTACTTTGCTTCTGAATTTGTGATTTGGGCATATCTGGGTGGGATTAGTTCACCTCTTATCTATTTAGCATATTTTGGGACAGCTCAAGGGCTTGATCAAGTAAAGGGGGGGTTGCTAAACCCCAGATGTTCGACCAGCACCAGTCTGTGGCCTGGTAGAACCTGGGCTACACAGCAGGGTGAGCAGTGGGCTAGCCAGCATTACTGCCTGAGCTCCGCCTCCTATCAGACCAGTGACACATTAGAGTCTTATAAGAGTGCGAACCCTGTTGTGTACAGCACATGTGAGGGATCTGGGTTGCGCATTCCTTATGAGAATCTAACTGGTGCCTGATGATCTAAGGCAGAACAGATTCATCTTGAAACCCTCCCTCCCCTGCCACCCTCTATCTATGGAAAAATTGTCTTCCATGAAACTGGTCCCTGGTGCCAAAAATGTTGTGGGGCCGCTGAAAGGTTTGTTACTCCCAGATATTATCTGGACTTTAACTGGGTCTGTCAATATGAGTTTATTTAAATGGCCTTTCACGTGGGTTTCCTTACAACACGGTAGCTGGGTTTCAAAAATGAGCATTCTGAGAGAGAGCCAGCTGGACAATCCAGTGCCCTTTCTCTTCTAACCTGCCTTTAATGTCACATAGTGTCATTTCCACTACATTCTATCATTTTATTTATTAGAAGCCAGACTCTAAATCCAGCCCATATTATAGGGGAGATAAATATGTGTATCAAGGAATTTGTGGATGTGTTTTGAAATTATGTTTTCTAATAAATATATCCTACTGTGCGTTTTGTCTAGCACTGTACTTTTCATTTGTCCTTGTTGGTTCCTTATAGGGCTATATTATTCCATTATAAATATATCATACAACATCATCATAAATTTATGTTTATGATAATATATGTATACATAGAAAAATAAGTATAAATATGTATATATGTGTGTGTGTGTGTTAATATTTATACGTGTATTTCCTAGCTGTTGGTGGAGAGGGCCCAGAGGTAATAACACTTAAGTAGCAATAAGCATACCTAGTGCCCAGATACCAGCATCCAGATAACATTCTCTGGTATAATAAACCAAGGTTTGTTTTGTAATTTTTTTGGAAGAAACATATAATTTCAGAGTTGGGGCAGGGAAAATATAAGCTGAACCTGGAGAATCTTCTATGCTAGAATGTAAAGAAGTAATTAAAAACAAAATGCTGAGGGCATGTCAGAGAGACAGGAGCCAATCTGAAAGAGCTTCTCATGGCCAAAATGGGAAAAATTTGCGCAAGAATATATATAGCATTTATTGGATTATAATCTAAAGTAACGATAAATATAAATATGTCCACACTGAAAAGAATAAAGGACTGAATACATAAATAAATGGAGAAGAGACAAATCTTCCTTTCAGCAAAATAAGAAATAATACATGTAGATACCACCTCCTCCAAGAGGTGCAGCTTGACACCCCTGTCACACACTTGAATGTGGGCTGGACTTAGTGACTAGTTTTCAAAGGATAGGTTTGAAAAGGTTAAGTAACTGACAATAGAGACAACTGCCAGACATTACCTTAAGCAAGAGATCAAGGTCAACAACAACAGTGATAAGTCGCATTGATATGATGTGATGAGAAAAGCACTTCATCACTGTGATATTCTTCCATAAAATCCATTACCGAAGTCTCAACATGAGAAAAAAAACAAAAAGCAAAAAACAGTAAAACTGAAAGTGAGGAACATTTGTGAACTATGTGACCAGAACTCTTCAGAACTTTAGCGCTCATGCACATACACACACCCCAAACGAAAATACTCTAAGAAACTGTTCCGGATCACAGGAGACTATGATGACCAATGAGGGATCCTGAATTGGATCCTGTAACTACAACAAAAAGGCAATGATGAGAAATTTTGAAAGGTCTAAAAATGTCTTTAGTTTCCTTTTACACAAATACGAATTCTGCAATGATTATGCAAAATTTTAAGACTGTTGTAAGCTTAGTGAAGGGTATGAACTCCCTGTACTATTTTTGCAATTTTTTATAAATCTAAAATTATTCCAAGTAAACTTATCCCCATTCCCAGTCTACCAGTCAATATGAAAATAGGGACAGAGAATTTGTCACTTGATTCATAAGTTAATGTACTATGAGTTGCTACAACACCCTGAACACATCACCTAGAGTTTCTAGTGTTGAACTACGTGTGAACTGGATGGGACATTGGGACTGCATTCTTTGAGGAGAGAATAAGCATGTTGTATGTGTGGGAAGAAAAGTAAAGTGTGGCAGCTATTTAGGTGACCAAAATGTTGGACTGTGACAGAATTATCCGAGCAAAGAATATAAAATAATATGTCCTATGGCAGCTTCTAGGAACTTTCCTTAAGAGATAGCAAATGCAAGATATTTACATTTATTATTATTCTCCTGCCAGCCTTTCCCCTTACTTTTTCCATTCTTTCCTGCCTAAAATGGGAATAGTTCAGCTGCTGAACTATAGAGAAAATGGTCACCCCCTAGGAATTGGGGCATGATCATTTGGACCTGGAAGGGATGTAGATTTGAATATTTCATAGGCTAGAACTGCCATTCACTGTGGACTGCAAATATTCACGTCTACATGTGAGAGATAAATGAACTTTTTTAAAAAATAAATTTAAGCCACTGTGCTTTCAGGCTTTCTAATATTTGTAGCTATACTTAATGAACAAGATGGCCTTAATATTTCCCTCAGCTTGACTTAACTTCAGACAGATTTCTTCCTGATTATAGCTTCCATCCTCCTTTTTCTTCAAGCATTTCTCCTTTAATATATGATTCTTTTTCCAGCTTCTGGCAAGTTTTTCAACCTAAGAATGTATTTCTCAAGGATCTGGGAGCCATGCTTGTGAAATGTAATCACTAAGAAAAACAATTCCTGAGTAGTATGAACATTTTTAATAATAGTAGCTCTTCCAATCCAGCAACACTGGATGTCTTTCTATTTATTTGTGCCTTTAATTTCTGTCATCTATGACTTGTAGTTTGAAGTGTACAAGTCTTTCATCTCTTTGGTTTTGTTTACTCCTAAGTAGTTTATTTCTTTAGATGCTACTGTAAAAGGGATTGGTTTCTTAATTTATTTTTCAGATAGTTCATTGTTAGTATGCAGATACACAAGTTTTATATGTTATATGTTGATTTTTGTATGTTGTTCTCATTAATTGATAATAAAGTTTTTTTTTTTTTTTTGTAGAGCCTTTAGAATTTTCTGCATGTAAGATCACGTCATCTGTAAATAGTTTTACTTCTTACTTCTTAATATGGATGCCTTTTATTTCTTTTTCTTGTCTAATTGCTCTAACTAGAACTGCCAGTACTATGTAGAACAGAAGTGGCAAGACTGGGCATCCTTGCTGTGTTCCTAATCTTAGAGGGAAAACTGCTTTCAGTTTTTCACCATTAAGTATGATTTTAAGTGTGGAATTTTCATATCTGGGCTTTACTGCATTCAGGCAAACTTCCTCTATACCTAGTTTTTTGAGAGTTTAAATCATTAAGGCATGTTAAATTTTGTCAAATGTCTTCTCTGCATCTATTGAAATATGACATGATTTTTATCCTTCAATTTATTAATATGGTACATCATGCTAATTGCTTTGTGTATGTTAAACCATAACCATCCTTATGTCCTTATCACCCAGAGGTAAATGCCACATGGCATGGCCATTTTATGTGTGTGTGTGTGCGCGCGCGCGCGCGCGCACGAGCGCACGCGCATATTTCTTTTAGTGTACTGTTTAATTTGGTTTTCAAGTATTTGGATAGTGTTTATTGCATCTGTATTAATTAGAGAATTTTTTTTTTTTGCAGTCTCTTTGGCCTTAGTATCAGGGTAATGCTTTCTTCATAAAATTAGTTTAAATCCCTATCAAAATTCCAATGGCATTTCATATAGAAATAGAAACATATTATTCTGCTATTCATATGGAATCATGAAGACTCTGAATAGACAAAGCTGCCTGAGCAATAGGAACAGAACTAGAGGATTGTGCTTCCTAATTTCAAAATATATTTTAAAACTAAAATAATTAAACAGTATACTCTGGCATAAAAATAGATTTATAAACTAATGGGACAGAATAGAGTCCAGAAATAAATCCACACATTTATGATCAACTAATACTTTGCAAAGCTTCCAAGAATACACAATAAAGGAGTCTCTTCAAAAAATGTTGGGAAAATTAAATATTTACAAGTAAAAGAATGAATATGGACACATATCTTACACTATACAAAAATCAACTGAAAATAGGTTGAGATTTGAAAGTAAGGCCTGAAACTGTAAAACTTCCAGAAGAAAATATGGGGAAAATTTTTATTACATTGAGCTTGGCAACGACTTTTTGGATATGACACCAAAAGCACAAGAAACAAAAGCAAGATTAGATATGTGGGACTACATCAAACTAAAGAGCTTGTGCAAAGCAAAGGAAACACTCAACAGAGTGAAACACCAACCTACAGAATTGAAGAAACTATTTGCAAACCATATTTCTATCTGATAAAGTTTTTATATCCAAAATAAGAAGGAATTCCTATAACTCAATAGCAAAAATAAATAAATAAAAGAAAAAGCTAACTACATTAAAAATGGATGAGAGGATATAAATAGATATTTCTCCAAAGAAAACATGCAAATAGCCTACAAGTATGTTAAAAGATGCTCAGCATCACTAATCATCAGAGAAATGTAAGTCATAATCACAATGAAGTATCACCTTCAATATGTTAATATAACTATTATTTAAAAAAATAAAATGATACATTGTGAGGAAATGGACAAGTGGGAAAACTTGTGCATGGTTTGGAATGTAAAACCACACTGCTGCTATTGAAAGCAGTATGATTGTTCTTCAAAAATTGCCTATGATTACCATATGCTAGAATTACCATATGATCCATGAATCCCACTTCTGGATATATATCCAAAAGAATTGAAATCAGAGTCTTGAAGAGATAATCTGCACTCTTATGATCACTGCAGCATTACTCACAATACTCATGTTGTAGAAACTACCTAAATGTCAATCAACAGATGAATGAATGAAGAAAATAGAGTGTATACATAAAATGGAAACTCATTTAGTCCTAAAAGAGAAATCTTGCCATATGTGACAATAAGGATGAATCTGGAGGACATCTTGCTAAATGAAACAATCAGTCACATAATAATGAGCATATCATATCATAATCATATCAAATATCATATCATAATTATTATTATCATTATCTCATATAATTCTACTTACATGAGATATTTAAAATAGCCAATCTTATAGAACAGAGAGTAGAATGGTGGTTGCCAGAAGTGGGAGGAGTTGGTGACAGTGAGTTGCTTTTCTATGGGTATAAAATGTCAGTTATGGAGAGGAATAAGTTCGAGAAATCTGCTGTACAACATTGTGCCTATAAATAACAATACCATATTGTGCACTTAAAAATTCATTAACACAGTAGATCTCATGTTAAGCATTCTTACCACTGTAAAAAACAATTTTAAAAAGAAAAGAAAATAATTTGCACACTTCCCTCCCAATTTTTGTGGAGGTAGAAGCATAACTATGGTAATCACCAAGTAGCAATTGTAGATGGCCTAATTACAATAATCTCCCCCTAGTGTCCTCTAGTTCTTCTCCAGTAGTGCATCCCATCTTTTTATTTCAATACGGTTTAGTTTAATCTCTCTCCACTATTGTGATAGTCTCCAATAGTCTTCCTTGTTTATTTAACTCCTGTCAAGTGCAAATTTCTCTTTGACACTTGTCCCAATTAATACATCCTCTATGTAAAGAAATACTACTTTCACTGCACGTCAAGCTATTCATTCATTATTTTCACATTAGCATATCAAATGAGAGATTTATCATTCTGGAAGAAAAAAATGGAATAAAAGGGTTAGAGTCAAACACCATTTAATAAAAACAATAAAGATTAAAGACAAGAAATAAAATTGATCCAAAATGATGAAATAACTGTGAGAAGTAAAAAAAAAAAAAATACTACAATGGCACAGTAAGAAAAAATACGTGATCATTTAATCCCTTCACTTGTTTCTAAGTATTGGTCAGAAATGGAAAATTTGTTAATACATTCCTGGTTTGTAGATAATCAGAATACCTTCTATTATTCTCAAAATAAAAAATATACTCTACAGCTCTGTGTTGAAGTTAAACACAAATATTACAAGAGATTAGTGGCATACATTTATTTCCAGTAATATATAGTAATAAAATAAATGTGGATATTGCTTAAAGCTCCTGTCTCTGCCAAACTTATTTCAGTGTATGCTATTTATGATGGTTGTTTTCATAACCAATACTATGATACTACTTAATTATAATTGTTATTATGTAAATTTTATGTAAATCAGAGTGATTGCTATGAAAATTGAAAGTAAATTTTATTTGTATTTTATTAATAATGGTTTGTATGGAGATGTAGGTTAGTCATGAGAGAATTATTTGAGATTAGCTTTAAAGAATGAAAAAGAGTTTCTAGTGAAATCTCTAAAAGTATGTATATAAATAATGATAAATATAAATACTTTGGTCTTTATATCTTATTTTTTGATGAAAAAATTGGTTGAGTATATGCTGTACTTCACATGGCTGGATTTTACCTATAAGTCTAGAAATTTTGAATTCAGGAAATAAAAATTTTACTGTCTTATTTTTATGAGATTATAATTTCCTATTATGTATGAAAATGACATGAATTTTGAGTTTTAATTTAAAAATACAAATACATATGTATGCATATATTCATTTTAGCATATAAATAATTGATAAATGGTATATTATATGTGTATTATGCTATATATGTGAGTGCTAAGTTATATTACCCAATAAAACATAAAGCATTTTATACCTTCTTTTGACAAAATTCTGCAATTTAAAATTTTTTCTACAGTAAAATTTTATTTGCATAATAAAAACTATAGCACATATGGTAGAACAGATGGTTAGTAATAACGGCTTATTTGTAGATAGTATAACAGTTTACAAAGAACTATAATTTATGTAACTTCAATAAAATTCAATGAGATTATCAATGGTGGTTTTTGTTTTCAGCTATGTTTTCAGTCTTAAAGCAGGATAGAGACCAAAATCAATGTTCACTCTAATTTATATATATATATATATATATATATATGTAATTGCGCTTTAGGTACTGGGGTACATGTGTGGAACATGCAGGATCGTTGCATAGGAACATACATGGCAATGTGGTTTGCTGCCTCCATCCCCCCGTCAACCCTATCTGGAATTTCTCCCCATGTTATCCCTCCCTAACCTCCCTACCCTCACTGTCTCTTCCCTATTCCCCACAAACAGACCCCAATGTGTGATGCTCCTCTTCCTGTGTCCATGTGTTCTCATTGTTCAACACCTGCCTATGAGTGAGAACATGCGGCGTTTGATTTTCTGTTCTTGTGTCAGTTTGCTGAGAATAATGGTTTCCAGATTCATCCATGTCCCTACAAAGGACAAAAACTCATGGATTTTTATGGCTCCATAGTATTCCACAGTGTATATGTGCCACATTTTCCTTGTCCAGTCTATCATCGATGGGCATTTGGGTTGGTTCCAGGAATTTGCTATCATAAACAGTGCTGCAATAAACATACATATACATGTGTCTTTATAATAGAACAATTTATAATCCTTTGGATACATACTGAGTAATGGGATTGCTGGGTGAAGTGGAATTTCTATTTCTAGGTCCTTGAGGAATCGCCACACTGTCTTCCACAATGGTTGAACTAATTTACACTTCCACCAACAGTGTAAAAGTGTTCTTATTTCTCCACATTCTCTCCAGCATCTGTTATCTCCAGATTTTTTTAATGACCACCAGTCTAAATGGCATGAAATGGTATCTCAATGTGGTTTTGATTTGTGTTTCTCTAAGGACCAGTGATAATGAGCACTTTTTTATATTTTTGTTGGCCTCATAAATGTCTTCCTTTGAAAAGTGTCTGTTCATATCCTTTGCCTACTTTTGAATGGGTTTGTTTGTTTTTTTCTTGTAAATCTGTTTTAGTTCTTTGTAGATTCTGGATATTAGTCTTTTGTCAGATGGGTAGATTGCAAAAATTTTTTCCCATTCTGTTGGTTGGTGGTACACTCTAATGATTGTTTCTTTTGCTGTGCAGAAGCTCTGAAGTTTTAATTAGGTCCCATTTGTCTATTTTGGCTTTTGTTGCTGATGCTTTTGGTGTTTTAGTCATGAATTCCTGGCCGATGCCTATGTCCTGAATGTTTTGCCTAGGTTTTCTTCTAGGGTTTTTATGGTGCTAGGTCTTATTTTTAAGTCTTTAATCCAACTAGAGTTAATTTTAGTGTAAGGTGTCAGGAAGGGGTCCAGTTTCAGCTTTCTGCACATGGCTAGCCAGTTTTCCCAACACTATTTATTATACAGAAAATCCTTTCCCCATTGCTTGTTTTTGTCAGGTTTGTCAAAGATCAGATAGTTGTAGATGTGTGGCATTGCCTCTGAGACCTCTGTTCTGGTCCATTGGTCTATATCTCTGTTTTGGTACCAGTATCATGATCTTTTGATTACTGTAAACTTGTAGTATAGTTTGACATCAGGTAGTGTGGTGCCTCCAGCTTTGTTCTTTTTGCTTAGAATTGTCTTGGCTGTGCTGGCTTTCTTTTGGTTTCATATGAAGTTTAAGGTGTTTTTTTCCTGTTCTGTGAAGAGGGACATAGGTAGCTTGATGGGGTTAACACTGAATCTATAAATTACTTTGAGCAGTATGGCCGTTTTCACAATATTGATTCTTCCTAACCATGAGCATAGAATGTTTTTCCATCTATTTGTGTCCTATTTCCTTGAGCAGTGGTTTGTAGTTCTCCTTGAAAAGGTCCTTCACGTCCTTTGTTAGTTATATTCCTAGGTATTTTATTCTCTGTAGCAATTGTGAATGGCAGTTTGTTCTTGATTTGGCTCTCTTTCAGTCTGTTATTGTTGTATAGCAATGCTTGTGATTTCTGCACATTGATTTTGTGTCCTGAGGCTTCGCTGATGTTGCTTATCAGTTTAAGGAGATTTTGGGCTGAGACGATGGAATCTTCTAAATATACAATCATTTCATCTACAAATAGAGACAATTTGATTTCCTTTTTTCTTAATTGAATACCCTTAATTTCTTTTTCTTGCCTGATTGCACTGACTAGAACTTCCAGTACTATATTGAATAGGAGTGGTGAGAGAGGGCATCCTTGTCTTGTGCCGGATGTCAAAGGGAATGCTTCCAATTTTTTCCCATTCAGTATGATATTAGCTGTGGATTTGTCATAAATAGCTTTTATTATTTTGAGATACAATCAGTTGATAACTAGTTTATTGAGAGTTTTTAGGATAAAGTGCTACTGAATTTTGCCAAAGGACTTCTCTGCATCTATTGAGATAATCATGTAGTTTTTGTCTTTGGTTTTGTTGTTGTGGTGGATTACGTTTATAGACTTGCTTATGTTGAACCAGACTTGCATCCCTGGGATGAAGCCTACTTGATCATGATGGATAAGCTTTTTGATGTGCTGTTGCAATTGTTTTGCCAGTAATATATTGAAGATTTTTGCATCTATGTTCATCATGGATATTGCTCTGAAGTTTTCTTTTTTAGTTGAGTTTCTGCTAGGTTTTGGTATCAGGATGATGTTGGTCTCATAAAATGATTAGGGAAGGATTCCCGCTTTTCGCATTGTTTAGAATAGTTTCAGAAGGAGTGGAATCAGCTCCTCATTGTATGTCTGGTAGAATTTGGCTGTGAACCCATCTGGACCTGGACTTTCTTTTGGTTGGTAGGCTATTAATTGCTGCCTCCACTTCAGCCCTTGTTACTGGTCTATTCAGGATTTCAACTTCTTCCTGGTTTAAGCTTGGGAGGGTGTAAGTGTCCAGGAATTTATCCATTTCTTCCAGGTTTACTGTTTTATGTGCATAGAGTTGTTGATAGTAATCTCTGACAGTAGTTTGTATTTCTGTGGAATTGGTGGTGATATCCCCTTTATCATTTTTTATTGCATCTATTTGATTCTTCTCTCTTTTCTTTTTTTATTAATCTGACTAGTGCTCTATTTTGTTGATCTTTTCAAAAAGCCAGTTCCTGGATTTATTGATTTTTTTGAAGGTTTTTTTTGTGTCTCTATCTCCTTCAGTTCTGCTCTGATCTTAGTTGTTTCTTGTCTTCTGCTAGCTTTTGAGTTTTTTGATCCTGATCCTCTAGCTCTTTCAATTTTTGATGATAGGTTTCCATTTTAGATCTTTCCTTGCTTCTCATGTGGGCATTTATTGCTGTAAATTTTCCTCTAGACACTGCTTTAAATGTGTCCCAGAGATTCTGGTACATTGTGTCTTCATTCTTGTTGGTTTCGAAGAACATCTTTATTTCTGCCTTCATTTCATTTTTATCCAGTCAACATTCAAGAGCCCATTGTTCAGTTTCCATGAAGTTGTTCAGTTCTGAGTTAGTTTCTTAATCCTGAGTTCTAATTTGATTGCACTGTGGTTTGAGAGACTGTTTGTTATGATTTCCATTGTTTTGCATTTGCTGAGGAGTGATTTACTTCTAATTATGTGGTCTATTTTAGAGTAGGTGTGATGTGGTGCTGAGAAGAAAGTATAATTTGTGGATTTGGGGTGGAGAGTTCTGTAGACGTCTATTAGGGCCTTTGGTCTAGATCTGAGTTCAAGTCCTGGATATTCTTGTTAATTTTCTGTCTCACTGTTCTGTCTAAAATTGACAGTGGAGTGTTATAGTCTCCCACTATTATTGTGTGGGTGTCTAAATCTCTTTGTAGGTCATTATATGCTTTATGTAGCTGGGTGCGCCTGTTTTGGGTGAGTATATATTTAGGATCATTAGCTCTTCTTGTTGCATTGATCCTTTTACCATTATGTAATGCTCTTGTCTCTTTTGATCTTAGTTGGTATAAAGTCTATTTTATTGGAGAATAGGATTGCAACTCCTGCTTTTTTTTTTTTTTTAATCTTCATTTGCTTGGTAACTCTTCCTCTATCCATTTATTTTGAGCCTATGTGTGTCCTTGCACATTATATGGGTTTTCTGGATACAGCACACCAATGGGTTTTGACATTTTATCCAATTTGCCAGTCTGTGTCTTTTGATTGGGGCATTGAGTCCATTTACATTTAAGGTTACTATTGTTATGTGTGAATTTGATCCTGCCATTTTGATGCTAGCTGGTTGTTTTGCCCATTAGTTAACACAGTTTCTTCATTGTGTCAATGCTCTTTACAATTTGGTACATTTTTGCAGTGGCTAGTACTGGTTGTTCCTTTCTGTGTTTAGAGCTTTTGTTAGGAGCCCTTGTAAGGCAGGCCTGGTGGTGATGAAATCTCTTAGCAATTGCTTGTTTGTAAATGATTTTATTTCTCCTTTGCTTATGAAGCTTAGTTTGGCTGGATATGAAATTCCAGGTTGAAAGTTCTTTTCTTTAAGGATGTTGAATATTGGCCTCCACTCTCTTCTGGCTTGTAGGGTTTCTGCCGAGAGATCTGCTGTGAGTCCAGTGGGCTTCCCTTTATGGTAACCTGACCTTTCTCTCTGGCTGCCCTTAGTATTTTTTCCTTCATTTCAACCCTGGTGAATATGATGATTATGTGCCTTGGGGTTACTGTTCTTGAGGAATATCTTTGTGGTGTTCTCTGTATTTCCTGGACTTGAATACTGGCCTGCCTTGCCAGGCTGGGGAATTTCTCCTGGATAAATATCCTGAACAGTGATTTCCAGCTTGGATTCATTCTCTCTGTCACATTCAGGTACACCTATCAAATGTAGATTAGGTCTTTTCATATAATCCCATATTTCTTGGAGGCTTTGCTCATTTCTTCTCACTCTTTTTTCTCTTTTCTTGCCTTCTCATTTTATTTTATTGAGCTGATCTTCAATCTCTGATATTCTTTCTTCTGCTTGGTCAATTTGGCTATTGAAACTTGTGTATGCTTTGTGAAGTTCTCATGTTGTGTTTTTCAGCCCCATCAGGTCATTCATATTATTCTCTAAGTTGTTTATTCTTGTTAGTATTTCATCAAAACTTTTTTTTCAAGTTTCTTAGTTTCTTTGCATTGGGTTAGAACATGTTCTTTTAGCTGAGAGAAGTTTGTTATTACCCAACTTTTGAAGCCTGTTTCTGTCAATTCATCAGACTCATTCTCCATCCAACTTTTTCACTTGCTGATGAGGAGTTGTGATCTGCTGGAGGAGGAGAGGTGTTCTGGTTTGGGGTGTTTTCCTCCTTTTTTGTTGGTTTCTTCCCATCTTTGTGGATTTATCTACTTGTGCTCTTTGTAGTTGGTGACTTTCAGATGGGGTCTCTTAGTGGACATCCTTTTTGTTTATTTTGAAGTTATTTCTTTCTGTTTTTTAGTTTTCCTTCTAACTTTCAGGCCTCTCTGCTGTAGGACTGCTAGAGGTCCACTCCAGACCCTGCTTGCCTGGGGAATCACCTGCGGTGGCTGCAGAACAGTAAGGGTTTCTGCCAGTTTCTTCTTCTGTTATCTTTGTCCCAGAAGGATATCCACCAGATGTCAGCCTGAGCTCTCCTTTATGAGGTGTCTCTTTGGATATATGGGGGTTGGGGGCTGCCTGAGGAGACAGTCTGTCCTGTATAGGCGCTCAAGTGGTGAGCTGTGAGCTCTGCTGTTTTGTTCAGAGCTGCCGGGCAGGTACATTTAAGTCTGCTGCAGTGGAATTCATAACCACTTTTTTTTTTTCCCCAGGTGCTCTGTCCTGGGAAGGTGGGGCTTTATCTATAAGTTCCAGATGTGCTGCTGCCTTTTTTTCAGAGATGCCCTGCCCAGCAAGGAGGTAACCTAGTCACAGTCTGCCAGCAGAGGCATTGCTGAGTTGCCATGGGTGCTGCCCAGCTGCTGTGTGAACTTCCTTGCAGTTTTGTTTCCAGAGGTATAGTTAGAACTGCCTCAGTAATGGTGGTCTGCCTCAGTAATGGCAGACTGCCTCGGTAATGGCCGACTGCCTCAGTAGTGGTGGACCGTCTCAGTAACGGTGGATGCCCTTCCCCCAACAAAGCTAGACTGTCCCAGGTCCAGCTGCGCTTGCTGTGAAACTCTCAATCCAGAGTGTTTCAGATTGCTGGTCTTTGTGGGGGTGGGACCAGCTGAGCCAGATCACCTGGTTCCCTGTTTCAGTCCCGTTCTTTTTCAGTTGAATGGGCAGCTCTATCTCTGAGGCATTCCAGGCACCAGTTGAAATGGCTGCCCAGATTTGTGTGAGTTTTTGTTTGGAGACTTGCTGCACCAGCTGAAACAGCCATGCTGGAAACTCATGGTACTTTTCAGCCCAGGAATCTCCTGGTCTGTGGGCAATAATAACTCACTTGGAAATGCAGTGATCACTGACCCTCTGCATTGTTCTCTCTGGGAACTGCACTCTAGAGCTGTTCCTATTTGTCCATCTTGGCTCCACCACTCTAATTTCTAATGGATTTTTTAAATAAATGTGGGCTACAGTACTTTCATTTTAATACCAAACTTTAAAAAAATCTTTACTTTGAGCCTGATGTTATTCATAGAATTAATTAGTTTATGTATTGCCCAACATTAATTGAATAACTACTTTTCTCCAGAAACATGACCAGGAAATTCAATGGTTTAATGAGAATCTTTAAATATCTAATATATTAGTTTATATCTCATAGAGAGGGAGTGCTCACCTCTGTTGTGAGAGGGGAAAAAGAGATGTTAAAGGAAAGCTACAAATATTTAAACTAAATTGAAAGATTAATCTGGCTAATCAGAGGAGGAAGGACAGAAAGAAGCATTTGCATTGGATAGAATATATAGTGATCTTTGGTCATTTTAATTAATACAAATTACACTTTTCCCAGGTGTTTTGCATCATATAAAAATGGAACATTTGTAAATCTATTATTGTTTTTCAGATTACTATACTAATCTAAGAACTATTGCAAGATGCTTTGGGGCCATTCTGAAGGTACTGTTTGGTTCTTATGAGATTATCTAGCTCAGGGTATAAAACTCCATCGTAAAGATTAGGAAATGGAGAGGTGTATTAGCAAAGAGAAACCTATGGTAAAACTAAAACTGACCTTCAAAGTGTAATTTCACTCTTTTCATTTTAAAAAAAATTGTTTTTTATACTTGTCGGCAATAATTATAAATGTTTCTTTTTATTTCTATTTATTTTATTTTATAACACGTTACTAGCAGTAATAATATCAGTAATAATGCCTAATTTTCTAAACACTATGTGCCAGGAATGTTTATGTGCCCTTTAAGATTCTACCCCATTGAAGTAAATACTATTTTAATCTCAATTTTAAAATAATAAAACCAAATTTAGGAGGTTAAATAACTGCCCACAGTTGCACATCTTGTAATTAATAGGGAAAGCTAGGATGTGAAATCTTCGCTGGTCTGACTACACGACCTGTCTTTATAAGCAGTAAGTTATCTTGTCACTCAGCTATTTTTGAAAGACAGATTTTCAATCGAAACATTTGGTATATAAACTGCCTTGGGAATAGGGCTTCACCTCTGTGACTAGGCTACTGAACACATTTTGGCTATACCATTTTGGCTATACAATTGGTTACTGAACACATTTGGTTGCGAGGGTGGCATACTGGCCATTGGACTATTTTGGCTATTATTATCTGAACACATTTTCTGTTATTTTTTGAGAGAATGGGATTCTGAGAATCTAGGAAAGAGGTGGTAATCCAGCTCCTACAATTAAACTGCAAAGCATCATATGATTTAGACTAAATCAATCAGATTCTCATATCTGGACTTGACTGTTCAGGAAGTAATGCAAAATTACAGATATCACAGAAATAGGTAAGATGTTACTCTTTAGTGTTACCAGAAATATCTTATGTCAATGAACAGTGGCACCAACCATCCAATGACATGTACAGGATGGCAATCCTTGGTAGACTGCCCCATTGTGAGAACTTGATAAGATATCTCTGCCCAGTGCCTCTTGGTTCCTGACTGGTTTTGAGCCTATTTCAGCTTTTTCTGGCAGTTCTTAAACTCTGGGAATGCTCTTATTTTATCTCATGGAACTACAGGAATACTTGGTTTGTTTCTTGAAACTATTATCAAAAAGAAGAGATGACCTCAATTCCTTGGTGCCTGAAAAAAAAGTTGTGCACATATTTTCTACAAGTGCTGAAGAAAGAAAAGAAGATCCTCACCTATTCCTAAGGAAAAAAATTCACCATTAGTCACAGGCTTGAAAAAGAAAAGCAAAAAGTTTTAGTGTGTTTTGCAATAGTAGCTTAAGACCATGAGACAATTATAAAAAGAATACATCCTGGAGTTTTCCAGGTAAACCTGCTAGGATCTAATTCTGAGGGATCTTGATTTGGTCTCAGAAAAGATGCATTAATTACTTCCAGTGAAAAAGCTCTTAAGTTATCTATATTTAATTCTTGTTCTGAATAACTTGGAAAACTGAAATAAGGAATAACTGAAAGAGGAGTCCTGTAGTTCTGGGCAAACAGAACCTACTACTTATCAGCAGTGGAAAAAAGAAAAATAAGACAATTATAGAACAAAACCATTCATACATAGTATTTATAATTGGGGCTAAAGTTGATTACTTGTTCATTGAAACTAAGAAAATAGAGGCTTTTACAAAATTTTCTATTTTAGTAGATAGTAGTTTTCAGAATATTTCACCTCAAATCTGTATGAATAAAGAAATAGACTCAACCTGAATGCCCATCAGCATTAGACTGGATAAAGATCCATCATATATACACTATGCAGCCATAAAAAAAAATAAGATCATGTCTTTTGCAACAATGTGAATTGAGATGGAGGTTATTATCTTAAGCGAACTATGCAGGAACAGAAAGAGAATTGATTGAGTTTTAAAAATAATATCTTAGGAGCAGTTTTTTTTTTTTTTATTACTTTTTAAACTTTTATTTTAGGTTCAGGGTACATGTGCAGGTTTCTTATATAGGTAAATTGCATGTCATAGGAGTTTGATGTACAGAACATTTTGTCACCTAGGTAATAAGCATACTACCCTATAGGTGGTTTTTCAATTCTCATCTTTCTCCCACCTTCTACCATCAACTAGGCTCCAACGTCTGTTGTGCCTTTCCTTGTGTCCATGTGTACTAAATGATCAGCTCCAAATCATAAGTGACAATGCGCAGACTTTGGTTTTCTGTTCCTGCAATAGACCACTTAGGATAATGGCCTCCAGTCCCATCCACATTGCTGCAAAGGACATGATCTTATTATTTTTTATGGCTGTGATATACACAGTGTATACATGTGATATATATACATGTATACACAGTGTATACATGTGATATACACTGTGTATACAGGTTATATCTTTATTCAATCTAACGTTGATGGGCATTTAGATTAATTCTATTTTTTAGATTGATTCCATTTTTTCAATCAATAACAGATTGATTCTGTTATTTTAAATAGTGCTGTGATAAACATGTGACTACATGTGTCATCTTTATGGTAGGATGATCTATATTTCTTTGGATACATACCTAGTAATGTGATTGCTGGGTTGAATAATAGTTCTGTTTTAAGTTCTTTGAGAAATTTCCAGACTGCTTTCCACAGTGGCTAAACTAATTTACATTCCCATCAGCAGTGTATAAGCATTTCTTTTTCCCACAACCTCACTGGCATCTACTATTTAGTGACTTTTTAATAATACCCATACTGACTGGTGTGAGATGGCATCTCATTGTAGTTTTAATGTGCAATTATCTATAATCGGAGATGTTGAGCATTTTATCATGCTTGTTGGCCAGTTATATGCCTTCTTTTGAAAAGAACCTGTTTATGTCCTTTGCCCAATTTTTAATGGTGGTGTTTGTTTTTGGCTTAATAAGTTTTTTATAGGTACACCTTTACTGGACACAAACTTTGTAAATATTTTCTCCATTCTGTATGTTGTCTCTATACTCTTTCAATAGCTTCTTTTGATGTGTAGAGCCTCTTTTGTTTAAGTAGATTCCATTTTTCAACTTTTGTTTTTGTTGCATTGATCTTGGTATCTTTGTCATAAAATTTTTGTCAAGAAAAAGAAATAAAAGGCATCCATATTAAGAAGTAAGAAGTAAAACTATTTACAGATGACGTGATCTTACATGCAGAAAATTCTAAAGTCTCTACAAAAAAAAAAAAAAACTTTATTATCAATTAATGAGAACAACATACAAAATCAACATATAACATATAAAACTTGTGTATCTGCATACTAACAATGAACTATCTGAAAAATAAATTAAGAAACCAATCCCTTTTACAGTAGCATCTAAAGAAATAAACTACTTAGGAGTAAACAAAACCAAAGAGATGAAAGACTTGTACACTTCAAACTACAAGTCATAGATGACAGAAATTAAAGGCACAAATAAATAGAAAGACATCCAGTGTTGCTGGATTGGAAGAGCTACTATTATTAAAAATGTTCATACTACTCAGGAATTGTTTTTCTTAGTGATTACATTTCACAAACATGGCTCCCAGATCCTTGAGAAATACATTCTTAGGTTGAAAAACTTGCCAGAAGCTGGAAGAAGAATCATATATTAAAGGAGAAATGCTTGAAGAAAAAGGAGGATGGAAGCTATAGTCAGGAAGAAATCTGTCTGAAGTTAAGTCAAGCTGAGGGAAATATTAAGGCCATCTTGTTCATTAAGTATAGTTAAAAAGGTTCTAGTCATTTATTTTCTTGGTTAGCTGAAATATGGATTAAAAGATGGCCCACTGTAAGTGAACTGGAAATGCCTTATCTCCCTTGGTTTAATCTAGAGGAAGGGATCCAGAGGCTTAGGAAGATTGGGAGGCTGGAATGGAATAATCACTTTAGACCTACCTATCCCAGCTGGGAGGATCCAGAAGACATACCCTTGGACAATGCTTTGTGAGACAGATTTGTGAGGGCAGCACCTGCATCTTTGTAGAGCTTTATAATTGCTCTCCTCCATATATCAGATCTAATAGTGAGAACTGCAGTCACTCAACTACAAAATTTAAATACAATGAAAAAAATGATATCCTGAGGTGGCAGGGGCCAAGTGGCCGCACTCAACCATCAAAAGCAAGGTGGGCGTGGCTACCATAATGGACAGCAGAGGCAAAGCAGCTATCAGAATAATCTAACTCATGTAGAGGTTTGTCATTGGCTAATTAATCACAGTGTTACCAGAAGTTAAATTTATAGGAAACCTTACTTGATTTACATAAACAGAAAACTTCCAGGTTAAGTGAACAAAAACTAATTTGAATTATAAAAACAGAGAATCTTGATCCTTCTATCAATTTCCAGACTTGAGCCAATTTAAAGACCCAGGACCCCTTGAATGAAGGAAAGGGGGTTTCCCCTTGAGGAAGGACCCCCACTACACAAACAAAAATTCATGCTGTTAATTTTTCTCCCATCCTTCCACAAGGAGGCATCTGGCATTTTACCAGGATAATTGTGCCCTGGGAAAAGGAAAATGATCAGATATTTTGGAGACTACTGGACACTGACTCTGAGCTGATGTTGATTCCAGGGAACTCAAAACATCATTGTGGTCCTCCAGTTAAAGTATAGGCTTATGGGGTCAGATAATTAATGGAGTTTTAGCTCAGGTCTGACTTACAGTGGGTCCAGTGGGTCCAGTGGGTCCAGTGGCTCCCTGGACTCATCCTGTGGTCATTTCCACAGTTCCAGAATGCATAATTAGTATAGACATACTTAGCAGCTGGCAGAACCCCCACATTGGCTCCCTGACTGGTAGGGTGAGGACTATTATAGTGGGAAAAACCAAATGGAAGTCAATAGAGCTGCCTCTACCTGAAAAAATAGTAAATCAAAAACATTATTTTATATCTGGAGGGACTGTGGTGATTAGTGCCACCATCAAGGACTTGAAAGATGCAGTGGTGGTGATTCCCATCACATCCCTGTTCAGTTCTCCCATTTGGCCTGTGCAGAAGACAGATAGATCTTAAAGAATGACAGTGGGTTATTGTAAGTTTAACCTAATGGTGACTTCAATTGTAGCTGCTGTACTGGATGTGGTTTCATTGCTTGAGCAAATAACACATCTCCTGGTACCTGGTATGCAGCCATTGACTTGGAAAATGCCTTTTTTTTTATTCCTGGTGGGGCCAATATGTGGCAGCTTCAGCAGAGTGCTAGCAGATGTTGGGGTGCCTGCCATCCTGCAGGCATTTGCCACAGTGGTTAAGGCAAGGCAGCTGGGTATGGGGTAGTAGGGGGTCCCTACTGGAGACTCTGTGTGTTGTTACATTGGAGGTAGTATTGGCTTGGGGCAGGTTGCTTGCTGGCACAGGTCTGGGTGCCTTTTCTATTCTCTACAAGCAGGAGTGATTGATCAGGGTGTGGGAGGCTCTTCTGTTTTCTATATAGCATTAGATATTAGAAAAAGCACCCACGTAACAGTCTGGCTACTTTTCCAGAGGGCTGCTGTGCTATGCTGGAGGTCTACTCTAGTCCCTAGTAACCTTAAAATTTCCAGTACCCAGAGGTAGCACCAGCAAAGGCTGTGACTCTGCAAATATGGCAGCCTGCACCTCCCTCCAGGAGCTCCAACCTAGGGTGGTATGGACTTGTTGCCAGCCTGAATACACCTGTAGTAGGTGGCTGCAGATGTTTTTGCCAAGTTGCCTGGAAAATCTTTATGGCACCAGGTCTCTATGCATGCCTGAGTGGCTGCTCTGCCAAGATTCCATGTAGCCCTGTGTCAAACTGAATGCCCTGGTGGAATATGTTCATGAGAGAAGTATGGATTCCTGGGGTTGTACATTCACTCACTACTCCCCTGGGGAGGTTCCCTTGACTCAGTGTCACTCCTGGATTTGCTGCCCTCCTTCCTTGTTTTTCTCCATTCTCCATGGGTTGAGTTGTTTTGTGATTATCCTTAAAGGAAATACCCAGATGTCTCAGTTGCAGGTGCTGTATTTACTCGCTCCTTCTATTGCTCTTTGTGAGAGCCACAAATACTGGCTGCTTCTAGTTGGCTATCTTGGCTACTTCTCTATCTCTGATTGTTTTCAGCAGTGTTTTGTAATTCTCATTGTGGAGATATTTCACTCCTTCTTGAGCTGTATTCCTAGATATTTTATTCTTTTTTGTGGCTATTGTGAATAGAATTGCATTCTCGATTTGTCTCTCAGCTTGGACATTTTTGATAAATAGAAGTGTCACTAATTTTTTCACATTGATTATATAGTCTATAGTCTATTAGAAAAATCACCCACATACAATCTGGCCACTTTTCCAGAGGGCTGCTGTAGTATGCTGGAAGTCTACTCTAGTCCCTAGTCACCTTAGAATTTCCAGTACCTGCAGGTAGCACCAGTGAAGGCTGGTTATTTATCAGATCTAGGAGCTTTTGGGCAGAAACCATGAGGTGCTCTAGGTATAGAATCAGATCATCTGTAAACAGAGAAAGTTTTACATTCCCCCTTCCTATTTGGATGATTTTTATTTCTTTCTCTTATCTGATTTCTCTGACTAGGGCTTCCAGTACTATATTGAATAGGAGTTGTGAGGGTAGGCATTCTTGTCTCACTTCGGTTCTCAAGATGAATGCTTTCAGTTTTGCCAATCAAATTTGATGTTGGCTGTTGGTTTCTCATACATGGCTGTTATTATTTTGAATTATATTTCTTCAATTCCTAGGTTACTGAGGGTTTTTAACATGAAGGGGTGTTTAATTTACTCAAAAGCATTGTCTTCATCTATTGAGATAATAATGTGGTTTTTATCTTTCGTTCTGTTTATGGGATGAAACTTATTTACTGATTTGTATATGTTGACCTAAACTTGCATCCTAGGGATAAAGCCTATGTGATTGTGGTGGGATTAGCTTTTTGATGTGCCTTTGGACTCAGTTTGCTAATATCTCAATGAGGATTTTTGCATGTTTGTTAGTCAAGGATATTGGTCTGAAGTTTTCTTTCTTTTTTTTTTTTTTTTTTTTTTTTTTTTTTCCTGCCAGGTTTTGGCATCAGAATGATTTTGGCCTCCTAGAAAGACAGAGAGGAGTCCCTCCTCCTCAACTTTTTGGAATAGTTCCAGTAGGAATGGAATCAGCTTTTCTTTACTTATCTGGTAGAATTGAGCTGTGAATCCATCTCCTGGGCTTTTTCTGCTTGGTAAGCTTTTTACTGCTGATTTAATTTCAGAACTTATTATTGGTCTGCTCAGGGTATCAATTTCTTCTTACTTAAATCTTGGAAGTTGTATGATTCCAAGAATTTATCAATTTCTTGTAGATTTTCTAGTTTGTATGCATAGAGGTGTTCATAACAGTCTGCGAGGCATTTTTGTATTTCTGTGGAGTCTATGTTAATGTTCCCTTTGTCATTTCTGATTGTGTTTATTTGGATCTTTTTCTTCTTTATTAGTCTAGCTAGTGGTCTATGAATCATATTAATTCTTTCAAAGAACAAACTCCTAGATTGGTTGATCATTTATATAGATTTTTGCAACTCAGTATCCTTTACTTCAGCTCAGAGTTTGGTTATTTTCTGTCTTCTGCTAGCTTTGCCGTTGATTTGCTCTTGTTATGCTAGTTCTTCTAGGTGTGATGTTACATTGTTGAGACTTTTCTAATTTTTTGATGTGGAAATGTAAACATTTTTATGTCCCAGAAATTCTAGTATGTCGTATTTTTGTTCTTATAAATTTCAAATAATTTCTTGATTTCTGCTTTATTTTCATTGTTTACCCAGAAGATGTTTAGGAGCAGATTGTTTAATTTCCATGTACTTGTATGGTTCTGAGCAATCTTCTTAGTGTTGAATTCTATTTTTATTGCATTATAGCCAAAAAGTGTGGTTGCTATGATTTATTTTATTTTCTGAGAATTATTATATGGCCAATTATGTGGGTTACTTTATGTGCCATGTGCAGATGTGAAGAATATATATTCTGTAAATTTTGGGTGGAGAGATTTGTAGATAGACATCTATTAGGTCCATCTGGTAAACTGTTGATTTCAGGTCCTGAGTCTCTTTTTTAGTTTTCTGCACCAATGACCTATCTAATACTCTCAGTGGGGATATTGAAGTCTCCTAACATTATTGTGTGATTATTAAAGTCTCTTTATAGTTCTCTAAGAATGCATTTTATAAATATGGGTGCTCCTGTATTAGGTGCACATATATTTAGAATAGTTAGAGCTTCTTGTTGAATTAAATCCTTCACCATTATTCTTATTTTTTAATATATATTTTATTTGCACTTTAAGTTCTGGGGTGCATGTGCAGAACATGCAGGACTGTTGCATAGGTACATTCATGGCAATGTAGTTTGCTGTCTCCATCCCCCTGTCACCTATATCTGGCATTTCTCCCCATGTTATCCCTCACCAACCTCCCTACCCACTGCTGTCCCTCCCCTATTTCCCCCCCAACAGACCCCAGTGTGTGATGCTCCCCTCTCTGTGTACTTGAGTTATTTAATGACCTTCTTTGCTTTACTTTTTTTAATTGACTGTTAGAACTTTAAAATATGATTTTTTTCTGAAATTAGGATAGCAACCCTGTTTTTGTTTTTCTGTTGGTTTGACAGAGTTCTCTCCCACCCATATGTTACCTTGAACATATGGGTGTCATTGCCTGTGAAATGGGTTTCTTAAAGACAGCATACATTTGTGTCTTGCTTTTTTTTATCCAACCTGCCACTCTTAATTGGGGTATTTTGTCCATTTACATTCAAGGTTGAT
Source organism: Aotus nancymaae (assembly GCF_030222135.1). NCBI lineage: Eukaryota > Metazoa > Chordata > Mammalia > Primates > Aotidae > Aotus > Aotus nancymaae. The sequence continues at coordinate 27,786,659 of NW_026988428.1, read as the reverse complement.
ATTGTTGTGGACAAATTTGATCCTGTTATTGTTAGCTGGTTATCATGTGGACTTGGTTATGTAGTTGCTTTACAGTGTCAATATTCTATGTACTGAGGTGTGCTTTTTGGTGGCCAGTAATGTTTTCATTTTCATGTTTAGCACTCCTTCAAGGACCTCTTTTAAGGCAGGTCTAGTGGTAACAAATTTCCATAGCATGCGTTTGTCTGGAAAGGAGGTTTCTTCTTCACTTATGAAGTTTAGTCTGGCTGGATATATATTTCTTGGTTGGAATTTTCTTGCTTTATATATGGTGAAGATAGGCCCCCAATCTCTTCTGGCTTGTGGGAATTCTGCTGAAATGTCTGCTGTTAACCTGATGGGTTCCTGTAATGGGTAATACTAAGTGTCAACTTGATTGGATTGAAGGATGCAAAGTATTTATTTGGGTGTGTCTGTGAGAGTGCTGCCAAAGGAGATTAACATTTGAGTCAGTGGGCTGGGAAAGGCAGATCCACCCTTAATCTGGGTGGGCACCATCTAATCAGTGCCCTTTCAGCTAGAATATAAAGCAAGCAGAAAAATCTGAAAAGATTAGACCGACCTAGCTTTCCAGCTTACATCTTTCTCCCATGATGGATGCTACTTGCCCTCAAATATTGGACTCCAAGTTTTGCTGTTTGGGGGCTCAGACTGGCTCTCCTTACTCCTCAGCATGCAGATGCCCTATTGTGGAACCTTATGATAATGTGAGTTAATACTTAATAAACTGAGATAGATAGATAGATAGACAGATTAGATAGATAGATATCTCCTATTTGTTCCTTTCCCTTTGTAAGTGACCTGCCCCTTCTCTCCAGCTGCTTTTAACATTTTTTCTTTCATGTCAAACTAGGAGAATTTGATGAATAAGTATACTGGAGATAGTCATCTTGCATAGAATCTCACAGGGGCTCTATTCATTTCCTGATTTTAATGTTGACCTCTCTGGGGATGTTGGGGAAATTTTCATGGATAATGTCCTCAAATATTTTCCAGGTTGCTTGCTTTCCTCTCCCTGTCTTTCAGTGTCTTGTTACATGATCTCATATTTCTTGTAGGTTTTAATTATTCTTTTTTCCCTATTGCTGCCTGACTGACTTAATTTGGAGAAATTGTCATTGACCTCTGAGATTCTTTCCTTAGCTTAGTCAATTCTGTTGTTAATATTTGTGCTGATTGTATTATAAATTTCTTTTTCTTTTTTTCTGAGACAGGGTCATTATTTGTCTCCTGCCCAGCTAGTTTTTGTATTTTTGGTAGAGATGAGGTTTTTGTCATGTTGTCCAGGCTGGTCTCAAACTCCCGGGTTCAAACAATTCACCCACCTTATTTTTCCAAAGTACTTGGATTTTACGTGTGAGCCACCACACCCAGCTGTATTATGAAATTCTCATAGTGTATTTTTTACCTCTATCAGATCACTTCAGCTGTTGCTTAAAATGGCCGTTGTGTCACCTTTGATCCTATCCGTATTTGGAATTATATGTCTGTCATTTCCACCTGGTTAAGAACTACTGCTGGGAAACCAGTGTAGTCATTTCGAGGTAAGAAGACACTCTGTATTTTTGAGTGCCAGAGTCCTTGTACTGGTTATTTTTCATCTGTGTGGACTGATGTTTCTTTAATCTTTGGAATTGTAGTCATTAAATTTTTTTTCTTGTTATATCCTTGGGAATTTGGTTATGGTATAAGGTGGGTTCTGTCACCTGGCTTTATTTCTAGGAGCTTTTAGGGGGACAAGGGTCAGCTGGACACTCCTGGGCTACATGTTCTAACTCTGGTGGGGACACGTACTGGGCCCCTTGCTTAGTTCTCTGGTCCCTTGAGGTTACATACCTGCTGTGGTGGAGGGACTGAAGTGTTTCCAGTCTACTTACCACAACACTTCAGTGGAACATGTTAACCAAAGTGCTTCACTGGCACAGTGGCAGTAAGATATATGCTTGCTTATATGTACCAGCAGCCATGGTGTGGTGGGGTGCATACCACTTGGCATTGTCAGTGCACCAGCAGTAGAAAGTCAATGGTGTTCCTGTGAGTGCTTGCACTGCCTCTGCCAACAGCATGGAGAGCACAGGGCACTGGTGGGGACAAGGTTGCTGGAGTCTATTCAAGCATTTGTGCTGTCTCTGGCAATGGGGCAGCAGGATGTCCATATGTGAACTGGGGTAGGATAATGGGGTGTGCTCATGCTGGTAGCGGTAAGGTGGTGAGGTGGATTTGCACCTGTACACCAGTGGGAAAGTGAGGTCCACTTGTGCACACAATTAGACAAAGTAGTGGGAGATGCATGGGTGAGGATATGCTGGCAGAGTGGCAGGGGATGGCTGCAGTGGGCCAAGGTTGTATGTAGGCTGGTGTGTATCAGTGGAGGCCAATCTCCTTGAGCTCTATGATAGGCACAATCTGCTGTCCAAGGTGTAATGATGATGGCCACTGGAAAACATCTTGGTTGGGCTTCCAAGGCTGCACTATAAGCAAGTATGTTCAAGCTGAAATTCTAGGAGAGGTCAGCAGACAGGATGGAGTTCACAACAGACTTGCCCCATCCCATAAGAACAAATGCTCTGCTCTATCCAGGTCTGAAAGTCACTCAAAGGCTAAAGCCTCCTTTAGCCTCCTCCATAAAGAGCATGGCAAGCCTTGGGGAATGGGTGTCCCTGGCCATGCCCTACTGCAACTGTTACCATGCCAAAGTTTTTGGCCCCCATACAGGATGTAGTTCCTGCCCCTGCAATCACTATAACTCTTTCTGTCAGCTCTAGTGTATGTGGAAGTCTTAGGGTTTCCTGCTGCTAGAATTCCAGAAATTCATTATGAGATTAAAGAACTCCTCACCTGTTCAACTTGCTCCTTTCCCAAAAGGTGCTGGAGGCCATGAACAATTGCTGGAGTTCAGCAGCCCAGTGCAAGGTTCCTAGTTTCCTCATTCTTCAGCCCAGGGTCTGCATCCTCCCTCCGTTCACTCTCATTATAGTCTCTCTGAAGATCTACTTGGAGTTTGCTAGTGTTCCTGATGTCCCTGCCTCTAGTTTGGGGTGTTTCTCCTGGCTATGAATAGTCAGCCATCTTGGCTCCCATCTTAGTAGAAGTTTAAAAACTTATACATAATGATTTTTCTATTTATCTTTATGTTTAGTCTTATCTTAAATTTTTTTATTATGGAAAGTTTCAAACATACACAAAAATAGAGATAAAACTATAAAGAACCTTCACATACCTATCAGTCAGTATCAATAATAATCAGCATGGCCAAGCTCATTGATTTTCTCAAACCTAATTCCTCCACCCACTACCCAATTCTACCCAATACTAGTCAACTTTTACTCAATACAATCTCACCCTCACAAGATTATGTTGAAACAAATGACAGACTTTACATCATTTTTTCATAAATGTTGTAAGTTTCTTCCAAACTTTAAGACTCCAAAAAAATCTATAATGTCTTTATCACACCTAAAATTAATACGTGAATCTATAACATCTAGTTAATTTTTAATTTTTTGACATTATTTTGTTCTTCCTTGTTGGTCAGTATATTTTCTTTTTTCTCCATTTTGCTCTCATTGTTTGAATCCAGATCATTTCAATAAGGAACATGCATTGCAAATGGCTTAAATTGCAACCTTGCACCTCTTTTAATTTTTATTTAGGTATTTTTCTTCTAGTTATTTGTTGGGTAAACTCAGTTATTTGCTCCTTAGAGGTTCATATCATGAAGATATTGCTCACTGTATACACATGATATAAAATATTTATCTTTTCTCTGTATTACCTAGAGATATTGTAAAAATCTAAAAGCTTAATTAGATTCAGGGTCACTGCTAAAGATTTTTGTTTTCTTCTTGTTTCTTTCTTTTTTTAAATTATTTTTTGAAAGCTCTTTAAGGGTAGTTGTATATCCAGCATGAGAAATCCAACTGTCTCTCTTTTTGTGATGGTATCTGTCATTGATTCTCATCAATTTCTAGATGTATTAATTCAGTAGGACATTCAAAATTTTAACACTCTAATAAATATCTTCGTTTATTCTCTGGAATGTTTCTATAGTGGAAACATTTCATCTACTACTTGGTTACATAGAGAACAGTAATAGAAAAAAGGCAGAGTCAACGCTAGCTCATTTTTTAAATTTACCTTTTTTTTTTCAAAATGGTGAATCATTTATCTACTATCTTTGACATGGAATCCAGTTTGGGTTTTTCTTTTTGAATATCATTAATAAAGTTAGGACACGTTTGATATGCTTGAATCCATCGCAGTTATCTTTATGATGTTCAAATTTTCCAAATTTTCATCAGTGGGGTTTGTGTGCTTTGACTGTCTTTGATAACTTGCTTGTTAGTGGGGAAAGACTCATCTTATACATCTTCTGCTTTAGATCTAAAAGTCCTGTTTTGTTTTAAGAGAATATAGTAATTTCAGGATATGGGGGCTAATTCATTGTTTTTAGGACTTTTCAATAAACATAATAGATTTTTTAAGATAAATTAATTCCTTGGGGGTTGATATCAGCAAGATGGTGGAATAGTTTGCTTCCCACCTGAATTAACCTCAAACAAGATTCTGCACCAACCCATAGACAAAAGTCTCTTTGTGGGAACCGTAAGATTCAGGTAGAAGGTTGTAAAAACTCTAGTGGGCCCAAGATGTAGGATGGTGGTTATGAGCATGCAGACTCATACCCAGCTGGCAGATCTGCTGATTGTGCTCCCTATATCAGACCCAGAAGTGCTTCTGTTCCCCAAATGGCTTGGCACAAGCCCATTCAGTTTTTAGTGAACTACCAAAACTATCTGCCAAGTGGTCCAGCAGGAATCAGGCACACTGGTACCTCAGCAGACAGGCTTGTCTGACCACCCGTATTATTCTTGGTAGTAGACCCAAAAGTTGTTCTGTAATTCAGCTCCAGTCTCACTCAGCTGTGGTCTCAGTGCAGTACTGCTTGCAAAAGGATTCAAATGAGACTTGCCCATCTGCACCTCTGTAACACTGAAACAGCCTAAGCAGCCTCCATCCCACAGCAGATGTTAAAATGGCCTAGTCTTGGCTCCAGCCCCTCTGCCACAGACAGAGTTATTCCACCTGTGTTATGGTAATGCTTAAAGAGGCAGCTGTGTGAGACACAAGGATAGGCATGCCAGTTTTCACGTCTTCTTTAAGCAGATCTTAAAGGAGCTTGGTATTAGCTCCAGGCAAACTCTATAGTTGGGGGACTATTATGAAGGCACAGAGATCCCTTGGAAGATTGGTCCATCTGAACCATCAGGACAGGCTTACTGGCCTTCATTTCACAGAAGATCTTGAAGAGGCCCTGTCTTGGCTCCAGTACCTTTTGTCATAGCCCAGGAGTTACCCTGCTCACACTGAGAACTGCTGAGAAACTAGTCCATCTCAGTCATCAGGACAGGCATACTGGCCTTCTTACTCCAGCATATCCTTAAGGGGCTCTCTCCTAACTCCAGCAGCCTCTCTTGGCTGCTGCCAAGATGTTATCCCACCTGTATAAAAAACATCTGGGAGATTACCCTAATCAGTACTACTGTGACAGACATGCCAACTTCTATTCCACAGTATGTTCTAAAAGGATCCTGAAGTTCCACTCCATTCCCTCTGTAATGCAGCCTGTCAGTAATCCATATTGCACAGAAAACTGTTGGGAAGTGCACTCATCTGTGCCAACTGAACAGGCAGCCAGTCTCCATCTCATAGCCAATTATGAAGGAGTCCTGTATCAGTTCCAACTCCTCTCTGCCCTGGTGTTATCTCACCTGTGTAAAAAATTCATAATAGACCGGGAGCAGTGGTTTATGCTTGTAATCCCAGCACTTTGGGAGGCTGAGGTGGGCACATTACCTGAGGTTAGGAGATCGAGACCATTCCTGGCTAACACAGTGAAATCCCATCTCTACTAAAAATACAAAAAATTAGCCAGGCGTGGTGGTGCACACCTGTAGTCCTAGCTACTCTGGAGGCTGAGGCAGGAGAATCACTTGAACCCAGGAGGCAGAGGTTGCAGTGAGCCAAGATCGCACCTCTACACTCCGGCCTAGGCAACAGAGCAAGGCACTGTCTTAAAAAAAAATGATAGAAGATATACATGGACATATCTGCTGGCATCTATTCCACAGCAGTTACATAAAGGGCCCTGAATCTGATCTCCAACCTCTCCTGGCTGCTATCTGTGAGCAATCCTACCAACATAGGGAAGGCACCAGGTTGGACATACCGACATCTGCCCCACAGAAGATTCTCAATTAGCCCAGAAGTTTAGTTTTAGCTCCTTCCAGCTGTAGTATTTGAATAGTTTTGCCTAGCTAGGTTCCACTGAGAGATAGATGCATCTCAATCCCTGTGACAAGTTTGCTAGCCTCTGTGCCTCAGCATATCCTCAAACCCTGGGTCTTGGCCTGGCTCCTCTCATCAGCAGATTGAGAATAAGTGAGCCTTCCTGAGGACCTAGAGGGAGGCATGTACAGCAGCACTCCTGCAGGCCAATGCCCTCACTTCAAAGCCTTGTTGATCTTGAAACATTCTTACAATTTGCTCCAGTCCCTTTCAACTGGAGTATGAGAGCAGGCCTGCCGACCCAAGAACCTACCAAAAAGAAACATCCATTCCTGAACCCAAACACAGGCTTGAAGATTTTTGTCTTGGCTATGGACCTGAAACAACACTATTTCTCAGTTTCAGCCCATCTCAGCCATGGACTGGGGCAAAGTGGTCAGCCCGGGAACTCATCCAGTGATTCAACAGGAGCCATTTAGAGATTTCAAAGAAACCGCACTCATAAGCACACTTGGCAACCAACCTGCGATCTGTAAACCCTGAATTGTATTCTCATCCCAGTGCCAATCCCACAGTCCAAAGTTCTGGAGACAGTCAAGTCCACCCAGAGAACAGATAACACATGCCTTCTAGAGTCCCTAGGAATAGGCTTACCAACTGTGGTCTCTCCCATGAATCCAGCATCAGCTATGTGACCCATATCAAATACAACTCAATTGCAATCCCATAGAAAATTTCATCAGCCCAGAGATGTAACAGGAAAATAATTTAACTTGCCAAAATCAGTCTGTAAGACTCAAAGATTGATTTACTCCTTCAAATGTATAGACACCAACACAAAGCTACGTGACTAACAAAGAATGAGAGTGCGGCAAGAGAACTGCTTGAGCCCAGGATTTTGAGGCTGCAGTGAACTATGATTGTGCCACTGCACTCCAGCCTTAGTGACAGAATGAGACTTTGTCTCGAAAAAAGAAAATAAATTAAGCAAACATGACATTATCAAAGAAAACACATAAAGCTCAATAATCAATACCCAAAAGAATGAAGGTATAAGAATTGCCTAAAAAAGAATTCAAAATAATAATGTTAAAGAAGTTCAATAAGATGCAAGAGCATGCAGATTGACATCTAAATGAAATTAGACAACAACATATAAATAAAATTAAGTTATCTAAAGAAATAGAAAACATGAAAAAGAACCTAACGGACATCTTAGAGCTGAAGAATACAATGACAGAAATAAAAAAAAATCAATAGAGAATTTGAATAACAGAGTTGATTAGACAGAATAAATAATTAGTGAGCTTGAAGACAGGTCATTTAAAATTAACCAATTAGAGGGGAAAAAAAAGATTGAAAAAGAGTGAAGGAACCAGAAGGAATCTATGGGACACCATCAAACTTAGAGGTATACAAATTATTGGCATGCCCAAAGGAACAATGACGACAAAGGAAAGAAAGTTTATTTAAAGAAATACTTTCTAAAAGCTTTCCAAACCTTTGAAGAGACATGGAAACACAGATGGAGAAAAATCATTTGACAAAATTCAACATTTTCCCATTAAAAAAACTCTCAAAATACTAGGTATAGAAAGACTATATCTCAGTACAATAATGCTGTAAATGATAAGCATTTCTTTACACTAACAGCAAACTATCTGAAGAGAAATAAAGTCAATTTTATTCACAATCACATAAAAAATACTTAGGAGGAGTATATTTAACCTAGTAGATAAATGGTCTGTATACTGAAAACGGTAAAATTGATGAAAGAAATTGTACACACCACACCAGATGGAAAAGTATCCAATTTTTATAAATTTTAATAATTTATTTTTTAAAATAACCACAGTACTCAAACAAGTAAATCACATATTCAGCAGAATTCCTGTCAAAGTTCGAATGTCATTTTAAATGGAAATAGAAAAAAATGCATAAAATTTATCTGAAACTACAAAATACCTCAAATAGCCAAAGCAATCATGATTAAAAAGAATAAAACTGGAGACATCACACTATCTGATTTCAGAATCTCCCACAAAGCTATAGTAATTACAGCAGCATGGTACTGCATTTACGGTCAGTTAAGCCTGTGCATTTATGGTTAATTAATATTTGACAAAGATGCCAAGAACACACAATGAAAAAAGGGGAATCTCTTTAATAAATGGTGTTGGGAAACCTGAACATCCACAATAATAAAATTGTAAGCTTATCTTATACCGTACACAAAAATTAACTTAACCTCGATTAAAGACTTTAATATTAGACCTGGACCTGTAAAACTACTGGAATAAAACATAGGGGAAATGTTCCAAAACTTTATTCCAGACAAAGATTTCTTGGTTATGACTTCAAAAGCACAGGCAACAAAAGCAAAAATAAGCAAATAAAATGCATCAAACTAAAAAAGCTTTTGTATATCAAAGGCAACAATTAATTGAGTGAAGAGACAACCCATGGATTGTGAGAAAATAATTGTAACCATATATCTATTAAGGGGTTAATATCCAAAATATATAAGTAACTCAAACAACTAAATAGCTTGAAACAACCAACCTAATAAAAAATGTGCAAAGGACCTAGATACTTCTCAAAGACATACAAGGTATATGAGAAACAAGCTCATCATCACTAATCATCAGAGAAATAAAAATTAAAATCACAATAAGATATTACCTCTTGGTGTTAGAATGGCAACTATCAAAAGGATAAAAGTTAGCAAGTGTTGGTTGAGTGGTGAAAAAGAAACCCTTGCACACACTGTTGGTAAAAATGTAAATTAATCAATTATTCTGTAAAACAGTATGGAATCCCCCCAGAAAACTAAAAATAGAATAACTGTATGATCCAGTAATACTACTACTGAGTATATATCCAAAAGTATTGAAATCAGTATGCAAAAGATATATCTTCACATTTATGTTCTTTGCAGCATTATTCACAATAGCTAAAGTATGGAAGCAACCTAGATGTCTTTCATTAGTTGAATGGATAAAGAAACTGGTATATATACACAATGGAATTCTAGTCAGCTTTAAAAAGGGGGAAAGAATCCTGCCATTTGAGACAACATGAATGAACCTGGACAATATTATGCTAAGTGAAATAAGCTAGGCACAGAAAGACAAATGCTGCATGATTTCTCAACTATTTGCAGAATCTAAGAAAGTTGAACTCATAGAAGTAGGAGTATAATGATGGTTTTGAGACTGGGAGAGTTGTGTGGTTAGAAAGAGGAGAGATATTGATCAATGGGTACATATTTCAGTTACAGAGGAGGAGAAAGCTTTACTTATCTGTTTCACAGAATGGTCAATATAATAAAAATGCATTGTATATTTCAAAATTTTCAAGAGAGTAAATTTTAAATGTTTTCCCTACAAAACATGGTAAGTATGTGAGTCAATGGATTTGTGAATTAACCTGACTCAATCATTCCACATTGTAAACATATATCAAAACATCACATTGTATTCCATAAACATGCAAAATTATTATTTGTTAATTAAAAAATTAAAAATAATAATGAAAATAATAATTTCTGGATTTATAAGAATACTTCTGAGTCTAATTCAGGACAATCGTTAGCCCTTTGTATCTTTGGGTTCTACATCTGCAGATTTAACCAATTATGGATTGAAAATATTTGAAAGTTAATACAAAAAATAACAAATAACAATAAAAAACATACAAATAAAGAAATACAATAGAACAATTATTTGTATAGAATTTACATTGTATTAGGTATGAGAAAATAGATATGATTTAAAGTATATGAGAGGATGTGTGTAGATTATGTAAAAGTATTTTGATATTTTCTATAAGGGACTTGAGCATCCTTGAATTGTGGTACACTTGCTGGGTCCTGGAACCAATTCTATACAGAGTTTTTTTCTAACCCCATCAATCTTAGATCTATATCTCTTTCTTCACTGTTAGATATATTAGTTCCCAATGACAATGACACAATTACTTTTTTAAAAACAATATAAAAGTACAGACACCAACTCATTATATGATTACTACTGAAAATAGTTTAAGGACTTTGCAGTTTGTTAGACCTTAGGGCATATCCCATGAAAGATATAAAGTAAAACTGCTAGATTTTAAAGTTACTTAGAATTTTTTCATGTAATTTTTTATAATTACTATTATGTTACAAATTTCATGGATTAAAACAAGACAACATTATTATCTTAGAGTTATATATATCAGAAATTTAATACTGGGCTTAAATTGTTGACTGTGTTATTTCTGGAGACTCTAAGGGAGAATCTATTATATATCCTTCCCTTTCCTACTTCTGGAAGCTATCCACATTTCTTAGCTCATGGTGTCCTTCCTTAATTTGCAAAGCCAGATATGTTTCATCTTTCTGACTTCTTCAGTCCTCATCACCTTCTAAACACAGCTGGAAGAAGTTCTTAATTTTTTATGGACTTGTGTGATTAGACTCGACCTACCTAGATAAGCCAGGACAATTGTCCCTTCTTAAGGTTTGCATCCCAGGGTCACATCTGCAAAATCCTTTTTTTTAATGCAAGAGAACATCTTGACAAATTCTGAGGATCAGGGCTGAAAGTCTGTTCGTATGGCAGTACAGGGGCATTATTCTGGTCATTGTAGTTCCTCTTTCTAACCTATGATATCGATATCAACTGCACACATAGTTTTATTTGTTTCATTTCAGGAGTTGTTTATCCATATAAACAACATTTATGCAAAATTTTTACAGAATTTCAAAATCAAATTTATAAAACAAGATATAATTAAAGAAGTCCATCTCTATTCTGTGTACTTTATTTTATCTTCCCCCTACATATATTTTTTGTTAGTTGTATATCCTTTTATTGGTTTGTTATTAATTCAATATATTATATATGTTAATGCATGTTTATATTTCCCTCACATTTTTAGATAAACAGTAGCATATTATATACATTTTACTCTTTGTTTACTCAACATTATATTTTGGTATCACTCCTTCAGAATATACAAAGTTAGTTATTATTCTTTTATCTGTTGCATAGTACTCCATTGTGTGAATGTCCATCGTTTATCCAAATAGTTTCCACTTGAGGGGAATCTAATAAGCTTCCAGTCTTGTGCTTGTACAAATACTGCTACAGGGAATAGCATAACCTTTTTATACTTTGGCTAGTGTTTCCCTGGGTCAGAATCTTACATGTGTGATTGAAAGATAAATATATATTACAATCCCTATTTCAATCTTACAGGGCACATTATGTATAAAATTCTGACTTCTGTTTATAAATCATAGCTCTAAAACTGGGATCAGTAAACCTTTGCTATTTAAAGGAAGTGATAGAAAATAATTTGAGTTTAGCTGGTCATACAGTGGTATAGCTCAGCTCTGTGTCACCACTCAAATCTCAAGTTGAATGGTAATCCCTAATGTAGGGGAGGGAGCAGGTGGGAGGTGACTGGATCATGGGGGCAGATTTCCCCCTTCTCTTTCTTATGATAATGCATGGGTTTTCAAGAGATCTGCTTGCTTAAGTGTGGAGCACTTCCCCCTTCTCTCTTTCTTCCTCTTACTCCACCATGTGAAGTTGCTTGTTTCCCCTCTGCATTTCTGCCATGATTGTAAGTTTCCTGAGACCTTCCTAACCACACATGCATGGCCATACAACCATATAGGCTGTTCCTGTACAGCCTGTAGAACTGAGTCAATGAAACCTCTTTTCTTCAAAATTACCCAGTCGCAGGTAGTTGTTTATAACAGTGTGACTAATACATACAGACCGTGTTGCAGCTACTCAGCTCTGCTGTTTAAAAGTAAAATTTGTCATAGATACCATATAAATGAGTGGGTATAGCTATGTTTCAATGAAACTTTATTTAGAAAAACAGGAGGTAAGATGGATTTGGCCTGCTAACTTTAATTTGCTGATTCCTTCTCTAAAATACATATGTATTTTAAAATATATTTTGAAGTAAAATGTCCAGGGATTTTTTTTCTTGCAAAGTAGATTTTTGTTGAAAAAAAAACAGAACTTCACACTACAAGCACTTGAGAAAATGGCTTAATTTCTATTCAGTAGAGAACAGAAATTAAATCTGTTTCATAGACTCTTAGAAAAATAAGACACCTAATATCTCTATCACTGGTCTTATTGTAAGATATCCTTCCTCTGTAAAGGCTATCTTATTCTTTAAGTAATATAACATGTGCATGTACATACCTCAGATGCATACTGAGGAGCTTTTGCTATTTATCTTCCATAGAAAATATAGCATGGACTGGTTAATCAGTATTCTGTAACCTGAAACTCTGACATCCAAAGATATGGATATTTTCTATTAGAAACAAAATGAAAAGTTTGATGACCCATTAAATATTTAATACATCTGGTTTAGTCTCCAGTTCTTCACAGGAATGCCCAGACCATGAGTCCTCTGGACTTTACTTGAATACTTCTAAAGATGACAAGAAGCTAACTGATATAGTGGTCCATTTTTTCCTGTTAGAATGTACTGACCCAGAATTTGTTGAAATCAGTTTACTCATAATTTCAACCATAAAAACTGATGTCTGCATCTACATATGATACATACTGTTCTTCCTTCTGGTAGTACTTTAAATATAGTGGTTTGAACTGATTGAAATCTTAAATTACAATTTTTCTGACACTTAACTAGAGCTTTCTATATTACTCAATCCTGCTAGTTGAATTAAATATTACATGAGACCATATGTTGTTTTCCTAAATTGTTTATTCCAGCCAGACTGGCATCACTGTCCTTAAACACTATATTCTTTCATTTGTAATTCTAAGCTTTGGAATGTACTTCACTACTGAGAAAATGTATCCCATCCTAGTTCTACTGCTGCCCTCTATATCATCTTTTACTGGGAATTTGTCAAGTTTCAGGGATTGGGCTGGGTGCCAGAAACTTAGTAAGTTAGGCATATTTGTTGCTTTATTTTTTAAAATTAAGAATGTGAAGAGTAAAAGATATAACCATATTCAATATTATTTGGTAACTGTTATGACAGACATATGTTTAAGAGGCACTATGAAAGACTATAGGTTTTGCAGTGATAATGTTTGGTGTAGTTGGTGATAATGTTTGGTTTCAAATAATGAATATAAATGTACTGAAATATTAAATAAGCAGAGTAAGGTAGAACAAAAGAAGAGCATGACATAATAATGGAATGTTAAGATTTTTAGTTCCAGCATGAAAGAACTAAAGTAAAAACTTTGGGTTGAAATCCCAGTTTTATTTTCTAGCTGCTTTTATTTGCAGATATACATGTATACATTGCAATAGTATATATATATATGTATATATATTGCATATATTTGCACAATATATACATATTGTATATATTTGCAAAGTATATACATATATATGCAACATATATACACATATACATATATACATATTACATATACATGTATATATATTACAATACAAACATATTGTGTGTGTGTGTGTGTGTGTGTGTGTGTGTGTGTGTGTGTGTGTGTATATATATATAGCAATACAAATACTTTCAAAGACAACTGGTCTATATCCCAGCTTTCAAATCTGAGAAGTGAAGAAAATATTACAACAGAGTTGGTCTTAGTGCTTGATATATGTAGTTCCTTTTCCATATTTCTACTGTGGTATTCTTTTAATTTCACGTAGCACCTAGTCTTATAATAGTAATTTGTCCACTTAGTTATCAATTCCTCGAATAGTTACATCTTATTTTCAGTCTATAGGCAGACTATAGGTAAACTATTATATCCATATGTTAAACTAGTCTAGGTACAAATAAGACAAAGCTCTTGCTGTCAGTTATACAATGTTCTATGAACTAGGAGAAATAAACATAAAAGGTATATGGAAGTAACCTGAGGTAATAATGTATTCTAATTGAAAGTGTAGAGAATGGCTTTAATTAAAAAAACCACCACAATTGACAATGGAATATTTGATCTTATAATTTTAGGGCTAAGTGTCAAGATTACTAAAACATCAATTTACTTTAAAAATGACAAATAGTAGACATTTTTATATAGACATTTTAATTTACTTTATATAAATATATATTCCTTGTAGAATTCTTAGAAGATGGCTGAGTAGAAAGCCTCAGGAACCTGTCTCTCTATCTACGAAAACAACTATATTAGCAGAATCTGTCTGATGTAATTATTTTGAAACTGTAAAATCTATTGAAAATTGTAATTTCCAAGAAGAGACATGAATGATAAACTGCAGTTAATTTCAGTCAATTTCAGCTCTTGGCTCAATAGAAAATATCTATCCTCTGTCTTCAGCCCCATGGTAGGCAAAAGCATTGTGAGAGTAGCTTGTATCCAGCTTATGGAAGCCGGAGTAGGCAATAAAGACCCTGTCTTCCAAATATCTGGGATCTTTGTTCTGATCACTGATTGCTGCTTCTCGTTATGGAGTTCCACAAACAGAGGCAGGTAGCCATTGCTGCATGCCCCCTCCCCTGACACACACACTGTTGCAACTCCCACGCCTTCTGGCTAAAGCAGCTTTCAGGGGATCTAAAGCAACTTCCACAGGATTTAAATGGCTAGTGCCTTTTTTTAATCCCCCCCCTCCATCCTTCTCTCTCCCTTTCCCTCCCCACCGCTCTGTTTTGTCCCATTTGTGGGCTAGGCATTAAAGACTATGATATTCAAAAGCCACTGCATTTATAGGGGAAGTTAGAAAGCCACTGTGTATACACAAGGAAAGAAACAGGCACATAAAAAATTTGAGAAGACCCTAAATTTATACCTCAGAATGGTCTTTGGCATAGAGAAAGCCTACAACTAAAAAAAACAAAACAAAACAAAACCTTGACAAAAGGGGAGAATCTAAGTTCCAGTGTTACCACATTATTACATTTAAATTTCCAGTATTTAGGGAAAAAATTAGAGCATACAAAGAAGCAGAAAAGTATTACCTAATCAAGGAAATAAAAGTAAACCAAAGGAAACTGCTACTTAGAAAGACCAGAGAGTTGACCTACTAGACAATGACTTAAAAAAAAACTGTGTTAAAGATGCTTAGAGATAACTGTCTTAAAGATAACTAAATGAAAACATGAAGAAAGTCAAGAAAATAATGTATGAACAAAATGGAAATATAAATAAAAAGAAAGGCAGGCTGGGCATGGTGGATCACACCTGTAATCCCAGCACTTTGGGAGGCCCAGGCAGGAGAATTGCTCAAGCTCAGGAGTTTGAGATGAGCCCAAGCAACCTGATGAGACCCTGTCTTTACCAAAAATAGAAAAATATTAGCCAGGTCTGGTGGTGTGCACCTTTAGTCCCAGCTTCTCAGGAGGGTAGGGTGGAAGGATGGTTTTAGCATGGGAGGCAGAGGTTGCAGTAAGCCAAGTTTACGCCATTGCACTCCAGCCTGGGTGATGGAGCCAGAGCCTGTCTCAAAAATCAATCAATCAATCAATAAGAAAGAACCTAAAACAAAAATTATATAACTGAAGATAAAATAATTTAAATAAAAAATTATGAAAGAAATTGAAAGGCAGATTTGAGAAGGCAAAAAAAAAAATCAGTAAACTTGGATATAACAATTTAAATTTTTAGATTTGAGAAATTAAAAGAAGAAAGATTGAAGAAAGGTAAACAGAGCCTAATGAAGCTGTGGGACATCATCAAGTGGATCAACATGACCATTATGGCAGTCTCAGAATAAAAAGAGAAAAGGGTAAAGGGTTTATATGAAGGAATAATGGCAAAAAAAAAAACTTCCTAAGTTTAATGAAAGACATAAATATAAATAACCAGGAAACTCAACAATCTTTAAGTAGGATAAACTTAAACAGACCAGCCCAGAGACCATTATAATTAAATTTTTGAAACCCAAGGCAAAGAGAGAATCTTGAAAGCAAAAAAGGAAAAGTGATTCATCACATTCAAGCGGTCCTCACTGCAATTAATGAACAATGGTTTTATTTGGTAACTTTTCACATTTACAGTAGGTTTATTGAGTTGTAACTTTATCATAAGTTGAGGAGCATCTGGACTTATGATAGTTTGACTTGTAATATTTTGGCTTTATAATGGGTTTATTAGGGTATTAATAAGCCCTCATAAACAGTTAGGGTTGCAGTTTTTCACTTACATTGCAGTTTCTACTTACAGTACTTTTGATTTATAATGGGTTAACAGGATGTAATCCTATCATAAGTTAAAAAGAATCTGTAAAATTATTAGCACATTTTTTATTGAAAACTGAAGGTCAGAAGGCAGTAGGCTGATATAGTCAACAAAGGTACATTACACAGTAACTGAAGCTGTATGAAGAAAAAAACATTAAAAAGGTAAAGACATGGGAAATAATAAAAACTAAAATTATCATGATAATGCTTTGTAACCTAACTTTTTGTGTTTACATGATTTAAAAGACTTGTACATTACTAGACAACTATTAGTCTAAAAGCTAGTGGGTTGTAACTTTAATTTATAACTCTACATTTTGTTTCTTAACATAATTTAAGAGATTCATGCATTAAAACCTGTCATGTGAGGGTCTGCTTTCTGTTTCATAGTGCTTTCTCACTGTGTTCTCGCATGGCGGAAAGGGCAAATCAGTCTTTCATAAGGGCTCTAATCTATTCAAGAGGTCTTCACCCTCATGACCTAATTACCTCCCAAAATCTCCACCTTCTATGCCATCACATCGGTGATCAGGTTTGCATATACAAATTTTCAGAGGACACAAACATTCAGACCATAGCACTCATGTACATTGGAGCATTATTCATAGTAGTTAAAACGTGGAAGTAATCCAAATACCCATAGACAGATGAATAGATAAGTAAAATATGGTATATGCAATACAATTTTATTCAGCTTTTATTCAAAAGGAAGGAAATTTTGACATATGCTACAGCATGTATAAACTTTGAGGACATTATGCTAGACAGTCACAGAAAGACATATGCTGTATGTTTCCACTTACATTAGGTACCGACAGCAGTGAAAATCATAGAGAAAAAGGTTGGTATTTTACATGGATCTCAGGGAGGGGTGAATGGTGAGTATTTGTTTAATGGATAGAAAGGTTTAGTTTTTAAGATAAAAAAAATTCTAGAGATGTATGGTGGTGATGATTACACAACATTATGAATGTACCAGTACCATTGAACTGTATATTTAAAGATGATAAATTTCATTACATCTATTTTATCACAATGAAAAAAATGAAAGAAAAAATACTTTATTTCTAAAGAAATACAACATAGCCTTCTCTTAAAGAAACACAAAGTATATTAAAAATAATTCAAAAACATTATGTCAA
Source organism: Aotus nancymaae (assembly GCF_030222135.1). Taxonomy (NCBI): domain Eukaryota; kingdom Metazoa; phylum Chordata; class Mammalia; order Primates; family Aotidae; genus Aotus; species Aotus nancymaae. The sequence continues at coordinate 27,769,043 of NW_026988428.1, read as the reverse complement.
TATTATCATCAAATTATAAAATGTTTTCAACACTTAAATATTATAAAGAACTGTAAGATCCAGAAAAGTAAGGATTTTTATCTCTTTTTTATTGCTATATACTTTGTCATAGTATATAGTAGATTATGAGTAAGCATATACTTAATTGAAATTCTGAATAGTTTAATATTACAATTGATATATTCAAACATTCTGGGAGAATTAAAAAATCTATGAGTACATCAGTGTGTGTTTGGGTCTATATTTAAAACTATGTTGATATGTTGTATGCTTTTATTTCACATTAATAACATAATTATAAATGATATAAAATTATCTTAATATTTAGTAATTCTATATACTACTTTTTCACAAATATGTGTTCCTACTCAAACATTAATTCCCCATTTACTTGCAAGGCAAGTGCTGTAGCATTTTTTTTTTTCAGTTATTCTACTCATCTAATAGTTTGGAGTATAAAATTAGGCCCCTAGTTACACCTGTTGCTGAGTCACATCTCACAAGAAATGGTTTGTGTAATATTTCCTAATCTCACCACCAAGCATTATAAATGCTGAATCTTTTATTTAAAATTTAAAAAATGGCTTTTAGAAAAAAAATCTGTAGTTTATTGATATTTTTATCATAGGAAATACATGAAATAAAAAACTGGAATTTAGAGCTTGTAAATGCTGTGGGTTAGGCTTAAGGGTATACTATTCAATTCCTGTATAATTTAAGAGCTAGAAACTTCCCAATCAGCAGAATAGGACAGAGGTCTCCAGAGAATTCTGAGTTATATTTGACTCTCTTCCATTTGGTTAGTACTCTCCTCTGTCAGGATATGTGAAGAGAAACACATTTATGCTAATATGTCTGTGTATCTAGATTACAATTTGAACAAATCTAATTGCTGCATTAGCCAAAATAGAATTTATATTTCAAATTTGACAAAGTGAAAAAAATAATTGGCTTATTAATACTTTTTTTTAAAGCAGCAATATTTTTACCTCTGACATTACACTCTGAAGACACAGTTGAGTTATAATTAATACTCAGTTTAACAAAGATGTGCTATTGATGAGTTCACTGACGCTGCATCAGAGTGAAAACAGGCAATCAATCTGTATCTAACTTTATGCTGATGATACAGTGGGAAATATGTTTGTTTAAAATGCCATCTGTTATTTCCAGGCATTTATATGCAACCCTATGGCAGATAGCTAAGCTATGGTGACTGTAACCTAAAAAGAGGCATATGCTATTAACAATAGTAAAACCCTCATTTGCGACTTGATATTTGTTAAAGGGCTGATTTGGGTATATTATTTACTTGAAATGACATAGGTTGCTGATATGGTTTGGCTGTGTTTCCACTCAGATCTCATCTTATATTCCCATGGGTTGTGGGAGGGACCTGGTGGGAGGTTATTGAATCATGGGGGCAGGTCTCTCCTGTGCTCTTCTCGTGATATTGAGTAAGTCTCATGATATCTGATGGTTATCATAAGGGGGAGTTTTCCTGCACAAGTAATTGAATCATGGGGGCAGATTTTTTCCTGTGCTGTTCTCATGATATTAAGTCTCACAATATCTGATAGTTATTATAAGTGAGAGTTTTTCTGCACAAGCTGTCTTCTCTTGTCTGGCACCATGTGAGACATGCCATTCACCATCCATCATGATTGTGAGACCTCCCCAACCACGTGGAACTGTGAGTTCAATAAACCTCCTTATTTGGTAAATTGCCCAGACTCAGGTATGTCTTTATGATCAGCATGAAAACTGACTAGTACAGTAAATTGGTATCACTAGAGTGGGGCATGGCTGAAAAGATATCCAAAAATGTGAAAGCAACTTTGGAGCTGGGTAACAGGCAGAGGTTGCAACAGTTCGAAGCACTCAGGAGAAGACAGGAAAATGTGAGAAAGGGTGGAATTCCTAGAAATTTATTGAATGGCTTCATTACCATCACCATTTTATGGTTCCAAATTCATCTTGAGCCTAAATGACTTACTGTTTAGGAGTCCAACTCACTATTCTGGATACGGAAACAATTTTTTCCTTTAAAATCAATTGAAATTATTCTATTTATACTAAAAGGTGTAAATGATTAATGGCAAAATCAGTTTGAAAGACACTACATATAAAAAGACTTGCTAGAATGTATAAATTTGAGAAGATAAATTGTCAGAGCAGTCACTTACTCAACAAACATTTGTTGAGCATCTACAGTTCTACAGAAAAAATAAGATATCTATTATATTTTCAAAGGGTGTTTTGGCTGAAAAATCATTGGGATTAATTAAGCATCATTGTACTGATCCCGTGAAGAATTCTGAATTAGTGAAGCAAATACAAATGTTCATCATAAATGAATATAATCCTTGAAACTAAAATCTCTTTTTCCAAGAGTTACCTGCATTTAATGTGTTTATTGTTATGTAATCCTGGAATGGTTTCAATCAAAATTCTGATAATGATATGGACAATGAAATCCAGGTGGAGGTGGTCTCAGATGGAGATGAGGAACTTGGGAAGTGGAGCAAAGGTGATTCATTGTCTTAGAAAAGAGACTGGAGGAACTGTGCCCCTGTCGTAGAGATTTGTGAAACTTTGAACTTGAGAGAGATGATTTAGAGTATCTGGCAGCAGATATTTCTAAGCAGCAAAGCATTCAAGATGTGATTTGGGTGCTGTTAAAGGTATTTAGTTTTATAATGGAAACACAGCATTAAAGTTTGGAAAATTTGCAGCCTGACAATGTGATAGGAAATAAAAACCCATTTTCTGAGAAGAAATTCAAGCCAGTTGCAGACATTTCCATAAGTAATGAGGAGCCAAAAGTTAATCCCCAAACAATGGAGAAAATGTTTCCAGAGCATGTCAGAGGCCTTCATTGCAGCCATTCCCATCACAGGCCTGGACATCTAGGAGAAAATGGTTTTGTGGGCCAGGCTCAGGGTCTCTGTGATGTGTGCAAGCCTAAGGACTTGGTGCCCTGTGTCCCAGTAACTCCAGCTATGACTCAAAGGGGCAAAGGTACAGCTCCAGCTGTTGCTTCAGAAGGTGCAGGCCCCAAGACTTGGCTGCTTCCACATGATGTTGAGCCTGTCGGTGCACAGAAGTCAAGAATTTGGGTTTGGGAACCTCCACCTAGATTTCTGAGGATGTATACCTGGAAATACCTGGATGTCAAGGCAGAAATTTACTGCAAGGGTGGGGCCTTCATGGAGTACCTCTGCTATGACAATGCAGAAGGTAAATGTGGGGCCTGAGTGTTCCCACACAGTGTTCCTACTGGGGCACTAGCTAGTGGAGTTGTGAGAAGAGGGCCACCATCCTCCAGACACCAGAATGGTAGATCCACTGACAGCTTGCACTATGCTCCTGGAAAAGCTGCAGACACTCCGTGTCAGCCCCTGAAAGCAGTTGGGAGGGAATTTGTACCCTGCAAAACCACAGGGGTAGAGCTTCTCAAGACCATGGTAGCCCTTCTCTTGTTTGCCACCATGTGAGATATGTCTTTCACCTTCCACCAAGATTGTGAGTCCTCCCTAGCCATGTTGAACTGTGAGTCCAATAAACCTTCCCTCCTTCCTCTTCCTCTGTCCATCTCACCCTCTCTCCCTCTCTATAAGGCTGGAAGAAAGAAAAATATCTTTTGTCCCCTTCTATAAAGAATAATAAAGAAAATGACAATTTAATTAAAGTGTTTTAGAGTGTTAATTTCTTGGCCAAGTTTTGATATATTAAGGAGTAGAGTGCTCAATCATCAATTTATTAACAGAGTGAAGCTCTTAAAAAATTAATAAAATCATAGAGCTGGAGTCAGATATAAAAAAAAATTTTACCAAACATATTATTAAAATACACTAAATACAAATTTCAAATTTACTGGAAAATCTTAAAATTGAAAATATTCTCTTTCTCAGTCTTTCCATAGTATGTATATTTTCTTTCCAATTAGAAAAGAGATTCTTATAATAAAAATGAAATCACCTCTATGATATCATCGTTTCATTTTCTACTATTATAAATAGTTCTTGAATGGAGACTGATTAAATTTAGAAATAATCTTTCTTGTTCATTGGTTTAATTTTTATATAACATCATTAAAGTGCTTCATGCTGGAATATGGTTGAGTTTTTTTGATTAGATAGAATATGGCAATAATAAAAGGCATTTCAACTGTGTAAGTAGTGAACAACCAATTCTCTTGATGTCTCCGATGACAATGTTCATAAGTTCTGAGTTCATTTTAATGGTATAATGCTGTTATTAGAATTAGCATACACTTAAAATGTTGAGTAACATCTCTATTAGACAAAAGTCATCTTCTATTTATGAAATTCTTATTACTGTTGAGTAACTCACAGTTCTTAAATTAAATTTCCTGATTTGCATTAAGTTTAAAGCTATAAATAGCTTTTTAGAATATATAATTGAGTTGATATTGAGTTTGTAGACAAGTGAATCCTATTAAAATACAGAGATGTCTATTAACATTTGAGCTATAATATCAAAGACATCAAGGGAAAACATAAGCAAAGCAACATATCAATGATATGCACAGTATTACTAGGTTCTTTAAAGAAGAGTCACTAGAGAATTATAAAGGAAAGGGAATCAAATAATAGTACAATTAATGTTTCCCATGCAGCCATATTTTACGGGATACTTTAGATATAATTGAGTGAGAGAAAATACTGAGAAAAGAAAGAGAAAATACTAAGAGACACAAGAATTTTGATATCGATCAAAGGAAAAGCAAGTCAGCACTTTGCTTGTCAAATACAGAGATGCTTGCAACTCTTATTTAACACAATGACTGTAGAGGAAGTAAATAAGTTACTTCACCTGCAAATGAGATTGTATTGACCAATAAAGTTGGATGGTGACTGAGGTCCTGTTATTTAACAAGAAAATTTGAATTCATTTGCATTTTGAATTTGGGTTGTTAGAGATTAATATTTGAATATTCTTTCCCTTTGTAGTCTGTAGCAATATATTTTTAGGGTTCTGATTCTCAAAGCACAATCCACGATTGTTATTTTCCCCACTTTCATGTAGATGGTTGGCAGTTTTTATCCTTACTGCCTTCTCTATTATCATTTCATCTATTTTCATGATTTCCAACTATCATTTTTATGCAAATTATCCTCAAATCAGTATTTCCATTTTTGAGCCTGCTTTCCAACCCAAATTTACTCACTTGCATTAGTGAAAATTTGCCATGAGTGCTCTGATGTCACCTCCAATACAAATGGATAAACTGAATTTACTTATCAACTTCCCTTGTTTTCCTTCTTTCTAGCTATAAACCACCATTCTTTTTGTTACATTTTCTGCATCTTAGAACTCTGGTTGAATCTTTTCACTCTTCTTGTTTTCACACTTAATCATTTCTAAGACCTATCATTTGTAAGTACTATAATACTCATCTTACCCCATTTTCTGCATTTTTACTGCCATGTGGCTTCTGATTCTGCACCTTTAACCATGCCAGCACAGACACACTACATGTCTGCAAGGTTTTCGACAGTGACAGAAAATCATACACTGCATTCCTCATTTGCTCCTAACCTTTGCCAACTTTGACTCTGTGACCAAACATTTTCTTAACCTATGATAAGATTCTTCTTCATTATACCAGCCCCATCTTTTGGTCATAAAATTGTATCATGTCTCTCTAGTTCTGATCCCAGTGTCTGCTCTGTGTCTTTCCCAGTACCACCACTTGGTTACATCTGTCAGACAGAACAAACAGGAAAGCACACATCATGTTCATATTTTTCTGGGAGAGTGCACCTGCTACCTGAATGTATTAGCCCTCTGGATCCAGCTGCATGTATTTAATGGGGGAAAGAGGGGTCCCAAAGAAAATATCTTATCATACCTTATACATCACTCTACAAACCTGCTCTTTTCCCCTTTCATCCCCAACCAAGTTAATTTTAGAAAGCTGGATAAAATGGTCAGGATTCAAGAGATCCCTAAAGGGAGGCCTCTTATTTTCCATGAAACATCCTGACTCAGAACTAATTATAATAATACTATATTTTGTAAAGGTAATATTTAATTTCAGCCCTTTTGGTCAGCTCCCTAATATTTACACTTAATTACCCTACAGTATAATAATGATAATGCAAATCAGTAAATGCCAATTTAAATTGGCATAAGTTTTGTTTGATTGTGACAGTCAACCTCTGTCTGCTCAGAATTTACTGTATGCTCCTTATTTACCATGGCCATATACACCCAATTTAAGTCAATCAAGGCAAGGTTAGAACAGAGGCAAATGACTCAAGAAAGGTTATGACTCAATCAACAAGTTTTTTAGAAAAACATTTAAATTTTATCATGAAAAGAAAAAATATTAGAACACATGACAGGATTACATAACAATAAACACATTAAATGCAGGTAACTCTTGGAAAAAGAGATTTTAGTTTCAAGGATTATATTCATTTATGATGAACATTTGTATTTGCTTCACTAATTCAGAATTCTTCACGGGATCAGTACAATGATGCTTAATTAATCCCATTGATTTTTCAGCCAAAACACCCTTTGAAAATATAATAGATATCTTATTTTTTCTGTAGAACTGTAGATGCTCAACAAATATCTGTTGAGTAAGTGACTGCTCTGACAATTTATCTTCTCAAATTTATACATTCTAACAAGTCTTTTTATGTGTAGTGTCTTTCAAACTGATTTTGCCATTAATCATTTACACCTTTTTGTATTAGAATAATTTCAATTGATCTTAAAGGAAAAAATTGTTTCCGTATCCAGAATAGTGAGTTGGACTCCTAAACAGTAAGTCATTTAGGCTCAAGATGAATTTGGAACCATAAAATGGTGATGGTAATGAACATCAGGACAAATTAATATTTCATTGTTTTAAACAAATACTGATTAAGTAGCAGACTTTAGCCTTCACAACAATGGGTGTCAAATTTTTTAACTGGAGGTGTGTGTGAGCTATTTTATTTAGGGAGATTGCTCAATAGTTTAAATGATAGTGGTATCCACTACAATGACCTCCAGTTTCTTTTTATAGTGACCATAGTATATGTGAAGGCAGTGTTAATAGTGACAAGAGTGGCTTCACGTGCCTACTATCTGTTTATCTGTGCAAAATTTTGTGTTCCCAAAGGACCCCTTTTAATGCTCTGCAATTACTCTCTTGAAATTCTCAAAAATTTTTGAATAAGGAACTATGCATTTCCTTCCTTCCCTCCCTTCCCTCCCTCCCTCCTTCCTTCCCTCCCTCCTTTCTTCCCTTTATTATTCCCTCCCTTCCTCCCTTCCATTTTTTCTTCCTTTCCTTTTGTCCTCAATGGTATCTCACCCTGTTACTCAGGCTGGAGTGCAGTGGTACAATCATGGCTCACTGCAGCCTCAATCTCCTGGACTCAAACAATCCTCCCACCTCAGCCTCCTGAGTAGCTAGGACTACAGGCATGAGCTACTATGCCTGGCCCCACTTAATAAATTATCATGTGAATTTAATAAATATTGTATGTAAAAAACTCAATCCAGCCTTGGTGAATACTCAACAAATTATAGCTTGTATTGTAATTCTGTTGCAATATTTTGCTAAATCATTTCAATAGATGTAATATACAAATGGGTTTATGAATAAATAATTTGGAGATTTAAAAATTTCTGGAGGATATCTCAGAATTTTGTATAATGTGATCATCTCTAAAAAAGTAAATGAAGTATGTAGTTGATCCAAAAATAATTTGATCCTGGGGCACATTTTTCTTTCAGTAAGCGTTGTAAAACAGGAGAGAAACCGTTTCCTAAATTGGAGTGCTCTTCTCAATCAAATGGACCTATGGACAGTCTGGGTATATGCAGAAATAGATTTGGTTCTATGGGCAACGGGGCCCACATGGCAATACATTAACTTGATGCCCTCAGGTGACTTGTAGCTCTGATCCACACTCTCTACGGATATAAAAGTTTTACTTTTACTCCCCCTTAAACAACTAGCACTTTTCAAAGAACCTGGTTCAGAACAACCATTAAGTTGTTGCACATGCACAGTTCTGAAGGCTCCTCTCTCCTTTTAGAAATATCTTGGCACATGGCGCATCATCCTGGATGACTCCAACATCCACATAGATAAACCCTGTGGTTTCTCAATGTTTTCATGTGACCTCTTATTAATTTCTTCTACACTAACTACACCTCAGTTGCTATCTTAGAAATAGCCAGAAACACACACACTTCTCTGATTTCAAAAGGATCAGTTCAGTCATTGTACTCTTTAGCCACAACCCCCTTTTCTACATTGTCTGTTCAGGTTCCATTCACCTTTTGATATCTTTGGGAACTCTTGTCTATTCAAGGCTCTGCTTCCTTCCAGTTTCCCAGTTTGCCATCTTTACTTCTTTCTCTCTTCTTTTTATCCAGTTCAGAGTCCATATACCTTTTATAATTTCTGCCACATCTTGCTATACTTTAAGCTTCCTTGCCCTTTTGTCTTTTTACCTATTTATTTTATTTAACAAAACTCCAATCCTGGTTGAACTCAACTATCCACTTTCACAATATGTGCATGCAAATACTCTGAAAGGATTAATAGGAGAAATGAATAATATCATAAATAATTTTAAATTAATAATTACCTCTCATATTTGGAATCTGTATACTGCTCAAAAGTCTTATGTTCCTACAGTTAATTCCGTCCTCAAGATGTGTGAAAATCAAACCATCTCAGTTATTCTGTGACCTACCCCTTTCCCATTCTGAATTCTAGTTTTCAGCAAATGAATATGCTTTCCGATTTACAGGAAAAAAATGAGGGGGAGAGTATTAAATGGGAATTCCAATTTTCTTTCCATAAACGTTTATGGCAGTCTTACATTTGTAGCACTCTATCCTCCTTCTTTGGTTTTATAATAAGCAAAGCATTCTCCTTTCTCACTTGCAGCCACTTCCTTTACCCCTGCTTCTTTTGTCTCGCCTGTTCAGAATCCAGATTCTGTCAATTATGCCTGCTCTCTCCTGAATATTCAAACTTTCCCTGGGTCTTACCATTAAATATATTTGAATTATAGGAAATACTAAACTAGCAAAATAAACACAACAAAAGTTAATCCCAAAACACTGGAAAGAACCCTCTAGAAGCCCTCAATACATGCCACTCACCACCCTATTACCTTCCCACGTTTTACAGTGGAACATCCCAGAAGAATTGCTTCTACTAATTGTCTGTATTTATTATTGTTTTTTACTCTCTCCTCAATTTGTCCTGAGTTTTCTTCCACCCATATAACTCTGCTAAAACACTTCACTCTAGGTCATGATGACTCAATATCCTTAAGCTAATGGTTATTTTTTAGGCCCCACCTTTATTTCCCAGTCATATTTGACATATTGATAATGCTCATATTGAAATATTATTTCCCTCTCTCTCTCCCTTTTTTGTGAGCCATTACATTCAGTATCCTAACTTTTTCTCTCTCCCTGCATGTCACCCTTTCATGAAGTTTAATTATTTTCCGTCTACCAATTGAATATTGGAGAGTCTCCACATGTAAGCCCTTGTTTCAATTATACATAAACAAACCACACAACACTTAAATCCTTAAAACAACATAGTGTGAACCTGTCAAAGCAATAACCTAATGTAGAATTACATTTCCTGGTTTCCTTCCTTTTTTACTAGTTCTCTAACAAATATGAGTGGAAGTAATAATTGTCCTTTCTAAGCCAGGGTCTTAAGAAATCATTGCAGTTTCTCAATTCTCTTTTTTCCCTCCTGCATAGATACAGACAACTCTAAGGTCATAGAGATGACAGAACTGCAAGACAGAAAAAAACCTGAGTCTTGAATTATCCCATGCAAAAAGCCATGTAATCAATCACAAATGACTATATTGGACTGTCAGGTAAATAAGAAATAAATATTATTTTAAGCCATTGACATTTTGGGATTTATTTATTTGAGTAGCTAGTATTATTCTAGCTTGTATAGCCTGCATAGCCTAAGATGGTTTAGCTTATCTTACCTCTGAAGCTTCATTTTGTGCTATTTTCTTGCCTCCCTATGATCTCTTCACTGGACTTAATTTAGTTATTTGAATGCTTTATTCTATCACAGTACTTTGGTATGTAATATTCCTCTGCCTAGAATACTCTCTAGTAGCTTTTCACATGTTACTGATCAGTCCTTTTGAAATCAGAGGTACCAGCAGCATAAATTGTCAGTATTATGCTCAGGTCTACCCGAATCTCTTTTTACCAATCTATGTACTTTCTCAACTGCTTTCTCTCTGCCTTTGCACATAAGAGCCCACAGCTGAAAATTTCTTTGGAGAATTGCCCTTGTCTAGTGCTGCCTTTTGCTTTGCCCCCAGTCACACACTTGGTTAGCTTTTGCCTCCTTTCCTCCCCTGCTATTCCGACTCCTGAGAGAATCCACTTCCTTAATAAATCACTTGTACAAAAAATCATCACAGTATCTGTACTCTGATGAATCTGATCTAAGGCAGTGTCTCTTAGACCTCAATTCAAAGGCCACTTACTTAGGTCAGCCTTTCCTGATGCCCCAGAAAAGACCATAGTCCCTATAAGTTGCTTCTGTGACAACCATAATTTAACTATAGGAATTATATTTTTGTTGATATATAATAGTTATACATATTTTAAGGGTACATGTGATATTTTGACACATTCATATATTCTGTAATAATCAAATCTGGGGTGACTGGGATATTCATTATTTCAAATACTTATCTTTTTATGCAGGGAACACTTTGGTTACTCTCTTCTAGCTATTTTGAAATATGCAGTAGATTATTGTTAACTATTGTCACCCTACTGAATGATAAAACACTAGATCGTATTTCTTCTATCAAACTGTACTTTCTCACCCATTAACCAGCCTATTTTCATTCTCCTCTTTTTTCAATGCTTCTCAGCTTCTAATAACCACTATGCTACTCTATATCTTTATGAGATCCATGTTTTCAGCTCCCATGTTTAAATAAGAATATTTAATAATTGTCTGCCTATGCCAGGCTTATTTTGTATAAAATAATGACATCTAGTTTCATCCATGTTGCTGCAAAAGAGAAGATTTTATTATTTTTGGGGATAAATAATATTCCATTGTGTATATCTCACATTTTCTTTATCCATTCATCCATTTATAAAAAATATGTTGATTTCATATTTTTCTATTATACATAGTGCTGCAATAAACATAGGTTTGCAGATATATCTTTGATATACAGATTTTCTTTCTTTTTGATATATACTTAGTCATGGGATTGCTGGACCATATGGCAGTTCTGTTTTTAATTTTTTGAAGACTCTCCATATTGTTTTCCATAGTGGCTGTATTAATTTACATCCCCACCAACAGTTTATAATGGTTTCCCTTTCTCCACATCCTCACCAGCCTCCATTATATTTTGTCTTTTTGTTACAAGTCATTTTAACTGGAGTGAGATGATACTTGATTGTGATTTTGAATTGCATTTCTCTAATAATTAGTGATATTAAGCATATTTCATATACTTCTTGACCATTTGTATATGTCTTCTTTTGAGACATATCTATTGAAATATTTTGTTCATTTTCTAAATTAAATTATTTGTTTGGTTCTTTCTTCACTACTGAGTTGTTTGAATTTCTTGTATATTCTGGTTATTAATCCATTTTCAGATAGATACTTTACAGTATTTTCTCCCATTCTGTAGATTGTGTCTTCACTATGTTGAACGTTTCCTTTGCTGTAAAGAAGCTGTTTAGCTTGATATAATTCCATTTGTCTTTTATAAATGGTAGTAGGAAAACTGGATATATGCAGAATAATGAAACTAGATTCCTATCTCTCACCCCATACAATAATAAAATAAAAATGGATTAAATACTTAAAACTAAGACTAGAAAGTATAAAACTACTAGAAGAAATCTTTGGGGAATGCTTCGGGACCTTAATCTGGGCAAAGATTTTTTGAGTAAGATATCAAATACACAGGTAATGAAAGCAAATACAGAGAGTATTTTGTCTTTGCTTACTGCCTGGCATGGAGTTGACTCTCTGTAAGTACTAATGATACACGGAGCAAACAAAGAGGAAAATAAAATGGACTAAAAGAGAAAAATAGAGCTCCCACTAGTGATGACATAAAATAAAATCTAACTTTATTAGAAAACTAAATTATTTTAAGTGTTTTCTAATTCCTCTGTTCCAACTGGAAAATCAAACTGTGTTGCAGTCAACTCAATACAGTGCAGAAAATAGAGAAATTATTTTTGGGGGGTGTTTATCATGTCAAGTGTTTTATTAATTACTAATCCCCAGTTGTTTTTCCCATTAGTAGATCAAATAAGAATATTTATAAACTGTAAACAAGAGGGACCCTGAATTGTTTCCTTATATGAATATTTTCTATCAATTAATAGTTATTGGTTGAGCTCTATTTTGCACTAGGTAACTTCTTTGTATTGTAAATACAGGAGTGACATCAACATGCATAGTTACTAGTTTTATGAAGCCTTAAACATAGCAGTAATTTGAAAAGAATCTATGAATTATTGATTATAAGTGTACTAAGTTCTTAAATATGTTGTAATTTTGTAGATATTAAGAGTCCTTAAGGCCGGGTGCGGTGGCTCACGCCTATAATCCCAGCACTTTGGGAGGGCAAGGAGGGTGAATCACGAGGTCAAGAGATCCAGACCATCCTGGTCAACATGGTGAAACCTCATCTCTACTAAAAATACAAAAATTAGCTGGGCACGGTGGCGCACGCCTGTAGTCCCAGCTACTCGGGAGGCTGAGGCAGGAGAATCGCTTGAACCCAGGAGGCGGAGGTTGCGGTGAGCCGAGGTTGCGGTGAGCCGAGATCGCGCCATTGCACTCCAGCCTGGGTAACAAGAGCGAAACTCCGTCTCAAAAAAAAAAAAAAAAAAAAAAAAAAGTCCTTAAAAGTGCATATCTTTCCAATGCTTTCCTGGCCCTGGTTAGAGTGATTCTAATTTTCCATTTTACAGTTTTTTTGCTCTTGATCCTTTTTAGGGCAGCCTCCAAGAATTACTTTTTAAAACTAGAAATGTCTCTGGGTCAGTTTAGACTCTCCCAATCCCCTGAAGTAGATTGTGCTGGGGGAAAACAAATGAGAAGGGATTAGAAAGAGATTTATGTTTGCGCATAGGGCACTTTAGGGAACAATTGAGACTCCTAATGGGGAAAGCAAAGTAGAAATGTTTTGAAGGCATGACCTCACCTGCAGACCTGCGAGGGCCACCTGAGAATGCAAAGGAAGTGGGGAGGCTAGGTGAGGCCGATTGTATTTTGCAGAGCGGACAGGCAGATTGGGCTGCTCAAGACCTTGCATAATTTGAAAAGAGTGGGGCAGCCTGACTGAACAACAGAAATGCTATACTGGAAAGCAGAGTTTGCCTGAGGGGGTGTTAAGCAGCTGAGCAAGGAAATCTGCTGTGACTGGAGACTGCAATGTGGGCAATCCACCTGTGCATAATCAATTTTTGGCTGATGACTGTATATGCCTCTGGGTGTTTTTGAAATACTCATTCTTACCAGGATAGGATCTGATGATAATTAGTTGTTTTAAAATCTGCTGCATCTCTCAAAAGTGATTTATTAAGCAGAATTACCTTCTGTTTTAAGCTAGCAACTCAGGCTTACATGTTACTTATTTGTAATTATTCTAGATCTTTTCTTTTTTACCTAGGCAACTTGTAACTATATTGGATCATTAATAATGATCACCATGTAAAGCTACAAACACTCTTGCTAGGTATTACAATGTCAATAGCTTCTAATTCTTAGGTAAAATGATTTGGTTTATAGGGATTACCATTCCTGGGGGGCTTGCATCTATTTCATGGGTATAGAAGTGAAACTTGCCAAAGTTATTCAAGTGGAGATTTCAGAATTTTCACCTTGCATTCTATATGAGTTAATAAAATTATTCAAACAGGAAAGCATATCTTGTAAAAGAGACCTTGTTTATTTCAGAACTGCGAATACAGCATGCCACAGCCCTAAACAGGTAAGAACAAGGAAAATACTTCCATTTTAATTTTTCATAAAAAAATTCCACACTGAGACGGTTTCTACACAGAAAATAAAATGAAATCCTGAACTACTCTGAAATATACAAGTAATTTGAATAGATACAAGGTCTAAACATATAGTTACTTATTTTTGTAGCTTTACAAGTTTCAAATAAATATAAAATTACCAGCAGTAAAATAACATTTTGGAAAATGTGTAGGGACAATAGGCCTTTGTTTAAATGGTCCAGTGTAGAAACATATTTTCCATATAGTATAGATTATAGTACTATTTTGTTTGATCCTATGAAGATAAAGGTCAAGTAAAATAGAATAAGGTTATATTTTTGCCTACGATCTATCGAACATAATTTTTGCCTTCTGAAGTTATAGTAATATGTAGAAGCAACTGAAAAGGAACAGATGATGAATCAGTTTGATTATCTGGAAAATCATCTGAGCAAATTTCAACAGAAGCTGGAAGATCCAGGGAGCAGAGGTAGAGAGTACCCTGAAAGAGGGTAAAGGGAAAAGAATTTAGATGCTGAAATGTGACTATGCATCTCTGATGTTGTGTCTCTTCCTGTGATGATCTTTCTGATAGCAAATATTTCACCTTTATATTTAATGAATAGCAAAACTTCAATCAGAAACCTGAACTTATATTTTGTTTTTGTTTGAGATGGAGTCTCGCTCTGTCACCAGGCTGGAGTGCTGTGACGTGATCCACTGCTACCTCCACCTCCAGGGCTCAAGCGATTCTCCTGCCTCAGCCTCCCTTGTAGCTGGGATTACAGGCATACGCCACCACACCCACCTAATTTTTGTATTTTTAGTAGATATGAGGTTTTACCATATTGGTCAGGATGGTCACGATCTCTTGACCTCGTGATCTGTCCACCTCAGCCTCTCAAAGTGCTGGGATTACAGGCATGCACCACCATACTCGGCCCCATATTGTATCATTTTGATGAACTTTTAAACAAATACATTTATGAGTTACAGATAAATATGACTTCCTTATACAGAAGATATGGCTGACACCCTTCTTAGAAAAAGGAAGATTTAAGTACCAAGAAGAGAAGAAGACAGAAGAACAAATGAGATCTCTGCTAGGCAGCTGGAGAAAGATAAATTAAGAGGCAAAGTATAATAGGCTTTGGAATTGAAGAATTTTTTAGATTCATGATTTTTAAAAGAACAGATCTAAGGGATCGTGTAATACTTTTATGGACACATTGTTTTCTCTTTAGTTATTTGCACTGAACTTTCTTAATGTATAAAGTGCTTTCTTATGAATTATCTAATTTTAACTTAAAAACAATATCATCAAGGAAAGCTTCTTTGACTTGATTTTATGGGTCAAAACATGAGACTTATATGTTAAAGGACTTCTCAAAGATCACACAGTAGGCATTTCATCCTGGCAAGATATTATATGAGTATGTGTGTGTGCCTGTTTGTGAAAGAGTTATTTTTCACTAAGAAAAATGTTTATGTGTTTACATATTTTACCTTATTATGAGACATAAATAGGAATTTCATTTATTTTCTTTTTCCCTTCCACTTTGTAAAAAGAAAGGAAGAAGTAATATTTTCAAATTAATAAAATTCAGACACAATAAAAATTCCATATTTATAGACCATATACAAGTTATATACCCTGAGGAAGTTTTCATTTCATTATACTGTTATTATATCTTATTCCTAAATAAAAATATACTTTAGCCTTTAATATTTTAATATCCTTGCTTTAAGGCCTCGAATATGTACATATCCATTAGCGTGCACTTATATGCCATACGTATGTGTACTTTAGGATAAATGTTAACAATAACGTCACTGACAATAGTAATAAAAAATGCTACTATTTATTGCACTCTTAAAATGTGTCAAAATTTATGTAATTAAAGAATCTCATTTAATCTTATAAAAACTATAGGGACAGCTACTATCCTTACATGATAGATGGGAAGTCTAAGTATCAGAAAGTTTGAGCAACTTGGCATTGTTGGGGTTTATAAATCTAGTGTACAGTATAAACCAAAGAGATTCTAAAACACGGAACAAAAAATTATTTATTGATCTACATACCACTGAAAACATTATTAGACCATGTGTGGTGTATGGTACATACTGTTGTTTGAAAAGTGATCCTTTATCATATATAAAAACACTCTGAAATTTTCTTTCCTAACAAGTGTCAGACTGACAGATGACAGTGCTGGTAAGGGAGAGAATGTAATACAGTGGTGTTTTGTGTTTTAAGGGCACTAGCAAGTCTTCCAAAGGTCAGGTATTGAACATGACTACAATAATTCTAAACCAGCTTTTGGAGCCATCAAATCACATAAAACTCAGCCATATGAAAACATGCCTTCAGCCACAGGGAGATATTTTATTGCCTTCTTTCTAAATCCCTAAACATATCGCACTGTCAAAGAGTAGAACAATAGAGGATTAATACCAAACAGCTATACCTACATCTGTATCACTGGAAATAGAGATTTTTTTTTCCCCTAGCGTATCAAATACCTTCCTATTTTCTTCCAGTCCTTTTGAGCCCTTTTCCCGTTCTCATTCAATACTTTACCTTCTGATGTTACACTGTGATCTTCCGGAGCAACTATTAATGCTGCTCAGAATTGGAAAGCAGTTCTTTTATCTTTACCTTTATTTCTGTGCCTTCTGAGACACATTTAATATCTCTATGGGCTTTAGAACTAGAAATCAGAATCCACTTCTTAAAGTAAATTCTTCATATTGCCAGATTGAGTTTTCTAAGGACTATTAAGAAGTATTTTTTCTCATATAACAGTGCAATGTTATCAATTTCTCGTGGCAGCTTTAGCCATTATATTTGTCTAATGTTTCTCTTCTTCAATATCTATTTTTCTTTAATTTATTCACAGTTTTTTTCTATCAGTTTCATTTATGTGTTTCTCAAATATATTTTTAACTTTCTATTTCTTGATAATTTTAATGTATTTCCTATTATACTTTAGCATTTTCTTATAGTTTTAACAGAAGCATTTAGTATTTTTTCAAAATAACTCTTGGGCACTGTCTTCATTATTAAATATTTATAAAGTGATTTGTGGAAAGCTTTTATTTGTAAAGGAGAATTTTCTAGCTCCAGTACTAATCCTGAAGGATCTGGAAGAGCAATCCCTTTATCCCTAAGTATTACTCTTGGAGATGAACAAGTCCTATAGAAATTGCTGTCTGACTGAAAGATGAGGCATGAGAAAGGAGGAAAATAATTTAAGGACTAAAAGAAGGCAAAGGAACAGAACATGAAGGTGAAAAATGTAGAGTTACTGACATATAGGGGAAAGAAAGAGAATAGAGGAAAACTGTCCATATGGCATGAAAAGGGTGTTGTGGATTTTTATCACAAATGTTGTCAAACATTGTGCTATCACTGTGCTACTCTTTGCATCCTATCATCACTCTCTCTTCTGAAATTTGGGGTAAGGACATAGTGTATCTTCATTTTCCTTTGCTATTTTTTTTCTGCTCTAACTCTACCCTCATCTCCTTTTGCACTTGACTGCACTTGACACAAAACACCACAAACTTCTTGAAACCTTGATTTGTCATTGGGTCCAGCAGATGCTCCTTGGATTCATCAACATGTCAAGATGTCACGTGCTGAGACTGGTGTGAGTGTATTGCTTGTGGCAGTTTTGATCATTGTAGAAAAACATGAACATTTCCCATCATTATATACTACCAGTTGTATGACTTTGGAGAAATAATTATATATTATTATATTATATATATATATATATAATTATAATTATATATATATATAATATAATATATATATAATATAATATATTATATTATATATAATATATAATATAATATATTATATATATATAATAATAATTATATATTATTATATTATATATATATAATTATAATTATATATATATATAATAATATATAATATATATATTATAATTATATATATATTACTGCCATATTATCTTATTGTAGAGAACAGAATTTGACTAAAATGTATAGTGAAAATACTTTTGTATTTTGCTAATAGAAAAATGAATAAATTATAGATATGTTGTTCTATGGGTATTCAGAAAAACTGCAGGTGCTCATCAGTTTTAATTACTTAGGAAATTTACATATTACTGTTTACTAAAATGAAAAGCATATGTATGAAAAAAGTTATGGAAACTAATTTGGAATATGTCTCTCCAAATCTGGAAATTACATTTTCATGATCATACTAAAGATATATCTGAAATTTGTTTGGAAGTCAAATATTTAAGATTTGCAACTAATAATGTGGATTAATGGCCAACAATCTACAAAATCTTACATAACTTCAAACTTTGGTTCATTAGACGCTGTCTCCCTCAGGCCCTTCAACCTTCATAAACAACCAGGAGCTCCAAGGCAGGAAATAAGTCAAGGCATCATTTTATTGCCAAAATATCTTGGAATATATAAGTAGACATTTTCTTTTCACACTGGCTCTAGATTCTTGTTTTCTTCACAGGGTTTAAGATAGAAAGCTGTGTTTTTCCCTGTCTTTAAATGTATATGCCTAAAGCATTAATACCTGCCACAACACCAGTGGGTAGGGTCTTAAGGAGTCTTTACTCATATAACCACTCTTATCACACTGCTTTCATTGTAGGATGCTGACCCTTAGATCGTTTTCTTTAGCTACATAGAGAAGCAAAGCTCCAGCTAGTCCTGGCTCTTGGAAATTATACTTCATTTTCTGTTCTTCTGCTCTAAGCTGTAACTTCTCTGGTTTCTATAACATCAGAAACGAAATAATTCCTTCATAATTTGAGAAGTGTTAGCATTACTAGAAATGAATAAAATTTATCTTAGACCACTTCTTGTAGTAACTCCCTTCTCTCATGGAGTAAGAACTGAAAAATTCATACTGATGATCAGTCTGTAATCAAAGATTTCATTGCTGAGAAGCAAAATGGTACAGGAGAAAATCGATCGTCAGCTCAAGTCTAAGGTCAAGACTTCTGCCTTTGGTCTGGGTGATTCAGATTTGTATTACCAGACAAACTCTAGGACTCACAACCTTGCATATCACATGAATTTGTAGTATTTTACCAATATTTCACAATATAGATTCAGAAGTGAGAATCAGTTAGCTGAGTAATTATTTAGAAATATTTTAACTACCAGTTGTAATCCATTTGTTAATCAAGTTTGGGCTAGTTATATATAAATTTGAGAAACCACTGCTTAGAAATTTTACGTCCCCATATGCTTACTTAGGAGTCTTAGCATTGACAGACTTGAAAAATCTTGTTGCTATATTCTGTCTCATTGTGATTTTAATATGCATTTCTCTGCCAAAAAATAAAACTGACAGTATTTTTGTAAAAAAAAAAAAAAAAAAAAAAAAAAAAGAAAGAAAAAGAAAAGAAAAGAAAAGAAACCACTGCTATGTAGTTCCAATATTTGTATCTTTAGAAAAGTTTTGTGGAAAAGATTTAGGAATATTACTTTAGTAAAAAATGAGACTCTTTTTCCCCCACCTCAGCAAAAGCCGTCTTTAATGTTTTCATGGACTTTCTAAAATAAAGTATTGATTTATAGTATATTTGGTCAGTTTGTGTGCAAAGGGAAAGGGGAAGTAATCAAATATTTAGTCAACTGTCCTATGGGAATTATGATAGAAGTATACTACCCGGAGAGACAGAGAGAAAAGATTACATTCCAAAGA
Organism: Aotus nancymaae; assembly: GCF_030222135.1. Classification (NCBI taxonomy): domain Eukaryota; kingdom Metazoa; phylum Chordata; class Mammalia; order Primates; family Aotidae; genus Aotus; species Aotus nancymaae. The sequence goes on along the minus strand of NW_026988428.1, from coordinate 27,749,281 downwards.
TTTGCAAATACTACCAACTATCTTTTTCTTTAAATCAATAGTTTAAAAAAAATCTTGAATCTTTCATAATAATTATTTTTGGAGGGTTCCAAAGGGGCTATAATAATTAGAACTGCTAGTAATAAAGCTTACTCTTTTAAATAGTTATTCTGACATTTTTATAAATAAAATGAGATTAATATTTTAGTCTTATAACCTGTTTTCTTCATTGTATTTTACTGAAAATTATTTATTTTATTAGATTTTTATATAAATATGAAATTATATAATTGCACACATGGTGACCCAACAATGAAAATAATATTACTCTATCGAACTGCAGTGTAGACATATATTATGTGTCTTATGAAAGGTACATTGAGAGCACAGAGTATTTATTTTAAGAATGGCAGTGTACACCTTTACTAAAATGGAATGTCATACTTTGAAATATAGCCTTTTATTTCATTGTGGTAGACATGCCCTACACACATTTTATATGATGGTTTTGTACCCTTATTGTGTCATTGCTACCACTTCGTAGATGGAAACAGAAGTGCAGATGGAGAGAGAATTCAAAATTTCAGCCTCTGTGCCTAAACTGTATCTTGAAATAGTCTTCTTAAATATTGTATGCATGTTGAAAGTGCATAGCATTGAAAATGAGACAGTCCTAAAAACACCATACACATTCACATACATAATGGAATGAGTAGGTATGTCCTTTCTTAAAAAAAACAGTATATTTCCAGGTTTCCGTTACAAAACATCTTTGTCTCCTATAAAACTAAGTTTCTCCTATCCCATATATCTGGGTTCACTTGCTTAGTTAATGGTTCGCATGCACAGTTTCTAAATTGCTAATGGTGAAATATTGTTTCATGAAATGAAGTTTGTTTTTGGAAGTGCTTATCTATCAAATAATTTTGTAGAAAAAATAATAACATTTTAGTATTTTATCTATTGAAAATATTTATGTATTATGGTAACCTAATGAGGATCATATGATAAAATAACACGGTGTGCTGGATTCCAGCTTTGGAAAGCCGGACTGTTTGGTGGTTAGTGTGCTATGGTGGCCTGTGTTCAGGTAGCCCTTTTCATCTGCATCTTATGGAGCTGGGAACAGCCTTCCTTGACTTACTCATGCTCTCTTGATCCCCTTTATTCCAACTACATGACAAGAATATTCTGTAACAAAGAAAAAAATAGTCATCTTGGCTTATCACCTGGTAGAACTGTGTGAGCTTCAGTGTTTTGCAAATTTTAATGTGTATTTGAATCATCTGGGGATCTTGTTACAAGGCAGATTTTGATTCAAAAGATTTGGGTGGGGTATTGCCTTTATTTCTAATATGTTCTGGAGAAGCAAGGAGCTAGACAATAAGAGTGCCTTATTTTAACTGCAGCTTAAACTGTCAGCCCACCTGAATAGTTGTGAGGTTGTGGATAGATGCTGCCTGTCGAGTGAAAAGGCAAAAAAACGGTTTTTGAAGAGTGGAGTACATATGGAGATAGAAAATTAAAAAATTACGAGGTAAGGGAGGAGCAGGGAAGAATGAAGTTCATAGTGACAGAGCAAGAATTAGAATTGGAGAACATCTAGGAAGAAACTGGTCTTTATACCTATGTGGAAAATCCATAGTTCATTTGCTAAACCTGCAGCCAGTCATCTGGACTGGAGGGGAAGATGAGATGACCAAAATAGAGCAGCAATAATAATCTCAGTATACTGTGAAGCATAGTGTTGGCAATTCCAATTGACTGAACTGCCTAGCAGCCATTCCTTTCCAATTGATTAAATTGCCTAGCAGCCATTGGCTGTGCTAGTTTAGTGTTGATGATATGTCTTTTAAAACCAATAGATCCAAATTTAAGAAGATTTTTGACATTTTATAAATCTTTGTTGCATAGGTGTGGCTTAATACCCAAGCCAGTTGTCTTCGTCAGTAAATACATTTTTTTCACAGTCATTGAAGTACCAAGGGCTTAGAACATTTTACCAAAATTGTATGAAAGAATTGTTTACTGCATTTACAGTCAACTAAATTTGAAGTTATAGAATGTAAACTATACAGACCTAGGAAGAATTTCAAATGATTCAACTATCAATAAAGGCCTTTTTGTAATTATGAGAATAGAACACACTTGCAAGCTTTCAATTTTCCAGACAAGAAAATTACGCTTTTTTAATTAATAAAGCACCAATTTTTTTCTTTCTTTTAAATGCTCAGCTTTCCTCTTGACATTTTAAAAGTGAGTTTGGTGCTTATGATTGATAATAATAACTTATACATTAGCCATCTTTCATCACTTTATTGATTTGTCTATTTTCTCATGGATTTTTCCTTTGATCTCATTTAGCATTTGGGTGAGCTTTATTGATTTCATCCTGTGGTCAATTTACATTCAAAGTTTGCATTAGTTCAGTAGAAGCTCTTGTAATATTGGATATTAAGGAGGAGTTTCAGGGGCCAATGTCTGAGTTATGTGTTAAAACTGCCTAAAACAAATTTAGAGAGGATTAAGTGGAAATTATTCACATACACTAATTAAAAGTTATTTTAATACTTAATGATTCTGAAAAAATACTGCTAAAATAAAATCTGTTTATAATATAGTTCTAGACATAGCTCTATGAGAAGGAGATCCTTGTGTTCATTATGCACAGTGAGGGAGATGGAATATAAGAGAGAGTAACAGTCCCTCTCCACCTGCAGTTCATACTTTCACTTCTATTATATTTTCAGCTACATTTACAATTCAACTGCAAGTTGTAGAATGTTGCCATTCCCTACATTTTTCATTTTGTCAAATACATTGTATCAAATTTATTTAATTTTTAAAGATATTCACCCAGCTTAATAACTAATGTGTATAATCAGAATATACATCATGGCAATAGAATAGAATTTAGTATTACCAAGACAACATCATGTATATCATGGAGCTTTTCTGCTGAAAAATCCTGCTGACCCAAATGTATTTGAATACAGGTTTTCACCTCATACTTTGGTATTATTGTGTTAAAAGATAAAATGGTGTCTTGGAAGGAAATGCATCTGGAATTGATCTGAACTCTCTCTCTCTCTCTCTCTCTTTCTCTCTCTCAAGCTAGAGGTAATTCAGTGACAAACCTTTTAGAGAGATGATGAATGGAATGTAATGTTTCTGAACATGAATTTTCATTGTGGTGGGGGGAAACCTAATTAACCAACCTAAACTACTTCTATTCAAACACTCCAGAAAGATAACACCAGTCACAAATGTTAAATATCTGTTTTGCTTTAGTTTGCTTACTCATGCATTTATTCAACACTTGCTATGGCAGTTTATCTAAAATTAGGTCCAAAGTAATTTAGGCAGCCATACGCTATGTGAAAGATTCTGTAGAAAGCTTTAAATCATAGTGACAGCCATTAGAACTTGCTTAAAGAAAATGCTTTTCTGAATAACTCCAGGGGAAACAATAGAAAAAAGAACTATCAGTATTTCTGTAAGGTCTTGCAAGAAATTACTCAGCATTTAGATATGTGCTCCTTTGAAAGAATGAAACTCAATGTTTGCTTTCTACATTTTATGCATATTTTAAAAAGAGATTATCTTTATTGAGCATTTATTCTGTGTCAGGTACATATCTAAGCACTTGGATGTTATCATATTCAAATTTCAAAATGTCTGAGTTAAACAAACTGTACTGCAACTCACATTTTACTTTTGAGAAAACAGTAGCATAGAGAGAGAAAATAATTTGCCTAACATCATATAAATGGTTAGTGGCAGATACGAGTTTTCAATGCCAGCAGTCTAATTCCAAAACACAGGTTTCTACATTCTGTGCTATTTTCTTTCTACTCCTATCACTGATTTATGTGTAAATATTAAGAATATTGATTTTTCCAGGTGTCACAGGTAAGCAAAACTCATTCCAAAATGTTGATGATTTCTTGAGTTAGATTTTTTATAATGTTATAAATTTAGAGAAAATATTTAAACAAGTAAATTAATTACATATTGCTTGAATATTACAAATGTCTATAAAATAATGGCTTTTTGCAATACATAAATTTAATAGTCAAATTCTACTATTTTAGGTGCAAGGATGGTGATAAACTGGTTTATTTTAGAAACACAGAGACTAAATTTATCATCTTGTAGTAACAATCTCAGTGTTTTATCCTGAAAAAACATTCAGAACTCCATTTAATTTTGGAATACATATTTTTAAAGTTGTGTCGAATTGAAAGACAAAAGTAGTTTAGAATATTATAGATGACTTTTTAAAAATGTTTATTATAACACTTTCTTCAAATTAGATGCTCTAACCTTTAAGACAAAAGTTGATGGAAGTAAAGATATTTGTCATCTTATAGAAAAACACTTTAAAGATTTTCTTAAAGAGTTAAATGTATATGTAACTTTGAGAATGAGGTATTGTACATGAAACAGTCTAGACTGACAAACACCTGAGACTTGATCTGGAATATCTTAAAAAAAATTCTGGATTCTAGGAAAAAAAAAAGTATTTTCAGCCTCAGCATTGTCCAAAACAAGCAAATTACTGTCAAAAAAATCTTTGCAATTTGTGTATTTATTTATTTTTATTTATAATCATGGAACATGATTTCTCTTGAAAGAAAATAGGACAATGACTCATTTAACTCACTGAGTACTTCACCTGAGGAACTTAGGGAGAATGGGTTTATATCTAACCTCGGGTAAAATAATATAGTTTCAATGTTTATTCGTAATGGGGCAATACAAAATTACTAAAAATGGCTGGGATAATTCCAGATTCCTTAGAATGGGTTTCCTCATGCAACCTCTACTCTGACCTCACAAAAATAACTAGTTAGTTCTCCATATAAACAGGTTCCATATTCATGAATTAAACCAACTATAGAAAATATTCCTAATAAATAAATAACAATACAACAGTAAAAGAGAAAAATAAAAATACAGTATAACAGCTATTCACACAGCATTTACATTGTGTTAGTTATTATAAGTAATCTAGAGGTGATTTGAAGTACCAAGGTGATGTGTCATAAGGGACATGGGTCTATGCAGATTTTGGTATTAGCGGGGATCCTAGAACTAATTCCCAATGAATATGGAGAAATGACTATATTTCTTTTGCCTTGAAATGCACATGTTGATGTCTTGTTGTTTTTGATTATGGCAGGCTTCAGTTATGCTTTTATGTTCGGTTGAAAGTTTACATTGTATTGAAAGTTGTTGATGAATTAGTTTAGCCAAAATTATTGTTCTATTTCAGAATACCCAACCTCTACTCAAATCTTTTACTGCAACACTAATTTCATGTTGTCTTTCACAGTCCTTAGTTACTTATGTGTGTATAACATCATTTTTAAGTGTTTCCAATATGAACCATATGACTGCTAAATTTCTTGCTTATGAAAATTACATCCTTTCTAGAATTTTTTGTAAAAAAGTTTGAAATATTATCTATATCCACACTCACCAGTCACTTTTTATTGTGCTAACATTGTATACACATATACATAAAAATAATAGATTGCAGATTATATAGAATATAATATTGTTAATCACTTAACATAGTTGTATATTTCTCTTTAAATATTTATATGGAATATTTTTAACAGTATGACTGTCCATCTGAATTATGTATTTTATATAATCAATCTCAAACAATTTAGATTATTGTTTTATAATTTTTAAATAAAATATCAATTGCATTTAGTTTGCATAAATCATTCTGCACACCTTTGGGATTTCCCCAAGATTCGTCCTACTTATGAAAGTTAAAATTTTGAAACTTATTCAAACCACCATAGACTTCCCATGGCATTCAATCATCATAAACTTTCCAGTTCTCACTATTAATGGCAAAGCACTGTAAGGTTATTTTTAGCAATTTACATTTTTTATTTTATGAATTTCCTATTCATAGCATTTAATTATTTTTTATTGGTAAGTTTTTAGAAATTACATCGAAGATTCTTTATATAGTAATGTTAATTATTTCATTTCTCATAAAAATTATATTTACTTAAATTTTTAACTATCTTTAAGAAAACTCGTTCATTTCCTTTTTTTTTTAAACCTTTTATTTTAGGTTTGGGGGTATATATGAAGGTTTGTTATATAGATAACTTATGTCATGAGGGTTTGTCATAGAGATTATTTCATCACCCAGGTATTAAGCCTAGTACTCACTAGTTTTTTTTTTTTCTCCTCCCACCATCTACCCTCAAATAGATCCAAGTGTCTGCTGTTCCCTTCTCTGTGTTCATGAGTTCTTATCATTCAGCTCCAAGTAAGAACATGTGGTATTTGTTTCTTCCTGTGTTAGTCTGCTAAGGATAATAGCTTCCAGATCTATCCATGGTTTTGTAAAAGAAATAATCTCATTCATTCTTATGGCTGCATAGTATTCCACAGTACTTATGTGCTGCATTTTCTTTTTTTCTTTTTTTTCTTTCCGAGACGGAGTTTCGCTCTTGTTACCCAGGCTGGAGTGCAATGGCGCGATCTCGGCTCACCGCAACCTCTGCCTCCTGGGTTCAGGCAATTCTCCTGCCTCAGCCTCCTGAGTAGCTGGGATTACAGGCACGTGCCACCATGCCTAGCTAATTTTTTTTTTTTTTTTTTTTTTTTTGTATTTTTAGTAGAGACGGGGTTTCACCATGTTGACCAGGATGGTCTCAATCTCTTGACCTCGTGATCCACCCGCCTCGGCCTCCCAAAGTGCTGGGATTACAGGCGTGAACCACTGCGCCCGGCCATGTGCTGCATTTTCATTAACCAATCTGTCACTGATGGGCATTTAGGTTGATTCCATGTCTTTCCTATTGCTAATAGTCCTCAAAAGGTCATTTATTTTCTTAGCAAAAAAAATGTTTCAAATTTATTAATTGAACAAACAAAACTTCCATCAGTTTGGTCACTTAACATCTTTTATGTGAAACAAAGTATGTTAGCTTTTGGAAGACTGAGTTCAATTTTTTATTCATCATGAGTAAATTATTTGACAATAAAGAGACTCTTTACATGAATAAATAAAAGAATAACTGATGGAATGATACTTTCTTCATCTGATATCTGTTTTAAATGTACCTCTCTACAGAAAATAATTGTTAGAAATTATTCGTGAAAATCCTCAATCAAAATATTGATTGAAAATGAAGTCACCTTCATTATTTATTGTATTATTTTCTAAATAATTTGTTACAATATATGATAATATTGCTTGCTTTTATATTTTAGCAAAAAAAGGTAAGATTTTAAAAACATTCATGGAAACCATTATCCTATAAGGAAATATTAATCATATGCAATATTGATATAAAATATAAATATATTATGAGATATATAAGAAAAAGTTATTAAGCATTTCATATGTACCTTATAAAATTGAATTGCACATACAAATATGATTTTCTGTGAATCAAATGTGCTGAAAGGCTTGCATGAAAATAATAAGTATATGAGAACTCATACACTGAAGGAGATGACTCGAAAGATAGTATGCCCTATGCCATTGAATAATTATAAAAGTAAGAGAAAAGGCAGATGGATCATTAACAAACAAAATTTTTAGCTCTTGATAAAAATAAAGGTATTTCAAAGTTCATGAAAAACATGTAATCAAATTGTTTATAAGGAAGTTAGAAATATGTGCAAAATAGGATAAAATGGGATTCATCTTATAAAAATGCAAATTATCAAATCTACAGAAAAATAATTTGAAAACAGTGTTTGATACTAAAATAAATTAGAAATCCATAACACTGAATAATGTTGAAAAAATTCTAAGTGCAAAGTTAGACCTAAGCATATCTTATAGTGTAATGTTGAAAATGGAGCTATCCATTATGCTTAGAATAAAGTTCAAAACCCTGTACGATGGTTTACAAAGCATCAGCAATCTACTGCCTGCAAAATTCTACAAATTCTCCGTATTTGCTTTCCTTGACATATTAAGAATGATTCTTTGGCTTCTGGCCTGTGCAATAGTTTATTTTTTTTAATTAGCATGAATTATAGCACTCTTTCCTAAAAATGATCACAGGGATAAGAGCATATAGTTTTGTGGATTAAATATGAGTTACATTTTGTACATGTTTGGTGTGAGTTGGCACCCTGTAAAACCACATTGCGATACCCAAGAGGAAGTTCAATAACTCTGGTAGTGATTTATATTTAAATTTTAGTAGAAGAAAGGCTGCTGTTCAGTTAGATTCAGTCTGGCCATACTGGATAATTACAGTTGACCTTAGTTCTAAACATATTGGCATGTGTCATACTAATTGTTAATTATTTTTAATATCTTCCTCAAATAGAAGATTGTGATTGGATTTTCCTAGGGAGAAATTAAGATGCAGACAGAGATAGGTGAGGAGTCCAAAACAAATCCCAATCTATATTCTGCTTTACATTAATAAACAGCAATAAATGCATAGACTTGTATGGAAATGGAAGCCTGCCATCCATACAATCTGAAGTTTGTGTTCATTTGAAAGGCAATATCTACTAGCTCTTTGAAATTAGTGTGCCTAATATCTTAACTGTAATATTTGCCAATGTGAAAGAAATAGTTGTTTAATTTTTTCAAAAGATATTTTCCTAAGATGTTGTTAAGAGATTGTTAATAATTCCTCATGCATCAATTTATTGACAGGCAAAATAATTATTTTTCCATTTCTAAACTTTAGAAAAATATAGATCAAGGCAATTCATATTGTTTTTGTTTATTTACTCAGTTGGGATTCATGTATAACTTCAATAGTTTGTGGCAAGGCATTTTGTATCATATGCTTTGACTGAAAAATGATTTTATTTATTCTTTAGATATTACCATTTTGAAATAAGTTTCCCAGAGTGATTTTCTTCTTTCCATTTCCTACTGTGTGCTTAAAAAGGGATTATAATTTCTAAATGCTTTTGTTGGATTCCCCTGTCTCAGATATATTCATCTTTTACCAGAAATCAGCCTTTACAAAAGAAATAATATTCAGCATGAGATCATTATTATTCTGTATTTTCACGTCCAGTAGATGGTTTATTTCAGAACCTCATTTTCTCATAATATGGTTTTATTCAGCTTACTGATAGTGTTTATTTTGTTCAGAATGAATTCCCAAAATAGAATGATTGGATGAAGAGACCACAGGACACTGTTTCATTTTTCCCTCCATCACTAAGTACTTAAGTTCTGTAATGAAGACTTTATTTTTTAAAAACAAAACCCTTTACCCACTCACTCTTCATTTTACTTCTTCCCAAATGCATTTCCTCTAGGATTTGTTTATTTATTATATTAGACAAGTATATTTTAAATATTTAATCTTTAAGAACAGAAATATTTCATCACTTCTGCCAGTCATTGATCCCTAAGCAATTAATTATACAAAATTACACACAGCCACCCCTATGCACCTCAGAACTTTTTATCTTTGTAGTTTCTCTACAGATGAATGTGCTTTCCTCTGGAGTTTTTCTTTTGGTGCACAGATGTGGTTCTCAGCTTCACTGAAGTTTGAGAAGCTCAGACTACCTCGAGGGATAGGTGCATGCAAAGTGGTGCAGGCAAACCAGCAATCAACAGAATGGTATTAGTTATCTACTAGTCCCTGGTCCCAGAAGAAGGCAGTTACTGACTGGTGTTTTCAAGATCCATAGCAAAGAGATGGAGAAAAAGAGGAGCAGGCATGGAAGAGAGAGAGAGAGAATTTATTTCTATTTATTAGAGAGTAGATACTATCAATTTAACTGGAGTTTCTCTAGTCCCAGGAATGATTCCATAGGAAATATCACTGAAGAACCCTGAAGGAGCCATGTCTCTTCAGTATGCAAGCAACTGTTCAAAAACAGGTCTTACTAGCCAGTTTTTTATTGAATAAAAATACTAAAAATTAATTGAGCATCTGAAATATGCAAAGCTCTTTAATAGACATAATACATTTTATTTTCATTTAATCTTCACAACAACTTTTGGGAGTAGGAATTATTATTCCTATTACCAAGACTTTATATCATCTATCTTGTAGGGTCCAAGGGAAAACTTTCCCTTCTCCCTCTTGAAGTTGACTGAAAATCAACTGACAAAAGGCAATTAATAGGATAAAGGGCATACCAATTTATTAACGTGAACAGGAGAGAATCACAGAATGATTACCTCACCAGGCAGTGGGATTCAGATGTTTTTAGACCCTTCTTCTTATGAGACAGGAAGATGGAGAACTGTGGATAATATTAGGGGCATAGTATCTGATTTTTAGGGGCATTTCATACAGTGCCGTAGAAAAATATCTATTGGGCTCACCAAGCAAAGAATGGTTTATGACAAAAGTCTGTCCAGGTGTGTTGTCAGATGTAAGTCTTCTTCCCAGAGGTATGAGTTCAGTTAATGAAAACTCAGGGCAGGGGTAATTAGTTAGACTAGAGGTAATTGTTTTCGTCTTTGGAGGGTCTGAACTTTACACATATAAGGGCACTTCAGAGAATAAATTCATTCTGTGCATTGGGAGAAAAGAAGATTGAGAGACAAGAGTGGGCGACACGTCAGAGACACCTCGAGGCTTCTTCAGTTCAGCATGTCAAATCACCATATCTTGGGGTACTGGTTTCTGAGTCCCAAAAATGTTCTGAGGCAATGTCTCTTGCTTTCAAATGGCGTGACTAACTTTAAAAACTACTTGACAGTATTGGGAGGTAAAAGTCTTAGCTGGTGCCTCCTTGCAAGTGAAACTCTAAAGATAGCTACATAGAACTCAAATATTTGGGGATTAAAATTGTATGTCATTTATCTCATGGTTATTTTTATAATGATCCAAGATCTTGACTGTATAATTATCTTTCTTAATTTTCATAAATTTAGCAAACTTATGGTTTATCTCAGTTTTTCAAAAGAAACAGGTTATTAAAAATATAATCACAGTTTATATTCCTTAACATATTTTGAATCAGGACTAATGCTAACATTAAAATATTTAAGTCTAATAGTGCAGAAAAATGGATCATATATTTTTAAGTCTAAAAATTAAAAACAAAAGCAAATGGTGGTTAGAATTAGCACAATTGAGATGATATTTATCTATCAAAATTATTTTTTATTCAATTGTACTGTGCATATAATATACATATTAATTTTCTCTCTCAAAATGTAATTTTTTCTCCAAACTTATATTTCTTGCTGGCCAAAACATGAGAGTGTTTTGGAATAAGCATTAAGTATATGAAGTTAGGGGTTAAAATTGTGTTTGTAATTACCTGTTATTAATATGAGAAACAGATTCATGACTCTGAAACTATTGAAAATATCTTTTCATATATTACTTTCATCCTGAACATGGTAATAATTATGCCATAATTGCTAGTTAGCTAAACATTTATGTACATGTGATTATATTGTAATTTTAGCTAAAGATGTTTACACCAAATATGGAAGGATATTACTATACAATTAGATATTTTCTCTACCTCTATATTATACATTTACATAGTAAATTGGCTGCATAAAAATTACCATATAAATATGTATATTTATAAAAATATTTTAAAGTAAACTATGTAGTTAATATAAAGGATGTTATATTTTAAGGTAATCGGAAAATTTTCACCTAAAATAAAATATACTTTTCCTAAGAAATCATGTTTTAGGGGAAGTTTGTGTTCTTGATCATCCTCATTTGCTTACAGATTATCCATTTGCAAACTGAGTAGACCCTTGTCATCTATAAAGTAAATATGGTAACAATTTTGAGACTTTCCAAATACATAAAAGGCACTATAATATGTAATTCAGCAATAAAAGACAGCGAAACCTTTCTGAAAAAATGTAAGAAAGGCCTATAGACCCTTAGTAATTTTATAAATACCAGACTAAAGCCATTTATAAATTATACAAATATATTCTGAATGAGCTCTTGCTAAAAGCATTTTCTATATCACTGTTTAAAACTTCAACACTGTATATAAATTATTCATGAAATAGAAACCATTGCCAAATTAGATATTCCTGTTTTTGTTTTCTGTTAAATTTATATTTTCCAACTAAGAATCATCACTTTCTGGGTCTTAATTCAACTAAATTATAGGCCAAGCACTATTTTAAGTTCTATGGCTAGTTATATTTACCTGCCTGCATAGAGCTTACGTTGGTTTGTTCTTTTCTATCACTATTGCTAGTAATTTTGTGTTGTGTTTGTAATGAAATCTAAACAAGATGCCGTAAAGTATCTTGTATGACATGTCTGCCTCCTTCTCCAATCTCATGTTTTACTGCTCCCTCTGTGCAGTTCTGCTCTAGTCAGACTACCCTCCATTTTATTTCTGCAACACTGATAGGCTTAACTTTTTCTTGCTTCAGCTTCCCCTTATTAGAGTTTTCTTTCTCAACTCTTTTCATGTCTAAGTTAGGTACACATTCCTTTTGAGATCCTCTGTGGCTATGATGTTCCCTTCCCCCCATTATATCACTCTGCCCTTAACTTTTAATGCAATTTATGTATCTGTTTCTATCTCTTCCATACAGTAACGTAAGCTGGAGAATATGCAAAGCATAGGAAACACGAAATAAATAACTATTTGATTAGTGAATAAATAAATGAAAACTAGCTAGAAAGAAAATCATTTCTGTAATCTTTCTTTGACAAATGCTGCTTTCTATACCTTGGAGATTCACAATATAAATTAGCATATTAAAGGCTCTACATATTTTGTAGTAAATAAAAGTCTTTTACCCAGAATTTTCCAAGCTTTTTTGAACATGAAACGTTTTTTTGTTTGTTTATTTTGTTTTTAAATAATGTCTATTAACATATTCCTTAGCTACTGTTGTTTGGAACACTTATTGTTAAAGGTGAGCCTTCTCTTATTCTATTGATATTTTCATAATCCAGGATATAATTAAAACAAGCAATCTAACAAATATCCAAAAAGTTTAAAGTATTGACAGGGTCAGTGTGTGTTTTCTGAGTGAACAAAGTTCAATTCTAAAAGAAAAAGGCATTTTGCCATTAGCTTTCTTGCCCATGGTTGACAGTTGATGGAACAGTACATGGAGTAATATGCTTTCCTTTTGCTTTCTAAATTTGTATTAAGCCCATAGCAATTCTGCAGCAAATTTAATGATGTTGTGGGGAAAATGTCTAATATAAAATATTTTATTATAAAAGTACCAGAACATTAAGGCTATACTATATCTGCCTCTATATTTGACAGCAGAGAAAAAAGTACTATAGTTGTAAGGGAGGGAGGTAGAATGATTTTAGAAATGAAAATGAAAACCTGAACCGCATAGGCATTATTCCCTAGTGCTCAACTCTGTGGGATATTTTTATTGTATTTTGTGTTTGACAAAACATAGTTTTTCATGTTCAGATTTTGGAGAAGTTTAGCCTGTTCTGGCATAATGGATTAAGTTAGAAGGTCTTTTGCCGTTTCAGAAATGGTATGTTCAAATTTATTTGCTACAATTCCTCATCAAAGAACTTCAAATTTCTAATAAAAAGAGAAGATGCAACTTAAAAGACTTGGTGGCATTTTTTTTTCTACTCTTCTTATTTTCCAGGATAAAAAAATAGTGATCTTTTCAAAAGTGAATTGTAAGTGAAATAAAGAAACTCTGCTTTAGATTTTGAACCTTATTTCATTTTTACAAACTATTAATTATAAAAACTTTAAAAGAACAATAATGAATATCTCCACCAAATCCACATGATTAGACTGAAATTAAAGCTACCTAAATTATTACCAGTTTTAGAAAGTATTCTAACAAATAGATTGTGTTACTTGAGAACGTGTCACAAAGAACACTGATTCCTTTCTAAAATGGGTTTTAGGTGAACCTAAAACAGAAATCAACTGGTAGACTTTTTTATTGAATTGGATTACTCATATTGAATCATTAATCTGATGGCCTTTTTAAGAACCATTCCAAAATGTTAAAGAATTGTCTAAAATTCCATCCAAACTCATTTCTCACAATCATAAGTGAACTAAAGTTGATTCACAACTATGGATTCTATCTACAACTACGATGGATTTTAAGACTCATTCATATTTATTTCTTGACCTCTTATTGCTAAGCACTTTATGTGTATGAGCTCATTTGATGCTCACAACAACCCTGAGGTAGACATTAAACAGTATTCTAATTTACAGAGTAGGAAAGGGACTATAATTCAAAAACTGCCTCTATGGAAACATAATTAGTTTCTGACAATTTATGTTGAAGACTAGAGATGTAAACTTTGAATTAACGCAGAAAGAATTAGTAGTTGAAAGCAAATGAACATGTGTAAATATTAAGGAGAAGATTATAAATAAAGACAGTAGGAAACAACTGTAAACTAGTTTTTTTTTTAAATTTCTTAATACTAGGATTAAATATGAAAGGGCAGGAAGAAGGAGCCTCCCTTTTGGAAGTCTAAGAAAAAAAGAGTGCTTTCTGAGAAAAATGGTAAAATTTTCAAGGAAGGAATGCAATAGTGTTAAAGAAGACACAGAGATCAGAATTTCATGTAGTTACTCTGCATTTTTGATTGGAGGTACCTCAGACATTGACTAAGACAACCACATCATATCCAGATGAGATACTGAAAACCAGCAAATAGATTAACTAGTTATGTACAATTTGAATCATTCACTGAGCATTTACTGAGTCCCTACTATATTCCAAGAACTTGGTTAGCTATATTCTACATGAAGACATTTGCTCTATTCTTAAGAGATGGTGTATAGAACAAGAGATAAATGGGTAATCATTACACAACCTTGTATATATTATAAAAGGATCAAAATGAGGTTGTGGGTCATTGCTACTTTAAGGGAAGTTAGTTGGGCAGAATCAAGAATTGTTTTTCAGAGAGTGTGATTTAAACTATGATATACTTGAAGGCTAACCAGGAGAGATAGGAAATAGAATTAAGAGATGAATTAAGAGTACATGCAAAGCATGGGATGTGAAATGACTCAATGTCTGTGGAAAGACACATATCATTGGGGTGGGATGAACTTATCAAATGATCTTTTTAACTTTCCTTTGATTTCTTAATTATGTTGTTCATGTTTAACCTCCATTAGTGTCATTTAGGCATATACAGTCAGGCACTGCATAATGGCATTTCAGTTAATGATGGACCACATATATGACAGAGGTCCCATAAGATTATAATATTGTCCCTTGTCTATGTTTAGATACTCAAATACTTACCATTGTATGACAGTTGCCATAGGTTTGTATCCTAGGAGCAATATTCTATACCATGTAGACTAGGTATGTAGTAGGCTCTACCATCTAGGTTTGCATAAATACACTGATGCTCACACAATGACAAAATCCTCTAAGAACACATTTCTCAGAATATATCCCTATAGTTAAACAATGCATGACTGTAATCATATTTATCATTTGATTTACTTGTATTATGACAATTAACTGCAATTCCAAAACTGGCTGTCATTCTGTAAAGTTCCACAGATCACAAACATAATTACCTATAGTAGCCAAGAAAGCAAAGTTCCAGAGTGAAGCTGGCAGGATGAAAGTAAATTTGCACACTTGGTGAGTTTGGTAGAGCTCAGGTAAGATGGAGGAGACTCTGCCTGTGCCTTAGGGATAGGGGGCATGTGTTGTTGCCATGGAAGGAAATGAAATTGGTTTCAAGTAAAAGCACTTTTATTCAGAAATAGCTTTTTAAATATTCTAACTGATCAGTGTACTCTAGAACTAATTTAGGTCAATAACATTAGTTGCCTCTTACAACTACATCTTCCTATTTTTGCATTCAAATAAGTTATTGACAGAACATTTATAATAAGAAATATTTAACTCTATTTCATATATAATTCTTTTAATATACTTTTTTGACATGGTAGTTGTTATAATTTTATTATTCTTTCTTCTCTAAAGCTGCTATGTATTTTCTGTTATGTATTAATTTGTTTTGGAAAGAGAATTAAATGCAAAACATATAGTTCGGATAGCAGACCTATGAGTAGACTGTAGTAAGCAATAGCAATTTAAATATTCACTGAGGACAACACAGTAATATAGAACACCCAGACTAACTATATATATGACATTACAAGAGGCATAAAATTTACATTTTCCCTTATGTCATGATTTTCAACAGTGGGAGAAATATATAACAGAGGAATTGATATGCAAAAAAACATTTCTACTCTTGACAATAGAAATATTTAAGTGTATTTTTAAAATTACTAACTTAAATATTAGGAATGCCATATGAGACATGCATCCCAACCCCTCCTCATAAACCTGGTGACATGGTGTTTTATAATCATGTATACAAAGAATTAATTGCAACAGTTTACAAATCTTTAGCTAATGCAGATAAATTACCCAATATCCTCATAATGTGCAGAGTTGGCTTTACTTTAGATAAGTAGATCATTGGAAAAAGCACCTAAAACTTAAAAAGCTTTACTATAAAATAATCATATTCAATGATTATCAATGTATATCCTGTTTAAAGAATTAACCATTTGTGATTGTGTGTGTACATGTACACACAAATGCACATGCACATGTCTATGTATAAAACGAAAATATTCAAACTGTCAATGTAGAAACATATATTCAGGAATAATTAGAATCATCTAGTCACAGAACAACTAGAGACTTTTAGGGATCATTTAGTCCCAGTGAATAGCATTAAACTAACCTTCCAATTCCGTATGCTTTCTTAGTATCTTCTTTTGATGGCTCCACAGTACTTGGTTATGACATCAACTGGAAAATAGTTTAAGTATAATTTTGTTAGATATTTTATATAATTTTTCCAAGTAATAATATCATTAAGAAGTTTAATGTTTCCTTTGCTATATAACACTTTTTAATCTGGGGGAAAAAGTTTCTCCTTATAATAAATCTAATACATCCCAAGATAATAATAATCTTTTTTTGGTTTGTTTTCAGGTTTTCTTCTCTTTGCCTTCACTAGTGTATAGTCTGGTTTCTTTAAATTAATTTTGAACACAATAGAAAATTACAATTAATTCACAAATTAATCTAGTGAAAATATCGTTTTCTTAACATATATATTTAAAACATTTTGTGTTTATAGACACAAATCTTATTTTACAAAACATTATTAATTTTGAAAATAATTTTATCAAAAATTTGCAAACAAAAACAGTCAGTAAGCAAATTTTGTTCCTCATTTTTTTTCTTTCTTTTTTTTTTTTTTGTTCCTCATTTTCTACAACCATTGTAAGTTGTTAAGACACCTTTGATTTCACATTCACTGGCTTCATCCCTTATTCTCTCCCTGTTCCTCTGTAGGGTTCTTTGCTGTTTCTCACACTTTGAATTGCTGTATTCCTCAATATTTGGTCCTTATCCATTCATCTTTTGGTTTTTTTTTAATTCCTATATTTTAAGTTCTGGGGTACATGTGTAGAATATACAGGTTTGTTACATAAGTATACACGTACCATGGTGGTTTCCTGCATCCATCTCTGTCATCTACATTAGGTATTTCTCCTAATAACATCCCTCCCCAGTCCTCTATCCCACTGCTATCCCTCCTCTAGTTCCCCACCCACTGACAGGCCCTAGTATGTGATGTTCTACTCTCTGTGTCCATGTGTTCTCATTGTTCAATTCCCACTTATGAGTGAGAACATGTGGTGTTTGGTTTTCTGTTCTTGTGTCAGTTTGCAGAGAATGATGGTTTCCAGCTTCATCCATGTCCCTGCAAAGGACATGAACTCATCCTTTTTTATGACTGCAAAGTATTCCATGGTGTATAAGTGCTACATTTTCTTTGTCCAGTCTCTTATTGATGGACATTTGGATTGGTTCCAAGTCTTTGCTATTGTGAACAGTGCTGCAATAAACATACATGTGCATATGTCTTTATAATAGAATAATTTATAATCCTTTAGGTATATACCCAGTAATGGGATTGCTAGATCAAATGGCATTTCTAGTTCTAGATCCTTGAGGAATTGCCATACTCTCTTCCACAATGGTTGAACTAATTTATACTCCCACCAATAGTGTAAAAGCATTCCTGTTTCTCCACATTCTCTCCAGTATTTATTGTCTCCTGATTTTTTAATGATGGCCATTCTAACTGGTGTGAGATGGTATCTCAATGTGGTTTTGATTTGCCTTTCTTTAATGACCAATCATGATGAGCATTTTTTCATATGCTTGTTGGCTGCATAAATGTCTTCTTTTGAAAAGTGTCTGTTCATATCCTTCACCCACTTTTTGATGGGGTTTGTTTTTTTTCTTGTAAATTTGTTTAAGTTATTTGTAGATTCTGGATATTAGCCCTTTGTCAGATGTGTAGATGGCAAAATTATTTTCCTATTCTGTTGGTTTCAGTTTCACTCTCATGATAGTTTTTGTTTTTGTTTTTTGCTGTGCAGAGCTTTTTAGTTTAATTACATTCCATTTGTCAATTTTGGGTTTTGTTGTCATTGCTTTTGGTGTTTTAGTCATAAAGTCCTTGCCCATGCCTATGTCCCAAGCGGTATTGCCTAGGATTTATTCTAGGGTTTTTATGGTGTTAAGTCTTACATTTAAATCTTTACTCCATCTTGAGTTAGTTTTTTATAAGGTGTAAGGTAGGGATCCAGTTTCAGATTTCTGCCTAGGCTAGTCAATTTTCCTAACACCATTTATTAAATAGGGAATCATTTCCCCATTTAGGTTTCCTGAACCTAAAATGAAAGTTAAAAAAAATAAAATAAAAGGCTGAGTCAGAGGGAACTTTGCCTGCTTGACTGTTGAGCTGGGACATTGGCCTTTTCTTGTCCTTGGACTGAAACTCTAATCATCAGTTCTCATGCATTTCAGGACTCTGGATTCTGAACCTATACCATTAGCTCTCGTGGGTCTCCAGCTTGTTGACTGCAGACCTTGGTGCTGTTCAGCTTTCATAATTATGTGAGCCAGTTTCTTAAAAGTGTCTAAGTTTGTTTACAAACACACACACACACAAACACACATACATGGGAATATGATGCTGCAGTGGACAGAAATAAGAGTAGGTTAGGGATAGAAAATAAATTTGCATCACCAGACTTACCACAAACAAAAGAATATATCCTATTGTTCTGAATAAATCTAACTAATACAGTTCTCTCTCCATAAAACACCACCATCACTCAACTTTGCATGTGATAATCCTATTCATTCTTCCAGTGACAGCACAAGGAAAGAAGAAAATCTTCCTTGATACCTCAAGCAAAAGTATCTTTTCCATTAGAAGTCATACAGTATTTTTTTTGCACTTCTCTATTTCACATATTACATTTTATGCTGCATTATGAATATTGATAAATGTGATTTTTGATTTCTACTACTCTAGGATCCCTATTTTTGACTTATATGCAAATTATTTTGTACCTATCAGAATTTCTAATATAAAATAACTTTAAAATGTGCTTTATAAATCAATGTGTCTTTTTAAATTATTTTATTTTAAGCAAAAACAAGCATAATGAGGTAATTTTTCTAATTTTGTTACAGTTAGTTGATGTCAGAGAAGAAAGAAGAAATCACATTTATTTAGTTTCCATTCTTGTTATAAGAAATACTTTTTCATATTTCAGGTGGTGTACATGTGAATTGTTCACATGATATATTTGTGACAAATCTAGTGTGAAGTGGCTCAGGCAAGATCCCAAAAAGGGGGAATTCCAGGAGGCCATTGAATTTTAACTATCAACTTCATAATGATTTATTTATTGACTAAGTTTTCATCAGAAATCAGCCATATATTTAGTCACCAAAAAGTCTTTCCTGCAGAGTTTCTAATAAGGTCATCAAAATCCATCTGTTAGAGAAAAGTGTTTTATCTCACAATATGTCTTGAGTTGGTTTTATCAAAAATTACACTTCATTCTTTCCTCATTCTACAGAAACAAGATCTCATCACCAGACTTACCACAAAAAAGAATATACATTTCTTTAAGTATCTTTACATCTGAAGTCTCTTGTCTTAGCTACTCTTTTTAAAGTGATCTATGCATACTTAGAATGAACTCAGTTTTCGTTGCTGCTTTCTAATTTCAATACAAATCATACTTTGCCCGAATGATGTACTACTTTCTCAATTAAGATATAAAGTTTTTAGATGGACTGGTGGTTTCTAGTGCAGGTTGATGATCAGTATAATCATGTGTCTTTTACAGATATGCATCCTAGAATTCTAAATCCAGGTCTGCTGTATCAGCATTTCCAGAGAGTGTGATAAACATATATATGCATATACACACATATATATGTACATATATATGCATGCATTAAAAAATACATATGTACATAATAAATACATATATAAATTACATATTATATATAGCTTGAAAATGCATTCTCCCCTTGGTTTATGAACCTAAACTAGATTTGGAAAATAGATAAGAATTTACTCTGTGCTTCTTCAAAGAAAAAGTGAGAGAGGTTGTTATACATTAATAGAGGAAACTTAAATTTGAAAGGAAGAATGGAAACTTGCTCATAGTAAAGTAATAAACTGGGCTCTGTTTGATTTCTCTGAACTCACAAAATACACTCTTAGATTACTGTGATTGTTTGATCAGTGTTTGAAGAACAATCCTCTGGATCTTCTATATCAAAAAATACTTCTATATCAAAAAATATTTTAATTTAAGATTCTACTGTTTTAATGAAGTTATTAGAATTAATAATTTTAGATATCACTGGAAGATACTAATGGCATCAATTAATACATTTTTAATTAAACCAATACTTCATTAATAAGAATTTATTATATTATTTATTTTTTCTGAAATATATTTTCTAAATAGTTTCCTAAGGGTTTGTTTCCTAAAATATAAAAAATTAAGGTAATAAAATTTTAGAATGAAAACTAGGTATATTATGAATATACAGTGTACTTATATGAACACTACTTTGCTCATTTGTTATATAAAAAATTATCATTTCCAGATATAGATATTAAGCTGGGCACTGGGAATACCAAGAAAAATAATTTAATTCTAAATATTTTTTATGGCCTTAGAGGCTTTCAAATTAGCAAGTTTGCATTCATCTTTCAAATGTTCTCTCTAGAAACTGGTTTTCTATTTATGTTACTAATTTTTTTCAGTTTGTCTTATGGTAGCCGTATCAAATTCCTTTACTTTTTCTTTGGAAGAGATGAATGTCTTAAAGGATTATGGATTACAAAATAAAATACTTAGCATATAAATTTCTGTATTTAATTGTTAATTCATTATTTGTGCTGTTCAAGCAGACAGTATGGTAATTTGTCTATAAAAAATATGTTGATCAATTTTGTGAAAAAGCCTGGAATACAATTTGTTCAAATTTTATGACACTATAAAGTGACTTAGGAAAAAAAAATTAGTTGAGGAATAAATGTGATAAGCATAAACAACTCTGACTGCCAAAGACTATCTTATATAATGTTAAGAATAGTAAAAGTAGGAATAGAATCAACATTGCTGACAGTAGCATGAGAGTAGGTTTTAGGAAAACTGTGAATAAGAACACGTATCAGATTTTATTCTTGTTTGGAGATAGAAGAACAAGGATTATATATTTCTGTATGATTGGAGGTGATGATGTAAAATTAACTTAAGAAAAATTTCACTTCATTTGTATTTCTTTTGTGTTCCTCATTCTGAACAAATTGAAATAAGCTTGGATCATTAAAGAGATGCATTTTACAACATCTCATTTTGGGTAATGGTCAGGATCCAAAATAACCTGGACAGACTAGAATAGTAGATTCAAATGACAGAATTTAATGTGGAGTCCTGAAATTAGTTTTAAAAATCACATGTGAGAGTTTTCTAGTAATTGTTGGTTTGCACAAATTGTCTCTACTGGTCATTGGTGGCAGGCTTTCAATCATATTGGGCAGAAATCTATTTTGATTGACCAATGCCTCTTACCTTCCTGCTATTAAATGTGTGGACTATTTCCTTTGTGGAATAGCATAAATAAGGATTTTGAGTTATCATGAAATCACGAGTTGTCTCTGAAATTTATATACCCCTTTTGTTTCAAGGACTCTGAAAAATAGGACACATGGAATAAATACAGAAGTAGAGCACAAGAAAATGACTAGGATATTTTCTTATCATCTGATTTGATGTGACTTAACAGTTTGATAAGGCTTCTAAATAAGGTCATGTGGTTTCAGGTACCACATAGAGTCTGAAACAAGGGAGATGAAAAGTTAATCATGCTTTTGGGTGTATTTTTCCCAGCTGACACTGAATCTGGAGTATTTGTTTACAAGCATCTTCTACTGATAGAATGTTAAGGTGGCTCAAAGCTGTGATATACCATTATTGGTTAGGAAAAAGGAAACTTTCTATTCCTCTTCCCCTGGTAATAAAAATATTTAGCAGAAAGAGAACAGAAGTAGCTACAATAAACTAATCTCCAGAGAAGTAAATGTAAAGAAAAATAAAACTATTACATAATGAGTAGTATACAATTTGATTGTGAGAAGGTGAAGTCGTAGCCAGATGGAATTCAAAGAGGGGACTATATGAACACTAGTTGAAGGTTTTAAGGAGAAAATTAGTGTTATATGGAGAGCTGAACTATATAATTGCTTGGCTGTCATTCAAAGCTGAGATTCTTTCACTTTTTTTTTTTTTTTTTTTTTACTTAAAGCAGTGGTTCTCAATGAAGGGTAATCTGTCTACTCTACTGAGGACACTTGACAATGTCAAGATATATTTTTGTTTGTCATAAATGGGGAGGTTCTACTGGCACTTTGAAGATAGAGACCAGGGATGCTGTTAAACATGGTATAATGCAGCAGTCCCAACCTTTTTGGCACCAAGGACCAATTTCGTGAAAAACAACTTTTCCAAGGACTAGGGATAGGAGGATGGTCTCAGGATGATTCAAGTGCATTACATTTATTGTACACTTTACTTCCATTACTATTACATTATATCATTATAATGAAATAATTATACAACTCACTATAATGTAGAATCAGTGTGAACCCTGAGCTTGTTTTCCTGCAATTAGACAGTCCATCTGAGGGTGAGGAGAGACAGTGAATCATCATGAGGCATTAGGTTCTCATAAGAAGCGTGCAACCTAGATCCCTTGCATGCACAGATCACAGTAAGGTTCCCAATCTTTTGAGAATCCTAATGCCACCGCTGATGTGAAAGGAGGCAGAGATCAGGCAGTAATATGAGTCGTGGTGCGCAAACTCGCATAAATATAGATGAAGTTTGATTGGCTCACCCTGCCGCTCACTTCCTACTCTGTGGCCTGCTTCCTAACCTTGGCCTGGGGTTGGGGATCTGCTGCTATAATGCACAGGATAGCGCTCCATGACAAAAAATATTCAGCCCAAAATGTCGATAGTGCCAAGGAAGAAAAATTCAGGGCTAAATTAATAGAAAACTGTTTGCATGCAGTAAAGTATAATGTTTTACATGTTTATGAACAGCTTAAGCCTAAGAAATGTCTGTAGTGGTTAAAAAAAAAAAAAGGATACACCCTCAACTTGTTTTGCAACAGCATCTTTTATGTTTTTTTAAAATTTTCTAAGACAAACTAATTTATATTCAAGTTCGGGGTTCACTGTACGTTTTTCTCCTTTGTACCTTACTTGTCATGTGTTCCTTATATTTCCTGGCTTTCCTATTTAGTAATTTTTTTAAGTTCCATTTCTACTACTGAATTAGGAATTATCCTATTCTATCTCTCATAGTGATAGTGATACCTTGCTTTCCCCAAAATTGCTGTCCAAATTTCAACTTAGTAATTACAGTTGACCTTTCAGACTTTACCTTGTAGTTTCTGTTCTAAAATGTTGGGTAATTTTCTTACATGATTGAAGTATGTAATCTTTAGCAATGGCAACATTTTAAGTGATAGATTAAAAATTAAAAACAACACTTATGTGGTACATATACTTTACTATTTTTCTAATTATGAAGATTTGGGGGTTCTTGAAAAAAGGGGGGATGCTGACACAGAGATTTATCATTTCAGTATATTTTCTCTTATCTTCCTTATGATAGCAATCTGCTGTTAGTTAAGTAGTAATAGCAAACATTAATTTAATTGAACAAATAGATACAAAGCTTTTTATGTAATGGACATTCTAGATACTAAAAAGACTAACTTATTTAATCTGTATAACAACACATGAGTCATTGATATTATTATCTTATTTACAGAAAGTAACAGAGGAATTAGATAACATGTCCAAAGCCATTCAACTAAGTCACAGGACTTAATTCAAACCTAGGTAGTCTGAATCCACAATCCACACTTTTAAATACTGTCTAAATTTTGTATTACATATAAAATACATATACATGTATGTATGTTATTGTACATAAAACACTTAGAGTTGTACAAATTATTAGCTTATATTACATATACAACAATCTTGTGAGATAGGTACCTTTATTATTTCACTTTTTGGAAACTAAATAATAGATTCAGAGAAGTTAAATAAAATTTGCCCCAAATCCCATTAATTTGGGAAGAAATCCCAGCTAATCAGTGGAAAAATGTGATTTGAACTCTGGAAATTTGACTCTATTCCACAATATAATATACTATAGTTTTCTACTAAAAACTTGTTAAATGAATGAGTAATTCTTTAACATAATTTTTAATACTCCTTTTTTTTAAATATATTTTAAGTTCAGGAGTACATGTGAAGGATTGTTACATAGATAAACTAGTATGGCGTTTTTTTTGCACAGATTATTTCATCACCCAGGTATTATGCCTCTTACCCATTAGTTATTTTTCCTGGTTTTCTCCCTCCTCCCAGCCTTGCCCTAGGATAGAACCCAGTGTGTATTGTTCTCCTCTATGCGTCCATGTGTTCTCATTTAGCTCCCACTTATAAGTGAGAACATACCATGAATTTTAATTGAGAATTGTCTTAGCATTCACCAATTGTTTTCTAGCTTGCTACCTCACTTCAAATACTGAAATGTGTAAAAGTGGTATGCAGGTAAATATTTTAGCTTTATTGCATACACACATACATAAAAGTGTGTTTCTTTTCTGAACGTTATTCCATACCCCTTTGTATGCAGGCAAAATTCCAGCAATGCAAACATGCTGACAAAAATATATTCCACTACTCTGCTGTATTGGCATGACTTCTCTGTCTTGTTAGGCTTTCAATGTTACCCCACCAACTGTTGCTTATGAAATAATGAACATTATTTCTAATAATTTAAGAAATAAAATAATATTGCTCACCTTTAATATAATATTATTCAAGGTCAATAAGAAACAAAACTATTAAATTGATTTTTGTACTTTGGTAGATTATATTTTCACTATTAGAATAGTTATAAAGGATATCTAAATAGTTATGAAGGATATCTAATGACATGGGAAGTGTGTATATTACATTACTATGTGAAAGGTAAAATTAATATCTGCTCCTTTAAAGTAAGTATGGCAGAAAAGTTTAGCAGAAAATATATTAAAATATACTTCCAAAATTTATTCACAAAAAAATTAAATATTTCTTATTTTAATTTTTAATGCTTAATTTTCAGAGCTGAAACAGTTATCTCCTTAGTTGATCATGTCTTGTGGTTTATATTCATTTTTAAATATTCTTAGAAGATGTTTATTTATTGAGGGATGGAATACATCTTGTTTTCCAAATATATTCACTTTCATAAAAAAAGAACAATAGGAAAGATGTTAAATCATTGAAAAATTATTGAGAATTTGATCTGTGTGCAAACCCTATTCTTGGGATATTAGGGATAAAAATAATGTCAAGATACGATCTCTGCTCTCCGGGAACTTATAGGCAGGTGTAAATAGCTTCAGCACTATGTCAATTACAAGAGTTTTATGGAAGAGATACAAATAAAGGACCATGGAAGCTTAAGGAAGTACAGTTCTAGACAAAGGAAATCTGAGTGGGGTTCATGAAACAAGTCATTCATGCAGACCTTTGATGACGAGGACTTCACAGACAGAGAAAGGTGTCTAGTCACTAGAAATAGAGTGACTAGAAATCTAACTTGGTCTACTTTCTGCTTTTTTTTTTTCTTCTTTAATTATACTTTAAGTTCTGGGATACATGTGCAGAATGTGCAGGTTTGTTACATAGGTATACATGTGCCATGGTGGTTTGCTGCATCCATCAACCCATCATCTACATTGGGTATTTCTCCTAATGCCAAAGCTCCCCTACCATGCCACCCCCTGGCAGGCCCCAGTGTGTTATATTCCCTTCCCTGTGTCCACATGTTCTCATTGTTCAACTCCCACTTACGTGTGAGGACATGCAGTATTTGGTTTTCTGTTCCTGTGTTAGTTTGCTGAGAACAATGGTTTCCAGCTTTATTCATGTCCCTACAAAGGACATGAACTCGTCCTTTTTATGGCTGCATAGTACTTCCTGGTGTATATGTGCCACATTTTCTTTATCCAGTCTATCATTTATGGGCATTTGTGTTGGTTCCAAGTCATTACTATTGTGAATACTGCCACAACAAACATACATGTGCATATGTCTTTATAGCAGAATGATTTATAATCCTTTAGGTATATATCCAGCAATGGGATTGCTGGGTTAAATGGTATTTCTGGTTCTAGATCCTTGAGGAAGTGCCACACTGTCTTCCACCATGGTTAAACTGATTTACACTCCCACCAACAGTGTAAGAGCCTTTTTATTTCTCCATATCCTCTCCAGCATCTGTTGTTTCCTAGCTTTTTAATGATCCTCATTCTAACTGGCGTGACATGGTAGATTGTGGTTTTTATTTGCATTTCCTTAATGATGAGTGATGATGAGCTTTAATGGCACACATCTACAACCATCTGATACTTGACAAAACTGATGAAAACAAGCAATGGGGAAAGGATTCCCTATTTCGTAAATGGTTTTGGGAAACTGGCTAGCCATATGCAGGAAGCTGAAACTAGATCCTTTCCTTACACCTTATACAAAAATTAACTCAAGATTGATTAAAGGCTTAAGCATAAGACTTAAAACCATAAAGGCCCTGGAAGAAATCCTAGGCAATACCATTCAGGACATAGGCATGGACAAAGACTTCATGACTAAAACACCAAAAGCACGGGCAACAAAAGCCAAAATTGACAAGTGAGATCTAATTAAAGTTAAGAGATTCTGCACAGCAAAAGAAACTATCATCAGAGTGAACAGGCAATCTACAGAATGGAAGAAAATTTTTGCAATCTATCCATCTGACAAAAGGCTAATATGCAGAATCTACAAGGAACCTACACAAATTTACAAGAAAAAAACAAACAGCCTCATCAAAAAGTGGGCAAATGATATGAACAGACTCTTCTTAAAAGAAGACATTTATGCAGCCAACAAACATATGAAAGAAAGTTCATCACCACTTGTTCTAGTTTCAAAGTTTTTCTTCCTTATTCCAAACTTCAAACTGCAATTTTTCAATGTCAATTCCACATAATACTTCTAACATCGTGGTACCTTTAAATTTGTGCTCTACAGATGCAATTTTGAAACATGACTTATTTCGTTCTATCTATTCTCCATGTCCACACAAGCCTAGGTGACAGGATATGAGCACAGTATTTATATCCATGGACTATTCTCCTTCAATACTCATTACTTTCTTAGTCTTTTTATTTGCTCTTGAGGGACCCAAAGGCGATGAGACCTGTAAGTAATAACATGTTTTTTGTCAAACTTCCTTTTATCTTCTTTGCATAAATCAGTAAGTAGAGAGTTTTTTGTTATACCTGCAAATACGGTTACAATATCAAAACCGTATCTTTATTTGAAGGTGCTAGTTGTTTTACTGAAGCAAACAATAATTACAGAAAAATGTATATTGAATAAATGAACTATAGAAAATCATGCATTTTGGACTTGGATTTGAGTTGTATTTTTTAAATGATTCCCTAAAAATTTCTTCTATTAAAAATCCTCCTTTAAGCATTTCTATTTAAATGGGTATTTAAGAGCATGGTTATTGGAAGAAGAAGGGTTCTTAATTCTTCTTCCTATAAGTCATGTCTAAAAAAGTTCTCCTTGAAGATGAAATCAGAGAGTGGAATGAACTGCTTAGGTTACTGATACCTGCCATCAACTAAATCTCAAAGTAGCATACCCTAAATCTTCTAAGGCTCAGATGACATTTTCATGCCATTTTTATTTCACCCAGGCCAAATTTGAAAGTATTTTAAGAGCTAATGCATTCTAGTCATCTTCCCTTTTCTTTCAAAAAATACCACAGAATTGGAATAGCAATTCACACACACTCTCTCAGAGTGTTTAAAACTTAAAGATAGTTCACCATCTAAATCACTGGGCAGTTTTTTTTTTACCAGTTTTTATTGCAGTCATATTCCTTTAAACTTCTTTGCGGGATGTTCATTCTGTTCATTTTCTTAGTGCCTGTCATTTTGACTACTCCTGGCTAATACTCTCCAGCTCAAAAAATATGGATTGAAAGAAATTACCTCTGGCTCTGAACATAATAGCACAAATGTCAAGTCTACAGGTTACCTAAAAATGCCATAACAAAAAGAATATTTGCATGTTTTGTTTTAGACGGTATGCAGCAAGGGTATCTACCATTGTCTGAACACAGTTCAGTATGCTGGCCAAAGGACTACCCATTCTGAAATGTTTGTGATATTGAATTGCAAATCTTGATCTAATATGTGGTCAAATTATCTTTTTAAGAAATAGAAGAGGTTCAGTTTAAATTACAAAACACTCTATATATTCACTTGGTGTCCTTATTTTGAGCAAAATGGTTCCCTTTGATGTCATTTAACAATGTTGTTATTTCTATTTTCCTCGTACTTCTATTTCCCCCCAGAAAAAATGCATATGCTCTCTGTATTCAGACACAGTGCTATGCTATACTAAATACTATGTTAGAACAATAATTTCTAAAAATGTAGAGATGGGGACAGGAAATAGAGAATTGTATGGAACATCAAAATTATGATGATTAAAATTATGATCTTTATGAATAATCATCCAATTAAATGTGTAGAGTTTGCTATAAGTATTCTGATTTCTGATATTTTCTATGGAAAAGGCCATGAACTTCAGAAGAGGGAAATATATATATATATATATATATGGAGAGAGGGAGAGAGAGAGAGAGAGAGAGAGAGAGAGAGAGAGAGAGAGAGAGAGAGAGAGAGAGTAAAGCTTTACAATTTCCTGTTTCCAAAGATCAAGACTCCTCTACTATTTATAGAACCACTACAGGTTTTCCCATTTCCAACATCAGTAAAAACAAGATAGCCAAACCCAAAGAAACTGATTTTACAGATATTGTTTTTCCTGTGATTTGATTTGTCTTATAGTTTTCATACCTGTAATTTCAAGAACTACAATATTTAAAAACTGAAGTCACACACAAGATATGTAACATTGAACATCAGTAAATGACAGCCTGTGTTCATACATTTTTGCCGTATCACTGGGCACCTGCTATATTGTAGACAATAGCAGAATTTTTAATATAGTCATAAGTCAGTCATAGCTCTTGGACTTAGAAATGAAAACAACATGTAAGAGAAAGTTTTCTAAACTTTCCATAAAAATTAATATAAATGAGAAAATCTAATGTCTTAGATCACTGATGATTTCTAGACTAAATAATAGAATTATGGTTTTAAGAAACAGAAGAGGTTTATATCACACATTTTGAAAATGAATTTACTATACTTAAAAACTCTCACATTTTTCTTGCTTTTAGTTTATAATAAAATTTTGTCATATTATTTAGATAACTAAAACATAAGGAGATCTAGTAAATATCTCAAAACTCTTGCATATAGTTGCTTCTCTTCCTTCTACAGTTTTTCTTCTATTGCCTTTCTCCCCACTAGATCTGAAAATCAGAGGATGGGGCTAGTAGGGAATCCACTGTGTTCTTAGTATGGGCACATACTGAAACCTGAGGTAATATTGAGAAGTGAATCACTGTGAAATGAATTCAGACTGAATAGCATATGTTTCTTTGCTGCATATTTATATAAGCCTTACCAAGAAATTGGGATTGTGTGGGTTGGGCCTCTGGAAGAGAGACCAAATGGAGCCTATTCAAAATCCTCAGATCTGATTTGTACTTGAAGCATCTCATGGTTAAAAAAAAAAAAAAAAAATGACATTGTGGAGGGAAGTAGGACTGAAAATTAATGGTTATAACCCGAAGAACTATTTATCTTGATATTTTAGTGTTTAAATTTTATAGCAATAAATAAAGTACAAACATAAAAAAGACTGCTTTTTTATTGACTTGAGTACCAATCAGGGAAAATAAAATGCCTGTGAGTTTAAAATGAAAGGGGATTTGGTTTTTCTGATCACTGCTGGTAGTAAGCAGCCGGCTAGATGTCTCAAATCCCACTTTCAAAAAAACCTATTTTCTATTGGTGATGATAAATTTGCCCCTTGCTTATACTTATCAGTGGGTGTTCAGTTGTCACAGTAGATTGGAAGTGATTCAGTTCATTTCTTGGATATTTTCAAAAGCAGGGAAGGATTTCACACTCTGTGGAGTGCTGCTTCACCAGAAGTAAAGAATATTGCAGCTTATGGGAGTGATAATTAAAGCCAATAATAACCTAGAAGTCTCACAAGCTCTGCAATGTTGGGAGTTATACTTTTTTTTTTCCCACAATTATATACCTGTCTGGTTGGTGACGTTTTTGCTTGCTTCTGAGTTAGGCTGAAGCTGAATTCTGTGAAAAATACTGAAATCATATTCCCTAGTATTTCATGTGAAGAGTTGAAATATGCAAATAGATATTGTAACAATGAAGGTAGTGTACAAAGGTAATATATTATGCAAGAAATATCATGAAAGGCCATTTCAGATTTGCTATACCATTTTGTGTATGTATTAGAAAAAAGAAAAGCATTCTAAGTCCAAAGAAGAAAGAAGATAAACTCACAAAGGAAAATGCCTACTATATTCCAAATATTATAGAAGTAATATATTATAGCCCATACCAAGTAGGTAGTACAGTATCTTACTGTTATAGGCATTTCCTCTTTATTTCCCTTATAAATTAGTGAAAGAGCCATGGTTTGTGTTATTAAGAAACAAATCAGTTGAAGTATTCCAAATAATATTCAGAGGAAACAATAACATTGTCCAAAGAATAAGTGGGCATTGTGAAGGTTTGGAATGCTTCAATTAATGAAATAAGGCAACAAAAGCCCATTGAGATGTTAACTCTATATGGGTAGCAAATTGTTTTCTCATTCTTGTTATTTTATTTTATGTTCTATTTGCATAATAATTATACATATTCATGGGGTAGTACATAGTGATGCTGCACTATATATAATGTATAGTGATTGGATCAGGGTAATTATCATATCCATTATCTCAAACATTGCTTTGTTTTAGAAACATTCAGTATCCTCCTTCTAGGCATTTTAAACTATATATTATTGTTAGCTGTAGTCATCTTGCAGTGGTACAGAACAACATAACTTATTCCCCCTTTCTAGCTATAATTCTGTTTCTTTTAACAAATCTCTGCTTATTCCTCTCTTCCCTTTGTTCTTCCCAGCCTCTAGTATCTCTAATATTCTCCTGTTGCACTTTTTACTTCTTTTAGCTTCCACATATGAGTGAGAACATGCAGTGTTTAACATTTTGTTCCTGGCTCACTTCTCTTAACATAATGCCCTCCAGTTCCATCTGTGTTGACACAAATGACAAGATTTCATTTTTTATGACTGAATAGGATTCCATTGTGTACATATGGCACATTTTCAGTATCCATTTATCTGTTGTGGGATACCTAGATTGATTCCGATCATGGTTACTATAAATAGTTCTGCAAAAAACACGGGGATGCAGGTGTCTCTTTGATATACTGATTTCCTTTTCTTTGGGGTCTCACTTTTTTGTCCTAGCTGAACTTGAACTCCTGGGCTCAAGTGGTTCTCCCACCTCAGACTCTAGATTAACTGAGACTACAGGAGTGAATTACTGTACATGGATTTCATCTATCTTTTGTATTGTTTTTCTAGTCTCAAGTTTGTTTATTTCTGTTCCAATCTTTATTATTTTTTCCTTCTTCTGATACGGGGTTTTGTTGGTTATTGCTTTTCTAATTCCTTGAGTTATGCCATTAGGTTATTTGAAATCTTTCTAGCTTTTTGATGTGGGCATTTATTGCTATAAACTTACCCTTTAATACTGCTTTGGCTGTGTCTTATAGGTTTTTGACATATTGTGTTTCTATTCTCATTTGTTTCAAGGAATTTTTTAAATTGTATTCTTTTTCCCTTCACCTACTGGTCATTCAGGAGCATGTTGTTTAATTTCCATATACATGTATAGTTTTAAATGTTCCTTTCAAATTTATATCTAGCGTTATTTCATTGTGGCCAGAGAAGATACTTGGTGTGATTTATTTTGTGTCCTAGCACACTGATACTCACATATTTAGTCTCAGATTTCACATTCTTGGAAATAAGTCATCAGAAATGTTACCAGAAGAAGTTACTTTATTTTACAATGTGCTATGGGTTTGAAATTACATTGTGTAGGAGGTGGGGCAGGAGGTGGGAGGGTGAATTGATGAAATTTTATCAAGTTGGATGGTAAAAATTGTCTAAACAATGTCTTTTATCTTAAAAAATGCAGCCTTTGGGAGAAATACCCATTGGGATTATATGAACTTTTACATGAATCCTTTTGTTAAAAACAAACGACTGCTTATCCCAAATATGGTAAGTTACAGATTTTCTGAATAAATTAATATGATAGTGAGATTCAAATTCAATATCTACCACAAATGTTTGTTAAAACTTGAAAAGTCACTTAACTTCTTAGTCTCAATTTCCACATAATAGTAATGATAATAATATTTAAATCTTAGAATGGTTACAAGAATTATATTACTTATCATATATAAGGTACTGAAAACAAGACCCTGTACATGCTATGTTTTATACCAAATGCTACCTTTATTATAATAATTATTATAATGGAGTGAAAATCTCTTTTAAATACCCTGCCAATGTATTTCTCATGCAGTGCTGACTCAATATTTCTTCTTTTTTTTAAATTAATTTGAGAAGCATTTGTCATATATGTGTATGTGCCAATCACTGTCCTAGACAAATGAGATATTAATATAAATAAATATATAGTTTTATCCTCTATTATATTGCCTTAGGTTAGGCAGTCAGAATACAGAGGGACAACTTAAAGTAAATGGAAGAGAATGGAAGCTTATTTCTCTCTTGTGTAACAGTTCTAAGACAGTAGACAACTCTGTTCTACATAATTATTTGGAATCTCAGATTCTTTTAAGTTTTTCACTGTCAGCTACATGTCACAGTTTGGTGGTCATCACATCTGGGTTACAGTTGTTGGGAACTGAATAGAGAGCATGGAAAAACATGTCTACTTTCTTAAAGGGCCTTGAGTGAAGTGCACACTTTTTATATGCTTACATTCCATCTATGAAAACTTAACAAACATAGCAACCCAAATTGCAAGGGAGACAACAAAGTAATATAGGTAGGCAACTAAGTCTCTGGTTATTGTCAAGGAATATGGGGAAAGGAAATTTTGTTTGATAAGGTATTAGTCTCTAACAAACAGCCTTCTGAAACTTACTGTCTCTAGGAGGAGAATAATACTTGCAATGCAGTGTGAATCTCTTAAATACAATTTTATGTACACATTAACTTAAGCAATTCAGCAAAAGCCTCCATCACCTAAGTATCTTGTTAAATCTCAATTTCTCTAAATTTGGTCTCTGGCCTGATGATAGCTTCTGATAAGGTTTTCACCAGTTTTCAGTTAAATGAGAAAAATAAAGGTGATGTAGTAAGTTTTCACAATTCTAAATTTATTTTATTTTTAATCAACTTTTTTTTTCACTTTGGGTTTGTACTCTTTCTATATTTTGCTTTTTAAAATCGCCTTTTATGAAATAATGCTGTCAGTAGCTAAGTCCTGTTTGATTTTGAAAGAGGAGATGCTTACTAGGAACAAAAATACAGTACAAAGAAATAGATCTGGTGTTTTCTACTACAATAGGGCAACTATACTTAACAATAACTTATTGTATGTTTCAAACTAATGTAAAAAAATGGAATTGGAATACTTCCAAAACAAGGAAATAATAAAAGCTTGAGATGATAAGTACCCTAATTACATTGATTTTATTGTTATACACTCCATGCTTGTATCAAAATATCACATGTACCTTCAAAAATAGGGCACTACTGTTATGCATCCATAATAACTAAAAATAAAAATTAAGAAAGCAAAAATAAAAAATAAAATAAATTAAAACTGCTTCTTTATACCAACATTCCTCTTCCACTGAAAGTGAAATTGGATGTTGAGCTTCAAATTGTGGGCAGATAAAATACAATGATCTGTGAATGTCTGAGAAACTCTGGTCCTTTCTGTGTGAAATATTATATTTTTGACTGATTGAAAGAAAATATGAAATATTTTGGAGAATAACTTTAAAAATACAACACACCTCTCTGAAATATAAAATAAACATGTGTCAACAATTTTATCCACCTCATTTGTTAATGAGGAAACCAATGAGATGTTAAAGTCTATTCAAACAAGAATTTACAGAACACACATATTTGGGTATTCTGGAATGCTGAGACGAATTTATAAATAGATGCAAAACTGGCCAATATGCACAAGACTATGATCAATTACATCTCTGCCAGACAAAGTTCAATTCAAAGTTGTCCTTCCTTATTGCATCTGCAGCTCCAACCAATCTTGAATGAAAAATATATTTTTAAAACTCCAGTTTAATATAACAATAAAAAAATACATATAAGAAAACAATACAATAACTATTTACATAGCATTTCCATTGTATTAGGTATTATAAGTAATATAGAAATAATGTAAAATATTTTGGAGGATATATATGGGCTATATACAAATACTATGCCATTTTATAAAAGGGACTTGAGTGAGAATTTTGGCATGGGAAGTGGGGTCCTGGAGCCAATGCCTCATGGATGCTGAACGATGACTGTATGTTTATTAATATGGATAGATATCATTAACATTGCTATCCCACTTCTATAATTTATAGAACTGTAAATAGCTTTTAAAAAATGAAATGTAGAGATAACTCGGAAGAGATATCTAGACAAGTGATTGTTCTTGTCCATTTCTAAGTCATTTTATAAGTCATGTATAATTTTCCCTGACAATATTAAGGCCTTGATGCTTCTTTTTTTTCATTTTGGCATATCTTCTCTGAAATAAAAATTTGTTGAGACAGGATCAGATCGAGTTCGAAGGAATAATCTAGTGTTTGCTAGTACAACAGGGCAACTATAGTTAACAATAATTTATTGTAGATTTAAAAATAACTAAAAGAATGGGACTGGAATGTTTCCAACACAAAGAAATAATAAATGCTTGAATCCCTTATTTAAGAGTAACAGATTATATCCTGTTTTGTTTGTTTGTTTGTTTTGAGATGGAATTTCACTTTGTTACCCAGGCTGGAGTGCAGTGGTGCTATCTCTGCTCACTGCAACTTCCACCTCCCAGGTTCAAGCAATTCTCCTGCCTCAGCCTCCCGAGTAGCTGGGACTATGGATGCATACCACCACACCCAGCTACTTTTTGTATTTTTCACAGAAACAATGTTTCACCATGTTTTCCAGGCTGGTCTCAAACTCCTGACCTGAGGTGATCCACCTGCCTCAGCCTCCCAAAGTGCTGGGATTACAGGTGTGAACCACTACACCCAGACCATACTGTTTATTGTAGCATTTCATATATTGATTTCCACAGATTACTATTATTATTAGTTCTAGTAAATTTCACAGTTTTGTCACTAGAATAAGAGTGACAAAGTGAGAAAGAGTATAATTCAGTAACTAACCAACACAAAGAATATGAAAAAAAAAATTAAAAGAAAGAAAAGAAACACAAACAAACCATGAGGTCCACGAAGGAAATGAGGAATCTGACTGAATGAGGCAGTCTAAAATACCTTTATCACTTGGAATTAGGTATCCTGCCTGGGTTTCTGTCTCACAGCAAATTATAAATGTGTAACCTAAAGGCTGGTGTCTCCAGAAGTTCATCCAATGTTACCAGCTACTTGCCTGTCACAAGAACACAAAGCATTCCTTAATTCTGGGAACAAGGGAAAGAGAATGTAAGAAAAAAGTATGTGACAGGCAATTATACTAACTACAATTATAGAGGGTTTACTAGGAAAACATTATGGAGAAATTAGTATATGACAAGTTAAATCAGAACAGCAATAAAGGCTGTAAAAAAGTAGCAAAATCTTTGAATAACCCAAGTTCACCTTCTTAGTCTATTAGCTTTTAATTATTTTTTTTAAATCACAAAGTCTCTTAAACTCTCTTTAAAATTATTGAGAATATCAAAGACTTAAAAAAATGGGTCATATCAGCACAATTTGTCATTTTAGAGGATAATAATGGGACTAGGGAAAGAAAAATAATTCTGTCTACACTTTCTTAATTCTTGGCTGGAACTCCCCATAACAAACAAAGGATTAACAGGAGAAAATCATACAGAAGTTTATTTCTCATGTACACATGGGAAACACCCAGAGAAATGAGTAAATCTCAAAGAGGTGGTTTTGAATTCAGTTTTAGTATCATTATCTAGTGAAACAGTTAAAAAAGTTTGTGGAGAAGGGCACTTTTAGAAAAAGTCCAAGAAAAGCAAGGGTAAGATTTGTTATGTAGGTTTAAGTTGGTGCCTTCTCAAATAAAAAAAATCTCTAGTGATTTAGATTCATCCTTCTCTTTCTGATACAAAGATCTCATTTAGATGGAAATTTCCATTCTAAAAGGGTAAATTCTACTCTTTCCTGAGCTTCCTCTTGTGTCCACAGTTTCTAAAAGTAATCAGTTCAAAATAATCTTCATGCTAAAGAAGCATATTTAGGGGTGGCATATTTTCATCTCTGAAATGAGGAAAAGTTTAAACTATTTATGAATACATTCATTTTGAAGTAATAGTAGTAAATATATTCAATAATATATCTCATGAAAAATACATTTCATGATAAATATAAATTATTGAGTAATATATTTTAATAATATATTTCATGATAAATAACTATTTCCTAAAACAGAAATTTAGTAACAGAATGACGTTGTTTTTATTTTGTAAAAATTTATTTTTAATGCTTGCCTTAATTAAGGACAGTTTCGGATTCTTGCATCTACTTCTGCATTGTTGTTTGGGCTGGAATATATGAAAATTATCCCACCACACACTATTTGGTAGTTACAAAAGAGAGAACCTCTGAAACCATGAGAAAATCTTAACATTCTCCTTGCTGGGATCATTGGACTTGGGTTGGGGCTGCTTCCCTAGTCCACTTGTGGTCACATTCTCCTAGACAACACCATCTCTGTCTTCACCTTCATTAAAGATCTCCTTTCTTATTTATTGGAAAAAATATATACCATAATCCCTACCTACCTGCAGCTGTGCCCATATGCTTTATACCTTCTTTTTTCTTTGGATAAAATGTCTATGCTCCTATCTAAGAACAATCTGCTTGGGCCCTTGCTCTCATATCTGCTGACTACTAAAGACATTATCTAAACAATTTACCTCTTTATGTCCAGCATCATTACTTATTTCCTCTAGTATCTCATTTCCATCAGCATATAATCATGTTGCTGATTTTCTAATGTTTCAAATAAAATAAAATAATCTCTATTGAGTCTACATTACTGTCCATTTACTTTTCTAGTTCTGTTATCAGGTATGATAAACCCACTTATAAAACTCACTTATATTGACTATCTCCAATTTATCCCTAAGTTTCTGACACAAAACTCCTCCAATAAATTACTTTCTCCTGCAAATGCACAGAAGTGTTACTGTCATGGTCAACAGTGACCTCTACTTTGCCAAATTCAATATTAATTCTCAATACTTATCTTACTTGATTTAGAAGCAACATTTGATAGTTACAACTCCTTTAATCATTTTCATCATTTAGTTTCCAGGACACCAATCCTTCCAGGTTTTCTTCTTTACACCTGCCTGTGATCTCTAGTCTCTTTGTTGATCTTCCTCACCCCTTCTACTTATGATATATTTCGAGTGCCTCAAATACTTCAAAATTCTTCTATTCTGAATTTACATTCATGCCCTTGGTGATGTCAAATTTTATCTCTTTTGAATCTCAGAATCAAATACCCAAATGAATAGTCCATGAATCCACTTGGATGCTTAATAAGTATCTAAAAATTTAACATATCAAGAACTACACTAATGGCACACTATCCTCCCCCCAGTTTATTCTTTCAAGATTTCCCCATTTCAATTAATGCCACTATGTCTTCCAGGTTTTTTTTTTTTTTTAGCTAATATGTTTAGTTTCATACTTGGTCTTTCCCTGTTTATCATACCCCATATCCAATCACTTAATTAACTTCCTTCCCCCTCCTTCTCTAAAGCTTCTATTCTGGTGTAGAGCACCATTAAGTATTCTTAATAATATAACCAGATTAATTTAATAGCAATATAACCGATCTTCTAAGTTCAGTACTTGTCCCCCATGGCCTAGTCTCAAAACAATAAATATGAAAGTAACACCTATCATGTTACTTCATGCTGGATCTAGTAATATGCCTTCATTTCATGGAGATTAAAATCCAAAGTCTCACCAACACCTTTTAAGTTCTGCCACCCCTTAAACTTGCTGGCCTCATTTCACAAGACTGTCACCATACCTTCCTCTGCTCCAGCTACATTGGCTCTTTCCTGTTCTCAAATACATATCTTGGTAACTGTCAGATATGCCCTCCCTCAGATTTCCACATTAGTTACTGCCTTGCTCTTTTAAGGTCTTTATTCAATCTGGCACTAGACAAGGATGCCCTCTCTCACCACTCCTATTCAATATAGTACTGGAAGTTCTAGCCAGAGCAATCAGGCAAGAAAAAGAAATAAAGGGTATTCAATTAGGAAAAGAGGAAGTCAAATTGTCTCTATTTGCAGATGACATGATTGTATAGCTAGAAGACCCCATCGTCTCTGCCCAAAAGCTCCTGAAACTGATAAGCAACTTCAGCAAAGTCTCAGGATACAAAATCAATGTGCAAAAATCACAAGCATTCCTATACACCAATAACAGACTTAAAGAGAGCCAAATCAAGAATGAACTGCCATTCACAATTGCTACAAAGAGAATAAAATACCTAGGAATACAACTAACAAGGAACGTAAAGGACCTGTTCAAGGAGAACTACAAACCACTGCTCAACGAAATAAGAGAGGACACAAATAGATGGAGAAACATTCCATGTTCATGGTTAGGAAGAATCAATATTGTGAAAATGGCCATACTGCCCAAAGTAATTTACAGATTCAACGCTATCCCCATCAAGCTACCAATGACCTTCTTCACAGAACTGGAAAAAAACACCTTAAACTTCATATGGAACCAAAAGAGAGCCTGCTTAGCCAAGTCAATTCTAAGCAAAAAGAACAAAGCGGGAGGCATCATACTACTGGACATCAAACTCTACTACAAGGCTACAGTAATCAAAACAGCATGTTACTGGTACCAAAACAGAGATATAGACCAATGGGACAGAACAGAGGCCTCGGAGGCAACACAACGTATCTACAACCATCCAATCTTTGACAAACCTGACAAAAACAAGCAATGGGGAGAGGATTCCCTGTTTAATAAATGGTGTTGGGAAAACTGGCTAGCCATATGCAGAAAGCAGAAACTCGACCTCTTCCTGACACCTTACACTAAAATTAACTCCAGATGGATTAAAGACTTAAACATAAGACCTAACACCATAAAAACCCTAGAAGAAAACCTAGGCAAAACCATTCAGGACATAGGCATAGGCAAGGACTTCATGACCAAAACACCAAAAGCATTGGCAACAAAAGGCAAAATAGACAAATGGGACCTAATCAAACTCCACAGCTTCTGCATGGCCAAAGAAACAGTCACTAGAGTGAATCGGCAACCAACAGAATGGGAAAAAATTTTTGCAGCTTACCCATCTGACAACGGGCTGATATCCAGAATTTACAACAAACTAAAACAGATTTACAAGAAATAAACAAACAAGCCCATTCAAAAGTGGGCAAAGGCCATGAACAGATACTTTACAAAAGAAGACATACATGAGGCCAACAAACATATGAAAAAATGCTCATCATCACTGGTCATTAGAGAAATGCAAATCAAAACTACATTGAGATACCATCTCACACCAGTTAGAACAGCAATCATTAAAAAATCTGGAGACAACAGATGCTGGAGAGGATGTGGAGAAATAGGAACACTTTTACAGTGGTGGGAGTGTAAATTAGTTCAACCATTGTGGAAGACAGTGTGGCGATTCCTCAAGGATCTAGAAATAGAAATTCCATTTGACCCAGTAATCCCATTACTGGGTATATATCCAAAGGATTATAAATCATTCTACTATAAGGACACATGCACACGAATGTTTATTGCAGCACAGTTTACAATAGCAAAGACCTGGAACCAACCCAAATGCCCATCGATGATAGACTGGACAGGGAAAATGTGGCACATATACACCATGGAATATTATGCAGCCATCAAAAACGATGAGTTTGCGTCCTTTGTAGGGACATGGATGAACCTGGAAACCATCATTCTCAGCAAACTGACACAAGAACACAAAATCAAACACCACATGTTCTCACTCATAGATGGTGTTGAACAATGAGAACACATGGACACAGGGAGGGGAGCACTATACACTGGGGTCTGTTGGGGGGAAATAGGGGAGGGACAGCGGGGGATGGGGAGTTGGGGAGAGATAGCATGGGGAGAAATGCCACATATAGGTGAAGGGGAGGAAGGCACCAAATCACACTGCCATGTATGCACCCATGCAACAATCTTGCATGTTCTTCACATGTACCCCAAAACCTAAAATGCAATAAAAAAAAGGGCATCTCCTTATTCATACCTTTCCTTCCCTGCCTATTTAAAATTACAACCTCTTCCACAGCTATCCTATCTCACAATGTTATTTTTTCTTTATCACTTATTATCAAACGTCACTTCTGTTTAACTGCTGTACTTTCAGCACAGCACATAGTCAGAACTCAATTAATATTTACGAAAAAAGGTGAGTCAACCAACAAGTCTATTTTCTTCTTATTAAGCTAGAATTCTATTATTAGGTTGGCAAATTCTATTATTCTACTCTTACTTTTCAATTCTATTATTACCTTTAACGGCAAAGACCGCAATAACTTTTGCACCAACCTAATAGAAAGTCATTTACTTTGGAAAGAGAAATTCATTGGGAACCACCATAACAATAGTCAAGACTTAGTAAAATTATTGATTTGTACAATTCTAACATAATTACATTCTGAACTATGTAAGAGCTCAAAAAATATATTTCCTGAAAATATTATTTAGAGATTACTAGTCTAATGAGAGAAGAATCAAAATTAATAATATAAATAGGACAAATTCTTATTACAGAAGTACTAGGAAGTGTCTGTAAGAATATATATTTTACAATAAATTAGGAATGATTAATG
The DNA here is from genome assembly GCF_030222135.1 of Aotus nancymaae. Lineage (NCBI taxonomy): Eukaryota > Metazoa > Chordata > Mammalia > Primates > Aotidae > Aotus > Aotus nancymaae. Next base: position 27,707,743 of record NW_026988428.1, on the reverse strand, counting down.
TAATTGGTAGTTATAAAGCTGAAGGCAAATAGAAAAGCAATTTAAAATTAAAATATAACTGAAGTCAAACAGTATAATAATAATCTTAGGTTATGTTTTTTGAATATGTGAACACATACTAGAAAGAAAGGAAATGTTATTAGGAATATATATTAGGAAGAACTATGTAAATAATTTCTTTTGATAAATACAGATGATCAAACTTGTTCTTTGATTTTACTTTTCATAATTAGAAAAGTTTTGTTGAAGTACATATTTTACAAACTTAGTGGAAACATTTTATATACCTATCAAATCCATTTAAAAGATACATATAAACTGTAAATTACCTAGACAATGAGACAAAAATAAACAAATAGCATCACAGCATAAAGATACCAGGATTATATACAAATATCTAATTTGAAAAGAATAAGCATACTTTAATTTCCTTTGGATTACATCAGAGGACAACTCCAGTTATATGATACTTTTTAAAGAAAAACTAAAGTCCATACCACATACTAAGGCTGCAAATGAGAATCTATAATATAATTGATGAAAGAAGTGAAAAATACAACAACAGAAATAATTCAATAACGACAAAACTATCATCCTATGTATTAGATTTCTAGGGCTACTGTACCACAAGCTAGAAGGCTTAGAACAATATAAATTTATTGTTTTGGAGGCCAGAAGTCCAAAATCAAAATATCAGCAGGGTTATATTCCATTGGAAGGCATTAGGAAAGAGTGTCTTCCAGGCATTGCTCCTAGCTTCTGGTAGCTTCAGACACTGCTTGGCCTGTGGATGGCTCTATTCTCCTGTGTCCCTTCCCATGATACTCTCCCTGTACATATGTGTCTGTGTCCCAATATTCCATCATTATAAGGACATCAGTCATACTGGATTTGAGGCCACACTATTTCAGTATGATCTTATTAAATAATTACATAGCAATGACCCTATCTTCAGATACAGCAACATTCTGAGGTAATGGGGGTTAGGACTTCATCATATGTATTTTAGAAGAACACAATTTAACCCATAACATCCTACAAGTAGAATTAATGTGAGATATAACATTAAACAATGAAAGTAAATTTATATTAACTCTAACCTATAATAATGTGATATTTTGGTATCAAATAACTTAGTTGCACCATAAATCTAAAAAAGATTTTGCCCTAAAAAGAAAAATGTAAAGAAATATATCTTCATTGAGAGATTTTTAGCAAACACCCCACAGTCTATGATATATAAGGTGATCCAAAATAGAGCAAACACACTTAACACAAAAATAAAGTTAACTAGTGGGTAGGTAGTAAAACCACTTCATTACAAGTGAAATAACTTTATTTTCTTTCAAAATCTACTGAACATTTAAAAAACATGGATATTATATTAGGTCATAAAAAAGTAATACGTATAAAATGCTAGCATGTTGCAGACTCAGTTCAAGTAGCAGACACTGTGGTATTGACACTATGTGACATAGAACAAGAAAATAGTAACAAATTTCACAATGTAAAACCTGACTCCAGAAGATGTATAAAAGTAGATCAAAGGGTAAAATCAAATATGTATGAGGTTAAGCCAAAGATGAACTCAAAAATGAATTCATGTCTTAAAATTAATGACTTTATTAATCATAAAGAAAAAAATGACACAATCTAGCCAATGCATTTAAGAAAAAGTTAATGTAACTGTAAATAATAATAATAATAAATCAAAACATGGAAAATAAGTAGAACAAAGATTCAAAGTAAAAGGAACTAATAATCTTTGGAAGTATGCTTTGAAGGAACAAGAAACAGAGATAAAGTAAATTTAAAAAGACTATAACTATTTTAAATTCTGCATTTTTTTTACGTCTCTAAATGAGATGATTCTGAGTAAATTCAAGCTGTTTTTTCTAAAACTTTTCATTATAATCCTTGTGTGTGATTGAACTTTTCAATGAAATGAATTGTTTTCTGAAAAATAGAAATAACTAGAATAGACTCTAAACGTAAGAGGCTAATAATCTTGGAACAAATTACTTCTAAAGAAGACCATGAAGGTAAAGGATTCTTCAGGTAAGTTATTTCACTATTTAGAGTATAATTATTATGCTATAATGTGTTACAGAAAATGAATAAAATATGGAAAAAGATACAGAAATGTTTCTATTTAGTTATGTTAACCTTTATACAGAGTTTGGCATAGAACCAAAAATATCAGCATATTATATATAATATATATACATATCCCTCTATATATGTTAATCTTGCCACAAAAAGAACTGAATTATACCTGACCTGTATCCATTACCATTACTTCTGGTTACAGTACCTTGCTTTTGTTTTATTAAAAAAATTTCTTGTTATGTGATCTTCGAAGCTGTCAATCAGCATCCCCTACTATTTTGTCATAAGAATGGACAAATAACCAAATCTGTTCTATCAGACTATTGCGTTTTTCTTGGCTATGTCCATTCAATCAAGGTGAAATATTTCACCCAAATAGTGTTAAACATAGTATTTTCTCAGATTTAATACAATAGAAAAGAGATACTCTCTTTCTTTGTGAATTGCAAGATTTAAAATGCTTTGTAGACTTGGAATTGTCAGCAGCCATCTTTCTCTTCTTATGAAAGAACACTGCAAGTTAATTCAGTCAATACTCATAGAGCATTATAACCCAGTAATGAAAACTGCGAATATGCCTGCATGTTATCTAAGCTCTTGAATTCAGTTATGGGGTACAACCGTGTCTACCCTTAGTATTCACTATATGGCATTCACTTCCCCCCACAATTTGTTTTTGATAGCATCTTACAATTGAGTCTCTGTTACTTGAAACCAAAAGCAAAAAATATGTATGATAATTGCAATCCACTAAAATAAAGTAAGATTTATCTTGGGAATTCGGTGATAGTTTATTAATGAAAAATCTCTTAATGTGTATCAATAAGAATATTTGAAAATATCATCTCAGGAGATCCTGCATTTCATTTTATAATCTGCAGTGGAATCCCTTAATAATATTAACTAAGAAAGCAGGAATGTAGGAGTATTTCCATGAAATTGTATAAAATATGTACCTCAACCAAAACCCAACATGAAATATGGTAATTCACTAAAGATATACTCATTAAAACTAGGAAGAAAGTGAAGATGTCTGTAATTGCTGTTGTTATTTTACATGACTCTAAATGTTCTGGCTAACACATGAATAAATGAAACAGATACCAGAAATAAAACTTTTAAAAAGCAAAGAATTAAATTATAATTTTCTAATGTCACAGTTATATATCTAGAATTCCTAATTCAATCAACTGAAAACTATTAGATTTACAAAGACAGCTTTTTTAAAAAAATTGGATCTATGGTAAATGTAATATTTCTTTTTGAATTGGGGGTGCGTATCTATGGGAGGTGGTAGTCAGTCTGTGTGGATAAGTCTTTTCGTTAATATGCAGATAATATAGTGGGAGAAACCATCATCTATGTTGATAAAAAAGCCCACCCCACCATTCAAATTCTTTTGAACATTACCCAGGAGGAATGCCTTTATAGATCCCATAAAACTATCCTTCTTCTGAGTCTCCACTTAACAATTTTAACCTTTTCATAAATAGTTCCCCAAGCGGCTACAATTCTTCCTGCTCCATTATGCTTCAAATTATTCTCCTAATTTCCCAAATTAGAGCTAAAACAAGGCTGATTGTTTAACAAACTTTATCAAATGCTGAGGATAACATAAAGGAATTATAATGCATAAAATGAAACCCTAAAACCAGATAATAAGGTCTTACTCCTCCTAGAGTCCATTGGTTAAATTCCTCTCTTGGTATCGTTTCTCTTTGTATCTAGCCTGAACAGTAGTCTCCTTTTTAAAAAATCTCCCTCACTAGACTCTAGATTCTTAGAACTCAACTTCCAGCAGAGTAACCCCCCTCCAACCCATCCCCCTTTTTTAAAAAAGAAAAAGAACAAAGGAACAGAAAAAAATATGTATAGCTGATAATCTCACAGAGATGCCTCTGTGTCTGGAATGAATATCTAGTTCATGATTAAATAGAATGCTTAATTTCTCAGTCAAAAGCATCCCACCATCCCAGATGCAGGGCTTTCTTTAGATTTGCATAAATTAAAAGACTTGCTCATATCAGTCCCTCTAAAGAAGGGAAAATATTACTGAAAACCAAAAGCTTCCCCTACCTTTAAGTCTTCAGGAGGGAGAAAGTGCAGGCAACCTGAAAATCACATTTTGCCTCAGACACTATCCATTATGAATGTATTTAGGCCTATTTGGATTAATCTCACAGTAGTCCTTTTCTACTAAAATAAAATAAAATTTAAAAATAAAATAAGTGATATTATATTCAGCAATAACTGGATATGTGTGATGTATTTTTAAAGGCCAAATTGCTCAGGTACTCCCAATTAAACTGCCAGTAAATAACCATAGGAGGAAATGAGTGGGCTATGGAAATAAAAATCACAATCCTTTACTGCAGAATATAAAAATAACTTGAATAATTTAAGATGGCACAAATATTTCTGTATTTTTTGTCAAATTTAAGGTAATTTTAATAACAATCTCATTCATACTGACATAGGCAAAAAAAATTAGCCAGGAAAATAAAACTCAGTGAAAATTCATCTGGAAGAATTCCAGGTAATTTTAAACTCCAGGATATTGGAAAAGAAGTTACATGGGAGAGCTAGTTCTATAATATATGAAGTATGTTTTAGCACTATACTGGTTAAAACTAATTCTGCTGTTGGCTTAAGAGTAGATAGGCAGTTAGCAAGACCACAACTAAAATATAGAAACAAACTCTGGTCTGTATTTCATGTGTATGTATGTATGTGTGTATACACACAAACACACACACGCAATATATTTATTGAAAAAGCTTTGATATACCTATATATACATACACACACACATATATATAGATACACCTATATATATATGTTTATTTATATACATATATACACCCTATATATATAGGTGTATCAATATTTCAATAAAACTATTTCAATAAATAGTTTTATGGAAAAAGCTTTGATATACCTATATATATATAATTTTGAAATGATGTGTAAATATGTGAAAAAATCAAATACTTTTCATGTCACATCATGCAACAGAATGATTTTTCACAAAATAAAACTCATGTAGAAATAATGAGTAGTAAAGAAGCAAAGGGAAATTACATACCCACAAGCAGAAATTATTGTCTTGTAATTATTCATAGAAAAATAATTAACCTTACTTAAAATCAGACATTTAAATATATAAAAAGGAAATATTTCTCAGCTATCAGGGTCATGTGTGTGTGTGTGTGTGTGTGTGTGTGTGTGTGTAGCAATTCTGGCAAGCACAATGTAATTTATAAGCTGTACAACAGTGATAAGATGTGAATGGGTGAGAGTTTTTGTAAGACAATCTGGCAATGCTTATAACCAGTTTCAGATACATTCATACTCTTTAACTCAAGAATTTCATTTTAGGTTTTAGAAAGACACATGGGAATCTATCTTAATGAAATAATCATAAATATGGATAAAAATTTCCCATGAAGCACCCAAAAATGTGTGTATTTATAATAGCAAAAGACTTAAAAATAAAATATGGCATATAAGTAGTAAAATCATTAAAACATATTAGCAGCATCTTATTATGAAAATTTAAGTATCATTAAAATGTTTTCCTGAAAAAAGTGATCAAGACAATATCTGAATTTAAAATTAAGTTTACAATTGTGAATTTTGCGTTATTTCAATTATAAGAAAAAGTTGCATTTAAAATGAACTGCAATTTATATACTCAGTTAACAATTGATGCACTTTTTTTCTTTGCTACTTTTGTTCCTTTCTTCTCTTCATTTTCCTTGACTAGACTTTAGTGCACCAACTCCATCTGTTAACAAATCTTCTTAGTTCTATCTTCAGAAGATATTCAGAATCAGCAACTTTCCACAACATCAGCTGCCACTATATCATACATCTGAGCTGAAATTAGCTCTTACCTGCTTTATGACAATAGCTCCCTAATGTTTTCATTCTTTCACCCTCATCCTCACAGCACTGATGACTGACATAAGTAAGGTTGTATGTTTCCCCTTAATCAAACAATCAAATGGCTTCCCATGCAACTTACAACAGAAGTTAAGTTCCATACCGTGATCTAAAAAGTCCAATGAAATTTGCATTATACTCACTTCTCTGATGACATATTCTCCTGATTTCTTATTTAGACCTTCTTTTCCTATCTGTAATGAATCTGTCCTTCTGGAAAATTGCTGAAGGCTCGTTTCAGCACGTTCATCAGGTGTTAACAGTTCTTTCCCTGACCAGTGCCATTGCATTTTCCTTTTATCCTGTTTCTCACCATTTATTTATCAATTTCTCATCCTTTTGCAGTCAATTTTTTGTTTACTTGTTTATTGTTTGTCTCATGTTAGAATATAAGCTCTCTGATGTCTAAAATCCTAGAGCTTAGTGGAAAATGTTGCTTAGACTTTTTTCTTAATAATTATTTGTTGAATGCATGAATCAATATATCTCACATGCTATGCTAGTATACAGTCTCCTCTCTTGAAGAAAAAAGGTTTTTACATTTTTTTAAATCCTTGTGTTATCACTTTGGTCAAATGAATGACTTATTTTACAATGACTATAATATCAACTATTTTAAATCATAATTTTCCAAAATCAAATTATAAGTTATGTCTTTTCCTGATCTAATTAAAATATTAGTTTCCCTAATGTCCAAAAATGACATAATTTGGCTTATTTAACATAAAAATCATATAGAAAATATTGTCAAATATAAAATAGTGTTTTATTTTCTTTGGGTTGTATTTGTATAAATATGTTATTGGTATGTGTTCCAAAAGTATGGGAAACTCCTATAATTCTGATATGACTTAGTTTACATTATCAGTAGTAATTATAATTATGTTAAATTATTGTGCACCACAGAGGTAACAAATTTGTCAACTGTGTCCTTGACTATGGCTGCCTTAAAATATTTTGTTATCCATGGACAATTGTTGTCTTGTTTTGGTCCTCTTTAGAAGGTTGTTTTATAATCAGCTATAAAACTCTTAACAGGTATTCTTGAATATAAGTTTCTGATAACTTTGGAGATTGTGACATCAGAATAGATGAAACACTTTCAGGACTCATTGATAACTGAAATATTCATGAATATCAAGCAGAACAGGAATTAACTATACAGACTAAACTAGTCTCACTGATTCTATTTTTTTTTTTCAGAGTCAAGAAAACTTGTCTTTTGAGCTACTGACAGCTTTTAGCAATTTAGTATACTACTATGAACAGAATTTAGAACATGTTTGTTTCTCTCTACCTGATTTCTCCAGAATGTGGAAACTATATGTAAGTATTCTTAACTTACAGCAATATAGTTATTTGTCTAAATGCAATAAGAATCTGTTTTTATTTATAACAGAAAACAATTGGAGAAACCAGTTATTTTACCAAGGCCTTCACTGGAATGGTGTGCTCTCCTTTAAGGAATCAAACTTGACTTATGGATCTAATAAAGGTCCTTTGGGAAAAGTGGCCTCATACCTTGTCTACACAGTTCCTTTACAGGGTTGTTGACCTGTGGTAAGTAAAGAATATTACCTTCTGGACTGGGCCCAGTGGCTCACACCTGTAATCCCAGCACTTTGGGAGGCTGAGGTGGATGGCTCACCTGAGGTCAGAAGTACAAGACCAGCCTGGCCAACATGGTGAAACTCCATCTCTACTGAAAATACAAAAATTAGCTAGGCATGGTGGTGTGCACCTGTAATCCCAGCTACCCAGGGGGCTGAGGAAGGAGAATTGCTGGAACCTGGGAGGAGAGTGAGCCAAGATTATGCCACTTCACTCCAGCCTGGGTGAAAGAGCAAGACTCCATCTCAAAAAAAAAAAAAAAAAAACTCCAAGGTTATCTTTGAACTTCAAGAGAATAGAAATTTACCCAACTCATAGATATTTGATGGTACAAATCTATGGCTGGGCCGCCTTTAAAAAGTCTTATCTTAGATTCCTTCTATGGAACAAAGTTTCATCTAAGAAAATTTAAGATCCTATGGGAAAAAAATTAGTTATTCTTGCTGTACTTTTTACAAATAATCAGGCCAAGTATAATAAAGCAAATCAGTCTTACTGTGATTTGCCTTTAGTAAAAATGAGAAACTGGAGAGACAAAAATTATGTTTTGAAAAGTATAATACACCTGTTGTTAGATTCTATTTTTCAATTTTCATTATTTTCTACAGTTTAGACTGAATTCTCATTTTTCTTGTCTAGAAATCTTCAAATTTTTTTTCGGTTTTTTTATTTTTTTCCCCATTTTTCCTAATTTGGAGTAACTGAAAGCTAAGCTGTGCTTTCATAAAACCCTGTGAACTGAAGCTAGACAACTTATAACTTCGGAAGAAAATAAACAGAAACAGTAACCTATTTACATACACAGCCACTTTCATACCTACCTACTGATGTATGAACTTCAGAGTAATGTGGCCTATATCGATTTTCCAGGATTGATCTTTAGTTTGTCATTGTTTTTCTCTCTTCTTCCCCTATTTACTCTTCATACTACATGAGAGTTCACAACCTGCCAAAAGTGAACTTTCCTACTAACTCGGGATGTAATCGTCTAGGAATAAACCATCCTAGGCCAGGCTCAGTGACTCACACTTGTAATCCCATCACATTGGGAAGCCAAGGCAGGCAGATCACCTGAGGTCAGGAGTTCAAGATCAGCCTGGCCAAAACGGTGAAACGCCGTCTCTACTAAAAATACAGAAAATAGCCAGGTGTGGTGCTCCTGTATTCCCAGCAACTTGGAAGGATGAGGCAAGAGAATTGCTTGAACCCAGGAAGTGGAGGTTGCAGTGAGTCAAGATCATGCCACTGCACTCCAGCCTGGGCAACAGAGTGAGACCCTGTCCCCCCTCAAGCAAAAAAAATAATCCTACCCATGAGAAATCAGACAAAACCTGAAACCAGAGACTCATTCTCTCCTAAAATGCTTTCACTAAAAGATTTTTTAAAAGAAAAGTGGTGAAATGTAAAAAGAAAATAAATCTTGGGTCCCCAAAATCACTAAACTAAAGGGAAAAGTCAAGCTAGAAACTGCTTTGGGCAAAACTGCCTTCTATTCAAAGTCACCCCTCTGATCACTGAGATAAATGCATATCTGATTGCCTCATTTGGAATGCTAATCAGAAACTCAAAAGAATTGTCTCTTATCTACCTATGACCTGGAAGCCCCCTACCCACTTCAAGTTGTCCTGCCTTTGCCTCGAGTTGTCCTACCTTTCCAGACCAATGTATGTCTTACACATATTGATTGATGCCTCATGTCTCCCTAAAATGTACAAAATCATCTTGGGCACATGTTGTCAAGATCTCCTGAGGCTATGCCATGAGTGCATATGTGCATGTCCTCAACTTTGGCAAAATAACCTTTCTAAATTAACTGAGACCTGTCTCAGATTTTCAGGGCTTACAACAGATAATAGATGGATGGACAAATAGATTTATGTAACTATATATATATATATTTATAAGATGTATGTACCATTGGTTCTTTTTCTCTGGAGAACTCTGACTCACACAAATAAATCTTGAAATTGGCTAATGAGAAAGCTATAATAATTCCCATTTTACACATAATACTAGTTTTTAATAACTTTAGTAACCTGACCAAAGTCCCACAGCTCGTAGGTGACCAAGAGGATTCAAATCCAGTTCTCTGACTCCATAGCCCATTATTTTAGGTACAGTGAGGGTGAACAATATATTAATTCAAATTTTGTTCCACTTTTATTTATGTGACTTTCAGGAGAATATTCCCCCATTTTAGTTTTGGTATATTGACAAAAATGCATTTTTTGGAACCCACATTTACAATTTCAGTAATGTAGATGATGGGAGGGTGTAGTACCTACAAGATATTTTAGTCAAACCACTATGATCATTAAACTTAGTCTTACTGTGAACTCCTGCCTGGCTCCTACACATACAAGGAAATGCTCCTATAGAATATAATAATTAATCACACCTTTCTTTACAAGTGCATTAGACTAACCATGTCAATTTCAATTTCCAGTCTTTGCATCCTTAGCCTCTGCGTTTTCTCTGTTCAACTTGGGAATCTTCTTTATTTTATGTATCTAAAAATATAATCTTATGCTCTGAGCAGCCTTCAGTATAAAATCAAGAATTACTTCCCTCTCACAGAGCTGCTGACAATCTGAGAATAAACCACACACAAACATACACACAATGTTGTATATAGAATCCAAACTTCTCAGTCTGCAAACTAAACTTTCAAGCACAGGGGCAGCTGCTGAGAAGCAGACATTTTAGATAACACAGACAAGAAGGAACCAAATGATTAACTCAGTTTTATGTCTACACAAGAAGATAAAATTTAATTAAAGGCAATTAAATGACTTTTAAGTGGATTGCATGTAGAAAAAGCTATACCTTATCTTCCACACCTTTCAAATTTTTTTTTGACTAACACTATCACTTATCTAGACATGCATCTTTTTTCTATTTGCCATTGTGAATGTGAGTCCTATGCCTAAGCTGACTCTGTGAAATGTTTTGAGTAAAAGAAGGAAAGTTTAAACATATTATACTAATCTAGTGCCTGCAGAACTTTCAGATATGACAAACCTAGCTTCAGACTTGATTTATTCAACTTCTACTTATATCAACCTTAAAAAAATAACTTAACCCTTTTTGAATCTTACCTGTTAAAAAATAGGGCAAATAACATAGAAAACAATGAATTTTATGAGAATCAAGTTCGTAAACCTAAAGTTACAAAATGCAGCTTCAAATCAAAGGGTGGACTGAACCAAGGTGGTAAAGCTTATTTCTGCTTATAAACAAAAGAAAAATAAAACAGCTGCTGGAAATAAAAAGCTTAATAAGTATCTGAGGTTTTTGGCTCATAAAAAGATGAAAAACCAACCCAGTGTGTTGGGTCTCTCTCCCAGCTTAAGTCTGGAGGTGCCAGAAAGGAAATGAAAGTACGTGGAACTGAGTAATTACAGTAAGTATGAGAAACTCCTGAGGATAAAAGGGCAAATGTGACCTGGTGTGGAAAGCAGAACACTAGTTCAGGGTAGACAGAGTGAACTTGCATGATTTGGAATATGGGCAGGAAGTCTGGAGATAACTTTTTATTTCTGTTCTTTTTTTTTTTTGCATTTATTTCTTGCTCCCACACAACTAGGATAGACAAACACAACAGCTGCAGTTGAGACAGACTACAGTCAGTAGGGGTAACATCAAAGTCATGCCAAGACCAGCTGATGAAAGAGAGTATGAAAACAAGCATAGGCTGATAACCAGGACCAAGGCATCTCTTATCCTTTCTTTCACTTACACTCTAAAAATCAGGCAAAGTCAGTTAAAGGGAACAAATCCTTGAAGAAAAAGAGTGCTTAGAAAGGTGATATGTTTTCTCACATTCAACCATATACATGTTACAAGAAGGAAGATGAAAGGATGCCATCTATATTGGGAAAATAATACTCTCCCCTGAAACCACTGGATGACTTTTGCTTAGGACTCAGGGTCTATGACTGTTTGACCCAAGCACCTTAACTCCGAGGATGTCTAGGAAAGTAAGTGTATTTGTTTCTTATTGTCAGAAACTATATATTACTACAATTGTGTTTCCACATGGCTGTACATACTTTGTTGAACTTAAGAATAAAAATGGACTGTTTATATCTCTGTCTCTTTATTCTAAAAAGACTCTTGTGTACATGTTAAATAAAATTTTGTATGACTTATCTTTAATCTGCCTTTTTTTGAGTTGATTTTTTAGTGAACATTAAAAGGGCAAAGGGAAAATTTTCCCTTTGTCCTGGTAACTGCTAATAAGGAAGGGGAAAAAAAGACTTATTGGATAACTAGTTAGAAACTGCCAAACATAGACAATAATTCCAGTATAAACAAAATAGAATTCAAAGTAAATAACATCATGAAGAATAGAATAATGAGTTTTTATAAGTGACAGAAAATAATAATTAGGAATTTATTCATGTAGAGTAAGAGAGAAACTGCTATTTCAAGACTCTTGTCTAGGTTTGACTATTGATGTAGCATGCTCTTCCCTCAAATATCTATATGGCCTACCCTCTCATTTCTTTCAGATTTTTAGTCAAAGCAGACCTGTTTAGAGAAATCTTATTCCTGCTCCCTATTACCCCTTTATTTTTACTACCTGATATTTTTATAGCACTTATTGCTATCTCATATTCTGTATGTTATGCTCAGCTGTTTATTTTCTACCTTACTCCCTACTGCCCACAAGAATATAATATCTCCAATGGTAGACACTGTAGATTTTGTTCATTGCTGTGTATCTAGTGCCTAAAGCAGTGACTGATGCAAAGTAAGGGTTCAATAAAGAGGAATAAATTGACTGAATAATTACCAATATGTATACAACAAATAATTTAGCAGAACAAGCAATAATGAACAGAACTATGGATAGAGACTAACTAATGCTCAAAGCTTTAAAAGACTCATCCCAGACATTTTATTGATCAAAAAAATACTACATAAACACATATGTAAAAGATTCAGGCAGGGTGCGGTGGCTCACACCTGTAATCTCAACACTTTGGGGGGCTGAGGTGAGTGGATCATGAGGTCGGGAGTTCGAGACCAGCCTGGCCAAGGTGGTGAAACCCTGTCTCTACTAAATATACAATCACCTCAATAACTTATCCTTTGTATTACAAATAATCCAATTATACTTCTTTATTTTAAAATGTACAAAGAAATTACTTTTACTGTAGTCACTCTGTTGTGCTAGCAAATACTAGGTATTCATTCTTCTAACTATTTTTGCACTAATTAACCATCCCATCTGTACCCCGCTCACCCACCCACTACCCTTCCCATCCTCTGGAAAATCATCCTTCTACTCTCTATTGCCATTAGTTCAATTGTTTTAATTTTTAGCTCCCACAAATAAATGAGAACATGTGAAGTTTATCTTTCTGTGCCTGGTTTATTTCACTTAACATAATGACCTCCAACTCCATTCATGTTGTTGCAAATGAGAGGATCTCATTTTTTTATGGGTAAATAGTACTCCACTGTCCATAAGTACCACGTTTTCACTATTCATTCAATTGTTCATGGACACAGGTTGCTTTCAAATCTTGGCTATTGAAAATAGTGCTGAAATAAACATGGAAGTGCAGATGTCTATTTGATATGCTGATTTTTCTTCTTTTGGGTCTACATCTAGTGGTGATATTTCTGGACTTTATGGTAGCTCTATATTTCAGTTTTTGAGGACTCTTCAAACTGTTCTCCATAGTGATTGTACTAATTTATTTTCCCACCAACAATGTATAAGGGTTTTCTTGTCTCCACATCCTTGTCAGCATTTGTTATTTCCTGTCTTCTGGATAAAAGCTATTTTGGTTGGGGTGAGATAATGTTTCATTGTAGTTTTTATTTACATTTCTATGGTGCAAGTAAGTACAGATAAGTGATGTTGACTACCTTCTCATATATGTTTGCCATTTGTATGTCTTCTTTTGAGGAATGTAAATTTAGATATATTTTGCCGAGTTTTTAATTATATTATTAGACTTTCCTAGAGTGTTGTTTGAGCTTCTTGTATAATCTGGCTATTAAACCTTTATCAGATGGTGATATGGTTTACTCTGTGTCCTCACTCAAGTTTCATGCCATACTGTAATCCTCAGATGTTGAAAGAGGTGCATGATGGATGGTGATTGAATTATGAAGGCAGACTTTCCCTATACTGTTCTTGTGACAGAGTTCTCATGAGATCTGGTTGTTCAAAAGTGTGTAGCAATTCTCACTTCACTTTCTCTCTTTTCTCAGCAGTAGTGAAAGTGGGCATGCTTGTTGCATTCCTGATCTGAGAGAAAGGCTTTCAGTATTGCCCCATTCAGTAGAATATTAGCTGTGGGTATGTTGTATATTGCTTTTATTATTTTGAGGTATGTTCCTTCTACTTTCTTTCTCTTGCCACCACATGAAGAAGATGCTTGCTTTCCCCTTGCCTTCCACCATAATTGTAAGTTTCCTGAGGCCTCCCACTCATGCTGCCTGCTAACCCTCCGGAACTCTGAGTCAACGAAACATCTTTTCTTCATAAATTATCCCGTCTCAGGTAGTTCTTTATAGCAGTGTGAGAACCGACTAATACAGATGCATAGTTTGCAAATATTTTCTCCCATTCTTTGGGTTGTCTCTCTACTTTGTTGACTGTTTTCTTTGCTTTGCAAAAGCTCTTTAACTTGATGCGATCCCATTTTTGCTTTTGTTGCCTGTGTTCGTGGGGTATTACTCAATAAATCTTTGCTCAGTCAAATGTGTTGGAGATTTTTCCAAAGTTCTTTTTAGTAGTTTTATAGTTGAGATCTTAGATTTAAGTCATTAATTGATTTTGATTTAACTTTTGTATATGGTGATACACTGGGGTCCACTTTCATTCTTCTGCATATGGATATCCAGTTTTCCCAGCATCATTTATTGAAGAGACTGTGCTTTTCCCAATATGTATTACTGACACTTTTGTCAAAAAAGATTTCACTGTAGACATATGATTTTATCTCTGGAATCTCTATTCAGTTCCACTGATTTATGTGTCTGTTTTATGCCAATCTCAAGCAGTTGTGCTTGCTATAGCACTGTAGTATAATTTGAAGTCAGGTCAAATTTCTCCAATTTTCTTCTTTTTCTTAGGAAATTTTGTCTATTCTGGGTCTTCTGTAGTTTCATATAAATTTTAGATTTTTTTTTCCATTTATTTGAAAAAAGTCATTGGTATTTTGACAGGGGTTGCATTGAATCTGTAGATTGCTTTGGGTAGTATGAACATTTTAACAATATTGATTATTCCAATCCATGAACATGAAATATTTCTCCATTTTTTGTGTGTGTCCTATTCAATTTCTTTCATCAATGTTTTATAGTTTCCTGTAGAAACCTTTTCCTTCTTTGGTTTAGTTAATTCCTAGGCATTTAATATTATTTGTGGCTGTTATAAATAGCAGCACTTTCTTGATGTATTTTCAGATTCTTTACCATTGGTATATAGAAATATTACTGATTTTTTGGATATATATGCCCAGTAATGGGATTGCTGGGTCAAATGGAATTTCTATTTCTAGGTCCTTGAGGAATCGCCACACTGTTTTCCACAATGGTTGAACTAATTTACACTCCCACCAACAGTGTAAAAGTGTTCCTATTTCTCCACATCCTCTCCAGCATCTGTTGTCTCCAGATTTTTTAATGATTGCCATTCTAACTGGTGTGAGATGGTATCTCAATGTAGTTTTGATTTGCATTTCTCTAATGGCCAGTGATGATGAGCATTTTTTCATATGCTTGTTGGCCTCATGTATGTCTTCTTTTGTAAAGTATCTGTTCATGTCCTTCGCCCACTTTTGAATGGGCTTGTTTGTTTTTTTCTTGTAAATCTTTTTTAGCTCGTTGTAAATTCTGGATATCAGCCCTTTGTCAGATGGGTAGGCTGCAAAAATTTTTTCCCATTCTGTTGGTTGCCGATTCACTCTATTGACTGTTTCTTTTGCTGTGCAGAAGCTGTGGAGTTTGATTAGGTCCCATTTGTCTATTTTGGCTTTTGTTGCCAATGCTTACTGGGCATATATCCAAAGGATTATAAATCGTTCTACTATAAGGACACATGCACACGAATGTTCATAGCAGCACAGTTTACAATAGCAAAGACCTGGAACCAACCCAAATGCCCATCGATGATAGACTGGACAGGAAAAATGTGGCACATATACACCATGGAATATTATGCAGCCATTAAAAACGAGGAGTTCGCGTCCTTTGTAGGGACATGGATGAACCTGGAAACCATCATTCTCAGCAAACTGACACAAGAACACAAAATCAAACACCACATGTTCTCACTCATAGGCGGGTGTTGAACAAGGAGAACACATGGACACAGGGAGGGGAGCACTATACATGGGGGTCTGTTGTGGGGGAGTGGGGGGACAGCGGGGGGGGTGGGGAATTGGGGAGGGATAGCATGGGGAGAAATGCCAGATATGGGTGAAGGGGAGGAAGGCAGCAAATCACACTGCCACGTATGCACCTAAGCAACAACCTTGCATGTTTTTCACATGTACCCCAAAACCTAAAATGCAATAAAAAAAAAAAAATTAGATAATATAAAGTAAAAAAAAAAAAAAAAAAAAAAAAAAAAAGAAATATTACTGATTTTTGTATGTTGATTTTGTATACTGCAACTTTACTGAATTTGTTCATCACTTCTAATAGTTTTTTGGTGAAGTCTTTAGGATTTTTGCAGATGTAAGATCAAATTATCTGCAAACAAGAATAATTTGAATTATTTCTTTCTAATTTGGATGCCCTTTATTCTTCCTCTTGTCTGTTTCCTCTGGTTAGAACATCTAGTACTATGTTAAATAGCAGTGGTGAAAGCTGGCAACCCTGTTGTGTTCCTGATCTTAGAGGAAAGGCTTTCAGTATTTCCCCATTCAGTAGGATATTAGCTGTGGGTCTGTTGTATATTCCTTCTACACCCAGTTTTTAAAGGGTTTTTATCATAAAGGTGTGTTGAATCTTATCAAATGATTTTCCAGCATCAGTTGAAATGATTATATGGTTTTTGCACTACCTTCTGTTGATATAAGGTATCACATTAATTGATTTTTATATGTTGAACTTTTCTTGAATCCCTGGCATGAATCCCACTTGGTCATAATGAATTATCTTTTTAATGTACTGTTGAATTTGATTTGCTGGTATGTTATTTAGGATGTTTGCACCAACATTCATCAGTGATATTGATCTATAGCTTTTCTTGTTTCTTTTTCTAGTTTAGATATCAAGGTAATACTGATCTGGTAGAATAAGTTTGAAAGCATTCCCTCCTCCTCTATTTTTCAGAACAGTTTGAGTAGGATTGGTACTAATTTTTCTTTATCTATTTGGTAAAATTCTGAAGTGAAGTCATTCAGTCCCAGGCTTTTCTTTGCTGGGTGTGATGTTTAATACTGAGGTTACTGTCCATTAAACTACCATTGACATTCTTCAAGGAACTAGAGAAAACTTTTTTTAAGGGAGACAAAGATTTATTATTCAGAATATTCCAACAGCTCCACTGTAAGAAGCGCATTATTTTCTTTACAGCACTTGCCATGATTTGCAATGACGTTACTTAACTATTTGCTTATCTATTATTTCCTCTGCTTATATGTCTGCTTCATGAAAGCTCAGGCTTTGCTTCCTCACTATGGCATTTCTTTCTTTCTTTCTTTCTTTCCTTCTTTCTTTCTTTCTTTCTTTCTTTCTTTCTTTCTTTCTTTCTTTCTTCTCTCTTTTTACTTTAGATTCTGGGGTACATGTGCAGATCATGCAAGACTGTTGCATAGGTACATTCATGGCAAGGTGGTTTGCTGCATCCATCCCTCAATCACCTATACCTCACATTATTCCCCACGTTATCCCCCTCAGCTTCTCTCCCTTTATCCCTCCCTACACTCCCCATGCACCCCAGTGTGTTATGCTCCCCTCTCCGTGTCCATGTGTTCTCATTGTTCAATACCAGCTTATGAGTGAGAACATGTGGTATTTGATTTTCTGTTGTATCAGTTTGCTGAGAATGATGGTTTCCAGGTTCATCCATGTTATATCGTGTCCTACAAAGGACACGAACTCATCATTTTTTATGGCTGCATAGTATTCCATGGTGTATATGTGCCACATTTTCATTGTCCAGTCTATCATTGATGGGCATTTGGGTTGGTTCCAGGTCTTTGCTATTGTAAACAGTGCCGCAATGAACATGTGTATGCATGTGTCTTTATAATATAATGATTTATAGTCCTTTGGGTATATACCCAGTAATGGGATTGCTGGGTCAAATGGAATTTCTATTGCTAGATCCTTGAGGAATCACTACATTGTCTTCCACAATGGTTGAACTAATTTACACTCCCACCAACAGTGTAAAAGTGTTATTTCTCCACATCCTCTCCAGTATCTGTTGTCTCCAGATGTTTTAATGATCACCATTGTAAGTGGTGTGAGATGGTATCTCAATGTGGTTTTGATCTGCATTTCTCTAATGACCAGTGATGATGAGCATTTTTTCATATGTTTGTTGGCTTCATATATGTCTTCTTTTGAAAAGTGTCTGTTCATATCCTTCACCCACTTTTGGATGAGCTTGTTTGTTTTTTTTCTTGTGAATCTGTTTAGTTCTTTGTAGATTCTGGATATTAGCCCTTTGTCATATGAGTAGATTGAAAAATTTTTTTCCCATTCTGTTGGTTGCTGGTTCAATCTAATGATTGTTTCTTTTACTCTACAGAATCTTTGAAGTTTAATTAGATCCCATTTGTCTATTTTGG
Organism: Aotus nancymaae; assembly: GCF_030222135.1. Classification (NCBI taxonomy): domain Eukaryota; kingdom Metazoa; phylum Chordata; class Mammalia; order Primates; family Aotidae; genus Aotus; species Aotus nancymaae. Next base: position 27,689,306 of record NW_026988428.1, on the reverse strand, counting down.
CTCTTGTTGCCATTGCTTTTAGTGTTTTAATCATGAAGTCCTTGCCTATGCCTATGTCCTGGATGGTTTTGATGAAGTTTTCTTCTAGGGTTTTTATGGTGTTAGGTTTTATATTTAATCCTTAATCCATCTGGAGTTAATTTTAGTGTAAGGTGACAGGAAGGAGTCCAGTTTCTGCTTTCTGCACATTGCCAGTCAATTTTCCCAACACCATTTACTAAACAGGGGATCCTTTCCTCATTGCTTGTTTTTGTCAGGTTTGTCAAAGATTAAATGGTTGTAGATGTGTGGTGTTGCTCTGGAGGCCTCTGTTCTGTTCTGCTGGTCTATGTCTCTGTTTTGATACCAGTACCATGCTGTTTTGATTACTGTAGACTTGTAGGATAACTTGAAGTCCAGCAGCATGATGCTGCCAGCTTTGTTGTTTTTGCTTAGGATTGTCTTGGCTATGTGGGCTCTCTTTTAGTTTCATATGAAGTTTAAAGTGATTTTTTTCCAGTTTTATAAAGAAGGTCATTGGTAGTCTGATGGGGATAGTGTTAAATCTCTAAATTACTTTGGTCAGTGTGGCCATTTTCATGCTATTGATTCTTCCTAACCATGAACACAGAATATTTTTCCATCCATTTATGTCTTCTCTTATTTCCTTAAGCAGTGGTTTGTAGTTCTCCTTGAAGAGGTCCTTTACATCCTTTGTTAGTTGTATTCCTAAGTATTTTATTCTCCTTTTAGCAGTTGTGAATGGGAGTTCACTCTTCATTTGGCTCTCTGTTTGTCTGTTATTGGTGTATAGGAATGCTTCTGATTTCTGCACATTGGTTTTATATCCTGAGACTTTGCTGAAGTTGCTTATCAGCTTAAGGAGAGTTTGGGCTGAGAGGATGGGTTTCTAAATATACAATCATGTTATCTGCAAACAGAGATAATTCAACTTCCTCCTTTCCTAATTGAATACGTTTTATTTCTTTTTCTGCCTGATTGGTCTGGCTAAAACTTCCATCACTATATTGAATAGGAGTGGTGAGAGAGGGCATCCTTGTCTAGCGCCAGATTTCAAAGGGAATGTTTCCAGTTTTTGCCCATTCAGTATGATGTTGGCAGTGGGTTTGTAATAGCTTTTATTATTTTGTGATACATTCAATCGATACCTAGTTTATTGAGAGTTTTTAGCATAAAGGGCTGTTGAATTTTGTTGAGGCCTTCTCTGCACCTATTGAGATAATCATGTGGTTTTTGTCATTGGTTCTGTTTATGTGGTAGATTATGTTTATGGACTTGTGTATGTTGAAACAGCATTGCATCCCTGGGATGAAGCCTACTTGATCATGATGGATAAACTTTTTGATTTACTCTTGCAATCAGTTTGCCAGTATTTTACTGAAGATTTTTGCATCTATGTTCATCATGGAGATTGGCCTGCAGTTTTCTTTTTCTGTTGAGTCTCTGCCAGATTTTGGTATCAGGATGATGTTGGTCTCATAAAATGAGTTGGGAAGGATTCCCTCTTTTTTGTATTGTTTGGAATAGTTTCAGAAGAAATGTCACCAGCTCCTCTTTGTACGTCTGGTAGAATTCTGCTGTGAATTCATCTGTACCTGGACCTTTTTTGGTTGATAGGCTATTAATTGCTGCCTCACCTTCAGCCTTGTTATTGGTCTATTCAGGGTTTCAACTGCTTCCTTGTTTAGTCTTGGGAGAGTGCAAGTGTCCAGTAATTTATCCATTTCTTTCAGGTTTACTGTTTTCTGTGCATAGAGTTGTTTGTAGTAATCTCTGATGGTAGCTTGTATTTCTGTGGGATCAGTGGTGCTATCTCTTTTATTGTTTTTTTATTGCATTTATTTGATTATTCTCTCTCTTCTTTTTTATTAATCTGGCTAGTGGTCTATTTTGTTGACCTTTTCAAAAAAATCAACTCCTGGATTTATTAATTTTTTTGAAGGGTTTTGTGTCTCTATCTCCTTCATTTCTGCTCTGATCTTTGTTGTTTCTTGTCTTCTGCTAGCTTTTGAGTTTCTTTGATCTTGCTCCTCTGGTCTTTTAATTTTGACTATAGGATGTTGATTTTAGCTCTTTCCTCACTTCTCATGTGGGCATTTATCGCTATAAATATCCTCTAAACACCACTTTGAATGTGTCCCATGATTCTGGTACATTGTGTCCTAGTTCTCATTGGTTTCGAAGACCATCTTTTTTTTTTTTTCCTTCATTTCATTGTTTATCCAGATGACATTCAGGTGCCAGTTGTTCAGTTTTCATGAGGTTGTGCGGTTTTGAGTTAGTTTCTTAATCCTGGGATTTAATTTGATTGCACTGTGGTCTGAGAGACTGTTTGTTATGATTTCCATTCTTTTACATTTGCTGAGGAGTGACTTACTTTCTATTATGTGGTCGATTTTAGAGTAAGTGCGATGTGGTGCTGAGAAGAATATATAATCTGTGGCTTTGGGGTGGAGAGTTCTGTAGATGTCTATTAGGTCTGCTTGTTTCAGTTCTACATTCAAGTCCTGGATATCCCTGTTCATTTTCTGTCTTGTTGATCTAATATTGACAGTGGAGTGTTAAAGTCTCCCACTATTATTGTGCAGGAATCTAAGTCTCTTTGTAGGTCATTAAGAGCTTGTTTTATGTATATGTGTTCTCCTGTATTGGGTGCATATATACTTAGGATAGTTAGCTTTTCTTGCTGTACTGATCCTTTCACCATTATATAATGCCCTTCTTTGTCTCTTTTGATCTTCGTTGGTTTAAAGTCCATTTTATCAGGGACTAGAATTGCAACCCCTGCTTTTTTTTTTCTCTCCATTTGCCTGGTAGTTCTTATTTTGTCCCTTTATTTTGAGTCTATTGTGTCTTTGCTTGTGAGATGGTTCTCCTGAATACAGCACACCAATGGGTCTTGACTTTTTCCCAGGTTTGCCAGTCAGTGTCTTTTGATTGGGGCATTTAGGCCATTTATATTTAATGATTATATATATATATATATATATATATATTTTAATGATAATATTGTTATGTGTGAATTTGATCCTGCCATTTTGTTACTGTTTTTTTTTTGTTTTGCCCATTGGTTGATGCAATTTCCTCTTGGCATTGTTGGTCTTTACCATTGGGTTCATTTTTGCAGTGGCTGGTACTGGTTATTTTTTCTTTGTTTAGTGCTTCTTTCAGGAGCTCTTGTAAGACAGGTCTAGTGGTGACAAAATCTCATTAATTGCTTGTACATAAAGGATTTTATTTCTCCTTCACTAACCAAGTTTAGTTTGGCTGGTTATGAGATTCTGGATTGAAAGTTATCTTATCTAAGAATGTTGACTATTGGCCCCCACTCTTTTCTGGCTCGTAGGGTTTCTGCTGAGAGATCCTCTGTGAGTCTGATGGGCTTTCCTTTGTGGGTGACCCGACCTTTCTCTCTGGCTGCCCTTAGCATTTTCTCCTTCATTTAAACCCTGTTGAATCTGACTATTATGTGCCCTAGGGTTGCTCTTTTTGAGGAGTATCTCTGTGGGGTCCTTTGTATTTCCAATATTTGAATGTTGGCCTGCTTTTCTAAGTTGGGGAAGTTCTCATGGATAATTGCCTGAAGAGTGTTTTTCAGCTTGGATTCATTTTCCCATCCTCTTCAGGTACACTAATCAAGCATAGATTAGGTCTTTTCACATAATCGCATATTTCTTGGAGGCTTTGTTCATTTCTTTTCACTCTTTTTTCTCTTTTCTTGCCTTCTCTTTTTATTTCATTGAGTTGATCTTCAATCTCTGATATCCTTTCTTCCGCTTGATCCATTTGGCTATTGAAACTTGTGTATGCTTCACGAAGCTCTTGTGCTGTGTTTTTCAGCTCCATCAATTCATTTATGTTCTTCTCTAGGCTGATTATTCTAGTTAGCATTTTGTCTAATCTTTTTCAAGGTTCTTAGTTTCTTTGCATTGGGTTGGAACATGTTCTTTTAGCTCAGAGAAGTTTGTTATTATCCATCTTCTGCAGCCTGCTTCTGTCAACTTATCAAAATCATTTTCTGGCCTGTTTTGTTGCCTTGCTGGTGAGTCGTTGTGATCTCTCTGGGGAGGAGAGGCATTCTGGACTTTGATGTTTTCATCCTTTTTGTGCTGGTTTCTTTCCATCTTTGTGGCTTTATCTATCTTTGATCTTTGAAGTTGGTGATTTCAGGTGGGATCTCTGAGTGGACATCCTTTCTGTTAAAGTTGGGGTTATTTCTCTTCTATGAGACTTTTTTTTTTTTTAACGCAGGTGTCAGTGTGCTGCTTGAGACTGTCTGTCCGTTGTCTGCCTGTGGAGGTTCTGCTGGACTGCCTCGGTCTCAGCCCGGCTGTTCTTTGTTCTTTACCTGGTTTCCACTTATGCTGGTGGGACTAGCCCCACCTTCCCAATGGCGGGCTTCTTTCCCCTGCTGCACCTACTGCTCCCGTATGGAGCTCCATCTGATGTGTTAATTGTGAAACTCTCCTGGGAGAGGGATTCTGGTTGCCTGATCTGGTGGGATTGGGGTCTGTATGGGCATGTCCCTCTCCCTGCTTTCAATTCTCCCTTCTGTGGGACTGGCAATTCCTTCTCACAAGCTTTCTTGGTGTTAGAACAAGTCTCTGCCCTGGTCTGCACTGACAAGGCACCTGTCTGGCTGGGGCTGCCAGCCTGGGCTGTTGCCCAGGTCTGCAACTTGGTGTGGTTCTCAGCTAGGTGGCATTTTCCTGGGCTGTGTGCTGCTGAAGTCTCAGAGTGTAGCACTGTATCTGATTAACAGTACCAAGGAGGTGACCCCCCATCCTCTATGCCCGATACACTTTCCAGGTGGGGTGTTGCCCCCTTTGGGCTTCTTTCACCACCTATATTTTTGGGTTAATCCTGCTGTTCAACCAGTCCATTTGGAACAAATCTGGTACCTCGCTCAGAGATACAGCTATCACTCTGGTTCTGTGTCTCATTCAGTGGGAGCTGCACTCTAGAGAACCTCCCTTTCAGTCATCTTGGTACCCCTCCTGAGAAAACTTTTGAAATTCATCTGGACCAAGAAAATGAGCCCAGATAGCCAAGGCCATTCTAAGCAAAAGAAACAAAGTTTAAGGCATCATGCTACCTGACTTCAAATTATACTACAGAGCTACAGTAATCAAACAGCATTACATTGGTACAAAAACAGACACATATACCATTGAAACAGAATAGAGAACCTACAACTATCTGATCTTTGACAAACCTGACAAAAACAAGCAATGGGGAAATGTTTCCCTATTCAATAAATGGTGCTGGGATAACTGTCTAGCCATATGCAGAAGATTAAAAGTGGCCTTTTCCTTACACCATACAAAAAAACTAACTCAAAATGAATTAAATACTTAAATGTAAAACCCAAAACTATAAAAACCATGCAGGTCATGTTTTCCTGGATGGTCTTGATACTGGTGAATTTTTGACTGTGTCTGGGCATTAAAGAGAGGTATATATTGTAGCCTCCTAGTCTTGGTGCATCCCAGAAGCACACATCCTTCCTGGGAATGCTTTCCATGTATTTGAAAAGAGTTGAAAGTTGTGATCTAAACCATCTTATTAGGGGACACCCCAAGCCTAGTAATGCTGTGACTCTTGCATATTCATAGAGGCATCACCTTGATAGTCTTGGAGAAGATCCAGAATTCTCTGGATTACCAATCAGAGATTCTTGTTCTTTTCCCTCACTTTTTTTTCCCACAAATAGAGGCTCCTTCTCTGTTCTGAGCTGCCTGTAGCTGAAAGAAGAGTGACACAAGCACCCCTGTGACCACCACCATTGCTACTGCATTGGGTCAGAACTGAGGCCAGCACAGCACTGGGACTTATGTACTAATGCCTGCTGTAACCACTACCTGGCTACTACCAAGGTTCACTGAAAGCTCTGGGGCTCTAGAATCAGCAGGTGGCAAAGTCAGTTGCTTGTGTCCTTCCTTTCAGGTTGGCAAGTTTCTCCAGGCCCTGGATGGGTCCAGAGGTGCCATCTGAGAGTTAGAGACTAGAATAAAAAAAACCTTAGAAGTCTACCTCATGTTCTATTTTACTGCAGCTTAGCTGGTTCCCAAACCACATGATATAGTCCTTCCCACTTTTTCTTCACCTTTCCCTAGGCAGAGGAGCCTCACCTCATGGCCACCAACAGCATAAGCCCACAGGGAGTACTGCCAGGCTACCTCCAATGTTCACTTAAGGCCCAAGGGCTTCATAGTCAGCTTGGAGTGCCCTCTGGCCCAGGGCAGGTCCAGAAATGCGTTTCAGGAGTCAAGATCTGTAATGGAGGACCCTGAGTTCCCACTTGAGTCACCTATTCCCCTGTGTTTGAACTGGTACCTAAGACGTAAAACAAAGTTCCTTTTACTTTCTCCTCTGCTTTTCTCAAGCAAAATGAGTCTCTTTCCATAGCCACCATAGCCGGGAATGTGCTGAGTTTCACATGAAGCCAGCAAGTTTCAGGGCCTCACCCAAGGCCCACAGTACACTATATGAGTATTGCTGCTGGTTGTTCAGGGATCAAGAGGTCAGTAATCAGATGATAGGTCCTAACAGGACTCAATCCTTTCCTTCAAGACAGGGGGTTCCCTATGGCACTGGGTATGTTATGAATAGTCACCCTGTAGCTAGGGCCTGGAAAAGGGGTCTCATGACTCTCACTGGTGCCCTATTCTACTGTGGCTGAGCTGGTATCCAAGATGCAAGACAAAATCCTCTTTACTCTTTCCTCTCCTCTCCTCAAGTGAAAGAAGAGGTCTCTTTTGTAGCCATGAGCTGTGCTGCCTGTGGTTGGGGAGTGATGGTACAAGCCTCTCTTAGTCCCCTTAGCTGGTATCTCTGCAGGTTGCAGGCCTTTCAAGTCTACTGGCTCCGAGTCCAGTTCAGCACTGGAGTTCACCTAGTTGCAGTTCTTGTGGTCTAGACTGCCTTTCTAGTTTATTTATGGCCCCAGAACACTTTAGCTTGTGGTGGTGCTGCCTGCTGGGCTGGGCAATTCCTCTCTGGCTAGGGCTCCTTTAAATACTCCCTCTGAGGCTGTCAGCTGAGTTCAGCCAGGTTCTGCTTTCTTCTGTGACAGGGCAGCACTGATTTCAATGCAGTGGCTCACAGTTGCTGTGCTGTCTCTCTCCCAAGCTCACAGATTCTCTCTCTACAGCATGTGGCTATTGGTGGGGGGTGGCGGTAGAGGTGGTGTCAGTGATTTAAGGCTGTCTTTCCTACCCTCTTCAGTGTGTCCTTCAGTGATATGAAGTTAAAACCAGGTACTCTAAATGCTCATCTGTTTTTTTTTAATGACGTAATTTTTCTGTGTAGATAGTTGTTAAATTTGGTGTTCCAGTTGGGGAGGTAATCAGTGGAATCTTCTATTTGGTCATCTTGCTCTGCCCTTCTGCATCTTATGCTTTATGTGCACTGTACTATCTAGAATAAAGATTTAAGTTAAATTGTTTGATTCTTAATATGTATGATTATTAAAATATTTATAGAGCTTTTAAATATGTTTTCATACCTGAAAATAAAGTGAAAATTACACTATCTCTGCTTAATTAACTTCTAGTAAAATATATTCTTTCAGCATCACAGAAAAGCATTTGATAACAAATATGCAGCAAAAATTAAATGATTTTTCCCATAGATTTATTTTCTGCCTCATATGGCTGATCACATTTCCTTCAGCAATTTTAATTAGTCTTTCCCAGGGCATGTGGCTATGAAAAGATTCGTACAAAATAAAAGAAGTGACACCTATAGAATAGGTTAGTAGAAATGACTTAGGCTGCACTGCTGATTCTTCAAGTCTTTATGGATCACTTCAAGGGAGAATAGCTAATTAACCATACCAGTAGTCAGCTAATGGAGTGACAGATTGTGTACCTGAGGGCTAAATCAATGAATTAGAATATAATCACATGATTTAAAATTCTAGATAGGACATTTTCTCATGCTTAAATGATCTTGGTGTCTTTGGCTCAAAGCTATTTACATGTACAATGAAGACTATCTCTACAGGATTAAAAATATACATAGAAATTGTTAACCATGGCTTAGACTATCATGGTTGTCTATAATCCTGTATATTTATATTCCCTCTTCCCATGCAAATTAAAGGTTTAATCCTTAATCTACAAATTTCTAGCAAGAGAGCAAGGGAATTTGATCTGTTTCATCTGATTAATTTGTTCACTTATTGAATGAAGTACAAAGATAATATGAAATGTTAGGAAAGCTTTACAATCTTAACACTTTTATTTCTAACTCTAGCTTTTAAATTTCATTTTTTAAAAAAACCATTAAAAATAATAGCTTTTTAAAAAGTAGCAGCCATCTTTAGGATTAATATAGTTGACACTCAGCAGATTTTCTTGGAAGATCTCTCTCTCTCTCTCTCTCTCTCTCTCTCTCTCTCTCTCTCTCTCTCCTCTTTTACTCTCTCTATATATCTTATATATAGATAGAAGATATATGTATATAGAGTATATATATAATTAATATTATATATAGTTTTCTTAATAATGTATTTTTTTCCAACTTTTATTTTAAATTTAGGGGTACATGGTTACATAGGGAAACATGTGCCATTGTGATTTGCTGCACAGATTATCCTATCATTTATGTGTTAAGCCCAGCATCCATTACCTATTTTTCCACATGCTTCCCCACCCCTGATCGCCCCTCAACACACTAGTGTTGATGTACAATTATAAATTATATTGCCATCTTTCATGAGGCCTGTTTTCTGGTTGTGAAGAGGGCTGAGTTGGCTGGTTATCTAACCATACTATCTATCTAACTATCTATCTTTCTTTCTTTCTTTTGAGACGGAGTTTCATTCTTGTCACCCAGGCTGGACTGCAATGGCATGATCTTGGCTCACTGCAACCTCCACCTCCAGGGTTCAAGAGAGTCTCCTGCCTCAGTGTCCTAAGTAAGCTGGGATTACAGGCATGTGCAACCATGTACAGCTAATTTTTCATTTTTAGTACAGATGAGGTTTCATCATGTTGGCCAGGCTGGTCTCAAATTCCTGACCTCAGGTGAGGTCTCCCAAAGTGCTGAGATTACAAGTGTGAGCCACTGCGTCTGGCATAAAGTGACATATTCCAATCAAAGAAGTATGGTTAGATAACCAGCCAACTCAGCCCTCTTCACAACCAGAAAACAGGCCTCATGAAAGATGGCAATATAATTTATAATTGTACATTAAAAACTAGATTACATTAACTCTGCAAAAGAAAAAGACAATGGCTCTAAAAATATGGAATTTTAACTAAATAATACTATTTATGTTTTAGCATTTACTGGCTCTATTAAAGTGATTCTCAAGACAAGATTGTGGGAGTATGCCCCAAGAATAAATTAATTTAAAAATGTGGCAAAATTTTGTAGGTCACAAAGTGAATTTCTTCTCAGAAACTTACTTTTTGGATCTAAATAAACAGTTTTTCCAAATTATTAATGACAAAAGAAAATTCTGAGTCAGTCAAAATAAGTGTTTAATTTATTTAAGAGATCAGGTTTGAAATGGCATTGCAAAGGTTTTTGCTCATTTTTACTTAAGGTCTGAAAATAAGGTTAGATTTTAATTATTAAAAAAAAATCACTTTATGCTATTGCTGAAGTCCTATGAATTGCAATTTTTAAAACCATTTTGTGATTGGTAGGATAATGTTTTATAAATTTTTCATGATGCTATTTATATGTGAAATCTAAAAATGTTAAATTTGGAGAAACAAAGAATAGAATGGTGATTGCCAGGGACCAGGAGAATGTGGAAATGGGGATTTGGTCAAAGGATATAAACTTTTAGCTATAAGATGAATAAATTTCAGAAATCTAAAATATAGCATGGTAACTATATTTAATAACAATATATTAATGCTTGAAATTTGCTAAGAGTAGACCTTAAGTGCTTTCGGCAGAAACACAAAAAAGGTAACTGTGTGAGATAATGGATATGTTAATTAGCTTGACTGTGGAAATTATTCCACAAGTATATAAGTATCTTCATATATACTTTATACCAAAACATCATATTGTATACCTTAAATATATACAATCTATTAATTTGTCAGCTGTACCCCAACAAAACTGGAAAAATAATAGCTTTTGAATTATAAATCAAATTTCCTTCAACTTTGAGATATTTATTTTTTCAACCATTGGGCAAAGAAATCCAACCTGCTGAGTTTGTCTGATGATTGTGTGGGGAGAATTGCCACTGAATCTCAAGCTGTTCAAATTCCTTCTCAATAGCATTCAGGATAATCATTGCTAGCATGGCATTGAGATGGATCTTAGTCCTGTAAACAATGTTCAAAACTGATGCTTTGCTCTGAAAAGCAGTTCCTGCCACATAAATCGTAGATGCCATAAAAATCACTTGACAGGAGAGGTAAAATTGATAGGCGATTACTACTGAAAGAATGATTGACAGCAAGACAATGCAAAACATCTCTGACTGAGGGAAATGTGGCCCATAGAAGACTGTGTTTTCAACCCATGAAAAATGGTTTCCACTGCAATAAATAGAAAACTGCTGCTAGCTTAGAGATTTCTTCCAAAATGACTGATTATGGGATAAAAAGAAAAAAACGAAGTAAAACTCTATTTATTGAGGGATAAAGGTGACCTGAATTTTGCTTCCTATGGTGATTCTCAGACCTGCATATACATCACAGTGATTAGTGGTGCTTCTGAAGAATGGAGATTCCTCATCCTCACTGCAGACATAGAAACTCATAAACTCTAGGGTGGAGCCTTGGTCTCAGCATTTGAAAATATCCCACACACGATTAGTTAAGTTTGGGAACTGCAGTTAAGGAATATTTTCATAGTAGTTCCTTTAAAAATTTAGCTTTCACCTATGAAGAAGTCTATTTTTATCATCTTCATTTTCTCTATACTATTGGTTTTTATATTAATATACATTCAAACTATAATAACTTGTTTTGTATTATCATAATATACACATTTTAATCTCTAGGACAGATCAAGAAATATGACTTCCTTTTCCTAATAACTTTAGGTATTACCTATTATTTATAGATTGAGACACAGCCACTTTTGGTCAAATTTAGGACTCAGCCTCTTTTGGTCAAATTCCTCTCCAATCTTTCTTTGAACATTTATTTGTTGTATTATGTCTTCATCAATCCATTATCAAACAGAGAACTCTAGACAACTATACCTTTGCCTATGATGGTAGGATGGCATGAATAGCAGTTTCATTATTTTGGTCAATAATAACATCCCAGGAGTAAGAGCTGACAAAAGAGAAAATTGAACTTATCCAGGGATTTAAACTAGCAAGGTGGAAACAAACAAATTAAAAAAGTTAGGGTGTCTAGTAAGCTGGACAGTAAAGATTTGGAACAGTGGATCAAAGTGATTAGAATTAATAGAAAGGACTATAAAACTAGGAGGGTGTGATAGGCTGCCATGATTGAAATAAACAGAGGGAACAGAGGATAGATGAAAAAGTGATGCAAGCTCAATGGATACAGATAAGTAAAAACACCAGAGAGAGCTATTAGTAAATTTTGGAAGCCTAAATTGGTAGTTTCTTCCTGCAGTGAAAATAAAGATAGTTTTCTTTGAGAAGGTACAGCATCTCTAAGATAACACTGTTGAAATGCTCATGTTATGATTTAGATTCTTCAGGATATTAACAAGAGTTTGGATAAATTGAAAAATAGTGGAAAATGAAATCTAGCTTGGATCACCTCACTCATTAATTACTTTATTCAATAGTTTATAATTATATTATTAGAAGACTTAAGTTAATTGTAGAAACCAATTATAAAGACATACAAATGTAGAATAGTAACGGCATCAAGCTAATCTTGAGAAAGCATTACTTGAGTTGAAATTCGAAAGAATGAGATGGAGCTACCTAGAAAGGAAGAAGAAGGAAAAAAAGGGGTATATAATGTGTAAGTTTCTGAGCTTTGAGAAATCATTGGTGAGTTCACAGAACTAGAATAAAGTCACCATGATTTGGCACTGGAAGACTAGGGAGCTTGGTGTCAAATGAGGCTCTACATGAAGTAGAGGGGCAAATTATACAGAATTTTTGCATATATTCAAGTTATTTTACTTTACATTTAGAAAAATAAGAAACCATAAATACGACTTACCAACACCCTCAATTATTCTAAAACAACAGTAAAGCACAAAAATCTTAGCAGTAGATCAAGAGAGGCAGTTCACCTTTGTTCCTTATGTCTTTTTTTCTCCTTTTGTCCATAGGCTAGCCTGGACAAGTTCTCTCCAAAGGGGTGGAAAAGGACTTACTTACAAGGCAGGTGGAAAATCCTGATGCATCTGAAGGTCTGGGCTTTGAAATGGATCACTTTCTCTTCCAGCTTCAACTAATGGCCAGGCAAGCCACATGACTGGGGAAATATACTCTACTACTAAAGTTAAGGGGTGTGGAGATGTACTTCACTACTCTATCAGGGAAGGAGAAATAATGAATAATTCTGAGGTTTAATTTAACCTACACAATAAAGAAACTGTTAATATGTGTGTGTATGTTTCTGTGTGTGTGTGTGTATGAGAAAGAGAGACAGAGATAGAGACAGAGAAAGATGAAGGGAGAGATGAATTAGAGAAAGAGAGATAAAACATAAAGTGATTACATTACCTTTTAAAATTATCAGTTCAATATGGAGAATCGATTGGCTATATCTATCTATTGATCAATGGATTTGTTTCTATCAAGACTTCTGTAGTGTCCCAAAGAAATGATAGTTCTTTAGACTTGGATGAGTGAAAGTTGTAAAAAAGAAAAGTAGATGAATTTAGGATATAAAAATTTAAAAAACTTGGTAATTCCTTGATTTTAAGGGTAGACTGAGAGGAAATTAAAATATATATATATACACATATATATTATATATAATATATTTTAATACACACACACACACACACACACACACATACAGTTTCTTTCTTGATAAATTGAATGCTTGATGCCATTCCTTAGGAATAAAGCAGCAGAAAAGGAACCAGTTTAAATAACTGAATTATGACAATACATTCTGCTTTGGAAATATTCAATTCTAGGCATATTTGACATATCCCAAAAGAAATATTAATCAGAGAATTAGATTTTAAGATTTCAATCTTAGAGGAAGCTGTTGATAATAAAAATTTTTAGTACATAAAAATACTGGGAAAGAATATTGGGAAATACTGAAGAGCTAAGATTTTATTAAAATCACAGGTAGAGGAAGAACAGTCATCAAAGGAGTTAGAAAAATCTGGAAGAAAGGTAAAGGGAAAGCCAAAAAACTGTGGTGTCATGGAGCCAAGTGAAGAGTGTGCTTTAAGAGTGAACTGGCAACCAAAAGAATGGGAAAAAATGTTTGAAATCTATATCTGACAAAGGGCTAATATCCAGAATCTACAAAGAACTAAAGCAGATTTACAAGAAAAAAACAAGTAAATCCATTCAAAAGTAGGTGAACGATATGAACAGACACATCTCAAAAGAAGACATTTATCAGGCCAACAAACATATGAAAAACTGCTCATCATCACTGGTCGTTAGAGAATGCAAATCAAAATCACATAGAGATACCATCTCACACCAGTTAGAATGACGATCCTTAAAAAATCTAGAGACAACAGATGCTATAGAGGATGTGGAGAAATAGAAACATTTTTACACTTCTGGTGGAAGTGTAAATTAGTTTAACCATTGTGGAAGATAGTGTGGTGATTCCTCAAGGATCTAGAAATAGAAATTCCATTTGACCCAGCAATCCCTTTACTGAGTATATACCCAAAGGATTATATACATCATTCTATTATAAAGACACATGCACATGTATGTTCATAGCAGCACTGTTTACAATAGCAAAGACCTGGAACCAACACCAATGCCCATCAATGACAGAGTGGACAAAGAGAATGTGGCACATATACACCATGGACTACTATGCAGCCATAAAAAATGATGAGTTCATGTCCTTTGTAGGGACATGGATGAATCTAGAAACCATCATTCTCAGCAAACTGAACAAGAACAGAAGACCAAACACTGCATGTTTTCACTCATAGGCAGGTGTTGAACAATGAGAACACATGGGCACAGGGAGGGGAACATTCCACACTGGGGTATGTTGGAGGGCGAGGGGAGGGACAGTGGGGGGGCAGGGAGTTTGGGGAGGGATAACACTAGGAGAAATGCCTGATGTAGGTGATGGAGGGATGGAGACAGCAAACAACCATGGCATCTGTGTACATATGCAACAGTCCTGCAAGATCTGCACATGTACCCCAGAACTTAAAGTACAATGAAAAGAAAGAAGAAAATAAGCAAGAGTCAAAGCTGCTTTGAAGTCAAATAAAATAAAAAACAAAAACTTCCATTCAATTTGCTGATTTGCTTACATAAAATAATTTTTTAAAATTGTTCTTAGGGTTAAAATTGAGATATAAGGTGATAGCTGTTAGAGATGGAGTATTCCGGCAAGGGTATGTTGGTCTGCTTTTGCTTTTATATTTCATTTTATTTTATTGGGCAAATCACCAATGCTCCTCCAGACACCAGAAAAAAATATGTTACCATAGATCTATAAATAATGTATCTCTGGGATTTTGTCCTTCTCTCCTCTATTATTTCTTCTTATGTAAAAATAAACATCCTTCAAACTCTTGCTAGAGCTAAAAATAATATGTGCGTGTAAAAAGGGCAGAATATTTTCTTAGGGAATGTGCCACTTCTCCAAGAGCAATTATAGCAAATAGTATCATGCCAACAGGAACTGTTGAGAGTTATATTGTTGATCTGTTGTTGGAGAGCAGCATATTGGATGTCAGACATATGAATGGCAAAAATAATCCCCTAATATAATACAATAGGTATATATAAATTATTAGGCTGAGTATATTTTTTAAATATTAAATTTTAAATTCTCAGTGTACTGAGGATGAGGGGTGCTAAATTTAATTAAGGAATCAACTCCTTCTTTTAAATGTTTTTACTTTGTATTATGTCAGAAACAGATTGCTAGAAACTAATGTTCAAAGTTAAAAAATGTTTTAAATTTAAATAAATGTAAAATCTTTGTTTTGATTACAAAGAAGTTACCCTGATTCATTTAATACTAATGGTGTCAGTGATGACTCTAAGTTTCAGAAACATTCCATAGAGTAGTTCTTAGGTTTTTGCATAACTTAGATTCATATTGAATACTAGAACCAGAAAATGGGTGCCTGCCTTTTTCCCAGAATAAACCATTATCAAAGTCAATACTAGACAGAACATAGTAAATGCCCTGACAAACATGCTGATATGCACAGTCTTTACCATTCTATTAGAAATCGATATATTTGAATGATCAAAAAGCTTGTGTGATAAAACCTACAAAGCAATTCAGAGATGTTTAAAAAATACACTTCAATTTTACATTCATTATAATAACATTGTGCATTATAAATTATATTTCTTAAAATAGTATTGAATATGTAAAAAGCTCCATTTAAATACTAAAAGAACATTTTTCGTACTATGGACCTAAAGTGCATAATAGTGGCTACAATATAATTGGTGAAACGTAAGTGGTTGCTGAAGAAATTTATTTTTATAAAAATATTTTCCAACACACAGAAGGTAAAACAAAAGACTTCAGTGTTTTCATTCCATATGGATTCTGACTTGCCTGATGGCAGGTAAATAATACTTTAAGCAGAAGTATGAATTGGTAATCTGCTGAGACACTGAATAACTCATTTTCCACTTATCATAGAGGACTGTAGACAATGTCTTGTGGTCTTAATTTTGAACTTTAATCTCTTAAAATGCCTCAACTATGTGAATTTGCTTTAGGTGATACTGAAGAGTTTGAGTAGTTTACCCTCAATTGTAATATAATAGATGGTCACTATTATTAAATTTAATACTAACTACCCTATCTAGGGTAATTATGTGGTGCCCTAGTTTAGCAATCAATTCAGGAGCCTGAATAAGAGCATTTATAACATAGTTATATTTATGTCATCTTTGGCTATTTTCTTCTATTCTTCTCAGCCTATGTTTTGTATTTACATCATGGTAATAAAGGATAGCATCTAATTCTTTATCTTAGAAGCTAAGAAGTGTTAAAAAATGTGTATGTAAAACACTAATTCTGATTACACTAGGAGCACCTAAAGTTATTGGCATGTTAATTGAATGTAGTTTGGGAAAAAGTGTCATCTACCTTACAGCATTCATTTGCATATTAATAAAAAACTTTGTTCACTAGAGATATTTTCTGATTAAATCACTAATGTAGGAGCTCACTCAGAGATTATATAATTTCAAACTATGAACTGAAATAGTCATAATTTCTAAAGAAAAGTCTTCTCAGACAGGCAATTTGTATAGAAGAGCAAAGAAACACATTGAAACTATTGACACCATGTCTAAACATACCAAAAGGCAAAGAAAGCAATGTTCTAAAGAATGTTACTAAATATTTCTGGGCTGTTTCTAATGAAAATTTTTTCTCTAATGATTTTTCAGAGCTTTGTGGTGGTCAGGTAAGTTTCCCAATGTTCTTGCAAGGAGGACTCTTGGGAGAAAGCTGAGAGGTTAGCATAGGTTGTGAGAGCCTGGAACGCATATCCACTATCACCAGCAATGGCTATTAGGTTTTGAATTAGTAACATAAAATAGTAAGAAATATTTAAACTGCTTTATATGGGGGAAATCTTACCAATCCATATGTCTGGAGCCTACCAACAAATTTCTAGATTCTTCCTCAGAGAGTTTCATTTCTAATGTCCTTGGTCAACCTTGCTTAATTTAGATTTTTAAATAAATGTGTATAAATCATGTAGCCTATACTAAAACATTCTGGAGAAGTTTTCAGAAAGCTTTGTTTTCTTGTATTTTTTTTTATTTATTTTATTTTTGAGATGGAGTTTCGCTCTTGTTACCCAGGCTGGAGTGCATGGCGCGATCTCGGCTCACTGCAACCTCTGCCTCCTGGGTTCAGGCAATTCTCCTGCCTCAGCCTCCTGAGTAGCTAGGATTACAGGCATGCGCCACTATGCCCAGCTAATTTTTTGTATTTTTAGTAGAGATGGGGTTTCACCATGTTGACCAGGATGGTCTCGATCTCTTGACCTCATGATCCACCCACCTTGGCCTCGCAAAGTGCTGGGATTACAGGCGTGAGCCACCTCACCTGGCCCCAGAAAGCTTTGTTTTCTAAAAATATCTTAATATTTATGAAGTCTCATTTAATGCAGCTGCTTCAGACCCTGCTTTGCAATTATGTAGTTTCTTTGGTTAAATTCACGTGACTTACTTTATGAAGATCATAATTTTGTATAACTACATTGTGGTTTTGTAATATGTATTACATAACAGTCCTTATAACTTGATATTCACTGACTTTTTATATTCATTATTTGACTTTGGGGAAAAAGTACATTTGAACTCAAATTATGATAGCTTGTCATAGTAAATATATGGTCATCAGTGTAAACCATTAATTAGCATCTTGTGGATTTTTCTTAAGTGTCATATGTTGGCTTAGATATTTCTTTTTAAGTTACTTATCTTTAAAAACAGGCAAAAGATATAAAAAGATAAGTGTTGGATTTCTCCAATTAAAAATTACCTTAAAAAAAAGGTGATACTACTGACAAGTAGTAACGATGATGTGTTTGCACTTAACCTTTTTTCTCCTCCTATTCTCACTTGTCACTGGTAGGAGTTTTCCAATTAAGTCAAAAGGAAAAAAAAACATAGGCTAAGACTCAACTTGGCATCATTAAATCACTGACCTGTGTAGGGATAGGCATAGACAATGAATGAAACTTAGAGTCATATTTTATTACACTTAGGAGATTATATCCAGCTTTCTACTGGACATCTCTACTTGAATGCTTCAGAGACATCTACACACACAATAAATATTAAGTTTACTTTCTTCTTCCCTCCTCAGATCTCATCTTTTCATTTTGTCCTGTCTTGCTGAATAGCACCATCAAATACTACTTAGTTAAATCATCAGCCTGGAAATTAGCCTCAATTTCTCCTTCTTGTTTAGCCTTTAATTTCATTGAAGATAAGACTATCCATTTTGCCTCTTAACACTTCTTGAATTCCTCCCTTCTTTTCCATTCTCACTGCAGCTACTTTGTTTCAGACCACTATGGCTTCTCTGCTAGACTTCTCTAAAAGTGCCCTGGCAGGATTCCATGCCTCTGATCTTGTTTTTATCCAATTTAATTTTCACACCATTGTAAGAATTACATTTATAAAACATAAATGTGACCATGTCATTTCTCTGCTAAGAATTCTTCAGTGACTTAACTTTCAACTTCTATTAAGTCTTTAAAAGGCTTATGACACACTGTAAGAATCTTCCATATCCTAACAACTCATACCTCATAAGCCCCATTTCTTGCCAAGCCTTCTCCAGTTCCTTACTCAGGCCATACTTACTTTCTTGTAATCCTTAATCATAACATTTCTATTTCTCTTCTGGGACTATGTGCATGTTCTTCCTTAAGCCTAAATCTTCTATTTTTGTTTGCTTAGCTAGCTTTTATGTCTTTTTCAACATTTATGAAGACTTTTAAAAAAGAATTTCAACTTTTATTTTAGATTCAGAGGGTACCTGTGTAGGTTTGTTACATGAATATACTGTGCAATGCTAAGGCTTGAAATACTAATGACCCCTTACCCAGGTAATGGGCATATTATCCAACAGTTAGTTTTTCAACTCCTACCCCCAACCCCACTCTAGGAATCCCCAGTGTCTATTATTGCCCTCTTTATGTTCATGAGTACCCAAGGTTTAGCACCCACTTATAAGTGAAAACACACAGTTTTGACCCTCTCTGGCTACCCTTTGGGTTTTCTGTTTTATAAATTGTCATAAAGTCTCAAATTTGCTTTTGACACTTACTAAGATGAATCACAACTGTATTAGTCCAATCTCAAACTCTAATAAAGACACACCCAATATTGGGTAAATTATAAAGGAAAGAGGTTTAATTGGCTCACAGTTTCACATGGCTGAAGAGACCTCACAATCATGGCAGAAAGGCAAAGAAGAAGCAACGTCATGTCTTACATGGCAGCAGGAAACAGAGAGCTTATGCAGGGGAACTCCTATTTATAAAGTCATCAGATCTTGTGAGACTTATTCACTACCATGAAAACAGTATGGGGGAAACTGAGTCAATTATCTCCACCTGGCCCCACCCTTGACATGTGGGGATTATTACAATTCAAGGTGAGATTTGGGTGGGGACACAGCCAAACCATATTAACAACTGTCTTCTGCTAGACCTAAATATTCTCAACCTAGATATTGTGTCTTTTATTTTACTTCTTACTATTTCTAGCACACTGCTTGACAAATAGTGCACGGTCCAAATTTATTTGCTGAATTCATGGTTGAATGAACAAAACCAGGTTAATTTACTTGATTTTTCTCTTTTGATTTTTCTTTATTTTATTGTTAGAAAGTTCTTATAAAAATGCAAGCAAACTCATATTCTGCACAACCAATATGTGTTTCAAGTAGACAAAGGACTCTTACTTGACACTGTTCCATACATGTAGATAAATCACTTCTGCATTATAATACCACCATCCATGCTGTTCTCGCTACTTAAGATCTCAGAGTATTGTTGACCATTCTGCTTAATTGGTTACACACAATATTAAATAAGTCTTTTTGAATCTATCCTCCAAATTGTTCTTGGAGGCTTTTCCTACCTCTTCTCTTAATTCCTGTAACCACTGTATTATTCCAGCTCCCATCATTTCTCATCTAAATTGGTCTCCCTAAAGAGCTTCATCTTTTCTTATCTCACTCAACCCTATACAGTCTATTCTCTGTAATATAACTATGGTCATAATTCTAAAATAGAAATGTATTAATATTCTGTACCTAAAATCATTCAACGGTTGTCTAATTTAACATAGAAAAGTCAAGATTTACTTATAAGTTGTGGTAGAGAGAATGTTCCATTTTTACCAAATCTATTTGGGCACTCTGATTAAGTCTGTTTATCAGATTCCATTACTGATTGACAATATTTCAACATTTCAACTGCACTGAATCTTGGATCATAACATGAGTAAACAATGTAAACTTTATTTTGTCAGTCTGATGAAATTCAAAATTTCTCTGTTAAAGCATCTACATTTAATTACACTGATTAGTATATATGATAACTACAGCATTGTGGTTAAGAACGTGAGGTTTTAAATTACAAATGAGTCATGGCTTTAATATCACTACATATGGAAATGTAGATAAGTCACTTTCTCAATCTAAGTTTGGATTTTCCTTTGTAGAAAATGGTAGCTATCTCATTGTGATGTTGATAAACACAAAACTAGAACTCAACAAATACCAGCTATTAGTATCTACAAAACCAAGTTAATAGTATTTGCTTTTATAGGATTGTTTTAAAGATTAAATGAGATAATCTGTGAATAAGTATTTAACATAGTACTTGCGCATTCTATTTGATTAATTAAAGCTAACATATGTGGATGTTATTATTGTTATCATCATAATCAATATGAATTTTATCTTTACAATTTGTGACAAGATAATGCTTCATAATGACCTTAAACTTATTGAAACTTCAAGCAAACCAAAAGTTATGGTAATTTCTCAGGAATCCAATCAACAAGATGCTGCTTACACGAATATTATCTAGTTTTAGTTTGGATGAACAAGGAATACAGCAGTAGCATTGGCCATTTAAATCTTCAAATATTGTCCCCCTCCCACATACTTTATTTCTGTGAGTAATTAACAAAGTACAAATTGCTTTTTGGCTATGGAACAAGAGGAAGGAGGAGGAGTTAGTTCAAATAATGAGCAAATTAACAATAATTACTTAAATGAATGAAACTTGCCCTGAATACTATATATTTCTATCATACTTTGCTGATGGTTTTAAAATCTATGTTTATTTTATTTTGCAAACTGTATTTTAATTTTATCTTAAATGCTAAACTATATTTGAAAAAAAAGGAAAAAATGATAATACATTGTTTAAGTATATGTATATAAGAACATATTTTAAATCCAATTCACACTCTGATATTTCTAATTTTATGAGTAAAACACTGTCACAAGTACATGATTTTCACTTACAGGTACATTATAGCATACTCAAAACTGCAATTGAAATATGAATAATAGCTGTGATTTTAGAAGTTGAGAATGAAAATGAAATAGTATAATATTTACCTCTCTTTAGAGTATATTTAGTCTAGTTAAAACATGCTGGCATAGATTTGAGCAGGTAATAACTGACTGTATTTTAAGGCTGGAGGCAAAGCCCAAGGTACTAACTCTAGCAGGTCATTAACGCACTGGTAAAAATGCTCACAGGATATATTATGTCTTCCTATTTGTGCATTTTATATGTTGTATTCATTATTGAAGATGCTAAAACTACTTGTGTTAAATAATATATTTTGGCATAACTTTATAATTTATTAATATTACCTTGCAAATTGACCATTTTTAATCTGTTATTCTTTAATAGTTAATTTTCCTTTTTACTATCCACCTTATTTCTTTCTATAATAATGAATATCTACAGTGTTTCTACATTTTAGTTTTTAGAAGTTATGTCTATTAAGCAAAAATGTAATATTAGATTTCCCAAAAGTTTAGAAAGTTATATCTGTACTTGGCAAATACTTCCTAAATATTTATTGTTGATTAAATTACTAATCAATTATTTATTGTTTTCACTGGGATGCCAATACATTAGCAACTTTAAGGGGCTAGAGAGCTGTATTTTTTAATCCTAAACATTTTATCTGTAAAATTCAATTTATTAAGTACTAATCAAAAAGAAATATTTTCCCTGGCTACTTCACTGTCCTTTCTCCACTCTTGAATGGGACCATTTCTCACAGTCTCCCATATTTGCTAGAGTTTATTAGATATTTAACTCCTCACTGTTCTTGACACTTATACACTTATAATTTTCTTTTTGCTTCTATGAAATCAAGCTTTTTCTCATGTAAAGTGTGTCTTCCACTTATTTCTATATGTGTACTTTGCAAGGATACAGAGCTCTCTCTACCTAGAACATTTGAATTTAAAACATATACAATTTTATACTTGCCTAACCAAAGAGAGATTCTATGCTGGCTGACAGTTTAAAAATCCTGGTTATGGGATGAAGCCCAAACTTCTAAGCATGGCCTATACTGTCCTTCAACATTTGGCTCCTGCCTTCTGATTGGCTCATCTTCCCACCATCTTTGATGTGCAAATAAGACTCCAGTTGCCTCAAAATATTTGTACACACTTCTCTCCATCTTTTAGACTGTGTAAGACTTTGTGCTCTTACACAGATTCATCTCTCTGCCTGGATTTCCTTCTCCAGCTGTTTGTTTCATAGCTCTCTGAGACTGGCTGAAAACTTCTCATTCTTCAAGTAACTGTAAGTGTTACCTCCTTTGAAAAACATTTACTCAAGCCAAGTTAGTGAACTGTAACACCATGGTTTCATAAATATTGCATAATTTCTCTTACAAATGTAAAATTATCTACTTATCTCTGATGTCTTCAATTAGACTTGCAATTCTTGAAGACATGAATGTCTATCTATAAGCTTAGATGTCTTGTTCTCATTACTGCTTCCCTAGACATTGACATGAGTCTCCTATATTAATTAATACTTTCTTTCAGCTATGGAGTTTTGTCTCACATAATGAGACTAGTAATGTGAACCACAATGCCATCAGATAATCTGATTTTTATATTTTCAATTTGCTTTCTTCAGCTCGAAATATCACCTTGAAACTACAAAATGGCTGTCCTACTTCCAGCATCACAGTTATATTCCGGGCAAGAAGCACAAGAGCAGCAGGAGGTAAAAGTGTATGTCCTGGCTGGATTAGTTCTTTTTAGAGATTTTTTTTCTCAAAAAGTCAAATATCTTCTCTCTACTATATACAATAGTACAAAACTATGCTACATAAATGTTTCTAGCTTCCAGGGAGAGCTAGAAAATGACAAATTCTTGGTTGATCCATTTTCACTCTCAATAAACCTGGATTTTGTTAGTAAGGAAGGAAAGAATGACTATTGGTGCACTTGAAGATATCCTGGTCCTCATTACTTAAACTTCTCTTTGTTCTTCTCAGGATGTTTCCACACAATAAGTTGAATAAACTTCTATAGATCAAATGGAATGGATGATTTTAAAAGAAAAATCATGTAAGAACAATAATTAATCACCAGGAAAAATTTAAAAAAGAAATGAAAAGAACAATTTCTTTCCTAGATTTAATTTCCAGTATATAGAAGCATAAGCTTATCTTTGGAGGGAACAGCGCATGCAATAGGAATGCCAAGTACCTACAGGATGCTGATATTATACATGACATGACTGAGAAAGGGCTTCTTTTCTGGAGTCCTAGCTAGGTTCAGCTCAGTTTTCTTGGTACTGTTTTTCAAGACAGCCCCATCCCAGCTGGTTTGGCTTGTTTTCCATTTTCTGATAGGTCTTTTCTTTTCTTAATGATATTGATTTTGCTACTGACAAATAGGTGGTAATGGATTAATCCCATACCTTACTCAAATAACATTCTAACACTTTAACAGTGGGCTTTATATAAGGAAATAATTAAATCTCAGTTTCTGTAGAAGTCCATGGAAGGAATAGCAGTGGCTAGGTATGATTTGTATTAACCTCCAACTCATGAGATAGTGTTCTCACTAGGTCAGTTTTTTTGTTTTTTTGTTTTTGCCTCGTGAGATATTTAGGATAGTTGACTTTATCTGGACTCTCCCTTCCCCTAGGTGGCACTATGTTTAGAGGCATGCTCCACCAGTGCTAGACTTGTTCTGTGCAACCATTTATAAATCACAGCTGAATATGTGCTCTTTCATTCCCTTCTCTTAAGCTCTTATGATGCATAGAGATCCTAGAAAACCCACCCAAAATTACTACCCATTATACAGAGACCAATCACATGGAATAGAAGTTCCTGTAATGATTTTGTCCTTCTCTGGAAACCTCTCTGTGAATTCTAGAGAACTCACACCACAGAGAAAACTGTCTGCTCTGCTCTGAATGTGCTGGATCCACTCAATGCTCAAGTGTGTTCTCTGCTTCATCATCTGCAGCCTGATGATTGCAGCACTCTCATAACCCACCTTCTGATACCCAGGCTCTCACCTCTCATCTCTCATCACTTTGCCATCAGGAAACATTCTGAAACAAGCATCTGAAACACCTAATTCTCAATGCTTTATGCTGGTTAATGATTCCTTATTGTTTAAAAATTTTAAACATGGTATCAAATGTTGTTCAAAAGCTAACCGCTAAAATCTATAGAGGCTGGGCGCGGCGGCTCAGGCCTGTAATCCCCCCATGTGAGAAGGCAGAGGTGGGTGGATCACCTGAGGTCAGGAATTCCAGACCAGCCTGGACAACATAGTGAAACCCCATCTCTACTAAAAATACAAAAAATATCTGGGTGTGGTGGCACACACCTATCATCCCAGCTACTCAGTAGGCTGAGGTAGGAGAATAGCTTGAACCCTGGAGGTGGAGGTGGCAGGGAGCCAAGATGGTGCTACTGCACTTCAGCCTAGGCAACAAGAGCAAAACTGTGTCTTGAAGATACACTAAAATAAGATAAATTTGCACCAAGAATCCAAGACATGAATTATATCTCACTGAACTAACCTCCTCATTTTAGGAGCAGTACTTACCATTGAGATCCCCAAGTTACACAAGCAGTAAACCCTACTGTTGATATATGTAAGCATAGGTATTTTGACTCCAAATGGTGTCAAAATTTTTCTACTTTTTGTAGAAAAAGTAGATGCTAACAGTGTCAGAACAAACTCGGCTGCTGAATGTGAATTCCTCCAATATACCATCCCTTCCTGTTGAACAAAGGAAGTAATTCTGTAGTAGGACTCTTCTTCCTGATAGATGTGGTCCACAGCCTAAGGTCCTGACCTGTGACTTGCCATGAACATCTTGGCTTCCAGACCTTGCAGTTCATAAATAGCAAAGGCCAGAGATCTGTAGTATTTGGGAGAAGCCATCCTGATTCTCAATAATAATACATTGGTTCTCAGGAAAATAAATTGATGGACATTTGGGAACCAAAGGATCTAGGGTTAGTGATGAGATACTAGAACATTCAGCTATTTTCAGGACATAGTGAGTTCACTTTGGAGTTCTCTATAAAGAAGTTTCATAATCTTATAACCATCTATCTTCAAATGGAGGTCAGATAAAAAGGGTAGGCAGAGTAACTTGTAACTTGCTAGGGACTAATATCCTTTTTTCCCCCTCTATTTCTTTAGCTCATATAGAACTTTAAATTGTCAATCTTGCATATATATATGTTATGCAAAATCAACTTTATTTCAGAGCTCTGTGGCAAATTCTCTGTCTTTTTATCAAGAAAAATAAGACATTTTGCTGTTATATTTACAATAGCTATGTTTGATACTTTTTCTATTCTTTTTTTTTTAATTTTTTGCACTGCAGAGTGCAAAGGCATGTTTCACAGCATTGTACAAAATAATACATATAATCTAATTCCTCTAACTTCCCATATCTTGACTAAAACTCTGTGTAAGTATAAAATACCATTTTTCTGGCTCTGAAACATCGTCTTTCCTGTTCCTGACAGATACTCAGGAAAATCATAGGGCATCTTCGGGAGCATTACATGTCTGTGGGAAGGGGTTAGGGAACACTAGACATTGTTTGTAACCCCTAACAGTCCATTATCCATAAGCATGGGGTATTTGAAGAACTGTCTTTCATGATTAAGAGATATTTTTACTTTAATTGTCTCATGTACTCATGAATGCATAGGCGGAACTTATATTCCATCATGACAGAGACTTCTGGACTATAAAATACATATGGTTTTATTGTGTCTAATAGTTTTCATCATTGTTAATATTAATTCTATTTCATAGCATAAAGCTCCACAATGTGAGAAATTTGCAGCAGGAGACTGATTAAATATATGCACACTACTTAGACACTCTTACGTTCTCTTCTTAAAAAAGACAAAAAGTAAATACAAAAAGATATGGAAAAGTGCAAGTAAAAATGTAAGAAGCAGCAGCATGAGATGATTCCAAAGTTAAGTTTTAAAAAAGATTTTTAAAAAGCAGCTCTTAATTTGTGATTTAAATATAAATCATTATTTTACTTCTTAGAGATGTAGTGAGAGTTAAATTAGACTATCTGAAAAGTACATCAAAGTTTGTATTTAATGTCTATTAAAAATATTGTTTTTTACTGATAATTTTTCAATATTGGTTTGTAACCTAGTCTAATAATAAAGTCCGATTTTTTTATGATTGCAAAAATACTATTCAAAAAGACAATGGCATACATTTTGTGAAAACTGCATTCTGTCATACAGTAGTATGCAATATTATAGTGGGTAAAGAGGATTTCATTTTAGAGAGGCTTGGTTATGTTTATGAAAATTATGCTCATTCAATATATTGCTTTCATACATATGATTCCTGTGTAAAATTCATTAGGACACATTATGCTATGAGAAACTTGGAAAACATATTTTTCTGGTTTTGGTCCTGGAGCACATTTGTTATAACTGCATGCATAGGACATTTTCTATTCTGTTTCACTTTTATTTATAATTCTTACACAACCTTTTTGGAAGTGGCATTGAGTTTCACAATTTAGACTGTTTAGTGGAAGTTCACTGACTACATTCCAAAATCTAATTACTCAGCTTAATTGAAAAACTTCTAGATTTGTACTGGCTGGCATTTTCTTACTCCATAGATAATAGGTTAGTTTTTCTCCTCAAAGTAAACTTCCTTCCCAAATCAAGCACACGCCTACAACACGTAGTTGAGCTGTGACTGCCTTCTGCTTATAATTGCCAACAAAATAGAGGAAAGTCACAGTTTCTCCCTTCCTGAAGTGTTGCTAACAGAACACCTCAATCTTAGAAGGAAAAAAAATATGTTTGCTAGAATTTGGAACTAACAAATTGTCAAGATGCCATAATAATATGAAAATAAGTTTCTATTTCACTTCAGAATATTTCAGCACTTTATAAGTTTTGCTCAGAGTGATGGGTTAAAAATATTTCCTACAAACAAATGTGAAATATAATCATTTGACATTTAATAGAACATATGTAATTATTTACATTTCCTGGAAGAGAAAATAGGAAAACCACCTTTTGGGTCATATAGAGTAATCCATTGTCTTAGTCTATTGTGTACTGCTATAATAGAATACCACAGACTGAGTAATTTATAATGAACATAAATGTATTTGGCTTATAGTCCTGGAAGCTGAGAAGTCCAAGATTGAGGATCTATATCTGATGAGGGCCCTCTTGCTCTGTTATGCTATGGCAGATTGTGGAAGCAAAAGAGCACACATAAGAGTGCACAGGAGAGGGAGGAAGGGAAGGCCAATCTTGAAATGATAGCAAATTTACTGTCATGATAAGAAACCTTCCCCTGCAATAAGGACATTACTCTCTTCATAATAACAGAGCTCTGATAACCTAATCACCACTTAAATGTCTCACCTACTGGAGATTTAAGTTCCCAATGCATGAACTCTGGGGGATGCATTCAAACTACAACATTAATGTTCTGTTGAAACTTTACATTTTATAATAAAAAGAAAATCTAAATTTTTATTTTTTACCTGAGAATATAATGGAGAAAATTATAAAAATCACAATTAATAAAATAACTGCATAAATTCAACTCACAAGTCAATTAGAATAAATTAAAATTTGTTGAGGACATGTTAGTGCATGGCTATCACTCGCAATCAATTTCACCTACCATTTCTTTCTTTCTAACTTTATTGAGGTATATTTGACAAATAAAAAATGTATATATTTAAGCTGTACAACCTGATGTCATGATAAATGTATGCACTTTAAACTGCTCACAATCAGCCTAAATAATATCTCAATCACCTAAAATAATTACCTTTTTATTGGACTGATAACACTAAAGATCAACTCTCTTAGCACATTTTAAGTATACAATACATTGTTGTTAACTAGAGTCACAGTGTTGTATGTTAGATCTACAGAAATTATTATTCTGTGTAACTAAAACTTTGTACCCGTTGTTTAACCCTTTCCCCACTTCTCTCAGCCTCCGGGGTTTGGAAACCACTGTTCTACTCTGCAATTATGAGCTTGACTTTTTAAGATTTCACATATAAGAGAATGCATTCAGTATTAGTTTTTCTGTGTCTGGCTCATTTTATTTAATATCTCTTCTAGGTACATCCATGTTTCTGAAAATAGCAGTATTTCCATTTTTTGAATGCCAAATATTTCATTTTGGTGTGTGTGTGTGTGTGTGTGTGCGTGTGACTAGTTTTTAATCCATTCTTCCTACCAGTAACACTTAAATTGGTTCCACATTTTGGTTATTATAAATGATGCTATAGATAATATGAGGATACAGATATCTCTTTGGGATACTGACTTATTTCCTTTGCATATACATCCGGAAGTGAAATGGCTGGATCATGTGGTAGTTTTATTTTTAATATTTTGAGTCAGTTCCATATTGCTTTTCACAATGGCAATATCAATTTATAGTCCCACAAACACTGTAAAAGGATTCCCTTGTTTCAACATCCTAACCAATGCTTCTCTTTTATCTTTTTGATAATAGGTTTTCTGGCAGGTGTGAAGTAATACCTCATTGTGGTTTTCATTAACATTTCCCTGATGATTAGTGATTTGAGCACTGTTACATACACCTGTTGTCCATTTCTGTGTATTCTTTTGGGAAATTCTATTCAAGTTCCTAGCCCATATATTAATCAGGTTATTTACTATTTTGCTGTTGATTTCTGTACATTTCTGATATGCTTTGCATATTAACCCCTTATCAGACATATGGTTTGCAAATATTTTCTCCCATTCCATAAACTGACTTTTCACTTTGTTGATGATTTGCTGTGCAGAAGCTTTATCATTTGATACAGTCTGACTTGTCTAGATATACTATGGGTATCTGTTTTTTGAGGTTATATCTAAAAAGTTATTGCCTGGAAAAATATCAAGAAACTTTCCCCCTATATGTGCTTCTAGTAGTTCTATGGTTTCAGGTCTTAATTTTATTCTTTAATCCACATTGAGTTGATTTTAGAATGTTTTATAAGATTATGTTCCAATTTTAAACTTTTACATGTGGATAGTCAGTTTTCTCAGCACTATTTATTGACAAGACTGTCCTTTCTCCATTGCGTCTTCCTGGCATCCTTGTTGAAGATCAGTTGACAAGAAACACAGGTGCATTTCTGAGCTGTTTGTTTGGTTTCATTCATCATTCTTTTTGATCCATTACCATACTTTTTAAATGACACCAGCTTTGTGATGCCTCCTGTTTTGGTCTTATTTTTCAAAATTGCTTTAGCTATTTGTGATTCCATATGAGTTTTAAGATTTTTTTTCTATTTTTGTAATTAATTTTAATGAGATTTTTAATAGGGATTGCATTGATTCCTTAGATCAATTTGGGTAGTAAAGACATATTAACAATATTAAATCTTTCAACCCAAGAGTATAGAATGGCTTTCCATTTGTCTGTATCTTCTTTAATTTTCATTGATGTTTTCTAATTTTCAAAAGTCTTTCACTTTATGATTGGGTTCAGTTTTTAATATTTTAATTTTTGTTGCTATTGTGAATGAAATTATTTCTTAATTTTCTTTTCAAATGGTTCATCATTTGTTTATATAAATGGGTCTGATTTTTTATCCTGCAAATTTACTAAATGTATTTATTAGTTCTAACATTTATTTTTTGGTTGAGTCTTTAGAGTTTTCTACATATATAATCATATCTTCTGCAAATAGATCTAATTTAACTTCTTTCTTTCTTATTTGGAGGCCTTTTATTTGTTTTAATTGTCTGTTTAATATAATTTCCAATTACTATGTTAAACAGAAGTGTTGAGAATCTACTATATGTTGGAAGAAAAGTTTTGAGATTTTCCCCATTTGTTATAAAGTCAGCTGAAGAGGTTTCATATATGACCTGTAGTGTAATTTCCTTATATGCCTATTTTGTGGACAGTTTTCATTATAAATGTATGTTGAACTTTCTCAAATGCATTTACTCCATTTATTGTGATGATCATAAGTTTTTCTATTTTTTAAAAATGTGACATATCACATTGATTAGTTTGTGAATGTTGAACAATCCTTGCATCCCAGGAATAAATATCACTTGGTTATGCTATGTAATCATATTAATGTGCTGTTAAATTTGGTTTCTAATATTATATTGAGAAATTTTGAATCTATCTTTATCAGAGATATTGGCCTGCAGTTTTATTTATACGTGGCATCTTTGTCTGACTTTGGTATCAGGTCGAAGGTAGCCTCACAAGATGAGTTTGAAAATGTTCCCTCTTCTAATTTTTGGAAAAGTTTAATTAATTCTTTTTTGAATGTTATAATTCACCTTTGAAGACATATGGTAGTGGGCCTTTCTTTGTTGGGAAGTTTTTAATTAATAATTCAAATTCCTCACGTGTTATTGGTCAGGTTTTCATTTTTTCTTGATTTAGCTGTGGTAGTTTGTGTATTTCTAGGAAATTACCAATTTCTTCTAGATTATCCAATTTCCTGGCATATAAGTATGTTAGTTTCTTATAATTTTTAAAAAATTCTGAGGTATTTGTTATAATATATTCTCTCATATCTGATTTAATTTGATTGAATGATTCATTTTCTTTAGTCTAGCTGAGATTTTGTCAATTTTGTTTACTTAAAAAAATCTTAGTTTCGTTGATTTTTAAAATTATTTTTCTAAGCTCTTTGATTTATTTCAGCTTTAATATTTATTTTTCTTTTATTTTGCTGTATTTGGGCATATTTTATTCTCCTATTTTGTTTATTGTTTATTTGAATCTTTTTTTATTGTAACCATTTATTGCTATAAATTTTGTTGTTAATACTGCTTTTATTGTCTCCTATAAGATTTGCTATATAATTTTTTTGTTTCATTCATCTTGAGATATTTTTTAAATTCCCTGTTGATATTCTCTTTAACCCAAGGGTTGCTTAAGAGTGTTTTGCTTAGTTTCCCTGTATTAGTAAATGCTCCTTTTTCCTTACTATCATTGATTTCTAGTTTTATTCCATTTTGATGGAAAAGATACTTGGAATGAATTTGGTCTCCTTTTATTTGCAGACAAATTACAACAACCTCATTTTGTAATTTAACATGTGTTCTACCCTAGAAAATGCTCCATGTGTGCTTGAGAAGAATATGTATTCTTCTATTTTGGGATAGAAAGTTCTTTATATATTTTTTAGGTCCATTTGATCTATAGTATTGCTCAATTTGGCTGCACCTTTATTGATTCTTGTCTGACGATCTACTAGTAATAGGGAATGGGTATTTCAGTTTTCTACAATTCAGTCTAATGCTATTGTATTACTCTTTATTTCTCCTTTCAGATTTGGCAATGTTTGCTTTATACTTTATATTTTGCTTGTTTTTTGCTGTATGCTTTATATTTTGCATCTGTACAGGTATATATTCAAGGTGTTTTGATAATAGGTACATGTATATTTGTAATTGTTATATTTTCTTGAGTTAACCCTTTGATCATTTTATAGTATACTTCTTAAGTTTTGTGAAAGATTTGAATCAAATCTATTTTGTCTGCTCCCTTTTGGTTACTATTTGCCTTGAATATCTTTCTCCATCCATTCATTCCATCCTGTGTGTTCTCTTGTAGGTAGCATGTAGATGGATATTGGTTTTATCTATTTAGCCACTTTACGTATTTTGACTGGAGAATTTAGTCTCTTTACATCTAAAGTAATTATTGATAGGTAAGGATGTAATCCTGACACTTTGTTAATAGTTTTTCTGACTGCTTTCTAGTTCTTTTCCTTCTTTCCTTCATTCTTTCTGTCTTTATGATTTGATAATTTTTGCAGGGGTATACTTGGATTCCTTTGTTTTTAGCTGCTATGCATCTACTGGAAGTTTTTTCCTTGTGGTTATCTTGAGATTACAAAAAGCATATCATTGCTATAACAATCTATTATAAAGTAATAACAACTTAACTTCAATCACATATTAAAACTCCACATTTTTGCTTCTACTTCCAACATTTTACATAATTTAAGTCAGAATTTCCATAATTTTATGTGTGTATACATTAACAAATTATTGTAGCTATAGCTATTTTTAGTATTTTTATCTTTCCTCCTTTGTAATAGAGTCAGGCGATATATGCATCATCATCGGAGTATTATTCTGAATGTGACTATATACTTTCCTTTATCAGCAAGTTATATAGTTTCATATGTTTTCATGTTATTGAATAAAATCCTTTAATTTCAGCTTGAAAAAATCCCTTTGGCATTGATTTTGTGATACTGGCCTTGTGGTAATGAACTCCCTTGGCTTTTGTTTGCCTAAAAGTGTCTGCCTTTTCAGTATCTGAATGACAGCTTTGTCAGACATTATATTTTTTGGCTAAAAACAGTAATTAAATGAAATAAAAATATATGATAATTTTAGATATAATAAATGTAAAGAAAAATCATATAATGTCATGCAATAACTTTTGAGTAGAGTGAGATTATATTAGGTAGATTTTTTTAAGTTGAAAAATGTTAAAAATCATAAAAATGATGCTTATGATATTAAAATATTTGTTTTGAAAATATTATTAGAGTTATAAGTAATGTTAACAAAAATCCATTACTTAAATACATTTCAAGATGATACAAGATGGTCGAATAGGAACAGTTCTGGATTACAGTTCCCAGCGAAAAAACAGAGAGTGAGTGATCACCACATTTCCAAATGAATTTCTACTGCCCACAGACCAGGAGATTACTGGGCAGAAAAATGCCACGCATCTCCAG
This sequence comes from Aotus nancymaae, assembly GCF_030222135.1. Taxonomy (NCBI): domain Eukaryota; kingdom Metazoa; phylum Chordata; class Mammalia; order Primates; family Aotidae; genus Aotus; species Aotus nancymaae. Next base: position 27,656,399 of record NW_026988428.1, on the reverse strand, counting down.
CACTGCTGTTTCAGCTGGTGCAGTGGTTTTCTACACAAAATCTCACACAAATCTGGGCACCATTTCAACTGGTGCCTGGAACACCTGGGAGACAGTGTCACCTGTTCAACTGAAAAGAAAAGGGGGCTGAAACGGAGCCAGGTGATCTGGCTCAGCCGGTTCCATGCCCACAAAGACCAGCAATCTGAAAGGCTCTGGACTGAGAGTTTCATAGCAAGCACAGCTGGACCTGGGATGGTCCAGCTCTGTTGGAAGAAGGGCATCCAACACTACCAAGGCATACCATCACTACTGAGGCAGTCTGCCATTACCGAGGCAATTCACCACTACTGAGGCAATCCACCATTACAGAGACAGTCAGTCATTACTGAGGCATACTGCCATTACTGAGGCAGTTCTAAGTATACCTCTATAAACAAAACTGCAAGGAAGTTCACACAGCAGCTGGGCAGAGCCCACAGCTGCTCAGCAATGCCACTGCTGGCAGACTGTGGCTAGGCTACCTTCTTGCTGGGCAGGGCATCCCTGACAAAAGGCAGCAGCACATCAGGAACTTATAAATAAAGCCCCACCTTTCCGGGATAGAGCACCTGGGAAAAAAAGGTGGTTATGAGTTCTGCTGCAGCAGACTTAAATGTACCTGTCCAGCAGCTCTGAATGGAACAATGGAACTCACAGTTCAGCACTTGAGCACCTATAAGGGACACACTGTCACCTCAAGCAGCTCCCTAACCCCCATATATCCAAAGAGACACCTCATAAAGGAGAGCTCAGGCTGACATCTGGAGGTTATCCATCTGGGACAAAGATAACAGAAGAAGAAACAGCAACCCTTACTGTTCTGCAGCTGCTTCAGCTGATTCCCAGGCTAGCAGGGTCTGGAGTGGACCTCCAACAGTCCTATAGCAAAGGGACTTGACTGTTAGAAGGAAAACTAAAAAACAGAAAGAAATAACTTCAACATAAACAAAAAGGATGTCCACTAAGACCCCATCTGAAAGTCACCAACTACAAAGACCACAGGTAGATAAATTCACAAAGATGGGAAGAAACCAGGGCAAAAAGGATGAAAACATCCAAAACCAGAATGCCTCTCCTCCTCCAAGAAATTGCAACTCCTCACCAGCAAGGGAACAAGGCTGGATGGAGATTGAGTCTGATAAATTTGACAGAAACAGGCTTCAGAAGGTGGGTAGTAACCAACTTCTCTCATTTAAAAGAACATGTTCTAACCCAATGCAAAGAAACTAAGAACCTTGAAAAAAGGTTTGACAAAATGCTAATGAGAATAAACAAATGAGTTGATCAAGCTGAAAAACACAACACGAGAACTTAGCAAATCATACACAAGTTTCAATAGCTGAATCAACCAAGGAAAAGAAAGGATATCAGAGATTGAAGATCAACTCAATAAAATAAAACAAGAAGGCAAGATTAGAGAAAAAAGAGCAAAAAGAAATGAATAAAGCCTCCAAGAAATATGGGATTATGTGAAAAGATCTAATCTACACTTGATAGGTGTATGTGAATGTGATGGAGAGAATGAATCTAAGCTGGAAAACACTCTTCAGGATATTATCCAGGAGAAATTCCCCAACCTAGCAAGACAGGCCAATATGCAAGTCCAGAAATACAGAGAACCCACAAAGATATTCCTCAAGAAGAGCAACCCTAAGGCACATCATCATCAGATTCACTAGGGTTGAAATGAAGGAAAAAATTCTAAAGGCAGCCAAAGAGAAAGGTCAGATTACCCACAAAGGGAAACCCATCAGACTCATGCAGATTTCTCAGCAGAAACCCTAGCAGCCAGAAGAGACTGGGGGCCAATATTCAACATCCTTAAAGAAAAGACCTTTCAAACTAGAATTTCATATCCAGTCAAACTAAGCTTCATAAGCAAAGGAGAAATAAAATCCTTTAGCTGACAAGCAATGGCTGAGAGATTTCATCATCACCAGGCCTGTGTTACAAGAGCTCCTGAGAAAAGGACTAAAGATAGAAAGGAACAACCAGTACAAGCCACTCCAAAAACGTACCAAATAGCAAAGAGCATTGACACAATGAAGAAACTGCATCAACTAATGGGAAAAACAACCAGCTACCATCAAAATGGCAGGTTCAAATTCACACATAACAATATTAACCTTAAATGTAAATGGGCTCAATACCCCAATCAAAAGGCACAGACAGGCAAATTGGATAAAAAGTCATAACCCATTGGTGTGCTGTATCCAGGAAATCCATCTCACATGCAAGGGTACACATGGGCTCAAAACCAAGCAAATGGAGAGCAAAAAAAAGCAGGTGTTGCAATCCTAGTCTCTGATAAAATAGACTTTAAGCCAACAAAGATCAAAAGAGGCAAAAAAGGGCATTACATAATGGTAAAAAGATCAATGGCACAAGAAGAGCTAATGATCCTAAATATATATGCACCCAATACAGGAGAACCCAGATACATAAAGCAAGTTTTTAAGGACCTACAAAGAGACTTAGACTCCCACACAATAATAGTGGGATGCTTTAACACTCCACTGTCAATATTAGACAGATCAACAGGACAGAAAATTAACAAGGATATCCAGTACTTGAACTCAGATCTGGACCAAGGGAACTTAGTAGACATCTATAGAACTCTCCACCCCAAATCCACAGAATATACATTCTTCTCAACACCACATCACACCTGCTCAAATTAACCACAATTGGAAGTAAATCACTCCTCAGCAAATGCAAAGGAATGGAAATCATAACAAACAGTCTCTCAGACCACAGTGCAATCAAATTAGAACTTAGGATTAAGAAACTAACTCAGAACCACACAACTTTGTGGAAACTGAACAAGTGGCTCTTGAATGTTGACTGGATAAACAATGAAATGAAGGCAGAAATAAAGATGTTCTTTGGAACCAACGAGAATGAAGACACAACATACCAGAATCTCTGGGACACATTTAAAGCAATGTCTAGAGGGAAATTTATAGCAATAAGTACCCACATGAGAAGCAAGAAAAGATCTAAAATTGACACCCTATCATCAAAATTAAAAGAGCTACAGGAGCAAGATCAAAAGAAATCAAAATCCAGCAGAAGACAAGAAATAACTAAGATCAGAGCAGAAGTGAAGGAGATAGAGAAACAAAATCCCTTCAAAAAATCAATAAATGCAGGAGATGATTTTTTGAAAAGATCAACAAAATAGACCACTAGCCAGATGAATAAAAAAGAAAAGAGAGAAGAATCAAATAAATGCAATAAAAATGATAAAGGGATATCACCACAGATTCCACAGAAATACAAATCACCATTAGAGATTACTACAAACAATTCTATGCACATAAACCAGTAAACCTGGAAGAAATTGATAAATTCCTGGACACTTGCACTCTCCCAAGCCTAAACCAGGAAGAAGTCGAAACCCTGCATAGACCAATAACAAGGGCTGAAGTTAAGGCAACAATTAATAGCCTACCAACCAAAAAAAGCCCAGGGCCAGATGGGTTCACAGCCGAATTCTTCCAGACGTACAAAGAGGAGCTAGTACTACTACTTCTGAAACTATTCCAAACAATCCAAAAAGAGAGTATCTTTCCCAATTCATTTTATGACACCAACATCATCCTGATACCAAAACCCGGCAGAGACTCAACATAAAAGAAAATTTCAGGCCAATATCCATGATTAACATAGATGCAAAAATCTTCAATAAAATACAGGTAAACTGATTGCAACAGCACATCAAAAAGCTTATCCATCATGATCAAGTAGGCTTCATCACGGGGATACAAGGCCAGTTCAACATACGCAAGTCTATAAACAAAATTCATCACATAAAGAGAACCAATGACAAAAACCACATGATTATCTCAATTGATGCAGAGAAGGCCTTCAACATAATTTAATAGACCTTTATGCTAAAAACTCTCACTAAACTAGGTATCAACAGAACATATCTCAAAATAATAAAAGCTATTTACAACAAACTCACAGCTAATATCATATCGAATGAGCAAAAACTGGAAGCATTCCCTTTGAAATCTGGCACAAGGCAAGGATGTCCTTCCTCTCTCATCACTCCTATTCAATATAGTATTAGAAGTTCTAGCCAGAGCAATCAGGCAAGAAAAAGAAGTAAAGGGTATTCAATTAGGAAAGGAGGAAGTCAAATTGTCTCTATTTGCAGATGACATGATTTTATATTTAGAAGACCCCACTGTCTCAGCCCAAAATCTCCTCAAACTGATAAGCAACTTCAGCAAAGTTTCAGGATACAAAATCAATGTGCAAAAATCACAATCATTTCTATACACCAATAACAGACTTAAAGAGAGCCAAATCAAGAATGAACTGCCATTCACAATTGCTACAAAGAGAATAAAATACCTAGGAATACAACTAACAAAGGATGTAAAGGAACTTTTCAAAGAGAACTACAAATCACTGCTCAAGGAAATAAGAGAGGACACAAACAAATGGAAAAATATTCCATGCTTGTGGTTAGGAAGAATCAATATCGTGAAAATGGCCATACTGCCCAAAGTAATTTATAGATTCAATGCTATCCCCATCAGGCTACCATTGACCCTCTTCACAGAACTGGAAATATCCACCTTAAACTTCATATGGAACCAAAAGAGAGCCCACATAGCCAAGTTAATTTTAAGCAAAAAGAACAAAGCTGGAGGTATCATGCTACCTGACTTCAAACTATACTACAAGGCTACAGTAATCAAAGCAGCATGGTACTGGCACCAAAACAGAGAAATAGAACAATGGAACAGAACAGAGGCCTCAGAGTCAATGCCACACATCTACAACCATCTGATCTTTGACAAGCAGGACAAAAGCAATGGGGAAAGGATTCTCTTTTTAATAAATGGTGTTGGGAAAACTGGCTAGCCATGTGCAGAAAGCAGAAACTGGACCCCTTCCTGACACCTTACACTAAAATTAACTCCAGATGGATTAAAGACTTAAACATAAGACCTAACACCATAAAAACCCTAGAAGGAAACCTTGACAAAACCATTTAGGACACAGGCATAGGCAAGGACTTCATGACTAAAACACTAAAAGCATTGGCAACAAAAGCCAAAATAGTCAAATGGGATCTAATTAAACTCCACAGCTTCTGCACAGCAAAAGAAACAGTCATTAGAGTGAATCAGCAACCAACAGAATCGGAAAAAATTTTTGCAATCTACTCATCTGACAAAGGACTTATATCCAGAATTTACAAAGAACTAAAACAGATTTATAAGAAAAAAAACAAACCCATTCAAAACTGGACAAAGGATATGAACAGACACTTTTCAAAAGAAGACATATATGACGCCAATAAATACGAAAAAATGCTCATCATCACTGGTCATTAGAGAAATGCAAATCAAAACTACATTGAGATACCATCTCACGCCATTTAGAATGGTGATCATTAAAAAATCTGGAGACAACAGATGCTGGAGAGGATGTGGAGAAATAGGAACACTTTTACACTGTTGGCGGGAGTGTAAATTAGTTCAACCATTGTGAAATACAGTGTGGCAATTCCTCAAGGATCAAGAAATAGAAATTCCAATTGACCCAGCAATCCCATTACTGGCTATATATCCAAAGGATTATAAATCGTTCTACTATAAGGACACATGCACACGTATGTTCACTGCAGCACTGTTTATAACAGCAAAGACCTGGAACCAACCCAAATGCCCATCAATGATAGACTGGACAAGGAAAATGTGGCACATATACACTATGCAGCCATAAAAAATGATGAGTTCGTCATGTCCTTTGTAGGGACATGGATGAACCTGGAAACCATCATTCTCAGCAAACTGACACAAGAACAGAAAATCAAACATCACATGTTCTCACTCATAGGCAGGTGTTGAATAATGAGAACACATGGACACAGGGAGGGGAGCATCACACACTGAGGTCTGTTGAAGGGGACTAGGGAAGGGAGAGTGGGGGGAGAGAGTTGGGGAGGGATAACATGGGGGGAAATGCCAGATATGGATAATGGGGATGGAGGCAGCAAACCACATTGCTATGTATGTACCTATGCAGCAATCCTGCATGTTCTTCACATGTACTCCAGAACCTAAAGTGCAATAAAATATATTAAAAAAAATAATTTCAATATCTGTATTGCTGTACTAGATAATGAGTTTTATAAAACAAATGAATTCAAACTTCTAAACATAGCATAGTCAAATAAACACTATTTTAATCTGTACCAAAGAAGGAAAATTTATTACTTTATATTGACATTTTGATTGATGGTAGATGATTGAAATTGCAATTTTTGTAATTTATAAGTAGATACAGAATGCTTGAATGGATGAGAAAATTAAGCGTTGCACTAACTAACAATGACATTTTTAAAGGTATTACATGAACTTAAAATATCTTCTTTAGTGTTAGGCATTGTTTTCTACTCATATCATAGAGAAATGATTCTGAAAACTTCGACTATTACTATGAAATATATAATTAATTATAATCAAAATTAAAATTGTGCCAATAGATCCTAGATTCTTTGATGAATATTTATGGAAGAGCTACTCTACAATCTACTTACTGGGGTTCAGTTACACACTGGCAAATTCAAATGCATGTTGATTTTCACATTAGAAAGTATATTATTATTCATAGTAACATAACCAATTTATGTTACAAAGTACTCCCAGAATTAGTAACAGATTAAAACTGGTACCTATTGTATTAGTCAGAAATTAACACCGGTTAATTTATGCCAAAAAGAAATGTATTAGAAGTTTATTCACTAGGTCACAGAATCAACTGAACTTGGAATTGAAAAGGAACCAGAACAGTCAAAGATGAGAGCACTGCAGGTGCACCATGTTCAGAATAGCAATGCTTGTTGCTGCTGGTGCTGATGTTGCTGCTACTGGCAGTGCTTGCTCTAGCTTTCTATTTCCTTCCACTGGAGTTTTCATTTTGTAAAAACAGTGGATACATTTGGCTATTTCTAAGATAATTTTTGTAAGTTTTTCATTGACCAAGCACCCCCTGAATCTATCCTGAATACATCCCATGGAATTTTGTCATGTTACTGAAGAATTATAATTATTTCAGTGTTGCAAAACTTCCTTAGCTAGGTTTTTTTTATTTGTTTGCATTTTTATGATTCCTCTGAATGAGTGATGGAATCTGGGGTTATCTGCTAGAGATAAAGAGGAGAGCCGGGCGCGGTGGCTCATGCCTATGATCCCAGCACTTTGGGAGGCCGAGGCAGGTGGATCACGAGGTTAAGAGATTGAGACCATCCTGGTCAACATGGTGAAACCCCGTCTCTACTAAAAATACAAAAAATTAGCTGGGCATGGTGGTGCACGCCTGTAATCCCAGCTACTCGGGAGGCTGAGGCAGGAGAATTGCCTGAACCCAGGAGGCGGAGGTTGCGGTGAGCCGAGATCGCACCATTGCACTCCAGCCTGGGTAACAAGAGCGAAACTCTGTCTCAAAAAAAAAAAAAAAAAAAAAAAAAAAAGAGGAATGGAGAGTGAAAAGCATGAGGAAAATCTCCTCTCTTTTCAGGGTAACTCTATCAGCCAAGGTTGTTACAGAATCTCCATGATAGCAGAGTCATTCTTCAGGTAAAGGATTCTTATCAGCTGATTTGTGTTTTAGAGTATTCTTATTCTTTTTAATCTGCCTTTCTAATTATCAAGGTCCAATTCCTTCTTCACAAATAATCTAAATTTTGCATTAGAGATCTATGAAGCCAGGAAATTATTTTCTTTTGTAATTTGATAACCTCCTGGTGCAAATGTTAGCGTCTTTAATTAAGACTCGTTGGGCATTTTTAAAAGGAACCCAGATGGTTTCCCACTTCATTGATGTCTCTGCAAAGGACATGAACTCATCATTTTTTATAGCTGCATAGTATTCCATGTTGTATACATGCCACATATTCTTTGTCCAATATATCATTGATGGATATTTGGGTTGGTTCCAAGTCTTTGCTATTGTGAATAGTGCTGCAATAAACATACATGTGTGTGTGTCTTTATAGTAGAATGATTTATAATCCTCTGGGAATATACTCAGTAATGAGATGGGTCAAATGGTATTTCTGGTTCTAGATCCTTGATGAATCATTGCATGGTCTTCCACAATGGTTGAACTAATTTACACTCCCACCAACAGTGTAGAAGCATTTCTCTTTCTTCACACCCTCTCCAGCATCTGTTGTTTCCTGACTTTTTAATGATCACCTCTCTAACTGGCATGAGATTGTATCTCATTGTGGTTTTAAATTGCATTTCTCTAATGACCAGTGATGATGAACATTTTTTCATATGTTTGTTGGCTACATAAATGTCTTCTTTTAAGAACTGTGTTCATATCCTTTGCTCACTTTTTGATGGGGTTGTTTTTTTCTTGTAAATTTGTTTAAGTTCATTTTAGGTTCTAGATGTTAGTCTTTTGTCAGATGGATAGACTGCAAAAAATTTCTCCCATTCTGTAGGTGGCCTGTTCACTCTGCTGATAGTGTCTTTTTCTGTGTAAAAGCTCTGTAGTTTAATTAGATACCATTTATCAATTTTGGCTTTTGTTGTCATTGCTTTTGGTGTTTTAGTCATGAAGACTTTGCCTATGCCTATGTCCTGAATGATAACACAGAAACAGAGAACCAAACATCACATGTTGTCACTCATAAGTAGGAGTTGAACAATGAGAACACATGGACACAGGGAAGGGAACATCACACATTGGGGCCTGTCACGGGTGGGAGTTTAGGGGAAGGATAACATTAGGAGCAATACCTAATGTAGATGATAGGTTGACAGGTGCAGCAAACCACCATGGCACATCTATAGCTATGTAACAAACCTGCATGTTCACCACATATATCCCAGAACGTAAAGTATAATAAAAAATAATAAAAATAGAAAATAAAAGGAACTCAGAAAGGCCTTGCATTTCCATCTCCCCCTTAAGCTGAAAATTTTGAAATCTAATTTTGCTCTTTTTCTTATTATGTTTAGTGTGGTAGAAATAAATATTTTATTTTCACATGCTCATCATACTAATGTATGGCAGTTACCACTCAGACCCCAAAGATATTTTTATCAATAGGCACTTTATTTCAGATGACTGTAGAAATGGGTTGAATAACCCATTCCCCACAGTTTTCCAGGGAATAACAAATTTCTATCTCTCAATGTTAATTTGTGTTTTAAATTTTTTTAATTATTCTTAATTTCTGTGTGTACATGTTGGTTATATCTATTTATGGGGTATATCATATTTTTATACATGCATGAAATGTGAAATAAGCCCTTCATGGAGAATGGTATATCCATCACTTCAAGCATGTATCCTTTGAGTGGGGGGCTATAGGAGGAGGTAGAGATGGCTAATAGGTACAAAAAATAGAAAGAATGAATGAGACTTGCTATTTGACAGCATAACAGGGTGACTATAGTCAATAATAACTTAATTGTATATTTTAAAATAAAAAAAGAGTGTGATTGGATTATTGTAATTCTTAATATTAATTTGGCTATTCATAATCTTCAGTTCAAATATGCTAGTGAACAAAGTCTAGAATACCCTATGTCCTTTAAGGTCTGTTCTTGGAAACCATTCCAATTTCTATACTGACTAGTATAGAATAACTAGTATAGTATAGTATAGTATAGTCTAGTCTAGTATAGTATAGTATGGTTTTCAGTTATAAATAACAGAAACAAATTAAGCAGAAAAAGACTTCATTGAAAAGATCCTGTCAGGGGTTAGGGGGCTAGGGGAGGGATAGCATTAGGGGAAACACCTAATGTAGATGATGGGGTGATGGATGTAGCAAACCACCATGGCAGGTATATACCTATGTAATAAATCTGCATGTTCTGCACATGTACCCCAGAATTTAAATAATAATAATAATAATAAATAAATAAACAACAAAAGTTATCAGCTGAGCCATGGGTAAAATCAATAAGAAAACTAGAGAACCAATCTTAGCAATATCTTAGACAGGCAAAGTACATCCAATATAGTATCATAGAGAAAAAGTACATCTCATGGAGCTGTTAGCCAGCTGGATCTTTGCCATTTCAGCAAGGACTGCTGCCACTGCAACCTCAGCCTTTCTTATAGTCACTGTTTATTTCATAATCCCATTACATTGTGAATACCTTACAGATATAGTTCATGTAATAAAATATACAGCTTAATCATGGGTTACTATGCACTTTGTGCCAGATACTTGGTAGCCTTTTTGTTGCTACCTAATCTAAACACTATTAGCAAAATAGAATTATCCTCTGTGAATACACAGAAGCTTGACTCTGAATTTAAGTAATTTTCAGAAAAATCACATATCTGATATCTGTGTAGCCGTATTTCCACTCCACTTTTGTCAGACTTCTACATTCAGGATGTCATCCCTCCTTCTCCACCTCAGGCTATATTTCCTTATTTATTTTTATTTTGTTTGGGAAGCAAACTGGCATTACTGGTCTTTTTTTTACTACATCCCAAGATAAATGCTTGTGTTTGCTTTGGTTTTAGGCCAGCCCGACTTGGATCTACTGCTCAATCTATCAAGGATGATATTATTTGCCTCCTGCATGCCAATGTCCAGAAACAAACTAGTTCAAAAAGTAAGCAACAGGTATCAAAAGGAATGTGTATTAGGGACAATATACAATGCCCTAGTAGTTTCTTTTAATTGACTCTTAGATTTCTAGGAAAGGTGTTTGAGTTTTACTCTTCACTTTGCTTTTTAATAAGGAAACACTGTGAAAAAAATCAATATAATTTTGGTCTGACAAAAATTATATTAAATAAGTAGGGTCAGATAAGTTAAATAAGTAGGGCCAAAGAGAAGGTTCAGTCTTGAATACTTGTAATATTAAACCCTAGAACAACTTTTAAACAAATCAAAACAAGCCCAGAACTTTAAATAACCATGCAGTGTAGTGAAAATACAGGTGATGGTCAAATGTGCAATGGTCCACAAGCAAGGCAATGAACTCAGCTCAAAGGTTATATACTTAATGTACCCAGAGGTTTACAACTCTATTTTTTGGAAGTGTAATTTAAGTGAAACAGAGAAACACAGGAGGGAAAAATGAAATAGTGAAGAAGGGAAGAAAAGTTCAACAAATCTTGTTTTTGTTTTAAAGAAATAATGAATTTACTTTTTATTACCTGCCATTTGAATCATTAACATTTGATTATACTTAAATACACCTGCTTTAGGAATTGATTTTTCTAACAGGCTTTAGACTGTTTAAAATATTATTAAATAAATAACATAGTAACTAAAATAATGAATAATTTGTATTACTAAAGACTAAGTTTGAGTTCTACATCTGCTGCTAACTAGCTGATCAGTCCTCAAAAGTTAGTTTCTGTATTATGCCCTGAGTTCTTAGAAAGATGAAGTGAGATAATGAACATAAGGTAGTTACAATGATATATAACACATTGCTTGGACTTCTCAATAACTGTTTGTTGTCATCATCATGACTGTATTTTAATATAAAGTATTAAAACATATAAAATTAATCATTCTAGGCCTCAAACAGCAACATTATCATTTAGTGACAAATTACTATAACTGTGGCTAGACCAAGAATGGGTTCTATCTGCATTGTCATTCACAGAACTTGAAGCATGAGACAAAAATAAAAATGTTAGTTGTTATAAGAGAAACAAAAAGTATCATTATTAATGGAGAATAAGATTATATACCTAGAAATACCTAATCAAAAGGAAAGAGATAGTTTAATAAAGTAGCTATATCTACACTAAATATATAAAAGCCCACATTTCTATGTATGTTTTTAAAATTCAGTCCTCAAATTAAAAAAAAGTATGTTTAAATTGATTAGATTTATTATTAATAGAATAATTTTGAGAAAACATATTAACAGCATCTAGGGAGAGGGCAACTATTGGAGAAGTAGGTAGCCTAGGAAGAATTTTGCTCTATGTGTATTGCTTACTTTTACTTATTTATTTATTACTGTATATTGCATATACAGGGTATATGCCTTTTCATTCTAGAATTAATAAAGACAATAGCAGGAGTAACCAATCAACACAATACATAGAATACCAAAAATAATCTCCAAAGTGGTAAAACGTAGTAAACAAAGCAATTTAGGAAGAATGTATACTTCAACTAAGCCAGGAAGAGTTGAAACCCTGAATAGACAAATAACAAGGCCTGAAGTTGAGGCAGCAATTAATAGCCTACCAACCAAAAAAAGTCCAGGTCCAGACGGGTTCACAGCTGAATTCTACCAGACATACAAAGAGGAGCTAGTACCATTCCTGTTGAAACTATTCTAAAAATACAAAAAGAGGGAATCCTCCCTAACTCTTTCGATGAGTCCAACAGCATCCTGATACCAAAACCTGGCAGAGACATGACTAAAAAAGAATACTACAGGCCAATATCCATGATGAACATTGATGCAAAAATCTTCAATAAAATACTGGCAAATTGAATCCAACAGCACATCAAAAAGCTTATCCACCATGATCAAGTAGGCTTCATCCCAGGGATGCAAGGCTGGTTCAACATATGCAAATCTATAAATGTAATCCACCACATAAACAGAACCAAAGGCAAAAACCACATGATTATCTCCACAGATGCAGAGAAGGCCTTCAACAAAATTCAACAGCCCTTTATGCTAAAAATTCTCAATAAACTAGGTATTGATGAAAGGTATCTCAAAATAATAAAAGCTACTTAGGACAAACCCACAGAAAACATCATACAGAATGGGCAAAAATCAGAAGCATTCCCTCTGAAAATTGGAACTAGACAAGTGTTCCTTCCCTCACCAGTCCTATTCAACATAATATTGGAAGTTCTAGCCAGAGCAATCAGACAAGAAAAGGAAATAAAGGGTATTCAGTTAGGAAAGGAGGAAGTCAAATTGTCTCTATTTGCAGATGACATGATTTTATATTTAGAAGACCCTATTGTCTCAGTCCAAAATCTCCTTAAGATGATAAGCAACTTCAGCAAAATCTCAGGATATAAAACCAAGGCATAAAAATCACAAGCATACCTCTACACCAATAACAGACAAACAGAGAGACAAATCATGAGCGAACTCCCATTCGCAATTGCTGCAGAGAGAATAAAATACCTAGTAATACAACTAACAAAGGATGTGAAGGACCTCTTGAAGGAGAACTACAAACCACTGCTCAAGGAAATAAGAGAGGACACAAACAGATGGAAAAACATTCCATGGTCATGGATAGGAAGAATCAATATTGTGAAAATGGCCATACTGCCCAAAGTAATTTATAGATTCAATGCTATACCCATCAAGCTACCATGACCTTCTTCACAGAACTGGAAAAAGCCATTTTAAACTTCATATGCAACAAAAAGAGAGCCTGCATAGCCAAGACAATCCTAAGAAAACAGAACACAGCTGGAGGTATCACGCTACCTGATTTCAAACTATACTTCAAGTCTACAGTAATCAAAACAGAATGGTACTGGTACCAAAAGAGAGATATAGACCAATGGAACAGAACAGAGGCTTTGGAAACAATGCCACACACCTACAACCATCTGATCTTTGACAAACAGGACAAAAACAAGCAATGGGGAAAAGATTCCCTGTTTAATAAATGGTGTTGGGAAAACTGGCTAGCCATATGCAGGAAGCTGAAACTGGACCCCTTCCTTACACCTTAAACAAAATTAACTCCAGATGGATTAAAGATTTAAACATAAGAACTAACACCATAAAAACCATAGAAGAAAACCTAGGCAACACCATTCAGGACACAGGCACAGCCAGGGACTTCATGGCTAAAACACCGAAAGCAACGGCAACAAAAGCCAAAATAGACAAATGGGATCTTATTAAACTTAAGAGCTTCCGCACAGCAAAAGAAACAGCCATTAGAGTGAACCAGCAACCAACAGAATGAGAAAAAATTTTTGCAATCTACCCATATGACAAAGTGCTAATATCCAGAATCTACAAAGAACTAAAGCAGATTTACAATTAAAAAAAAAAAAAAACATTCAAAAGTGGGAAAAGGATATGAACAGACATTTTTCAAAAGAAGACATATATGTAGCCAAACAACATATGAAAAAATGCTCATCATCATTGTTCATTAGAGAAGTGAAAATCAAAGCCACATTGAGATACCATCTCATGCCAGTTAGAATGGCAATCATTAAATAATCTGGAGACAACAGATGCTGGAGAGTTGTGGAGAAACAGAAACAGTCTTACACTGTTGGTAGGAGTGTAAATTAGCTCAAGCACTATGGAAGAAGGTATGGTGATTCCTCAAGGATCTAGAAATAGAAATTCCATTTGATCCAGCAATCCCATTACTGGGTATATACCCAAAGGATTATAAATCATTCTATTTAAAGGAACATGCACATGTATGTTCATTACAGCGCTGTTTACAATAGCAAAGACCTGGAACCAATTTAAATGCCCATCAGTGATAGAGTGGAGAAGGAAAATGTGGCACATATACACCATGGAATACTATGCAGCCACAAAAAATGACAAGTTCCTGTTCTTTGTAGAGACATGGATGAATCTAGAAACCATCATTCTCAGCAAATGGAGACAAGAAAAGAAAACCAAACACCACATGTTTTCACTCATAGGTGGATGATGAACAATAAGAACACTTGGGCACAGGGAAGAGAACAACACTCACTGGGCTAGGTAGAGGGGGTTGGCAAGAATGGGGAGGGATAACACCAGGAGAAATGCCTGATGTAGTGGATGGGGGGTGGGGGGCGGATGGAGACAGCACACCAACATAGCATGTACATACCTATGCAACAATCCTGCAGGTTGCAGGATGTGCACATGTACCCCAGAGCCCAAAGTACAATTAAAAGAAAAAAATTCTTTGGAATACTCAAGCTTTTTAAAATATCATCTATTTAATGTTTTCAAAGAAATTAGAGAAGTCATAATAAAATAAGAATTTTTTAAAGATGAGATAAAAGCAACTTCCTGAGTTAAGGTAAACTTAAAACAAACAAACAAACAAAAAACCTGACCATATTATCAAATGGCATGGCTTTATAAAGAGTCTTGATGTAAAGGGGAAAAAAAAAGATATTCATAATATTCATAGAAGAGACATATAATTATAGCAAAAATTTTAAGAAATAAAATAATGATGATTTTACAATAATATATTGGTGCAATTTGAGAAAGAATAAATTGGTCATGCATAAGTTTCCACAAGGAAAATAAATACAAAATAATCAGTGACTTCAAGAATGCTTGTGAACCCTTCTCTGGTTCTATCTTCTTCTGTGCCTAGCAGAAGTGTATGATGGTTCCTGTTATCTTCTATCCTATTCTTTACAGATTATTCTCAGACTTCTCACATTTTGTGAGGTTTTGAATATAAAATGATTTTACAGTTTGTTTATATTTGGCCTTTCTCTGATTTCTAATGAGGGTGAACCACTTGTCATATATTTATTGGTGATTTCTATGCTATAAAATAATCATATATTTGGGTTATTTTTGTACTGGATTTATCATTTCTTGATAATATGATGAGAATTACTTTGTTAACAGCTTTACTGAGGTAAAGATTTTTGCATTGATATTCATCATGGATATTGGCCTGAAATTTTCTTTTACAGTTGTGTCTCTGCCAGGTTTTGGCATCAGAATGATATTGGTCTCATAAAATGAGTTAAAGGATTCCCTCTTTTTGTATTGTTTGGAATAGTTTCAGAAGGAATGGTACCAGCTCCTCTTTGTATATCTGGTAGAGTTTGGCTGTGAACCCATTTTTATCTGGACTTCTTTTGGTTGGTAGGCTATTAATTGCTGCCTCAACTTCAGACCTTGTTATTAGCCTATTCAGGGTTTCAACTTGTTCCTGGTTTAGTATTGGGAGGGTGTAAGTGTCCAGGAATTTATCCATTTCTTCTAGACTTACTGGTTTCTGTGCGTAGAGTTGTTTGTAGTAATCTCTGATGGTAGTTTGTATTTCTGTGGAATCTGGACCCATTCCTTACACCTTATATAAAAATTAACTCCAGATGCATTAAAGATTTAAACATAAGACCTAACACCATAAAAATCCTAGAAGAAAACATAGGCAACACCATACAGGACATAGGCATAGGCAAAGACTTCATGACTAAAAACCAAAAACAATGACAATAAAAGCCAAAATAGTGTCCTTGAGGAATTGCCACACTGTCTCTACAACGGTTGAACTGATTTACACTCCACCGACAGTGTAAAAGTGTTCCTATTTTCCTATATTTTCCACATACTCTCCAGCATCTGTTACTTCCTGAGTTTTGAATGATCACCATTCTAACTGACATGAGATGGAATCTCATTATGGTTTTGATTTCCATTTCTCTAATGACCAGTGATTATCAGGAAATTCTTTTTTTAAAGCATGAGCTAACACTGGATATGCACTGTTTAATCCCTTCAGACTGCTGCAACAAAACACCATAAACTGGGTAGCTTATAAAGAATAGACATTTGGAATTCCACAATTAAGGTACCAACAGATTTGGTATCTTGAGATTTCTTGTTCATAGTGTCCTTATTGATGGAAGGGCTGAAGGAGTTCTCTCAACCTTCTTTTACAAGGACATTAATCCCTTTCATGAGGGCTGTCTTTATAATCTACTCACCTACCACGGGCCCCTCCTCTTAATGCTTTTAACATATGAATTTGGGGGGCTATGATTTCAACATGTGAATATGGGGAAGACACATTCAGACCACAGAACACACAAAATGCCTACAGTCAAAAACAAAATGGCAATGCAAAGTGTATTAGTTAGTTAATACACTTGTAGAAAAGGAATCAATAGCATGTGTGTGTGTCTCTGTGTGTGTGTGTGGTGTATGGAGAGAGAGTAAGAGAGATTTTAAGAAACTGGTTTATGTTACTGTGTGGCCTGGCAATCTAAAATTTAGAGAGTGGGCAATTCCTGTCCAGAGGACCTCAATCTTTTTTGTTAAGGTTTTTAACTTAATGAATACTGCCCACCTATACTGTGGAGGGTAATCTGCTTTATTCAAAATCTACTTATTCAAACATTAATCACATCTAAAGTATACCTTCACAGCAACATTTAGACTAGTTTTTGACAGAACAACTGGGTGCTATTACCTAGGAAAGTTGACGTATATAATTAACCATCACATCAAGTTAAATGATGTTTCTGGTAGGATTGTAAATGAATTCATCCTCTCTGGAACTTTGGCAGTATTTAGTAAAGCATAAGTCAGCAGTTACACTCCTAGATATATATTCAACAGAAATATGTACATTAGTGAAACAAAAGATATATGCGAGAGTGATTATAAAAGTATTAGTTGTTAGAGCTTGAAACTGGAATAATCCAAATGTCTATCAGGAGTAAATTAATAAATAAATTATGCAAAGAAGAAATGAAATACTGTACAGTAATGGGAAAGATCAAATGGCTCAATTAGGAATAATTTTCTTAGGCATGAAACTCAATGAAAAAAGATATATTCAAAAGAGTACATGGTGGAAGAATCTTCAATGTACAGTATATATTTAGGCAAAGCTAGTTAATTGTGTAAGAATTGAGAACAGTAGTTATCTTCAGCATTGATAATAACCAGAAACTTGCATGGAAGATACTTTTGTGATTGTGATAAACTATCATATCTTTAATTTGGTAGTGGTTACAATATTGTATTCTCTTTGACTAATTCATTAAATTGTAAAATTATAAGATCTATGGATTTTATTGCATATATACTAAAATTCCATAGAGTTTAGACAATAAGTAAAGTTATATCCTTACTTAATGATATTTTAATTTAATTAATAAATGGCAATATACTGCAGGTTATAATTTATATAGTATCTGGTTCTTGAAGTCAAGAACAAATATGGTACATCTTCCTGAAATGTAATCAATGTTATTTAAAATTACTTTTACATTGAAGATACTTCCATGTTATAAGACTGTGATAAAAATGTGGCCTTACTCTTGAAGATAAAATGTAAGACTTCAAAGACATTTTAATTAAGTCATCGGCTGCTTCAGGCTTTGCCCTCAGATGCCCAGATGGTAACATGCAACTCCCTTCTGTCAAGTTTCTTTGTTAGGGATATTTGAGATTCACAGCTCAATATTAAAATGAAATACAGTAGATAAACTATTTCAATTTTAAATTTTTAAAAAGAAACATATAAGTACAAAGAAAAGTTTTACTAAGATATTTATATATTTCTTTTTTTTTTTTTTTTATTGCATTTTAGGTTTTGGGGTACATGTGAAAAACATGCAAGGTTGTTGCATAGGTACATATGTGGCAGTGTGATTTGCTGCCTTCCTCCCCTTCACCTATATCTGGCATTTCTCCCCATGCTATCCCTCCCCAACTCCCCACCCCCCTCTATCCCCCCCTCTCCCCCCCAACAGACCCCAGTGTATAGTGCTCCCCTCCCTGTGTCCATGTGTTCTCATTGTTCAACACCCACCTATGAGTGAGAACATGTGGTGTTTGCTTTTCTGTTCTTGTGTCAGTTTGCTGAGAATGATGGTTTCCAGGTTCATCCATGTCCCTACAAAGGACGCGAACTCATCGTTTTTGATGGCTGCATAATATTCCATGGTGTATATGTGCCACATTTTTCCTGTCCAATCTATCATCGATGGGCATTTGGGTTGGTTCCAGGTCTTTGCTATTGTAAACTGTGCTGCAATGAACATTCGTGTGCATGTGTCCTTATGGTAGAACGATTTATAATCCTTTGGATATATTCCCAGTAATGGGATTGCTGGGTCAAATGGAATTTCTATTTCTAGGTCCTTGAGGAATCGCCACACTGTTTTCCACAATGGTTGAACTAATTTACACTCCCACCAACAGTGTAAAAGTGTTCCTATTTCTCCACATCCTCTCCAGCATCTGTTGTCTCCAGATTTTTTAAAGATCGCCATTCTAACTGGCGTGAGATGGTATCTCAACGTAGTTTTGATTTGCATTTCCCTAATGACCAGTGATGATGAGCATTTTTTCATATGTTTGTTGGCCTCATGTATGTCTTCTTTTGTAAAGTACCTGTTCATATCCACCACTCCTATTCAATATAGTACTGGAAGTTCTAGCCAGAGCAATCAGGCAAGAAAAGGAAATAAAGGGTATTCAATTAGGAAAGGAGGAAGTCAAATTGTCTCTATTTGCAGATGACATGATTGTATATCTAGAAGACCCCATCGTCTCAGCCCAAAATCTCCTGAAACTGATAAGCAACTTCAGCAAAGTCTCAGGATACAAAATCAATGTGCAAAAATCACAAGCATTCCTATACACTAATAACAGACTTAAAGAGAGCCAAATCAAGAACGAACTGCCATTCACAATTGCTACAAAGAGAATAAAATACCTAGGAATAACTAACAAGGAATGTAAAGGACCTGTTCAAGGAGAACTACAAACCACTGCTCAACGAAATAAGAGAGGACACAAACAGATGGAGAAACATTCCATGTTCATGGTTAGGAAGAATCAATATTGTGAAAATGGCCATACTGCCCAAAGTAATTTACAGATTCAACGCTATCCCCATCAAGCTACCAATGACCTTCTTCACAGAACTGGAAAAAACCACCTTAAACTTCATATGGAACCAAAAGAGAGCCTGCATAGCCAAGTCAATTCTAAGCAAAAAGAACAAAGCAGGAGGCATCACACTACCCGACATCAAACTATACTACAAGGCTACAGTAATCAAAACAGCATGGTACTGGTACCAAAACAGAGATATAGATCAATGGAACAGAACAGAGGCGTCGGAGGTGACACAACATATCTACAACCACCCGATCTTTGACAAACCTGACAAAAACAAGCAATGGGGAAAGGAATCCCTGTTCAATAAGTGGTGTTGGGAAAACTGGCTAGCCATATACAGAAAGCAGAAACTTGACCCCTTCCTGACGCCTTACACTAAAATTGACTCCAGATGGATTAAAGACTTAAACATAAGATATTTATATATTTCAGTAAAAAGAAAATATCCTATGTTTAACACCAAAGCAGAAAACATGGAGTAGAAGATCTATTAAGAATGAGAACACATGGACACACAGAGGGAAACAACACATACTGGAGCTTATCAGAAGGTAGAGAATCCACTCTTCAGCACTTTATCAGTGCTGATTTCCTCCATGTTTTTGTCTTTTTTACAAGTTTATGGTTTTAATTATTATTAATATACTAGAGATCACCAATTATATATTTTTAGTCCAGACTATCTTTCACTAAATTTCAAACTCATATATTTAACTGACTTTATTCTATTTTCATCTGCTGTCTAATAGGCATTTGAATGCCTATTAAATCCACATTTTTGTTGTTATACTTGTTCTTATTATCTTTTCATCATTAAATAAATGGTAATTTCATCCTTCTACTTTTTTGATGCACCCAAATCCATTCATTAAATAAATGGTAACTTTATCCTTCTACTTTTTTGAACCAAAGAATTTTGGAGTTATCTTTAATTCCTTTCCACTTTGTTTTATCTTTTTGGATAATGACACCAGATGCCTCAAATATATGTTCAAATGTCATCTTCTCCATGAGCCTTCACTGACAATCGTTATGTAAAACTTTAACAGTAATTACATCTGAATATTCCCCTTCCATGCTATATTGTTTTATTTATTTAAAAATCAATAGTGTTTTAGTTTGTTTACATGCTGCTGATAAATACATACCAAACAATCATGGCTTCCTAATAGTCCCCCAAAGTCTTAACTCATTTCAGCATTAACTCAAAAGTACACAGTCCAAAGTCTCATCTGAGACAAGGCAAATCTATTCCACCTATAAGCCTATAAAATCAAAAGAAAATTAGTTAGTTCCTAGATACAATGGTGGTACAGGCATTGGATAAATACACCGATTCCAAATGGGATAAATTGGCCAAAACAAAGGCATTAAAGGCCCCACCCAAGTCTGATATCCAGCGAGGTAGTCAAATCTTAAAACTCCAAAATGATCTCCTTTGACTCCATGTCTCACATCCAGGTCACACTGATGCAAGAGGTGGGTTCCTCTGGTCTTGAGCAGTGCCACTTCTGTACAGCCTCCCTCCCAACTTTTTTTCACTGGCTGGCATTGAGTGTGGCTTTTCTAGGTGCATGGTACAAACTGTCAGTGAATCTCTTATTACAGGGTCTGGAAGATGGTAGGCCTCTTCTCTAGCTCCACTAGGTAGTGCCCCAGTGGGGACTCTGTGTAGGGGCTCCAAACCCACATTTCCCTTCTGCACTGCCTTAGCAGATGTCCTTTCTGAGAACTCTGCATCTGTAGCAAGCTTTTGCCCGGACATTCAGGCATTTTCATACATCCTCTGAAATTTAGGGAGAGGTTCCCAAATTTTAATTTTTGACCTCTGTGGACCTGCAGGTTCAACAACACATGGAAACTGCAAAGGCTTTTGGCTTGCACCCTCTGAGGCCATGATCCAAGCTTTACCTTGGCTCCTTTTAGCCATGACTGGAGTGGCTGGGACACAGGACACCAACCTCACCTGCACACAGCAGAAGGGCCCTGGGCCCAGCCCACAAAACAATTTTTTTCTCCTAGGCCTCTAGGCCTGTGATTAGTGGGGCTGCCACAAAGGTCTCTGACATGCTCTACAGACATTTTTTAATCGTTTGGTGATTACCATGTAGCTTCTTGTTAGGTATCTAATTTCTGCAGCTGACTTGAATTTCTCCTTAGCAAATGGGTTTTTCTTTTCTGTCCTATCATTAGGCTGTAAATTTTCCAAACGGTTGTCCTCTGCTTTCCTTTTAAAACTGAATGTCTTTAACAGCACCCACATCACCTCCTGAATGCTTTGATGTTTAGAAATTTCTTCTGCCAGATACCTTAAATCATCTCCCACAAGTTCAAATTTACACATATTTCTAGGGCAGTGGCAAAATGCTGCCAGTTTCTTTTCTAAAACATAGCAAGAATCACCTTTACAACAGTTCCAAACAAATTCCTTATCTCCATCAGAAACTACTGCAGTCTGGATTTTATTGTCAATATAATTATCAGCATTTTGGTTAAAGCCATTCAACAAGTCTCTAGGAAGTTCCAAATTTTCCCACACTTTCCTGTCTTCTTCTGAGCCCTCCAAACTCTTCCAATCTCTGCTTGCTCCTCAATTCCATAGTCACTTCCACATTTTCAGGTATTTTTTTTCAGCAGTGCCACACTCTACTGGTACCAATTTACTATATTGATACATTTTCATGCTGCTGATAAAGACATACCCAAGACTGGGTAATTTATAAAGAAAAAAAAAAGATTTAATTACTCACAGTTCCACATAGCTGGGGAGGCCTCACAATGCAGGCAAGGGAAAATGAAAACCACATGAGAGGGGTTTCCCCTTATAAAACCATCAGCTCTCATGAGACTTATTCACTACCACAAGGACAGTATAGGGAAGGTCTCCATGATTCAATTACCTCCCACCAGGTTCTTCCCACAGCACTTGGAAATTATGGGAGCTACCATTCAAGATGAGATTTGGGAGGGGACACAGCCAAACAGTATCAATGACCATACTTTATATTTTGTTTTTTTTTTTTTAATTGCTTCTCTCTTTACTACAATATACGTTCTATGAGGGCAGGGGTTTGTGTTGCTTTTGTCTGTGGCTGGATATAGATGACATGACAGAACCAGTCATATACTAGGACTAAACATTTTAGTTGAAAGAACAGGAAATAAATGAATAAAGTGTATAGAATGTTGTGAATTTTATAAACAATTCTTACAAATAATCATAACAGTACAAAATAAGATAACCATAAAGCTTAAATTGAGTCTTAGAAATAAATTCTGTAGAAGAAACAGAGCAGTATGTATTAAAAGATTTGAATATGCAGTTTTCTTACTTCATAGTTCTACCTCTAGGAATTTACCCTAGATAAAAACACTTCATTGCAATGATACATATATGTGTACACAAATAAATTCATTTAAATATTTAGTTGATATTATGTTAATTATGTAATGCATATTTATTGAAAATGGGTTTTCTCTGTCTCTCAAAAATACAGTCTATTAGAAGTATTGTAGTACTTCAACACTCCAGTTTTAGCAATAAACACATTATGCAGACAGAAAATTGACAAGAAAATACCAAACATAAGCTACATTCTAGAACAAATAGACCTAACAGGCATATACAGAACATTCCATCCAGCCACTGGTAAATACACATCCCTCTCTATTGCATATGCAACATTCTCCAGGATAGATCACATGTTATGATAGTTAATATCCAGAATTTGATTGGATTGAAGGCTGCAAAGTATTGATCCTGGCTGTGTCTGTGAGGGTATTGCCAAAGGAGATTAACATTTGAGTCAGTGGGCTGGGAAACACAGACCCACTCTTAATCTGGGTGGGCACAATCTAATCAGTTGCCAGTGTGGCCAGAGTAAAAAGCAGGCAGAAGAACATGAAAAGATCAGACTGACTTCTGTTCCCAGCCTACATCTTTCGCCCATTCTGAATGCTACCTGCTTCAAATATAAAACTCCAAATTCTTCAGTTTTGGGACTTGGACTGGCTGCTTTGCTTCTCAACTTGCAGATGGCCTATTGTGGGACTTTCTAGAGAACCTCCTTCTAGAGAACCCTGACTAATACAGGTTTCCTCTAGAACCACTTCTAGGGGAACAGAATATAAAAGATAAAGTTTTTTCATTGTTTTTGGGGTTTCTGTAGTTGGCTGATTAATACAATTGATCCAAAAATGCTAAGGATGCTACTTCTAATAGTATAAAGAACACTGAAAGTCCTTGGAACAAACTGTTTAGAGAGCTATGCAAAATAAGTGCATTTGACTCTCCTGATTCGCCACTCATGAGAGGTAAGGAGTTCACTACTCATGAGAGGTAAGGAGTTTAGTGATGCTCTATATAACATCTTTGACTAAATGTGGAGAACCAAAGAACATAATAAAGTTGGATGGTTGCTTTTAAGTTCACTGGAAAAAATGATGAAATAAAATGATAAACTCAGGGATTCTAACTCCCAGCTTCAGAAGCAGATACTGAACCTCAAATCTGCTAGAAATGGCCTGAGTAAGAGTCTTATCTCCTGTAGAGAAAGAGCTGAAATTGTGAAAAAACAAACATAAGCACTTATCATGTGAGTGGCTGACCTGCAACAAAAGGTGTATGCATAGCCTAGTCAGGTGCCTACTATTAATGTGAGGCATTTATTGAAAAAGAATGGGACCCTGCAACTTGGGATTGGAATGTGTAGGAGGACTCTGATGAAGCTGGAGACACTGAGTTTGTAAATTCTGATGAAACTTTTTTTGCCAGAGGAAACAGCTTTCCCATCCCCAGAATTGTCAACATCTCCTTCTGTCCATGCTATGATTAGCCTTTCCACCTTCGTCTGTGGAAATAAACCCTGTGATGCCTCAGGCAGCAGTAATGGCCTCCCCTGAGGCAGTTGTGAGGCAAGATAATGTTGAGTCTCCTCAGAACCCACCCCCAACACTTCTGTTTGCTTCTAGACCTATAACTAAAGTCCCAACAGGCTTCGAGAGGTGAAGTTCAGAGTGTGACCCATAAGGAAGAGTTTTACATTGTAAAGAACTGCTTGAGTTTTCTTACTTATATAAACAGAAATCTGGAGAACAGGCATGGGAATGGATATTAAGGGTGTGGGATGATGGTGGAAAGAACAAAGAGTTGGATTAGACTAAATTTATTGAATTGGACCCACTCAGTAGGGAAGCTGCATTTAATGTTGCAGCTTACAGAGTTAAAAAAGGTTCTAATAGTTTATTTGCTTGGTTAGCTAAAATATGGATTAAAAGATAGACCACTGTGAGTGAGATGGAAATGCCTGATCTCCCTAGGTTTAATGTAGAGGAAGGAATCCAAAAGCTTAGGGAAATTGGAATGCTGGAGTGAATTAGGCACTTAGACCTACTCATCCCAGCTGGGAAGGTCCAGAAGATATAACCTTGACCAATGCTTTGTTAAATAGATTTGTGAAGGCAGCACATATATCTTTTAAGAGCCCTGTAAGTGTTCTTCTCTGTATTTCAGATCTAACAGTGGAAACTGTAGTCACTCAACTACAAAATGTAAATGCAATGACAATAATTGAATCCCAAAGTGGCAGAGGCCAAGTGGTATCACTCAACTGCCAAAGACAAGGTGAGAATAGCTACTCAATGGTTAGCAGAGGCAAGGCAGCAATCAGAATAGTCTGACTCGTGTAGAGCTCTGACATTGGCTAATTAATCACAGTATTCCTAGAAGTGAAATTGATAGGAAATCTATTGCATTCCTACTTCATTTACATAAGCAGAAAACTTTCAGGTTGAATAGACAAAAGACTAATTTGAATTATAAGAAGAGAGAATCACAGCCTCACAATCAATTTCCAGACTTGAGCCAGTTTACAGACCCAGAACCCCTTGAATGAAGGAGAGGCCAAGTCCCCTTGAGGAAGGACCTCACTATACTACCAACAATTTATACTGTTAATCTTTCTTCCATCCTTCCCCAAGGAGACCTCTAGACTTTTACTAGGGTAACTGTACATTGAGGAAAGGGAAATGATGTGACATTTCAGAGACTACTGGATACTGGCTCTGATCTGTCATTGATTTCAGGGGACCCAAAACATCATTGTTGTCCTCCAGATAAAGTAGGGGATATGGAGGTCAGGTAATTAATGGAATTTTAGGTCCTATTTACAGTGGGTCCAGTGGGTCCCTAGACTCATCCTGTGGTCATTTCCCCAGTACCAGAATACATAATTGGCATAGACATACTTAGCAGCTGGCAGAACCCCCAAGTTGGCTTCTTAACTGGCAGGTATAGTAAATAAAAAACAATATCACATCTCTGGAGGGATTGCAGAGATTAGTGCCACCATCAAATACTTGAAAAATGCAGGAGTGGTGATTCCCACCACTCTCCATTAATAACTCTCCTATTTGACCTGTGCGGAAGACAGATGGATCTTGGAGAATGACAGTGGATTATCATAAGCTTACCCAAGTGATGACTCCAATTGCAGCTGCTACACCAGATGTGGTTTCATTGCTTGAGCAAATTAGCACATCTCCTGGTACCTGGTATCCAGCCACTGATTTTGCAAATGGCTTTTTCTACATTCTTGTACATGAGACCCACCACAAGCAATTTGCCTTCAGCTTGCAAGGCCAAAAATATACCTTTATTGTCCTATCTCCTATCTCAGGGATATATTAATTCTCCACTTTGTTTTATAATCTTGTTTGAAGAGACTAATCTCTTTTTGCTTCCACAAGGTAGCACACTGGTTCACTACATTGATGACATTATGCTGACTGGATCCAGTGAGCAAGAAATTACAAACACACTGGACTTATTAAGGGGATATTTGCATGCTGGAGGATGGGAAATAAATCCAACTAAGATTCAGGGACCTTCTATTTCAGTAAAATTTCTAGGTTTCTAGTGGTGTGGGACCTGTTGAGATATTTCTTCTAAGGTGAAGGAAAAGTTACTGTATTTGGCCCCTTCTACAACCAAGAAAAAGACACAACACCTAGTGGGACTATTTCAATTTTGGAGGCAACACAGTCCTCATTTGGGTGTGTTATTCTGGCTCATTTATTAAGTGACACTTTTGAGGCTGCCAGTTTTGATGGGGTCCAGAACAGGAGAAGGCTCTGCAACAGGTTGAGACTGCTGTGAAAGCTGCTCTGCCACTTGGACCATATGACCATGCAAATCCAAAGGTGCTTGAGGTGGCAGTGGCAGACAGATATGCTGTTTTTAGCAGGCCCCAGAGGTGAATCATAGCAGAGGCCTCTAGGATTTTGGAGCAAGCCTCTGCCATTTTCTGCAAATAACTACTGTCGTTTTGAGAGACAGTTTCCGGCCTGTTACTGGGCTTTGGTGGAAACTGAACATTTGACAATAAGTCATCAAGTCACCATGTGACCTCAACTGTCTATCATGAACTTAGTGCTTTTTGACCGATCTAGCCATAAAGTGAGTTGTATATACCAACATTCCATCATCAAATGGAGGTGGTATATATGTGACCAAGATCAAGCACATCCTGAAGGCACAATTAAATTTTATGACGAAGTGGCTCAAATGCCTGTGATCTCCATTCCTGCCACCCTGACTTCTCTCCTCTCGCCTGCGGCAATGGATTAATGGGGTGTTCTCTATGATCCACTGACAGAGGAAGAGAAGATTAGGGCCTGGTTCATAGATGGTTCTGCATGATATGCAGGCACTAACTGATAATGGACAGCTGCAGCACTACAGTCCCTTTCTAGGACATCCCTGAAGGACAGCAGTGAAGGGAAATCTTCCCAGTGGGCAGAACTTCAAGCAGTGCACCTAGTTGTGCACTTTGCATGGAAGGAGAAATGGTCAGCTGTGAGATTATATACGGAATTATGGGTGCTAGCCAATTGTTTGGCTGGTTAGTCAGAGACTTGGAAGAAGAAGCATGATTGGAAAACTGGTAAAAAAAAATTAGGAAAGAGGTTTGTAAATGGACCTCTTTGAGTGGTCAAAAACTGAAGATATTTGTATCCCACGTGAGTGCTTACCAAAGGGGGACCTCAGTAGAGAAGGATTTTAATGATCAAGTGGATAGGATGACTCATTTTGTAGACACCACTCAGCCTCTTTCCCCGGCGACCTCTGTCATTGGCCAAAGGGCCCATGAACAAAGTGGCCATAGTGGCAAGAATGAAGGTTACTCATTGACTCAGCAACATGGACTTTCACTCAGCAAGACTGACTATGCTACAGCCACTGCTGAGGGCCCAATTTGCCAGCAACAGAGACCAACACTGAGCCCTAGATATGTATATCACCATTCCTTGGGGTGATCAGCCAGCTACTTGGTGGTAAGTTGATTATATTGGATCTGTTCCATCATGGCAAGGGCAGAAGTTCATCCTCACTGGAACCGACACTTACTCTGGATATGGGTTTGCCTATTCTGCATGCAATGCTTCTGCCAATACTATAATCCTCAGAATCATGGAATGCCTTATTCACCATCATGGTATTCCACACAGCATTGCCTCTGACCAAGGCACTCACTTATAGCTAAAGAAGTTCACCAGTGGGCTTATGCTCATGGAATTCCCTGGTCTTACCATGCTCCCCATCATCCTGAAGCATCTGGATCGATAGAATGGCGGACTGGCCTTCTGAAGTCACGATTAAAATGCCAACTAGGTGACAATACTTTGCAAGGCTGGGGCAAAGTTCTCCAGAAGGCAGTGTATTATCTGAATCACTGTCCAATATATGGTACTGTTTCTCTCATAGCCAGGATCCACACATCCAGGAATCAAGGGGTGGAAGTGGAAGTGGAAATGGCAACACCACTATCACACCTAGTGATCCACTAGCAAAATTTTTGCTTCCTTTTCCATGACATTACTTTCTGCTGGCCTAGAGGTCTTAGTTCCAGAGGGAGGAATACCTCCACCAGGAAACACAACAACGATTCCACTAAACAGGAAGTTAAGATTGCCACCTGGACACTTTGGGTTCCTCCTACTTTTAAGTCAACAGGTTAAGAAGAGAGTTACAGTGTTGGAGGGAGTGACTGAACTGGACTATCAAGATGAAATCAGTCTACTACTTCACAGCTGAAGTAAGAAGATTATGCATGGAATACAGGAGATCCCTTGGGAAGTCTCTTAGTATTACCATGCCCTGTGAATAAGGTCAATGGAGAATTAAAATAGCCTAATCCAGGCAAGACTAGAAGTAGCCCAGACCCTCTAGGAATAAAGGTTTGGGTCACTTCACCAGGGGAAAAAAACAAAAACAAAAACAAAAACAAAAAAAACACTACTTGCTGAGGTGCTTGCTGAAGGCAAAGGGAATCAGAATGGGTAGTAGAAGAAGGTAGTCATCCATACCGGTTATGACCACATGACCAGATGCACAAATGAGGACTGTAATTGTCATGAGTATTCCCTCCTTCTTTTGTTATAAACATGTTTGTGGATGTATATACCTGTACTGAGAAAATCTCTTCATTTCCTTTATCCTTTATCATGCAACATAAGACTTATTGACTTCATATTATTTAGCATTTAAGCATTGTTAACTATGTAATTGCATTTGGATTGGGGATTGGTGTGTTCCAGTTGTACAAAGGATAGTTATATTATGTTAGTCATAATTATGACCTTATTATTATATTTATTTGAAGATTATGTATGATCTCAGGAGATGCGTATGGGTTCAAGTTGACAAGGGGCAGACTTGTGATTATTAATACTGAGTGTCAACTTGATTGGATTGAAGGATGAAAAGTAATAATCCTGAGTGTGTCTGTGAGGATGTTGTAAAAGGAGATTAACATTTTAGTCAGTGGACTCAGAAAGGTAGACCCACCCTTAATTTGTGTGGGTATAATCTAATTAGCTGCCAGCATGGTCAGAATAAAAAGCAGGCAGACAAATGTGAAAAGAACAGACTGGCTTATCCTCTCAGCCTATATCTTTCTCCTATACTGGATGCTTCCTGCCCTCGAACATTAGACTCCAGTTCTTCAGTTTTGGGGCTTGGACTGGCTTCTTTGCTCCTCAGCTTGCAGGCAACCTATTGTGGGACCTTGTGGTCGTGTGAGTTAATAGTCCTTAATAACCCCCCACTTTACATATATATGTATATAACTATCCTATTAGATTTGTCTGTCTAGAGAACTCTGACTAATACACAAGTTAAGGCACAAAACAATCCTAACAAATTTAAGATTTTTAAAATTATATCTATTTTCTGACCACAAAGAATAATATCTTAAATATAATTTATAATAATAATAACAGGAAAATTTAGAAAATCCACAAATACGTGAAACATAAATCACATGCTTTTGAATAATCAATGAGTCAATAAAGAAATTAAAAAGGTAATTTAGAAATGTCTTGAGATAAATGAAAATTAAACATAGTAAAAACCTATGGGATACAACAGAAACAATACTAACTAGGAAATTCATGCAAATAAATCCCCGTATCATGAAAGGAAGAAAGGCCTCAAATAAACAACCTAATACTACACTTCAAGGAACTGGAATAAACCATAACAAACTAAGCCAAAAATTATTACAAGGATGGAAATAATAAATATCAGAGTAGAAATAAATGAAACAGAGGCTAGAAAATAGAAAATATCAACAAAATAAAGAATTGGTTATTTGTAAAAGTAAACAAAATTAACAAATATTTAGTTAAATAAGAAAAAAGAAAACTCATATAAATAAAATTAGAGTTGAAAAGGAGACATTAAAACTATGACCACAAAAATTTTAAAAAGATTACAAATGACTATTAGAAACAATTGAACACCAAAAAATTGGAAAAAATAGAAAATTTCCTGGAACCTACAATCTACCGTAATTGAATTATGAAAAAACAAAAATCTGAACAGCCAACAACAGGTAAGGAGATTGACTATGTAATGAAAGGTCTACCATTAAAGAAAAGTCCAGGAACTGATTGCTTCACTGCTGAATTCTATCAAGGATTTTTTTTAAAAAAAGCTAACACCAATTATTTTCAAAATCTTCCAAAAAATTAAAGCAAAAGTAATGTTTCTGAGCTCATTTTCCATGTCAGCATTAACGTGACACCAAACCCAAAGACACAACAACAAACAGGCAAACACAGGCCAGTACTGATGAACATAGATTAAAAAAAAAAATCCCAAACAAAATACTATTAATCAAAATTCAACAGCACTTTAAAAAACATAATTTACTATGATCAAGAGGTATTTATTGTAGGAACAGAGAGATGGTTCAACATATGCAAATCAATAATTACGATGCATGGTGTTAACAGAATGAAGAACAAGATATCAAATGATTACTTTAATATATGCAGAGGTAAATCATTGAACAAAATTAAACATTCCTTCACCTTAAAAACTTTCAACAAATTAGATATAGAAGAAATTTACTTCAACACAAAAATATCTCACATGATGAACCCACAGCTAACATCATAATCAACAGGAAAAGTTGAAAGTCCTTTCTCTAAGATCTGTTGAAATACAAGGATGCCTGCCTTCAAGATTTCTATTCAACACAGTACTAGAAATTCTGGCCAAAACAGTTAGGCAAGTGAAAAAAATTAAAAGCCATACAAATTGGAAAAGAAGTTAAACTGCCTCTGTTTGGATACGACATGATCTTATCTATAGAGAACCCTGAAGACTTCACAAAACAAACAAACAAACAAACAAAAACCTCTTAGAACTAACAAATGAATACTACTGTATTCATTCATTTATTATCAACATACCCAAATCAGTAGCATTCTATACACTAATTGTGAAATATCTGAAAAGTCCAGAAAACAAACACATTTACAAACGCTATAAAAATACTTAGAAATGAATGTAATCAAAGAGGTAATATATCTTCTCACTGAAAACAATGAAACAGTAATGAAAGAAATTGAAAATGACATAGAATGATAAAATTAATATTGTTAAAATGTTTATACTACTCAAAGAGATCTACAGATTCAATGCAATCTGTATGCCAATACCAATGGCATTCTTCACAGAAAAGAAAAAATCCAAAAGTTTGTGTGTAAACATAAAAGACTCTGAATATCCAAAGTATTCTTGAGCAAAAATAACAAAGCTGAAGGCATTATACCTGACTTCAAATATATCACAGAGCTATAGAAATCAGAACAGAAGGATACTGGCATCAAAACAGACACAGAGAAAAATGGAATAGAATAGAGATTTTGGAAGTAAATTCACACATTTACAGACAACTAACTTTTAGCAAAATTGTCAAGAATACACAATGGGAAAAGAAGAAATATCTTTAATAAATAGTGTTAGGAAAACTGAGTATTCATATGAAAAGGAATGGAATTAGGCACTCATTCACCATATATAAAAATTAACTCAAAAGGGATTAATGATTTAAGTGTAAGACTTGAAAGTATGAAAATATTAGAATAAAACATGGAGAAAGTCTCCATGACATTGGTCTAAACGATAATTTTCTGCAGATGACTTCACAAGTGCAGGCAATAAAAAAGCAAAAATGGACAAACATGATTACATCAATCTAAATAGTTTCTTCCCAGGAAAGAAAATGATTAAGAAAGTGAGGGGACAACCTAAAGAATGGGAGAAAATATTAGCAAACTATACTTCTGTAAGGGGTTAATATCCAAAATATTTAAGGCACTCAGACAATTCAATAACAAAAAACAAATAACTCAATTAAAAAGTGGACAAAAGACCCAAGTAATCATTTCTTAAAGACCAGCAGATATATGAGAAAATCATTGACATTATTATTCACTAGAGAAATAAACATCAAATCACAATAAAACATCTCCTCACACCTGTTAAAATGGTTATTGAACATACAAAACATAAAATGTGGACACCCTTGCACACTCAGCATAAAATATCTCTAAAATTTAAAAATAGAACCACTATATAACCCAGCAATCTCAGTTACATCCAAATGAAATGAAATTAGTATGCCCAGAAATATCTGCGACCCATGTTTATTGCAGCACTATTCACAGTATTTAGGATATGGAATAAACCTAAGTGCCCATCAACACATAAATGAATAAAGGAAGTGTGGTCTATACATACGATGCAATACTATTCAACAATAAAAAAGAAGAAAACTTTGTTATTTGTAACACACATGAACCTGGAGGACATTATAAGTGAAATGACACAGGCACAGAAAGATCATAGAGTGATCTCACTCATATGCCTATTATTTTAAAGTTTATCTCACAGAAGTAGAGAGTAGAATGGTGGTTACTAGAGGATGGGGTGGTTAGGGGTAGGGAGGTTTGGGGAGATATTGGTCAAAGGACACATATTTACAGTCAGATAGGTGAAACCAATCCAAGAGATCTCTTGTATATCTTGATTACTACAGTTAATAATGACATATTGTATTTGTAAAAATGCTAAGAGAGTAAATGTTAAGTTTCTTATCACAAAAATGGCAACTATGTGAGGTAATGCCTTGGTCAATTTATCTACCAAACAATGTCTATATACTTTAAAACATCATGCTGTACCCAATAAACACATACGACCCTACATTTAATTAAAAATCAAATTTAAACTTAAAATCAGTTTAAGTTTAATATATACAATTATTAAAATGACCTCTTAACTCATGTAACAGAATGATTTAACACTATTATTATGAGATCCACTTTTTTCTTCAAATTGTACCGTGAATGTATCTTACATCAGATATTTACAATGAATCCACATACATTTTAATTGATTACATCATCAAGTGAAAATCTAAAGTCACCAATGATTTTAAAATGATCCAATATCTGGAAAATGGGATTTAAACTGGATTCTAAAATGAACAACAACAACAAACCTAATCTATTAATCCATCATCACTTTCTAATGCAATGCTGTAAATGGGTTTCTCTGAACAGTGGAGAGGATAAGATTTTTGAATGATTACTTCTTAATGGATAAATGTTTAGGACACTATGGTACTTTGTTTGCATGAAGATATCAATCCTCATAAGTTTGAAAAAATTAATCAAGAGTCAAAAACTATTTGTACAAACATGTAAATTAATTTTGTTAAAAGGAATATAAAAACTTTAATATTTCCTATTAATGTAGGAATTAATACAGCAATGAGCAATAAGATTTAGGCAAAGATAAATAACACAAAATAAATTAATATGGCTAGATATATATCCATTGCTTTGTTTTTGTGATTTCAGCATTTCTGCATGAAACTATCCTGACATTGTGAATTGTCTTGTTTCCTGGTTAAAAAAATTATAATATCACATAATTTTAGATGTTTGTTCATAGAGGATGAAGCGATGGTCTCATAAAAATTCTCAGTACATTTGCTACTAGGTTAGAGAAGATGAAACAGCAAGTAAACTATTCTTGATTTTTTTTTAAAGTTCAATATAGTGTTTTATACTGCCTCTAAGGAACTGTTAATCTATCTCCAAATTACTCATTTTATATAAAATATAGAAAATATGTTTTCCTATTATTTCAAGGACTTTTGCAGTACAATAAAATAAATAGTTATGGAAGTACCATCATGTTAGTAAAACTGCACAGTACTACAAGTTTTGAGAAATCAGTTTTACATATAGTTCTGCCATTGAATAGCTGATCCACTTTGTTAACTAAGTCAATTAATCAATATCCTTTCCAGATTTATCTAAAGGAAACTTACTATTCTCATATTCTATTACTTCATGATATATTATATTCATCTGAGTTTCATTAAAAAATAACCTTTGTAGATTTATTTTATGCCTACACGCCAGTAAATTATGTGTTTGTAAGCTTCCTTGATTTTTTTTGTTGTTGTTGGACACTTGCAGGAAGACAATTTACTGTCATAATGATTTAGAGAGAAATTCTGATGACTACACTGAAAAACGAAAATCCCAAGAAATTATACAAAAAGTATTTATCCCTTGATATTTGTGTGTGTAGAGTACAGAATAAATTAAACTTTGATTTTGGCTGGAAAACCACCATCCTAAATAATTTAAATATAACGTCCCTAAGATTTGATCTAGTTGCTACACAATTGAAAAGAAGCAGGATGGATTACAGTAGGATTGGTCTCTTGTGTCTGGATTTGGTAGCCTCTGTATGTTATGCTTTCTGTATAAGCATAAAACTAATATTTTCAGAAATTATTTTATTTTATTATGGTGCTTTTTCTTGTTCAATTGAAGAGAAAGAGGGATAATTTAACTTTTCTCTCAATAAGAGTGACGCTTACAATTTGAAGGTTAAGTTTACACATCTTTGCATGAATCACTGCTATTTAAAATACCTTTCTCAATGGACTAAATCACTAATGAGTTAAAGAGAAGGTTAGTGTAAACTTTCAGAGCAATTATATTAATCTATTGACATCATTAGATATATATGTTCTTAAAATTAATGGCTTAAATATATCATGCAATAATGCATAGAAGAGAGCATGTATGTTTGTATTGTATATTAAGATCCTGCCAAATATCTAATTGTCTCCAGAATTATTAGACACAAAAATATATTCAATATAAAAACTATAACTCTAGCAGGACATCTAATTTATGCTGAACTTGTATGTTGATCTTTCAAATTATACTGTGAGATCATTGAGGTCTGGGACCCAGTTTTATTTATTTGTTTATTGTTTTATATTCCCAGTATTAAATACAATACTTAGTGCATAATGGATTGAG
This sequence comes from Aotus nancymaae, assembly GCF_030222135.1. Classification (NCBI taxonomy): domain Eukaryota; kingdom Metazoa; phylum Chordata; class Mammalia; order Primates; family Aotidae; genus Aotus; species Aotus nancymaae. The sequence continues at coordinate 27,621,078 of NW_026988428.1, read as the reverse complement.
TTCTTATTATGTTTCAGGCACATTTTTAGGTGTTAGAAATATGAAAGTAAGCAAAAATGACAAAATTATTACTTCACTCTAGTAGCATACAGTTTAGTCAAAGAAATATGCAACAATAAACATTCAAACAAATGTAACGTGTTTATGATCAATGTTATACAGTCAAATTTTTCTTTAACAGAGGAATTTAACCTGATTATTACAGTAAACAAAACTTTCCTGTGGCAGTATTAGTTGACCTGTGATCTGATGGGTAAGAAGAGAAAGAGGTCACCCTAAGCAAGGGAAAAAACTATTTTTTTTTTTCCTTTCTTTCCTCCTGTTGCAGGAAAAACATGCTCAGCACAAAAGACAGAAAGAAGCCAGATTTGATTCGACATTAGAGATGAAAAAAATATATTGACCATGCAACTGGTTAAGTGGCCACTGAGTGTGATTTTGCACATATTACTCCGCATTTTACTCCTCTAATACATTTTTATTGCAGCATTTATAAATTATAATATAAGATCCATTTGCTTATGTAATTTTATTTTTTTAGTTTACACCATAAAAATGCAAGCTCCATAAAAACAGAAATCTTGTGTTTCTTGTTCCCTCCATGCCATAACCCCAATAACTAGAATAATACCAGAATATCATAAGTGTTGAATAAATGTTAGATTATTAAAAAAATAAAGATTTTCATTGTCTATTACCATGGTGGCAAAAATTATAGTACAGAACACGTGCAAAAGCTCATCAACCAATCAAGAAGCATACGTCACTTTTTTTTAAGATAGAGTGAGAGAAAACACAATCCTGGAGACAGACAGTTGGGTTTGCAAGAAAGGTATTTGCCCACTAAGTTAGTACTTTATTCTTTCTCAGCTATTTCTCTCTCCTGTCACTCTTTTCCAATTTTAAATTCACTTAATGGGATGTTGCCACTGGGATTAATACCTTTGGATCTCCATGTTTTGAATGGCAAGATGAGTGTAATGTAATTGGCACATTTTTGTGAGGAAATTGAGATAAAAAATAATATAGCATAGTCTATTATCTATGGTAGATAATCAACACATAGGATTTATGAAACTGTTGATGCCCATATTGAGGCTATTGCTCCAGCTCCTGTTTTCGTGGTGGAGGATGAGTTCCTTGAAAAGATAACTGTACAATGGAGTTTTGTGAGTAGAACGATTGTAGGGAGTGCCCTTGGGATTAATGCTAATGAAAGAAATGGAAGGAAACAGGGAAAAGGGAGAAGTAGAGCTCTAATATAGGTCAATAGTAGCTTTATTTACCCACATTGGATCTCCAAACTAAATTTGAAACCTCAACATTTTTCTGCATTGTGCCTAACAGGCCATATCTTTATTCTCCCGATGATTTCACTCTTTATGTGTGAGATTCCTAGGGAAAAATGTAACGTTGAGGAAGAGGTGATCCTTGAAGGAACTGACAGCTGAGGAAATAAATCCTTTGCATGGGGATCTGGGTACACATCACTATGGGTAACACTTATTCTTCTTTTGGGTAAAACACTTTTTAGATCCTCAAGTCTCCTAACACTTACAAGAAGGATCATTGATCAGCTGAGGAGTAACAAAACTCTAACCTCAGTATCTCCACTCACTGGTATGAAAAACTTTTATTTTATTAATTTATTTTATTCTATTTATTATTACATTATTTTGTGTAATGGTGTCTTAATCTGTTTTCTGTTGCTTATAACAGAATATATGAAACTGCATAATTGACAAGGAAAAAGAATTTATTCCTTACAGTGAGTGAGGCAGGCTGAGAAGTCCAAGGTCAAGGGGCTATATTCAGTGAGTGACTTCTTGCTGGAGGGACTTTGCAGATTCTCAAAGAAGCACAAGGCATCACATGGAGAGGGGGCTGAGTGTCCTATCTCAGGCCTTTCTTCCTTTTCTTATAAAGCCACCAGTTATACTCCCATGATAACTCATTAATCAAGTAACCCATTAATCTAGCAATTCAGAAATGATTAATCTATTCATGAAGGCAGAACTCTCATGACCCAATTATCTCTTAAAGACCTCACTTCTCAATGCTGCCCACATTGGGGATTAAATTTTAACATGAGTTTTAGAAGAGACAAATATTTAAACCATAGCAATGTCCACTATGAGATAATTACTATAATATATATTTACACACACGTATCCTTTTTAATTCTTACAAAGATATCATTTTTTCAAACAAATAAAATGATGTTCAGAGAAGGTAAAATATTACCCTAGAATAATCAATAAAAAGGCAACAAGGCCAAGCCTCAAATTTAATAATTTGGTTTCCAATTTAGGTTTCTTGGACTAATTTATATCTACAGTGATTTTATGCTCAAAACTCCTAGTCTGTTAATGAACTGAAATCTAACTGGCCAGAACAATAATCTGTAAACATGACTTTAAAAATACAATCCTAATGTCAGACCAATGCATTGGTTAGTGTCTTAAAGAGGAGATACTTAGACAATGTTTACATACATGTTAATATAAACTTATTTATTCTGAAGTGCTAAGAGCTTTAAATCTTGTTGAAGAACTTTGCAGTTTTCAGGAATTATTGGTAAAAATATTAAAAATGATGATAGGAGGGGGCCACAATAGATGGTTAGAAGCAGCTATGGTGTGTGGCAGTCACAGAGAGGAACAAAAAAGGTAGGAAGTACAGCACCTTCATCTGAAACATTCAGGTACTCACCTTGAGACTGATCAGAACACAATGTGATTCATAGAGAAGAAGGAAAAGCTGGGCAGGACAATTGCCTACCCAGCAGTGACATGGAGCCAAGGGAGCCCCAACCCCAGCCAAGCAAAGCCATGAATGAATATGTAACCCCAGGAAACTATGCTTCTTCCATTGATCTTTGCAACTCTCAGATCAGGAGATCCCCTCCTGAGCTCACTCAATCGGGCCCTTGGGTCCAACACATAGATCTTTGTGAAATCTTAGCAGAGCAGCTGGTCAGGCACTGATGGAGACCCAGGAGCTTTACATACTATAACCTCAAGATCCCTAACAATGGTGACTACAACTCAGGCAAGGCAGGAGGTCCACATATACCATTAAGAAAGGGGATGAATCCAGGGGTATAAGAAGCGTCAGTCTGCAAGCCCCACTTCCACAGCACCTCACAAGATGAGATCCACTGGCTTGGAATTCCAGCCAGCCACCAGCAACAGGGCAGACCCTGCATAAGATGGGATGGAGCTTCCGGGGGAGGAGTGGTCCACCACCTTTGCTGTTTGGATGACTCCTCTGTTCCAGCCTGCAGGCTTTGGAGAGTCCAAATGGTCCAGATGAGGAAGGGACCCCCCCTCCAGTGCAGCACAGCTGCTTTATCAAAACATGGCCGGAGAGCTTCTTTAAGCAGAACTCCAATCCATTCCTTCTCCCAGCCAGGGCCTCCAGCCACCCCCATCTGTGTTCTGCAGATATAATTCTTATCTCTCCTTGGGACAGAGTGCCTTGAGGGAGGAACAGGCCACAACCACTGTTAATTGAACAATGTGCTGTTCCAACCTGTAGGAGTTGGAGAGTCTAAGCAGAATGGGGCAGAGGTGGTTCTCCAGCATGGCACAGCTGTTTGGTGGATGCTTGACCAGACTGCTTCTTTAAATAAGAGCTGATGCATTTCTTCTCACTGGGCATGTACTCTCAGCTGGGACCACTGGCCACTCTGACCATTTTATGGCTGACAGAGTTCTCATTTCGCCCTGGGAAGAGGTTTCCAGGGAACCTCCTTTTGCTATTTGGGCATCTAAGCCAGCTATGCATTATGTCAGCCAGTCTAGCCAGTGGAATTTGGAGAGGTCAAACTGATTGGGGGCTGAAAGAATCCTTAACACAGTACAGCTGCTCTACCAAAACATAGCTAGACTTCTTCTTTAAGCAAGTCTCTGATCCCATTTCTCCTGACTGGGTGAGACCTCCCAATTGGAGTTTCAGCAATCTCTTAAAAGTGCATTTGGGACAGAAACAGGTAAGTATCTCCCTGGAACAGAGCACTCAGAGAAGGGGACAGGCTGCCATCTTTGTTGTTTTGGAGGCTTCACTGGTGATACATTCAGGTACTGGGAAAACCAAGATGACTAGGGCCTGGAGCTGACCGCCAGCAAACCTCAGCCGCCCTATGGAGGAGAAACCAGCATTTTAAAGGAAAAGCAAACTAACCAAAACAATAGTAACAAAAAAAAAATACACACAAAAATCCCATCCAGAGGCCAGAAACCTCAAGGATCAAAGGTAGAGAAAGAGTCCACAAAGATGACAAAGAATCAGTATAAAAATACTGAAAACTCCAAAAGCCAGAGTACCTCCTTCCCTCCAAATGACTGCAGCACCTCTCCAATAAGGGCTCAGAACTGGGCTGAGGCTGAGATGGCTGAAATGACAGAAAAGGGCTTCTGAATGTGGATAAAAACAAACTTCATGTGCTGAAGGAGCACGTTGTAATCCAACATAAGGAAGCTAAGAATCATGATAAACAATCCAGGATCTGACAGACAAAATAGCCAGTATACAGAGGAACATAATCGACCTAATAGAGCTGAAAAAATTCACTATGAGAACTTCACAATGCAATCACAAATATTAATAGCAGAATAAACAAAGAGAATAAAAAAAATTCAGACCCTGAAGACTGTCTTTCTGAAATAAGATAGGCAGACAAAAAACAGAAAAAAAGAATAAAAGAAATGAACACAATTTCTGAGAAATATGAGATTATGTAAAGAGATCAAATCTACAACTGATTGAGTACTTAAAAGAGGCAGGATGAATAGAACCAAGTTGGAAAACATATTTTAGAATATCAGCCAGGAGAACTTCCTCAACCTAGCTAGATCTGAAATCAGGAAATGTAGAGAACCCCAGTAAGATACTTCAGGAGTTGGTCTTCCTTAACACACATAATCATCAGATTCTCCAAGGTCAAAACACAAGAAAAAAAATATTAAGGGCAGCCAGAGAGAAAGGTAAGGTCAACTGGAAAGGGAAGCCTATCAGACCGACAGTGGACATCTCAAAAGAAACCCTATAAGCCAAAAGAAAGTGGAAGCTGATATTCAACATTACTAAAGAAAAGAAATTTCAACCCATTATTTCATATTTGGCCAAATGAAGCTTCATAAGCAAAGGAAAAGTAAGATTCTTTTCAGACAAGCAAATGTGGAAGGAATTTGTTACCAATAGATCTTTCTTACAAGAGCTTGTGGAGGAAAAACTAAATATGGAGAGGAAAAACTATTATCAGCCACTACAAAGACACACTGAAGTACACACACCAGTGACACTATGAAGCAACCACATAAACAGGTCTGCAAAATGACCACCTAGCATCATGATGACAAGATTAAATCCACACATATCAATACTAATCTTAAGACTAAGTGGGCTAATTGCCCCAATTAAAAGACACAGACTAGCAAGGTGGATGGAAAACTGAGACCCATCAGTATGCTGTCTTCAAGAGACCCACCTCACATGAAAAGACACACATTGGCTCAAAATGAAAAGATGAAGGAAAATTTACTAATGGAAAACAGAAAAAACAAGGGTTGAAATCCTAGTTTCTAAAAAAGTAGACTTTAAACCAACAAAGATCAAAAAAGTCAAAGAAGGGCATTACATAATGGTAAAAAATTCAACAAGAAGTGCTAACTATTCTAAATATATATGCACAGATTAAAGGAGCACCCAGATTCATAAAGAAAGTTTTTAGAGATCTTCAGAAATACTTAGACTCTTACATTATAATAATGAGAAACTTTGACATTCCAATGACAATATTAGACAGATTATCGGAACAGAAAATTAACAAAAAATTCAGGACCTGATATCAGCTCTGGATCAAGATGATCTGACAGATAGTTACAGAATTCTCCCTCCCAAACACAGAAAATACATTCTTCTCATCACCACATGATACTTACTCAAAAACTGATCCAAACTAAAATTCTCCTCAGGAAATTCAAAATGACTGAAATTATATAAAAAAAAGTATCTCAAATCACAGCACAATCAAATTAGAGCTCAAAATTAAGAAATTCACATAAAACCGTACAAGTGCATGGAAGTTGAACAACCTACTCCTGAATGACTTTTGGGTAAATAATGAAATTAAAGCAGAAATCTAGAAGTTATTTGAAACTAATGAGAACAAAAAAGACAACATACTAGAATCTTTGAGATGCAGCTAAAGCAATGTTAAGAGGGAAATTTGTAGCACTAAATGCCCATATCAAAAAGCTAGGAAGGTCTCAAGTTAATAACCTAACACCACAACTAAAAGAGCTAGAAAAATAAAAGCAAACAAACCCCAAAGCTACCAGAAGACAAGAAATAACCAATATCAGAGCTGAACTGAAGGGGATAGAGACAAGAAAAACTCTTCAAAAAATCAAACAATCCAGGAGCTGTTTTTTGTTTTTTTTTTTTTTTGTAAAATAAAATAAATAGACTGCTAGCTAGACTAATAAAGAAGAAAAGAACGAATATTCAAATAAACACAATTAGATGAGAAGGGAGATATTACCACTGTCCTCACAGAAATACAAACAATTATCGGAGAATATTATAAGCACCTCTATGTACATGAAATAGAAAATCTAGAAGAAATGGATAAACTCTTGGACACATACTCCCTCCCAAGATTGAAACAGGAAGAAATTAAATCTCTGAATAAACCAATAATTAGTTCTGAAATTGAGGCAGTAATAAATAGCCTACCATCCAAAAAACCCAGGACCAGAAAGATTCACAGCTCAATTGTTCTAGAACTACTAGGAAGAGCTGGTACCACTCCTCCTGGAATTATTCCTAAACAGATGAAAAGGAGGGACTCCTCCCTATCTCTTTCTAGCAGGCTAGCATCACCCTGATAAACATGGCAAAGATACATGGAAAACAAAAACAAAAACTTCAGACTTATATCCTTGACAAACATTTATGCAAAAATCTTTAAAAAAGGTACCAGCAAACCAAATCCAGGAGCACATCCAAAAACTTAGAAACCATGATCAATCGCTGGGATTCAAAGTTGGTTCAACATATGCAAATCTGTAAGTGTGATTTATCACATAAACAGAACTAAGGATGAAAACTACATAATTATCTCAATACATGCAGAAAAGGCATTCAATATAATACAACATCCCTTCATGTTAAAAATTCTTAATTATGTATTAAAAGGACATACTCAAAATAATGAGCCATATATGACAAACTCACAGCCAATATATACTGAATGAGCAAGACCTAGAGGTATTCCTTTTGAAAATCAGGACAAGACAAGGTTGCCCTCTCTCACCACCCTTAGTAAACATACTATTGGAAGTTCCGGCCAGGCAATTAGTCAAGAGAAAGAAATGAAGAACATTCAAATAGGAAGAGAGGAAATGAAAGTATTCTCATTTGTAGATGCCATGATCCTATATCTAGAAAACCCCATTATCTCAGCTCAAAAGCTTCTTAAGCTGATAAGCAACTTCAGCAAAGTTTCAGGATACAAAATCAACATAAAAAAATGACTTGTGTTCCTATATAAAAATAATAGACATGCAAGAGAGCCAAATCATAAATGAACACCCATTCACAATTGCTACAAAAAGAATAAAATACCTAGAAATAAAACTAACAAGAGAAGTGAAGGACCTCTTCAAGGAGAATTACAAACTGCTGTTCAAATAAAGAGGACACAAACAAATGAAGAAACATTTCATACTCAAGATAGGAAGAATTAATATTGTTAAAATGGTCATGCTGCCCAGAGTAATTTATAGATTCAATACTATTCCCATTAACTGATGATAACATTCTTTATGGAATTAGAGAAAACTTTTAAAAATTATATGAAACCCAGAAAGAGCCTGAATGGCCAAGGCAATACTATGCAAAAAGAACAAAGTTGGAGGAGGCATTATGCTACTTGACTTCGAATTTTACTTCAGCTCTGCAGTAACCAGAACGGCATGGTTCTGGTAGAAGAACAGATACATAGACCAAAGGAACAGAATAGAGAACCCAGAAATAAGACACATACCTACAGCTATCTGATCTTCACAAACCTCACAAAAACAAGCAATGAGGAAGGGATTCCCTGGGTCAACTGGCTAGCCATATGCAGAAAATTGAAACTGTACCCCTTCCTTACAGCATATAAAAAAATCACCTAAGATGCATAAAAACCATAAAACCCAAAACTATAGAAACCCTAGGAGGAAACCTAGGCAATACCATTCAGAACATAGCCAGGGGCAAAGATTTCCTGATGAAGACACCAAAAGCAATTGCAACAAAAGCAAAAATTGACAAATGGGATTTAATTAAACTAAAGAGCTTCTGCACTGCCAAAAGAAACTATCAACAGATTGAAGAGAACAACCTACAAAATAGGAGAAAAATTTTGTAAACTATGCATCTGAAAATGGTCTAATATACTGCATCTACAAGAAACTTAAATAAATTTACAAGAAAAAAAATAAACAACTCCATTAAAAAGCAGATAAAGGACATGAACACACACTTCTTAAGAGAAGACATACATGTGGACAAGAAACATGAGACAAAAAGCTCAAGATCACTGATCATTAGTGAAATGCAAATCAAAACCACAAAGAGATACCACGTCAAACCAGTCAGAATGGCTATTACTTAAAAAGACAAAACACAACAGATACTGGAGAGTCTTTGGAGAAAGAGGAATGCTTTTACACTGTTGGTGGTTTGTAACTTAGTTCAGCCATTTTGGAAGACGGTGTGTTGGTTCCTGGAAAACCTAAGAGGGAGACATACCATTTGCCCCAGCAAGTCTATTACTGGATATATATACCTAAAGGAATATAAATCATTCTATTATAAAGATACGTGAACATTATGTTCATTATAGCTCTATTCACAATAGCAAAGATGTGCATTCAAGCTAAATATCCAACAATGGTAGACTGGATAAAGAAAATATGGTACACATATGCTACGGAGTAAAAAGAAACAAGATCACGTCCTTTGCAGGAACACAGGTGGAGCTGGAGGCCATTGTCTTTAGCAAACTAATGCAGAAACAGTAAACCAAATGCCACATGTAATCACTTAATTGTGAGAGCTAAATGATGAGAACATATGGACACCTGGAGGGGTACAACACACATTGGAGCCTGTGGAGGGCAGTGGACTGGAGGAGGGAGAGAATCAGGAAGAACAGCTAGTGGATGCTCGGCTTAACACCTGGATGCTGGGATGATATGTGCAGAAAGTCACCACAGCAAATGTTTACCTATGTAACAAACCTGAACATTTATCATTATTTTCACAATGATAAAACTACTTTCTAGAAAAGAGACGGCCATACCTAGAAAGAAATGTGAAAGCAAAAATACACAACTTACAGATTCGCCATAGGTCCCAGTTCTACAAACACCTGGAGAATAACAATAAAATATAAGTTTGTAGACTTCACTGGCATTTCCTCTTCCCCAGAGTTTATTTCAGAGGACAAACATTTCTATTAGTGAAAGCTCTTCAGCTTGAGAAACAGCTTTAGTGTTAACGAATCCTGCGGTAAACATGCATAGCCACATGATGCAAGAGTGTGCCAGTATCCAGTGAGTCACGTTTTGGGCCTGGGAGGGAGGGCATTTTTTTGAAATTTAGGTAACTCTGGGGCTTATGATTTTCTTTTCTTTTCTTTTCTTTTTAGAGACAGGGTCTGGCTCTGTCACCCAGGCTAGAGTGGCATGTGGTGTTTATTCTTGCTTGGAGAATAATGCTTACTCTAACATATAAGATATTTCCAAGTTGATAAAAATGCGAAATTTTATTAATTCTTCTTTTGGTTTGTTTCTCTAAAAATAGTTATTATTGAAACATCTTTGTCTTTAGTATTTGAATAATTCATGAGAAAAACATGATAAACTTGTGATAAACTTCACAAACACCAAAACCACATTTTTCCCTAGTATGTCACTACAGTTTCTTCACTGTTCTAAACTCTGTCAGTTCAGATTTAGTTAGGGCCTTATGTTAAATTTGTGATTAAAATCCTCAAGTCTTTACATTTTTATCTGAATTTACTAGACTCTCTTTAGTTAATTTTGAAAATAGAGTAAAATTTTCTGTAGCTGCTACCATGTTTGGAGTATATACCCACATATAGTTGTGTGCCTCACTAAAACATTTCTTGGCACAAGTACGTTGCATCTTACCATGTATGTTAACTTAGGTATAAATATATGCGACAGGTGTGAATACCATGCAGAGAGGGTCTCATGATCTTTGGCTAATGTAATTAAAGAGCCCAGCATTTTCTAAAGCCATGTCTATTTAATTACTTCACATTGTTAATGATTCCATAGAAAGGTGATTTTTCCCCTCATGATCTCATAGATGGAAAAAACATTTTCTTACACATTTTGGGGGGTATATAGAGGAAATAGTGGTTTTATGGAATTAGATGCCCCTAAAAATTTCCCCGTTTTGTGACAATGTAGTCACTGAAAACAAAGACATTCACACTGTTATTTCTGTGTACCAGGAAAAGCTTTGATCAAAGTTTTATCATGTGTCATTATGAGGTAATACATTCTTCACAGTAGGTAATTAGCAGGTGATAATGAGAAGCAAGTCCAATATTTCACATATACCTCTAAAAGCTACATCTCCAGCAGGAGGAAAGAGCTGAGAAATTGATTTAAAAAAGAGTTTTCCACATATTGCTTCACTAAATGGAAAGGCAAATTCCTTCTAAAATCAGAAGATGGGCAAATGTGAGGAAATCAGAATCTGCAAGCAACCAGATAATGTTATTGATCATTAACTGTGGATTATCTATTGCATGCACTATGATTTGGTTGAACTTATTTTTATAGTTAACAGAGACTATTTTCATAGATAACTGACTCCAAACAAATATTTTGGCTCATTTACAATTATTTTCCCGTGGTTCTGATTTTTTAATATAATTGAATAGTGACAAATAATTGTATATATTTACATATATATGCATATAATATGGAATGAATGGATCAAGCTAATGTGTCAATCACTTTGAATAATTCAATGAAAGTTAAGTTTACTGGAAATGGAGTACCAGCAAAATCTACTGGACAATACTCGATGAAATACAGCATGATTTTGTGTTAACGATCTATCTGCCTTAGAATCTCTATCACTAGATTACCAAGGTGATAGACATGTGCAATTTAAATCATTCTTGGGGATTAAAACAGGGAGCAAGCAAAAGATTAAGGTTAAATTCTAAAGCTCTGGAATCAGAAGTTTCAGATTTTCATCTTCAGTACTTTATGCTCAAACTGGGCAAGTTTTGGCAAGTTTCTTAAACTCTCTGAACCTGTGATGCTTCCTCTGTAAGACTGATGGGGTGAATAAAAGTGAAGATTTCATGGGGAGATGTGAGAAATATGTGTGAGCATACAGGTGAGGTTCTTAGGTTACTGCTTGGCAATGAAAATCAAGGCATAATTTTTAGCTATTATTTCATTACTATTACTCCTTCTATTATCATTTATGTTTAGCAGAGCCCTGGTAACATCTACCTAGATATCATCCAGGAAGAGGTAGAATATTAAGCTATGATCATCCACTGATGAACCTGAAATAGTACACAGTATAGTTTTCATTTAACATGAAAAATCATTTTGAATAGTGGAATACAGGGCAAGTTGGTTTTGAAAAAGCATAGAGATTGAGAAAAAACTTCAGTGCATGAGCAAATTCTTGCCCAAGGAAGGCAAGCTTGGGTGTGTCCTAGGAAGTAAGCATATCATTACTGCATTACTGTAGTGGACTGGTCAGTGACAGAATGTATCAAAGGAAAAATGCAATGTTTTCAATGCAGAGTGAAGAATTTAGGAAATAAACCTTAAATTATACAGGAGGTAAATTTTAAAATATATTCAATAAATATATTATTGAATGATAGATGTGTTGGAGACTGTACTAGGAGAGGTGATGACAAGCTTTAATATGTCTATTAAAGACAACAGTTCTATATAGCTTCTCGAGAAATATAAAAATGTACTAGCACATATGTAATTATGTATATGTGTGTGTGTGTGTGTGTGTGTGTGTGTTTAAAAATGTTGAGTTGTAATACAGTAGTCAAAGATTACATTTGTGGCTAAATTTTTGCAGAATTACAGATTATTTCACCACACAACAGTTGCCATTATTTTATCATTTTAAAAGCTTGTTAATAAAACAATTTTCTTCTAGAAAAGTCTTATTACCTGTGCTATAATAAATGATAATAAATACAAAGGAATTTTTAGATAAGATAAAGCAAAGTGACCTTCTATAAGCTTCTATAATAAATCTGTGAAAGTTACAGCTCTACATTTCACTTAATTGACCCACTATAATTGTAATAATAAATAATTACCTTTTTTAGACACTCTAAGATTGCTCACTATGACTGTACAATTGTTATAGTAACTGACTACTGAGAAAATGCCAAAGGGAGTCACTAAAATCAAGAGTTTATGCAAGGGTTTTCCTTTATGAGTCTTTGCTGTTGAGTAAAATTATGCTTAATGAGAGGGTAAACAGTACAGCGGAGACAGTGCTGTGTTTTGGATAACTATGGAAACTGTTGCTAAGAAGCACACAACATCTGCAAATTCATTTCCTGATCCCACTTTCCAGCCCCCAACCCCTGCCCATTTCTGGAAATTTTATTGCCATTTACTGTGCAATTGTTGGTCACGGAATATTTTAAAGGACCTGGGCTAATGATAAACAATATCACATCATCTTTGAGTCTGACAGCACATTATCATAGAAGCACCAGAACTGCTAATGAGAGAAGAGATAGATGTTAATTTTTAGTCAGAATTCTAGTGAGAATATTGATTTCTTGTGTTAAATTTCTATTGTTTATCATATTCCCAGCATCTGTGACAAGCCATGAAATAAAACTTGTTTGGAAAAGAATTCAAAATTACCTTGTTTCTGTTCCCATGTGTCCTTTTCTGATTTTGTAACCTGAAGGATACAAGCTAAATTTATTTTAAGAATAGTGAAAATCATCTCCCAACAAATCATTACATATTATATAATGCTTGATGATACTCTTTGTGATGGGTTGTTTGTGTGTGTGTTCATGTAAAATATGCCTTTGCAGTAGGAAACACATACTCTGACAATTTTACAGGCCAATAAACAAATCTGTGTTATTAATTACCACTGACAGAACATGTCTTGGTATTTGATTACTGGCAATGGTTCTTGCTGAGCAGATTCATAATAATAAGATCCTTGATTCTCTAGAAAGGCAGGCTGACAGATTAACTAACCTGTAATTTATCCAATCAAGAGAACTCTCAGAAAGATTTGAGTGTTTCCCACCCTTTCAATCATAAAAATAAAACTAGCTAGCCTGATATCAAGATAGACATTTTTTCTCTGTAAATTCTTAGAAGAATCAAGTTCTGCTCACTGCTTACACTGAGATATTTCTGTAGACAAATGAAATTGCAAAAAAAAATTTGATTTTATGAAATTCAAATGACAGATATATACTAATTAATAGCGTCACCCTTACATAAAAGTAGAAAAGTTAGCTTTAAAATTATATAATTTTTCTTTTGCTGCTGTAACAAATTGCAACAGACTTTGTGGCTAAAAACAACATAAATTAAGTGTCTTACACTTCTGGAGGTCTGAAATCTGGATTGGTCCCACTGGGAAAAAAAGGAAGATGTTGGTATAGTTTGGATCCATGTTCCCACTAAATCTCATGTCAAATTGTAATTGCCAGTGTTGTACATGGGGCCTTGTAGGAGGTGATTGGACATGGGAGCAGATTACTCAGGAATGGTTTAGCACTGTCCTTGATACTTTCCTTGCAATAGTGAGATGAATGCTCATGAGATCTGTCTGTTTAAAAGCATCTAGCACCTCCTTACCCTTCTTGCTCCTGTTACCACTATGTGAGATGTTTAGCTCTCCCTCTGCCTTCCACCATGATTGTAAGTTTCCTGGGAACTTCACAGAAGCCAAGCAGATGCCAGCTTCATGCTTCCTACAGAGCCTGTAGTACCACGAGCCAATTAAACCTCTTTTTTTTATGAATTACCCAGTCTCAGGTATTTCCCTGTAGCAATGTTGAGAACAGACTAGTACAGATGTTGTCAAGGCTGCATTTCTTCTAGAGGTTGTAGGGAAGAATTTGTTTCCTTGCCTTTTTAACCTTCCTAGAGGCCACTCACATTTCTTGGCTCATAATTATTTTCCATCTTTAAAGCCAGTAATGGCCAGTTGAGTTTTCTTTCACTCTGCATCTTACAGTAATACTGACTCTTCTGTTTACCTCTCTTACTTATAAGGATCATTGTGGTTATAGTGGGCTCACTCAGATAGATAATTCAAAACGATATGCTCAAGTTCAGCTAATTAACAATTGTATTTCTTCCTGAAATCTTAATTCTCCTTTGTTGTATCATAGTATAGTCACAGGATTTAGGGATTAGAACATGGACATATTTGAGGAAACGTTATTCTACATACATCAGAACATAAATTGATTTTTCAGAATTCATATTGAGAAGGATGTAGCTATATTTATTACTGTAGCCAAATATTTATTATTGCAATATTGGACTCTGCTAGTCTATTATTTTATGTTATTATGAATTGTGTCAGTTCAAAAATATTTACTACTAAAGCAATCTCTACCCAACTACTAGTATTAGATTTCTGAAACCTTAGAAATGAGAGAAACCACATGGAAAAGTAAGTTTAGTGTAGCAAATTAATAAATTTTATGTCGATATATAAAATATTCATAAAAATATGTATACTCATCCACGAAAACAAAATACATAAGAAAAAACAAAAAGCAATCACAAAAAAGTGTAATATATTTTACAACTCCAAAGATGCAAATTTGTCACATTTTAATATTTAACATTTTTGATTTGGCATTGAGCTTTTAATTGCTATTGTTCAGTGGCCGTCATGAAGCACCATTATGTCTGCACATCGCACCAAAACTTGAAGAGTAAGTGTAACTAGTTTGGAAGAAAATTTCAGATACAATGATGAACACTCTTTTAAGAAATGTAATGCTAAAACTCCTACTGGCAGAGGATAATGTGTGAAAACACACACACACCCACACACATACACACATGCACACTCTAAGTTGAAGAGTTTCAGAAGAGTTGGACACTGAACGTTGAAATATTTTAATGACATTTTAACAAATGTATTTCATTTACATTTTCTTTTTTATGTAAATAAAAGCATAGCATTATTATGTCCAATAATATATTTTAATATAAAATGAAACAAGTGGAGCATCTTTTATTTTTTAGTATTATGTAAATAGTAGTGTTTCTTATCATTGATGGAATTCTAGCTTCAGTGAAATAGTATATGAATTTTGTCTTTCTAATGCTCTTGCCTTTGGGAAACCTACTATCCCAATACCATTTTGAAAGGTCACTCATTGTATTCCATCTTTACCGCAAGGGTAAATGGTGGCTGATCCAAGTAAGTGAATCAAAATGTTACCAGATCTTCACATCAGGGGCTATTAGTCATGGTACAGCCATCCACAACACAAAGATGAGTAGTGATTTAATCCAGCTGTTTAAAGTATTTAAACCTCTTGCCAAAATTAATTTCTAAAATGGCTGGGGTTTAAATAATGGTCAAAGTGTTTCCTAAGCTATGATATATTGATATTGGAAGAGTTTATTCTGCTAGAATCAGGAGCAATTTGAATAATTTTTACTGAATCCAATTAAGATTGTTTTTCTTGAACATATGAAAGCAGAAAAATAAGATCATGTGGTTAAATAAATGTACAAAAGAACAACTATAAGAAATGAAGAGAAATAAAAGTCCATGTGAGGTTCACGAGGTCCTGGATCTAGTCATGCCTGAGGAGCAATGACCTTGAATATGACCTTGGATTTGCTATTTCCTTAAAAAATTTTGAATTGAGTTTTACCTTTCAAAACAAAGAATCATGACAAGTGTGATAATGCTTAATTATTTCTTAATATTAATTTTTAAATTACTTCTGAGATGATACAACATCTCTAATAATGACAATGATGACAAGAATTATAACAGAGCAAAGCAGCAAGATACATTGTTATTAGGAAAGAACAACTCTGAGCCCATTTCCCCTCAAACTTACATATCTCGATACTTTCACAATTCTCTAATTTTTGAAGAAACAAATATTATTGCATATGTTTCTGGTTTATAATACGTTGTTATGGGATACATATAGATAGTAAAATGGTTTCTATAGTGAAGCAGATTAACATATCATTACACAATAATTTATTGTGATAAGTGCAACTAAACTCTAATAAAAAATATCTAATGTAGTACAGTTCTATTAATTATAGTCCTTATGTTGTACACTAGAGCTCTAGACTTGTTCATCCTGTATTTCTGCTATCTTATATTCTTTGACCTACATCTAACCATTTATTTCCTCCTCCCCTACCCCACCCATGGTAACCATTCATTCTCAATATTTGTGTATTTGAGCTCTTTTTTGTTATATTCCACATATAAGTGAGATCATGCAATGTTTTTCTCTCTTTGGGTGGCTTATTTCACTTAGCATAATGTCCTCCAGTTTCTACATTGTGGCAAGTGGAAGGATCTCTATTAAAATTAAATAATATTCCATTATATATTTTTTCCACATTTTCTTTATCAATCCATCTGTCAATAGACCTGTGGATTCTTTTCATATCTTAGCTATTGTGAATAATGATTTAATATACATTGGAGTGCAGGTATCCTTATAATGTGTTAATTTCATCTACTTTGGGTATGTGTTCAGAGGAGAAATTGCTGGGTCATGTGGTAGTTCTATTTTGGATTTCTTTAGGAACCTCCATATTGGTTTTCATAATAGATGTACCAGCCTCCATTCTGACCAACAGTGTAGTAGAGTTCACTTTTCTTCACATTCTTAGTAACATTTGTGATTTCCTTTTTTTGTCTTTGATAATAGCCATCCTTTTATCAGGTGTGATGTGATACCTTACAATGGTTTTAATTTGCATTTCCCTTATGATTAGTGATGTTGAATGTATTTTAATATATCTGTTGACTATTTTAGTGTCTTTATCAGGGAAATATATGCATAGTTTCCTTGCCCATTTTAAAACTGAATTGTTTGTATTTCTACTATTTTGAGTTGTAAGAGCTCTTTATCAATTTTGTGTATTAACCTCTTATCAGATATGTGGTTTACACTTAGTTATTTCCTAGTGTAGGATGTCTTTTCATTTTGTTGTTTGCTTCCTGTGCAGAAGCATTTTAGTTTGATGTAGTCCAATTCATTTAATTTTATTTGTGTAGCCTGAGCTTTCGGTGTGATATCCAAAAAATTATTGTCAGGGCCAATTTAAAGGAACTTCCCTCTGCATTCTCTTCTAGGATTACTTTGGTTTCAAGTCTTACATTTAGGTCTTTTATTCATTTGGGGTTGACTTTTGCATAGGATGTAATATAAGGATCCAATTTTATTATTTTGCATGTGGAAATCTAGTTTTCTTAGCATCCTTTATTAAAGAGACTGTTCACTGCTGTATCTCTTGGTGTTCTTGTCAAAACTTAGTTGACTATATATGTTTGCATTTATTTCTGGGTTCTCTGTGATGTTAATAAACATTGTCCTATGTTCATTCTAGTTCCAAACTGCTCCGATTACTATAACTTAGTAACATAATTTTCAAACAGAAAGTGTGATGCCTCCAAGTTTCTTTTCTTCTCAGTATTGTTTAAACTATTTGGAGTTTTTTGAGTTTTTGTACAAATTGTAGGAGTTTTATTTCTATTTTCATAAAGAATGCCCTTTGATTTTTGATAGGAATTTGTGTAGTATGGCAGTATTCATAACATAAATTCTTCCCATCTATGAACATGGGACAGCTTTCTATTTTTTTTTTTTATTCTTCCATCATTTTACCAATTCATTTAGTTTTCAACTATACAATCTTTCACCTCTTTGGTTAAATTTATTTTTAGGTATTATTTTTTGGTGCTATTATACATGAGATTATTTTCTTTATTTTTTTCTGCTAAGTTGCTATCCTTGTATTAAAAAATGCTACTGATTTTTGTATGTTGATTTTTGTATCTTGCAATTTTACTGAATTTATTATGATTCTCCAAACTTTATCCAAACATTCAATTGTGAATCTGTATCTTTGGCATGTGTATAACTCTTTTTATTTTTGAAATGGAGTCTCACTCTTTCACCAGACTGGAGTGCAGTGGCACAATCTCAGTTCACTGCAACCACCACCTCCCCGGTTGAAGGGATTCTCCCACCTCAGCCTCCCAAGTAGCTGGAACTACAGGCATGCACCACCATGCCCAGCTAATTTTTGTATTTTTAGTAGAAATGTGGTTTTACCATGTTGACCAGTATGGTCTTGATCTCCTGACCTCATAATCTGCCTGCCTCAGCCTCCCAAAGTATTGGGATTATAGGCATGAGCCAACATGTCAGGACAGCATGCTTATAACTTTTAACATTTCACTTATTGTTATGTGGATTTCCCTTCATATTATTCCCAGCTCCACAAAGTTCCAGGCTGGCCTGATTGAGAACACAGAACCTGCCTAAACCTGGGCTGTAGTGAAGCCTACTTGATGGTGTGACGTTTAGCTAAAAACTAAAAGATGAGATGATGTAAATTAGTAGAGAAAGAGAGAGTTAGATGTTGGAGGTAGAGGAAACAGCATATGAGAAGGCTTTCTATAGGAAGAAATGCAGCACATTCTGCAGGACAGAAATTAAGTGTATCATTAGGTTTCACAGGAGCTTGTGGATCATATTAAGGATTTTTATTGAGAGGAGCATATGAATTCTTTGAAGAATACTAAGAAAGAAAGCAATATATTTAAACTTGTGTTTTAAGAAGATCTTTCAAAATAAAAAAGGAATGAGGATAACTTAGGAGAAGGCATGCTAGACATATAGGAAAAAGGGATAACTGAAACACAGGTGTGGAGATGTGAAAGATAATTTCATGGCAGTTTCAGCCCTGTTGGGTCTCTCAAGTTTCTGGAGGAGTGGCAAAGCCTTCTGTAAAAGTTTCCTTTCCATTAACTGTTTATGGTTTGTTATAATTCTCAAAAAGCTGTATGGGTAGAAGAAATTCTGAGTCACGACTTAATGCTAAGTGATTGAGGTGATTGAATTTCTTTTCAGTTCTCATGATAGTTAATAAAGATTTGAGTCTCTACAAATGTGTGTTACACTCAATAATGGTTTGAGTTATGTGGATGTGAGAAATTCCTTACATTTTGTCAGTAGTATTACTGCTTTTGCAATACATGCTACTAATAGGACTAACAATACTGGACTACTACTTTTCAAGTTTTGGAGCTGTGAAGAGTGAAATTTTAAAAAGTGGTACATTCTAGTTAAACTAAAATAGCTTAGTGTCTAGCTAATGGGTGATGGGTAAAAAAGTATAAGTGTACCAGTGTAAGGGTAATAACAAAAAATTCTCAACAGAATTTGATTGCAATGAAAGTGTTTACCAATTGGTCAACTTGTGGTTTGTAATATTCCCTAATTCTAAGCCATGTGACCTTACACTTACACTTGCCAGGTACAGCTACCTACTGTCCTTTGATATCTAAGATATTTGCTGGCATGATGCCACTCCTTGTTACTGAAATTTAAGGTTAGGTTTGAAGATTTGATGGATTTGAATTTATATTGATGTAATGCAAAGTTAAGGATAATGATTTATAATTTGCCCCATGATAACAAGTTCTCCCGTGTCATTTGTTTATTATCTTTTCATCCTACATTGAAATTAACTCTGTCATAAATTAAAATCACACATTTGAGTTTATAGCTGAAACCCATTCTGCTTGATGGATTTATTATGTTTCTAATTATTTCTAGACCAAAAGATTTTGATTAACATAGATTCAAAATATGAATAAATTATCTGGTAAGATTTATCTCTCTACACTTCTTTTATGATGTTCCTACACTTCTCCTTTTATGATGTTCCTACTGATTTCATATGTTTAATTTCAAACATAATCTAATATATTTTGTCATATTAAAAATCCTTTTAGTATTTGGGTTGAGATTCTATCACTTTGTAGATAAATTCAAGTAGAATTGACCTTCTATAATATTCAATTATCTTTTTCAAAATGAGTATTTGAATTTTCTTGTATTTTTCCCATTTGCTAGCATTGTTTTATTAAGGTATTTTCTTTCTATAAAGGTCTTACCGGGGTTACATCCAAACTTGGAAATATATAATTAGGTATGAAAAGGGATATACAATTAGAGTCAACAAAATAAATCCAAGCAAATCTCATGCTTGGATGAACATTATATGCATCACAAAATTCAGTAATATAACTTTAAAAAAATTAACCAATTAAATTAACTAATTTTTAAAAAATTAACATACTTCTATAATAAACTTATCCTAAAATTTTGACTAAATATCATTTTATTACCTATTTGTATGTTGACAATTTTGTAATATTTTCTTTAGATGAAAGAATATATTAATCAATCTTTCTTAGCATGGTTAACCTAAAGTAGATTTTTTTTAATGGTTGATAGTTTTAGTCAGAAATAAATGTGGACCAAATTATTTTCTTACAGTTTTACAAGTTTAATGTTTGGGAGAAATTTCCATAGACTAGCTATTGGCCCCACATTTCAAATCTTGTTTCTCCTCAACTAAACCACACACTTCCAGGACTAAGTGCCATAAGAAATAATCTTATCATGATACAACTTCACATCTGTACCTTTCTGTCCAAACAATAGATGAAATACCACATGAGTGTGGGGGTTTTTCTGGAATCCATTATTACACCAGAATGGTTATCAATAACTTAACTATACAGGAAAACAGCTGCAGTTCACATGACTAGATACAATAAACCCAAACATTATATGCCTCCAACTCTACTTTCCAGATTCTAAAATGCTCATGCCCATTCTAATGTATCAGATAGAAGGGGCAGGGTGGTGAAAACCAAGTACAATTTACCATTGAGATACTGTACTCAACCAATTGAGTTGAACTCTTATTTTCTTAAAATTTTACAAAAGTAAATATCCATGTGAATATACTGCTGAAGTCTTTCCTAAAACTTTGAAGTGATCTCAAACAAGTGAGGACACTGAAGTTTAAGCTCCATTACCTTCACAGTAAACTTGCCTCTAGGTATTATGTTTTGGACTGAATGTTTTTGTGCCCCTAAGATTCATATGTTGAAATCTTAACCCCTAATTTAATGGTATTTGGAGGTGGGAACTCTGGGTGGTAATTAGGTTTAGATGAAGTCATAAGAAGGGGAACTTCATGATGGGATTCATGATCTTATAAAAAGGGGAGGGAACATGGGCATCTCTCTCTTGCTCTTTCTCTCCCTTTGCATGCGTGCATCAAAGAAAGCCATGTGAGGATATAACAAGAGAGAGGGTTCTCACCAAGAACATAAAATTGATATGGTTTGGCTGTGTCCTTACCCAAATCTCATCTTGAATTGTAACTCCCACAATTCCCATGTGTTGTGGGAAAAACCTAGTGGGAGGTGATTGAATTGTGGTTTGGGGTCTTTCCTGCATTGTCCTTGTGATAGTGAATGAATCTCATGAGATCTGATAATTTAAAAACTGTAGTTTCCCTGCAGAAGCTCTCTTTGCCTGCTGCCAACCATGTAAGATGTGACTTACTCCTCCTTGCCTTCTGCCATGATTGTGAGGCTTCCCCAGCCATGTGGAACCATAAAGCCATTAAACCTCTTTCTTTTGTAAATTTCCAAATTTAAGGTATGTCTTTAATCAGTAGTGTGAAAACAGACTAATACAGTACATTGGTAACAGTAGAGTGGGGTGCTGCTATAGATACCCGAAAATCTGGAAACAACTGTGGAACTGGGTAACAGGCAAGGGTTGGATCAGTTTGGAAGGCTCAGAAGAAGATAGGAAAATGTAGAGAAGTTTGGAACTTCCTAGAGACTTGTTGAATGATTTTGCTCAAAATGCTGATAGTGATATGGACAATAATGTCCAGGCTGACATGGTCTCAGATAGAGATGAGGAACTTGTTGGGAACTGGAGCAAAGGTGACTCTTGTTATATTTTAGTAAAGAGAGTGGTGGCATTTTGCCCCGGCTCTAGAGATTTGTGGAACTTTGAACTTGAGAAAGATGATTCAGGGTATATGGTAGAAGAAATTTCTGAGCAGCAAAGTATTCAAGAGGTGACTTGGATGTTGTTAAAGGAATTCAGTTTTAAAAGGGAAGCAGAGCATAAAAGCTCAGAAAATTTACAAGCTGACAGTGCAATAAAAAAGAAAATTCCATTTTCTGAGGAGAAATTCAACCTGGCTGCAGATATCTGCATAAGTAATGAGAAGCCAAATGTTAATCCCCAAGACCATGGAGAAAATGTCTCCAGGACATGTCAGAGAACTTGATGGCAGCCCCTCCCATCACAGGCCTGGAGTCCTAGGAAGAAAAAGTGGTCTCATGGGCCAGGTCCAGGGTCCTGGTGCTGTGTGCAGCCTAGGGACTTGGTGCCCTGTGTCCCAGCTGCTCTAGTCATGGATGAAAGGAGCCAACATAGAGCTCAGGCTGTGGCTTCAGAGGGTGCAAGCCCCAAGCTTTGGAAGGTTCCACTTGGTGTGGTGCCTGCGAGTGCACAGAAGAGAAGAACTGGACTTTGGGAACCTCTTCCTAGATTTTAGAGGATGTACAGAAATGCTTGGATGTCCAGGAAGAAGTTTGCTGCAGGGGCAGGGCCTTCATGGAGAACTTCTGCAAGGGAATGTGGAAGGGAAATGTGGGGTTGGAGCCCCACACAGAGTTCCTACTGAGGCACTACTTTATGGAGCTATGAAAAGAGGGCCATCGTCCTCCAGACCCAACAATGATAGATCCACTGCAGCTCACACTGTGTACCTGCAGAAGCCCAGACACTCAACACCAGCCTATGAGAATAGCCAGGAGAAAGGCTGTACCCTGCAAAGCCACAAAGGAGGAGGTACTCAAGACTATGGGTACCCACCTTTTGCATCAGCATCACCCCAATGTGATACGTTGTGTCAAAGGAGATAATTTTTGAGCTTTAAGATTTCACTGCCCTGCTGGATTTCAGATCTGCATGGTGCCTGTAGCCCCTTTGTTTTGGCCAATTTCTCCCATCTGGAACAGCTATATTTACTCAATAGCTGTACCCCCATTGTATCTAGGAAGTAATTAATTTGCTTTTGATTTTGCAGGCTTATAGGTGGAAGGGACTTGCCTTATCTCAAATGAAACATTGAACTGTGGATTTTTGAGTTAATGTTGAAATGAGGTGAAATTTTGGGGGATGGTTGGGAAGGTATGACTGGTTTTGAAATGTGAGGACATGACATTTGGGAGGGGCCAGGGGCAGAATGATATGGTTTGGCTGTGTCCCCACTCAAATCTCATCTTGAATTGTAACTCCCACAACTCTCATGTGTCATGGGAGGAGCCTGGTAGGAGGTGATTGAATTATGGGATGGGTCTTTACTGAACTGTTAACATGATAGTGAATGAGTCTCACAAGATCTGATAATTTTAAAAATGGGAGTTTCCCTGCATAAGATCTTTTGTCTGCTGCCATCCATATAAGACATGACTTGCTCCTCCTTGTTTTTCACCATGATTGTGAGGCTTCCCCAGCCACGTGGAACTCTAAGTCCATTAAACCTCTTCTTTTGTAAATCGCCCAGTCTTGGGTATGTCTTAATCAGCAGCATGAAAACAGACTAATACAATGACCATGCTGGAATCTTCATCTCGGACTTCCAGTCTCCAGAGCTTTGAGAAATAAATTGTTTAAGCTACCCAGTCTATGACATTCTGGTATAGCAGCCTAAATTGTTGGAGACATCTTGCATAATTGTTTTAAGCATCTCATATTTTATTTTAAATCTTGTATATGAATGTACATATAGCCATTTAAATTAATATTACAAGCCCACATCCTACTCCTGTATTGTCTATAATAGTAACAAATATGATAAAATCACATTCTTTGAATAGTTCTCACTTGGTAGTGGTAGGTCTATTAATATTCTAGACAAAAAGGAGTGGTATGTTCTATCCCTTCATAGTAGTTGTTTCTATACCTCTTCACTTCTATATAGCCATTAAGTTTTTACCAGATATTTCATAGTATACTCATTGGAAGGGAAGGGCAGTTTCAGCTAAACTCTTGTGGTCCCTTTGTTTTAGCATTTTCTCTTATGTTCCAGAAAGTCTTTGTCAGTGGTATAATTAGTATTGTAAAATTATGATTGTTCTGCTTTTTCTGTTTTATTTTTTCCCAATATGCACAGAGATAAATGTAAAAAGCTAGTTATCTCTCCTTTCTCTGACAAGTTTGGTAGAATAGAGGAGTTTCCCTTTACTAAATGTTCCTCATATTTCCCCAACATTCCAGGATGCCTTTAAAACTGCTAAGTCTGCTTCTTCCCAAATTGGGTTATATTGAGAACTGTTAGTGTCCCGCCTAGACCTCTTTGGATTATTTTTATAGTTCTCTGAATCTATCCTCAGCTTCTTTGTGCTTTTCTTCTAATAGCTTTGTAGAGTATGCTTGTTTGTTTTTCTGTAAAACTCACAGAATCTTTAGTTACCTCGTTGGAAAGACCAAAAGCTTCAACCCTTAAATTACCCCTCTTTTCTGTATTGCTAAACACAATACTAGGGAATGTATTCTTTCAGACTTGCTTATTTTTAGGATTTTTAAAAACTGATAGTGAAATATTTGCCTTGTCACACACATTGTTTTTTTTATGTTTGTCTTTGTCTGTGACCACCATAAATGTCAGAAATATATAAAATGTATGTAATGGACAGGGGCAGGAATAGTTTTGCAGATTTAATTTTATTCTGTTGTAACCAGGAATGTTTTTCTCTTTTCTGTTTTCTGGTGTTCTTACTTGGGGAATATTAGTAGATCAGAAGAGTAACTTTGTGGATTCCAGAGGATGAAAAGAGTTAAAAGTTTATTTCCTTGAGGCAGCTCCATAGTCAGTGATTGACCTATACAGCAACATGAATAACCAACTTCATTGACTCACAGGTGGGCTAAGTGAGGTATAATTTATACTCCAGGATTCCCCTTGTAGGTTAGGCTGGTAATTGAAAGTAGAATAATCTACAGTCACACCCTTGCTTGGCTTTTCTTCCACTGCCCTCTTCCACTCTCTTACTGGTTTATCCTGACAGCACCTTTTAAATAAAACACTTGCACATCAACCCCCACCTCATAGTTTGCTTTTAAAGAACTTAAACTAAGATCGTGTGTTACTGAAAACTTTACCAACATTCAGACCTTAATCAATCACAAAATCTACTCTTGTTTTCCATGGCTGCAGTTTTCCAAAGGTTTTATCCTAAGGTTGTCATCAATTTCCTAATTTTTTGTAATGGGCAAAACACACACACACACACTCTCTCTCTCTCTCTCTCTCTCTCTCTCTCTCTCTCTCTTTCTCTCACTCACTCATACTCACATGCACACAAAACAACTACTCTGAAGTCAGGATAAAAAAGCTGGATATTCAGGCATAGATTATGTCAGATTAGTCCTATTCTCAATTTTGATTTCAGTGTCTGGAATACTAAGAGTGCTATGGAAATTTTAGATAATTAATATTTTATATTATTAATTGTGAGAATCAAAATATAGTTACTAAGGGAGAGCAGTCCCTATGGAATTTTAAAATTCTATCTGTGTATCTGTATTTATCTATCTAGTCAGCTAGCTGACTATCTCTTTCTATCTACTTGCCATCTATCTATTGCATAAAGGCAGATAGCTTATATGTTGTAACCATCTCAAGTCATAGAATCAAAGGACTAATTGGCCTATGGACATTTTATTTTTCTCATTCTTTAAAGCCACTAATTGAGAAGTCAATAATATCACCAATAGCTGACTTGGTTCAGTAGTTCAGTTAGCTGAGATTAATAGCTTGGTCAACTATGCTGTTATCGGCCTGAAAACCCAGAAGCAATCAGGTATATACCATGTGCAGAGCTTTACTCTATGACATATAGACTTTTAACCTTATTTTAAAAAAACAACTCTCATATTTCAGTATTTTCTAAAGTGAGTGATAAATGACAAGTGGAAAAGAAAGTTCAAAGAAAGTGTGTTTAAGAAAAATACTTGAAGTGTACTTCTGTAGTCACAACCAGTAAAACCATAGTTTTTTATCTACTATTCACATAAAAAACATGCTAGTTGATGCATAGTAGAAGAAGATATAATACAAATGCTGATGATTTATTCTCAGGAGGAACTTGAACTCTAGTTGAGTGCTTCCTGATCTTTTTTCCCCTCCTCTCTGATACCTATCTTCAGATGAGTCACATCTAATAAGCAAACTTAAAGTTTGATTCTCTAAGTCATTGTTCCTCAAATTACTTAATCCATATAGTTTTAATAAACATAAAAATATTGCTTCCAAATTGTTGATATGCTTTGCCTTCCAATCTGCTGATAATGTTATAGAAAATATATTTTTTTCCAAACTTATTTGTCATTTTAACCAAAACCTTTCCATCAAACTAAAAAATGTAAAGATTGCTCTGTCTGCAGAAGAAAATCTAATGCTAGTTTTATCATAAAGAGGGCAATTGATAGTTCTTGTTAATTTTATATTGAGCATATTGAGAATTAAAATAGTAGGGTTGACTATATATTTTCTTGCTTTTGATAGAACAGAAGATTACATGAGATAATTAAATTACTGGCTCATAGTTGAAGCTCAGTAAATATTTATCTCTTTGAAAGAGAGTGACTATTGGTATCACTAATTTTATAAGCTACCTGTTCTTAAAATGTATGCTGTCATAAATAATGTTTCAATGAACATCTTTATGTACAAATTTTTACTTTTTATTTTTCTTGGAATTTGTTCCTGAAACTTTTCCATGAAATCACAGGCCAAGGATATAAATTTGTTTTGTTTTTTTTTTTTTGGAGATGTCGCCCAAGCTGGAGTGCAGTGGCACAATCTCGGCTGACTGCAACATTTGCCTCCCAGGTTCAAGCCATTTTCCTGCCGCAGTATCCCAAGTAGCTGGAAATACAGGCACGTGCCACTATGCCCAGTTAATTTTTTGTATTTTTTTAGAGACTGGTTTTCACCGTGTTAGCCAGGATGGTCTCGATCTCCTGACCTTGTGATTTGCCTGCCTTGGCCTCCCCAGGCGCTAGGATTACAAGCATGAGCCACCATGCCTGGCCTCTATTTTTCCAATAGATAGAGATATTATAAATCGGAGGCATTGATTTATTTGACCAGCTTCTATAGAAAAAAAATGAGTAATTTTTCAGTCTGAATTATGATTTTTAAAGCTGTTGCCTTTTCCATTATAAGAGTGGATTCGCTACTTAAGTATTGTATTAATGTAAAATTATAAACAGATTAAAAAGAATATGGAAGACATTGTAAAATACTTAGAAAATTCCAAAAAAAAAAATAAGATAAGCCAAAAACTAGTATTGAGAAAATGAAAAATAATTAACAAAAAATATTATTAAAGGAAGAAAATTTTCTGTTCATTGTGAGATTTAAAATATAGAGAATTAATGTATAACATTAAATTAAACGAATTATCCTAGAGAACACCAGAGAGAAGATATGAAAAGGAAAACAACTGGAGCAACGTAATTGAGTGGATTGTGCATAACAGTCTCAGTACAGGCTGCAACTCATTCTCACTGTGATTTTTGGTAAGCCATTTAACCTCTGCCTTATTTTTCCCACATGTAAAAAGCAGAAGTTCTAATAATGACTTTCCTTACAATACTATGGGGAAATTTAATTAGGTAATGTTCTCTAGGAACTTTGAAGATTAAAAGCCTTAAATAGTGCTAAGTATAAAATACAAAACAAAAGAGATGCAATCAGAAGTTATACAAGTCAGAGAGATGAAAGGAGAAAAACACATTTATAATAGAGATGGAAGTTAAAGTAGGGGAAGATATGAAGGAGCAGAGGTGATGAGCTGGGAAAAAATTAACTTCAAATATTCACATGGAATCAAATATATTTTAAAAGATACTGATATGTATTAATTCATTAAAAATATAAGATTCTGAAAATGTACATCAACATTATTTGTACTGCATAAAAAAATGACTATTTTCTTTGCAAGGTCATAGAATGTGCTGTATTCATCTCAAAGACAGGTTCCAAAGCTGTCTCCTTTCATTTTTGTCAAATCTACTTTTAGATGTCACCTGCCTATCCAGTGTGAGACCTTTGTTTCCAGATTACACTTATCCCTTTCATCTACTCTAAATGTGTGAGATTTACAAAGTCAACCCAAAATAAGATGGATGGCACTCAGTGACCACAAAGGGCTTCAATGAACTGTGAAACAGAGAAACAAGCCAGGCTCTAGGAAGAAAAGATTGGATAGACTAAGAAACTAAAGCCAGTCAGGGTAGTGAGCTTTACTCTATAATTTATTCCAATCAAATAAGAATTTAAAATAGTTAAAAAAAAAAAAAAAACTGAATCACAGAGACAATGGTACTTTAAAATGCTTTAACATGTATAGTTTAATTTGAATAAGAGTTTGGAATATAATTAGCATAGTTAACAGGAGGTACCACATGAACCACAGGTACCATGTGAGTTCTAAGAAGAAGCAGAATATTTAACAGTGGATACCACAAGGACAACGACACTGACAGGTCAGAACAGGTGATGGTACATGCCCAGGGTATGTTTTTGCTGAGTAGAACCAATGGTAAAGAAAGCTGTAAGGTTGCCTTAGTTTAATTTCCAGGATCTCCTTCCTTCCTCCACATACCTGTTCTCTGAATAGTATTCTACCATCTTCATGCTCCCCACTGGTCTTAGATGCAATCATTTTATCATCTTCCTGATCCTGATGCAATGATATCAAAATTTGAATTTCTCCTTGCCTTAAACTACTTTTATGGGAAAAAATGTTATCTGATAAATTAACACAATAAGGCATCATGAAATTCAGTAACACACTGGTGATATGACCTATCACAACCCATTCAAATTGATAACTCAAATGCAGCTAAAGTACAATGAGAGAAACTAATGGAATTCTCTAAAGAAAAAACAGGAGCCTTTGTAGTATTTTGACAGGTACTTTGGAGTAGCAGATTAACTTAGAATCCGTCAAATCAAACGATTTTTTTTCAATATGTCTATTTCTCCTTGAGATATTCTACCTTATAAAATAACTCCTATAACAATATAGTTTTTTGAGTCCAATGCTTAGGCCATTTTTTAAATGATTATTTCCCTAATCCTCTACTTTTCTGAAATTCACTCTACAGTTAGTTTTGTACTTTCTTATCCTGTCTTCTGGATTATGAATGATAATATCATATCTGATTCATCATTGTATGTCATGGTGATGAATATAGTATGGCAGGTTAGGTAATTAATCTATATTATGAATATGGCAGTAAGCCCCTAATAAATGCTTTTTTTAAATTTTTAATGTTTGAATGATGCAATGTATGAAGGATAGGTGAAGGAAACATATTATTTAGGAAACTATCTCTTGGTGTTATCAAAAACAAATTAGGATATCAATTAAATTGAACTGAAACACTTTTTAAGACTCTGTAATAGAGTCTTTAGGCATGTTGATATGCTAAAACTCAAATTCAAACTTCTCAGCTAGCAGCTAAGTTTTACAGGGTCTTGGCTCATGTATACACTTCATCTTTAGCAGTCAGTTTGTGCACTTAGGTGCCCAGAGCAGGCATTTTAGTCAAAATAGATTTTTTGCCATTTCTTCACTATGCTATTACATTTATCTGCATTTTGAATATAGTTACCACACTTCCCTCTCACGTAACTGTTCACATTTATGTTCAATAGTGCTCCTATGAAACATTTTTATTTCCCTCTTAATGCATTTTTAACATCTATTATGTTACTTGTGGTTTATTTCTCTCGAGGACAAGGATCATGCCACATCCATCTTGGATCACCTTACATCTTTTAGCACGGTGTCTGTGATGTAGCCTCCCTTGAGAACATCAGTGTGGGCTCATCTTCAGTAATGTCAGTCATCAGATTTCAAGGAGCTAAAGAGACTGAGCCAAGTCCTGCTTTAAAGGAATTATTTCATATAGACTCACCCTGAGACCAGCAGTCTCCTGAAATTACTTCAAAAGCAAGAAGTGATATAAAGCTAATAAGCCTATACTAAATTTAGAGAAATATAAATTATTTTTAATGAATGAGAAAATTATAGGTGTTTTCAAAAGCTGACTAAAATATCTGAAATAATTATTTAAAAGAGAATTTTTAGAACAAGGTATAACTATGCCACGGGGTTCTGAGTGTGATTACAATAAACAAAAACAAACACTCAATTAATATACTTATCTAAGCAGCTAATTTCCTCCTAGAAGGAAAATGGCACTTAATTAATTTGGCTGAACAAGACTTCTAACTGTGAATTCTCAGCTATGCTGCTAATAGGGTCACCTAAAAGATCAGCTAGAAAAGCAGAAATTATTAAAAGGAAGAATTGGAAGAAAAAAGAAAAACGTATACCAAAGACTTTCTAATTAGTAGCATTTACTTGATAAAGTTATTGTCCTGTTTTAAATGCATTGTTAGAGTTACCTACTGAGAGGATAACTGGTAGAAAGGGAATCAGATTAAATTTAAGAAGTTCATTAAGGTTCAATTGGTCTGAAAGGAACCTGCCATCTTTTGCTTTTGCTTCTCTCTGGCACCATCCCACACTCCCCTGCTAGCAGGTACAAAGTTGCTCACCTTTGAATCTTGCCCTTTCTGTCTTATGTAAAATGAGGATAGTTGGATTGATAAAAACATATAAAAAGAAAGGAAAACTGCTACCCATGTCCAGGAGCTATTGAAATCATTTTGCTGAATGTAATGTTTTAGAAAACTTCAGGAGAATATTTTCAGCAATGATAGCAAATGCCCTGCTTTGATGTTAGTTCAGAAATATCCAACTTTACTAGTCAATGTCATAGAGTATGTCTAAATCAAATTCAAAACATTAAAGTGAACAAAATACAAATGCAAGTAAATTCCTTTGACAATTTAGCATTGGGATCTACATTTTAAGACTTTTCTGCTAGAAAAAAATTAGGTCAACTACGTCTGTAAATTAAATGTGTATTTGGATAGATTTTGGAAGTATGTAATAATTATAGAGTGACAAGTTAACTTTTCAACACCACCAGATATTTTCTTTTTGAC
The DNA here is from genome assembly GCF_030222135.1 of Aotus nancymaae. Lineage (NCBI taxonomy): Eukaryota > Metazoa > Chordata > Mammalia > Primates > Aotidae > Aotus > Aotus nancymaae. Next base: position 27,589,780 of record NW_026988428.1, on the reverse strand, counting down.
ACTGTTTTATAGCTATGCCACCTAAACATATTTGTTCAGAATGTAATAAAAATGTATAGCATTTATGGCGAATCAGATGTGGTAGTATGAGAGTCAAAAGGCTATTTGTACAGTAAAGTAAGTTTGCTTAAAGTGAAGCTCTAGGACTATAGAAATATTCATTATGAAGCAAAAAAAGAAAATCCATTGCAAACTCTGCCACTCCCATTTGAGGCAATAAACAGTAATTGCACTCATCTGTTATATTACTAAGTGTCACTGCTTTATATTCCCCTTTCACTGAGGCAACTCAAAGACTTAAGATGCTTACAGAAATAACCAAGAAAAAAGAAAAGCTTTGGAGAGTATAACAAGGTTCAAAATTGAAGAAAAATCATTGAAGAGAGACTTTTGTTTGTTTGTTTCAGGAAAATAGAAGAGGTAAGTCACCACTTAAATTACAGCTTATTCAGTACTTGGAAATTCTAGCAATTTAAACAAGATGTGACATAATGCTTACCTAAGACTACTTTCTTTCTACCATGCTTAGCTCTAAATAATCAACTTACCACAAGGAAAATCTGATCTGAATTTAGAGAGGGTTCTTATATCCCTCAAACACATACAATAGTGATAGAGGTACGGAATAGCAACCATAATATGGCAAGTCCCTGTATTTGCCACGTGCAGCTATGGTGCGATTCTTGAAATCATCTGTAACCCACATAATTATGTGATCCAATTGACTACAAAAATAGATATACTTTGTGAAATTTTATGCATGAGCTATTAACCACAGATTCACATACATTGTAAGTAATATTTACTAGCAATGGAAAAATCAGTAGGTAGTATTTTGGTTCAGATTTAAATAAATTCTTTTTAAATGCAACTAAGTCATGCTTGGAAAAACAAAATGTTCTGTATGGAGTGCTAACTGTGTCCGACACAGTTCTATGATGATAATCTATTGTGAACATTTTTTCATAGGAGTAAGTACAATTTTAAATAAAATCATTGTTATCTTTTTCCTGCTATTAAATGGTATAGTTGTAATTTATGCCATTTAGCAATTTTTCTCTCTAGGAAAGTTAGGTAGGTGGTTTCTAATTTTATCATATTGTAACAATGTTCTTTTTCGTATTCTCAGGAAGAAAAAAATAAGTTTCTTTTATACCTACATGGAGAGCTGTGGGGCATCCTAGGAGTGAATTTGTTATAAAAAAAGATTGTGTGCATTTAAAAAATGTATAGGTATTAGAAAATTTTCCTTAAAAAAACTTTATTCTTTTTCTAGCCACATGACTGATCATATTATGTCCTACTCATGTCTAAGGAAGTGTCTCACTGAAAAGGATTTAAGCATAATTTTTCCAATTTACACTCACCAAACCTGGTAGAATTATTTACTCAAAACCATCTGCTGAGTTAGGATTTTAAATAAATTCCTTATAACTTGAATTATAGTCTGGCGATTTTATACTCTGCTATTCCTTTCCTTCCTAATGCCTCGTATATCAATCTTATTTTCTATATATGTTCCAGTCTTCTCTACAAGAAAATAAAATCCTGCTTTTTATCCTGAGTGTTTTATTCACCTTTATTTTCCCTTCAATTCCTAGCACAATGTTTTAAAACTTCTAACTACTCAGCAAATGTTTGCTGAATAAAAATCAGCCATGGATATCAATGTGGATATATATGTGTGTTAATTTACATGTCAACATATAAACTGCTGTAACAGTTTATAAATTCATACGCATATTCATATATAATTTAACACTACAGTGATATTTCCTTTCTCAGTCACAAGCTGAATAATTTAAGCAGATACTGAGTTTCAAATCTAAGAATGCTAAACAGAAATGACATCTTTGTTTTAGGGGATTTTTTTCTGAATATGCAAAGACAATCAATGCTACCTTAGATGTTTCTACCTTCAGAGGAGACAAATTTAGATAAAAAGAAAAAAAAGGTTACAGTGTTTTATTAAATGAAATAAGTTTGATGGTAATGAATTCACTGAAAGTGTAATGCAGGCCATTTCATGCTAAACACCCAATACAGATTTTGCCTTCGTATAAATTTTGCTGGCTCTGCATACCTGGATAGAAACTGATAGTAACTTCCCAGCATCATCTTCTGGGCTTGCTTGGAGAACAGCTGTGATTTTTCTACTATTACAGCTGATGGTTGACAGCTAATCCTAATGGGAAACCAACGCCACATTTGCTAATCCTAACAGAGAAGCTAAACCACTTTCACTTCCAATCTGAAAACCCAGAATCAGATTAGTTTTTTTTTTTAAAGACGCCACTCTCAATTTTATTCCAGTAAATATAATATCATGTATGTTTATCTGTAAACATAAATATTTCAAGTCACCTGCTGTGTTTAAGAACGTATTTGAAGTTATTTTCCCTCATATTATTTAAATGACAGCCATTTTCACAAGACTATTTAATAGTCCCACAAAATGTATCACAAACTATTAAAAAAGTGACAGCTATTTCTAAACTACCACAATATTCTTTTTTCTTAAAATTTTAGATACACGATGATGCTTAAAATTCAAATTAATACATATAAATTCATATATTGTTTTCAAACTTGGGTTTATAAGAAGATTTTATTAGGAACTAGATAGCTTATTTATATAGTTATTGATAAAAAGTCATTGGCAACTACAATTTGACAATATTTTATATTTTAGGAAATATTTTATCATATATATCATGGAGAAATCCACAAATAGTTCTATTTTTTCCTTAGAATATACATTTTGGCATTGCTTATGATGTCACCTGCATTATGAAAGGATTGGGTCAGATTCATGGGAGAGCTGACTCACACTGGCCTAGCACTAGAGCTGATTATTAAACTTTCAAGTATTTTACCAGACAGTTGGTAGATTAAAATGGGCCACACTGGGAGTATTTACACCATGGAAGTTAGCAAACTATACAATGTCACTCCACTCAACCCATACCATTGTAAACATTTATCACGACACCACTGGGTTGGACTTTTTTCTATAATCTTTGCTATTAACAAAATTCTAGAATTGATTTTCTTCTGATATCTTCAAGTATACAATAGTTACCATCCCAGAACTAGGAGAGTTGAGATTTAAACACAAGCCTACCTATTAGAAAGTAGTCATTTACACTATGTATTTTTTCTTTTTTCAGTTCTTTGTTTTTGATTTTATAGTTACTTTTTTCAACTTTGATATTAGATTCAGGAGATACATGTACAGGATTTTTAATTGGGTATCTTGTGTTACTAATGTTGAAGGTATGAATAATCCTGTCAGCCCAATACTGAGCACAGTACCCAATAGGGCAGTTTTCAAACCTTGCCCACTCCCTACTGCCCCCATCTAGTAGTCCTCAGTTGTAGTGCTGCCATCTTTATGTCAATGAGTACCCACTGTTTAGATTCCACTTATTAGTGAAAACATGTGGCATTTGGTTTTCTGTTCCTATGTTAGCTTGCTTAGGGTAATGGCCTCCAGTTGCATCTGTGTTGCTGTAAAGGAAATAATTTCTTTATTATTATGGCTATGTATTATTTCATGGTATATATAGACCATATTTTATTTTTCTGATCTACCTTTGAAGGGCACCTAGGTTGATTCTATGCCTTTCCTATTGTGAATGGTGATGTGATGAAAACATGACTGCAGATGTCTTTCTGGTTAAAAGGATTGTTTCCTTTTGGGTATATACCAAATAATGAGACTGCTGGGTTTAATAGTAGTTCTGTTTGAAATTCTTTGAGAAATCTCCAAACTGCTTTCCACAGTGGCTGAAGCAATTTACATTCTTACTAACAGTGTATAAGCATTTCCTTTTCTCCACAGCCTTTCCAACGTCTGTTGTTGCTGTTGTTTTTGACTTTTTAATAATAGCAATCCTGACTCGTGTGAGATAGTATCTCATTTTGATTTTGCATTTCTTTTATGATTACTAATTTGGCACTTTATATATATGTGTGTATATATATATATGTATATATATATGTGTGTGTGTGTATATATATATATATATGTATATGTGTTAGCCACTTGTATATCTTCTTTTGAGATGTTTGTGTTCATGTCTTTTTCCCACATTTAATGGTGTTGGTTTTTATGCTTGTTGAATTGATCAAATTTCTTATAGATTTTAGACATTAGACCTCTGTTGTATGCATGGTTTCTAAATATTCTCTCCCATTCTGTAGGTTCTCTGTTTACTTTGTTGATAGCTTTCTCTTTTTTTGTTCAGAAGATCTTTAGTTTAATTAGGTCTCACTTATCAATTTTTGTTTTTGTTGCAATTGCTTCTGAGGACTTAGTCTTGTATTCTTTCCAAAGGCCAATGTCCAGAATGGTGTTTCCTAGGTTTTTTTTTTTTCTTTTATGATTCTTATAGTTTGACATTTCACACTAAAATATTTAATTCATCTTGAGCTAATTTTTGTATATGGTGTAAGGTAGGGGTCTAATTTTATTCATCTGCCTATGGTTAGCTAATTATCCCAGTGCAATTTACTGAATAGAGAGTCCTTTCCCCATTGTTCTTTTTTCAACTTTGTCAAAGATCAGATAGCTGTAGGTATGTGAACTTATTTCTGTGTTCTCTATGCTGTTCCATTGGTTTATGTGTCTGTTTCCGTGTGAGTACTATGCTGTTTTGGTTATTGTAACCTTATAGTATAGTTTGAAATTGGGTAATGTAATGCTTCCAACTTTTGTTATTTTTGTTTAGGATTGCTTTGGCTATTTGGAATCATTTTTGGTTCCATATGAATTTTAAAATAGCTTTTTCTAGTTACATGATAAATAATATTGGTAGCTTGATAAGAATAGTGTTGAATTTGTAGATGGTTTTGAACAGTATGGCCATTTCAATGATACTGATTCTTCCAGTGCAGGAACATGGAATGGTTTTTTCCATTTGTTTGTGCAATTTCTGATTTCTTTCAGCAGTGTTCTGTTGTTCTATGTGTAGAGATCTTCCACATGTTGGTTAGATGTATTCCTAGGGTGTGTGTGTATGTGTCTATTGTAAATTGAATTGCATTCTTGATTTAGCTCTCAGCTTTAACATTATTGATATATAGACATGTTACTGATTCTTGTACATTGATTTTGTATCCTGAAACTTTCCTGAAGTCTTTTATCATTTCCAGTACTCTTCTAGTGGAGTCTTTAGGGTTTTCTCAGTATAGGATTATGTCATCCATGAAGAGAAATAGATTAACTTCTTCTTTTACTAGTTGGATGCCTGTTACTTCTTTCTTTGCCTGATTGCTTTGGCTAGCACTTCCAGTACTATGCTGACTAGGAGTGATGAGAATGGCATCCTTGTTTTGTCAGAGTTATCAAGGTTCCAAGTTTTGCCTGTTGAGTCTAATGTTGGCTGTGGGTTTGTTATAGATGGCTTTTAGTACTTTAAGGTATGGTCTCTTGATGTCTGGTTTCTTGAGAGTTGTTATATAGAAAGGATGTTGGATTTTATCAAATCATTTTTCTACATCTAATGTGATAATTGTATGTTTTTTCTTTTTAATCCTGTTTATGTGGTGAATCACACTTACTTATTTGCTTTGTTAAAACAGCCTTCTAGTCCCGGAATGAAGCCTACTTTACTATGGTGAATTAACTCTTTATATGCTCTTGAATTCAGTTTACTTGTGTTTTGTTGAAGATTTTTGCATCTATGTTCATCAGGAACATGTGGTTTTCCTTTTTCAATGTGTCTTTGCCAGGTTTTGGTATCAGGATGATGTTGGCTTTGTAGAATGAGTTAGAGAGGAGTCCTTCGTCTTCATTTTTTTTTTTTTAATCAGTAGAAATTTTTACTAAATTTTGTACTGAATCTTACCAATTCAGTAGAATTGGTACCAGCTGTTCTTTGTATGTCTGGAAGAATTTGGCTCTGCATCCGTCTGGTCTGAGGTTTTTTTTTTTTTTATTAGTAAGATTTTTATTGCTGATTCAGTTTTTGAACTCGATATTGGTCTATTCAGTGTTTCAATTTATTTCTGATACAAACTTGAGAGATTGTGTGTTTCCAGGATTTTATACATTTCCTCTAAATTTCCTAGTTTCTATGCATATAGATGTACATAAAAGTTTCTGAGGATCTTTTATACTCTGAATCCATTGTAACGTCACCTTTGTCATTTAAGTACCTTTGTCATTGTGCTTATTTGGAACTTTTTCTTTTCTTTGTTAATCTAGCTAGCAGTCTATCAAGCTTGCTTAGTTGTTCACATTTTCGACTTTGGTTTCATTGATTTTTTGTATGTATTTTTGTGTCTCAATTTCATTCAATGCTGCTTTAATTTTAGTCATTTCTTCTGCTAGCTTTGAGTTTAGATTTTTTTTTTTCTAGTTCCTCTAGGTGTAGTGTTATGTCATTAATATGAGATCTTTCTAACTTTTTAAGACAGGTATTTAGAGCTATAAACATTCTTGTTAACACAGACATTTTAGTATATTGAGTCTCTGTTTTCATTTATTTTAAATAATTTTTTGATTTCTGCCTAAATTTTGTTGTTTACCCAAAAGTCTTTCAGAAGCAAGTTTTCTAATTTCCATATGAGGATGTGGTTCTGAGAGACTTTCTTGGCATTAATTTCTATTTATATTCCATTGTGGTCAGAGAATATGGTTGGTATGATTCCAATTATTTAAAATTTATTAAGATTTGCTTTAGGGTGAACATGTGGTCAATCTTGGAGTATGTTCCATGTGCAGATGAGATGAATGCATATTCTGTGGTTAATGGGTGGAGTATTCTATGGTTGTCTGTAAGTTCCAATTGATCACATGTTAAGTCCAGAATTTCCTAATTTTCTGCCTCAATGACCTGTCTAATGCCATCAGGTAGTGTTGAAGTCCTTTACTATTATTATGTGGCTAAGTCTTTTTGTAGGTCTAGAAGTTCTTATTTTATGAATCCAGGTGCTCCAATGTTGGCTGGATATATATTTAGGATTGTTAAGTCTTTTTGATGCATTAAACCCTTCATCATTATGTAGTGCCCTCTTTGTCATTTTTTTACTGTTATTGGTTTAAAGTCTGTTTTATCTGATATAAGAATAGTGACCCCTGCTCTTTTTTATTTTCTGTTTTCATGATAGATCTTTCTCCAATCCTTTGCTTTGAGCCTATGAGTGTTTTTAAATGTGAGATGGGTATCTTGAAGATAGCAGATGAATGGGTCTTTTTTTTTTCTTTAATTCAACTTGCCACTCCATGTCATTTAAGTAAGGATGTTTAGAACATTTATTTATATTCAAGGTTCATATTGATATGTAAGGTTTTGATCTCATCATGAATTTGTTAGCTGTTTGCTTTGTAGTTTCCGTTGTGTGGTTGCTGTACACCATCTCTAGGATATGTATTTAAGTGTATTTTTCTGGTAACAGGTATCATTCTTTCTTTCTCATGTTTAGAACTCTCTTAAGGATCTCTTGTTAGTTCTGTCTAGTGGTAACAATTCCCTTGGCCTTGCTTGTTTAGAAAGCTTTTATTTCTCCTTTGCCTTTAGAGCTTAATTTGGCAAGATACAAAATTCTTTGTTAAAATTTCTTTTAAGAATGCTGAAAATCAGCCCCCAGTCTCTCTCCTGGCTTGTAAGGTTTCTGTTGAGAAGTCCAATGCTAGCCTGATGGAATTTCTTTTGTATGTAATCTGACTTTTTTTCAATAGCTGCCCTTTAGACTTTTTCTTTAATGTTGACCTTGAACACTCTGCTAACTGTATGCCTTGGTAATGTTCATGTTGTATAGTATCTCTCAGGTGTTCTCTGTATTTTTTTTTTTTTTTTTTTTTTTTTTGCATCTGGATATCTACATGTCTGGCAAGATTAGAAGATTTTTATTGAATTATTCCCTCAAATATGTTTTCCAGGTTATTTACTGTTTGTCCTTCTCTCAAGAATGCCAATAATTTGTAGGTTTGCTCACTTTATATCGTCCCACATTTCTCTAAACTTTTGCGTACTTTTTTTAAAGTTCTTTTTGCTTCATTTTTGTCTGACTGGGTGAGTTTGAAAGTCTGGTCTTCACACTAATATTATTTCTTCTGCTTGGTCTAGTCTATTGATAAAGTTTTCAATTGTATTTTGAAATTTCTCAAGTGAGTTTTTCAACTCTGATTTATTTTCAAAATGTTTATCTCATCTTTCATTTCCTGGATTGCTGTAGAAGTTTCTTTGTGATTTGCAAGGTTGTCTTGCAACTGGCTGAGCTTCCTTGCAACCCAGACTTTGAATTCTTTATCTGTTATTTCTGAGTTTCCATTCTTGTTAGCAGCCGTTGCTGGAGAGCTAGTGTGATCTTTTGGTAGTGTCACCACATTCATATTTTTCATTGTGCCAAGATTCTTGCACTGGTTTCTTCTCATCTGGGGATGCTGGCACTTCTAATTTTTATAATTATTTTCATGTGAGCAGAATTTTTTCGTTGTCTTTCTTTTCCTATAATATTGTTTATCTTTCATTTTCCCTTCCTCCCCCACTTCCCAACTAGGGGTACAACTGTAGAGAATGCTGAACAGGGTCTTTTGGCTTTGTTTCTCTAGCCTTATGAACTTATTTCTGCAGGTTTTATATTGGGCTGTGCTCTTTGGTCTGTGAGCCATTAGTCGTTGCTTACAGGAAGGAACTGGCTGTACCAACATGGCTGTATATATATTTGATTCTAGTTTACTGGAAGAAGCTGTTTGTTGCCTCAGGCAATAAACTGATGCATGGATACATAGAGTTCTGAGCTTCCTCTTCAGTTCTGGGGATCTCGGGGTTATGATGAGTAAGGCTGGACTGGGTGGGTTTACCTACAGGTCCTCTGAAGGAAGGCACAAGCACCAATGCCAAAGGAAAATCCACAGGTGACCACCAAGTACCCAGAAGTCTGCCTAGGCTTGGAGCTGAGTAAGCTCGTTGGCCCCAAGTTCTCTGTATGAGGATGAGGGTGGCTAAAATTCTAATCCAATAGAACGTGTGCTCCAGATTCCTGGAAGTGGGCCTGGGCATAGAGTGGAAAGGGCTCTCCTGCACCAAGGTATTTGCACAAGGAGGAGTGAGGCAACTCAGGCTGCTGAACTAGTCAAGCAGGTGTTATGAATGCCTGAAAATATACCTGGGCATATAGTAGAGAGGGTTCCCTTGCACCAGGATCTCTGTATAGGAGGCATGGGGTGACTCATCCTGGAGACTGCCTGGAGATCTGCCTGGGCATGGAGTAGAGAGAATCTTGTTGTACCACAATCTATGTTTAGGACGAGTGGGGTGGCTTAGGTTGCTGACACAAATGAGTAGATGGTCAGAATGCCAGGAGATGTGTCTGGGCATGAAGCAGAGAGCACCCCATTGCACCACAATCATGCCCAGGAAGGGTGAGGTGGTCCAGGAAAGTGTGTACTCCAAATTCCTGGATTTATGCTTGTGAGTGGAGTAGAGTGGGCTCTGCTGCAACATGATCTCAGGAGAGCAGGCTTGGGCACCCAACGATGGCACATGCTAATAAGTTCCAGGTCACTAAGCTGACCCTGGTTGCAAATCTTGCTCCCCAGAAAAATCTGCAACTGTAGCAGCTCTCCTCCCACCCTAGGCCTGCAACTGAGGATAGCATAATTCCACACCTACTCCTGAGGGGCTTTCCACAGTTCTGGCTATGGAGGCCTCTATTCCACTCCAGAGCAGGTATATCAGTCTCCGGACCGAGACTAAAATATCTGCATGCCCACACTGCTGGGTTGACAAAGAATGGCTGATTTTTATGTGTATAATACATTAAAAATGGCAACCTGCTCTCAGTATCTGGTCTGGAAAAATGTTTGCAGCTTTTCCTCTAGTCCTTCCCTCACAGCATCTCCAAGCCTCTCCCCAAGTTAGCTGTATGGCTTGGGAGAAACAAAGTGCTCTCCTTCTGCCTGAGTTGTGTGGATCCCCAGTGGAAAACCGAATGACAGTGATTGCTCACCTACTGGGGCTTCACTTACTTTGATCACCCAGACACCATCACAGGAGCTGTTTGCTCGGGTTCTCCTCCCTGTGATCTTGGGTATCCTTCACAATTCCAGTGGATTCCCATTTTCCTTCTTGAATTAAAGCTAACAGAGTTGATTTTTCTGTACTATCTTGCTATTTCCAAGTGGCTGAGGCCTGCTAAAACCTCTTATTTGCCATCTTGGAAAAAAAGAAAACCGTACTGTTATTTCTTAGACTAATGAGGAATGAATTTTAAAAGTTTTGGACTATTGGTTGAAGACTCGATGGCACAAAGGGTTTTCTGCTGTCATGGATATTTTAGTCCAAGTGTGTTCATATTTTTCTTCTTTTAATTATGCAGAATCAAAAAAATATATAAATAAATATTCAATAGTGTTCAAAATAGTTTTTATTAAATATTTGAATGAGAACATAACAATCTTGTTTAAATAACATTATGTAGTCTAGATATTATATTCCTGGTCTTCAGTTTCAAAACTCATTTGTAAAATAAGAAAATTTAAAATAGATTATATCTAAAGTTTCTTCTATCAGCAAAAATCTATAGTTCTTTGGGTCAAATTGATATTTATAATATTCTGAATATATCTTTAGCATTCTTATACATTTTTGATAGTTTTTATTAATGATGCATGTATTTTAATTCTGCATATATTGACCTATTGTCAGTGGGGAAGATATTTGTTTAGATACTTTATACAAAACTGGAAGTATAGGACTTTTGTAGAAGTTTATCTGTAACATTACTGCCTAAAATAAGATAAAACTATTAGCTGTTTAACTGGACTAGCCTATTTTTAGAACTGAGAGAGCATTTCAATGGTTTGTAAGACCTAATACCATAGAAACCCTAGAAGAAAATCTAGGTAAAACCATTCAGGACGTAGGCACAGGCAAGGACCTCATGACTAAAACACCAAAAGCACTGGCAACTAACAAAAGCGAAAATAGACAAATGGGATCTAATTAAACTCCAGAGCTTCTGGAGCTCCAGAAGCTCTGGAGTTTAATTAGATCCCATTTGTCTATTTTCGCTTTTGTTAGTTGCCAATTCACTCTAATAATTGTTTCTTCTGTTAGTTGCCAATTCACTCTGTTTCTGTGAAGAAACAATCATTAGAGTGAATTGGCAACTAACACAATGGGAAAAAATTTTTGCAATCTACCCATCTGACAAAGGACTAATATCCAGAATCTACAAAGAACTAAACCAGATTCACAAGAGAAAAACAAACAATCCCATTCAAAGTGGGCGAAGGATATGAACAGACACTTTACAAAAGAAGACATATATGCCCATTATCACTGGTCATTAGAGAAATGCAAATCAAAACCACCTTGAGATACCATCTGACATGAGTTAGAATGGCAATCATTAAAAAATATGGAGACAAGAGATGCTGGAGAGGATGTGGAGAAATAGGAACATTTTTACACTGTTGGAGGGAGTGTAAATTAGTTCAACCATCGTGGAAGACAGTGTGACAATTCCTCAAGGACCTAGAAATAGAAATTCCATTTGGCCCAGCAATCTCATTACTGGGTATATATCCAAAGGATTATAAATCGTTCTATTATAAGGACACATGCACCTGAATGTATATTGCAGCACTGTTTACAACAGCAAAGACTTGGACAAATGCCCATCAATGATAGACTGTACAGGGAAAATGTAGCACATATACACCATGGAATACTATACAGCCATAAAAAAAACAATGAGTTCGTGTCCTTTGTAGGGACATAAATGAACCTGGAAACCATCATTCTCAGGAAACTGACACAAGAACAGAAAATCAAACACTGCATGTTCTCACTCATAAGCGGGGGTTGAACAATGAGAACATATGGACACAGGGAGGGGAGCATCACACACTGAAGTCTGTGTGGGAACTAGGGGAGGGCAGTGGGGGCTGGGAAGTTGGCAAGGGATAACATGGGGATAAATGTCAGATATAGGTGATGGGGAGGAAGGCAGCAAACCACATTGCCATTTATGTACCTATGGAACAATATTGCATGTTCTTTACATGTACCTGAAAACCTAAAACACAATTTTATATATACATAAATATATACACATATATATGTATTATATATATGTGTGTATATATACACATACATACATATATATGTATGTGTATATATGTATATATGTATGTGTATGTGTGTGTATATACATACACACACACACACACACACACACACATATATATATAAAAGATAATTCACCATCTCACTTTCTGGACTGTAAAACTTCTTGAGGGAGTTTCAACCAGGAAACATTGGAGCTCAGAAAATAATACACCATAATAAAGGTCTTAGAAGCATCCTAAAAGCAAAAGTTTATCTTTTACCTTCTCCTGCCTTCGTGTCTCTCACACCTCATTCTCCTCAAGGCTAGCCATAGACACTGAAATCTCTCTTCCCCAGGATGTGTAATAGAAACCAAATGCTTTTTCCTCAAAACCAGCCATAAAACCTGAAAACATTACTTTAACTTTTTCCCACCTTTCTGCATAAAAACTGCCCATAAAGAAATTCTCCAACTTACCTTGCTTGACTGTAAGTCATAGACCATCATTCTAGAGAGGAGTCTGTCCCAACCCAGAGGAAGGAATGCTGGAATGCTGCAAAGAAAATCCAAAAGGAAACTAAACACACAGGTCTTGCCAGCTTTCCCTACTCAGTCTATTAACATTAGCTCTACCTTTTTTTTTTCCAATCATATTTCTACACTGCTGTCCATACGTCCTTGAACCTAAGCATAAAAATGGATAGTTCTTCTTTTATCTTTGGGTCTTTATTCTGAAGTTTCCAATGTTACATAAAAAATGATCAAATATATTTGTTATGTTTTTCTCTTGTTAACCTATTTTTTGTTATAGGAGTGTAGCCATGATCCTTATAATGGAAATGAAAGAGATCACACTCTTTCAGCCCCTACACCTATGAACTTGAGTATCAGTTATATTGAAAAGAATTAATTGAATTTAAAGGCATTTATATTCAAGTTTAAGAAAACTGTATATTACTTTAGATGTTGAGATTCACAGAAAAGAGCTTCAATAGGTTTAAAAAAATTGTAAAGGCTCTGAAGTTAACAATACTTCAAAGTTTGAAAGATGTCTACTCTAAGCAGTATAGTTTCTGTAGCATGCCATTATATTTTTAATTTTACAATATATACAAACTTTAGAATGATCTCACATTTGGATACAAACCAAAAATTATTTGGTTAAATGTTTGATTTTATAAAACTGGTAAATATAGTTGCTTTATCAGATATACTTTAATGCTTTTAAAAATTTAAACTTTTTTTATTGCATTTTAGGTTTTGGGGTACATGTGAAGAACATGCAAGATTGTTGCATAGGTGCATATGTGGCAATGTGGTTTGCTGCCTTCCTCCCCATCAACTTTTAATTTGATGAGTGAAAAAATATTGTCCAGAACTTATTTTTCACTCAGAGTACATATACTTTTGAAAAGCATGTTAAGTCAATTTCAAGGTTTCAACAGAGTTTTTAAAATAAGTTTAATCATCATGTTAAATAATATTAACTTATCCAAAATAGAGAAATTATGACAGATTTAAATAAAATATAGCTTCTGGATATAAAATCTAATTCTGCCTCTCTGAGTTCCTCCCTCAAAGATTACTTAAATAGGTGGCCCACTTAGAGTGGAATATAATATTGTCCACTGCTGCCAATTCCCAGAACATGTACATTAAAAATCAAATCACTGCTGAATTTGAGATTCTAAGCACCCTAATTTTTCTTCTCTTCAAGAAAAAAATTATATATTTTCACGTTACATATTTATTTTTCCTCCTCCTCCTCCCCCCTCCTTCTCCTCCCTCCTTTTCCTCCCTCCTTCTCCTTCTCCTTTCTTCTGAAAGTTTTGCCCTATCACTCAGGCTGGAATACAGTGGTGTGAACAGAGCTCACTGAAGCTTCAATCTCCTGGGCTCAAGCTATCCTCCTGCCTCAGCCTCCTAAATAGGTGGGATCATAGGCATATACCACCACACCCAGCTGCTTTTTTATACAGTCAGGATTTTGCCATATTGCCCAGGTGGGTCTGGAACTTCTGGCCTCAAGCTGTTTTCTCACCATGGCCTCCCTAAGTGCTGGGATTGTAGGTGTCAGCAACTGTTCCTAGCTATCTATTAATTTTTAAACTCTAATTTACTTCCTTATTTTTCCCCTCCTGTCCTGCTTTTATTGTTTGTTAATTGATGTAAAATTTCTGTTCCTCCTGCTGTTTTCCAAGAAGAAAGGGAAGCTTTTAACATATTCTAGTTTCCATAGAAACAAGTTTTGTCCACTGTTAATGGTTGAGCATGTATTTGCTTATAAGATAAATTTTAGCTATGTCCTTATAAAGTTAGCTTAGAATACTTGCTTCTCTTTAGAAAAAACTTTTTGAGTACTTTCAGTTTTCAGGTCTTGTAATAATATGAAATAGTTAAAAAGTAAATAAAGCCTTCAAAAGAGTCAGATTCTACTATTGCCATAGATCAAAGTTATCAGTATAGCTACTAGATGAGATTAATATGTACTCATATGTAAATTAGGTAGCGATTTGGATATAAACTCCAGCTAATTTGTTATAATATGAAATTGGTATGCACTCATATTTAAATTAGGTGGTTATTTGGATATAAATTCTAGCTAAAATATGTTAAATGCTTTATTAGTTTAGGAGAGATGAGAACTATCTTAACAGTCTAATAATTTTTACAAAATAATCTGTGTGATGAACATAGCAATTAAACTAGAACAGAGGATACAGAACTTATCTAAGATATATGGTTATTCCATTAAATATATACTATAGCTACTATATGTTATTTTCACAGAGGAAATGACCTGAATGACATTTTAATATTTAATTGTAATATAGTTTTATTTATAAAATCTTATATTTTGATTTCAAGTAATATTTGATTTAATAAGTGAGTTTACTGTGCAGGTTAATATGCATATTGCACAAGGGCATGCTAATGCAATTAAAAATTAGCTAAGGCAAAAATTATCATGAAATATTTATAGAATTCTAAGAGCAAAGATTATTTTTGTATTTGCTATGCCTAATATCTATTTTTCAAAGACATGTTTCATACCCATGTTATTTTACAACTTAACTTTTTCCTGGTATAAAGTATTATTTGAATTCAAAGATAATTCTACATTTAACAAAATGGCTCATATATCAACATTTACCAAGATCATTGAGGTTAAGTTTCATATTATTATTTAAAGCTTAATGAAAACTTCTTTTTTGAGACAGGGACTCAACAAATAAGAAGTTGACCTTTTCTGAAAGACTCATTTGTAACACTGTCACATCTCTTGCCATTAATTTATTAACAAGATTATTATTTTTAATAAGGAAGGGCTATATAAATTTTATCTCCCTCCTCCTCTCTGTACATACTTCCTCATCAAATGTTTCAAACTGTTCATTGTTTTCCAAAGAATTTATATTTTAAATAAATATATATTTTTAATTCTGAAAACTATGGCAAGTTAGAATTTAAAGTAATTTTGTCAAGTTTACTTCTGAGAAAACAGATGTAGGATCTAAGATGACTGAATAGATGCAGTCATGTGGAAGAGCTCCTACTGAGAGACTAAGATGACTGGAATGCTTTTAACAGATCTTTTGAGGAAAGGCACTGAGAATAGACAGAGGGAAAACACAGAAGCTGAGCTGAAGGGGGAAAAAGCTGGGATTCCTGCACAGGGCTACCACACATCAAAACTCATTTTTGGATCTCAGCAGCTTCAGAGAAATAGGTGAGTTGAATTGGAGAAACCCACTCTCACCACAGGCCTCTGGAATACCAGCAGGAGAAGACTCCTAGACCACCGTGGACACTCGAGTTGGCAGAGAGAGCTGCTCCTAGAAGTAGTAAGGGCAGCAAGCCAATTGATGTGAACCAAGATGATTTGATGTGGGAGAATCTGCAGCAAAACACAGCCAGGGACAGCTATACCCCTAGGCTTGACTTGCTCCCATTGGAGGCCTTAACCCTGAAAGAACTGCTGGACCTGATCTCTTCAGGCTGGTCTTGCCCATTTGGCAGGGCTAGTCTAACCTGAGCACCCCTTGGTCTGCTAGTCAACTTTTGGGATCCCAGCCTGGCCATGCCTGCTTTCAGGGAAATTTTAGGTGCCTGGGGGCCTAAACCATAGGTGCTGCACTGGCAGACCATGCCTGACCAGTGGAGAGACCAATGAGGTAGCCCCTATTGCCAAACAAAAGCCTGACTTGTCCTTCCTCATGGTGCAGTTTCCCCTGGGCCCATGGCAACTCCCCATATCACTTTGGTGGTATATGTCTACCTGGGTAGGTTTTGGTTTCCTTGCAAGAGTGTAGTCGCCCTCTGTGCCCCAACCAACCACCATTGACAATGAAGCCATGGCAGGCACAGAGCCAACAAACCTCATTACTGACAATGCCCTGCCCTTGTGCTAACACTGTGCAGAGAACAGTGGATCTTCCACCACCCTGAATGATCATGCCTGCTTGTGGTGCACAGAGAAGCCACCCAGAACTGTACCCACCAGCACCACATTCCCATGTCTATAACACCTCCAGTGCAACTGACCATGTACAAAGTCTCTGGAAGTGCCCCCTGGTGCCACCACAACTGTGTTATCTCTGCCATTGTGGTGAACACCCACAGAAAAACAGGCATCCCGCTGCCCATTAGCCATTTCCACAGCTGCTGTACCTCAAACCCCACTCCAGTAAGATGGAGTTTTGCCATGTTTCCCAGGCTAGACCCAAACTCCTGAGCTCAAGTGATCCACCCCATTTCGGCCTCCCAAAATGATAGGAATACAGGCATGAGCCACAGTATCCTGCTGAATATTGGACATTCTTAAAGAAAATAAATTTCAAACCAGAATCTCATATTTGGGCAAACTAAGTTTTATCAGGAAAAGAGAAATTAGATTATTTTCAGATAAGCAAATACTGAGAAATTTGTGGCCACTAGGCCTGCCTTACAAGAGATCCTGAAAAAAAGCACTAAATATGAGAAGGAAAGACCATTACCAGTCACTACAAAAACACACTGAAATATACAGACCAGTGACACTATGAAGCAACCACATAAACAAATCTGCAAAATCATCAGCTAACATAATGATGACAGGAAGAAATCCACACATATCAATACTAACCTTAAATGTAAATGGGCTAAATGCCACAGTTAAAAGACACAGAGTGGCAAGCTGGATAAACAACGAAGACTCATTGGTTTGCTGTCTTCAAGAGACCCATCTCATATGCAAAGACACATAGAGGCTCAAAATAAAGGGATGGAGAAAAATATCCCAAGCAAATGGAAAATAGAAAAAAGCTGAGGTTGCAATTCTAGTTACTGACAAAACAGACTTTAAACCAACAAAGATCAAAAAGACAAAGAAGAGCATTACATAATAGTAAAAGGTTAAGTCAACAAGAACTAACTATACAAAGTCTATATGCATCCAACGCAGGGGAACCCAGATTCACAAACCTCTTAGGGACCTTCAAAGAGACTTAGACTCCCCCACAATAATAGTCAAAGATTTTAACACCCCACTGACAATATTAGAAAGATTATCAAGACAGTAAATTAAGAAACATATTCAGGACCTGAACTCAGCACTGGATCAAATAGACCTGACAGATACCTATACAAGTTGCCATTCCAAAACAACAGAATACACATTAACCTCATTGCCACATGGCACATACTCCAAAATCAATCATAAAATCAACAGTAAAATACTCCTCAGCAAATGCAAAATAACTAAAATAATAATAAATGCTCTTTGATCACAGTGCAAACAAATTAGTTATCAAGATTAAGAAATTCAGTCAAATTCATACAATTATATGGAAATTAAATAACCTGACCCTGAATGACTTTGGGGTAAATACACCATGGAATATTATGCAGCCATCAAAAATGATGAGTTCACGTCCTTTGTAGGGACTTGGATGAACCTGGAAACCATCATTCTCAGCAAACTGACACAAGAACACAAAATCAAACATCGCATGTTCTCACTCATAGACAAGTGTTGAACAATGGGAACACATGGACACAGGGAGGGGAGCACTATACACTGGGGTCTGTTGGGGGGGAGTTGGGGGGGACAGCAGGGGGTGGGGAGTTGGGGAGAGATAGCATGGGGAGAAATGCCACATATAGGTGAAGGGGAGGAAGGCAGCAAATCACACTGCCACGTATGCACCTATGCAACAATCTTGCATGTTTTTCACATGTACCCCAAAACCTAAAATGCAATAAAAAAAAATAAGGAAATTAAGGCAAACATCAAGAAGTTCTTTGAAACTAGTGAGAACAAAGATAACAACAAATCAGAATCGCTGGGACACAGCTAAGGCAATAGTAAGAGGGAAATTTATGGCACTAAATGTCCACATCAAAAACCTAGAAACATCTCAAGTTAATAACCTAACATCACAAATAAAAGAACTAGAGAACCAAGAGAAAAAAAATCTTAAAACTAGTAGAAGATAAGAAATAACCAAAATCAGAGCTGAACTGAAGGATATAGAGATGTGGAAAACCATACAAATAATCAACAAATCCAGGAGTTGATATTTTGAAAAAGTTCATTAAATAAATAGACAATTAGCTAGACTAATAAAGAAAAAAGAAGATTTAAATAAAGTCAATCAGAAATGACAGAGGGATATTACCACTGACCCCACAGAATCGCAAACAACTATCAGAGAATATTATGAACACCTCTATGCACATAAACTAAGAAAATCAAGAAGAAATGGATAAATTCCTGGACATATACACCCTGTCAAGATTGAACCAGGAAGAAATTGAATCCCATGAGCTCACAAATGAAGTCATTAATAAATAGCCTACCAACCAGAAAAAGCCCAAAATCAGATGGATTCACAGCTAAATTCTATGACATGTACAATGAAGAGCTGATAGCATTCCTGCTGAAACTACTCTAGAATATTGAGGGAAGGAACTCCTTGCTAATTCATTCTGCAAGCCCAGTATTGCCCTGATACTAAAACTTGGCAGAGATGTAACAAAAAAAATAAAACTTCAGACCAATATCCTTTATGAACATCAATGCAAAAATCCTCAACAAAATACTGGCAAAGCAAATCCAACAGCACATGAAAAAGCTTATTTACTATGAATAAGTAGGCTTTATCTTTGAGATTCAGGCTTGGTTCAACATAAAAAAATTAATAAATATGATTCATCACATAAAGAGTACTAAAAACAAAAACCACATGATTATATCAACAGATGCAGAAAAGGTTTATAATAACATTTAACATCCCTTCATGTTAAAAATATTTAATTAACTTGATATTGAAGGAACGTACCTCAAAATAATAAGCCATCTATGATGAAACCACAGGCAACATCATACTGAATGGACAAGAGCTGGAAGCATTTCCCTTGAAAACCAGCACAAGATAAGGATGCCCTATCTCATCACTCCTATTTCAACATACCATTGGAAATCCTGACCAAGGCAATCAGGAAAGAAAAAAAAAGGGGGGCATCTAAATAGGAAGAGAGGAAGTCAAATTATTTCTGTTTACAGATGACATAATCCTATATCTAGAAAAGCCCATTATCTCAGCCAAAAAAAGTGTTTTTTTGACTTTTTAAAAATTATTGTACTTTAAGTTCTGGGATACATGTGCAGAACGTGGAGGTTTGTTAGATAGGTATACATGTGCCATGGTGGTTTGCTGCATCCATCCCCTCATCATCTGCATTAGGTATTTCTCCTAATGATAGCCCTCCCCAATCCCCTTATTCTCTGCTATCCCTCTGCTACCCCCCACCCAAGAGGCCCCAGTGTGTGATGCTCCCCTTCCTGTGTCCATGCATTCTCATTGTTCAACACCCACTTATGAGTGAGAACATGTGGTGTTTGGTTTTCTGTTCTTGTGTCAGTTTGCTGAGAATGATGGTTTCCAGATTCATCCATGTCCCTGCAAAGGACATGAATTCATCTTTTTTATGGCTGCATAGTATTCCATGGTGTATAAGTGCCACGTTTTCTTTATCCAGTCTATCATTGATGGGCATTTGGATTGGTTCCAAGTCTTTGCTATTGTGAACAGTGCCACAATAAAAGTACATGTGCATGCGTCTTTGTAATTGAATGATTTATAATTCTTTGGGTATATACCCAATAATGGGATTGTTGGGTCAAATGGTATTTTTGGTTCTAGAGCCTTGAGGAATTGCCACACTGTCTTACAGTTCTGCTATGATCTTAGTTATTTCTTGTCTTCTGCTAGCTCTTGAGTTTTCTTGGCTTGCTCCTCTAACTCTCAGTTTTGACAATAGGTTGTTGATTTTACATCTTTCCTTGCTCTCATGTGGGCATTTATTGCTATAAATTTCCATCTAGACACTGTTTTAAATGTGTCCAATAGATTCTGGTACGTCGTGTCTTCATTCTCATTGGTTTCAAAGATCATCTTTATTTCTGCCTTCATTCATTGTTTATCTAGTCATCATTCAGGAGCAAGTTGTTCAGTTTTTATGTAGTTTTTCAGTTTTTAGTGAGTTTCTTAATCCTGAGTTTTAATTTGATTGCACTGTGTTCTGAGAGACTGTTTGTTATGATTTCCATTCTTTTACATTTGCTGAGGAGTGATTTACTTCCAATTATGTGGTCAATTTTAGAGTAGGTGTGATGTGGTGCTGAGAAGAATGTATATTCTGTGGATTTGGAGTGGAGAATTTTGTAAATGTCTATTCGGTCTGCTTGATCCAGATCTGAGTTTAAGTCCTGGATATCCTTGTTAATTTTCTCTCTTGTTGATATGTCTAATATTGACAGTGGAGTGTTAAAATCTCCCGCTATTATTGTATGGGAGTCTAGGTCTCTTTGTAGGTCATTAATAACTTGCTTTAGGTGTGTGGGTGCTCCTGTACTGGGTGCATATGTATTTAGGATCATTAGCTCTTCTTGTTGCATTGATACTTTTACCATTATGTAATGCCCTTCTTTGTCTCTTTTGATCTTTATTGGTTTAAAGTTCATTTTATCAGAGACTAGGATTGCAACCCCTGTTTTTTTTTTTTTTTTTTTTCCATTTGCTTGGTAAATCTTCCATTCCTTTGAGTGTATGCATGTCTTTGCATGTAAGATGGGTCTTCTGAATACAGCACACCGATGGGTCTTGACTTTTTAGCCAGTTTGCCAGTCTGTGTCTTTTGATTGGGGCATTTAGGCCATTTACATTTAACGTTAATATTTTTATGTGGGAATTTGATCCTGCTGTTTTGTTACTGGCTGGTTGTTTTGCCCATTAGTTGATGCAGTTTCTTCATTGCATCATTTGTCTGTACCATTTGGCATGTTTTTGCAATGGCTGGTACTTGTTGTTCCTTTTCATGTTTAATGCTTCCTTCAGGAGTTCTTGTAAGACAGGTCTGTTAGTGATGAAATCTCTGAGCAATTGCTTGTCCGTAAATAATTTTATTTTTCCTTCACTTATGAAGTTTAGTTTCGCTGGATATGAAATTCTGTGTTGAAAGTTCTTTTCTGTAAAGATGTTGAATATTGGCCCCCACTCTCTTCTGGCTTGTATGGTTTCTTCCAAGAGGTCCCCTGTGAGTCTGATGGGCTTCTCTTTGTGGGTGACCTGACCTTTCTCTCTGGCTGCCCTTAGCATTTTTTCCTTCATTTCAACCCTGGTGAATCTGATAATTATGTGTCTTGGGGTTGCTCTTCTTGAGGAATATCTTTGTGATGTTCTCTGTATTTCCTGGATTTGAATGTTGGCCTGCCTTTCTAGGTTGGGGAAGTTCTCCTGGATAATATCCTAAAGAGTGTTTTCCAACTTGGCTTCACCCTCCCCTGATCAAACATAGATTTGGTCTTTTCACATGATCCCATATTTCTTGGAGGCTTTGTTCATTTCTTTTTACTCTTTATTCTCTAATATTGTCTTCTTGCTTTATTTCATTGAGTTGATCTTCAATCTCTGATATCCTTTCATCTGCTTGATCAATTTGGCTATTGAAACTTGTGTATGCTTCATGAAATTCTCATGCTGTTTTTCAGCTCCATCAAGTCATTTATGTTCTTCTCTATTCTGGTTATTCTAGTTGGCATTTCGTCTAACCATTTTTCAAGGTTCTTAGTTTCCTTGCATTAGGTTAAAACATGTTCCTTTAGCTCAGATAAGTTTGTTATAACTCACCTTCTGAAGCCTGCTTCTGTCAATTCATTAAACTCATTCTCTATCCAGTTTTGTGCCCTTGCTGATGAGGAGTTGTGATTCCTTGGAGGAAAAGGGGCATTATAGTTTTTGATGATTTCAGCCTTTTTGCACTGGTTTCTTCCCATCTTCATGGGCTTATCTATCTTTGGTCTTTGAAGTTGGTGACTTTGGATGTTGGTCTCTGAGTTTAAGTTCTTTTTGTTGATGTTGAAGCTATTTCTTTCTGTGTTTTAGTTTTCCTCCTAACAGTCAGGCCCTTCTGCTGCACATCTGCTGGAGGTCCACTCCAGACCTTGCTTGCCTGAGAATCACCCACGCAAACTGCAGAACATCAAGGATTGCTGCCTATTCTTTCCTCTAGTAGCTTTGCCCCAGAAAGTTATCAGATGTCAGCCAGATTTCAGCCAGAGCTCTTCTGTTTGAAGTGTCTATTAGTCAAGATAAATAGGGGTGAGGGAGCCACTTCAGCAGGAAGTCTGTCCCTTGTCAGAGCTCAAGTGCTGTGCTGGGAGCTCTGTTGCTCCCTTCATAGCTGCTGGGCAGAGACATTTAAGTCTGCTGAAGCAGGACTAACACTTCCCCTTTTCCCAGGTTCTCTGTCCCAGGAGGGTGGGGGCTTTATTTGTAAGTCCCTGACAGGCTGCTGCCATTTTTCAGAGATGCCCTGCCTGGCAAGAAGGGAGTCTACTCAGGGTCTGCCTGTAAAGGCTTTGCTGAGCTGCTGTGGGCTCCACCCAGTTGCTTTGTAAACTTCAGCAACTTTGTTTACACATGCAAGTTTAGAACCTCCTACCAGAGCCTCGGTAAAGGTGAATGACCCTCCCCCCACCAAGCTTGAATGTTCCAGGTTGTGCTCAGACTGCTGTGCTCGCTGGAGAATTTCAAGCCAGTGGATCTTAGCTTTCTGATTTTCATGGGGGTGGGACCTGCTGAGCTAGATCACTTGGCTCCCTGGCTTTAGCTCCCTTTTTTTCAAGGGAATGAGTGGTTCTGTCTCACTGGCATTTCAGGTGCCACTGGGGTATGAGAAAGCAAAAAAAAACAAAAAAAAAAAACTACTTCAGTACCACGGCTGCCCAGTTTTGTGCTAGAAATCTGGAGTGCTGGTGTTGTAGGCACTGGAGGGAATCTCCTGGTCTATGGGTTGTGAAGACCATGGGAAAAGCACAGTATCTCAGCCAGAGTGCCGGAGTGTCCAGAAAAGCTCCTAATGGCGTCCCTTGGTTAGGAGAGGGAGTTCTCTGGCCCCTTGTACTTTCTGGGTGAGGCATTGCCCCACCCTACTTTGTATTGCCCTCCTCGGGCTACTCCCACTGTCTAACCAGTCCTAATTAGATGAGTCTGGTACCTTGGTTGGAAATGTAAAGATCACTTGTCTTCTGGATTGCTCTCACTGGGAATGCAGACTGGAGCTGTTCCTATTCAGCCATCTTGGTGGAAGTCCCTCAGCCCAAAAGCTTTTTAAGCTAATAAACAACTTCAGCAGCCTTAGGATGCAAAATCAATGCACAGAAGTCACTAATATTCCTACACACCAACAACAGACAAGTTGAGAGCCAAATCAGAAATGTACTGTCATTCACAATTGCCACAAAAAAAAAAGAAAAAAATATCTAGAAATACAGCTAAGGAGGGAAGTAAAAGATGTCTACAAGGAGAACTACAACACACTGCTAAAAGAAATCAGAGATTTCACAAACAAATGGAAAAACATTCCATGCTTATGGGCAGGAAGAATCAATACTGTAAAAGTAGCCATACTTCTTAAAGCAATGTATAGATTCAATGCTATTTCTATTAAAATACCATTGACATTCTTTGCAGAACTAGAATAAACTATTCAAAAATTCATATGAAATGAAAATAGACCCAGAATGGCCAAGGCAATCCTAAGCAAACAAAAAAAGCTGGAGGCATCACTTGACTTCAAACTACACTACAGGACTATAGTAGCCCAAACATGGTTGGTACAAAAAATACACATAGATCAATGGAACGGAATATAGATCCAGAAATAAAGCATCACCCCTACAACTATCTGATCTTTGCAAAACTTAACTAAAGCAAGCAAAGGGAAAAGGATTCCCTATTCAATAAATAGTGCTGGGATAACAGGCTAACCATATGCAGAAGATTGAAACTGGACCCCTCCCTTAAATCATATACAAAAATTAACTCAAGATGGATTAACAACTTAAATGTGAAACCCAAAACTATAAAAACCCTAGAAGACAACCTAAGCAATATCATTCAGTATACAGGAATGGGCAAAAATTTAATGATGAAGATGTCAACAGCAACTGCGACAAAAGCAAAAATTAACAAAAAAAAAAGGGATCTAGCTAAACTAAAGAGCTACTGCCCAGCAAAGGGAACTATCAACAAAGTAAATGGATAACCTACAGAATGGGAGAAAAGATTTGCAAAGTATGCATCTGTCAAAGGTCAAAGAATATGAACAGGTACTTCTCAAAAGGAGACACGCACATGGCCAACAATCATGTGAAAAAAAAAAAATCTCAACATCACTGATTATTAGAGAAATGCAAATCAAAACCACAATAAAATACCATCTCATACCAGTCGGATTGTTAGAGAAATGCAAATCAAAACCACAATAAAATACCATCTCATACCAGTCGGATTGGCTATTACTAAAAAGAACAAAATAACAGATGCTGAAGTTGTGGAGCAAAAGGAATGTTTATAAACCTGCTGGTGGGAGTGTAAATTAGTTCAACCACTGTGAAAGACAATATGGCAATTCCTTGAAGACCTAAAAAGAGAAACACCTTTCAACCAAGCAATCCCATTGCTGAGATATATCCAAAGGAATATAAATTATTCTATTATAAAGACACATGCAGGTGGGTGTTTATTGTGGCACAATTCATCATAACAAAGACATGGAATCAACCTAAATGCCCATCAATGGTAGACTGAATAAAAATGTGGTATATATACACCATGGACTACTATGCAGTCATAAAAATGAATAAATCATGTCCTTTGCAGGAACATGGATGGAACTGGAGGCCATTTGTTATTCTTAGCAAACTAATGCAGGAACAGAAAATCAAATACCACATGTTCTCACTTATAAGTTGGAGCTAAATGAAGAAAACATGTGGACATAAAGAAGGGAACCACACACACTAGGGCCTATCAGAAGGTGATGGATGGGAGGAGGAAGAGGATCAGGAAAAATAAATAATGGATACTAGAATTAATACCTGTGTGACAAATAATCTCTACAACAAACCCCATGACACAAGTTTACCTATATAACAAACCTGCACAAGTATCCTGACTTAAAAGTTAAAAAAAATAAAGTAGCTAGAGTCATGCAGTTATTTGACAGCCTGTACATTGATAGTCATACCCATGTGAATAATATTTTTAAATAACTGTTGTTTCTATTTTCAGTCTCATCATCAAATACACTCAGTATCTCCTTGTCATTGACACAGTGCTTAATTGCATGTAAAGAAAAACAGATGTGTGGTTTATATTCAATATTATCTTATTTTTAATAGAAAAAGAAAGTTGTTTCAAAGCTTTAGTGTGCATAACAATCAACTTGGGTATTTGTATAAAAAATTTTTTTCACAGTCCACAAGCAGCGATCTGACTTGTCAGATATCAGGAGGGGAGACCCAAGTTGTGATTTAACCAGCACTTCAAGTGGTTCTGATGGAGATGGTTCCTAGAGCACATGTGACAAAACAAGGTTCAAACAATAAAACATAATTTTTAGAACCAAAATGCAACCAGAAAACCTACTTGAGCTTTCTGATATTCTTCTCTGGTTACAGGATTTTTTAGTCAAAAATCAGCTAGGAGATCCCCCATTTTTCTCATGGCAGGCCAGGGTTTACTAACAACTGTTTCAGTACTGAGTAATTAGGTTAAATATTAAAAGTCAGTACCCTTATACAAAGCCTGGACTGTAGAAAAGCCCATCAAGAGTTTTTCCTAGGCCTTTCCTGGGCCTTAAAACATGATAAAATAACCAAGGAATTCTTACCAGGACCTGTTTAGAATTAAACAGGTTTTACTGTGGGTCTGAAGAAACTCCCCAGGCCTCCACAAACGATTTACTGGGCATCTAAAGAAACTCCTCAAACCTCCGTGATTTATCAGGATACAAGATAAGGGTAATCACCCCAGCACCTGGACCCATTTAAATTAAGTAAATTTACTGAGGCTCCAGAGGAAGGTCTTCGGGACTCACACCTTAGTTATAGATTAAAAGAAGTTAATCACTTATGTCTTGAGATAAATGCACACTTACACATAGACATATAGCTTAGGAGGTATATAAGCTCTGGAAATATTTGTAATTTTGAGTTGTCCTGCCAATAATTTCCAGGTCTTCTCCCTGTAACCAGTTACAGAAACAAAAAACTCTCTTCCTCCCTAGTTCATCTGCATCTCCTTGTTGGGAAGCGAAAAACAGCAGCCTAACCCTCAGTTTGGTCCAGGAACATTCTTGCAGATCTTCAATGCTCATTCTTGCCTCCCCATTTTATCTGCTTGTTTTGTTTTCAGTGAGGGAATTAATTACATTACACTGGGCAACTATAATCAGCACCTTTAGGTTTCTCCTCCTTGTCTCCCACAACTCAGGCAAGAGTGGTTGCCAAATGAAACAATAAGCTCAAATAGAAGGATAGTATCCTAAATCTTATTTTTGAATCTGGGCTGACCATGTCTGACCAGGAAAGGCATTGAGTGAGAATCTTTTCTTCTGCTGTTTAAAATACAGAAATATTGGCTTTTCCATGTCTCTGAGTCTCTGATTGTCAGTAATTTAGATTACAGGCCACAGGTAGAAAGAACCTTCCTTCTACATTGCTTGCAAACTGGCAGATTCTTGCTTGGGCATACCTCTTTCTTATAGCAGTTTGCTAAATTTAGCAAGGAATGGAGCTGTTTTTCTAGCCTCTTCTCATACAGCTACAAGTTTAAAAATATTTAATATGACTCCCAATTATCACTGCTTATAGTTCAAGCTTTTTCCATATGACAAGTGTCACTGTCATATCAGCATATGGTATACCCTTTCTCTGCCTGTCAGAACACCAAGACTATTGCAAATATTTTAAACTTCTATTGCTGTGAAACTCCAATACTAGGTACTAATTTCTGAATTAGTGTTTTAGTGTTCAAGCTATACTGCTGAAATATTACACAAACCAGTATAAAAATGAATTGTTCAGGGTTGGTGAAATGATCTGACCCATAAAAACATTTAGAAATCCAGGTTGTTTTCATTTTGTTCTATTATCTCCAAGTGTTCAGTTCTTGATCACATCATTAATGCTGACTTGCATCCATATCCACCTTTCCAGATCAGAAAAAGGTGAAGAAGAAAATCCATGGTATTGACACAGAGCTTGCTCATATAATTCTTGCACATATCATTGGCCTAAAGTGAGTACATGGACACATCTACACTAAAAAAGCCTGAGAAATATATCTTGCTAGATTATCATCTTGTAACTAAAACTTAGACATTCAATTATTGAAGGGAAAAAAAGAAATATAAATGCAAGGGAACAATTAGTACTTAAAGTCAAAAATGGTAGTTGTGAAGAATAATGAGAAAATTGAATTACAAATTGCTATTTACAATTAATAATTAAAGCCAAAAATGATAATTGTAAAAAATGGGAAAATTAAAGATTGCTATTTGCTATGCAAATGCTGTTTTTTTTCTTAAAGTATTTATTATTGTTGAAATACTCTTTTCTTGATCTATTTTATCATGCAATATTCCTCCTAAAGAAAGTACAGTGGTTTAATTTTAGTATTTCCTATGTTGACAAATACAAGTCCTTCTGAGTGGCATTCTAGCTCTCCGATAACTACTTCTCCACTTGTCTACCCTCATCTCTGAAACAATTTTACTAAGCTCTAAGTAATACTCATGCATTCCCCGCTTTTGTGTTTTTAAGCAAAGACTTTCCCCCTAATATCTCCACTCATTCATCTTTATCACTGTCAAAACCTGATTTAAAATTTGTCTTCACAAAGTACCAGATTAATCCTATGTAATTTGCCGATTTTCATATCATCAGTTTTTACTATGCTAATTTGGATGTACATTTAATAATTTTAAAATATTTTAAATTTGCATGCTATCTGACACCTAAACTATAAGCTCTTCAAGTACAGGAATAAAGTGCTTCTTTGGAACACACCATTAATATGTAAAACCAATGCAAACATCCCTTGTTAAAAAACTATCCTTCCCAAGAGAGATACATTAAATTTGTGTAAAATATCACAGTGTTTGGATAGCAGAGTAAGCACTCTTCCTAGATCTGCCATTTAACTTATAGTGTGAGATCTTGAACAAATAACCTGTTATTTTGTACTGCAATTGCTGTTATTCTAATGATAAAGTCTAAAGTTCTGTCAGCAGAGAAGTTCCTTAAAGCTAAGTTTGGTGGTGGTGGCATATAGGTTATTCAGTTTTATCATTTAGAATGCTTAATCCTATTTGTATGTAAAAGTTTATATTATTTATAAGTATTTGACATGCATTTTGTTTGTCATGATATTAGACAGCATTGGCCTGAGCGTCAACTAACTCCTAATGATAGTGCTCAACTGCTTTCTCCTTGGGTCTTTAGAGCCATATAAAAAAGATAATTCACATAATAGGGCTATTAAATATATTTTTAAAAATTTATTTTACTGATGAGAGTTATTTGATTAAAGGACTAGATCATGAACCATGACCTAAGGCTCAACAATCTCAGAATTTATAAAACCAAAAGTGAATATTTATCATGCACAGTTCTTACTGACTCAGCACTTTGATGCAGAATAGTTCATATAAAATGATATGTTAAGATTATTGAACTCTAATGTCCCCTTCAGCAATAACATACAGTAATTCATACTATAAAAAGCAAATATTTCTTTATATTTCTAAATATCAGTACTATTTATTCACATTATAATTTTTCTAGATTAATTCAAATATATCACATTAAAAATGAATCATTTTGAATTCAATATATCTTATGTTTCAAATAAATCTTTAAAAATATACCTTAGTCATAAAATTTGGATTTTAGTGAGCCTTCTAGAAATACCAAAAATAGCCATCCTGGAAATAAAATTGAGTATTTCTGTTGGCTTCAGATAACAGATATTTCATTTTCTGTTTTTGTGTCCTGAATGTACAATGGTTCTTTGTATACAATGACATTTGTATTATGAGATAATAATAGGAAGTATTGATATTTGGGCTTTTACCTAGTATTTTTTTTATAAAAAACATTTTTTTAGTAAGGATCCAAATTTACATGCCTTCCTTTATGTTATTGGAGGTTCCACGTTCTTCTACTGAACTTATTGGTAAATTATCCCAACTTATAAAATTGGGCTTTTAAAAAAATCCAGAAATTTCTATCTTATAAAAAATGAAAAAGTTGGAAAAACAAGGAATTGTATTTTAATAGACTCATGGCGAGAAACTTGAATCAGATTGTTAAATAATTTATCCACCCAGCACTATCCTATTTCATCAGCTGTTGCCTATCATTTGTTACAAGCCTGGGCCTTCATCTGTTCTTTAATTCTGCAAGAAATTTCATGTTTCTTATCAAGTTAATTGGAATTGGGTTCTGTACATGTGCAATGAAAGAACCAAAGCAAATCCAATAATTTGTTTGTATGGTTTTTGTTGTTGTTGTTGTTGTTGTTGTTACTTTTAAATAGAGGGATGAAAGTAGAAGGAGAAGCCCTAAAGCAAATAGGGGGCAAACCCAAGGAAGATAAATATTTATTAATACTCCTGCCAAGATGTGATTTCTTTTAGTCCTAGATTGAATTAAAGACATAAACTATCACTCTCGGATAGGATGGGGAAACATCCTCTTAGAGAAGAAATTATTTAGGGAGTCTGTATTTTTTAATTTTAATACAGGTGACTAGCACTTCATAGAGACAGGAATATATGACCATATCACAATATTAATAGACTCTAAGTGAATAGGCATAAGAAAGTCATCAGACTCAGTTCTTTAAAATAACTGGCACTTCAAAAGCCAGAAAAATTAATGGAGAAAGATGAAAAATTGAGAATATCACTAGAAAACTTGAATCTAAAAAATTAACCAAATGAAAATTTCAGACCTGAACAATACAATAAATGTAACTACTAAAACTACTAAAAGCAAACTGTATACAATAGAAGACTGAATTGGTATAATAGAAAACATGTTAATATAAGTTATAAATCTGAAAATCTAGGAAGAATACAAATGTATAAAATAGATTATAATTAATGTGAAAAAAAACTGAAAACACTTTTTTTTTTTCTCATAGTAAAATGTAATCCTAGAAGAAAGAGAGAGAACAACAGAAGACTGAATTGGTATAATAGAAGACATATTAATAGATGTTATAAATCTGAAAATCTAGGAAGAATACAAATGCATAAAATAGATTATGATTAATGTGAAAAAAGTGAAAATACGTATCTTTTTTCTCATAGTAAAAGATAATTCTAGAAGAAAG
The DNA here is from genome assembly GCF_030222135.1 of Aotus nancymaae. Lineage (NCBI taxonomy): Eukaryota > Metazoa > Chordata > Mammalia > Primates > Aotidae > Aotus > Aotus nancymaae. The sequence goes on along the minus strand of NW_026988428.1, from coordinate 27,558,983 downwards.
GGAGAGAGCAAATGGGGCAGAAGTAATATTAAATGCCTAAAAATTGTTCAAAACTGTTGGAAGATATGAACTCACAGATTCAAGAAGACCTGTAGATCATGTGCAGCATGAACAAAAGAAAGAAAAATTATACTGAGGCACATCATAATAATATTGCCAAAAGAAAACAAAAAAAGTAAACTTTACAGGCAGCCAGAGAGAGACTATCATGGGAAAAAAAACAATGACAAGTAATTTTTCAAAATAAACGATGAAAGTTAGAAGACAAGGAATTACATTGCTGAATTTTGAAATAAAATATCAGTTATCTTTAAGTCCTACTTTCAGTGAAAATAATCTTTAAAAGCCAAGATAAGTATTCTTTCTATGGTTAGGATATAGACAGAAAAATGGCAAGTAACCATCAATTGCACCCTAACATAGAGCATAAGCTTCAAAAGATGCAACATCATAGCTTTATTGAATATAGCAGAAAGCCAAATTATCTAAAATGAAAAATATGCAACCCTCTTCTAAAGTATTATCATTGCTTGTGTCCTTGATGAAGCTGCAGAAGGAAGAAAAATTGCCATAGAATGGGGTAGCAAGAAATCAGTTAAAATTTTTAACTACTTTTAGCTAAGTAGGGCCTGGTTCAAGTATTAAAATCCCAAGGACCTCTAGCTACAGAGCAAGATTGCATCAACTGCCATTTATTATGTTCAGGACTTCAACGAGTACTTGGAAATAACATGCTGAATGAGGGGGGATGCAGAGGGGGACAAGTTATAAGAACTGAGAGAAAATCACTCTAAGGAATTCTGGGAATTCACCAAATGCAAGACAGTTGGTGGCATGGTACTAATGCTGAGACATGACATTGAAAGCCAGTTTTTCTTCAGTAGAATTTTCTTTATTGTGTTATTTTTAAAGTATGTGTGTGAATTACACTGATACAGACAACCATTCATTCAAAAAAAAAAGTTATCTAGCACTGTCATGAACTTGAATATGTACTACGTCTTTCTGCAATGCAGTTAACATATGATAGGCAATCTTAACTTCCACATGAACTTGTTATACAAACAAAAGTATTCTTTCAGCATGTTAAGTTTTAGATCGAATTTAGGTCAGATTTATTTTTCTAATTGAGTTTCCTTCTTACATTTTGAAAATTATATACCAATTTATAAGGAATTTAAGAAATAACTTTGTTTATGCTGGGGGCTGGCTAAAACATCTATTTCATTTTATTCTACTCAAACTATACAAAAGCTGTATATTTTTATTTGATTATTGGATCATTATCAATTTTGTCATTCACAAGTCTGCTTAAAATACAATGTTGCACATTGTTAAAAGAAAAACTTTGGACATATTAAATTTAACACAGTTTGTGTAGAAAAAAACATGAAAATTTGACAGCCCCTAGAACTGGAGTAGATTCAGAGTGATTCTAGTATTACCACACAGTCAAATAACATTTATGGGAAAAAAAAATGAAAGTAATGTACAGAAAATGGAAATGAGGTACAGAAGCATCTGGATTGGTTAGTGCTGGGCATTTGCCTTTTTTGAACATGGTTTGAACAGCTGGCTGCCTGTAATCGGCTAAGACTTGGCTACTTGTTACAGGAGTAAATTATAGTCTCTTTCATATTCAGTTAGTTCACTGTTCACTATGAATGGAGAAACCTTTAGGTCAAACTTAAAATATGTAAGGAGGCAGTTTTAGGTTAAAGTTAATTTAACTCCACATGCAGCTTTGGTATATGAATATCATTCAAAATCCACAATATCTATCTACAAGATACATAGTACTTCTATTTTCTAGTTGAGTAAACTTAATCCCATGGTTAAATAACTAGCTCAATGTCACATATAAATCCTAATTCAGACAGAATGCCTAGAGCCTTTCAGTTACATTGTGCCTCTGCCTTTCCTGCTCTGAAGTAACTAATTTCACACAAGTTTGTTGAGTTTGTTTTTAGAATATTAAATGAGTTGCTCACCAAGATAATATAATACTTGTATCAAAAATCAAGAATTTTAGTAAAAATGGACCATGCATGTGAGTCATAGAGAGGCGCTACTACATACGTCTGCAGATGCATTGCTGAAAGTGAAAATATACCTTATTTTGACATAGACGTGCATAATAATAATAGGGCTAAAAATGAGAGTTGTTAAGTTTTCCTGGATTGACAGAGAATTAATTCATTTTACATACTGAAATAATAGATGCTCATTTCTCTTAATGATGACACTTGAGAATTCATTAAACAAATCCATATTGATTGACAGACAGTGTTGACTACTGAACAAGTACTTTGTGCTACCCTTTCATTTGTTCCTGTTCTCATATCCTTGCCACTGTGTAAGTTCTATTTCAATATGTCTGTATTTTGAAGAGGAAAAAGATTTTTATGACATATATCCTTTTTCTATTTTAAAAACAGGTTGGGACAGAATCACTATCAATATTGTCAATATTTTATTTTATTTTTTCCCCTTTTGATCATAGGTTCAGCATTTAGACCATATGAGAGTTGAGTGATGAATTGGCTGTGGCATTGCTGGTCCACAAATGTCAATAAGGATGTGTTATAGGATACATTTCTATATTATTAACTGTGCCAATGATTTAGCCATAGTAACTGATAATACTTCAAGAGTACAGAAAGAATAGATCAACTTAGCTATAACTGTAATAGACAAAACCTCAGTTCTTTCAACATTGGGATAAGACTCATTAATTTTCATAAAATCTCTTTTGTTCATGTCATGAAATATTTCTAGTTTCTGTCATATTTTGAACCCAGTCAGATTTGTGATCTTAGGTTTTTTACCTCTGATAATTCATAAAAGTACATTTCTTCTACTAGTATCTTTGTTTCATCATTAATGAATAACATCAAATCTGAGAAACTTGTGTTTACTATATGTTTAAACATCTATTTGAAAATCTCATCTTTTAAAGTCAAAGGTGGAATATTTTTGCACATCCTAATCCTCAGAAGGCTCTGACCTCTCTCTAGTATGCAGACAAGGTAAGATTCTTCTAAGCAAACTTAAGTTCTTTTCTTCTGAAGTAACTATAAGTGTTTGTATTATTCTTTTCACATTTTCATATTGAGTCACTCCAGTGTAAAAGGATAACGGGTTAAGGCTATTGCTCAATATTATGCCTTATTGCAAAATTTTTTTGCTATAATTTTTATACCCTTGAAATAATTATTGTAACATAACTGCATTCAGAGTAGCACAATGGTCATAATTCATACTGCCTGCATTCAAATCTTAGCTTTGCCACTTACAGCTATGTGTCTTTGGGCAGGTTAATGAATTCTTCTGTGTCTCACTTTCCTCATGTATAATGCAGATATTAATTGTGTTTATCTCTGTTGTGGGAATGAAATGTGTTAGTAGATATACAGAGGTACAGAACTTAGAATACTCTCTGGCACATATTTAGAGTTCAAAAAATGGAAGTCAGTTTCCTTATTGTTGCTGTTGCTGCTCTTGTTACTATTCAGGCACTCAGTATCCATATGCTCCAAATTAATAAGAGGAGGTTCTTAAAAGTATAGAAAGGCCGGGCACAGTGGCTCATGCTTGTGGTCCCAGCACTTTGGGAGGCCAAGGCGGGTGGATCACCTGAGGTGAAACCCTATCTCTACTAAAAATACAAAAAGTAGCCGAGCGTGGTGGCGGGTGCCTGTAATCTCAGCTACTCAGGAGGCTGAGACAAGAGAATGGCTTGAACCCAGGAGGTGGAGGTTGCAGTGAGCCAAGACAGTGCCACTGCACTCCAATCTGGGAGACAAGAGCAAAACTCCATTAAACAAACAAACAAACAAAATACTGTAGAAAACTATTTGAGTCATCTAGAAAAATGTCCATCTTATAGAAATGGAGCACATCTTTGCAGATAAGTTCCTTTTCCATTGCAGTATACATTTTACAGTGGTAATATAATATTTTCTTCTCCCTACATTTTTCTTAATGCAACTTAAATATGCATAAGGATGTATTAAACCCTCTTAAGTGTATACAATTTTACTATGTGCATTTCAGCAATTCCAGATATACTTGGGAAAAATTATGAAGTTATATTTTGGTAAATGTTATGATCCTCAGCTCAACGAGGACTTGAGGGTCTTGCAGGAGGAAGATTTTCATCTAGTGATACAGTATCACTTTTTTCCTAACAATATGGGAGAAAATATATATATACTTATTTTATATAAATGTCTATAATTCTCATTGTTTTCTTATTTCAAATTTTTATGATATTTAGTGACCCCTAAAAGCCTTACATAGAATTTAAGTGACTTTCTTCAGAGTATTCAGTTCCAGTGCTAGAAAAAGAGATGTAGTATTTAATATAGCTCATTGTGGGAAGAGTGAGATCAATTGGTAGACATTTCAATATTGTTTCTCTGATAGTGGGAGAGGTTATAAAGGGACACAATCTAAGTATCTGAGTTTTTCAAATATTTTTTAGAGGTTGCAGAGTAAGTAAAGGATAGAATCATACAACTTCTAAGATTTTCTCTCTCTTTATATTGAAATGTCCCACTGCACGCAAACATTTAGAAAGTTACTTGAATATATTTTGTTTTCCCTTCCATCAAAGCATTTTATGATAACAACAAGATAAGCTTGGTGTTACTTAATCATTGTTGGAAAAACACTAAACTATGAAGATTTAGCTAAAAGAAAGAAAATTCAAGTTCTTATTTTTAAAATCCCCAAATCAAGAATACCTCCCTTTTTGTTGCAAGGAAGAGCTTTGAGAATCTAGCTGGCTGTGGCTGTTATTTCTTAAAATGACCCAGATATACTCTTTTTGTCTTGCCGTTTCTAACTTTCAAAATGATACTATCTTCTTGACTTAGAGTTTCATTATCACATAGTAGTAAGAGAAAATATCAGCAGACGCGGGATACAAGACAAAGAGAACGAGAGATGGCTGGCTTTATATGATATAAATATTTAGTAGGTTTTTAATATATGTAACTGCTTATTATAATAGGAATTCCACCACTTTTGAAATTGTTAGATCAGATGGTATTTTAGTTTGCATTCTCCAGAAGCAGACCTTGAAATGAAGATTGGAGAGAAAATAGCTTATTTGGGAGATGCAAGAAACACTTATAGGAAAGTGGTGAGGCAAAGAAGGGAAGGAAATAAAAGTCAGCGGCTCTTATGGGTGACTGGAGCTTATATCTGCAGAGAACTTTGGGAAATTATATAACATACAAATATTAGCATTATTTCACAAAAGCGGTAAGTCAGGGTCTTTAACCTCCAACTTCTGTTAGTCATTGATTGAGGGTTGCTTCTGGAGGAATGAGGCAGTGTTAATTCTCTGGGATTTTTGGCTTGATAGGCACTTGCCACAGTGGTTTTCCTCCCCCCTAAAATCTTTTGACCAGGTTTTCCTCTTCTGGTCAAAATATTCAGATGCCGTTAGTTGCATGTTGGACAACAGTCATTTAAGCGGTAAGGTTAAAGAGATATAAATAAGTAGGGTACTAAATGCATTTGTTACAAATGATCTACATTATGTTTTTCAAATTAAAGCTGCCTAGTGTTCTTAGGTGCTTGCAAATCACAATTTTTCATTAAGTATCTCATTACATAGTGATTGCTTATTTATGTGTATTCTTTATTTTTGTTTACCTATGAGACTCCAGTGTACTTCCCAGTAGTTGCTTAAAGAACATTTCTTAAATGCTTGAAAAAAGAATGTCCTCAGAATCAAGTATGTCATTTTACAATCTTCCATTATTAATTTTTTTTCTACTAACAGTGCTAGTCTAGACCATTTGAATATGTCTTATTTACTAGTAAGCTTTTTATAGTACTTTTAAACACACTTTATAACGTCCTGTACATGGGAGTACTTTTTCAGTCACTCTACTGTCCCACTTCATTTTTGTTTAATTAGAAGTTAGACGTTCTCACTCATAAGTGGTAGTCGAACAATGAGAACACACAGACACAGGGAGCGGGACATCACCTACCTGGGCCTATTGGGAGGTGGGAGTCAAGTGGAGGGAGAGCATTAGGACAAATACCTAATGCATGCAGGGCTTAAGACCTAGATGATGGGTTGATAGGTGCAGCGAACCACCATGGCATATATATACCTATGTGAAAAAACCTACACCTTCTGCACGTGTATCCCAGAACTTAAAGTTAAAAAAAAAAAAAAAGTTAGAGTGAAGGAAATAAAATGCGATTCCTATGTCTTGACATATCCAGATAGAAAGGATGAGTATATTACAGACAAAAAGTGATATAATCTAATCATATAAATGAATATGAATTCACAGGTACGTGCACTTTACAGAGATGCAATGCAATTCGAGAGGTTGGCTTCACAGAGAAGAGAAAACAATAGGTTTTCAGTAGGATTTTCAGTGAACAACATTTCCTGCTAGTTTGAGAGTGATCTAGGATTTAATTACAGAAGTGCTGGCCAGATAGACAAGTTTACAAGGAAGATTAAGAGACTCTTTCATCAACTTAATGGTTCTTGTCAGTGCTTACATGTTCACACACAAAATAAAATATTTTAAACATACTTAAATTTTGAATATTTCAGTAGTTTTATTTCTTTGGTTGTTCTTATTCTTAAGAACAACCTCTGTTGTTTTTGCTATGGCTTTCATTTTAAAATATAACTTATTATTAAACCAACCTAACATCTGCCATCAAAATACATAGTGCTGAAGATTTTAACTTACTTCTAAATCAGAGTACATTCTAAGACATTCAGTAGTACTCATTTTGCTTATAGCAAATACATTTAAATTCACAGAGAAGTTGGTGTGTGTGTGCACTTGTGTGCATGAACAAAATTCTACTTACCTACACCAATCTACCTGTCTGTCTATCTATCTATTTATGCATAGATGAAGAAGATAAAAAAGTATTTGAGAAGAATTGCTTTATTCCTGGCTAAGAAGTGATGATCTCTTTATAGCTTTGTTTTTTCCCATGTTCTATAATGGTAAGCCATGTCTTTCACCTCTAACATTTAAAATTTACAAAGTTTGCAAATAGATGAAAGGAATATACTCTTTGTTAAATACATGTGCAAAGATTTTATGACTCTGCAATGGTAGATCTTTGAAGTTGAGGTGCTGTGTAAAGAAGGAAAACTAAAAATGATTATTTTAAATGATTTCCAGAGACTGTTAGTCATTTCAAATTTTAGATTTAGCAAGCAATATTAATAATGGCTAACACTTTCTGTCATCACTATTTAATAGGTGCTGTCCTAAGCATTCTGCAGAAATTTTCTCACTCAATCATAAGAATAACCTTAGTAATAGACACTATTACCCTTCGCATCTTGAGTGTAGGGCCAAAAACTTAAGTGACTTGTCTGTGGTCACATAAGCTCACAAGTGTTGATTCAGGATTCAAACTCAGGAGGTCAGACTTTAGTGGTCATATCCTTAGTAAAGTTTTGTATATAATTTAAAGAAGAGAGAAAGAGAAAGAGTTATCTTGAGATAAATTATAGATATCACAGGCTTCACATCCCTTAAAAGTATAATTAAGGACTACAGTAGATCTGACTGCAATATGTAACTTAGGGGATATGGAGCAGTCATCACTAGATGACAAGGGATTTTCTTGCATGAAAGTTATTCAGTTTATGAGTAAAAGCCTCTAAGGCTTTGAGAGACTGTGTTGATACTGTTTATATAATTAGAGCAGTCACTTTAGTAACTTCTCACTACGTGGCCAGATAAAAGGGGACAGAAAAGACTGAGATAGGTCATGCTCAACTTCTTAAATAAAGAAATGTATTATCAGCATGTAAATGTAGCAGCAAGATTTTGGAGTTCAGCTTACCTGCCAACAGTGTGAAAAGTGACAGAAGGATGGAACACAAAAAGTAGAATTGAAGCCATATAAACACCTCCTCTTGCAAAGCTCTCCAAGAGACTGTCATTAGATAGTTGCCATTTAGAGGCCAGTGTCTTTGAGAAAAGAATATTTTTTGACTTCAGAAGAGTATTGACAATTTCTATCCAAGCATTGAGGGAAACTGTAGTTTCCGATAAGAAGAGTGATACCTATGAAGTCAAGACTGAGGACTTCAAAAGGAAGTGATGTGAGAGTCTCAGTTGTGTCTCAGATAAATGACTGACTTTTAAGGCATCACAACAATGAGTTTTGACCCTCAAGTCACACTTGTAAGGCAAAATTTATTTTCGGTCTCAGACTATGTAAATTAGAAGATGAATCTCATGTATCAGAGAAGGCCAACATTCTTAGACAAAAAGTCACCTGGGACAGTGGTTCTCAAGGGGGCTATATTTTGCCCTTGAGAGGCATTTGACAATGTCTAGAGACATTTTTGGTTGTCAGAGCTAAGGCAGATGCTATTGGCAATTAGTGGAGAGAGACCAGAGATGCTGCAAACATCCTACAATACATTGTTAGGAAAGCTCCTAACAATAAAAAATTATCTGGCCTTAAATGCCAACCATTTCAAAGGGTTAAAAACCTCTGGATTAAAAATAAAGTCTTATTTGGAATATTATCACCCATGAAACCTTGAATCCTGGAAGTAATAATCTATTGAGAAGGGTGGCAACTATTGGAATTGTGAAGGCTCATGCTTCTGAATTTTTGTGACTGCACAAAGATATTTACCTCTAAAAAGATCCAAGAGGGAGTTTTGGATCATTGGGAATCCTGGCTACATTAATTAAACACTGTTTTTTTAAATGACAGCTGATTACCAAGAATATTCACAATTCTGAATCTTAATATCAATCATTGGTAAAAATAAAATAGGAAGTATATAGACATGTCATGTAAATTATTCCAGTTTATAATGGAACAATGTCTATGTGGTTCTCTCAAAAATATTTTTATCGATACTAATGAAATATAAAATAAATAGAAGACAGAGTGGCACATACAGAATTTTCTTTAAGTATTATTTCTCCTCATGATATGTGACAAAATTTAAATTTAAAAATTTCAATGAATTGCATATTTGCAAAACTGTCAAGCTTCGAGCTCAAAAACTACAATAGAATATAACAATAATGCTCTTTTAAAAATCTAGAAAAAAGATCACATGATTTCCCCAAAATAAAAGAATTTTAATCTAAATACACCTATCTTTAATAAAAAATAGTTTCAATTTTTTTACAGGATGCACCTCGTATTTGTTTTTAAATTAAGTGATAATCACAGCAAAACTCCAATTCTGATTTATGTAGTTGGTTTTTCAGTGAAATGCCTAACTTTCTTTTTTTCTGACGTTTAATAAATGTATGACAGTATTGTTTTTAGTGAAATATATTTGAATGTGAAAAGGCTGTATATTAGGTGTTCTGTATCTGGGGTTTGAGAATGAGGTCATAGGATCTCTGACTTCTCTAAAATTTAACTAAAAATTATGTGTTTGAATGGACTTCCCCATCCCCCCAGGAACCAAGCTACATGTGGAAACACTGCATAGTTTTCATAGGGTCATAACAAGGTTGGGAAGGGCTTAGATCAGTCAGAAAAGTCTAGTTTTCTTCCTTTATCACCTGGAAATACAAAATTAAAGCTTTCATATTCCCTACTGAAGCAGAGAACAAAGGAGGTGAAAATGTCTTGTCAAGATAAGCTCATAAGGAATATTAATCTTTCAAAAACCTCAAATTTTCACAGTGTTCTGAATTCATTTTTAAACCCAAATCAACAAAAACTGTAATCTTAAAATATTTCTAGTTACTGTCTCCAAAGAATTGAGCATACACACATACATGAACACAAAAAGACTAAATTTTTAAAATTCTACCTGCAAATGAATGAAATTGGATCTTTATCTTACACTATCCACAAACATAAATTCAAAATGGATTAATGACTTATTCATAAAACCTGAAAACATAAAATTCCTTAAAGAAATTATAAGTTAAAATCTTCATGGCAGTAGTTTCATGGATATGACACAAAAAGTACAGGCAACAAATGCAAAAAAAAAAAAAAAAAAAAAAAAAAGGTGAGACTACATTAAACTAAAAAACTTCTACATATCAAAAGAAACAATCTGGAAAATGAAAAGGCAACCTACGAAATGGGAGATAATATTTATAAACCATGTATCTGATAAGTAGTTAATTTCCAAAATATGTAAGGGAATTGCACAACTCAATAGCAAAGACAAAAACAAAAACTGATTTTTAAAAGGGTAAAGGACTTGGATAGACAGTTCTCAAAGGAAAACATACAAATGACCTACAGGCATTAGAAAAGTTGTTCAACATCACTAATATTCAGGGAAATGCAAATTATATCCACAATGAGATATCAAGTAACACCTGTTAGAATAACCATTATCAAAAAAAAAAAAAGCAAAACACAAAGATAGTAAGTGTTGATAAAGTTATGGAGAAAATGGAACACTTGTACATTGTTGGTGGGAAAGCTAAATGAATTAGATGTTAGGGAAACCAATATAGAAGTTCCTCGAAAACTTAAATAAAACTACCATATGATCTATCATTTGCAATTCTGTATATATATAAAAGAATTAAAGTTAGGATTTTAAAGAGTTCGTGCACTCTCAGGTTCATTGCAGCATTATTCACAGTAACCAAGAGATACAGAAACAACCTAAATGTTCACTAAAAGAATAATTGATAAATAAAATGTGGTATGTATATACATATTCAGCCTTATATATGTAATAGAAGAAATATTATTCAGCCTTAAAAACATAAGAAATTCCTACCATTTGCAACAACATGGATGGACCCGGAAGACATTGTTAGGTGAAATAAGTTGGTCACAGAAAGACAAACATTACATCATTTTACTTATATGAAGAATCTAAAATAGTCAAACTTATAAAAGCAGAAAATAGTCTCTTTGGTGGGGACAGGTGGAGGAGAAATGGGAATTTGCTGTTCAACGGGTATAAAATAATTTCTAGAGACCTGCTGTACAACAGAGTACCTATAGTTAAATATACAGTATTAGGTAATTTTTAAGAGTGCTGCTCTTATGTTAAATGTTTCTACCACCACCACCACACACACAGATACACACACACACACACAAACACACATATACAAAGAGTACAAAGGGACACTAGGACACTTTTGGAGATGATGAATATGTTTATTACTTTGATTGTGGTGATGTTGTCACAGGTGTATGCATTTTGTCCAAACTTATCAACTTGTATACATTAAATATATGCAATTATTTTTATATAAATTATACCTCAGTAAAATTGTAAAATTTTCAATTTTAAAACTAAGATACTATAAAATGTTCCTTTTAGTTACAAACCATGGCAATCTAAACACTGCAGTTGTAATCATTTACAATTACCTAATTTAGTCTCTATCTCTGTAGCATACTGCGTACCAGTTAATAATGATATATTGATGTTATAATTCTTATTTGATTTTTGTTTTTAAATGTTCAATTTGCCTAGGCCTATGTCCTGAATGGTATTGCCTAGGTTTTATTCTAGAGTTTTTGTGGATTTTGGGTTTACATTTAAATCTTTTATTCATCTTGAGTTAATTTTTATATAAGGTGTAAAGAAGGGGTCCTGTTTCTGTTTACTGCAGGTGGCTAGCCACTTTTCCGAGCACTATTTAATTGGTCTATATCTCTGTTTTGGTACCAGTACCATGCTGTTTTGGTTACTGTAGCCTTGTAGTATTGTTTGAAGTCAGGTAGCATGATGCCTCCAGCTTTGTTATTCTTGCTTAGGATTGTCTTGGCTATGCAGGCTCATTTTTGGTTCCATATGAAACTTAGAGCATTTCTTTTTTATAATTTTGGGAATAAAGTCAATGGTAGCTTGATGGAAATAGCATTGAATCTACAAATTATTTGGGCAATCTGGCCGTTTTCATGACATTGATTCTTTCTATTCATGAGCATGGAATATCTTACCATTTGTTTGTATCCTCTCTTACTTCCTTGAGCAGTGGTTTGTAGTTCTCCTTGAAGAGGTTCTTCACATCCCTTGTAAGTTATGTTCCTAGGTATTTTATTCTATTTGTAGCAATTGTGAATGGGAGTTCACTCATGATTTGGCTCTTTGTAATTCTTGTGATTTCTGAACATTGATTTTGTATCCTGAGACTTTGCTTAAGTTGCTTATAAGCTTAAGGAGTTTGGGGGCTGAAACGGTGGGGTTTTCTATATACAATCATGTCATCTGCAAACAGAGATAATTTGACTTCCTCTCATGCTATGTCAATACACTTTATTTCTTTCTCTTGCCTGACTGCCCTGGCCAGAACTCCCAGTACTATGTTGATAAGGAGTGGTGAGAGAGGGCAATTGTCTTGTGCTGGTTTTCAAAGGGAATGCTTCGAGCTTTTGCCCATTTAGAATGATATTGGATATGGGTTGCTCATAAATAGCTCTTATTATCTTGAGATATGTTCCATTAATACCTAGTTTATTGAGTGTTATTAGCATGAAGGGGTGTTGAATTTCATCAAAGATATTTTCTGCATCTATTGAGATACTCGTGTGGTTTTATTCATTGGTTCTGTTTATGTGATGGACTATGCTTATTGATTTGAATATGTTAAACCAGCCTTGCATCCCAGGGATGAAGCCAACTTGATTATGGAAGATAACCTTTTAAATGTGCTGCTTGATTCAGTTTGCCAGTATATTATTGAGGATTTTTGCATTAATGTCTATTAGGGATGTTGGCCTGAAATTATCCTTTTTTGTTGTGTCTCTGCCAGGCTTTGGTATCAGGATGATGTTGGCTTCATAAAATGAGATAGGCTTCATAAAATGAAAAAGAGGATTCCCTCTTTTTCTATTGTTTGGAATAGTTTCAGAAAGAATGGTACAAGCTCCTCTTTCTACCTCTGGTAGAATTTGGCTGTGAATATGTCTGGTCCTGGGTGTTTTTTTTTTTTGTTTTTGTTTTTGGTTGATATGCTATTAATTACTGCCTCAATTTCAGAACTCATTATTGGTCTATTCAGGGATTCATCATCTTCCTAGTTTAGTATTGGGAGGGCGTATGTGTCTAGGAATTTATCCATTTCTTCTAGATTTTCTAGTTTAATTGTGTAGAGGTGTTTATAATATTCTGTGATGGTAGTCTTTATTTCTGTGTGATCAGTGGTGATCATCCCTTTATCATTTTTTATTAGATCTGCTTGATTCTTTTCTCTTTTCTTCTTTAGTAGTCTGTATAGCAGTCTATTTTGTTAATCATTTTACCAATAACAGACTAACAGAAAGAAAGCCAAATCAAGAGTGAACTCCCATTCACAACTGCCACAAAGAGAATAAAATACCTAGGAATACAACTAACAAAGGATGTAAAGGACCTCTTCAAGGAACACTACAAACCACTGCTCAAGGAAATAAGAGAGGACACAAACAGATGGAAAACATTCCAGGCTCATGGTTAGAAAGAATCAATATTGTTAAAATGGCCATACTGCCCAAAGTAATTTATAGATTCAATGCTATCCCCATCAAGTTACCAATGACTTTCTTCACAAACTGGAAAAAAAACAACATAAACTTCATATAGAATCAAAAAGAGGCCGCATAGCCAAGACAGTCCTAAGCAAAAAGAACAAAGCCAAGACAATCCTAAGAAAATGAAAAAGGACAAAGGCATCATACTACCTGACTTCAAACTGTACTACAAGGCTACAGTAATCAAAACAGCATGGTACTGGTACCAAAAAACAGATATAGACCAATGGAACAGAACAGAGGCCTCAGAAGCAATGGAACAGAATAGAGGCCTTGGAGACAATGCCACACATCTACAACCATCTGATCTTTTACAAACCTGACCAAAAAAAAAAAAAAAAAAGCAATGGGGAAAGGATTCCCTGTTTAATAAATGGTGTTGGGAAAACTGGCTAGCCATATGCAGAAGCCAGAAACTGGAACCCTTCCTGACACCTTACACTAAAAATTAACTCCAGATGGATTAAAGATTTAAACATAAGACCTAACACCATAAAAACCCGAGAAGGAAACCTAGGCAAAATCATTCAGGACATAGGCATAGGCAAGGACTTCATGATTAAAATACCAAAAGCAATGGCGACAAAAGCAGACTAACAGCAAAAGATACAATCATTAGAGTGACCTGGCAATCAACAGAATGGGAAAAAAAAATTTCAATCTATCCATCTGACAAAGGGCTAATATCTAGGATCTGCAAGGAAATAAAACAGATTTACAATAAAAAACAAACAAACCCATTCAAAAGTGGGCAAAGGATATGAACAGACACTTTACAAAAGAAGACATATATGAGGCCAACAAACATATGAAAATATGCTCATCATCACTGGTCATTAGAGAAATGAAAATCAAAACCACATTGAGATACCATCTCACACCAGTTAGAATGGCGATCATCAAAATATCTGGAGATAACAGATGCCGGAGAGGATGTGGAGAAATAGGAACACTATTACACTGTTGGTAGGAGTGTAAATTAGTTCAACCATTGTGGAAAACACTGTGGTGATTCCTCAAGCATCTAGAAATAGAAATTCCATTTGACCCCAGCAATCCCATTACTGGGTTTATATCCAAAGGATTACAAATCATTCTATTATAAAGACACATGCACATGTATGTTCATTGCTGCACTGTATACAATAGCAAAGACCTGGAACAAACCCAAATGCCCATCAATGATAGAGTGGACAAGGAAAATGTGGCACATATTCACCATTGAATACTAGGCAGCCATAAAAAACTATCAGTTCATGTCCCTTGTAGGGACATGGATGAATATGGAGACCATCATTCTTAGCAAACTGACACAGGAACAGAAAATCAAACACCACATGTTCTCACTCATAGGTGGGTATTGAATAATAAGAACACATGGACACAGGGAGGGGAGCATCACACACTGGGGTCTGTAGGGCTGGCTAGGAGAGGGACAGTGGGGGGTGGGGAGGTTAGGGAGGGATGACATGGGGAGAAATGCCAGATATAGGTGATGGAGGATGGAGTCAGCAAACCACCTTATCATGTAAGTACCTATGCAACAACTCTGCATGATCTTCACATTTACACCAGATCCTGAAGTACAATTTAAAAAAATCAACTGAATTCATTTATTTTTTGAAGAGTTTTTCATGTCTCTATCTCCTTCAGTTCTGCCCTAATATTAGTGGTTTTTTGTCTTCTGCCAGCTTTTGAATTTCTTTGCTCTTGTTTCTCTAGTTCGTTTAACTGTGATGTTAGGGTGTCTATTTTAGATCTTTCCCCCTTTCTCCTGTGGGCAAGTAGGGCTGTAAATTTCCCTCTAAACACTGCTTTAGCTGTGTCCCAGAGATTCTGCTACATTGTGTCATTATTCTCATTAGTTTCAAATAACTTAATTATTTCTGTCTTAATTTCGTTACTCAGTAGTCATTCGGGAGAAAGTTGTTCAGTTTTCATATATTTGTGTGGTTTTGAATGAGTTTCTTAAACCTGAGTTCTAATTTGATTGCACTGTGGTCTGAGAGAGTGTTTGTTATTATTTCCATTATTTTGCATTTGCTGAGAAGTGTTTTACTTCCAATTATGTGATCAATTTTGGAATAAGTGCTATATGATGCCCAGAAGAATGTATTTTTGTTGATATGGGGTAGAGAGGTCTGTATATGTCCATTAGGTCCTCTTGGTCCAGATCTGAGTTCAAGTCCTGAATACTCTTGTTTATTTTCTGTCTCATTGATTTCATGACTAAACCACCAAAAGCAATTGCAACAATAACCAAAATTTACAAATGGGATCTCAGTAAAATAAAGAGCTTCTGTACAGCAAAAGAAACTATCAGAGTGAACAGGCAACCAATAGAATGAGAGAAAAGTTTTGCAATCTATCCATCTGACAAAGGGCTAATATCCAGAATCTATAAGGAAACAAATTTAAAGAAAAAAACAAACAACTCCATCAGGAAGTGAGTGAACAAAATGAACAGAAACTTTTCAAAAGAAGACATTTATGTGGTCAAGAAATATATGAAAAAAAAGCTTATCATCACTGGTCATTAGAAAAATGCAAATCAAAACCACAATAAGATACCATTTAGAATGATGATCATTAAAAAGTCATGCCATTTAGAATGGTGATCATTAAAATGTCAGGAAACAACAGATGCTGGAGAGGTTGTGGATAAATAGGAATGTTTTTACACTATTTGTGGGAGTGTAAATTAGTTCAAACATTGTGGAAGACACTGTAGCAATTCCTCAAGAATCTAGAACTAGAAATACCATTTGACCCAGCAATCCCATTCCTGGATATATACCCAAAGGACTATAAATCATTCTACTATAAAGACACATGCACATGTATATTCGTTGCAGCACTATTCACAATAGCAAAGACTTAGAACCAACCCAAATACCCATCAATGTTAGACTAGATTAAGAAAATGTGTCAGATATACACCATGGAATACTATGCAGCCAGAAAAAAGAATGAGTTCAAGGCCTTTGCAGGGACATGGATGAGGCTAGAAACCATCATTCTCAGCAAACTAACACAGGAACGGAAAAACCAAACACCAAATGTTCTCACTCATAAGTGGAAGTTGAACAGTGAGAATACATGGGCACAAGGAGGGAAACATCACACACTGGAGACTGTCACGGGGTGGGGAGAAGGGGAGGGATAGCATTAGGAGAAATACCTAATGTAGATAATAGGTTGATGGGTGCAGCAAACCAGCATGGCACATGTATACCTATGTAACAAAACCTGCAATTTCTGCACATATATCCCAGATCTTAAAGTATAATAAAAAAAAATTCAATTCTTTAAAGCATCTCCACATCACTCTGTTTGTATTTCTGTTATGTTAATCATATCATTCCATGTTACACTGTGACTAGTTGAAATGTCTCTTTTTATTCCATATGAGATAAGCCTCCTGAAGTCAGGCATGTTTCATTATTTGTTTTCTTCTCCTTCAGAGTATGTTTCAACATGAAAGTGATTTAAAAAAATTGTTCAGTTTATATACTAGCACTTTAAATTCGGGAAAAATGGCTTTTTGAGAAACAACATAGAACAACAAACTACAATTTGTTAGATATTAAAACGAATTTACTCCGTTCAAGGGGCAAATTTATAATACAATTTAAGAAAGTAAGTCAGATCTTCAAATATGTGGCATATAAATGCACAGAAAGAAGAGAGAGTTTCAAACTAGGGGCTCCTTTCATTAGGTTAGTTAGAGAGTTCAGCTCAAACATGACGATACACGTGGGAAAAGGGGACATTATGACAAGTACCAGATTAATAATCACATAAATGCCTTTTCTACTTAGAAAACTTACTTCCTCAGTCCCAGACTGACTATATTTGGTAAAGTGATTAATTCTATTTTATTTCTATTTTTTCTTGCCTCGGCTCCTCTCTTTGCACCATGATAATTGTGGGCTGCAAATACAAGATTCAAAATATGCAAATATTGCAGACCAATGAGTAAACTCAGGACATGCTTACTTCAACAATTTTGCTTTCACATGACATGCATTTCACAATACATGTAATTTGTAAGGTTGAGATTTTGTAAAACTAAAAAGCAAGTCTCGATGTAAATATCTTTTTCCATGTCTAAACATTTATTACTGGCCTAAAGCAAAGATTCACCATTCAAAATGTCACTAAGCCAACTGCAGATTTACAGAACATCCTAAACTTGACTAAGAAGAACTAAATTAAAATCAACTTATATAATTTTTGATAACTCTTCTGGAGCCTTCCCAGGTGCTGTAGCTTAATAACAGGTGTTACATTACTGTAGCCAGCTGTCAATACCTGCTATCATCACTGTAGATATAAGATGTACACAGAAATACAGCAAATACATTTCCCTAATAACATTCACCTTTGAGGTTAGATAATGTCAAATTTGCTTATCTATCCTCTTCACCCTGATTCATTATTCAAAGGGAAGATGTTAAAGATTAACATTTTTTTAAAGTTTAGTTTTCATTCTTGATAAAAAACAAACTACACTTTAAAATAGTTAGAAATATGTTAATTGCTATTCAAACACAAATTTTAATGAATTTTCTACAAGTTAAATTATGGGAGAAAGTACAATGAAATTGCATTTATTTTTGGTGTGACTTTCTCTTTCTAGTTATACACTTTTTAAAAATCCCTATGTTCTTTACAAGAACATAAGTCAAATCTCCTCACTTTTCTCTTTTGTGACTTCTCTATATAGAAAATATTTTGGATATGGTCAGAAATAATTAAATTTTGAATTCTGATAAATTATTTGCCCTTCTAGCAAGTTAAAGTGTAAAGAATCATTTAAGATCTTTAACTTTTAGATTTTATTTGCTTGAAATTGACTCACATATTGTCAAAGCTGCTGATTTTCCTCAAGCTATTTTCATTTCCCGTCAATCTCCCATGAGGTGTTTTTCAAGTTCCCTTTCAGCTGGCACATGTATATTTCCCAAATTCCTTGCTTGACAGTTAAACCAAATACCATGTTTATTTCTACTCTACTGATCAAATTTCTCCCAAACATATTTTTAAATTCATGTCTCCCACCTGAATAGACTTGAAAGTGATATTCCTGGAAGTGGTGACTTCATATCAAAGTCAATTTCTTTATACGAATTCTGGCTCATGACAATCAAGTCCTGTGTGACTGGGCATTTACTCAGCACAGAGGTTCAGCAATGATACCTGAATAGAATACATGCCAGTTCAGAGTCTTCTTAACAAATAATCTAGTCTACCTCCAAGGTCAACTCTTTTACAGAATTAGATCTTTTCTCTGTGAGGCTTTATTATATCAGTTTCCAAAGGGAATAAAACTAGTCTTTTAAAATTTTTGAGCTTTACCTTATTCTCCATCTGATAATCAGATACTAGAGATTTATGTAATCACGTGTCTAAAAGGGATTTAAAGCTATTTTTTTTCCTTTTTTATTTTTTTTCACAGCTGCTTGAAAAATAAGTAGTTTTTCAAATGACAATTCATGTCCTTTCTAGGTAAAAAAGAAAAGGAAAATAATAATGTAATCATCTTTCCCCATGCAATGGAGCTTCAGGTTTTGAGATACAGTGTTTGAAATGAGAGAAAGTTTTTTAATTCCCCTCTTCCGTTTTAGTCATATAAAAAATGCCATCTTATATTAAATGATGTGATTTGTTCTCTAGGCATAAGTGCATGAATTTAACTTTAAAATTTTTTCAGCAAAGTAGCAAGGAAGAATTTAATAATCTCTTATACACTGACAATTTAAAAAACTATTTTACTTATATTTTTTAAATGTTAGGTAAATATTATTAAGCCCATATTTTTTAATATTGAGAACTAGATATTTAAATAACTTGTTGAGTTCTCAAAATGAAAACACAAAAAAGTGAAATCAGTATTGCGATGAGGCTTTTAAATATAGGCTAATTGCAATTATTTAATTTCTAAGTCTATACTTGTATCACAAATAGAAATCTGTAGCCTGGACTAGCATAGAAAGAGTACAGGATAAAACTAATTTACACTGGTATTCTCAGATACTAGCTTGGAGAAATTAATGGGTTATGATGTTCTGAATCATAGAAGAAATGAGAATAAATAATAATGCTAAATATATTAATTGTATTAGAAGCACCAAATCCAAGAATCATATTAGTGCCATAGAGACGTTAAATCACAACATTATAAATACCTGGATAAAATTTTGTATATCCTTTTCAAATAAGACTGTTCATGTCATGACATAGCATGTCCAATATCTTTAGCTTATTAAGTATAAGCTAGTTTTGAAACTATTCAACACTAAATATTTTTTGTAAAAGTTTGTGGGTCATAAACTTACAATATACTTCAGTTAATGGAGCACTTGACTTGACTTGATCCTTTTTAAGAATTAACAGAAAAATGACTTTTTTTGGTGGGGGGTAGTCTTTGTTCAGAAGATGACAATTGGTTTGTTTTCAACACATAATTTCCACTTTCAGTTTTCCTCTGATTTGAGGTCAGATTAATGTAATTGTTTGTTCTGGAGTTGCATTCATGTTGTTTTATCATAGAAGTATGTTGACATTATTTTGTAATGCATGTAATCATTTTACTTCAAGTAATATACATTTGCATTATTTAATCTGCTAAAATGCTACATATACTCATGTATGCTAACAAAACTCAGATATGTGGATGTTCAATGATGCCTAAACATTATTAGGTATTATTTGGCTTATAATTTTTATTTGATGCAGTAGTATGCGGCTAAGGAATAATATCCTCTGTATCTTTACATTTTTTCCCATATTTGTATTGGGTTTTAGTAAGAATTCCTTAAAAAGAAAACTTCATCAGACATTCTGATTATTA
Organism: Aotus nancymaae; assembly: GCF_030222135.1. Classification (NCBI taxonomy): domain Eukaryota; kingdom Metazoa; phylum Chordata; class Mammalia; order Primates; family Aotidae; genus Aotus; species Aotus nancymaae. The sequence goes on along the minus strand of NW_026988428.1, from coordinate 27,538,630 downwards.
CAATGTGAGGTGATTGAGTGATCCCCTCTGCAGAAAACAAATACAAAACTAAACAAATCAAAGTATCATAATTAAGAATACCAGAAATCAATCAAATTCAAACAACAAATTGAGAAACAATTAACTTTTCAAAACTCCAATATTATTGGGTGAGAATGATGGGAGATGTGCAGCCTTCTTGTTTGAGGCTACTGCCATCCTACTCACACCACTCCATCATGTAGCTTCTGAGTGTTTCGCTTTGAAAGTCACTCTGAAGTTAAGTTCTGATCAGCCATTTTTCGGGTGACCTTCAAGTAGCAATTCAGGTCCAATATTTTGGAAGTGTTGGTTTTTAAAAAATGCTTTATCTTTTTATAAATGTATTCTGTTTTTTATTGAAATAACATTGTGAGATTAGATAAATAAGCAAGATGTGTTAAGGAGGTAAATTTTAAGTCCAAGAATTTACTGCATGGATTACACAGATTCACAATTTAAAAGTATGTATTTATTTTATTTTTAGCTTCTTAACACAATGTAAACTTAAACAAACTTCTACTTCAGAAGACTTTGAAGTTTATAGAAAGCTAAAAGAAAACTTAAGGTGCTCATTTGTAAGTTATAGCAAATCCTTTAGAATATTGTGCTATCCAGTGATTAGACTGGCTGAAATAAACTGAATAAACTAGAGGTTAAGAGAGTCTCATAAAATTTCTGAGACTTTTGCTGCTTCTGGTACCAATTCAGAAATAAAGAGGGAGGTATAAATGAAAAATTACTTCAAACCATATTGTCATGATGAAAAATAAAAATATGATAATATTTTAATTTTGATGAATCAAAGTTCTGACTAATTTTAGTTGTACATTCTCTCAAGTTTTGATTTCCACCCTTTTCCAATAATCAATATCAATTTACACTAAATAAACCCCACTATATACATATTATTGGCATTATATTTTTCTAGTTATCATTGTTAAATGCTCAGAAAAAAGTACTAAAATCTTAAGGGGTAATATAAAAACATTTGGCATTCATTTTTTAAATGCAAAGACAATATTAGGTTTTAAAATGGGAAAATCATTTTGGAGAGTTAAAATCAGGCAAGTATTGAGACAGAGTATATAAATTAAGACATCACAAAGGATAGTGATATAAATATAAACGTAAAATATCCTGAAACATAGGAGATAGAAAATAAATTATTTTAAATATGCTATATACATATTAAATGTAAGTTTTTCATTAAACTATGACTCTTTTTAGCACCATCCTAATGTCAAACAATTATTTCTATATGTATTGAGTTTGAGATATAATAATTGAAAACATTTACAATATTTCTAATAAGCTGATACTCGTATGCAGGCTTATTTAAACATAATTGTGATAGGAAACTTACTATATGTATTCTTCATGGAGAACCATATTTTAAATATGAAATAATGGATAATTATTCAAAGATTTATCTCATAGTTGTTTATTTGCTTTATTATGTTATACCCTGACATAGTCTAACAGTGAAGTGTTCAAATACAAAATGTGTTTCTTCACTCTGTAACGAAAAAAAAGAAAAGTGCTTTTAAGGAATTAGCATCCTTATAAGAAGAAACACAACAGAGCCTGCTTCCTCTCTCTGCTCTCCACAATTTGAGAACAACTAGAAGAATATGAGAAGATGACCACCTGCAAACCAAGAAGAAGGCCTTCATTATTAACTCCACCATGCTGGCACTATAATCTAGGACTTTTGGCCTCTGGAACTGTAAGAAATGGATATTTGTTGTTTAAGCAATCAATAGCATTGTTAGATGAAAGCCTTTGCTGTGGATCAAGTGATACTTAACACTCAACATGTCCCCATCTGTTCCAAAAGAGTCAAAACTCAGAGGGGATAACTTTGCTGAATTTTAGACAATCTGTGTTAGTTATCAGCCCATAATTTCTAACTCAGTGTTAAAAAGTTTTTACTGTTTGGGTAAAACCTTGTAACCTGAGAAAGATACACTTGCCTCTGCCTAAAGAGAACAGAATAAAATACATTGCCAGTATTTCATTATCTATGTCAATAAAGGGGAACAAAGAATGAGATAATACAGTTCCATATTTAATTCAAAATACAACATGTTTTTTCAATATAATCGATTGCTTCTTTTTCTACTTTATTAAGCATGATATTCCAAGGTGATTCCTGAAATTGATTCACAGTATTTTAGCACACATTCTCTGAGGTGTATCAGAATAGGCTAGGTAACAAGTAGAAAATTTCTTAGATCAAACAATTATTTTCATTAATCTTTAAATAAGATATTTTATTAGTATATTAATATTGACAGATACAGGTTTTGTGGCATCTGACATTTATGCTATTTCAGAGGTCCTCGTTAAGTAAAAAATAATTATAAATATAAAATTACAAAAAAGAAATAAAGGATATTGAATAGAAAAAGAGGAAGTTAAATTATCTCTATTTGAGGACGAAATGACTGTATATTTAGAAGACCCCATAGTCTCAGGAGAGAAAATCAATGTGCAAAAATCCCAAGTATTTCTATACATCAATAATAGACAGAGAGCCAAATTATAAGTAAAATCTCATTCACAACTGCTACAATGAGAATAAAATACCTAGGAGTACAACTAACAAGGGATATGAAGGAACTCTTCAGGGAAAACTACAAATCACTGCTCAAGAAAATAAGAGAGGACACAAACAGATAAAAAAAAAAAAAATCTATGCCCATGATTAGGAAGAATCTATATCATGAAAATGGCCATACTGCCCAGGTAATTTATGGATTGAATGTTATCCCCATCAAGCAACCATTGACTTTCTTCAAAGAATTGGAAAAAAACACCTTAAACTTCATATGGCACCAAAAGTGAGCCTGCATAGCCAAGACAATCCTAAGCAAAAAGAAGAAAGCTGGAGGCATCATACTACCTGACTTCAAACTATATTACAAAGCTACAGTAATCAAAACAGCATGGTACTGGTACCAAAACAGAAATATAGACCAATGGAACAGAAAAGAGACCTCAGAAGTAATGCTACACATCTACAACCATCTGATATTTGACAAATATGACAAAAACGAACAATGGGGAAAGGATTTCCTATTTAATAAATGTTGTTGGGAAAACTGGCTAGCCATATGCAGAAAGCTGAAACTGGATCCCTACCTTACACCTTACACAAAAATTAACTCCAGATGGATTAAAGATTTAAACCTAAGACCTAACACCATAAAAACCCTAGAAGAAAACCTAGGCAATACCATTCAGGATACAGGTATAGGCAAGGATTTTATGACTAAAATACCAAAAGCAATGGCAACAAAAGCCAAAATAGACAAATGGGATCTAATTAAACTTAAGAGCTTCTGCACAGCAAAAGAAACTATTAGAGTGAACCGGCAAACAACAGAATGGAAAAACTGTTTGCAATCTACCCATCTGACAAAGGGCTAATAACCAGAATCTACACAGAAAATAAACAAATTTACTAGAAAAAACAAACAATCGCATCCAAAAGCGGGCAAAGGTTATGAACAGACACTTTTCAAAGAAGACATTTATGCAGCCAACAAACATATAATAAAAAGCTCATCATAACTAGTCCTTAGAGAAATGCAAATCAAAACCACATTGAGATACCTACTCATGCCAGTTACAATGGTGATTATTAAAAAGTCTGGAAACAACAGATGCTGGTGAGGATATGGGGAAAAAGAAACACTTTTATACTGTTGGTGGGAGTGTACCTTATTTTAACCATTGTGGATGACAATGTGGAGATTCCTTAAAGATCTAGAACAAGAAATACCATTTGACCCAATCATTCCATTACTGGGTATGTACCCAAAGGATTATAAATAATTCTACTACAAAGACACATGCACATGTACCCTTATTGCAGCACTATTTACAATATAGCAATGACTTGGAACCAACCCAAATGTCCATCAATGATAGACTGGATAAAGAAAATGTGGCACATATATACCATGGAATACTACGTAGCCATAAAAAAGAATGAGTTCCTGTCCTTCTCAGGGAGATGGATGAAGCTGGAAACCATCATCCTCAGCAAACTAACACAGGAACAGAAAATCAACCACTGCATGTTCTCACTCATAAGTGGAAGTTGAACAGTGAGAACACATGGACACAGGGAAGGGAACATCACACATTGGGGCCTGTCGGAGGATGGGAGGTAAGGGGAGGGACAGGATTAAGCCAAATACCTAATGCATGCCTGGCTTCAAACTAGATGACAGGTTGATAGGTGCAGCATACCACCATGGCACATGCATACCTATGTAACAAACCTGCACGTTCAGCATGTGTATCCCAGAACTTAAAGTAAATTATAATTAAAAAAAAAAGAATAAAAATACTGAGCTGTACATGATGGCTTTCATCTGTAATCCCAATACTTTGGGGTCTAAGGAGTTCAAGACCAGCCTTGGTAACATAGTGAGAACCCATCTTTACAATATTAAAAAAAATTATCCTGGTATAGTAGCATGCAGTTATAATCCCAGCTACTTGGGAGACAAGGGCTGGAAGGTTCCGTGAGCTCAGGAGTTTGAGGATGCAGTGAACCATGACTGTGCCACTGCACACCAGTCTGGGTGACAGAGTGAGATGTGTTCAAAAAAAAAAAAGAATAAAAATATAATACTAAAGGAGATTTGACTCATTACTTATGTGCTAACTACTTAACACACAGTATTTAATTGAATAAAACTTTAAGAATACTGTTATTATTTACCCCCATTTTAACAATTAAAACATTATATCTTTTTCAGATTGAGTAACTTACTTAGTCATACAATTACAAATACAAAGTTTTTAACAGTATCATGTTGACTATATGCTAGAGGTTGATCTAAGTTACTTATACACTAATACATTTAATCATTATAATAATTCTTTGAGGTAAGTAATAATACTATTTCTGTTTCCTAGATGAAGAAACTGAAACACAGAGTCATTAAAGAATTTGGCCAAGGTAATGTAACAACTAAGAGACAGACTCAGTATTTAGCTGAGCTAGTTAGGCCAAGGAGTTCATCCTGTTACTTGCTATACTTAAAATGTGTTTACTGAGAAAATATTAATTAATCTTAATTGATTTCAAGATAGTCTAGAATTAGCCATTCCATTAAAACCAGCAGGTAATAAAGAAAAATTATAATAAGATTGAGGGTTTTTTTTTGGCTCAATAGGAAAAAAATTACAACTCTATTTTTGTAATTCATATCTAAGGTTGTCTGATTATAGATGCAAGTCAGTTAGAGGAAGATGTAACTGAGCAAATGAGGAAATATTTTACTTGTTTGAAGTGCCAGGTATACCATAAAATATCTGAGATATTTGTTTAACATTTTTTAAAGCGAATCACATAATTACAGACTAAAACACATGTGATCATCTCAATCAGAGAAGGAAAATATTTGACAAATTCAATACCCATATATGACAAAAATCTCTCTGCTAACTACAAATATAAGGTGCTTATTGCCCTGCTTACCTCAGCGCAATAAAGGGCTTATACATAAAAGCATACAGTTCCCATCATATTTAGTAGTGAAAGAGTAAATACTTTCCTCCAAGATCAAAAAGAAATCTAGGATGTTAATTCTCCCCATTTCTAGTCAACATATTTACTGGAGTTTCTAGAGCATGCAATAGGGAAGCAAAATAAATGTATGTTATTCAGATTCAAATGGAAGAAAAAAAATTCTTTCATTCTTACAAACATGATTATCTAGGCAGAAAATAAGAAACCCATAAAAATTTCAGTATAACTGATAAATAGTTTTAGAAAATTTTCAGCATAAAAGATGAATCAATGAATCTATGTATGACTATTGAAAAATTAGAAGTTAAAATAATAAAATACACCAAAATACAGTCTGTAATAACATCAAATATATACAACAATTAGGAAACTTTGACAAGCATGTACATGAAAAATACAGTAAAAACAATGAAACATTACTGAGAAAAATTAAAGACCTAAGTAAATGCAGAGTTATATACCATGTTCACAGGCTTAAAATAATCTATATTAAGATGTCATTTTTCCCAAAATCAATCTTTAAATTTAACACAATCCTAATTAACATCCAAAAGGGCTTTTATAAATATAATTTTTCATGCTAATTCTAAAATTTATATGAAAATGCAAAGAAACAAAAATGATTGAAACAAACTAGAAAAAAACAATTTTGGAGGACTTACACTATCTGATGTTTATATTTATTACAAGGCTACTTTAAGAAAGATAGTTTGGGATTTGCAGAAAGATAGTCATATAGATTATATAGAAGAGAGAGACCAGAAATAAACATATAATCTCCAGTCAGTTACGTTATCAAAATGTTGCCAAGTCAAGTTATTGAGGAAATAATTGTGTTTTCCAAAAGAACAGTACTAAGATAATAGAAAGCTTTCTACAAAAAAGGGATGTCAACCAGATAAAAAAGGTACATCATTAGATATTTAAAATACATATATACACATATAAACTTGAAATGGAGCATATACTTAAATGTAAGCACTAAAATCATAAAACTCCTAAAAAAGTAGGCAAATCTTGGTAAATTTAGATTTGACAAGATTTTCAATTTTTTTTTTTTTTTGAGATCTCCCACTGTCGCACAAGCTAGAGTACAGTGACATGATCATAAGCATACGACCATGCCCAGCTAACTTTTGTATTTTTTTGTAAATTTTTTTTTTTTTGCCATGTTGCTCAAACTGGTCTGGAACTCCTGGACTCAAGGGATCTATCCATCTTGGCCTCCCAAAGTGCTGGGATTACAGGTGTGAGGCAACAATATTGTACATAGGACAAAAGACTATATGAAGAAAAAAATAAAAATGACTGGTATATGTTGTTGAGGAAATGAAGCAAAACCCGAACTCTAATAGAGTGCTGACAATAAAATATACCAAAATACAGTCTGTAATAACATCAAAAACTGCCAAATTGTTGATAATTGCCTTGTTCAACAGTTTCACAGTTTCTCATAAAGTTAAATGTGCATCTATTTTATGACAGCTATTTCATTTCTACACATTTATCCATAAGAATTGAAAGCATATACTCACAAGAGACTGGCATACCAATGCTTATAGCATATTATTTATATTAACTGCAAACTTGAAACAACTCTACTGGCTATCAACAGGTGAATAAATGAACCAACTGTACTGTATTCACGTAAAGAAATTCTGCACAACGATCATATAATGAAATTCTGCACAACAAAAAGGAACTAATAATACAACAATGTGAAAAAATTTCAAAATAATTTTAAGTGAAAGATATCAGACAGAAAAGAGTACATTTGATATGGATTCAACTTACATAAAAATTAGCAAATGCAAAAAAAAAAAAAAAGGTCTACAGTGACAGAAAACAGATCAATGGTTGCCTAGGGACAAACTAAGGGAAAGATGGATAATAAAGAGTCATGAGTAAATATGTATGTATTACCTTGGTTATGGTGATGATTTTATGGATGTGTATATATGCCAAAAACTGCATATGTTAAATGTGCAATTTAATATACAACAATCATACCTTAGTAAACCTGTGAAGAAATAGAAAAACAAGAAGGACGAGCAGGATGATAAGGAGGAGGAACTGTAGCAGCCCAGTAATCACTTGCTTTATGCAGATTTTTTTTTAATAAATATAAACCTCCCCGTGCAATCTTTTGACACAGATAGCCTGAGACTAATTTACAAACCACACTAACTAAAGTTAGCAAAATGCCCCTAGAATATCTGTCAGGCTAGAATATCATTCATTTATGGGCTGGACATGGTTGATTGCAAATGACTGGTTAAATATTAAGGACAATGTAGGTATGTGTTGGAACCAGATTTGGGTTAAGAAACTAAAATATTTATGCTATATGGTTTTATAAAGTATGTCTATTAGGATTAACATATTGGACCCTCCTAATAATCCTATAAATTAAATCGCATTACAGTTGCTATTATTAACATTTTAGTAACAAGAAGGAATGTCAGCTACAATAAATGACTTGGCCAGTAATACCTGGCTCTTGTTTTTATCTTCTTAGACTGAATCCCAGGCATATTTCACCACAAAATCCTTTGGATTTGAATTAGAAATGAATGAAAATCCACAGTACTCAATGTGCATTGCAATAAGAAAACATTAAGTAAGGAATGACTAGTTTGAGGAAAGGATATTACATATTGCTTCCCAGAGAAAGCGATTCATAAACCAAATCTTGAAGAAACAAACCAGGATAGATTTGTTAATAGGAGTTGCACAGTATCTGGATCATTAAACAGGGAATTGTTAAATGTGTGCTGAAGAATGGAAGTTATTTAAGTAATTGAGAATAGCATGAAAAAAGTCATAGAATAGGGGAGGAAGATGTAAAATTTCTGTGGCAGTGTTGGTGAGAAGCCTGGCCAAGTTAAAGAAAAGCATTGCTAAGTGGGGACAATAGATACCACCTTAGAGAACCGAGGAAAGGAGAGAGAGGGAGAGGGTTACACAAGAAAATTCAGAAATACATATGTTATCCTTAAAATAGGGTTAGTATACACCAGAATTAGACTCTCTTCCTTAGTAGACAGGTCATAGTTGTCGTAACTATGTAACAGTGGGTAAGTTTGTTACCTTTCCATGCCTCAGCATCTTCACAATAAAATAGGAATAGTAACAGCACTTTTTTCATTTTAGAATTAAATGTGTCATTACATACATGTTTATGACTGTAGCATAGTTAGTATCATATAATGTCTTACATTAACCAATAAGAAAAAAAAAACAAAATTCCCTAATACCTGGTGCACTGATATTGCACAATAAATTGTCATTAAAGTGTTGAACACATTGATATTTGCTCCCTCTTTTAATTAAGGCACTTATAGAAAACACCAGCCTCTCTAAAGTTATTTTATTTATGGATTCCTTTTGGCTGCAAAGGGATTATTGACATCGCTTATTTTTCTGGTGCCTATCATTATGTGGAAGCACATATTATTGCTGCCAGACTGGTTTCAAAGCAAAATATACTTTTTCACTCAAGACTCTGCAATTTAATATTGTCTAAGGTGTAAAAGCCAGTGATATATAACAAGGACTTTTGAGGTATTCTATAATTTAATTGGCCTTTTCTTCTCTTTTTTTAGAACTCATTGCAGATTAAAGTAGGCAATATGATTTCAATGGAACAAAAGAGCTATCTTCAAAACATGTCACAACTGCCTGGGAAAGCTGGTAATAAGAAGCTGCTAATGAGAACCTGCTAATAAGCAGCTCAAAAATACCTCAAAATAACTCAACCATGAGCTCTCCATCCCCCAGTCCAACCTGCACACATCAAAGAGAAAGAATACAGAAGAGAATTGCATATTGATTACTACCTGCATTTTTGTTGTGGGGATCTTTTGTTGGGCACATTGTGAGAAGCTTAATATGTATTTAAAAAATGAAAATAGCTTAAATGGAACAAAATGTGAGTCCTATTATTAATAGAATGTTTCTATCTTTACATCACTGACTGAAAGCTGGGACAATGCTATACTTTCTTTCTTTCTTTTGTGAACATAAACATGAATTTGATTAGACTTTGGTAGATTTACTTACAGAATCCAAGATGTGGGAATACATTCCAACTAAAATTACATTTGTAATAAAGTTGGTGATAAATATTCCTAGATAAGGTCTAAAGATAAAAAAAATTAGACTATATTGAGTATTTAGTAGATATTAGTTACATCGTGGCCCTCCAAAAATGGTTGCTCTTACTGTTTTCCTTTAAAAATCGCATTTGTACCCATTCTTTGTTGTGTATTTTAGGTGGGGTTCCACATCCCTTTTGAAAAGAAAGGATTTACATGAACAGTGTATCTTGCAATCACTCTATCATAAACTTCTGAATTCTATAGCTAGATCGAGATGCTCATATGATCAATAAGAGTCAATTATAAACAATAACTTTTGCTTGTAATTTAGAAAAATGTATTTTCCCTCTTACTACCAGAAAAGATGCAAGATGTTTTTAGGTCTGGAGCTTTTCCAGCTACTGTGCAATAATGACGAGAGAGCTTGTTTGAGAAATCCATTTGAGATGACATCAAGAAGAAATTTTACTCAACCAAGTTTACCATCTTTCACTTTTCATACTTTTTTGAGACCTTTCAGGAGGAGGAATATTCGTAGTTGGTAAAATACACTGCATGAGAAATTGTAACTACCTTCAACCAGTCACTTTCTCAAGATGAAAAGAAACAAGTGACTTCACCTGTCATTCCAAAACTTTGGGGGCTGAGGCAGGTGAATCATTTGAGATTAGGAGTTCAAGATCAGCCTGGCTAACATGGTGAAAGCCCGTCTCTAATAAAAATACAAAAAATTAGCCAGGCATGGTGGGGTGCACTTGTAATCCCCCCTACCTAAGAGGCTGAGGAACGGGATTCGCTGGAACCAGGGAGGCAGAGGCTGCAGTGGGCTGAGATTGTGCCACTGCACTCCAGCCTGGGAGACAGAGTGAGACTACATCAAAAAAAAGAAAAAGAAAAAGAAAAAGAAAAGAAAAGAAAGAAAGAAAGAAAGAAAAGAAAAAGGAAAAGAGAGACAGAGAAAGAAAGAGGGAAAGGGAAAGGGTAGGAAAGGAAATGAAAGAAAAGAAAAAAGAGAGAGAGGGAAGGAGGGAGGGAAGGACTTATCTGTACATTATTGATTCTAAATTGTAAGACTCGTCATGTTGTTATTGAAAGGCAAATATGTTTTATAAATTTTGTAATAGACATCACTGGGTGTTTTACAAGCCTCTTGTGTTTAGCAAACCCAATTCTGGTGTTTTGGTTTTGGTGGTGTTTTTCTTCAAACAAATTAATTTTTCTAAGATTATTTCTGAATGTATTCTGAACATGGAACTCAAGTATATAGGATATCACAGATATTCTATAAGTCTGAGAACTAGTTATCATTATTTTGTGGTATTTTAAATTTTAGATATCAAGTAAGTAAACTTTAAAGGGTGAATAACATTAAAATATAAATTGACTTTTAAAGCTAATTTTTAGAGAAGTTGATGGTGAATTCAACTACATGTATATCACATAGTTATTGAATACACTAACACTAAGCCTTTTTTTTTTTTTAACAATTTCTTGAAATTCAATCTTTAATATATGTTCCCTGTGGTTTATCAAAATCTAAATATCTGTTTGGTAAAAACCCAAATTAGAGATATGGTAAATATATGACATAGCAATGACTTTACATTGTACTTTTATAATAAATTAATGATTTCAATTCCAGAAATAGCATAGTGGCTTGTTTTGAAATAACCACATCAAAGATAACACATAAATTCTGGGCGGGAGGAGCGGTTGTAAGAAAGCACTAGAGAGCTATTTAAGTCAGGAAGGAATTTTAGAAAATTCAGTTCTCCACATTGTAATTCAACAGGATGAGATCCAAGTATCCACGTCTTTCCACTGCTGATATTTCCAAATATGCACGAATATGGAGGTTAGAACTCAAGCAAAATGCCGCTTTACTATCAGCTTAAGATTTCACAAAACAGAATTTTAGGTAACCCAATGGCTGAAAATTAAAGAGGTAAGTTCTGGAAAAAAGGAAGTCAAAGCTGAGCCTACCCAAAATATATCTATAAACTATTTTTAACGACATGACTGACTTCTAAGCTGCTGAGGCATGTGAAAGTGTACAAAGAGTCAAGTAAAAAAAAAAAAATCAAACAAATTAAACCAAACAAACCAAAACAAAATAAAAACCAAAGCACTGAAAGACCAAGAAGAGATTTCAGGTTTTGCCAAAGCCTGGTAGGGTAGGCAGCAAAGTTTGGAGTTTGAGTCTTGCCAAATTAAATATGCCGACAAAAACCTTAAGTTTTCCAGAGTCTGCTTTATGCAGCATAAAATCAAGCTTTGACAAGTTCAAAGTGAGTGAACAGCAACTTAACAGATGCATCAAAATCTATATATTAAACTTAAGTTTAATAAAAAAATTGAAAAAACCTTTACATAGGAAACTCCAAGAGTGGCCGGACTGGTGGTGTGCACCTGTGGTCCCAACTACCTGGGAGGCTGAGGAATGAGAATCACTAGAACCTGGGAAGCAGAGGTCGTAATGAGCCGAGATTGGGCTACCACTGCACTTGCACTCCAGCCTGAGCAACTATCAAAAAAAAAAAAAAAAAAAAAAAAAAGAAAAGAAAAGAAAGAAAGAAAGAAAAGAAAAAGAAAAAGAAAGAAAATAAAAACCTGCATGAGTTTGCCACAGGAAATTAAAGATGACCTAAATAAATGAAGACATGTACCCTGTTCTTTAATTAAATAGCCAAATATTGCTAAGATTTCAATTGATCTAAAAAGATAAGAAGTGATTCAAGTCAAAATTCCATCAAAATAGTTTCTTGTTATAATTGATGAGTTGTGATTAAAATGTCTATAGATATTTAAAATAACTTACACAGCCTAAAAGAGTGTTGGGTAAAAAAAAAGTTGAAAGGCTCCACATTACTTGTTTCAAGGCTTAATATTCCTTACTCTGAAGTTACAGTGATCAAGACAGTGTTTCCTTTGAATATGTCCAGGAAAAGAAATCAATATACAAGAAGGAGGTACACATATTAGGTCAGTTGCTTTATGACAAAACACAAAGACAATTCAATAGAGAAAAAATATTTTTCAAAAATAAACTTGTTGGATATCAACATAAAAAGAAGAAAACCTAGGCAAAACCATTCAGGGCATCGGCGTAGGCAAGGACTTCATGACCACAACACCAAAAGCATTGGCAACAAAAGCCAAAATAGACAAATGGGACCTAATCAAACTCCACAGCTTCTGCACAGCGAAAGAAACAGTCAATAGAGTGAATCGGCAACCAACAGAATGGGAAAAAATTTTTGCAGCCTATCCATCTGACAAAGGGCTGATATCCAGAATTTACAACGAACTAAAACAGATTTACAAGAAAAAAACAAACAAGCCCATTCAAAAATGGGCAAAGGATATGAACAGACACTTTACAAAAGAAGACATACATGAAGCCAACAAGCATATGAAAAAATGTTTATCATCACTGGTCATTAGAGAAATGCAAATCAAAACTACATTGAGATACCATCTCACGTCAGTTAGAATGGCAATCATTAAAAAATCTGGAGACAACAGATACTGGAGAGGATGTGGAGAAATAGGAACACTTTTACACTGTTGGTGGGAGTGTAAATTAGTTCAACCATTGTGGAAGACAGTGTGGTGATTCCTCAAGGACCTAGAAATAGAAATTCCATTTGACCCAGCAATCCCATTACTGCGTATATATCCAAAGGATTATAAATCGTTCTACTATAAGAACACATGCACACGAATGTTCATTGCAGCACAGTTTACAATAGCAAAGACCTGGAACCAACCCAAATACCCATCGATGATAGACTGGACAGGAAAAATGGGGCACATATACACCATGGAATATTATGCAGCCATCAAAAACGATGAGTTTGCGTCCTTTGTAGGGACATGGATGAACCTGGAAACTATCATTCTCAGCAAACTGACACAAGAACACAAAATCAAACATTGCATGTTCTCACTCATAGACGGGTGTTGAACAATGGGAACACATGGACACAGGGAGGGGAGCACTATACACTGGGATCTGTTGCGGGGGAGTGGGGGGGACAGCGGGGGTGGGGAGTTGGGGAGAGATAGCATGGGGAGAAATGCCACATATAGGTGAAGGGGAGAAAGGCAGCAAATCACACTGCTACGTATGCACCTATGCAACAATCTTGCATGTTCTTCACATGTACCCCAAAACCTAAAATGCAATAAAAAAAAAAAGAATTTAAGTAAAAAAAAAAGGAAACTAACACAAACTACCTGAAATCATACGCAAAAAATTATGTAAAATGAAACAGATTTAAAGTGAAATCTTCTAGGATTGGAGTAGAAGAAAATTTTTTAAAAAGAACAAAGTACACCAATCAATAAAGAAAACAGATTGGAATTTATCAAAATTTGGGCCACGTACCATGGCTCACTCCTGTTATCCCATTACTTTAGGAGGCCAAGGCAGGCAGATCATGAGGTAAAGAGTTTGAGATCTACCTGGCTGACATGGTGAAACTCCATCTATACTAAAAATACAAAAATTAGCTGGGCGTGGTGGTTTGTGCCTGTAATTTTAGCTACTCCAGAGGTTGAGACAAGAGAATTGCTTAAACCCAAGAGGCAGAGGTTTCAGTGAGCCGAGATCTTGCCACTGCACTCCAGCCTGGGCAAGAGAGCAAGACTCCATCTTAGAAAAAAAACAAAAAGACGTTACCAAAATCAGAATTTACACCCATCAAATCTTATATTTAAATAAAGGAAAAGGTAAAATAGATAGAAATTTATAATACATGCATTTGACAAAGCATTTGTATCAGCAAGAACTCATAAAAAGCAATAGCAAAAAACAACTCAAAAGAAACTGAGCAAGAAACCTAAATAGACACTTTACAAGTGAAGATGTACAGTAAGCTGGATAACAATCACATAAGAATGATCAACATCATTAATCATCAAATTAAAAGCAAAATGTGACATCATTTCAAATTTTTTAAAATTGCTAAAACTTAAAAGATGAACTACACTATATGGTTGGTAAGAAATATAGCTATTAGAACTCTTCTATACCGCTAGTGGGAACATAAAATGGTACATACTCTACAAAACTATTTGGCAGCTTCTTTAAAATTAAACGTAAATGAAGACCCATGATCCATCAATTCTGCTTTTAGATATTTACTATGGAAAAATTTTTTAAAATATATATCCACAAAAGACTGTACAAGAATGTTTCTAGTTGCTTAATTCAAAATAACACCAAATTGTAAACAACTCACATATTGTCCTAAGACTGGATTAGAAAATTACAGTATATTCCTACTATAGAACACACCTTAGCAATGAACAAGATATTGATATACATGGAAATATGGAAAATTTCAAAATATAAGAAGTCAAGTACAAAAGAATATCTTTTATGATTCCATTAATGTGAAATTCAAAAACAGGCAAAATTAAACTATGGTTAGGGATGAAAAACATTGGTAGCCTCTGGGGAACAGTAAATGTCTGAAAAGGTATATGAGCAGTACGTTTCAAGTATGTATTTAAAATTTTCTCTGTGGAAGGAAAGAGCCCTAATTCACAAAATCTACAATTTGTATATTTCAAACAACCATTGGGAAGTTGAAGTCACTGAATCCAGAATCAGGAAATGGTGGTAGCATAACGGAATCTAGTATTTGTAACATTCAGAAGCAGAATTAACTTAATGTGCGCAAGAGAACAGTAATAATAGTAAAATAATTATTAGTAAGATAATTTTATTATACATCTATTTTGTTTTTAATATATTTAGTTGTTGTAAGTTTAGATAATTTAGTTTTTAGTAACACTTGTGTTTAACAAATAATTCATAAAATTCCTGAAAATTTGTCAAACTTCTCTTGCAAATTTTTGTAAGGCATCTTCAGCACACCCTTAGAAAAGGGGACTTTCTGAGGTGTTGGTATTGTTCTATGTCTTAGCAGGAATGAGAGTTTCATGGATGCATATATTTATCAAAACTTAGCAATTCTCCAGTTAAGTTCATTTATTATTATATAAGTTTTACCTGAAAAATATATATTACTAATAGTATGCTTTAACATAGGTACTTTAGGGACATAAATGTTCATTTTTACTGGGTCCGTTGAGTGATTTTATCTGCTTATTTCTAAACTGGTATGTTTTTCCATATTAGAGTTACAGTTCTTTAAAAATATTTTATTGCTATAGAACATATACTAAACATTGTCATTTTAGCCATTTTAGTATAAAACTCAGTGGCATCAATCATATTCACGATGTTGGGCAATGACTGTTAAAAACTTTGTTATCGTCCCTCCTTCCTCCAGCCCCAGGTAATTCTAATCTACTTTCTGTCTCTATGAATTTGTCTATTTGAGATACTTCCTAAATGCAAACAAGTCATTCATTTATGCAGTGTACGGGAGAAAAAGTTAAATATTTTCCTCACCCAAGGTTCATGGCTGACACCCCTATAACAGCAAAGATTTACAACAGAAAAACAGAACAAATTTATTTAACCAAAGTCTTATGGGACATTGGAGCCTTCAAAATGAAGACCTAAAGGCACAGACAAAACCGAATTTTTAAACTAAGTCTGATGAAAGAAGTGGGTAATGGTGGAGAAACATGATCAGATAAAAAGGGGTATGATCTATTGGTAATAAACTGGGGGAACTCAGCAAGGCCTATTTGTTTAGATTCTTTCCTATCTCTATGACATTCCTTCCTCTCAGATATGGAGCAGGATGCCTGTCATATGAGAATCTTCAAAAAGAGAGAGAAAAAGGCAGAGAGTTACCTTTATTATTATTATTATTATACTTTAAGTTCTGGAGTACATGTGCAGATCATACAGGATTGTTACATAGTTATACATATGCCATGGTGGTTTGCTGCATCCATCCCCCTGTCATCTACACTAGGCATTTCTCCTGTTATCCCTCCCCTAGCTCTCCCACTCCCACAAGAGGTCCTGGTTTGTGATGTTCCCCTCCCCGTGTCCATATGTTCTCGTTGTTCAACAACCAGTTATGAGTGAGAATATATGGTGTTTGGTTTTCTGTTCTTGTGTCAGTTTGCTGAGAATGATGGTTTCTAGCTTCATCCATGTTCCTACAAAGGACATGAACTCATCCTTTTCATGGCTGCATAGTATTCCATGGTGTATATGTGTCACTTTTTTTTTATCTAGTCTATCATTGATGGGCATTTGGATTGGTTCCAAGTCTTTGCTATTGTAAACAGTGAACATACATGTGCATGTGTCTTTATAATAGAATGATTTATAATCCTTTGGGTATATACACAGTAATGGGATTGCTGAGTCAAACAGTATTTCTATTTCTAGATCCTTGAGGAATCGCCACACTGTCTTCCACAATGGTTGAACTAATTTACACTCTCCCCAACAGGGTAAAATTGTTTCTATTTCTCCACATCCTCTCCAGCATCTGTTGTCTCCAGATTTTTTAATGATCACCATTCTAACAGGTGTGTAACACTCACACCAGAGAATTGCCTTTCTTTAGGGGATAGGAGTTCTAGTTTTTATGGCTTGCTTTGTGGGGAGAGAGGGAGACAGAAGAAAGAAGGGCAAAAAAAAAAAAAAAAAAGGTCAAAGTGATCTTTAAGGAGGCATATTTGGGCGTAGCGTTTTGTGAACCCAGACATGAACAAACATATATTTTACATCCTACTATGTGCTAGCATTTACAAAATATTCACGAGATTATAGAAATCAGCAAAATATTTAAACATTTCTTCCCTCATGGAGTTTATAGTCTTACTATTATAGCTTAGGGAATACTGTTTATCTTTCTCCCCACCGCCCTGACTTTGGCCTAGATTTTTAGTAACACATGATTTCTAATGAGAACATCCTATAACTTGGAAAGATAAATGATTCTGTTTTGAGTTCTGAATAGCAGCTATTATACAGGGGATAAGTATTTGGAAGACAGAAACATAACAGCTTAAGTTTGTCCATTTTTGTCTCTTGGTCATTCACTTTTCACCTTAAGTTCAGGAATTTAACAAAAAAGAAGAAACAGATAAATTAATTTAATGACATCAGATTATTTCTTCAAGGGCCATAATATTATGATTAGTCTACCACTGGGAATCATTAAGCATTTAGTTGCGAATGTTCCCTAAATGTATTGGTTGCTAATAAAGATAATAAAATCTTTTATATTTATGGTGCTTTAACCAGTTAAGCTTATGATAATCCTGTAAGGGAGACCACAACAGAAAATAATTTTATGTCTTATAATTGGGAAAACAATGATTATGTGATTTGCCCAGTATCATTTGTAAGATCCTGTACTCAAACCAAGGTCAATTTAAGATAATTATAATGGATTCTGTTGTATGGTATATGCAATGTAACTATTTTTGGTAATAGTAAATTTTAAGAGAGTTTGGATCTAACATAACTCTATAAAAAATGTTTGTGTAATGAAAGAAATCACAAATGACTTAAATAGAGTTTTATTTTATGTTTTTAAAATTTATAATGCATTTCACTTACTTTAATTGTGTTGTATCATTGGTTTATAAATTCAGATACATACAAATAACATTCTACATGTTTAACAATGGTATCTATGTGATAGAAACATCCACATAAAGTATATACAGTGTTTGTCATAATTCACACGCAGACGAATTAGGCTGTTCACAGATGCGTTTAAAAGATCATATGTGAACTACTTACCCAAGAAGAAAATTTATGATAGATAATTTAGAGGGTTCAATATTTGATTTACTCTGGTTGGTTTGAGCAATACTTTCAGCATTTGTATGCTACATGTAACTACAGTAACATTTTAAAATTTGAATGCTTTTATGTGATTCTCCATATTTTATCAGGATCCAACTTGTCATTGATAATTTAACAAAATGAATATCTTACATATGATTAATTTGAAAAAATTGAATTTAGTAAATATTTTCCCTCAACGGGCATTCTCTAAGATAATTCTCTAAATTTTCTACATAAATTAATTTATAAATTATGCATATTCTAAAATTATTTACATACTTGTGAACACTGTATTTTGTCAAAATTCATATTCTGCTTTTTATACTTGCCATTATTAACTCTATGAATATTGACTATGTTGTGTTTCATTCTCACCTCTTTCTATATTAGTGGTTCCAGACTATAAAATGACAATTCCAAGTCTCTGATAACAGTAGGAATAACTGTTTCTTTTCATGTGCCAACTTGTTCTCACTGTCTGACAGCTGCTGCTTTTCTCATTAGTATCTCTTTCATATTTTCATGCTATAAGAGTTGGCACAACAAACAAGAAGCTACTTTTTCATCAATTCCTTTGTTGAATTTTTGCCAAAATATGGTAGCCCATTCTCTTCCTTTGCACCGTTTCATGAGCTCAAAGAGCCATGATGTATTTTGTTTAATACTTTCTGGCAGAGGTTATTGGAAATAGCCCTGCAATCATATTTCAGCAAAACACCATTCACCATTGTGAGAGATGCCCTAATGTTCCCATATGTCCATAAGCCTTTTTTAGTTACTTTTACTTTTTCAGCCAACCTACTCATAATAAAATTAATACATTGTTAACATCAGGTCCACAGCTATTTCCTATGACATCCATCTGGACTTCTCTTCCATAATAGGCAAGATTTTATTAATAGTAACAATCTGTTTTACCAGACCTGAAATATTCTGGACAATATTCCCAAAGTTAACAATTTTTCATGTGAGCTTGCAACAGGTACTTCCAAAGCAGATTTGAATTTTAAGATTGTGATTGTGCTGAAAAGGACTTGTTAGATTTAATATAGAGAGGTCTGGTATGTTTGTTCATTTGATAATCCTGAGTTTCCAGAAATTATTTTTAGTAAATAGGTGCTATACTTGCTATTGTTTAGGTTTGGTTCTGTGGAACTGGAAGTGATACCTCGGCAAGTTATTTATTTAAGAGGGCTTTCAGAGGAAAAGAGTGGAGGGAGAAGCATAAACCATGGAAAAAAGCCAAACAAGAATTTGGTTTTAGCCAGAGACTTGCTTAGCAAGATCTCACAGGAACATCTGTAGCACTAATTGAACCTAAGAGTTGTTTTCATTTTAGGGTAAGTAAGCCAGCTTCTCCTTAAAGGAAGTCCTCATGTGAGAAAATCTTTAGCTGTTGATGACTAAGAGTGGCTGGCCAGTTAACCTCTTACTTGAGTAATTGAGGAGCTCCTGTTTGGCCAGGGAAGATACTCCAGAAAATAAAAGTACCTGCGAGTCATTTGGATCCAACTGTTACACCAGCTGGGGTCAAATCCACAAGCCTAGTAATTATAGATATTTTATGTAACTGTAGATGACCAATTACATCACTAATAAAATACTGTGCATCTACAAAAGAATATCATGAATTTTTTTTGAAATTGTGATAAAATAGACAAGTTTATCGTCTTAACTACTTTTAAATGTACAGTTCAGTGGTATTCAGTAAATTTATACTGTGCAACTGTCATGACCATTCATCTCCACATCTCTTCATCTTGCAAAACTGAAACTGTCCTATTAAACAATGAATTCTCATTCTCTGCCTTCTCCATTACCCCATTTCCTGCGCAGTCCCTAGCAACCACCATTCTACTTTTTGTTTCTATGATTTTTGACTACACTAAGTACCTCATACAAGTGGAATCATACAGTATTATACAATATTTTTCTCTTTGTGATTGGTTTATTGCACTTAGAAAAATATTTACATCTCTAAGCAGTATACTGTATCACATATAGACAGACACGGCCATGGATTTTGAAATATTTTCTTTAACTTTGGGAACCTTTTTAAAGTAACACTGAAATTCAGTATCAGTAAAAACATTAATTTGGCATTTCTTAGTCTACTCTTACCAGGTTTTGTATGCTTCATGCTCAGAAGCAAGTCTGACTTTTTAGCCAATGTATATGATGAAAACTTTATGTTTTTCATCACTTGAAGTAGTTTCTATAGTTCTCTCAGTAGTGCAATGCTTCTTTTCAATAAACAGAAAAGTTATGATCTACTAAAATAATATGAGAATCTTATTTTTTTCTTTATTCTATGACAAGTAAAATAATAGTAGTGAATTAGCATCCCACATGCAGAAACTGTATTTAATTTGCATGTTATTAAATAATCAAATATTTTCTGATATATATTTTGATTAACAATCATTTGACCCACTTTATGGCCTGTTATTCATTTCTGTTTTCGAGTAAAGGGTTTAGAAAAACATAATCATCATAATCATAGAAAAAAGAGAACTAACTTGATGAAAACTTCACAAACTTAGTTTTATTTAATAATCAAATTTCAATTACTAACAAAATGTAATTTGACCATTTGCATGATTTCTTATTAAATTATTTGTACACAGCTTTTCTCAGATAAGCTTTAATCAGCACTCTTTTCATTCACAGTAATTTGTTTACTCAAATTAACAGGAGAGGATATGCACTGTGTAGCATATTGATGTTAGATAGGTGTGCATCTAACAGCTATAAATATTCTACTACATCTAAAAATGAGTGATGAATAGCTCAGTCTTTTCAATACAGTTAGAGTTACTTGGTATTTCAATACTTTGAAAGCCTCATTTCACCACCATCTATGCATTGGTGGTTTATACACCTTTTAGTTCTTACTGAAAAGTTTGGGATTTCTTTCTCATTACCTGTCATAACCAATCACTGGCCAATGGAGTGTGATGTGCATTGATTGCAGCAAAAAGATTTCCCCTAACCTAGCTTCAATTCAGGTATCTATTACCTTACTGAACACTGAACTTACTATTATAATTATTTTTTTGCCAAGGCAAACCTTAGTGCCACAGGCTTTACAGAGGTGAGACTAAGTATGACAGTAAGAATAACAAATCAGAGTGAGACCAATTGAACTATTTCAGTTTTCTCAGGTGACTTGTGTGAGCAGATATTTACTGTACCTGAAAATATTCTAAATATGCGACTTTTTAAATAGCATCAGAGAAATTTTTAAATATGAATAACAAAATACAGGCCCCTCTGTTTTCTGCCTGCATTCCATTACCTCTGTTAAAATTAATTTAATTATATAAATGAGGTTTTTTAAAATAAATATATATAGCATTTCCATTTTACTTTATGGTTCAAAATCTTTTTGTTTGGTTTATACTCTTTGTTTTGTTCAGTTTTCAAAATATCCTCTTGGATTATGTAGAACTAATCATCAGTTACTCTGATGATATGTATATAGTAAAAATCAAGGCACAGAGAGAATGCTTTATAATATTTTGAAAGATTTTACTCCCCAGATGAACTGTATGTGCAGTATATCCCATCACTTTCCACTCTGTGCCCATGGCAGATATCACTATTAGTCATGGCATACTTTGTGAATTATAATATCTAAGATAACAAAGATAAGTATTCACACCTTGCAGGTAAAAGGTAATCTAGCCCAGAGAACTATCATGCCCAGCAATTTTCTCCTAAGTGAAGACTGGGAAACTGAGGAAAATCTTTGATACTAATCTATTGTTATATTCCTTCCCTCCTCCTAAGATACCATATCCTGGAAGTTAATTTAATAGGCTATTGTCTGGTGAAGATATCAAATCTTAAAATCTATCAGGCTCATAGCTGTCAATCTCTCTCCTCTACAGCCAAACATATTCTCTCTCTCCCCGTCTCTCATTCTCTCTACCTCCTTCTTACTCTCTTGGATGTTTCAGAGAGTTAGCTTTTATTGTTTTTTTTTGTTTGTTTGTTTTTGTAAATCTAACAGGCTTTTATATCTCAAGTCCTTTACTTATTTTTTAATTGTAAATGGAACAATTTTATGCATTGAATGTTCTATGTGCGATTGAGATCAAATTGAAATAGAAGGGACACCTATGTCCAGACATTTCAAATGTCTATTATCTTCTCACAATTATAAAGCTTATAATGTAGTGCTGATTCTCCTTCACACATTTATATTGTTATTTATAAATATATATGTACTTTATCTATCATAGTTACATTTAATTATCCAGTAAAAGCAGAATATTATAAGCATTGGATAACATTAGACAGAATAATGCAGTGACTCTTGAGATAATATTATTGGCGCTTTAAGAAAAAAACAGTGTAATAATTTGCTTGACTTAATGGTCTGTACTCTGCTTGGACAGTTTTAATACTTGCTGTTCACATTTTATAAATGGAATTTTTATTAGACTTTTGATTATTATTAGCAATTTATTTGAAGTTTGGAAGTAAATTATGTTTTGTAAAAAATAACTATTACTTTATTTGTATGTATATCAGTTTTTGATAGTGTAGACATAAAACGTGTCTTAAACTGATTACATATTGCCTTAAGCAAGTTTATAGGATTTTTCAAACAGTGATAATGTAGTTTTAATCTTGATCAGTAATTAAAAGTTTTCTCCAATCATGCTCTCACCTATCCTTATGATCTCTGCTTGTTTAATATTGAAAGATTCCACCATCTTCTCAATTTTGTAATTTAGTTTGGGAGTAGTTACAGATTGTTTTTATTTTCCTTCTTTCAGATACTCTTACATTCTATGTCAAATTGTATTAATCATAATCATATTCTGGAACTCTTATTCTTCTATTTTTTCTATACTCCATATTGTAGACAGACAAATTTTTCAAGTTCAAAATGTCTTATCATTCCTTGCTTAAACTATTCAATGCATCTTCCAAACTTGTAGGATAAAGGTCAAATTTCTGAGCTCTCATGGCTTAGCCCAGATTTAATGCTGATATACATTTCTGTATTCTTAAGCTCTAATCACATACAACCCATGTTTTAATGTTGGCTTATGCCCAGGTACCTCTTAAATTCTTTACTTCTTGATTGTAATTCCATGGCCTCTTCCCTCTTCCAAGGCCATTATATTTCTATAAAGCGTGTTTTTGTTGCAAATTATGTAATGGCATCTTTTCCTCTTTGGCAGAAAAAAACCAGCATGAGAATGCATGTCTTGCCAGAACATGTGTTGATTCCAGCGCTGATATATAGCAATTGCCAGGCACCCTGTGTGGCCATCAACCTGAATCTTCATATATGGAGGCACAGCTCCAGTCTCCTGATATCGGCTGGTTGTGATTTCGCATTCACAAAGCCTTTGTTTATTTATATAAAAAATTAGGTTAATCGTTTTCCTTATAACATTCTGTGAGTGTTAGATAATATTTGCAAAGCATCTAGTAGGGCACTGACATAGTATAAGTGGCATGTTACTATTTGCTATTACCTTGATTACTTAGATTCCAAGAAAAGTCAATTTTTTTTCCTAAAAAAAAAGAGTCTTCCTACTATAAGCAACATGTAGACAATTAATCATATAGTTTGACCAGGGCTTCAAATAGGAGTACATATGTGCAAGTATAGTAGTAGTTATAAGGAAATATAATTTATACTCAAGAGGTAAGGTAGGGAAACTTTACAAGGAGATAACTCATGCAAGGTATGAAGAGTGAGTAGTAAACTTTATGTTCTGAATCCCAGCTCTTGGACATCAGATATCAGCATGTGCACACTTGTGTGTATGCAAGTATGTGTGAATAATTAAAAGTAAAGAGTAATCCAATCCAATGTTTATTTAAAACACCAGCAAAAGATTTTCAGGGAGAAGGATTTTTTTTTTTTTTTTTTTTTTACTGACAATGTTTAGAGCTGCTAGGGAATGATGATAATAAATAGACTAAATTTGTCAGTGTATGGAATTTGATTTTTCTATTGGAAATGGGGCTCCACTCACTGCCTGTACCTGAAGTAGTCACTCCCACTATAGTATTCACGCTACTGCACTGGAGCTAGGAATACCTAGCATAACTGGTACTTTTTCTTAATTCTCAAAGTTTTGCTGGGCTAAATCATATTTCCAAAGGGCTACATCTATGGAGAGAAGTCACTGTTTTTTTCTGATTGCACAATATCATCTTATGAGTTACAGTTGGCTCTAGGAATTATAGGCAGAAAAGCAAACAAACAAACAAAAAAACAGAAGTATAAAGGCACCAGAATATGAAAGAGTATGATGCAACCAGAAAACTGATTTTAGAGCAAAGTAATAAATGACCAGAGAGTGAAGTGAAAATGAAGAATGAGACCATATCAGAATATCTAAGTCTTGGAGTACCAATCTATACTAATCTAAGCAATTAGAAACTAATTCTAAATTCTTCAGGGGAATATTGAATACTTTTATACAGAAGTGATTGTTTGAGATTTTCATTGTAGAAAGGTTTCTCCGCCCACAATACAGGAAATAAAAGGGTAGAGAGTAAGAGTAGAGGCAGAGGATCACTGGGATCCTTTTGAAATATAAAGGAAAAAGTGATGAAACCTTGAACCAGGGCAGTTTCAGATAAGAATACACCTCCTCTGGCTATATGAACAACACAGCAGCAGCTATGGGAAGTGGCCAAACTGAATTGTTCTGATGGTTTCTTTAAATCCCAGGATTGTCCAACAGATGTCTCAAGAAGTGGCTTTATTTCTCCTATCCCTCACATGAAACTTGACCATGAGCTCGATTAAATATGTAATATGACTTCATTGCCATTTCCAGGCCAGGAAAATAATAATAATAATAATAAAACCTCTAGGATCTGTGAAGCACATGCCATCAGATTACATCATCTACAATCCCTCTGTGTTGCAATTATTTATCACCCTGCCCTCATTCCTTAAGATTTCAGCATTTGCAACACTGTCTCATAGCCACGACTCCTGTCATAAGCCTTGATGATTTCTTTCATTTCGGATGATGCATCCTGATCCTGTTCATGGTTTTGCTTCAAATAACTTTTTCACACCACTCTCTCCTTTGGTCACCACACCAGTGCTGTCAAATTGTCATTATCAATAACAGTTTCCATGTTTATGAGCCTCAATTTCAAGCATCCCCAGAGTCCACTCTCTGGACACTGCTTTATAATTCCAAAATTGTTTTTCTTGCACCCCTAATCCAACAGCTCCTCAACCCTGCTAGTACCTCCTGTCCAGTGACTCCTCACCGTTTCACATCCCTTATTCCCTCCATAGCCTCATTATTCTTTTTTATCCAACTTGCTTTCATGCCACATGATTAAAATTACTCAATTCCATGCATCTCAATTCCTTTATTCTTTCTTTCTCTATCATCCTCTTTTTCTGAAATTACCTCAGGTATGGTTAAATATGATTTTTTTTTCTTACTCTATGTCTTCTTATAAGTAGCTGAACATGGTTGGAGAAAAAAAAAACAAAAAAACAACAAAAAAAGCATAACCATGCAAACTGACCTCATGGTAAATGTGCTATCACAAACCTCAGTGAGATCCCCTCACTGTTTGGCATTCATACAGTATTTCTCAAAGAAATTCACTCTCTTACTTTCTGAGGTGACTTTTTTCACTTACTCTTTATTCTGTTCTTATTTTGCTTGCTTCTAATTTCCCAAGAAACATAAGAAATCTGATAAGAATCTATACTCAAAAATGTTTCTACCTATTTCTGTATCCATATATTCTGCCTTTTATTTTATGGTAATGAATGAATTTACTCTACTCATATACAAGCTCAAAATCATCATATGTGCACCAGAACCTATAACGTACTAAATCTGAGGGAAAAATAAACATGTAATATGTTAAACTCTTGAGATTTGAGGGTAGTTTGTCTCTGCAACAAAACCTGAGTTATTCAGATTGATTTCGCAGCTATAAAAATAATTACTGTTTTATGTCGCTACTGCTGCATAAGAAATTATCGCAAATCTAGAAGCTTAAGCCAATATACATCTATTACCTCACAGTTTCTGTGGGTCAGGCATTCAGGCACAGCTTACCTGGGTCTTCTACTCAGCATCCCCCAAGGCTCCAACTGACTTTTGTTGAGACTGCACTCTCACTTGGAGGTTTGTCTGGGGAAAAATCCCCTTCCAAACTTCTTAAAGTTTTGACAAATTTGTTTCCATGCTGCCGTGTTACCAAGAACCCTAACTTTTTGCTGCCTGTCAACTGAAGGCAGCCCTGGGGTCCTAGAGGCTGTTCACAATTCATCATCAGGTGAAC
This sequence comes from Aotus nancymaae, assembly GCF_030222135.1. Classification (NCBI taxonomy): domain Eukaryota; kingdom Metazoa; phylum Chordata; class Mammalia; order Primates; family Aotidae; genus Aotus; species Aotus nancymaae. Next base: position 27,511,911 of record NW_026988428.1, on the reverse strand, counting down.
TTCTCTAGCATGGCCTCTTTATTAATTAAACCTGTAAGAGTCTCTGAATTCTTTTAAAACCTTTACCTGAGTAAGTCCCCCATTTAAGGAAAGGTTTCACCTGACTGAGTCAGCACATGCAAGACTGTTTTCCTCCTAATTAACTCTGAATAAGCCTGGACTGTAAGGTAAGACTATCTGCAAAATTCCTTCATGTTTGTTATGTTTTTTTGACCAGTAGTAGGTCATTGGTTCCCCACCACCACCTACACACACACACACACACACACACACACACACGGAGGGAGAGAGAGAGACAGACAGACAGAGAGAGAAACAGAGACAGAGAAACTAGAGGGGCAGCATTATACAGTGAAGAAACTCTAGGTTACAGGGATTATGAGGAGCATGTTAGATTTCTGTTTACCACAATCGCTTAAAGAAATTTAGGTAGAGATACACAATGCTGCTAAAGTTTACCAAAAAGTATTTGCATTGTATTGGTAATTGAGATTGAATTAGAGTGGTAAAAGACAGAAAAAGTGACCAAGTTTAACTTTTTTTTTATTAGTAAACTGAATAGGAATAGTTACGCATCATACAGGATAAACAGTTTCAAAGATAACTTGTGTTTCTGGCTTAAAACATGAGTGAATGATAGATTCATTTACTTAGTTGGAAATAATAGAGAATGACAAGACTTGGATGAGATTATGAGGTTAGTTTTGAATGCATAGAGTCTTAGTTGCTTTTGAAAACTTTCAAGTAGATAGACTAGAAAATATGAATTTATAATCACTTGAAACTTAGTGGAGAGGTCTAGACTAGAGATTTAAATCTAAGTGTTCTCATTGTTAAGTTATAAGTATGAGACAGATTTAAGTATAGTGAGAAAAGAGATGGCCTTTGACACCTTGAGACATTTTAATATTTAAGGGTAGAGCAAAAGAGAATAAACATGTAATTGACTGAAAATGAGAAGTCAGAGATGTAAGACAGAAATTAGGAGAGCTGCTTAGATAGGAAAATTAAGAATGATAAAAGTTAATTAGCTTTACTGATACAAAGTCTCCAGTAATTTTGCAAGTTCTAGTTTGGTAGAACAATGAGACTGGAGACAGATTGGCATGTGTGATAAGGAAATAAGTCAGACAGAAGCTGGCTGTGAGATTAGATGTAGCAGAAACTTGAGAAGATTGATATTCAAGTCAGAGATTTTTCTTGTTTTCTTAAGAAATATTTGGAAATTGATAAGCTGGTGTTGCAGTAGCTCAGTGCTCACAGAGTTTTCCAATTATATAAAATTACAACAAGCCAATAAAATTCAGGGTCATCAAAGTTCAAGCACGTAGCATAGTCTAGGAAAAGAGCCAAACTAACTAATCTTGTATAAGCAAGAATAAGGGGTGTGAAGGTAAAGGAAATAGACCAGCTATTACAGCATGAAGGGCAACGATATGTTACAAAAGTTGCCTGCCTAGGCTTTTTATTATTTACTTTAAGAAATTTTCCAGTTCTCTGTCCCTATAAGGAGATATTCTTTTAAGGAGCTATAACTAACATAAAATATAACCAAAATTTTCAATGTGCCAAGCAATGTATTTCGCTTTTTCTTCCTATAATTCTTATTACCTTAATTGGACCACAGATACCAAGAACTGAATTAATTATGAGCTAATAATAAGCTATAAACATGGGCCACATATGCCCTCTTCCATTTTATTTAGTATATTTTATAGCCCTTGTGATTCTGTAGTTTTTCTACTCTGTTTATGACTGGATGGGTAAATTTAACTCTGAAGTGAATGGTTAGCTAACCCATTGCTTCCACATTTCTAAACCACATTTTCTAGAATAGCTTTTGCAAATGACATACCTGATATTTATATTTACATTTGTTTGATTTCTACATGTCTTAATTCTGAATTCATGAAGAGAAGAGTTGTATACAGGGACCTCTCAAACTTCACACATAACAAATTGCTTTTGATTGCACTTTGGGATATACATTCTTGTTTCTTTTTTTAATTAGGGTGGTAATATAATTCATCATTCAAACCTGGATGTTTGAAAATGAAAAGCAGCACTATTAATAATTAACCATCTTTTCCAGTAACTTTGGAATATTGCACTAGTTAGTTTTGCTGCATAAAAACTGCTCCAAAATGTAGTACCTTGAAACAATAATAGCATCTTATCTCATCTTCTTTACGTTGGCTGGCTGGTTTTAAATTTACCATTTTTTATGGGTTTGCAGAATGAGGCGGGAGCGTGCAAGGTGTTCTCATTTATATGATTAACAGATGTAGGTAAACCTCCTTTGGGTTAGCATACCTCTGCTCAATGGGGTTGTGTGTTGTCCAGTAGACTATAGTAGCCATTTTTTATTTTTTTAAATTATACTTTAAGTTTTGGGGTACATGTGCAGATTGTGCAGGATTGTTACATAGGTATACACATGCCATGATGGTTTGCTGCATCTATTCCCCCATCATCAACATTAGGTGTTTCTTTCTATTATAAAGACAAATGCACACGTATGTTCACTGCAGCACTGTTTACAATAGCAAAGACTTGGAACCAACCCAAATGCCCATCAATGATAGACTGGATAAAGCAAATGTGGCACATATACATCATGGAATACTATGCAGCCATAAAAAAGGATGAGTTCATGTCCTTTGTAGGGACATGGATGAAGCTGGAAACTATCCTAGCCATTTTCACATGGCAGTTCCACATTTCCAGAAAGCAGCAAGAGAGGTTAAATATCAAGAAATAAGCACTTTTCAAGTCTACTTTCTTCTCAGATTTCCAGGCCAAGCCGAACACAGAGTACTTGTAGGAGGGGCTTCTTGAAAGGAGTGGGTAGAGGAAAATGTAAATAAATCAAGGCCAGTACAGCAACAATCTACCACAAAAAGATACAGCCCCACTCTAAACATTATCTTATTCAATTGAATAGAAGCATGCATTATTTCATTTAATTAGAAATAAAACTAAAAGTTTTAGGTCTGTAGTAGTTATAAATCAGAGTCAAGCTTATGTTCAAGAAATTTCACAGTTATTTGCTACTGTTGATTTCAATATCAGGCTAATTTTCATTCATAAACTCCATCTGAACAGACTAAAAATAAATTGAAAACTCATAATACCTGGGCCTTCTCTTCCTGTAAGTATGTGCCACTTTTTTGAGATTTTAACTCGGTGCAAAGATGTAAAGGGGAGAAGGGTGTCCTCTCAGCTCAGTGTGGTTACCGCTGAGATATGTTTTCATTAGGTCTTCTGGTGCTGCTGTTCTCATTCAGGTGTGAGGAGTTTCATGATTTTGGTAATCCTGATTTACAGTCCTGCCTCTTCTCTCTTAGTTGCAATATTTTGTCATTTTCTCTCTGAGGTTTTACCTTCTCCCTTGGGGAACTGCTTCAAATCAAACAACCAAATTCTATTTCTCCTGGAATCATTGAATTTTCCACTCCTAACTTAGGAGAATTTAAAATACATTTCCTGTCTGCAGAAATTCTCTCTTCAAACTCTATTTCCTTCAATAGTGGTAAGAATTTGTGTTGAGTATAAGAATGAAGTCTTCAGAACTACTAACTGAATTCTGTTGCTTGTTTTCTCTAAGGAACAACACTTCCTACTTGCTTGAGAGGGAACAGGTAGGGAAGAGGGAGAGAAACACAAATGTGTAACTAAAAACAAAAATTATTTAGTTACATGCTCACTTCAGAATAGTTTTTTAAATAATACAAAGTAAACTTTCTAAAAGTGTTTTGAATAATAACAGCACAATTAAAATACGTGGACTCCTATGTTTTTAGACCTTGAATGATGAAACATTTTAACATATGGATTCTTGAACATTTGTTTTCCCCTCAAAATTTTATAAATATATTAACATAGTACTCACTGTTTTGATAGTAAATAATGCATTGATAAGTAAAGACAGGAGAATCAAGCAAAAAGAATAATACTTTAAGTATATTTTTGAATAATCTTGCTTATAGGTTCCTATCTTTTTGTGGATAAAATATAATTTTTATTTATAAATGGAACTAAGGGAAAATGATATGGCTTGGAAGAGAAGTAAATAAGCAAAGATAAGAAAAAGTGCTCATTGAGTGTATTGACAAAAAACAGTTTAATAAGAAATAATTTTAAAAAACTCAAGGAAAAGTAAGATGTCAGTGTAATAAAAGTGATGGTAAAATATAAAAGGGAGATTGACTAGTTCCACTTTATTAGCAGTAAGCCTGGAGGAAACAGATTGCTTCTCTAGGCACCGAGAAACCCAGCAGTCTGTCAAGTAGTCACTGCACAAGGCATCCACTTCCCCATGGCAAACAGTAAGGGAAAAATAGTCATCACTTTTGGCATTTAGACCTTTCAGGGAACAAGTAACTGTGAGTGGTTAAGTGAAATTACTGTGCTTATTTTTTGATCTGCATATTGGCTTTATTTTAATTTTCATATGCATATAGTGGTTTCTAAAATTATAAAATTAGTGATATTTTTAAAGTTTGATATGACACAACTTACCTCTACGTTTTGTTCTGATTTAAGCAAATATTTGTGTACTGGTGAACATATGAACTGATGGAAATTTGTTATAAGTGAATTCTATTTTATTATGAATTGGAATAAATGCATTTTTAGTATTATAGAAATATATGTTTATCCCCTAAGTATAGGTTAAATAGATATCTGGGTAAATTGCTAAATTAGTAGATAAGGGGATTTCACTGTCAGAGACAATTCTGGAATTTATCTTTCTAAGAATTTGGGCTCTACTCATCAACATTTATGAGGGCTTCATATTTTTCTGATAAATATTCTTTGTTCTTTGTTTCTTATTTATTCTTTTAAATAATTTACATATCTTTGCATAGCATAACTAGCTTGGTTCTTTTGATTACATTTTAGTAGTTAGAAATTCGCATTTTTATCCTTGAGTTATGTAAGTTTAATATGAATTGCTACTTTTATTTCTTAGAGGAACTTAGCACAATTCATGTTAGCACAGTTCATCATGTCCACTTACTCTCTGCTGTGAGTGAGTGGACATGAGAGAAATAGACAAAGAGAAAAAGACTGTAGAAGAGAAGAAATTATAACAATAATATATATTATTATTGTGAATTTTAATTATCTCTATATTTTAAAATCATTAAGGCATTATCATTGTTTTATATGTAATTTCATATATGCATATACTCCATAGAGATATTATGCTAGGAATCTTCTATAAGTTTATTTTTTATCTCTAAGTAATGAGAAATGGGGATCTCAATTATTTAACATTCCCTAAACTTATATAGATTATATATACCTTAAATGAATGGTGAGAATTTGAAATCTTGATTATATATATTAAATAAATTAGTAGGTTTAAGATCACATCATGGAACAATATACCTTGTTCTTTTCTACTGTCAATTAATATAACTAAACTATTATTTTATGTTCCATAGTAGCAATATTCTATTTTTAGCAACTCCCAAACTATCAAAGTACTTGATGCATGTATCCTGTGCTCCGAGAATCTTCTCTGTAAACATCTCCCCCGACAACCAACATTTTTCTTTCTCCTCCTCAAATAGCTCTCTCCTCATTTGATAAATATCCTAACTTCTGCAAATAAAGTAGTTCTCTTCCTCTTCCAAAACTTCAATAAATTCTAGCCTCTCATTTTAAATAAGTTACTAAAAAAAAAAAAAAAAAAAAAAAAAGGAAAAATAGCAGCCACATTTTGCCTTTCTTTCTCTTTGCACAACTGACAGTCAATATGTTACTTATTTTTTATCCAACTAATAGGCAAATGGAAATTAGAAAATAACAATAAAAATGTAAGGGCAAATGTGTCATTTTTGTCACAAAAAAATGGTAATTGCAGTTTTAATTGCCAACATCCACAGAGTCGTATTTGCTGAAGTGGTCAAGAGTCTAAAAAGATCTTTAAATACTGTACAATTTGAGAGCATCTCCTTAAGCTAATGAATAGACAAAGAGAAAAAGACTGTAGAAGAGAAGAAATTTTGGACTTCCTTTGCTTTTCAGTTTCATATATGGCAAACTTTGTACTTGGGAGACAGGAAACATGGTACAGTTTATGTTTAACCTTTTGATATGTACATCTCGGTGATTTTCATCTCAGTGACTTTCCAGTGCCTTCTTCTTAGGAGAAGAGTCCTGCGTGAGGCCTACAAAGACCTACATGGTTTGGCCTCTACCTACTTGTCTAACTTCTAAAACCATGCCGCCTCCATTTTTTCTGCTCCATCACCAATTATCTTTCTCCAGTTCTTCATGCCCCCCATGATTTCTACAACACCAAAAATTTTACAGATGCTTTCCTTCTTACCTTAAATTTTCATCTTTTACTTCCTTAACTGCAGCTTTTAGCTCACATGCTGCTTACCCAGGGAAGCTTTGAATGACCCCAGGCTGGTTGTCTTTCATATGGCCCACGTCTAATCTATATCTAATCTATGTGAAACATCCACCATTGGCATTTTGTTAGTAGGAATGTAATTATGGCTCAAATTTTAGCCCTCAGCTCTATGGCTTAAGATGATAGCTCACAATTTAACACTTCAGTTTTAAATGTGGATACTTTTGACCTCAGATAGAACTGAATTATTGTGTGTGTGTGTGTGTGTGTGTGTGTGTGTATGTGACAGGCAGAGATTTGTTCTTTATTCTCTCTGTGATTGTCCCATTAAAAGAATAGAGGCAAAGATCCCCATCTTTGCAATCTCTTAAAAATATGATAAACTACAATTATAGGATCTTCTATTTTCCTAATCTATAGTTTGCCATCAAGACACCCATGATGTAACAAATTAATACATATAATTAACATATATATATATATATGTTTTCTCTTAATTGGAAGTCGAAAATGTTGAATATATACATTGACTTTAGAAAAAAAAATATATATATATATATGGACAGAGAGAGAGAGAGAGAGAGAGACACTCTTGTTTGTATCTGGGATCAGGTAAAGATTAATTCTGCCAACAGCAGGATAGGCCACCATTGGCCTGTTTCTCAAGTTCTCTGAGTTTCAAATTTTCCATCTGTAAAATAGAGATAATTATAGAAATACTTCATATTTATTTCTGTTGTTTTTGTTTATTTGCAGGTGAGTTTAACTTATCCAGATAAAGAGATTCATACAGTGGCTATGCTAGCATAACAGTAAATGTTAGGTTTCATTATTATTTTCAAAATAATTTCTTTCTCCCAATAGTATTTATGAAATGGAAAAGGTTGAACTATTATAGCTTTCCCCAAAAAGTTCAAAATATTGACTCAATATTTAAATGTATACACATTTAAAACTGAAGTGTTAAATTCCACTTTCCTGTCATAATTAAAGCACTGTGTAATTGAGTGGAATTCATAGTCTACTTTTAAAAAAAAATGCAAATTATTTTGACCAGTCAGAATCTATATTTAAATGACAAATTGTAAAAGAAAATAAGAAAAAAACATTATCCAGAGAACAATCAATATTACTGAATATGATAAGCTGCAATTTACTAAATCATTTGAGGTTTCCTTGTCCTATATAATTTTGTAGGTAAATATTTGTCTAAAGTTTAGATGACTGATTTCATCCCAGTGTATTTATTGATTAATAGCACTATGAACGACTCAGGTAGATCTAGTAGGATGAAGTGCTTTATCCAAGGAATCAATGCAAGAAAATACCTGAAACTTTTATTCACATAAAAAGGATGATAATCAATTTTAATAAAAAAGAATAAATGCTGTTTCTATTGAAACAAAACTTTTTCATTAGAAGTGTGAAATTTCTCTGTTGAGCACAAGTCATTTGAGATTTATTTTGCTACATTCAGAAAGTCTAGGCTGTCTAGAGATGTCCTGAAATGATTAGCTCTGCTTCCTATTTCCACCTGACAGGCAGAGACTTGCTCTTTTTTCTCCTTGGGATTGTCCCATTAAGAGACTAGAGGCCAAAATCTCCATCTTTGCAATCTCTCAAAAATATGATAAACTACAATTATAGGATATTTTCCTTTCCCTGATCTATAGTTTGCATCAAGACACCCATGATGTAACAAATTAATACACATAATTAACATATATATTTTTCTCTTAATTAGAAGTCCAAAGCATCAAATATATAAATTGAATTTAGAAAACTGACCCTACATAAATTAGATTACTTAGTTTCTCTAGTATCTATATGGGACTTAATTTTGTTCCTTCAATTGATTATACGTTTTTTCAAATCATTATTAAAATATAATACATAACTGTCTAAAATGGAATCAGAATATAGCCTATAGCCTACAAATTAGTTTCTTCCAACTTCTAAAAATATTTTTATAACTATGGGAGGGGTCTTTTTGCATGATGATGATGCTTTATCATGAAGGCATCGACATCGTTTTAATTGGAAGTCAACATTTTAAAACAACATTCCCTATTCAGGCTCTTCCTTTAACCATATTTCTACCTCCATGTAGTGATAGTGAAGAAAACAATATAGCAGGAAAGAATAGATGCTGTGGAAGGTCATCACATCCTATGGTTAACGTTTTCAAAACTGTCACCCATTCAGAAGAAAGGAACCTATTCAGAGAATAGGCAAATCTTTGGCAGGAATTAATACTGAGATGTACAGATGTTAACTACTCCTTTATTTAAGAAAAAATTAGACAAGATCATTAGGAAAACCTTCTGTCTCATAGAAGCAGGATAAACTAAATGAATCCATGCCGTATGTATAGAATAAGTCTGGCTCTTCCAGAGTATGAAAAGCCGAAATGAAATACCATTTGCTCATGCCTGGTATCACCAGGTACTGATACCAGATCTGAGAAATGGGTAAGAATATGAGCAGACATTGAGATAACTGATGGAAGCACTACCTGTGAACAGCAGAATGAGTTAAACTTTCCATCCCATACAATTCCTGGAAGGTATGGGAAAGTTATGATCTTCGTGATATCTATTATACGTGCAATGGGGGCTGTTTATATGTGTCTTGGGAAGGAATTATATATAATGTGTACTGGCAACACTCTTTCACAGAAGTTATTTTTAAGTGTAGATAAAATGTAAGAATGCTGTCTCTGCATGTGTGTGTATGTTGGAATACTGAACGTATTAAATATAGTGGACATATTGGAACATATCTAAATTTTTTTGAGAGAGAATTTGAAAATATATATTTTGCTATATATTTGGAATGTAAATGTGAAATACATGTGTGTATATATATTTATATATTCCAAATAAAAAATGGAGCAAAATGAAAAAAAATGACTAGCTTGAGATAGAGAAAAAGGATAATCAAACAATTGAGAAAATCAACAGCACAGAAAACAAATACTAAGATGAGCAAATGGAAAAGCTAAACATAGAAGAAAGAGATACTTTGGAAACCATAAAAACCAAAAAGGTAATTTTTACAATTCAGTTATTATATTCAGGTCTTCAAGTCTTACAATATATTTAAGAATATAATAGTAAATAATTTTTAAAAAGCAGGAAAAAGGGGAACCAGACAGCAATAATGAATTTATGAAAATTTTTGAATTGCCACAATTTAAAATTTAATATGAAAGCTCTAAGAGAGACGATTCTTTAAAGAAGTTGAACCATGAAAGAAAAGAAACATGAAATACTAAGGAGATGTTAAGTAACCTAGGTTAGCAATCCAGGGGTGCCAACATTTATCAAATGAGTCCTAGAAAAATAAAATGGAGAATGTTGGTGTATCTGTGAGTCAGGGGAGAGGACCAATCAAAGGACTGTAAGAACAAAATTTCTCAGAGGTGAGAAACCTATTATTTGTCAGTGGGAAAGACCTTATCAAGTGTTGAAGAAAATAAATGACAAATACTTCATGCTTTGATTTTTCCTTGTTTAATGTCCAAATATCAAAGATAAAGAAAACACCTGAAATTTTTCAAACATATGCTTTATTACAAATTGACGAGAAGCATGCCCATCCCAGGTTCTTTTGTAAAAACAAAGGATATTTAAACTCCATAGTGTAATGTTTTTAGTGCTTTTAATTTGAAAATGATTCTGAACTTATAATTCTGTCCCCAATTAAGGTACATTCAAGTACCTGAGGAATGTTTTCATTCATGTTCTGAGTATCAGAGTCTTAGCAGGAAAAAGCTGGAACACTCTAATTTGGATAATTAGAGGAGAGTTCATTTGCAAAGGAAGGTGGGTGGTTAATTGACTACAGGATGCCTAGATAGCTGGGCAAACATTTCTGGATGTGTCTGTGAGAGTGTTCCAGGAACAGAAAAGTGTTTGAATCGGTAGTAGACTGAGCAACAAATACCTACCCTCACCCATGTGGGCAGGTTTCATCAAATCCCCTGAGGACTCAAAGAGAACAGAAAGGTGGAAGAAGGGTAAATTCTCTATCTCTCTGCTGTCTTGAGCTGGGAAGCTGAGACACCTATTTTCTCCTGCCATCCTGATTTGAGGGTCTTCAGCTTCTGAACCCATACCAGCAACACCCTGTTTCCCTCCCAGGTTTTCATGCCTTCAACCTCAGACAGAAGTATACCACTAGCTTTTTGGGTTTTCCAGCTTGCAAATGGCGGATGGTGGAACTTCTTGGCCTCCAAAGTCAAGTAAGCCAGTTTTCATAACAAGTTGTATCCCTGTATAAATATACACACACACACAAACACACACACACACGCACACATATATCATGTTGATTCTGTTTCTCTGGAGAACTCTGGCTAGTAACAGAAGAGGATAATTAGTAGAATATTGAAAGAGAGACATGTAGATAAATCATTCAATCTAATCTTTGGTCAAGGTAAATAGCCAGTCCATGGTGAGAAGCCCTTGCAGGGAAGGAACCAGGAATGAAATACCCTAACCTTTCCTCTCTTCTTCTAATCTCCTGTCAGAAATTCTTATGGACTGAACCCAGAAGAAAGCTAGGTGATGTGGGAACTTTGGATGCAATTCACAGAGCCTAGTCCCTTGCAGAGAGAAAGAAGTTTTAAAAACAGCAGAGAGATTCTGGAGAGACAGACAAAATATATTTGGCATATTGTGTCTCAGAAAGTTTACCTCATATAACTGATATTTGTACTTGGAGAAACGTGAAAAAATAAAGATAAAATAAGAAACTTAATTCAACAGACAGTGGAATCAAACTCATTATGGAAGATAGAGAAGATTTAATCTGTCAATTTATTGTTTAATAATTTAAGAAAATTCATAATTTTAGTAATATAAGAAAAAAATGAAGAAAAACACAAAAGTTTATATAAAATTATATCTGTATAAAAATAATGTTTAAAATGAAGCAAACTAAAATATATAAAGTCTTAAGAAATTGAGCATAATCAAAAGAATCTTTTCAATCTTGACACTTTAACATTCTGTCTGAAGTGAAATTCAAAATTTAGTAACACATAACTATAAATGTAGTATTTCTCTATGGATCAAGTGTACTACTTAATTCTGGAGTTAATAATTACATTAGCATAATATTACAAATACCATCTTGTTTAGAATTAACCTGTAGGTAGAAAAAAATGTATCATTACAGAGCACAAATTGAATGCTATACTATAGCATTATATAGCATATTATATATATATTTAATATATAAATATATTAAATATATATACTATAGCATATTATATGTTTTATATATAATATATATAGCATATTATATATTTTATATAATACATAGTTATAAAAATATAGCATATTTTTATATATAATATATATGATATGCTATATAATGCTATAGTATAGTATTTAATATGTATAGCATATACATATACATTTAAATAGTATAGCATCTAATATTTCATATATATATTATGCTATATAATGCATATTATATATATATAATATATATATTTTTTGGAAATGAACACTCCTCTAATTATCCAAA